>NC_083439.1:7981595-10481595 GCF_020745735.1 Hemiscyllium ocellatum
CAACATTTAAAAGGCATCTGGATGGGTATATGAATAGGAAGGGTTTAGAGGGATTTAGGCCAAATGCTGGCAAGTGGGACTAGATTAGGTTTGGATATCTGGTTGGCATGGACGAGCTGGACTGAAAGATCTGTTTCCGTGCTGTACATCTCAATGACTATATGACTCTCTGACACTAAGCCCCAGTTGGAGCAGTTGCTTCGGGAGGTTGGTTTCAGATTACAAACCTCATGGAGCTGATTATTAGGGTGTCTGGCCTCAACGATGAGCAAGGTATCTCATGACATCGTGCTGCTTCGGTATCATCTTTCCTGCCTCTGTATTTGGAGAATATTGTGAAGGAACCACCGGAGGCAATTCTATCTGTAACCAAGAGGAGTCACTGCTGCCCAGTAAACCATACCTTAGTCTCAGGTTACAGATCCTGGTCCTCAAATACTCTCTGTCTCTCACATGCTCTGGCTATTCAAATCAGAATGTACCGAGGTGAGAGTTGAAAAGTGTGGCACTGGAAAAGCACAGCGGGTCAAGCAGCGTCCGAGAAGCTGGAGAGTAGACGCTCCCTGAGCTGACAGAGGGAGCACACAAACCTCCAAGTAACTCATCTAGACAACCCCTTCAAGGGCCACGTGCCCCACATGTGACAGAATCTGCAGGTCACATATTGGGCTTTATCGACCGTCTCAGAACGACAGCAGAAGGAAGTCATCTTCAATCCTGAAGGCCTCCATAGCTTAGTTATGAACTGTGGCCATTGCCATAATGTGGGAGATATAGCAGCCAATCTGTGCCCAGCAATCTCCCACATACAGCAATCACTAGCAATCAATTTGGGGAATACATAGAGGCCTGGGCTAACAGGGAGACCCACCCTTGCTCTTGATCTGAACAGGAGATCACTAGATCTCTCATTTCTGGCACTAACAGGGCCTTGAATTTCCTGTCTTTTCTGAAAGGTGGCACCTCCAATAGTTCAGTATTCAGTGTAGCAGTGGGAGCGCCAGCCTATAATGAGTACTCAGCTGGAAGCCAAAGCAGTTTTCAGTCAGAATTGACGGTGCTTTGCCAGTGAGCCAGAGCTGATACATGCGAGTGAGGACACATATCACTCACACCGAGGTGTCTCCGTCACAAGTGCACAATTACAAGGTCTCCATTGAGAAAGGTTCAGTAATCAAGCATTATTAGATGGGCCTGGCTTCTGTAGACTGAAAGAGTTTGTGATGGGGTGCTTATGTACTTACTGCCACCAGTGAATCTGTCACGAGTCTGCCAGAAATGTGAACGGAGTATTCGTCACTGGTTTTAAAGTTCTTCACATCACATAACAGGAGACTAAACTGAGAGTTGTCGGCATCCTGTCAGAACATAAATATTGGAGGTTAGGGCACAGAATGGAGGAAATGCATCAATCCAGACTGAAGTGGAGTAGCAATAAGTAGTCTTCAGTCAGAGCCTTTGAAGATCACTCATTAAGCGGAAGTTGAGACAGCTCTAACAGATTATAGCTTCTGGATAGTGTTTAGAGTCTGGCATGAGTTCATCATAAAAATATTTACAAGGAGAGAACACATTTTTATTGGTGAATGATCTTGTCTCATCTGAGGTTTCTATTTTTGGCTTCTTTCCTCTTTTTTTCCCTTTCTGAGCTGCTGAAGGTCACGGATTGGGATCCAAGTGCAGTTCCACAGAAAACAGGATAACCCTGTTCCGTCCGCCCACACCACTCCTCCCACTCCATGTCTCCCATGACCATGTCCAATCCAGCAGTGTCCAGCTAGTGAAGGCACAACAGCTTTCCTCAATATCATTATAAAATAAATCAAAGAGCTGCAGATGCTGGAGATCTGAAACAGACAAAAACAAATTTCAAAATATTAACTCTGTTTCTCTCTCCACAGATGCTGCCAGACCTGTTGGGTTTCTCCAGTAATTTCTGTGTTTGTTGGTTTCAGCCATTCTGAACACACAGACCCCTCCTTGCAACCACACTCACTCTCACAACCACACTCTCTCACTCACACTCTCACACTGGAACTCTCACAGCCACTTGCGCTCTCACACATCTCATGCATATTATCAAACTGACTCTCACACGCTGTTGTAACCACACTCTCACGCTCACACTGTCAAACTCACACTCACAACCACACTCTTGCACTCTCACACTCATGCACTCACAGTGAAACTCCACAATGGAACAACCATGTGCATACTCACACTGTCACACTCATGTTGCCAAACTTGATTCTCACACTCGTAATCACTCACTCTCACAATCACACTCTCCCACGCTCACTCGCTTACTCACACACAAACACACATACTCACACTCACACATGCTCACAATCCACACACACACACTCTCACAGACACCCCAAAACACACATTCCCTCTTCATACATCTTCAATTACATCTAAACATACACACCAATTACATTCAAAACACACACACCCGAATTATATTCAAACACACACATACACACTAATTACATTCAAACACACACTAATTACATTCAAACACACACACAAATTACATTCAAACACATACAGATACACTAATTACATTCAAAAACATACAGATACACTAATTACATTCAAACGCACACACTAATTACATTCAAACACACACACAAATTACATTCAAACACATACAGATACACTAATTAAATTCAAACACGCACACTAATTACTATTGTGGTTCTGTTCGCTGAGCTGGGAATTTGTGTTGCAGATATTTCGTCCCCTGTCTAGGTAACATCCTCAGTGCTTGAGAGCCTCCTGTGAAGTGCTTCTGTGATCTTTCCTCCGGCATTTGTAGTGGTTTGAATCTGCCACTTCCGGTTGTCAGTTCCAGCTGTCCGCTGCAGTGGTCGGTATATTGGGTCCAGGTCGATGTGCTTATTGATTGAATCTGTGGATGAGTGCCATGCCTCGAGGAATTCCCTGGCTGTTCTCTGTTTGGCTTGTCCTATAATAGTAGTGTTGGCCCAATCGAATTCATGTTGCTTGTCATTTGCGTGTGTGGCTACTAAGATAGCTGGCCGTGTTGTTTCGTGGCTAGTTGGTGTTCATAGATGCGGATCGTTAGCTGTCTTCCTGTTTGTCCTATGTAGTGTTTTGTGCAGTCCTTGCATGGGATTTTGTACACTACATTGGTTTTGCTCATGATGGGTATCAGGTCCTTGGTTCTGGTGAGTTGTCTGAGAGTGGCTGTTGGTTTGTGTGCCGTTATGAGTCCTAGTGGTCGCAGTAGTCTGGCTGTCAGTTCGGAAATGCTCCTGATGTATGGTAGTGTGGCTAGTCCTTTGGGTTTCGGCATGTCCTCGTTCCGTTGTCTTTCCCTTAGGCATCTGTTGATGAAATTGTGCGGGTATCCGTTTTTGGCGAATACATTGTATAGGTGTTCTTCTTCCTCTTTTTGCAGTTCTGGTGTACTGCAGTGTGTTGTAGCCCTTTTGAATAGTGTCTTGATGCAACTTCTTTTGTGTGTGTTGGGGTGGTTGCTTTCATAGTTCAGGACTTGGTCTGTGTGTGTGGCTTTCCTGTATACCTTTGTGGTGAATTCTCCGTTAGGTGTTCTCTGTACCATCACGTCTAGGAATGGGAGTTGGTTGTCCTTTTCTTCCTCTCTCGTGAATCTGATTCCTGTGAGTGTGGCGTTGATGATCCAGTATGGGTTCTCTATTTCTGTGTTTTTAATGATTACAAAGGTGTCATCTACATATCTGACCCAGAGTTTGGGTTGAATTTGCGGTAAGACTGTTTGTTCTAACCTTTGCATTAACGCTTCTGCTAGGAGTCCAGAGATGGGTGAGCCCATGGGTATGCCACTGATTTGTTCATATATTTGGTTGTTGAATGTGAAGTGTGTTGTGAGGCACAGGTCCAGTAGTTTGAGTATGCAGTCTTTGTTGATAGGTTCAACGTCCTGTTGTCTGTTCTGTATGTCCAGCAGGATGGCTATTGTTTCTCTGGTTAGGGTTTTGTCGATAGAGGTGAACAGTGCCGTTACATCGAATGAGACCATGGTTTCTTCCTTGTCTATGTGTATATTTCTGATGATGTCCAAGAATTCCTGTGTTGACTGTATAGAGTGTCTGGATCCGCTGATCAGATGTTTCAGTTTCTGCTGTAGCTATTTAGCCAGTTTGTGTGATGGTGTCCCTGGTAGTGATACTATGGGTCTGAGTGGGATGTCTGGTTTGTGCACTTTGGGTACCAGGGACCAGAAGGAGCGGCTGACGGCCTAGTGATACTATCACTGGACTGGTAACCTGAGGACCTGGGTTTGAATCCTGCAGTGACAGATGGTGGAAGTTGAATTCAATAAAAATCTGGAATTAAGAATCTAATGATGACCGTGAACCAATTGCCAATTGTCAGGAAAACCCATTGGCATCACTAGTGTCCTTTGGGGAAGGAAACCGCCATCCTTACCTGGTCTGGCCGACATGTGATTCCAGACCCACAGCAATGTGGCTGACTCTTAACTGCCCCCTGGGTAATTAGGGATGGGCAATAAATGCTAGCCTAGCCAGCAATGTCCACACCCCACAAATGATTAAAGAAACGGCCATGGTGATGCTGTGGTAATTCAATTCCCACCATGGCAGAATGTTTGATATTCTCTTAATAAAACCTATAGCTCGTCTCTGGATCCTCTCTCTATCATCGATTGTTGTAAAACCCAACAGATTTACCGATGTCTTTTTATAGAGGAAGACCATTCTTGAAGAATAGTCACAACAAATACTCACTGCCTCCATCACTGACCCTCAGTAGCAGTAGTGTGTACTATCTATAAGGTGCACTGCAGGAGTTCACCAAAGCTCCTCAGATAACACCTTCCAAACCACAAACACTTCCACATAGAAGGACAAGGGTATATTACATGGGAACAGCATCCCTTGTAAGTTCCCCTCCAGGCCGCTCACCATCCCGACTTGGAAATATATCATCGTTTCCGTCAAAATCCTGGAATTCCCTTTCTCAGGGTATTGTGGGTCAACTTACAGCAGGTGGACTGCAGCAGCTCAAGAAGGGAGCTAACCACCACCTTCTCAAGGGCAACTAGGGTTGGACAATAAATGCTAGCCCAGCCAGTGACACTCACATCCCATGAGTGAACCAAAAAAGGGCTGGAAAGGGTTAAAAGGGATGTAGGCCAAATGCTGGTTAATGGGACTAGATTAATTTAGGCTATCTGGTAAGGATGGACGAGTTGGACCAAAGGGTCTGTTTCCGTGCTGTACATCTACACGACTCTCAACAAAGGGCTGTCAGACCTGCTGAGTTTCTTCGGCGATTTCAGTGCCTGTTTCAGATTTCCAGCACCTGCAGTTGTTTTATCTCTTGACCGTATCTGGTCTGGCCTACATGTGAATACAGGCGCAATGTGGTTGACTCTCAATTGCCCTCTGAAATGACAATGGCAAAGCCAGTCAGTCTCCGGGGGCAATAGGTGCTGGCCCAGCCAGCAACACCCACATTCTATTGAAGAATAAATGTTTTAGAAAGTGTGATTACGAACAATTTTTTTTCAAGTTCACTCTCCCATTTACTTCCTGAAAGACCAAATATCAGTTGATTTCAGCCTTAAAGTTATTTAATAACGGACCACCTGCAGCCCTGCGGGATACAGCATTACATATGTTCACAACCTTCTGAATGAAGATTGTCTCCTCATCTCAGCATGACATGAGTGGCCCCCTAATCCTGACAATGTGACTTCATGAAACAGGCTAAGAAAATGGTTAGAAAGTGGGGCCGATAAATCGGAAAGGGATGTTACTGGCTAGTGGAAAACCACTACTCCATTATAGTTCTAAGTGTCCTGTGGGATAATATTTGATCTGGATTATTATCAGTGTTAACAACTTGAAGTGAAGAATTCTGCTTGAATGCATTAGGCAATCCAAACGATCACCAACTGAATTTATATAGCACCATTAATGTTACAAAGCACACACGATTCTTCACAGGACAAAGTTAAAAATCACATAACACCAGGTTATAGTCCAACAGGTTTACTAGCTTTTGGAGAATTGTTCCTTCATCAGCTGCCTAATGAAGGAGCAGTGCTCCAAAAGCTAGTGCTTCCAAATAAACCTGTTTCACTATAACCTGGTGTTGTGTGATTTTTAACTTTGTCCACCCCAGTCCAACACCAGCACCTCCACATCATGGCTTCACAGGAGGGTTGGCAGACAGAATATCTCACACTTTCTAAAACATTTATTCTTCCATGAAATGTGGGTGTTGCTGGCTGGGCCAGCACCTATTGCCCCCTGAGACTGACTGGCTTTGTCATTGTCATTTCAGAGGGCAATTGAGAGTCAACCACATTGCACCTGTATTCACATGTAGGCCAGACCAGACACGGTCAAGAGATAAAACAACTGCAGGTGCTGGAAATCTGAAACAGGCACTGAAATTGCTGGAGAAACCCAGCAGGTCTGACGGCCCTTTGTTGAAATCTCATGCTCTGAGCTACATTCTGCTGCTGTCTGTTGGCTTCTGGTTTTAATCAGACCTGTTCCCCATTGAGAGTGTGAATGGGACATGCTCCAACCGGCCTCAGCACCCATGGGTGGGATGTTGGTCAGCACACCCACTCCTGACCCTTGTCAGTTGGGTTATGGGTGTGTGTGAGAGGCTGTATGGTGCTTGACATGCAGGATAACAGGCATGTGGCGTGTTCACTGGAGGGACAGTTTCTTAGAGTCAGTGACTCCAGAGGAGGGGGGGGGGGAGTAATTATTTACAGTGAGTGTAGAATAACCTGAACATGGGAAATAAACAACAGAAGGATTTGAAATAAATGGTTTACAGCATTTTCCTTTTTATAAATAGATGAAAGTCCTTGGCTGAGATCAAAGACTGTGACTTCAAATAGTTTTGTTTTCACATTAAAGTTTGTATTTTCCAGAACAGCAATGCCTCCTTACCAGTTTCTCATAAGTCCTCAGATCCTCTGCGACAGCTTGTCCTCTGGGAGGGAGCCACTGCTGCAGAGCCACATGACCGGTCAAAGTGCACTGGATCCCATCCTGCTGCAAATCATCGAACACAGCAACAAGGTAGATAGACACAGGAGTGTGAAGACCAAAACACCATTTGTCATAATAACGTTACCGCAGATTTGTTGTAAGTGTCCAGGTGAAATCATTCAGGTTGGAGAGAGACTGACTATTGAGCAGGTTGGTTAAGAGGCCGGGAGGACAGGAGTGGAATTATTTTGTGGTTGTACAGAGGGTGCTTGTAATAGCAGCAAACAAAAACACAAAGGTGGACAATGGGTACCAGGTGGTGGTGCGAACTGTGCAGAAGCTAAAGGGGGAAGGATGCTACTGCAGTGTTTTCTTACACCAGACAATGCTGGTTGAGGTGGACAAAATTACAGAGAGGAAGGAAGTTTTTAGCTTAATAGAGGGCACAATAACCAGAGGGCATTGACTTAAGGTAAAACATGAACGGATTTTAGGAGATTTAAGGAAGAATCTTTTTCACCCACAGGCTAGTGGATATCTGGAACCCCCTGTCTGCAAAGATGGTAGAGGCAGGAACCTTCACTACATTTAAATAGTACCCGAAGCACCAGAGCTTTACAGCAGTACAGACACGATAGGCCGAAAGGCTATTTCTGTGCCATAAAACTCTAGAATTCCAAGTAAACAAGTGAATACAGTTGCACCCACCGAAGCCTACTCAACATCGGAGAAACCAAATGCAGACTGGGTGACCTCTTTGCAGATCACCTGCAGTCCGTGCGCAAGCATAATCCTGACCTTCCCGTAGCTGGTTATTTTAACACAGCATCATACCCACATGTCTGTACTTGCCATGCTGTAGTGTTCCAGTGAATCACAGCGCAAACTGGAGGAACAACATCTCTTCTACAGACTAGGCACTTTCCAGCCTTATGAACATAGTACGTAGAACAGTCCAGGCCCTTCGGCCCTCTGTGTTGTGCCAACCTTTCATCCTACTCTAAGATCAAACTAACCTACATACTCTTAATTTTATTATCATCCATGTACCTTTCCAAGAGTCGCTTAAATGTCCCTAATGTATCTGACCCTACTACCACTGCTGGCAGTACATTCCATGTACCTATCACTCTCCGTGTAAAGAACTTATCTCTGACATTTTCTGTAAACCTTCCTCCAATCACCTTAAAATTATGCTCCCTTTCTTGCAATAGCCAGATTCTGGACTTAATATTGAGCTCAACACCTTCAAACTGTGAGCTCACTCCCATTTCTTCCCTTTCTTTAAGCTTTGTTTGTTACAATTTTCTGTCACCATGTCCTCCCTACCCTCCCCCATCCCAGTGGGACTGTCTTCTGTTTCCAGTCTGGCCGTTAGGCACCCATTGCTCTGACATTCTCACATGCCAATCACTTAACCTGAACTGTCAACATCTTTTCACCAGCAGCACTCTGCACCCCACCACCGCCATCCCCCCTCCCCCATCTATTGCATATTGACTACCCCCCCGACAAACTTCATGTCAGCTCTGATGAAAAGTCATGTAGACTCAAAACCTTAGTGCCCTCTCTCCATGGATACTGTCTGACCTGTTGTGATTTCCAGCGTTTCTTACTTTCAATGGCACTATCTGAAGCCGGTTCACACAGAACCATTACAGTGCCCCATTCTGGGCAAAGTTTGAACAGCCAGAGTAAAGCCAGGACCAATCTGCAGCATCCAGCTCAAACCGTTTCCACCAGACTCGGTTAGGGGAGTGGGTCCTGCTGATCACTAACTGGTGACTCAGTTGGGTGAATGGATGTCAGTTGAGAATGGGATTGGGAGAATGTGATGCCTCGGTGGTTGAATGGCCTGATGACACTCTCTAGGAGGACGGCAGATGCTGGAGGGTCAGAGTCAAAAAGTGTGGTGCTGGAAAAGCACAGCGAGTCAAGCAGTATCTGAGGAGCAGGAGAGTCAACGTTTTGAGCATATGAAGGGCTGATGCCTGTAATGTTGACAGTCCTGCTCCTCGGATGCTGCCTGACCTGCTGTGCTTTTCCAGCACCACACTTTTCGATGATGATGATGACGCTCATTGCCCAGATTGAAATATTGGTCAGTGTATCGCTCCCAGTCAGCCCCGCCAGGAATATAAGGAGCAGAATTGATGAGAAACCTTTCATGTTAACAACACATAAGAGTGTTTGTTAATATTTACTGCAGGGTTCACACAGATAAAATGTAAAACACATCACATTTAAGTGGAATTATATCATCAGAAAATCCTTCACAGAGACCTTTCTCATAGAAAGAAGTCTTACCATCAACACCAGTCTCATGAAGAGGAAACGTCACTGGTATGGACTGATTTTTCAATTGAGGTATTCAGGAGAGCATCAGATAATTACTTGGAAACAAGTGTGCAAGGGTATCCGGAGAAAGGAGGAGATTAGAATGAGATAACACTTATTTAATGAGTCAATGCAGGCACAATGGGCCAAATGGCCTCCTCCTGTGCTGTAACACTTCTGCGATTCTGATGGCCTTTTTCTCTGCTGTAAACATCAAGTCCATGTCAGTCCCTTTCTCGAAGAGTGAGACTCACCATTGGGAAGTCTATTTGTCCTCTCATTGAATTACCAACAACACCCCAAACATTGAAAGGGAGTGTTACCGTCAGTAATTGGAATGGCATTAGTGGAATCACCCTGGTAGAGAGAGTGTCACCCTGTCATTGACGGACTGTCACTCATTAAGCTCAGCAGTAATGCAGTTCTCTGTACTCACCGGGCTGCTGGAGCTGTTGGTCAGTACCAGGAGAAGATTGCTCTCTTTAGTTAATGTCGGGATGGTCACTTTGACCAGCAAGTGGCCAACAGTGAAAGGCCCCAGATTCTGAAGCTGCAAGGAAACCGAGAGAACAGCGTGAGAGGCTTTAGAGAGAGCAAGTGTCCAACAAGCCCATCCATTTCTCATCTCTAAATCCACCTTTGGTGCCATCATTAATCAAAATGCTCATGAAATGAGAATCTAGGAGCACCTGACAATATGATAATGTCCTCTGCACTTCTTTCAATATGAGCATACAAGCAATGGGCAACAAATACCACGCTTTTGATTGAAGACCCATCATACAATAAAAAATACAGCCCCAGCCTGATACTCCAACGTAGTAGTGACAGCTGCACTGTCTGGGGTGTCGGACTTTGGGATTTTAAACAGACACCCATCAACTCTCTTAGGTAGTTGCAAAAGATGCCACATGCCCATCTCAAAGGAAAGCAGGGTAGTTCCTCCTGGCACAGAAATGCCAGAACCAAACTCCTGTCCAAGGAATTCACCATTCTGACTTGGAAATATATATAGCCAGCTACCTCATGAAGGAACAGTGCTCTGAAATCTTGTACTTCCAAATAAACTATAACCAGGTGTTGAGTGATTTTTAACTTTGTCTTGGAGAATGTGGTGGTGAGTTGCCTTCTTGAACAGCTGCAGTCCATGTGCTGTGGGTTGACCCACAATACCATTGGCAGAGGAATGCCAGGAGTTTGACCCAGTGACAGTGAAGGAACGGTGATATAATTCCAAGTCAGGATGGTGAATGGCTTGGAGGCTGGTGTTCCCATGTATTTGCTACTCCTGTTCATCTTGTGTTTTGGAAGTGGTCTTGTGTTTGGAAGGTGCAATCTAAGGATCTTTGGTGAATTTCTGCACTGCATCTTGTAGATGGTACACACTGCTGCTACAGAGCATCGGTGGTGGAGTTAGTGGATGTTTGTGGATTTGGTGGCAATCAGTTGGGCTGCTTTGTCCTGGATGGTGTCTTGAATGTTGAGTGTTGTTGGAGCAGCACCCATCCATCACTTTCCTGACTTGTGCCTTGTAGATGGTGGACAGGCTTTGGGGAGTCAGGAGGTGAGTTATTCACCGCAGGATTTCTAGCCCCTGACCTTCTCTTGCGGCCACTGTATTATTGTGGTGAGTCCACAATTTCTGGTCAATGATAATCCGCAGGGTACTGATTGTGGGAGATTCAGTGATGGTAATGCTGTTGAATATCAAGGGGCAGTTGTTCAATTATTAGACAGCAGCTTTCAGGAATGTGGCTCGCCATCACTTTCTCAAGGGCCAGTTAAAGATGGGCATTGAATGCTGGCCCAGGCAGTGATGCTTGTGAAATAATCTTAAAAAAATCACAAAAGTAGATTCCCTTATTATTACCACTTGGATAATGGAACTTGTTGTGTGCAAATTGATTTCTGTCTTTCCTATGGTGATGAGAGGCTATAATAATGCATTGGGCTCTCCGCTCCTGAGATGACCTAGGATTGTTCATGAAATGTGATTCCTTCCTTTCTTTACATCAGTCGGTGAGAAAGCCCATCCACTGAGATCTTTCCCAGGTCCAGAGCAAACTAAGGGCCACAGCCAGAGCCTGCCCCCATCCCTACCCCACCCCAGGAGAGTGTGGGTAGGATTACTGGGCTCCAGGTAAATCACACTGTACAGGGACACCCTCCAGGGGGTAAATCTCACTGTTCAGGGACCACCCTCTCCCTGGGAGTGGGGAGGGGGGTAATTCTCACTGCACAGGGACCCCCACTTTACCTGGGGAGTGGGAGTAAATCATACTGTTCAGGGACCCCCCCCTCCTGCTGGGGGTAAATCACACTACCCAGGAACTCCCCCTCCTCCTGGGACTAAATCACACTATACAGGGACTCCCCTCCCCCTGGGGGGTAAGTCACACTGGTCAGAGACCCCCCTCTCCTGGGAGTAAATCACACTGTACAGGGACCCCCTCCCCCACCCTAGGAGTAAATCACTGTACAAGGACCCCCTCCCCTGGGAGTAAATCATACCTCCCAGGGATCCCCCCTCTTCAGGGAGGAAATCACCCTGTACAGGGGTCACCCTCCCCCACCCTAGGGGTAAATCACTATACAAGGACCCAGGGGTAAATCATACTTCCCAGCGACCCCCCTCCCCAGGGGGTAAATCACACTGTTCAGGGACCCCCCTGCCCCACCCCCAGGGGTTAGTCACTCGGTGTGCTTTGATGCCTTCCCACTTCCAAACAGAAAGGTCACATGTTGCCACTTTGACTTATTCAAAGGTGCCCTGACCTCGACTTTGATTCCAGTGTTGAGTTTCTCCAAAGCCTGAAGCCTGGGACAGTCTCCACTCAGGACGGTTACAGTTGCAGAACAAATCTGACAGTAAATGGGCGGCACGGTGGCACAGTGGTTAGCACTGCTGCCTCATAGCGCCTGAAGACCCGGGTTCAATTCCCGACTCAGGCGACTGACTGTGTGGAGTTTGCACGTTCTCCCCGTGTCTGCGTGGGTTTCCTCCGGGTGCTCCGGTTTCCTCCCACAGTCACAAAGATGTGCGGGTCAGGTGAATTGGCCATGCTAAATTGCCCGTAGTGTTAGGTAAGGGGTAATGTAGGGGTATGGGTGGGTTTCGCTTCGGCGGGTCGGTGTGGACTTGTTGGGCCGAAGGGCCTGTTTCCACACTGTAAGTCTAATCAAAAAAAAATGTCTAACTTGACCACGATTTACGTACAATCCTCGTGGAATTTTCAGTAGTAGGACAGCACCCAGTTTAAATTCATGTTCCAATCGTCTCCAGCTGCCAACTAATTATTTAACCCAATCTATAAAGAAATCTTTCATCACAATTATTAAGAAATGCCATTTGATTTTTAAAGCCTCATGTTGTTAAGATGAAAAGTATGAGAGTTGAGGGAATGTTAACAGACGATGGAATCTTTTCACATCGCGATCCCTGTGGTCTCCATTTAATGTTTCCATCAAAGTTCCAGTCAGTGCTTTGCCAGATTTTCCATGCAAGCTCTTTGAGATATGCAGTGGAAACTCCATTCCAATTCTCCGGGATATGCTGCCAGAATTCCTTGATAGGGGCACTTTGTTGGAAATTTATTACAGATATCTCAGCACATAGTGTCTGTGTTTCCATAAGCTTGTTTGTTTAGTACACTATGCTGAGTTAAAGACACATAAATCCTAGCTGGTATTCCTTAGGGACAAATCATTTGAGACAGATGCAGGTTAAGTCTTACCTGTGGCCCTGGACAATGCCTGTGTACAACCTGCCTCTACCCTCCTATACTAAGCCATAAAGATATGAGTGTACCATGCAATGTATACAGATAATGTTCTTGGAACATAGTGTGAGTACCAAAGCCGATTGTATCACAGGGGACTCTGGTGACCCATCTACTGTGTGCAATTTTCAACTGAAACAACAACTAGCTGTTTTCCCTGGAGTGTCGGAGGTTGAGGGCCGACCTGATAGAGGTTAATAAAATCCTGAGGGGCATAGATAGGATAAACCGACAAAGTACTTTTCCCTGGGCTGGGGGAGAATTAGAGAGCGTAGGTTTAGGGTGAAAGGGGAAAGATATAAAAGAGACCTAAACGGCAACTTTTTCACTCAGAGGGTGGTACATGTATGGAATGAACTGCCAGAGGAAGTGTTGGAGGCTGGGACAATTGCAACATTTAAAAAGCATCTGGATGGGTATATGAATAGGAAGGGTTTAGAGGGATATGGGCCGGGTGCTGGCAGGTGGGATTAGATGGGGTTGGGATATCTGGTTGGCATGGACAGGTTGGACTGAAGGGTCTGTTTCTATGCTGTACATCTCTATGACATCAGGGGAAATCTCATAAGATTATGAACTGCTAGAGAAAGTGCTCAAAAAGGTAATGGAATATTGGGCTTTACGGAGACGGTGAGAACTCCTGATATGGAGACTCAGAGTGGATACAAAGTGGAGCTGGAAAAACCACTGCAGGTCAAACAGCATCAGGGAAGAAGGGGAGTCAATATTTCAGGTGGGATCTTTGAAAGGTTGCTGTGTTGATTTTTCTTATGATCACAGCATCCAGCACTTTCCACCAGCATCCACATCCAACACGTTCCATCTGCACCTTCATCCAACACGTTCCATCTGCACCTTCATCCAACACGTTCCACCTGCACCCACATCCAACACATTCCACCTGCACCCACATCCAACACATTCCACCTGCACCTTCATCGAACACATTCCACCTGCACCTGCATCCAGCACATTCTACCTGCATCCACATCCGACACATTCCACCTGCACACGCATCCAGCACATTCTACCTGCATCCACATCCAACATATTCCACCTGCAACCACATCCGACACATTCCACCTGCACCCTCATCCAACACATTCCACCTGCACCAACATCCAACATATTCCACCTGCACCAACATCCAATACGTTCCACCCGCACCCGCCTCCAACACATTCCACCTGCACCCGATCCAACACATTCCACCAGCACATGCATCCAACACATTCCACCTGCCCCTACATCCAACATATTCCACCAGCACCAGCATCCAACACAATCCACCTGCACCTGCTCCTGCAAATTCCACCTGCACCTTGCATCCAACATATTCCAACTTCACCCGCTCCAGCACATTCCACCTGCACCCAGATCCAACACATTCCACCCGCACCCGCTCCAGCACATTCCACCTGCACCCACATCCAACACATTCCACCCATATCCAACACATTCCACCTGCACCCGCATCCAACACATTCTAATTGTACCCGCATCCAACACATTTCTCATGCACCCGCATCCAACACATTCCACCAGCACACGCATCCAGCACATTCCACCAGCACATGCATCCAGCACATTCCACCCGCACCCACATCCAACACTTTCCACCTGCACCCGCATTCAGCAAATTCCTCCTGCACCCCTATCCAACACATTCCACCAGCACACTCATCCAGCACATTCCACCTGCACCCACATCCAACACATTCCACCTGCACACGCATCCAGCACATTCCACCTGCAACCATATCCAACACATTCCACCTGCAACCACATCCGACACATTCCACCTGCACCCTCATCCAACACATTCTACCTGCACCCTCATCCAACACATTCCACCTGCACCCACACCCAACACATTCCAGCTGCACCCACATCCAACACATTCCACCTGCACCCACATCGAACACATTCCACCTGCAACCACATCCGACACATTCCACCTGCACCCTCATCCAACACAATCCACCTGCACCTGCATCCAACACATTCCACCTGCACTCACATCCAACACATTCCACCTGCACCCGCATCCAACACATTCCACCAGCACATGCATCCAGCACATTCCACTTGCACCCACATCCAACACTTTCCACCTGCATCCCCATTCAGCACATTCCACTTGCACCCGCATCCAACACATTCCACCTGCACCTACATCCAACATATTCCACCTGCACCAGCATCCAACACAATCCATCTGCACCCACGTCCAACACATTTCACGTGCACCCACATCCAGCACATTCTACCTGCATCTGCATCCAACACATTCCACCTGCACCAGCATCCAACAAATTCCACCTGCACTTGCATCCAACACATTCCACCTGCACCAGCATCCAACAAATTCCACCTGCACCTGCATCCGACGCATTCCACCTGCATCTGCATCCAACACATTCCACCTGCACCAGCATCCAACAAATTCCACCTGCACCTGCATCCAACAAATTCCACCTGCACCAGCATCCAACAAATTCCACCTGCACCTGCATCCGACACATTCCACCTGCATCTGCATCCAACACATTCCACCTGCACCAGCATCCAACAAATTCCACCTGCATTTGCATCCAACACATTCCACCTGCACCAGCATCCAACAAATTCCACCTGCACCAGCATCCAACAAATTCCACCTGCATTTGCATCCAACACATTCCACCTGCACCAGCATCCAACAAATTCCACCTGCACCTGCATCCGACGCATTCCACCTGCATCTGCATCCAACACATTCCACCTGCACCAGCATCCAACAAATTCCACCTGCACCTGCATCCAACAAATTCCACCTGCACCAGCATCCAACAAATTCCACCTGCACCTGCATCCGACACATTCCACCTGCATCTGCATCCAACACATTCCACCTGCATCAGCATCCAACAAATTCCACCTGCACTTGCATCCAACACATTCCACCTGCACCAGCATCCAACAAATTCCACCTGCACCAGCATCCAACAAATTCCACCTGCATTTGCATCCAACACATTCCACCTGCACCAGCATCCAACAAATTCCACCTGCACCTGCATCCGACGCATTCCACCTGCATCTGCATCCAACACATTCCACCTGCACCAGCATCCAACAAATTCCACCTGCACCTGCATCCAACAAATTCCACCTGCACCAGCATCCAACAAATTCCACCTGCACCTGCATCCGACACATTCCACCTGCATCTGCATCCAACACATTCCACCTGCACCAGCATCCAACAAATTCCACCTGCACTTGCATCCAACAAATTCCACCTGCACCTTGCATCCAATACGTTCCAACTTCACCCGCTCCAGCACATTCCACCTGCACCCAGATCCAACACATTCCAACTGCACCCCCATCCAACCCATTCCACCTGCACCCGCATTCAACACATTCCACCTGCACCCAATCAAACACATTCCAAGTGCACCTTCTTCCAACACATTCCACCTGGACCCCCATCCAACACATTCCACCTGCATTTGAATCCGACCCACTCCTCCTGCACCCACATCCAACACATTCCACCTGCACCTACATCCTGCACATTCCACCTGCATTGTCATCCAACACAACACACGTGCACCCACATCCAACACATTCCACCTGCACCCACATCCAGCACATTCCAACTGCACCAGCATCCAACAAATCCCAACTGCAACCGCATTCAACACCTTCCACCTGCACAAGCATTCAACACGTTCCAACTGCATCCGTATTCAGCACATTCCAACTGCATCCCCATCTAGCACAATCCATCTGCACCCGCATCCAACACATTCCACCTGCACCCAATCAAACACATTCCAAGTGCACCTTCTTCCAACACATTCCATTTGGACCCCCATCCAACACAGTCCACATGCATCTGAATCCGACCCATTCCACCTGCACCGTCATCCATCACATTCCACCTGCACGCCATCCAACACATTCCACCTGCACCTGCATCCAACACATTCCACCTGCATCTACATCCAACACATTGCACCTGCATCTGCATCTAATACATTCAACCTGCCCCCATCCAACACATTCCACCTGCACCCCCATCCAACATATTCCACCTGCACCTGCATCCAACATATTCCACCTGCACCTGCATGCAGCAAATTCCACCTGCACGTCATCCAACACATTGCACCTGAAACTGCATCCAACATATTCCATCTGCATCCATATTCAGCACATTCCACCTGCACATGCATCCAACACATTCCACCTGCCCCCCATCCAACACATTCTACCCATATTCAGCACATTCCACCTGAAACTGCATCCAACATATTCCATCTGCACCCATATTCAGCACATTCCACCTGCACATGCATCCAACACATTCCACCTGCACCCGCCTCCAACAAATTCCAGCTGCACCCGCATCAAACACATTCCACTTGCACCTGCATCCAGCACATTCCACCTGTGAAATACATCCAACACATTCAACGTACACCCGCATCCAACACATTTCACCTGCATCTTCATCCAACACATTCCACCTGCACCCATATCAGGCACATTCCACCTGCACCCTCATCCAACTCATTCCACCTGCACCCACATCCAGCACATTCCACCTGCATCTGCATCCAACGCATTCCACCTGCTCCAGCATCCAACTCATTTCACTTGTGTCTGCATCCAACGCATTCCACTTGCACCCACATCGGGCACATTCCACCTGCACACACATCCAACACATTCCACCTGCACCTTCATCCAACAATTCCACCTGCACCTGCAAACAACACATTCCACCTGCATCTTCATCCAACACATTCACTGTGCACCAGCATCCAACACATTCCACCTGCACCAACATCCAACACATTCCATCTGCATCTTCATCCACCACATACAACGCACACCCGTATCCAACACATTTCACCTGCACCCACATCTGGCACATTTCACCTGCACCCACATCTGGCACATTCCACCTGCACCCACATCCAACACATTCCACCTGCAGCAGCATCCTACACATTCCACCTGCACCCTCATCCAACACATTCCACCTGCACCAGCATCCAACAAATTCCAACTGCACCCGCATCCAACATATTCCACCTACTCACGCATCCTGCACATTTCACCTGCACCCACATCAAACACATTCCACCTTCGCCCACATCAAACACATTCCACCTGCACCTTCATCCAAAACATTCCACCTGCATCTACATCCAACACATTCCACATGCAACCACATCCAGCACATTGCACCTGCATCTGCATCTAATACATTCCACCTGCCCCCCATCCAACACATTCCACCTGCACCCGCATCCAACATATTCCACCTGCACCTGCATCCAACACATTCCACCTGCACCCGCATCCAACACATTGCACCTGAACCTGCAACCAAAACATTCCACCTGCACCCACATCCAGCACATTCCAACTGCAGCTGCATCCAATGCATTCCACTTGCACGCACATCGGGCACATTCCACCTGTACCTTCATCCAACACATTCCCCCTGCACCCCCATCCAACAATTCCACCTACACCTGCAAACAACACATGCCAGCTGCACCTTCATCCAGCACATCCCTCTGCACCGTCATCCATCACATTCCACCTGCACCCACATCCAACACATTCCACCTTCATCCGCATTCAACATCTTCCACCTGCACCTTCATCCAACACATTCCCCCTGCACCCACACCTAACACATTCCACCTGCACCCACATCAAACACATTCCACCTTCACCTGCATCCAACACATTCCACCTGCATCTACATCCAACACATTCCACATGCAACCACATCCAGCACATTGCACCTGCATCTGCATCTAATACATTCAACCTGCCCCCATCCAACACATTCCACCTGCACCCCCATCCAACATATTCCACCTGCACCTGCATGCAGCAAATTCCACCTGCACGTCATCCAACACATTGCACCTGAAACTGCATCCAACATATTCCATCTGCATCCATATTCAGCACATTCCACCTGCACATGCATCCAACACATTCCACCTGCCCCCCATCCAACACATTCTACCCATATTCAGCACATTCCACCTGAAACTGCATCCAACATATTCCATCTGCACCCATATTCAGCACATTCCACCTGCACATGCATCCAACACATTCCACCTGCACCCGCCTCCAACAAATTCCAGCTGCACCCGCATCAAACACATTCCACTTGCACCTGCATCCAGCACATTCCACCTGTGAAATACATCCAACACATTCAACGTACACCCGCATCCAACACATTTCACCTGCATCTTCATCCAACACAATCCACCTGCACCCATATCAGGCACATTCCACCTGCACCCTCATCCAACTCATTCCACCTGCACCCACATCCAGCACATTCCACCTGCATCTGCATCCAACGCATTCCACCTGCTCCAGCATCCAACTCATTTCACTTGTGTCTGCATCCAACGCATTCCACTTGCACCCACATCGGGCACATTCCACCTGCACACACATCCAACACATTCCACCTGCACCTTCATCCAACAATTCCACCTGCACCTGCAAACAACACATTCCACCTGCATCTTCATCCAACACATTCACTGTGCACCAGCATCCAACACATTCCACCTGCACCAACATCCAACACATTCCATCTGCATCTTCATCCACCACATACAACGCACACCCGTATCCAACACATTTCACCTGCACCCACATCTGGCACATTTCACCTGCACCCACATCTGGCACATTCCACCTGCACCCACATCCAACACATTCCACCTGCAGCAGCATCCTACACATTCCACCTGCATCTTCATCCAACACATTCCACCTGCACCAGCATCCAACAAATTCCAACTGCACCCGCATCCAACATATTCCACCTACTCACGCATCCTGCACATTTCACCTGCACCCACATCAAACACATTCCACCTTCGCCCACATCAAACACATTCCACCTGCACCTTCATCCAAAACATTCCACCTGCATCTACATCCAACACGTTCCACATGCAACCACATCCAGCACATTGCACCTGCATCTGCATCTAATACATTCCACCTGCCCCCCATCCAACACATTCCACCTGCACCCGCATCCAACACATTCCACCTGCACCTGCATCCAACACATTCCACCTGCATCCGCATCCAACACATTGCACCTGAACCTGCAACCAAAACATTCCACCTGCACCCACATCCAGCACATTCCAACTGCAGCTGCATCCAATGCATTCCACTTGCACGCACATCGGGCACATTCCACCTGTACCTTCATCCAACACATTCCCCCTGCACCCCCATCCAACAATTCCACCTACACCTGCAAACAACACATGCCAGCTGCACCTTCATCCAGCACATCCCTCTGCACCGTCATCCATCACATTCCACCTGCACCCACATCCAACACATTCCACCTTCATCCGCATTCAACATCTTCCACCTGCACCTTCATCCAACACATTCCCCCTGCACCCACACCTAACACATTCCACCTGCACCCACATCAAACACATTCCACCTTCACCTGCATCCAACACATTCCACCTGCATCTACATCCAACACATTCCACATGCAACCACATCCAGCACATTGCACCTGCATCTGCATCTAATACATTCAACCTGCCCCCATCCAACACATTCCACCTGCACCCCCATCCAACATATTCCACCTGCACCTGCATGCAGCAAATTCCACCTGCACGTCATCCAACACATTGCACCTGAAACTGCATCCAACATATTCCATCTGCATCCATATTCAGCACATTCCACCTGCACATGCATCCAACACATTCCACCTGCCCCCCATCCAACACATTCTACCCATATTCAGCACATTCCACCTGAAACTGCATCCAACATATTCCATCTGCACCCATATTCAGCACATTCCACCTGCACATGCATCCAACACATTCCACCTGCACCCGCCTCCAACAAATTCCAGCTGCACCCGCATCAAACACATTCCACTTGCACCTGCATCCAGCACATTCCACCTGTGAAATACATCCAACACATTCAACGTACACCCGCATCCAACACATTTCACCTGCATCTTCATCCAACACAATCCACCTGCACCCATATCAGGCACATTCCACCTGCACCCTCATCCAACTCATTCCACCTGCACCCACATCCAGCACATTCCACCTGCATCTGCATCCAACGCATTCCACCTGCTCCAGCATCCAACTCATTTCACTTGTGTCTGCATCCAACGCATTCCACTTGCACCCACATCGGGCACATTCCACCTGCACACACATCCAACACATTCCACCTGCACCTTCATCCAACAATTCCACCTGCACCTGCAAACAACACATTCCACCTGCATCTTCATCCAACACATTCACTGTGCACCAGCATCCAACACATTCCACCTGCACCAACATCCAACACATTCCATCTGCATCTTCATCCACCACATACAACGCACACCCGTATCCAACACATTTCACCTGCACCCACATCTGGCACATTTCACCTGCACCCACATCTGGCACATTCCACCTGCACCCACATCCAACACATTCCACCTGCACCAGCATCCTACACATTCCACCTGCATCTTCATCCAACACATTCCACCTGCACCAGCATCCAACAAATTCCAACTGCACCCGCATCCAACATATTCCACCTACTCACGCATCCTGCACATTTCACCTGCACCCACATCAAACACATTCCACCTTCGCCCACATCAAACACATTCCACCTGCACCTTCATCCAAAACATTCCACCTGCATCTACATCCAACACGTTCCACATGCAACCACATCCAGCACATTGCACCTGCATCTGCATCTAATACATTCCACCTGCCCCCCATCCAACACATTCCACCTGCACCCGCATCCAACACATTCCACCTGCACCTGCATCCAACACATTCCACCTGCATCCGCATCCAACACATTGCACCTGAACCTGCAACCAAAACATTCCACCTGCACCCACATCCAGCACATTCCAACTGCAGCTGCATCCAATGCATTCCACTTGCACGCACATCGGGCACATTCCACCTGTACCTTCATCCAACACATTCCCCCTGCACCCCCATCCAACAATTCCACCTACACCTGCAAACAACACATGCCAGCTGCACCTTCATCCAGCACATCCCTCTGCACCGTCATCCATCACATTCCACCTGCACCCACATCCAACACATTCCACCTTCATCCGCATTCAACATCTTCCACCTGCACCTTCATCCAACACATTCCCCCTGCACCCACACCTAACACATTCCACCTGCACCCACATCAAACACATTCCACCTTCACCTGCATCCAACACATTCCACCTGCATCTACATCCAACACATTCCACATGCAACCACATCCAGCACATTGCACCTGCATCTGCATCTAATACATTCAACCTGCCCCCATCCAACACATTCCACCTGCACCCCCATCCAACATATTCCACCTGCACCTGCATGCAGCAAATTCCACCTGCACGTCATCCAACACATTGCACCTGAAACTGCATCCAACATATTCCATCTGCATCCATATTCAGCACATTCCACCTGCACATGCATCCAACACATTCCACCTGCCCCCCATCCAACACATTCTACCCATATTCAGCACATTCCACCTGAAACTGCATCCAACATATTCCATCTGCACCCATATTCAGCACATTCCACCTGCACATGCATCCAACACATTCCACCTGCACCCGCCTCCAACAAATTCCAGCTGCACCCGCATCAAACACATTCCACTTGCACCTGCATCCAGCACATTCCACCTGTGAAATACATCCAACACATTCAACGTACACCCGCATCCAACACATTTCACCTGCATCTTCATCCAACACAATCCACCTGCACCCATATCAGGCACATTCCACCTGCACCCTCATCCAACTCATTCCACCTGCACCCACATCCAGCACATTCCACCTGCATCTGCATCCAACGCATTCCACCTGCTCCAGCATCCAACTCATTTCACTTGTGTCTGCATCCAACGCATTCCACTTGCACCCACATCGGGCACATTCCACCTGCACACACATCCAACACATTCCACCTGCACCTTCATCCAACAATTCCACCTGCACCTGCAAACAACACATTCCACCTGCATCTTCATCCAACACATTCACTGTGCACCAGCATCCAACACATTCCACCTGCACCAACATCCAACACATTCCATCTGCATCTTCATCCACCACATACAACGCACACCCGTATCCAACACATTTCACCTGCACCCACATCTGGCACATTTCACCTGCACCCACATCTGGCACATTCCACCTGCACCCACATCCAACACATTCCACCTGCAGCAGCATCCTACACATTCCACCTGCATCTTCATCCAACACATTCCACCTGCACCAGCATCCAACAAATTCCAACTGCACCCGCATCCAACATATTCCACCTACTCACGCATCCTGCACATTTCACCTGCACCCACATCAAACACATTCCACCTTCGCCCACATCAAACACATTCCACCTGCACCTTCATCCAAAACATTCCACCTGCATCTACATCCAACACATTCCACATGCAACCACATCCAGCACATTGCACCTGCATCTGCATCTAATACATTCCACCTGCCCCCCATCCAACACATTCCACCTGCACCCGCATCCAACATATTCCACCTGCACCTGCATCCAACACATTCCACCTGCATCCGCATCCAACACATTGCACCTGAACCTGCAACCAAAACATTCCACCTGCACCCACATCCAGCACATTCCAACTGCAGCTGCATCCAATGCATTCCACTTGCACGCACATCGGGCACATTCCACCTGTACCTTCATCCAACACATTCCCCCTGCACCCCCATCCAACAATTCCACCTACACCTGCAAACAACACATGCCAGCTGCACCTTCATCCAACACATTCCACCTGAACCCACATCCAACACATTCCATCTGCACCTGCATTCAGTACATTCCACCTGCACCCACTTCCAACACATTCCACCTGCACCCGCTTCCATCACATTCCACCTGTACCTTCATCCAACACATTCCACCTGCACACACATCCAACACATTCCACCTGCACCTTCATCCAACAATTCCACCTGCACCTGCAAACAACACATTCCACCTGCATCTTCGTCCAACACATTCACTGTGCACCAGCATCCAACACATTCCACCTGCACCAACATCCAACACATTCCATCTGCATCTTCATCTACCACATACAACGTACACCCGTATCCAACACATTCCACCTGCACCCACATCTGGCACATTTCACCTGCACCCGCATACCAACACATTCCACCTGCACCCACATCCGGCACATTCCACCTGCACCCACATCCAACACATTCCACCTGCAGCAGCATCCTACACATTCCACCTGCATCTTCATCCAACACATTCCACCTGCACCAGCATCCAACAAATTCCAACTGCACCCGCATCCAACATATTCCACCTACTCACGCATCCTGCACATTTCACCTGCACCCACATCAAACACATTCCACCTTCGCCCACATCAAACACATTCCACCTGCACCTTCATCCAAAACATTCCACCTGCATCTACATCCAACACATTCCACATGCAACCACATCCAGCACATTGCACCTGCATCTGCATCTAATACATTCCACCTGCCCCCCATACAACACATTCCACCTGCACCCGCATCCAACATATTCCACCTGCACCTGCATCCAACACATTCCACCTGCACCCGCATCCAACACATTGCACCTGAACCTGCAACCAAAACATTCCACCTGCACCCACATCCAGCACATTCCAACTGCAGCTGCATCCAATGCATTCCACTTGCACGCACATCGGGCACATTCCACCTGTACCTTCATCCAACACATTCCCCCTGCACCCCCATCCAACAATTCCACCTACACCTGCAAACAACACATGCCAGCTGCACCTTCATCCAACACATTCCACCTACACCCACATCCGACACATTCCACCTGCACCCGCATCCAACGAATTCTACCTGCACCCGCTTCCATCACATTCCACCTGTACCTTCATCCAACACATTCCCCCTGCACCCCCATCCAACAATTCCACCTACACCTGCAAACAACACATGCCAGCTGCACCTTCATCCAGCACATCCCTCTGCACCTTCATCTAACACATTCCACCTACACCCACATCCGACACATTCCACCTGCACCCGCATCCAACGAATTCTACCTGCACCCGCTTCCATCACATTCCACCTGTACCTTCATCCAACACATTCCCCCTGCACCCCCATTCAACAATTCCACCTGCACCCGCATCCAACACATTCCACCTGCACCCCCATCCAACATATTCCACCTGCACCTGCATCCAACATATTCCACCTGCACCTGCATGCAGCAAATTCCACCTGCACGTCATCCAACACATTGCACCTGAAACTGCATCCAACATATTCCATCTGCATCCATATTCAGCACATTCCACCTGCACATGCATCCAACACATTCCACCTGCCCCCCATCCAACACATTCTACCCATATTCAGCACATTCCACCTGAAACTGCATCCAACATATTCCATCTGCACCCATATTCAGCACATTCCACCTGCACATGCATCCAACACATTCCACCTGCACCCGCCTCCAACAAATTCCAGCTGCACCCGCATCAAACACATTCCACTTGCACCTGCATCCAGCACATTCCACCTGTGAAATACATCCAACACATTCAACGTACACCCGCATCCAACACATTTCACCTGCATCTTCATCCAACACAATCCACCTGCACCCATATCAGGCACATTCCACCTGCACCCTCATCCAACTCATTCCACCTGCACCCACATCCAGCACATTCCACCTGCATCTGCATCCAACGCATTCCACCTGCTCCAGCATCCAACTCATTTCACTTGTGTCTGCATCCAACGCATTCCACTTGCACCCACATCGGGCACATTCCACCTGCACACACATCCAACACATTCCACCTGCACCTTCATCCAACAATTCCACCTGCACCTGCAAACAACACATTCCACCTGCATCTTCATCCAACACATTCACTGTGCACCAGCATCCAACACATTCCACCTGCACCAACATCCAACACATTCCATCTGCATCTTCATCCACCACATACAACGCACACCCGTATCCAACACATTTCACCTGCACCCACATCTGGCACATTTCACCTGCACCCACATCTGGCACATTCCACCTGCACCCACATCCAACACATTCCACCTGCAGCAGCATCCTACACATTCCACCTGCATCTTCATCCAACACATTCCACCTGCACCAGCATCCAACAAATTCCAACTGCACCCGCATCCAACATATTCCACCTACTCACGCATCCTGCACATTTCACCTGCACCCACATCAAACACATTCCACCTTCGCCCACATCAAACACATTCCACCTGCACCTTCATCCAAAACATTCCACCTGCATCTACATCCAACACGTTCCACATGCAACCACATCCAGCACATTGCACCTGCATCTGCATCTAATACATTCCACCTGCCCCCCATCCAACACATTCCACCTGCACCCGCATCCAACATATTCCACCTGCACCTGCATCCAACACATTCCACCTGCATCCGCATCCAACACATTGCACCTGAACCTGCAACCAAAACATTCCACCTGCACCCACATCCAGCACATTCCAACTGCAGCTGCATCCAATGCATTCCACTTGCACGCACATCGGGCACATTCCACCTGTACCTTCATCCAACACATTCCCCCTGCACCCCCATCCAACAATTCCACCTACACCTGCAAACAACACATGCCAGCTGCACCTTCATCCAACACATTCCACCTGAACCCACATCCAACACATTCCATCTGCACCTGCATTCAGTACATTCCACCTGCACCCACTTCCAACACATTCCACCTGCACCCGCTTCCATCACATTCCACCTGTACCTTCATCCAACACATTCCACCTGCACACACATCCAACACATTCCACCTGCACCTTCATCCAACAATTCCACCTGCACCTGCAAACAACACATTCCACCTGCATCTTCGTCCAACACATTCACTGTGCACCAGCATCCAACACATTCCACCTGCACCAACATCCAACACATTCCATCTGCATCTTCATCTACCACATACAACGTACACCCGTATCCAACACATTCCACCTGCACCCACATCTGGCACATTTCACCTGCACCCGCATACCAACACATTCCACCTGCACCCACATCCAACACATTCCACCTGCAGCAGCATCCTACACATTCCACCTGCATCTTCATCCAACACATTCCACCTGCACCAGCATCCAACAAATTCCAACTGCACCCGCATCCAACATATTCCACCTACTCACGCATCCTGCACATTTCACCTGCACCCACATCAAACACATTCCACCTTCGCCCACATCAAACACATTCCACCTGCACCTTCATCCAAAACATTCCACCTGCATCTACATCCAACACATTCCACATGCAACCACATCCAGCACATTGCACCTGCATCTGCATCTAATACATTCCACCTGCCCCCCATACAACACATTCCACCTGCACCCGCATCCAACATATTCCACCTGCACCTGCATCCAACACATTCCACCTGCACCCGCATCCAACACATTCCACCTGAACCTGCAACCAAAACATTCCACCTGCACCCACATCCAGCACATTCCAACTGCAGCTGCATCCAATGCATTCCACTTGCACGCACATCGGGCACATTCCACCTGTACCTTCATCCAACACATTCCCCCTGCACCCCCATCCAACAATTCCACCTACACCTGCAAACAACACATGCCAGCTGCACCTTCATCCAACACATTCCACCTACACCCACATCCGACACATTCCACCTGCACCCGCATCCAACGAATTCTACCTGCACCCGCTTCCATCACATTCCACCTGTACCTTCATCCAACACATTCCCCCTGCACCCCCATCCAACAATTCCACCTACACCTGCAAACAACACATGCCAGCTGCACCTTCATCCAGCACATCCCTCTGCACCTTCATCTAACACATTCCACCTACACCCACATCCGACACATTCCACCTGCACCCGCATCCAACGAATTCTACCTGCACCCGCTTCCATCACATTCCACCTGTACCTTCATCCAACACATTCCCCCTGCACCCCCATTCAACAATTCCACCTGCACCCGCATCCAACACATTCCACCTGAACCCACATCCAACACATTCCATCTGCACCTGCATTCAGCACATTCCACCTGCACCCGTATTCAGCACGTTCCACCTGCACCGTCATCCATCACATTCCACCTGCACGCACTTCCAACACATTCCACCTGCACCCGCTTCCATCACATTCCACCTGTACCTTCATCCAACACATTCCACCTGCACCCGCATCCAACACATTCCACCTGAACCCACATCCAACACATTCCATCTGCACTTGCATTCAGTACATTCCACCTGCACCCGTATTCAGCACATTCCACCTGCACCCGCATTCAACACGTTCCACCTGCACCGTCATCCATCACATTCCACCTGCACCCGCATCCAACACATTCCACCTGCACCCGCATCCAACACATTCCAGCTGCACCTGCATCCAACACATTCCATCTGCACCCGCATCCATCACATTCCACCTGCACCCGCATCCAACACATTCCAGCTGCACCTGCATCCAACACATTCCATCTGCACCTGCATCCTGCACATTCCACCTGCACCTGCATCCAACACATTCCACCTGCACCAACATCCAACACATTCCAGCTGCACCTGCATGCAGCACATTCCAGCTGCACCTGCATGCAGCACATTCCACCTGCACTCGCATTGAACACATTCCACCTGAACGTCATCCAACACATTGCACTTGCACCTGCATCTAACATATTCCATCTGCACCCGCACCCAACAATTCCACCTGCACCCACCTTCAGCACATTCCACCTGCACCTGCATCCAACACATTCCACCTGCACCCGCATCCAACACATTCCACCTGAACCTGCAACCAACACATTCCACCTGCACCCACATCCAGCACATTCCTCCTGCAGCTGCATCCAACGCATTCCACTTGCACGCACATCCGGCACATTCCACCTGCACCTGCACCATCACATTGCACCTGCACACACATCCAACATATTCCACCTGCACCTTCGTCCAACACATTCCACCTGCACCCGCCTCCATCACATTCCACCTGTACCTTCATCCAATACATTCCCCCTGCACACACATCCAACAATTCCACCTGCACCTGCAAACAACACATGCCAGCTGCACCTTCATCCAGCACATCCCTCTGCACCTTCATCCAACACATTCCACCTGCACCCGCATCCAACGAATTCTACCAGCACCCGCTTCCATCACATTCCACCTGTACCTTCATCCAACACATTCCCCCTGCACCCCCATTCAACAATTCCACCTGCACCCGCATCCAACACATTCCCCCTGCACCCCCATCCAACAATTCCACCTGCACCCGCATCCAACACATTCCACCTGAACCCACATCCAACACATTCCATCTGCACTTGCATTCAGTACATTCCACCTGCACCCGTATTCAGCACATTCCACCTGCACCCGCATTCAACACGTTCCACCTGCACCGTCATCCATCACATTCCACCTGCTCACGCATACTGCACATTTCACCTGTACCTACATCCAACACATTCCACATGCAACCACATCCAGCACATTGCACCCGCATCTGCATCTAATACATTCCACCTGCCCCCCATCCAACACATTCCACCTGCCCCCCCATCCAACACATTCCACCTGCACCCGCATCCAACATATTCCACCTGTACCTGCATCCAACACATTCCACCTGCACCCGCATCCAACACATTCCACCTGAACCTGCAACCAACACATTCCACCTGCACCCACATCCACCACATTCCACCTGCACCAGCATCCTACACATTCCACCTGCATCTTCATCCAACACATTCCACCTGCACCAGCATCCAACAAATTCCAACTGCACCCGCATTCAACACATTCCACCTGCACCTTCAGACAATACATTCCAACTGCACCCCCATCCAACACATTCCACCTGCACCCGCATCCAACATATTCCACGTGCATCTTCATCCAACACATTCAACGTGCACTCGCATCCAACACATTCCACCTGTACCTGCACCAGCACATTCCACCAGCACCCACATCCAATACATTCCACCTGCATCCACATCCAGCAGATTCCACCTGCGTCTGCATCCAACACATTTCCCCGTGCCTTCATCCAACACATTCCACCTGCACCGTCATCCAACAAATTCCACCTACACCCGCATTCAACACATTCCACCTGCACCGTCATCCATCACATTCCACCTGCACCCACATCCAACATATTCCACGTGCATCTTCATCCAACACATTCAATGTACACCCGCATCCAACACATTCCACCTGTACCTGCACCAGCACATTCTACCAGCACACACATCCAATACATTCTACCTGCATCCACATCCAGCAGATTCCACCTGCGTCTGCATCCAACACATTTCCCCTGCGCCTTCATCCAACACAGTCCACCTGCACCGTCATCCAAAACATTCGACCTGCACCCGCATTCAACACATTCCACCTGCACACCCATCCAACAAATTCCACCTACACCCGCATTCAACACATATCACCTGCACCCACATCCAACACATTCCACCAGCACCCACATCCAACACATTTCATCAGCACCCGCATCCAAAACATTCCAACTGCACCCACATCCAGCACATTCCACCTACGCCCGCATTCAACACATTCCACCTGCACCAGCATCCAACACATTCCACTTGCACCCACATCCAACACATTTCATCAGCACCCGCATCCAACACATTCCAACTGCACCAGCATCCAACACATATTACACCTGCACCCACATCCAAAACATTCCACCTGCACCCACATCCAGCACATTCCAACTGCACCAGCATCCAACAAATTTCAACTGCACCCGCATTCAACACGTTCCACCTGCACCGTCATTCAGCACATTCCACCTGCTCACGCATCCTGCACATTTCACCTGTACCTACATCCAACACATTCCACCTGCACCCACATCAAACACATTCCACCTGCACCTTCATCCAAAACATTCCACCTGCATCTACATCCAACACATTCCACCTGCACCCACATCAAACACATTCCACCTGCACCTTCATCCAAAACATTCCACCTGCATCTTCATCCAACACATTCAACGTGCACCCGCATCCAACACATTCCACCTGTACCTGCACCAGCACATTCCACCAGCACCCACATCCAATACATTCCACCTGCATCCACATCCAGCAGATTCCACCTGCGTCTGCATCCAACACATTTCCCCTGCGCCTTCATCCAACACATTCCACCTGCACCGTCATCCATCACATTCCACCTGCACCCACATCCAACATATTCCACGTGCATCTTCATCCAACACATTCAATGTACACCCGCATCCAACACATTCCACCTGTACCTGCACCAGCACATTCCACCAGCACACACATCCAATACATTCTACCTGCATCCACATCCAGCAGATTCCACCTGCGTCTGCATCCAACACATTTCCCCTGCGCCTTCATCCAACACAGTCCACCTGCACCGTCATCCAAAACATTCGACCTGCACCCGCATTCAACACATTCCACCTGCACACCCATCCAACAAATTCCACCTACACCCGCATTCAACACATATCACCTGCACCCACATCCAACACATTCCACCAGCACCCACATCCAACACATTTCATCAGCACCCGCATCCAAAACATTCCAACTGCACCCACATCCAGCACATTCCACCTACGCCCGCATTCAACACATTCCACCTGCACCAGCATCCAACACATTCCACCTGCACCAGCATCCAACACATTCCACTTGCACCCACATCCAACACATTTCATCAGCACCCACATCCAGCACATTCCAACTGCACCAGCATCCAACAAATTCCAACTGCACCCGCATTCAACACGTTCCACCTGCACCGTCATTCAGCACATTCCACCTGCACCTTCAGACAACACATTCCAACTGCACCCCCATCCAGCACATTCCACCTGCACCTGGATCCAACACATTCCACGTGCACCCACATCCAACAGATTCCACCTGCACCTGCACCCTACACGTTCCAACTTTACCCGCTCCTGCACATTCCACCTGCATCCGTTCCAGCACATTCCAACTGCACCCCCATCCAGCACATTCCATCTGCACCTTCGTCCAGCACATTCCACCTGCACCTGCATCCAACACATTCCACCTGCACCCAATCAAACACATTCCAAGTGCACCTTCTTCCAATACATTCTGCCTGCACCCGCCTCAATCACATTCCACCTGTACCTTCATCCAACAATTCCACATGCACCTGCAAACAACACATGCCAGCTGCACCATCATCCAGCACATCCCTCTGCACCTTCATCCAACACATTCCACCTACACCCACATCCGACGAATTCTACCAGCACCCGCTTCCATCACGTTCCACCTGTAACTTCATCCAACACATTCCCCCTGCACCCCCATTCAACAATTCCACCTGCACCCGCATCCAACACATTCCCCCTGCACCCCCATCCAACAATTCCACCTGCACCCGCATCCAACACATTCCACCTGAACCCGCATCCAACACATTCCATCTGCACCTGCATTCAGCACATTCCACCTGCACCCGTATTCAGCACATTCCACCTGCACCCGCATTCAACATGTTCCACCTGCACCGTCATCCATCACATTCCACCTGCACTCACTTCCAACACATTTCACCTGCACCCACATCCAACACATTCCACCTGCACCCACATCCGGCACATTCCACCTGCATCTTCATCCAACACATTCCACTTGCACCAGCATCCAACAAATTCCAACTGCACCCGCATTCAACACATTCCACCTGCACCGTCATTCAACACATTCCACCTGCACCGTCATTCAGCACATTCCACCTGCACCTTCAGACAACACATTCCAACTGCACCCCCATCCAGCACATTCCACCTGCACCTGGATCCAACACTTCCACCTGCACCCGCATCCAACATATTCCACGTGCATCTTCATCCAACACATTCAACGTACACCCGCATCCAACACATTCCACGTGTACCTGCACCAGCACATTCCACCAGCACCCACATCCAATACATTCCACCTGCATCCACATCCAGCAGATTCCACCTGCGTCTGCATCCAACACATTTCCCCTGCGCCTTCATCCAACACATTCCACCTGCACCGTCATCCAACAAATTCCACCTACACCCGCATTCAACACATTCCACCAGCACCCACATCCAACACATTCCACTTGCACCCGCATCCAACACATTCCACCAGCACCCGCCTCCATCACATTCCCCCTGCACCCCCATCCAACAATTCCACCTGCACCTGCAAACAACACATCCCTCTGCACCTTCATCCAACACATTCCACCTACACCCACATCCGACACATTCCACCTGCACCCGCATCCAACAAATTCTACCTGCACCCGCTTCCATCACATTCCACCTGTACCTTCATCCAACACATTCCGCCTGCACCCCCATTCAACAATTCCACCTGCACCCGCATCCAACACATTCCCCATGCACCCCCATCCAACAATTCCACCTGCACCTGCATCCAACACATTCCACCTGAACCCACATCCAACACATTCCATCTGCACCTGCATTCAGTACATTCCACCTGCACCCGCATTCAACACGTTCCACCTGCACCGTCATCCATCACATTCCACCTGCACCCCCTTCCAACACATTCCACCTGCACCCGCATCCAACACATTCCACCTGAACCTGCAACCAACACATTCCACCTGCACACACATCCAACACATTCCACCTGCACCCACATCCGGCACATTCCGCCTGCACTCACATCCACCACATTCCACCTGCACCAGCATCCTACACATTCCACCTGCAGCAGCATACAACAAATTCCAACTGCACCCGCATTCAACACATTCCACCTGCACCCCCATCCAGCACATTCCACCTGCACCTGGATCCAACACTTCCACCTGCACCCGCATCCAACATATTCCACCTGAACCCACATCCAACACATTCCATCTGCACCTGCATTCAGTACATTCCACCTGCACCCGCATTCAACACGTTCCACCTGCACCGTCATCCATCACATTCCACCTGCACCCCCTTCCTACACATTCCACCTGCACCCGCATCCAACACATTCCACCTGAACCTGCAACCAACACATTCCACCTGCACACACATCCAACACATTCCACCTGCACCCACATCCAACATATTCCACGTGCATCTTCATCCAACACATTCAACGTACACCCGCATCCAACACATTCCACCTGTACCTGCACCAGCACATTCCACCAGCACCCACATCCACCGCATTCCACCTGCACCAGCATCCTACACATTCCACCTGCATCTTCATCCAGCACATTCCACCAGCACCAACATCCGATACATTCCACCTGCATCCACATCCAGCAGATTCCACCTGCGTCTGCATCCAACACATTTCCCCTGCGCCTTCATCCAACACAGTCCACCTGCACTGTCATCCAATACATTCCACCTGCACACCCATCCAACAAATTCCACCTACACCCGCATTCAACACATTCCACCTGCACCGCCATCCAACACATTCCACTTGCACCCACATCCAACACATTTCATCAGCACCCGCATCCAACACATTTCATCAGCACCCGCATCCAACAAATTCCAACTGCACCTGCATTCAACACATTCCACCGGCACCCCCATCCAACACATTCCACCAGCACCCCCATCCAACACATTCCACCTGCACCAGCATCCAACAAATTCCAACTGCACCCACATTCAACACATTCCACCTGCACCTTCAGACAGCACATTTCAACTGCACCCCCATCCAGCACATTCCACCTGCACCTGGATCCAACACTTTCCACGTGCACCCACATCCAACAGATTCCACCTGCACCTGCATCCTACACGTCCCAACTTTACCCGCTCCTGCACATTCCACCTGCATCCGTTCCAGCACATTCCAACTGCACCCCCATCCAGCACATTCCATCTGCACCTTCTTCCAGCACATTCCACCTGGATCCCCATCCAACACATTCCACCTGCACCCAATCAAACACATTCCATCTGCACCTTCTTCCAACACATTCCACCTGCACCCCCATCCAACACATTCCACCTGCATCTGAATCCGCCCCATTCCTCCTGCACCCCCATCCAACACAATCCACCTGCACACGCATCCAGCACATTCAACCAGCACCCACATCCAACACATTCCACCTTCATCCGCATTCAACAACTTCCACCTGCACCTTCATCCAACACATTCCACCTGCACCCACACCCAACACATTCCACATGTACCCGCATTCAGCACCTTCCACCTGCACCCGCATCCAACATATTCCACCTGCTCATGCATCCTGCACATTTCACCTGCACCCACATCAAACACATTCCACCTTCACCCACATCAAACACATTCCACCTGCACCTTCATCCAACACATTCCACCTGCATCTACATCCAACACATCCACCTGCACCTGCATCCAACACATTCCACCCGCATCTACATCCAACACATTCCACATGCAACCACATCCAGCACATTGCACCTGCATCTGCATCTAACACATTCCACCTGTACCCGCATCCAACACATTCCACTTGCACCCGCATCCAATACATTCCACCTGCACCCCCATCCAACACATTCCACCTGCACCCCCATCCAACACATTCCACCTGCACCCGCATCCTGCACATTCCACCTGTACCCGCATCCAACACATTCCACTTGCACCCGCATCCAATACATTCCACCTGCACCCCCATCCAACACATTCCACCTGCACCCCCATCCAACACATTCCACCTGCACCCGCATCCTGCACATTCCACCTGCACCTGCATCCAACACATTCCACCTGCACACGCATCCAACACATTCCACCTGCACACGCATTCAGCACATTGTACCTGATCCCGCATCCAATACATTCCACCTTCATCTTCATCCAACACATTCAACGTGCACCCTCATCCAATACATTCCACCTGCACCCACCTCCAAAACATTCCACCTGCACACCCATCCAACAAATTCCACCTACACCCGCATTCAACACGTTCCATCTGCACTCACCTCCAACACATTTCACCAGCACCCGCATCCAACACATTCCAACTGCACTAGCATCCACCAAATTACACCTGCACCACCATCCAACATAATCCACCTGCCCCAGCATCCAACACATTCCACTTGCACCCACATCCAACACATTTCATCAGCACCGCATCCAACACATTCCAACTGCACTCACATCCGGCACATTCCACCTGCACTCACATCCAACACATTCCACCTGCACCTGCATCCAACCCATTCCACCTGCACGCACATCCAACACATTCCACGTACACATGCATCAAACACATTCCACCTGCACCAACATCCAACACATACAACGTACACCCGCATCCAACACATTCCACCTGCACCCACATCCGGCACATTCCACCTGCACCCGCATCCAACCCATTCCACCTGAACCAACATCCAACACATTCAACGTACACATGCATCCAACACATTCCACCTGCACCTTCATCCAATACATTCCACCTGCATTTGCATCCAACACATTCCACCTGCACCTTCATCCAATACATTCCACCTGTATCTTCATCCAACACATTCAATGTGCACCCGCATCCAACACATTCCATCTGCCACTGCATCCAACACATTCTACCTGCATCTGCTTCCAACACATTCCACCTGCACTGTTATCCATCACATTCCACCTGTAGCCACATCCAAAACTTTCCACCTGCACCCGCATTCAGCACAGTCCACCTGCACCCGCATCCAACACATTCCACCTCCACCGTCATCCATCACAGTCCACATGCGCAAGCACCCAACACATTCCACCTGCACCCTCATCCAACACATTCCACGTGCACACGCATCCAGCAAATTCCACCTGCACCTACATCCAACACATTCCACCTCCATCTGCATCCACCACATACCACCTGCACCCACATCCACCACATACAACCTGCACCCACATCCACCACATTCCACCTGCACCCACATCCACCACATTCCACCTGCACCAGCATCCTACACATTCCACCTGCATCTTCATCCAACACATTCCAACTGCACCTGCATCCAACACAGTCCACGCGCAACCCCATTCAACACATTCCAACTGCACCCCCATCCAGCACATTCCACCTGCACCTGGATCCAACACATTCCACCTGCAGCTGCAACCAAGCACATTCCACCTGCACCTGCATCCAACACGTTCCAACTTCACCCGCTCCTGCACATTCCACCTGCATCCGCTCCAGCACATTCCACCTGCACCCGCATTCAGCACATTTCAACGGCACCCCCATCCAGCACATTCCATCTGCACCTTCTTCCAACACATTCCCCCTGCACCCACACCCAACACATTCCACCTGCACACACATCCAACACATTCCACCTGTACCCGCATTCAGCACATTCCACCTGCACCTGCATCCAATACATTACACCTGCACCTCCATCCAACACGTTCCAACTTCACTCGCTCCTGCACATTCCACCTGCATCCGCTCCATCACATTCCAGCTGCACCCAGATCCAGCACATTCCACCTGCACCCGCATCCAACACATTCCACCTGGACCCCCATCCAACACATTCCACCTGCACCCGCATCCAACACATGCCACCTGAACCCAATCAAACACATTCCAAGTGCACCTTCTTCCAATACATTCCAGCTGCATCTGAATCCGCCCCATTCCTCTTGCACCCACATCCAACACATTCCACCTGCAACTTCTTCCAGCAATTTCCACCTGGACCCCCATCCAACACATTCCACCTGGATTCCCATCCAACACATTCCACCTGCATCTGAATCCGCCCCATTCCTCCTGCACCCACATCCAACACATTCCACCTGCAACTTCATCCATCACATTCCACCTGCACCCACATCCAACACATTCGACCTGTACACGCATCCAGCACATTCCACCAGCACCCACATCCAACACATTCTACCTTCATCCGCATTCAACACCTTCCACCTGTACCTTCTTCCAACACATTCCCCCTGCATTCACACCCAACACATTCCACCTGCACACACATCCAACACATTCCACCTGTACCCGCATTCAGCACATTCCACCTGCACCCACATCCAATACATTCCACCTGCACCTCCATCCAACACGTTCCAACTTCACTCGCTCCTGCACATTCCACCTGCATCCGCTCCAGCACATTCCAGCTGCACCCAGATCCAGCACATACCACCTGCACCAGCATTCAACACATTCCAACTGCACCTACATTCAACACATTCCAACTGCACCCCCATCCAGCACATTCCACCTGGACCCCCATCCAACACATTCCACCTTCATCCGCATTCAACAACTTCCACCTGCACCTTCATCCAACACATTCCACCTGCACCGTCATTCAGCACATTCCACCTGCACCTTCAGACAACACATTCCACCAGCACCCCCATCCAACACATTCCACCTGCACCTTCATCCAGCACATTCCACCTGCACCTGGATCCAACACATTCCACCTGCACCCACATCCAGCACATTCCACCTGCACCCACATCCAGCACATTCCACCTGCACCGTCATCCATCACATTCCACCTGCACCCACATCCAACACATTCCACCTGCTAACGCATCCAGCACATTCCACCTGCACCGTCATCCATCACATTCCACCCTGCACCACATCCAACATATTCCACCTGCACCCGCCTCCAACAAATTCCACCTGCACCTGCATCCAAGACATTCCACATGCACCTTCACCCAGCACATTCCATCTGCACCCACATCCAACAAATTCCACCTGCACCCACATGCAACACATTGAACCTGCACCCGCATCCAGCACATTCCACCCGGACCCGCATGCAGCACTTTCCACCTGCACCCACATCCAGCAAATTCCACCTGCACCCACATCAAACACATTCCACCTTCACCTGCATCCAACACATTCCACCTGTACATACATCCAACACATTCAACGTACACCCGCATCCAACACATTCCATCTGCACCTTCATCCAACATATTCCACCTGCATCTACATTCAACACACCCACCTGCATCTGCATCTAATACATTCCACCTGCCCCCCATCCAACACATTCCACCTGCACCCCCATCCAACACATTTCATCTGCACCCACATCCAACACATTCCACCTGTACCCGCATCCAACACATTGCACCTGCACCCGCATCCAACACATTCCAGCTGCACCTACATGCAGCACATTCCACCTGCCCCCCATCCAACACATTCCAACAGAACCTTCATCCAACACATTCCACCCTCACTCACATCCAATACATTCCACAAGCACCTGCATCCAAGACATTCCACCTGCACCTTCACCCAGCACATTCTACCTGCACCCACATCCGGCACATTCCAACTGCACCTGCATCCAACACATACCACCTGCTCCTGCATCCAACACATTCCACCTGCAGCCGCATCCCACACATTCCATCTGCACCCGCATCCCACACATTCCACCTGCACCTGCATCCAACACATTCCACCTGCACATGCATCCAACACATTCCACCTGCACCTGCATCCAACACATTCCACTTGCACATGCATCCAACACATTCCACCTGCACCTACATCCAACACATTCCACCTGCACATGCATCCAACACATTCCACCTGCACATGCATCCAACACATTCCACCTGCACCTACATCCAACACATCCACCTGCACCTGCATCCAACACATTCCACCTGCACCCGCATCCAACTCATTCCACCTGCACCCACATCGGGCACATTCCACCTGCACCTGCACCATCACATTGCACCTGCACACGCCTCCATCACATTCCATCTGTACCTTCATCCAATACATTCCCCCTGCACCCCCATCCAACACATTCTACCTGCACCTGCAAACAACACATGCCAGCTGCACCTTCATCCAGCACATTCCCTCTGCACCTTCATCCGACACATTCCACCTGCACCTTCATCCGGCACATTCCACCTGCACCCGCATCCAACGAATTCCACCTGCACCCGCTTCCAACACATTCCACTTGCATCCGCATCCAACACATTCCACCTGCACGCACATCCAACACATTCAACATACACATGCATCCAACACATTCCACCTGCACCTTCATCTCACGCATTCCACCTGCACGCACATCCAACACATTCAATGTACACCCACATCCAACACATTCAATGTACACCCACATCCAACACATTCAATGTACACCCACATCCAACACATTCAACGTACACCCACATCCAACACATTCCACCGTCACCTTCATCCAATACATTCCACCTGCATCTGCTTCCAACACATTCCACCTGCACCATTATCCATTACATTCCACCTGTACCCACATCCAAACACATTCCACCTGCACACGCATCCAACACATTCCACGTGCACACGCATCCAGCAAATTCCAACTGTACCCACATCCAGCACATTCCACCCGCACCTGCATCCAACACATTCCACCTGCACCGTCATCCAACACATTCAACGTACACACGCATCCAACACATTCCACTTGCACCCACATCCAACACATTCCACCTGCACGCACATCCAACACATTCAACGTACACACGCATCCAACACATTCCACTTGCACCCACATCCAACAAATTCCACCTGCACCTGCATCCAAGACATTCCACATGCACCTTCACCCAGCACATTCCATCTGCACCCACATCCAACAAATTCCACCTGCACCCACATGCAACACATTGAACCTGCACCCGCATCCAGCACATTCCACCCGGACCCGCATGCAGCACTTTCCACCTGCACCCACATCCAGCAAATTCCACCTGCACCCACATCCAACACATTCCACCTTCACCTGCATCCAACACATTCCACCTGTACATACATCCAACACATTCAACGTACACCCGCATCCAACACATTCCATCTGCACCTTCATCCAACATATTCCACCTGCATCTACATTCAACACAACCACCTGCATCTGCATCTAATACATTCCACCTGCCCCCCATCCAACACATTCCACCTGCACCCCCATCCAACACATTCCACCTGCACCCGCATCCAACACATTCCACCTGCACCCGCATCCAACACATTCCATCTGCACCTTCATCCAACATATTCCAGCTGCATCTACATTCAACACACCCACCTGCATCTGCATCTAATACATTCCACCTGCCCCCCATCCAACACATTCCACCTGCACCCCCATCCAACACATTTCATCTGCACCCACATCCAACACATTCCACCTGTACCCGCATCCAACACATTGCACCTGCACCCGCATCCAACACATTCCAGCTGCACCTACATGCAGCACATTCCACCTGCCCCCCATCCAACACATTCCAACAGAACCTTCATCCAACACATTCCACCCTCACTCACATCCAATACATTCCACAAGCACCTGCATCCAAGACATTCCACCTGCACCTTCACCCAGCACTCTACCTGCACCCACATCCGGCACATTCCAACTGCACCCGCATCCAACACATACCACCTGCTCCTGCATCCAACACATTCCACCGCAGCCGCATCCCACACATTCCATCTGCACCTGCATCCAACACATTCCACCTGCACCTGCATCCAACACATTCCACCTGCATCCAACACATTCCACCTGCACCCGCATCCAACACATTCCACCTGCACCTGCATCCAAAACATTCCACCTGCACATGCATCCCACACATTCCACCTGCACATGCATCCAACACATTCCACCTGCACCTACATCCAACACATTCCACCTGCACATGCATCCAACACATTCCACCTGCACATGCATCCAACACATTCCACCTGCACCTACATCCAACACATCCACCTGCACCTGCATCCAACACATTCCACCTGCACCCGCATCCAACTCATTCCACCTGCACCCACATCGGGCACATTCCACCTGCACCTGCACCATCACATTGCACCTGCACACGCCTCCATCACATTCCATCTGTACCTTCATCCAATACATTCCCCCTGCACCCCCATCCAACACATTCTACCTGCACCTGCAAACAACACATGCCAGCTGCACCTTCATCCAGCACATTCCCTCTGCACCTTCATCCGACACATTCCACCTGCACCTTCATCCAATACATTCCACCTGCATCTGCTTCCAACACATTCCACCTGCACCATTATCCATTACATTCCACCTGTACCCACATCCAAACACATTCCACCTGCACACGCATCCAACACATTCCACGTGCACACGCATCCAGCAAATTCCACCTGCACCCACATCCAGCACATTCCACCCGCACCTGCATCCAACACATTCCACCTGCACCGTCATCCAACACATTCAACGTACACACGCATCCAACACATTCCACTTGCACCCACATCCAACACATTCCACCTGCACGCACATCCAACACATTCAACGTACACACGCATCCAACACATTCCACTTGCACCCACATCCAACACATTCCACCTGCACGCACATCCAATACATTCAACGTACACCCGCATCCAACACATTCCACGTGCACCTTCATCCAATACATTCCACCTGCACCTTCATCCAATACATTCCACCTGCACCCCCATCCAACACATTCCACCTGCACCAGCATTCAACACATTTCACCTGCACCTTCATCCAACACAGTCCACCCACACCCTCATCCAACACATTCCACCTGCACCAGCATCCAACAAATTCCAACTGCACCCGCATTCAACACATTCCACCTGCACCGTCATTCAGCACATTCCACCAGCACCCGCATCCCACACATTCCACCTGCTCCTGCATCCAACACATTCCACCTGCAGCCGCATCCCACACATTCCACCAGCACCCGCATCCCACACATTCCACCTGCTCCTGCATCCAACACATTCCACCTGCAGCCGCATCCCACACGTTCCACCTGCAGCCGCATCCCACACGTTCCACCTGCACCTGCATCCAACACATTCCACCTGCACCCGCATACAACACATTCCACCTGCACATGCATCCAACACATTCCACCTGCACCCTCATCCAACGCATTCCACCTGCACCCGCATCCAACACATTCCACCTGCACCTACATCCAACACATTCCACTTCCACCCGCATTCGACACAATTTACCTGCACTCGCATCCAACACATTCCCCCTGCACACACATCCAACACATTCCACCTTCATCCGCATCCCACACATTCCACCTGCACCCGCATCCAACTCGTTCCACTTGCATCCGCATCCAACATATTCCACCTGCACCCACTTCGTACACATTCCACCTGCACCAGCATTCAAAACATTCCACCAGCACTCACATCCAACACATTCCACCTGCACCAACATTCAGCACATTCCACCTGGACCAGCATCCAACACATTCCACCTGCACTCACATCCAACACATTCCACCTGCACATGCATCCAACAAATTCCACCTGCACCCGCATCCAAACTCATTCCACCTGCACCTGCATTCAAACCATTCCTCCTGCACCCGCATCCAACACATTCCACCTACACCAGCATCCAACACATTCCACCTGCACCCGCATCCAACAGATTACACCTGCACCTTCATCTAACACATTCCACTTGCACCAGCTTCCAACACATTCCACCTTCATCTGTTTCCGACATATTCCACCTGCACCCACATTCAAAACGTTCCACCTGCACCAACATCGCGCACATTCCACCTGCACCCGCATCCAACACATTCCACCAGGACCTTTATCCAGCACATTCTACCTGCACCTTCATTAAACACATTCCACCTGCACCCACATCCAACACATTCCACCCTCACCCGCATCCAACACATTCCAACTGCACCTTCATCCAACACATTCCACCAGTACCCACATCCAACACATTTCACCTGCACATGCATCCAACACATTCCCCCTGTACCCACATCCAACAGATTCCACCTGCACCTTCATCCAACACATTCCACCTTCATCTGCATCCAATACATTCCACCTGCACCTTATTCCAACACATTTCCCCTGCACCCACATCCAACAGTTTCCAACTGCACCTTCATCCAACACATTCCACCTGCACCCGCATCCAACACATTCCACCTGCTCAGCATTCAACACATTCCACCTGTACCCACATCCAACAGATTACACCTGCACCTTCATCCAACACATTCCACCTGCACCCATATCCAACACGTTCCACCTGCACCAGCATCTAACACATTCCACCTGCACACGCATCCAACCTACACCAGCATCCAACAGATTACACCTGCACTTTCATCTAACACTTGCACCAGCTTCCAACACATTCCACCTTCATCCACATCCGACATATTCCACCTGCACCCGCATCCAACACATTCCACCTGCACCCGCATCCAACACATTCCACCTGCACCTTCATCCAACACATTCCACCTGCACTTCATCCAACAAATTCCACCTGCACCTTCATCCAACACATTCCACCTTCATCTGCATCCAATACATTCCACCTGCACCTTATTCCAACACATTTCCCCTGCACCCACATCCAACAGTTTCCAACTGCACCTTCATCCAACACATTCCACCTGCACCTTCATCCAACACATTTCCCCTGCACCCACATCCAACACATTCCACCTGTTCCCGCTCCAGCACATTCTACCTGCACCTTCATTAAACACATTCCACCTGCACCCGCATTCAAAACATTCCACCTGCACTCACAGCCAACACATTCCACCTGCACCCCCATCCAACACATTCCACCTGCTCAGCATTCAACGCATTCCACCTGTACCCACATCCAACAGATTACACCTGCACCTTCATCTAACACATTCCACCTGCAACCGCATCCAACACATTCCACTTGCACCTGCATCCAATACATTCCACCTGCACACGCATCCAACCTACACCAGCATCCAACAGATTACACCTGCACTTTCATCTAACACATTCCACTTGCAACAGCTTCCAACACATTCCACCTTCATCCACATCCGGCATATTCCACCTGCACACGCATCCAACACATTCCACCTGTACCCACATCCAACAGATTACACCTGCACCTTCATCTAACACATTCCACCTGCACCTTAATTCAACACATTCCACCTACACCTGCATCTGACACATTCCACCTGCACCCGCATCCAACATGTTCCACCTGCACCCGCATCCAACATGTTCCACCTGCACACGCATCCAACATGTTCCACCTGCACCCACATACAACACATTCCACCTGCACCCGCATCCAGCACATTCCACCTGCACCCACATCCAACACATTCCACATTCATCCGCATTCAACACATTCCACCTGCACCCACATCCAACATATTGCACCTGCACTCGCATCCAACACAATTCACCTGCACCCGCTCCAGCACTTTCCACCTGCACCCGCATTCACCACATTCCACCTGCACCCACATCCAACACATTCCACTTGCACCCGCATCCAACATTTTGGAAAAATATTTTAGTGTTGCTTTGACTTTAAGGATGACACTCGCATATAATCAAATATTGCTAATTCTTTCTTTCTAATCTGCATATTAGTTAATCATAGAATCTCTCCAGTGTGGAAGCAGGCGTTTGGCCCCCCATTGAGTCCACACTGACCCTCCAAAGAGCATCCCACCCAGATACACCCCCCCTTTACCCACTATCCCATCCCTGTAACTCTGCATTTCCTGTGGCTCATACATCTCGGCTGCACGATTGTGGACTGTGAGTGAAAACCACAGCACTTGGAAGAAGCAGACACGAGTAGCATATGCAAACTCCACACAGATACTAGGGAAAGTATCCTGGTCTCCTTCAAAATAGCGTCATATCCAACTGAGCATATGAATGGAGCCTTGGTTTAACATACTGTGTGAAAGAATATCTACCCCATGGTACAGATCGTCTCTCTGTACTAACCTAGAGAGTCAGGGACCGCAGCTTTTTTCAATATATATTAATGATATAGAAGATGGTATTCGTAATAACATTAACAAATTTGCTGATGATACTAAGCTGGGTGGCAGGGTGAAATGTGAGAAGGATGTTAGGAGATTACAGGATGATCTGGACAGGTTAGGTGAGTGGTCAAATGCATGGCAGATGCACTTTAATGTGGATAAATGTATGGTTATCCACTTTGGTGGCAAGAACAGGAAGGCAGATTACTACCTAAATGGAATCAATTTAGGTAAAGGGGCAGTACAAAGAGATCTGGGTGTTCTTGTACACCAGTCAATGAAGGTAAGCATGCAGGTACAGCAAGTAGTGAAGAAGGCTAATAGCATGCTGGCCTTCATAACAAGAGGGATTGAGTATAGAAGCAAAGAGGTGCTTCTGCAGCTGTACAGGGCCATGGTGAGACCATACCTGGGATATTGTGTGCAGTTCTTGAGGAAAGACATTCTGGCTATTGAGGGAGTGCAGGTAGGTTTACGAGGTCAATTCCTGGAATGGCGGGACTACCTTACGCTGAAAGACTGGAGCGACTGGGCTTGTATACCCTTGAATTTAGAAGACTGAGAGGGGATCTGATTGAGACATATAAGATTATGTGTTGCTGGTTAAAGCACAGCAGGTTAGGCAGCATCCAAGGAATAGGAAATTCGACGTTTCGGGCATAAACCCTTCATCAGGAATTCCTGATGAAGGGCTTATGCCCGAAACATCGAATTTCCTATTCCTTGGATGCTGCCTAACCTGCTGTGCTTTAACCAGCAACACATTTTCAGCTGTGATCTCCAGTATCTGCAGACCTCATTTTTTAGCCACATATAAGATTATTAAAGGATTGGACACTCTGGAGGCAGAAAACATGTTTCCGCTGATGAGTGAGTGCCGAACCAGAGGACACAGCTTAAAAATATTGGGTAGACCATTTAGGACAGAGATGAGGAGAAACGTCCTCACCCAGAGAGTGGTGGTTGTGTGGAATGCTCTGACCCAGAGGGCAGTGGAGGCCCAGTCTCTGGATTCATTTAAGAAAAAGTTGGATAGACCTCTCAAGGATAGTGGAATCAAGGGTTATGGAGATAAGGCAGGAACAGGATACTGATTAAGGATGATCAGCCATGATCATATTGAATGGTGGTGCAGGCTTGAAGGGCAGAATGGCCTACTCCTGCACCTATTGTCTATTGTCTATTTTGTTTGATTGCTGCCCTCAAGCTCTGAAGTATATCTTGAACCCAGAACTTATAAATGCCTAGAGCGCTGAGTGTACGGCCATTTGTGTCTGGCTTGAACATGATGCTGTCTGTAGTTGAACAACCGGATGACTGTGGAATTTTTCTCTAGTAAGATTTCAAACCTCTCAGTGAGCATGGGAGACAAATGCAGAGCAAACTGAGCCATCAGAAAATGAGCAAACAGAAAGGATATTACCTTAAATGTGAAATTAAAGGGAGGATCAAACTCTCCATTTGACTCCAACTCTTCCATTGATTTCACATCGTAGCGTTCAGGACTGGAATCCCTGTCACAAGAAAGTCAAATCATTAATTGCTCCAACTGAAACTTCTGGAAATAGAGAGAAAATCACATACTGCGCGCAGTACACTGCGGGAGTCAAAAGACCGTATAATAATGTCAGTGACAGATTTGTAGGAGATTCCCTTTCAATCTCAATCCCAATTCTTCCCACCAATCAGAAACAGTACATTGAATTCAACCCTTCCACCAATCAGATCCACCCAACTGAATCCAGACCCTTCACCAATCAGATCCACCCCACTGAATCCAGGCCCTTCACCAATCAGATGCACCCCACTGAATCCAGGCCCTTCACCAATCAGATCAACCCTACTGAATCCAACCCTTCCACCAATCAGATCCACCCAACTGAATCCAGGCCCTCCACCAATCAGGTCCACCCCACTGAATCCAACCCTTCCACCAATCAGATCCACCCAACTGAATCCAGGCCCTCCACCAATCAGGTCCACCCCACTGAATCCAGACCCTTCACCAATCTGATTAACCCCACTGAATCCAACCTTTCCACCAATCAGATCCACCCAACTGAATTCAGGCCCTCCACCAATCAAGTCCACCCCACTGAATCCAACCCTTCCACCAATCAGAAACAGTGCACTGAATCCAGGCCCTCCACCAGTCAGATCTAGCTTTTGATCTAGCCTGTTTCTTTCAGGTTTATTTTAACATTTGGTTTTGTGGAATTTCCATTAAAATACAAAACTTAAATTGAACTGTGAACAGTCTAGAGTGGAAAACCACTAGATTAAAAGTTCTCTCACCACAAAATAATTTGCAGTCATTTGCTTCAAATTAATTTTGATGTAGCATCCAATAACAGAGCATATTGCAAGCAGAAGGCTCGAGGGTGAATGGCGGGTCAGAGTTTCTCTGCATGCACAGGCTGAATTGTTAGACACTTGCCTTCATTGGTCAGAACATTCAGTGTAGGAGTCAGGATGTCATGTTGCAACTATACACAGCATCGGTGAGGCCTGTTTTAGAATACTGCGTACAATTCTGGGGCCCTTTCTGTAGGAAGGATGTTGCTAAACCCCGAGAAGATGCAGAAAAGATTTACAAAGATGTTGCTGGGACTGAAAGGTTTGAGCTATAGTTAGAGGCTGAATAGACTGGGGCTTTTTTCCTTGGAGCACTGGACACTGAGGGGTGACCTTATAGAACTTTATAAAATCATGGGGGACATGGATAGGGTAAATAGACAAAGTCTATTTTTTCCAAACTGGCGGAGTCCAAAACTAAAGATTTTTGGCTTAAGGTGATAGGGGAAAGATTTAAAAAGTAACCTGAGGAACAACTTTTCACACAGAGGGTGGTATTTGTATGGAATGAGCTGCAGGAGGAAGTGGTGGAGGCTGGTACAATTACAGCATTTAAAAGGCATCTGGATGGGGACATGAATAGGAAGAGCTTAGAGGGATATGGTCCAAGTGCTGGCTAATGGCACCAGGTCAGATTGGGATATCTGGTCGGCATGGACACGTTGGACTGAAGGGTCTGTATCCATGCTGTACATCTCTGTGACTCTAAGTGTGATGCTGAGATATGACAGCAACACCACTGGCAGGAGGCCGTAATTACACTGTGACAAGTTTACATCAGCTGTTCCCATTAAACAATAAAAAGGGCATTGGGGATTTTCAATGGAAAAAAATCTGACAAAAATGTCACAGCGTGAAGTAATTTCTTTCTGACAAGTTGACTTGAATTTATTAAAGACTTTCCGAAGTTTAAGACAACAATCATTTGCATTCAATGTCGTGCCTTTAATGCAGAATGAAGCTCCAATCTGTGTCACAGAAACAAAAATGGGGCAAAAAAATAAACGTCGCTCCAAAGAAGGAGGTATTGAGCTGAGTGGTTAAAATGTCATTGCAAAGGAGGTGAGGAAGGGAAGGAATTCTGGAGCCTGGGTCCAAGGAGTCTGATTGAAGCTGAAACATCCTATTGAGGGGTTTGAAAGGTTGAGCTGTTTTATTGGAGTATTGAGGGTGAAGAGAGGAGTCTGTAATTGAGACCAACTTGTACCTTGTGAGGAGGATATCTGCTTCATATTGCACAGGAACATACAGCTGATAGGTGTTGTCAGAAAGCGTTTCTTCTGCTTCCTCACTGTCACTGTAGGAAGTTGATCAGTAGACATGAGCATTAGGTTAGTGTGGTAACTAAATCTACATAATTATTGTTACAGGAGAAACAAGTTCAAGGTACAATACCTGACCTATTGGACACTTTACATAGGATTGGATGAGATATGTTATATCAAACAGGTCATTTATCCCAACTAGACCACGCTAGTGTTTATGCTCCATTCAAGCCTCATTCCCTTTCTCCAGGTTTAGGATCATACGGTGCAGCCATTTTGGCGTGAGCGATCTGGCACAGACCATTTTGCCGCAGACCCATTTAGGCGCAGAACTATTTCGGCGCAGCTTACATTATTCCTTTTCAGACTTAGTTAAAGTTCATGAAAGCAATAAAATAAAAATAATGTTTATTCTCTTCAGTAAAAATGTTAAAAAAATAAAAGAAATAAGTTAATTATGAAAAATCTAAAATATGACGTTTATTCAAAATTATGGGCAATCCATTGTAAATACTCAACATCATTTCTCTCACTAAATCTTCTTACGAGTGTTTATATTCTAGCGTCTACTTCCCCGAATTTCTTTAATTTCAACAGAATATCGTGCCATCCAGATAGCTTTAAAACATATTCTGTTAATGAATATAATGATGAAGAATGTTTACCAGCTGACAGTGGTAGCACCACCTGCAGAATTCTTATAGTTGGAAATACATAAAGGTGTGTTCCCACTGTTGTATGCTTTACTCCTAAATAAGTTACGAACAACATATGATAAATTATTTGAAATGGTTCTGGAAATACTGCCTGAATGCTGCCCTGATATTATCAACTGTGACTTTGAACTTGCAAATTTCAAAAGTTTACAGCAGCATTTTCCTTCTGCAGAAACCCTGGGATGTTTTTTTCACCTAGCTCAAAGTGTGAGAAAACATCTTGCCAGTTTGGGACACTTGAGTAAGTATAACATTGACTCGGAGTTTTCTTTGAGAGCAAAAATGATAATTGATCTTGCATTTATTCAGATTGAAAACATTGATGAAGCTATTGAACATTTGACTGATGTGCTTCCAGCTGAACTGCAACTGCTGCTGGAATGGTTCGAGGATAACTATGTAGGTAGAAGATTACGCAGAGGAAATGGTAGGCTATTTCCAGTTGGAATGTGGAATTTATATGAAAGAACTTTAAACAATTAGGACAGGAAAAACAATCATGCAGAAGCTGCCCACAGGAGATGGCAATGCGAACTTGGAGTGGAACATTCAGTTATTTGGAAATTTATTGACAGTTTACGAAAAGTTCAGAGGAAGGGACATTTACTATGAGCATCTCGTAGCAGGGCATGATATTCTGTTGAAATTAAAGAAATTCTGGGAAGTAGACGCTAGAATACAAATATTTATAAGAAGATTTAGTGAGAGAAATGATATTGAGTATTTACAAGGGATTGCCCATAATTTTGAATAAACGTCATGTTTTAGATTTTTCATAATTAACTTATTTCTTTTTTTTCTTTTTAACATTTTAACTGAAGAGAATAAACATTATTTTTATTTTTATTGCTTTCATTAATGCTTTTAACTAAGCCTGAAAAGGAATAAATATGAGCTGCGCCGAAATAGTTCTGCGCCTAAATGGGTCTGTGGAAAAATGGGCTGTGCTAAACAAGCCGTGCCAAATCTCTCACTCCAAAATAGGCTCTGCCAAACATGCCGTGCCAAATCTGTCACTCCAAAATAGGCTCCGCCAAACAGACTGCGCCAAATCGTTCACACCAAAATGTCTGCGCCGAATGATCCCACTCCGCCTTTCTCCTTAATTAAATTAATCATTGAACCTTTGATTTCTTATTCTATCAAATATTTGTCTAACCTCTACATAAATGTTCCCTCCAGTCATTCCTTCAGCAGCTCTCTGGTATTAACCTTGATTTTAACAAATTTAACAACCTCAAAGTTCCGAGGAAGGGTCACCAGACTCGAAACGTTAACTCTGATTTCACTCCACGGATGCTGCCAGACCTGTTGAGCTTTTTACAGCAATTTCTGTTTTGGATTCTGATTTACAGCATCTGCAGTTCTTTCATTTTTTTATTTTCTCAACCTTAGCTGTCATTTTCTGCTTTGGCAGGATGTGGAATGGAGCATTTTTGTAAATGAGGTAAAGGAATGAGTTGTTGGTTTTTAGAGTATGAGGGTTCCCTTCAGAACGCCATGCTGGCTTACTCTCCCGACTTTTGGTATTGTGCTGCCTTCTCCGCCACCCAGGCTCCTGTTACCACAGCCTTATTCCAACTGGTGTCCTGCTCCAGAGTCTCTGTCTTAACAATACAGCACAACATTGTGTCTATTCTCTGGATAATGGTTTCAGCTCACACCAAGGCAGTGTCACTGCATCAATTTGAAACCTGGCTCTTGTTCAAGCTGGAATCTCTGAATGCCATTCTTTGCTTTTCATAACGGAAGATGTTGGAGTCTTTTTCAAACTATCCCTCATGATGTGGATGATGCTGGCTGGTCTAGTATTTATCGTCCATCTATAGCTGCCCCTGAGAGGTGGTGGTGAGCTGCCTTCTTCATTCTCTACAGGTAATGTGCTGTTGGTAGATCCACAACACTGTTAGGCAAGAAATTCCAGGATTTTGACCCAGCAACAATGAAGGAATGGCGATATAGCTGCGATGGTAAGAGGCTTGGAGGGGAACTTGCACGGGGTGCTGTTCCCATGTATCTGCTGCCCCTTGTCCTTCTAGATGGAAGTGGTCGTGAGTTTGGAAGATGCTGCCTAAGGATCTTTGGTGAATTTCTGTAGTGCATCTCATAGATAGTACACACTGCTGCTGCTGAGCGTCAGAGATAGAGGGAGTGGGTGTTTGTGGATGTGGTGCCAATCAAGCGTGTTGCTTTGTCCTGGATGGTGTCAAGTTTCTTGAGTGTTGTTGGAGCTGCACCCATCCAGGCAAGTGGGAACATTCCAACGAACTTGTTTTTTTTTTCATTTTCATGGGATGATAGTGTCGCTGGCTGGTCAAGCATTTATTACCCATCCTAGAGGGCAGTTAAGGGTCAACCACACCACTATGGGTTGGAGTCACATGTAATCCAAACCAAGTGAGGATGGCAGTTTTCTTCCCTAAAGGACATTAGTGAACCGGATGCATTTTTTGGACAGCCAACAAAGGTTTCATGGTCATCATTAGACTCTTAATTCCAGATTTTTAAAAATTATTCAAATTCCACAATCTATCATGGCAGGACTCAAACCCAAGTCCCCAGAACATTACTTGGGCCTCTGGATTAATAATCCAGTGATAATACCACTATTTCTTTGCCTCCACATGACTTGTGCTTTGTAGATGGTGGACAGTCTCTGGGGAGTTCAGGAAGTGAGATACTTGCTGCAGTGTTCCTCGCCTGCTCCTGTAGCCATTGTGTTTATATGGGTCACCACCACCTTCTCAAGGGGCAAATAAAGATGGGCAATGAACTCTGGCCCACCCAATGATGCTGACAACCTGTGAAATAATTTTAAAAATCACAAAAGTAGATTATCTCGTCATTATCACAATGATAATGGAATTTTCTGTCTGCAAATTGGTTGCTGCATTTCCTAAAATGGTTAGACTTTCCAGTAATTCATTGTCCTGTCAGGAGTTTGAGATGACCCAAGGTTTTCATCAGCAAGTGAGGAAGCCCGGTATACTGAGAACTTCAATAGGTACAGAGATTGGTCTTGGATGGTGTCAAGCTTGTTGAGTGTTGTTGGAGCTGCACCCATCCAGGGCAAGGGGGGAGTATTCCATCACACTCTTGATCTGTGCCTTGTTGATACTGGACGGGCTCGAGGGAGTCAGACGTGAGTTACTTGTTGCAGGATTCCTAATCTTTGGCCTGCTGCCATATAGCTGGGCCACTTCAGTTTCTGGTTAATGATAACCCCCAGGATGTTGATAGTGGGGGAAATTCAGTGATGCCACTGAATGTCAAAGGGTGGTAGTTGGATTCTCTCCTGCTGGAGATGGTTGTTGCCAGGCATTTCTGTGGCATGAATATTGGAATGATTTTGTCATTGGATTAATCATTCAGAACCCCCAGCTAGTGTTCTAGGGACACGACATCCAGCCATAGCAGATGGTGACGTTTTAATTAAATAAGAATCTGAGCTAAAACTTGTCTAATGGCAACTATTGTCAGCTCTCATTAATAAAAAAAAGGTTCGTTTGAGGGAAGAAATCTGCCTTCCTTACCTAGTCTGACCTATGTGTGACTCCAGGCCTCAAACAATGTGTTTGACTCTCAGCAGCCCTCTGGGTAATTGGCGATAATTGCTGAACTACCCAGCGATGTCCATATTCCATGAACAAATTAAAAGAAAGGTCCAGGTTTAGCCTCCTTTCACTTTTACAAATCTCCACAAATCCTATATGTTTGATCACATTTTCCCTAATATCTCTCTGATAGCGAGTAAGAGGTGGAAAAGATTTGATCTGCATTTGTAAGGAGGCTTTCCTGATCTAAAGATGCCCCAAAGCATTTGCAGCCAATGAGATACTTTTTGAGGTGTGGTCACCATTGTCGAGAATTACTGACCCCAATTTGTGCAAAACAAGTTCCCAGAAACAGCAATGTGATCAAATTTGATCTTCCGTTCATAATGGTTGAGAAACAAATATTGGATCAGACAACAAGCAGGATTCTCCTATCCAAAAGTGATGTGGGATATTTTACTAGCATTGGAGTGAGCAGATGGCGCCCAAGTTTAATGTCTCATCTGAAAGACAGCAGCTTCAACACTGCAGCACTTCCTCTGTGTTATTCTGGGAACGTCAGCCAGGAATAAGTGCTCTGAGTCTACCATCGGAGTTGAGTTCACAACTTTCTGACACTGAGAAAAGTCATCAGGAAGGTGATGGAACCCTCTTCGCTTGTCTGGATATGCGCAGCTCTGACAAAACTTCAGACACTTAACACCAACCAGCACAAAACAGGCCACTTTATAGACAGCCCATCCACCGATGTCAATACTCACACTGCCCTCAGTGCACGGTATCTGAACTGTCTACCATCTACAAGTTGCACTGTAGCAGAGACTCCATCTACAGCATCTCCCAAACCTCGGTCCTCTACCATTTTGCAAGTTCCCTCCAAGCAACCCTACATCTTGACTGTGTTTCATCACCATCTCAAGCTCAAAATTGTGAACACCCTCCCGCTCCTCCCACCAAATCTTCCCTAAAAGTATCTACACCACATAGACTGCAGCAGTTCAAGAAGGCGCCTTGCCACCACTTCCTCAAGGGAACATGGGCTGAATAATAAACACTGGTTTAGCCAGTGGCACCCACATCCTGTGACTGTAAAAAAACAAAATAAAAAGCCAGGCCATGAACAGAGGTACAAATAGAACAGTCTGCCAAAAGACAGAGGCAAAGAGGAAGTGGATTGTCACTGTGAACTGGTGTTGCCAAATATTCCTCAGTCATAGTGTGTGTTTGGACAGTCACTGATATATACAGGCCAGGGAATACTGGATGCAGATGGTCAATTATTTATGAGGTGTTGGAAGTTTTACAAGCACTGCATCAAATCATATTTATAGAAACCTGAGCTTTCTTTAAAACATTGCTACAGTAATAATACGAGTTCTAAACTGGCACTTCTTTTCTGGAGAGTGTATCACCTGCTGACAGTCAGGCTAATGTCCACATTGTCCAGGAAGATGAAGCGACTGAATTCAAACTCCAAGCGAAAAGCCACCTAGGGAGATCAGAAAAAATATCAGCAGTTGCCAAGAGTTCGGAGAGAGGCAGCAGCAGAGATTGAACGCAGCAGCCTGCCAGTGTCCCACGATGGACAAATACAGAGCATTGGTATATTACTCTGGCAGGAACACCTCTGCTATCAAAGCTCTTCACATTCCTTACACTCAGTCATCAATCTTCCCTCACCACAGTTTCCAAAAGTTACTTTTTTTTTGTTTAGTCTTCGGAAAGATCGGGTTGAATCATTAACTTTAAAGACCAGAAACAATCCAAGGCAACAGCACAGCTGAAGTCTATTCTGTAAAACAGCCAGAACACGCTGATGTAGCTCTGGGTTCCACAGTTAATTTGACTCCACTCTGGCACTCATTACCATTCTCGTTGCCACGCAGTCGCATTCTTAGCTGCTGATCATTTGAAATTAAATCCAGAAAAAAAATGACAGGGATTTGTTCATGCAGCTGAGTTTGTAAATCCTGAGAAGGCCTAAACCAATATTAATGGAAAATTCTGGTAACTCCACATGTGTGCAGGACCCCAATCATCTACTAGATATTGTTGTCGCATATCCAACTGCTGCTAAATCAGCTTATCGCCACTTCCCTTGTTGTCCTTCCAATAGTGTTCCCTTCTTCCTAGAAGCCAATGACCCTTGCTGCTTATTTAGTCTATGATTGTGACCATCTCATTTCACCTCAGTTTCCTTTCCTTTTTCACACCTTTGTCACCTCCAGAATAAATTTTTTTCAAAACCCTTCACTCAGTCTTTTCTCCCAAACTCCAACTGAACTGTTTCCAGCACCAACAGAACTCTGCCATCTACTTCTTGCGCCACTCCTCACCCTCCAGCCAGTAATGACCCAAGACTCATCTTTGCCAACTTCAGAATCTTTATTCCTGTTCACAAGCTCCTCCAAGCTCTTTCTCCACTCTATCCCTAGAATTTTCTCCAGCTCTATGCCCCAGGTCTTTATACTCTAGTTGGCTTTGCACACTATCTGTGCTGCACCCAATACCCTCACCATCTGGGACTCTTCCTACAAAATCCCTAGCTTGTGACATCTCTTTCACTTGTACAAACCTTCACAAATCTGACATTTTTGATCACACTGTTCCTAATATCCATCTGACCCCTGTCCTTCAGGAAAGTGATGATTGAATTTCTAGATGTTAAAGACACCAGCAGATACGGGGATAGTGCAGGAAAATCTTGTTGATGTAGAAGGTCAGCCATGATCTACTTGGGTGACAATGCAGCTTTAGGGGTCTCGCCCTATTTCTTGGATTCTTATAACCATCTTTTTCTAAACAAGAACTTATTCCTGGGGTGTGGGTATAGCTGGCTGGGCCAGCAGTTATTGTCCAGAGAACAGTCAAGAGTCACCAGTTATTGGTCTACATTCACATGTCAGCCAGGCTGGAGAAGGCCAGCAGATTTCCTTCACTAAAAGATGTAGGGGAACCAAACAGGGTTTAATTTACAACAAGTGACAGCAGTCACATGATTGCCATTAGGCTAGCTTCTCAGTTTCAGATTTTTATTCAATTGAATTCAAAATTAAACATCTCAGGTACTAATCTGGTGAGTGTAACCAATCTAGCCAGCACCACATTCAACATAGAGACATCCCCGGGGAATGGGGGAGGGGTGGTGACAGAGGGCTAGTGGTGAAGCAGGGATTGGGTGTTGGTTTGTAAGATCAGAATTACGCAGCAGAGAGGGAAACCACTGGCATACATTGTGGGGCAGTCCCTTTTTTAATACCACCTAAACCTTGGAATTCACTTCCTAGTGGAGCCAGATAGAGTTATAGAGTCATACAACACTGCAACAGGGCCTTCGGTCCAACTCCTCAGCGCCAATCAGACATCCCAATCTGACCTAGTCCCATTACCAGCATTTGGTCCATATCCCTCTAAACCCTTTCATTTCACATACCCATCCAGATGCCTTTCAATTGCTGTAATTATACCTGCCACTACCATTTCCTCTGGCATCCCAAATACACACCACCCTCTGCATTGAAAGGTTACCCCTCAGGACTTTTAAAATCTTTCCCCTCTCACCTTAAACCAATGCCATATAGTTTTGGAGTCCTGGGGAAAACACTTTGACTATTCACCTTAACCATACCCTTCATGATTTTATAAACCTTGATAAGGGCACTCATCAGCCTCCTACTCTCCAGGGAAAATAGCACCACTCTATTCCTATAGATCAAACCCACCAGTTTCAACAATATCCTTGTAAATATTTTCTGCATCCTCTCAAGTTTAACAACATCCTTTCTACATAAGGGGAACCAGAATTGAACACAATATTCCAAAAGTGACCTCGCCAATGTCCTGATCAGCTGCAACATGATGTCCCAACTCCTACACTCAATGCTCTGACCAAAGTGTGCCAAACACATTCTTCACCACCCTGTCCACCTGCGATTCCATTTTCAAGGAACTATGCACTGGCACCCCTCAGTCTCTTTGTTCAGCAACACTCCCCAGGGCCCTATCATTAACTGTGAAGTCCTGCCCTGGTTTGCCATATCAAAATGCAACATCTCTCATTTGCCACATATACTCAAATAATAGTCAACCTCATGTAAACGTTGACTCCCTACTTTTGACCAAAAATCTGGCATTTTCCATGTATCTCATGTAAAAGTCAACCCTTGTTCTTCACGGGTAAACATCTATGAGTCAGTCTACTGGTCATCCTGCTCCACTGCAGGGTTTCAGAATTACCATAATTCTTTGTTTTCTTTATTCGTTCAGAGATCAATTGGATTTCTGCTATTGTTACGGTATGAATTTTGATGGGCAGGAATTTCAATCACTGAAAAGTAATATCCATGTAATAGTCAACCCCACAAATTTAAGCTTAAAAAATAGTCAAAAGGTTTAGCAAATCTCAAGTGTATATGGTATCTAAATTAAACTCCATCTGCCGGTCCTCGGCCCATTGGCTCGTCAGATCAAGATTCCGTTGTACTCTGAGATAATCTTCTTCACTGTCAATTTTGGTGTCACCTGAAAACTTTCTAACCATACCTCCCATATTCACATCCAAATCATTTATATAAAGCAGTGCGAAGCAGTGGACCCAGCACTTATGCTAGTGGCACACCACTGGTCTCAGGAATCCATTCCGAAAAGCAATCCTCCACTACCACCCTCTATCTCCTGCCTTCAAGCCAACTTTTTATCCATTGGCTAGCTATCCCTCGATCCCATGTGATCCAACCTTACAAATGAGTCTACCATGCAGAACCTTGTACATATAGACAGTGTCTATGACTCTGGCTTCACTTATCTTCTTGGTCACCTCTTCAAAAAATCAAGTTAGTGAGACATAATTTCCCACGCACAAAGCCATGCTGACTATCTGTCCTATCAGTCCTTGCCTCTCCAAATGCAAGTAAATCCTATCCCTCAGGATTCCCTGCCACAACTTACCTTACAGTTACATAAGGGTCACCGATCTATAGCTCCCTGGCTTTTCCTTGCAGCTTTTCTTAAATAATGGCCTCACATTAGCCAATCTAAGACCATGAACCACCTCTTTCTCAAAGATAATTAGGAACAGATGACAAACGGGATGACCACATTCCGTGAAGAAATTTTTATAAACTGTGTAAAAAACTTTAAACCTCTCTCTTGTATGGTGATCAATTCAAACCGATGCTTTTATCGTCATCAACAACGAGAAACAAATTTCCCCAGTTTATCTTTTGACAATGTCTCATTGCTATCAATCTCCATTAGCTTTTCCTTTAATGTATTTTTGTCTAATGACAAGACTCCGCTCCCCCCTCATAACTTTATCATCATAGCACATCATTTTACAGTTAATTCACAGGGGTGTGTGCAGCAATGGTAAGGCTGGTCTTTCATCAGCTGACCCTATCTGCCCCAAGAAGGTGGGCACAGACTACCTTCCTGAACCACGGGTACCAGTGGGCAACAAAGTGGCTTGTGAGGCCGAGTTGGAGGGCAGTTAAAAGTCATGCCCTCCCTTCCATGCCCTTGACATACATTGTAAAATGAGGAGACTGAAGGTTGGAAAGCAAGTTCTAGTACCAGTCTAATTTGTACACTCCTTGCTATCTCTTTGCTTATAAAATCCAGGAAGCCATATTGTGTGAGTCCAGAATTGATTAAAACATATTGATCATATACTTCTGAAATAAACAATTGTTACCTTGGACAGGGACCTGAACACCGGGTACGCGACAGTGCATACTTTGCTGTTAGGCCACCTTGGCAAATTGTTGCAATCGATTCTCACCTCAGTATCATCCTGCAATAAGACAGGGACAGTGACCATCAATGTTCCTGCCTCAGTGAAGAGTATCACTTGGATGAGATATCTCTGGATGGAAATTAAGAGCATGACTGCGCTCCACAATAGTTGCTAAACCCAAGAATTCGAGGGGAAATGGTATGTGGAGAAGGGTCTAATGAAACAATGAATGAGAATCTTTATTTAAGGTGGAAAGCAGCAATAACTTCTTTTACTTTTCCTTCTTGGTTTTAAGTGTATAATTGCAGTATGAAACGCAGAAGTGGGAGGTGAAATAGGTTGGGAGCAGCCTCATGTGGAACACAAACAACAGCACAGAGGAGTTGGGCAGAATGGCCTGTTTCAGTGCTGTACATCTGGTCTGACTCAGTGTCTGTGACTTATAAAACTTGCAGCTGGTCCATAACTGCACCTTGGCCACAACACTATGGTCTTTCTGTCAGACATGTCCGGACACTACAAACATTACAAGTCACAAACACAGACTCTATACACTCCCACCCACCCACACACCCATCCACACACACACACACACACGGACGAACACACACACACAGGAAATACCAGCAAGCAATGTAACTGTTAACCTTGCCCTAACCACTTCCGTAGAAAACATATCAGACAACAATCAACAAGGCGCAGTTGAAACTGCTCAGTAATTGGCAGGGGCATTTTAATAAAAAGCACTAAAAGTATTTGGTCAAATTCTTTCTGTGTGCTCTGAATATAATGGTCATGTAACGTTCTCACTAGCGAAGGGGATAGGGCTGTGGCTGATGAGGGGCAGGTAGTGGGGGTAGGTGGTAGCAATTTAGGTGTCACCTGGGGAACATTTCTGGAAGTGCTGATCCAGTGTCATGACCCTTGGCTTGGTCAGTGGCTGACCTCGACAGAGTAAAGTCTGAGTAACTTCAATAACTGCTCAGCGTAAGACATCTGGACACCATGGAAGGGAATCCCAATGAATATGCCTCAAGGTTGGGTTGTTAAGTATATTCAAGGCTGCGATAGGCGGTTTTTTTTAATCAGGAAGGGACTCAAGGGTTATGAAGAAAAGGCAGGGAAGTGGAGGTGAGTTGTATCAGATCAGCCATGATCTCATTGAATGGTGTACAGACTCGATGGGCTGAATGGTTTTATGGAGGGGTTCACCTATCCAGTGAGAGATTTTGAAAACAGAAATTGTCATGAATGGAGACTGAAATATAATTTTGTGCTGTTTCAGCTCCACAACAATCTGTTTGGGAAATAGTTTATTCCTATTAGGTCATATTGACTGTGTTCAAATGTGCAACATACTCATGCCAAGTCTAATCATGACTAAGCTCCTGGGTTCTGAGGCATTACGGTTTTGCTGTAATAGCAACATACCAACAAGCATTAGAGTCAGAATTCTGTGGCTGTTGTACAATGAGCACGGGGCATTGTGATTGTGTGACTGGGATAGTGGGGAGTCCCACCTTGGGCTGATTTTGCCACAGTTTGACCACAGCACCACCTGGGAAGGTGAGGGTGCACGCGTTTCCACAGAGGACCTCTTACCTTCTGTATGAGCGTTGCAAACTGCAGGTTCCCAGAGAAGGTGACATTGAGCATGGTACCGTATGAGTTCTCCTGCTTGTTTTCCAGCCAGGCGTCCACAGAGATTCTCCTCCTTGTGTTTTCGACAATGAAGGGGAATTGGCTGAAAGACAGGAGGGGTTTGTTTGGGTGCCAGATCACATTAGCTGTATTTTATGAGACGTTTGTAACAAGTCACGGGTGAATTGATTCTCACCACGGCACACTCACCATCCCTGACCAATATGTGACCTGTGCTGACAATATTCAGAGTCCCAGACAGTCATCAGAACCACTCTTTCTCTGCTAAATTTCTGATTAAACATTGCCTGAGCTCCAGCCCAGTTTCACAGGCTTTCCTTACAATTTAAAGGGAGCGACTGCATCTGGGAAATTCTTATTGAGGTCACTGGCTGAATGCACCACCTGCTATTCCTTGAGACACAACCCTGTGAGGGAGCAGAGAGAGAGGGGGAGAGAAAGAGAGAAGAGAGGTGATAGAGAGAGAGAGGGGGGGGACAGAGAGAGAGGGACACAGAGGGGAGACAGAGAGACAGGGAGACAGATATAGAGAGGGCAGAGAGAAGGGGGGGGGGGACAGAAAGAGAGGGGAGACAGGGAGAGAGAAAGGGGGCAGAGAGTGAGAGGGGACAGAGAGGGAGAGAGGATAGAGAGAGAGGATAAAGACAGAGCACACAGAGAGAGAACAGAGAGAGGTGGTTTAGAGAGAGAGAGAAAGAAGATAGAGAGGAGAGAGACAGAGGAGAGAGAAGATAAAGAAAGACCAGGGAAAGGAAAAAGGAGAAGGAGGAAAGAGAGAGAGAGAGAGAGAGAGAGAGAGAGACAGTGTGGTGAGTGAGTCGGGCCGGGCCAGTCTGTCAGCTGATAACTGTGCTGTGATGCTAATGCTAAGACAGTTAACCTCACTTCCCTTCTCCTCCTCAGGATGGGCCAATACAAGCCAGGGTCCTCAGTCTGACCTGTGACCCCTGCTGTATACAAGAGGTGAGCACAGGGTCAGGCTCCCACAGGGAATTGCTAATCCATTCCCATAATCCTGGTTTATACATTAAGAATGGTCACTGGGCAGTACTGGGGGCCACTGGATTGAGCTGATCATAGAATCATAGAATCCCTACAGTGTGGAAGCAGGTCATTCAGTCCATCGAGTCCATATGACCCTCCAAAAAGCATCCTACCCAGTCACATTCTCGTACCCAATCCCTGTAGCCCTGCAACTCCCATGGCTAACCCACATAGCCTGCACACCCCTGGATGCTATGGCCAATCCAGATAACCTGCACAGCTATAGACTGTGGGAGGAAACCGGAGTTCCCGGAAGAGACCCATGCAGACAAGGGGAGAATATGCAAACTCCACACAGATATCAACACCTCTCGCACTGGAAAGAAGGTGAGGGGAAGAAATTATAAGTGAGTGGGTTCCAATGGCTCACTTATTGGATTGACTCATTGTCATTTCGAACCATTACTGGTCACTCACCTGGAACCAGAAATATCAGCACGCGCGCGGAGCCCCAGATCAGGAACACAATGTTCATCTTCACCACAATCGCTCCAGAAACCAAGCTGTATTGGAATCGAGAAATATCAATAAGCCAGGCCATTCTCCCTGTATGCATGATGTGCTTCATTATTAGAAGGAGCAGCCCATTCCGAACAGAATGATTATACTCAACTCTTCCCCCTGAACTGCAATCAAACTCGAAAGGGTAAAGGGATATGGTGCATAGGTTCTATTTAACTCTTGCCCCTCCACCATAAATACACTTATAGCGATTTTTGAGAAGATTTGTAGCTCAGGTTGATGATATGGATGAAAGTTAGCTCGCTGGGCTGCAAGGTTTATTTTCAGATGTTTTGTCACCATGACAAGGTAACATCATCAGTGAGATTCTCTGGTGAAGCACTGGTGGTATGTCCCACCTTTCTATTTATAGGTCTTTGTTTCTTAAGGTGGGTGATGTCATTTCCAGTTCTTTTTTTCTGGGGAAGGTAGATGGGATCTAAATCGATGTGTTTATCGATGGAGTTCAGGTTAGAATGCCAAGCCTCTAGCAGAAGAAAAACACCTACAAAACCTTTTCAAGAAAAGTGAGTACCCAATAAACACAATCCACCGATTCCTCACACATATCACCAGCACTTCACTGGAGAATCTTACTGATGATGTTACCTAGTCATGGTGACGAAACATCTGAAAACAAACATTCCAGCTCAGCGAGCTAACTTTCATCCATAAACACAATATCCTAGTGCTCCCTTGTCTCGGGCAAGTAGGACTTGAATCTAAGCCTCCTGGCTCACAGGTAGAGACACTACCATTGTGCCACAGGATTCCCCCTCACTGTTTCTGGGATAGTACAACTGCAAAATGGCTGCCATACGTCACAATTTATAAGGGACTTGGTACAACGAGGAATAGTGCAGTGCAGTCAGGGTATTCCCCACAGTGCGCCAAAACTTTGCAAAGAGGTGTTAAAGTCTTGTACAAATCCAAGAATTATGTAGTAACTAACATCAGCTTAACTCAGCGCAAACTGGGATCAGTTTGGGGAATTTTCCAGTCTGCACGGCACCATTCCACACCACAGGGTGCTTGCAAACACTGATCTAACAACAGAGTGATTAAAGACCACACTGGTTCCTGTCAGCATGTGAGTGTAGAACTGCAGTCTGGATCTGGAGTTGGGGAGGGTGCTGGGTTGGGGTGGGAGAAGGCTGGAGGAATTGTGGGGATGGGGGTGAGGGGGTGGGGAGTGGGGGTGAAGGGGTGGGATGAAAAGTTGGACATTTGACTCCAGCCTCATTCACTCTGAAACCCGGCGGATTCAGGCACCTGACTCTCACATTCAGCAGCCGGTCAAGTGCCTGAGGTGTTCTGGAGTTCAGCCCAGCCAAAGCCGGGTTTGGGGTGGGGGACTTGTGAGGATGGGGGCAATGGGGTAGGGGTTGGGGTGGGGGATGTGGGAATGTGGGGGTGGGGTATGCAGGGACAAGGGTGAACCACCTACTGAAAGGTTGGGATGCTGACTTCCAGAATAATTTCCCAGCGTTGGGGTCATTCTGTAAATGGCTTCGCTCCCTGAGTTAATCAGAGATAACTCAGTTCTTCTTCTGTGAGTGAGTGAGTGACATGTTGATGTTTGCCGATAGGATAAATGTTTAGGGTTAAACTGGCCTTTCCCTACAGATGGACTCAGGAGTTTTCTGCTGAGCTGCAATGCTGAATTAACAACCCATTGTGTCTGCCTTGTTGGATTGTATAACTTGTAAACAAATAGTAGCACAGCTCCCTTCTGTTGGCATTGCAGACTAAACCTCCAAATTCTCCAACCTATATCCGACTCATCTGCTTTTGTGATGTTGGTTAAGGAATAAATATTTGCAGGATAGTCCCACTACCCAAATAACTCCCCTGCTCTTCATTGGGATCATCTCAAGGGTTCTTTTACATCCACATGAACATGACAACAAGAGTAGGCCATTCAGCTTATTCCTAATGAAGAGCTTATGCTCAAAACGTTCTCAAAACGCTCCTGCTCCTCGGATGCTGCCTGACCTGCTGTGCTTTTCCAGCACCACACTCTCCGACTCTGATTTCCAGCATTTGTAGTCCTCACTTTCTCCCATTCAGCCCATCAAACTGTCCCCACTATTCAACAGGATCATGGCTGATGAAACATTTCAGTGCCATTTATCCACCCATAACCCTCTGCCCCACTGGTCACCAGATACCTGTCAATCTCCACCTTAAACAGACTGAAAGACTGAGCCTCCTTTGTGGAAGAGAATTGCAAAGATTCGCAACCTTTTGAGTAAAAACATTTCCCCACATTTTAGACTGAAATCTACATTCCCCCTTATTTTTAAATTGTGTCCTCTGACTTCAGACTAGCCGAATGGAGGAGATAGGAGAAAGTGAGGACTGCAGATGTTGGAGATCAGAGTCGAGAGGGTGGTGCTGGAAAAGCACAGCAGGTCAGGCAGCATCTCCTGCTCCTCGCATGCTGGCTGACTGACTGCACTTTTCCAGTACCACGCTCTCGACCAGAGGAGATATCCGACCTGCAGCAACCCTGTCTCATCCCTGTCAATATGTTGTAAGTTTCAATGAGTTTCATCTCTCATTCTTTGAAACTCTAGTGTATGCAGGCCCAGTTTGACCAGTTTCTCTTCATAGGACAGTCCCACCATCCTAGGAATAAGTCTGGTGAATTTTCATTGCGCTCCCTCTGTGGCATTAATATCCTTCTTGAAATAAGGAGACCAAAACAGTATACAGTGCTCCAAGTGTGGTCTAACTAAGGTCCGATACAGGCCTTCACTACTCCTATACTCTTGTCATTAGGGTAACATTCCATCAGCTCTCCTTATAGCTTGCAGTACCTTGGTGTTAGCCTTCAGTGAATTATCACCAAAGACACAGAGGTCTCTTTGTATGTAAGCCTCCTCCCATCTAAGAAATAGTTTGCACAGTTGTTTCTCCTGCAGTCTGATAGAAGCAGGGTTTAATTTCTCAGCCATGAGACAGCACCTTTGACAGTGCAGTGCTCCCTTGGTTCCTCACTGGAATACTGGCGATCAGTTTTAATGTGCTCAAACATACAAGGCCTGAACCCAGAACCAGGAGGTTCAGAGACAAGGGTTCTACCGACTGTGCCATTGCCATAATTAGCTGGCTTGGCTGTAGTCACTGAGCTGCCAGCAACACAGACTCCATGTTGAACTCCGTGAATATTAATCAACACTGAGTTTTAAAGTTTTACATGCATGCATTCATTATCGACTCACATTTATTCTCAATTAAAAATAAATATTTTCAAGACATGATGTCACCAGCAAACCTGAAAGTTTGGACCGGAAGGTGGAGGTGCCGGTGTTGGACTGGGGTGGACAAAGTTAAAAATCACACAAGACCAGATTATAGTCCAGGTCTATTTGGAAGATATAACCTGGTGTTGTGTGATTTTTAATGTTGTTCTACTTGGTTAAACAATTTTGTCAGCTCCCTCAGAGGACAATTTAAAGAGAATTAAGTTGGTGCAGGACTAGAATCATGAATAAGACAGACTGTGATGGATGGCATATTATTTATCCTGAGGGTTTTACAACTATCTAACAAGCAATTTATTATTGCTTAAAATCTTCAAATTGCCAGCCTCTTAGACGAAACAAAATCCAAATTGCCTTGGAATTCACAATGTCAGGGTTAATTAATCCAGGCCTGTGGAGTACTAGTCCTTTTACATAACCACGACACCACCACACCCTGTTTTAGAGTCAGGCTTCTATGTGCAGCAACATACTAAATATGTTTGTGACAGTCTCCTCTATTTAGTACATTTAGCGAAATAATTACATGTTCTTCCCCACATCTGCACACTGGTGTAGCACACCACAGAGTAGTGAGATTGGTACCCATGCCAGCTTATTAGGAACAGAGTGTTTTCATGCTGTTGACAAAAGCGTCTCCTTTCACAAAATGTCTCACTGCCAAGTCCAGAGCGTGCCTCAGAATGGAAAGGTAAACAATTGTCGGAAGTGACCATCATTTCACTTACCGTGGTCCTAGTTGTGTTCGGCCACCCATCATCCAGAACTGGGCCGTACTCTGGCTCCAAAAGGCCAAAGTCCAATATAAATCCAATAGGTCTCACATAGTCCAGTGTATCCTGGGGGGAAAAAAAATCCGTTCACGAGGAGATTTGGAGATGCAGGGAAAAGAAAACCACAGAAGGCGGTCAATAATAACAAGTGATGAGCGAAAATGGAAACAAAATGACTTGGTTATACTTAATCAACCTGTTCCAACATGTTCCAAAACACCTTGAGGGCAGGTGGAATCTAAACCTAACTGTCTAACCCAGAGATAGGGACATTACCAGTGTACCACAAGACACCAATTTGAGGTTATCAGTATTTTAAATCAACCTGTTCAAACATGTTGTTGAGAGTGTGTTGCGGGAAAAGCACAGCAGGTCAGGCAGCATCTGAGGGGCAGGAAAATCGACGTTTCGGGCATAAGGCCTTCTTGATGCAACACACTGTCAGCTCTGATTTCCAGCATCTGCAGACCTCACTTTCTCCCTGTTTAGACATGTTGCAACACATCCAGTGTAACTTGGATTCAGACCTTCTGGCCTAGAGACAGGGACATTACCACTGATACCCAAAAATCCTAACTTGGAAGTATTTGGGTTTTCATAAATCCTTCCTAACCAAGGAATGTCTATTGACGAGCAGTCGTTGACAGTCTGTTGGCAAAATGGCAAAGTCCCTCAACTCACACAGTGGACAAATGAGCAGCTGGTTTGGTTTCACTCGTATTGGTTGGGGGAAGGACGTGGGCAAGAATTTGAGACAACTGCTCCTCCACAACTAATGCTAAGGACCATCTTTCACGCTCACCCCATAGTGACATGGCATTGGAATTTATTGCACTCCTCTGGAGTGTTTGGTAATGAAGGGGTATTTATTCAGATGGGAGGGTGCTGGGATGGGGACCCTGCCACTTTCCAATCCTGATGAAGCCTGTAGTGGGAAAGCCCCTCAATGACTTTCCCAATCCACTGCTAATTAAGTCCCTGACATAGGCAATGAATGCCAACATCCAGCCTTCAATCCCTCACTGCTGCTATTAACCCAATTGTAGATGGTGGGAGGGAGGGTCACTAGGTGGGGATCATGTCAAAATTGCTTGAATGTGTGGGAGTATGCCCCATGTTCAAAAGCACTCAGGGCCAGATTGAGGGAGCTGAGAAGGGGTATACGGAGGGCAGAAAGCCCACTAAGAACAGCTCCCATGGTCTTGCTGGTGGTACCATCCCCACACATCTGCAACTTCTATGCCACCAATACCCTCCCACTATCACTCAGTTGTGCCTACATCTCTCCCCAAACCGAGGCCTCAGTGAGCTCATTACCAGGAGCACCCACTGCCTCCCCAGTGGCGCTGCTGAGTAAGGAAGAGCCAACAGTCTCTGATTTCCAAATGAGGCGACATGGGGTTATTCAGACGGTAACCTCAATCTAATACCAGCCATTGTACTAACTTAGGGAGCAGCAAATTGGAGCTGAGGTTTGGCTGAGGAAGTTGTGGTGTATCCAATAACGTGACAATTCAATGAACACATTCAGAGCACATGCCCGCACAAAGCCCCTGTGTTTCCTGACACCCTGAGTAACTGGAACTCCTTCTTCCTGTCGTTCTGATTGGGCCAAAAGGGAAGTAGTTAGATGGGAATAACACCTTCTACAAATCCCTCTCCGACCCATACGCGATCCTGACTTGGAAGTATATGACCTTTCCTTCACTGTCGTTGAGTCACCCATCACCTCCCTGCCTCCATTAACACAGTGGCTTGCAGTGGTTCACCTCACCACCATCATCTCAAGGATGTTGGAGATGAGCAGTAATGCTGGCTCAGTGAACGATGGGCACATTCGTGAATGAATTATGCAAAACAACATTAGACATGAAGGTTTATTTCTCCCCACAGATGCTGCCAGACCTGCTGAGTTTTGCCAGCAACTTCTGTTTTTGTTCCAGCTCTCTAGCATCCACAGTTCTTTGTTTAGTATAATTGGTGGGAGATTCTAAAGGAGGGAACAAATCCCAGTTTTCAGGCCCTAAGAAGGAATGAATTAAAGGAGAAGATAGTGTGACAAGTCTCTATTTTAACAAAACGAACCTGTAAGAAGGAAAAGGATCCTGTCAGACAGTCGAGAGAGGAATTGTTGACAGGCCAATGGCTGGCACTTACCAGAACATGAAAATAGAATTGATCACAAGTTTCTAAGTCAGGCTCCACGCTGATGTTGCTGTGAATATACTTCTCAAAGTTGTCATCAAAGAGCGCCCTGGGTGTGTATCTGCGTTCGTCAATGGAAACGTTGTACCTTATGACTGAATAAAAATCAAAATAATTTCTCCAATTTCAAACTCACTACATTTTCCACTCTGTGACCAGGGATCAGTTTGTTCAGGATTCTGAGAAGATGCTGGGACTAAGAGAGAACTGACCACTCATGTTCACCGAGGCAGAGGGACCTGTTTAGACCGGGAAATCATAATCGGGAATTACCCTTCAAAGATAAGCGGTGGCTACAGAAACTGAGGGGAGTAGACTGTACAGGCTGGGAGGTCCACCAGTGTGGGTGACTCTTAACTGCCCTCTGGGCAATTAGTGATGGGCGATAAATGCTGACCTAGCCAGTGACACCCTCATCCCGTGAATAAATAAAAAACAAAATGGATTTTTCTAAGTTCACAGAAAGTGGGTGCAATTGTTTGGATCAGCATTCATTGCCCATCCCTAATTGCCCAGAGGGCAGTTAAGAGTCAACCACATTGCATTACAAGAGTCACACGTAGGCCAGACCAGGTGAAGATGGCAAATTTCTTTCCCAAAAGGGTATGGGTGAACTGGTGGTTTTATGAGAATACCATGAGGCTGGTTCTTTTATTAAATACAAACATCATAATCTGCTATGGCCAGAGTTTGAGCCTACAGACCCAGAACATTAAGGGGGTCTGGATTACTAGCCCAGTGACATTACCAGTACACCACACCTCCCTAGCAGTTAAGGAGGCATGCTTTAATTTACCCCAATGCTTTGAGAGGGAGGGGACACTGAGGGAGGTAAGGAAAACCACTACCTTTAGGAAAAGGTTAAGAGGAGGATGAACGTTCATATGAACATAGTACAGAAAGGGAGGAACAGTTAATATGGCATGGGCAGTGAATCAGCAAATCCAGAAATGTGAAGAGAGTTTCAGTCATTAGTAACAGAAATTCTGTTCTGAGGAAGGGCCACTGGACCTGAAACATTAAGTCTGACTTCTCTCCACAGACACTGCCAGACCTGCTGAGCTTTTCCAACAATTTCTGTTAGTGTTTCTGATTTCCAGCATCTGCAGTTCTTCTGTTTATTTTCTGTCATTGATGGCTGAGAGAATGAGCATGACAATCTCACCCAATTGGCCTAATTTCTCATTTGGGAGCATTTAACAATGGAATGTGATCGAGGTTATAACATGAGGCACAAAGTCTGCACTCAAGTTGAACATTTCTTCCAATTAAACAGGTTACAGAGCACAAGTCGAAAGTGTGTACTGCAGCTGCTGGAGATTAGAGTCAAGAGTGTGGTGTTAGAAAAGTGCAGCAGGTCAAGCAGCATCTGAGGAGCAGGAAAATCAACGTTTCGGGCAAATGCTGTTCTTCAGGATGCTGCCTGACCTGCTGTGCTTTTCCAGCACCGCACTCATCACTATTTTAAGGCTTGATCCACATTAATGGCAAGAGTTGGCTCTTTTCCCAGAGAACAGCAGTTGTATAACTAGGCTCCTAGCTTCCTGGTCAATATTGATTCACTGTATTCCTTTGAGCAGGAGCTGGGTCTGCCTGGGCTGGCCAGAGATCACCTCATAGAGAACTCTGCACCGTACCTTCTATATCTCAGAACTGGCCTGGGGCTTTTATCCTCATATTTCCCCTCTCCTTTCCACCTCAGGTAGAGGTGGAAGCATTAATATTGCGACACACAAATTGTGTGAGACAGATTGGATGGATGAATGAATCCCTGTCTGTCAGGAAGAAGGTGAGCAGGTTTGGAGATGACCTCTCAGTGATGGGATTGTACTTACTCAAGCTATCATTCTGAAGACCAGGCGACTTGGCTGTGACTGTGAAACAGACAGAGAGAGACATACAGCTGCACTCTTTGCCATTCCTCTTGCAGTCTTTGTTGAAAATGTTGATTTTCCGCGGTTCGAACCTCATGCTGGCATTCACCTGGATTATACTGCGGGACCTGGGCGGGAAAGCATGACACTATATGGGTTACACAGTACCTCAGAAGCAATACATGCCTTCCCTTGGAAATGAAAGTCTAACAGGAGGCAGGTTGGAATTGCACTGTGACATTGGAGGAGACTTCCTGGTAGGGTAGATGTGGAGACAATGTTTCCCCTTGTGAGAGAGTCTAAGACCTGAGGGCTCCATCCCAGAGTGAGGGGTCACCCAGTTATAGAAGAGATGAGGAGAAACTTCTTTCAGAAGGTGGTGAATCTGTGGAACTCTTTACCACAGAGGGCTGTCAAGGCTTAGAGAGACGGAGTTTTTTTAATCAGAAAGGGAATCAAAAATTATCAGGTCAGCCATGATCTCATTGAATGGCACAGCAGACTCAACGGGCTGAATGGCCTACTTCTGCTGCTATGCCTTATTCCTGTGGATATTATCGGGTGGCCAATAACACAGCATTTTCAGAAGAAAAGTACAGACAGAGCAGAGCTGCTTTTCCTGGAGCGTCGAAGGCTGAGAGGTGACCTTATAGAGGTTTATAAAATAATGAGGGGCATGGATAGGATAAAAAGACAAGGTCGTTTCCCTGGGGTGGGTGAGTCCAGAACTTAGAGGGTATAGGTTTACAGTGAGGGGGAAAAATTTAAAAGGGACCCAAGGGGCAACTTTTTCACACAGAGGATGGTTTGTGTATGGAATGAGCTGCCAGAGGAAGTGATGGAGGCTGGCACAATTACAACATTTAAAAGGCATCTGGTTAGGTATATTAATAGGAAGGGTTTAAAGGGATATGGGCCAAGTGCTGACAAATGGGACTGGATTAGGCATGGACGAGTTGGACTGAGGGATTTGTTTCCGTGCTGTACATCTCTATGACTCTAAGATGGTCAGGCTGTATTACATCGGGACGCTGCGCTGGTCCATTGGAGAGACAGCACATTGTGCCAATGGGTGGTGATGATTTTCAAAAAGACACTTTGCCAACTTCAATCATTTTGCCTTGGGGGAGGGTGACTATAGAGTCCCTCCCCCAGCAGAAGTGTAGAAGCAGTGGGTGGATGGAAAAATGCTAACTCGCTCCAGAACAGGAGGCGGACATTAAGGACTGCCCAGTCTGGATGGGATAGTGACCAACCCACGCAGTACCATCAACTGCTGGCTCACTGAAGATCAGTGTAGGCAATCCATTTGAATGTATCAAGCTGGTTGCTAACAGACTGGGGACAGGGAGCAAATGAACAAATTATTGAGGAAATGTTTAAGCAAATATAGATCCACAAACCAGAGCTGAACAGCACTGCCGAGTGCTCCCACTGCGAGATCCACCAAGCCATCACCGTTCATATCCAACTGTCCGTGAATACTGCGGCCAAAGTACAGCAGCCCGCGACTGATCTCAGACGCCCCAATCCTCTGTAAAGCAACAAATACAGAAAGGGCTGGGTGAAAAGTCTGAAGTGAGTGGTCGCCTGCTGGATTTGTTACTTTAGATGAAGGAAGCAGCTGATAGGACAAGGGAAATGTTGCATCACGTCACCTTGAAAAGGGAGATGAACAAGATGATGACTAATAATGATTAGGTGCCCCCATGTTGGGTCATCACACTGTGCCAGTGGTAGCAAAGAAACACAACATGTGTTGGGTGTAGTGCTTTGAAGGGACCGTTGACTTTTACCAGTGATTCCCAAAGTTTTCCATCACTGGACATTTTCCACATCCCCCCTCTGGCTGTGTGGCAAGATGAGTCTATTCTCATTATACATACGATGAGAAGGAAAGTAATTGGCGAAACTGACAGACCTGGGTTTAACTTCGCCAAGCAATTCTCTATTCCTGATCCTGGGGGAGATTCTTAGGTTCAGGAATCCTCTGGGACCAGCATCATTCTAGTTTAGAGGAGTGACAGTCCTGAATTAGCAGGAATATTTAAAATTCAGGAAATATGTAAGTTCAATGGGCAGATCAGTGGCAGATGGAATTTAACCCTCATAAATGTGAAGTGATGCACTTTAGTAGAGGGAACAAGAAAAGGGAATACTGAATAAAGGGGAAGTCACTAGGAATCTCAGAGGAACATCAAGATCTTGGAGAGCGTGTCTACAGATCCCTGAAGGTGGCAGGACAGGCTAATAGAACAGTTAAGATGGCATATTGCAGTCTTACTCTTGTCATTTGTGGCATAGATTATAAGATCAGGGAGGTCATGTTGGAGCTGTACAGAACTTTGGTCCAATCACAGCAGTTCTGGTCACCACACTATAGGAGGGATGTGATTGCACTGGAGGGGCCGTAGACAAGATTCACCAGGAGGTCGCCTTGGATAGAACATGTTCGCAATGAAGAGAGGCTGGAAAAACTCAGGTTGTTTTCTTTGGAGTAGAGATGGTTGAGGAGGATATCTGATAGAGATATATATGACAATGAGAGGCTTGGACAGGGCGAATAGAAAGCAACTGTTCCCCTTAGTCAAAGGGGCAAAGCAAAGGGACATAATTTTACAATGAAAGTGGGGAGGTTTTATGGGGATTTGAGGAAGATTTTTTTCAATCAAAGGCTGGTGAGGGTCTGGGATGCACTGGCTGGAGGCTAGTTGGGGGGGAACCTCACAACTTTAAAAAGAACTTGAATGAGCACTTGAAGTGTCACAAAGACTTGGGCCTAGTTAAGGGATGTGGAACTAGTACAGGTAAGTGATGCATTCTCATCAGTACAGACTTGATGGACCGAAGGGCTCTTCTGTACTGTATGATTCTATGTACACCACCGACCATTGAAGCTTGTGAGACAGAGTGGGATAGTATTGAGGGATGTTCAGGCCTTTACCATTCTCTAGGTAAAAACTCTAGGTACCTGATGAAGGGCTTTGGCCCGAAACAATGATTTTCCTGCTCCTCGGATGCTGCCTGACCTGCTGTGCTTTTCCAGCACCACCCTAATCTTTACCATTCTCTTCCAATTGATTCGGAGGGAAAGCTTGGTGGATCAGAAGCTGATGCACATCTAGGTATCCCCCAAGAGGGCACATCATTCTTTTAGATTAGATTAGATTCTCTACAGTAACCCACCCAGACCCATTTCCCTCTGACTAATGCACCTAACACTATGGACAATTTAGCATGACCAATTCGCCTGACCTGCACATCTTTGGATTATGGGAGGAAACCACACAGACACGGGGAGAACATGCTAACTCCACACAGTCGCCCGAGGCTGGAATCAAACCTGGGACCCTGGCGCTGTGAGGCAGCAGTGTTAATCACTGAGCCACCGTGCCGCCCAATTACTGTTATCCTTTTCTAAATACATCGATAAGAAAGGCAGCAATGAAGATGAGAAACAGAAGAAGGTGGAAATGGAAGTTGAGGAGGTGAATGAGGCTTGATCCCTGGTAGGTTGCGTGAACAGTTTGGATTAAAACTGTCAAAACAAAATCCAGCTGTTGTCGCTCGATGATGTAATGGACACCCTAGCAATTCCTGACCACCTCGGGAGAATGTTCATGCTGTAACCTCAAAGTAACTCGGGCGGCAAAACCACTGGAATTTGTGACTTACAAGCTAACAACGCCTGATTATGAATAAACTGTGGGGCTCTCTCTGATATCTGGGTGGTGCACTGACAATCCTGCTACTGCCTTCAGCATTAGACTCTCATTATGAACTGGGTGGTTGATGAATTGGAACTGATCAGTGTTTCCAAACCACATGATTGCGAATCCTCCAGCTCAAGTAGGTACACACCCTGACCTGTTTATGGTACTATATGGTCAGGAGTGGCCTAGTTAGCTTCTCAAGCCCATTCACGTTTGAATGAAGTCAAAAATCACACGACGCCAGGTTATAGTTGAACTGGTGTATTTGAAACCGCATTCCTTCCTCAAGCAGATAGTTTCAATTAAACCTGTTGGACTATAACCTGGTGTCATGTGATTTTTGACTATGTCTACCCCAGTTCAACACCGGCACCTCCGCATCATCGCTATTGAATTAGATCATGATGATCTGTAACTGAACTGCCTCTTTGTACCCTGGTTAACAAAACTCTACAAATTCCTGATTTAAAATTGATCTGCTAGTGTCGACAGACTTCAAACATTCTTTGTGTGTACACAGGTTTTTTCTAACTTCATGCTTGAAGGGTCTGGCTCTGATTTATGCTTTACACTGCCCAACCAGTAGACATAGTTTCTACCTAACCAGCCCTATCAGTGCTCCTTACTCTCTTGAAAAGGTTGATCAAATTATCCTGTGAATTTCTAAATTCCATGGAATATAGTACTGCAGTTTGGCAGAGAAAAGACCAGGGGTACTCATCAGTGTGGCCAGCAGTGGGGACCATTGGAATCTAATCAGCTGAAATCATGTAGCTTACCAAAATGAAGCCCTGTTAAAGGCAGGGCTTAGAGATTCAGGACTATCTAGAGGTGAGTGGGAATAATCTTAGCTCCCAGTGTTAGATCTTCCTTTATATATGTGATGGCACGGTGGCTCAGTGGTTAGTACTGCTGGCTCACAGTACCAGGGACCCAGGTTCCACTTCATCCTCAGATGATGGCTGTGTGGAGTTTGCACATTCACTCCGTGTCTGTGTGGGTCTCCTCTGGGTGCTCTGGTTTCCTCCCACAGTCCAAAGATGTACAAGGTAGGTGGATTGCTAAATTGCCCATGGTGTCCAGGGATGTGCAGGCTATGTGGGTTAACCGTGAGAAATGCAGGGTTACAGGGAAATGGTTGGGAAGAGTGGGTCTGTGTGGGATGCTCTTTGGATGGGTGATATGGGGTGAATGGCTGCTTCCAGACTGTCGGAATTCTATCATCATCCTCCAATGCCATGTCAAACAGTCTGATTACTGGAGTACCGCATACCTGCTTGGGTCAGTTCGAAAGATGGGCTTGCATTTACACAGAGCTGCTCAGGATCTCAGGCCTTCGTAAAGCTATACAAAACCAATGAAGCTAGAGAGGCAGTATAACAACAAAAGTTACCATCAGCCCATGGTGCAGTTTCAGTTGCAAGGTAGGATTCAAACATCAGATGGCTTATTTTGAAATTCCCATCAGTTGGGGAAGTGATGAGGCTTGTGGGAAAGGAGGGAATAGCAGCCAGTGATAAATCACTGGCCACATACCAATGGAATAGCTGGAGTGAATTACTGCGATGGGTTGGTACAATCATTGGGATGGCAGCTACAAACTAATAATAAGTTCACGATGACTTGGTTTTCGATATGATCATTGGTTATCACCATTTTACATAACCATGGTGCCCGCTCTCTAAAAGATTGGTAAATCTTTTTTGGTGATTTAGTTTCCTCTGCCAGAGCTCAAGTAGTGACCATTACCCAGTGACATTGGGAAGATGTTAAGAGTGTGGCGCTTGAAAAGCACAGCAGATCAGGCAGCATCTGAGGAGCAGGAGAGTGGACGTTTTGGGGCATCAGGAAGCCCAACAATAAATGCCTGCCTCTGCTTTCAGTTTCAATTAAAGCTGCAGTTGGGTATGCTGCAAATGTCGATGGGTTAGGAAAAGTGATACCAACCAGGGATCTTGCCCTTAATCAGTGTGGCCAGAGCGAGAGTTTAAAATTGAGATGTTAGTGGACAGAGAGCCAGTATAGATTTGTACATGAGGGGATGGATGACTGCAAGAAATGATATGTGATACACTATTCTCTGACAAGTTCTTTAACCTTCTATATTTATTGTATCTGCTTGGGTACAAATAACTTATGAGTTATAATTCCCAGATGCAGTGTTGCATGCTGGCTTCTGAACAATCCATACATTGCCAAATCGCCTATTGAAATATTGGAAGGGGAAGATGGAAGAAGCAATGAGAAAAATATGTACAAACTAAAATAAAGTGATGGAGTTCTTTTTGACTTACATTATTCTGTCTATTTAAGTTACTAAGAACATTTGTTTTCACTCAAGTAAACACATAACCCCATAATTACTGGCAGTAATGATTAAATACTGACAGATTCAGCAACGTAACTCACTCACGGTTCAATTACACCTGCTGCTGCCCCTTTCTATTCAATGAGAAATGGTGACATTGATGTGAAAAAAACCTTTGATGCTGTGAAAGTATGTTTTTAGAAGTTTCTTGGGACTCCGTGATCTTTCCGGGGTCCTGGGATATTGCGATGGTCTGGCTTGGGCAGGTTAAAGCTTCCTCCCACTTGTGCTGTGATGCGGAGCTCTGCAGTGCCATCGTCTCAGATCGCCGCCATCTTGGATCCCCGTGAAAATGTGTTTAAGATCATTTTATTGGTTACCAAGCTTACTGGAAAATAACCTTGCATTTATTTCACACTTAACTTCAGATGTACCAAGCAATAAGGAACATCTGAAGTGTAGTCACTGCTGCAATGTAGAAAATGCAGCACCCAGTTTGTACACAGCCAGATCCCAGAAACAGCAATTATATAATATCTAAATCATCTGTTCTTCTTTCTGGGTGTTGGTTGGGTGTTAAGTATTGATCTGGACATGAAGGGAGACCTGACCTCCTGCGGAATCTTTTCTTTCTGCCTGAAAGTGCTGATGGGACCTCGCCCACTAATCCCTATTGCTAATCAGCAGCTGCCTAATGTACCAGGAATGTTTGATTTCATTTATTATTGTCACATGTACCGAGATACAGTGAAAACGATTGATTTGTGCTCTATCCAGACAAATCATACCTTACATTAATATATCAGGGTAATAGAACGGAATACAGAAGATAAAGAAGATGAAGAAAAAAGTTAACCCTAAAAATGAGAGATCCATTCATTAGTCTGATCACAGTTGAAGAGTGTGGTGCTGGAAAAGCATAGCCAGTCAGGCAGCATCTGAGGAGCAGGAGAATCAACATTTCGGGCATAAGCCTGACAACAGCTGGGCAGAAGTTGTTCTTGAATCTGTTGGTACATTTTTTTCAAACTTTTGTATTTTCAGCCCAATGGAAGAGGGTGGAGGAGAATATAACGGGGTGGGAGGGGTCTTTGATGATGTTGGCTACTTTCCCGAGAGAGTGGGAAGTGTAGACAGAGTCAGTGGAGGGAAGGCTAGTTTTTGTAATGGACTGGGTTGTGTTCATAACTCTCTGTCTGGACCTAGGATGGACTGAGCCAACTATTCCATTGCTCAAACTGAATGGGGAGATTTCTCCATTGAGTGAGGGCCCTACTTCATTGGTGAAGGCTCAGCCCCATGGTTTTTGGAGACTTGAGGGTCCTTGATTCCTGAGGTATGAATCCTGTGTTTGTGTTCCGCTGATGGTTTCGTAACAACTTCAGTTTCTTTGAGACAATGAGACTCAATGCAGTGCTTTAGACTTCAGTCACACTCAATACCTGTGGCAGGTGACCCTCTAGCACCCTAACTTTTACAAATCTTAGCCTTGAGAGCACAAAGACAGGTATTGGACAAGTCATTTACCAGGAGTGAGAGCCAGGGAGAGAGAAGTAGAGAGACTAGCCTCAACATCTGCATGAGTGAAAGCACAGACAGAATTAATTATTAGTTTCCAGTGAATATGTGGAATTACTCTGAAAATTCTTCTGTCTTAACCAGCTCCAGCAAATCACATTACAGAAAACTGTGGCTTGACACAGGGCAGAGAAACATTACCCTAAAATGTGGTGTATACACTGCATCCAAGTGTCAGCAATTCCTTACAAAATCGCCTCAGGAATTCCCTCTCCAAACCTGATTCTCTCTCAAACCTGCTCTCTTTTCAAATTGATGCTGAAAACCCACTCACCATAAGTTTGCTTTAGGAGGAAGCAGACTGTACAATTGCAAATTGGTATCCCGTGAAAATGTCTGGAAAGAAATATTAATACTGTCTCTCTGTAAATGTAAGGAATTGCTTTGCTCCTGTAATATTAATATATTACTAAAGTAGCACTCAAAGGCAGAATCATTATTTAAAAAACACACTACTTCTCCTCACTTTCCTGCATTCTCCCATTCTTCTTTTCAATGTTTATTCTCTGTCCTTGTCTTTTCCAATTGTTTTCTGAAGTAATATAAGCAAATCCATATTTTCTCCATTTAACATGCCTGGAATAAACTTTGACATCCTATTATATACAGGAATTCTGGTCTTCCTGCAGTAGAAAGATGTTGTTAAACTTGAGAGTATGCGGAAAACTTTACAAGGATGTTGTTGGGATTGGAGTGTTTGAGTTACAGGGAGAGGCTGAATAGGCTGGGGCTATTTGCCTAAGAGCTGCGGAGGCTGAGGGGTGACCTTATAGAGGTTTATAAAATCATGAGGGGCATAGATAGGGTGAATAGACAATGTCTTTTTTCCAGGGTAAGGGAGTCTAAAACTAGAGGGCATAGATTTAGGGTGAGAGGCGAAAGATATAAAAGGGACCTGAGGGGCAACTTTTTCACACAGAAGGTGAAATGTTGTGTATATGGAATGAGCTGCCAGAGGAAGTGGTGGAGACCGGTACAATCACAACATTTAAAAGCCATCTGGATGGATACATGAATAGTAAGGGTTTAGAAGGATATAGGCCAAATGCTGGCAAATGGGACTAGATCAGGTTAAGATCTTTGGTCGACATGGACAAGTTGGACTGATGGCTCTGTTTCTGTGTGGTAGAACTCATGACTCTATTAGTCTTTCTCGATAATCTTGGATCCAGCCAATCTCCTGACCTTGTTGACCCAAGAGGGAGGAAGGATCTGGGATTAGGACAGGAGGGCCATCCCTGGCATTTCCAGCAGTGTGGTGCTGGAAAAGCATGGCAGGGCAGGCAGCATCCAAGGGGCAGGACAGTTGATGTTTCAGGCATAAGCCATTCATTAGGAATAAAGATCTTATCCTTGAAACGTCAACTTTCCTGCTTCCCGAATGCTGCTGAACCTGCTGTGCTTTTCCAGCACCACCCTTTTCGACTCTGACTCTCCAGCATCTGCAGTCCTCACTTTCTCCCAGGTTAATGGCAGTTGGCAGCCTGGGGAGGTGGAAGCTCACAGACGTTATACAGAATAATGTTTTCCTTACTGACTCGGTGTCTTTGTCTTCAGCTTTTGATGGATCAGCTAGTATTTCCCCGCCTGTCCTATTTGTAAACAGAACCTGGTTTCAGCTGTAGCCCAGTCTCTGTCCCTCACTCCCAGCCCCGAGATGTCAAACTGGGACTGGAATTACCCAAACCAGGTCCCTAAGTGTTGGAACTGGAGGAGGTAGTGCTGCTTATTGGATCTTACCTGTTTGTAGTCCTTGAGGATATTTTTATTGTGTCCGTGAAACACATAAATTGCTCCACGATGATCATCTTCCAAAGGTGCCCCCACCACCACATCATTGAATGAATCATAATTGAGGTCACGGACAGCAGCGATTGCAGAACCAAAGCGGGAATTCTGGGATTTGTCGGAAATTTCCAGGAAACTATTGAAAATGAAACCTCTCTGTAAAATAAACCCAATAGGTTACAGTGGAATCCTGAATTTGCATGGAGCACTTCAATTACAATTAAATCTACAAAGACACAAGGAAGTTGTCCCACTGTGAGTTAGAGCATTGTATGTACTCAGTTATAAAACTTTAAAGATTTACATCTTTTTTCAGAAATGAATTAGAGAATTGTCACTCTGCTGGGTATCTTTGTTGCCCTGACCCTGCTGTGTGAATTCATAAGACCCTAATCTGACACCATTCCCAGTCAGGATGATGCATTGCTTGAAGGGTTTCAGGGCCGTCCACAATTATTTTCATAATTCCTTCCCTGAAGGCCCTGACCCTTTGCTGGTGGACAGCTTCCAATATCCAATGCCTTTTTAGAATGGCTGCTTGATGTGTTTATCTACAACATCCAGTAGTCAGCTTTTGAAATGCAGAATTCAGCAAAGTAAACCATTATCTTAACAACAGGGGTCCTTCAACTACAGTCACTGAGTAATAGTTAGAATGAGATCCTTGCTTGATTTCCTCCTCTCCTCTTCCCGCTATCTTAACCTGCACTGTTGCTGGGCCTGAATCCTGCAACTCCCTACCTAAGGGCATTGTGGGTCTACCTACATCAAATGGACTGGAGTACTTCAGGAAGGCAGCTCACCACCACCACCTTCTCCAGGGCAACTAGGGACAGGCAAGGCCCAGGCAGGAATGCCCATATCCTGAGAATGGATGTGACAGTGGGTGGAAGAAACCTCCATCCATACCTGAATAGCTTGTGCACTGAGGCCAATTGTTGTCTCAGGCATAACTTTGGAAATACGGTAATGCAGTCAAACCCAAATCCTTACAGCCTACACTCCAGTACACCAAGCAGTTCTTACAGCCTCAAGCAATCAGTGAGTTCAAAAAGCAGCAGACCAGGAATTTGCTAGAATCTGCTCCAGCTTGATTCTATAATTTTGATCAAAGTACAAGGGAAAGACTTCATTTTTTATTCTTCCATGAGATGTGGGTGTCACTGGCTGGGTCAGTGATTATTATCCAACTCTCGTTGTCCTGGAGAAGGTTGTGCTGAATTGCCTTCTTCAACCATTGCAATCCTTTGTGTAAACACCCAAAGGCGTCACCTTTCATTAGGCTCAGCAGCAGTTTGTATTCCAACCACATTGTTGTGGGTCTGGAGTCACAAGTAGGCCAGATCAGGTAAGGATGGCAGATTTCCTTCTTTGAAGGCCATTAGTGTCATAGAATCCCTACAAGTGTGTAAACTGTAGAACCCCCATTATCCCTCCAAAGAGCATCTCACTCCAACCCACCCCCTTACACGATAACCCTGCATTTCCCATGGCTAATCCACCTAGCCTGCACATCCCTGGAACTATGGACAATTTCTCATGGCCAATCCACCTAGCCTGCACATCGCTGGAACTATGGACAATTTCCCATGGCCAATCCACCTAGCCTGCACATCCCTGGAACTATGGGCAATTTCCCATGGCTAATCCATCTAACCTGCATATCCCTGGAACTACGGGCAATTTCCCATGGCTAATCCACCCTAACCTGCACATCCCTGGAACTATGGGCAATTCCCCATAGTCAATCCACCCAACCTGCACAGCTGTGGACTGTGGAAGAAAACTGGAGTACCCAGAGGAAACACATGCAGACACGGGGAGGATGTGCAAACCCCACATGGACAATCACCCAAGGCTGGAATCGAGCCTGGGTCCCTGGTGCTGTGAGGCAGCAGTGCTAACCACTGAGACTCCATTCCGTCCTATCAGTGAACCAAATGGATTATTACAACAATGAACAGCTGCTACATTTTCTTGAACTTGAATTTGAATTTCACCACCTGTCATGGTGGGACAAACCATGTTCCCTTGGAAATTAGCCTGGGATTCTGGGTTACTGGCCCAGTGACATTACCATTTTGCCTTCCCAGATGAGGGAGAAGGAGCAGATCTTAGGGAAAAAAAAAATGCAAAGAAAACAACCTCGCAGTTACCTTGGAGAGGGAATAGATGTAGATTTTACCCTTCTCTCTACCATCACTGAAAAACATTGGAGCACCAACCAGTAAAATATCGGTCACCCCATCAGCATCTACATCCACTGGCGTTAGCTCACTTCCAAAGTACGATCCAATCTGAAATGAATGTGGCGGGAAAATGATTAATCATTGATTGGAAACATTATGCCAATGTAGACATAGCCATCACATGAGAGCCTCTGGAATACTGAGAAAGGTGGAGAGCCGGAGCATGTATCAGGCAATGGTCTGGTCCTGTCTCTGGGTACAGTAACATGATGGTTAATGTATAAGGTCAGGAAGCAGGAAGGACTGAGAATGGAGAGAGTGCAGGGACTTCTTCAAAGACTCCAGAGAAACTCAGATTCAAGTAGATTCAATGTCTCAGGAGTGCCTCAATCACCCTCAGTCTTGGCCTTTGACAAAAGCCCAGGTTATTTTGTTCCTGACCTGAACTAACTTCAGCCTGAGCTGCAAAGTGAACTTCTGGACCAGTGAATAAAATAATAGTCAAGGAACATCTGGAGAAAACCAAGGAATGAGAATGAACAAACAAATCCTCTTGAAGGAACATTATCGCCTTTTGTAAAAGAAACAGTATTAAAGTCAGGGACGATGGCAACATTTCCCAGACAGTCCATGATGAGCAATCACACATCCATCTCATCCCGCGGGTGTCTGGCAATGTTTAGACGCTCAGGCAGATACAAACTCATATTCAATTTTAAGTAGACTGCTGCCAGTCCTTTCAAATTGAGGTGGGAGAAATGCCACAATAATCTGGGCAATTTATCTTCTACGACCGAAACGAGTTGGGAACTGAACTTTGATGAGCCCTGTAGCACTTGTCCTCTAACATTGCAGTCAGCACACAACACACACAGGCATATAATTGGGGATAGACTTGCACGCATATGATTCACATCTGTCCTGCACATGTGTGGATAGGCAGACATGGGCTGGTTACAGACCCTGGGTGAGAGTGCATTACTTCTCTGACCTGCTGGCCCTTCAGGGACTGATGGATGGTGACACTGCCATCATTCTTCATCGTGAATACGATGACTTTTCCGGTGTGGTTGAATCTTGGAGCACCTGACACATACCACCTCCGTCCCGACTTTGGCATCACTGAAGTAATGGTGTAGCCTGAAATAGAAAATGCAGAATTTGAGTGCTCTATGTTCTTGTGGTTGCGACTTGGTCAGGCAGAACTCTGGTTTCTGAATTGGACATTTGGGGGTTCAGGCACACAGAGCGCTCACAGTGTGGAAACAGGCCTTTTGGCTAACAAGTCCACACCGACCCTCTGAAGAGTGACCTAACCAGACCAATTTCCCCTACCCTATATTTACCCCTGACTAATGCACCTAACCTACACATCCCTGCACACTACGGGCAATTTAGCATGGCCAATTCACGTAACCTGCATGTCTTTGGATTGTGGGTGGAAACCAGAGCACCCGGAGCACAGGGAGAATGTACAAACTCCACACAGACAGTCACCCAAGGTTGGAATCGAACCCGGGTCCCTGGTGCTCTGAGGCAGCAGTGCTAACCACTGAGCCACTGTGCCATCCCAGGAAACCGGGCACATTTTCTCGGATGATTCTTCAGGGCAGTCACGAGGAGGCACTTCACTGTCTGAGATGCCACCTTTCAGGTGAGACTGAGTGCCCGCCTTTTTGATTCAAGTGGGGTGTCAGAGACCAAAGCAGAGCATGGGCGAGTACTCCCGCACATGGCATTCCCCACCCCTCCTTCACAGCTAATACCTTAAAAAAGGACAGGTAAGAAGGGTAAAGTCACTATATCTCTATCAAACTATTACTGAAAGACAGCTGGCGGTGGTTTAGCCTAAGGGTCACCACCCCTCAGCTCAGGGAAGAGTTTGAGGAAGGAGAGTCCTTCAGAATAACCTCAGCCAGTGTGGGAATTGAACCCACACTGTTGGCATCACTCTGAATTGCAAACCAGCCATCCAACCAACCTCACTGATGGTCAAGGGCATTACCTGACTGCTGTTTCTGGGATCTTGCTGTGCCCAGATTGCTGCTGCACTTCATATGTTACTAAGCTCATATGTTTTAAATCATGACTGTGGTAATAAAGCTTTTTAAAGACGCTCCAAATTAGCCAAATCACTGAGGCTTCGGAACATTATTTCTCTATTAGACACTTGACAATGCCCACTAATTAACAAAGAATGTTCTGACAGAGACAAAATAAACCTCAGGTGAAGAAAACCACAAATACAGAGCTCGAGGGTCAGAGTTGGAATGTCTTGGTGCTCGCTCCTCATTAGTTAAGCAGCTTTGCTCAGTTTCAGGGCTGCAGCGTGTTTAAAGGGTAGAGATTTCTGCAGGAGAATCAATGCACACAATCAGGCCTTGACATCAGTCAGTGCTGATATAGCCATGCGGATTCAGTAAGGTTATACCCAACACCTCACCCCAAATAAAGTCAGTTCTCAGGAAGGATTCTGTGTCTGCAATATGAACTTGTGCTCTCTCCAGAGATGCAGCCTCACAAAATGGTTAGATTTCAGAAGGAGGCCATTTGGCCATTGTTTCCGTGCTAGCTCTCTGTAAGAACAATCCCCCTGGGCCCACTATCCTGTCTTGATTATCACAATTTTGTTTTGATTTCTGATTTATTTAAGGTGCACTGGTCACAGAGCAAGATTCCAAATGACTGATTTGTGTTCCATCCAAGGTGTACACAAGTTGAATAAACTCTTGACTATTGCCCATACATGGAAATATATTTGACTAATCCCTTTCATCCCTGCATTCGGAAAGCAATGAAGTGAAATCAGTTACTATACCTTCCCGTATTTGGAATTGTAACGGATCAGGCTGTTTCTCAACTCCCTTCCATTACAAGTCCCTACATTGCAATGGTGAGCACCCCTCAAATGTTCTTCATTTGTTGTAAAGTGTTTTGCAATGTCTTTAAAGGTGTTACATAAATGCACGATTTTCTCATTTCGTGAATGAAGGGTTCAAGTTAATCTTTAATAACGCCTAGTCCAACAATTTGACATCAATACATTGTTGTGACTCTGGACTGAATCTTATGTTCTTTTGGCTAAGTCTGAGTTGGGTTTTTTGGATGGATTTCCATTGCAAATCTGAATGAGTCAGCTCACCTTAGCTTATCAAACACGCCTCACTGACTCCCTACCCTGACCCTGTGGCGTCTCTCACACCCCAACACGCCACTCTGTGGATATCCCAGAATTCACTGGCATTCCTTGTGCCCAGGCCATTTTTAAAAACGTGTTATGCACCCAGAAAAGAACTATCTGTAAGTTTTCTGAAATTTGCCCAAGTCATGGCAGACTGGAGGGAGTTGGCGCCCTGCTTTGTGAGCAGGGATCTAGTGAACGGACTGGTGCAAAGACAGACCCTCCTCTTCCCTGAGGACCAGGAATGGAGGACATGACAGCAGACTCAGCCTAGTTCGAGGTTACCACGCCACCCCACCCCACCCCACCGGGTCAGTGCGGTCCCAGCGTCTGGAGGAATGCTCAGTGCTGCAGGAAGAAGGCCAGTGTTCTTCTGCACTCTGCCAGGGCAAGTGTCACCAAATTGTCTGTGTACACTCACTCTCTCTGTGCCCCTGTACCCACCTCCCACCGAACCTCATGCTCTGCCACTCTCACTATCGCCTGCACCATCCTCCCTCCCTCACCCTCACCCACCCCTAACCCCGGACACCACTGACCCTGCGTTCCCTCTGCGCTGCCCACTCACTCACTTGGCACACCTTCCCACTTCCCCCGCCCCACAGTAACAGCTGTGCCACTCACTTTCATCTCCATTAATACCCGCCTCTCTCTCATTCCAGAAGGCAAACAGCCCCAAGTGGGCCAGCAAGAGTCCAGATGGGTGATGGGCTACTCATCATCATCTGTCACCCCCTTCTGAGGGTAGGATCTTGACTCTGACCATCCCGTGCAGGACATGGATTAGTATTGGAGGCTGCCCTGGAGTCACAGTGCCAGGACCCACTGAGTGAAGGCTATCCCCCTTGTCTAGACTGAGACCTGCTGGGCTTTTGTGTCTGTACTAAACAGCACAGCAAGGCAGCAGCACTGTCATAGAGTCATAGAGAAATACAACACAGAAACAGACCCTTCTCTCCAACACGTCCATGCCAGCCAGATATCCTAAATTAATCTAGTCCCATTTGCCAGCACTTGGCCCCTATCTCTCTAAACCCTCCCTATTCACATACCCATCTAGATGCTTTTGTCAGCCTGGTCTGTCGGGCTGAAGGGGCAAAACACAAACAGGCGAGGCTCTGTAAGGCTGTGGGATCGGGCTCGGCTCAGAGTGAGAGAGGGCCCTGACAGTGAGGGAAGGGCCTGGAGATACAGCCTGAGGCAGTCCATGAGCTGAGGTGGGGTGTCGGGGTGGAAGCTTTGCCTGTATCTGCCTCATATCTCACTTTAGCCCATGTCACTCAGACTCCACCCTCTGGCATTGATGTGGCATCCTTCTGTCTCATGAGAGAAAAGCAAAATGCAAACTGCTGACCTTACAGTGCCCCTTCACACCAGAGCCCACTGCTCCTACAGCTGGTAAAGGTCCCGTTGATTAATGACGAAGTCTGCCCTGGGGACACCTGGTATTTACGGAACACTAGTCACAGTTAAGAAGACCATAATTTTATTAGAAAGTCACAATGAGCATCAATGAGCAAACTACATCTAAAGAACGCCACAAGGTACGTTGGCAAACAACTGCACTTACCCAGATAGGCCCCATGGTTCTTCAGCTTTTTTGGGAATTCCTTCATGTAGGCATCTTTGGGAGGGATCACTCGGCCGTGACTGGTTTGTTTTAAGACAGCACCTGTCCAATCATAGGCCCCAACTGCGCCAAGAAGGATCCCATCCTGCCAAAGGAAGATGGAAACCAATGGAGGCACAAGTAACACAAGAGCAACTTGCATTTATGCATTACCTTTAATAGACATTGCAAGGTAATTCACAGGAGCATCAGCAAATACAATTTGATCCAGAACCCCAAAACCAGATATTAGTCCTGAATATATTTGTCAAAGATGTAGGTTTTAAAGATTGTCTTAAAGGAGGAGGCATGGACAACTTGGGGCGAAGGGCCTGCTCCCATGCTATAGACCTCTATGACGCTATGACTCTAAATGGGCACAGAAGTTTCATGAAGAAATTCCCGAGTTTTGAGTCCAAGCTTCTGGAGCCACTGTTTCCAATGGTACAGTGACTAAAATCAAGAATATGTAAGAAACCAGAACTGGAAGAGCACAGAGAACATGCTGGCTTTGGGGTGGGAGAATGCTGGAGAAAGGATTCAGGACTTTGGAGCAACCTGGTAATGATGTCAGGAAGCTGCATCTCACTGAGCATAAATATCACAGTGTGGGCGGAGTTAGAACACTTTGGGCAGACATTAGGAAGAGACAGGACTCAAGCGCACTTGGATATATATATCTGCATGGGTTTCCTCCGGGTACTCCGGTTTCCACCCACAGTCTAAAGATGTGCAGGTCAGGTGAATTGGCCATGCTAAATTGCCCATAGTGTTAAAATAAGGGGTAAATGTAGGGATATGGGTGGGTTGCGCTTCGGCGGGTCGGTGTGGACTTGTTGGGCCGAAGGGCCTGTTTCCACACTGTAAGTAATCTAATCTAATCTGATAAATGCAGATGTATCCTGAACTAATGTTCCTGTAAAATAGAGCCTGACATATCCATAACAATCATACATATATGCATTAAATATGGAAGTAAAACAAAGTATTATTTTGACGTCTAATCCTGATGATATTTCTTGACTTTGCCTGTTCCTCAACCAGATTGATCTCATAGTGTGCCATACAATAAAAGAGATGAGTTTACAATGATAGGGAGGGGCAAGATCCCCATAGAAAGGTTTGAAAGCAACAATGAGAATTTTAACGTTAAAGAATTGTCAGTGTAGCTCAGCAGCATTGTTGAAAATATTGGCGACCCAAACCATTTCCTCTTCCACCAGCAAATGGGCAGCAGCTGCAGCAGAATGGCAGCTGACCCAGGATTGTGTCAATGAGCTTTTGTGCAGAGGGACTCACAATCTGACCAAAAAAAACCACCATGCAAAGTGTTGCCACATAACACAAGAAAAAGTCAACTTTTTTAAAAGCTACATTTTCAAAATCACAAAAGAGTTATTGTTTCACTGCATTTGTTCCAAGAACACTATTAAATCAATAAATATTTGATTCTGTGCATTTTTCCAGTTTGAAGAATCCACTCCACTGAGAGATTTTTATATTTATATATTTTTAAAAAGAACAAAGCATATTTGAAAAGTCAGAAAATCTTTTAATATTGTTTGGATTTAAAGGATGACCCTCACAAATAATCAGAAAGTGTTAACTCTTTCTGTCTAACCTGCATGTTAAGAAACCATAGAATCCCTACAGTGTAGAAACAGGCCATTCAGCCCATATCAACCCTCCAAAAGACATCCCACCCAATCCCTGGCTAATCCACCTAACCTACATCCCTGGATTCTATGAACATTTTAGCATGGCCAATCCACCCTAACCTGCCTTTGGAAACCAGAGCAACTGGAGGAAACTCACACAGACACAGGGAGAATGTGCAAACTCCATACAAACAGTCACCGAAGGTGGACTCAAACCCAGGTCCCTGATGCTGTGAGGTTGTACTGTTAACCACTGAGCCACCATAATAAGGATATAAACTCTTGGTAGGTACCTTAATTCAAAGGGTAAATAAGGTGAACTTCTGAACAGGGTCTCATTTTGTCCTGACAGCTGAGCTTAAAGATGGGGCCAAACAATCCGACCATAAGATACAGGAACAAAATTAGGCCATTCAGCCCATTGAGTCTGCTTTGCCATTCAACCATGTTACAACAAGTCATTAATGAAGACGTCAAATGGTCTCACCTTCTTATTTATAGCTTAATAAAACTAAGACAAACTTGTCAGGGACAAACAGATATGAATTGAGGATTCTGCTTCAGTCCTTTACAGGAAAGGGGACGCAAATACAACCAAACTCAAGGGTTATACCTTAATTTAAAATTGTCCATGGACAGGCACAGGAGCTAGGACTCACTTCAATCCAAAAATACTGCTAACTCAATAAATCCATGATTCTGTGTATTTTTCCAGTTCTAGGAATCCACCCCAGAGAGAGTTATATCCTGTTTTTTTAATGAAAGCAAGGCATATTTTAAAATTTGAGTCTTTTATTTTGGGATGGAGGATGGAAAGGAGCATATAAAGGGGGAGGAGAAAAATACGCTTCCCAGAAGAGACCACTCTGCCTCAGGTTTGGAGAGTGAGAGCAAGAAAGGTTCCAGCAATGCTGATAAAAACAGGAACTAGTGAGAGCGGTGGACACACCACTCAACATCTGAAAGAGGGGGCACTTGGATTTGGACCCAACACACTGCCAGTGATGATCACTCACTAACGAGTATGATCGTCCACGTTAAGAATTCCAAGCACTGCTATGGGGCTCCCTGTGTGGCTGACCTTCTGATCCGAGAGCCACATCTCTGACTGCACAGTTGCGAGGTATCTCCAAAAAGTGAGAACTGGACCTTGACTCTTGAGATTGTTTTAAGTAGATGCCTTGCATGGGACATCCTCTAATATGAGACGGCTGTTGCACATTAGCAGACGCATCCTCCTTGACTGAAGGTAGATTAGATTAGATTAGACTTACAGTGTGGAAACAGGCCCTTCGGCCCAACAAGTCCACACCGACCCGCCGAAGCGAAACCCACCCATACCCCTACATTTACCCCTTACCTAACACTACGGGCAATTTAGCATGGCCAATTCACCTGACCCGCACATCTTTGGACTGTGGGAGGAAACCGGAGCACCCGGAGGAAACCCACGCAGACACGGGGAGAACGTGCAAACTCCACACAGTCAGTCACCTGAGTCGGGAATTGAACCCGGGTCTCAGGTGCTGTGAGGCAGCAGTGCTAACCACTGTGCCACCGTGCCGCCCACTTGATCCAGTTCCAGTGGCAAGGAAGCTTTGGAGACTGGGGATATGCTGATTAATGCAGCCTTCATTCACCATTGTAGCCGTTGATATAGCACGCGTATCTTCTGACTGGATTAGGATCACCAGGAAAGTAAAGATGTCCCTTGTCAATGACTCATCCACCTCCATCCACCAGCCCCATTGTCAATGCCAGCTTGCTCAGGGAGCTGACCTCATTCCCTGTATCAATGGTGGATCTTCAGAATGTGTGATTTTCTTGCACTTGCACCTTGTTAATAAGATCCACTGTGGCCTCAATTTATTCTTCTCGCTAACATGAGCAGAAGGAACATTAATGTCCATCATCTTCCTTCGAATGTATTTTTATTTTCTCTGTGTGTTGGTCTCCAGCTCAGTATTCTCTGTCCTTCTAATAGGAGATTGAGACAGAGGTTGCTGTCTACGGTAAAAACAGAAAGTGCTGGAGAAACTCAGCAGATCTGGCAGGAGAGGAAAACAACTAACATTTCGAGTCTGATCCGACTCTTCTTTGGAACTGAGGAGAGAGGTGGAAAAGCATTTTTTTTATCAAACATAGAAGAAGGTGGAATGAGCAATGGGAACAGAAAGGAAGATCAAGGGAAGGTTAGATGGTTTGCAAGGAACATCAGTAGACTGCCTAACCCTGGAAATGGGGACTGAGAAATCAGGGAAAGGGAAGGGTCAGAGAAGGATCTGGTAAAAGTGGGGAAGGCAGGTCCAACTGAGGCATTCAGGAGGGGCATTGGACAATTATTTGAATGAAAAATAATCTGGAATGGCACAGGGAAAAGAAGCAGGAGACTGGCACTAGATGAGATGGCCATTTGAAGGCAATGTGGGCTGGGTGGCCTGTTTCTGTATGGTAAGACTTCTGTTATTCTGTAATTACATTTGTACTAAGTGGCTTGTTAAACCATAGCAAAAGGCAATTAAGAGTCTGGAATCACATGTAGGCCAGATCAGCTCAGGATGGCAAATTTCCTTCCTTGAAAGACATTACTGACCCAGATGAGTCTGTTACAAAAATTGATGATATTTATCACTGTTACTGAGACTAGGTTTTATTAACTACATTCAAATTGTGCCAGCTGTCTTGAATATTCGATTGAAAGCAAAATATGATGGATGCTGGAAATCTGAAACAAACAGAGAAAATGCTGGAGAAGCCCAGCAGGTCTGGCAGCATCTGTGGAGAGGGAAGGTGAGTTAATGTTTGAAGTCCAGTGTGACTCTCACCCAGTTCAGACAAAGCTTCATTCCAGACATGAAATGTTAACTCTGTTTCTCTCCACAGAAATTACTGAATTTCTCCAGCATTCTTCATGTTTTTTTCCTCAGTAGAATAGCCTGGCTCTCTGGATTACTAGCCCAGTGACAATATCATTCTACCGACATTATATCATGAGACAAATGTAACAACTGATGAGGTTGGAGGAAGGTTAAAACTGAATTCATGGAAAGGAGTGAAGATTGGGAAACTTGACTGACATGGAAAGACTTCTCTAAGGTTCAAGATCATATCATGATGAATTGGCAGCACAGTAGTCCACTGGTAACACCGTCTAACAGCTTTCAATCTGCTAAAGAGGTTTGTTTCCAAATGCTGTCTCTATCTTATTGGATGAGGTGGTTATGGTTTGGGTAGCATCCATCAACAGTGAGTGAAAGAAGACCAATACTGATGAGTCACTGCTTCTGTATGCCAACTCCAGTGAATGCTGAGCTAACAATAGGAACTGTCAGCAATATACAGCAGGTCAGGCAGCGTCCAAGGAGCAGGAGAATCCAATGCTGAGGAGAGAAGAGGAGGAACAGTATTTCACCGACAGTTCCACCTCAATAGGAACTGTCAGCAATGTCCAGCAGGTCAAGCCAGAAAGAGACAAAACAGGATCTCAATGTTTGAGGCCAAACTCCCCACCAGATTTTGGATGAAGGGAATATATCCTAAAAGGTTGTGGCCAGCACGAACATGCAAAATGACATAATGCAAGCCCCGGGCAGCTTGTGGGAAACTTTGGGCCTCTCTGTCTGGTAGAGCAGCCTTGAAATAAAAATAAATAATACAAAGAAAACATGACAGATCAAACAACCAATTGTTGGTCACGGAAACCAACAAACAGGCTTGAATACTGACAGTAGGGGAAGCTCAGAGTGTTAACTGTGACTCACTGTGTAGCTCCTCTTGCCTCAGCATTAAAAGGTTAGCAGCTTAAATTCGAGCACACAGCTTTTACTGCAGTGTGGTTCTGAGGGAAAAGCTGTACTGTCAGATGGTGCTATTTTTCAGTTGGGACACTGATCTGAAACTCTTACAGGTGGATATAAAGGACCCCACAGCTTTATTTGAATTGCCTGTTCTAGTGACCGGGCCAGTATGTATCTCACAATTAATACCACGTTAGCACAAATTATTTGTTGATTACAGCATTCTTGTTTCTGAGAGTTTGTTATGGGTAGCTTATACATTACATTCCTAACATGTTCATCATCAGTCCAAAAGCACGTAATTAACTATAAAAAAAGTACTTTTGGTCACCCTGACTTCATGAAAAATCCTAAATAAGTGCAAGTCTTTTGGTTTATTTCCAGTCTGTCTTTCCTTTAAAAACGCTGAAAAATTTGGTGTACTGTTCCAGTATTTTCTGTTTGTATTTCGGGTCATAAGCTGTTAAAGTTTTTACCTTCTTACACTCCCAAAGTTAAAATTCACACAACACCAGGTTATAGTCCAACCGGTTTATTTGGAAGCACTAGCTTTCGGTGTGCTGCTCCTTCATCAGGTGGTTTGTAATGCAGGACTTTTTATTTCTTTATTTTTAAATTTTTTTCCTAAGAATTTGTACTCAAAAATCTGTACTTAGGTAGGGTCAATTTGTAAATGTTTCACTGTACTCCTGTGAGTACATGTGACGATAAAGCTAATTCTAATTCAAATTCATTGTTTCTTTCATGGAAACAGTATTAAATGGTCTCCAGATAAACAAGGAAGAAGGTAGAAGTCAGCTGCTTATTTTAGATAAGAAAATGAACGTAGAAGACTATTGCGTGGCAGCGAATAATGGGATGAAGTGAAGCTGGGAATTGGTGGGGGAGGGAGGGTATCTCTTCTGTCACAGTCTGCCTCAATACCTTACTCCAAGTGATCTTGGACATAATCCAAACCGTTCCATTCAATCATAGATTTGCCTTAAGAGGCAGAGAATAAATGATTTTCATTCTCTTTGAAAGTGGATCAAACAAGCTGTGTTCCTTTGTTTTGTGATTCAGTTTGGAATATCAGTGGCTTTTAGGTTACCATGTGGGGTATTGAAACAGGAGGCTCTGGTCCCATTTAATGCCTTTGAGTTGTTCCATTCCCTTTCCCAACATTCTGTGATTGCTTCTCCTTCCAGTTTTAAATAGCCTATATGTGTGTGTATTTGTGTCTGTATGTGTCTGTGAGTGTGTGTGTCTGTATGTGTCTGTGTGTCTGAGTGTATGCATGTGTGTGTTTGACTATGTGTGTCTGTGAGTGTATTTGTGTGTGTCTGTGAGTGTGTCTTTCTGTGACTGTGTGTGTCTGTATATGTGTGTGTGTGTCTGAGTGTATGCGTGTGTGTATATGACTGTGTGTGTCTGTGAGTGTGTGTGTGTCTGTGAATGTATCTGTGCGTCTGCTCGTCTGTGTGTGTAAATGTGTCTGTGTGTGTGGGTCTGTCTGTATGTAAGTGTCTGTGAATGTATGTTTATGTGTATGTGTGTTTCTGTGACTGTGTGTGTCTCTATGTGTCTGTGTGTGTGTCTGAGTGCGTGTGTGTGTATTTGACTGTGTGTGTCTGTGAGTGTATCTGTGTGTCTGTGCATCTGTGTGTCTATAAATGTGTCTGTGTGTGTGGGTCTGTCTATATGTATGTGTCTGTGAATGTGTGTTTATGTGTATGTGTGTTTCTCTGTGTGTGTGTGTGAGCAAGAGAGAGTGAGCAATTAAATCTATTTTCACACCATATTGGATAGTGCATTCCAAATCTGTACCACTTGTTGTGTCAAGAGTTTTTTTCTGATTTAACCTCTGATCCTTTCATCAATTACCTTCAGTCTGCACCCATTGCTTACTGACCCTCCATCCACTGGAAACAGTTTCTCATTACTTCCTCTGTTCAAACCTTCATACTTTTAAAGACTGCTATTGAATCTTCTCCTAACCTTCACTGTTCTAAGAACAGTCCCTGTGTTTATAGGCAGCAGTCTTTTGGTGGTGAAAGGTCTTTATGTGGCTCATTGAACCTCACCTTCTCAGTAGCTGCTGTCCTAGTGCTCAGTTGTTTGATGATGTGAATTTGCTAACTGATTTAGGTTGACTGTGTCTGATTGCTTAAGGCTGGCTGTGGACTTAGAAAAAAATAAACAAAGTGGTGGAAAACATTGAGTAGACATTATAAATGTAATGTAAATAAAATTCCTACGTACAATGTCACATCTGTATTTCTCTGGAATATTAAAACACGTAGCAGCTGGAATCTCTGGCTTGAACAGATCGTTTTGGCTACAACAGTTGAACAGTATTTCCTGGAAATAATTTTACTTTAGAAATTAGATTGTGAAGTGCCACATGTTCCAGTGAAAATGGCTATAAGAAGTAAAAACTGGAGCAGGCTGTTAAACCGACACAACCACTCAATGGGACCCAATATTCCCACATTCACTATCTTGCCCTTTCCCACTGGTCAAGAATCTATCTATCTCAGCCTTACATATGCACAAGGACTCTGCCCCACAGTTTAGGAACATAGGCACAGGAGGAGGCTATACTGCTCCTTAGGTCTGTGCTACCATTCAATGAGACCATGGCTGATTTGTGGCCTAACTCCATGTACCCTCTGGTGGCCCATATCCCTTGATAAGTTTGCTCAACAAAACCATATCCATTTCAGATTTATTCATTAACAACTGGTCCAGCATTCATTGCTGTTTGTGGAAGAGAGTTTCAAAAAATTGTGAATGGAAACAGAAATTACTGGAAAAACTCAGCAGGTCTGGCAGCATTTGTGGGAAGTTAACATTATAAGTCTGGTTATATTTATATTCCAATCCCCCTACAATGAATAACAATGTTCCATTTGCCTCTCCAGTCACTTGCTGCAGTTGCAAACTAACTTTCCGTGACTCTATCTAACAGGGCTCCCTGACCCCCCCCACCATAGCACCTAGTTGTGGGGGAGTATTCCTTCTAAATACTACACTACATTTCTGAAACCAATGCATCTATCTGTGTTGCCACTCCTAGGAGACCCTGGAATGCAGATCATCCTTGTCAGACTTTACACAACGTGTTTTGAGTTTAATATTGCTGCTGCTAGTCAACAATTTAGTGAAAGCAAAATACAAATCAGAAGTTTGATTCCTCAGCCACTTGAACAGAAGTTCCAAACAATTCCCAACATAAGAATTTTACTGACATTACACCTATAATGTCTACTCAATGCTTACCAGCACTATGTTTATTTCTTTCTAAGTCCTCAGCCAACCTAAACCAATCAGACACAGTCAACCTAAATCAGTTAGCAAATTCACATCAAACAACTGAGCACTAGGACAGCAGCTACTGAGAAGGTGGTGTTCAATGAGTCAGATAAAGACCTTTCCAACACTGAGAGACTGCTGCCTATAAATACAAGGGATGTTCTCCTTAGAACAGTGAAGGTTAGGAGGAGATTCAATAGCAGTCTTTAAACAGAGCAAGTAACTGCCAGTACTATTTATAACAGTGCTGGCAATATGAGAGCCATTGGATCAGATGGAAGTAGTGAATTTAACGTGGCAGGTTTCTATTTTATCCTTTGCTGAAGTTTTGCATTCTTGTTGGATCTGTTTCCCGCAGCACAGGAAATCTTCAGGTCCTTACAGCCAGAGGACATGAGGCTGTTGTTCATTCCAGATACTGAGTCTGTGACCAGGAATGGGGTCGCTGGCTGATACAGCTCCTGGATGTTCCAATCATGGAGTTCTGGATAACAATCATCTGACTGAATCCCTTTGTTGCTTCCAAGCTACTTTATTATCAGTTAAGTATTTTGGAACATCTTTAAATTGCAAAAGATTCTATATAAATAAAAGTTCTTTCTGACTGATTTAAATTGAGGGAGTTTCAGTATTCTGAATGCAGCCCTGGCTCAGATCATCTCATGCAACTGAACCTGGGGCATTTTGATCTCTGACTGAGTTCAAGCCATCAGAGTATGTTGGGTCAGCACAGGTGACAATAAACCCAAACTGTTCAAAGAATAATACAAACAAAATGAATTGACACTCTCTCTCACCTCGACAAAGTGGGTTGAGAATCCCGCTTGTGACATTTCCAACTGGAAAGATGTTTCGTTCTGAATGTTGGTTCCTAATATTAAAACAGAGGGAGCCATTCATCAGTGTGAAATTGTCCTTTTTTTTTACATTTGCTGTTTTTAACATCAGTCAAGGTGAACAATGTCAAAGTGACAAGTGAATGAACTCTATTTTTACCCAACATTGTCAAAAATAATTCCTATCCTGCAACTTGGAGCACAGTGACGTACTATGGCTTCTTCAGAACCAGGGGCTTTTCCAACTGGGAGGTCAAGAGCAACATCTACATGGAAACACCAACCGACTGTGGGTTCCTCTCCAAGCCATACTCCACCATCCTGACTCAGCGCTATATCCCCATTCCTTCTCTGTTGCCAGGTCAAAAAACACAGAGTGGTTCAAGAAGGCAGCTCACCATTGCCTTCTCAAGGGCAATTAGGGCTGGGCAATAAATGCTGGCCCACTCAACAATGCTCACACCCTGTTGACTGATAGATTTTTAAAATACTCTTAGAACAGGTGTACTGTGAATCAGATGCAGAGTAACATTCCCTCTACATTGAGCTGAAAATGTGTTGCTGGAAAAGTGCAGCAGGTCAGGCAGCATCCAAGGAACAGGAGATTCAACGTTTCGGGCATAAGCCCTTCTTCAGGAATGAAGAAGGGCTTATGCCTGAAATGTTGAATCTCCTGTTCCTTGGATGCTGCCTGACCTGCTGCGCTTTTCCAGCAACACATTTTCAGCTCTGATCTCCAGCATCTACAGACCTCACTTTTTCCCTCTACATTGACCCACGGTGGCACAGTAGTTAGCACTGCTGCCTCACAGCGCCTGAGACCCGGGTTCAATTCCCGACTCAGGCGACTGACTGTGTGGAGTTTGCACGTTCTCCCTGTGTCTGCGTGGGTTTCCTCCGGGTGCTCCGGTTTCCTCCCACAGTCCAAAGATGTGCGGGTCAGGTGAATTGGCCATGCTAAATTGCCCGTAGTGTTAGGTGTAGGGGTTTGGGTGGGTTGCGCTTCGGCGGGTCGGTGTGGACTTGTTGGGCCGAAGGGCCTGTTTCCACACTGTAAGTAATCTAATCTAATCTAATCAATGTACCATAATCTGACCTCAGGGAGTGTGCCAGTATGACATTGTGGTCCCACATATTCCGGGCCTGAAGTGAAAGAGTTCATTTGGCTGGCATTACTCCAGCTTCAATTGCAGGATTGGGAAGGCCTGATGTAGCACTGGGACAATTCGGATCTCTGGCAGTAAATGGAAATGCCTACAGTTAATTGCGGAATATCAGAATTGGAGATGATACAAGGGGGGCACTCAAAGTGTCCGGAAAAAGTTCAGAAAAGAAAACCGGACGATCTGCAGATGTTGGAAAAGAGAAACAGAAGCAGATATTGTTGGAAGAAGACTTCAGTGTTGAAGTCTTCCACCAGGAATAAGATCTGATCTCCAATCTATTGGTAGAATCTTACTTCATCCATATGTGGCTGCTGAACTTCCTACTCTTCCTGCTTTTCAAAATTGCCATGGAGTTCCAATAAAAAGCTCCTACAAATTTGCTTCTAGTGCTTGGAAGTTCTTTGCTCCTGAAAGTCTCACCCCCACCTGCATCAGAAAGTGCTTGTGCACTTCTTTCAGTGCTTAAACATCAGTTTATATGACGAATAATTTTAACTTGGTCAGTTGGATAAGAATGGTTAAGGAACTATTTTAAAATCAGAAATCTGCACTTCGTGCCCTGTTTTCACTCTAACCCTGCAGATCTGCCCAGGGCTGTTACGATTAGAATGCAAGACAGGCTATTAACTTTGAGAGTGTGGTATTGGAAAAGCACAGCAGGTCAGGCAACGTCTGAGAAGATTCGGTGTTTTGGGCAAAAGCCCTTTATCAGGAAACTGCCCGACCTGCTGTGCTTTTCCAGCACCACACTCTCGACTCTAATCACCAGCATCTGTAGTCCTCATTTTTGCCTAGGTTATTAATCTTAACAATGATGGCCCCTTCCGTTTCACTTTACTGTCAGTATTATTCTTTGCACCCTGATTAATCAAGAAGGGTGTTTTGTTTATTTTTCATACTCAGGATGTGGGCATTGTTGGCTGGGGCAGCATTTATTGCCCGTTCCTGTTGCCCCTTGAGAAGATGGGGGTGAGCTGTCTGCTTGAACTGCTGCAGTCCATGCTCTTCAGGTTGATCCAGGATGCCCTTAGAGAGGGAATTCCAGGATTTTGATCCTGAGACAGCAATATATTTCCAAGTCAGGCTGGTTAGTGACTCGGAAGGGCACTTGTAGGTAGTGGCGTTCCCATGTATCTGTTACCCTTGTCCTTCTAGATGGAAGTGGTCATGGGTTTGGAAGGAGCTTTGGCAAATTTCTGCAGTACATCTTGTAGATAGTATACACCGCTGCTACCGAGCATCAGTGGTGAAGGGAGTGGATGTTTGTGGATGTGGTGCCAATCAAGTGGGTTGCTTTATCCTCTATGGTGTCAAGCTTTTGGCGTGTTCCTGGAGCTGCACCCAGGCAAATGGGGAGTATTCCATCACACTCCTGACTTGTGCCTTGTAGATGGTGGACCCGCTTTGGGGAGTCAAGCGGCTTTTGTAGTCACTGTGTTTATATGGCTCGTCCAGTTGAATTTCTGTTCAATGGCAAACCCTAAGATGTTGATAATAAGAAATTCAGTGATGGCATCTCCGTTGAATGTCAAGGGGTGATGGTTAGATTGTCTTTTATTGAAGATGGTCATTGTTGGTATTTGAGTGGCGTGAATATTACTTGCCATTTGTCAGCTCAAGCCTGCACAATATCCAGATATTGTTGCATTTGAACCTGGACTGCTTTGGAATCTGAGGAGTCACCAATGATGCTGATCATTGGGCAATCATCGGTGAACACTCCCACTTCTGACCTTATGATGGGGGAAAGGGCAATGATTAAAGTCTGGTTGAAGATTTGTAGCTCGGGTGTCCGTTGTTGTGGTTCTGTTCGCCGAGCTGGAAGTTTTTGCTGCAAACGTTTCGTTCCCTGGCTAGGGAACATCATCAGTGCTATTGGAGCCTCCTGTGAAGCGCTGCTTTGATGTTTCTTCCGGTATTTATAGTGGGATGTTCTTGCCGCTTCCGGGTGTCAGTTTCAGCTGTAGTGGTTTGTATATGAGGTCCAGGTCCATGTGTCTGTTAATGGAGTTTGTGGATGAATGCCATGCCTCTAGGAATTCCCTGGCTGTTCTCTGTCTGGCTTGTCCTATGATGGTAGTGTTTTCCCAGTCAAATTCATGTTCCTGGTTGTCTGAGTGTATGGCTACTAGGGATTGCTGGTCGTGTCGTTTTGTGGCTAGCTGATGTTCATGGATGCGGATTGTTAGCTGTCTTCCTGTTTGTCCTATATAGTGTTTTGTGCAGTCCTTGCATGGTATTTTGTAAACTACGTTAGTTTGGCTCGTGCTGGCTATTGGGTCCTTTGTTCTAGTGAGTTGTTGTCTGAGTGTGGAAGTTGGCTTGTGTGCTGTTATGAGTCCTAAGAGTCGCAGAACTGACAGCCAGACTACTGCGACCTGGACCCCACATACAAACTACTACAGCTGAAACTGACACCCGGAAGCGGCAAGAACAAACCACTATAAATACCGGAAGAAACATCAAAGCAGTGCTTCACAGGAGGCTCCAATAGCACTGATGATGTTCCCTAGCCAGGGAACGAAACGTTTGCAGCAAAAACTTCCAGCTCGGCGAACAGAACCACAACAAAGGTCAATGATGAAGCAGCTAAAGGTGGTTGGACCTAGGACACTACCCTGAGGAACTCCTGCAGAGATGTCCTGGAGCTGAGATAACTGACGTCCAATAACCACAACCATCTTCCTATGTGTCAGATATGACTTTGCGTAACTGTTTTAAGCAGTTAAATTCAGGCGACATATACATCAGATAGATCCTGCTCTCCCTCTGACAGGAGGCAAGGCTGATTTAAATGTTATTTGGTTATCTCACTACTCCTGCCCAAACTTGTTTTCATTTTTCGGACGCAGCACTTGAATTGTATCCAACACCCGCTGTACTTTATTGGCTGTAAAGAGCTTAGTTTGGTTTAAATCTTTCACGGGCTTTGGGCAGCACTGCCAGGAGCAGATTTATTGCCCATTAGAGTAAGCTTTGTAGTGAACCTCCTTGTTGAACCCTGCAGCCTGGGGGCACCTAAAGTTCAACCACGTGCCCTGAGATTTTAAAAATTGCGATGCAAACTCAATGCACTCTCTTTTTCTCTTAAAGTTCACAAAACTCCCACCGAAATACCAGAGAGCGTGTACCTTCCAAGCTGAAGATTCGTGCTCCAAGCGCATCCACAATATCTTTCAGGGCCGCCTCATCAGAGACGTTGAAGAAATGTTTATCGTCTGGATGGCTAGCTATTGATTTAATCTCTTTGAGGAAGTCACGTGGATTGATACCCCTCCTGTTGTAATAGCCCAGCACCTGCAGGGCAGAACAATACAATTATTAACTCAGAAACCTTTCCCTGCAACTCTCCTAAAGCCACAAGCCAACGCCCTGGTGCCCATGCCTCATGCCAGGTGGTGAGTGCCAGCTTGCTAAGTGACTATGGGAGTCATCGTAGTTATTCCCAATCCTGTCTTAATCTGGGATCTACACACTGTGCATTCTCCAACAGATTATGTGAAGAGTCTAGGAACACTATTTTTTATTTGTTCATGGGATGTGGGGATCATTGACTAGGTTATTGCTTATTGCCCATCTTTAATTGTTCAGGAAGATCATACTGATCTACATTTTGGAACTGCTGCAGTCTTTCAGAGAGTAGGTGCATCCACAGTGCTTCAAGGGAGGGAGATCCAAGATGTTGGCCCAGACACAATGAAGGAATTGTTTTTTTTCAGGAAGTTGTAAAGACACAGTTCTGAAAGGTCTAGGTTTGAAGGGTTTTAGGGCCAGTTTGATTATAGCTAACAGATACTGCCTCAGCCAAAAGGCTTTCAAGTTAAAAAAACCACTAGGACAATGAAAGGGGAATGGGCAGTTCTTTCAGCTCAGCTTCTTCTAGTTTGGTTTGGTTTTTTTTTTAGCAGTCTGGCTATTCACTGAAAGCAGTCAATTTGAGGCTGCTGGTCCAAGAAACAGATTCGATTCCAATGTAAAAGGCTCTATACAAATGTAGCTTGTTGCAACTGAAACAAAACAAGAGCAGAGATCCTGAAAGGTTTAGTGTTGACATGGAATGCAGTGTGGCCTTACAGCGTCTCTGGGAAAGGCATCAGCTTGTCAACACAATGCAGATTGATCCTGGCATCTTATTGACCTGTGTGGCTTGGTCACATTTGACATGATAACATGATAACTATTGATCCTGCCAAGGCCGTGCCTAAGAGTGAAGCTGGCATTGTGTAGGTTACCTACCGCAATGGCATATCTAGTGATGTTGTCCTGCTCGCTGCTCTCAATCACTTGCTTTAGATGTGGGCTGTCATGTGATTCACCGTCGGTTATGACAATCATCACCTTCTTGGCTTCCTTCCTTGCGCCTCTCCTGAAGCTGAATGCTTCCGAGCTGACAGAGATAAAGAGAACACTCTTTAAACTGGTCACCGTTCAGAAGTGATGTTAAACCAAGTCATCCCTCCTGGAATATACAAAATACATCTGCTTAAAACAACTAGCAAAGTTAGGGTCCAGGCTACTTTCTTGAAATGTTTTGAGGGGTCTGGCCTGGTACATAATACTTGGTCTCCGCATTCACAGTCCAGAGATAATACTATCACCTTCCCATAATGGTGCCATGTTTTCACTGTTAAGGCGACATGTAAATATAAGTTGTTGTTGGGGTCCAGGGCATCATTCCTCCCCTGGCACTGGACACTTTAGAAAGCAGAACCCGATGAACTGCTCCCTCATCTTGTTCTCTGTTTATGGGATCTTATTGTGCACAATAATATGGGCCACACTTAAAAATTGGTTGTGAAATTCTTTAGCAGGTTTTACTGATGTGATCGGCAGCTACTCAGCAAAGCAGGGCCACCTTAGCAGGAATCACTTTGCAAAAAATGCATCCGTCTAAATGAGATGGCAAGAACTAGCAGAAGGCAAACAGAAATTGGGCTCCAACTTAACTGGGATTTGTGTAACGTCCTCTTTGCTGGGGTAGTGGGAACAGAATTCATCAGAATTCCCTGCATTAGTTGATTTAGAGTTATAGAGGCATACAGCACAGAAACAGACCATTCGGCCCATCTCCTCCATGCTAACCAGGTTTCCTAAACTGAACTAGCCCCACCTGTCTGTGCGTGGCCCTCTAACCTTTTCTATTCGTGTACCTATCCAAATATTTTATAAATATTGTAACTGTGCTTGCATCTACCACTTCCTCTGCAGCTCATTCTATTTATACACCAGCGCCTGTGTGAAAAAGTTGCCCCTCAGTTTCCTTTTAAATCTTTCCCCTTCACCTTAAATCCATGGCCTCCCAAAAGACCTTGACTAATCTATAACTCTCATGATTTTATAATCCTCCACTAGGTTACGTCTCAACCTCCAGTTTAATAACATCCTTTCTATAGCAGGACAACCAGGATTGTACACGGTACAGCAAATGTGGTCTCATCAATGTCTTGTACAGTCTTAACATAACATCCCAACTCCCATACTCAATACTCTGACCACTGAAGGTGAGTGTACCAAACTCTTTCTTCACCACCCTTTCTACTCATTCTTAACAAAAAGTTTTACATTATAGAATCCAGGTCTCTCTCCTGAATATATTTTGCAGGATTTAAAACCTTGTTTTTAAGGCTTTATGTTGGATGGCCATATGTAATAAGATTGCTCATATGTAAGATATTATTTGAAATATTACCAAATAAAATCATAGTATGCAGTTCTGAAACAATTATATGAGACTTGAAATGTTAACTCAGTTTCCCTCTCCACAGACCTGCCAGAGTTTCTCCAGCATTTTCTGCTTTTATTTCAGATTTCCAGTATCCACTGTGTTCTGCTTTTACACGATTTGAAATGTTATCCAACAACAATGGGGAGCCTTTGACCTTTCATTACATCCATCGACAATGAAGTCACCAAAAATTTGCAAGATTAGCACGAGTGAAAAATGCTTGCAGTGTGTTTGGGGTAAGTCTGGAATCCTGTGGTTGGGATACATGTAATAACAGTTCACCCTAGGCAGCCAGCATTCCCACTGTGGAACTGCGAGGGACAGCAGAAACTCAGGCAGCTTTATTTCCCATTAGAGTGCCCGGTTCCTTCACTGATGAACAACCTGTCCATTCAGTTCCTGGCAGTTTCAATTGTAAAGTTGCAGAGCTCAGTCGATGAATCCTGGCACCAGCTGACAAGAAGCTGAATGTAACTCTGACGGTGTTGTCAGCTCTGCTATGGTGGGGAGCTGTGAGATCGCAGGGAGAATGGCAGGTGCTCTGCTGGAGGTGCGGTGGGGCGTGTGTGTGTGATGGGGGGGCTGGGTTATACTGAATATACTGCTCCCACTTGCTATCCAGACAGCTAAAGAAAATGACTGCTATCAACACTCATAACTGTTGATTCACACCAACCTAGTACAGTTCACAGTCTCGTAACTTCCCAAAGATATTTTATTTTCACAACTAATCAAGTATTTTAAATATAGAGGGTCACATTTTACATTTTCTTTTTGGCTAAGTGTCCATTTTCTTGAGAGTTTTTTCTGGAGGTTTCCTGCTACAATGACCAGCTGTCCTCTCACTGTCTGTTACCAACCTCAGACTGCCCACTCCCCGATACAACTGACCGCTACCCATGGCCCACTCCCCGACACAACTGACCACTAACTGCTGTCCGCTCCCTTATACAACTGACCACTACCCACTACCCACTCCCCGACACAACTGCCCACTCCCCGACACAACTGCTCACTCTCCGACACAACTGCCCACTCTCCGATACAACTGATCACTACCCACTACCCACTCCCCGACACAACTGCCCACTCCCCCATAAAACTGACCACTACCAACTCCCCAACACAACTGCCCACTCCCCGATACAACTGACCACTACCCAGTACCCACTCCCCGACACAACTGCCCACTCCCCGATACAAATGACCGCTATCCACTACCCACTCCTCGACACAACTGCCCTCTCCCCGACACAACTGCCCTCTCCCCGACACAACTGCCCTCTCCCCGACATAACTGCCCTCTCCCCGACACAACTGCCCACTCTCCAATACAACTGACCACTACCCACTGCCCACTCCTTGACACAACTGCCCACCCCGCGATACAACTGACCACTACCCACTACCCACTACCCACTCCCTAACATAACTGACCACTGCCCACTCCCCGATACACTGCTCACTACCCACTCTCCGACATAACAGACCACTACGCACTCCCGAATACTGCTGACCTCTGCCCACTGCCCGACACAACTGACCACTGCCCACTCCTTGACACAACTGCCCACTGCCCCTGTCCACTGCCCAACACAACTGCCCACTGCCCACTGCCCGACACAACTGACCCCTGCCCACTGCCTGACACAACTGACCACTGACCACTCCCGGGCTGTAGCCAGATCAGCCTGTGAGCAGCCAGAGCAGATGACTGGCTGTGATTAAGATCCTGGGGAAATGTGTGGACTGGGCCCCTGACCAGTGCTACTGAGACATTACCCCAAACTCTAACCCACCCCAGCCCCCATCTCACCAACTGGACTGAGGCCCAGCCCCAACCCAGTTTCCGAAATGGCCATTGGTTGGACAGATGTGCCGTGTGTTGGCTGCACGGGCAGCTGGCATGTGGTGTCAGGGTCTGATCGGTCTCAGTGTGTCATAAAGCAGGGTGACCACCCCCAGACATGGCTCCTGACTGACCGGTCACCCGTCTGCATGTCTAAGTAAAGCAGAACCACCTGACTGAGACCCCAGCTAACAGGCACAGCGAGGCGAGAGAAGGCAAGAGAAGGTGAGGCGAGGTGAGATAAGGGAAGGTGAGGAAAAGTGAGGTGAGGGAAGATAAGGTGAAGGAAGGCAAGACAAGGAAAGGCAAGCCGAGGGAAGGTGAGGTGAGGGAAAGCGAGGGAAGGTGAGGGAAGGGAAGGAAAGGTGAGGGAAGGTCAGGTGAGGGAAGGTGAGAGAACGTGAGGCAAGGGAAGGTGAGGGAAAGTGAAGCGTGAGATGGCGAGGGAAGGTGAGGTGAGGGAAAGTGAGGGAAGGTGAGGGAAGTGAGGCGACGGAAAGTGAGGGAACATGAGGCGAGGGACGGTGCAGGAACGTGAGGTGAGGAAATGTGAGGGAAGGTGAGGTGAGGAAAGGTGAGAGAAGGTGAGGCAAGGTGAGGGAAGGTGAGGTGAGGAAAGGTGAGAGAAGGTGAGTTGAGGTGAGGTGAACCAGGGAATGCTGGGAACTTGTAGGCAAATGCTAATTGAGCGAATGTTAAGCAAGTGAGGGAGTAAGTGAGCATCCCTGGGATGGTCCCTGCTCCAGTCCGGGAGCTGGCTACCTGTCAGTGTTAGAAGTGCGCCCCCTGCAGCCTGTCAATGATGGTCACTGGGGGGGGGTGCCCTGCCAAGCAGGTCTGTCCTCCCCATGTATCCTGCTAGGGATGAGAGAGGTACTGTGAGAACAGAGCTGCAAATGTGTTGCTGGTCAAAGCACAGCAGGCCAGGCAGCATCTCAGGAATAGAGCCATAGAAATCCACAGCACAGATAAAGGCCCATCAGCCCATTGAGACTGTGCCAGTGAAAAACAACCACGGAACCATTCTAATCCCAGTGCCCAGCATTGTCATATTGCCTTGTATGCCGGGATCATGAGAGCTTGACAATATTGGGGACCAGTATCTGAGATACGAGTGGCTGGTGCCCATGGATGATGTCATGGAGATACAGTTTGATGCCGAGGAAGTTGGAGACTGTTCACAGCCAGCCCAGGGAACTGAACTGCTCGGATGCCGACATGGAGAATTCTCAGTGTCTGCTTTACTCAGGCGTTTGGTAAGAGGAGAAAGTGAGGACTGCAGTTGCTGGAGATCAGAGCTGAAAATGTGTTGCTGGAAAAGCGCAGCAGGTCAGGCAGCATCCAAGGAACAGAAAATTCGATGTTTCGAATAAAAGGTATCTTAGCCTGCTGGACACACTTTCCTCATTCCTGATGAAGGGCTTATGCCCGAAACGTCGAATTTCCTGTTCCTTGGATGCTGCCTGACCTGCTGCGCTTTTCCAGCAACACATTTTCAGCTCAGGCGTTTGGTAAGACAGGAAGTCGCACATTAATGAAGCGGGTGCAGTTAATAAAGTTGAAAAATGTGTTGCTGGAAAAGCGCAGCAGGTCAGGCAGCATCCAAGGAGCAGGAGAATCGACGTTTCGGGCATAAACCCTTCTTCAGGAATTCCTGAAGAAAGGCTTATGCCCGAAATATCAATTCTCCTGCTCCTTGGATGCTGCCTGACCTGCTGCGCTTTTCCAGCAACACATTTTTCAGCTCTGATCTCCAGCATCTGCAGTCCTCACTTTCTCGCAGTTAATAAAGTGTTTAAGCAACAACAATCCCCCTTAATTGCAACACACTGCTGCCCAGGGAGAAAGCCCCCTCACTGCCTGGAACCTGCTGAAGAGATGCAGCAAGTTGCTGCTGATATTGAGACAGACACATCCCACCCAATTCCACCACATTCCCACCTTTTATCAGACTTTCTGAATCGACCCCTCAAATTTTACATTTTACATTTAATTGTTGATCTCGCTCTTTGTGCACCTTCTCTGCAACCATTACGTTGTATTCCTCACTCTGTTCATTACCTTAATACACTTTGTATGGTATCACCTGCCTGTGGAATGCTCTGCCCCAGAGGGCAGTGGAGGCCCAGTCTCTGGATTCATTTAAGAAAGAGTGGGATAGAGCTTTCAAGGATAATGGAATCAAGGGTTATGGAGATAAGGCAGGAACAGGATACTGATTAAGGATGATCAGCCATGATCATATTGAATGGTGGTGCAGGCTCGAAGGGCAGAATGGCCTACTCCTGCACCTATTGTCTATTATCTATTGTCTATTGTACCGCATGCAAAACAAAACCTTTCACTGTACCGAGGGACATCTGACAATAATAAATCAAATCCCCAATCATCACTCCACTCATCGTCTCTGGGGGCAGCACAGAAGGCAATTTGTGCACAGCAAGATCCCACAGATAACAAAATGATAGTCAGCTTACTCTCCTGAATAAAGAAGGTTCGGAAGAGATTAGCTAGAGCTGCTTAATATCATCATTAACATTTAGCTTGAGAAAGTAAAGCAATATGGTGAAAACTAATGGACACAGCTTTAATGTAATTGGTAAGAGAATCAGAAGCAGAGTTTCCATCAGATAGGTTTTTTAAAAAAAATTCTTTCATGGGATGAGGGCGGTACTGGCTGGGCCAACGTTTATTGCCAGGGGGCAATTAAGAGTCAACAACATTTCTGTGGATCTGGAGTCAAGTGGAGGCCAGACCAGGGAAGGATGGCAGATTTCCTTCCCCAAAGGACATAAGTGAATCAGATGGGTTTTTCTGACAATTACCAATGGTTTGATGGTCATCATAGACTCTTAATTCCAGATTTGTACTGAATTCAATTTCCACTGTCTTCCACAGAGGGATTCGAATGTGGTACACACATTTAGTAATAGCTTTCATCTGGTGTCTTCCACCCATTTATTTTAGATTTCGATTAGGACCTTCGATGTCCTTACCGAGCGATCTCGATGCCATGTGCTGTGTTGGTTTCTGTCCCTCCTCGTTGTTGGATATTCCTGGCGGCCTTGACAACATCACGAACAGACTTGTAGTCCCTCAGCTCAAACTCGTGAACAGCGGTCTCTCCGTACTGCACAATGGCCAGCTGGGGAATAGGTACAGTGGGTAAACCAACACAGGAGATGCACAGGCCCCACGCTGACCCTCCCCTCCTCCTCAGAGCCTTGCCAACCTCTAACTTCACCTGGTCACCTGCATTTCCTCTCCTGCCCATGAGCCAACTGCCTAGTACCAATGACAACATGTTAGCTTCACACTGTGCAATACAGGCTGCTGTATTGTTGTTTTAAATCTTAATCAATCTATTTCCTTATCTCCCACTTTTAATGAACATTATAATGTTGACCAATATAAGACCATAAGATCATAAGACATAGGAGTGGAAGTAAGGCCATTCGGGATCTATACTCCGCTCTGGCCAGAACTGATAGGTTGAAAGACTCCTTACGCTGCCAGTTATTGTGGATTTACATTTCCTCCATGTGCTACCAGATACAGGAGTAAAGCGGGGGGCTTTGCCTGAATCTCAACCCAGTATCCATTATGTGTGACCCCAGAGAGTGAAGGTCAATGGGCAAGTCAATCATGAACCTAAATCACTTGATCATCAGCCGCTCTTACACAGCAGGCTCAGTGCTCACCGCCCAGTGATTACAGGCTGAAGCCTTGGCTCTGTTTCCTTTAGCACTGAATGCTGAGCATAGTAACAGGGATTTTTACCGAAGAATCCTGCTCATCAATACCTTGGTGAGGTGGACAGCTAGATTATGGCCAGAGTCACCAGTGATGAATATATTTTATAAGATCACAACAAATAGGAACAGGAGCAGGCTATTTAGCCCGTCAAGCCCATCAATAGGATCATGGCTGAGCCAACACTTCTCACTTTCCTGCCTTTCCCCATAACCCTCAATTCCTGACTGACCAAGAATCTATCTCTCTCAGCCTTAAACATCCACAAGGACTGTACCCCCACAACCCTCTGTGGTGAGGAGCTCCAGAGCCCTCAACTTTCTGAGAGAAGGAATTCTGTTTGTTCTGAGACTGTGCCCTCTGATCCTAGACTCGCTCATGATAAAGCATTTACTGATTCTTTCCTGAAATACAGGGCCCAAAACTGCTCACAGTCTTCCAGATGTGGTCTCCCCAGCACCTTGTACAGGTGCAGTAAGACTTCCTTACTCTTATACACCAATCTCCTCAGGAATACGGACCAACATTCCATTAGCCTTCCTGATTACCTGCTGCTGCTGTATGCTAGCTTTCTGTGTTTCATGGACAAGATCCCCCAAGTCCCTTTGTGCTGTAGTTTTCTGCATTTTTCCTCTATTTAAATAGAACCTTGTTCTTATTTCTCCCTTCCAAAATGAACAACTTCACATTTATCCACACTTTACTCCATTTGCTAACAATTTGCCTACTTTAGGTGCTCCCATCTCTCTGTAAACTGTTTGTATCCCTCTCACGACTTGCCTTTCCATCTATTTTTGTTCTGTCTGTAAATCTGGCTACAGTGCATTCACTTCCTTCTTCCAAGTCATTAAGATATATTGTAAATGGTTGTGGTGCCAGCACCGATCCCTGTGGAACCCCCACTGGTTACAGGTCGCCAACCTGAAAAAGAACCCTTTATCCCCACGCACTGTTTCCAACCCATGAGGCAATTCTCAACCCGAACCAATATATTACCTCCAGCACCTGGGACTCTTAACCATCTGTGAGGTATCTTGCTGAACACCTTCTGGAAGTCCGAATGCCACATAGTTACTGGTACCCCTCTCTCCATTCTGGTTGAGACTTCCTCAAAGAACTCTAATAAATTATTCAGACACAATTTTCCCTTTCATGGAGCCTTGCTTGATTAGATTATAAGTTTTTCAAATAATCTGACATTGCTTCCTTAATAATTGAATCAAGCATTTTGCCAACGATAGATATTAAGCTCATTGGCCTATAGTTTTGAATAAATTTTATTTTATATTCGCAAGTTCTATAACATTCATCTGCATGCTTTTTCCCATCACCAGGTCACCTATAGCAACTTTCACCTGATAACCACTCTTAGTAATTCACCTGCTTTTTCTCCAATTGATTAATTTACGTGCAGATCCATTGAGGGCAATGCAATAACATGAAACATGAGGGAGAGAGGGAGAGGGTGACGTCAAAATGGAGTTGGATGGGACGGTAAATCACTCGACCCACCTTGTGTCCACATTACTCTAAAAGCACCAAGAATGTTAGTGGATAATTATGTGATCCCTGTCTAACAACACTTGAGCATGAATGAATTTTTTAGCTTATTAAATCACTTCTTAGATTGGTGACCTTCCAGCCTTTATCTTTGATCCTTAACTTCCTTGAAAGAGAAGCTCTCAATGCCCCTGAACTGTTCATTGTAATAGGCGACAAATCCCAGCCTACAGGCTCCACATTGGATTCACATTAAACAGGAAACGTCTTGTGCTCACCCGTATCTGGCCAGGTCCAATATAAAATTTCTTCAGGATATTTATTAGGAAGTTCTGGACTTCATACCAAGGGTAAATGCTGTTGGAGCCATCTAAAACGATCACAATGTCCATAAAGGTCTCACAGCCTATGGAGAGAATCAAGTCAATGTCAATGTCATGCCTTGGCTGTTGGTTATATCGGATGGCTGGCCTATAGACATGCTGCTTCAAGCCAAGCGCCCTTGTTTGTTATTCCCTCAGACTGAAAGCAGATCATGCGACACAGGCAGGAAAACAGACACTCCGTTAACGACTAAAGCACGCATGCAACTTGAGAGCAGTAGAGACAGGCTTGTCATACGCTGGATGGCGGGTGCGAAGGCCCGGGCGCTTTTGAAGTTGGAGCTGATTTTGCAGCAGATCCCAGGGCTGTAGTAGGAACTCCCACACTCATGGGACCACAGCGGCCCGCAGGTCTGTGGAGAAAGCAGGGAAACAGGGAAAGAGGTGAAATATAAACACGGGTGCTGGAAGTCTGTCACTCCTCTGAGATGTATCATTCTCCAACAATCTCTGCATGTCTAATCAACCTGTTTAGAGATGTTATTACACACCTTCAGAGAAGGTGGGATTGAACCTGAGTCCCTGGCTCAGAGGTAGGGGACACTACCACAAATTGTACGATAGATATTTTCCCCAATCAACCTGTTTAGACTTATGATTACACATCTCTGGAGAAGGAGGGACATGAACCCCACTCTCCTAGCTCAGAGGTAGGGACACTACCCCCGTGCTATAAGAACCCCTTTGCACAGCTGCTACCATGAGGCACCGAATTTCTTGCAGACGATGTTGATGATAAACCAAGTGACCTAATCAATCATCTAATTCTGGCCTCCTAACCATCTCTGATTTTAATCACTTCACCACTGATGTTCATGCCCTAACCAATCAAGGTCCTAATGTCCAAAATTCCCTCTTCATACCTGCCCACATTTCTTTTCTCTCTTTCCTCGTTTGAAATCCTTTTTAAAACCTGCCCTCTTCAACCCATTCTGTGTATCTGATTTAATATCTGGAATAAAAAAGACAGCTTTGTAACCACATAACCAGCATAAACTGTTGTACAAACTCATCTGGCTCACGAAATTCCTTCAGGGATGGAAACTGCCGTCCTTACCTGATACATGTGACTCCAGACCCAAAGCAATGTGGTTGACACTTAATGCCCCCTGGGCAATTAGGGATGAGCAATGAATGCGGCCTAGCCAGCCATGTCATGATTGTACGAATAGATAGGAATATCTCCTTCGGACCTCTATGAAATTTCTTGTGAATTTGCACGTTCTCCCCATGTCTGGGTGGGTTTCCTCCGGGTGCTCTGGTTTCCTCCCACAGTCCAAAGATGTGCAGGTTAGGCGAATTGGCCATGCTAAATTGCCCATAGTGCTAGGTGCATCAGTTAAAGGGGGATGGGAAAGTCTTCAGATGGGCTGAATGGGCCTGTTTTCACACTGTAGGGAACCTAATTGAAATGTCTTGTGGTAAATTCCTACATTAAAGGTGCTTTATAAATGCAAATTGTTGTTGTTGCTGTTGTTGTTATTCCTTGGATTTAAGGCATCTTGGTTTAATCTATCAGGGTCACAATAAGTCACCAAACAGTACCAGGAAAATAGAAAAGTAGATGCCTTTGGACATCAGTAATACAATACTCCAACAATGAATTCAGATTCAAAGGACGTTTTCATTGAAGCAACAGAATACAAATTGCAAATACATTCAAGTTTCATCACAAATGACTACATCAGTGTGAGGCCTAAAAGCCTTTGGCTTTACACTAACACACTGTCATTATTGGGACAGACCCAACTCCAAAACGGTTCCTTATTTTCTTTCTCTGGCCCTTTAAGAAAGAAAATGTGAGAAATTCAGGGATGGAAGCAGGAGGTGTGTCTCCCCAGAAGCACGGGCCAGAGATCTCAATCTCACCGAACAGACTGTGCCTGAGTTGTTCAGTCTCCTTCCCCTCCTTCACAAGGCTGAGGGTTTCCCTTTGGCTTTGACCCAGATCCAGGAAACAGTTCACCAGAGTGGGGCCCAGTTTGGAGTGGTGCGCTTGTGGCTGACATGTTTTACAGCATGAGTATATCTAACTTATTTCAGCCTCAGTCCCTACAGCTGGTTAATTCCCCAGATTCAGACTGCACATCCCCCATGTCAGGAATGTGATCCAACTGCATAGACAATGAAGCGACAAGGAAAATTGGGCCAGGGGAGGCCATTAAGCCCATCGAAACTGCTCTGCCATTCAGCTAAATTACAGATGGTCACAGAAATCACAGAATCCTAACAGTGCAGAAAGAGACTATTCAGCCCATTGAGTTCTTACTGATCCTCTAGAGAGCAAACTCACCCTATCCCTGCATTAGCCGATATGTATCACTTTCTTGTTGTTTTGCCAATGACTCCTCCCAGACATTGCCTGCGATGTTGGGATGAGGGTTTGGGATCAGACTGAGCTGTGATACCCAGCAGGTTGAATTTGATCTCCATGCTTCCCAGTGACACTGGAAGTACAACCACCTGGGCACTATGTTAGAATGTTGGTTAGACACACCTGGGCACTGTGTTGGAATGTTAGTTAGACACACCTGGGCACTGTGTTGGAATGTTGGTTAGGCACACCTGGGCACTGTGTTAGAATGTTGGTTAGACACACCTGGGCACTGTGTTGGAATGTTACTTAGACACACCTGAGCACTGTGTTAGAATGTTGGTTAGACACACCTGGGCACTGTGTTAGAATGTTGGTTAGACACACCTGGGCACTGTGTTGGAATGTTACTTAGACACACCTGGGCACTGTATTGGAATGTTGGTTAGACACACCTGGGCACTGTGTTGGAATGTTGGTTAGGCACACCTGGGCACTGTGTTAGAATGTTGGTTAGACACACCTGGGCACTGTGTTGGAATGTTACTTAGACACACCTGAGCACTGTGTTAGAATGTTGGTTAGACACACCTGGGCACTGTGTTAGAATGTTGGTTAGACACACCTGGGCACTGTGTTAGAATGTTGGTTAGACACACCTGGGCACTGTGTTGGAATGTTACTTAGACACACCTGGGCACTGTATTGGAATGTTGGTTAGACACACCTGGGCACTGTGTTGGAATGTTGGTTAGACACACCTGGGCACTGTGTTAGAATGTTGGTTAGACACACCTGGGCACTGTGTTGGAATGTTGGTTAGACACACCTGGGCACTGTGTTGGAATGTTACTTAGACACACCTGGGCACTGTGTTAGAATGTTGGTTAGACACACCTGGGCACTGTGTTGGAATGTTACTTAGACACACCTGGGCACTGTATTGGAATGTTGGTTAGACACACCTGGGCACTGTGTTGGAATGTTACTTAGACACACCTGGGCACTGTGTTGGAATGTAGATTAGACACACCTGGGTACTGTGTTGGAATGTTGGTTAGACACACCTGGGCACTCTGTTGGAACGTTGGTTAGACACACCTGGGCACTGTGTTAGAATGTTGGTTAGACACACCTGGGCACTGTGTTGGAATGTTACTTAGACACACCTGGGCACTGTATTGGAATGTTGGTTAGACACACCTGGGCACTGTGTTGGAATGTTGGTTAGACACACCTGGGCACTGTGTTGGAATGTTACTTAGACACACCTGGGCACTGTGTTGGAATGTTGGTTAGACACACCTGGGCACTGTGTTAGAATGTTGGTTAGACACACCTGGGCACAGTGTTGGAATGTTGGTTAGACACACCTGGGCACTGTGTTAGAATGTTGGTTAGACATACCTGGGCACTGTGTTAGAATGTTAGTTAATATGCCTGGGCACTGTGTTGGAATGTTACTTAGACACACCTGGGCACTGTGTTGGAATGTTGGTTAGACACACCTGGGCACTGTGTTAGAATGTTGGTTAGACACACCTGGGCACTGTGTTGGAATGTTGGTTAGACACACCTGGGCACTGTGTTAGAATGTTAGTTAATATGCCTGGGCACTGTGTTGGAATGTTACTTAGACACACCTGGGCACTGTGTTGGAACGATGGTTAGACACACCTGGGCACTGTGTTAGAATGTTGGTTAGACATACCTGGGCACTGTGTTGGAATGTTAGTTAATATGCCTGGGCACTGTGTTGGAATGTTACTTAGACACACCTGGGCACTGTGTAGGAATGTTGATTAGACACACCTGGGTACTGTGTTGGAATGTTGGTTAGACACACCTGGGCACTCTGTTGGAACGTTGGTTAGACACACCTGGGCACTGTGTTAGAATGTTGGTTAGACACACCTGGGCACGGTGTTGGAATGTTGGTTAGACACACCTGGGCACTGTGTTAGAATGTTGGTTAGACACACCCGGGCACTGTGTTGGAATGTTACTTAGACACACCTGGGCACTGTATTGGAATGTTGGTTAGACACACCTGGGCACTGTGTTAGAATGTTGGTTAGACGCACCTGGGCACTGTGTTGGAATGTTACTTAGACACACCTGGGCACTGTGTTGGAATGTAGATTAGACACACCTGGGTACTGTGTTGGAATGTTGGTTAGACACACCTGGGCACTCTGTTGGAACGTTGGTTAGACACACCTGGGCACTGTGTTAGAATGTTGGTTAGACACACCTGGGCACGGTGTTGGAATGTTGGTTAGACACACCTGGGCACTGTGTTAGAATGTTATTTGAGACACACCTGGGCACTGTGTTGGAATGTTACTTAGACACACCTGGGCACTGTATTGGAATGTTGGTTAGACACGCCTGGGCACTGTGTTAGAATGTTGGTTAGACACACCTGGGCACTGTGTTGGAATGTTGGTTAGACACACCTGGGCACTGTGTTAGAATGTTGGTTAGACACACCTGGGCACTGTGTTGGAATGTTACTTAGACACACCTGGGCACTGTGTTGGAATGTTGGTTAGACACACCTGGGTACTGTGTTGGAATGTTGGTTAGACACACCTGGGCACTCTGTTGGAACGTTGGTTAGACACACCTGGGCACTGTGTTGGAATGTTGGTTAGACACATCTGGGCATTGTGTTGGAAGGTTGGTTAGACACACCTGGGCACTGTGTTGGAATGTTGGTTAGACACACCTGGGCACTGTCTTGGAATGTTGGTTAGACACATCTGGGCATTGTGTTGGAATGTTGGTTAGACACATCTGGGCACTCTGTTGGAACGTTGGTTAGACACACCTGGGCACTCTGTTGGAACGTTGGTTAGACACGCCTGGGCACTGTGTTGGAGTGTTGTTTAGACACACCTGGGCACTGTGTTGGAATGTTGGTTAGACACATCTGGGCATTGTGTTGGAAGGTTGGTTAGACACACCTGGGCACTGTGTTAGAATGTTGGTTAGACACACCTGGGTACTGTGTTAGAGTGTTGGTTAGACACACCTGGGCACTGTGTTGGAATGTTGGTTAGACACCTGGGCATTGTGTTGGAATGTTGGTTAGACACCTGGGCACTGTGTTAGAATGTTTGTTAGACACACTTGGGAACTGTGTTAGAATGTTGGTTAGACACATCTGGGCACTGTGTTAGAATGTTAGTTAGACAGACCTGGGTACTGTATTAGAATGTTGGTTAGACACATCTGGGCATTGTGTTGGAATGTTGGTTAGACACACCTGGGCACTGTGGTGGAATGTTGGTTAGACACACCTGGGCACTGTGTTAGAATGTTGGTTAGACACACCTGGGCACTGTGTTAGAATGTTAGTTAACACACCTGGGCACTGTGTTGGAATGTTACTTAGACACACCTGGGTACTGTGTTGGAATGTTGGTTAGACACACCTGGGCACTCTGTTGGAACGTTGGTTAGACACACCTGGGCACTGTGTTGGAATGTTGGTTAGACACACCTGGGCACTGTGTTGGAATGTTGGTTAGACCCATCTGGGCATTGTGTTGGAAGGTTGGTTAGACACACCTGGGTACTGTGTTAGAATGTTGGTTGGACACACCTGGGCACTGTGTTAGAATGTTGGTTAGACACACCTGGGCACTGTGTTAGAATGTTGGTTAGACACACCTGGGCACTGTGTTGAAATGTTGGTTAGACACCTGAGCATTGTGTTAGAATGTTGGTTAGACACACCTGGGCACTGTGTTAGAATGTTGGTTAGACACACCTGGGCACTGTGTTGGAATGTTGGTTAGACACACCTGGGTACTGTGTTGGAATGTTAGTTAACACACCTGGGTACTGTGTTGGAATGTTGGGTAGACACACCTGGGCACTGTGTTGGAATGTTCGTTAGGCACTGGCAGAACTGGCAGTGAACTTGAAGACAGGGAAGAACTGTTGCAGGAAATCTCTTCGGTAAGACTATTGTTAAAAGTAAAGCACCTCACCGGTACAGTGTATTTGTGAAGCAATCGCCTTCATTAATGTTAACCAGCTCATTCACAACGGCAAGCTCCACAAATGTCAGCAACTGGTTAAACATTTATTTGCAGTGCTGTTGATTGAGAGTTGAACACTAGCCAGTGCATCAGAAGATTTCCTCGTTGTGTTGAGATCTTTAACATTCACCCAACCAATACTTTTTGACCTAATGCCTCATTGAAAAAGATCGTAACAGCAACTGAGGTGGGGACATGACATGATGGTCAAATCCAACAGGTCTCCTTCCCCCCTGCTTGATATGTAGTGGCCAGTAATTGAAATGATTCCTGAATGTTCTTCCAGCCTACTCCCGTGGCACACAGAGATGTTGTGACAATAACTGAGTGATTCATGACTCACCCTCCCTCTCCTTGATCCAGTTCCATTACTGCACTTAATTAAAATCATACCAAGACACCAATTTTACTCAAAGACGAGAGTTGCACAACACAGAACAGCATTTCTAACAGCTGGTTGGTTTCCACAGATAAATGTGCCCAATAAAGAGCATGCTCAACATGCCATGAAGCTCTCAGAGTAGAATAATGAATATTTAGGACGATGTATGGTCCAAGATTGGGTGTGATGTCCTAAAGGCTGTGTAATCCCTAAAGCACTGCAATTCCAGGAAGGCTAAGTGTTGGCAATCTTGAAACATTTTTATCCAATTGTGTGATTACTATGTCACAAAAGTATTAAAGAATGCTGAAGCAGCAGATTGATTTCGGTTTTGAAAGTCTCTACTGAATGCTGTCCCTTTCCTGCATATGGAGATAAAACAGAAATTGAGTCAGATATCCACACCGAAATGTTTGTAAAATTCTTTCACAGCATGTGGGCACTGTTGGCTGGGCTAACATTTAGTACTCATCCTCAATTGCCTCTTGAGAAGGTGGTGAGGAGCTGCCTTCTTGAACCGTTTCAGTCCATGAGCTGTCAGTAGATCCACAATACCCATAGGGAGGGAATTGCAGGATCTTGATCCAGCAACACTGAAGGACCATGACTGATATATTTTGCTGATGGAGCTAGTTTGGACTGATCAGCAAGGCTGGCTTTGGAGAGGATGCTGCTGTTAGACATGATGGAATCATTTCTTTGGTAATAAGTGCAAAGCGAGGAGATGGGTTGGAGGGCTCAGAAACATTCCTCTCCTTATTCCAAAGGGCAATGACCCCATCTCCAACTGAGAGATGGAATCTCCCTGGCTATCAGAATCTCGGTGAAGAAGAGACTTTAATTTGTGCTCCAATGCTGTGAAGAATTCTGGACAAATACATCAGGACCAGCAGTTTTTCAGTTGTCAATAGGGATGTGTTTAATTCTTCCACAAAATCCGAAGCGGAAATGATTCACATTCTTGATGATTCCATCAAGTTTCTTGAACATAACCACAGCACCTGGCACTGAAATCTTTATTTGTTTGAGCCTGTGACATTTGTCTCCAATGGCATTCAGTGGTAACTGTATTGCCATATATTTTTGAAAATGAGGACAAACAATTACATTGCCAGCTCGGCTCTGAGATTTCTACTTCTGCCTCAGAGGGTAATGGTGTTCACGTTCCTACCGAGAGAGTTTATCACCAAGTCCAGGCTGCCCCTGATGTACAGTGTTGAGGTGCTGGTTAACTGAGGCAGGAGGTGTTGTACCCTATTTATTCTCACAGATGGATGTAAAAGATGCAAATTCGAAACAGAGCAGAGAGAGTTCGCCCTGGTCAGTATTTATCCCTGAATCAACACCCCTGAAAGTGGATTGATTGGAATGAAGGAGCAAGTTACTGCAGAAGCTGGAATCTATATTGAAACCAAAAAGTGCTAGAGATCACAGCAGATCAGGCAGGAGTGGACCTCATCGTCGCAAGTTGGAACTTGCTGTGTGGAAAGTGATAGCCATGTTGTCTACATAATAAATAGTGAGTACACTGCAATGTTACTTGTTGGAACAATCTGTATATAAGGAAGCTATGATGTAACTGATAACAAGTCTTTAATCACAATTCAAGAAAAATGGCATCTATCACTTACCACGAAGGAATGGTCTTTGGCGTTGCTGGTTAAAGTCATTCCAAGCTGCATGTTGTCTTTATGCTCTGATACAAAAGGCATGGATACTCTTCCTTGTGTGAATGAACGGACATTAGATTAGATAAGGCTGCAACCACCAATGTTTATCATCAAACTTATCTGACTCCTCGTCTTATTTTAATTCCAATTTTCTTCACCCAGAGGTAAGATTAAATCCTAATATTGATTGGAATATAATCTGCATATTAATTTAAATATTTATTTTGATTTGATTCATTGTTGACATATGCACCGAAGTACAATAAAAAGTTTTGTTTTGCAAGCAGTACAGGCAGAACTTCGGGTGCTTAGACAAAGTGAGGCATACAAGGTTACAGCTGCACAGGAGGTTCACAAAGCAAGGTCACCATTAGATTTGAAATTAGAGAGGTCCATTCCACAGTCCAATAAATAGCAGGGAATAAGCTGTTCTTGAACCTTTGGTTCATGTGTTCAAGCTTCTGTATTTGCTGCCTGATGGAAGAGGATGGAAGAGGGTATTCCTGGGATGGGAGGGGTCTATGATGAGTTGGTAGCCTTTCCGTTGCAATCAGAAGTGTAAATGGAGTCCATGGATGGGAGGTTGGCTTAATGGAAGTTTAATTATTTTCAAACAAAGTGAAAGTAGCTTTCAAAAATCACATTGATTTACTATCATTGTGTCATTATATTTGTGGGAAAATATCTATCACACGTGTTTTGCTCAACAAACATACTTTTTTTCCCAATGTGATCAATATGAACAGTAGCTCATTCGAGTGACCATTCGTTGCTGCATAAGTGACACTGCTGACAGGGTAACTGACTGTGGAAGGCCTCACCATGCGCACATTGTGCAGTGGGTAAGTGAAAGGGTGATGATGATCCAAATTTCTGACTTGGGTCTTGGCTCACTCATACCGATTCCCAGAGGTTATCAGCAGGGATAGAGAATCATTAGGGTTCATGCATCCCAACGTGATGTACTTTCCCTTGGTTACACTGGGGATACCGTCTCACATTACCAGAGCTAAGAGTGAGCATGCTGTACTTTTAAAATGTGCGCTCGGAGATGCGGCTTTAGCCACGCAGAGACCCACAGAACCCATGACCAGTGACATGGAATTTCCTAGGTGGGCAACCTTACTCATCATTACTGATGGTGATGACTTTTAACTTTTGTGAGAAGATTTGTAGCTCGGGTGTTCTTTGTTGTGGTTCTGTTCGCCGAGCTGGGAATTTATGTTGCAGATGTTTCATCCCCTGTCTAGGTGACATCCTCAGTGCTTGGGAGCCTCCTGTGAAGTGCTTCTGTGATCTTTCCTCCGCCACTTGTAGTGGTTTGAATCTGCCACTTCCGGTTGTCAGTTCCACAAACTGTGTAGCCACGAACTATCCACGAAACGACATGACCAACACCAACTAGCCACGAAACAACACGACCAGCTATCCTTAGTAGCCACACATGCAGATGACAGGCAACATGAATTCGACTGGGGCAACACTACTATTATAGGACAAGCCAAACAGAGAACAGCCAGGGAATTCCTAGAGGCATGGCTCTCATCCACAGATTCAATCAATAAATACATCAACCTGGTCCCAATATACCGGCCACTGCAGCGGACAGCTGGAACTGACAACCGGAAGCGGCAGATTCAAACCACAATAAATGCCGGAGGAAAGATCACAGAAGCGCTTCACAGGAGGCTCCCAAGCACTGAGGATATCACCTGGACAGGGGACGAAACGTCTGCAACACAAATTCCCAGCTCGGCGAACAGAACAACAACAATGACTTTTAACACCTGAGAACAGACATCTACTTGTCTTGTATTGCCCAGTAATCAGTGGGATATATTTTCCAACATAATCAGACACTTTACAATCAATGACACAGCGAAGAATACAATACCCAGGTTCAGCTTCCCGCATCCATAGCTGGTCTGGTTTTTCACTGGGCACCGGTAAACATCCCCAGTCCTTTTCTTCCCGACACCAGCCCATGGGGCACCGACTAGAAGCCTGTTACAGAGCAGGAGAGAAACGAATTATGAAATCCTGGAATTGTGGGGAAACGCTGCATAGATTTCTTTCTATTGCTGGCTGGGCTTGCATTTATTGCCTGTCTCTAATTGCCCCAGAGGGCAGTTAAGAGTTAACCACATGGCTCTGGGTCCGGAGTCATATGTAGGCCAGGTTGGGTATGGATAGCAGATTTCCTGTGAACCATATTAGCAGTGGTTTTTCTTAGTCACCGTTAGATTTGGAATTTTAGTTTTTTTTTATTGAATTCAAATTACGTGGCAGTATTCAAACCTGGATGACTAGATGAATATGGGGAGGTAGGTACTACAGATGCTGGAGATTAGAGTCAAGATTAGAGTGGTGCTGGAAAAATACAGCAGGTCAGGCAGCATCCGAGGAGCAGGAAAATCAATGTTTCGAGCAAAAACCCTTCAACAGGAATCCTTTCAGCACCACTCTAATCTTGACCAGATGAATAGTCTAGCGATAATATTACTGGGCTATTGCCTCCTCTTTTCAAAGGGGGAGATCGTTCAGCCCAACTAATCCATGAACCTCCGACTAGCCCTTTCTCACCTGACTCTCTCAGAATTTCTTTCTAGCCTGTTCCTATTCAAATGATTATTGAGATTCCCTCGAAAGACATCTCTGCTATTTGTCTGAAACAGAGTTTGTTTTCTAGTGCTTGCCACATTCTAATCAACTCCGGGAGAGGGGGGCAGGGGGGAATATCTTCCTGATTTTCATGATGGAACACAAAGTGAGGGAGTAGGATACTCGTGTAGATAAGGTCTGGAATTTGGGGAAGGAGTCCAGAGTGGGACAGGGAGAGTGAAGCAGGGTAGGTAAGACAATACACATTGTATAGCTACAATTTCCCTTTAATTAGGGAAATACCTTCTTATCTTCCAAACCAGACTGAAGCCAATCAACAGTTCAAAAAAACCTTAAATCCCCAAACTGTTGGGAACAGATTAGACCACAACTTGACTTTTTCACAAAAGTCTGGATGAACAGTTTTCCCATTAGAGCAGCTCAGGGCTATGCTAGGCCTCGCATCTTAGGAATAGTTTGTGCTTGGCCTCAGAAACTAACTCAGAAGCTGAAAGATATATTTCCAAAGAAGATATTGGACTTCATCATCTCAGCTGTGTAAATACACAGCAACCCAAAGGAAATAATTCTGAGCATTAGAAGGCTAACAGAAACCTTTTATTTCACAAAAATAGAAATAACCAAAAAATTCTCAGTGTGTGTCTCCTGACTGCGTAGCCCCCCCACTGTGTATGTTGGTTTCTGTTTTCCGACTTGTTCAACCATCCAGTGGTATCTGTTATTTTCAGCAATGTTGACTTTGAATAATGTCTGACCTGGGCTCTGGAATAGTTTTCCACGGTCAGCATTTTTTCGTCCAACCTGAGAAAATCATTCCTCCTGGGCCAGTGTGAATTCAGTCTGGAACCAGTAGAATGCAGAGGATCAAAAGAGATTCCTGGGTTCTGTGCGACTGGTCCCAGATCTGAAATCCTCCCCTCTCTGGCCCCTTTGTGAACTTGCCAATATTTGTCTTGACTCGACGGCTTCCTTGCTCTCCACATCCACTATTAAAAGGAATCCACTGCTAAAGGTGAGGTGTTTCCAATCATGAATTGGTAGTGCACATACAGAGAAACACCCTCCCATAGCCTGAAGTGCCTCTTGTAGATAGTACACACTGCTGCTACTGAGCGTCAGTGCTAGAGGGATTGAATGTTTGTGGATGTGGTGCCAATTGAGCAGCCTGCTTTGTCTTGGATGGTGTCAAGCTTCTTGATAACCCCAGGACACTGATTTAAGGTTCTAGGCAATTAATCAAAGATCTAACACAAGGAAAAAGTACTTTATACCATGAGTTGTTAAGATTTGAGAGAATTGGACCAATACTTACAAGGAGAAAAGATTTGCTGTAAAAGAACAGGGAAGAGGGACTAACTGGATTGCTTTTTGAAGGAGCTAGTACAACTTATTGGGTCAACTGACATCCTTTTGTGTTTCTATGGTACCTTTGTTATGATCTGAGTTTTTGATAATATTGGACAAGCCAGATTCCTGACTGAAACCTGGCACGCGATCATAGACTTATTTTTGCGGTTGGTTACCATGGTGATGAGTCATGAACATATTCACACGAGGCTGAAATGGTTCTTTTAGCACAAAAACATAAGTGAGCCACACAAAACAGAAAATAACAAAGCTGTCTGTATATAACACGGCCCAATTTGGAGACTTTGCTGACTAACTTGACCTTCTGCTCGGCTGAAAAGTGGTCCTGAACTGCTTCTTATTCACTCAGGGGATGTCCCCAGTTGTCTTTGAGAAAGCAGTGGTGAGCTGTAGGTAAACCCATGCTGCCCTAAGGGAGGGGATTCCAGGATTTCAACCCAGTGACACAGAAGGAACGGCATCTCTTTCCAAGTCAAGATAATGAACGGCTTGGAGGAGAACTTGCAGAGGATGGTGCTCCCACGTATCTGCTGTCCTTGTCCTTCTAGGTGGATGTGATTGTGAGTTTGGAAGTGGCTGTCTAAGGATTTTCGGTGAATTTCTACAGTGCTTCTTGTAGATAGTGCACACTGCTGCTACTGAGAGTCAGTGGTGAAGGGATTGAATGCTTGTGGTACCAATCGAGCAGCCTGCTTTGTCCTGGATGGTGTCAAGCTTCTTGAGTGTTGTTGGAGCTGCACTCATTCCAAGCAATTGGGCAGTATTCCATCACTGTCCTGACTTGTGCCTTGTAGATAGTGGAAAATTCTCTTAAAACTGTGTCCCTTGGTTACTGACTACCCTGCTTGTGGAGACAGCATCTATTTAGTTGATGAAAATCTTTCATATCTCATCATCCCCAAGCATGTTGAATAACTACACACATTTGGAATTTATTGGCGTGTAATGGCTTCTGTTATAGAGACAAATGCTCTGCTTTGCAAGGAAAAGGCTCAACACAGCAATAAATTCCAACAAAGCAATAAAATTAATGAGCACTTAATCTGTCTTCTGATTTGTTTGTTGAGTGATAAATGTTGACCAGCACAGTGGGCCAACGCTGGGTCTGCATTCAAATAGCATCGTGGAATGTTTAAGGCCCACCTGATAAGGGGCTGTGGGACCTTGGTTTAAAATATATCTGCAGCTCTCTCACATTCCTTTCACTCTCCTCTGGAATGTCTGTTTAGTTTATCTGATCGAGTCCGGATGTGGAACAAAATTCACAACCGTTATAAATGTGCGAAGTTATTCAGAGTCAAGAGAATTTTCACTTCAGCTCCTGAATTCAGCCAAAGGACTGCAACTCCTTGGTTTCTAAGTACAGTAAGATATAGTATCTTGCATAGTTTTAAGCATAACATGCTGCCCTGCTAATAATTAAAGTAGTACAGCTGACATTCTCTATTCACAAGTATAAAAATGAATCTTATTCTTTTTGTATCATTATGAGACATTGACGACACAGCAGTGAGCACAGCCTCACTCTGACGGAGGATTGATTTATCTCAGTGATGGTGCCTAGAGGTTTCTGTGTCTTATTGGGACAGAGACATGTCCAGGGAGTGCTCTCCCTTTCATGTTGAAGGCAAGGCTAAAACAACAGTCGCAGCAAAATGCCACATCCATTTCTGCAGAGGTTAGCCGCATAATATTACCAAGTGGCTCTGTCGAATCTTAATGGATTTTTATGCCATGTGTCCCCTGCTTTGTGCTGTGCCCCCCACTACTCAGAGATGAACTGGATACCCAAATAAGAAACGATGAGTTGGCACTTTTTGCCCCATCAATCTGGGCTGGATGCTACATCCCAGAGGTGAGAGCTTTGCATCTTACCCACCCAGACCTTCTCTAGGGTTGGCTTCAATTTCCCACATCAACGGTGTGTGCTTTCAACAGGGGTTTGAGATTTTTCCAACAATCCCTTGGACACCCTGAAGAACTGCTGCTGTAGAAACACCATCACACCAAGAAAAGTCAGAGTAATATTGTCGTGAGTAAAAAGTGAGGTCTACAGATGCTGGAGATCAGAGCTGAAAATGTGTTGCTGGTTAAAGCACAGCAGGTTAGGCAGCATCCAAGGAACAGGAAATTCAACGTTTCGGGACAGAGCCCTTCATCAGGAATGAGGAGAGGGTGCCAGGCAGGCTAAGATAAAAGGTAGGGAGGAGGGACTTGGGGGAGGGGCGATGGAGATGTGATAGGTGGAAGAAGGTCAAGGTGAGGGTGATAGGCCGGAGTGGGGTGGGGGCGGAGAGGTCAGGAAGAGGATTGCAGGTTGGGAGGGCGGTGCTGAGTTCAAGGGAATCGACTGAGACAAGGTGGGGGGAGGGGAAATGAGGAAACTGGAGCAATCCGAGTTCATCCCTTGTGGCTGAAGGGTTCCCAGGCGGAAGATGAGGCGCTCTTCCTCCAAACATCGTGTTGTTATGTTCTGGCGATGGAGGAGTCCAAGGACCTGCATGTCTTCGGTGGAGTGGGAGGGAGAGTTAAAGTGTTGAGCCACGGGGTGGTTGGGTTGGTTGGTTCGGGCGTCCCAGAGGTGTTCCCTGAAGCGTTCTGCAAGTAGGCAGCCTGTCTCCCCAATATAGAGGAGGCCACATCGGGTGCAGCGGATGCAATAGATGATGTGTGTGGAGGTGCAGGTGAATTTGTGGCGGATATGGAAGGATCCCTTGGGGCCTTGGAGAGAAGTAAGGGAGGAGGTGTGGGCGCAAGTTTTGCATTTCCTGCGGTTGCAGGGGAAAGTGCCGGGAGTGGAGGTAGGGTTGGTGGGGGGTGTGGACCTGACGAGGGAGTCACGAAGGGAGTGGTCTTTGCGGAACGCTGATAGGGGAGGGGAGGGAAATATATCCCTGGTGGTGGGGTCCGTTTGGAGTTGGCGGAAATGACGGCGGATGATACGCTGTATACGGAGGTTGGTGGAATATTGTTGTGAAACAACCTAACACCTTCTGACCCCTTTTTCATACCTTTACCAACCCTGAACAGCCCGCCTATCAGTAATATCTCAGGGGAAATAACAGCAACATATTAAATACTGGTACATGAGAAATTTGCTGATTTGTCTTTCCTAGATTTTTTTAAAAAATATTCCTTTCTAAGATGTGGGTTTTCCTAGCTGGGCCTGCATTTATGCTCCACCATAATCTCCCTTGGGAAGTTGTGGTGAGTTGTTTTCTTCGGCCCCTACAGTCCTTGTGGTGGACGTAGACACGGTGTCGTTAGAGAGAGGGTTCCAGGATTTGGACCCAGTGATAATAAAGGAAAAATGTATGTGTACATCGCTGGTGGGAATGCTTACAATAAAGCTCCTCTAATTGCTTTTTCCTGACCTAACAACTGTCTGAGAATCTGGTAAAGAATGCCAGCCAAACCAGTAAAGCTCAGTGCATTCAGGATACAACAAGTAAACAGAAGCCAAGCTGTTCTGGCCTCGCTGAAGCCTCTCCATATCTGACCTTCCTTTATCAGTCACATAAATTCAATCGCAAATTGGAACTTGGCAGCATGTGGAGGAATCTTCTTTAGATAAAATTTAAATATGATCGTCTAACATGAAAAAATTCCTCTGTGTCCATATGAAAAGGAGCCTTTTCCCCAGTGTCAATAAATTCAAATCGTGATGGAGGGCTTTCGCCCGAGACATTGATTTTCCTGCTCCTCGGTTGCTGCCTGAACTGCTGTGCTTTTCCAGCATCACTAATCCAGAACAGGCATCCCTCAATCAACATTATTAAAGACAAGGACAATCAATGCTTCAGACTTAGGCTGAAGGGCTTATGCCCAAAATGTTGTCTCTCTTACTCCTCGGATGCTGCCTGATTGGCTGTGCTTTTCCGGTGCCCCACTCTTCAACGCTGATCCCCAGCATCTGCAGCCTTCACTTTCTCCTGATCATTATCTCTTCATTCTCACATTGTTCTTTGTTGGGAACTTGCTGTGTGCAAGTCGGCTGCTTCTCACCCACTGGAGTAGCTAAACTTCAGAGAAGTACTTCATTTAGCTGCTAAATGCTTTAAAACATTATAAAAATTCTATAAAAGTATACGCAATCTCTTCCAATACCAGAGAGAATATGGGAAGAAAATATGTTGTAGGATGACATTGTTTTAGCTTGAGGAGGAACAAAAGAAACTTTCAGAAGAGAAATGTGTCCAGTGACATCATTGACGATACAAGGCTGGAGAGTGAGTCTCGTGAGAGTTCCACAGCAGGTAGCGGGCTCTTTTTGTATGTTGTTGAAGAGCACATAGTTAGTGTTTGAAGAAAATAAGGGAAGATGACACATGAAGAGAAATAGTTCTGCAAAAGGACTCTAAAACATTTCTATGTCATGTTACATGATGGAATAAAAACACCGAAAAAAGCTTGCTGTTATTCTGCTAATTAGTATATAAACCCGGTTCAGCATTGATAAACAGTTGTGTATTATCATTTGTGTAAACATAATTTACATGACAGCATTTCTGTATTGCTTCGAGAAGGGTTTAAATAGCATACAAACTGATTGGGCAGTGTGTACTCACCAAGGAAACTAAACCTCAAAGTTGTTCAAGGACAAACAATTTTTACAATAAACTGAAGCCACATGTTGAACATTCCCAGGCTGACCTCTTTTCCGAAGCCACATTTTGTAGATTGCTGCATGTGCAGGGAGACCTCAGGCTGACGTGGAAGGAGATAGTGAACTGGGCTGAAAACATCACTGAGCTCAGGATAGTCGTGCCCTTTAACCTTTGCCAGTGTCTCAGGTTATTGGTGTGGGCTCTTCACTTCGGTGCTTCTATTAAAACCAACCCAACTAACAAAATAAATAAAACTAATCAAGTAAGAGCTAAATACAGTGGATGCCAAAGACCTGAAATAAATATTGAAGAAACTCTGTAGGTCTTGTGAGAGAATCAAAGTTAAAGTTTCTCAGAACAGTTCTGAAGCAGAGTTAATGGACACAAAGCTTGCTGCTTTCTCTAGCAATTTGTGACTTTGGACTAACAGGGTGGCACAATGGCACAGCGGTTAGCACTGCTGCCTCACAGCGCCAGTGATCCAGGTTCAATTCCCGTCTCAGGTGACTGAATGTGTGGAGTTTGCACATTCTCCCCGTGTCTGCGTGGGTTTGCTCTGGTTTCCTCCTACAGTCCAAAACTGTGCAGGTTAGGTAAATTGGCCATGCTAAATTGCCCCTAGCCTTAGGTTAAGGGGTAAATGTAGGGGAATGGGTCTGGGTGGGTTGCGCTTCGGCGGGTCGGTATGATTGGGCCGAAGGGCCTGTTTCTACACTGTAAGTAATGTAACAATAGGAGCATCATCTGGCCATTTTTCATAGAATCCTGACAGTGTAGAAGCAGGTTTTGACCCACTGAGTCCACAGCATCTCCCTGAAGAGCACCCTACCCAGACCCACTGTATCTCTGTAACCCTGCATTCCCCATAAATTCCACCTAACCTACACATCCCTGGAGACTATCGGTAATTTGCCTAACCTGCACATCTTTGGACTGTGGGAGGAAGCCAGAGCACCCAGAGAAGACCTGTGTAGACACGGTGGATGAACAATGTGCAAACTCCACAGTCGCCTGAGAGTAGGATCAAACCTGGGTCCCTGGTGCTGTGAGGCAGCAGTGCTAACCACTGAGCCACCAAGCCACCCCACTTGGTTCTTTAAACAATATCCATGTTCAACATGAACATGGTTGATCATCCAGCTCAGTTCTTTGTCCCACCTTTCTCCATACCTTTTCATCCCTTTAGTCCTAAGAATTATATCTTCTTAATTCCTTCTTGAAAACATTAAATCTTTTGGTTTCAACTGCTTTCTTTGACAGAGAATTCCACGGGTTCACCATTTTCTGGGTGAAGACATTTCTCATCTCAATCCGAAATAGCCTAATGTGTGTCCTTTCTGCATTGAGCCTGTCTGCTCCTGTTAAAATTTTATAGATTTAAACAAGATCCCCTCATCCTTCTAAACTCCAGTGAATATAATTCTAAATGATTCAATCTCTCTTTGTGCATCAGTCCTGCCATTGCGGGAATCAGTCTGATAAAGCTTTGTTGCACTCCTTCCATCTCCAGAACATCCTTCCTCAGGCAGGGAGATCAAAACTACACCCAATATTCCACGAGGGGTCCCACTAAGGCTCTGAACAACAGAATTATTACAGGTAGAGTGAGATCATTCTGCCCATAACCTCTGCCCCCAACTCTCTGTCGAGTGTTATGACAGTGCTATGCTCTTGCCTTGTCTCCAAACCCTGGCACGTAGTTTCTAATGCCCCCTTGAATGCCTCAATTGAACCTGGCCCCAGCACGCTTCCAGACTGTGCACTGTACTCCCACTCCGCTTGTTGGTGTGAAATTTTCTCATGGCACATCACTTTAAAACTGGGCCCTCCCCTTCCTGAGAGGGAATGGCCCTCATTGGCCAGAAGCTGCTGCAGGGCAGCGAATCATGTGACTGTCTGCCTTCCTCCTTGGGCAAGTTGGTGGCTGCCATGCAGACCCAGGCCCAGCACCCTCACTGCCCACTAAAGCGGTTCACACATCTATCCTCCGTCGCCCCACCCAGGATTGAAAACATGGTGCCAGAGTGACAGGGAAACTGGTGCTGCTTCCCACTGGGTAGTGCCAATGCTCTGTGGATGGAGGTCTTTGCAGACAGCCTGCTGTGAGAGGAACAAGGCGTAGACAGGACAATGAGTGCTGACACCTTCAGCCCTTTTCATACAACATCATTATTCTTGCAAGATCTCTGTGTCTAAAGGGGAAGGTGTGAATGAGCTTCTCAGTGATGTGGGGCATAGTGAATTACAACACAAAGAGGACTAATGCAAGACACCCAGGGAATAAGGACTCACAGCTCTCTGTCCCATAAAGGGGATGGATCTGCGTGTAATGTTCTTTCCCTCTAAAAGCCCAGACAGGGGTGGGTGCTGCAGTCTCCTCCCTCACAGGTTACATATATAACATAGAACAGAACAGCACAGTATAGGCCCTTTGGCCCTCGACGTTGTGCCAAACTTTTATCCTACTCTAAGATCAGACTAACCTATATACCCTTCATTGTCCTATCTTCCACATGCCTACCCAAGAGTCACTTAAATCTCCCTAATGTATCTGACTATACTACCACCGCTGGCAGTGCATTCCACGCACCCATCACTGACCAAGTGCCCTGACAAAGTACCACGGGCAGAGACAAACCTGAAGAGTATTTCAGCCTGTGCTGTTGGTGTTAATCTGATCCACATTCTAGACATTGAACCAATTAGTTCCCAACTTTCCAAGATGAATGCAAAATTAGAGTCACCACATTCCAGCAGATATTGGGGCTACTCTCTCATTAGCAAGAGATGACAGTGGCTCAGCACATCCCAGGAAAGGGGAGACATTGAAAAGGAGAGTCCTTAACAGTAACCTCAGCTAGTACAGGAATTGAACCTACACTATTTACATTACTTAGTATTAGCAAATCAGATGCTTACCTAACTGAGCTAACCAAACCCAACAGCAAAGAAACAGGTCTTTGGGCTCAATTAGTTTAGGTCTATACTCCACCCTTTACTTTAAAGTTGCATCATTAAGAATGTCATATCTTTCCACAAATGGAGCTCCCAGACATTTTCTTGTCTAATTGTTACTATTGCTCACTCTGCTGTGAAGAATCCTCCCTTTGGGATTTGAGCAGAAGTCCCGGCCATACATTCTGATGCAGCTCCGAGCAAAGTGTTATCTGTCAGAGTCTCCGTCCTTCATTAGAGTTTAAAAGGAGGCACTGCCTAGCTGTTCAGGTGAATATTAAGTATCCCAGAACACTGACCAACAATCCTCCCTAAACCACTATCTACAAAACCAGCCGGCTTTGTCACATATCTGATTGCTGTTTACAGAATAATGTACAGACAAAATGGCTGAAACATGTGTCTAAAAAACAAACCCTGCACTTCAGCTTAATCCAACATAGGGAGTGTAGGACTACAAATCTACCATGATCACTCCTTTAATGTGAAGGTTTTTGAGCTGTTTCTGAGAGATATGGCATTGTAGAAATGTTAATCTTTCTCTTAAATTTGATCCTTATTGAAATAATCGTCATTAAAATGCCCAGGCAGACTGTTTACGAACAATGACAGCATGATCTTTCTTTTGAAGCTGCAAGACAATTGCACATTTCAAACTAATTTTATATAAACATATTGCAAGCATCAGTTATCATTCCCAGAATGGACTATCATGCGGTTTTCTCTCTATGTCTGGACAACAGAGGATTAAGTAAAAACACTGACTGCAGATGCTGGAAACCAGATTCTGGATTAGTGGTACTGGAAGAGGACAGCAGTTCAGGCAGCATCCAAAGTGCAGCGAAATTGACATTTTGGGCAAGGGCTTTTGCCCAAAACGTCGATTTCACTGCACTTTGGATGCTGCCTGAACTGCTGTGCTCTTTCAGCACCACTAATCCAGCACAGAGGATTGGCTCCATTGCAGGTTTCCTTTCTCTCAAGTACAGTGCACAATCCCCTCATCAATACCTCATAGTGACTGATAAGACATGATACAGGCGGCCAGTGGATCAGTGAAGAACAAGGGTTTTCTTCTTTCAAGGGGTGGTCTACATCTGCCCTCCAAGCATCGGTGCCAAAACATTGTGGGTGGCACGGTGGCACAGTGGTTAGCACTGCTGCCTCACAGGGCCAGAGACCCGGGTTCAATTCCCACCTCACACTGACTGTGTGGAGTTTGCACGTTCTCCCCGTGTCTGCGTGGGTTTCCTCTGGGTGCTCTGGTTTCCTCCCATAGTCCAAAGATGTGCGGGTCAGGTGAATTGGCCATGCTAAATTGCCTGTAGTGTTAGGTTGGTTGGTAAATGTAGGGGTATGGGTGGGTTGCGCTTTGGCAGGTCGGTGTGGACTTGTTGGGCCAAAGGGCCTGTTTCCAAACTGTAAGTAATCTAATCTAATGACCCAGAGGGACTCATCGGTCAGCCCAAAGCTATTTGAGGTGGTACTGGTGTTTGGGGTGGGAGAGATTGGTTGTAATCCTCCAGTAAATTGATATATCATTCTGTTTAACAACAGAAACCTAGAGCTGGAATGTCATTTATTGGTTGTCAATCACATTGGATCATCTTGAGGATACGAAATCCTGTTAACAACAGTTACAGGCTCACTTACAAACGCACAGCCCAGCCAAGTGCTTGCAATGCTTGAAAAGTGGATCACAAGGTGTGTTGTGACAGGAATGGAAGAGGTTGGCTAACAGCTGCTATGACTTTACACCCCCTCACTTCTTTGTAACCCTTACCATGATAGAGAACAGGGACAGTGTTTGTGGAGAGTTGTCATCAACCTGAAGTGTTCATTCTGTTTCTCTTCACATACGCTGCCTGATGTTTTTTAAAAGATCATTCTCGGGCTATGGGTGTTGTTGGCTGAATCAGGCTTTATTGTCCATCACAAAATGCTCTGTGCTGCCTTTTTGAACGTCTGCAGTTCAGGGGGTGTAGAGATGCCCAAAGTGCTGCCAGGAATGGACTCCCAGGATTTTGACCCAGTGACAATGAAGGAATGCCAAAAATAGAAATTGCTGGAAAAACTCAGCAGGTCTGGCAGCATCTGTAGAGAGAAATCAGAGTTAACGTTTCAGATCAAGTGACCCTTCCTCAGAAGGAATACCAATACATCTGCTTTGGAGGGAACTTGCAAGGGGATGGTGTTCCCTCGTCTTTTCACATGTAGAGGATGCAGCTTTGAAAAATGATGTTGAAGGAGCCTTGGTGAATTACTGCAATCCAATATGTAGCTGGTACACAGTGCTGCAGCTGAGCATCAGTGATGGAAGGATTAAATGGTGAAGCAGGCTACTTTGTCCTGAATGGTGTTGAACTTCTTGAGTGTTACTGTGTTTGCAATGTTCCAGACAAGTAAAGGGATTCTATCACACCTCGAGCCTGTGCCTTGTGGATGATGGACAGGTTTTAGGGAGTCAGGAAATGAGTAGCCAGTACTGTAACAATACTTATAGCCAGTATTTGTATGGCTGGTCCAGTTCAGTTCCTGGTCAATGGTAACCCCTAGATTACTGTTAGTGGGAGGGCTCGGTGATGGTAATGCCCTTGTAAGTCAAAGGGAGATGGTTAGGTTCTCTCTTGGTCATTGCCTAGCATTTATGTGGTACAAATGTTACTTGTCACTTACCATTCCAAACCTAGTTGCGGTTTAGATGTTGTGTAGGAACATGAGTTGCTTCAGTATCCGAGTCATCACAATTAATGCCAAACATGGTGAGGTAATCAGCGAACAGCTTCATTTCTGACCTTCTGATGGAGGGAAGGCCATTGATGAAGCAGCTGAAGATGGTCAGGTCTAGGACACTCCCCTGAGGAACTCCTGCAGAGATGTCCTGGCGCTGAGATGACTCACCTCCAGCAACCATCACCATCTTCCCTCTGTGTCAGGTATGACTCCAACCATTGGAAGGCTTCCTTCCTGATTGCCATTGAATCCAGTTTTGCTCAGACCCTTGATGCCACCTGGATGTCAGAGGCACTCACTCTCCTGCTGAATATTTTCAGAATTTACTGTTCTTATTTCAGATTTCCAGCATCTGCAATATCTTGCTTTTGCAGTCACTTGCTTTTTAATAATTGGCTTTGCAGGAAGGATTTTGCTGATAGTTCACAATATAGCCACATATGAATCAGTTTTGATATATGAGTCATTGCAGAGTATGCAATTCTAGTTTCTGACATTTTAATAGTAATTACATATCAAAGACACCACCTTGCCTCTACAGCTGTTTGGCATCTTCTGAGGTTATGAACAGTGCTATATAAATGCAGGGTTTTCTTTCAGTTGGCGTGTATTCTGGACATGTACATAGATTGCTTGTAGGTTGTTTAAATCAAGCAGCAGAGTACACATCAAAATCCGATAATCCCCATTCTCTATAACGAGATTGGATGAGAAGTGATACATGTTTAAAACAGGTGGGAAACTCGATTTGTAACGCTAGTACAGAGGTGTGGGAACCAGGCTGGCAAAGTATAATGGGCAATGTTGACCATCTGCTTTGAGTTTAGAAAATGGCAGTAATTTAGAGATGATTGCGCTCCTGGATAAGCTGGCAAACTTGCTGTACAACTGATTACATTATCCCTTCAGCAGCCTCACACTATCCAGTTGTTTAAAAAGATCAGCCACATTCTTACACCCAGAATGACCTCACTCCATCCCATTAGGGAGGGCTTCCCAAACAGGGATTCAACACTCCGAGCTGGACCGCAGCTGAAATACCGGGATCACCATCTCTGAGGCAGCACTGGCTCACCCTTGTTCCCACTGATCTCCTCAGTCTTCACCTCCACCCTCTACCCATCCTCCCCCCAACCACTCACTGAGGGGTCGTGACCATTTCCAAGCCTCAACATGGGGTCAGAGTGGGTAACGTTTGAGAAAAGTCTGCTATACAATGAAAACAGCCAGAGGAAGACGGGGCACTGGCTGCTGATGTGTTGGATAGTTTGTCTATAAATTTTCACCATATAGTGCTGTCACCTACAAATATAGCCATGATACCTGGGTGATAGATGATATGATTTAGGATGTCCTGGTAACCACAGTATTAGAGCTCTGGTCTGCTGATTTGGAAGCTCAAACTTATACCCCTATCTCAACTGACACTTTCAATCAGGATTCGACAAGCAGCATGTCATTAAACCATCAGACATTTTATCTAGAGGTAGGAAGAAGAAAAAAAAAATCTCAACCAAGTTCCTATATCATTCACATGACATTCGCTGACAGTGAGTTTCAGGCAGGTCAGTGCTGGGACAGGGATGGAGTTTGGCAGAATTGGATGGTACTAAGTGAAGGGCAAAGGGTTAACTTCTTACCTTAGACGGAAAGCCCATAGTATTTTCTAGGAATTAACCTGACAACATCAGTGTAAGTGAACGAAAAGGAATGGAAAAAGAAAGTAAACAATACAGGTTAGTCAGTCTGTCATTTTGAATTGCAGCAACAAAGGGTTCTTCTCGCTGTGTGAACATATTTCTGTTCCCAATTGAAAACATACTCCTGGGCGTAGGGAGCTAGGGTTCATGCCAGCAACTGTTCTCTAATGCTAAATTTTAAAGCCGAATTCTAAATAAGTGTCCGTGGTCATGCTGACTACTACCTGCTCAGCAGTGACACTTTGCATTTATACATAAGAGCAGAGCAAGTAGGAGCAGGAGGAGGCCATTCTGGAAGATCATGGTTGACCTGCTCCAAGACTAAACTCCTCTTTCACACTAGATTCTGCTAGCCCCCATCTCCCTGATATTTCACAAATCTGTCTACTTCCTCTTTAGATGCTGACAGTGATCTAGTTTCTGGCTCTCTCTGGGGTAGAGACAACCAGACATTTTGTACCTTCTGGGAGGAGAACAGTGCAAACTCTTCCAAACGCTTCACCATCGGGGTAGAAGCAGGACAGGAGGAGATGAGACATTGGTGTGAGATGGTAGACGAAGGCACTTTTGAAAGTGCAGAGAGATGTGAAGACAAGAAGTGTTTAAGGATAGAGCCCTCTCCGCCTCCCCCCCCCCCCCCCCCCCCAGCCAGTGTGTGGTGCAAAGCTGTTTGAAGGAATGGACAGGTTTAATATCCAGGTCAGAACTATATGAGAAAGGTATATTTAGTTTGCACCTATATGATCTCAGGATAACCTGGCTATACAACCCCAAAGATGATTGCTTTCTCTGAATTCAGAATCCTGCCTATTCCATTTCTGTTTGGTGCTAATTGTCCTGTCAGAGACCGGCAACAATCACATGACTATTACAGCACAGAGGGAGACCAATCAGCCCATCAGGTCTGTGCCATCTTTCCAAAGGATCAGTCCCCATCCCGATCATCTGTGTTTCAGGGAGAAAGATTCGACAGTGAAGTTGCATTAAGTAAAGACAGCAGAATCACCAGGAGCTGAATTGGATGGAGATTCAGCGAGCAATTGATGAGTCTCCTACAAGCAAACGTCAGGGAGGAAAGGGGAATGTGCTGCACATTGTTGTGAGGTGAGAAAGTGTAGCAAGTGACAAGCTCAAATAGATGGGGAATAGCTGAAGGGTTGGTGGAGACAGAGGCAACTTCAATCTTGAAATGACAGAAATCCACATCAGACATGGAGGGACCAGCAGTCTGAATGAGGCAGTTTGTTACAAAGAGGAAGGAGTTTGGTGTCACCTTGCTGTCCAAGATGATCTGGAAATAATGGGGTAATTTGGCTGTATAAGTGAAAGGTTAGATTGTTCCAAATTTGGAGGCAAATTTGAAACTGACTATCTTGATTCAGCAAGTGTCACTCCAGCAGAGGTTCTTGGATTTGAGAACCTATTCTGAACTGCAACAGGGCTAGCTATTTAGCAGTGGGAGCATCACACTGAATCCAGTTCATTGGCCACTGGTCCAATTATAAAGGTCAGCTTCAGTGTCCTTTCAATGATCTCTGCTGAGGTCAGGAAAAGCCAGGCTCAAACCAGGGACTTCAGAGCCCTCTGGCATTTTATGTGAAGCAGTGACTAGGCACCAGCAGCCCTCAGGATGGGTGTTTTCATGGACAGTTACTACCACTTCAAGAATTGAAATGAAGGTCCCTGACTTCGCGGTGGCTCTGTGGTTAGCACTGCTACCTCACAGCACGAGTAACCTGGGTTCGATTCCATCTCTTGGATGACTGTCTATTTGGAGTTTGCACATTGTCTGCATGGGTTTTCTCTGGTTTCTTCCCACAGTCCAAAGATGTCCAGACGAGGTGGATTGGCCATGCTAAATGTGGGTTTTTAGAGTTGGGAAGCTCTTTGGAGGATCAGTGTGGACTCAATGGCCTGTTTCCACACCATTGGGACTCATTGTGCAGGTCAGGTGGACTGACCATGGGAAATGTGGCAACACAGGATAAGATTGAGGGCTGGATATGAGTGCTCTTCAGAGGGTTATTGTAGGCTTGATAGGACAAATGACCTATCCCCACACTACAGGGATTCTATGATTGAATCAAAATATTGAAAATTATAGCAATCAGAATTTCAGCTTTGCTTCTTTTCACCAGAAGGAGATTTGTTTGAGTTTCACAAAATGCCTAAGTTGGAAAAAAAAGCAACTTTCTTTCATCCATTCAGCCAGGCGATCCCAGAAGACAGTGGAAAATGGCTTCCTCAGTTTATTCCAAGAGGGAATGCTGCATCTTCGAGGGGGAAAAGCATTTTGCATTTTGTTTAGACTGGGAACCACAACAGGAAAGAAAACTAGAAGAATCCGATTCAAATTAAACGACTTTTAAGAACGAAACGCTTCACAGCTCAAAAAACTTAACCAAGAAAATAAAGCGAGGTAGAAAATAAATCTTGAGTTAAATGTCTAAATTCCACTGAGCTCACATTGTCAGCCTCCTGGCAGTGAGCCTAGGACTGTTAGGGGATGTTTCCGGGGATTGAATTGCATAAAGCCTCATGGCGTGTGTCATTCCTCATTTAAGACAATAATAGTCTGCTTTAAAGTAAACTTGAGCCTTCACTTAAATTCTGACATTGACCTCAAACAACATACTGCAGCTGAATGATGGGAAAGAGTTCGGGAGGTAGCTTTCTAATAGCCGGCTCATTCCGACAATCACTACCTATCATCTTTGGACTGGTTAACCTCTAATGAGAAATCCTCACCTCGGTTTCAAGGCTTTTGTCAACCTCAAACAGAATCTGCTGAAGTGTTGAGTATTTAAAGGCCTTCGGCTTTTATTGAGATCGTTTAAAAGGACGCTGTTGCTTTCACAGCAAGAACGATAGCAACTTTTCCATTGGAGAGAACTTCCCAAAGTACATCACAAACGACCAATGAAGTGCAGCCACAGTCACCGTCCTGACAAATGCAACGGCCATTTTGTGCAAAGCAAGATTCCACAATGAAAATGAGGTGAATGATTGGACAGTCTGCGTTGGGGCTGTCAGAAGGGCTTTGATATTTAGACTGCTCATTTGCAAATACTGCTGGAGGTCTTCAACACCATTTTGATCATATCCTTAACTTAACATCTCAATGTAACAATGCCCCGCATGGGTAGAGAAGGAGGGGATGCTGATTGCTCTAATCCAGAGTGAGAATTTATTTGGGGAATGAGCAGGGAGCTGGCTGTTCTCCGTGCTGTGATCCATTGTCTTTCAGCACCGTTTTGTTGGCATGTTCCCTCTGTTTAGAAATCAATAAGAAGGCCAACCTCTAGTGTAAGCACTATCACCCATCCCCCAGCTGACCCCCTTCCCCAAAACGTTCAACCCTTGGAGTTCAAGGCCCACTCCGGGACTTGATGCCTATTGCAGGTCTGATTGAAATGTGGCCTAGGAGGTTAATTGGCAACCAAGCAAACTTACCAACTCATCTACAGTTACCTATAAGAGCAGGAGAGGCTCCTAGTCAGCCAAGTCCAATGTTCGGGTTCAATCAGGAAGAATCAACTACCGAAATCGGAAGTGAGCATGTATCCATGGATAGAATACAGTGTCTAAGTCTAAGCCATACTTTGGGAGTCAGGGATGCTCTGAATTTCCAAGAATTAAGGATTGGCTTCCTAGATACTCATGTGAACAGCACTTGGGAGAAATAAACTATGAGGTGTGAGAAAAGAGCGTGCTTTTACATTTTCTTTCAACACTTTCTCATTTAAAAAGTGATGGATGATATATTGAAGACTGGAAAATCACAGCTCTTCGACTGTTAGGAATTCCACAACTGAGAATGAAACACTTGCTTATTTTCCAATCAACGTAGGAAGTTACTGCATTTGACAGATCGATGTGTCAGGTGAGCAGTGATGCGAGCTGGGAGATGAAATCATGAAACCATGATAGGAAAATGTCCAATCTGAGCTGAGAACTTTATTTAGGATATTCTGAGAAGACTGTAAAGACACATTTTAGCCTAATTCTTAGACTCTCAATTATTAATCAACTGACATGGAACAGTTAAAACCACATACTTTGCCTCAGTTTTCTATGATACTTGTGCTGTAATTTATGCTGCAAATACTGGACTTGAATTTAAATAAGTAATATATCATCTCAAGAGAGAGGCATTCCGATTCTGTTCTGCGCTATGATAAATTCTCCCCTAAACAGAAACGGATTTGACAAACTCTTTCTCAGGAAAAGATAACTCCAGAGAACAATTTGGAACTGACAAAAAAATACCTTTTGCTTGACACCTTATATAAAGACAGAAGTGGGTACTGCAGATGCTGGAGATTAGAGTTAAGATTAGGGTGATGCTGGAAAAGCACAGCAGGTCAGGGCAGCATCCAGGGAGCAGGAAAATCGACGTTTTGGGCAAAAACCCTTCATCAGAAAAACCCATTCCTGATGAAGGGTTTTGCCTGAAATGTCGATTCCCTGCTCCTCAGAGGGTGCCTGACTGCTGTGCTTTTCCAGCACCACTCTAATCATGACCTTATATAAGGTCTGGTTATACACCATTACCTGCAATATGGCAACACCTTTGCAGCATTATGTGAGCTTTGCTGTTCCAATTGGTGCAGCCATAGGTCACTGCTAAAATGCTTATTGTAACTCCGACAATTCAAGTCTCCCAAGGAGTCTTAGAGCGATGTGACAGAAAACACACATTGGACCTTGAATTTATGGGTTGAGAAAGCTGACCAAAATCTGAAACTACGCTGTCAAATAATATCCTCAGCAGCACGACTGTGTTTGTACATTTATAGGAGCACAGAAGGGAGTCAAAATCCGGAGATGGTGAATCTCCCTGTTGCAATTGTCAGGGTTCTAGGTCTGATTTTAACATTTAGAAGATATATTTTCTAACCTCATGTATAATACATTGGATCAGTATATAATTGGAAAGCACTATCGATAAATGTAGTAAAAGCAACAGTTTCTCAGAATTGCTGCATCATTCCTCAATGGCATCGGGCATTAGCTAACTGTTGATGTGCCCACCTTTTCAAATTGAGTTGCCACAAAAGCGAAGTATGTCGGCTGATTCTCCATTCACTTTAAAGACCTGAATTGATCACACCAGCTTAATGTAATTCGCTCTCTGCTGATCCTTCAGTCAGTGCAGTACTGAGAGAGGACTGGTGATCAGCAAGGTGAGTGTTAAAACAAAGGCTGTTCTGCCCAGTGACTGTGGGGACAGAAGACACCATGACCATCTTTGGAGTAACTCTGTGAAAAAACAGCAGCCGTGTGTCTGCATATCAAAATAAAATAGTTGATTCTGGATAAAGAGAGATTGATGTTCTATATAAATACACATCTTTCTTTCCTCAGTTTTCTCATGCTGATTAGATTTTACAGACATTAACACCATCCACTGAAATGAAAAACAGGAGAGAAGTGGAAACGAGTTCACTGCACATTGGCATTTTATATCACAATGCACTACAGAAGGAACACTTTGCATTTATATAGCACCTTTGGCAGTCTCTAGACCACCCCTCCACGAGGTGCTGTATTGGCAATGAAGCATGTTCGCCATCTGGTCACTGTTCTAATATAGAACACAGGAAGCTCCCACAGCAACAGTCTGGGCTTGACACGTGGTGGGATACCTTATATAATTGTAAATGTTGTTACTGAGTAGGTATTGCATTGGAACTGATTGGTGCACCAATAAAACATCCCAAGGAATAAAACGGTGCTATCAACCCGAATGATTTAAGTTCTTACTTAATGTATTGAATATCACTGCCATTTATTACTCATTCCTGGTTAACCTCGAGAAGGTGGTGGTGAGTCTTCAACCACAAGTAAGCCAATATAGAATTGTCTCAGTCAAAAAGAATCAACAGCGGAGAAAGGGTTTCCATGGAGAGAAAAGGGAATAACAGATTAATTATGTGGAACTTGACTTGGCATTGGGTGAAATGAGAATGAAATTAAAGTACATTGTCTGCTTTCAGGCATTAGATGTAATTATCATCAGCTATTATATTGCAGCAGATTTTTTACACTGGGATTAATCAATCCATCTAGTTGTTGCTAAGTGATATCCTCCAGCTGTGTCTTACTGCTCCACTTCCTCCTTTCCATTCTCTCCCTCTCTCATTCTCCCCTCTCTCTCTCTCTTCCTTGCTCTTTCTCCCCCTCTCCATTTCTCTGTCTCCCCCTTTTCCCTCTCCCTCTCCCTTTCTCCAACTCCCATTTCCCCCCTCTCCCCCTCACCACACGCCTCCTTCTCTCCCCCTTGTTCCCTCTCACTCCCTCCCTTCCTCTTTCCACTATGTTCATCTCTCTACCCCCCTCCCACTCTCCACTCTCCCTCTCTCCCTGCTCCATTCTCTGCCTCACTCCCTCTCTCCCCCTCCTCCTCCTCCCCCGCCAACACCCCACCTCCCCCCCCCCATCCTCCTCTCTCTCTCCCCCTCCTGTTCCACTCTTCCTCTCTCTCCACCCCCCCCCCTCCGGTCCCCTCTGCCTCCCCTCCTGTTCACCTCTCCCTCCTGTTCCCCCCTCCCTTTCTCCCCTCCTGTTCCCCTCTCCCTCTCTGTTCCCCTCTCCCTCTCTGTTCCCCTCTCCCTCTCTGTTCCCCTCTCCCTCTCTGTCCCTCTCTCCCCCTCCATCCCTCTCTCCCCCCATCCCCCTCTCTCTCCCTCCTGTTCCCCTCTCCCTCCCTCTGACACTGCATTCACATTGCCCAGCTGGGTATCAGTGGGTCACATTTCAGAATTGAAAGTTTGAGGGTTCCAGTCCTGCTCTAGGAGTGTGTGTGTACACACTCTGACACCTCGTTGTACACTGAGGGAGTGCTGCACTGTCCCGATTTCTGTCTTCCAGATAAAATGTTAAACCACGACCGATAACCAATATAATTAGGACAGATTACTTGATTATGATGACATTGCTGTTTGGGATAGATTGTTATGTTCAGATTGTCTGCTGTGCTTCCCACATCACAACAGTGACTACACTTCAGACAGATGTGCAGCACCTTGGGATGTCCAGAGGTTGTGAAAGGCGCAATATCAATACAAACTGTTTTTTTCCCCTCTTTTCCCTTTTTGCTAATGTTTTAGTCACTGTGCTCCTTAAAAATATGATCCTGAACTGCTTCACTTTGTGCCCTTCCTTCAAAAGCCTCTTCTCTCTTGCATCAGACTTTCAATGCCTCAGGACCAGGCCGTCTCTATCCCAATTAATCCTGTCTACTTCTTAGCAAAACAATCACCACAGAGAATGGAAATAACAAACAAAATCAGAACTTGCTGGAAAACCTCAGCATCTGTTAAGAGAGAAACAGAGTTACTGTTTTGGGTCTCGTGACCCACCAGATCTTCTCTGTGATCTCCCATTGAAACACTTCTCCTTGTATTCGAAACTGTCAATCGCTAACTGATGGGAGACCATAATGCCACAATATCCAAGTTTGTTTTAGTTACAATGTGAGACAATGATGGTTAGTGAAACCAAATGAACACATTTCAGGGATTATTCATGTGGTGACATTTGTACTGATGTTGCAATATGAGGTTTATAAAATCACGAACGGCATGGATAGCCAAGGTCTTTTCCCTTGGGGGGAGGGAGCCCAAAGCTAAAGGGCATAGATTAGATGGATTAGATTAGATTCCCTACAGTGTGGAAACAGGCCCTTCGGCCCAACAAGTCCATACTGACTCTCCGAAGTGTAACCCACCCAGACCCATTCCCCTACTCCCTACTAATGCACCTATCACTATGGGCAATTTAGCATGGCCAATTCACCTGAATTGCACATCTTTGGACTGGGTTTAAGATAAGAGGAGAAAGCTTTAAAAGAGGCCTGAGGGGCAACTTTTTCATGCAGATGTGGTGTGTGTAAGGAATTAACTGCTAGAGGAAGTGGTGGAGGCTGATACAATTACAGCATTAAAAAGGCATCTGGATGGATATATGACTAGGAAGGGTTTGGAGGGCTATGAGCCATGTGCTGGCATTGGGTTGGGATATCTGGTCAGCATGAACGAGTTGGACTGAAGGGTCTGTTTCTGTGCTGTATGTCTCTATGACTCTATGACTCTATGAAGTAACTTTCAAAGTAATTAGCTATTAGTTAGAGAGAGCACATAGAAAAAAATGGAAACAAGAAGAATTAAATAAATAGTAAAAGAGGCAAAACAATATGAGGAAAAATGTTCCTCACACAGTGAATGATCAAAGACGGGAATATGCTCCCTATTCCTGTGCTGGAGGCAGGTTCAATTGAGGCGTTTTGGCAATTAAATGGTTATTTGAAAGGAATGAAAGTGCTGAATGCCAGGGAATAGGTAGGAGAATGACTCGAGGCAAGATGCTTATTTGGAGAGCCAGCATTAACATGATGGCAGAATGGTCTCCTCTGCACTACAACATTTCTGCAGTTCAGTCATTCAGTGACTCTGTAAACACCATCTACTAGTCAACCTTATGGTGCAAGGAATAACAATCAGGACTCTGATACCAAGTCACATTTCTTGGGCATAGAAATGAAGCTGTCCATTGACCACAGGTTGGCTTTGGTTTTACAGGGCAAGAGTAATCCTCAGCTTAGTTGCTTATACCCAGCCCTGAGTTTAATGCATTCTCTTTTGTTTAAAAGGTTAGAGGTCACAGGAGATCAGGTGATAGTCCAATAGATTTATTTGGCATCACAATTGACGAAGGAGCAGGGCTCCAAAAGCTTGTGATTTCAAATAAACTAGTTGAACTATAACCTGATGTCGTGTGACTTCTGACTTTGTCCACCTCAGTCCAACACTAGCACCTCCAATCATGGAGTCCAATGTAGGGTTAGGGTTTCCAAAATTCTGGAGAAGAGTCACATTGGGCTCCAAAGATTAATTCTCTTTCTTTCTCTCCACAGCTGCTTCCAGACCTGTTGAGTTTCTTCAGCATTTTCTGTTTTTAATTGTTTAAATTGGCCTGTCTCATTTTTTGCCACTTGATCGGGGAAAGAAACATTTCAGTGCTACTGATTCAGGCTTGGAGCAGCAACAGATGTCATTTTTGCTTTATTGGATAATCCCCAGCCCCAGGAGTTTCCTTTCAGTGATTTGCATTGAGATTGTCGTCAGTGTTTAGCAATGATATCGGTTGGAACCTGAACAGAAATCTCCAAAAGTAGCAAAGTAGAACTCCTGGGTTCCTCATTAAAGTCCTAGCAACTTGGAAAGGTATTTGGCTCCAAACATCATTCAATTCAAGCAGCAGGTGTATCATTTCAAGCTTTGAAAAAAAATGACCAGAAAAATATGTAATATGACTCTTTCTATCGTCATAACTGAATAAATGTAAATTGCATTAATAAGAAATTTGAACTTAAAGACTTAAGATCGGAAAGACTCTTTCAGTTAAGTTGTGAAAACTGAACTCCAAATACCAGTTCGGTTTGTCGGTTTCTCCTTGCCTTTCGACCGTAAGACCATGTGATATAGGGTTAGAAGTAGGCCATTCAGCCCACCTAAGCCTATCTCTTTGGCTGCCCATCTACCAAAGCTACTCATTCCACTTGCTGGCCACAGTGACAAGAAAATTGATTCTGTCAGACTTGGGCTCTCAAAATGTCCATGTTTTCCCGTCTTTCCCTGATCTTGTCCACTCCTCATCGCTTTAATCTCCTTCAGCACCAAAACCATTTGAGATCTCAGCTCCTTTCTATTTCTGGCCCTCTTAGTGTCATAGAGACATACAGCATGGACACAGAACCTTCGTCCATGCCAACCAAATATCCCAACCTAATCTCGTCCCATTTGCCTGCACCTGGCCCATATCCCTCCAAACTCTTGCCATTCATATACCCATGCAGATGCCTTTTAAAATACTGCAACTGTATCAGCCTCCACCACTTCCTCTGGCAGCTCATTTCATACATGCACCACCCTCTGTGTGAAAAAGCGGTTCCTTAGATCTCTTTTATATCTTTTCCCTCTAACCCTAAACCTATGCCCTCTAATTCTGGACACCCCCGCCCATAGTTACTCTATCCATGCCCCTCATGAATTTATAAACCTCCATAAAGTCACCCCTCAACCTCTAATGCTCCAGGGAAAACTGCCCCATCCTATCCAATCTCTCCCTATAGTTCAAATCCTCCAACCCTGGCAACATCCTTGTAAATCTTTTCTGAACACTTTTGAAATTCACACCATCGTTCCGATTGGAAGAAGACCAGAATTGCACGCAATATTCCAAAAGTGGCCTAACCAAAGTCCTGTACAGCTACAACATGACCTCCCAACTCCTGTACTCAATACTCTGACAATAAACAAAAGCATATAAACCTTAATTTTTATCATTCTAGCCTTTGTAAATCTGCTTTGCGCTGCCAAGACCCTGAACTATGGAATTTCCTCTCTTCACCTCTCTGTCTCTCCAGCTCAGTCTCTTCTCTTCTCAGTTGCTACTTAAACACCACCCCTTTGTCCAAACTTTCAGTCATTGGGGAAACGTTTTCACACCGAGGGTGGTGCATGTATGGAATGAACTGCCAGAGGAAGTGATAGTGGCGGATACAATTGCAACATGTAAAAGGTATCTGGGTGTGTAAATGAATGGAAAGAGTTTAGAGGGCTATGGGGCAAATACTGGTCCATAGTACAGCAATGCTGGCAAATGGGACTAGATTAATATCGAATATCTGAACCGTAAAGTGGAGATATCGGAGTTGGACGAGGGTGGACAAGGTCAAAAATCAAATGACACTAGGCTATTGTCCAACAGGTTTATTTGAAATTGCAAGCTTTCGGAGCTCAGCTTCTCTATCATATCATGCCTGAAGAAGTGTAAGACACAGTGTTTACAAGCAAAAAGTTAACAACTTTGAAACTAGCTGCCCTTGTTGAATCCTTTAAACTGTTAGGAGGAAGACTGCTGATTGAAATGCAAAATCCAGATTCCTTTCAAGTCTTTGTCCCTGGATAATTAAAGGGTTCACCAATGTACAAGACGCAGTATCTCAGGTTAGAACATTCACTTTAGGTGTGAGGTGCTGTTTCCAATCTGTCTATGTTTTAAGTTGAGGTCAGGTTTTTTTGACAGAAAGGAATTTTGAGTGAAACAACCCCCCCCCGGATGAGTTGGACTGAAGGGTCTGTTTCTGTGCTGCACTGTGCTCTCTACGATTCTATGTCTCTATCTGTCCTAGTACATTATGTGCCCTGATGATAAAGTTTGTTTGATAAGACCTGCCCTTCAAAGCCTTGGGGAACTTTTCATTGTTAAATGTGCAACATAATGCACATTCTCCCTGCGTCTGCGTGGGTTTCCTCTGGGTGCTCTGGTTTCCTCCCACAATCCAAAAATGTGCAGGTTAGGTGAATTGGCCATGCTAAGTTGCCCATAGTGCTAGGTGAAGGGGTAAATGTAGGAGAATGGGTCTGGGTGGGTTACGCTTCAGCGGGTTGGTGTGGACTTGTTGGGCCGAAGGGCCTGTTTCCACACTGTAAGTATTCTAATTAATCTAATCTAATCTAATAATGAAATGCTTTGAAATCCATCGAATAATATTTGCCTGATCGTGCAACCAAGTCCTGGATTATTCATCATAAAAGCCAATTTCATAGCATTGAAAGATTTCCTATGAATTATCTTCATATTTCTCAACCTATCGACCATTTTTTGAACAAATTAAACTGAAGACAGTGATATAATTGCATCTGCAACGTAACCAGTTCTGGTTAAGAGTCAGTTATTTAGGAAAATTATATAACTTGAGAAAGTGGGTACATTTGGGGGTATGGGGGGAGCAAGAGCATCACAGAATAGTTCGGCCAAATGGCCTGTTCCTGAACTGTAAATTCTGGGTAATTTTCTGCACTCACTGGCCTTTGATCTGCGAATCCCAGCAGTTCAGTGGTAATTATTGTCATTGCTTGTGATCTATGGAATGGTGATTTCTCCTACATTGCCCTAGACTATGACAACTGCTGCAAAAGGAGTCAAGTTTAACATGCCCATACACCCCTCTAGAGTACCTAATCCCTGGTTAATAAGGCCAAATTAATCAGTAGGAAATGTAAGTGATGGGAAAGACTCAAAGGATCAACCATCTCATTAAAAAGCCAGCACTTAAGCACTGCACCACTGACTCTGGCTATTAGCCAGGAGTATGTTTTAAAGCTTCATATCATTTTTCTTTTCCATGTAGTTATTCACTCCCTCATGAGAGATGAAATTCCTACAGTTGAATCCATGAGTGTGTAAACTGCGCTGGGCCTGGTGGAAGGATTAAATTTGACGAGCCAACTAGCCTATTCTCAATCCATATTAAGTTGGATTCTTCTGTCAAGCACACCTGCCAAGAAGGCAGCTTCTGTATTTTGGCTAAATCTCTCTGCACTCAATCAGAAGCTGTTTATTAGCTGACACACGGCTGACATTGGCAAGAGTTAGAGTCGAGAGCTGAGTTCCAGTATAAGACTTAAGGAAGGGAGTCCATCCCATTCTTGTTACCAAAGGATCAGTGCAAGAGTTCAACTGGTTTCCCTTCACACTGTTGAATGATATTGTAGTTGTGAAAATAAAAGGGCAACATTTCATTTTGAGCATTGTTCGTTATGGTTGAGAAGTTTGAGCTTTGGGGCCAGAGCATTGCTGAGAGGAGGTGATGGTGTAGCGGTAATGTTACTGGACTGACCACCCTGAACCTCAGGTTGGTATTCTGAGTGCAAGGCTTCAAATCCCATCATGGCAAATCACCTTTTATCCAAACGTGCGATTAAAAAACTGGCCTCATGGTGATGATACAACCACTGCTGATTGGTGTTTAAAACAAAAAGTCCTGTTCACTAACACTCATTAGTGAAAGAAATCTACCGTTCCTCAAGAGCATTTAGTGAAAGTGAAAACCCAGTGAGTGCACGGTTCAATCCCATTCTGTCCATTATATACCTTCTGACAAAGTTGAAAGCTTAATTAGGTGTTGTGCAAACTCGCTCCTCCTAATGTAGACATGCCCCTCTATTCTGAATAACACTGCCCTAGGTTAACCAGTACCAGCTGTTTGACGTCCCCTCAACAAGGGCCTAAGAATGGAAGAAGCACAAGCAGTAGGCCATTTGGCTCCTTGAGTCTGATCTTCTACCCCAATTTCACTTTTCTGTCTGCTCCTCATATCCTCTTCAAAACCAGTCAGCTGCTTTTTAACTCCAGGATTGTGACTGATTGATTGATTATTGTTGTCACATGTACTTAGACACAGTGAAAAGTATTGTTTTGCATGTTATACAAACAGATGGTGCCACTCAAATTGCATCCGGGGAACAGAACAGAGTGCGGAATGCAGTGTTACAGTCACAGAGAAGGTGCAGAGAGAGATCAGAATTAACATTTGAGAGGTCTGCTCAAAAGAGGGCACTGAATGTGCAAAGTTAGGTTCAAAGCTGGGCGCACCTTGCTGCAGATGCCAATCTAAAACAATATTGGTGCAGTTTTGTGTCTCCAGTCCATGTGTCAAGGGGCTGGTGACTGTGTGATGAGTGAAAACAGGAGGCTTTCAGCTCTTCAGCTCAGGGTCAAGGAGTCAAAGTCCTTTGCTCTGAAAAGCTGTGCACACAGGACATTGCCAACACTTTGTCAAAGGAGATTTGTTTTTGGATAGTTTTACTGAATATCACAGGCAATCCAGACACAAACAAAGGTTCTTCTTGCTGCTGGAAAGATGTGAAAGTGGAAAGTATGACACTGATGACAGACACACCAGTGAGGGCATCACCAGAGAACAGGTACTCCTGATGTGAATCACACCAAGAATTCTTAAGGCAATATTTTCGTGTTAATTCCAGTTTTCTGACTTTGTAAAGGAGTAGCTACAGGAATCACAGTTCACTTACCCATCCAGTGTCAGTTCATTTCCAGTCTCTGTTCATCCCTGATAACTCCACATTCAATGCTATTTGACAGAGTATCGTTAGTATCAATTGAAACACTTCTTGTTCTTACCATTTCTGTCCATTTGCCTCATGTTGTTGCACTGTGTATCCAAACTGGGTGTCTGCTGACCCCCGAATGATTCTTGGCCACTTGGTGTCGATGTTAAATGAGTCACAGGGAACTGTTGGATATAAGAAGCACAATATTAGTGTTTGCCGTCTTCTACATGACCAGTTCTGAGCCTTGAGAACAAGGTAAGCCATTTCTTGCCAAGTTTTAAAATGAAGCGGGGAAGGTCATACATCGGGCACTGTGATGAGATACCGGGCGGTGTACAGGATGAGGTACCAACTGGCCACAGGGTGAATCATTGGCTTGAATTCCAAGACTTCTCTCGCTGCCAGTAGGGATTCACTGACTTCATGATTCGATAATTTGAAACACAGATGTCAATTGGAAAAATGGAATCTAAAAATTGGACAGACAGAAATCCCAAGGTAAACCAAATGCAAGGATTCACCAGCAGCTGTTCCTGGATTTAAATAAATAACTTTGAAAGACAAGCAATTGCTTTCTTGAGTCAAGGAGCCCCATTCAAAGAACAGAATATCTGAGGTGAAGTCTCCTTTACACTGCCCAGAAAGTTGAGTTTTGCGGTATTTCCAAATAACAATATGGTCTGTCATTAACATTGAGATTCCAGTAGCAATTTCTGACAGTAACAAGGTTTTAGAGGGATATGAGCCAAATGCTGGCAAATGGGACTAGATTAATTTAGGATATGGGGTGGGCATGGACAAGTTGGATCAAAGAGTCTGTTTCCAGCCTGTATTTTTCTATGACTCTACAACAAAGCTCAGAGTATAGCTCAGAGAGTCTATAATGCAACACTCAGTCTTACTTGCTGCATATGCAGTTAAAGCAAATCTGCAGATCATGAGGGTGTTCTTGCGGTGCATTAGCAATGTCCCTAGCTGAGGCAGGAAACTTTGGTTGAAGTCCTCCCTGCTCCAGAGGTGTGTAATAACATCCCTGAACAGATTGATTGGGAAATATCTATGGTAAACTTGCTGCCACCATTCTCTTAGAGTAGGGATCTTCAGCACCTGCTTGGCCTTTTCTAATGTGGAGGAAAACCACTAGAACAGGAAGTAGTTTATTTTGTGTGAGTGACCAGTTACAGATTACCCTGACCAGATGAACATTGTTAATGGGACTAGGAGGAAGACCAGATGTTAGGGTTTACTCCTCCAAGAGTTGAAGCTGGTATGTCTATAAACGCATAGTTGGTGGTGCTTTAAACACTCCTCAGCATTAACCGTTTCAGACCCAGATAGCATCTGCCCTTCAGGGACATCTGTTAGTGTCCGTTTACAGATGTATTTTCACATCCAATTCCCTCAGGCTTTCTTGCATCAGAAAGACTGAAGCCATTGTTACAGAGTCCTAACCTTGCCATTAATACCATTTGGCACAGCAACCGTAGCCCCTGAAGATAAAAGGGACCTATTGTCCCAGGCTGTTTGCTATCTCAGCGTCCTCATCAATGTCAAACAAAGTTTCTACTACATGTGTCTCTCTGCTACAGCCAGTGATAGAGCAGTGGCAATGGTACTGGGTCAGTAATCCAGAAGTCCCCATTACTGTTCTGGAGACAATGAGTTCAAATCCCACCACAGCAACAGAAGAGAGTTAAAATCAACTAATACATCTGGACTACAATGAATATTGGTTTTGACATAACCTATATAAGGTTGCTGTAAAAACCCATCGGGTTCACTGATGCAATTCACTGGAGGAAATCTGCTACCCTCACCTGGTCTGGTCTACATATGACTCCAGACCCATAGCTTGAGTGGAAAGTACCCAGTTGCAACAAACCACTATGGGTGCAGGGTGAACTTATAACATACAGACTGCAGCAATTCAAAAACATCAGTCAGCGCTTCTCAGTGGCAATTAGGGATGGGCAGTAAGGAATGGAAAGGCAACAATAATCATCTTGCAGGAAAACAAGAATCAAAATTGTTGCATCACAATTGTATGAATATAAAAAGATCAGAACTAGGAGCTGAAATAGTCCATTTGGTCTTTTGAGTACACTCTGTCATTCTATAAGGTGATGGCTGATCTGTTTGAATTCTACATTCCCGCCTACCCAGTACCATTCATTCCCTTGACTGATACGAATCTTTCTACCTCCACCTTACAAATATTGAACAAAGCGTCTCCACTACCTTCTGAAGCAGAGAATTCCAAAGTCTCATGACCCACACAACACTGACATCTATCCTAAAAGGGGAACTCCTAATTCTGAAACATTGTTCCCCAATTCTAAGCTCACCCACAAGAGGAAACATCCTCTCCAAATCCACTTTGTCAAGATCATTCAGGATTTTATAAACTTCAATCAAGTTACTTCACCTTCTCTAATCTCCAGTAGAAACTTGACAAACCTTTTATCATAAGAGAGCCTGCTCATTTCAAGTATCAATCTAATAAAATTCCCCTGAACTGCTTCCAGTGAATTTATATCATTCCTTCAATAGGAAGACCAAAACTATATATAGTATCCAAGCTCTTGCCTCACCACTACTCTGTCTAACTGAAGCATAACATTCTTACTTCTGTATCAACTTCTCACTGAATCAAGGATAGCATCTGATTGGCCCTCTGAAATTGCCAATTTCCACATCTGTAATTCCACTTACTTTCACGCCTGCCTCATGAAACCATGTCTGGTCTGGGATGCAGTCAGGTTCAAACCTCGCTCTTCGAATGGTGAGGGAGTGAATTTGACACAAACGTATTTTAAGTGAAAATACAGCTGGCAACCATTTCCGGTCTACTGTTCTTAGCAGTGATAATGAATTAAAAGTCACAATTAAAGGTAACAAATTTGCAAAATGGGACATTGACAAGTAATGATACTCAGATTGCCAACAGGGTAAGCAGACTGAAAGGACCATCATGTGCAGGACCGAGGTATATTTCTGCCAGTTCTATTAGCATGGATAAGGAAGGGAAGGAGATACAGGCTGTGTCTGGAAGTCAAAAAGCTTTCATGGAATGTGAGCTTGCTGAGTTGGCAAGTACCTGAGGAAATCCTGAGCTCAAGCATCTGTCTGTCTGCTGGCTTCTTGCCTTTCCTCCAGGTCACTTCCATCATGAAGATGTAATTTTGTTTTAATAAAAAAGACACCTTGTGTGAAGGTAAATGATTTGTTCCTTCATAGTTCATGGTTTGCTCATAATCCAACTTGACAGAGTTAAGGAAAATCATTTTCCCCTTAATATTTTTTGCAGAAGTGGCCAGCAAAGTGCTAGGTAACTGAATTAATGCCGAGGTGCTGGACACTTGCCAGTTAGACAGCTCTCCAAACTAAATCTAAACTAGAAAAACAAGTCATGAATCTGTACTGTAACATGCTGCCAGTCCCATTGAACTGCGCAGTGCTCGAGTTTTACTAAAACTAATCACCCAGTCATTACATTCTTCCTTTCCACACTCTAGGAGCTTCTATTTTCCTCATTTTCACTCATTTACTTTATTCATCGCCCTGCTCATTCTGGTTGTATTTTAATAACGCCCTGGTGTTCAAAATTGCCATGAGGAATGATTGTCTTCACTGGCAGTGATTAAATTAACTTGCTGCAATGGTTTCTCATTGAAATTCACTTGAAAGTACCGTCCATTCCTCAATGTCAGCACCATGTCCTTTTCCCCAGGGCATACAGATCTATGGTAAAGTGTCCTCTGTACTTTGCCCCTACGTCGTCCCTCGGCCCCAACCTTAGATCAGCACCTGTGACAAAGTCAAAACTATGGCTTTCCACAATGCATTTGTCAATTGTACCTGAATTTTATGAAGATAATCAATATGATTAACTCTGTGGGCATTAACTGGGAACTTACTTTGCTCCTATGAATAACAATGGCCTGAAGTTGTAGTTGTTGGGTTAAGAGATATATCTCTGTGTGAATAAAAGCACATAACAGTGCACATAAAGATTGGCTCCAGTTGCATTCTTCATCAGTTGGCTTTCTGGAATGGAAGATCACTGGGAGCCCATACACAAGCACTTTCTCCAGTGCAATGGTTTTATGGATCTTGCTGTCAGCCTGAGGAAGCCTTTATGGATGATTAGAATTGCTTCAGAGTGGAAACAGGTCCTTCTGCCCAACACATCCACAGCAACCCTATCCCCTACATTTACCCTGACTAATAACCTACACTAGGGGCAATTTAGCATGGCCAACTCACTGAACCTGCACATCTTTGGATTGTGGGAGGAAACCTAAGCAAACCCTTGCAGACACAAGGAGAATGTGCGAGTTCCACACAGACAGTCACCTAAGGCTGGAATCGAACCTAGGTCCCTGGCGCTGTCAGGCAATAGTGCTAACGACTGAGCCACTGTACCGCCTTTATCCCAGCAATGAATCCAGTTCCCAAACATAAAAGGCCAATATCTCATGCATTATAACTCTGGTGCTTGTAAGTAGGATGAGCACTGATATTTCTGGGCACATATTTTCATGGATGTGAGCATGTGTGATTGAACACACATTAAAGTCATCAGTATTAAAGTGATTTTACAGATTGTATGTAAATATTAACAGTTTGACTCAGTTTTTTTATTGAATACAATGTGAATCTCTGTTTCAGACTTAAATAACATACTTTTGGATGAAAGAGAGGGTTCTTGAGAAGTTTTATCAGAATGGTTTCAAGGATGTGGGGTTTTCATGAGTGAGGTTAGATTAGAGAAACTAGGATTGAGGAAAGGAAATTGAGGGAAGATTTGATACAGGTGGACAAGACAATTGAAGGTTTAGATAGGGTAGACATGGAAAAATTGCTACCATTAATTGATTATTCAAGGATTACGCAATATTTATTTAATAGGAGAAAGTGAGGACTGCAGATGCTGGAGATCAGAGTCAAAAGGTGTGGCACTGGGAAAGCACAGCAGGTCAGGCAGCATCTGAGGAAGCAAGAGAGTCAATATTTTGGGCATGTTTATTTAATGTTAGGGGCCAGAGTTGCTCGGACAGCTCTGGGAAAGAGCCTTATTATGCAGCAATTAGTCATAAACCTGCCAGCTATGAGGGTGGTGGAAGCAGATATAATCAATTATTAAGAAAGAAATTGGCTGGGAACTGAAGCAAAATAAATTTGCAGGGCTATGGGGTTTGAGCAGGTCAACGGATTAACTGGGTTGACATTGAATGTGATGGGCCAATTGGCCTCTCTATGCTGCAATGACTCAAAACATTTAAAACAAAAACAAATAAAAGTTGACAGAAGAATTCAAATCAAATAATATCAACTAGACCATCACACCCTTAGTCGAAAAGTCTCTTCAGCTTTTGTGCTTGTTTGTTGAAGCTGAGTTGGAGACTGTTAGTCATGTTGACATCAAAGCAAGGCTAATAGCTGGCCAGCAGAGACTTCATTAAGTGAAGAGTTTGACATATCCAGTCACACATGCGCATGCACACACACAGACACACACATACACACACACTCGCACACTCTCCATCAGACACAAAGTTACAAAATCATTCTCAAACTCACAAAGACATGCATGCACTGGGAATTTAATTTTTCCTTGAACTGTTCAATTGTCAAGATCAGTACAGCAGCCAACTCTGCAGCTGAACTGCTCAGTTTAAACCAGATGGCTTGGCCAACACAGTATTGGCCACATCCAGAAAAGCACCATTGCAGCAGACAGCAGCACAAGAACTGATAGCTAAAGACTAGACACTGACCCGTGTCACCATTCCCAGGATGATACAAATCTTCAGGAGAAGGAGCAATGGGGGCAAAAAAGAAAGATTTTGCATTTGTATTGTGTCTTTCAAGACCATAGGATGTTCCAAAGTGCTTTTACAATCAGTTAATTATTTTTGAAACAGGGTCACTGTTGTAATGGTAACAGCTAATTCACACACAATAAATCCCACAACTAGCAATGAAACAACAATCAGATAATATGTTATGAGTTGAGGGAGAAATGCTGACTAGAACAATGGGAGAACTCCCCTCTCTTGAAAGAATGCTTTGAGATCTTTGATTTTTAAATTCATATCTGAAGGTCAGCACCTCTGACAGTGCAGCATTCCCTCAGGACCGCACGGGCACTATCAAACTTGCTTTTGAATCCATAGTCATCTGATGCAGAAACCAGGATGCTATCCGTCGAGACACAAATCTAAAGCAGTGCTAAATGCAATGGCATTGTTTTATGGAGAGTAAGCTGCAGTTAATGAGGAAAAGAGACCAGGGAAATATCAGAGTAATGTCTGTCCAGTCAGTGGACTCTGTAGAACTGCAGCAGTTCAACACAGCAGCTCACCACCACCTTTTTCAGGCCAGTAGGGATGGGCACTAAATGTTGACTTGCCTGGTGACACCCATGTCCTAAGAATGGATAAAGCAAGTGTTGTCCAGTGTGTAGAAAGCATCCCAGATGTCCACCTAATTTGAACAATGTGCTTTTCTCCCCTTTGCCATCTAGACGGCCCTCCACTGCACCATCTCCATTCCCTGTTCCACTGCTCTACATGTCCCCCCCAACACAATTAAGACTGAGTTCTCCTTGACCTTACCTGTCACACCACTAGTCTCTGCATCCAACTCATCATCCTTAAACACTTCCACCAACCCCAACTAGACCCCACTACCAAGAGCATCTTCCCCTCCTCTCTGCCTTCCATGAGGACAATTTCCTTTGATAGTTCTTAGTTTGTACCACTCTCCCCACCAACCACACCCACCACCTCCTTCGGTCCCACCACCCCCCACCCCTCCCAAACCCCCAGGTACCTTGCCCCGCAACCTGAAAAGATGCAAAACCTGCGGGTACACCATCCCCCGCACCTCCTTCCAGGGCCCCAAACAGTCCTTCCAGATAAGACACAGGTTCACCTGCCTCTCCTCCAACTTTACTGCATCGGGTGCTCCCGATGTGATCTTCTCTCCATCAGGGCAACCGAGAATAAACTTTGGTAACAGTTCCCCGAGCATCTCAGCCAGGCCCCAGGGGCCGACCAGACCTCCCAGTCACCTCCCATTTTAATTCCCCTTCCCACTCCCTTGGCCTGCTCCATTGCCACATCGAACCAAACCGTAAACTGGGGGAACAAAACTCATCTTCTGCCTGGGTGGCCTACAGCCCAGAGGACTCAACATCGAGAGGTCTCCAAGTTCAAATAACCTCCCTTCCCATTCCCCAACTTCCTTCCCAGCCCTTTCCCCTCACTCCCACTCTCCCTGCCACCAACCATATTCATTCCTCCCATTGACCAACCAGCTCGTACCCTCTGCCTGTCTTCCCCACTTCACTACCCGACCCCTGCCACCCCCTTTATCTGTAGCTCCCCCCTACACCCACCCCCAGTCCTGAAGAAGGGATACACCCGTAATGTCGACTTCTCCACCTCCTGATGCTGCCTGGCTTGCTGTGTTCTTCCAGCCTCCTGCCTGTCTACAGCTTTAATTGAGCAGTTACATTTTGCTCAATTGGAACAGTCTCACAGAATGTTTGAACACTATCTCTGTGTCCAAGTCTGGACAGGCTGTTGCTGCAGCTCCAACAAATGAAAAAGATTAAATGAAAACTGAAAGAACTGCGGATGCGGCAAATCTGAAACAAGAGCAGAAATTACTGGAAAAGTTCAGCAGGTCTGGCAGCACCTGTGGAGAGAAATCAGAGTTAACATTTTGGGTCCAGTGACCTTTCCTCAGAACAGAATGAAAAAGACCGACAGATTTCTGTGACTGTTACTGGGTTAAAGAAGCTACACTAAACCTCTGGAATGTCACTGACTTCCGAATCTCCAAAGTTACAAACTAGGAGTATAAACAGAGTTGCATATTTTATCAAGGGCAGTGTGAATTTAACTGGTTAGGATTAGGTGAAAGTGAGGACTGCAGATGCTGGAGATCAGAGTCAAGATTAGAGTGGTGCTGGAAAAGCACAGCAGGTCAGATAACATCTGAGGAGCAGGAAATTCGACATTTCGGGCAAAAGCCCTTCATCAGGTTAGGATTAACAGTACGTCTATAATGGTTTAAAAAAAACAGCATCATTAATATGCTCACCCAGCATATTAACAATTTGTATTTTAAAGGCGCGCTGGGCCAAAGAAACAGCTGACAATGCAAATAATAATTGAAGATGTGAAATTGGAGGAGTACTAAGGTGTTGGAGGTTGGAATGCTGAATGAAGTTACAGAGGTAGAGAGGCACAAGTTCTGGTCGAGTTTGAACTCAGGGATGAATACTGTGGTGTTACGAATACTGGGAGACTATTTCAATCAGTGACCATTGGAAGAATGGGTGAATGATACTTGGTGCAATTTAGGGCCTAGGCAGCAGAGATTTACATGAGGCTGCCCACAACAGGCAATGCGAACTCCAACTGGCTGTTGATCTTCCTTTTAAATCAGCAACCTATCTTCAACTTTCTCCTTGACCCTTGACAGTCCGTGTGGCGAAGCTAACCCCACAGACACTGTTATGGGACCACACTTAAGCATTGTGACCCACCAATGACTAACATCTCAACAGTTACCCAGTGACCCTTGTGATTCGAGAGATGTTGATCTGATCTCTCTGCTGATCCGGTTTTGATTAGACCAGTTCTGGATTATTAATTCCAAATAACAGTGGAGGCTAAATTCTTTTGCTATTATGTGGAATTCCTGGCTTTCTCCCAGCGCTTTGGGGAGACCGCGCCCTGCGATTCCACCCTCTTTATCGATGAAAATTACAGCTAATGGCCTTGGTGGTTTTCCTCTGTTTCCCCCATTCTCCTCGTTGCACCGACTCACAGTCCCCAACAGCACTGAATCACCATTCTGTATCTCACATCGGATCAAGCGCAGTCACTGGCTGATTGTTTTGTTCTCTCCTCTGACAGTCGCACTCTCAAGCCGCCTTGCCTTAGGATCCAGGATGCTTCCTGATCCAGGATTTCACATTGCTGTGTGAATGCCACATTAGATGAGACATATAAGATTATGAAAGGATTGGACACTCTGGCAGCAGGAAACATGTTTCTGCTGATGGGCGAGTGCTGAACCAGAGGACACAGCTTAAAAATACGGGGTAGACCATTTAGGACAGAGATGAGGAGAAACTTCTTCACCCAGAGAGTGGTGGCTGTGTGGAATGCTCTGCCCCGGAGGGCAGTGGAGGCCCAGTCTCTGGATTCATTTAAGAAAGAGTTGGATAGAGCTCTCAAAGATCGTGGAATCAAAGGTTATGGAGATAAGGCAGGAAGAGGATACTAATTAGGAATGGTCAGCCATGATCATATTGAATGGCGGTGCAGGCTCGAAGGGCTGAATGGCCTACTCCTGCACCTATTGTCTATTGTCTAGATTTTTCTCAAAGGGGCATGAAACTGAGGCCCACTCTGCCTGCTCAGGTGAACATAAACATCCACATTTGACGAAGAGTAGATGACACCTTTGGGCTGTCTGTCTGAAATTTGCTAACCCTGAGCACAAGAAACAGATTATTTGGTAATTATCTGAGAGCCTGTAATGGGAGCTTTCCTTGCATTAATGGGTTACTGTGTTCCCCTACATTACACCAGTGATGATGTGGAGGTGCCGGTGTTGGACTGGGGTGGACATGATCAGAAGTCACATGACACCAGATTATTGTCTAATAGGTTTATTTGAAATCACAGGCTTTTGGAGCGTTGCTGCTTCATCAGATAAAGTCTTCACTTGACAAAGGAGCAGCGCTCCGAAAGCTTGTGATTTCAAATAAACCTGTTGGACTATAACCTGATGTCATTTAACTTCTGACCTTACACTAGTGATGACATTTCAGAAGTACGGAACTACAGTGACATGGTAAAGATAAAGTCACCGTAGTCCCATGGAGCTGCTCTCTTGTTAGAGGTGCACAACTGATGGTGAGTTTAACCCAAGGGTCATCATGTCTGAGGCAAAGCTGAGAAGGACTTTCATGGTGATGTCAGCCAGTATAGAATTGAACCTACACCATTAGCATCCTACTGCTTTGCAAACCATCCAGCCAACTAAGCTAACCAATCCCAGAGTGTGGTAAAGTCATCACTAGACTTGTAACCCAAAGGCCCGGCCTATTTCTCTGTGGAACGTGAGTTCAAATCCCATCAGGATAGCTGTGAGGATTTCAAATCCAATGAACAAATTTGGAATATCAAGCTAGTCGCAGTAATGTTGACCATGGTAGCTAGCCACTCAAATGCCTGAAATCTGCCATCTTATGTTACAACTTACATGTGACTCCAGAGTCATGGACACACACTGAGACAAACATTGACTGTGCCTGTAGGACCATCAACTCGGTGAAAGACACTCTTTGGTCTGCCCTAACCTTGTTAGTCTTCCAGAACAAGCAGTTGACCCTGACCAAGTGTTGCAGACTAGAAGAAAGTGAGGACTGCAGATGCTGGAGATCAGAGTCGAGAGTGTGGTGCTGGAAAAGCACAGCAGGTCAGGCAGCATCCGGGGAGCAGGAGAATTGATGTTTCGGGCGTAAGCCTTTCGTCAGGAATCAAGCCCTCCTGATGGAGGTCCTATGCTCGAAACATTGATTTTCCTGCTTCTCGGATGCTGCCTGACCTGCTGTGCTTTTCCAGCACCACACTCTGAACAAGTGTTGCAGACTGGCATGTTCCAAGGCCCAGGACTACATGGTGAGGGACACACTAAAGCTTGGGGCAGCTGCCACCGAGGCGCAGTGGGGAAAGGCTATTGTCTGAGGTCTTTCTGCTGAAGAGAAATGGAGATCTGTTCAGTTACCAGACCCTCCTAGTGCCTCAAATGTAAATACGCTCCTGTAAGTGAAAGAGATGTCTTTGGTTTTTTTGGATAGAGTCTAACTCCAATATTGGTTCAATTCCTTGATACACTATTGTACAGAACTGAACTGTGTTTGTGACTATGTATACAAGGATAATTTTTATTCATGAAGCAGCTTTTTGAAATTTAAAAAAATGTGGTTGATTCTGAAATGGCTTGCAATTTGCTCAGCTGAAAAGTAATGAAGAATAGGCAACATATGCTCTTCATATTCCATGAAAGAACAAAGGGAAGTGATCTTGGATCATGTAAGGTCATGGAAAATGTTGTATAAATACAATTCTTTCCTTAAAGATATCATTTCAATCAGTGAAGAGGTTTCGCTGCATCCTCCATGATAATCATGATTTGGAGGTGCCGGTGTTGGACTGGGGTGTACAAAGTGAAAAATCACACAACACCAAGTTACAGTCCAACCAGGTTATTTGGAAGCATTAGCTTTTAGAGCACTGCTCCTTCATCAGGTAGTTGTGGAGCGTAAGATCAGAATCTATAGCGAAAGAATTTATAGTGTGATGCAACTGAAATTATGTACTGAAAAAGACCTGGATTGTTTGTTAAGTCCCTCATCGTTTAGAATGACCATGTTGGATTCAGTTCTTTCAAACGTAAATCCCAGAATTTTTTTTAAAGCTACATTTTCAAGTGAACTTTAACAATAGGTGCCATGTTGACCCAGATAATGCATTGAAGGTGTGAGGTGCCCTGTGTGAGGCTGTCTGTACCCCAATGTTCAGACTGATTTTATTTCTAAAAACAGATTTACAGAACCTTGCATGGATTCATGCTGTTTTTGAGCAAAATAAAATGTAATTCTGCAAGTACAAATTCATCCCACAAACTTATATGTGTGTATATGTGTGAGTGTACCTCTGCACCCTCTCACAGACTTATACCCCTTTACACTCACACTCATACACATACACATAAAAGACATGACACTCTTTCATTAGTATCCTTATGTACAGATGAGGAAGGACACCACTTCGACTGGGCCAACACATCATCCTAGGACAAGCCAAACAGAGACAAGCATGAGAATTCCTAGAAACATGGCATTCCAACCGGAATGCCATCAACAAACACATCAAGTTGGACCCCATTTACTACCCTCTGAGAAAAATAACAGGAAATGATATCACCACAGGAAATTACATCACCAACACAAGGAAACCTAAACACATAAATAGAAAGCGGATCACTAACACCAGTGCTTCACTGGAGGCTTACTGATGATGTTAACTCGTATATTGATGAAACGTCTGAAAATGAACCTTCCAGCTCAGTGAGCAAACCTACATCCATAAATTATACTCCACAACCACCTGATGAAGTAGCAGTGCTCTGAAAGCTAATGCTTCCAAATAAACTTGGGCTATAACCTGGCATTGTGTGATTTTTAACTTTCTCCTCCCTGATTGTCTTTAATGCTATGATCCCTTTCCCCTTCCTAATAAATAATGCCGTTTGGTGGTTAGCCAATATTGAATTTATTATTTCAAGAATAGGCCAACTTAATCAGTCCTGAATACCACTGCTGTTGACTTGATATTTTGAACTCATTATAGTGTAGTAAATCAGAGTGAGATTTACCAGACCCCTTACAGCTCGGTCAGTTTCCCATACCCTAAACCACGAGCCTGCAAACACCACAGGCCTCTCTCATTAAATGGGTTAGTTTGAGTTTGCTGCACAGTCACTTTACATCTCATTCCAACTCACCGTCAGCACGTGTGACATTCTTAAGTGTTTATGAACAAGAAATTGGCCCAATCTACTTTTGTTAAACTGATCCCATTTTCCAAGGAAAATGGCAATTGTTGGCACAAACTGGGAAGGAGTATTTGTGGGTTTGCTTCCATGGCGAACAGTCAAAGTGATCGCGTTGATAGATGTCAAGAGATACTAGGCAAGTGTGCACGGAAGAAGGGGATACAAAGTTATGATGAGAAACTTAACAAAAGAAAGGTGGAATGGGATTTAAATGCCAGTATGGGTGGGATGGGCCAAAAGGCCTTTTCTATGATGTAACTTTACACTCACCAAACCACAGACAAGCTCATTCAACTGTGTATAAAATAGATTGGGATGCTACTGGAAAAGGGGATTAGGAATGATGGATATTTGATGACTGGCACAGATATAATGGGCCAAAGGGCTTCTTTCTGTGGTGTCAAACCTTATGGCTCAATGACTCCAAACATTTCTTCAGCTCCTGGGAAGAAAAGATGTTGTACAAGGTCAGGTGGGATGTTGAATTATTGGGGAAAGGGGGGTGGACTTGGAGTTGGGGAGGACCCTTTAGGAACCCTTTAGTTCATGTTCTGCAGGGTGTGGCCAAACCACAAGGCCTATTTAGAAAGAAATCCTTGTGTTTATCCAGTGATATTTCAACCACCTTGAACTGCTTCAAGTACCTTTGACTCAGCACGACTATCACAAGAGTATATGATTATAACACGGATGAATGTCACATCTAATCATTTCCCCAGGACGGCATGGGATTTTGTTACATTCTTTCACAGGATGTGGATTTGGTTGGCCATCGCTAGCCACCACTTCAGAAAGCAGTGGGGAGCCTTCAGCTACACCAGGCACTCCATGTGCTGTGAGTACATCCACAGTGCGGCTACTTCCAAAATACTGACACAGCAACACTAAAGGTGTGGTCATTCCAAATCAGGATTGTACATGGCTTGGATAGAAACCTGCAAATCCTATAAATCTGCTGCATGTGTCTTTCTAGTTGGTGGAGATTAAGGATTTGAGAGGTGCGTTTGAAGGAGGCTTGAGTTCCTGCAGTGTGGCTTGTTGATGGTACACATTGCTGCTACTGAGCGTCAGTGGTGAAAGGAGGGAACATTGATGAATTACTCAGACACAAGGACGGCCTCCTGCCCTGATTACGGCACTGGCTTAGTGCTGGTCACTGGTCAAAAACAGATGGGTCTCCACATCAAGTCCCTTCTTCACTCTATCTGAATTTTAATGTCAATAAAAAAACTTTGTGCTGTTCAGGAATAGCTGTGTGTAGTCACAGTGCAAGGACTGCTTCCTGTAAGCTGTGAAGCTACCTCACACACACAGCCACTCCAAGGGTTTGTGCATAGCCATCAATGTTGAAAATGTGTTGCTGGAAAAGTGCAGCAGGTCAGGCAGCATCCAAGGAACAGGAAATTCGACATTTTGGGCATAAGCCCTTCATCAGGAATTGAGAGGTTCTGAATAAGCTAAAGCCTTGTTCAAGATGTGACACAGCACTCCTCCAGTGGTACGCCATCAATGTGTCAACATGGCGCACAGCATTGAAGTGCAATTCCTGAAGTCGCTATCCCACACATTCCACAGAAGAAAAGAAATTATTAGAGGGAATGTTGACTGAAGGAAGTGTGAAGTAGAAGTGGAAAGAAAGAATGTAGCACTTCCCAACACCTCATGGTGTTCCCAACCCACCTCACAGCCAAGGAACGCCTTTTGAAGTCTAGTTCTTGTTGTAATGTAAGGAATGTGGCAGTCAGTTTGCACACAGACAGCAATGTGATAATGACCAAGTCATAAAGGACAAGTGAGCAGGACACTGGGGAGAACTGCTCTACCCTTCTTCAATATAATGCAACAGGATTTTAATCATCCAATCAAGAGGTTCTGTATAAGTTAAAGCCTTGTTCAAGATGTGACACAGCACTCCTCCAGTGGTACGTTGGAATGCCAGTCTCGGTTTGTGGGTCCAGCTTTCTGGAGGAGGGTCTAAACACATGACCCTCCTGACTGAGAGGTGACAGCACTACCATGGTTGACAATATCAGCAACCTGGGGAGAGATGGGAGGTATGGGCAGTTCCACACAACTTGCCAGCATTGTTTCTGAATGGCTGCAGTTGATAGCACAGAGTATACTCACAATGCCAAACTCCAGCTGTTTCACAAGGCAATAAAGTGAGTGCAATTAATTTGTTTGGAATTCAAAAATTCCAAGTATTTTGACTACACTTTTCACTGGCCGTGCGGAGAGGTAAACCCAGGCATGTGGAGAGGGATTGTCAAAATACAGTTCACCAGTTACCGTCAGTGATCCTGCAGCCTCCATGGTCTTTTAGCAGGAAATTCACAGGAAGGCAAGCTGGGTTTGACTTTAAGTATCCAGTTCAGTTCAGTGAAGTCATCAGGACCTGGTTCTTAGTTTCAACCCGAGGGAACAGTGACAGCTAAATAGTGGCATGGTGGTTCAGTGGTTAGTACTGCAGCCTCATGGCACCAGGGTCCTGGGTTCAATTCCACCCTCGGGTGACTGTCTGTGTGGAGTTTGCACATTCTCCCTGTGTTTATGTGGGTTTCCTCCTACAGTCGAAAGATGTGCAGGGAGGTGGATTGGCTGTGCTAAATTGCCCATAATGCTCAGGGATGTGTAGGTTAGGTGCATTAGTCAGGGAAAATGGAGAGTAATAGGTTAGGGGGAATGGGTCTGGGTGAGATACTCTTAGGAGGGTTGGTATGGACTTGTTGGGTCAAATGGCCTGTTTCCACACTGTAGGGGTTCCGTGATTCTTAACATAATGAGCCTCACAGCAGATCCAGCGGATTGGGAATCTCATGCCTGGATTTCACCATTCTCTTCCAGATTGAGACCAGTTCTCTAATTTCAGCTTCTCCCACCCATCTGCCCTCTCACACACAGGCCACCATATAGAAAACACCAGCCATGTATAGTTATGTGGCACCTTCAACCCAATGAAACTTCCTGGGCATCTCTCAAAAGGATTAGAAAACAGGACACCAAGCCACATAAAGAGAAAAAAGCTCAGATGCTGAAAAGCTTGATCAACCTGGCCAGTGTTTAGCGGTGTCTTAATGGAGAACCTTAGTGTAGTGAGCTGGAGAGGTATTGGGAAGGAATTCCAGATCCTTGGGTTCAGGTATCTGAAGGCACAACTGCCAGTGATGTGGCGGTCAAAACCAGCAGTAATCAAAAGGCAGAACTTAGAGGAGCAATGCTGAATTGGAGGATGGCTGGCCTAGCTGACTACAGAGACAGGGTTAGGATGACCACAGGGAGGAACATGAGAGCAAGGATGATACTGATTAAACACTAGACATGTCAAGGAGCTGATGTGAGTCAATGAGTATGATGAGTGAACAGAACTTGGTGCAACTTAGGACACAGTTAGTAGAGTTTGGGGCGACCTCAAATACACACAGAGAGGTGAATGTGGGATCCCAGCCAGGAATGAGTTGCAATTGTCAAGCCTTGAAGAGCAACGACATGGATGAGGCTGTCAGCAGCTGATCAGCTGAGGGAAGATGTCAGGTGACAGTAGATTGACTTAGTGCTGGTACAATGTGTGGTTAGAGGTTTACCTGAGGGGCCAACTTTGATCCCAAGGTAGTGACCAACTATAGCAATAAAGTGGATCAAAGAGCAAAGGATCCTGGGATATTGAACTGCTGCCACTATGAGATATGAACATTTTTCAGACATTGACAATCGATAAAATACGTATATGGTGCTTCTATTTAAATTACACCTAAATGATAAATCTTTACATGGTATGGGTTCTGCCGCAGCCAGAAATAGCCTTATTGTCCAAACATTACATTATCCACATCATGGTAAGACCAATAGACAATATCAACTGTAAATGGTGCAGTCAGTGGGTGCTGGGACTTGCCAGCTTGAACCATAACCTTACCTACTCATTATACACGAAGCACAATATTGTCAAGCATAGAAACTAGGAGCAGGAGGAGGCCATTCAGCCCTTCAGGCCTACTCCACCGTTCAACATAATCATGGTTGATCATCAACTCAGTCCCCTGTTCTGTTCTCCTGATGTCCTTTGGTCCCTTGAGCCCTAAGAACTAGATTTAATGCCTTCTTGAAAACATTAAATGCTTTGGCCTCAACCAGTGAATTCCACAGGCTCCCATTCTGTAGGGGAAGACATTTCTCCTCAGCTCAGTCTTAAACAATTTACCCTTTATCCTTCGATAGTTTTCAACCAAACTGTTCAGAGATGTTATGATACACCCCTGGAACAGGATGGACTTGAAACCAAGTCTGCTGGCTCAGAGGTAGGGACATTACCACTCCATCGCAAGAACCTTTTACTTTGTACACTTAGACAGTGACCCCTGGTTCTAAACCCACTGGTTGTTGAGAACATTTACCAGGTCTATTCCTGTTGGAATGTTATAAGTTTCCAGGAGATCCCTCCTAATTCTTATACACTCCAGTGAATAAAGTCCTAACTGATCCAGTCTGTCTTCATAAGGGATGCAAAGCAGGCTGGCAGTGAAGGGAGATGTAGGCAGTTCAGGAATATGTTTTGGGATCATTCTCCATTTTATCCTCAGTGATGAAGAGGTAAGTAAGTAAATGGATCTTGGCTGTTTGCAATTTGACACAAAGAAAACTAATAAATTCCCGTGCCTTTACCACAGTGCTTTAACAGCAAGCTGTAAATGCTTTCAGAGGTGACATATCACCTCAGTCATTCAAAAGCGTGTGTGAATGAGTTTGCCATCTTTCAGCAGCTGCTGGTTAGAGGTCAGGGTAATCTGCTATTGGCATCCCCAGGCCATTCCCAATGGCCTGTAGCCCCTTGTATCCAGGAGAATGAAGCTTCAGGCATGGGCCAAGGGGAGGCGCTGGTGAGCTACAGTGCGCTGGCAGTCACTTCAGTCAATTTCAGAGCATTACACTGCACTGTATACATTGCCATGACAACGGAGCTTGACCAGGAGGATGTGAGGAGAGATCTTTCAAGAATCATGTTCACCCAGAGTTTATAAGAGCAGGGACCACTTTGCTGGTGAGACGTAGACCATTTTCTCATTTTTGGGAAAGTCAGATAAGCATTTGAAAAGAAGGAACACACAGCAACGAACCTGGAGCAGTGGAATTTGTTTAGAATTGTTCTGTGAAAAGTGCTAGCGCCAACACAATGGGCCGAATGGAACCTAAAGTGCTGTCGACTCCTTCCCGAAATAGGAACTAGCCCAAGTCCACATTCCCATTACATTGTAATGATACAAAGTTCAAAACTGACCAGCTACTGACACACAACAGGTTGTGGGTCCAGTGACCCTTCTTCACGCCCTTTAGTTCTGAGGGAGAGTCACTGGATCCAAAATGTTAAGCAAAGAGCATAGAACCCCTACAGTGTGGAAACAGGCCATTTGGCCCAACAAGTCCCTCTGAAGAGTATCCCACCCAGACCCATTCCCCAACATTTCCTCTGACTAATGCACCTAACCTACACATCCCTGAACATTACAGGCAATTTAGCGTTGTCAATCCACCCTAACCTGCACATTTTTGGATTGTACTGGAACACCTGAACGAAGCCCATGCAGATATGGGGAGAATGTACCAACTCCACACATACAGTCGCCCGAGGCTGGAATCGAACCTGGATCCCAGGCGCTTTGTGGCAGTGGTGCTAACCACTGAGCCACCGTGCCACTAGACCGCTGAGTTTTTCCAGCAACTTCTGATTTCCAGCATCCACAGTTCTTTGGGGTTTTTTTTTGCTGATTCTCAACCACATTTTCCGAGTGACTGAGGAATCTGATTTCAGGAATGATAGTCTCACCACAAGCATATTTCCTTCAGCGATGAACACTGCTACATGCGGGTGTGGGTATGCATGTTAGGGCTGAGAAGTTGGTGCAATTGCCTTTAATATTGTGGGTAACCCATTCTGGAGCTGAGATTGCCTTGAACTTTCAGTCCTCTCTGGGCCGTGGTTTGAGGAAGGGATTTCTGGATGACAGTCTGAGTGAATGTCAGTGCCTCAGTGAATCGTGCTGGCAAGTTAACCACTGGGGAACAGTGAGCCAGACAATCACATCACCTGATCTATGTTGTTGACTGAGGGAGGAATATTAGTCCAAGGCAGCAGGAGGGGTTCCAGGGCTCACTCAGTTCAGAGATGATGCAGTTCACTGCAAGAATGGAAGCCAAAACAGAAACAGAATCCTCTTTACAGGATGTTATAATTCAGGAGAGAGGTAGCCGTAATCTCCACATGTTCTCAACACTAGAGTTAGGTTTAAAGACGTGTGCATTATCCAGGAGATTCCTTTACTCCTGCTCCTCCAGAATCCTTACAATGTAGAAGCAGACCTATCTGCCCATTGAGTCCATACCAACTCTCCAAAGAGCATCCTACTCAGACGCACCCTATACCATCATCCCACATTTCCCGTGACTAATCCACCTAGACCTAGGCATTCTGAAATACCACAGGCAATTTAGCATGGCCAATCCACCTAACCTGCATGTTATCGGACTGTGGGAATAAACCAGGGCTCCCAGAGGAAGCCCACTCAGATGTGGGCAGAATGTGCAAACCCCACACAAACAGTCACCTGAGGGTGGAATCGAACCCAGGTCCCTGGTGCTGTGAGGCAGCAGTGCTAACCACTGAGCCATCGTGATGGTCTCAGCTCTTTTAGTCAGGAAGTCACATTGCATTCTGCTGCTACAGCTTTTTAGTCAAGTGATGAGAGACCAGTTTTGGAGATGTTGGCATATGTCCTGGAGATAGTAGTCTCGCCCGAAAGATGATGGACCAGGTCAGATTGGCATGTGGGACTCAGTGAGCGGTAATCTCCCCTCTGAGTTGGAAGATGGTTTTCTCAGGTTCCGCTCCAGATGCTGGAACAGTGAATGCAGGCGGACTCTGGCACAGTACTGAGGGAGTGCTACACTGTGACAAGTGCTGTCTATTAGGTGAAACAATATAGTGAGGCCTCGTGCCAGCTGATGTAAAGGGTGCCATGACAGGAATTTGAAGGACAGTAGAGGAGCTCTCCTCATTCCTGATGAAGGGCTGCTGTCGATTTTCCTGCTCCTCCGATGCTGCCTGACCTGCTGTGCTTTTCCAGCAGCACACTAATCTTGAGCTCTCCTTATGTCCAGCCTAACCAGCAGAAGCAGATTGTCTGGGCACCACTCTTGCTGAGTGCAGATGAGCTCCTTACTTTCCTTCATTACACCAGTGACTCCATTTCAAAACAAGTCAATGACTGGGCTGTAAATAGACTTGGAACTGCCTAAGAGTGTACAAGGCATGATCTAAAATCTTTCTTTCACTGCATTTGGAAGTGCTAATCCCAAACTAATCGGCATACGTAGTAACACAAAGATGCCTGCCCTAACCTCCAAAGACATCAAATGCAACACTTTCCTTCATCTCTTTCCTTTAAATCTGCTGCATGGATCGTTCTGTCAAACTTTGTCAGTTTTCCTCTCATTGCTCCCACGTGTTTGACTCACGTTGTGCCAGGGTGCACACAAACAGGCATCTCCTCTGGTACCTCCTCTAAGTTTTTCACCCACACATCTCACCAATAAGCTATCCAGTTGTGGCGTGCACATGCCCTTTACTGTCACAACTCCAGTTTTCACTTGTATTGGAACCCAAACTGTGCTCAGCATCACCCAGGGAGACTGGGTTACCATAGCAGCTGGGATCAAGTCAGCATAGATCAGAGGTCAAACCTGGGATCTTCCAACAGTACCATTAAATCTAGGCTTTTAAAACTAAATGTTATGAAAAGGATGGTCTCCCTTTTCCTGTTGTGGTGCAGAGGTCATTTCTAATCACTCAAAGCCGATGCATAATCTGTAACTTTCTGTCCCTAATTGAATACGGTAAAGCCTGTTATTTACAGATTCCCTCTCATTGCTGGTGTCACATTGTGAATATAAAGTAAAGCGAGGACTGTACTGAAGCTTTACACATCGTCATTTGAGTGAACAGCTTTTAAAAGCCAAGATCAAAAGCTAGTGACTGTTCCTTTAAAAATGGTCCCACCAAACCCAACACTATAATAACATGATCCATTCTCCTGGAAAGGTTTTCCAGTAGCCACATATACGAATGTCTTTATATTAACAGGAGACACACCACGTTTGCTGATTCTCTCTGAACTGTACGCTGCTTACATTGAGAGGCAATTCACTGAAGTTAAAACACTTTCTCACTCTACTTTGGAATTACTTAATAGATAAATTACCATCAAGAGCACAAGACAGAGAGGCAGAGAGAAGGAAAGCCTGCACATTAGCCAACTTCAGAAAACATTGTATGTGTGTGTTGATTTATACTCCTTCAATATTCAGCTTTTATGTATAACTTGGCTGACTTTGTTGCAATTTCCCTGTGGGAAACTAAGTTAATCAGAACCTTGCATCTCTCTCTTTCTTTTTACCCGTTAGACTGAAATAATAAACCTAGTTGTTTTAAAAAGCCATGGACTGTAAGGAAGACTGTCCCCTACTCTACACCATCTGTCCCCACAAAACCTTTCTCCCCCGACTCACCTGACAGCTGAGTAGTGAACCACACAACAAAGCCACATCTGTACAGATCCATCTGTATAACACTACTCAAAGTCCAAAAGCTGGATCCTGTGGAGCTGCTCTGTCACCGATGTGCGCTTGGTGTGACTTCTTGCTTTCTGACTCTGTCAGTCACTGTAACTGTGAGAGTAGGAGGACTCTTGTAGGAGGGCTTCTGGCATTAGGTCGGGAGATTGCCAGGACGTTTATGATCAGGCTATTTCCTCCCCTTGCCCTGGTCCCTCACACACAGCAGGAGCTCAGTGTTTTTGAAACAGCAATAGCCTGGTGGCTGGAGTTAGCAGGCAATGTATGAAGCACTGATTGCCTGCCTGCAAGTGATGTCAACCAAATGGAGAGGAGGGGAAACCAGAGACTGGCTGTGCTGTAACTCACAGCAAACATTAACTTTACTCTGCACTTTACCTCAGTGACTGTCTTTAATGTGGCTGCTTGGAGGAAATTATAAACAGTGACTATAAAAAGTTAAAGACACAGCATCTTTTGACGCTCATTACTTATACTTTGCCTGACAAAAATGCACTGGGAAAGGTTTCAGCTGAATTCCTTTCAAAAGTAAAAATTAAAATCAGCGCTCCTTTGGATTCTGTAAGTGAATTCCCTTTTACTCCAGGGACAACAAGCTGAAATAAATTTGTTGCAAGTGAAAGGAAGGGGGGAGATGATGGTACTGTGGTAATGTTACTGGGCTTGGCTGATGTTCCAGGGACTTGGGTTCCAGTCCCATCATAGCAGAAATCTTAACTCAGTACAAATCTGAACCAATAACCATGCAACCACTGTCAGCTGTTGTAAAAGCCCATCTGGTTCACTAATGCCTTTCAGGGAAGAAGATCTGCCATCATACCTGCTCTGAACTACCTGTGACTCCAGACCCACAGCAATGTGGTTGACTCTGAGTAATTAGAGATGGCAATAAATGCTGGGGGAGCCACTGACACCAACATCCCACAACGAATGAAACAAAACTTGCACTGGACCTGCAGGGATTGTATTTCTTGTCCCAATTCAAATAGTTTTAAAGTCTAAAACCATTGTTTTCCCATCACCACTGCAGGGTCATTGATCTTGGCCTAGCTGTTGACTGCTCAACTTGATTCTAGAAGAGACCAATGTTGTAATAGGATTGAAAGGGTTAATAGATGATTGAGTGCGGTAGGCACCGTCCACTGTGAAGACAACATGAGGAGTTGTTCAGAGAGTAAAGTAGGATTTTGTTGGAGACAGACTTAAGGTGAGGTATTCTCTATAGTCTCAGTAGCATTTCCACCTTGATCTATAGGAGGCTTTGGTAGTGTTCCTACTGCTTGGCCAGGAGTCCTGCATTCAAATCCCAACTGCTTCAGAGGTGTGTAATAATTTGTCCGAATATGTTGATTAGAAAATATCTATTGATATATGCATATTGATATATATCTTATAGCCTGGAAATAGTTGCTGACATGCAATAGACTACATCTTCTTTAGTGTATGCGATCTCCTTGTTAAAGCAGAAACAAGTTGTCCATTTACACCTGACCATATTAACCCTGAGATGACCCACAGACTTAGAACCAATAGATGGCAGTGCAACCTGCAGCCTGGCAGACCCATAGCCCACACTCCGAATTCCCCACACCCCAGCCTGCTTTCATTATGGGGAGTTTCATCTCAACCTTACATGATGTTTGACCAGGCTGTTTGTACAATGGGATTGTACATGAAGCGTGCTGGAAATACTCAGCAGGGGGATCAGGCAGCATTTGTGGATAGGGGAAACAGTAACAGACAAGGTTTTGGATCAGTCACTGTTCATCTGGTCTGATTAAACTTGTTTCTTTCTCGAGTGAGGAACCAGATCTGCTGATCAGTTCAAACATTTTCTGTGTTTTTATTTCAGGTTATGACCTACCCGCAGAATTTTGCGTTTTTTTATTTTCCCAATTTGCTCTGCCAAAGAGACATTTCATTCTTTTTGGTGGATTTTGCATCAGGGTCAGGAGGTGTCAATGTTGGTGCTATTTCTTACTCCTATAAGCTAGGTCAAGTGTGGATTAACATTCCCCATTCTCTATGCCAACATTGTTCTGGATGTAGGTTTGCTCGCTGAGCTGGAAGGTTCATTTCCAGACGTTTTGTCACCCTACAAGGTCACATCTTCAGTAGGTCTCTGGGCAAAGCACTGCTGATGATTCCTACTTTCTATTTATATGTTTGGGTTTCTTTGGGTTGGTGATGTCATTTCCTGTGGTGATGTCATTTCCTGTGGTGATGTCATTTCCTGTTCTTTTCCTTAGGTGGTGGTAGAGGAGTCTAACTCAATGTGTTTGTTAATAGAGTTCCTGTTGGATCTTTCAGCTCAGCGAGCAAACCGACATCCAGAACCTCAACCTGAGCTACAAATCTTCTCAAAACTCACCAATATTGTTTCCTGCCTCTGATTGCAGAATGAAGGAAAGATTTGCATTGTCATAGCCCCTTTCATACTGTTGGGATATTCTTAAGTGCTTTGTACATTTGACTGTTTGCCCTTGAGCACAGTTCTGATGTTGGAAAGGCAATGATAGTAGTTTACAGACATTGGCTGAGGGGTAAACACTTGCTGGACCATCCGAAGGAACCTCCCGGCTCTCTTGTAAAGCCATCGTGGGATCTGTTGCTCTGTAGAGAAGTCAATTGCAGGAAGTAAGTGTGCAGATACAGCAGGCGGTGAAGAAGGCATTGACATATTGGCCTTTGCAGCAGTAGGATTTGAGTACAGAGCAGGAATGTCTTACTGCAATTGTACAGGGTCTTGGTGAGAACACATTTGGAATATTGCAGGCAGATTTTGGCTCCTTACCTGAGGAAGGATGTTCTGGCTATGAAGGGAGTGCAATGAGCATTTACCAGACTGATTCCCGAGATAGCAAGACTGATGCATGAGGAGAGATTTGTATTTATAGATATTTGTTAGTATATGAAACATCCATTTACTCATTCTTGTTAATCTTATCCCAGCCCTTAACTATTTGTCAAAGTATTGACTATCTTAAATTATCACTCCCTTGTACAGAGACTTCCATGATAGCAAGAAATGCTTCATCTCTGAGCTTGGTGGGTGCTGGAGCCAGGGGTTCTGCAAGGTGTCCTGGGTAATATTTATCCCTAAACCACCATCTTGAAAGCAGACAACTTGATTCCCACTGAGTACACTGCTGGCTTGTGGTGAATGGGTCTTGCCCCATTTTCCACACCAGAAGCCCATCTCAGCTCCGTGTGCAGCTCATACCCAGGAGATAGGAGAGAGCCAAAGCAGGTTTAAATCATGCCATGCTCCCCTATCCCCACTCCAAAGTAGAAATTCCCACCCACAATTGTTTCCAAAGGAATGGGGATTGGTCCTGGATGAAGAAATAGAACCTTGGGACACTGGATCTTGATCAGATGGGCTGAGGAGTGGCAGATCAAGTTTAATTTAGATAAATGTGAAATGCTGCATTTTGGAAAGGCAAATCAGGCCAGGACTTCTACACTGAGTGGCAGGGTCCTGGGGGGTGTTGCTGAACAAAGAGACCTAGGGGTGCAGGTGCATAATTTCTTGAAAGTGGAGTCGCAGATAGACAGGGTGGTGAAGAAGGTGTTTGACACACTTGCCTTCATTGGTCAGGACATTAGCCACAGGGATTGGGATGTCATGTTGCAGCTGTACAGGATATTATTGAGACCACTTTTGGAATACTGCTTACCATTCTGGTTACTCTTCTATAGAAAGGATGTTGCGAAACCTGATAGGGTGCTAAAAAGATTTACAAGGATGTTGCTGGGATTGGAGGGTTTGAGCTCTAGGGAGGGGCTGAATAGACTGAAGCTTTGTTCCCCTGGAGCGTCGGAGACTGAGGAGTGATCTTATAGAAGTTTATAAAATCATGAGGGGCACAGATAGGGTGAAAAGCCAAAGTCTTTTTCCTCAGATGGGGGAGTCCAGAACTAACAGACATAGGTTTAGGGTGAGAAGGGAAAGATTTAAACAGGACTTTAGGGGCAACATTTTCATACAGAGGATGGTGTGTATATGAAATGAGCTGCCAGAGGAAATGTTGGAAGCTGGTACAATACAACATTTAAAAGGCAATTGCCAGGTATATGAATAGGAAGGGTTTGGATGGATATGGGCCAAGTGCTAATAAATGGGATTAGGTCAGATTGAGATGTCTGGTTGGCATGGACGAGTTGGACCGAAGATTTTGTTTCCGTGTTCTATGACTCTTTGACGTGTTGAAAGTCATGGCTTAACTTCACTGACCTAAACCACCCAGCCACCCCACGGTAGCTAACACATGACTCTCGAAGCTCACAGAATCAGACTGAACACTTTGTGGTGATATGACGGGAGAGATACTCATATGGAAGAACATTCAACAGGGCGATTGCAGGACACCCATAACAGCTTTACTGAACAAAGCACTCTGCCACAAATCCCAACCACTCCACCAGTGTAATAAAATCCTACCTTCTTCCTCAGAAAATTAGATTTACTCCCTTTTGTAACACAGAAGTAAAATGAAAAATGACAAAAATGCCAATCTCCATCTCTCATTATTAGTGCATTGACTTGACCCCTGACTGTGAGGCTACAAATGTAATTCAGTGAAACACCATCCTTTCAAAAATCTTTAGAAATATCACAATAATATATAGCGTTTGTGTTGTCCCTTGGGTTTTCTGCTCTGTTTTCCTGCATGCCTTGAATTTTTCTTCTTTTTTTAATCCTCTATTCTGAGATGGGATGCAGGTATTTTTGGCAGAATCAGCCTTTATGACCCATCCTTAATTATTCCTGAACAGAGTGGCTTGCTCAGCCGTCTCAGAGGGCCGTTAACAATCAACCACTTTGCTGTGAGTCTGGAGACTGGACAGGATAAGGACAGGGGATTTTCTTCCCAAAAGAATGCACATGAACCAGATGCTTTATTATATTGATAATTAATGAGAGTTTCATGGTCATCTTTCCAGAAACTAGCTTTTAATTTCAGATTTATGGAACTGGATGCAATCCCAGTGGCTTATGATGTGGGATTTGAAGCCATGTACCTAGGCTATTAGTCTGGGCCTCTGGACCTTTGGTCCTGAGATATTGGCACAATGCTACCATTGGCCTTGAAGATCAACGCTGAGCCAGTTGCTCACTGGGACCTTGGCTAAGTGATTATCTTTAGTATGGGGTTTGTCCTGGTGGAGGAGGTGCTGAATTTCTGAACCATGCCATAGTGGGAGTAGACATATTCCAATACTGACCAGTATGACACTATTCCCAGAGACGGCCCTTTCGTACTGAGGCAGGATGGGACTGATGTGGCTCCACAGCCCCTGTGAGATGGTCCCTTTAGTTGATCATTGAGGGCACGTCCAAGATAGATTAGATTCCCTACAGCACTTTGGCCCAACAAGTCTACCCAGACCCTCTGAAAAGTAACCCACCCAGACCCATTCCCCACCCTATATTCACCCCTGACACTATGAGCAATTTAGCATGGCCAATTCACCTGATCTGCACATCTTTGGATTGTGGGAGGAAACCAGGGCACCCAGGGAGAAACCCACGTAGAGACGGGGAGAATGTGCAAACTCCACACAGACAGTCACTCGAGGCTGGAATCGAACCCGGGTCCCTGGTGTTGTGAGGCAGCAGTGCTAACCACCGAGCCACCGTGCCGCCCATTTTTTTTTCTATTTTTAAGAAAAGAAACACAAACAAAGCCAAAAGAAATTAAAAGATACCGCCTGTGATTTTCCAGCCAGTGTCCAGTTTTCCAACCTGGCGCAGTGGGATCCAGACCCGGGTACCCAGAGGAATGCCCTGGTTGGGGAGTGCAGGGCTTTGGGTTGTAGAGATCCAGGTAGGTCCACTGACAGTCCCTCCCTGCCAGCCTCAGTGAGGGACAGCTAATGGCTTTGCTTAGGAGGGGTACTCGCCCATAAACAACCACACCCCTGCCCCCCCCCCCACCCCACCACGGCACTGATTGTTGGATCAGGTTTCCATTTAAGATACTATAATTGGTCACGGAAATATGAAATGGGAACAAGAGTAGGTCACTGGAACCTTTCAGTCTGCTCCACCACTCAATAAGATGGTGGCTGATCCGATTTTAATTTCAACTCTACATTACTGCATTTCCCTGGTAATCTCTAATCCCCTTGGTCATCAAAAATCTATCCACCTCTGCCTTAAAATATTTGAAGATTCAGCATCTACTGCTTCTTAAGGAACAGAATTCCAAAGAGAAAAAGAATAGTTCCACTTCTGTGTTTTAAATGGATGACTCCTTGATTTTAAACTTGGAAGCCTAGTTCTCGATTGTCCCAAAAGATCCTTTCCACATCCATCCTCAGGGTGGTGAGAAAGCACCTCTAAGTTGAAGCAGCCTTTCAGTTGCTTACCCTCCACATCAGGCTGTTGTTGTGCTCGAGACAGGAGGCCTCTGATTGACCTCTGACCTGTGCTAATTAAGGGGGCACATCCTGGAGAGTGAACCCTGGGGCAGATTTAGGAGCAAAAGCCAGTCCTGATTGGAATTCTCCATCAACATGAAATGAAGCCTAAAGAGGTCAAGAAGTAGGTTGAATTTTGAAGGCCTTCAAAGACAAGGCAGAGTTTGGGCCTAGTTAACCATCCAGCCATGCATTTGGCACCAGTTTTCAGATGGGGGTGTCAGAGATGAGAAATGCTGACTGCTTATACTCCACACACCTGCTTCTGAGTCAAATTCCTGGGTCTTAGGCCCATTGCTGAAAGTGTGTTGCTGGAAAAGCGCAACAGGTCAGGCAGCATCCAAGGAACAGGAAATTTGACGTTTCGGGCATAAGCCCTTCATCAGGAATAGCCCTTCATCAGGAAGCCCTGATGATGGGCTTATGCCCAAAACATCGAATTTCCTGTTCCTTGGATGCTGCCTGACCTGCTGCGCTTTTCCAGCAACATACGTTCAGCTCTGATCTCCAGCATCTGCAGACCTCACTTTCTCCTGTTAGGCCCATTGTCCAAGCTAACATACAAATGCAGATGCAAGGAAGTGCTGCACTGTCAGAGGTATTGTCTTTTAGATGAGACATTAAACCACAGCCTGAGGAATCCACACAGGCTAACATAAAGGAACCCTTGGCATGCTTTTGAAGAAATGCAGAAGAGGTCTCTTTAGCTATCCACCAAACAACATTATTGGAAACAGGTTATCTGATCATTGTCACATTGCTATCTGCGAGACCTCACTGAGTGCACATTGGTTGCTGACTATCTTACGTGACATGAGGTCTTAAGAAACAGGAACGGGAGGATGCCCTTTTGGCCCTCAAACCTGCTTGACCACTCGTGGGTAGGAGGTCGAGGGGTGATGTTATTAAGGTTTATAAAATCATGAGGGGCATAGATAACGTGAATTGCCAGAGGTCTCTGCTCCAGGGTTGGTGAGTCCAAATCAAGAGGGCATAGGTTTAAGGTGAGAGGGTAATGATTTAAAAGGGACCTGAGGGCAACCTTTTCACACAGAGGGTGGTATGTGTATGGAACAAACTGCTAGAGGAAGTGGTAGATGCAGATACAATTACACCATTTAACAGACATTTGGATAGGTAAGTGGATAGGAAATGTTTAAAGGGATACAGAGTAAAGATTAGAGTGGTGCTGGAAAAGCACAGCAGGTCAGGCAGCAACCGAGGAGCAGGAAAATTCCTGATGAAGGGCTTCTGCCTGAAACATCGATTCTCCTGCTCCTCGGATGCTGCTTGACCTGCCGTGCTTTTCCAGCACTACTCTAATCTTGACTCTAATCTCCAGCATCTACAGTCCTCATTTTTGCCTTAAAGAGATATAGGCCAATCTCAGGCAAATGGGACTAGTTCAGTTTAGGAAACCTGGCTGGCATGGATGAGTTGGGCCAAAGGGTCTGTTTCTGTGCTGTATAGATCTTTAAGACTCTTTCAGGTTGAACCTTCAGAACAACCTTCCATTCCATCCTATTCTCAAATCCCTTGTTTCCATTAGCACTCTAGAATCGATCTCTCAGTTAGAGAATTGACACCTCACTGCAGCTGTGAATTGCAGCAATTCAGGACCCTTTCCAGTAAACGTTGCTCTCCAACTCAGTCCTAAATAATCAACCATATAGCCGAGGACTCTGACCACTAGTTCTAAACTATCCAGCCTAGACAGCACTGTTGTCAGCAGCTACTTGTCAAACCCTGGAATAAACGTACATGTCAATATTTCATTCTCCTAAATCCCAGAGAACAAAGGTTTACTTGACTAGATTGGGTTGGAATATCTGGTCGGCATGGACGGGTTGGACCAGAGAGTCTGTTTCCATGCTGTACATCTCTGTGACTCTATGACTCAATTACAGCATTGACCATGCTCCTAAAGTACTTATGTTGCCATAAAGTGGTTTGTGTTGTCCTGTGATTGTGAAAGGTGCTATGTGAATGTAAACTTGTTTTCTCTTCCCCAGGAGAGAAGTGGTGGGGAAATCAATTGTAGCTCCCCCTAGTGCTACAGCTAAAAGTTGGCAACTGCTTATTGTATGAGTTGATTTCTATTTAATATCAAATAAGTCACTGCTCTCAGCTAAATCCTGAAACATTTGGAAACTATACAGACATTGTCTACCATCTGTGACACTCAATGTGGAACTATTTATGTTGGCAAGGTTTTGACCAAGATACATTTAAACGTTTTCTGGTAAATGTACAATCTCTTACTCACACTGTGAGAGTTATTAGGTGGGGTTAACGAAAATCCATTTACATAAAAGACAGAGACAGAGAAATACAACACGGATACTTGCACATGTAGACACTTTCACCCACACATACGTGCACACGGACACACAATATATGCATACAAACACTTATATACAATACAGACATATATGGACATACAACACACACACACATTCACAGTCACACAGCACATACATACAGAGCTATGACAGAAAGGACTTTGCAAAAACCTACAAAAGAGCAGTTGGTCCCAGTCCAAGAGTTTATGGAGTATTACAGCACATTCAGCAGAATCCAACATTTTGGGTAGGAAAAAATTGCTCTACTTTGTTTTGCTGGAAGTGCAATTTTGAGGAATGTCCTCATAAAGTCAGATGCTTAGAATCTTTACAGGATGTGTTCACATTTCTGTCAGAGAAAGTAAGGGTTGCTGAGGGTCCAAGCTGCAGCACACTCCCCTTTCCCTACACAGCATCAGGGTAGTCCAGCATAACATGAGGGCTTGTGATCATCAGATCATTAAATCACACAGCATGGATAGGCGATGCAGGGATTGGAACGATGTCAGCCTGGTGCCCTCATCGAATAGGAGTTCCCTGACTGGGGCTTGTTAACCTGGTCCAATCACAAAGTCCTGGCTGACAGATATCAACAGGACTGTACGTTAGGGCCCGGGTGTCCTTGGAGAAGGAGCACGCGGTGTCCACCAACACCCTGGAGTTGTTCAGGGAGAGGTGGGCGCCGCAGGGAGTGGAGTGCATCATTTCCCCCTCCAACTCTATTTTGATTTAGTTCCTGCCCTCCCCTTCACTGTTTTGATCACACAGCATTGCCCTTTGATGTGAAGGGCACTGCTCGTCACAGGCCACTCGGGTGTTTTCCTACTTTTCCTGGTGGTGGAAATTAAATAAAGATTTGTGCACTTTATGTCTCTCACTGTGTCTCACAGCTGCACACACACACACACACACCATGGGTGCTGGGAAAAAAATAAGCACTACCGCAGTTAGGCGGTAGTGTGGGGGTTAATAAAAAAAAAAAGAAAAGAAAAAAAAAATAAAAAAAAAGAAATAAAGAGGAAAAAAAAAAATCAACAGGACTGTACGTTAGGGCCCGGGTGTCCTTGGAGAAGGAGCACGCGGTGTCCACCAACACCCTGGAGTTGTTCAGGGAGAGGTGGGCGCCGCAGGGAGTGGAGTGCATCATTTCCCCCTCCAACTCTATTTTGATTTAGTTCCTGCCCTCCCCTTCACTGTTTTGATCACACAGCATTGCCCTTTGATGTGAAGGGCACTGCTCGTCACAGGCCACTCGGGTGTTTTCCTACTTTTCCTGGTGGTGGAAATTAAATAAAGATTTGTACACCTTGTGTCTCTCACTGTGTCTCACACCTGCTCACACACACCATGGGTGCTGGGGAAAATAAGCACTACCGCAGTTAGGCGGTAGTGTGGGGTTAATAAAAAAAAAATCAACAGGACTGTACGTTAGGGCCCGGGTGTCCTTGGAGAAGGAGCACGCGGTGTCCACCAACACCCTGGAGTTGTTCAGGGAGAGGTGGGCGCCGCAGGGAGTGGAGTGCATCATTTCCCCCTCCAACTCTATTTTGATTTAGTTCCTGCCCTCCCCTTCACTGTTTTGATCACACAGCATTGCCCTTTGATGTGAAGGGCACTGCTCGTCACAGGCCACTCGGGTGTTTTCCTACTTTTCCTGGTGGTGGAAATTGAATAAAGATTTGTACACCTTGTCTCTCACTAAAAAAAAAATCAACAGGACTGTCTGTCACTGGCCACCCGGGTGTTTTCCTATCTTCCTGATGGTGGAAATTGAATAAGGATTCGTGCACTTTGTGTCTCTCACCTGCACGCACACACCATGGGTGCTGGGGAAAAATAAGCACTATCGCAGTTAGGCGGTAGTGTAGAGGTTGATAAAAGGAAAATAAAAAAGAAGGATTGGCAAGGGCACTGCTTGTCAGAAAAAGTAAACAGGAGATGTGAAGGACACTGTTTGTCACTGACCACGGGTGTTTTCCTATCTTCCTGGTGGTGGAAATAAGAAAATGAAAAAAAAAGAAAAAGAAAATAAAATCAACAGGACTGTCAGGGGTTCTGCTCACTCTCGGAGCCAGTTCTGAACTAGTTGGGTCAGTGATATGTACTATGAACGTATAAATAAAGAATGACTTGGTGACGGGATACTAGCCTTCATGGAGGTATTTTAGGCTTTTGGTAAGAGACATCTAGTATATCTCCCACCTTTCCCTTTCTCCGAACCCCCAGTAAAATGTTGTTCATACCTCATTAGCCAGCGGTGGTTTGCACAGCGTGTAAAACCTAGAAATCTGTGTAGGCCACACATTGACACTGCTCTTGTCCTTGACTCTACAACAGCAACATTAAGTCTGGATATTTAACCCCAGTGTATCTAAACCTCAAAAGAGCAGGCAACAGTTAAACTGACCAAAGTCCTTCCTACAGATTACCTGACCATCTGTTGGATTCTGCTGCTGGTTTCTCTCGTTGCCCAATGTCCTACATGGCAAAGGCAACGGCACTTCAGAAGTTACTTCATTGGTTGCAAAGTGCTTTGGGATATTCTAAAATCATGCAAGTTAGCTAGTCTCTTTTTTTCTAAAAGCTATTCCTTGGCTCAAGGATACTCGGTCCTTGATATTTTTCTGAGGGGTAATAAACCAGGCCGGGCTCCAATCAGTCTGGGTTGGTACTGAGATGAAAAGGATTTTGAGAGGCCTTTTGTTTTTACGTAAATAGATGAGACTTCAGGCCAACGTGGTCATGTTTTAGAAGTGACCTGTATAACGAAAGGGGAGTGGTCAGCTCTGCAGCTGACCTGAGCTGAGCAGTTTTAGTTCAGTCTGACCCAGTAAGGAGTTCAACAGTGAGCTGTGTGGAAACTCTCTCTCTCTTTCTGCTCTTCAACTTTAACTTGTAAACTTATGTTCCATGTATACTGATTTTTATTGGGGTCTGTTGTGTATATGTGGAATAGCATAATTAAGTCTAGTTGGATAGGTTGAGTTCTGTAAGTGTTCTTTATTCTGTTCGTTGTGTTTCATTGTGTAATTTTGTGAATAAATGTTTGTCTGTTTTGAAATCTAGTAGTCAACCTTGCTTACTTAATCCAGATAACTTTCACTGTACACTTACCAAAGCAGATTGTAAAGTTATGGTCTGAGCTGCCTGCTTAAGAATGTTTTGAATGGTCTGGCATAGTCCATAACATTTTTAACACTCCTACTATTCCACAGAGACTTTGAAATACCTAATCAATCTGAGTCAACTTGCCTGGTGAAAATTTAAACTAAGTGTGGTTGTTAACTGTCAATCAGCTTTAATGGGTACAATCCCATGGCAATGTCTCTATCAATCAGAGAGCTCTTGGCAACTGATGAGCAGTGACCTCTCATAAAGTATAAATGTTGGTTTTCCCCAGAATTGGTATTCTTGTGGAGTGTCCTGATGAATCCCAGCGAAAAAACTTCAACAAAATATCTATTTTTTTGGCATTACACACAAGAATCTTTCCCACATTTTGTGCTTGCACTGAGCTCACCTGCAGTCATCGAGTTTTAAGTTATATCAGCATTCCCTCGCTGAAATCCTTGGCTTGCTATGTTGGTCTCCTCGGGATCATTCCTGAATGTCTTGTCATGTATTGGGATTCATTCCTGGGCCTCACATTTTAGGAAGGAGATATTGGCATTGGAGGGGATAACGTGTAGATTCAACAGATCGTTAAATTGAGGGGGGTTCTGACCAAGGTGTTTAAAATGATTTAAAGATTTCCAAGAATAGATAAGGAAAGACTATTTTCTCATGTGAGGAAATCCAGATTAGGCAGCATGAGATGCTGATGAAAGGTTATGAACTGAAACATTAACTTTGTTTCTCTCTCCACAAATGTTGTCAGACCTGCTGAATGTTTTCTGTTATCATCTTAAAATTGGATCTATGCAATTTAAAGACATTTTCCTCCTGTGGAAATTAGAACTACATCTCCACCTACAAGCTGGGAATGCTGGGTAGGTGTCAGCTGTGGGGGAGCAACAGGAATATTGAAATATTCAATATGGAGAGCGTTGATTTTTGGTAAGTGAGGGCAAACAACATGATTGAAGGGCTGAATGGTCTCATTTTGTTCTGTCAAATTTTCAAACCTTTCTGCTGCAGAGTGCACATTTAGGGGTGGACATGGAACTGAGGGCCACTTTTGCCTGAGGTCAAGTGGGCTTTTCTGACATGATTATGCAGTTGTCAGCTCATTATATCACGTGTGTGTGTGTGTGTGTGTGTGTGTGTGTGTGTGTGTGTGTGTGTGTGTGTGTGAGAGAGAGAGAGAGAGAGAGAGAGAGAGAGAGGGAGAGAGAGACAGCGCGTGCACACAGGATGAAACCTGTCGTGGTCAAGGCAGGAAACTGATGCCCCGGCTGTTAGCTTATAGATTAAAGACCCTGTCGCCACTGCTACAGGAAACCTGGATAGGTATAAATTCCTTTCAGGAGTAACAGGCAGTCTCCTGCAGTAAAAGGCCACAGCTAAACCTCTGGCCTTCCCATCCTTCCTTGACCAGCTAGGGTGGCACGGTGGCTCAGTGGTTAGCACCAGGGGCTCGGGTTCGATTCCCACATCGGCCGACTGTCTGTGTGGAGTTTGCATATTCTTGCTGTGTCTGCATGGGTTTTCTCCGGGTGCTATGGTTTCCTCCTGCAACCCAAACATGTGCAGGTTAGATGAATTGGGCATGCTGAGTTGCCCATAGTATCCGGGAAATGCAGGGTTATAGGGAATTGGGTTGAATCTGGTAGGAGGGTTGGTATGGGCTTGATGGGTCAAATGGCCTGCTTCCGTGCTGTAGGGATTCTGTGATGTGCTTCATTTGACTGGGCAGACCTCCTTGACCCCATATGCAGTAACCTCCAGCCTCCTCACTTCAGTCATCCTCTGTGTCCGGTACAACTCCAATCCAGGACAAAGCAGCAGCTACTCAGTCTGAGGTCCAAGAAAGTGACTGCCTCATCGGGTGTATGTCATGCTTAGGCACAAGTTGTTCAGTGAGGAACTTAATTAGGAGGAGGAACTTGATTCTGGTGAACGGGCCTTCACGGTAAATTAATCCCAAAGAGATTCCCATTGCATGAATCTCAACCCACCCTTCAACATTCCAAGAACTTAATTGTAAATTTGTATTTCACCATTGGGAATCTGATTTTTGGTCTCTTGCCTATTTAGATATACCCGCCCAGCTTGCTTCCTGCTCTGAAAACAGCACAATGTTCCATTCAATGTCCCTCCCCCAGTGATAGCAGATAGCATTCTGACAGGGCACCATGAAAGCTAACTATTCATTGAAATGAATATGAACTCGTTGCTACCTTTCCCAATGTTTCCCATGGGCTCATGATTTGTAAACTGGTCTTTTTCACTCACTCAAAGTTTTCTGATACAAAGTAAGCATTTATTTTTGGGCATAGAGTAATTGATTTAAAAAAAAACAACATATACATATACAGCTTTGTCAAGCTAATGAAGCCGGAGTATGGAGAAAATTACTTAAACATGGTGGGCAGGGGGTAACTAAGTGCAGATTGTTAGTTCCTGTACACAGTCAGAACTTAAATCTAATCAAATTCCTTTCTGTGATTACATGCAGTTTTTATATGATGGCTCTCCAAATTGTACCACATTAGGATTCATGGTTATCAGGGGAATGTGTGAATATTAAAGTCAAAAGCAGCAAATGAAACTTGAAGTCAGATACATACCAAGTGTTTGCATTTACTCACCAAGACAGGGATTGATTGAGACGAATAGTTTACTGGCTCAAGTTAGGGGGAAACTCAGGAATGAGAGGATATGCTGATTATACGGAGATGAGAGGAGCACAAGGAGGCTCATTTGGAGCGAAAAAATTAGCACAGACATACTTGGCTGAATGGCTTTTTTTTTGTGTTGCAATATTGATGTCTTTATGCACATTTTTTTTATTGAATCATGTCTTCTTGTCAATGTTTACTGGGAGAAAATGCTCCTCCTGAGTTAAACTCACTTGCCCTCCATTTCTGTTGCTGCTAGGCCTTTCCAGAAGTTCTTAACCAAACATTCATAATGAGGCCATGTGGACAAACAGATGCCTGGCTTTCTCTTTCTGTTCCTAAAGTAGCCAAACAGTGTCATTATAAACGCTTGGTTGAATTCCAAAACACACTGGTAGAGCAGCTCAGTCAGTTGACGCAAATTGACATAATTAGAAGTCACATGACACCAGATTATAATCCAACAGGTTTACCCCGAAATCACAAGCGCTGCTCTGAAAGCTTGTAATTTCAAATAAAACCAAAGGAACAGCCAACATTGTAAATCAGAAAGTAAAACAGAAGTTGCTGGAAAAGCTCAGCAGGACTGGCAGCATCTGTGCAAAGAAATCACACAAATCACGGACGCAAAACGTTAACTTTGATTTCTCTTCACAGAAGCTACCTGCCCTGCTGAGTTTTTCCAGCAACTTCTGATTTCAAATAAACGTGTTGGCTATAACCTGACTTCTATACGTGACTAGGCAGAAGTGGGTACTGCAGGTGATGGAGATTAGAGTCAAGATTAGAGTAGTGCTGGAAATGCACAGCAGGTCAGACAGCATCCGAGGAGCAGGAAAATCGAGGTTTTGGGCAAAAGCCCTTCATCAGGAATGATGACTTCTGATTTTGTCCACTGCAGTCCAACACCAGCATCTTACCATCATAAGTTGACATGGAATTTTAGATTCGATTAAGTTTACAGCTTTGTGAGATTCCAATGTTATTCTTTCTTTGTTTTTTTTAAGAAAGGTCTACCTTTATTTGAACGCAATTAAGAGGCACAAAGTGGTAAAAAGGTTCTGTTTTTGAAGTTATGGTTGGCAGTATCTGTGATGGTTTTAGAAAACTGTATAAATAGACTTCTTTGAAAAGCAGTTCTCAATGAGTATTTCACAAATATTTCCAATGTTATTACATGACTCATTGATTCAATGATGCATGATGCATACTAGGTAAGTGGGCACGGAGGGGATATGAGGGGGAATAGGAATGAGAGGGAACTGTGAGGGATGAAGGACAATAGTATTTAATAGACCGGAGTCAAAATCTCTGTCAACCAAAGGGGACCTTTTAACGAGCATCTGCTTCTGAGTTCAACAGGCCCGAGAAGATTGAGCCTCCCACTTTCCTGCAGTAAAGATAGTACTCATGGAAACCATTTCCATGGAGATGGGCCGAACAGGCACAACATTTCCTGATGCAAGCTTCCTGCCCAGATGGCAAACATCTAATCCCTGTGTAGGGGATAATCCAATCACATGCCAGCTAGGTTTCAAATTCAGTCAGCAATTGGCTGAGATGCTGAATTGCACAGGAGAATCCCAAGGGGATAAAAATTCACCAAAAGCAGACATGCAGCGAAAATTAAAGTATATTAAACTGGAGAAAGATGGATTTAAAATACATTCGAGAGCTTGAGGAGTAGGACTATTCCTCGTTTCACAAAGTCAACATTACAGCACAGCATGTAATACTGGTCAAACTGTGGTGTAAAGTCTTTTTCAGGAAAGGGGTGGGTTAGATTCCCACACAGCCTCAAAAACAAATATGGTCATTGAAGCTTGGGATGGTGGCCAAGGCATGTCAGGGAAAGACAGCAGTTTGAGGTCTTTCTGCTGACGTTAAATTGGACCTTTTTGTTATTGGACCCTTCCTGCGCCTCAAATGCATCTAATCCACATCGGAGAAACTAAATGCAGGCTGGGTGACCACTTTGCCAAATACCTCTGGTCTGTGTGCAAGCATGACCCTGACCTTCCTGTAGATGGTCATCCTGCTCCCATACCCATGTGGGCACAGTTAGTATGTTTAAAAGATCCTTAGATGAGTACATGAATAGGAAGGGAAGGGATAAGGGCCAGGGGTAGGTAAGTGGGACTAGTTTAGTTTGGGATAATATTTGGCATGTTGGAGATGCTGGAGGTCAGAGTGGATAAAGTGTGGAGCTGGAAAAGGAGGAGGGCAGATGACATTTCCAGTTGGAATCTGCCCTCAGCATGCTGTAATGTTCCAGTGAGTCACAACACAAACTGGAGTAGCAACATCTTACCTTCAGACTAGGCTGTTTACAACCTTCTGGGCTCAATCGTGAGTTCAACACTTTCAGATTGTGAACCCAATCCATTCTTTTCTTTCAGCTTTGCTTGTTACATTCTGTAAAAATGTCCTCTCTCCCCTCCCCCCCCACCCCAGTGGGACTGTCTGTCCTTTCCAGTCTGACAGTTGGACACCCCATCGCTCTGCTGTTCTCACATTCTGATCACTTAATCTGAACTATCAACATTAAAAGTTACACAACACGAGGTTATAGTCCAACAGATTTATTTGGAAGTTCAAGCTGCTCCTTCTTCACGTAGCTACCGAAACCTTGTACTTCCAAATAAACCTGTTGGACTATAACCTGGTGTTGTGTGATTTTTAACTTTGTCTAACATGTTGCGATTGTACGCCTCCACCACTTCCTCTGGCAGATCATTCCAGTATTATTACAACATTTAAAAGGCATCTGGATGGGTATATGAATGGGAAGGGTTTGGAGGGATATGGGCCAGGTGCTGGTAGGTGGGACTAGATTGGATTGGGATATCTGGTCAGCATGGACAAGGTGGACCGAAGAGTCTGTCTCCGTGTTGTACATCTCTATGACCTCCACATCATGAACTATCAACATCCTTTCTCCCCCAGCTCTCGAACCACTCCTCAAACCTGCATAAATGTTGCCCCCTCTACACTTCATGCCAGCTCTGATGAAGAGTCATCGAGATTGGAAACATTAGCTTGCTCTGTCTCCATGGATGCTGCCTGACCCACTTTGACCTTTCATTCTTTTTGTTTTCAGTACAGATTCCAACATCTGCAGTAATTTGCTCCTATGTATAAATACAGTTTGATTCAAGTAAGAGAAGCTTTCGGTTTGTTTGGATAGAGTCAAACTCCAATGCTTGTTTGTTTCCTTGATATGCTACATTACAGAACCAAACTGCATCTCTGACTATGTAAATATAAAGATATTTTTAATGGATATAATATGTTTTGAAATAAAAATAAACTTGACCTTCCAGAGCAAGGGGTTGACCCTGACCGAGTGTTGCAGACTGGTCCATTCCAAGGTCTGGGACTACATGCTGAAGGATGAGGTAACGTTTGGGGCAATGGGGAAAGACTACTGTCGGAGATCTTCCTGCCAAAGTTATCGGGTCTTCCAGGTGTCTCAAGTACATGAAATATAAACTTGTTCAAGTAAGAGATGTTTTGGGTTTGTTTGGGTAGAGTCAAACTCCAATGTTTGTTTTTTGCCTTGATATGCTACTGCACAGAACTGAACTGCATCTGTGACTATGTATGTACATTTATATATATATATAAAGATATCTTTGTGAATCTAGTATACTTTTGAGATTTTAAAAAAATCTTGCCTTTTAAAAATTTGTTCTAGCGTTATCAATACACCTATTTTTAATTGCTGTTGCATTCAGCATCCTCAAGGGGCCTGGGGTCACGTCTAGGTCAAGTTGGGTCAGCTCTTTTTCGTGAAGAATATTAGGGAGCCAACTGGACTTTATGAGAATCTAGTGATTGATTGTTTTGCTGTTAATGCCCAAAATATTAGATTTATTCAATTGAAAATCCATAAACTTATTTTTTATTCATTCTCAGAATGAGGGCATTGCTGGCCAGGTCAGCATTTATTGCTCATCCCTAATTGCCCAGAGGGCAGTAAAGAGTCAACCCCATTGCTGTGGGTCTGGAGTCATGTGTAGGCCAGACCAGGTAAGGATAGCAGTTTTCTTCCCTAAAGAACATGAAAGAACCAGATGGGTTTTTCCAACAATCAATTGATCATCATGAGACTCTTACTTCCAGATTTTACTGGGTTCAAATCCTGCTATGGCAGATGGTGGATCCCAGGACAGCAGAACATTACCTGGGTCTCTGGATTAACAGTCTAGTGATAATATCACTAGGCCATTGCCTCCCCATTAATGGGCCTGCTGGCTTTGAAAATCTCAATTCTAGTTTGCCAATTTAGTTACACAACAATGAGGTTACCAAAGTTTGTGAGAAGATTTGTAGCTCGGGTGCTCATTGTAGTTCTGTTTGCCGAGCTGGGAGTTTTTGTTGCAAACATTTCGTCCCCTTTCTAGGTGACATCCTCAGTGCTTGGGAGCCTCCTGTGAAGCGCTTCTGTGCTGATTCCTCCGGCATTTATAGTGGTGTGTCTCTGCCGCTTCTGGTTGTCAGTCGCTGTCCGCTGCAGTGGTCGGTATATAGGGACTAGGTTGATGTGTCTGTTGGTAGAATTTGTGGATGAGTGCCATGCCTCTAGGAACTCCCTGGCTGTTCTCTGTTTGGCTTGCCCTATAATAGTGGTGTTGTCCCAATCGAATTCATGGTGTTTGTCACAATGAGGTTACCACAACATTGAATACTCCGGCCTCTTCAGAAATGCCTAAATCTGATCGAGTAATGTAGAGAGCTCACAGGACAACAGCCTGGCTTGAATAAAAGCAAAGAACTGCAGAAACTGGATATCTGAAATAAAAACTTCTCCAGTTCTGAAGAAGGAGTTGGGAGGTCATGTTGGAGCTGTACAGGACATTGGTTAGGCCACTTTTGGAATATTGTGTGCTATTCTGGTCTCTGTCCCATCGGAAGGATGTTGTGAAAGGGTTGAGAAAAGATTTATAAGGATGTTGCCAGTGTTGGAGGGTTTGAGCTACAGGGAGAAGCTGAATAGGCTGGGGCTGTTTTTGCTGGAGCGTTGGAGGCTGAGGAGTGACCTTATAGAGGTTTATAAAATCATGAGGGGCATGGATATGGTGAGTAGGCAAGGTCTCTTCCCTGGGATGGGGGAGTCCAAAATGAGAAGGTTTAAGGTGAGAGGGGAAAGATTTAAAAGAGACCCAAGGGACAACTTTTTCACACAGAGGGTGCTACATATATGGAATGAGCTGCCAGAGGAAGTGGTGGAGGCAGATTCAATTACAATATTTAAAAGGCATCTGGATGGGTACAGGAATAGGAAGGGTTTGGAGGGATATGGGGCAAATGCTGGTGAATAGGACTGGATTAATTTAGGATATCTGGTCGGCATGGATGAACTGAACCAAAGATTCGCTTTCTGTGTTGTACATCTCTAAGACTATGATCTAAGAGTCACACTGGACTTGAAATATTAACTCTTTTTCTCTCTCCAATGATGCTACTGGGTCTGCTGAGTTTCTCCAGCACTTTGTTTTTATTTTATGCTGACTTCAACTGCGATGTTGTTGAAAAAGATGATTGCCTGCAGTGAGAGCATCACAGGACTCCGGCATGCTAGCAGGCACATTAAGCAGTTTTGATTTCTCTCCTAAATATGCAGAATGCAATATTGAGTATATTTGCAGCATTAGTTCAGACAAACCACAGTCCCGGTGCACTCTTGGTGTTCATAGGCAAAGCTGGTGCCTTGCATATTTCACTGCAGAGATAATAACATTGTGGAATGTGATCTGAAAATCATGCATCATCAAAATCACTGGAGCGACCGAGAGCATGAGAACTATTAATAAAGCATAGAGCATAGAACAGTACAGCACAGAACAGGCCCTTCAGCCCCCGATGTTGTGCCAACCATTGATCCTCATGTATGTACCCTCAAATTTCTGTGACCATATGCATGTCCAGTCTCTTAAATGTCCCCAATGACCTCGCTTCCACAACTACTGCTGGCAACGTATTCCATGCTCTCACAACTCTCTGTGCAAAGATCACAACTCTCTGTGTAAAGATAGGTTTTGAATTTTTTAGATTTCTAGGTTTTATTTACTTTAAGGCTGCTCGTTAGCCTTTGTCAGACTGAAATTTGTCATGTGACATTGGCGTCACCAGGACAATGTCACTAGCTGTCAAAAATGGAAGCAGGAAAGAACTTGCATTTCCATAGCACCTATACCCTCCAAAGATTTTAAAGCGAAGGAAGTCCTTTTGAAACAAAAAAAGAAGCAGCAAGCTCCCACAAACAGCAGCATGACTAGATAACCTGTTCAATGATGCACATTAATGGTCAGGACACCAGGGAAAATGTGGTTGGGATCTTTTAATCTCGCCTGAGTGGACAAACAAGTTCTTGGTTAGTTGCCTTCATCAGACAGACAGCGCCTCTGACAGTGAAGCACTGTCTTAGCACTGCATTGAGGGGTCAGGCAGCACTATGCACTCAGGGCTTGTGGAAGTGGTAGGTGTGGGCACAGTTACCATGTTTAAAAGATACTTAGATGAGTACATGAGTAGGAAGGGGAGGGATAAGGGCCAGGAACAGGTAGGTGGGCCCAGTTTAGTTTGGGATAATATTTGGCATGTCGGAGGTCAGAGTGGATAAAGTGTGGAGCTGGAAAAGGAGGAGGGCAGATGACATTTGCAGTTGGAATCTTTCAGCAGTCCTGATGAAAGGTTCTGATGTGAAACATTGAACACCTACCACCCCCTCCCCCTCCCACCCCCCTCCTCTGATGCTGCTTGACCTCCTGTGCTTTTTCCAGCTCCACTCTTTACCCATAACGTTCAGCATGGACTAGTCAGAGCGACTGTTTCCGAGCTGTTTGACTGTATGATTTCAAGGTTGAATTTAAACCCATAACCAGTGGTGAGAGGGTCACTCACTGAACCAAAGGCAACACCTTGAAAGAATAAAGCACACTTTCTGCAGCTTCCAACACTGGCACAAACAGTTCCCAGGCCAACCTTCAAACAGACTCTACCGGCCTCCAATTTACATTTCAAGCCCCACCACTCAGCTGGAGGCACTGACCTAGGCCTCAGGAAGGCGAGTGTTCTATCCCCGCTGTGGTCATAAAATAATGCCACGTCTTGATTTGGCATGCTGAGGGGTTTATGTGGATTGGGAAAGGTTAAAAATGGAAAGCACATTTGTGTTTTCTCATTCTACTCTTTGTAGAATCTGGAAGCTAGACCAGTTTGTATGGGTGTGACCAGTCCAAATATTTTGGCATTTCCTGACCAACCTCAGACAAGCCACAATTTAACAATTCAACTTTCCAAAGCATACACTATGTCAAATGCACGCACTTCACTGGGTACGCTGGCTTCAGATGGCCTCTCTGAATGGCAGGGAATTGGGTCTATAATGACTTTAACTGGAAAAGACAGGCAGCCCCTCACAGTTATCGTCTGCAAACAATTCTGTTCATAAGTAGCACCCATTCATGGTGTGGCTCCCTTGATTGTGATTTCAAATTTTTGGCACGCTCACAATACTTTCTTTTCTGTAAAGTGCTTCTTTTTAGCATTTGTTTAATTCATGCACAGAATGAGGGTGTCACTGGCCAGGCTAGTATTTATTGCCCATCCCAGGGGGCAATTGCGACTCAACCAGATTGCTGTGGGTCTGGGGTCACATGTAGGTCAGACCAGGTAAGGAAGGAAGTTTCTTTCCCCAAAGGGTATTAGTGAACCAGATGGGTTATTTTCCCCAACTATCGACAATGGATTAATGGTCGTCATTAGATTCTTAATTCCAGATTTTTAGTGAACTCAAAACACCACCACCTGCCTTGGTGGGTTTTAAATCAAAGTCCCCAGAACGTTACCTGAGTCTCTGGATTAACAGCCCAGTGTTAATACCACTAGGCTGTTCCCTCTTAAAGGATCATCACGGCTGTCAGTCTCAGAAGATGCCCAGTGGTTACAAATGGCTCACAATTGTTACAGTACAGTAGTAGGCTATTCAGCCCATCGAGTCTGAGCTAGCTCTCCAAATGAGTATCTCAGCCAGAGCCATTCTCCTGCTTCTCCCCATAACCCCACACATCTTCCTTTTCAGAATACAGTCCCATTCCCTTTTGAATGCCGAAAGTGAACTTAGCTCCACCACACTGAAAGGCTAACCAGTCACCAGATGCTAGCACAATAGGAAAAATCTTTTCCTCCCATCACATTTGCTTCTTTTACTCATTGCATTAAATCTAAAAAAAACCTTGTCATATAGTTTATGAGTGGGACCTGCTGTCATCATCATTGTGGGCTGCATGGTGCCCTCTAGTCATTTAGAAGCTAAGTTCAGGACAAAGGAATGAAGAAGGCCATTCAGCTCCTCAAGCCTCTCATTCAATTCCCTCAGTCCTTTTTTTGGTTCTCTAATCCTTAGTGAGATTGGCCATCAAGATCAATCTGAGTTTTTAATTTTGAATTGAACCCAAGCTGTGTGCAGGAATGAGTTCCAGATTTAACAGTAACAGAAAACCACTCTGTCCATCACTCCTGCTCTCCCATGCAATATGATGGTGGCCAATCCTCTACCTCTCCTCCAGTGCTAGAAAACTTTCTAATGTTACTAGAGGAATGATCTCTCCTTAGAGAGAGAGAAAAAGAGAGAGAAAAAAAGAGAGAGAGAAAAAGAGAGAGAAAAAGAGAGAGAAAAAGAGAGAGAGAGAGAAAAAGAGAGAGAGAGAGAGAAAAGAGAGAGAGAAAAGAGAGAGAGAGAGAAAAGAGAGAGAGAGAGAGAGAGAGAGACAGCTGCTGGTGAATTTAACTCGAGAATTGCCATGCCTCAGGTGCGGGGTAAGGCGGGGATTCACTGGTCACCTCAGACAATAGCGGGAATTGACTACGTACTGTTGATGTCACTCTGTATTGTAACCCAGCCAACTAATCAAGTGGATTTGCCAAGCCTACCCATTTCTTAATTAAATAAATTCAGTGAATTGGCATCCACCTTAAATATTAGAGAACTATACAGGATAAACACCCTCTGAATCTCTCATCTCAGTCCTAAATAGTCTACTATTATTCTGGGGTCAAAATCCCTTGTTCTAGACACTAACATCCCCAGCTTCTTCCAGCCAATGGGAGTGTCTTCCTTCATACTTTTCAGAATTATATCTATATTTCAATAGGATCTCCTGTCATGCTTCTAAATCCAGTGAATACACGCCCAATTGACTCAATCCCTCTTCAAATGGACAAATTTGCTACCTCAGGAATCAGTCTGGTGAACCTTTATTGTACTCCATGTCTAGGAAGTGTATCGTTTCTTAGGTAAGGAGCATCGTTTGTGGTGAAGAATCCACAGCATGATGAAAAGGGACCCAGGAGTCTCCAGATTGTCTATATATGACTCCAGTCTGACATGATGCCGTTGACAGGGACTCGGGTTCAATTCCACCCTTGGGTGACTGTCTGTGGTTATTTGCACATTCTCCCCTTGTCTAAATGGATTTCCTCCCACAGTCCAAAGATGTGCAGGTTGGTTGGATTGGCCACATTAAATTGCCCCACAGTGTCCAGGGATGTGCAGGCTATGTGGGTTAGCCATGGGAAATGCAGGTTTACAGGGAGAAGGTAGGGGAGTGGGTCTGGATGGGATGCATTTCAGAAGGTCAGTATGGATTTGAGGGCTGAATGGCCTGTTTCCACACTGTAAGGATGCTATGACTCTTAATAGGTTCTGTCATGGATGGCCTATCAAGCCATCACTTCTTCAGCATGGCCAGGATGGGAAATCCATGTGGCATTGCCAATGTTACCCACTTCCCTTGGGCAGGGAAAAAAACACTACATCAGCTTCATCCACACAGCCAACATCAGGACGGGACAATTCATCTCACACTGGCACTGACACTGATACATTGCACAAAACATTAAAGAAACACACAACTAAAAGGAGAATAGAATGTCAACTATTATCTCAAGTGGTTTGGAAGGTAAAAAAGGAGGTAGTGATGCTCCCATTGTGAAAGGTCTTTGAACAATCCCATTTGCACTCTAACCGAAGTCCAGGAGAAATATTCCAACAGCGAGAGGGTGTGATGCAGATTCCCCAGATCCATCGTTTATACTTCCTGATTTTGACACTGTATGTCTTAGTGAGGATTCTTCAATCTGATTGGGTGAAAGGATGCTGTCACTCACCTTGCTCACTTGTGCCATTGATCCCTTGCAGAGGGCACTGTCCTGGATAAGTAAGGGCTCTCTAAAGGTCACGCATGTCTGTAGGCAGGCACCAGAGCAACGCACAGCACATGCCATTCCTTGAACACTGAAACCCCCAGGTCAAAATATGTTTTTGTGTTCAGTTGGCAATTTTACCATAACGTATTATTAATTAGTTTTCTAAACACATTAACAAATAAAGACAGCTGAAAACAATATTCTACTTCCATTGGCCTCTAAACGGTTAATGATAAGACATTCCTGATGTTAGATCATCTTTGACTGTTACAGTAACATTTATGTTTGTGTGAGTAATGGGAATAAATAAGCATTTAGGCCCAGGGATACAGTAAATTTCTCAGGAATGCCAGCATTCTAAGCTGAGTTAATGTTGCATGTGAATTGTATCCTTTTTGAGTGGTTTTCCTGTTTTTCCTAATGAGAATAAAGTAATATTTGTTCATCCTGTTGAGCAGTTGGAACTTATCTTAGCATCAGCATATAATCAGATCAAAGTGGGATAAGGCAATTGCCTTATTAAGTACAGTGATAAAGACCTTACAGCCCAGATAAACATATAGTTCAATGAGTACGAATGGCACGCTGTATAGCATTAATTCACATAGTTTATAGGATTCTTGGTTCAATTGCCACAGTGTGTTCAATAATCTGTCCCTAATGGAGGTGTAGGGAGTTGGACTGGTGTGGACAAAAGCAGATGTCACATGACACCAGGTTTTTGTCCAACCAGTTTATTTGAAATCACAAGCTTTCAGAGTGACGCCCCTTTGTCTGGAGACCTGATGGAAAAGATAGCAACTAATTTTTTTCTCTAAAAGGGTTTTGTTTTGGAGGATCCTTCTGGAAAACATGGAAAATTTTGGGATTTGTTCTTGATCAACTGTGATGTCAATGACAATTCGTATTTATGTATGAGTATTTTTTTGCATTTATTTATTATTGTAAGATGTTTCAAGGTGTTCCAAAGGGCATCCTATCAAACTAAAATTTAACCCCAAACCAAATTAAACAAAATTCAAGAAATGGAGCATTACTGAAACCCAGAGTTTGTGTCATATAGAAAATTGTAGATCAAAGAGTAGCAGACAAGTTGTCAGTGTGGGCCCTGGACTTTCTAAGGGGTTGAAGGAGAATTTCTAGAGATCCTGTTCACCTCTCCCTCTCTCCCAGTGTTTTTCAGTATTTTGCCTCTCTCTGTGATAAAGGAACACACAGTGGTGCAGTATACACTATAGTAGGATTCACAACATTAAAAATCACACAACACCAGGTTATAGTCCAACAGGTTTAATTGGAAGCACACTAGCTTTCAGAGCAATACTCCAATCACCTGATAGAGGAGCATCGCTCTGAAAGCTAGTGTGCTTCCAATTAAACCTGTTGGACTATAACCAGGTGTTGTGTGATTTTTAACTTTGTCCACCCAAGTCCAACACCAGCATCTCCAATTCACAACAGAAGCATGTATAATGGTGTAATGAGGCCAGAGTCATATAGATAGAGAGAACAGGAAGGCTGGAAGGGAGTAAGAGCTTTATTTGTAAAGAGTGTCATTTTCTATTAGTCTGTATTTTTGATTATGGACTGAAATAGGAAATAAGATTGTTTTAAAATCATTGATTGGGAATGGGGTTGCTGCACTTTTTGAAAAAAAAGGAATTAGCAAAGCTCATTGTAAGGGGTATTTACATTGCTGCTTTGAGAGGATGCTTGTTACAGACAGCTTGGCACCAGGGGATGTATATAAAGTGAGATTCGGCGGGCTCCAGTAACTGATTGCTTTGTGGAATTGTGACCAGCTGTCACTGAATAAGCCCATCTGCATGTCAGCACTAAGTGGTTGGCTCCTATAGGCTGAACAGCTTGTGGAAGTGAATGATATTTCCAGAAGCTTTTGAACCTCTATAAGTTTATTTGTCTCTCTGCAGTAGAAAATACCTGAAGACTGAGAAAAGCCCATTAATTTTCTATATTTGCTGTAAGCTGTTACTTTAGCTGATGAGCCAGACACCTTATACTTGTAAACGAATCATTCTATGCTTCCTGTAAGGAAGTGACAATTACCTAGAGCAGAGAGATTAAGGAACAGTAAGTCCTACCAGGCATAAGGACCATTTCAACAAGTCTGGTCTTCCCAGCTTTATTTTTCCTTCACCATAGCAGCTATGTGTGTGTGTGTGTATATAGAAGGTGTGCGTGTGTCTGCGTATATCTGAGTGTGTGTATTTGTGTTTCTGGGGGAGTTATAACGTAGTTAGAGTTTTAGCTAACAAAACTGTATACTTCTTATTTATTCATTTTGTGGGATGTGGATGTTTCTGGCTAAGCCAGCATTTTATTGCCCATCCATAGTTGCCCTTGAGAAAACGGAGGTCAGCTGCCTTCTGGGACCACTGCAGTCCACCTGCTGTGGGTTGATCCACAATGCCGTTAGGGAGGGAATTCAGGATGTTGACTTAGTGACAATGAAGGAACAGCGATATACTTCCAAGTCAGCATGGTGAGTGACATGGAGGGGAACTTGCAGGTGATGGTGTTCCTTTGTATCTGCTCCCCTTGTCCTTTTAGATGGAATTGGTCGTGGGATTGGAAGATGCTGTCTGAGGATCTTTAGTGAATATCAACAGTTCATTGTTGTTTGAAGAGTTATGGAGTCATGCAGCATGAAGACAGACCCTTCGGCCCATGTGGAGCTTGGATCTATTCATTTGTAATGAACAGCAGTTCCTGTAGAGTACAGAAATCTGGTCTGTGGTTTCAGCTTGCTGGGTTGAAGTGGATAGGTAAATTGGATTTTTTTTGCAAACCCTGGTGAAATCTTTAGCTTTTGGTATGGCTCCAGGAATACCGGGATTTGATTTGCAATGCCCTATTCCAGCCAAAGGTGACATAGTGTTGATAAGAGTGTGTATGTTGATCAGCAATTATGTAAATAAAGAGTTCTTGCAGGAAGTCCCATGACCTCCAGCAGCATCACTTTGGGAGACTAAATAAAGTTAGATCTTAAATGTGCAACAACACAAGTGGTAGTAGTGTCTACCATTTATCAGATGCAATGCAGTTGAATTTGCCAATGATCATTTGACAGCATCTTCCAAACTTGCGCCCTCTACTCCCAGAAGGAACAGGATTGCAGGCACTGCAAACACTGCCATCTGCTGGCTTCCCTCCAAGCCACACACCATCCTGACAAAGAGCTCTATCCTGATCTCTTCACTATCAAAAAACTGGAATACTGTTCCAAACACCACTGTGGGCATCCTGACTGACAGCAATGGCTCAAGAAGGTAGCTCACCACATCCATTCATCAGCAATGTGGTTTACTCTTAACTGCCGTCTGGCGATGGGTAATAAATATTGGCCTAGCCAGTGATGCCCACATCCCATGAAGGAATCTTTAAAAATCCAGAAGCTGAATTAATAGGAAAAGACTGTATTAATAAAATAATAAGTGGTAACAATCATACAAACATATATTTCAGCAAATATGCTGAAAGTTAATGAAAGGATTTGTCGTTACTATGTCTCAATAACCCATGAGAGTTTGAGAATTTGCAGAGATAGAAAGAGATACCATATAAAACTGCAGACTTCACTCATTCGTTCCCCTTACTTTCCTGGAAATAACTATGTAGCTCATGACACAATTCCATTCTGCAGGCAACAAGGAATGCATAGCAGTGTGCTTCACCACAACTGACCTTTTAAAGAAAGATTGATGGTACTTTAACTCTTGTCAAACCTCAAAATGCCCTCATTTTGCCTCAGTTAGCAGCAATCCCTCCGCTGGGGATCGAAAAATATAAAAGTGACTTTGGTGTATGTGACTGTGTACGTGTGTGTGTGTGTGTGTGTGTGTGTGTGTGTGTGTGTGTGTGTGTGTGTGTGCGCGCGCACGTGTGTATATGTGTGTGTACACGTGTGTTTGTGCGTATGTGTGTGCACGTGTGTGTGTCTGTGTGCACATGCACATGTGTCTGTGTGTGTGTGTGTATATGTGTCTGTTTGTGTGTGTATGTGTCTGTGTGTATGTATGTTTGTGTGTATGTGCATGCGTGTGTGTATGTTTGTGTTTGTGTGTGTATGTTTGTGTCTGTGTGTGTATGTTTGTGTCTGTGTGTGTATGTTTGTGTCTGTGTGTGTCTGCATGTTTGTTTGTGTGTGCACGCATGTGCGTATGTTTGTGTGTGTGCGAGTGTGTATTTTTGAGGATTGATTGAGACTGAGTGATAATATTGTCTTAATGGTGATCATGTAGCCATTATCAATTGTTGTAAAAAGCAATCTGGGTCCCTAATGCCTTCTAGGGCAGGAAATCTGCCATCCTTAACTTTGATCCAGATCCACAGCAATGTTACTGATTCTAACCTGCCTTCTGAGCAATTAGGGATGGGGTAATAAACCCATGAACACTTCTTTTATAACAATGGGGCTATAGCTTGTAAAAAGTATGATGGAGGATGGAAAGAGGGAGGGAACGAAGGTGGAGGCTTTGAAAGGAGGGAGAGCTGTACAAAAGTGGAGAGAACCCATCCACAGATAGGGGATAGGAAGGAAAGGTGGGTGACAACGTCCTGGAAACAGGATCACGGGGAGGGGAGGTCAATTTTATGAACAAATCAAGCTCAGAGAGAACTCTGAGAAAGATGTTGAGCAGAGAGTAGGATGTTAATGTGGCTGAGGGAGACTGGGTTGGCTTTGACTTGGGGGGGGAGGGTGGTGAGAGCAAGAGGAAGGGAGCTTTTTGCCAGAATTGGCTGCAAGAACAAAGGAAATTCAGGCAGGAGGCAGGAGAGAGGACTTCCTTTTCCACACCAGAAGGTTTCTGAAATTGGGGGCAGTTTTGGCATGGGGGATTAAATAGTAGAATCCTTTGCTCTTTTTCCACAGACCTTCTCTATATGCCCAACTCCCAAACCCAACACCACCCTCCCCTATCCCCCAGCACTTTCACTTGCCTAAAACCGGTTATTTTTCAGCTGAAAGATCATCTCTCCCATGGACGCTTCCTCCTGGTCAAATAATCCCAGCACTTCCTGCTTTTATGTCGAATGTTCGGTACAGTCATTTCTACTACAATGCACACTTCTTCAACACGAATTGGCTTTAATGTGATTGAAGAATTTAGACCATTATTTGTCGAACGCAAGTTTTCCTTACCTCTATTGGCTATAATCCACTTCCAGTCCCATTGCTTTAAATGGTGCTGCCATTATGTGATTTTCTTATAACACAGGATTGCACAGGAACCGAAAAATCGCATTGTATCAGAACAGACTGTACCTGCAATATTTTGCTTTTATGCCTCAGTAGTACACAATATGCCCAACCCATGGATTGAGACATCAGTAAGATTCATTGAAGGCTGAATTCTTTGGAATTAAGGAAGTGAAGATACTGACAAATTGGTGAAAGATTAGCCGGAATGAGAGAAGATATAAAGTGTGCTAAGGATAAGAGCTCAAATTGGATATGGGGATAGATTGAGCAGAGTGATGACTATCAAATTGATTGATTACAATGATTGATAATACCTATTAACATAAATGGAGTCATAGAGCTGTATAGCACAGAAACAGACCCCTTGATCCAACTCGTCCATGCTAAATTAATCTAATCCCATTTGCCGGCATTTGGCCCAATTCCCTCTAAACCATTCCTATTCAATAAGCATTCCAGGTGTCTTTCATTTGTTGTAATAGTACCAGCCTCCAACACCTCTTCTAGCAGCTCATTCCATACATGTAGCATACATCTTTTCTCTTTAAATGAGGTAAAGCTGGGCATCTTGCAAAGTTCTCCCTTACCATTAAAGTCATTGGAAATTGTTGCGCATTATTTCCTGAAATCCTTTCATGAGTGACTTATCTTCGCTTGCTCCTTTAATCTTTCATCCTTTTCAACATTTTTCAAACTTTAATTAATAGCAGCTCTAACCCAGGAATCTGAGGTATATGTTAATTACAGAAAACATGTTTTGGCTTCAATGGTACGATATATTTCTCCGATCCTGTGAACACAATTTATTCTAATGGACTCAAAATGGATCACGTTTGCTCAGGAGAATGTTCATTGGTCGAAGGAAGGGAGAGAACTTGGCAGAGAAAATAATTAACTTACACTTTCATGAAAACTTTAAAGGATTTGTGCAATGGCTTGCAGTCATTAATTTGTTAACCCGTCTTTGTCAAACTGAAGGAGGAGATGATGTAAGGAATGGGATGGTTAAATGTCACAACTTCTACATTGACAGCATCCAGACAGCAAAAACAGAAATGGAGTCACTGCCAGATTCTCCCCAGCAGAGTAATTGTCTGGCTATCGAACTGCTCAATTCGTAACATGCTGTTAACCATAATGCATTTACTTACTCCACCTCCTGAAATCAAGACTCAGCACTCACTCTGCCTCCAAATCAGCATTCAATTTCCAACAATCTTAAAGCCATGGTGCTTCAAAGCCAGACTTGGTGTCCTCAGGAATGACAGCAATGTTACTGGAGGAACTGGTAAAAATTTAACTTGAGGAACATCACGTCTCAAATGAATTGGAGAGTCTGAGTCCTTCAAAGTAACCTCAACTGGTGCAGGAATTGAACCCACAATGTTGGCATCACTTTACATTGCAAGCAAGTTATCCAGTCAACTGAGCTAACCCACCCAGTGCTGCCAGGGTAATAAGGCATAGGCCAGATTAAGTAACCTGGAAAGATGAGCAACTGGGTGAAAGGCGATAGGTCACTGCGCAATAGGTGTTTGTGCGTTCTGTCCCACATTGAACAAAAACATTTTTAAAAATCAACTTCAGTTGTAAAAGTTTTAATGTTAATAAATAAGGTCAAAAACCAAGATTGAACATATTTCTACTGTCAATGAGTCGAACAAAGAAATGCAACACTGAAGCACTTCATCCCTGTGTTGGCTCAGCCCTCGGAGTTTGTTTTAATCAGTGAGGCAGTGCATGGCACAAGTAAGTCCATTGAAAAGAAATCTCACCACAGCTGTCCACAGATTCAGACAGTAGCCTGGAACCTACCCAGAATCAATCTTTAAAAGCTCCAGTGACTGCTGCAGAATGCACTCAGCTGGTATCCAATTACTGAGGAATGTTTTCCCCGATTTCACATTTCTGTCTGGTTTGTGTATCTGACCAGCTGATGGAAATCAACAAAAGGCTGAATGTGAAATGACAAAACCAACTGAATGTGTTTAAGTTGCAGGGCTAGGATTGCCAACACACCAGGACACAGCTCTGAGCAAAGAGCAGTGGTGGGGTGGGGTGGAGGAATTGGACAAGAACTAAAACTTGTAGATGTTTTAAAAATTAAAACAACCCTTTAAGAAACCTGTCTCTAATTCTGGCCTCTTGCACTTCCCTGGTTCTAATCACCTTTAGTGACTGTACTTTCTGTTGCTCAGATCCCAGTCTCCCCTCACCTCCCTGCCTCACTTCCCTCCTTTAAATATTGTTAAAGTCTGTTCCTTTGTTAAACTTTTGGTTTATCTCTCAGTGTTTGGGATGTTTTAATATGGCTCTTTATAAATGCAGGTCAGGGGTTATGCAATTGGAAACTGACAAGTGCTGGCTTTCCAATTGGTCACAGAGGGAAGGACAACCCAACCTGGACATTTCTGCCAACCAATGATGAGAATATGGCAACATCATGTGATGCTGCCTCTAAGAATATGTCCAACCACAGGTGGCAACCTTAAGCAGTCTGACCAATCGTACACCTTTTTAGATTTGGGGCCCTGTACTTTAACAAAAGAGAAGGCTGAGGAGTGACCTGACTGAGTGCTTTACTGTTGGGTACATGTGGAGAAGATGTTTTCCATTTGCGGGCGAGCTACTGAAAACCAGGGGGCATAAGCATAAGGCAATCGCTAACAAATCCAAATGGCAATCCAGGAGATGTGGCCATTCCTCAGAGAGTGAGGAGAACATGGAGCTCACTTTCACATGGAACAAGTGAGGCAAATCACACAGATGCATTTAACAGGAAGTTAGGTCAGGAGAGGAGGAAGAGGTACATTGTTGGGCTGAGATGAAGTAGTTACAAGGAGATATTTTTGAAGCATATGGGTCAGTTGATTCTGCTTAAGCCTGCCTAGAGGAATTTCCATCTTTCCCTTCTGCTTTGGATTAATATCCATATTCACCAACATTAGTATTCACCAACCAGGCATGTAATAAACAAAAGCAGAAAGCTCAATAGATCTGGTACCATCAGTGGAAAGAAATTAGAGTTAACTTTTCAGCTCTGGTGACCCTTCCTCAGAACTCAGCCATACGATAATCCCGCAAACGAAAACGTATAAATGGAAATAATTTAAAGATGGGTCTTGTAGATTTCATATGAATGAATGAACAGAAGTTAATTATTTTATTTTTAGATGGGATGTGGGTGTCACTGGAACAGCCAACATTTATGACCTTTACCTAACTGTCCTTCGACGTATTGGCTCTTTCAGCTATTCTGGGATTTCTCCAACCCTTGATGCATTCATGCTGGGTGACAGGGCTCACTGAAGGATGAGATTCCCACGTGACAGCACAGTAATGCTGTGGGGTATCAGCTATTGCTGGAGTAGATGGGAAAGTGTTTCCAGGTATCAACAATTTACCATCAGGAGGTCCATGTGTGGCCCAGAGGTCAGTAGGGTCCAATAGGAGAGGTCGTGGTGAGGGAAAAGAGTCTATAGGCATAGTGTGGGAAAAAGGGAAAAAAAGATAAACAGGAGATGACAGTGCTTGTTACTGGCCACTCGGTGTTTATTCTTCCTGGTGGTGTTTGTATTCATTGTGTCCTACACCATAACACACACAAAATGGGTGCTGGGGAAAAATAAGCACTACCACTGTTAGGAGGTAGTGTGGGGGAAAATAAAATTAGAAAAAAATAAACAGGAGTGTCAGAGGTTCTGTTCCATGTGTAAATAAAGGATGACTTGGTGATGGGATACCAGCCTCTGTGGCGTTATTTCACATTCCTGTTCAAGTACCCACCCAGATGCCTTTTAAATGCTATTAAAAAACACAAAAAAAAACAGGAGATGACGTCCGGGCCTGGTGTCCTTACAGAAAGAGCACACGGTGTCTACCAACACCCTCAGGCTATTCAGAGCAAGGTGGGCACTGTGGAGTGTAGAGTGTTTTATTTCCCCCTCTGACTCCATTTTGAAGTAATCCCTGTGGGCCCCCCCTCCCCCCCACAAACTTTTTACTTTTTGATGACTCAGCATTGCCTTTTGTTGAGGAGGGCAATGCCTGTCATTGGCCACTCGGGTATTTCCTGTCTTCCAGGTGGCGGAATAAAGATTTATGTACTCGCTGTTCATTCACTGTGTCTTACACCTACACACACAACATAGGTGCTGGGGAAAACTAAGCGCCACTGCTGGGGAGAGGATGTGTCCCCTTGTGGAAGAACCTAGAATTAGGCATCAGAGTTTAAAAATCAGGGGTTCCTATTTGCAGTGGAGATGAGGAGAAAGGTTTCTTGTCGGAGGATCAGTAGGTTTTGGAACTCTATTTCTCAAAAGTAAAGATGGATCGATTTGTGTTGAGCGGAGAGTGTGACATGGTCGGGGATGGGTCAGAACTTCATGTTGCAATTAGATCAGCCGGGATCCTATTGAACAACAGAGCAGGCTCACAAAGCTGAATAGAATCCTGTCTCCAGTGCTGGAGCTCTGGCCTCGGTGATTAGATTAAGTCCTGACATGAGCAAAACACACAACAGCTGCCTCTCACACTAATGTGGTAACCAGTGCAACATTTAGATAAAGTGCTCTTTCATCAAATAATACTCCAGGAGGAACAGCACTGACAATGATGGATTAAGATCTACTGCTACTTAGCTAGGTATGCTCAGAGCAGATTGCCAGTATTCATTACAGTGAGTGTTGGAATCATTTGAGGAAAATATTACACCGAGTCAGGATTATGCGTGCAAGTGTTACATCTGGATTCAGCAGAGTGTCAGTCAAAAAGAGAATGATTTGGCCCATTGGAATTCTGTGCTTAGATTAAAATCTACTCTAACGTTAAGTCAAGTGTGCTTGTAAATACTTCAGCAATTGGATAGATCACTTTTCAAGTTCACATGCTCTTTAATTCTTCCTCCTGTAAATTTGCATTCATCTATATTATTGGAAATGACAAGGGGTTGGGCTTAATAAGTGCTCCATGAGGCCCCAAGTCCTCCACAATTGTTTACTAACTGTTCAAGCTGATCATGCTTCTCTGTGACTCCAAACACCCTGCATTGATTTTCACCGGACCCAGGCTGCAGCTGTGAAATTCTCTCCTGATCTGGCCATATGTCTCATCTTTCCACCAGCTTGTGTTTACAGAGTGTTTTTAGCGAGAGCAGATGCAAGTTAACTGAGCTGAGTTGTGTAAGGAAACATTTGGACAAGAAACCCCAAGCTTGAGCAGAGAGGTAGATGTTAAGAGATCTTAAAAGGTGACAAATGTGAAGGGGTTTAGCTGAGGGAGTTCCAAAGTAGCAGCCTGAGATAGCTAAATGTGTAACTGTTGCTATGATCTGTCCCTTGGCAAGGACACCATTTTCAGATGGAATACTTCCCCAAGGTGGGGAGGGGGTGCACTGCCTCTACTTAGTTGTTCACCTGTTCAATTGCAACAAGGTTAAGTTCTAAAGGATCCCTTTCTTTATGATCTCTTATCTCCTAGGCCCAAGTAAACTCACCTTATAAAAGAAGCCAATTTAACCACGTTTTTTGAGTTTATTAATTATTAAATGTAAGGCAAATTAACACAACACACATAACACAGATAAGAAATAAGACAGTCCACAAGATAAGAGTCAAAAAACAAAATACAGAAGTATCCAAACTGTTTGTGATGAGTTGATAGCCATTGCAATGGATGTTACCAGTAGCATTGACATTTGTAGTTGATTCATCGATTATGAAATTCCTGGCTTTGTAAGATAATTGAAACCCATCTGTCTTGATTTGGCAGAGGCTGACTGACAACACTCAGGATGAGACAGAATTTTTCCTTTCCCTTTACCTGCAGTGCCAGGGTGTTTATCAGAGCTGTGACCATTACAGAACGTGTGTCAGGCCACGAACGCTCACAGACTCACAGTGTTGAAGCTCCTGTTTCTGTTGCTCGGAATGAGGCTGCAAATATATCTCTTGGCAAGACAACCATCTTTTTTTTTAAATATTGTGTTCACAGTCTGAGATATTTCCAGGATATTACAAGCTTGGTTTGTAGTGCGTTTTTACCCTTTAAAGCTTTATCAGGCGTAACATTCCAGATTTTCTCTCTCTGGACAACCACAAAACTTACACCTGCAGTCAACTTTTGACCAGAATTACATTTTTAAAAATACATTTGTAATTAAAGCCTGCTATGTCCGAAGGTGGTGATGACAACCATCAATGGGGTGAGAGAAGATGAGAATAAAGAAAGTGAGGACGTGCAAGTTGCTACAACAGGAAAAATTCATATTAATTAAATGTTCATTTTATACTACTCGTGTTAAATTCTATGCAATAGTTAATATTAACTTGCTGCTCTATAAATCATCACAGATCCATGCAGTAATTGTTGGGTTGAGAGATGTATGCTTGTAATGTTCAACGCTGTAAACAATGTACTTTATTGGATAAGGTCTTGGTAAAGTAATACCAGCTCTTTATTCACATAATATACATTTAATAAATCTCCTGAGAACACACATGAACAGTAATCGGTGCTATTGATGTCATCATGGTGTGCCCATTCTGCATTGGAGCCAGAGCTAGACCCACCCAAAGCGATCTGCTGGCCTGCTTACCACTCCATTGGTCAACCCCTCATTGCTGACTTGCCCCCCCCACCCCAATTTGGTTTGATCCTCACTGTTCAGTTGGTGCAGTCTCCACCCTTCAACACCGGCCTCCCCCTCTCAATCACACTGCCCCTCCCCCTCTCAATCACACTGCCCCGCTCCCCTCCAAAACAGTGTCCCTCCCCTTCCATCACACTGCACCCCTCCTCTAATTGAACTGAAACCCTACCCCCCCCCCCCCACTTCTCCAGTGTACTGGTCTCCCCCCTCATTGCTGGCTAATCCCTCTCCATCCTGCTGACTGCAGCCACAGTCTCCCCACTCCACAACCATCCCTCCTCCCCACCATTGCTCTCTGGTTCAGGTCTTTCCCATTGTTACATGGGATAATAGCGTTTGTACATCCTACTGCATTATCGTTGATGTTTAACACCAGAAGGAGCAGAAATCTCCCATGTCCAATCAGGCAGTGAGTGAGTTCATTCACAGGCAGTAACATCAAAGGTGATGTGCCTGTGTGCACTGTGAGTGCGCCTCCTGCTGTTGACACATTATGGTGCAATATGGAGCTCTGCTTCACTGACTTTCTCCACAGTAAATGTTTCTCTCTCTGCTTTCTACACATATCACAGTCATTGGTAAAGAGGCAGCCAGTGGGATGGCTAGATCACTGACAGATTGTCATTAACCCTTTCCTCCCCAGATTTTCCCTTTCATTAATGTGGAAAGATGTGAGGGATGTGCAAGAGGTGAGAGTTTGAGAAACATAAGAGTTCTCAGAGGGTTGTAGAACTGGAAGAAGTTGGAAAAATAGAGAGAGATGAGGCCATTGAGGGATTTGAAGACAAGGATTAGAATTTTAAGTGTAAGACATTTGAAGAGCTCAATCTAATTTGGGCTAATCAATACCTTCATGGTGATGAAGTTAAAAATCACACAACACCAGGTTATAGTCCAACACGTTTAATTGGAAGGTGTGCTTCCAATTAAACCTGTTGGACTATAACCTGGTGTTGTGTGATTTTTAACTTTGTACACCCCAGTCCAACACCGGCATCTCCAAATCATTCATGGTGATGGGTGAACAGAAGTTTTGTCTTTGGAGGATTGAAGAATGATACACCTCTCTCAATGTTTCTTTGTTAATTGTGTGTGCAGTGATCCTATGGTTAAATGGACACATGCACTGCATGGTGTGGGGCTGAAATTTACAGAACTGCAAACTCAGTGCCTGCTCTGCGCTGAATTAGACTGACTGCAAAGCTGGGCTCTTACTGTCAGTTCCAATTCATTTGGATAAAAGGAGGGAGATCTAACCAGGGTTCCTGCTCCTCATCACTGTCCAGTGGCCTCTTGCTGGAGAGTGCACACCACTGGGTTCAGGGTGAGGACAGAATTAGGTTAGATTGCGAAGCCTCCTGCTGCCTAATAGCCAGCTGAAAAGCACAATGTAAAGTTGCACATGGAGAATGGTCAATTGGACAAACTAGTGGAGTGGTTCCCAGACGGACAGAAACATATTCCAGCAAATAAGCTCCAAGAGAGGAATTAAACCTTAAGGATCAAATCAGTCATAAACAATTATATGTAATTAAATTGTCATCAATATTTATATCCTATCAGGAAAAGTGCTGAGTATGCTGATAGTTAACCTCTGGGGAACTGACTGTATACAAGGCATTTTGAATCTCAATTAGGTCACTCTTTCTTTATCCTGAATCCTGCTCTTACTGAATGAAAGCAATGATAGTAGTGCAAAGCCAGTCTATTCTCATATGAAGTGGTAGCTCTATCTCAAATGCAAAGGAACATACTGAGCAATGTGAAAGGTTCATCCAGAACCTGGGTTAAATAGAGGTCACTTGTACACACTTAATCCCCAACAAAGATCTTTGTCAGCACAATGTCAGAGTTGGTTTAAAACAGTCACTTGCTACTGTTATTGGCAGACAGAACACTGGACATCCCTTGCCAAACTGGTTTCCCAATCCTGACTATTCTGACTCCCACTGCCACTGACTAACCAACACTTCAGCCAACTCTTAAATCGAACTTATCCCGAGCTATCAGCCAGTCAGGCCTGCAGAATATGCTGCACACAACCTCCTCTGCTCAACCTCATCCCACACATTCAGCACGTCCTTCTATTCCTCTATCTCTCATGTATGAAGCTATCTCCCCCATAAATGTGTCTACGCTTTCCATTACCATTCCTGAAATTTCATGTCCTAAACACTCTCAGGATCAGTTTATCCTGAATTGGATTTATAAACAGCTCAGACGTATTTTTGTATATAGGTCTGAAAGAATTAATACTTGATTGACAGCAGTAAACACCAGCCACTGGGACTTTGCCAGACAATCAAAGGAGCCTGTAGTAGTCAGACATGGGGCAAGTGGTCCCCTGCCTGTCTCTGCATTAATGTAGGTCAGGAAAGTGAAGGGTCACTGGACTCGAGGTGTTAACTGTTTCTCCCCACAGATTCTGCCAGACCTGTTGTGTTTCTCCAGTAATTTCTGTTCGCGTGTGAGGATCATAAGCTCAGCTTTGATATCATTGAATAGTAGAGTGGACTCAATGGGCTGAATGGCCTTCTCCAGCTTTTATGTCTTAAGGTCTTGCAGGTCATATTCCTGTAACCTGTAAGTAGTTGGGAGTAATGCAATAAACTTGATAATGTTTACTCACCAGAAAGGCGAATATTCTAATTCATGTGAGATTACTTCAGGCTTGTAGAACCCACACACAATGTTATTACCCTTAAGTCTGCTCTCTGCTTCAGATAGAATGACCTTCCATACATCGATTCTGTAAGAGCCCTTTATAATTTTGAAGTCTATGATCAGGTCACATTTTCCCTTTCCGAGAAAAAACTGTCACAAGCTATTTAATCTTTCCCGATAGTTGTAGTCTCTCAGTTCTGGTATCACCCTTATCAATCTTTAGCTTTAACCCTCTGCAGTTTCTCTATCTCAGTTTGAGAGAGTGGGAATGGAATGAAGGATTCAGTCCCACATCTCCTTCCTTTATTTTATAAAAATCATTGACCAAAACCCAGCAAGGAAGAGCAACACCAAGACTAAGAAGAGGGGCGGCACGGTGGCACAGTGGTTAGCACTGCTGCCTCACAGCGCCAGGGACCTGGGTTCAATTCCCGCCTCAGGTGACTGACTGTGTGGAGTTTGCACGTTCTCCCCGTGTCTGCGTGGGTTTCCTCCGGGTGCTCCGGTTTCCTCCCACAGTCCAAAGATGTGTGGGTCAGGTGAATTGGCCATGCTAAATTGCCCGTAGTGTTAGGTAAGGGGTATATGTAGGGGTATGGGTGGGTTGCGCTTCGGCGGGTCGGTGTGGACTTGTTGGGCCGAAGGGCCTGTTTCCACACTGTAAGTAATCTAATCTAATCTAAAAAGACAGAGAGCAAGAAACAATGACTGACGACCCACAGCCATATCACAAAAGGAACTTTAAAGTGAGCAGGTAGTTTGAGGATATTTTCACCCCAACAATCTTCGTTTAGACTGGATCCGAGCTCTGTGAGTTAAAAGGTTCCTGATAAACCCGCTGCAATACCCAGTCCTGTGTACTGAATGGAAATCAAATCTATTGCACATCTAACCTTAGCTCCAATTCCTGGTAGGATTGAGGGATGTAGGGGGATTGTGGCGATAGTGGCTTGGATATAAATTGACAATGCATCCATCTTCCAGGCACAAAACTGGGAGCCAAATGTCAAATACAGTGAGCAGCATGTCCACTTCTCCTATGCTGGACTCAGTTGGGTTTGAGTGTCCAACTCACAGAATCCCTACACAGTGGAAGTAGGCCATTCAGCCCATCACTGACCCTCCAAAGAGCATCCCACTTCCCTATAGACCAACATTTCCTATGACTAATCCACTTGACCTGATGAACTGTGGGAGGAAACTGGGGCACCTAGTGGAAGCCCATGTAGACACGGAGAGGACATGCAAACTCCATACAGTCACCTAAGGGTGGGATCGAACCCAGGGCCCTGGCACTTTCCAGCAGCAATGCTAACGACTGACTCACTGTGCCACCCACTGCAACAACTCGAAGTAAAACATTTGAATAGAATTATATTAAAATTCTGTTGTCAGACTCTTTTGTGATACAGGACCTGACCCAATACTTGACACACCAGGTGATAAGCACGCTCAGTAATTCACTGAACTCTAGCATGGTACTTTAGGAACATTTCTGAAAAGGTTGTTCCACAACATGCATCTTTGGTGCTAGCTTGACCCAACGTTGGCTAAAATGTTGAACTCTGAGGTTTATTTGACCTGTTTCCTGTCCCACAGCGTCATATCCACCAAGGGGAGGTGATGGTGTAGTGCTAATGTCACTGGCCTGGTAATCCAGCACCCCAGGGCAATATACTGCAGACATGGGCTGGAATCCCATTATGGCGGATGGTAATACTTAAATTTAATTTTAAAATTCTAAAATAAAGAGCTGGCCTCATAGTAATGGTGTAATGACTGCTGGGTAAAAGTCCATCCAGAAGAAAATCTGCCATCCTTACCTGGTCTGGCCTACTTGTGACGACCACAACAGTGTGGCTAACTCCCACCAAATAGGGACGGGCAATAAATGCTAACGATGCTGACCTCCCACAAACAAAGAAAACTTCAGCTTGTGGTGCTCTTCAAAGCTCTTTTGCAGCAGTCAAAGTTGGGACGCCTCAGGCGACCGAGGATGACCAAGTGGAGAAGAGAAAGAGGAAGAAGTTGGGAGAGACAGGAAGAGGGAAGAGTCATTGGGGAGAACATCCCCTCTCTGAACGTGTCAGAGGACCCTCTGTCTCAGGCAGCATCCTTCACAAAGATGCCTATCACACAGCTGCATCAATGGTTATAGTCACATCTCATGAGTGCTCCAGGAATAATGACTCTGACATGGAGAGGATACACAACAGTCTTTTGTTGTGATGCATTCATTGGTCTACTGGAGTTAGGGGACAGTGCAGTTGGGCAGTGACACAAGTACCCTTTCTCCATCACTGATACTCTGCCACCAGTGCCCACTGGAGAGCCACACCTTGTCACTACCCAATAGGGGAGCATCACATCCAGAAGGCAATCAGACAATTGAGTGTTTATGTACAGTCAGCTAAAGGGAACAGAGAGGAAGCCAATATAGGCTGCAGTACCACCTCCCCCTCCCCCACAATGTGAACCAAATGCATTTCAACCTGAGGGTCCACGATGCAGTCAGGTCTTACCCACGGGCACCAGGACCTACCCAGCTCTCACCCACTGGCACCAGGACCTACCCAGCTCTCACCCACTGGCACTGTGACACAGCCAGCATTCACCCACTGGCACTGCAACACAGCCAGCTCTCACCCACTGGCACCAGGATACAGCCAGCTCTCACCCACTGGCACTGTGATACAGCCAGCTCTCACCCACTGGCACCGGGACACAGCCAGCTCTCACCCACTGGCACCAGGATACAGCCAGCTCTCACCCACTGGCACCGGGACACAGCCAGCTCTCACCCTTGGGCACTGGGACACAGCCAGCTCTCACCCACTGGCACCAGGACACAGCCAGCTCTCACCCTTGGGCACTGGGACACAGCCAGCTCTCACCCACTGGCACTGGGATACAGCCAGCTCTCACCCACTGGCATCAGGACACAGCCAGCTCTCACCCACTGGCACCAAGAACAGCCAGCTCTCACCAACTGGCACTGGGACACAGCCAGCTCTCACCCACTGGCACCGGGACACAGCCAGCTCTCGCCCACTGGCACCAGGACACAGCCAGCCCTCACCCACTGGCACCGGAACACAGTCAGCTCTCACCCACTGGCACCGGGACACAGCCAGCTCTCACCCATGGACACTGGGACACAGCCAGCTCTCGCCCACTGGCACCGGGACACAGCCAGCTCTCACCCTTGGGCACTGGGACACAGCCAGCTCTCACCCACTGACACCGGGACACAGCCAGCTCTCACCCACTGGCACCGGGACACAGCCAGCTCTCACCCTTGGGCACTGGGACACAGCCAGCTCTCACCCACTGACACCGGGACACAGCCAGCTCTCGCCCACTGGCACCAGGACACAGCCAGCCCTCACCCACTGGCACCGGAACACAGTCAGCTCTCACCCACTGGCACCGGGACACAGCCAGCTCTCACCCATGGACACTGGGACACAGCCAGCTCTCGCCCACTGGCACCGGGACACAGCCAGCTCTCACCCTTGGGCACTGGGACACAGCCAGCTCTCACCCACTGACACCGGGACACAGCCAGCTCTCACCCACTGGCACCGGGACACAGCCAGCTCTCACCCACTGGCACCGGGACACACCCAGCTCTTACCCACTGGCACCGGGACACAGCCAGCTCTCACCCACTGGCACCGGGACACAGCCAGCTCTCACCCACTGGCACCGGGACACAGCCAGCTCTCACCCACTGGCACCAGGACACACCCAGCTCTTACCCACTGGCACCGGGACACAGCCAGCTCTCACCCTTGGGCACTGGGACACAGCCAGCTCTCACCCATGGGCACTGGGACACAGCCAGCTCTCACCCACTGGCACCGGGACACAGCCAGCTCTCACCCACTGGCACCGGGACACAGCCAGCTCTCACCCACTGGCACCAGGACACACCCAGCTCTTACCCACTGGCACCGGGACACAGCCAGCTCTCACCCTTGGGCACTGGGACACAGCCAGCTCTCACCCATGGGCACTGGGACACAGCCAGCTCTCACCCACTGGCACCGGGACACAGCCAGCTCTCACCCACTGGCACCGGGACACAGCCAGCTCTCACCCACTGGCACCAGGACACACCCAGCTCTTACCCACTGGCACCGGGACACAGCCAGCTCTTACCCACTGGCACCAGGACACAGCCAGCTCTTACCCACTGATACTGGGATAGAGCCAGTTCTTGTCTGGGCTTGGAGCAGCTGGCGTTGCGGAGCTCTGACCTACATGAGGAGAGGTCCCTCCAGCTCAGTGTCCTCACCCTCCTCCTCCGAGGCAGAGGCTGCTGCCTCTACCCCAGTTCCTCAGCAACCAGCACTGCACCTCACTGCCTGCTCCAGCTGTGTGCGGGGCTCAGGGTGCTAGGGCAATGCAGCACACTCTGTCCGGACTGTACTGAAGATACTCCCCCACCTCCAACCATTCTCATGCCCCACCCCAACTCCACCAATAATACCCTGTCCTATAGCCTGTCATGCCATCTAATATTGTTCTACATATTGTATAAATGTTGAGTTTCCTCCCATCACTGTCTAATGTCTCTCCGTCCTGCCCCTGCATGAGGCTGCCTCTAAGGGTTCCCATTGCACTCTCATGAACAATAACTGCACAGACTCACTGAGGACTGTCTTCACCCCGGACCTCTGACTGACTTCAATGAGCAGCTCCTAGGCGTGAGTGATCAGACCCCTGACCATTGTCCTTGCTACCCCTGACTGACCCCGTGATTCCCTCACTGACTCCTTCCACGAGCAACCATTGTTTACTCTCCGTACTGTAGTTGGACAGATCACCTGACCATGGAGTGTCCTAAATGCATGACTGAGTGTGGCCAATATGGAGACTGTGCCCTGACTGATGGTCCCAGGACCCTCTGACTAATAGCAGCACCCCCTTCACTGGACTGAGAAATAGCCAGTTTCCAACATGGCCATTATTTAGATAAACGTGCTGAGTGTTTGCCATGCAGGCAGTTGACATGCGCTGTCAGGGTCAGAATGATGTCTCAGCGTGTCATACAGCATCATCTCCACCTCCCCACCACCCCACACCGCCAACCCCAGACAGCTCCCTAACGACCAGCCTCCTCTCTTCGTGAGCTTGGAGCATGCTGGGAGGTGTTCACTTAGCCACCAATCAGCACGGATGTACATCCTGCTCCAATCGATGAGCTAGGGGCCTGGCCCAGTCCCTGCAATAGCCAATAAATGCTCATTTCTGGTGTGGCCTACAATGTGTTTCGTAAGTGACCTGCAAGTGGATTGGAGAGGTCCCATAATGATCATGAGGTGTTGCCAAATATTGACCACCATAAGACCATCAGAAATAGGAACAGTGGTAGGTCTTTCAGCCCCTTGAGCCTGCTCTACTATCCAACAGGATCCGATATTTCTCCTGCCTATTTACCCATCCTTCCCCCCCAACCCTTGATTCCCCGACTGATCATGTATCTATCTATCTCAGCCTTAAATATACAGAAGGACTCTATGCCGTCCTAAAGAGCCTTAACTTTCTGAGAGGAGAAATTCCTCCTCACCTCAATATTAAATTTGCTCCCCTTTATTCTGAGACTGTGTCCTCTGGTCCTAACTGTCCCATGAGGAGAAACATCCTCTCAGCATTGACCCTGTCAAGCCCCTTAAGAATCCGATATGTTTCGATTAGATCATCTCTCATTCTTCTAAACTCCAGTGAGAAGATTCCCAACCTGTTTAACCTTTGCTCATAAGGCAATCCCTCCATCCCAGGGATCATCCTAGTGAACCTTCTCTGAACTGCCTGCAATGAAGTGATCTCTGTGTGTGTATGAACAGTGTGTGTGGCTGATGCCTGTGGATCAGCATGGAGGCTCCTTACCTGAAGTCACCAGGTACCAACTCTGATGGCTATGTCAATATGTCTTGATATATCACTTGTTTCACATGTTTGGTAAGAAAGGATGCAGAATGTGAATGAGGTGATTTGAACCATTTTGCAAGCAATGTCCCCCTTAACCTGAACTGGCAACTTGCCTAGTGAGAAACTATACACTTTCCTGATGAAGGGATTTTACCCGAAACTTGAATTTCCTGCTCCTCAGATGCTGCCTGGCCTGCTGTGTTTTTCTAGCACCACTCTAATCTTGACTCTAGCATCTGCAGTCCCCACCGCCGCCTAGTGAGAAACTTGCCTTGCCACTTAACAAAAGCATAAAACGATGCAGCAAAATGTTCTTGATGCTGAGGTGGACCTCACTGGATTACTGTCCACTTCTGCTCCTAATCTCACTGCAGAGACAAAAAAACTGCAGGTGCTGGAATCCAAAATAGACAGGCAGGAGGCTGGAAGAACACAGCAAGCCAGACATTATCAGGAGGTGCAGAAGTCAATGTTTTGGATGTAACCCTCCTTCAGGACTTCAGTTACACCCGAAACATTGATTTCTCCACCTCCTGATGCTGCCTGGCTTGCCGTGTTCTTCCAGCCTCCTGCTTATCCACCTCAAATTCCATGTCACTCAGACCCAGGGAAGGTTTCACCTGTAGTCACAGCGACTCGGAATAGAATTGGTCTCGTTCCATTGAAATCCTTAGCTGTTCTGCCCACAAGTCGATAAGACACCATCAAAGTGAATGATGTTTATGGTACTCCTCAGTATTAACCTTCTCAGACCCCAATCCTTTTTTTTACGGTAAATTGAACTTCGGGCATTTCTTTTTCTCTAAACACAACATTGAGATTGAGACTGCAGGCCCCAAAGAAGGTGAGCAGCAAGGGCCGAAATTGTGACACCAACTGTCTCCTAAAGTCTAACCGAGGGACAATTCACTCCAGGAAAGGAAACATGGAAAGTGAGGGAAAGGCTTTGGGCAAGTTCCCAAATACAAGTCTAGTCTGATCTTTAGACAGTCTCACAGGAGCCAAACTATGATGCAACTGATGAATACATACCATGGAAAATTAGTTTGCAGCAGTGAAGACAAATATCGAATTCTCCCAAACTGAAAGAGATTAGGTCATTTCAGTTTGTTCATACTCTACACACCCCCTTCCCTATTAAATTTGGACACTGTACATCTATCTCCTGTGTCCGATATAAGACATTTTTATGATTATTTCTTGGTTCTGTGCCCTTGAGTCTAAAATTAGTATCAGATGTATGTATATATCTTTCTGCTACTTTCCCAGCAGTAGCATGCTGAAGGTCTCAGCTACACTGACAAAACAATGATTCCCATTTTTATATCTATCACCAATCAATGATATCATCCTGGATTATTTATTGAAATTATCGGAAGGAACTCAGTATCAGTGTTTGATTTTCCAGACACTCTCTAAAGCTTAGTAACTTTAGGTTCTGTTAAAAGTGGGTGATTGTTAACTGTAATGATTAGATTCCCTACACTGTGGAAACAGGCCCTTCGGCCCAACAAGTTCACACCGATCCTCTGAAGAGCAACCCACCCAGATCCATTCCCCTCTGACTAATGCACCTAACACTACAGGCAATGTAGCGTGGCCAATTCACCTAACCTGCACATGTGGAAGGAAACCAGAGCAAACCCACACAGACAAGGGGAGAGTATGCAAACTCCACACAGACAGTTGCCCAAGGCTGGGATCGAACATGGGATCTTGGTGCTGCGAGGCAACAGTGTTAACCACTGCGCCACTGTAGTTGGGAGCTTTTAGCTATTGTACACCATCAGAATCATTGGTGTTGCCAGTTATTTCATGGGGTGTGGGCGGCAAGGGGAATTGTTATCTATCCTTATTTGTTCAAAATTAAGTAGGTCCCGTCAGCCGACAGTTAAGATTTAACCACATTGGACAAAAAAAACCAAAGAACTATGGATGCTCAGAAACAAATCAGAGATCGCCACAAAAAACTCAGCAGGTCTTTGGAGAGAAAGCAGAGTTAATGTTTTGGGTCCAGTAACCCTTTCAGAAGTAACTGGAATCACATTGGGTCTGGAGTCACGTGTGGGTCAGACCAGGTAAGAATGGTAGATTTCCTTCCCTGAAAAGTGTTGCCATTTGTGTGAAATAGGTTTTCACAGCAATCACTAATTGTTTTGTGGTCACCATTGCCGAGACCAGCTTTATATCCCAGATTTTAATTAAATGAATTTAAATTCCGAGTTTTGAGAAGAATTGAGGTTCCTGATGTAGGTTTGCTCAATGAGCTGGGAGGTCTGTTTTCAAAAAATGAACCTTCCAGCTCAGCGAGTAAACTTACATCCAGAGTTTAAATTCCACCAACCGCCATGATGGAAACTGAGTCCCTGCCTCTGATTGGCTAGTCTAGTGGTATCGCTACGCTGTCCATTGGTGGGAGGATGCAGACATGTGAAATTATATGTGGGAAAAGGCTGGTTGGGTTCCAGCAAGTCAGGGACAGCTGTGGTATTGAGACTTGACACCTGCAGCAGAGATGAATAAAGGTACAAACATTCTAGGAGTCTGCTCTGAGCTCCACACCCTCAGGCAATTAACAGCCATCTAACAGTAACCGCTCACTCACACCTTGGTGTAACATGGGTTTGAGATGCTCCTCCAATGAGACTCAGTAGGAAAGTGCATCTCACCGTCATGTGCAAAGATGTAACATTTTGAAAGGTCATTCTCTGACTGCAGCTGATGAACCCTCCTCCCAGCCATGTAGTGCTCATTTAATTCACCCTCTTGTTTCTCGACTGCCTTATGTAAGTATAGGAATTCTGCCCCACAAGCCTCAACAGATGTTCCATTCAATCATGGCTGAACTGCATCTTAGCTCCATTTACCTGCATCGGTTCCACTCATAATGACCTCTCTGAACAGAAATCCATCACAGTCTTGATATTTTAATTGCCTCTCAAGCTCAGCAGATTGTTAGGGCAGAGAACTCATGTTTTTTTTAATGTCAGAAGAAGCATTTGTGAACACTACCCTCAATGTCCTAAGCCTGACTTAAAGTATATAACCCCATCCCCAATCTGGATTCTCCAACAGAGAAGATAAATATTCTTCATGTCCCCTTCCCTGATCCATTCACACTGTAATCACCTCTAGGATGAGAGGTCAAAGTCCCAGGATAACGGGATAGCAAATTTAAAACAGAGTTGAGGAGAAACCACTTCTCCCAAAGCTTTGTGAATCTGTGGAATTTGCTCCCCCAAAAGTGTAGAGGATGCAGGGACTGTCAGTAAATTTAAGGGGGAGTTAGACAGGTTTTTGATTGGTAATGGGTTGAAGGGTTATGGAGAGAAAGCAGGAAAATGGGGGTGAGGAGCATATCAACCATGATCAAATGGTGGAGCAGACTTGATGGGCCGAATGGCCCAATTCTGCTCCTATATCTTATGAACTTGTGAACTTCCACCTGAACACTGCTCCACATTCAAGGGAATACTCACTACGAGTATGCAACTTTTCCTCACAATTCAGCCCCTTTACTTCCTCACCTTGATCCAGTCAGGGTGGGTACTTGGATTGACATCAACGTTGACCAACCCAGGATAAAGAAAGGCAAGAGGAGGAAATGGGTCCCAGCCAGACTCGTGGTGACCCCAGTGGGCATTAGTGAGATCATCTGTGTGTGGGAACATCGCCTCTGTTATGAACAAGTGAGAGCAGTCTTGTCAAATGAGGTAAGATTGGACGGAGGGGAGACAGGTGTTTTCACTGGCACTTGGAAGAGATTGAAGTTTAGAACGTTCTGAATGGTGTTAGCAAGGCAGCCACAGAGAGAACGTTGTGGGTGAGTAACAAGCAGACACTGTTTTAAAACTAGGGATGGCTTTTGCAATTAGGTGCCGGTGTTTTGGATGAGGGTGGACAAAGTCAGAAGTCACATGACATCAGGTTATAGTCCAGCAGGTATGTTTGAAATCACAAGCTTTTGGAGCGCTGCTTTTCTTCACTTCACCCAAAGGGGCAGCGCTCCGAAAGCTTGTGATTTCAAACATACCTGTTGAACTATAACCTGGTGTCATGTGACTTCTGACTTTTTAAGACAGAGAGGAGGAGATCACGTGATGGCTCTGTGGTTGGCATTGCTGTCTCACAGTGCTAGCCATCCATTTTCAATCCCAGCCTCAGGCAGCTGGCTGTGTGGCGTTTGCACATTCTCCCTGTGTCTGTGTGGGTTTCCTCCAGGTGCTCCGGTTTCCTCCCACGGTCCACAAATGTGCAGGTTAGGATGAATTGGCGATGCTAAATTGCCCGTAGTGTTCAGGGATGTTCAGGCTAGTGGATTAGCCATGAAGGGATGTGGGGTTACAGGGTAGGGAGGGCGAGCCTGGGTGGGATATTCTTCAGAGGGTCAGCGTGGACTCAATGGGCCAAATGGCTTTCCCCCATACTGTAGGCATTCTATGAGGGTATTTTCTTCCTCTCTCAGAGGATTCTACAACATCACAACCCTGCCTCAGAAGGTGGTGGAGGCAGGGGCAATGAATGTTTTGGACAGGGATGCAACTAGATGATTGTGAGGGAAGGAAATGAAGGTTCATTGTGAAGACAGTACCTTCCAAACCCACAACCACCTCTGTCTCGAAGGACAAGAGGCAGCAGATACAGGGAACATCACTCCTGCAAGTTCCCCACCAAACCACTCACAATCCTGACTAAGAAATATATTGCCGTTCCTTCACTGTTAGTCAGTCAAAATCCTGGAAACTTGCCCACTTCCCACTCTGCCCAATTACCACTTCGCTTGTGAAGGACAGAAACCTGGTTGGTGTTTCCTTCTGATCTGAGTCCATCGATCTGCTAAATGATGCCTTTGGATTGTCTCCAGATCTATTCATATATCCTGATGACTCCAGGGCGTACTGAGGCTTGATTTCCAGCGTACTGCCCTGTGAAGCCTCTCATGGGCCACAGTCTTTAACATTTCCAAACTATATTATTGCTGAAAAATTAGGCATTTTGCCAAAGCTTTTTCTCTTCCATGCCTCAGGACCAATACAAGAGTGCCAAATTCCAAACACTCACAATAACTTATATGACAGGAGAAATGGTTGCTGATTGGTTGGATAATCAATTCTGGGGTGTTGCTATAGAGAACAAGGGAATTATGGGATTCCCCCAGGTGTTGAGTAATTCAGGAGTAAGAACATATTCCTTTTATTTGCAGAGAATTACTCACTGTATATTGTAATGTGCATAAATGAGCCACGTTATCTGCTTGACTGATTATTAGAAACTGATTTGTTAGTGTAGCTATTAGCATACTCAGGGTTTAGATTAGATTCCCTACAGTGCAGAACAGGCCCTTCAGCCCAACCAGTCCACACCGACCCTCTGAAGAGTAACCCACCCAGACCCATTTCCCTCTGACTAATGCACCTAGCACTATGGGCAATTTAGCATGGCCAATTCACCTGACCTGCACATCTTTGGACTGTGGGAGGAAACTGGAGGAAACCCACACAGACACGAGCAGAATGTGCAAACTCCACACAGACAGTCCCGCGAGGCTGTAACTGAACCTGGGACCCTGGTGCTGTGAGGCAGCAGTGCTAACCACTGAGCCACTGTGCTGCTGAGCCACCAAGCCGCCATGCCGTTCAGTGTGTGTTTCCGATCAGAATTACACCGAATAGTTTGGGTTTTGAACCCCTGGACTGATGAAGCATTGCCTGCACTCCTACCGGTTTTGAACAACTGAAGGAACATTCTATTTGATGCAAATTTGTGAACAGCTGAAGCAGTTCGCAACTGGAATTTGCTTTTGGAAAAAGTTGAAAGATTATGTAAGATTTCTGGGAAGACATTGAACAAAAACCTCAATGGTTTACAAATGCCACATTCCTCCCATTATGTTTAAAGCTTGAAATCAACAAGTTGATCATCAGAAGAAGGTCAATATAAAGATCACTGGTAGCAGTACAGGAGTGGCGCCTCCTGCCTCCAGAGCTTCCACATTTGGAGAGATCCCTGGTCTAGACCCCAGCTGGACGGCAGCTGCTGTTACTGTTGAGTCCAGTGCACGGGGGAGGGAGATCAACTGGTAACTACTCAATATCTCCAGATGGGGAGTGCATGAGTGAATGTGTGTGTGTGTTTGGGAGCAAGTGCATCTATGTGTATTTGTGTGTGTGAGTGAATGCGTGTGTGTACCTGTGTGAATGTCTTTGTCTGTGTTTGCGTCTGCATGTCCATGCATGTGTGAGAGTATGTGCATGTGTGAGAGAATGTTTGTGTGTGAGAGTGTGCGCGTGTGTGTCTATGTGACTCTGTGTGTGTGTGTGTGTGTGTGTGTCTGTGTGACTGAGAGTGTGTGTGTGTGTGTGTGTGTGTGTGTCTGTGTGACTGAGTGTGTGTGTCTGTGTGTGTGTGCATGTGTGTCTGCATTGGTGTGTGAGTGAACATTTGTTTGCATGCGTGTGAGTGTGTGTGTGTCTGCATAGGTGTGTGTGAGTGTCTGTTTGTGTGTGTATGTGTCAGTATGTGAGTGTGAGAGTATGTGTCAGTGTGTGAATGCGTGTGTGTGTGTCTGTCTCTTGTGTGAGTGTGTGTCTGTGTGCGTGTGTGTCTGTCTGTGAGTGTTAATGTGTGTGTGTGTGTCAGTGTGTGTGAACATTGTGTAGATTTCTCAGAACAACTGCACTTTACAGCACTATGCTCCAGGGTTGAATAACCTGCTGACCCTCACAGTCTCAGCTCAGATAAGAGCAGCCAATAAATAGGAAATCTCTCCAGGAGAGAAAGGAACAAGGCTGACAGGAAACTAAAGAGATTGCACCAGGAATATTCTGTCACTCTTAGAGAAGGCTCATTGTCATATTAAATGGGTTGTGCCTGAGGCTATTACTGTGCTGCCACGATACTGTGTGCTATATTAAGGCTGGTTACAATTCCTCTTCCTGTGCCACTGCAGCTCATCCTTTCACTAACTGGAAACATATTCACCACGAGGAAAACCTACAGTCAAAACAGAAAACCACTAGCTCAGACCCACCCGAAATCTCGGATACATTCAGAACCGGAGTTGTGAATGTTTCGGATTGGAGATGGAGTTTCGGTATTTGATTGAGACATGAACGTGGTGTCAGCATCCCCCCACTGACCCCCGGAGCACTTGTTCAAGGCAGCCTGGGTAAAGGTCTCCGTCATGTTCAGATAATACCAATACAGACAGCACTGCCACTTCTTGGCTGACTGTGAAGACAACGCTGTGAGAAATCTGCAAAGGTTATTGGCCTGATTTTAACTCCGTGCAGATGGAGAGGTTTCGATTGGAGTTAAAATCAGGCCAGTTCATCTCCCTCCTGTGGCTGTGCTTGAGGTATCTCATCCAACATGAAAGGAAGCAGGTGGTTATAGTGCAGAGAGGTCTCAGCAGCGATGGGGTTTCCTCCCTTGAGTGGAGGACACTGGTGTAAGTTCACTGGAGGTGCTTAATGGGTTGAAACAGGTTTATTGACCTGGATTTGGAGAAACCACACCTTCTGGTGAAAGAGTCAAGAGTGTGGTGCTGGAAAAGCACAGCAAGTCAGGCAGCATCCGAGGAGAAGCCTGACCTGCTGTGCTTTTCGGGCACCACTCTCTCGACTCTGGCCTCCAGCATCTGCAGTCTTCGCTTTCTCCTCCTGGTGAAAGAGTCTGGAATAAGGAGGGATAAATCTAAAACTCAGTCTTGAGCAGCTGAGAGTCCAATCAGGTGATACATTTTCACACAAAGGGTTAGAAGTTGGCACAGATTGCAGCTCCGGGTATAATTGGAGTGCAAACCGATGTGACATTTCTTGTGGTGAAGGTTATTGAACAAAGTGTGGGGTTGGGGAGTAGGGTTGTGGTGGAGATCAAATTGAGCAGCTAGCTCTTTGAGGGGCTGAAGGGTCTCCTTATGTTCCTATTGTCTAGGATCCTCCCAGAGATGCCTATTCCAATCTTCTCCAGCCAGTTACACATGTCAGTGTGCAGCCAGTACAAGGAGTAAATAGTCCAAGGGGAAGCTGTCTGAGCTGGGAGCACTGACAGCTGGAGTTTGCAAATTGTGCTCCCCATGACCGAGCTGAGGACAAAAAGGATTTGAATTTGCCTTCAGTTCAATCCCATCGGAAGTCTGCAAGAGAATTCCCAGCAAAGCTTCCCTCTGGAAAAGTAGAGGAAATCAATCCCTTCACTTTCTGCTCCATAAAAGTTCCACGAAGGGAAATTCAAATGGAATTTCTCAGCCCTTCAGTCCGATGGGATTTGATTCCAGACTCAGGAATAACTCTCTCACCTTATTCTACCTCTTTGACTCCTGGTCTTCTCTGTTAGCCCCTTTCTGCCTGCCATTCCCCTGACCCCTACCACGCCTTACCTTTCCTTACTAACCCCGTGCTGTCCTTCCCATCTCCCTCCTAAACTGCCATCCCTTACCCACCCTTCTTTCCACATCCCCCTGCCCTTCCTGCCCTCCCTAACCGCTTCTCTCTCCTGCCTGACTCTATCCCCTTGCCTGTCCTGCCTGTCCTATCCCATTGCCCCTCCTGCCTTACTCTATCCCTTTGCCCCTTCTGTCTTACTCTATCCCCTTGACCTTCCTGCCTTACTCCACCCCTTTGCCCGTTCTGCCTTACTCTATTCCCTTGCCCCTCCTGCCTTACTCTATTCCCTTGCCCCTCCTGCCTGCCCCCATCCCCTTGTGCCTCCTGACCACCTCCATTCCGCTACCTGCCCCCCCTGCCTGTTCCTTCAGGAAGGCTTTTGCCTGGTGTACATTTGAAAGCAATGAGGAGGTTAAAATTTCTCTGACTCCCAGTGAATGGTGAACAGTTTTATCCTGTAACTTTTAAGAAAATATATTAAACAAGACAGACCAAATCCTCTGAATCATTAAAAGATTATTTTCAATGCCTGGGCCAATATAAGCCTCCAGCTGCCGGTGATATCTCAGTAATGACAGCATCTCATTGCTGTTCAAGCAAATCCCAGGCACATCCTGGAGTATTCCCAGTGAGGACCGGGAATACGTCTCATCAGTGATCAGCTCACTTTCCCAATTTGTGATGAGTCACACAACAAAACCAAAATACCAGGGTGGCTTCTAAACTGCTTCAGAAACCTCTGGACTGGACTGGACTAGACTAGATTAGACTGAAACGGAATAGATTGGACTGGACTGGACTAGATTGAACTGACTAGATTAGACTGGACTGTCTATCTGGACCAGTCCAGACTAGACTAGACTGGACTGGACTAGACTAGACTGGACTGGACCGGACTAGACTACACTGGAATAGACTAGATTAGACTGGACTGGACTGGACTAAACTAGACCAGACTGGACTAGGCTAGACTGGACCAGACGTGACTAGACTAGACTAGACTGGACTGGACTGGATTAGACTAGACTAGACTGAACAGAACCAGACTGGACTGGACTGGATCAGACTGGACTGAACCGGACTAGACTGGACTGGACAATGCCAGACTGCATTGCACTGGACTGGGCTGGACTGCACTCATCTGGGTTGAACTGGACTGGGCTAGGTTGAACTGGACTAGACAGGACTGAACTGCACTGGACTGGACAGTGTTAGACTACATTGGATTGAACTGGATTGGACAGGACTGGACTGGACTAGATCGGGCAGGACATAAACTGGACTGGATCAAGCTGGATCAAGCTGCAATGGACTGAACATGCTGGACTGGACAGGATTAGACAGACTGGACCAACTCTGGTCCAGACTAGACTGGTTGGACTGGGTAGGACTAGCCTCAGCAGGTCTGGGTGCAGTTAGTTGAACATTTGTGTAATGTGAGATAGAGAGTTCTCAGAGGAATGAACAAACAAAACCTGCATTTCCATAGCACCCACATAATATCAGGACATACTAAAACATTTTACAGCTGATAACGTACTCTCAAAATGTAATAACTACTGCTCACATGAAACTGTCGCAAATGGAAATGGGACACTGTGAGGATGTGTTTCACTGATGGAGGGAAAATTTAGCCAGGCCACTGTGGAGAATTCAATCCATCTTCCAAAAACAGCACCGCAAACCTCCACCTGCAGACATGACCACATTTTAACACCTCGCCTGACAGACAGTTCCAAAGTGCACCACTCCCTCTGTACTGCACTGGAGTGTACCGCTCCTTCTGTACTGCACTGGAATGTACCGCTCCCTCTGTATTGCACTAGAGTGCACCACTCCCTCTGTACTGCACTGGAGTGCACCGCTCCCTCTGTCCTGCACTGGAGTGTACTGCTCCTTCTGTACTGCACTGGAGTGTACCGCCCCCCCTTACTGCACTGGAGTGCACCACTCCCTCATTACTGCACTGGAGTGTACTGCTTCCTCTGTACTGCCCTGGAGTGCACCGCTCCCTCTGTACTGCACTGAAGTGCACTGCTCCCCCTGTACTGCACTGGAGTGTACTGCTCCCCCGTACTGCACTGGAGTGTACTGCTCCCTCATTACTGCACTGGAGTGCACTTCTCCCTCTGTACTGCACTAGAATGTACCACTCCCTCATTACTGCTCTGGAGTGCATCACTCCCTCTGTACTGCACTGGAGTGTACCACTCCCTCTGTACTGCACTGGAGTGTACCACTCCCTCTGCACTGCACTGGAGTGTACCACTCCCTCTGTACTGCACTGAAGTGTACCGCTTACCCTGTACTGCACTAGAGTGTACCACTCCCTCATTACTGCACTGGAGTGCATCACTCCCCCTGTACTGCACTGGAGTGTACTGCTCCCTCTGTACTGCACTGGAGTGCACTGTTCACTCTGTGCCGTACTGCACTGGAGCGGACTGCTCCCTCTGCTGCTCTGAAGTACACTGCTCCCTCTGTACTGCACAGGTGTGCACTGCTCCCTGTGTACTGCACAGGTGTGCACCGCTCCCTCTGTTCTGCACTGGAGCGCACCACTCCCTCTGTACTGCACTGGAATGTACCACTCCCTTTTTGCTGCACTGGAGTGCACCGCTCCCTCTGTGCTGTACTGGAGTGTACTGCCTGCTCTGTACTGCACTGGAGTGCACTGCCCTCTCTGCTGCCCTGAAGTACATTGCTCCCTCTGTACTGCACTGGTGTGCACTGCTCCCTCTGTACTGCACAGATGTGCACCGCTCCCTCTGTTCTGCACTGGAGCACACCACTCCCTCTGTGCTGCACTGGAGTGTACCGCTCCCTCTCTACTGCACTGGAGTGTACCGCTCCCTCTGTACTCCACTGGACTGCACCGCTCCCTCTGTACTGCACTGGAGCGCACTGCACCATCTGTACTGCACTGGAGTGCACCGTTCCCTCTGTACTGCACTGGAGTGCACTGCACCATCTGTACTGCACTGGAGTGCACCACTCCCTCTGTACTGCACTGGAGTGTACCGCTCCCTCTGTACTCCACTGGACTGCACCGCTCCCTCTGTACTGCACTGGAGTGCACTGCACCATCTGTACTGCACTGGAGTGTACCGCTCCCTCTGTACTCCACTGGACTGCACCGCTCCCTCTGTACTGCACTGGAGTGCACTGCACCATCTGTACTGCACTGGAGTGCACCACTCCCTCTGTACTGCACTGTAGTGCACCACTCCTTCTGTACTACACTGGAATGCACTGCTCTGTCTGTACTGCACTGAAGTACACCGCTCCTTCTGTACTGCACTGGAGCGCGTCACCCCTTCTGTACTGTACTGGAGTACACTGCTCCCTCTGTACTGTACTGGAGCACACTGCTCCATCTGTGCAGCACTGGAGTACACTGCTCACTCTGTACTGCACTAGAGTGCACTGCTCCCATTGTACTGCACTGGAGTGCACTGGTCCTTCTGTACTGCACTGGAGCGCACCACTCCCTCTGTACTGCACTGCAGTGCACTGCTCCCTCTATACTGCATTGGAGTGTACCGTTCCCTCTGTACTTCACTGGAGTGTACCGCTCCCTCTGTGCTGCACTGGAATGCATCACTCCCTCTGTGCTGAACTGGAGTGCATCACTCCCTCTGTACTGCACTGGAGCACAGTGCTCTGTGTGTGTCCAAGCTGGTAACTTTGTGTAATGTCACTGAGCTAATCATCCAGAGATCCAGGTTACTACTCTGAGATCATGGGCTCAATCCCACTGGAGCAGCTAATGGGGTTTATTTTCAATTAATACATGGAGAATATGGAGCTAGACGTAAGAATGGGATAAACAGCCCCTGGGTTTGAATATAAAGCAGCTACTTAGGGGTCAAGGAAACATTCCCAGTTTAGATCTTTGAAATGACACTCCCATATGGCAGTGTGTTCATTAATCAAGGATCCTGTATATTAAAACATCATTAAATTTTGCTTATTAAACAATAAATCTGGTTCACTAATCTCCTTTTGGGAAGCAAACTGCCATCCTTACCTGGTCCGGCCTACATGTGACGCCAGACCCATAGCCATGGGGTTGATTCTTAACTGCCCCCTGTATTGGGCCAGATGGCCAATCAGTTCAGGGACAATTAGGGACGGGGGACCGTAAACGCTGACCTTGCCACCCACAAACCAGGAGTGGAAAAAGGAGAGGCAAGAGTTTATTTTGTGTAAGAAAAAACCCACTGATTTTATAATTTGTCATTTTTAACACATTCACAAACAGACTCACCGTGAGATCTTTACAAATTAGGACGCAGTTTTCTGAGTGATTCCTTTTGGGAAGTGTGCATTAAGGCAGTTTAATGCCAGCTGGTCTATCAGCCCGTACAGCCTCACAGTGTAGTGCCTGGAGTCACCGTGCTGTGCAGGGGACTCGGTCTGACTGTGCTGCTGGCCGCTTGTGTCCTGTACCACACACCCTGACGGAAACAGCAGCATCTGCAGCTCAGGACAGCTGCATCTTCCTGAGCTGGAATGAGCCTCAGAGGAACCATCGCCTTCCAAAAAATACAAGGTCTGAATGGATTCTGTGGCCATCGGGGTCTGGGCTGGGAACCGAGTGGAAAGTTTATTCTCCTTTCATTCATTCACAGGTTGAGGGCATCACTGGCTGGATTAGCATCCATTGCCCATCCCTGATTGGCCAAAAGGGCAGTTAAGAGTCAACCAGGTTGCTGCGGGTCTGGAGTCACATGTAGGCCAGACCAGGTAAGGGTGATGGATTGCCAACCCCGAAAGATATCGGTGAACTAAATGGGCTTTTTCTTGACAATAGTTTCATGGTTTTTATAGATTCTTAACCCCAAATTGTTATTGAATTCAATTAATACATGGAGAATATGGAGCTAGACATAGTAACGGGATAGGCAGTCCCTGGGTTTGAATATAAAACAGCTATGTAGGGATCAAGGAAACACTCCCAGTTTGGTGGGATTGGAATGTGACCCGATTCTCTGAATTACCAGATTCTGGATCAGTGGTGCTGGAAGAGCACAGCAGTTCAGGCAGCATCCAAAGTGCAGTGAAATCGACGTTTCGGGCAAAAGCTCTTCATCAGGAATAAAGGCAGTGAGCCTGAAGCATGGAGGGATAAGCTAGAGGAGGGTGGGGGTGGGGAGAAAGTAGCATAGAGTACAATGGGTGAATGGGGGAGGGGGTGAAGGTGATAGGTCAGGGAGGAGAGGGTGGAGTGGATAGGTGGAAAAGGAGATAGGCAGGTAGGACAAGTCCGGACAAGTCATGGGGACAGTGCTGAGCTGGAAGTTTGGAACTAGGGTGAGGTGGGGGAAGGGGAAATGAGGAAGCTGTTGAAGTCCACATTGATGCCCTGGGGTTGAAATGTTCCGAGGCGGAAGATGAGGCGTTCTACCTCCAGGCGACTGGTGGTGAGGGAGCGGCGGTGAAGGAAGTCCAGAACCTCTATGTCCTCGGCAGAGTGGGTGGGGGAGTTGAAATGTTGGGCCACGGGGCGGTGTGGTTGATTGGTGTGGCTGTCCCGGAGATGGTCCCTAAAGTGCTCTGCTAGGAGGCGTCCAGTGTCTCCAATGTAGAGGAGCCGCATCGGGAGCAACGGGTACAATAAATGATATTAGTGGATGTGCAGGTAAAATTTTGATGGATGTGGAAGGCTCCTTTAGGACCTTGGATAGAGGTGAGGGAGGAGGTGTGGGCACAGGTTTTACAGTTCCTGTGGTGGCAGGGGAAAGTGCCAGGATGGGAGGGTGGGGTGTAGGGGGGCGTGGACCTGACCAGGTAGTCACGGAGGGAATGGTCTTTGCGGAAGGCGAAAAGGGATGGGGAGGGAAATATATCCCTGGTGGCGGGGTCTTTTTGGAGGTGGCGGAAATGTCGGCAGATGATTTGGTTTATGCAAAGGTTTGTAGGGTGGAAGGTGAGCACCAGGGCGTTCTGTCCTTGTTATGGTTGGAGGGATGGGGTCTGAGGGCAGAGGTGCGGGATGTGGACGAGATGTGTTGGAGGGCATCTTTAACCACGTGGGAAGGGAAATTGCGGTCTCTAAAGAAGGAGGCCATCTGGTGTGTACTGTGGTGGAACTGGTCCTCCTGGGAGCAGATACAGCGGAGGCGGAGGAATTGGGAATACGGGATGGCATTTTTGCAAGAGGTAGGGTGGGAAGAGGTGTAATCCAGGTAGCTGTGGGAGTCGGTAGGTTTGTAAAAAATGTCAGTGTCAATTGGGTTGTCATTAATGGAGATGGAGAGGTCCAGGAAGGGGAGGGAGGTGTCAGAGATGGTCCAGGTAAATTTAAGGTCAGGGTAGAATGTGTTGGTGAAGTTGATGAATTGCTCAATCTCCTTGCGGGAGCACGAGGTGGCGCCTATGCAGTCATCAATGTAGCGGAGGAAGAGGTGGGGAGTGGTGCCAGTGTAATTATGGAAGATCAACTGTTCTACGTAGCCAACAAAGAGACAGGCATAGCTGGGGCCCATACATGTGCCCATGGCTACCCCTTTGGTCTGGAGGAAGTGGGAGGATTCGAAGGAGAAATTGTTAAGGGTGAGGACCAGTTCGGCCAAACAAATGAGAGTGTCGGTGGAAGGGTACTGTTGGGGACATCTGGAGAGGGAAAAACGGAGGGTATGGAGGCCCTGATCATGGTGGATGGAGGTGTAGAGGGATTGGATATCCATGGTGAAGATGAGGCGTTGGGGGCTGGGGAAACGGAAGTCTTGGAGGAGGTGGAGGGCTTGAGTAGTGTCTCAAACGTATGTGGGGAGTTCCTGGACTAGGGGGTTTGGACAGTATCGAGGTAGGTAGAGATGAGTTCAGTGGGGCAGGAGCAGGCTGGGACAATGGGTCGGCCAGGGTGGTCAGGCTTGTGGATCTTGGGAAGGAGGTAGAACCGGGCAGTGCGGGGTTCCCAGACTATGAGGTTGGAAGCTGTGGATGGGAGATCTCCTGAGGTGATGAGGTTCTGCATGGTCTGGAAGATGATGGTTTGGTGATGGGGGGTGGGGTCGTGGTCGAGGGGGCAGTAGGAAGAGGTGTCCTCGAGTTGGCATTTGGCTTCAGTGGTGTAGAGGTCAGTGCGCCAGATTACCACTGTGCCCCCTTTATCCATTGGCTTAATGGTGAGGTTGGGATTGGAGCAGAGGGATTGGAGGGCTGCACGTTGTGAGGGTGAGAGGTTGGAGTGGGGGAGGGGGGTAGACAGGTTGAGGCAGTTAATGTCCCAGCGGCAGTTGGAAATGAAGAGGTCGAGGGCAGGTACTAGGCCAGCGCGGGGTATCCAGGTGGATGCAGTGTGTTGGAGGTGGGCGAAGGGGTCCTCGGAAGGTGGGCGGGAATCCTGATTGTGAAAGTAAGCTCGGAGGCGGAGGCGACGGAAGAATTGGTCGACGTCACGGCGTGCATTAAATTCATTGGTGCACGGACAGAGGGGGGTGAAGGTGAGTCCTTTGCTGAGGACTGATCGTTCATCCTCAGTGAGGGGGAGGTCTGGAGGGATGGTGAAAATTCGGCAGGGCTGGGAGCTGGGATCTGGTGTGGGTGTGGAGCTGGGAGTGGGGGCGGAACCTGTAACTGGAGTGGGTGTGGTGGTGGGGAAAATGGGGGTGGAGTCATGAGCAGGGTAGTGTTCCCCTCGGGATTCTGGGGGGTGGGGATAGTGACAGTGGGGTCTGTGGGGGGCGTGTCAGCAGAATGCAGGTGAGTGGCGCTGGAGGGGGCGGAAGTGGTGGTGACCACAGCAGTAGGGGTGGCGAAGTCATTGACCGTGTGGCATCAGCGATGATGTGAGGGGCAGACGTGATGTCACGTGTGACGCATGAGGAATTGTGAGGGGCGGAAGTGGCTGTGGGAGTGGCCATGATGGGGGCGGAAGTGACGTCTTCAATCAGCTTGGGGGTGGTAGCTGCATCAGCCGCATGGCTAATGGCGTTTCCGAGGCCAGTGGAATCTTCTGGAATGTTTGAAGAGCGCTAGTTATGGAGGTGGGTGGATAAACGTTTGTTGTACTTACAGTGTTTGATATTTGAGATGGAATTGAAATACTGTTTGTTGAGAGTGTGAATTCTCCTGAGGATGGAGTACAGAGTAGGTCCTTTGCAATTCTGAGAGAGTGTGGCCCTCAGCTGAGGCAGGGCTGACTGTAGAGAGGTTAGGTGTCAGTGCATTGCTGCGAGCGTGGAGCGGAGGATCCTTTGGAGCAGGTAAATGCAGATTTCCAACTCCGTCTGGACTCCCCATCTCCACCTCGACATCAATTCCTTCAATTATCTATTCCCCAACTGAATTATCACATCATCTTCTATAGATACCTTCGCCTGAACAACCTGCTCAGAGATGTTCTTCCACACCTCTGGAGCAAGTAGGAACTTGAACCCAGGTCTCCTGGCTCACAGGAGGGGACACTACACCACACAAGCCTCTCCTTAATCTTCGTGCCCTGATGGGATATAAGTCTGTGTCAGCTGATCTCAGGTGGTGGTGGGTGTGGCTCGCACTCAGTCCAGTGCCCATGCACCCTGCCTACGGGGTACTGCCCAGGATGGCATGGAACCCAGCTCTGGTCAGACATAATTCTGGACATTTCTCACAAGAACTTCCAGTCTCCTGCTGTTTTTATCTCTAATATCCCTTAGCACTAATGAATCAAGGCTCTCCAGAGAAAATTATCAATGAAAATGGAGCAGCACGGTGAATCGGTGGTTAGCACTGTTGCCTCACAGCGCCAGGGTCCCAGGTTCGATTCCAGCCTTGGGCAACTGTCTATGTGGAGTTTGCACATTCTCCCCATGTCTGTGTGGGTTTCCTCCGGGTGCTCTGATTTCCTCCCACAGTCCAAAGATTAGATTAGATTCCCTACAGTGTGGAAACAGGCCCTTCGGCCCAACAGTCCACACCGACCCTCCAAAGAGTCACCCACCCGGACCCATTCCCCTATATTTACCCCTGACTGATGCACCTAACACTGTGGGCAATTTAGCCTGGCCAACTTACCTGACATGCACATCTTTGTGTGCAGGTTAGGTGGATTGTCCATGCTAATTCTCCCCACAGTATCCAGGGATTTCCAGGTTAGGTGGGTTCACCTTGGGGAATGCAGGGTTACGGGGAGGGGGTGGGCATTGGTGGGATGCTCCTCGGAGGGTCAGTGCTAACTTGATGGGCTGAATGGCCTGCATCCACACCATAGAGATTCTGAATACACAGTTTCATGGGCTCATGGGGTTAACTTTAATCCTTGGAAACTCCGAGTCAATCCTGGAGGGGGGGTGCCCCCCCCCCCCCAACCTCCTCTCACCTCAATGAGGGGCAGATTGAGAGGTCAGCTCTCATTGTTGTGCCGTAACCTCAAAAGGAAACATTTACACCTCTGGTCGCCGTGCCACAGGAAGGATGTTGTGAAACTGGGAAGGGTGCAACAAGGATTGACAAGACTGTTACCAGGACTGGGGCAATGGGAGTGGGAGTGTGGGGGTTTGAGTTATAAGGAGAGGCTGGAGTGCGGAGGCTGAGGAGTGACCTTACAGAGGTTTATAAAATCATGAAGGGCATCGATAGGGTGAACTGACTAGGTCTATTCCCTAGAGTGGGAGAGTCCAGAACTAGAGGGCATAGGTTTAGGGTGAGAGGGGAAAGATGTGAAAGGGATCTAAGGGGCAACTTTTTCACACAGTGGGTGGTACGTGTATGGAATGAGCTACTAAGGGATGTGGTGGAGGCTGGTACAATTACAACATTTAAAAGGCATCTGGATGGGTACGTGAATAGGAAGGGTTGAGAGGGATGTGGGCTAATCACAGGGAAATGGGACTAGTTCAGTTTAGAAAACCTAGTCAGCATGGATGAGTTGGGCCGAAGGGTCTGGTTTGGAGGGATATGGTCCAGGTGCTGGCAGGTGAGACTAGATTGGGCTCAGATATCTGATCAGCATGGACAAGTTGGACCGAAGGGTCTGTTTCCATGCTGTACATCTCTATGACTCAACTCTCCCAGTTTTCTATCTCTCGAGTATGCTCTCTCGGTGTCAGGTTCGGGGTAATTCTGCACCATGTGTAACTGGCCATCTTGGAATTGACGTGGACCCTGGTTCTGATGCACAGTGAGGGCGGCTAGGGGGACAGCAAGTTGGTACAGCCATCTGTTCAGATGTGCACAGCATCAGGCTGAGACAAAAAAACTGTCTCAACCAAGAAAGACACTTGTGGGTATAAGATTCTTCAGTAGGCCACTCAGCCCCTCAGTCTGTTATGCCATTTTTAAAAATTCATTCGTGAACACATCGTTGGCTGGGCCAGCATTTATTTCCCATCCCTAATTGTTAAGGGTCAACCCCATTGCTGTGGGTCTGGAGTCACATGTCCGCCAGATCAAGTAAAGACAGTAGTTTCCTTCCCTGGAGGACATTAGTGAACCAGATGGGCTTTTCCTGACAATTGATTCATTAGACTCGTAATTCCAGATATTTATTGAATTCAAATTCCACCATCAACCATGGCAGAATTTGAACCCAGGTCCCCAGACCATTACCTGGGTCGCTGGATTAACTCTCTAGCAATAATACCACTAGGCCATTGCTGTTCCCCCTCCCCCCCCACAACAAGATCAAGGCAGATTTGCAACCCAATTCCACACACCCGCACTTGCCTCACATCCCGTAACATCTCGGGTTAAGATAAATCTAGCAACAGCAGATTTTCTTTTTAAAGTGACAGTGTAGCACAGAGCTTCCCAAAGAGGGTGGGAGGTCAGGTCAGTGGGTTCCCGAGCTGAAATTCTAGGGTCAGGAGTTCCAAGTCAGCAACAGCTTCTGCAGCATTCTGCTACTCCTCCTCCCTTTTGCTCTCGCAGGTCTGCTCCCATTAGCCCCTCCTCACATCTTTCACTGAGGCAGTGTGACCTTGAGATGGGGTCGCAGTGGGGATAAGTTTTGGGAAGCATGGAGCCAGCTTGTGGAAGAGAAACTGAGACACTTATAAAGTTAAATATCACACAACACCAGGTTATAGTCCAACAGGTTTCATTGGAAGCGCAATAGCTTTCCGATCACTCTAAAAGCTAGTGCTTCCAATTAAACCTGTTGGACTATAACCTGGTGTTGTGTGAGTTTTAACTTTGTACACCCCTGTCCAACACCGGCACCTTCAAATCGAGGCATTTATAAGTTTCTTTTTGTGGGGGAGGTTTTCTGCTAAGTTTCACTCCTGAAAGATCAGGCTCTAATTATAAGGCAAATTCCCCTCATCTAAGCTGCCCCCACTCCCAACTAAACCTCACTGACGATAAAATAAACACAAAAATCTCTCAGATAAAAACAACGCTGTCTGATTTACTGCAAGTTTAAAGGCAAGGTGTGGGTTGGGCTGCTAGAACTGGTGTTGCAAACTTCACCAACCCCCTCCCTCAGTGTTGATTTCCATATTTTAAGCTACCTTCTCCCCGCCTCCCTACCCCACTCTGCTCACTATATTTACAAGCCGAATAAATTAACATAGGTTAAAAGCAAAATATTGCAGATGTTGAAAATCTGGAATAAAAACGGCAAATGTTAAACAAACTCAGCAGGTCAGGCAGCAACTGTGGAGAGAGACACAAAGTTAATGATTGAAGTCAAATGTGACTCTTTTCCCCAATTCGAGAGTGAAGGTCTATTTGATTTGGACTGTTCATTCTATTTCTCTCTCCATGATGAGGCAGTGCTGCTGCAATATCATGTATTTCCACCAGAGGATGCTGCAGGACCAAGAAACTGTGGGGGCTGACTATCCTCTCAGTCAGAGTTTAGTTAATACGATGGAAACAGGGATTTACTTTGGGATTTTTCCCTGTACTTTGGATTGTTGCATCCTACAAACCCATCCGTTTTATTTTCTGCAGAATGGGAATATCAACAGAAATTGGACTGCAGGAAACTGTGGAGACAGCCAACTGATTTTCAGAGTTTGACTCAAATTCGAAAGATAAACAGAATTTTAACCAAAAGGACTTGCATTTATATAGCACCTTTCACCAGATGTCCCAAAACACTTCCACAGAAGCTGAAATACTTTCTGAACTGCTGCAGTATAGATAAATGCTTGGCAGTACAGAACCAAAATGTTACTAAAAGGAGTTTAGAAGTTAAAGCTTTTAAGCTTGCACTTGTCAGAAAAGGAAGACAAGACACAGATTTGAAGAAAAGAGACTCCATTTCATGCAGCATGGGCAGAGGGTGCTGATTGGTTGGACCATCATCAACATGGAGATACAGCAAGAGCATTTAACTGTCAATCTTAATTCCCAGATCCAGCAACTGGCTTCTGATTGATTAGGATGTTTCCAAGCAGAGATCGGTAGCCTCCATGACCCCAACACAATATATGGACAAATCCTTTTGACCACAGAAAGCATTATGTTTTGTATCTCTGTAGTTTAAGAATTAGGATTGACAGTTAACTGCTGTTGCTGCATCCCCATGTCAATGATGGTCTTACCAATTAGCACTCTCTTCTCATGCCCTTTTCTTTGTTGCATCCTAGTCTTGATGATCACAAAACAAAAACCTTTGACTGTTTGTCTCCTGTAAGCAATGTTTAAATGTAGAAAAGTAGCAGCCAATTTGTGCACTGGAGGATTTCACAAACAACTCTATCAGTTTTTGTAATGTTCAGTGTGGGACAAATATTGAACATGATGCCAGGAAAACTCCCTATTTTCCATAGAAGCTTTTATACCCAGATGAGGAAGCAGACAGGACCTGGATTCATTGTCTCATCTGAATGATATCAGTATTGACAGTGCAGAATTCCTGTGGTACCGCACTGGAGAGAGTCAGCCTGTGTGTGTGTGTGTGTGTGTGTGTGAGTGTGTGTATCTGTGTCTGTGTGTGTGTCTATATATGTGTGCGTATATGTTTGTGTGTGTGTCTGTGTCTGTCTATGGCCAATCCAACCTATCCTGCACATCCCTGGACACTATGGGATAATTCAGCATGGCCAATCCACCCTAACCTGCACATCCCTGGACACTATGGGGTAATTCAGCATAGCCAATCCACCCTAACCTGCACATCCCTGGACACTATGGGGTAATTCAACATGGCCAATCCACCCTTGCCTGCATATCCCTGAACACTATGGGGTAATTCAACATGGCCAATCCACCCTAACCTGCACATCCCTGGACACTATGGGGTAATTCAACATGGCCAATCCACCCTTGCCTGCATATCCCTGAACACTATGGGGTAATTTAGTACGGCCAATCCACCCTTATCTGCACATCCCTGGACACTATAGAGTAATTTAGCATGGCCAATCCACCCTAACCTGCACATCCCAGGGCACTATGGGACAATTTAGCATGGCCAATCCACCCTAACCTGCACATCTTTGGACTGTGGGAGGAAACCCACGCAGACACGGGGAGAATGGTGGTGTGGAGTTTGCACAATCACCCAAACCTGGAATTGAACCCGGGTCCCTAGTGCTGTGAGCCACCCTGCTGCCCCTGCCACTTCATATCTCAGCTCTCCTCTGTGTCATTCGACATAATATTGGTACAATGAACCTGTAAATGATTTTCTGGATATTTACAGAGCTGGGAAAACTGGGAGAGCTCTTGTGAAGGGAGGTCTGATAATGCAATTAGGGAGAAGATCCTTGTACTTAAAAAGCACCTTTCAGCTCAATAATGCTTCACAGCCAACGAAATCCTTTTCAAAGTGTGGTCCCTGTAATAATGTAAAGAGTGAAACAGAGACAGAGTGAGGAATTCAAAGAGACACCAACAAATAAGAAGCGGGAATGGCATAACACTGAGATTCACATCAAATATATCTTCCTGTATTTACTGGCTAAAATCCATTCAGTGAATTTTACATTCCTGTGACCGGAAACAATAGTTTCTAAGATGGCTGAACATTTCAATGACGGCCACTGACAAATTCCAAAGCCATTAAGATGGGGTCAGCCTGCTGAAAGGTCTCAATCACCTTAAAGAGGAGTTAATGGAAACATCTCCTGAGCCATTCAAAAAGCAGTCAATCACTCAAGGACTCAACCTCGGGATCAAACGTTTATCGCAATCACCTCAAACAGTAACTACCAGCTGAGAAAGGAAGACATCTTGTCATTACTGAATCATGATTTCGGGAGGGAATGGTGTAGCGGTATTATTGCTAACTTATTAAGCCAGAGAGCCAGGTAATAATCTGCTAGACCATGGTAAATGGTGGAATATGAATACAGATCTGGATTTGAGAATCTAATGATGACCTTGAATCATTAACTGTCAGAGGTAAGAAAAACATCACTAGTATCCTTCAGGGAAGGAAATCTGTCATCCTTCCCTGGTCTGGCCTATATGTGACTCCACACTCACAGCAATGTGGATGATTCTTAATTGCCCTCTGGGCAAGTTAGGGATAGGGCAATAAATGTTGGCCTGAAATTGACAACATAAATGGATAAGGTGGTAAAGAATACATATGGTGTGTTTGCCTTCATCACTCAGGATACTGAATACAAAAATTGGCAAGTCATGTTACAGCTGTATAAAACTTTAGTTCAGCCACGTTTGGGGTATTGTGTACAGTTTTGGTCACCACACTATGGGAAGGATGTGGTGGCTTTGGAGAGGTTGCAAAAGAGGTTTACCAGGATGTTGCCTGGATTGGAGTAGATTAGCTATAAGGAGAGGTTGGACAAACGTGGATTGTTTTCACGAGAGCATTGCTTACTGAGGATCTCTGCCATTCATTACATAGTTTCCTCTGGCATTTGACCTCTCAAAATGCATCACCTCCCACCTGTCCGGATTAAACTCCATCTGCCATTTCTCTACCCAACTTTCCAACTGATCTATGTCCTCCTGTATCCTTTGGGAACCTTACTAACTATTCATAATTTCACCAATTTTCATGTCATCTGCAAACTTACAAATCAGGCCACCTACATTTTCATTCAAAGCATTCATATATATCACAAACAACAGAGGTCCCAGAATCAATCCTTGTGGAACACCACTGATTACAGATTTCCAGTCAGAAAAACATACTTCCACAATTACCCTCTGTCTACTGAGACCAAGCCAATTTTGTATTTAACTCACAACTCACTGTGGATCCCATGTGACTTAATAACCATTTACAATCTACAAAAGTAGTATGCATATAACTTTCACTGGACTTTTTAAAGACTGCTCAATCTACTTTCCCAACCTGTAATTTACTTGCGAGTGAGCTCTGAATGCATGTATGTATATAATGCAAAATGTTAACATTATTTTTATTAGACTGGATTAAATATGATAAATTCAATTCCTTTTTTTTTAGAAGATAATGCACAAGGAAATCTGTCTGTGTAATTTTTTTAAGGTCGCAGCACCTAAACTGTGGAACATTCGCTGAACCGCTAGGTAATCTTTTTAAAAATACCCACTGCGATCAAATCAGAAGTGGGAAAGAGAGAGAGAAGAACCCTTTGACTTCTTGTCCATGTGAATGAAAAACCAGAGGAATTCAAAAGGGAGATGAATAGAGTGCAAGCTGGGTACGTGCCCCGGGAAATAAATATGGCAGGTCCAAATCTAGAGCACACTAGCTGACTAAAGATAATGATGAGAAAATAAGGAAGGGAAAGGAGGCATGTGATGCACACCAGAATAATAACAGCAATATAAATCAGGGAAGGTCTCTCAAAAGCAGGACAGAGACTAAAGCCGGATTAAGGAAGGCTGTGAGAAAGCATCAGCAAAGGATGGCAAACCGCACTAAAACAAACAGCAAAACATTCTTCAGATGAATAGGTGAAGATTATTAAAGGATAGAGCAAGACTGTAAAGGAATCAACAGGGGAAAGCTGCTCACTGAAGCAAAGGATACACGGAGGAACTCGATGAACATTTTGTTTCTGTTCTTTGCCAAACTAAAGATGGCCAAGTTGAGAATGTGTATGTTGAGAAACTGAACAGTGTAGAGAGACAGAGACACAGGGAGAGAGATGAAGGAGAGGTGCTAAAAAGGCTGGCAGCACTCCGGGTAGAGAATTCACCAGGGCCCGAGGTTGCTGAAGGAGCAAATTGAGAATCCCACCCTGCCCTTGTAGCCAAACAAATTCTCGCTAGGCCCCCATTCTCCGGGACCCCCATCCTGCTCTCAGTCATCTGTGCCCTGGGTCTCTCCGTGACTGGGAACCATCTTTGCCCCAGGTCCATTACAAGCAGGATCTCAAGAGGCAGGATTACCATCCCCCTCCCCCACCCCGGGGTGCTTGATCTTAATGTAACCTTTACATTGACCACCTCCACACCTGAGAGGCACTTAACCCTAGAGGAGCTGCCCCGAAGGAGACAATGACAGTGTACACTGCCTCTCCAGCCAGTGGGGTAGGTGTTCAGGTCTAAATGCTTGTGAGAGAATGAGAGAGATTGAGGCAAAGATTGAGGGTCAAGGAGAGTGCATGTGAGACAGAGAGTTACAGACAGACAGAGATAGAGAGGAGGAGTAGAACGGGCAGATTGAGGAGCAGGGAGGGTTGGAGGGAAGAGTGTGAGACAGACAAGCAGATCAAGTCACGATGAAAAAGAAATAGCAAGAAAGAATGAGACACACAACAGTGCAAAGAGTCGAAACTCAGTCAGAACATGTGTACTGCCTTAATAACAATCCAGTGAGGATTACAAAAATCCTTTCTGCTTTACATTCTGAGATCTGTTCTTTCAGATTACGAAGGGGAACAAGTGGCCACTGTTTATAATATTCATGTGTTTTATGAGTGATTTATGTCAACAATACTGGTATACAAAGTCGATTAGATTATAACAACTACGTTGACCCCTAACCCTACCTCAGTACAAAGCAACATAGCCTCATCAAACACATTCATTAAGATACCCTATCACTGCGTTTTCTGTCTAGCAAACCACAAATTCCATAGCAATGATTTCTATGGCAACTCATCCCATTGCTCTGAATGTTACATCCGACACAAAAGGACTCCCAGTGTTAAGGATGTGTCTTTGAATCATCTTATATCCTCAAAAAGCTTAAGATGCGCCTTATCAATGTCTAAAACTCTGTCAGGCTGCTGCGAGTATAATCCATCCCTGTTTTATAAACAAACAGGGTCACACATTGTACACATTGGTGATTCTAGCAATTCCAATCTGATGTGACTGAGGGAGGAATGTTGTCCCGGGAAAGTGGGATAGCTCCGCACTCCTCTTAGATAACTCCCAGCTCTGTGTTGGGAGTGGGCAATTTACTCTGATCACTCAACTAAACAACAGGGAATGAAGCATTTATTCAGTTCTGTCCTCCGACAGTACTCAATGCTCACTCTCCAATAGCATAACACTCCCTCAGCACTGACCTTCCGACAGTGTGGCACTCCTTCTGCACTGACACCCTGACAGTGCGGCACTCCCTCAGCACTGACCCTCCGACAATGCGGCAGTCCCTCAGCACTGACCCTCTGACAGTGCGGCACTCCCTCTGTACTGACCCTCTGATAGTGCAACATTTCGTCAGTACTGACCCTCCGACAGTGAGACACTCCCTCGGTACTGACCCTCTGACAGTGCGGCACTCCCTCAGCACTGACCCTCCGACAGTGAGGCACTCCCTCAGTACTGACCCTCCAACAGTGCGGCACTCTCTCAGTACTGACCCTCTGACAGTGAGGCACTCCCTCAGCACTGACCCTCCGACAGTGAGGCACTCCCTCAGCACTGACCCTCTGATAGTACAACGCTTCACGAGGTTGGAGAAGATTTGTAGCTCAGGCTGATGTTCTAGATGTAGGTTTGCTCACTGAGCTGGAAGGTTCATTTTCAGATGTTTCATCACCATACCTGGTAACATCATCAGTGAACGTTGTGCTGGAAAAGCACAGCAGATCAAGCAGCATCTAAGGAGCAGGAGAATCAACATTTCTGGCAAAAGTCCTTCATCAGGAATGAATCAGTCAAAGTGGTGTCCTTCTTCATCCGTATGTAAGGGTACTAGAGAGAGTAGGTCATGTCTTTTTGTGGCTAGTTGATGTTCATGTATCCTGGTGGCTAGTTTTCTGCCTGTTTGTCCAATGAAGTGTTTGTTACACTCCTTGCAAGGTATTTTGCAAATGACATTAGTTTTGCTTGTTGTCTGTATAGAGTCTTTCAAGTTCATTAGCTGCTGTTTTAGTGTGTTGGTGGGTTTGTGGTCTACCATGATGCCAAGGGGTCTGAGTAGTTGGCAGCATTTCCAAAATGTCTTTGACATAGGGGAGAGTGGCTAGGGTTTCTGGACGTGTTTTGTCTGCTTGGTTGGGTTTGTTGCTGACAAATCGATGGACAGTACTCATTGGGTACCCATTCTTTTTTAATACACGGTATAGATGGTTTTCTTCTGTTCTTTGTAGTTCCTCTGTGCTGCAGCGTGTGGTGGCTCATTGAACTAATGTTCTAATGCAACTTTGTTTGTGAGTGTTGGGATGATTGCTTCTGTAGTTCACTTCCTCAGCACTGACCCTCCAACAGTGTGGCACTCCCTCAGTACTGACCCTCCCACAGTGCGGCACTCCCTCAGCACTGACCCTCCCACAGTGTGGCACTCCCTCAGCACTGACCTACCAACAGTACAGTGCTCCCTCAGCACTGACCCTCCCACAGTGCAGCACTCCCTCAGTACTGACCCTCCCACAGTGCAGCACTCCCTCAGCACTTACCCTCCCACAGTGCAGCACTCCCTCAGCACTGACCTTCCGACAGTGCAGCGCTCCCTCAGCACTGACCTTCCGACAGTGTGGCACTCCCTCAGCATTGACCCTCCCGCAATGCGGCACTCCCTCAGTACTGACCATCTGACAGTGCGACACTCCCTCAGCACTGACCATCCTACAGAGGGGCGCTCCCTCAGCACTGACCCTCCCACAGTGTGACACTCCCTCAGCACTGACCATCTGACAGTGCGACACTCCCTCAGCACTGACCCTCCTACAGAGGGGCACTCCCTCAGCACAACCTCCGACAGTGCAGCACTCCCTCAGCACTGACCCTCCCACAGTGCGGCACTCCCTCAGCACTGACCCTCCGACAGTGTGGCAGTCCCTCAGCACTGACCCTCCGACAGTGCGGCACTCCCTCATCACTGACCTTCTGACAGTGCAGCACTCCCTCAGCACTGACCCTCCCACAGTGCGGCACTCCCTCAGCACTCACCCTCTGATAGTGCGGCACTCCCTCAGCACTGACCCTCCGACAGTGCAGTACTCCCTCCGGTCTGCATCTGTGCTACAACTGGGGACTGGTTGTGAGGTGAACTATGTGGTGTAAGTGGAGAGCCCATTGACTCTGACCAATTTGCTGATCTAGCGAGGGCAATATTGAGCTTGGTCACTAGGACTGCTCATCGAACTGCTCTTGTTCCACATAGACCTGGAGTTGACGATGGAAACCTTTGCTACTAATCTCGAAGACTTGTTCAAAGTCATGGAGGGAAATATGGAAGCTATGTTTTAAGCTCAGATGTATCAAACCACACAGCTTGCTAAAGACTTTGACTTCTGTTTGATTACAACACAAATATTAGCATTGACCAGATGGGCAGAATGGCTGATTTCCCAGCTGTAAATGCTGTAGCGTTCTGAAAGGTGCCATGGTATTATGTAGTAAAAACAGTCCAAGTTGTTTCAAAAGAACAAGTTTAAACAACGATAAACAGAAACTAATGTTCTGAAGAAGAGTCATATCAGACTCGAATGTTGCTGAGTTTCTTCAGCAATTTTTGTTTTTATTTCAGATCTGCAGCATCTGCTGTATTTTATTTTTATTATAAACAAAACTTGATCCTGGACCCAAAATGGAAATGTTCCAAATATTGACTCATAATGCTCTTGCGAAGAACTTTGGGACATTTTAATGTGTTAAAGGGAAGTTGTTGTTGTTGAATGGGGCTAATTGTATAGGAACATAGCAACTGGAGTTGGCCATTCAGCCCATCGAGCCAGCTCCGCTATTCAAAACGATCCTGGCTGATCAAACATTTCAATGCCTTTTACCCACACGTTCCCATAACCCTGTACCCCACTGGGAATCAGAAATCTATCCATCCCTATCTTAAACATACTCAAAGAGTGAGGTTCCACAGCCCTTTGTGGCAGAGAATTCAAAAGATTCACAACCCTCTGATAAATAAACATTTCTTCATCTTGGCCCAACGTTGCACCCCTCTTCTTTTTAACTTGTGTCCCCTGGTTCCCCCAGCAGGGGGAGCTTCATTCTTGTATTGAAGTCGTCTGTCCCTTGAAGAGCTTTGTCACTTTCAATGCTTTAAGCCTCGAAAGAATACAGCCCAGTTTGGCCTACCCTGAATGGGTCTTTCAAAGCTGGGCTGAATGACTGTAATGTGTATGTAATTCTGTAAATGTGATGCAGTAGGACTGATGGGTTGACTGCTCTCTTACGTATTTCACATCAATGTCAATCAAATTAGAACTTTATTTGACTTTTTTTTCACAGGCCGTGGCTGTTGCTGACGAGAGCAGTTTCTGTTGCCCGTCCCTAACTGACCTTGAGGAGGTGGGGGTGAACTCCCCAGTTCATTCTGCACTGCACCTTGGCACAACAGAATAGCTCAATGACTAAGCGGCAACTCAGAGTCAGCAACTTTGCTGTGGCCCTGGACTAACGAGGTCAGATCGGGTAAGGGTGGCAGATCTCTTTCCCTTGAACCGGTTGGGTTTCAGCGATGATTGTTGATGTTTGCTCAGTCATTTTGAGTGAGACAAGCTTTCAGTTCCACCACCTGCTGCAGTGGAACATGTCTACTCCACCCCCATTTACTTGGTGCTTTTGATTACTAGTCCAGTATCATTACCAATAATCTCATGTCTCCCCCAGTAGATGGAATCAGGATGTAAATCCTTAATATTAAAGGATTGGACACTCTGGAGGCAGGAAACATGTTTCCGCTGATGGGTGAGTCCCGAACCAGAGGACACAGCTTAAAAATAAGGGGTAGGCCATTTAGGACAGAGATGAGGAGAAACTTCTTCACCCAGAGAGTGGTGGCTGTGTGGAATGTCCTGCCCCAGAGGGCAGTGGAGGCCCAGTCTCTGGATTTGTTTAAGAAAGAGTTGAATAAAGCTCTCAAGGATAGTGGAATCAAGGGTTATAGAGATACGGCAGGAACAGGATACTGATTGAGGATGATCAGCCATGATCAGAATGAATGGTGGTGCAGGCTTGAAGGGCAGAATGGCCTACTCCTGCACCTATTGTCTACTGTCTAAACCAGTTGCAATGGCAGTGCTAGCTCAAGGGCTAAATGGCCAGCTGCTCTCCCATTGTTTCTATGAACATGTGTACAGTTGTGTAGACGGTCTGAGAATTCTCTGTGCTTTGGTTGCTGACCCTTTGCCAACAGAAACAGTTTCTCCTTAACCTTCATCACATTGAATGTCTCTATTAAATCGCCCTTCTGCTCTGAGGGCCATAATCAAACTCAACGCAGCTCAAAACTCCCAAATACCATTCAGCTACCTTTCACCACAATGTTATCGATGCCAGGATTGAGAAATGTAAAAGTAATATGTAGATAAAAGCCACATGGGGGATACAGTAGCATAATATCACTGGGCTAGTAATCCAGAGACCTCAGTTAACGTGGGGACATGGGTTCAAGTCCCACCATGGAAACTGATGGAGTGAGCTGCCAAAGGAAGTAGTGGAGGCTGGAATAATTACAACATTTAAATGGCATAATTTGGGGATGCTGGTGTTGGACTTGAGTGGACAAAGTTAAAAATCACACGACACCAGGCTATAGTCCAACAGGTTTATTTGGAAGCACTAGCTTTTGGAGCGCTGCTCCTTCATCAGGTGGTTGTGGAGTACAATTGTGTAACATTTAAAAGGCATCTGGATGGGTTTATGAATAGGAAGGGTTTAGAGGGATAGGGCCCAAGTGCAGGCAAATGGGATTAGATTAGGTTGAGATATCTGGTCAGCATGGACCAGTTGGGCCAAAGGGTCTGTTTCCGCGCTGTACATCTCTATGGCTCTATAATCACTAAACCAGGAGGGAATTTCAAAAAACTATTCTTTAAAGGGAAAAAACTGCCATCCTTTCCAACGTTCTCACTAAGCTGTGGTCTACTGGGAGGTTCTACACTCCTTTGCTACTGTCTTGATGCATTGGCCTCCATTTGCCAGGTATGGAATGTATATCCAGAAACAGAAATTGCTGGAAAAGCTCAGCAGGTCTACCAGCATCTGAGGAAAGAAACCTGAGTTAATGTTTCTGGTCCAGTGACCCTTTCGAGATGCTGCTAGACCTGCTGCGCTTTTCCAGCAATCTCTGGTTTGGTTTCTAGTTTACAGCATCCGCAGTTCTTTCGGTTTTTATGGACTGTAGATGTCCCCTCAGTGGAGAAACTATTACAGTCAATGCTGATCCTTACCCAGTCCAGTCGACATGTGCCTCCAGACTCGCAGCAATGTGCTTTACTCTTAACTCCCCTCAGAAATAGGAGAAAGTGAGGACTGCAGATGCTGGAGATCAGAGCTGAAAATGTGTTGCTGGAAAAGCGCAGCAGGTCAGGCAGCATCCAAGGAGCAGGAGAGTCAACCTTTCGGGCATGACCCCTTCTTCAGGTTTTCCTGAAGCAGGGCTCATGGCCGAAACGTTGACTCTCCTGCTCCTTCGATGCTGCCTGACCTGCTGCGCTTTTCCAGCAACACATTTTCAGCTCCCCTCAGAAATAGCCTGGAGTTCAAGGACCATGAGGGATGGACTACATGCTGGCCTCGCCTGTGATGCCCACATCCCAAGGAAGAATACATCTTTAAATATTGCATTTCTATGCAGTACACCTCAACGATGAATCTTTCCTCTCTCTCTCTCCTTAAGGTAGAAAGCTTGAAAAGAAACCCTGATGTGGGAAACCCAACTCTACCCCCACTCGCTCATCAGTCTATCTGGCACAGGACACTCAGGAGAGAAGCAATCAGTCACCTTAGTAATGGCTGGGGTTTTTCCTACTTGTTCTTATGGTGTGGCAAAATACTACAGACTGATAGAATACAATACACCAGGCATCAACCTGTAGTGATTGTACCAAGGGCAGGCAGGTGGACCTCAGAGAGTATGAGTTTCCTGTTTGGGGCTGTTAATCTGGTCCAATCAGAGAGCACTGGCTGTCAGGGGTTCTGTTCACTCTGTGAGTACATACACTGTGTACGTTGACATAAAGGGTGACTTGGTGACAGGATACCAGCCTCCGTGGAATTGCTTCACAACCATTCAGAGGAACTGACAGAACCATGGTTTGACAAAAGGTCCTGTTCCTGGAACTGAAGGAACCATTCAAATGGTCATCAGTGAATTAAGTTAAAAATCACACAACATCAGATTATAGTCCAACAGGTTTATTTGGAAATACTAGCTTTTGGATGAAGGAGCGTTGCTCCGAAAGCTAGTGCTTCCAAATAAACCTGTTGGACTGTAACCTGGTGCTGTGTGATTTTTAACATTGAACACCCCAGTCCAACACCAGCACCTTCAAGTCATCAGTGAATGAAACTACCAACTTCCACCAAATAGTTGCCTGTTTTGTATAAATATCACAAAAATGAGGCAAGACACAAGATAGCCTGGGCTCGAGAATGAGGAGGATAGGAGAGGGAATAAAGTGGAAGCAAGAACTGGAATAAGAGTTGGAAGCCTGGGTAAAAAGAGGGAGAGAGAAAGACAACAATAAATAGAGAGTGAGATACGAACAAATGAGGGACAGACTCTGAGAGTGAGAGTGAGAATAAAGGAGAGAGGCAGCTTTCATTTACAGTTCTGATGAAAAATCGTCAACCTGGAACATTAACTCAGATTTGCTTTCTACAGAATGCTGTCAGATCTGCTCAGTTTCTCCAGCAATTTTGGCTTTTATTTCAAATTTCTAGCCTCTGTGGTATTTTGACTTTACACCTTACTTTTGGGAAAGGTGTTTGATAAATCACTGGATTATCAAACTGCCTCAATTCACTGAACTTGTAGTGTTCATAGATTCATAGAATCCCTACAGTGTAGAAACAGGCCATTCAGCCCATTGACTCTAAACTGACCCTTCAAAGAGCATACCCCAACCCCTTCCCTGTAGGCTAGCCCACCTAACCTGCACATCTCTGGACACTGTAGAACAATCTTTCATGGTCGGTCCACCCTAACCTGCATACTTTCTGACTGAGAGGAAACCGGAGCATCCGGAGGAAACCTACACAGGCATGGGGAGAATGTGCAAACTCCACACAGTCTCCAGGGTCCCTGGTGCTGTGAGGCATGGTGGTTCAGTGGCTAGCACTGCTGCCTCACAGTGCCAAAGACCTGAGTTCAATTCCACCCTCAGGCAGCTGTCTGTGTGGAGTTTGCACGTTCTCTCTGTGCCTGGTTCCCTCCAGGTGCTCTGGCTTTGCTCACAGTCCAGAGTTGTGTAGGTTAGGATGATTGGCCACGGAAATTGTCCCGTAGTGTCCAGAGATGTGCAGGTTAGGTGGGTTAGCAATGGGAAATGCAAGGTTATAGAATAAAGGGGGTAAGATGCTCTTCAGAGGTTGGTGTGGACCCGATGGGCCAAATGGCCTGCTTGCACACTATAACTCTATCAGTCACTTTTAACAGTCTTTGTCTCAGAAACTCTGTCTTGGCTGAGGCACTATCCGTACGGAGCTGCACTCCAGCAACAGGCAACACCTGTTGGGCGGCACGGTGGCACAGTGGTTAGCACTGCTGTCTCACAGCGCCAGAGACCCGGGTTCAATTCCCGCCTCAGGTGACTGACTGTGTGGAGTCTGCACATTCTCTCCATGTCTGCGTGGGTTTCCTCCCACACTCCAAAGATGTGAAGTGGCCACGCTAAATTGCCTGTAATGTTAGGTAAGGGGTAAATGTAGGGGTATGGGTGGGTTGCGCTTCGGCAGGTCAGTGTGGACTTGTTGGGGCGAAGGGTCTGTTTCCACACTGTAAGTAATCTAATCTAAACCTTTGAGAGTGAACTCTGACAGTATAAACTGATATTAATTCAGCTGAAGGTCCCTCTAACTCATTTTATAATTGTGCCTGACATTGCACTCTCAATGTTTGGTGAATGGTGGTTAAAGCAAAGCTGAGTATTGCCAAATGAACAAAGAATCAACAGCGTTACTTATTTCAAAAACTCTTTTCGATCCTAATCTACAGGTTCCTCTGGAAAGCCAAGCAGCTGTGACTGAAGAATGCAGATAGACTGTTATTTGACCTACACACCCGACAAACAGATTGAATTAGTCAGTAATATTGCCCATGAATCAACCTGGAGTGCACACAAGGGAAGGAAATGGCGGAAGAACCTATTTTTGGAATTCATTGTTTCAATAATTTGGAGGCTAAACCGTAAATAACTCTGACGGGAGAAAATCACAGAGTGGTGAGGGAATAGTTGAGGAAAATGTAAAGAATTAAGAAAGGGCTTGTGCTATTCTGCAAAATCTGCTACTTCCCACCCAAGAGATGCTGAAACATAGCTTCACGTCAAGGCAAGTCGACTGATGATCAAAGAATTATTACACTGGAGATGGCCATTCAGCCCATCGTGCCTGCACTGGGTTCTATTACCTAGTGCCAATCTCCTGCTTTTTCCCCATACTCTTGCATGTTATTTCTACCCAAATAATTATCCAATCCCTCAATTGAAGCTGCCTCCATCATATTTCCAGTCAGTGCATTCCATACCCAAACTATGGGTTGTCAGAAAGTTTCTTTCTCACATGGCCCTTGCACTTTTAGCACATCACTTACATCCTCTCTGTCAAATCACCTCTCAGCCTTTATCTGTCTGAGGATGTGTGACTCTGTGCTGTGAAAGTGGACTGTTCATTCTTTATCTGCATCCAGCTACATTCACCGGGCTTTCACTTCCCAATATCCACTCTAAACGAAATTCCATCAGCCCCAGTCATGAAAATTCCGATTAACAATGTTTCAGTGGAACTGTTCCCAATTTTTCAACCTTGTCTCACAAAAGCTTTCCAGTTTTACACCTGATCTGGGTAAATAAAATTAAATGGTAATGAAGGCAATTCCTTTCTGTGGGAGCTTGGCTGCCTCATTCGACAGTCTAAATAATTTAATGCCTATGAAGGAGGTGAGAGCTTTGATTGAGCAATTCAGTAAAGCGTGGGCTTAACACAAATTGGGGAAATCCGAATCCAAAATCCTGATCTCAAGCCAGAATATAATTCCACTTATTACACAAAAGGACATCTACTGATTACATTACATAATGGCATAATGGTATTATCGTATCAGACCATGACATTTTGATAGGAAGATGGTCATGTCATGGTAATGTCACTGGCCTAGTAATCCACAGGCTCAGGTAAATATCCAAGTGTTCGCATCCCACTATAGAAGCTGATAGATTTTGAATTCCATTTTCTGGATTTCAAAGCTGGTGCCATTGATGGTAATCGCGAAACCGTCACCAATGGTCAGGCAAACGCATCTGATGTGCTTTAGGGAAGGAAATCTGCTGGTTCAGAGTCACAACAGTATGGGTGGCTCTCAGCTACCCTCTGTAAGGGTGCAGAAAGTCACTCAGTTCAAGGTCATTTAGGGATGGGCAATGAATTCTGGTCTTGCCAGCAATGCCCACATCCTATGAAACAGGATCCCAGCAACTGGCAGCAGGGAAACGGTCAAGAACAATAGAGACTTGAAGAGCAGGAGAAACCAATTTGAGCCACCATGACTGCTCTAGACTAACAAGGGCGTTGAAGAGTGTGGTGCTGCACATTCAGGCAGTATGTCTACACCCCTGTGGGGTCTTGCTGTGCACCCCATGACCTGGGAGAAGGTTTCACATTTTTGCATCATTAGAATCTCTTCTGGGTTAGAAGTGACCTGTACAAGAGGGATGGATTGCACCTGAATTGGAAGGGAACTAATTTGCTGATGATACAAAGCTGGGTGGCAGGGTGAAATGTGAGAAGGATGTTAGAAGATTACAGGGTGACCTGGACAAGTTAGGTGAGTGGGCAGATGCATGGCAGATGCAGTTTAATGTGGATAAATGTATGGTTATCCACTTTGGTGGCAAGAACAGGAAGGCAGATTACCTCAATGGAATTAATTTAGGTAAAGGGGCAGTACAAAGAGATCTGGGTGTTCTTGTACACCAGTCAATGAAGGTAAGCATGCAGGTACAGCAGGTAGTGAAGAAGGCTAATAGCATGCTGGCCTTCATAACAAGAGGAATTGAGTATAGAAGCAAAGAGGTGCTTCTGCAGCTGTACAGGGCCCTGGTGAGACCACACCTGGAGTACTGTGTGCAGTTCTGGTCTCCAAATTTGAGGAAAGACATTCTGGCTATTGAGGGAGTGCAGCGTAGGTTCACGAGGTCAATTCCTGGAATGGCGGGATTACCTTACACTGAAAGACTGAAGCGACTGGGCTTGTGTACCCTTGAGTTTAGAAGACTAAGCGGGAATCTGATTGAGACATATAAGATTATGAAAGGATTGGACACTCTGGCAGCAGGAAACATGTTTCCGCTGATGGGTGAGTGCCGAACCAGAGGACACAGCTTAAAAATACGGGGTAGACCATTTAGGACAGAGATGAGGAGAAACTTCTTCACCCAGAGAGTGGTGGCTGTGTGGAATGCTCTGCCCCAGAGAGCAGTGGAGGCCCAGTCTCTGGATTAATTTAAGAAAGAGTTGAATAGAGCTCTCGAAGATAGTGGGATCAAGGGTTATGGAGATAAGGCAGGAAGCAGATACTGATTAGGAATGATCAACCATGATCATATTGAATGGCGGTGCAGGCTTGAAGGGCTGAATGGCCTACTCCTGCACCTATTGTCTATTGTCTATAGTATAACTTTGACTATACTGTGCCCAAAGACCAGAACTGCAGTGTCCACAAGAGGATACAGATGTTCCAAACTAGTCTGACATTCCTTTAGTCATTATCTCAATGGAGGAGTTAAAAACCTTGAGACTCACTGAATCTTCCCCCAGTGGGAATCTATAGAATTCTTTACTGCAGACAGCTTAACGAGTCTGGCTCATTAGACCATGAGAACTAGGAGCAGGAGATCCCACAAGCCTGCTTATGTATCAAGTTTACTCAAGGCTGAGATAGAGAGATTTTGGATCAGTAAGGGAATCAAAGGTTATCAGGAAAAGGCAGGAAAGTGGAGGTGAGGATGATCAGATCTGTTGTGATTTCATTGAATGGTAGAACAGACTTGATGGGCTGAATGGCCTATGTCTGCTCCTGTGCCTTCTGGTCTTAGAATCACAGAATTGTTTCAGTGCAGAAGGTCAGGACATTGAAGATGCTGTGTGGATGCAAGCTGGTGTTATTGCTGCAGACTGCAAAACTGAGGGAGAAATTATTTGAAAATTGGTTAATTACTCTCATGTCAATTAGTCGACACAGCCAGTGCAGTACTGAGCACATGCTCCATCTATTGGTAGTGCTCCCCTTTGGGTGAGACATGAACCCTGTGCCTGTCCTCTCCGATTGACCTGGAAGTTTCTCTGATACCATTTGGAAGAGCACCAGGAAAATCCTGCCTAGAGCATTGTCCAATACCCAACCCTCAATCAGTACCACCAAAAGCAAAGGGCATCTTTGACTCATCTGTGTGAGTTCCCTGTGTACATATTGGCTGTCATAGTCCTTCCATTGGAGCAGTGATCAAATTTCAGAAGCACGTCGTATAGGTTTTAAAGCAAGTTGGAGTGTCCTAAGATCAATTAAGGCTCTATATAAATGAAAGTCCGTTTTTGTATTTAGCCAGTGAGCTATAATTTCCTAGAATATTCAACCAGCTCTCTCAGCAAGTTCAGTTGGCTGGAGGCTGCTTTGCAATACAGAGTGATGCCGTCAGTAGCTCAGTGGTTAGTACAGCTGCTTCACAGGGCCCCTGGTTCAACTCCAGCCTGGGTGGCTGCCTGTATGGAATTTGCATGTTCTCCCTGTGTCTACATGGGTTTCAACTGGTGTCCCTGTTTCCTCTCACAATCCTAAGATGTACAGGCCAGGTGAATTGGCCATTCTAAATTGCCCATGGGGGTTAGGTGCATTAGTCAGGGGTAAATATAGAGGCGGGCAATGTGTCTGGGCAGGTTACTCTTTGGAGGGTCGGTGTGGACTTGTTGGATTCTGGATCAGTGGTGCTGGAAGAGCACAGCAGTTCAGGCAGCATCCCAGGATCAGCGAAATCAACGTTTCGGGCAAAAGCCCTTCATCAGGAATAAAGGCAGAGAGCCTGAAGCGTGGAGAGATGCCTAGTGGACTTGTTGGGCCGAATGGCCTGTTTCCATACTGTAGGGAATCTAACCTAAACAGTGTGGGTTCAATTCCCGCACTGGCTGTAGTTACCGTGAAGGCTTTGTCTTCTCAACCTCACCCCTTCCCTGGGACACGGTGTTCCTCAGGTTAAAGCACCACTAGCCCTCTCTCTCTCTCTCTCTCTCAAATGATAGAATGGTCCCATAGACTGTTAGTACAATAAACAGCGACACTGACATGGAGTCTCTCTCAGGAAGGTGAGGCCAGTGATCCTTATTGGTAACTTATTGTAAATAAGGGTACACATTTTCAGTTGTTCATTTCAATGTGTAAAATGTTTCTTTTTTTTAATGTTAGAAAGTCCGATTGCCTTTTGGGGGTGAAATCTGTCGCCCTCGTCTGGTCTGTCTGTACCTACACGGTCCACAGCAATGTGGTCCCACTGTTCTGAAGGAGCGTCACTGGACTGGAAATGTTGACCCTGCTTTCTCTCTCTCTCTCTTTCCACAGATGCTGCCAGACCTGCTGAGTTTCTTTAGCAATCCCTGCGAGTGTTGCGGCTGTCTCTTAACCAGGGATGGATAACAAGCGCCTGCCCCATCCCCTGACTTTTACCTGTGAGGCTGTTGGCGTGGAGAATGCTTTCTGATGAGAATGGACAATTGCGACAAGCCAGAAGATGGAGACTGTGCCAGCAGCAGCTAGGGGCCGTTCACAATGAGCCAGACAGCTGCAAGGGGACCATAAAGGAACCTATTGTTCAGGGCATTGAGAGTTAAAAAGCTTTTACCAGTTGTGCATCGACCCAGATTGTGAAATCTGGAAAATTCAGGAACAGCGTGTGGCTGACTCTCTCCCTGTCTTTGACGGACAGGGCTTTGTAAGGTGTGTTCCAGGTTAAACCTGCACCCTGACCGGTTTCTGTATCCAGTCCCGGATTTGCTCCAATACCATCTTGGCCCTGCGTGAATTCCACTTGCCTCCCTCCTCCCTTTACATTCCTGCTCTCTTTGGGCTGGAATCGGTATTGTTACAGAGAGAGAGGAGGGGAGGGAAGAGAAAGAGAGCTTTTTTTAAGAAAACACTGGTGATTTGGCAAACAGAAATGCGTCCACTTCCTGCTTGTTTGCAGTCGCTGGCTGTTACACACACAGCTCTCTCCCTCTCGCTGTGTGTCTCTCATCCTCCAAGATTTCTCCAGTGCCAGCCTCCCTATTGGACTATTCATCTATTATAAATGAGAGCTGACATCACGGGTTAGGCTGGGTTAATCAGATTGCAACAAAAAAAAAGGTCTCGGACTTCCTCTGCCACTGCAGCAGTAGGAGAGTCCGCTCATCTCCCTGTTTCTGCAGGCACCATCCCTGTTTACTCACACGTCAAACCCCCAGGACCTCCTCCCCTACACCCCCCCCCCCCCAACACCTCCCCTTCCCCTTTCACTCCAGAAATAATATCTGCATGACTGTCACAAAGGTAAGAGGCGTGGGGCAAACCCATGATTTGTTATGGATGCGTGTGTTTATGTGTATGTGTTTTAACATGTTGTTTAATACACAGCCAGCCCGGGATGATGAACTGCTTTTGCAGGCTGTGTTTCTGAGTGTGTCAGTCCGGCTGCTGCGGGCAGACAATGCAGTAAAAGCTTTCCATCTCCTGACTCAGCCTGCACTGCGCTGTCTAGACCGAGTAGTTCAGAGGCAGCCAAAGGGCTCTGGGTGCTGTCCTCAGGACCTGGGTCAGGAGGGGACTCTTGCCTTGGGGTCAGATTCTTCAAAGAAGCTGTCAGAAGGGGAGGGTGAGAGTGTAAGGAGTGGTGGGGGGTGGAAGGGCTAGGGGTTGGAGTTAGAGGTCTCTCCTGCAAACAGAGCTTGCTCATCTGCCAACTGTCCTGCTCACTGCATTACCAAGGAGAAATCAAAGCCATGTGTGTGTGTGTGTGTGTAGGTGTGTGTGTGTGTGTGTAGGTGTGTGTGTGTGTGTGTGTGTAGGTGCTGGCAAAACCCAGTTCCCAACTGTTTGTTGGACAGAGGCAAGACATTCAAATGAGCCGACTCAACTTAGCAGGAGTTACAATTCTATGTTAGTCGTTCATTCTTAACCTTCCCCCCCGCCCACCCGTCTGATGTTTCATATATCAGTGAAGTGTGTTTGTAACTGTTGAGAGCCTGCATTCCATGTATCTTTCACAGCTGATGCTGTAACAGGTATAAGGTAAGGGATTATGTTGGTGTGGGTTTATGTATATGATGGATTCTACCACAGGGTGAAGCCTGACATAGGGCACTGACTTACCAAGAGGTCCAGCTGAACAGATAAAAAGTCTAACGTGCGTTTCTGTGATATTGAGGAGAGATTACTTCTCTCAAAGGTCAGGATTTGGAGATGCTGGTGTTTGACTGGGGTGTACAAAGTTAAAAATCACACAACACCAGGTTATAATCCAACAGGTTTATTTGGAAGCACTAGCTTTCGGAGCACTGCTGGCATTGTGTGATTGTTATCTTCTCTCAAAGGGTCGTGACTCTGTGGAATTCACTCCCCCATAGTGTGGTGGATGCAGGGGTGTGAGGAGGAGATCAGTATTTAATTGGTAATGGTTTGAAGAGTCATGGATAAATGGCTAGGAAAGAGGAGAGGAGACTGTGATGAAGTCAGCTGTGATCATGTTGAATGGCCCAGCAAGCATGAGGGGCTGAATAGCCTACTTCTGCTCCATGTTCGTATTGACAGAGAGACATTTTCAAACATCTGAAGGAGAGCCCACTGCCAGGAAGGATTGTCGATTCACTGCTCTTGCCACTCAGTTACTGGAGGTGGGTTGATCCCTGCCGATCAGAGAGGACTATAATGTAAATACATGAGGTAGACTTCACTGACACCCCCACATTACCCAGCAGACAGGTTGCCCCATGATACCACAACCTCCTGGCTCATTGCGGCGAGTTTAGGGGCACCAACTGGGTAGAAACTGGTGCCAATGGAGACTGTGAGGATCAAAACAGTTTGGTCGCCAGTGGATGTCTTGGCTTGGACTGTAGCCTTTTGGGGAAAGGCTTGTGGTATTTCCAGTTCTGTGAACCAGTCCTATCTGCTTGCCCCTGGCACCCCCACTGCTCCCAAAGCCAACTTTGGAACACATTCCTGGCGATTGCAATTTCATCAAATAATTCCAACAGTTTTGCTCATCAAAGGACCGTGTTCCCTTGTAAATATTATTTTTACATCTGAACTACAATCAATTCCCCCATGAGGTTGAGTAACAAAACACTGATTCCTATCTAAAATACCCTTATGACCATCTGCCTGAGTTTTTATTATTGGCATCTGGGAAGATAGCAGTGTCTGGGAAATATACATTTCATCTCTGGGGACTCCCAAGACAACCCCAGAGAGTTGGCAACTCCCTCTCATGCACCCTTTGTTTCTGGAGGGTGGTTTGGGAGCCGTGTTCCTGGAGGGTGGTTTGAGAGCCGTGTTCCTGGAGGGTGGTTTGGGAGCCGTGTTCCTGGAGGGTGGTTTGGGAGCTGTGTTCCTGGAGGGTGATCTGAGAGATACATTTCCTACCATGGACCCAGCAAGTGGCCCCACAAGGAAACTAATTGGGAGGGTGGAGTCAAAGAGGCCAAGGACACCACTTCAGACTCACGGGCTGTAATTTATAGTAATAACAGTCTCCACTCCTAACACCTGACCTTTTTGCCTAGAGAACTGCCCGATCCCCAGGGGTTAGGTTCAGCAAGGTCCACTCTATAAATAAATCCAGCCACAAGCATCGCTAACAACAGTAATTTCTCAAGCATAATTTAATAACATATTCCAGAATGTGCTTTAACTAGATGTCCACATGGAATATGCATAAACAATACCACACACACAGTCCTGAAAATTCTTAATTTTGTATCCCATTCCTGTGGGACCATGGGACATCAATATGTCTTTTAAAATATGTTGAATCTTGGTTTGTAACATTGACAACAAAAACATTGATCGATTCTGCCACTTGCAGACTGGTTTGTGGCTCACTCATGACTTTGATGTTCATGAGTTACGTGGGTCAGTTTCACAAAAAGTGATTTTTATCAAAAGTTAGAGTCTAAAGTGCGAGGCTAGAGTATATAAAACAGAAAAGTTGCCAATAATACAGTCTATAAATATTTCAAAGAGTTATGTGGGTTGCTTCAGCTATTCGTAGAGTCCTCCAGCACAGAAACCGACCCTTCAATCCAACCAGTCCATGCCAACATTGTTCCCAAACTAAACTAGTCCCACCTGCCTGCTTTTGGCCCATATCCCTCCAAATCTTTCCTATTCATGAACTTATCCAAATGTCTTTTAAACATTGTAACTGTACCCACATCCACCACTTTCTCTAGCAGTTCATTCCACACCCCAACCACTCTCTGTGTAAAGAAGTTGCCCCTCAAATCCTTTTTAAATCTTTCTCCTCTCACCTTAGACATATGCCCGCTAGTTTTGAAATCCCCCACTGTAGGGAAAAGACCCTTGCTATTCACCTTATTTATGCCCCTCGTGAATTTTTAAAGCTCAATAAGTTCACACCTCAACCTCCTACGCTCCACTGAAAAAGATCCCAGTCTTTCCAGTCTATTTTTATTCCTCAAACCCTCCATTCCTGCAGCTTCCTGGTAAGTCTTTTTTGAACCCTCTCCAGTTTAACAGTATCCTTCCTATAACGGACACTAGAACTACACACAGTACTCCAGAAGAGACCTCACCAATGTTCTGTACTACCTCAACATCACGTTCCAACTCCTATACTCAAAAGTCTGAGCAATGAAGGCAAGTATGCTAAACACCTTCTTAACCACACTGTCTACCTGTGAAGAAAATTTCAAAGAATTATGTATCTGAACCCCTCGGTCTCTCTGTTCTGCAACACTACCCAGGGCCCTACCATTAAATGTATGAATCCTGTCCTTGTTTGGATTACAACTGAAAATGTGTTGCTGGTTAAAGCACAGCAGGCCAGGCAGCATCTCAGGAATAGGGAATTCGACGTTTCGAGCATAAGCCCTTCATCAGGAATGAGAGAGAGTAGCCAAGCAGGCTAAGATAAAAGGTGGGGAGGAGGGACTTGGGGGAGGGGCGATGGAGGTGGGATAGGTGGAAGGAGGTCAAGGTGAGGGTGATAGGCCGGAGTGGGGTGGGGGCTTCGGATGCTGGAGATCACAGCTGAAAATGTGTTGCTGGTTAAAGCACAGCAGGTTAGGCAGCATCTCAGGAATAGGGAATTCGACGTTTCGAGCATAAGCCCTTCATCAGGAATGAGAGAGAGTAGCCAAGCAGGCTAAGACCTCATTTTTTACTTGTTTGGATTACCAATACCTCACATTTATCCAAATTAAACTCCACGTGCCACTCCTCAGCCCTTTGACTCAATCAATCAAGATCTCTTTGTAATCTTAGATAACTCTTCACTGTCCATTACATCACCAATTTTAGTGTCATCTGCAAACTCACTAACTATGACTCCCATATTTCCATCCAAAACATTCAGATAACTGACAAACGAAAGTGGACCCAGCACCGATAGTTGCGGGCTGTGATAATCTTGAGGACCAAAGCGTGTTGTTTCATCCAAAAACGGAAATTGCTGGAGAAACTCAGCAGGTCTGGCAGTGTCAGTAGAGAGAAAGCAGAGTTAATGTTTCGAGTTCAGTGACTCTTTCTCAGAAGTATCTTCACCCTTCTGTTCTGAAGCAGCACTTCACTCCTAGTCATTTCTGTGTTTGTTTCACATTTTCAGCATCTGCGGTTCTTTGGTTTATTTTTGTCTTGTTTAATGTCCCATTTATCTTTTGAAAGAGACGTTAAACGTGGGCTCCATGTGCTTCTCAGATGGATGTAAAGGATTGTTTGGTGTTAATTAAATAAGAATAAGGGAGTTCTGGTCAATAATAATCTCTGAAGCAAAAAAAAATTACCTACTTATAAACATCTTGCTGTTTTTGGGACCTTGCTGCACATAAACTTGCTTTACAAAGTTGGCTGCAAAGCACTTTGGGTTAACTTGAGGTTGTGAAAGGTGCTATATAAATGCAAGTTGAAAAGTGGGACACTGGAAAAGCACTTCCAGTACTGCACTTTTCGATTCTGATCTCCAGCATCTGCAGTCCTCACTTTCTCCTAAATAAATGCCAGCCTTGTTATCTCTATTTTATACCTTATTTAATATCAGTTCAATCTTCATAGTTTTTTGCAGTTTGATAAGACTGAGAAGTCAGACTATAAATTTGCTTCGTCTCAACATCATGAGAAATGCATCATGACCTGCACAACATTGATAGTACATCATACTTAGGGAGGTGGAAAAAGGAGAATTGATCTTGTGAGTTCTTCACCTGTTGAGGAGAGAGTGAATTAACGGAAGTGATGACAAGAGGTGGTTAGCGTCAACAATGGGCTTCTTGGGGCTGAATGGCCTCTTCCTGTTCCTGAACAAATCATGGTTTTGTTTTAGCTGACTGGTTATTCAGCAGGAAGAAAGTGGGAAAACAGATTTTTTTTTCCCTGCTCCACTCTCACAGACTGGAATGCAAAATCCTGTTGTTTCCAAAACCCTGGCTGGATATTTTGGAGAGAGAGGGGAAAGCAGACAGAAAGAGAATTTTTAAAAATCTAGACTGACTCATGTTAGAAAATGTGGTGAGAGGGGAGACCTTCCACAAGCATTATGTGTAGCTAAATTGTTCTTTCTGAATGAATTACAACATTGCCATAGCAACCAGAGCAAATTTTCTTATTCATTCATGAGATGCGGGTGTTGCTAACAAGGCAAATAATTATTACCCTATAAAAAACCAAAGGAACTGCGGATGCTGGAAATCAGAAACAAAAGCAGAGATTGCTTGAAAAGCTCAGCAGCAGGTCTGGCAGCATCTGTGGAGAGAAATCAGAGTTAACGTTTCGGGCCCAGTGACCCTTCCTCAGAGCTGATTAGAACTTCCTCAGAAATTATTAGCCTAATTGCTATTGAGAAAGTGGGGGTGAGTCGCCTGTTGGAGCATAACTGAATGGCTTACTCAGCCATTTCGCTGGGTTGTTAAGAGTTAACCAGAGTGTGTCTGGAGTCATACGTAGTCCAGACCAGGTCAGGATGGCAGATTGGCAGAAGTGGGTCCTGCAGATGCTGGAGATTAGAGTCAGGATTAGAGTGATGCTGGAAAAGCACAGCAGGTCAGGCAGCAACCAATGAGGCTCATTCCTGATGAAGGGTTTTTGCCCAAAGCATTGATTTTCCAGCTCTTTGGATGCTGCTGTGCTTTTCCAGCATCACTCTAAGGATGGCAGATGTCTTTCCCTAAACAGCATTGGTGAAGTAGGTGTATTTTTATGACAATCTAGTCATTTTGTGGTCACCGTTATTGGAAAATAATTATCCTAGATTTATGTAATTGAATTTTAATTCCTAATTGCTGTAGTTGGGATATGAACCCATATCTGTGAATTATTATTAGGTCAGGAGCATATCCACTAAACTACCAACTCATGTTCACAATAACGTTCCTTCTTTTGATCATATCAGCAAATTTGTGACTACTTGTTTGCAAATATTATTGACAGCAGGAACGTTTACCCCTTCCACTGGGCTCTGCCATAGCAAGGATTTCTCTCTCCTTGCCCATTTTGCTTGTGGATTTGGTAATCCTGTCAAAATGTAATCTTGAAGTGTTACAGTGCCTGATCCTGACCTCCCCTCCTATCCTTTCTAGTTGAGCTTATCCACACAGTGCCCCTTATTCAGCAGGAACATCCTAGATCTTGGGTTCGGTGGCTGGTTGAATTTAGGATAATAGGTTTCAGGGTGAGTGGGATGATGGAGTGTGTGTGTGTGTGTGTGTGTGTGTGGGTGGTGGGTGGGTGGTGGGGGGAGAAGCCAGATGTGGTCACTGCGACACTGGGGGAGGCAGAAGTGACGCAAAGCTTAAGCAGGCTTTCCTTGAGCTGGGCTTCTGCCAGTCAATTGCGGACAATGCAGTCATTGATTTAAGCAAACTCTTGGCTGAAAACTGACTGACTGCATGATAAGGGTTGGTCTAGGAGAATGTGTGGCACAAAATAAATTAAATCCTCCTGGAACAATTGACTCTTTCCATACCGACAAGGGTTGCCAGTCCTGAGCGACTGTCCGGGAGTCTCTGAGACACTCTGAGAAACCTGAAGGAGCGCTTGGAAAATGGTGGCTTCTTTTTCCACTTTCTTCCCTTTGTTATTGATCAAAGTGTGACAGCTTGGGCCAAGAAGGAGGCCAGTTGGTGAAACCTTCAAGCATGGTCTTGTGATGCAGCAGTAGTGTCCCTACCTCAAACCCAGAAGGTCTTGGGTCATGTCAAGAGTGTGGTGCTGGAAAAGCACAGCCGGTCAGGAAGGGCTTATACCCGAAACGTTGATTGATGCTTCTGCTCCTCGGAGCTGCCTGACCTGTCGTGCTTATCCAGCATCACACTCTTGACTCTAACCTCCAGCATCTGCAGTCCTCACTTGCTCCCAGTCTGGGGTCAAGCCTCACTTGCCCTGGAGCTACAGCATAAAATCTCTGAACAGATTGGTTAAAAAATAACTATAACCAATCAGAGTTGGCAATAATAATTGACTTCTGGTAAATATGTTAAGCATTTCTTTTAACAGCACTGATTGATCAGACATTGCTCCATTTACAAGACTGCCTGTTGTACTTTCACACTGTTGTAATTCTATATAGCAGGGAGGGAATGACCTGGGTAAACACACCAAGGTTACTTACTCCTTCAGTCTCCAGTCTGGCATATCCGATTCACATTCAAAATCTGAGATTTGTCATGAATATTGTCCTCATCTTTGTGACTCAGTAGATAAGTCCCCTAAACAGCTGGACGTTGGGGTCAATAATAACCACATAATAGGTAATAGATAATAGGTAGACAAGTGAATCACTTGTATATCTCACAGCCATTAACTTGTCAATGCTTAGTGATCATTGAAAACGTTTATTGAAAACGTTAAGCTGTGGCAGCTGAGCTGGTCTTTGAATTCAGTGAATTCTGACAACATTAAACTCCAAAGTCAAGTTTGAGGCAAATTAGGAAAATCACTGCAATCTTTGCGTTTGCATTACTGCTTGAAACTTCACTGAATGAGCGAGTCAGGGGCTAAGGTTCAGTTAACACCTCCTCCCACCCTACCTTCTGCAAAAATGCTATCCCGTATTCCCAATTCCTCCGCCTCCACTGCATCTGCTCCCAGGACAACCAGTTCCATCACAGATCACACCAGATGGCCTCCTTCTTTAAAGACCAAAGTTTCCCCTCCCACCTGGTTGAAGATGCCCTCCAATGCATCTCATCCACACCCAGTACCTCTGCCCTCAAACCCCTCCCCTCCAACCGCAACAAGGACAGAACCCCCAGGTCCTCACCTTTCACCCCACCAACCTCCACATAAATTGCATCATCCACTGACATTTCCGCCACCTCCAAACGGACCCCATCACCAGAGATATATTTCCCTCCCCACCCCATCTGCTTTTGGTAAAAACTGTTCCCTCTACAACTACCTCACAAGCTCCAAGCCCCCCACCAACCCACCCTTCCCTCCTGGCACCTTCGCTTGCCACCACAGGAATTGCAAAGCCTGCGCTCACAGCTCCCCCCTCACCTCTGTCCAGGGTCCCAAAGGAGTCTTCCACATCCATCAAATTTTCACCTGCACTTCTACACATGTCATTTATTGTATCTGTTGCTCCCGATGTGGTCTCCTCTACATTAGGGAGACTGGATGCCTTCTTGCAGAGCGCTTCAGAGAACATCTCCGGGACCCGCACCAATCCACCCCACCGCCCCAGGGCTGAACATTTCAACTCCCCCTCCCACTCTACCGAGGCCTCCTCCATTGCCACCCGATGCCTGGAAGAAAAACGCCTCATCTTCTGTCTCAGGACCCTTCAACCCCAGGGCATCAATGTGGACTTCACTAGTTTCTTCATTTCCCCTCCCCCCACCTTAACCCAGTTCCAACCTTCCAGCTCACAACTGTCCTCCTGACCTGTCCCACTTGTTAATCTTCCTTCCCACCTATCTGCTCCACCCTGCTCTCCGACCTATCACCTTTACCCCCACCTCCATCTCCCATTGCACTCTCAGCTACCTTCTCACCATCCCCAACCCCTCCCATTTATCTCTCCACCCCCGAGGCTCCCAGCCTCATTCCTGATGAAGGGCTCCGGCCCAAAACGTCCATCCTTCTACTCCTCGGATGCTGTCTGACCTGCTGTGCTTTTCCAGCACCACACACTCTCGACTCTGATCTCCAGAAACTGCAGACCTCACTTTCTCTTAAGGTTCAGTTCTCAGTTCTGTGACCTAGAGCTGGGAACGCAGTGACCAACCCTCCACATAGACAGAGCACAACACGAATAACTAACTGTGGTGATTGGAACCAGGTGGACCGCATTGACTCGGAGGTTCTTGATTTGCCCAGGTTAACAAATCCAATCAGGAAAGTCTTGCCTGACCAAGATAACCAGGAGATTAGAATAATAAATAAATAATAATCAAATATAAGCAGAGAAAAAAAACAGGAGATTAGAAGCTCCTCAATTGAGGACTGCCCCTGAGCTGGTTGGTCACAGCCAGTGTACTGTGCAGTGGTGAATAAAGGGTGACAGGATAGTACAGTACAGAGGAAGGCCATTCTGGTTATTTAGCTGGTGCCAGCTCTTTCAAAGAACAATCTAGTTAGTCCCACTTGTTCACGCTATTTATCCAGTTCCTTTCAAACATAAACAGAGCTGTACCCACCACTCTTTGACACAGTGCATTATAAAGGCTACCCTATAAATGTTTGCGTAAAAACATTTTTCCTCCTGTTGCCTCTTGTTCTTTTTTCTAATCATGTTTAAATTGTGTCCTCTGGTCATAAACCCTTCAGCCATTGGAAATATTTCTGTTTTATTCACTCTTCCAAAACCCTTCTTTATAAACAGCTCTATCAAATTTCCTCATAGCCTTCTCTGCCCTGAGAAGGACAGCCTAGCCTTTCCCATACCTCTGTGTATCTGTAATCCCTGATCCATGGAACTAGCTTAATCAATTTTTTTTATGTATCCCTGACAAAGCCTTAACATCCTTCCTAAAGTCTGTTGCCCAGAATTGGACCTGATACATCAGCTGGTTGTGTTTTCTCTCGATTTATCAAAGTTTCCTGGTTTTTGTCGGCAAATAATGCAAACAAAACGAGCATTTTCACTTTTCGGGTCAGCCTGAGTCTGTGGTGGAGGCATGTTCAGTTGAAACATTCAAGTGGGATTAGACAATTGTCTGAAAGAGAAGATTATGCAGAGTTATGGGGCGAAGGCTCTCTGAATGGTATCCTATGAGTGGATCATTCAGAGAGCCAGCATGTTTTCTATGGGCTGAACAGCCACCTCCTGCACTGTAATAAGTCTGTGATTCTGTGAATTCGCTCAGTTCCTGAACCTTATTAGATGGCTGTGTTTAAATAGTAAGCAGGTGGAATGTGTCAGAGGGTAATAAGAAGATAAAACAGTCCTTTCTAAAAGAAACAAGAGAGGCTTGATGGGATGGAATTCTGCTGTACATGTTGACTGTAAATCAGTAGCTGCTTGGCATTGTGCCCCAAAACTCCTGCAAGTGTGACACTAAGTTGACAATCTCATTCTGAGAGGCCACGGAGTATAGCTGGTTTTCTCTAAGGTCAAGGTCATCATAGTCCCACCCAGACAGGGTTGCTCTCTCATTAAAGAGAGAGGTGACTGGTGCTGGTTTTAACCTGAGGGGCACCAGGCCTCAGATGAGAGGAGAGGTTGAGAAGGAGAGTCCTTTGTGGTAATCTCAGCCAGTGCGGGAATTAAACCCATGCTGTTGGCATCGCAAACCACCCATCCAGGCTCACCGACCCTCTTGTTCCTCGCTGCTTCCATTTTTTTAGAGTAGCTTTGATTCCCTTACAGTGTGCAAATAGGCCCTTCAGCCCAACAAGTCCACACCGACCCCCCAAAGAATAATCCACCCTGACCCATTTCCCTACCCTATATTTACCCCTGACTATGCACCTAACAAAGGGCTTTTGCCCAAAACATCGATTTTCCTGTTCCTCAGATGCTGCCTGACCTGCTGTACATTTCCAGCACCACTCTAATTAATGCACCTAATAGCACTGTGGGCAATTTAGCATGGCCAATTCACCTGACTCACACATCTTTGGATTGTGGGAGGAAACCCGTACAGATACTAGGAAAATGCACAAATTCCGCACGGATAGTCACCTGAGGCTGGAATTGAACCCGGGTCTCTGGCGCTGTGAGGCAGCACTGCTAACCACTGTGCCACCGTGCCACCCCCTGAAACATAAGAAACCATAACATACAGCATTTTCACTTGAAACAATATTAATAACTTTCTGTCTGATTTAAATTTAGAACAGCAGATCATTTGATTTAAGCAACTTTTAACAAAGGGGAGTGAACTGCCAACAAGATGGAGATTTGTCACAGGGAAGAATGAGAGACGACATCACTGAATGGTACAGTTTCAAAAAGAGTGAAGGAATGCAGAGACGTGGGGGGAGGATTATGTGCAAACTTTGCCAAGAGAATGTATTTAAGGGTTAGTCAGACAAATACACGACAGGTAACAGAATAGAAGCTCCACTGATAAGCTGAAATGCAGAGGTGTGTGTGGAATATAAGTATCCAGGTTGGTCAGTTGGGCCAAAAGGCATGTTTGTCGGTGCCAAATTCAATGTGGTCACAATTTTCTTCAGTTTACAGGACAAGATGAGGAGAATGTTTAAAAGTACTAGCAGAGTTTTTGTTTTAACAGATGTAAGCATGGAACGTAAATGTTTCTGAATCACTCATTAAGCCTCCCCAGTAGCTCTGCCCTTTAGGAGGGATGCAGGAGGTACTGAGGGGATTGACTGGACTAAAAACACAAATGAAGGACTTCAATGAACATGGGGAGAAGCTGGAGGGTGGTTCTCAATGCGAGCATAGAAGAAGAAAATGAGATTTGGTGTTGTTCAAAATCATAAAGGGTTTGGTTTGATTGAATAATGGGAATCTGTTTCCACTTGGCAGAAAGACCAGTAACGGATTCAAAACAATTGGCAACAGAATAATGGGAGATGATGAGGAGTTGTTTTAATGCAGTAGGTTAAAGTGACCTAGAAGACGTTGTCTGATGGGGTGGTGGAAACAGATTAAATCATAAATTTCAAAACGGACTACTTGCAGGAGAGTTGGGCTGAATGTCCTCCTGTTGAGTTATATTCTTCTGAGACATTCTGGACTGGTGTACTGTGCCTGCCAAGCAGTGCTGCTGCTGATGTCTTGAGTGTCTAATGTTTTCCATACTTTAATTTAAACAATTTGTTGAAGGAAGAAAGTTTGAATTCAGCAAAACACAAAATAAAGATATCGTGGGTTCCATTCTTCAAACATGTTGCTCAGGCCACTGTCCCTGGCAGTAGTGAAAGGGTTAACATGCAGTACTCTGCAGTGTCCCTGAATGTATGAAGCTGAGCTATTCACACGCCTTGGAACAATGTCAGCTGTTGGGAATGCAGACTGTAAATCAAGTGCATTCATGCAACTAAAGGGGAAGCTGGATACATACATGAGAGAGAAAGGAAGAGCAGGCCATGTTGATAGTGAGAGGATGTAGGATTGGAGAAGGAGCAGTTGCACAGGCTAGTTAGACCAAACGGCCAGATTTGATGCTGTAAATTCAAGATCGGTGTAACGTGATAAATCATTGACATCTGGGTGTTTATGGGTCTAGCCTGTTACAGATTCACCTCCTCAACGCGCATAGCTGTGCTCAGCAAGCTATAGACCAGCATAGCAAAGTAATTGGTTGGCTGTAGCAGTGACTACTAAACCTGTCTAACATCTGGAGCAGCATGTAATTTCAATAACTGTCCTATACAGATGATGTAGGAGCTATACAAATGATGCATGTTTTCTGTATCACTGGCTGTGGGGTGATTCCCAAGGCTCAACAAGTTGTGTAGATTGAACTATCAGAGCAGGAGGTGCATACCAGGGGCAAATTGAGCTCCATTCCTTTGTCAATGTCTCCCATTCTTTTTTTTTGTTCACTCATTGAATTTGGGTGATACTGGTTGGATCTTGATTGCACATCCCTATTTACTCTTGAGAAGCTATCGTCATGAGCCCCTGTAGTCTATGTGCTGTTGGAAGACCCACAACGCTGTTAGAGAGGGAACTGCACTGAAGGAACGGCAATATATTTTCAAATGTGGATGATGATTAGCTACAGGAAGAAGGTGCACGGTGTGGTGTTCCCATGTATCTGCTGCCTTTGTCCTTCTAGATGGCAATGGAAAGTGCTGTCTAAGAAGCCTTGGTGAATTGCTACAGTGCATTTTGTAGATGGTGCACCCTGCTGCTACTGAGCATCGGTCACGGAGGGAGTGGATATGGTGCCAATCAAATGGGCTGCTTTGACCTGGATGGTGTTGAGCTTCTCTAGTGTTGCTGGAGCTGCTCCCATCCAGGCAAGTGGGGAGCATTCCATCACACTGCTCAGTCGTGCCTTGCAAATGTGGACAGATTCTGAGGAATTAGGAGATGAGTTATTCGCTGTGGAATTCCCATCCTTCCCAGGACTGCAGATGCTGGAGATCAGAGTAGAGGGTGTGGTGCTGGAAAAGGACAGCAGGTCAGGCAGCATCCGGGGAGCAGGAAAATCAATATTTCAGGCATGAGGGGGTTATATCTGAAACATTGATTCTGCTGCTCCCTGGATGCTGCCTGACCTGCTGTGTTTTTCCAGCACCACACTCTTGACTATTTATATAGCTAGTCCAATTCAGTTTCAGGATGTTGATAGTGGGGGCTTCTGTGTGAGTCATGCATTGAATGTCAAGGGGAGACTCTCCTGATGGCAGTGGTCATACCCTGGCACTTACGTGGCACGAATGTTACTTACTGCTTGTCAGCCCAAGCCTGGTTATTGTCCAGGCTTGTTGCATTTAGGAATGGACTCCTTTAGTATCAAGGTGTTGCAAATGGTGCTTATCGGCAAACATTTCCACTTCTGATCTTATGATGGAGGAAATGTCATTGATGAAGCAGCTGAAGATGGTTGGGTCTAGGACACTACCCTGAGGAACTCCTGCAGAGATGTGGGAGCTGAGATGACTGACCTCCAACAACCATAACTATCTTCCTATGTGTCAGGTATGACTCTTACCAGCAGCGAGTATTGCCCCTGATTCCCATTGATTCCAAGAGTCCTGAAGAAGGGTTACACCCAAATCATCAACTTCTCCACCTCCTGACGCCACCTGGCTTGCTGTGTTCTTCCAGCCTCCTGCTTGTCCAGTTAGGGTTCCATGATGCCACACTTAGTTGAATGCAGTCTTGATGTCAAGGGCTGTCACTCTCACCTCCCCTCTGGAATTCAGCTCTTTTGTCCATGTTTGAACCAAGGCTGTATTGAGGTCAGGTGCTGAATAGCCCTGGCAGAACCCAAACTAAGCATCACCGAGCAGATTATTGATGACACCTTCCATCACTTTATTAATGGCCAAGAGTAGTCTGATGGGGCAGTGATTAGCTAGGTTGTTTTTGTCCTATTTTTTGTCTGCAGGACATAGCTGGCTAATTTTCCACATTATCAGGAGGATGCTGAGTTGTCACTGTACTGGCTCAGGGAGCAGCAGGACTTGCAGCACGAGACTTTAGTGTTATTGCCAGAATATTCTCAGGGCCTGTATCCTTTGCTATTCCCTACCATTTCTTGATGTCTTTGTCGATATGCAAGTTTTGGCACTAGCTCCCAGATGTTAGTAAGAAAAGCCTTGCAAGATTGACAGAGTTGTTGGCATTTCTATTGACTTAGTAGATGCTAATTTGTGCATCCAGTTTCATTCATTTTTCCTTTCTAGACATTAAAACAACTGAGTTCCTCGCTTGGTCATTTCAGAGGGCAGTTAAGAATTAACCACAGTGATGTGGGTCTCGTGTCACATGTAGGCCAGACTAGGTAAGGATGGCAGATTCCTTTGGAAAAGGGCATTAGTGAACCAGATGGGTTTTTAACAAAGCAGGTCACCATGTGACATTTAAGTTTGGCATTTTAATGGGGTTTAAACTCCACCATTTGTGGTAATGGGGATTTGAAGCAGGGTTCTGAGAATGTTACCTGGCTCTCTAAGTTACTAGTTCATTGGCCACAGAAATAAATCCGCAGAGGCCAGAATACCGTCACCAAGTCACCCCTTTATTTACACGTGGAGTGTCTTAGAATCCTTACGGAGTGGAAACAGGCCATTTGGCCCAACAAGTCACAGCATCGTGAACACCAGCATCCAGAGTGTCAGAATCCCTGACACACCCTTTTATTTTTTTCTTATTTTATTAAACAATACAGTTTACAAAACAGTTAACATTAACAGCTGTATACAGAGAAACAGCAATTTTACAAGGGAGAGGAATAGCAAAGCCTGGTCCCAAACCCTACTGTTCAACCAATTTTCAGGAAAATGAGGGCAAACCTCAAGTCCCACTTTCAGTCATCATAAAACAGTAACAATGACAAATACATATAAGACAGTCCAATTACATAAAAAACAGTGCATACAATACAGACCCCCAGCAACCCAGCAAACCACCCATACCTCCCACTTTCCGACCACTCTGAGGCAGCCTGCCCCTACACCCCTTCCAGCCCTCAGTCTGCCCTGACATACCTATCGAACACCTCTAGGACAGCCCAACCTACCTCCCTAACCCCCCCCCTCTCCCCAGGATGACAGCACCCTTTGCACCTTCCGGCGACCTCTAGGACAGCCCACCCTGGTATCTGCCCGGACACACTCTTTTATTTTATTATTATTTTTTTGGTTCCTGTTTTTTTTAATTTAACCCCCACACTACCATCTAACTGCGGTAGTGCTTATTTTTCCCCCAGCACCCATGGTGTGTGTGTGCAGGTGTGAGACACAGTGAGAGACACAAGGTGCACGAATCTTTATTCAATTTCCACCACTAGGAAGGTAGGGAAACACCCGAGTGGCCTGTGACAAGCAGTGCCCTTCACATCAAAGGGCAATGCTGTGTGACCAAACAGTGAAGGGGAGGGCAGAGATTAAATCAAAATAGAGTTGGAGGGGGAAATAATGCACTCCACTCCCTGCGGCGCCCACCTCTACTCCAGGGTGTTGGTGGACACCGCGTGCTCCTTCTCCAAGGACACCCGCGCTCTCACACTCTTTTATATCTGTCAGCCAGAGCTGTCTGATTGGACCAGTTAGCAACCCCAGTCAGGGAACTCCTACTCTCTGAGATCCAGCTAGCTGACCCCGTAACAATCACAACAACCATGAGGCCCTCACCTTCCTTAATCTGGGCAATGAGCCTGAGTCCCAATGCTTTCTTATCCACTCCACATATTTACAACATTTCCAATGTCAACATGTAGGTGCTTTTTTTTTAATTGCAGCACTTGCTGAAGGTGCAATAACCATGACAACCACAAGTAAAGGCCTTTGATAAGGCCCTAGTTTTATTATGATAAAATACTCCAGAAATCTGAAATAAAAACAGAAAGTGCTGGAGAAACTCAACAAGTCTGATTGCCCATGCAGGGAGAAACAAAGTTAATGTTTCGAATACAATATGACTCTTTGAGAATGGCTCAACACATGAACTCTGTTTTTCTCTCAATCCAGAGGCTGATGAATTTCTCCAGCTGTTTCTAGTTTTATTTCAAAGTTCATTTGCTTGGTCCATCCAGCCTCCCTCTTACAGTCGTTGCTCCAGGTATTTAAAAACATTCTTTCTCCAGCAAGAAAAAATATACAGTACTCGAGGAAACAAATATCCAGTCACATTCTCCCAAGTATTAATGTTTCAAAAGTGCAACAGAAACAGAAATTGCTGATGAAACTCAGCAGGTCTGGCAGCACCAGTGGGGAGAAAGCAGAGTTAACTTTTCGAGTCCGGTGTCTCTTCATCAGACTTGTAACGCTGATTCTGCTTTCTCTCCACTGATGCTGCCAGACCTGCTGAGTTTTGACAGCAATTTCAGTTTTTGTTTCAGATTTTCAGCATCTGCAGTTCCTTGTTTTACTTTCAAGAGTGAGTCTGCTGTAAAGTAGGAAGGTATTGATTGTAGAGAGTGTCGACCATCAAGACAATCCATTAGAATTCCCTGTACATCCAGTTTGAGCTGACCTCACAAACGTATTGAATCAGTAACAGCATAATGTCAGACTGGGAAGGTAATGATTACTTTGTGCATGTGAAGTAAAGGGCGCTTCTAAATTCTCCTGTGTGAAATCACTAAATGCACTGAGATTGTCCTTCATATAGACCAGTAAAGCATAGTGGCTCAGTGGTTAGCATTGCTACCTCACTGCGCCAGGGACCCAGGTTCGAATCCAGCCTCGGATGACTGGCTGTGTGGTGTTTGCACATTCATAGGTTTCCTCCTACAGTCCAAAAATGTGTAGATCAGGTGAATTGGCCATGCTAAATTGCTCATAGTGTTAGATGCATTAGTAGGGAGTAGGGGAATGGGTCTGGGGTGGTTATCCTTTGGAGGGTCAGTGTGGATTTGTTGGGCCGAAGGGCCTGTTTCCCCACTGTAGGTGATCTAATCTTTAAAAAAAGAACTGTTCAAAGGCAGATTTGAGGTGTGGCTATTAACAGGTGATATATTTTCAGATGAATCCGACAGCAATCTAATGCTGAAGTATTATTTATAATTTGAGTCTATTGGCTGCAATGACTGTCATAAGCAAGGATTACGTTTTTCACATATGCACATCCATGACTAAGCATCAGTTACAGAGTAGAGAACTCTGGGGTGACACCCCTCCCCTCCCCTCTCCCCCACCCCACCCCTCCACCAATAAAACGCTGTGACTGTGAAACAGTTAGGTCAATGAGCAAAATGGGATTCAGTGTCAGGATTGGTTTCAACTTGATTTTACTGAACCTCTTGGTCTTTGTGTGTTTCTGGCAATGATCAATGAGGAGAGCCATCTGTAAACATAGGAAACTGCATATTCCCAAACTGTCCTTTTAACAGTGGTGAACTTGCAAGGTGTGTCAGTCTCTACTGAGGAGCCTGGGAGTATGGCAAAAATCAACAATTCAGCCAAGATGGGCATTTCCTGTTCCCACATTACACTGGGCATGTGCTGAGATGACCAGCCTACATCCATTCACTGTAAAGCCTGGCTGGACAGGTTGAGTTTGAGACTGATGCTATATACAGTAAACACAAGCCCTTTTTCGAAATCAACAGCGCCCACCTTGCTTGACCAGTCTGTGCTTTTTCAGAAGATTTTCTGTGGAGTTGGAGCTCCAATCTCCTCCCACCACCAGGTTCAAAGTTAGGCCACTTCCTATGTAGTATTGTGTTTCAATTGAAACTGAATGGAGCAGCACTGTATTAAAGTATTTGTGGCAAAGCATCTGACAAACAACTTCCATTCATGAACCACAAGAGCTTCAAACCATGTTTCTCTCTATGGTGTGTGACGGTGACACTATTCTACACAAGCTACATTATTGACAGTGACTCAATAGCTATTTGCCCGTTTAGTTTTCCGTTAAGATTCTGCCCTTTAAGGGTATCAGATGTGCAATTGCAATAGAAAATTCCTTTTAAAAACATGGAACAGAATATTGTACTGGAGATTAGAACAGCCAGTCATTGCAGGCAATAGATTTAGAGTTTAAACAATACTTCAGGATTAGATTGCAGTTGAACCCCATGAAAATATATTGCCTGTTAACAACACGTTGATTCTGCCTTTGGACAGTTCTTTTTGCTTTAATGGTCTGTGTAATGGACAATCTCAGTGTATTTGGTGATTTCACACAGGAAATTTAGAGTTGGCTATACTTCAGAAGCACAAAATAATCATCTTCAAAATCTGACATTATTCTGTTGCTGATTCAACACATTTGTGATATCAGCTCAAACTACATCTGGAGTACTGTATCCACTTCTGATCTTCCTGTTTTAGGAAGGATATTATCTAACTGGAGAGGGGTCAGAAGGGATTTACCAGGATGTTGCCAGGATTGGAGGGTTTGAGTTATAAGGAGAGTCTGAATAGACCTTTTTTCACTGGAACGTAGGAGGTTGAGAGGTGACCATATAGAGGTTTGTAAAATCATGAAGGGCAAAAATAAGGTGAAGGGCAGTCATCTTTTCCATAGGGCGGGGGATTTCAAATCTAGAGGGCGTATTTTTAAGTTAAGAGAGAAAGATTTAAAACAGACATAAGGGGCAATATTTTTACAGAGAGAGTGGTTTGTGTGTGGAATGAACTTCGAGAGGAAATGGTGGATGTGGGTACAGATACAACATTTAAAAGGCACTAGATCAGTACATGACAAAGAAATGCTTGGAGGGGTATGGGCCAAGTGCAGGCAGGTGGGACTTGTTTAGCTTGGGAACATGGTCAGCATGGACTGGTTGGACCGAAGGGTCTGTTTGCGTGCGGTATGACTCTGTGATTCCAGATGTATGGAAAGTTTTAATGGATTGTCTCATTGGTCTGTGCATCACCCACCATGAAACTGCAGCTTCACTCATCTGACCTTTGGTTACTTTACTTCAGAGCTGAAAATGTGTTGCTGGAAAAGCGCAGCAGGTCAGGCAGCATCCAAGGAACAGGAGATTCGACGTTTCGGGTGTAAGCCCTTCTTCAGGAAACCCTTCCTGGAAAAGGGCTTATGCCTGAAACATCGAATCTCCTGTTCCTTGGATGCTGTCTGACCTGCTGCGCTTTTCCAGCAACACATTTTCAGCTCTGATCTCCAGCATCTGCAGACCTCACTTTCTCCTCCTTACTTTACTTCAGAGATGGGACAGACTGCTTAGAAAGTCCAGCCGACTGACTGTTTCTTGTAGATATCTCAGGTCTTTGGGTTAAATCTTAGGACAAGCTTTGGGACCTTCATGCCAGTCTGAAAAGCAGGTGTTAAGCCAGCATTGAGTCATACAATCACAGAAATGTTACAGTGCAGTAGGAGGCCATTCAGCCCATTGTGTTTGCACTACTTCGTTATTACTGACTGACAATCAGTTGCTTTTTCCCATTACCCTTGCACATTATTTCAAATAATGTCCAAATAATCATCCAGTGCCTTCTTGAATACTTGAATTGAACCTGCCTCCATTGCATTTCCAGGCAGCGCATACACACGCACACACACGCATGCACTCACATATACACACATGTGCACACAAACACAAGCCCAAACACACACACATACACTCACCATCACTCCATCCTCAGGGTAACTAGATATGGGCAACAAACCGACCAGTGATGCTGAGAATGAATATAAGATAAAGACCTTTTTAATAATTGAGTTACAATTCCCCACCATCTCTAATTCCCCTTCAGTCCCACTCCTCTGCAGGAGTTTGAATTCTGGCTGCTTTTAATGAATCCTCCATCAACAGCCAAGCCTCCAGCGTCCAAGGTTGGAAGCTGTTGTGTGGTGCAGTGGTAATGCCACTACCTTTTGAGTTAGATGATCCAGGTTCGCGACCAATTCTCTAGAGATGTAAAATAATATTTCTAAAGCAAGAGTCATTTTGGATTTGAAGCATTAACACTCTTTCTGTCTCCAAAGATGCTGCTGAGTATCTCCGGGCATTCCCTTTCTTTGTTATCAAATCTTAGAACATCGGAAAATATCTGAAGGTTCTGGAATTCCTTCCCTAAAACTCTGCCTTTTTCTCCTCCTTTCAAGACGCTCCCTAAAACATAGGAGCAAATCACTGCAGGTGCTGGAATCTATATTGAAAACAACAAATGCTGGAGATCCCAGTGGGTCAGGCAACATCCATAGAGAGAGAGCAAACTAACATTTTCAGTCTCAAAGACTCTTCATCAGAGCTGACAGGAGTGTGGAGGGGACAGCATTAATTGGTGAGGGATGGTGAGGTTGGAGTGTAGAGTCCTGGGGGAGAAAGAATGTTGATAGTTCAGATTAAGTGATCCCTGTGGAGTTTGCACATTCTCCCCGTATCTGCGTGGGTTTCCTCCGGGTGCTCCGGTTTCCTCCCACAGTCACAAAGATGTGCAGGACAGGTGAATTGGTCATGCTAAATTGCACATAATGTTAGGTGCATTAGTCAGAGGGAAATGGGTCTGGGTGGGTTACTCTTTGGAGGGTCAGTGTTGACTGGTTGGGCCGAAGGGCCTGTTTCCACGCAGTAGGGAATATCAGCACCTAAAGCCTATCTCTTTGATAAAGGTTTTTGTTCTTCTATAGCTCCATGCCATCTTTTGTCATTCCTGCATAGGATGGTTATCTAAGTTAAAAATACCATGTAGGCGAAAGTGAGGACTGCAGATGCTAGAGATTAGAGTCAAGATTAGAATGGTGCTGAAAAAGCACAGCACATCAGACAGCATCCGAGGAGCTGGAAAATTGATATTTTGGGCAAAAGCCCTTCATCGGGAATCTTTTGCCCGAAATGTTGATTTTCCTGCTCCTTGGATGCTACCTGACCTGCTGTGCTTTTTCAGCACCACTCTAATCTTGACTAAAGATACCACGTATCAAGGAATTAAGGGATATGGGGAGAGTGCGGGTAAGTGGCATTGAAATGCCCAGCAGCCATGATTAAATGGCAGAGTGGACTCGATGGGCCGAATGACCTTACTTTCACTCCTATTTCTTACGGATTTATGGTAAACAGAAACTGTTGTTGGAATTATATTCTGCAATTTCAGGAGAAGAAGGAAACGAGATGATAAATTTATCTCACTCTTTAAAAGTAAAGCAGATTTCATTTTGATGTGTTCCCATTAGCTCTTAGAGTTAAATTGATGCTGTGTCATTCATTCATTCACTCACTAACACATCATTTAAACCAATTGAGGTGCGAATCTTGCCACATCATTAAATGAGGCATCACCTGCAGCAACTGGGGATTCAGTTTCACACTCAGAAACTGCACTACATTTTTAAACAGTGCTTTCTATGAAGGTTTAATTAAGCTAAACCAACAAGTACAAAATAAGGAAAGTAAGGAATGGGGATTAAGTGAATCTTTTGCAATGTTTTTTTCAAAAGAGAAATGAAAGGACTGCCGATGCCGTCAATCCGAAACAAAAACAGATGTTGCAGGAAAAGCTCAGCTGGGCTGGCAGCGTTGTGGAGAGAAAGCAGAGCTAACGTTTCAGGTTGTGTGGCCCTTCCTCACAACACATTCAATTAAATGCAGCTAATTTATAATCGAACAGCTCCCAACTACAATCGCCAGAAATAGACACGAACCTCAGTTCTGAGGAAGAGTGACTGGACCCGAAGCATTAACTCTGATTTCCCTCCATGGATGCTGTCAGACCTGCTGAGCTTTTCCAGCAATTTCTGCGTTCGTCTTTTTTTTCATTATGCTTTCAAGAGATGTGAGTGTTACTGACTAGGGTTTGTAACTGATTCTGCAACTGCCTGGAAACTCAGTGGCTGGCATGGACCATTTCATAGTGCCAACCACAGTGGGCCTGGAGCCACATGTAGGTCAGACCAGGGAAGCATAGCAGATGTTGTTGCCTAAAGGACATTTGTGAACAGGGTTTTTTTTGATGAAATTCTGATGAAGAGTCACTGGACCCAAAATGTTAACTCTGCTATCCCTCCACAGTTGTTGCCAGACCTGCTGAGTTTTGCCAGTAATTTCTGCTTCTATTTCAGATCTCCAGCACCCGTGGTTCTTGGTTTTATATTTGGCTTTTATGATGGCAGTTTCATGGTTAGCAAAACTAAGGGTAGCATTTATATTCCAGATGTATTCATTCAGCTGAAAATTCCACCAGCTGCCAACCCATGTCTAGATTTCTAGTTCAGTGATAATACCAATACATCATCACTTCCTCACAGAGCCATTGGTGAACATGTCCATTGCCGGTAGAAGGTGTTCAATTGTAGATCAGCTGCATTTAATTGTATGTCGCTGATGGGCATTAATTGTTAGGGTTGGGGAAGGAGGAATTTACTGAAGCATATAAAAAGATGCCGACTGACACTGTGACATGGGTGAGTTAGAAGTTATAGATATTTTTTATCAACCAGCCCAGACACATTATGACATAGTACTGTGGTAGAAGTGATTGTGCTCATGCTACTGAGCGAATTGTTTCCTGGTTCAAATCCCAACTGCTCCAGAGGTGTGCAATATTGCCTCTGAAATGGTTGATTAGAAAATATCTAGCTTCAGTGGGGCCTCCAGGGGCCCTGTTGTGGTGCAATAGCAGTGCACCAAGAGACCCTGGTTCAAGTCCCACCTGCTCCAGAGCATCTTTGCACAGGTGGATGACAAAAGTAGGTTAAAGGAAAAAGTTTTGTGACGTACATCTGGATAGTGTTTTCATGCTATAGAAACTATGGTGCTGATGAAATCTGAACCAGTGCCTCTGTGCCCAGAGGCAGGGACGCTACCAGTGCACCAAATGATCTCTAACTGTATTAACAGCGCAAAGTTAGAAGATTTATGATGGTAGTGTTTCTCTGGAAATAATTAAGACTGAGTAAAGATTGTCTACAGTCTACTGGCTTTCTAGATTATCACAGAAGCGAAGGTGGTGGGACCCAAGGAATGTCAAGTTTTGAGGCTTTGGGAATGTTTAATTAGGATAGGCAAACGCAGGACTGAGAAATGATCTCCCCTTTGAGGATGTAGAGGAGTGGGTATGTGGTGGAATGTAGAATTGAAAGATAAAGAGAATAAGAGCAATGGCCATTAATAAATTCGGGGAATTTACAGGAGACACAAATGCTCTGGAACCAGGGCAGACTGTTTCACTTGGAGGTTTGTGAAACTTTGGGATACAAAGCTGTTGAGCATGTTCACAAACTGAAATCTGTATGAACTCTAAGGGGGTCAAGAAATCTGTGGGTTGGATGGAAAAGTGGAGCAAAGGTAAAGGATCCAGCCATAATCTTGTTGAAGGTGGCAGGCCAAGCTTGAGGGGCTGAATGGCCTACTCCTGCTTCGATCTTGTTCTAGAATGTTGGAAGCTGAATGATTTTCTATAATAACAACGGTACAATAAATATTCCAAGTGATATTCGTTTTTGTCAACAATTGTATTTATTGCAGCTGGTACGATTTATAATTCAGCTATCCTACATGCATCTGTAAAATTGCAATTAGAACACCGATAACATGTAATTTAAAACAATGAAACAGGAGGCAATTTTGCATTCAGCTCGTGACCTTTTGAGAAGGCCTCATGGTTGCCCTGGTAACAGGATTTTCCAGCACCCTCATTTGGTTGTAGATTGTTCATTAGGAATTACTGCAATTACACAATTTTGATTTGCCCAGTATGGCTGTCTATGCCAGCAGCAGAATACTGCAGCATTAAGCCTTTTGCACTAGTTAGCCCCTGAGGAGGCACCAAATACCTGGATTATCCAAACATTTGTTTGCATTGTATCTGCCTACTGTAGCCACACAGTCCAACATTACAGAGCAGAGCAAATAGAAATAGATAAGAAGTATTCCCCAAAGTGAATAGGACACAACCTTATAAAGGTAGATCACTTGACAGAGCGTAAAATTATTCTGGTGTACAGATTGCTCACGTTTGCACAACAGCTTGGTCACCCTTTGGTGACGTTCCACTCAAAACGGCTCGGTTACCTTTGTAACATTAAAGCAAAATACTGTGGATGCCAGAAGTCTGAAATAAATACAGGAAGTGCTGGAGAAACTCAGCATCTGGAGAAAGCGAGAAACTGAGTTAACATTCTGAGTTTTCAGAAAGGCCAATGACTTGGTTATCTCTGTTTCTGTCTTTTCAGATATTGCCAGACTAGCTGAGTTTCCTCCAGGAACTTGCTGTTTGCATTTCAAGTTGTTTTCTGCCTTATTACCATGGCCAATCTGTGACGGGTGCCCTGATTCAGTGAAAGGGCTCTCTTCCAGTTTGCACATCAGCATCCATTGATGTAACTAGGACTCCAAATGCCATCTGAGTTTGGAATTGGTCAGATACTGGGCAATTTGAGTTCTGGTCAATTTCTCTCCAACAGAAGTGGAGAGGTCCGTGTCAGAGGAGTGTGTTTGATTATTTTTGTATACCTCAGGAACCACATCTGCTGCCTGAGGCACCCCCCCACCCAACATGATTGCAACAACCCCAATCCCAGACTTCCTGCCCCCACTTCCACACCCTCCCTTTGTTGTGCCACATCTCAGGAAGTGATTGTCACAGAGAGCTGAGGGGAACAGAGCCCTTGTGAGTATTTAAGGCTGAGACAGAGAATCGTGATCAGTCAGGGAATCAAAGGTTATGGAGAAAATGCAGAAAAGCGAATGTGAGCGATGCCCAATCAGCCATGATCCTATGAAATGGAAGAGCAGATTGAAGAGGCCTATTATTTTCCTATTTTTTAACGGTCTTATGGTCATCTCTAACCTAATATCGAGTCTTCATTCTGAACAGTAGCATGGGGTCTTCACTGTATCCCAGCACCTGGCCAGTGACAGTGAGACCAGAGCCTTGAAATGATGGGTGGAGGGTTCTTTTGGATGCTAAGGAGTAAAATTTACCACATGGAATTGCTGTCATTAGTCTTCAGTATTTTTACCATTTTCTGTCAACACAGCTCCCTCGCACTGACAACAGCCACTATCATCACCCACCCCTGTACTGGCTGGTGGTGCTCATTGTTCAGGGTATTACACAGCGTGGTGCGTGTCAGCCTAGAGGTAGTAGAGGGTCCAGTCTAGGACTTCACACCTATTCTCGCCTGTCACTGTAATCTGGTATTGAGGGAGTGCTTCAGTGTCTGAGGTGCCATTTTTGGGAGGAGACATTAAATCATGGCCCTGACTGATGCCATTGGGGGAAGCACCAGATCTCCGGGCACGTTTCTGAGAAAAACACAACATTTTGCTTTCTGAAGAAGGGCCACTGGACTCAAAGCGTTAACTATTTCTCTGCTCAGGTCCTGCCAGACCTGCTGAGTTTCTCCTGCATTTGTTTCAGATCTCCCATATCGGGAGTTCTTTGCTTTTCTGCAGCATTCCACCCATAGTGTTTTCACTAATGCTTACCACTGAATGTGACGTTAACATTATTTGTTTGTGGGTGGGATTTTGCTGTGCATAGGTTGGCTGCAGTGAGCACACTTCAAAAGTACTTCCTCGCTGCCCACTAATAACGTTATGAAGTGTTGACAAAGTAGGAAAACATGGCCTATCGATCTGCACACAGGAAGCTCCCACAGCCTTCTTGGGAAAATATGCTGCCAAATGTGGTGAAGTACAGTGGCTCAGTGCTTAGCACTACTGCCTCACAGCACTAAGTACCCAGGTTCGATCCCAGCTTTGGGTGACTGTGCAAACTTCACATAGACATTCTCTCTGTATCTGCATGGGTTTCCTTTGGGTGCTCCCACAGTCCACACATGTTCAGCTTAGGTGGATCAGCCATGGGAAGTGAAGGAGGTGGGCCTGAATGGAATGCTCTTGAGCAATTTGCTGTGGACTTGATGGGCTGAATGGTCAGTTTCCACACTTTGTAAGGATTCTGTTTTCCTGTGAAAACTGACTGAGCCTTCAGTTTATCCCTTCCAATAAGGGTGGAATTAACTGGTTAAGTAGAACAATTATTTTAATGAAGTATCTGTATTGTTCATTTTAATCTTTCTGGTAGTGAGTTCTACATTCTCTGTTTTGCTTTTTTTGACCCTAATAAATTTGCAGATATGTTCCAATTCCGGGATGTTATAACTCACCTCTGGAGCAGATGAGACTTGAACCTGAGGTTTAAGTGGTAGGAACACTAACACTGCACATCGAAAACCCTCTTTCAACGTCGGCTTAAATTTCACCATAGGGAGATTTGAAGCCTTGGCTGTCAGACTTTAGCCTGGATTACCAGTCTCGTGACAATACCATTGCATCACCACCTCGTTTCCACGTTCTCCCGCTGTTTGATTTTTTTAGTCTCTCACTTCCCTTCCTTATGGACTTTGGCTTTGCCCTTGTAAGCTGCCCCCATGTCTTCCACCACCATCCTCCCACCCCCCATCCCAATTTCCATTCCCTCTATCAAGTTGCTCAGATGTTATTACACACCCTCTGGAGCAGGTGAGATTTGAACCTAGGCCTCCTAGCTCAGAGGCAGGGACACTAGCCTTGCACCGTCATCTTCTTACTGCTTTCTGGGCGAAGACATTTCAGCTGAAATTTGTCTTGAGTTTGTAAGTGATCCATCTTTATATTTACGATACTTGGCTGTGGATTCCCTCCACTAGTGGAACCAGTTGAAGGCTGGTTGTTGTTGTAATAACAAGAGTATCGGAGCAACGGGTGTAAATTAAATACAACTCCTGCAGTGAAACGCTAACACTCCAGTCTAAACTGGAGCACTGAGCTCTTGTGGTGCAGTGGGTAATGACTTTACCTGTAAGTGAGGAGGCCCGGGTTCAAGTCACAGCTACTCCAGAGATGTGTCAGAGCATCTCTCCGAATAGATTGATTAGAAAATACCTATCCTGTAGCACTGTGAGTGGAGAGGCAGTGGTCATTGAAATATTTGAAAGCAGATTTGAATGAACAATGTCTGAAGTGATGTTGCAGGTTGGGGTGGCTCAGTGATTAGCACTGCTGCCTGACTGTGCCAGGGACCCTGGTTTAATTCCAGCCTTGGGCGACTGTGTGGAATTTGCACATACCCCCCCCCCCCTCTCCTTTGTCTGTGTAGGTTTCCTCTGGGTGCTTTTGATTCCTCCCACAGTGTAAAGACATGCAGGTTGGATTGGCCATGCTAAATTGCCCATTGTGTCCAGGAATGTGCAGGCTAGGTGGATTAGCAATAGGAAGGGTGGAGTCATGGGTCTGGGTGGGATGCTCATCAGTGTGGGCTTGATGGGCCAAATAGCCTGTTTTGATGCTGTAGAGATTCCTGTGATGAAATGGCATGGACATGTTGGACCAAAGGGTCTTTTTCTGTGCTGCAATACATCACTGACTGTATTATTATTATTATAAACTGCACGGTGTATTCGCAGCTTGGATCTTTCTGTCCAATTGTGCCTACTCTTGTTTTCACACAAACACACACACACGAGGAACTGGTAAACCGTAGGTGGATGGGAGGGCATTAGACAGAAGCAGCAGCAGATGAGGTTCCCATGTGAAACTCAGTAAGTGTGAGACAGTGGCTGCAGTATTTCCAGATGTACATCCCAGATGTACACTCCAACACATTCACCCTGTTACAGTGTACTTTTACAGAAGGGAGTTGGGACAGCGTGCCAGAGAAATGACATCAGTTCTGCCATTACACCTCTTCAGAAAACGAAGGGAAAATCCGATTGCTTTTCTCAGCCTGTTGGATGCTGCTGACCCTGCAGGTCAGTAACAGGGTTAGTTGTTGTAAGAGACAGTTACACAATTCTCATTGATGGGATTGGACAGGGGGAACAAAAAACCTTTTTAATGCAGATCTGGACTATTCTCCCCATTGTCCTGTGTCAACATGTAGCCCTCAATATCAATAAAACAAACCACGTTGTTATTTATTTTGGTGGGATCTTGCTGTGCCCCTTTTGGGCTGTTGTGTTTCCCTTTTTCTTTATTTCCTGCAAGAGCGACTGCGCTTTCAAACAAAAACCAACTCCTCCGTTGTAAAGCGCTTTGGGAGATCAGGAGGTCATGTCATCCTGTTGTTCGGACAGTTCCTGAGTTGTATATGTTTTCATTCTCTCTCCCCTCCTTTAACCCCCACCTTCTTAATGGTCAGCTCTAAAACACAATCTGAGTTAACCTTCATCAATGTTAAACTGAGAGGGGGCCTGCACTGTTAGGCGAAATGTTAAACAGAGACTCTGTTTGCTTCTTCAGGGAATTGGAAGTTTCTTTTTAGGACTTGACATAATAGATGCAGAAAGGTTATGGAAGTATCCAGGACCAGGGGCATAATGACATAATCAGAGGTCACCCATTTTAAGTCAGAGATGGAGAGGAATTTCTTCTCTTAGGCGGTAGTGAGTCTGTGGAATTCATTATCGGACAGCGCTGTAGAGGCTGGCTTATTAAGTCTGGCAAAGACTGACATTGTTGAGAGAGTGTGGTGCTGGAAAAGCATAGCTGGTCAGGCAGCATCTGAGGAGCAGGAGAGTTGACATTTTGGGCACATGCCCTTCATCGGCTTCTGCGAAAGTGAGGACTGCCGATGCTGGAGATCAGAGTCGAGAGTGTGGTGCTGGAAAAGCACAGCAGGTCAGGCAGCATCTGAGGAGCAGGAAAATTGACATTTCCTGATGAAGGGCTTTTGCCACAAGGAGTTGGGCTGTGATGGTTGGGCTTGTGGATCTTGAAACAGGTGGAACCAGGCAGTGTGGTGCTGAGGCAGGAATTGAACCCAGATCTCTGGCACTGTGAGGCAGCAGTGCTAACCACCGTGCCGCCCCTATGATCCGATCAGCTATGGTCACATTGAAAGATGGAGCAGACTCAATCGGCTGAATGGGCTACTTTTGCTCTTACATCTCATGGTCTTAGCAAGAGAGCTCTCGCCAGCATTCCCAACAATGTCTATCCGTCAGCCTACATCATAAGGGAGAGTAAAGCTGAAGGGATGGACATTGCTGTTTGTGGGATCCTACTGTGCCCAATACTGACCACATTTCCTACATTCAACAGAGACTATACTTCCAAACAAAAAACACACTCTATTGGCTTTAGGATATTCCAAGGTTATGAAAGGTACTATATAAATGCAGGCCTTTCATCTCTCTTCAACACCTTGCCCCTTGAATGAGTCCAATATGTTTTCAATGTTGGGAGTAAGTTGTGAACACGGATAGCTGAGTGCAATACCCAGGACCTCCCCTTCCGAAACGATACCTTCCAGACTCTGTGACCCCTTCTCATGTGTTTGGGAGATAATCCTTTCTTAAAGCTGTGTCCTATGTGTGTGCGTGTTGTTTACAAAGTTCTGGGACAATGTGGTATTCCACTCAATGCAGAGTGAGCAGCGCAACACCCTCACCTAAAGGAATTAACACCAATTTTCGTTCAGCCCTAAACTCAGGTCCTTCAGTGATTAATGTCCTGCAGCAAAGTAGCCAGGTCCTCATCCACTGGAGGGTTGGTTACCGTGAGAGATGGCAGAATGAGAACAATCTGAAAAGAACCTATTGATGGAACCTGGTCATCGAAGCCGGTTATAATGGCACTGCACGGTGGCACAGTGGTTAGCACTGCTGCCTCACAGCACCAAAGACCCGGGTTCAATTCCCGACTCAGGTGACTGACTGTGTGGAGTTTGCACGTTCTCCCCGTGTCTGCGTGGGTTTCCTCCAGGTGCTCCGGTTTCTTCCCACAGTCCAAAGATGTGCGGGTCAGGTGAATTGGCCATGCTAAATTGCCCGTAGTGTTAGGTAAGGGATAAATGTAGGGGGGGTATGGGTGGGTTGCGCTTTGGCGGGTCGGTGTGGACTTGTTGGGCCGAAGGACCTGTTTCCACAATGTAAGTAATCTAATCTAAACAAGCTGCTGAAAGCAACAATGGGATCAAAGCACTCAAGCTCTTCAAACTGGGCTCTGGGTTTGTGCCTGACAGCAGCTGTGAATGCAGTCAGTTTAATTGAGATGACAGTGAGCAGCAGAGTAGGTCATTACTGAGAGGTTGAGCTGTGGGATATGGTGCATAGCAGTAACCATGACTGGGAGGTGTGGGGGCTTAGCGCCAGCCTGAAACTTAGTGACGGGCAAAGACTTGGGAAAGCAGGGACCTGGAGAGGATAACCTTCCTGACTTTGTCTTTCCCTGAGCACAGTGCCACCTATTGTGAGAGCAGAGTGGCACATTGTCCTACCCCAGCTGCCCATCTTGCTGTTAGCTTTGGTGCTGATATGGCTGGCTAGTAACATATGTCCAGTATCTAAACGGGATGGAGTCCTTGCTTTTAAATTCTCACTCATCTTCTGTAATCTCCATCTTCCTGGTTCTTTCTAACTGTGATCTAGTATCCACTTGCTACCTAGAATTTACAGGACAGAAACAAACCATTTCACGGAACAGCTTCATTCTCCAATATACTGCTCACTTCCCTTCCAAATGCCCCAATCAGCATAACCTTCTACGCCTCTCCCTCTCTCAGGTGTTGGTCTAGTTTCCCCTTAAGTACCTCTTGGCTACTTGCTTTGATCACTCCCTGTGGTAGGGAGTTCCACATTCTAACCACCCTCTGATAGAAAGAGTTCCTCCCCATTTCATTATTGCATTTATCACTGACTATCGTATATTCACAACCTCTCTCCTTCTTGGCTTCCCCAGAGATGAAAGCACCTTCTCTAAGTCTACATTATTGGATCCTTCCCCATACACGAAGGCTTCAATCAGGTTACCCACACTTCCTCACTCTCGGAAAAGCCCTTTTGTTTCCAGGACAGGACATCACAGATGCTCAAACATCGGGTGCATCCAGAGAGACAGAGTCAAGCGCTGCTGCAGGGCAAAGGGACAGCTGCTAATTGGCCATCAAAGTCAATGAGCAGAGTTAGATTGGCAGCCGTGACCTAAGCTGAAGCGAAGCGGTTTGTCTCTGTCTCTGGGGATGGAGCTAAACTTCATTAAAAGAGGCCAGTGAGAAACAAACAAGGTTAATGGTGAATTAATTATACCTCATTATGATTTCTCTACTCTTGCCTTTTGTCTTCTCTTTCTCTCTCAGTGGGCTGACTCCTTACCTGAGCAGCACTGCATAGATATAAAAACTGGAAGAACTGGAAATCAGAAACTAAAACAGAAATTGCTGGAAAAGCTTAGCATGCCTGGCAGCATCTGTGAAGAGAAACCCGAGTTAACGTTTCGGGTTCAGTGACCCTTCCTCAGAGCTGGGTATAGATCTCTGCCAATTAGGAAGAGGAGTTGGCTCCTCAGTCTCTCGAGTTTGCTCCATTCTTCAGCTGATCTGATTACTCCTCCTTACTGCCTCCCCTAATGACCCGTAACCTCCTCCCTTATCAAGAACCAATCCAACTCTGCTTTACAAACATTTAAAGGCTGCTTTTTAAAAATTCACTCATGGGTGTCACTGGTTGGGCCAGTATTTATTGACCATCCCTAGTTGCCCTTGAGAAGGTGATGGTGAACTGTCTTCTCGAACTGCTGCAGTCCACTTGCTGTAGGTAGACCCACAATGCCATTAGGGATAGAATTCCAGGATTTTGACCCAACGACAGTGAATGAATGATGATATATTTCTGAGTGAGGATGGTGAGTGGCTTGGGGGGGAGCTTGCAAGGGGTGCTGTTCCCATGTATCTGCTATCCTTGTCCTTCTAGATTGAAGTGGTCATTGGTTTGGAAGGTGCTAAGGATCTTTGGGGGATTTCTTTGGCCACCAATAACTAAAGGCAATTCCACTATTTAAATGAGCGTTGTTAATAATCTATTTGTGTTTTAAATGCAAAATCAAAGAATCTGGTAAGAAATGCACATTTTGAATTGAATTAGCTTTATTGTCACATGTACTCAGTGAAAAGTTTACAAATGATTGTTTATGGCGCCATCTTAGGTACAATGATACCTGGGTATAGATACTTAGATACAGATTTTTTGACGAAAAACAGAAACATAAAGAAATGAAGAGTACACAATTTACAGTCCTTCCACCCCAGTCTGCACTGGTCCACTTCTCAGGACTTGCTTCCAGTTCGCACACTGGCTTAATTTGATTATTAGAAGCTAACATTGATTGTCATTAGAATCTTGCATTTGCAGTACAGTAGATAAGCAAAGAGATTGGAAAGGTGCCACATTAGAGATCCTGGGATTTTAAGTCTGGTTTGTAAAGGCATCCTGCAGCTAAAAGCTAAAGATAGCTTTGTCAGTGAACAGAGAAATGTTACTGAAATAAAAATAGCAGCTCTGAGGTAAGAGGAAGACAGAATAACAATGAATGTGTAGAACATCATGTTAAGTGAGGTGTGTGATGTTCATATGAACTGTGACTGGGCACAAGAAGAGGTTAAGCCGAGAAGGACAGGGATGAAAGAGGTGCCCAAGAACGTATGTACAGTGGAGAGCAACCCCAGAATCAGAATTTTTGTAACAGACTAAAAACGTCTTGTGAATTATCTACCAGTAACTCCAGTAAAATTAGGGTTCCTGATTTCACAATGTTAAAGAATGAATATAAAGTGCAAGTAGGTGTTGCTGATTTATATGCACCCAGAGAATTCTGCAAGTCCACCTTCCCATGTTCCTCATTCTTTATTCCAAAGAATTCCCCTCTGACATAGTAAATGGGACGGCCAGAACATTGCTGCATTAGTGTGGTATCAGGCCGGAGTGCTGGAAGGAAACTTAAACAATCGGATACTTTGATTGTAAGGGAATGTCGCCAGAGCAAAGTAGGAAATGGGACTGTGTAGCTGAAGCTGAGATCCCTCAGTGAGTGTTAATCATGTTTCGGCTTGGTGTTGGTTGGGCAAGATAAGAAAATGCTAAAGCTCTTTCTGGCTTCTCACCCTCAGCAGGATGGGGTTATTAGCTCTGCATGCCTTTGTTTGTGTGTCAGAGTTCTTTGTTGCATCTATTTTTAGATTTAATAACGGAAGTGAAATTAGTCCAAGGCCCCCCAGACATGGAGTAGTTTTTAAATGTCATTGCTACTCAGTGAGAAAGGGGTCAGATTGCTCAGTTGGTTGGATGGCTGGGTTATGATGCAGACTGATGCCACCAGCCTGACTTCAATTCCTGCACCAATTGAGGTTTCCATGAAGATCCCTCCTTTTAACCTCACCTAAAGCACGCTGATCCTCAGGTTAAGCTCACCACTAGTTTTCCCTCTCTCTTTGTGTGTGTGTGTGTGTGTCTCGCTCTCTGTGTATGTCTCTCTCTCTCTCTCTCTGTAAAATGAGAAAGTGACTTGAGCTTTTACTGAATGAGTTGTGTTCACCTTGTTTCTTGAAGTTTTTCATTCTTCCACAGTGCACTGTCCAGTGAGTTTGTTGGAATGGACTGTGTTTTCCATGACTTGGAGATGGCAAGGACTGCATTTTCTGTTTGTCTGGAGTGGTTCAACTTCAGAAACTGGCTTCCAATTAAAAATAAATGATACAAATCCAGTGGGTGGCACGGTGGCACAGTGGTTAGCACTGCTGCCTCACAGCGCCAGAGACCTGGGTTCGAATCCTGCCTCAGGCGACTGACTGTGTGGATTTCCTCCGGGTGCTCCGGTTTCCTCCTACAGTCCAAAAAAAGTGCAGGTTAGGTGAATTGGCCATGCTAAATTGCCCGTAGTGTTAGCTGAAGGGATAACTGTAGGGGAATGGGTCTGGGTGGGTTGCGCTTCAGCGGGTCGGTGTGGACTTGCTGGGCCGAAGGGCCTGTTTCCACACACTGTAAGTAATCTAATTAAAATGGGGTAGGTGCAGAGGAACCTGGCTGAATACGTGTGTAAGTTATTCAAGGTGGCAGGATAAGTGGAGGGAGCAGTAAATAAAACATACGGTATCCTAGGCTTTCATATAGAGCCATAGAGTACAAAAACTGGGAGGTTACAACTGGTGAAATGTTACAAGCCGCCAGTTCAGCCTCTGCTGGAGCATTGTGTCTGGTTCTAGATGCCAGACCTTGGGAAGGAGAAGTCAAGGTAGTTTGAGAGAATGGGAGGAGATCTGATTGAACTGCTCAAGGTCATGAGGGGTCCAGAGATAACAGATAGGAAGAAAAATGTTTCCACTTGACAAGATCGTGAAGGGGAGGGCACAAGTATCTCGACTATTTCCCCAGAACACACTAATTAATCTAATTAGTGGAAGAAGCAAAGTGATATAAGGGAAAACGTTATCGTGCGGCGGGTGGTTGGAGTTTGTAACAAGCAGCCTGAGAGGGTGGTGGAGGCAGGTTCGATCACGGCTTTCAAAAGGGAATGAGGATGATTACTTGAAAAGGAAGGACGTGCAGGGTGAATGCAGGAGAATGGAACTAAGTGAATTGCTCAGTCAGAGAGCTGGCACAGACAATGGGCCAAATGACCTCCGGCACCTCCGTTTCCAAACAACGTTGTATTTCTGTGGCTCTGAGCTGTCGTTTAAACTCTTTATATTGTGACAGGTTCCTCATGGTCCCCAGTTGGGTTGCAAAGGATTCCTGGGTGAAGAGTGGTGGGGGTGTGAATTACCCCCATGCCTCCTCTAGGTTGTGTTCTGGGGGAATAGTAGAGATACCTGTGGACTTGCCCTGTCTGGGCATCTCTAGGGTCCCAGCTGTAGTGAGGGGGAGGAGAGCTGGGCAAGTGCCAATTGGAAACATACGCTTTACATACTGACTGAGTGAAGACTGCCACAATCACATTGCATGTGCCATGCCCGCTGTGTTTACAGGAGACAGCAAACGTCATTCCTCAGCATTTCCCTGAGGCAGCCAGACAGGTTAAAAGAAGAAAAATAGACAATAGACAATAGACAAAAAGGCCCAAAACTATCCAGTGTCCCATCAGCTTTAAAGCTGCAATGGGTTTTGTTTTGTTGCTGTGTAATATCAAGCTACATTTTTATCCCTGTTGTTCGGCCTCTCCCAGATCTGCGTAAAATTCTAATTACAATGAGCTGTGCTGTCCCCATTGAATGGAATGTAATTATACAGAGAATGAGCAGCATTCAGGAATTTCTGCCTGTGTTGCTAGGAGGCTCAAAAGAATGTCCCAGAATCACTTGGTAACTAATGTTCGTTTTAAAACATGAAACTTGGTGCCATTTTTTGGCCACACGCTTAGACAGAGCAGGGAGTAAAGCAGGAACTAGTTGAACTTGTTCTGTGAGGACAAAGTTAAAAATCACACAGCACTCAGTCCAAAGCTGGCTCCTCCACATCATTGCTCTGTGTGACGAGAGTAGAGAATACAACATGGGAAAACATATTGGATCTGCTAGCAGCCTTGACCCTGCAGGTATTACCCTTTCCTTAGCCCACTTGGCTGACCCACTCTCAAATGCTGAGGCACCTTTTCAATCAGTGATCATTAGTGCACAGTACAGTGGCACAACAGAAATTTGCATTTGTGTAGTGCCTTTGACAGGACAAAATGTCTCAGGATCCTTCCCAGAAACATAATCAGATAGAAAAATGATTGGGCCATATAAGGAGATATTAGAATCACTGGGCTTTAAGGTGTATCGAAGGGAGGACAGAGAGGTGGAGGTTTTGGGAGGGAATTTCATGTTGAGGCAGTCAAAGGCATAGTGGCTGATCTGAAGCACACCTGATTCTTCAACTTAAATAAAATCTCAGGTTCAGGCAAGGTGCCCATTCAGAACCCTCATGAATGTAACTGTTGCTGGAATACTTTTTTGAAAAGGGTAGCACTGGAAAAGCACAGCAGGTCAGGCAGCATCCGAGGGGCAGGAGAATCGACATTTCAGGCATAGGCCTTTCCTCATGAAGAACCACACTTTTCCACTCTGCCTCTCCAGCATCTGCAGTCCTCACTTTCTCCTTGGAATTATTTTTGTTTGGCTAAAATTTTTAAAAATGGTCATTAACTAAAATGGGTACTTATATGAAATCAATTATTTTTAATGGCATTTTAACTTTCAAGATCCATTAATCTGCACATCTGCAGGCAGCTGACAGAATATCCAAACACACTTGTGTCATAAAATATGTAACAGGAGAAATAGTCAGAGAAAGGGGATGGAGTGTGTGTGTGTGTGTGTGTGTGTGTGTGTGTGTCGGGGAAGGGGGGCGTTGGGGTCTGCTGTGAGGAGTCACCAGGAAATCTGCTGTCAGTCTTGAAGCTCTAAGTATTATAGATATGAACTGACAATTACACCGTAAATTCACATTATTATTTTTTTTTAAGCATGACCTTGAATGTGATCTTTTGGTTTGATGGTCTTACAATCTTGTGCTCTTTCTATCAAAAACTCCTTGCTAGAATTTGTGTTTTTGATTTGAGGATGTTAGCTGCGATCATATTCGAGAAAGTTTAATCAAACAAGTGCCTATTTTCTCCCCTAAAGCTATGAAGAAAACACTGTAAAAATTGCTCTTATTTTATGAGTGGAGTTGAATTTGACACATGGACCTGAAGGTCTCGCTCTCTCGATTTGCCCGTCTCCCTCTGCTCCTTTGGCTTGAATGAGATGACGATGGAGCGGTTGTGTCTCTCGGTTGGTTAAGTATTGATGGTGTTTTTGCAAGAGGAGGAACTTTCATCAGTTCCAGCGTTTTGCCCAACTGTGACAGATGAGGAAAGTAGCAGAGCGGGAAGTCAATCAAGTTAGAGAGTTATAGAGGTCTCCAGCACAGAAAAAGGCTGATTGAGTCTGAGCTGATCCAAAATTACCACCTAACAATTCTAATGCCATTTACCAGCCTTTGGCACATAGCCTTGAATATCTTGGTATCCCAAGTGCACATCGAAATATTTCTAAAGTATTATGAGGGTCTCAGCTTCCAGGTTACACCCTATGGATGAAAATGTTTCCTCTCCAAACCTCCTATCCCTTCCTTAAATGTATGCCCCTGGTTATTGATCCCTCTGTTGAATGAATGAATTATTTATTGTCATGTGTGAAATAACTCCACAAAGGCTGGTATCCCATCCCCAAGTCACCCTCTATTTACATGTGTACAGTACATGACACTGACCCAGCTAGCTCAGGGCCAGCTCCGAGAGTGAGCAGAACCCCTGACAGTCCTGTTTATATCTATCAGCCAGGACTCCCAGATTGGACCAAGTTTACAGCCCCATTCTGAGGTCCACCTGTCTGACCTTGTTGCAGTCACTACAACATGAAATGTCCCGACCTGTCTATGCCCCTCATAATTTTATACATCTCGTTTATGTTCTCTCAGTGTCCTCTGCTCCAAGGATTACAACCCCAATATGTCCAAACAAAATTAGAAGCTGGGATTAAATGTCTAATGATGACCATTGCTGATTGTCAGAAAAACCATCTGGTTCGCTAATGTCCTTTTAGGGAAGGAGACTGCCATCCTTACCTGGTCTGGCCTACATGTGACTCCAGACCCACAGCAATGTGGTTGACTCTGGGCAATTAGGGATAAGTGCTGGTGTAGCTAGTGATATCCTCATCTCATGAATGAATATCAAAAACAAACAAAAATTGCTGGAGAAACTCTGCACATCTGGCAGCACCTGTGGAGAGAGAAATGTTTCGAGTCCAAATGTTAACTCTGCTTTTCAGCAAGGGGAAACATCTCTTCCTGTCTACTCTAGCTATGGCCGTCATTCTTTTATACATCTCAATCCTGTCTTGCCACTTCCTCTGCTCTAAGGAAACAACTCCAGCCGGTCCGATCTCTCTTCATAACAAAAACTCTCCAGCTCACGTAATGTCCTGGTAAATCCCTGCACCCTCTGCAGTGGATTCCAGTCTCTCAAGCCTGCTTGTTTATTAGACAATGGCTGATCAGTCCCACAACTCCATTTTCAAACATTTGCTCATGTCCCATGATAGCTTTACTGAACAAAATTCAATCAATCTCAGATTAACTGAATGTTTTATTTGAAGAATGAAGTGGATCAAAGCCAGCAATGCTGGATTAAGAAGAGAAATGATAATGGGAGCAAAAATGAAACATCAATATTGGCATGGGCTAATTAAACTTAATGGCTGAAAGAGTTAAGTATCCCCTTCACAAATAACTGCAAAATGCATTTGCCCCCAACAGGTTCAAATTTGCATAAAGGTGGTTGTTTTTATTCATTCACAGATGTGGGTGTCGCTGGCTAAGCCAATCCGAATTGCTCAGAGGAGTCGTAGAGTCATAGGGATGTACAGCATGGAAACAGACCCTTCAGTCCAACTCATCCATGCTAACCAGATATCCTAAATTAATCTAGTCCCATTTGCCATCATTTGACCCATATCCCTCAACTCTTCCCAATGCATGTACCCATCCAGATGCCTTTTAAATGTTGTAATTGTACCAGCCTCCACCACTTCCTCTGGCAGCTCATTCCATATGCACACCACCTTCTGTGTGAAAAAGTTGCCCTTTAGGTCCCTTTTAAATCTCTCCTGTCACCTTCAGCCTACACCCTCTAGTTTTGGACTCCCCAACCCTGGGAAAAAGACCTTGGCTATTCACCTCATCCAGGCCCGTCATCAACCTCACTGCTGTGGGTCTGGAGTTATATGTGGGTCACATAATGTAAGTTTGGCAGTTTACTTCTCTATAGGTTGTAGAGTCATACAGCAGGGAAACAGACCCTTTGGTCCAATCAGTCCATGCCAAACATAATCCCAAACTAAACTAGTCCCACCAGCTCCTGGCCATATCCCTCCAACCCTTTCCTGTTCACGTATCTATCCGAATGAGTGAACCAGATGGGTTTTCTGATGACTGACAAGAGTTTTTATTGAATTCAATTTCCACCACCTGCCATGGTGGGATTTGAACCTAGGATACTCAGAATATTACTTGTGTCTACTAGATAAATAGTCTAATGACAATACCACTGGTCTATCACCTCCTCCTAAACCCATTAACACGCTGGCACCATAACTCAGTGCAATGGGACTAAGGTTATCTGAGTTGTTCAAAAGTAGGACAAAATCAAGCTGCTGTAGGTGTTATATCACAGGGCAATACCAGAGAGAAAAGTAAATGGAGGTACACAGCACAAATGTAAACCAAAGTACTTTGACAAACAAGTCTTGATTTTCTGATGACAGACAATTGAAATGATGGCTTTCATTTGCTGCCCAGCTTGAATGAAAAATGTGGGATGATCAATCCTTTCTGTCCCAGAGCTTTGAAAGTGAGGTCAAGCAGTATCACATAGTAAATAGCAGGACGCAGAGAAATTCACTGGAGGCCACATGATAAGATGTTTTCAAAGTGCGCTGACATTGAAGGCTAACTGAGGTGGAAAGCACTTGCTCTGGGTAAATAATGCAGGATCACTCTCATTGCTGCTGAAGAACATAAAGAACCCATTAATGCTGACGTGCATCATTGATCTTACATAACACTTCTACTGTTAGGAAATGGTGCCTTGCAAGAAGACAGTGTAGCTGAAAATGCAAGGGTGAAGGAGGAAGATGCCAATAAGAAGATATATAAACCAGGTTATGAGTGTCGATAGGTACACCTTCTAGACTCTGTGTTTCACTGTGTCCATTTGTTTTTAGCAGTGGGATTAATCATTGAATAAAAAAACACAAAGTAATTCAACTGCTATTCTTTGGGCAGAGGTGGTTAAGGGATGATTTACATAGAACATAGAACATAGAAAAATACAGCCCAGTACAGGCCCTTCGGCCCTCGATGTTGCGCCGATCCAAGCCCACCTAACCTACACTAGCCCACTTTCCTCCATATGCCTATCCAATGCCCGTTTAAATTCCCATAAAGAGGGAGAGTCCACCACTGTTACTGGCAGGGCATTCCATGAACTCACGACTCGCTGAGTAAAGAATCTACCCCTAACATCAGTCCTATACCTACCATCCCTTAATTTAAAGCTATGCCCCCTCGTATTAGACATGTTTGAAGTGTCAAAGTATTTCCTCATCAGTTTGATTTTAAATGCTTTCAGTGTGGAGCTCTCCACTATAGCCACACGTCCTAACAACAGTACCCCCTCTGACTACCCTATCATGGAGCCCTGCTACATTTATCTGCAAGTGCTGAGAGTAGTCAATTAGAAAAGAAAAGAGAAACAAAGACAATTATTTCACACTTAACTGTAATTAGCTGCTTGTTACAGATTGCTGGCCATTCCTATGTACTGTCCGATTTGTAAACCTCTCTCACCAACAGAGTTAAACTCTAACTGACCTTGGACTCGCCTGCTTGTACACAGCTATTAGGCATTGTGGCCTTAAGCTCATTTCAATCTTAAAACTGAATCGTACATTGTGCATTACTTGGGTTAAAGCTGCTCTCAATATAAATCAATCCCGTTCTGCATTGTCACCTAAGGTTCAAACCTAAGAAAGTCCATGAACACTGGCTAATCGACTCTTATTATTAAAAATCTATGGATCTCCCCAAACCTTTTCTCTCACTCTTGTTGTAAGATGCATTTTCTTTCTGTGGAAAGAAGGAACGTGCAAAATATTTTGATGTTGTAATCATCCTGGGATTGCTAAAACTTCCTCAAACAAATTACATCGTGACGTTAAATGAGATTAGGGTGGACTTGGACAGTTGGAGATTATTACTACTGTCGCTTTGGGGAAGACTTGAAGTAATTAAATGAATGCGGTAGTCACCAGGGAAGGATAATGCTGACCTTCATGTGGCAAAACATTTAATACAGTGTTGAAAAATAGATTAGTGTCTGCAGATGAATAGAATCTTGGAACCTTACAGATGGAAAGGAGGCCATTTGGCCCATCATGTCTTGCCCTTCATTAACCACTGAAATCTAGCTGTATGACATAACCTGTAAGGATCCTGATGGCTTAGTTGAATCATTTGTTTCTGTTTACAGCGATATTGAAGGTCACTACCAGTTGCCAGGACTCCATAATATTGATTCATTTCTTCTTCGTAATGGGAGAAAAGTCATGGAGGAGGTGACATCAAAGTAGCTCAATGAGCAGATAATGTTGCTGCTGAGACAAGGGACAGAGCCACAAAGCCAGAAAATTGCTCTGTTGTTTATTCTCCAGCTCCTCAAATGGCTGTCCTTACACTGGCAAATCTGTGTTTTGGCAGTTACTTTTCTCACTGGGCTTGCTGTTAAAGATCAGGCTGTTTCAGGACATCCCATCCTGAGGTGGGACTTGATTCTGGACCTCTTAGACCCCTAAGTAGGTCCATCACCACTGGACCTTTTCACCTTCCAACTTTTTAATTATCATTACTTCAACCAGAAACTCACTGAGTAACTCATTGGCATTTCTCCCTGATGGGTGCCATCTGATGGGCACAGAAGCAATTGCATACACCCAACATGTCACAGTCATTTTCACACCAGCAAGATCTGCTGGGTCTGTGAGGTTGATGAGAAAACTACTTTGGGACAATTCAAACTTTGAGTGCCTTATGCAGTTGTTAACAGTGCAAATAGGTGAATGTAACAACTTGAAGTCGTGACTTTGCCTGAAACTACTGGAGCTATTGAATCAATAAGAACTGAACTTCGCAAAATTGCTGACCTGCTTTATAATGACTAAGTGGTATCTTTGACATTAACGTCCATGGTCCTGGTAAATGATTTATGGTGTTTGCTATAATATACTATATTGGATATATTCAATGGCTTTGGGTAATTTTTATAAGGAGTGACATGTATACATGCCCATCGAGAAGGTTGAACTGTGAAACTGAGCACTGTCATCAGGATTTATTAAAGAAAGAGTTATCTAGATATTGTACAACGTTATCAGCATTGAGAAGCATTCTCTGCTTTACACTGTACCCACAAAAACACAAAGCACTGTCCCAGGGAAAATGATCAGTCATCCACTGTACGTCATGTGTTTGTTGACTTTAGTCCCTGATACATGGACTTCGAAAAGGGCATAGTTCCTTGAAAGACTGTTCTACAAAGGTTACTGCCAATTAATGCTTTGAGGACTGATATCCTTTAATGCCCAAAAAGCCTCAAAATCCCACTCACTTACACAGAGTTCAGATTGAGCCACTAGTGAGCAGTAATTCATTCACTTTACGTCGTTCAGTAAACATAGACCCATCTGTTAATGGTTGGAACAGAACAAAGATCAAAGAAAATTTACGGCCCAGGAACAGTCCCTTCGGCCCTCCAAGAAAGTGTACAGGTGTTGCTGGCATTTCTTACTCTCCTCCAATTGCCTTAGAGATGATCAGCTGACTATACCATTTCCGAGAGTAGTTAAGGCTAAACCACATTACTGTGGGTCTGAAGTCACAGGCTAGACCACGTAGGGATAAATCAAAAACAGAAATTGCTGGCAAAGCTCTGCAGGCCTGGCAGCGTACGTGGAGGGAAATCAGAGAGTTAATGTTTCGGGTCGAGTGACCCTTCCTCAGAAATGGGTGGGGGGAGCAGATTTTCTTCCCTAAGGGGTTTCAGTGAACCAGATGCGTTTCTGCAGCAATTGGTGATGGTTTCAAGATCATCTTTCCGGCGGCTAGCTTTGGATTCCATTCTTGGAAAAATGTCACTAACTACACAGTATGGGATTTGAACCCTGGCCTTTAGAGCATCAGGTGCTGAGGAAAGGCGGAGGAGCGGGAAGTGGAGGAGATGCTGTGGAGAGCATCGTCAACCACATCTGAGGGGAACTTGCGGTCTTTGAAGAAGGAGGCCATCTGCGTTGTTCGGTATTGGAATTGGTCCTCCTGGGAGCAGATGCGGTGGAAGCAAAGGAATTGGGAATATGGGATGGCATTTTTACAGGGGGCAGGGTGGGAGGAAGTGTAATCTAGGTAGCTGTGGGAGTCGGTCGGTTTATAGCAAATGTCCGTGTTGAGTTGGTCGCCCGAGGTAGAAATGGAGAGGTCTAGGAAGGGGAGGGAGGAGTCTGAGATGGTCCAGGTAAATTTGAGGTCGGGGTGGAAGGTGTTAGTAAAGTGGATGAACTGTTCAACCTTCTTGTGGGAGCATGAGGTAGCGCCGATACAGTCATCGATGTAGCGGAAGAAAAGGTGCCAGTGTAGCTGTGGAAGATGGACTGTTCCACATGTCCGACGAAGAGGCAGGCATAGCTGGGGCCCATGCGGATGCCCATGGCTACTCCTTTGGTTTGGAGGAAGTGGGAGGATAGGAAAGAGAAGTTGTTCAGAGTGAGGACCAGAGGAACAGTTCATTCACTTTACTAACACCTTCCACTCTGACCTCAAATTCCGAATTCCTTCGCCTCCGCCGCATCTGCTCCCAGGAGGACTAGTTCCAATACCGAACAACCCAGATGGCCTCCTTCTTCAAAGACCACAATTTCCCCTCGGACGTGGTTGACAATGCTCTCCATAGCATATCCTCCACTTCCCGCTCCTCCGCCATTGAGCCCCGCCCCTCCAATCGCTACCAGGACAGAACCCCACTGGTCCTCACCTACCACCCCACCAACCTCCAGATACACCGTATCATCCTCCGTCATTTCCGCCACCTCCAAACAGACCCCACCACCAAGGATATATTTCCCTCTCTTCCCCTATCTGCGTTCCAGAAAGACCACTCCCTCCGTGACTCCCTCATCAGGTCCACACCCCCCACCAACCCAACCTCCACTCCCGGCACCTTCCCCTGCAACCACAAGAAATGCAAAACTTGCACCCACACCTCCCCTCTCACTTCCCTCCAAGGCCCCAAGGGATCCTTCCATATCCATCACAAATTCACCTGCACCTCTACACACATCATTTACTGCATCCGCTGCACCCAATGTGGCCTCCTCTCCATTGGGGAGACAGGCCGCCTACTTGTGGAACGTTTCAGAGAACACCCCGGGACACCCGGGCCAACCAACCCAACCACCCTGCAGCTGAACACTGTAACTCCCCCTCCCACTCCACCAAGGACATGCAGGTCCTTGGACTCCTCCATCGCCAGAACATGGCACCACGACGCCTGGAGGAAGAACGCCTCATCTTCCGCCTAGGAACCCTCCAACCACAAGGGATGAATGCAGACTTCCCCAGCTTCCTCATTTCCCCCTTCCCCCACTTTATCTCAGTCCCAACCCTCGGACTCAGCACCGCCTTCTTGACCTGCAATCTTCTTCCCGACCTCTCTGCTCCCACCCCCACTCCGGCCTATCACCCTCACCTTAACCTCCTTCCACCTATCGCATTCCCAACGCCCCTCCCCCAAGTCCTTCCTCCCTATCTTTTATCTTAGCCTGCTTGGCACACCCTCCTCATTCCTGATGAAGGGCTTATGCCCGAAATGTCGATTCTCCTGCTCCTTGGATGCTGCCTGACCTGCTGCGCTTTTCCAGCAACACATTTTTCAGCTTTAGAGCATCAGCCTGAGCCTCTGAAGTACTGCACCTAAGACATTGCTATGACACCACTTTCTCGCTTTGTGCCGATCATGATGGAATAAATATTATACTGTTGCCGATTCATTCAGCAGACTGGATCTCGATCCAAAGAGATTCTCCAAGTACATTAAAACAAAGAGCAGCTAGGGAAAGAATAGGGCCCCTTAAAGATCAACGAGATCGTTGATGTGTGGAACCACAGGAGATGGGAAGGATAATAAATGAATATTACCATCGGTTTTTACTGTGGAGAAAGAATCAGAGACTGGATCTTGGGGAAATAAATATTGATGTCTTCAAAGCAGTCCACATTACAGAAGAGGAAGCACTGGAGGTCTTAAAGAACATAAAGGGATAAATCTTCAGGACTAGATCAAAGGGTCCCTAGGGCAACTTATTCTCGCAGAGGGTGGCTCGTATGTGGAAGGACCTGCCAGAGGAAATGGTAGCTGCAAGTCCAATTACAACATTTAAACAATGTTTGGATCGGTTAATGAATAGGAAAGGTTTAAAGGCATATGGCCAAATGCAGGCAAGTGGGACTAGTTTATTTGGGAAACATGGTTAGCATGGATGAGTTGGACCGAAGGGTCTGTTTCCGTGCTGTGTGACTTTATGACAATGACTCTTATGTGCAAGGCGGCTTCAATCCACCTACTCCCCTTGAGTCTGTACCTGCAAGAGCTTTGTCCAATAAAATTCTACTGAAATTTGAGAAATCTACTCATTTTTGAAACTTTCAATTGACCTTTAACCTCAATAATGTTTTAAGGGGAGACAGCATTTCAGATTTCCCCTCCTCTTGGGCTGCTGAGCAATAATTTCAGGTGATATTCTCTTGTTCGGAATTCCATCACCAGAGGAAATAACTCCCTTTCATCTACCTTATCAATTTTAAAAAATAATTATAATATTTTATATTTATCAGGAATACAATATTTAAGTTCTTTATAATTTAATAATTTGAAGCCACTTATAGCTCTGTCTAATCTACAGCTGTATCTCCTCCACAGTCAGTCCACCTCGGTGCAGCGTGTACAATGTTTTATCAGACACATAGAGTACAAGAGCAAGAGGCGATGTTTCACTGATGTAAGACACTTGTTAAACCTCAGCTCTGTACTGTGTACAGCTGTGAGCACCACATTATCAGAGAGATGTCAATGCATTGGAGAAAGTCCAGAAGCAGTTTACAACAATGGTTCCAGGAATGAGCAACTGCAATTATGAGGGCCGGAAAAGCAGGTTTAGGGTGAGAGGGGAAAGATTTAAAAGGGACCTAAGGGGTAACTTTTTCATGCAGAGGCGGTGCATGTATGGAACGAGCTGCCAGAGGAAATAGTGGAGGCTGTACAATTACAATATTTAAAAGGCATCTGGATGGGTACGTATATAGGAAGGGTTTAGAGGGATATGGGCCAAATGCTGGCAAATGGGATGAGATTAGATTGGAATGTCTGGTTGATGTGGAGGAGTTGGACCGAATGGTCTGTTTCGATGCTGTATGAATCTATGACTCTGTAACTTGGGACTGTTCTCCTTGGAGAGAAGGAGACTAGATTAGATTCCCTACAGTGTGGAAACAGGCCCTTCGGCCCAACAAGTCCACACCGACCCTCCAAAGAGTAACCCACCCAGACCCAACTCCCTCTGACTAATGCACTTAACACTATGGGCAATTTAGCATGGCCAATTCACCTGATCTTTGGACTGGGGAAGGAAACCCACGCAGACATGGGGAGAATATGCAAACTCCACACAGACAGTCACCCAAGGCTGGAATCGAACCTGGGACCCCTGTGCTGTGAGGCAGCAGTGCTAACCACTGAGCCACCGTGATAAAGGTTTTCAACATAGTGAGTGGATTGGTTAGAGTAGATAGAGAGAAGCTCTTCCCGCTTGTAAAGGAAAGATGAACGATAGGACATAGATTCAAAGTGATCTACAAAGGAAGCAAGGGTGATGGGAGAGAAATCTCCTTCACCCAGCGAGTTATTCGGGTCTGGAATGCATTGCCTGGAAATGTAGGGGAGGCAGGTCCAATTGAGGCATTCAAGAGGGGCATTGGATAATTATTTAGATGAAAATTGCATGCAAGAGTACGTAGAGAAATCAGGAGATTGGCACTGGGTAATGATACTTGCTTGAAAAGCCAGTACAGGCCTAACGGGCCAAATGGCTTCCTTCTGTACTGTACAATTTTGTGAACTCACCGTTGTGCTCTGAATATGTTCTGGTCAGCCTTTTATATGAAGCGTTGTCAGGTGAGGAAGGCAAAATATGAGAACAAAAACAATGAAATATTTGCATTGATGTTTGTGTATTTGTTAACCTCACCCTATTTTATAAATTGCAGCAATACCTTACAAGATGCTTTTCTCTTTCTTTCAATGCTGTATGCTAACAGAAGGGCTTCATTCCCTCAAGTTGTTTCCCAAGCCTTTGACCTAGAAGCGACCAAAGCCATTCGAGTATTTTCCGCACGTTGGCTGTTGTCAATTATGACATAATCTCTGTAAAATGTGAGAAATGTTTCATGTTGGGTGATATCATCATGTATGGCTTAAAGTATCAAAAGCATCTGCTGAGCCCCTGTGACTGTAGATTGTGGGAATGTGACACCAAGGCCGTGACTCAGGGTTGGGGTGAAATACTAGACCAGTTAGTGAGATGTTATCCCTCCTCTAGCTCAGACCTTCTCTATGAGTTGTCAGTTCTGGAGCTCATTTCATGTGAAATCAATTTCTTTGGTCTTCAGGGGAGAGTGGGAGGAGGCAGGGGTCTTGAGTGTGAGCTTGTTGCTCTCTCCCTCTGGTTGCTCCTTCAGCCACAGATACAGAAGAGAGGAACAGTCTGTGATTGGGGTGGGCAGTGACTAGGCCTTGGACCACGGAAACACACAGCCTGCAGATCAGGGTCTGGGAGGGTTACTGTGAGAGTAGTTTGAGCAGAAGATCAGGCCACTAGTGAGGGTAGAGGAGGTGTGATGTGAGTTAGATGTGTACCGCAGCTGAGTGGGGTCAAGGCTGGGCCATCAGATGGGGGTGGGGCAACATTTAGAGTACCGAGTGGGTTGAATGATAGAGACAGACTGTCAGGTGGGAGGAGGTGGGGGGGCGCGAGGGGAGGTTGGAGGGCAGGCAGGGTGAGAGTTGGCCAGTTGGAGGTGAGATTCCTGCCACTAAAGGAAGGTGGGAAGGAAGTGGCTGAAGTAAGAGTCAAGCTGCTGGAGGGTGAAGGGTTTGAGAGTTGGGCCACTGGATGGTGGAGGAGAGGGTTACAGTCAAATCCCCAGGGGCTAGGGGGGTATAGAGAGAGAGGGAGGGAGAGGGAGAAATGGGCCACAGGCAGTTGAGGAAGGAGGGTCGGACTGTGGGGGAATGGGGTGGGAGAATTGGATTGTGGGGGATTGAGGAGGAAGGGTCAAATTGTTTGGGAATGGGGAGGGAGAGTTGGACTGTGGGGGCTTGGGGAGGGCGGGTCGGATTGCGGGGGAGGGGAGGGAAGGTCGGGTTGCGGGGGAAGGGGGAGGGAAGGTCGGATTGCGGGGGGAGGGGGAGGGAAGGTCGGGTTGTGGGGGGGGCGGGGGAGGGACAGTCGGGTTGCAGGGGTTGGGGGAGGGAGGGTCGGGTTGTGGGGGGTTGGTGTGGGTATAAGGTGCGAGTTGCACATACTAATCCGAACACAGAATCAGGGATTGCAGTGACATGCTGTACGTTTTTTCCTCCTGCCTCACTCCTTGCTGCGACCATTCGGTGTTTGTCCCAGGTCTCAGGTACTGAGTGAGCATTTGGATGAGATGGTGAGGTGGGTAGGGGGTGGCACTGAGGTGGGGGATTGAGCTGGTCACACATCCACTCACCCAGACTCCCCTGCAAAACACAGAGCACTCTGGGAGAGGAGGATAGGCCATGCTGAAAGGAGTCTTCACCCTCTCCTTCACGTTTATTGGAGTGTGCCCCACCAGACGCAAGCTGAGATCAGTGTGGGTTAAACTCAAGGCCTTAGCACAGCCCCAGACTCCAGTGCCTTTCCTGGTCTGCTTCATAACTGAAATGTTTTAAGAGTTAGCTGTACGCTTGGTACTGCTGAAGAGTAATTTCTGTTAGTTGCTTATTTAAATGATAAATTTATGGCACTTGGATTGTGTTATTCCCATGTGTGTTCACTATTCTGGCAAAACTTAGGAGATGTGCTCAGAAGCCTCTAGAGTGAGAGGAGAATGGAAATATACCCCCAAGGAGTGAAACGTTTGGACAAGCCTGTTCCAAGAGTAGACCCTGAGCACACGCAGAACGCAGTATGGAATAGTGATGGGTTTGGAGTCTGTGCGGCTTCAGAACTCATTCCCTGTTGCTGTGCTTTTTAAATAGGTTTGTTTAATGAAGCATTCGTTCGTTCACAAGAGAGTAAGCCTCACCTTCCTACAGTGACTGCATGTAATTTGATGAGGAATTGTACAGTCAGGTTCAAGGCTTGTTGGTTGTGAGGTGGTGTCATCGTGATTCTCACCGTGGAGTCAGGAGGGAGTGGGCAGCCTTCCGGAGAATTCCTTTCTTGCTGCAGCTTTCAGAAGTTGAAGCCATTCACCGGGACTCCGATTGCCAAGCATGGAGTTTCCCAGCGGCTGTGTGATCTCACAGCTTCGTGGGGACGTTGGTTATTGGTTTAAGCCCCGTGCCAGTCACCTGAGCATAAACCCGAATGCAGAGCTGAGGAAGTGCCACACTGTCAGAGGGCCTGTCTTTCACAGTGTGGGAACAGGCCATTTGGCCCATCGAGTCCACACTGACCCGTTATAAAGCACGGTGGAATTGTGTAAAGCTCTTTTCAGTGAAAGTTAGGCTTGTACATGAAGAACAGCCACATGAGCAGGTATATCAGAGAGCAGGTCTGGTCTTTATTTGAATATTCAATTAGCAATATAAAATTGGACAGGACAAACTGCGAGGGTTTTAAAACAGCTTAAATGTGCTGCTGTCTTTGAGTGAATATTTTATATTGCTAATTGAATATTCAGCCCATCCTCCAGACAATGCTTTCACTGTTTCAGGGCCATTTCTAAATGACGGAGATGAGATGGAAGAGAGTTCAGAGAGATGCACATGTTCATTTAAAGCTTAGGAAATAATACACTGCAGTCCTCTGCCTGTGGTGTATTATCTAAAGAGGATTGACTCAACTGCACAGTGCAACCTGAGGCACTGGGTGGGTTTGGGGAAGGGAAACAGTTAGGGCTGATCTTGTCTTTGCAGTTGTTCCCCTTTATCAGAGCAGCAGTCACAGTCGGCGTGCAGATTTTGGGGAGGCCTCGTGGTAATATCAGTGGGCCAGTAATCTCAGAGCCAGGCTAACGTGCTGCAATCAAATCCCACCATAGCAAATGGTGAAATTAGAGATGGGCAATAAATTCTGACCTCGCCAGCACACCCACATCCTTTGAAAAAAGGTGAAGCCATTCATCAGTGTGCCAGTTGCTGAGACTGAGGTTAGATGGCTGTGTAATTTAGAAGGAATGTTGGTTGAGTTTAATCCAATGCAATTATTTTAACAGCAGTTCAGCATTTCAAACAATTGTCAATAGTTACAACTGAACATAAGAGTGGAGGAAATAGAAGCAGGAACAGACCTTTCTCAAGTCTGCTGTGCTATTTGTCAGGTTGCAGCTTTATGTAAGACTTTGGTTAGACCACACTTAGAGTATTGTGTTCAGTTCTGGTCACCACATTACAGGAAGGATGTGGAGGCTTTGGAGAGAGTGCAGAAGAGGTTTACCAGGATGCTGCCTAGATTAGAGGGTATGCGCTATAAATAGAGGCTAGAAGAATTTGAGTTGATTTCTCCAGAGTAGCATAGGCTGAGAGGAAACTTGATAGAAGTCTATAAAATTATGAGATGCGTAGATAGAGTTGATGGTCAGAATCTTTCTCCCAGACCTGAAATGTCTAAAACCAGGGGGATACATTTAAGGTGAGAGGGGGAAAGTTCATTGGAATTGTGAGTGGCAGTTTTTTACACAGGGTGATAAAAGTGTGAAACAAGTAAAAAATGAGGTCTGCAGATGCTGGAGATCACAGCTGCAAATGTGTTGCTGGTCAAAGCACAGCAGGCCAGGCAGCATCTCAGGAATAGAGAATTCGACGTTTCGAGCATAAGCCCTTCATCAGGAATAAGAGAGAGAGAGCCAAGCAGGCTAAGATAAAAGGTAGGGAGGAGGGACTAGGGGGAGGGGCGATGGAGGTGGGATAGGTGGAAGGAGGTCAAGGTGAGGGTGATAGGCCGGAGTGGGGTGGGGGCGGAGAGGTCAGGAAGAGGATTGCAGGTTAGGAGGGCGGTGCTGAGTTGAGGGAACCGCCTGCGACCAGGTGGGGGGAGGGGAAATGAGGAAGCTGGAGAAATCTGAATTCATACCTTGTGGTTGGAGGGTTCCCAGGCAGAAGATGAGGCGCTCCACCTCCAGCCGTCGTGTAGTTGTGTTCTGCCGGTGGAGGAGTCCAAGGACCTGCATGTTCTCGGTGGAGTGGGAGGGGGAGTTAAAGTGTTGAGCCACGGGGTGATTGGGTTGGTTGGTTCGGGCGGCCCGGAGGTGTTCTCTGATTCGGGCGGCCCGGAGGTGTTCTCTGATTCGGGCGGCCCGGAGGTGTTCTCTGATTCGAGCGGCCCGAAGGTGTTCTCAGAGAACACCTCCGGGCCGCCCGAACCAACCAACCCAATCACCCCGTGGCTCAACACTTTAACTCCCCCGCCCACTCCACTGAGGACATGCAGGTCCTTGGACTCCTCCACCAGCAGAACACAACTACACGACGGCTGGAGGAGGAGCGCCTCATCTTCCGCCTGGGAACCCTCCAACCACAAGGTATGAATTCAGATTTCTCCAGCTTCCTCATTTCCCCTCCCCCCACCTTGTCTCAGTCGGTTCCCTCAACTCAGCACCGCCCTCCTAACCTGCAATCCTCTTCCTGACCTCTCCGCCCCCACCCCACTCCGGCCTATCACCCTCACCTTGACCTCCTTCCACCTATCCCACCTCCATCGCCCCTCCCCCTAGTCCCTCCTCCCTACCTTTTATCTTAGCCTGCTTGGCTCTCTCTCTCTTATTCCTGATTAAGGGCTTATGCTCGAAACGTCGAATTCTCTATTCCTGAGATGCTGCCTGGCCTGCTGTGCTTTGACCAGCAACACATTTGCAAAAGTGTGAAACACACTGCCAAGGGTGGTGATGGAGATAGATACAATAAGGGCATGGTCAGGGACTTTTAGATAAGCACATAAATAAGCAAGAAATAGAGGGATATAGACCATGAGCAGGCAGAAAGGGTTAGTTTAATTTGGTAACATGTTCAGCACAACATCCTGGGCCGAAGGGTCCTTTTCTGTGCTGTACTGTTCAATGCTCCATTTAAGAAGATCACAACCATTGTTTGACTTAAAGCATCCACGTGAAGCTCGATTTCCATGGTGTCCAAAAACCTAACAATTTCAGCGTGGACTATCATCAGCAGCTGAGAATCCTGAGGAAAGAATTCAAAAGAATGCAAGAAGATTTTCAGAATACCACATTTTGGAAATCTTGATTGGGAAGGAGTGAAGTGTAATGGGGAAGGTGAATTATAAAGTTATCCTTTGTTTCAAATACCTCCGTTGCTTGACACAACATTACCTTTGTAATTGTCTCTATCCCTACAAATGTCTTGAGATCTTTGCATTCCTCCAACTGTGTGTACTCTTAGAGTCATAGAGTCATAGAGATGTACAGCATGGAAACAGACCCTCGGTCCAACCCATCCATGCCGACCAAATATCCCAACCCAATCTAGTCCCACCTGCTAGCACCCGGTCCATATCCCTCCAAACCCTTCCTATTCATATACCTATCCAAATGCCTCGTAAATGTTGTAATTGTACCAGCCTCCACCACATCCTCTGGCAGCTCAATTCATACACGTACCATCCTCTGTGTGAAAAGCTTGCCCCTTAGGTCTCTTTTATATCTTGCCCCACTCACCCCAAACCTATGCCCTCTAGTTCATTTCTGCACCAAGATTTTATTCAGCTGCCAGAGCCTTTATAACTCTTGCTTACTGCTGCTGCTCTTTTGTAAAATGCTGCTTGGACCCTCCTGCTTTGACCAGGCTTTCGGTCCCCTGTGCTATTATCTCCATATGCAGCTTGGTGTCCGTCTGTTTGATAATGTTTCTGCAGTTTGCCTTGGAATGGTTTACCACATTGCGGGTGGGCATGTAAATGTGGGTTGTTCCTGCTGTAATAGGGACGTAATTGCATTAAGGGCATCCAGAGGTACATCAGGGAATGAAAGAAAAACAATCCTGTCACCCAACTCAATTCTTTTAATTGTGTGCAAATAATGGTAATTACATAGCACCTTCTCATCTGTGTAACATCGATTAAATGATCATTTTGAGATTCATTAAAAATGTAAAAAATTGAACCCGGAGTAGGCCATTCAGCCCCTCAGTCCTGCTCTCCCATTTTATATAAAATCCTGGCTGACCTTCCCCAGGTTTCGATTCCTGCTTTGTGCCAGTTCCTCGTAGCCCTCACATGTTTGATATTTCAAAAAACAATTTTCCTCCCCTGTCAGTGATCTAACCTCCACATTCTCTGGGGTTGGGAATTCCAGACACTTACCACTTTCTGAGAGAAGAGGGGCACAGATGCAAAATCACTAAAAGCCATTAAAACGCAGTAATTCTGCTTCACCCCATCATCGCCAGTCTTTAAGGAATATTCTCAGTGCCTTTTTACAGCTTTGTAACATGATCTATGGATTGCCTCTGTTTTGAATGACTCAGTATCACACAGGGATGTGCGTTTAATAACTAAGCCAGGCTTACATCCATCCTGAAGCAGCCAAATTATCATTGCACAGAAGATTCTTTGCAAGAAACCCCTTCGAGCTGATATTTTGTTCAGATGACGCAAACAGAGAACCAGTTAGCTGGCAATTTTGAAATGGCCTATCTCACTGTTCCAGCTCACATGGTTTGGTGATAGCTAGGATCCTACAATTAGCTGTCCCTGCTGTATCTCCATATGAATGATAGCCTAAACCAATCAGCACCTTCTCATGCTGTTTAAAATGATGCCTCTTTTTCGAGCTTGGAACCAGGAGGCAAGCAACAATGATTGCAAGGAGGAAAGCTTCAACTGCCTGTCTCCTTTTAATAACATTTTACGTTCAGTACTACTGTACTCAATATTCATTTATGTGTGAAGTGGAGAGTAACAGATTTTTGATTGCCAGCAGCATAAAAAGATCTTGGGGATAAAAGGCTTTGAAATGCTCAATTAACTAAGATCACGTTAAATTGACAGAGCTGGCTTGATGGGCTGAATGGCTCCCTGCTATTTCTATCTATCTGTATTGTTCATTTTAATCCTTCTGGTAGTGAGTTCTACATTCTCTCTTCTGCTGTTTTTGTCCTCTTTGCCCCTAATTAACTTGCAGATATTTTCCAATTCCGAGATGTTATAACTCAGATGAGACTTAAGAATACTACCATTGCATCACAGAAAGCCCTCTTTCAACATGCACTTAAATTTAACTATAGTGAGATTTGAAGCCTTGTCTGTAGGACTTTAGCTTGGATTACCAATCTAATGGAGATTGTTTAGGGAGCACCTGCTGGCAGTGCTGGATATGTTTGACCCACTGAGACAAGGAAGGGATGATAGGGTGAAGGAACCTTGGGTGACATGGGATGTGGAACATCTGGTCAAGAGGAAGGAGGAAGCTTGCTTAAAGTTGAGGAGGCAATGATCGGGTAGGGATCTAGAGGGTTACAAAGTAGCCACGAAGGAACTGAAGAATGGACTTAGAGCTAGAAGGGGGCATGAAAAAGCTTTAGCGGGTAGGATTAAGGAAAACATTCAGACATTCTGCACTTATGTGAGGAACAAGGGAATGGCCAGAGTGAGCGTGGAATAATCGGGGATAGTGATGGGAACTTGCGCCAGGGAGTGATGGGAAGAGATGGGGCAGGTCTTTAATGAATACTTTGCTTCAGTATTCACTACTGAGAGGGCCCTTGATGTTTTTGCAGACAGTGTGAAACAGATTGGTATGCTGGAACAGATTGATGTTAGGAAGGAGGATGTGCTGAAAGTTTTGAAAAATATAAGGACAGATAAATCCACTGGGCCAGACAGGATATACCCTAGGTTACAATGGGAAGAGATTGCTGCAGATGATCTTTGTCTCCTCACTGTCCACTGGAGTAGTGCAAGATGATTGGAGGGTGGCAAATGTTATTCCCTTGTTCAAGAAAGCGAATAGGGATAAACCTGGGAATTATGTAGACCAGTTAGTCTTACGTCAGTGATGGGCAAAGTGAGGATTCTGAGGATTTATGATTACTTGGAAAACCATATTTTGATGAGAGATAGTCAACATGGCTTAGTGAGGGGCAGGTCATGCCTTACAAACCTTATTGACTGTTTTGAGGACGTGACAAAACATACTGATGAAGGTAGAGCAATGGATCTACATGGATTTTAACAAGATGTTTGATAAGATTCCTATGGCAGGCTCATTCAGAAAGTAAGGAGGCATGGGATACAGGGAAACCTGTCTGTCTGGATACAAATTTGGCTGGCCCATAAAGATAGAGGAGGTAGTGGATGGAAAGTATTCAGCCTGGAGCTTAGTGACCAGTAGTAATCCACAGGGTTTAGTTCTGGGACCACTACTCTGTGTGATTTTTACAAAAGACTTGGATGAGGAAGTGGAAGGGTGGGTTAGTAAGTTTGCCAATGACACAAAGATTGACGGAGTGGTGGGTAGAGTGGAAGGCTATTGTAGGTTGCAAGGGGACATTGACAGGATGAAAGGCTAGGCTGATAAGTGACAGATGGAGTTCAACCTGAAACAGTGTGATGTGATTTGTTTTGGAAGGTCAAATTTGAAGGCAGAATACAGGGTTAAAGGCAGGATTCTTAGTAGTGTGGAGGAGCAGAGGGATGTTGGGTGCATGTCCATAGATCCTTCAAAGTTGCCACCCAAATTCACCTGGACCATCTCAGACATTCCCCCCACACCTTCCTGGGCCTCTCCGTCTATATCAATGGTGACCAACTCAACACTGACATTTTCTACAAACCCACAGCTACCTTGATTACACCTCCTCCCACCCTGCTTCTTGTAAAAATGCTATCCCTTATTCCCAATTCCTCTGCCTCTGCTGCATCTGCTCCCAGGAGGACCAGTACCATCACAGAACACACCCGATGGCTTCCTTCTTTAAAAACCACAATTTCCCCTCCCACATGGGTAGTGATGCCCTCCAGTGCATCTCATCCACTTCCCGCATCTCTGCCCTCGAACCCCATCCCTTCAACTGCAACAAGTCAGAACTCCCCTGGTCCTCACCTTCCACCCCACCAACCTCTGCATAAATCGCATCATTTGCCGACATTTCCGCCATCTACAAACCGACCCCACCACCAGGGATATATTTCCCTTCCCAACCCATCCGCTTTCCGTAAAGACCGTTCCCTTCGCAACTACCTTGCGCCCCCCCAGTAATCCACCCTCCCCTCCCGGCATCTTCCCCTGCCACCACAGGAATTGCAAAACCTGTGCCCACACCTCCCCCCTCACCTCCGTCCAAGGCCCAAAGGAGCCTTCCACATCCATCAGAGATTTACCTGCATTTCCACATGCGTTTGTTGCTCCTGATGTGGTCCCCTCTACTCTGGGGAGACACGACGCTCACTCGCAGAGCGCTTCAGAAAACATCTCCGGGGCACCCACACCAACCAACCCCACCGCCCCGAACACTTCAACTTACCCCTCCCACTCTGCTGAGGACATGCAGGTCCTGGGCCTCTTCCATTGCCACCTGACGCATGGAGGAAGAATGTGTCATCTTCTGCCTCAGGATCCTCCAACCCCATGTCATCAATGTGGATTTCACCAGTTTCCTCATTTCCCCTCCATCCACCTTTTCCCAGTTTCCTTCCAGCTCAGCACCACCCTCATGACCTGTCCATCTTCCTTCCGACCTATCCTCTCCACCCTCCTCTCTGACCTATTACCTTTACCCCCACCTCTATCCACCTATTGCACTCTCAGCTACCTTCCTCCAGCCTTTGGCTTTGCCCTTGTAAGCTGCCCCCATGGTCCCTGTGTTCCCTCTATCAAGCTGCTCCAGATGTTATGACACACCCTCTGGAGCAGGTCGGATTTGAACCCAGGCCTCCTAGCTCAGAGACAGGGACACTAGCCCTGCATCATCATCTTCTTCCTGCTTTTTGGGTGAAAACATTTCAGCTGAAATCTGTCTTGAGTTTGTAAGTGATCCATCTTTATATTTACGATACTTGGCTGTGGATTCCCTCCACTAGTGGAACCAATTGAAGGCTGGTTGTTGTTGTAATAACAAGAGTATCGGAGCAACGGGTGTAAATTAAACACAACTCCTGCAGTGAAACGCTAACACTCCAGTCTAAACTGGAGCACTGAGCTCTTGTGGTGCAGTGGGTAATGACCTTACCTGTAAGTGAGGAGGCCCGGGTTCAAGTCCCAGCTACTCCAGAGATGTGTCAGAGCATCTCTCCGAATAGATTGATTAGAAAATACTTTTCCTGTAGCACTGTGAGTGGAGAGGCAGTGGTCATTGAAATATTTGAAAGTAGAATGACGAATTTGAATGAACAATGTCTGAAGCGATGTCGCAGGTTGGGGTGGCTCAGTGATTAGCACTGCTGCCTGAGTGTGCCAAGGACCCTGGTTTAATTCCAGCCTTGGACGACTGTGTGGAGTTTGCACACCCTTTTCCCCCTCTTCTGTCTGTGTGGTATTCCTCTGGGTGCTCTGGATTCCTCCCACACTATAAAGACATTCAGGTTGGATTGGCCATGCTAAATTGCCCATCATGTCCAGGGGTGTGCAGGCTAGGTGGATTAGCAATAGGAAGTGTGGGGTTACAGGGATAGGATGGGTCTGGGTGGGATGCTCTTAGGAGAGTCAGTGTGGACTCGATGGGCCAAATGGCCAAACAGTAGAGATTCTATGATGATTCAGTGAAGTTCCTGTTAGTACCTGGGTTGCTGTTGAGCGATAAGGAGTGGTGTTTGGGTTTGTGGGGGTGGGGGCACTGACAGTACCAATGCTGCCAAAAGTGTGCCTGGACCATAAGAGCTGTACGAAGGTACATTCAAACTGAATTTAGAATTGAAAGGTTTGGCCACAGCTGAGTTAGCAATGACTGGTAGGCAAAACAGCGAGACTGAGATTGACTAAAGAAATATTTGTGGATAGGCGTGAATATTTGCTGAAAGAAAGCTTGGCAACAAGGCGTATAACCGTTGCCACAGCAACCGTAACCAGATCTGTGCAAAGTCACAGTGAGTCTTTGAAAAGGGAGGGCTGTTTCTTAGCGAGACTGGGAGGAGAGAGAATCAGCAGCAAACGGAGATATCAATGACATTGTGTGAAAATCCTCGGTTGGAGGAAGAGAGTGAGAGAACGTAGAAGATGAAGGAAGTGAGGAATGCAGGAAGAATGAATGTGTGAAGCAACACAGCAAAGGTCAGCTACACCAGAAGAGAGAGACATGTTTCCATCAGACCTTTGTTATGAGTAATGGGCAAGGGACATTAACACAACATTTGTTTTCCTTACAACAGTGTATTGTTAAAGAGGCCCCTTTAATTTCTTCAATTCCATGAGGGTTTCACCCTTAACTATCCCACTGGGCAGTCCAAACAGATTTAGTTACCGGCCTACAGCAATTTAGTAATACAACAATCAGCTTCTAAAGCCTTTTGTTAAACACTGAAGCCTGGAAGCAACTGGGAGCTATTCAAGCAGGTATATTTGCCTGAAGGATAGCTAAGAAAGTGTGTTGTGAAAATGACAAAACAATTTAAAGATCCCAGCTGATGTCACTACCGAACAAATCCAATCCCAGATAAATATGACTTGATAGATCATATTTTATTTTTATTCAATTAACATTACAGTCCTTCACTGAAATATAAGTGCATTTGGCCACAGATTTGGTTTCAATAATAAAACAGAGGTTTATCACACAAAGGAAATAAAAATTAAAAAGACCAAACCAAGCTTTCTAAGTACTGAATACCACAGTTTGAAAGATTTCAAAGCACAGAGCAAAAACAAAATGCCATCTACTCCCCGACGCCGTCACTTATTATTCATACTAGCTATTGATGCCAATGTCAGTGTGGTGCTATTTTACCACAAGATGGTGAAATGGTGACTAAGTGGCCTGTTGGTTATTTTGTAAAATAAAACTGACCACATCTCAACAGAAACTCGCAATAATGAAGGAGACTTTGTATTTAATCAAAATCCAGATTAATTCCTTCCCTATCAAATCACTAAGTTTGACTTAACTCTCACCCTAATAACGTTCGGGGAATCCAGCTACACCATATGGGCTGCAGTTGTTCAGGAAGACAGCTCACCACCACTTTCTCAAGGGCAACTAGGGATGGGCAATAAATATTGGCACAGCCAGCAATGCTCACACATCCTATGATTGATCATAGAGAAAAATGCTTCCTTTCAGTTCACGTCCTGTAAGGCCTTTTACCTTGATTACTCATATATCTAAGATCTTAGACTTTTTCAGCTTTGAATAACCAATGTGGGTTTCTAACCAGGTACGCCTGATTTGGAGATTTCACAAAAAGAAATGGTAGCATGCTGGCTCACAGTACTAAGGACCCGGATTCGATTCCTGCCCCGGGCAACTGTGTGAAGTTTGCACATTCTCCCTGTGTCTGTGTGGGTTTCCTCCGGGTGCTCTGGTTTCCTCCCACAGTCCAAAGAGTCATAGAGATGTACAGCACGGAAACAGACCCTTTGGTCCCAGTCATCCATGCTGACCAGATATCCCAACCCAATCTAGTCCCACCTGCCAGCACTTGACCCCTATCCCTCCAAACCCTTCCTATTCATGTATCTATCCAGATGCGTTTTAAATGCTGCAATTGTACCAGCCTCCACCACTTCTCTGGCAGCTCAATACATACATGCACTGCTCTCTGAGTGAAAGAGTTGCTCCTCAGTCTTTTAGATCTTTCCCCTCCCACCGTAATCCTATGCCCTCTTGTTCTGGACTCCCCGACCCCAGGGAAAAGACCGTGTCTAATTATTGTATCCATGCCCCTCATGATTTTATAAATCTCTGAGGTCACTCCTCAGCCTCCGACGCTCCAGGGAAAACAGCCCCAGCCTGTTCAGCCTCTCCCTATAGCTCCAATCCTCCAACCTTGACAACATCCTTTAAATATTTTCTGAACTCTTTCAAGTTTCAAAACATCCTTCGATAGGAAGGAGACCAGAGTGTGTGCACGATATTTCAAAAGTGGCCTAACCAATGTCCTGTACAGCCGCAACATGACCTCTATACTCATTGCTCTGACCAATAAAGGAAAGCATACCAAACTCCTTCTTCACTATCCTATCTATCTGCGACTTCACTTTCAAGGAGCTATGAACCTGCACTCCAAGGTCTCTTTGTTCAGCAACACTCCCTAGGACCTTACCATTAAATGTTTCCTTGGACCTTAGATGTGTAGGTTAGGTGGATTGGCCAAGCTGAATTGACCATAGTGTCCTGGGATGTGCAGGCTAGGTGAGTTAGCAGTGGGAAACGCAGTAGTAGGGGATTGGGTCTGTGGCTTCGGAGGGTCGGTGTGGACTCAATGGGTAGAATGGCCGCTTCCACACTGTAGGGATTCTATTATTCTATAAAAAAAACTGTTTCTCTGAGGTAACTTATTCCCTTGGATGTTCTGAACAATCTCTTTTCTTGGAAAAGATATGCTCTCATCTGTCGCCAGGACTCCTTTGAATGAACCTAAAATCCTTTGAACAAAATTATTAAATACTTGTTCATCTTAGATTCCACTAAGCCAATGACTTAATATTTTCTCTCTCTGGCTGTAAACTACTACACTGGAATCAAACTTCCATTAACATTCTCAGAAGCCTTGCAGTCATCTCTCTGACATATACTGACTTAATGTTATGGTTCGGAAAAGACCAACTTCACTAATTATTCAGCCCTTTCACCAAAAAAAAGACAAAACCCTGATGCCACTTGTATGAAATCCTAAAAGTTTTAAAAACTGATATTAATATGTATAAATCTCAGAACTTTCATCACAGCAAGGGTACAAGCAGATATAAATAAAGTGAGGGCAAAATTCTGGCAGATAGAATGTAATTAATGGCAATGTAAAGACATTCATTTTGGTACTAGAATTAAAAAGATTATTGTTTAATTAGTGATGACTGAAGAATTCTGGGGTGAGGGATAGTCAACATAGTTGTGTGTGTGGGAAATCATGTCTCACGAACTTGATTGAGTTTTTTGAAGAAGTAACGAAGAGGATTGATGAGGGCAGAGCAGTGACGTGATCTATATGGACTTCAGTAAGGCGTCCAACAAGGTTCCCCATGGGAGACTGGTTAGCAAGGTTCGATCACATGGAATACATGGAGAACTGACTCAAAGGTGGAAGACAGAGGATGGTGGTGTAGGGTTGCCTATCAGACTCGAGGCCTGTGACCAGTGTGTGCCACAATGGTTGGTGCTGGGTCCACTGCTTTTCATTGTTTATGTAAATGATGTGGATGTGAACATAGGAAGTATAGTTATTAAGTTTGCAGATGACACCAAAATTGGAGGTGTAGTGGACAGCAACATATTACAATGGAATTTTGATCAGATGGGCCAGTAGGCAGAGGATTGGCAGATGGAGTTTAGATAAATGTGAGGTGCTGTATTTTGGAAAGGCAAATCAGAGCAGGACTTATACAGTTAATGGGAAGGTCCTGGGGAGTGTTACTGAACAAAGAGACCTTGGAGTGCAGGTTCATAGCTCCTTGAAAATGGAGTCGCGGGTAGATAGGATAGTGAAGGAGGCGTTTGGTATGCTTTCCTTTATTGGTCAGAGTACTGAGTACAGGAGTTGGGAGGTCATGTTGCAGCAGTACAGGACATTGGTTAGGCCACTTTTGAAATATTGTGTGCAATTCTGGTCTCCTTCCTATCGGAAAGATGTTGTGAAACTTGAAAGGGTTCCGAAAAGATTTACAAGGATGTTGCCAGGGTTGGAGGATCTGAGCTGTATGAATAGATTGGGCCTGTTTTCCTGGAGCGTCGGAGGCCTAGGGTTGACCTTATAGAGATTTATAAAATCATGAGGGCAATGGATAGTGTAATTACACAAGGTCTTTTCCCTGGGGTCCCTGGGGTCGGGGAGTCCAGAACTAGAGGGCATAGGTTTAGGACGAGTGGGGAAAGATATAAAAGGGACACAAGGGACAACATTTTCATGCAGAGGGTGGTGCGTGTATGAAATGAACTGCCAGTAGAACTGGTAAAGGCTGGTACAGTTGCAGCATTTCAAAGGCATCTGGATGGGTATATGAATAGGAAGGGTTTAGAGGGATAGGGGCTAAGTGCTGGCAAATGGGACTAGATTTGGTTAGGATATCTGGTCAGCATGGACCAGTTGTTCCTGTGCTGTACATCTCTTTAACTTTATGACTCTAAGAAGAATCTAGGTATTCTTGAATTGCAAGCAACTAGTAGCAAAATAGAAATTGATGGAAAAACGCAGCAGGACCTTACCTCAGAACTTCACTCGACCTGAAAGGTTAACACTGATTTCTCTCCACAGATGTTGCCAGAGCTGCTAAGCTTTTCCATCAATTTTGTTTTTGTCTCTGATTCACAGCATCAGCAGTTCCTTTGGTTTTTACAAGAAGTTAGTATTCAGGCCCAGCAAATGATTAAGATTTGATTTGATTTGATCTGGGGCCTAAGGCGTCTCCCTGAATCAGGAATCCTTGTATCAGCAGCTGTCAAGATGAACAGTCAACTCTTCCTCGAAAATCCAGATGTTTTCCTTCAGTGACATTTATCCATTAAGCAGAGTAAGCCTGACTGTACATTTCATTCAGCATCATTTATTCTGGATATTCTTACCAGTAAATGAGCTGCGATAGCTGATCGGCAAGAGCTGTTTTCACATGAGCATCACCAGCTGCACAGATTTTGTTCCCTTTGAAGATTTTCCACCCCACATTCTCTCTCGCTCCTGTCTTCTCCTGATGGCTTGGATTGCAAAGCAGAGAGCTGTTCACTAAATATCTGACAGCTTTCAGCGCCTTGCTACTCTGCCAAGATAAACAGTGAATGCAAACAGACCATTTAACAAAGAGGAACTTCACAGCACAACCCAAACCTGTCCTCTCCTTAAGTCTCCACAACAGGTTAAGTTTGGGATCAGAATCTTGGTCAATCTTTCCTTCTCTAAACCTTCTACTACTCTTTAGGAATTACGTTTGAACTCTGTTGGGAAACCTAAGCCAGCGCAATGAATAGAAGAGGTTTGGATGTGGATTGATTAGTATGGGAAAGCTTGGGCATTACATTGTAAAAATCTTGATTTTAACCGAAACCGTCTATAGGGCATGAAACCCATTCCAATCTGCCCAATTTTACATTGTAGTGACATGAATGGAGTTTAAAATCAGCCCAGGTGTTTACCTGATACCCAACTTGAAAGGAGCACCGAGAATGCTGGAGAAACTCAGCAGGTCTGGCAGCATCAGTGGAAAGAGAAACAAAGTTAATGTTTCCAGTCTGGTTTGACTCTCCTTCAGAAGATCAGACAGTGCTCTCCTCAGTGCTATCACATCCTTCCAGGGTACAGGAACTGCCCATACAACTCTCACTGTGGTCTAATCAACATTTCATTCATTTCTAGCATCACCTCCCTGCTCTTACACCCTGCTCTTAAACTCTGTGCTTTGACTAACAAAGGCAAGTGTACCCCATGTCTGCATTCTATCCAACAATCTGTAAAATAAAATCTCGGGGTTTCCTGTGCTACTTTTAAAAGGACACCCCGAAAAGGGGAGACTTGATGGGCTGACGGGTTTTTAACTCTGCTGTGATTCTCTATGTACACAATACATTCTTTGCTTTTAAAATAAAAGTGTTGTGTATCAGTGGACTGAAATGAGGCAACTCAATGACAGCGAGATAAGTGACAGATGCTCAGCAGACGTGAACCCTGGGGATGCTGAACGTTTTTAGGGGGAAATCTGTGAATGGCAGCAAGTCTCCGGTCCACTTTACTCAGACAATGCTGCAAGCAGCATGGAACATTCTCCAGCGTCCTTGCCCCATTCCTGAAGCATATGATCCACACATGTTTCTGAAGGACCTGCTCAGCTCATGTGGTCTGCTGCTACAGAATGTGGCCCTGAGCTAGGAATTGGAGCGCCCTTGACTATGAGAGGAGACAAATTGCATGGTTTATGCAGCATAGCGATGATTGTGATTTGGCAAAACCCTGTTTCTGGCTCCTTTCACAAGGAAGCGAGTAAATAGATTTATTCTGACATCATGTTGAGGCTGAGATCCTGACTCCTTGTGAAGAAATGAGACTGAGACAAAAACAAATTTGCCTGAAAGCTGTTCTTACTTTTCAGAAATAATTTTTCTGGAAATGTAATTTTTCTCCCCCCACCCCCCCAACAATCCCCTGCCTGACTATTGTTGTTTTCCTCTCCATTCGTTCCAGCTGGCGATTTCCAAAAGAGAAAGGGTTTTATTTTGCACACTCTCTTCCCTTCAGCTGGACAATGGGCCAGTCACAGCTCCCTGTGACTTGGCCGTCAGTGCTCAGTCCAATGTTACAAACAGGAAGTTCTCTTGCTCTCTGTGGAATACAGCACGGACATTGCTCCTGTAACCTGGGAGACGTTAACCAGATAGGGACCCAGCTTTTCGGGTTGCTTTGCCAATATTCTCTTGAGCCTTGAGGGTCAAGCTGTTTTTTTTAAAACACGTTTCCCTCTCTGGTTGTCAGCCCTTTTTCCTGAAGGCACTGACTTTTGCTGCAACTGTACAATTGGAACAGTATCTTGAAGTTCTCCTGTACCTGGCCCACTCTTTGTGGGTGAAACTTTGACTGGAAATGTTGGCAAGGTGATTGACCACGGTAGGCAGGTTAGAAGGATAGATTTGCATTAACATCCTGAAGAAAAGTCCTATCGGACTTGAAATGTTAACTCGTTTTCCCACTACAGACGCTGCCAGACATGTTGAGTTTCTCTAGAATTGTGTTTTTTATTGCATTTTTTTGGCACCTTTGAAAGCCTCTGGGTGGAGCCACAGAAAATGGGGGAGATACTAAATGAATATTTTGCATCAGTATTTACTGTGGAAAAGGATATGGAAGATATAGACTGTAGGGAAATAGATGGTGACATCTTGCAAAATGTCCAGATTACAGAGGAGGAAGTGCTGGATGTCTTGAAACGGTTAAAGGTGGATAAATCCCCAGGACCTGATCAGGTGTACCTGAGAATTCTGTGGGAAGAAGTGATCGCTGGGCCTCTTGCTGAGATATTTGTATCATCGATAGTCACAGGTGAGGTGCCGGAAGACTGGAGGTTGGCTAATGTGGTGCTACTCTTTAAGACGTGCAGCAAAGACAAGCCAGGGAACTATAGACCGGTGAGCCTGACCTCGGTGGTGGGCATGTTGTTGGAGGGAATCCTGAGGGACAGGACGTATGTGTATTTGGAAAGATATGGAGTGATTAGGGATAGTCAACGTGGCTTTGTGCGTGGGAAAGCATGTCTCACAAACTTGATTGAGTTTTTTGAAGAAGTAACAAAGAAGATTGATGAGGGCAGAGCTGTAGATATGATCTGTATGGACTTCAGTAAGGCGTTCGACAAGGTTCCCCATGGAATACAGGGAGAACTAGCCATTTGGATACAGAACTGACTCAAAGGTAGAAGACAGAGGGTGGTGTGGAGGGTTGTTTTTCAGACTGGAGACCTGTGACCAGTGGAGTGCCACAAGGATTGGTGCTGGGCCCTCTACATTTTGTCATTTACATAAATGATTTGGATGCGAGCATAAGAGGTACAGTTAGTAAATTTGCAGATGACACCAAAATTGGAGGTGTAGTGGACAGCGATGAGGGTTACCTTAGATTACAACAGGATTTGGACCAGATGGGCCAATGGGCTGAGAAGTGGCAGATGGAGTTTCATTCAGATAAATGAGAGGTGCTGCATTTTGGGAAAGCAAATCTTAGCAGGACTTATACACTTAATGGTAAGGTCCTAGGGAGTGTTACTGAACAAAGAGACCTTGGAGTGCAGGTTCATAGCTCCTTGAAAGTGGAGTCGCAGGTAGATAGGATAGTGAAGAAGGCGTTTGGTATGCTGTCCTTTGTTGGTCAGAGTATTGAGTACAGGAGTTGGGAGGTCATGTGGGGTTTTACAGGACATTGGTTAGGCCACTGTTGGAATATTGCATGCAATTCTGGTCTGCTTCCTATCAGAAAGATGTTGTGAAACTTGAAGGGGTTCAGAAAAGATTTACAAGAATGTTGCCAGGGTTGGAGGATTTTGGGTGACAGGGGAAAGATATAAAAGAGACCTAAGGGGCAACCTTTTCATGCAGAGGGTGGTACGTGTATGGAATGAGCTGCCAGAGGATGTAGTGGAGGTTGGTAGAATTGCAACATTTAAGAGGCATTTGGATGGGTACATGAATAGGAAGGGTTTGGAGGGATATGGGCCGGGTGCTGGCAGGTGGGACTAGGTTGGGTTGGGATATCTGGTCGGCATGGACGGGTTGGGCCGAAGGGTCTGTTTCCATGCTGTACATCTCTATGACTCTATGACATTTGGCAGCCAATGAGGCATTGCCATTATTTAGTAGAGGAAATGCAATATTCAGTTTGGATACAACCAGATCTCACAACATGCTAGTCAATCATGGTCAGATAGTCTGGGATTTTTTAAATTGACGCTGATTCATTGAGCATGAGGGGAACCTCCCTCCTCTTTGATAGCGCCAGGGGATCTCTGTTCTAAATGCAAATTGGTTCAGCACCTCAAGTGAAAGGAGGTACCCCTGGCAATGTTGCACTCTGTGAGTACTCCATTTGGAATGGAATGATAATCGGGATTACACGCTTAAAAAATTCAGCATGTCCACAAGGACTCTGACAAATTTTTATTGAACCACCATCAAACGCATCCTATCTGGATGCATGGCAGTGTGGTATGGCCACTGCTTTGCCCAGGACCGAAAGAAGTTGTGAACCCAGCCCAGTCCATCCATTGGGCTTCCATCCATTGACTCATCTATACTGCCTGTTGCAGCGGGCAAGCAACCAACAACTATTCCTGAGGTATTATTTTTAAAATGATTTGTTACAATCTGGAATGGTCCACCTAAAAAGGCATTCAAAGCAGACTAAATAACTTAAAAGAGAGTACAGGTGTAAGGGATACATTCAGAGGGATATGAGCAGACAGCAAGAATATTTATGAACATACTAATTGGGACCAGAAATAAACCTTGAGCTTGCTCAACATTGCAATAAGATTATCTGATTGTAACCTCAAAACCATATTCCTGCTAACCTCTGATAGCCTTTCACCCCATTACGCTGAACAAAACATTGTCTCCTCATGCCTGAAACATGTTCAAGGGTTCACCTTTTCAGAAAGACAGCTTCAGGACTCGTGACCATCTGAGAGAAGATGGTGCCATCTGGGCGGCACGGTGGCACAGTGGTTAGCACTGCTGCCTCACAGCGCCTGTAGACCCGGGTTCAATTCCCGACTCAGGCGACTGACTGTGTGGAGTTTGCACGTTCTCCCTGTGTCTGCGTGGGTTTCCTCCGGGTGCTCCGGTTTCCTCCCACAGTCCAAAGATGTGCGGGTCAGGTGAATTGGCCAAGCTAAATTGCCCGTAGTGTTAGGTAAGGGATAAATGTAGGGGTATGGGTGGGTTGCGCTTTGGCGGGTCGGTGTGGACTTGTTGGGCCGAAGGGCCTGTTTCCACACTGTAAGTCTAATCTAATTTCACCTCATCTCTGTTTTAAATGGGCGGTCCCTGATTTTTTTGTTGCAAACTATATGCTTCTTATTTTTCTAAGCTCCAGCTGATATGAGCCCAGCCTGTCCGAACTTCCTTCATAAGACAACCTACTCCTTCCAGATGTTTGTCCAGTAAACCTTCTCCAAATGTATTTGTGTCTTTCCTTTGATAAGGTGATCAATACTGTGCACAGTACTCCACACGTGGTCCCATCAGTGCACATAAGCTCCCTACTCTTGTCATTAATTACCCTCACGATAAATAGGATTCTATTAGCTTTCTTTGTTAGCACTAGACTGTGAGATGGGGACAGAAGTAGACGAGTTAGCTCATTGAGTCTGCTCCACCAATTAGCGAGATCGTGGTTAAATTGATAATCCTCAATTCCACTTTCCTGCCTTTGCTCCATAACCCTTGATTCCCTTACTGATTAAAAAAATCTGAATATCTCAGCCTTGAATCTATTTAATCTCCCAGCCTCTACTGTCCTCTATGGTAAAGACTCACACAGAGTAAGTACTCTCCGAGAGAAGAAATTCTTCCTCACCTCTGCCTTAAATATGCAGCCCCTCATTCTGAGATGATACTCTCTGATCCGAGACTTTTCCATAAGGGAAAACAGGGTAAAAACAATGACAGCAGATGCTGGAAACCAGATTCTGGATCAGTGGTGCTGGAAGAGCACAGCAGTTCAGGCAGCATCCAACGAGCAGCGAAATCGACGTTTCGGGCAAAAGCCCTTCATCAGGATTATTCCTGATGAAGGGCTTTTGCCCGAAACGTCGATTTCGCTGCTCGTTGGATGCTGCCTGAACTGCTGTGCTCTTCCAGCACCACTGATCCATAAGGGGAAACAACCTGTCCACACTTGTCCTGTCAACTCCTCTAAGAGGCTTATATGTTTTAATAAAGTCGCCTCTCATTCTTCTAAATTACAATCTGTCGAGGCCTCATGTATTTAACCTCTCCTCATCAGACAGTTCCTCCATACCTCATATCAGCCTAGTGAAAAATTTCAGGACTGCCTCTAATTTCCATAGATAAGGGGTCCAAAGCTCTAATCCAGCTGTGGTCTAACTGGGGCTTTGTATAACTTTTAGCAAATCCTTTTATTATACTCCTTTCCCTTTGAAATAAAGGCCAACATTCCTCCTGCCTTCCTTGTTATGTGTTGAACTGTTTATGTCTCCTGCTGTACCTGGACACGAACGTATTGTGCTTCATGCACAAGGACAGTCTTTGTATCGGACAGTTTTCTCAAAGAGCTGGACACTGGGAAGCTGGGCTACATGGCCTCGTTCTTTGCTATCTGGGTCTATAATTGATTCTATAAGTGAGTGCTCCCCCTCATTGTACCACAGGGATTCAGAATCTTAGATCACAGGTGTTATTGTTTCTATGGAACATTCTCTCTGTAAAGCACTGGACACAACGCAGACTCTGAAAATACATGATTAACCCTAAGCCTCCAGAGATCTTCTGTTGTAATTTGCCTAATGTGAAAAATCGGTTGATGGCATCTCCTTGGCAGACTTTTAAAAATAATAAATTATGCATTTTCAGGATTGTCTAGGATATACAAAAGAAGCTAATGTTTGCTTTTTCCAAAAAAGTGGGGAAAAACGCTGCCATGTGACCAGGCAGTGCAGAAGGTCTCAGCTCTGTCTCTTGCTGTACGCAGTTAATAACACTGTCAATGTTTGAATCCCAGGATTTGTGGGCTGGGGGAGGAGAATGGACTAACTCTACTGAGACCGGTATCCCATCGCCAAACCACCCTTTATTTACATATGGAGAGTTCCTGGCATTGATCCAGCTCCCTCACAGCTAGCTCTCAGTGTGAACAGAATGTCTGACACTCCTGATTGGACCAGATTAACAGTCCCAGTCAGGGAACTCCCATTCCATCAGGTACCCTGGCTGATCCTGGCCTTGTTACAATCACTGCAGAGAGGATGGGAGCAGGTAAAGCTCAGCTGAGATTCCTGGTTCCCTCCTCCTCACCCTCCACCACAGCTTTCACTTGAAGTCTTCAGTGTTTAGGATGTTAGGGGGTGCATGATTAGACTCGACTGCGATGCCCACAGCAGTTGAACAGCCAGTCACAGTTTCATCTCAGGAGCTCAGTTTGAGTGAGATGGCAGAGGAATGTTGGGCCAGCAGCTGAGTGGCGGAGAACTGGAGGACAAACTGAGAATATTCCAGATGTCTCTGCTGCCCGTGCCTCATTTAAATGGAGATCAAAATGTCTGAACATTGGGTCTAAAGTGAAGATTGAAACTCCTTGAGTGGCTTCTAAGTTTGATAAAGATTGATTCTAGAATTTTCTATGAAGTAAGTAAAGAGTTACTTCTATGGCAACTTGCTTGTTATTCATGTTACACAAGAGAAGTGAAAGGCCACATTTGATTAGATTAGTCAGACTATTACATATTTAATGCAAGTCTCCAACAATGTATCATTATTGTGATTTTTGATATAAATTTCGGGATTGAGCCATGCAGCAGCAGATGGGATGATCGCTCTCTGCCAAAACAGTCTACAGGGGACTGTGGTCTTTTATTATTTATGGAATCACAGGGAGCTGGGAACACTGACTGACTTTGAATGCAGCCAAATGCTTGGGAGAATTAATATTGCAACAGCACAAACTCCTTTTCACACAGTTGGCAAAATGCAGGATAGGCCAGTTTTCCTCTGTAGCGTTAGTGTGTTTTTTTGACAGGGCCAGAAACGTGTTATTGTCTGAGTCCTTCCTGAGAACTGAGGGAGCGCAATTTCCACAGGGACTATGGTGATTTCAAGAGGGCAGCTCTCACCTCAAGACAGATGGACATTTCTTGTTGGTAGATGTGGGAAGGTTGTTTCCCTTTGTGGGAAAGTCGAGGACTTGAGAGCACAATTTCACGCTGAGGGGTTGCACATTTAAGACAGAGAGGAGGAGGCATTTTTTCTCTTAAAGGGTAGTGTATCTCTGGAATGCTTTACGGAGAGGGCTGTCGAGGCTGGGTTGTTAAGTATATTCAAGGCTGATGTAGATTTTTAATCACAATAATGATACCTTGTTGGAGGCTTGCATTAAGTATTTAATAGTTTGACTAATTTAATCAAATGTGGCATTTAACTTCTCTTGTGTAACATGAATAACAAGCAAGTTACCACAGAAATAACTCTTTGCTTACTTCATAGAATATTCTACAATCAATCTTTATCGAACTCAGAAGTCACTAAAGGAGTGTTATGTGGAAAGGACAGGAAAGTGGAGTTGAGGATGATCAGATAGGCCATGATCTCATTGAATGGTGGGGCAGTCTCAGTGGGCTGAATGACCTGCTCCTGCTCCCATGCCTGATGGTGTTGTCAGTGACTGTCTGGAGAACTGTTCCTTTCATACCTCCATTGCTGTTGTGATCACACATCACTTTAATTTTAGCCCAAAAAGCTGAATTAATGACTACGTGAATGACAAAAGAATCGAATATTATGTGGGGGGGGGGGGGGGGGGAGGAAGTGGGGGTAGACAAGAAAGTGGAGCTAAGACCAGAAGAAAGAGGAACAGGAGTGGGCCATTCAGCCCATCGAGCCTGCTCTGCCATTCAGTAGAATTGTGACTGATCTGACACACCCCTCACATCCACTTTCTTGCCCTTTCCTCGCTAAGGTCACAATCAAGTCAGCCATGATCTTATTAAATGGCGGAGCAGGCTTGAAGGACTGAATGGCCTACTCTAGCTCCAGGTTCTGGTGTTCTTAGCTTCTGTGGAAGTGTCAATTTAAACGTCTCTCCTGATTAGATCATGTCTCTTGGCATCCTCATCGATTTATCCTCAGCGTTCCTTCCTCTCACTCTGCAGCAGGTTTGTTTTGGGTTGGTTGTTGCCCTTGGATGAAGCTCAGAACATTTTCCATTATGCACCTACACACACACACACACACACACACACACGCACACATAGACACACACACATAGACACACACTCACACACACACACACACAGAAACACATAGACACACACACACACTCACACACACTCTCACATACACACTCACACTGACACAGACACACACACACATAGACACACACACTCACACACAATCACACACACACACTCACACACACACAGACACACACACACTTTCTCACCTACACATACACCCCCTTCACACACACATACACACATATATTCACATACACACCCTCATACACACACCACACTCACTCTCACATGCAAATATGTACACACACTGTTTCACACTCACACACACACACATGCTCTCTCAAACACACACACTTGTACACTCTTACACACACACATACACCTTGCACACACTCTCATATATATCCACACTCACACACACACTCTCAGAGTTCCTTGCATGATCAGGTTTCTCCTCGGTGATGCTAGAATCTGCCCATTAGTGTTGGTTTGGGGCCAGGCAATTAGATAAAAGCCGCTGGATTTACTGCCTCTGGCTCACAGCACTGAAGCAGATGTGACTTATCTGTTGCCATGTGCTGCTGTTGCTGAAGCACATTCCACTCTCCAGAAATGCTGAGGGAAATTGTTGATGAATTTGGAGTACAAGGTCAGCTCTGTCAATAACAACTGGAAGCTGCAGGATGAGAAAAGATTAACCAGGAAAAGAAATGATGAGGATTATCTCTGAGGTCTGCTCATTGCCTCCTCAGTGACATACTGTCATCAGGTTTGGATTGGGATAGACCTGGGAAAGTAAGAGGAAGAGGGATTCCTCAGGTACCTTCATTATCGAATCGAATGGGATTCAAACTCGTTTTGGATAATAGGGGAAATGGGACAGAGAAGATCTAGTGCACCAGAGAGAGAGAGAGAGAGCACAGAGATGAAATGAAAGGAACAAGCTTAACACAGACCAGCTTTGCTCTGAACTGGTTTCCTAATGCAGCACCGCTTATGAAAAAAATTATCCCACTGCAGACATTCCCCTCGGGAATCTTGAACAGACAACCACAGCAGTGACCAGGAACCCACAGTGTGCTGTGCAAATTTGTATTAGTTTGGCTCCCAGATGTTCCCTATTTCTGTTAAGTTCACTGGGTGAAAGGTAGGATAACTGAGCATGACCTGAGCAGGAAATCCTTACTTCAATTCAAACATCTTCTTCAAGAAAATAAACCAAGGAACAAACTGTGAAAGATGCCCTTTGCTTTTGTCCCTCTTCTTGAAGGTCCATGAAGATGCTTGTCCCTTCTGGGAGAAAACTCAGTGCACCAATGGCTATTTGACTGTGGTAGGCCTCGCCACCAAGTCTCATCATTTGGTCACAACACACCGCCATCATGATAGACTCCTCATTGTCGAGGATTCTGAGGGGCAAATGATTTCATCATCTTCAATGGGTCCAATCATGACTGATGAGTCCAATGCAAGATTGGCACTTCGTGCTGTCACCGTTAGTACTTGGGAAAAGTTTGTATCTGTGTCAGGTCTGGCCATCCTCAGAGAGACAAAAAAAAACTGCAGATGCTGGAATCCAAAGTAGACAGACAGGAGGCTGGAAGAACACAGCAAGCCAGGCAGCATCAGGAGGTGGAGAAATCAATGTAAGAGTTACACCCGAAACTTTTCCACCTCCTGATGCTGCCTGGCTTGCTGAATACCCTAATTCTGCTTTTATATCTTATGATTTTAAACGTATTGAATGATAGAGCAATCTGAAAGAGGTTGAATTGCCTAACTGCTTTTAATTCACATCATCATATGAAGAGGTCAAATTTGAACGAGTGCATTTTTTTTGATTAGATTCCCTGCAGTGTGCAGACAGGCCCTTCGGCCCAACAAGTCCACACCAACCCTCCGAAAAGTAACCCACCCATTCCCCTACCCTATATTTACCCCTGACTAATGCACTTAACACTATGGGGCAATTTAGCATGGCCAATCCACGTGACCGGCACATCTTTGGACTGTGGGAGGAAACCAGAGTACCCGGAGGAAAATCATGCAGACACAGGAAGAATGTGTAAACTCCACACAGACAGTCACCCAAGGCAGGAATTGAACCCAGGAGGGTTTTGGAGGGTTTGTGTTGGGTGGGTGGCATTTACAGAAGGAGTTTAAAGAATTTGGGAGGGAAGGGCCATAGTCCTGAAGAAGTGTTACACTGGAAACGATGACTTCTCCACCTCCTGATGCTGCCTGGCTTGCTGTGTTCTTCCAGCCTCCTGCCTGTCTACTACTGACCATCCTCATGGCTGTCCAGTGGGAATTTGTCCAGTGATGGCCCTTGAAGAAGGTCAGTGCCTTGGCTCCTGTTGCCTTTCAGTCACGGTGCTTTCTCTGAGAGGGCAGCAACACTCATGGATGCTCTCTGCATCGTCCCCAGCTCCTGCTCCAACCTGGGGACACTGCCTCTAACAGTAACACAACTGTACCATCAAACTCCCTTCGACCTGTGCTGCCAGAGGCAAGATGAAGCTAACTGCTTTAGTATCTGTACAATTCAGTCTCACCATGGCTGTTGAATTAACCTTTGCCACCAATCAAGTAAAAATAATATTAAAAGTAATCATGCTCAAGGTTCCTAAAGACTTGTTAAGCATCATGAAAGCACAAGTCAGGAGTGTGATGGAATACTCCCCACTTGCCCTGGATGGGTGCAGCTCCAACAACACTCAAGAAGCTTGACGCCATCCTGGACCACTTGAATGGCACCACATCCATAAACGTCCATTCCCTCCATCACTGACACTTAGTAGCAGAAGTGTGTACTATCTACAAAAGGCACTGCGGAAATTCACAAAGTCTTTTTAAACAACACCTTCCGAACCCATGACCACCACCTTCTAGAAGAACACCACACAAGAACATCATGAACTGCAAATTCTCTTCCAAGCCAGTCACTATTCTGACTTGGAAATATATCGCTGTTTCTTCACTGTCATTAGGGTCACCATCCTGGAATCCCCTTGATACTGGCATTGGGGTCACCCCACAGCAGGTGGACTGCAACAACTCAAAAAGGAAGCTCACCAGCACCTGCTCAAGGGCAATGGGAATGGGACGATAAAGACTTGCCACCCGAGACACCCACATCATTATCTCATGAAGGAATAAAAATAAATAACTCTATAGGTTTCCAAATGTTGTTTTGAAACCAGGATAATACAGGTTTCTAACATCTGCAGCTGGAAGTACAGGCAAAGTGGGGTCTGAGTTTCATGATGCTCCCTTGTAATCTCCATTATAAACTCTTCAGTTTTTATACATGAGGAGTGCAGTTGTCTAACGGCCAACTTTCTGTCTGATAATATATAGTAGCAATAGATTCCCCGCAATCCGTATCAGGAGGAATGCTTTATTGCTCCTTTCTAGCCAGCAACCGAAGGCCCCATCACTCAGTGTCTTCCGCAACAGCCTTGCCAAGTTTCAGTGCTGCTCTGGCATGTCAAGTCCATCTTCCTCATCCTTCCATTTGGTTCTCATTTATTCTGCTGCTTTTGCAGGAATGAAAATGCTGCCCTTCCATTAGAAAGCACTTGCTGTGCTGTCTGAGGCAGTGAATGAGGTAAAAACAATGACTGCAGATGCTGGAAATCAGATTCTGGATCAATGGTGCTGGAAGAGCACAGCAGTTCAGGCAGCATCCAAAGTGCAGCGAAATAGACGTTTCGGGTAAAAGCCCTTCATCAGCAATAAAGGCAGTGAGCCTGAAGTGTGGAGAGATAAGCTAGAGGAGGGTGGGGGTGGGGAGAAAGTAGCATAGAGTAAGGGCTTCAGGGCAGAGGAAATGACCTGGGAGTTGCAGTGGGAGAGGGACTCCCTGAGATTCTTGTCGAGAGAGGAGGGAACCTTCTTCAAGGCAGGCTTCCTTGCAAGAGGATTCACAGTAGGGTTAAAATCAATGAGGTAAAAACAATGACTGCAGATGCTGGAAACCAGATTCTGGATCAGTGGTGCTGGAAGAGCACAGCAGTTCAGGCAGCATCCAAAGTGCAGCAAAATCGACGTTTCGGTGCTACCCATAATATAACCTGGAGTGAGGGGGTCAGTACTAATAGTGAGGTCATGCACAGCTCACTGTATGATAGTGAGGACAAAGAGGATTATCCAATTCACCTGTCCACCTCCATCTCCCCCTCTGTCCGTATCCCTGTCACCCAACTCTCTCTGATACGATTCGGTATTTTGCTCCTTTATTCTTATCTGGTCAGAGTCCTCTCTAATATGTTGCTCACTGTTTTTGTAAAACCCTTCTTGACATCATTTCCAAGTCTACTAAATCCCGTCTGCCCTTAGTCTCACCATTGTGGGACTCTGCACTTAGAGTTGTAGAATTGTACAGCAGGGAAATAGACCTTTCAGTCCAACTCTTCCATGGCAACCAGATATCCCAATCTGACCTAGTCCCAGTTTGCCAGCACTTGGCACATTCCCTCTCAACCCTTCCCAGTCATGTACCCATCTAGGTGCCTTTTAAATGCTGTAACTGTACCAGCCTCCACCACTTCCTCTGGCAACTCATTCCATACACGTACTACGCTCTGTGTGAAAATGTTGCCCCTCAAGTCCTTTTAAATCTTTCCCCTCTCAACTTAAACCAATGCTATTTAGTTTTGGACTCCCCTATCCTGGGGAAAAGACTTTGGCTATTTATCCTATCCATGACTCTCATGATTTTATAAACTTCAATAAGGCAACCCCTCAGCCTCCGACGCTCCAGGGAAAATGCCCCAGCCTGTTCAGCCACTCCCTGGAGTTCAAATCCTCCAACCCTGTCAACATCCTTGTAAATCTTTTCTGAACCCTTTCAAATTTAACAGCATTCTTCCTGTAGAAGGGCGACCAGAATTGTACACAGAACTCCAAAAGTGGCCTCACCAATGTCATATACAACTGCAACATGACATCCCAACTCCTATACTCAGTGTTCTGACCAATGGAGGTAAGCATGTCAAATGCCTTTTTTACCACCTTGTCCACCTGCAACTCCACTTTCAAGCAACTGTGTATCTACATCACCTGGTCTTTTTGTTCAGCAACACTTCCCAAGGCCCTACCATTAACAGTATAACTCCTGCCCTGGTTTGCCTTACCAAAATGCAGCATCTCACATTTATCTAAATGAAACTCCATCTGCCACTCTTTGGCCCATTGGCCCATCTGATCAAGATCCCATTGTACTCTGAGATTATATTCTCCACTGTCCACTATACCACCTTTTTTTGGTGTCATCTGCAAACAGACTAACCATACCGAGTCGAGAATGTGTTGCTGGAAAAACACAGCAGGTCAGTCAGCATCCAAGAAGTGGAAGAATTCCTGATGAAGGGCTTGTGCCCAAAACGTCGATTCTTCTGCTCCTCGGATGCTGCCTGACCTGCTGTGCTTTTCCAGCAACACACACTCAACTCTGATCTCCAGCATCTGCAGTCCTCACTGTCTCCTCCTTACTAACCATACCTCCTACATTCACATCCAAATAATGTGCATAAATGATAAAAATCACTGATCCTTGTGGCACACTTCTGGTCAACGCCTCCAGTCTGAAAAGCAATTTTCCTCCACCACCTGTTAATTTTAAAACAATTTTGTATCCAATTGGCTAGCTCCCCCTGGATTCCATGTGATGTATCCTTGTTAACCCGTCTACCGTGCTGTACTTTGTGGAATACTTTGCTGAAGTCCATATAGACAAAGTCTACTCCTTCGCTTTCATCAATCTTTCTCACTCTTCAAAAATTTCATTCATGTTAGTGAGACATGCTGATGCTGACTACCCCTATTCAGTCCTTGCCTTTCCAAATGCATCTAAATCCCTCAGAATCACCTCCATCAACTTACCCACCATTAACATAAGGCTCACCGGTCTATAATTCCCTGGCTTTTCCTTACAGTCTTTCTTAAACAATGGCACCACATTAGCAAACCTCCATGTACTTCCTCTGTGCCAATTACTCTGTTTATGGGATCATGCTGTGCTTCAGTTGGCTGTTATATCTCTTATACTACAACTGTCACTGCACTTCAGAAGTACATGATTGGCTGAGAAGAGTTTTGCAACGTCTTGAAGTCACATTAAAGGCACTATGTAAATGAAAGTCTTTCTTTCTAAACCATTAAACTATCTTGCACAATCCGTCACCCGAAACCATTCTGATTTCCCCTTTCACTCCCCCTCAGAGTGGCCTAATGTTTAAATCTCTCGATTGCTGCACTTACAGGACAGTTACAGAGATGCAACATGATCTTGTCACCACTGGTAGAAAGGCATAATTTTTTGATTCCCAAGGATGGACAAGGTGTTATACAAATGCTACTTCCTTCTTTAGACCAGGGGTTGGTTTACTACAGGCAGTATATAACTCGCATCATCCAACAGTAATCATTTCAGAAAGAGTGGCAGGTTAAGACTCAGAGAGTGTTTATTTGCTGTTTGTCTTTAATGGCTTCTCCGCCTCATCTCAAATTCATCGGATCTGGCAATCACAAGCCAAATATTAAAGAACAAGAGATAGACTTACTGCTGAGCTGACAGACGTAGTAGGCAGCTGGCTGGGGCTCTTAAAGAGGGGTGTTGATGAGCAGATTTTGAAAAGGACTCTCCCTGTCTGGTGATGAGCCTGATGCCAGCATAAGACAGGAGCTGCCAACGAAACTGGTTGGGTGAATTGATTGTTTGACCTGAACGGAGAAAGACTTTATACAGAGGAGACAAAGGGAAAGAAAAATACAGTGAGACAGAAAGAGAGAAAAGGAGAGAGACAGAGTGAAACATGCAGTGAGAATGAAAGTGACAGAAAAGGGAAGACAGAAGTAGAGAATTAACAATGTATAGAAACAGCCTGAGAAAGAAAGAGAGGCAAAGACATATTTGGTGGATTAAATGTGTCAGCACAGCACTATTTGAAACCATTTGTATCTAGACAGTGTATTGAAGTCAAAAATCATTCCAATATCCATCATAAAGGTGGAATCAAACAAATGAAGGCGAAGTTAAAATAAAGGCAATATTAGGCAGGGTGATCTCTGTGCTGGGATATAAATATGTGCGAGGAGGTGAGGTTAGGGAAGGAATATCAGAGGACAAGGTGCAGAGAAGCCGCAGGGACAGAAGGAGGGGAGTGTGTAAAAGACCAGAGTCAAATAAAGAAAGATTTCTGAGCAAGAGGATGGTTCGGTTGGATGAGATTTTGGGTGAGAGGTGAGATTATGGAAGAATGCTAACAAATAACAAACAACTGGAATGTTTTCTTTGTTTGAATAGATTTATAATTAAATGGGTTGTTCTGAAAACTGGAGGCAATGATACACCAAAGAGTGACCCAGAAGAGAAGCAGCAGAAGAAGCCAGCATTGCCACACTCTGGTTGTTTGAAGCGACTGCATGTGCCAAAATATAAAGGAAACACTCGCAAACAGTCATATTCATGGTTGTGACTTTTGTGTGCAGAGAGATTTCTAAGAGTATCATTCGGAATGGAGTGTAAACAGTGGAGAGGGAGCAGGAGGCATTGGCAAAGGAAGGACAAAATGGTTGAAGAGAGAGAAGTATTTGGAAGGGAGAAGGATTGCTAAGTGGCATTAGCCATGGAAACAAACTACACCCATTCAAATATTTGGAAAAACATGCAGTGCAGATGGGCTGGCTGACGGGTATTGGCGCTTATAGCAGGCCATTCAGCCTACTATCCTGCTATTCAATGCATTTAATGTCTTTTAACCACCCTAACCTCATAACCTTGTATTCCATTATAGAATCCCTACAGTGTGGAAATAGGCCCTTCAGCCCAACAAGTCCACACCGACCCTCTGAAGAGTAACCAACCCAGACCCATTTCCCTATCCTATATTTACTCCTGACTAATGCAGCTAACTTACACATCCCTGAACACTATGGGCAATTCACCAAACCTGCACATCTTCAGATTGTGGGAGGAAACTGGAGCACCCAGAGGAAACCCACGCAGACACGGGGAGAATGTGCAAATTCCACACAGGCAGTCACCCAAGGCTAGAATCAAGCCTGGATCATTGTCGCTGTGAGGCAGCCGTGCTAATCACTGAGCCACCATGCTGCCATTATCAGAAAGCTGCCTTAAACATTCTCAAAGGTGAGCTTCCACTTGTCTCTGTGGTAGACAATTCAAAAGGTTCACAACCATCTGAGTAAAAAAAATTCTTATCATGAACCTGAGAAGCATTCCCCTTATTGATAAATAGTACTCCCAGTTCTATATACCCCAACTGGAAACCATCACATTTGTTTGAGATTGAAGATTAGCCATGCTCAGATTGAATGGTATAGCAGGTTTAACAGGCTGAATGGCCTACTCCTGAATGTTTACCCTGTCATAATCAGTCCACTCTCAGCAGATCGTTCCAACGCTTTCTCCCTTTTGTTCACCCAGCTTTTGCTTACAATTATCGATATTATTCACCTCAAATACTCTTTGTTTTTTTCATTTGTTCATGGGATGTGGATATCAGTGGCTCGATCATCATTTACTGCCCATCCCTGGTTAACCCTTGAGAACACGTTAGTGAGCTGTGTGTTTGTCCATATGGTGGGGGGGCGTTCAAAACCTTGTCCATGGAGTGTAGGTAAAGTGAGTTCCAAAGAGCTCCAGAGAGTCTGAAGAGAAATGAGTTTTGTATTTTCACCAACCTGAAGTTTCTCCTTAATTCTTCATTACAATTACCTCTGACCACTTAATATTTGTCATCTCAAATTTCAGATGCTCTGACAACCAAATTGCTGGTTTTTAAAGCAGGTAGATAACTGAGTGGGCACTTGGAGTGTTCAAATCATGAATGTGACATTCAGACAATCCCTGCAATGTTCCACAATTGAGGGAGCCGGTGGGATTATGATAATGGAAACAAGAGCTGCAGCATGTGAAGAAGGTGTTTGGTATGCTTGCCTCTATTGGTCAGTGCATTGAGTATAGGAGTTGGGAAGTCATGTTGTAGCTGTATAGGACATTGGTTAGGGCACATTTGGAATATTGTGTGCAATTATAGTCTCCATGCTTTTGGAAAGATTGTGTGAAACTTGGAAGGGTTCAGAAAAGATTTACAAGGATGTTGCCAGGGTTGGAGAGTTTGAGCTATAGGGGGAGGCTGAACAGGCTGGGGATGTTTTCCCTGGAGCGTCAGAGGTTGAGTTTTATAAAAGTTTATAAAATCGTGAAGGGCATGCATAGGATAAATAGACAAGGTCTTTTTTCCTGGGGTGGGGGAGTCTAGAACTAGAGGGCATAGGTTTAGGGTGAGAGGAGAAAGATATAAAAGGGACCCATGACCTATGACCTATGTTCTATGCACACCAATTAAATGGGCAACAAGCAGAATGTTGTGATTTTGCTTAGGGTCTGATGAAGGGCTTATGCCTGAAACATTGACTCTCCTGCTTAGTCATAGAGATGTACAGCATGGAAACAGACCCTTTAGTCCAACCCGTCCATACCGACCAGATATCCCAACCCAATCTAGTCCCACCTGCCAGCACCCGGCCCATATCCCTCCAAACCCTTCCTATTCATATACCCATCCAAATGCCTTTTAAATGTTGCAATTGTACCAGCCTCCACCACTTCCTCTGGCAGCTCATTCCATACACGTACCACCCTCTGCATGAGAAAGTTGCCTCTGAGGTCTCTTTTATATCTTTCCCCTCTCACCCTAAACCTATGCCCTCTAGTTCTGGACTCCCCCACCCCAGGGAAAAGACTTTGTCTATTTATCCTAGCCATGCCCCTCATGAATTTATAAACCTCTATAAGGTCACCCCTCAGTTTCCGATGCTCCAGGGAAAACAGTCCCAGCCTATTCAGCCTCTCTCTAAAGCTCATATCCTCCAACCCTGGCAACATCCTTGTAAATCTTTTCTGAACCCTTTCAAGTTTCACAACATCCTTCCAATAGGAAGGAGACCAGAACTGCATGCAATTCTCTAACAGTGGTCTAACCAATGTCCTGTACAGCCGCAACATGACCTCCCAACGTCTGTACTCAGTATTCTGACCAATAAAGGAAATCATACCAAATGCCCTCTTCACTATTCCATCTATCCGCAACTCCGCTTTCAAGGAGCTATGAACCTGCACTCCAAGGTCTCTTTGTTCAGCAACACTCCCTCGGACCTTACCATTAAGTGTATAAGTCCTGCTAAGATTTTCTTTCTCAAAATGCAGCACCTTACAGTTATCCGAATTAAACTCCACCTGCCACTTCTCAACCCATTGACCCATCTGATCAAGATCCCATTGGAATCTGAGGTAACCTTCTTTGCTGTCCATTACACCTCTGAGTTTGGTGTCATCTACAAACTTTCTAACTATACCTCTTATGCTCACATTCTAACCATTTATGTAAATGATAAAAAGTAGAGGTCCCAGCACCGATCCTTGTGACACTCCACAGGTCACAGGCCTCCAGTCTGAAAAACAACCCTCCACACCACCCTCTGTCTTCTACCTTTGAGCCAGTTCTGTATCCAAATGGCTAGTTCTCCCAATATTCCATGAGTTCTAACCTTGCTAACCAGTCTCCTATGGGGAACCTTGTGGAACAGCTTACTGAAGTCCATATAGATCACATCTACGGCTCTGCCCTTATCAATCCTCCTTGTTACTTCTTCAAAAAAACTCAATCAAGTTTGTGAGTCATGATTTCCCACACACAAAACCATGTTGACTATCCCTAATCAGTCCTTGCCTTTCCAAATATATGTACATCCTGTCCCTCAGGATTCTCTCCAACAACTTGCCCACCACCGACATCAGGCCCACTGACCTACAGTTCACTGGCTTGTCCTTACTACCTTTCTTAAACACTGGCACAACTTTAGCCAACCTCCAGTCTTCCGGCACCTCACTTGTGACTATCAATGATATTTCAGTAAGAGGCCCAGCAATCATTTCCCTAGCCTCCCACAGAGTTCTGGGGTACACCAGATCAGGTCCTGGGGATTTATCCACTTTTATGTGTTTCAAGACATCCAGCACTTCCTCCTCTGTAATCTGGACATTTTGCAAGATGTCACCATCTATTTCCCTACAGTTTATATCTTCCATGTCCTGCTCCACATTAAATACTGATGCAAAATAATTGTTTAGTATACACCCCCCCCCTCCATTTTCTGTAACTCCAAACAAAGGCCACCTTGCTGATCTTTGAGGGGCCCTATTCTCTCCCTAGATACCATTTTGTCCTTAATGTATCAATAAAGATCCTTTGGATTCTCCTTAGTTCTATTTGCCAAAGCTATCTCATGTCCCCTTTTTGCCCCCCCCGATTTCCCTCTTAAGTATACTCCTACTGCCTCTATACTCTAAGAATTCACTCAATCTATTCTGTCTATACCTGACATATGCTTCCATCTTTTTCTTAACCACACCCTCAATTTCTTTAGTCATCCAGCATTCCCTATATGTACCAGCCGTCCCTTTCACCCTGACAGGAATATACTTTCCCTGTATTCTCGTTATCTAATTTCTGAAGGCTTCCCACTTTCCAGCCATCCCTTTACCTGCGAACATTTGCCCCCAGTCAGCTTTTGAAAGTTCTTGCCTTATACCATCAAAATTAGCCTTTCTCCAATTTAGAACTTCAACTTTTAGATCTGGTCTATCCTTTCCAAACATTCTTTTAAAACTAATAGAATTATGGTCACTGGTCCCAAAGTGCTCCCCCACTGACACCTCAGTCACCTGCCCTGCCTTATTTCCCAAGAGTAGGCCATGTTTTGCACCATCTCTAGTAGGTACATCCACATACTGAATCAGAAGATGTTCTTGTACATACTTAACAAATTCCTTTCCATCTAAACTCTTAACACTATGGCAGTCCCAGTCTATGTTTGGAAAGTTAAAATCCCTTTCCATAACCATCCTATTATTCTTACAGATAACTGAGATCTCCTTACAAGTTTGTTTCTCAATTCCCCTCTGACTATTATGGGGTCTATAATACAATCCCAATAAGGGTGTTCTTGGAAATTCCTCATTGTCGCTAACTGTCACTCCAACCAATCCATGTGATCTGACAGAATTCGCAACCAACAACATTTATTGCAGACATAATTCTCAGTAATCCTTAAACTCTCCCTAAACTCCCACATCCGACAAGAAGAGCATATCACTCTGCCAACGGCCATTTTTGCTCCTTCACAATCTACAGATCCAGAAAATAGCACCATCTTATTCCTCTACAAAACACTGCTCCAAGTTAAATTAATAGTTATGGCTTATATTTTAAGTATAATCAAGAGACTTATCTCAATAACACATATAATCAAGAAAGAATCCACTCTACTCACTACTGCAGACTTACTGTAAGGCCATGCTTAAATATTCATTTCTGTTTCTGTGCTGTGATTTCTACCAAACAGGTTCCTCCAAGATCAGTTGTGAATTTCACTGCTTGTTAATTTTCCCAGACGCAGTCCGATGTCCAGCGATATATGAATTCAAACAGCAAAGGCAGTTACGGTACAGGTTCGCTGCTGTGTCAGTTTCTCTCTCGCTCTCTCTCTCTCTCTCCTGCACTAACCTCACCATGTGCTTCCTTTGTCTGTTCCTCTCCCTTTTAAAACTGCTATTGTTTTGACTTTTTTTTCTTCAAAGTTCCAAAACAATGCAACAGCATATGAAACAGTAATTGCTGCTCCTGGAATTAATAGAAATCACCTTCAATGAAAACACCTAAAATACCTCAAAAAAGGAGCAACTGTTAATGCCAGAATTTTTTCCCATCCTCCATCTCGGATTACCAATTTAAACAATGACAATTACACAGGTTTAGGGGAAGGGGGAGAAGGTTGATTAAAACTACGCTAAAAGATATGACAACAAGTAAGTGGTGTGAAATGTTCAAAAGAAATCATTCAAAGTATTCAGTGAAAATGATCCATCAGTGGCTTACTACAGAGATTGAGGATTGCATTAGATTACAATAAGTGGTCTCCTACATTGTAAATAATAATTGTATATCTGTGTGTGTCTTAGAAACAAAGGTCCACCAAACAGTTGATGAAGAAAATTAACAATGCATGTAAACTAACCTAGAATGTAAAAAAAAGTACATTATAAAGATAGTAGCTAAAGTACATGTTGATCCTGTAAAAGCAGAAGTATTTATGATGGGGAATGAGGAAATGGCAGACATGCTGAAGAAAATGTTCTAAGTTTGTCTTCACAATAGTTTAAAAAAAGTTAGATACCAGAAGATATGAACTAGGAGCAGGAGTAGGCCGTCTAGCCCCTCAAGCCTGCTCCCCATTCAATAAGATCATGGCTGATCTTTTCGTGGACTCAGCTCCACTTACCCGCCGTTCACCATGACCCTTAACTCCTTTACTGTTCAAAAATCTATCGACCTTTGCCTTAAAAACGTTCAATAAGGTAGCCTCAACTGTTTCACTGGGTGTATAATTCCACAGATTCACAACCCTTTGGATGAAGAATTCTCGGATGCTGCCTGACCTGCTGTGCTTTTCCAGCACCACAGTTTTTGATTCTGGGTCTGTGTGTTTAACTGAAACCTCCTGAGCCACTAGGAGATAAACTGAGGAATGTTCACCAACAGAACAGAACTTCCCATTCCATTTAATACAGTGACCTGGCTGGTCCACTCAAATGGCCATTCTCTCCATCTGACCACAACAACCTCTTCAACTTTAACTCAAACAAGTTAGCAACTTATTCACAATCGCTCTGGATTCACAAGCCAAAAGTGCAGACTGTGATATTGGAGATGGTAAGGGTACAAAGGGGATGGAATCAGATGGCATCGTGCGTTATGCGCTGCCTGTTAATAATCCAAGTTTTCGAATCAAACAACCTGTTTGTGATTTAACTGGACTGAAGGTGGCTCTGCTTCTCACCCCAGCTCCAATTTCACCCCTTCTTTATCTTCAGGAGGAATGGTGGAGGCATGGAAATTGATCTGTGGATTTGTGCTGTGCTCTATGCTGTCATATTGCCCACACTGCGTTTTATTCTCTCTCTCTCTCCCTCTCTTTCTCTCTCTCTCTCTCTCTCTCTCTCTGTGTGCAGATTCTCTGGCTGTTTGAAAAGCTGGGCTGAGTCTGAATTATAGTCCACGGAACAAGAGAACAGGAGCAATGCTGCAATAGAGAGAGAGAAAGGTGGGGAGAAAGCAACAGAAAAGGGAAGAGTTAAGGGGAGGGGAGCCAGTTAAGGGGGCAGTTTACAGGTAATACCCAGAGAAAGAGTGAGTCACCAGGCTGTGTAAAACCATTTTTCTCAGAAGGCACTGACTATGCAGTGCACACTGGGCACAGTTACAATCAGCTGCTGTAATCACTTGCTGTCAGCATTAGTGTCAGTCACGCAGAGAGTAATGTATCCTGACTGATTGTTTGATTCCGTTGCAGGCTCGAGGAGTTTTATCCCAATTCCCTCTGGAAGTTGTCAGTCAGTGGGTTCCATGGGCTGTGTGGTGATTTTGCAGATACTTAAGGGAGGGACTAATAACTGTCAGAAAGGATCCCGAGGGGATAATTTGTGGGAGAGTTCTCCCCTGAGTTCTGGCTGATGCTTATCCCTAGCCCAACAATCAAAACCCTGGCATTGTTGTACAGAGGCGGGTTGTGGCCAATTTGGTTCTCATGTTTTCTACATTACAGAAACTGCACATTGAAAATACACAATTAACTGTGAAGTCCTTTGGGGGTGGAGGGCTTCTGGGTGTAAAAAGTACATATCTTTCCTTCTCCTGGAGCCTGAGTGCATCATTAGTTTAGACTCAGCTGGGTTAGCTTACAGATTGACTTGATATTCCAGTATGCTGGCTGTTCCCGGGAATCTCAAGGGTGCTGATTTGTTACAGCACTGCGCTTCCTTCACTGCTATGTTCCTCTTCTTCCACCATTGTCATGTGCTCGGTCTATTAAACATCGTGGGGCTCTTCAACTGGGGCGCCATCACAGAAAGACATCACAACTTCAGAGATCCAGCAATGTCTCATCACTGAACTTCTTCACTAGAGACAAAAAACACTGCAGATGCTGCAATCCAGGGTAGACAGGCAGGAGGCTGGAGGAACACAGCAAGCCAGGCAGCATCAGGAGGGACAGGCAGGAGGCTGGAAGAACACAGCAAGCCAGGCAGCATCGGGAGGTGGAGAGGTCATCCTTTCTGGTGTAACCCTTCTTCAGGACTGTGCCCCTCCCTCCCAAATTCTGTAAACTTCTTCTATAAAGCCATTCCCCACACAAACCCTCCAAAACAGTCCCAGGTTCGATTCCAGCCTCGGGCGACTGTGTGGAGTTTGCACAGTCTCCCCGTATCTGTGCGGGTTTCCTCCAGTTTCCTCCCACAATCCAAAGCTGTGCAGGTCAGGTGAATTCTAAATCAGAGTGGTGCTGGAAAAGCACAGCAGGTCGGGCAGCATCCGAGGAGCAGGAAAATCGACGTCGCGGTCAAAAGCCCTTCATGAGGAATAGAGGCAGAGTGCCTGCAGGGTGGAGAGATAAATGAGAGGAGGGTGGGGGTAGGGAGAAAGTAGCACCCCCATCCCCCTCTCATTTATCTCTCCAGGCACTCTACCTCTATTCCTGATGAAGGGCTTTTGCCCGAAACGTCAATTTTTCCTGCTCCTCGGATGCTGCCTGAACTGCTGTGCTTTTCCAGCACCACTAATCCAGAATCTGGTTTCCAGCATCTGCAGTCACTGTTTTTACCTAGGTTAGGTGAATTGGCCATGCTAAATTGCCCATAGTGTTAGGTGCATTAGTCAGAGGTAAATGTAGGGGAGTGGGTCTGGGTGGGTTACTCGATGTGGACTTGTTGGGCCGAAGGGCCTGTTTCCATACTGTAGAGAATCTAATCAAAAAAATGCACTCATTAAATTTTGACCTCTTCATATGATGATGTGAATTAAAAGCAGTTAGGCAATTCAACCTCTTTCAGATTGCTCTATCATTTAATACATTTAAGACCGTAAGATATAAAAGCAGAATTAGGCCACTGAGCCTATTGAGTCTGCTCTGCCATTCAATCACAACTGATATGTTTCTCAACTAGCCTTCTCACCGCAGGCTTTGATCCCCTCACTCATGCCACTCTGAAGCAGGGTCCTGAAACATTAACTCTGCCTTTCTCTCGGCACAGATGCTGCCAGGTCTGCTGGGTTTCTGGGAGAAAGTGAGGATTGCAGATGCTGGAGTACCAGAGTTGAAAAATGTGGTGCTGGAAAAACACAGCAGGTCAGGCAGCATCCGAGGAGCAGGAGAATCGACGTTTCGGGCATAAGCCCTTCTTCAGGAATGAGCTGCTGAGTTTCTGCACTGAGTTCTGTGATCATTCCATGCTGATCGGTTGTATTTATTCTTGTCACTCCTGCCCTCAGGCCCCAGCCTTATCTCCCACCCAGTCATTTCTCCTCCTTTATGATGCTCTTTCAAACCTATCTCTTTGACCAAGCTTTTGATCTCCTGTTCCCGGTATTGCCTCATGTGACTTGGTATCAGATTTTATTTGGTTTTGTGTCCGTTGTTATTGTGGGGATCAACAAACTAAAAAAAGACAAATGTACTGAATGATCTAAGTGCGAAAAACAGCAGAAGTGTACTTTTTAATTTAACAGTCAACATTTATTTTCATTCACGGGATGTGGGCATTGCTGGTGAGGACAGCATCTGTTGTCCATCCCTAATTACCCAGAGTCAACCATTTTGCTGTGGGTCTGGAGTCACATATAGGGTTGGGTAGGGATGGCAGTTTCCTTTCCTAAAGAGCAGGAGTGAACTAGGTGAACATTTCCAACATTGCATTCACGGTCCTCAGTAGATTCTTAATTCCACATTTTAAAATATAGAATTAAAATTTCACCATTTACCCTGATGGGACTCAAACCCCGGTCCCCAAGACATTACCTGGGCTTCTGGATTAATAGTCCACTGATAATACCACTGAAGCAGGCAGCTCTAAGCATGAATTAACAAGCAAATTGCAACCACTGCAAACTGTAAGTGCACATGTAAACTATGCATCAAATCAAGTCACTACAGTCTGACCCTCTCAGGAGAGAGAGAAAGAGAGAGAGAGAGAGAGAGAGAGGACTGTAGGTGGTTTAACCTGAGGGTCACTACGCCTCAGGTGAGGGGAGAGGTTGAGAACAGAAGAAATAAAAAGAGGAGTAGGCCATGTAACCCACTGAGAGTGCTGTGCCATACAGTAAGTCCTGATGGAGGGTTACACCAGAAACATCAGTGTTTCCACTCCTGATGCTGCCTGCCTTGCTGTGTCCCTCTCCCTCCTGATGCTGCCTGCCTTGCTGTGTTCCCCCAGCCTCCTGATGCTGCCTGCCTTGCTGTGTTCCCCTCCCTCCTGATCCTGCCCGCTTTGCTGTGTTCCCCTCCCTCCTGATCCTGCCTGCCTTGCTGTGTTCCCCTCCCTCCTGATCCTGCCTGCCTTGCTGTGTTCCCTCTCCCTCCTGATACTGCCTGTCTTGCTGTGTCCCTCTCCCTCCTGATGCTGCCTGCCTTGCTGTGTTCCCTCTCCCTCCTGATCCTGCCTGCCTTGCTGTGTTCCCTCTCCCTCCTGATACTGCCTGTCTTGCTGTGTCCCTCTCCCTCCTGATCCTGCCTGCCTTGCTGTGTTCCCTCTCCCTCCTGATCCTGCCTGCCTTGCTGTGTTCCCTCTCCCTCCTGATACTGCCTGTCTTGCTGTGTCCCTCTCCCTCCTGATGCTGCCTGCTTTGCTGTGATCCCCCAGCCTCCTGCTTGCCTAGGTTGTATTCCAGCAAGTGCAGCCTTTCTGATCTCTCATCTCAGTAAGGTCATGGTGATCTTTTCATGGACTCAGCTCCACTCAGCCGCCTGCTCACCATAACCCTTCATTCCTTTACTGTTCAAAAAGAAGAGAGAGCTTTCATGCTAACCTCAGCTGGTGTGGGCATCTGTTGACGTCACACTGCAACATGAACCAGCTGTCCAGCCAACTGAACTAAACAACCCCTGAATGCACATTAAATAGTTCTTACGTCAGATTAAATTGTTGTTGTATCAAGGATGGTTCTCCTGATTTACTAAGCAAACCAATTTATTAAGCATAAACAGATGATGTGAATTTCAGTCAGAAAGTCCTTCATGTTGCTGATCTTTCTCAGGTAGAATTCTAGCTCTTCTTCCAAGGGTTTTGTCTGCCAATTCTCACCTGAAAGCAGCTCCCACTTATCATAGGTTTCACAGGCTTCAAAACAGTAGCACATTTTTCCATAACCTCTGTCAGTCCATTAACAACCATCACAATAACGTGGATATGCTACGTGTCCAGTGTTTGTCAAATAGTTCATTTCAAATAACGAAAGTAGCAGTAACCTTGTTTTCCTTTAGGGAGAAGGTGAGGACTGCAGATGCTGGAGATCAGAGTCAAGAGAGTGTGGTGCTGGAAAAGCACAGCAGGTCAGGCAGCATCCGAGGAGCAGGAGAATCGACGTTTCGGGCAAAAGCCCTTCATCAGGATTTCTGATGAAGAGCTTATGTCCAAAACATTGATTCTCCTGCTCCTCGGATGCTGCCTGACCTGCTGTGCTTTTCCAGCACTACACTCTCGACCCTTGTTTTCCTTTCCCAGATCCAGTCTTGTTTTACTCTGATTAATCTGAGCTGAGTATCTTTTAATCTGGTTTTAACAATCTTCAGTTTCCCCAGACACTTCTGTTTCAGGGACCTGGGGTGGAAATGTAACTAATTTAATTTGCTCTCTCACCCTGTATACCAAGCTAACTGACAACAATCCTGTTTCAAAGCTGCTTGCTTCTGGTTACTGGCTTTGGGGTGGCTCAGTGGTTAGCACCATTGTCTCACAGCGCCAGGGGCATGAGTTCAATTCCACCCTCGGGTAACTATTTTTGTGGGGAGTTTGCACATTCTCCCCATGTCTGCGTGGACTTTCTCTGTGTGATCTGGTTTCCTCCCACAGACCAAAGGTGTGCAGGTTAGCAGTATTGGCCATACTAAATTGTCCATAGTGTTCAGGGATGTGCAGGCCAGATGATTTGGCCATGAGAAATGCTGGGATGGGGTATGGTGGCATGGGTCTAGGTGGGACGTAGAGTCATAGAGATGTACAGCGCCAAACCAGACTCTTCAGTCCAAATTGTCCACAGCGACCAGATATTCCGACCCAATCTAGTCCCATTTGCCAGCATTTGGTCCATATCCCTCTAAACCCTTCCTATTGATATACCCATCCAGATGGAATTTAAATACTGCAATTGTACCAGCCTCCACCACTTCATCTGGCAGCTCATTCCATAAGCACACTACCCTTTGCGTGAAAAAGTTGCCCCTTAGATCCCTTTTAAATCTTTCTTCTCTCACCCTAAACCTATGCCCTCTATTTCTGGACTCCCCCACCCCAGGGAAAAGACTTTGTTTATTTACCCTATCTATGCCCCTCAGGATCTTTTAAACATCTAAAATGTCAATCCCTCAGCCTTTGATGCTCCTGAGACAATAGCTATTCAACCTCTCCCTATAGCCCAAACCCTCCAGCCCTGGCAATATCCTTGTAAATCTTTTCTGAACCCTTTCAAGTTTCACAACATCCTTCCTATAGCAGGGAGAGCAGAACTGCACATGGGCTGATTGGGGATTGTGGGGATTCTATGATACTGTGGTTTAGCCATGAACTATGGCAGTATTTGAACAGGCACAGGGTTGGCATAATCCTGACCCCTGCAAATGCCCACACCTTCAAAGTGATAATACTGCGCACCAGTGAAGAATGATTAGCTTAATTGTTTCAAATAATATGTTATCCAATAACTGGCAGGTACTGACTTGTGGATCTTATAGGATTATGGAATTGGATAGCCACTTGGCCTATCACATTTCTGCTGACTCCTTTAAAGAGTTTGGTTCCACTCGCCTGCACTTTCCCCATAGATCTGTAAATATCTCACCTTTCGGAAATGAAATTCATGAATGAAACTGCTTCTACCAACCTGCTTTACACACATGCCAACAACTGGTGCCCAAAATTGTACATAATATCACAAATTAGGCCCCCAAATGTCCATAGGAACATACAAGTCAGAAGTAGGGCCATTGACCCTGCCCTCCCACCTCATGCCTGCTCTTCAACTTAATAAGGTCGTGCTAGATCTGACTGTGGCCATGACTCTTCCTTCCTGTCTAGCCCTGGTACCATTAGACTGCCTTGTCAATCAAAATTCTGTCCAACTCAGCCTTAAATGTAATCAATAGCTCAGCCTTCACTGCAATGGGGAAGAGAATTCAACAGACCAATCACCCTGTGAAAGAAAATCAAGTTCTTCTGATTTGTCATGAAGGAGAGATCCCTAATTTGTAAATTGCACTCTTCTGGTTTCTCACGGAAATATCTCTCAGCTTCAACTCTGTCAAGTTCCCCCCAGATTGTGGATGTTTAAATAAGAGCACCTTTCATTCTTCTAAGGAAATAAACACAACTGTTCAACCTTTCCTCAAAATAGAATCCCTTCATCCTATGAATCAGTCGAGTGGGCCTTCTCCAAACTGCTTCTAAGAGATTGAACTGAAGACAGTTCTCTAGATGTAATGTCACCAACTCCCTGTACAATTATAACATTTCTTTACTCGCCATTCTAGTTCCCTTATTCCACCTGTTTTTCGAATCACTTGCTGCACCTCTATACTAACTCCTTGTGATTCATGCCCCAGGATATCCAGATCCCTCTGTACCATAGAGTTCTATAACCTCCCTCCATTTTAAATACTATTCTCTGTTTCCGTCATTTCAACTAAAGTGGACAAGTTAATGTTTTTTCCCACTTTATACTCCATCTGCCAAAGTTTTTCCCACCCTCTTGACCTGTCTCTATCACTTTGCAGACTCTATATGCCCTTGTCACAGCTTTCCTGCCGAGGACTTTTGAGTCAGCAACAAATTGATCTGATTGGCCAAAGCATTGATTTAAGATTCACTTCTGGCCCTGCTGCAGTGAGGGGTGGGGTGGGGGTTGGGTGGGGAGGTGGGTGAGGGTTGGGGGGCTTGTGGGGGGAGATATTGCAGGAAGAATTTGATTGGTTTACTAATTGACCTACAATGGAGTGATAGGTAGCTATTCAATACCTTCTCTGGTTCTTCAGCCGTATCAGCTGGTGTGTGTGTGTGTGTGTGTGTGTGTGTGTGTGTGTGTGTGTGTGTGTGTGTGTGTGTGTGTGTGTGAGTCTGTGTCTGTGTCTGTGTGTGTCTGTGTGTGTGCGCGCATGTTATAAAAAAGGACAGAATAGAATTGACTTGTTGTCTGCTGCCAATGTTTGGATGAGATACACATTTCCTTGCATTACAAGGCTGTAGTGTGTGCAAAGAACATATCTTGGATCCTAGAGGCAGAAAATGGTGAGTTTGTACCATGTCGTCCTTGGTGACTGTTTTGCCTTTCTCAAAGAGCTATTTCTCTCCTCTTGTGTTCTGTAAGCTTTTCTTATAATGTGCCAACATTTGAACTGCAACTGGTTGAAGCATTGAAAAGAGATGATTGAAGAACAGGCAAGGTGTGGTGAAGAAAAAAATCAGGTGACTTTTGTTTGTCAAACAGAGAGATAAATGAGGATTTATAGGGGCATTTTCTGCTGTGGTCCTAGGCTCCTCTATTTTCATCAGTAATTAACTCACTACAGGGGCTTGCTGACTTATGAATATCTGCTTATAAACGTGATTCCATATAGGGTGTAATTTTAAACATTCGTCACAGGAACATTTCTTGTGCTTATGAGCAACTGCTTTATATTGTCCTACATTGTGTTCTGACTCGTGTGCAAGTTGACTTGAGAATGGATTCAAGAAGGGAACCTGTTCACAACTCAGAGACTGCCAGTCCATCAAATGGAAACAGCTAGCCATTGTAAGGATTGTACGAGATCCTTCTCTCCCTTCCTTCTGTGCTGAGGCTGTTCGTTAGAGGCTGGTTCAACATCATCCATTCCATCGCCTGATTGCCAATGACTCCCATCTGAGCTGAGATTGCCAATTCCTCACTCTTTGAGAATGCTTACGGTGTTGGGGAGAGTTAGTTTCCGAAAGTCAGTCTGAGGAGGCTGATGACCACACGCGGGTGTCGGAACAGGGAATGTAGGTGAACTGAGAGTCGGGAGCATGGTGGGTGAAGAGATTGCTGTGGTGAAGTCAGGGTTGGGAAATTTGAGGAATTCTAAATGACAATAAGGATTTGTAATCCAATGCATTGAGGAAGGACAGCAAATGGAGTTCGGTGAGGACTGTGCAAGATATTTGAGGTCCAGTAACATAGTGGTTAACTGACTGAACTAGTAAACCAAGGCCTAGGGTTGTTGATCCAGAGGCTTGAGGTCAGATCCCACCACAGCATCAGTTCAAGTAAAATTTGATTGATTATATTAATCTGGAATGAAGCAGTGTTTCCCAGTCACTGTTATTAAAATGATCAGATTGTTCTGGAATCCCAATTGGTCTGTGAGCGTTCTCCAGGAAAGGAAATCTGCCGTCCTTCCACGGTGTCACCTACATGTGACCCCAGACTCACAACAATGAGGTTGATGTGTGAAGGTTGTCTGAAATGGCCTAACCAGCTATTTGACTGTATCCCAGCAAATGGCTCTCCCCTGAAAAAGCTCCACAGTGGCTGATATCCCGTCACCAAGTTACCCTTTATATACACAAGGAGAGTCCTTGACACTGACCCAGCTCCCCCAGAGCCAGCTCTCAGAGTGAACAGAGCCTCTGACACTCCTGTTTGTATCTGTCAGCCAGGACTCCCTGACTGGACTAGGTTTACGGTCCCAATCAGCGAACCCATATTCTGTGAAGCCCACCTGGCTGACCTCATTACAATCACTACATCCCTCCTCCAATAAGTCCAAGAACATAGGCCGGTTCATTTCTTTGTAGTTCCTCCTGGAGTGTTTTAGCTCTGGTTCCTCCAACGCTGCCTTGGGGACGGATGGTGCGTAACACACTGTAGCTTGCCTCTTGTACCCGGAGTGTCTTGGAAAAAGTTTAATTGCCTTTTCAGGCAGCAAAGACGAAAAGGTGGCAACATCCACCACATCCATCACAGATTCCGAGGTATCTTCAATACTTGATGGAGCGGGAGAGCCCACAGGTTCTGGAACAATGGAAAAGGCAGTCAAGGAGCCGGGCATGTTGTGCTCCCGCCCGGTTTGTGAGTTTACAGCTTTTATATGGTCCATGTGCTTATTCAGGACTGTCGCACCTACCCAAAAACTGTATACATCAGTGGACCTGACCCAGCATCAACTGCACTTCTTACTCATGTAGGGATATTCCCATGGTTCCTACACTAAACTTTATCCCCTGAAGTAAACACTCTTTCTCACTTAGAGAGGTCCAGTGTGTGGCATTGTTCCTGATGCCATTTTACCCTTACAACTCCACCCCCCCCCCCCCACCACCCCAGGTCTGGGAAGATCAGATTTAACCAGGTGTGGAGTGTACTCCCCCACTAGCAACTCTGCTGGAGCTATCCCTGTGGTTGCAGAAGGCTACTGTCCCATAATCAAACAGAAATCGGGACAGCTTGCTATCCAGTGAAGCTGTAGACTGTTTCTTTAAGCCTGCCTTCAAAGTTTAGACTTCTCTTTCTGCCACACCATCAGATGGTGGATGGTATGGAGCTGTCCTTATATGCTGAATACCATTTGATTTTAGGAAACACTTAAATTCCCTGCTGGTAAACGATGGCCCGTTATCTGTGACCAACATTTCCAACAGCCCATGTATTGCAAAAGGTATGTGCAGTTTTTCGATCATCATCCCCGTGTTTGATGATTGAACTGTATGCATGTCCAGCCACTATGAATGGGCACCCACAGTAACTCAGAACATTGAACCCATGAAAGGACCTGCATAGTTGACATGTAACTGAATCTGAGATTTACTTGGCCAGTCTCAAGAATATGGGGGGGCTGCTGGCAGTAATCCTTGTCCTTGTTGACCTACCCCACCCCCATCACAGCCACATCTGCATCCAATCCTGGCCACCAGACCTAACTTCTTGGCAACATCTTCATTTTGGAAAGGCTTGGATGACCCTGGTGGAGTTCAATCTGTTTCTGGTGGTGACTGTTGCTCCCCATAATAGTATGCTATCCTGTACTGTGATCTGGTCTCTCCGGGTCCAAATGTCCAGTCTGCCTGGTTGTGATGACCCTTTGGTTTCCCCAATCACCACCAGGAACAGATCTTTCTGCATCTAGCATCTGATATTGTCAGCTGTGACTGTGTGCCCAGAAAATGTAGAACCTTTCTGGACTGTTCCAGTGGTGGTACTCCTGGTGGTGTACTTGCCAGCAGGAGGTGGCTCAATGGATCTGTAGCTGCTACTGGGCCTCCCAGATGGTGTTCCAACTTGTAATTAAAAGCACTTAGTATTAGAGAGCCAACCGCTGAATTCAGCCTAAAGCAATGGGCAGCACTGCCTTGGCTTATTTTAGTAGACTTGGCAGGGGTTTGTGGTTCAATATCAATACAAATTTACATCCATAAAGGTATTGGTGGAACTTCCTGACTCCAAATATGGCCGACAATCCTTCTTTGGCAAAATATCTGGGTGAATTTATGCTCTGCATTAGCCAAAGTCCAGGATTCATATGTTAATGGGTGTTCCTCTCCATTGGGCCACTTATGAGCTAAACTTACCCTGAAGCCAAACGGGGAGGCATCACATGCCAATATCATATCTTGCTTGGGATTATACTGTGCCAACACCATGGATGATGATAACTGTTTCTTCACTTCCCTGAAACCTGTGGCTGGCTACACAACCATTTCCAAGGGTGATCCTTCTTTAAGAGTTGATGCCAAAATGCCAGGATGGAGACCAGGTTGTGTATGAACTTTCCGTGATAATTCACCAGCCCAAGGAAAGACCTAAGCTTGGGTGCAGATGTGGAAGCTGGGGTATCTTTGATCGCCCTCACTTTATCTTCCAATTGGTATAACCTGGTCTTGTCGACTCTAACTCAGGTGGGTAACTTGGGGTGCCTGGATTTTTCCCTTCTCAGGCATGCACCCACCTGGGAGAGCTCCTAAAGACTATGTTCAAGTTCTCTCAGTGCTCCTCATTGATCTTCCCTGTTATTAGCACACCATCTAGATAAATGGCGTTTTGATGTAGACCTTGTAAAATGGATGCATTATGACAGTCACTGGCATTCAGAAAGCTTAATTGTGAAATGCTTTGAATGTCCTAAGGGACCGGAAAAGCACTATAAAAATGTACAAGCTTTTTTCTCTGTAAAGCATGTTGCGATAGTCTGTTTGGAGTTAACTGACAGAAGAGGATTGTTTTAACTCTGAAAGCACAATTAGTAATTGTCACTTCTAAATTACATTGGAAAGGGAAGTGGGATAAGGTATGGAGCTTGGTAATTAGCATATGTTTGAGATCAGAAGTAATTAGTTCAAGATTATGGGGGTTACTGTCTTAATTAACACCTCTGGCATACTGCAAGGAGAACACATGTAATTATGAAGAAGTGAGAAATGTGCATTGGAAGAATTTGTGAGGAGTATTAACCTTTAAAGAGAATTGTTACTCGCAGCCCCCTTTGGTGAAGTCCAGGCTGCAGGTCCTTTTAACTGCATTCCCCTCGCCCCCTCACATGACTCACCCCAAGGTTCCTGGCAGCTGGTCCAGCCTGACGGCTGATCGAGGAGCAGGCAGCTGTGATTGTGGTGTTGAGTTTGTGCCTGAGCTCCTCACTTCCACATTGCCAGAGCTCAATTTCCTCTGCATTCATGGTACACAGATGTTGCTGGCTGGGCCAGCATTTACTGCCCATTCCTAATTACCCAGGGGGCAGTTAAGAGTCAACCACATTGTTGTAGGCTTGGAATCACATGTAGGCCAGACCAGGTAAGGACAGCAGTTTCCTTCTCTAAAGGACATCAGTGAAATCGCTAGCTCATTTAGGACCGTGGGATGACAAAAGACAGCCATTTGCCCATTAGTTAATGAATTCAGTCCACCCTTTCCCTGTAAACTGGCTATTTTCCAGTTTATTATCCAATTTCCCATTGAACGTCACTTATTAAACTGCTTCCATTATCCTTAAGACCAATTATTTCACATTACAACAATGTCAGTTTTTTTTTAAAAAATGTCTTTTCAAGTCCTTCCTGATTCTTTAGCCTTTTAGTTTGAATCTGTGCCCTTCAGTAACTGACCCACCTGGCTCTGGAAGCCATTTCACCCCATGCCCTCTATCAATACCCTTTATTAATTTCGTATGCCTTTAGTAAACCTCCCTTTTACTTTTACTCAGTTCACTGGGAAATGTCCATTCAGAAGGAATAAGAACAGGCATAATAAGATTGCAGAACTCTGAGATGCAGAGGGATCTGGGTGTCCTAATGCATAACTTCCAAAACATTGGCATGTGGGTACAGCAGGTAATCAGGAAAGCTAAAAGAATGATATTGTTTAAAGTGAGGACAATTGACCACAGAAATATTCAGTTACACACAGCGCTGGAGAGACTGCATCATTGTATGCTGGTGGTCTCCTTATTTAAAAAAAAAGGTTTTGAAGGCAGTTCAGAGACTAAGAGATGGAATGGTTTGTCTTGTGAGGAAAGGTTGCATAAGCAGGGCCTGTATCTGCTGCCCTTGAGAAGTGTGAGAGGCAACGTGATTGAAACATTAAAATTTCAGGAGCCTTCTCAGGGTAGCGCATGGAGAGGATGTTTCCTCTTGTGGAAAGATCTAGAACCAGGATCACTGTTTACATCATAAAGGATCATCCATTTGAGACAGATAAAGAGAAAATCATTTCTCTTAGTTGTTCCTGTGTTGTTTGAGCTCTGTTCCTCAAAGTGGTGGAAGTAATAGCTTTGAATATTTTTAAGGCAGAGGAGGATAGATTTTTGACAAGCAGGAGGTAAATGTATTCAGGGATTGTCAGAAATTTGGACCAATCAGACCAGCCGTGATCTTATTAAAGGGTCAGGTGTTGAGTAGCCTACCCCTGTTCCTAGTTTAGAAGTTCAAATCTAACTCCAGCTTTTCTGGTCTCTTCATGTGATGGAAGTTCCTCAACTCCGATACCATTGATACCAAATATCTGGAATTAAAAGTCTAATAATGACCATGAATCCATTGTCATAGAGTCATAGAGATGTACAGCATGGAAACAGACCCTTCAGACCAACTTATCCATGCTGACCAGATATCCCAAATCAATCTAGTCCCACCTGCCGGCACCTGGCCCCTACCCCTTCCAACCCTTCCTATTCATATATCCATCCTGATGCCTTTTAAATGATGCAGTTGTACCAGCCTCCACCACTTCCTCTGGCAGCTCATTCCATATAAATACCACCCTCTGCGTGAAAGAGTTACCCCTTAGATCTCTTTTATATCCTTCTCCTCTCACTCTCAACCTATGCCCTCTAGTTCTGGACTCTCCCACCCCAGAGAAGGCTGTCCGTACCTGGTCTATTTTCCTATCCATTCCCTCATGATTTTATAAACCTCTATAAGGTCACCCCTCAGCCTCCGGCACTCCAGGGAAAACAGCCCTAGCCTATTCAACCTTTCCCTGTAGCTCAAATCCTCCAACCCTGGCAACATCCTTGTAAATCTATTCTGAACCCTTTCAGGTTTCACAACGTCTTTCCGATAGGAAGGAGACCAGAATTGCACGCAATATTCCAAAAGTGGCCTAACCAATGTCCTGTACAGCCACAACATGACCTCCCAACTCCTGTACTCAATACTCTGACTGATAAAGGAAAGCATACCAAACGCCTTCTTCACTATCTTATCTACCTATGACTCCACTATCAAGGAGCTATGAACCTGCACTCCAAGGTCTCTTTGTTCAGTAACACTCCCTAGGACTTTACCATTAAGTGTATAAGTCCTGCTAAGATTTGCTTTCCCAAAATGCAGCACCTCACATTTACCTAAATTAAACTCCATCTGCCACTTCTCAGCCCATTGGCCCAGCTGGTCCAGATCCTGTTATAATCTGAGGTAACCTTCTTCGCTGTTCAATACACCTCCAATTTTGGTGTCATCTGCAAACTTACTAACTATACCTCTTATGCTCACACCCAAATCATTTATGTAAATGACAAAAGTAAAGGACCCAGCACCAATCCTTGTGGCACTCCACTGGTCACAGGCCTCCAGTCTGAAAAACAACCCTCCACCACCACCCTCTGTCTTCTAGCTTTGAGTCTGATCTGTATCCAAATGGCTAGTTCTCCCTGTATTCCATGAGATCTAACCTTGCTCACCAGTCTTTGTCGATTGTTGGAAAAACCCATCTGGATCACTGATGTCCTTTAGGGAAGGAAACTGCCATCTTTACCTGCTCGGGTCTACATGTGACTCCAGACCCACAGTAATGTGGTTGACTCCAAACTGCCCTCTGGGCAATTAAGGATGGGCAAGAAATACTGCCTCGCCAGCGATGCCCTCCTCACGTGAACGAATAAATAAAAAATGAACATCCTCTATTCCATCTTTAAGAACTTGACATCCTTCCTAAAGTATGGACACAAAATTGTGTCTGGGCCTAACTGGTGATTTATAAATTAGACTGCCACATTCCAGCTTACTAATGCTCAAACTGCCTCAGGTCAGAGTGAGAACAAGAGTAGGCTCAAACTCTGAGTGCGTCATGGATTGTTTTAAAATTATTTTTGGGATGTAAGCATTGCAGGGTTGTGCCAGCACATTGTTCCTATCCCTAATTGCCCTTGAGTAGGAGATAGCATTCCCTGTTGCATAGGTACATGTTTCATGCTTTATTCTGTAGTAGATTTGATGCGACCGATTGACTTACTAGACTATTTCAGAGGGCAGGAGTCAGTGAGGTCCTCAGATGCTGGAGTTGAGAGTCGAGAGTGTGTTGCTGGAAAAGCACAGCAGGTCAGGCAGCAGCCGAGGAGCAGGAAAATTAATGTTTTGGGCTGGACCCCTTCATCAGAGGACAGCTAAGTCCATAAGACCATAAGACATAGGAGTGGAAGTAAGGCCATTCGGCCCATTGAGTCCACTCCGCCATTCAATCATGGCTGATGGGCATTTCAACTCCACTTACCAGCATTCTCCCCAATTGTATTGCTGCACACCTGGAATGTCATGTAGGCCAGACTGTGTTTGATTGGCAGATTTCCACACTTGAAATACACTAATGAGCCAGAGTTTTTTTTCCCCCGACAAGTGGTTACATGACCATTAATAATGCTGCATTTTCGAGTCGTATTATATAAATTCCTCCAATGCTGTGATGGGATTTGAAACCCTTGGGTTACTAATTCACTCATTTTGCTGGTGTGCTTGCACTGGACATGGATTGCAGTCGCAGGCTTGAGTTCTAGTCTGTGTCTAATTCACTGACCTCAGTCTGCACAGCTCTGTGATTGGTATCAGTATCCCCTGGACTAGAAAGGCAAAGATTTGGCAAGGTTCCTCCTCTTGGTGACAATCCAGCGAGCCTTATTGAAAGGGGTCGGACTCGACTCGATTAGCTGGACTGCTTGAGACAATACAGAGCCATGACCAATCATCATAAAATCCTACATCAGCAAGGAATGGTACTTCACAGGGATGAGGAAATAATGGCAAGTCCAAAATTATCCTCAACTCAGTGAATCTGTGGTCATGATACCTAATAATTGCCTGGTGTTGACAGCTGCATTGAATGTTCTTTTGAGAATCCTTGAATAACAATAAATCTGTCACTAAGGTAAGCTTTTAAACACTGGTCATAATAGTTTGTCATGGTGACCAGGAATGCTAAGAGCTGGCAGAGTAAAACATTGTGGTCAATGATGGCTTACGTCTGGAGAGAATAAGAGGGAGCAATCAGCTGAGAAAGGGGAAGAGTTTAAAAGTGAAGGAGGTAACATGATTTCACTTCACTTCACCAGTAACTCAACTTTCAGGAACATTGCCAAGGGGAATGGGCCTCTGTGGAGGTTTTGCCTTATTCCTGAGAAACCTGGTGAAAGGCCAAAGTTCATAGTTCAGGACAGCACTGACTGGGAAAGGAGTGGGAGACGATCTGGAGATGTGATGATTAGTGAGTCTGAGTTTGGCTTTTACAGCCTGATGATTGTGGACTTCGAGGTGAGGAGTTTTGAAATTTTGAAATTTTGCAATGGCCGGACTCCAAAAACCTTGACTGTTGGAACAAGTAAAAAGACGAAAGAATGGAAAACTAAGTCTGAACTTGGAAATTTACTGTCTTTTGGAAAGCACCCAACAGCTTTTCTTAAGAACTGAAATGGTAAAAGATTGATAGCCCCATACCAGACCAGGGTAGATAATGTCTTGCTTGCGTCCCTTGATGTCACTCACATTTTTCATTGCCCTGCTGAAGAAATCTCTTTGTTACTGTTAACCTGGTCTGTAACTTTAACAATTTGTTTTCTTATTCCAGGTAATTACTTTTGGGGAAAAGAACGACCCACGCTTAGAATCTATATTGTTCATCATTATAAGTCTCAGAAACAGCTCTGAGTTTCACATCAAACTAATTACTTTGCAGTGCAGTCACACATAGTGCAGGCAAGCGCAGCAGGTAGTTTATGCACAGCAAGATCCCACAAAGATCAAAACGATGAATGTCATTGATATTATTCCAGATTATGAATAATTTAAAGCTCAAACAGACCATTCGGCCCAGCTGGTCTATGCTGGTGTTTTATGCTCAATATGAGTCTGCTCCCACCCCATCCATCCATTCTTTCCTCATGCACTTGTTGAGCTTCCCCTTAAAGGTATTATTTTAATTGTTGGTTCCTGGTTAGGTTTCACTTCTGATAGTCTTTAGTTCTCTCTTTGGGTAACATGGCCTTTTCTGGATTTCCATCTGCCCGTGTGTGATTAAGGGCTGAATTTGGTAAATTTCTTCAAAACTCCTTTATCTACACGAGAATACATTCTACTTTTCTCTAAGTCCATCTCTCTCGTATTCCTCTTGTTTTCAATTCTGGCAAAAAACTGCTGATATCACTCTTATGTTGTCCTACTCAACATTATCTCAGTAGCCAACAGTTGGTTGTGGGATCAATCTAGTACCCTGTGGAATGTTCTCAAAGCAAAGATAGATAGATTTGTGAACAGTAAAGGAATTAAGGGTTATGGTGAGCGAGTGGGTAAGTGGAGCTGAATCCGTGAAAAGATCAGGCCTGATCTTATTAAATGGGGAGCAGGCTCGATGGGCCAAGTGGCCTACTCCTGCTCCATGTTCTTATGTTCTTCAGGATAGGACATGCAGTGAGCTCCTACTTTCCTTCAAATTACTGTCCATCTCAAATCACAGACAGCTACAAACTCACTTTAAAACCCCATCTGAAGGTTACATCTTCAACATTTATTGTCCGTTCCTAATAAACCTTCAGAAAGTGGCTTTCATGAGTCCCCGCAGTCCCTCTGCTGCAGTAACAGCCACAGTGCCGTCAGGAAGGAATACTCCAATGGGTGGTTTTCGAAGCTGTTTTGAACACATCCATTATTTTGACAGCAGATGATGTAATGTTACATTCCCATCAAACCTCTGGCAAAGCTTGAAACCTCTGAATGTTTCAGTAAAGGAGATGTGAACCTTTTGATGCCCACTAGGATTTCCTCTGATCTGCCAGACTCTGATACCTCTGTGATCAGACTGGAAAATTCCAGCTGACCGCAGACAATAAACCTTAAGAGACCTTTTCTATACTCGCAATGGACTAACTAGGCAGGCCCTTTCTGTCTCTAAGGAGATACTGAGGTGTGGAATGGTATTATCAATCCAGAATGCTGGTTGGCAGTAAAACTTTCCATGGCTACTTACCTCCATTAAAGCTATGGTGTAAACATACCCCTACACCTACCTCAAAATTCCATTACATTTAGTTTAATCTGGAATAATTTAAAACCTATAAGGTAACATGTTTACATAGATTCCTGACAGTACTGACGCAGTATAATCATTAATCCATTTAAAGCAGCCCACACAAGACATGTGACCTTTGAAAGGTGTAGAATCTCTACAATCCCAAACTAGATCCGTTAAGTATTAAAAATGGGAGAGCACTGATCTTTAGAATCTGTAAGTGAATCAAAAGACTGGCTCGTTTTCTGACTGATCCTCTGGTAGTGACCCCAGTAAAGAATGATCACATTGTTCGTGTTCAGTATTATCTGACATTGATTGACAAGACTGTGCTACTACAAGCACCCCTGAGTGATCTACCACCACTATTAGCCATTAGCAAGAACATGAGCTCTGTCTGAACTGATATCCTCGAATAACTGAATGGAAACTTCCATTTCAATCATCAAGTTGACTTCCCCCCCCAAACACAGAATGTGTCACATGAGACAATGAACAGAATGCCCTAAACCTGGTAGTAATGCTTCATCAATGACTCTCCCTCCATCATAAGGTCAAAAGTGAGGGTATCCTCTGATGATAGCACAATGTTCAACACCATTCCTCAGATACCAAAGCAGTCCAGGTTCAAATGCAACAAGATCTGGACAATATCCAGGCTTGGGCTGATAAGTGGCAGAACACATTAGCATCAAATCAATGCCAGGGGGTGACCATCACCAATAAGAGACAATCTAAATGCTGCCCCTTGACAATCAATGGGTGTTAACATGACTGAATCCCCCACTATCCTGGGAGTTAGCATTGACCAGAAACTCAACTGGACTCCCCACATAAACACAGTGGCTACAAGAGCAGGTCAGAGGCTTGGAATACTGAGGCAAGTAACTCAACTCCTGACCCCCAAAAGCCTGTCCATTACCGACACAACCACATCAGGAGTGTGGTGGAATGCTCCTCACTCGCCTGGACGGGGGCAGCTCCAACAACTCTCATGAAACTTGACACCATCCAGCACAAAACGCCTGCTTGATTGACATCACAGCCACAAGTATCCATCCCTCCATCACTGGCACTCAGAAGCAGCAGTGCGTACTGTCTACAAGATGCATTGCAGAAATTCACCAAAAATCATCAGACAGAACCTACCAAACCCACCACCATTTCTGTCTAGAAGGACAAGGCCAACAGCTTTATGGGAACACCACCACCTTCAAGTTTCCCTCCAAGCCACTTGCTTTCCTGACTTGGAAATATATCACCATTCCTTCACTGTTGCTGGGTCAACATCCTGGAATTCCCTCTCAATGGCATTGTGGGTCAGGAGAAAGTGAGGACTGCAGATGCTGGAGATCAGAGTCAAAAGGTGTAGTGCTGGAAAAGCACAGTTGATCAGGCAGCATCTGAGGAGCAGGAGAATCAACATTTTGAGTATAAAGTCTTCATCAGGAATTCCTCATGAAGGGCTTCTACCTGAACATTGACTGTCCTGCTCCTCAGCTGCTACCTGACTGGCTGTGTTTTTCCAGCACTACACCTTTTGTCTCTGATCTCCAGCATCTGCAGTCCTCACTTTCTCCTGACCCACAATGCCACTGAGAGGGAATTCCAGGATTTTGATTCTGCATCGTGGGTCAACCCGCAGCAGGTGGACTGCTGCGGTTCAGGATGGTAGCTGACCACCACCTTCTCAAGGGGCACCTAGGGACAGGCAATAAATGCTAGGCCCAGCAGCAACGTCCATATTTCACAAATGAATTGTAAAAAAAAGTCACAAAAATATGCTTTACATCAGATAATTGCAAATTATTTTTCGAAAGTAGAAATTAATATGTGACCTGAGCTTACAATCAATGATGGCAATCAAATTGCTTCACTTTACCTTCCAAATTCCAACCCTTTGAGACAGTGGCTCTATTTCTCCAAACGATAGTAGCTGAAGATGATTGAGTAAACAAGATATCCTATTCCTATTAGCAAAAGGGTCAAGACCATCACCAGGGATACTTTATTGGCTGGGAATGAACCATTAAGCATTAATGGGACACTGGGACTCTGACTGAGCGATTCCTGAATGTGAACTAATCAAGTTACAAGCATTACTTTATACCACAATTTATAGATGTGACTGGCTGATTGATCAGTGCTACCAGAGACAGTAAGTCTGGGCTCTCTGCGTGGTCAGAGAATCATTCTTTGAGATATTAAATTGGAGTCCAATTTTGTTCTATTTGAAGGAGAACAAGGAATTCTATCGGTGTCCTAGTGAACGTTCCTCTCTTTGTCTATTCCAATGAATGCAGGATGAGCCAGTTTTACATGAAGCCTGCTTTGTATATGTGCAAATTGGTTTGAAACATTTCCCTCCAGAGCATTAGCATACATGTTGTCACAAATGTTAATTTTGCTTTGCATATTCATTCCACATGAGGTACAGTTTGCTCCTGTTGCAAAATTGACATGTATATATTTTTGAAACCAGGATGAAGGACTTGTGTTACATAGATCAAGAGGCTACAGAAACTGAGAGGACATTTAATTGGTTCAAAACTACTATTTATTTCATGAAAATCATTTTAAAGAGAATATCTGCACTGGCTGAAGTGTCAGGAGCCTTCCAATAACATTACTGGACGAATCCTCAACTTCAGCATTTCAGATGGGAGAATTGAAATTTAACTAAATCTGGTTTAATGTCAGTCAGAAGAACCATGAAACTGGCAGACTGTGGTTTAAAAACCTATCGGATTTACTGATTCAGGGGAGGAGACCAAGCCCACAACAATGTGGGTTACCCCTCACTCCCTCTGAGATGGCTTTGCAAGGACCATCCAGGCAGATTTTATCAGCAAAGCTTATAATCGCAAAATGATAATGCAGATGACCCAGGTTTAATGTAATTGACAGAAGATGATGATCAGATTTTATGTTTTATTCAGTGAGATGTTATGATTGGGAACGTGCTGCCTGTGAAAGCAGTGGAAACAGATTTAATAACTTTGCAAAAGGCAGCAGCAGTTGTAGAAATGATTGAGAATGGTACAGTTGGAACTAGAGAAGGGATGGGATATGGATGTAGATTTAATTGACAAGAGAAAGACTTGCATTTTTAACGGTGACTCTCATGATCTTGAGATGGCCTCAGGATGTCACTAAGTGTTTTGCTGCCAATGAGACGCATTGGAGATGAGATTGAGTGCATTCCAACAGCAATTTACACACAGCAAGCGTCCACACAAAGCAATATAGATAATGAGTACGTCAGTGATGCTGGCCAAGGGAGAAATGTTGGCCAGGTTGTGGGGAAGAGCCTTCTTGCAATCAAACTAATGATTTGGGGATCTTCTGTGTGCACCTGACAGGGCAGACGGGCCTCAGTTTAACATCTCATCCAATCGCTGACAGTGCTGCACTCCCACCGGACTGCGCTGTTGTATCAGTCGAAATGATTGTGCTCAGGCCTGTGGACCCAGTGAGTATTCCCCACTCAGAGACCAGTGAGTATTCCTCACCCAGAGACCAGTGAGTATTCCCCACTCAGAGACCAGTGAGTACTCCCTACTCAGAGACCAGTGAGTACTCCCCACCCAGAGACCAGTGAGTACTCCCCACCCAGAGACCAGTGAGTACTCCCCACTCAGAGACCAGTGAGTATTCCTCACCCAGAGACCAGTGAGTAATCCTCACCCAGAGACCAGTGAGTATTCCTCACCCAGAGACCAGTGAGTACTCCTCACTCAGAGACCAGTGAGTATTCCTCACCCAGAGACCAGTGAGTACTCCTCACTCAGAGACCAGTGAGTACTCCCCACTCAGAGACCAGTGAGTACTCCCCACCCAGAGACCAGTGAGTATTCCTCACTCAGAGACCAGTGAGTATTCCCCACCCAGAGACCAGTGAGTACTCCCCACTCAGAGACCAGTGAGTATTCCTCACCCAGAGACCAGTGAGAATACCTCACCCAGAGACCACTGAGTACTCCCCACATGTGGCCAAAGTTGGCACCTTTTTAGTGAACACGTGTACGCTCACAGCTGCTTCTGACCGAAACAAAGAGGATAGTGAAGACACTGTAGCCAGTGACAGTGAGATTCATGTCAATGGATAATGCTTCTCGTGTACTGTTTCGGGTAAGGAACTGCTCATTTGCAATGTGAATGGGTTGAGTGATGGGGATCAGACCTATGAAGTGTTCTTGTGAAGACAGCACTTTGGCGAGGCCTGCAATAGCCTGTTGCTGTTTTTGGCTCTCTGAATTCGCAGGAAGAGTGGGACTGTTGTTTTTCTCGGGAGCTGCCTCGTTTATGCAGGAAGAAACTCTCTGAGTTCATTGTGTCAAGTGTCAGGTCAGCCTATCAGCACAAAACTGTGTGTCCAACAAAAGCAGATCCCAGGGAATTGAGAATCCCTAGCATTGAATGGAAAAGAGTGGATCTCACCCCTCCCTGCTGAAGTGATCTGATGTAGCCGTAAATCACGAGGAGCGAGGTCATCTCCGAACAAATAGGACTTCACATTTTGCATAACTGTGAGAAAGAACGGTCACGGTAGAGGAAGCCATTTTAAAAAAAACATTCATGGCTTTTTTTTAATTTTCTTTGACTGCCAAATAACTTCTCCTCCTTGCATAGCTGGAGGAGAGTTTCTAACATCTGCTGGAAGTAATTGTTTTCATGAGGTCTTTTTTTGATCTGAGCTTCTGTCTCTCCCCTCCCCCACCCCCACCCCCAGTAAGCCGGGAGGCTGTATCTGTGAGACCCTCCAGTTGTGTGAGCACCATGTAGCATGAGGTACTCTTTAATCGCCATGATACCAGAGCAAGCGTCTCCTTATTTTCCAGGCTGGCAATGCATCCCCCATTATTTAGAGTTGCTTGGTCATGCAGAATATTGTTTAAAGAGAGGTGTGTTCCTAAACTTGTGTCTTTGTCTTCTGTTCACTGCGACAAATGCAAGAAAACCTAATTTCAATTGATTGTTCTGGTGGAGTAGTGGACAGTGTGGAAGAATGTTACAGTTTGCAGGGGGACTTGGATAAACTGCAGAATTGGGCTGGGAGGTGGCAAATGGAGTTCAATGGAGCTAACTGTGAGGTGATGCACTTTGGAAAGACTAACAGGAAGGCAGAATACTGGGTCAATGGAAAGATTCTTGGTAATGTGGATGTACAGAGGGATCTTGGAGTCCATGTACATAGATCCCTGAAAGTTGCCACCCAGGTGGATAGTGCTGTTAAGAAGGCATACGGTGTGTTGGTTTCCTTCATAGAGGGATTGAGTTCCGGAACCGCAATACCATGCTGCAACTATACAAAATGCTGATGCGGCCACACTTGGAATACTGTGTACAGTTCTGGTCCCCATATTTCAAGAAGGATGTGGAAGCATTGGAAAAGGTGCAGAGGAGATTTACCAGGTTGTTGCTTAGTCTGGAGGGAAGGTCTTATGAAGAAAGACTAAGAGATTTGGGTCTGTTCTCATTGGAAAGAAGAAGGCTAAGAAGGGTATGTCTCTTGATAGAGACATACAAGATGATCAGAGGATTAGGTAGGGTAGACAGTGAAAGTCTTTTTCCTAGGATGATGACGTCAGCTCTTACGAGGGGGCATAATTACAAATTGAGGGGTGATAGATTCAAGACAGATGTCAGAGGCAGGTTGTTTACTCAGAGAGTGGTAAGGGCATGGAATGCCCTACCTGCTAATGTAGTCAACTCAGCCACATTAGGGAGATGTAAACAATCCTTAGATAAGCACATGGATGATGATGGGATAGTGTAGGGGAAATGAGCTGAGAATAGTTCACAGGTCGGAGCAACATCGAGGGCCGAAGGGCCTGTTCTGCGCTGTATTGTTCTATGCTCTATGATATGCAACAGCAGGAAATTCCAATGAGGGGTCACTGGACTCACCACGTTAACTCTGTTTCTCTCACCACTGATGCTGCTGAGTTTCTCCAGCATTTGCAGTTTTTAAAATTTTATTATAAAGTCAGAGTCACACGGCACAGAAACAGACCTTTTAGCCCAACATGTCCATGCCAATTAGGTTTCCTAAACTCAACAAGTCCCATTTGCCAGCACTTGGCCCATGTCCCTCTAAACCCTTCCTATCCAGATGTTTTTTAAATGCTGTAATTGTATCAGCCTCCACCACTTCCTCCTGCAGCTCATTCCATACACACATGAAAATGTTCCCCCTTATGTCCTTTTTAAATCTTTCCCTTCACACCTCAAACCTATGCCCTCTAGTTTTGGACTCCCCCACCCTGGAAAAAAGATCTTGACTATTTACCCTATCCATGCCCCTCATGATTTGATAAACCTCTATAAGTTCTTCCCTGAGCCTCCAACACTCCAGGGAAAAGCAGCCCCAGCAGAAAGTGAGTGCTGATTAGTTTATAAGTTGACTCTGATTGGTTGAGTATTGGTTTCTCTATAGCAATGTGAAGCTGTAGAGCGTCCAAGTTCCATAGCAACACCTCAGCCAATCAGCGATCCCCCTCATGTCGTACAAATTGTTGAGATGGTTTGAAATTTGGCATTTTTGCATTTGTCCTGATTGAGTACGAGATGAAAAGCTGCAGAATCCTATCTCTCCTTTCAACTACCATTATTCCTTGAACCATGTGTTACATTTAACTGGCAAATGAAAAGCAAACATTATGTTCAGGGGCTGATTTAGCAGATGAAGGTGATCTGTGATCTTGTCTATTTATCTCAATGTCATTCATGAGTGAATGGAAGCTAACAGGTAACTGAAATCTGCCAGACCATTTTGTGAGCAGCCTGGGCTCAGTTTGTAGTATATTAGCTGGTTCACAATTGGTGGAATTTTTTTTCTGTTAAGCTTTCTTCTTGCTGCTGAGATAAAAGATTGTGGGTTCAAGTCCTACTGCAGAATGTTGAGCCTATATCCTGCACTGACAGTCCTGGTGACGTACTCAGGTTGTGATGTTGGAAGTATAACTTACAGATGAGACATTAACCTGATACCTCAAGACAGAAAAGATCCCATAGAGTCATAGAGATATACAGCACAAAAACAGACCCTTCTGTCCAACTCATCCATGCCAACCTAATCTACTCCCACTTGCCAGCATTTGTCCCATATCCCTGTAAACCCTTTGTATTCATGTACCCATCCAGAAGCCTTTTAAATGTTATAATTGTCCATCACTTCCTCTGGTAGCTTGTTCCTGAAGAAAAGTAGAGGGTTTTCCCCAGTGTCCCGATTAATATTTATCTCTCAGCCAACATCATAAAAATATCTGGTGTCTATATTGGCTGTTACATATCAAAGAATCCCTACAGTGTGGAAACAGGCCCTTCAGCCCAACAAATCCACACCAACCCTCCAAAAAGTAACCCACCCAGACCCATTCCCCTACCTTATATTTATCTCTGACTAATTCACCTAACCTACACATCCCTGAACACCGTGCACAATTTAGTCTGACCATTTCACCTAACCTGCACATCCCTGAACACCGTGGACAATTTAGTCTGGCCATTTCACCTAACCTGCACATCCCTGAACACCGTGGACAATTTAGTCTGGCCATTTCACCTAACCTGCACATCCCTGAACACCGTGGACAATTTAGTCTGGCCAATTCACCTAACCTGCACATCCCTGAACACCGTGGACAATTTAGTCTGGCCATTTCACCTAACCTGCACATCCCTGAACACCGTGGACAATTTAGTCTGGCCAATTCACCTAACCTACACATCCCTGAACACCGTGGACAATTTAGTCTGGCCATTTCACCTAACCTGCACATCCCTGAACACCGTGGACAATTTAGTCTGGCCAATTCACCTAACCTGCACATCCCTGAACACCGTGGACAATTTAGTCTGGCCATTTCACCTAACCTGCACATCCCTGAACACCGTGGACAATTTAGTCTGGCCAATTCACCTAACCTACACATCCCTGAACACCGTGGACAATTTAGTCTGGCCATTTCACCTAACCTGCACATCCCTGAACACCGTGGACAATTTAGTCTGGCCATTTCACCTAACCTGCACATCCCTGAACACCGTGGACAATTTAGTCTGGCCAATTCACCTAACCTGCACATCCCTGAACACCGTGGACAATTTAGTCTGGCCATTTCACCTAACCTGCACATCCCTGAACACCGTGGACAATTTAGTCTGGCCAATTCACCTAACCTACACATCCCTGAACACCGTGGACAATTTAGTCTGGCCATTTCACCTAACCTGCACATCCCTGAACACCGTGGACAATTTAGTCTGGCCATTTCACCTAACCTACACATCCCTGAACAACGTGGACAATTTAGTCTGACCATTTCACCTAACCTGCACATCCCTGAACACCATGGACAATTTAGTCTGGCCATTTCACCTAACCTGCACATCTTTGGATTGTGGAAGAAAGCCCACACAAGTAATCGCCCGATGCGGAAATCAAACTTAGGTCCCTGGCACTGTGAGGCAGTAGTGCTAACCACTGAGCCAATGTACTGCCCCCCCCTACTGTAAAGATGATAAAAACTTGACTGTATTTTATATCTGACTTTAGTACTGGGACTGAAATGGTTTTGAATAGAAAGAACACTGGCTTGTAAAGGCTGCGGCAATCCCTTGATCACAGGTTGGTCAAGTCTGGAAAAAGATGGTATGAACCAAAACTGCAGTTTATCAGATGTGCTAAAGTGTTGCAGGTGTTTTTATTTCCATCCTTTCGTGAATTTTCATTGTATTGAAAGTTGTCACCTCACCTCCAATGATTGAACCTGAACAAGTACAACTTCCATGGATCGATTACCCAAAACCAGCCCATCTCTCAAGAAGCCCTTTGTGGCCGAACACTAGAGATGGATTTGTGACTGGTACTAGCGAGATAAAGGCTTCTCTCAGCCTCTCGTGAAGGAAGAAAAATGCCCAGTAACATAACTGATCTTTAAAAGAAACACCAGAACACTGAAAGCTCAAAGGACAACTGGATTCTTCATTCCAGCTGAAGACTGGGCTCCAAGTAAACAACTGGGTGTCTTGGGAATGAGACTCTAACCCAAAAACTTTAAACTAGAGAGTTATTTCATCTATTGTACCAGGCACTATCTCCTCTTAGCCTTGTGCCCACGTGTATCTGCCTGATGTTGCCTCTTTATCTGCTAACTGCAATGAAATGATAATCAAATTGCTCTTTCTGTCAATCAGGAGAGCCCTGTAATCGGCTCCTGGCTGGTACAGTAGGCGTTGAGTAGTTACGTTTTTATTAGACAGAAGTATGGCCTCATGCAGAAAAGAATTGTCGTGGCTGACTAAAGGAGGATAAATAACTGGATCTGATTCACTCCTTGAATTTCCCACGGCCAATCCACCCTAACCTGCACATCTTCAGCCTGTGGGAGGAATCCCTCGCAGACACTGGGCGAATGTACAAGCTCCACACAGTGTCCCGAGACTGGAATCGAACCGGGGTCCCTGGTGCTGAGAGGCAGCAGTGCTCACCACCCCCCCACTCCCCCAACTTTATCACCTGCATCACCTGCACTTCCAAAATTACCTCATTAACTGCAAAACACATTGGGGTGTCTTGATGATGTGAGATACACTTTGGAAATTTAAAAAAAATTTCCATTTGCTGCAAGAGAAGGGATACCTGATGCAGTGAGATAAATATATTGGGGTGGCACGGTGGCTCAGTGGTTAGCACAGCTACCTCACAGCACCAGAGACCCTGGTTCGATCCCAGCCTCGGGACACTGTCTGTGTGGGGCTTGTACATTCTCCCCCTGTCTGCTTGGGGTTCCCCCCACAGGCTGAAGATGTGCAAGTTAGGTGGATTGGCCGTGGGAAATTGCCTGTAGCGTCTAGGGATGTGCAAGTTCGACTGTAGTAAATGCAGGGTTACGGGGATAGGATCATGGGCTGGGTCAGTGCAGACGTGATGGGCTGAATAGCCTCTCTCTGCCCTGCAGAGATGCTATGATTCAAATAAAGCTCCTGAGCATGGTCTAATCTAATAGATATTTGGTGACTGATTTAATCTCACATGGGATTCCAACAGTATTAAGAATCATGAGAGCAAAGCATAAACTTCAATGTCTCATCTCAGAGATTAGATTAATGCCTTGAAATCATTAAACAAAATGGTCATCCCATCCTGACTGACTTTAGGGAGTTTTGTTCTGGTGATGCAGATTATTCACTGACCTGACCCCTCCCCCCCACCGACTCTGAGATTCAGTGCCATCACCATGGATACACAGGCAGGAATCACATGGTGCTCACTTGGCCTGAGTGCAGATGATGCTATAAAGTGTTCAAAACTTGACCAACCCGTGGTCAAGGGATTGCTGCAGCCTTTCCAGGCCAGTGTTCTTCCTTTTCAAAACCATTTCAGTCCCAGGTATTAAAGTCAGATATACAGTACAGTCCAATTTTTATCATCTTTACAGTAGGATATGTAACAGCCGATACATATACAATGATAGCAACAGATAATCCATTTTTATGATGTAGGTTGTGGGATAAGTATTGATCAGAACACGAGGGAGAACCCCTCTACTTTTCTTCAGGAATGAGCTGCCAGAGGAAGTGATGGACAATTACAGCATTCACTTGCAGCAAATCTCTGGGCTGATTATATGTCCTCTTTTCTATCAGTTAGATTTTTTTTTAAATTAAGTGGTAAGTGTTTCTGCTTGTGGGGGGGAGCCACTGGTCATGTTTTTTTAAAAAAAATTCATTCACGCGATGAGAGCTGGCTATGTCAGCATTTGTTATCTGTTCCAGAGGGCAGGTAAGAGTCAACAACATTGCTATGGGTCTGGAGTTACATGTAGGCCAGACCAAGTAAGGATGGCAGTTTTCCTTCCATAAAAGGAATTAGTGAACCAGATGGGTTTTTCCAACAATTGGCAATCATCAGACTCTAAAGTCCAGACGTTTATTGAATTCAAATTCCACCATCTACCATAGCAGGATTTGAACCCTGGTACCCCAGACATTACTGGAGTCTCTGCATTATTAGTCTAGCAATAATACTGTTAGGCCATCATCACCTCTTACACAATTATGTGCTTCTCTGATCATTACATAAACATAAACACAAGTTAAAAAAAAATTTCCTCCTGAGGGTTAGCCGGAAGATTTGGGAAGGCTATGCCAACAGGAAGGCAGTCTGGGCTCCACGGGAGGTCAGTACCCACTTGGTGACTCAAGAGAGGGTTACAAGGGAGCAGAGGACCTGCTGACCTTAACCAGGGTGTGTCTCATTCTTTCCTTGATGTTTCATGTCTCTAAGAGTGTGAGCTGGCATTGTGAGGTTACCACTGGAGACGTGGAGAAAGTGAGGTCTGCAGATGCTGGAGATCAGAGCTGAAAATGTGTTGCTGGAAAAGTGCAGCAGGTCAGGCAGCATCCAAGGAACAGGAGATTCGACGTTTCGGGCATAAGCCCTTCTTCAGGAAAGGGCTTTACCACTGGAGACGTGCCAGGTTGAGTCAATGTCTGCCACTTCATTGCAGCGACCGGTGTTGCACAATTGGCACCACAGTGGCACTACCTCTCACCCATATGCCAGAGTTCACTCTGAAAGCACAAAGGAGCTCAAACACCCGGCCGTGCCGCACTATCACCTCACTGACCTCATTACGACCTAGAGAGTGTACCCCTCAGGTAGCTTTCCATCTGAATGGACATGGGACAAGGATACAACCACACACTTGGCTTCTGGACCAACAGCTCTCAGGGACACACATTGAAGAATACTTTGTTGTTTCTCATTGACTTTAACTCATTAGTGACACTAAGCCACATTTCATTGAGGACCCTCTAACTCAGAACTGTCCTTCCCACCAAACCACATTGGTATTAGTAACACACTGAGCCAATCACAGCTCTAAGGGTTGCCATCTATCTCTGTATCTATGCATGCAGACACAGTGTTGTCATGCCCCTGTCACTGTCTCTTTGTCTGTAAGGGTAAAGATGAGCATGTTACATGTGAATGTGCCCAGGTGCATGAACATGAGGCTCTTGACCTTCTTCAGGGAGCAGGTTGTTGAGGTGCTGGGATAGCAGGGGGAAAGGGCTAAAGGCTGGGTTGGATATCTCTAACAGGAACACCTCCAATCAGATCAAGCAGTTGTATATCACTGAGACCTTCAGTCAAGGTGATAGCTCCTGCCTCTAACAACTCTCCTTACATTGCTCTACACAGCCTCCAGATTCGAAAAGGAAGAAACATAGAATCCCTACAGTGTGGAAACAGGCCATTCAGCCCAACAAGTCCACACCGACCCCCTGAAGAGTAACCCACCCCTACCCTATTACTCTACACTTACTCCTGAGACTGGAGAAACTGGGGATTTGCTTTCGTTGAGACAGAGAAGGTCATTATGATATTGGATAGGGCTGTTCAATATCAAGGCAGGTTTGAGAACCCATTTTCATGAACAGAAGGACAAGTAACCACAGGACAGAGTTCATGGTGATTACGACAGAAATAGGCAGCATGAGGGAAGACATTTCTAAGCCATGTGTTGTGTTCCCATGTCCATTGACTAAAAAGGTGAATGGAATATTTAATCATCGTTTTCAAAAGGAAATCAGATAAATATTTGAAATGACAGAAAATTACTGGGGCCTTACTGTGCAAACTTTGGTCTTGTAGTTTAGAAAATTATAACAAAGACTACACTTGTAAGTGTTGGCTGTAAAAGGATTTGGCGTGATTTAATGATGTGATGTAAATTCTTGTATCTATTGATCTATTGAGCTAAATGTTCTGTCTTGCTTTCAACCTAGATCACATCTGAATGTGTGGCACATTTGTTACAGATATTTTCTAAACAACCTGGTGGCTCAGTGGTTAGCACTGCTGCCTCACAGCACCCAGGTTCGAATCCAGCCTCGGGTGACTGTGTCTGTATGGAATTTGCACATTCTCCCCTTGTCTGTGTGGGTTTCCTCTGGGTGCTCTGGTTTCCCCCCACAGTCCAAAAGGATGTGCAGGCTAGGGTGAATTTGTCTTGCTAATTTACCAACAGTATTCAGAGATGTGTAGAGCGCACTCTCCACACACCACCCCCCAGGTCTCTCTCTCTCTAACAGCCCCTTGGACCTGCCTCTAAAGAGGAACAATCCTGAGCCTCAGAGATGACCATGTCAATGCCTTCCTCCCTGCCCTTCCCCAGCCTCGGGGGTGTCACCTCAATGGGTGCTCCTATCAGAGTCAGCTCAGGGTCACAGACATGGGGCCACAGCCAGGAGGAGGGTGGAGCTCACACCCTTCAAAGGGTCAACCTCTACTGCCCATGTGCCAAGACTTTCACTTGAGAGGCATGGATACACCAACTGATTGGCTGGGTGAGGTGCTATTGCCCATTGAGGGGGAAGAGGAGTGTCAGACCGGGCCCCGTGGGGAAGCCGTCCTGGGATATTCCAGACGTGCCTGGTTGTCTCCCTCTGTATTTCCAGCCCCTGCCCAGCCAGACGGCGGTCTCTCCAGGGGGCCACCAGAAGGTGCCCACCAATATCATCTGAGACAATCAGGCGAGGCACTCAACATGTTTCCTCATACTCAGTCACAGATGCCAAGTAGCAGTCAGCTACCAGATTAGGAAGAGGAAGAGTAGACAACATGGCAGTCTCATTGGGTGCACAGATGTCAACCTGCTGCCCAGCTCCACACTTGACACAAATATAGCACTTTGTACGGCAGTCTGCAGTGGCCCATTTCACTGCGGTGAAGTGTTGGACTATTTAAGATTTCCCTGACGTTGTCCTTGTGGGTACTGATCACTGTGCCAGCTCACACGTGGGCATCATGTGCAAACTATGTTGATGCTGTCCTCCCAGCTGCCCTCTGGAAAGCTCTGGAATGTTTGGAATTTGGCAACCTATCAGCTTGGGGTATTTCCTCTCTCTCTGTCTCTGTAATAGACAAATAACCCTTACATAGTGAAGCCCAGTTCCCATATTATCCTACATTATTCCTGTTCCTCTGTTTGTGTTGAATCAGATATCTTGAAGTTCATTAGCAGCTATTTATGGGAGCACAGACACACTCAGTTTAGGTTCTGTCCTTGCTGACTGACTACTCTGAGAGAGTGGGTGGCAATAAGTATTGCAGAAGTCAGAGTCAATAGATGTGAAGCCTAAAATGTTGTGTTTCCTGCTCCTTGGATGCTGTCTGACCTACTGTGCTCTTCCAGCTCTACATCGACTGACTCTGAAAGAGTGACCTGGAAGGTTGTGGGTCCATAATTGTCTTAAACTGCGCACTCTGGTACCGTTGTAAGAATGTGATAGATGCCCGGCCCATACCCCTGGGGAGATTTCCATTAACACCATCGCTTCTGCTTCCTTTCCAGATGTCATGGCGCCCACAGTACCGCAACTCCAAGTTCCGGAATGTCTACGGCAAGGCCGCCAGCCGAGAACACTGCTTCGACGGCATCTCCATCACCAAGAACGTTCATGACAACCACTTCTGTGCCATCAACCCCAGGTTCCTCGCCATTGTCACCGAGAGCGCTGGCGGAGGATCCTTCCTCGTCATTCCTCTGGAGCAGGTAGGAAGTGTTTCCAACGGCAACCCACAGCCCATGGTAACCCCTTTGCCCCCCACCCCGGCCCTGGCACCGCCACCACGACGCTGTAAATGGTGCGTCTGCTGTCTCAGAGCTCCTCCCACCCATACCGCCATCCCACTCCACCCCTTGGCAAAACGCAACAATCAATCAATGAACAAAACAGGGAGCGACTTGGAAAAACTCATGCAAACATGCCCAAATGGTGTTGTCGATGGGAAACAGGGGCTGCAGCTTCTGTTAGAGGGATTCGTGTAGCAACAGAGTTAGGAGGGGGCTGAGTGGGTGGGGAGGGAGACATGGGGGAAGGGAGTGAGGTGCTGTTTGTGGGATCTTGCTATGCAGTGATTGGCTGCATTGCCATTAGAGGAGCAATCTTTGCCACCTGTAGAGGGTCCCAGTTGTGAAACAGGCTCCGTGTTTGTGGGAGCGAGCAAGTTTGTGCTCTTTTTTTAAAAGATTTTTGAACCTATTTTCCGAACCATCCTGCTCCCACGCGTCTCTGGACCAGGTAGGGCATCAAGCTGGGTCTCCCAGTCCAGGAGTCAGGACGCTACCACGTCATCACAGGAGCCCCTCCCAGTATGTGATCTACCATGAGGCAGGGAGGATAGACACTGATGTGAACTGCTGAAGGGGGCGACAGATATTTCAGCTTTGAGAGTAATTAGGGATGGGCTGAAAATACTGACCTAGCTAACAACACCCACAGCCCGTACACAGGTCAGGAGGAGATGGGGGGTAAAAATGCTGAGATTTCTGTTTTACCTTCTCCACAGCCTTCCCCCCCCCCCCCGCCCACCCCCGCCATGTCTCTGTTCCAGATCGCTGGGGAGTTCAGGGTGAAGCCACGGCCAGATGGACAGTGGGCTAACTGATGGCCAGCTCAGTCCAGCTAGAACTCTGCTGTCTCTCCTCCCCCCACTGCCTCCTGCGAGGGAGCGTGGGGTGGTCTTGGGGGTGTTAGACAGCAGTTCAGGGGCTGGTTCACGTGATGACGTGGGAACACACATCCTGCAGTGGGAACCAAAGGACCAGGGAGCGCAGGCAGGTGGGGTTTAGTGGAAAGGTCGGTGACTAGACGGAAGGAAAGAGGCTGAAATCAGTGCTGAGATGGGTCAGGGGAGGAGACACACATTTTAATTAATAACTTTGTGGATTTATCAGGAGCAGGAGATCATAGAGATGGACAGCACAGAATGCTTCGGTCCAACTCGTCCATGCTGACCAGATATCCTAACCTATTCTAGCCTCGTTTCCCAGCACCTGGCCCATATCCCTCTAAACCCTTCCTATACATATCCCCATCCAGATGCCTTTTAAATGTTGTTATTGTACCAGCCTCCACCACTTCCTCTGGCAGCTCATTCTATACACGTACCACCCTCTGTGTGAAAATTTTGCCCCTTAGGCCTCTTTTATATCTTTCCTCTCTCACCCTAAGCCTGTGCTCTCTAGTTCTGGACTCCCCCATATGGAAAAACTTTGTCTATTTATCCTAGCCATGCCCCTCATGATTTTATAAACCTCTATAAGGTCACCCCTCAGCCTCCGATGCTCCAGGGAAAACAGCCCCCGCCTGTTCAGCCTCTCTCGAAAGCTCAAATCCTCCAACCCTGGCAATGTCCTTGTAAATCTTTTCTGAACCCTTTCAAGTTTCACAACATCCTTCCAATAGGAAGGAAAGCAGAATTGCACACAATATTCCAAAAGTGGCCTAACCACTATGTTGTACAGCCGGAATATGACCTCCCAATTCCTGTACTCAATGCTATATCCAATAAAGGAAAGCATACCAAACGCCTTCTTCACTATCCTTTCTCCCTGTGACTCTACTTTCAAGGAGCTATGAACCTGCACTCCAAGTTCTCTTTGTTCAGTAACACTCCCCAGGACCTTACCATTAAGTGTATAAGCCCTGCTCTGATTTGCCTTTCCAAAATACAGCACCTCACATTTTTCTAAATTAAACTCCTCAGCCCATTGGCCCATCTGATCAAGATCCTGTTGTAATCAGAGGTAACCTTCTTCGTTGTCCATTATACCTCCAATTTTAGTGTCATCTGCAAACATGCGGACAGTATTGTGGCTCAGTGGATAGCACTACTGCCTCACAGCACCAATGACCGGGGTTCAATTCCAGCCTCAGGTGACTGTGTCTGTGTGAAGTTTGCACATTCTCCCCAGGTCTGCGTGGGTTTCCTCCGGGTGCTCTGGTTTCCTCCCACAGTCCAAAGATGTGCAGGTTAGGGCGGATTAGCCATGAGAAATTGTCCATAGTGTTCAGGGGTGTGTAGATTAGGTGCATTAGTCAGGGGTAAATGCAGAGTAATAGGGTAGGGGAATAGAACTGGTGAGTTACTCTTCAGAGGGTCGGTATGGACTTGTTGGGCCAAATGGCTTGTTTCCATACTGTAGGCATTCTATGATTCTTTGAACTTACTAACTCTACCTCCTTTGTTCACATCCAAATCACTTATGTAAATGATGAAAAGTAGAGGACCCAGCAACAATCCTTGTGGCACTCCACTGGTCACAGGCCTCCAGTCTGAAAAACAACCCTCTATCACCACCCTCTGTCTTCTACCTTTGAGCCAGTTCTGTATCCAAATGGCTAGTTCTCCCTGTATTCCATGAGATCTAACCTTGCTAATCAGTCTCCTATGGGGAACCTTGTCGAACGCCTTACTGAAGTCCATATAGATCACATCTACTGCTCTGCCCTCATCAATCCTCTTTGTTACTTCTTCAAAAAACTCAATTAAGTTCATGAGACATGATTTCCTACGCACAAGATCATATTGACTATCCATGATCAGTCCTTGCCTTTCCAAATATTTGTACATCCTGTCCCTCAGGATTCCCTCCAACAACTTGCCTGCCACTGAGGTCAGGCTCACTGGTCTATAGTTCCCTAGCTTGTCCTTACCACCCTTTCTTAAACAGTAGCATCACGTTAACCAACCTCCAGTCTTCCGGCACCTCACCTGTGACTATCAATGATACAAATATCTCAGCAAGGGGCCTAGCAATCACTTCTCTAGTTTCCCACATAGTTCATGGGTACACTTGATCAGGTCCTGGGGATTTATCCACTTTTATCATTTCAAGACATCCAGCATTTCCTTCTCTGTAATATGGACATTTTTCAAGATGTCACCATCTATTTCCCTACATTCTTTCTCTTCCACGTCCTTTTCCACAGTAAACACTGATGCAAAATACTCCAGTGTCCACGTCTTATGTTTAGTGGATAACTTTATAATTCCCACCATAGGGGCTGTTATGGTGCAGTGGTAGTGTCCCTACCTTGAGCCAGACATTCCAGGTTTAAGCCTCAATGTGCTCCAGTGATGTGTGATGACACTCTGAAGAGATTGGTTAAAACATCACCCAGAGTGCCCACTGTGAGATGCTTCAGTAGATGGTGCACGGAACAGTCCAATCCCCTTTGAATGTATTTAACACACACACCCTTACCTTCCCACAGACTCCTCCATCCACTACACCCCACCAACGCCCCCCTCCCCCCCCCCCACACACACACAGACACAGACACTCACACAGACACTCACACAGACACTCACACAGACACACACACAGACACACACAGACACACACAGATACACACACACACAGACACTCACACAGACACACACAGACACAGACACACACACAAACACGCACACAGACACTCATACAGACACACACATAGACACTCACACAGAAACACACACAGACACTCACATAGACATACACACAGACACACACACAGACACACACACGCACACACAGAAACACACACAGACACTCACACAGACATACACACAGACACACAGACACTCACACTGACACACACACACACACTCACATAGACATACACACAGGCACTCAAACAGACACACACACAGACACACACACAGACATACACACAGACACACACACATTCACTTACACAGACACACACACAGACACTCACACATTCACTCCCACAGACACACAGACACAGACACACATACACTCACTCAGACATACACACAGACACACACACACAGACACAGATACACACACACAGGCGCAGACACACACAGAGCCACTCACCCAGACACACACGCAGCCACACACACAGTCACAGACACACACACACACACACACACACACACACACATAGATACACACAAACACACGCACACACAGACATCCACACACTTAGACACCCACACGGACAGACACCCACACACACTGGCAGAGACACATATACAAAGACACACACTCACATGCAGACAGACACACAAATTAATAATCTGCACTGAGTGAAACTAACACACAGCATGCTGGAGCCTGCTGGGTTTAGTCTGTCATTGATGAGTTTTGTCCCAGCAGGATGGAACTATCTACACTGGGGCCCCATGTTTAACACAAATTAATGTCAGTTTGAATGAATTCCCATGGAAACAAGAGCACACCCCATAATCAATGGGAGAGATAGGGAGGGAAATGGACCAAACGCAGGCAAATAGATCCAGATTAATTGTGTAAACTGGAAAGCACAGACAAGTTGGGCCGAAGGGCCTGTTGCCGTGCTATAATCCTCTGTGAGCTGTTGTCTGAGCTTTACCATTTTATTCTGTCCTGTATGTTTTGAGTGACTGAGGGGAGAGTGTTTTCGAAGCCCTGTGCTGTGCTCTTCTGTATTTCCCACACACCACCAACCCCCACCCCGCCTTCACCCACTGCCCTCACCCACCCCACTGCCTGTACCCACAGGGAACGCTGTTGCTGAAGCCCTGCTCAGTGCCAGACTGTGGGGCACAAGCTTAGCTTCCAGTTGGTGTAACAGGGGAAATGGGAGGTGACACCAGAGAGAGAGAGGGGAAGGCTGTGCTGGGAGGTTGGATTTGGCAGTGCACTGAGCACAGTACTCAGCAGGATACTAGGTCGGAGGGGGATGGATTGGACTGCGGGCAGACAGTTACCAGTGAGAGTGGGGCGAGGGAGAGACAGACACCAGTTACAGCCCACAGTTTCCAGGGCCAGACAGTGCCAACTCTGGGCGGTGAATGTGAAGGCAAACGTGGGTACTGCAGATGCTCGGAGATTAGAGTCAAGATTAGTGTGGTGCTGGAAAAGCACAGCAGGTCAGGCAGCATCCAAGAAGCAGGAAAAATCGACGTTTCAGGTAAAAGCCCTTCATCATGAATCAGTGCTGAATGTTGAGGAAGGTTCATTCTCAGGATGAAGCATTTTTAATTCATTCATGGAATGTGGGCATCACTGACTGGACCAGCATTTATTGTCCCATCCCTAATTACCCAGGGGGCAGTTAAGAGTCAACCACATTGCCTGTGGGTCTGGTGTCACGTGTAGGCCAGACCAGGTAAGGATGGTAGTTCCTTCACGAAAGGACGTTATTGAACCAGTTGGGTTTTTCAATGGAAAAGCCCAGCAGGTCGGCAGCGTCCGAGGAGCAGGGGAGTTGATGTTCCGGGCGTAAGCCCTTCATCAGGATGCTGCCTGACCTGCTGTGCTTTTCCAGCAGTATACACTCAACTCTGATCTCGAGCATCTGCATTCCTCACTGTCTCCGAGCTGATTTTAATCTCACGGCGAAGCCTCTTCCAGGGATGCCTACCTTGAAGAAGGTCTCCTCCTCTCTCTCAGTTACCTTCTCCCCAGCCCCACGCCCCTCCCATTGATCTCTCCACCCAGAGGCTCCCAGCCTCATTCCTGATGAAGAGCTCCTGCCTGAAACGTCGATTCTCCTGCTCCTCGGAGGCTGCCTGACCTGCTGTGCTTTTCCAGCAACACGCTCTCGACTCTGATCTCAGGCATCTACAGATCTCCCTGTCTCCCTGAGAGGTTGGTTCCCCTGGTGGGAGAGTCTAGAACCAGAGGGCATCCTGCCACAATAAGGAGTGGAACAGTTAAGATGGAGATGAGGAGAAATGTCTTCTCCCACAGAGTAATGAATCTGTGGAATTCTAAATAAGTATATTCAAGGCTGAGCGAGACATTTTTTTTTTAGATATTTTTATTAGAAATTTAACATTTTTACAAGTTTACAAAAGTAAACAAAACTCTCAAATACAAACATTGATATACAATTAACTCAAATATACAATAGTCAAAATTTAACAAAGGAACAAAAAGAAAAAAAACTGAAATATAAAAAAACAAAACTCAACTTTCTACTAATCTAACCTACAACGAGTCATGGGTTTGTAGAGTCCTGTTGGAGAAGCCTTGGTAAGTTGCTATAACAGCTTGTAGATGCATATAAAGAAAAAGTGGGCGGCACGGTGGCACAGTGGTTAGCACTGCTGCCTCACAGCGCCTGAGACCCGGGTTCAGTTCCCGACTCAGGCGACAGACTGTGTGGAGTTTGCACGTTCTCCCCGTGTCTGCGTGGGTTTCCTCCGGGTGCTCCGGTTTCCTCCCACAGTCCAAAGATGTGCAGGTCAGGTGAATTGGCCATGCTAAATTGCCCGTAGTGTTAGGTAAGGGGTAAATGTAGGGGTATGGGTGGGTTGCGCTTCGGCGGGTCGGTGTGGACTTGTTGGGCCGAAGGGCCTGTTTCCACGCTGTAAGTAATCTAATCTAATCGAGACAGATTTTTAATCTGTAGAGGTTATAGAGAAAAGGTGGGAAGGCAGAGTTGAGAGTAATCGGGTCAATGTTTGGAATCTGGTATGATTAAAGAGTCATAGAGCCATGCAGCATGGAAACAGACCCTTCGGCCCAACCAGTCCATGCTGACCATAATCCCAAACTAAACTAGTCCCTGCATTTGACCCTTATCCCTCTAAAATGTTTCCTATTCATGTACTTATCCAAGTGTCTTTTACCTGTTACCTGCATCCACTGCTTCTGCTGAAAATTCATTCCACACACGAACCACCCTCTGTGTAAAAAAAAAGCCCATTATGTCTTTTTAAAATCTTTCTCCTCATTTAAAAATAGAGTCGTACCAGACTTGAAGTATTAACTCTGTTTCTCTCTCCTCGGATGCCGCGTGTCTTACTGAGTTTCTCCAGCATTCTCTGGTTTTAATTCTCTTCAGTGTCCTGATTAATATCTGTCCCTCAGTCAATACAAAAGGGAAGGCGCAGGTTCCCTCTGGCTGTTAGTGAGTTGCAGCTTCCACCATTTGCTGTTTAAAGGGACAGGAGGTCATTGGTTCAAACTCAGGAGGTGCCCATTTAAAACAGAAATGTGGGAATTCATTTTTGTCATAATGCTCAAGTGTCTTTACAGCTTCCCCCGCAATTCAGAGTGTTTTTTAAGGCAGTGGGCAACAGATTCTCAGTAAACAAAAGGTGGGACGGTTCTTGGGGTATTTGGAATCAGACCAGCAACGGATCATATTGAGCGGCAGAACAGGCTAGAGGGGCGGAGTGGCCTAGCCTCACTCTCCTAACCCGTGACTACTACTTTTCCAGCAACAGTGAGCGGTCTTCAGGTGCCTCATTGGCTGCAGATCTCTGGAGCCTTCGGTGGTTGTGAAAGGTGATATATAAATGCAAATCCCTAATTCCAGATATGCAGCTTTTCGAGGTTGTGGGACTGAGAGAAATAGGGAAAGCAGCTGTTGTTAGCAACACTGTTGATTTGCATCGGATGGGGAGCAGTTGTAATTTTTAATTAAAACCATGCAAAGCCAGGAACTGCTTAAGTTTGGAAGGAATGATGAGAGGGAGGGCTGGTCACAACAGCCTGTCCATTGGTCAGCATCATCTCTGTAACTCCCATTTCTTTTCAAACCAGCTGGGTGAAGAGAGACAGGTGTCAGATAGATTACCCTACTTTTGAACTGGCATGAGGTTGAGAGAGTTCTGAAGAAGGGTCATTCGACCCCCAAACATTAACTCTGTTTCTCTCTGCAGATGCTGCCAGACCTGCAGAGTTTCTCCAACACTGTTTTTGTTTGAGAGAGTTCCAACTTTGGACCAAGTGTTGGTTTTACAGGCAACACCGCCACCCTGTGGAAGAACTATAAATAACAGTTGCACAGCATTTGCTCTCAGATCTCAATGGACTTGGAGCCATTACGCTTTCAAGTCAAGAAATACGGGTAGAAAAGAACTTTACATATTTCCCAGCTAATTTATTATAAAATATTTTCCCCTATTTATACTTTCTGGACAGTATGCTGTAAAACTAGTCTCCATTGATCAACATATTTACAGGCTGAGTGACAGGGGAGTGAGAGGTTCTGGATATCTTTTTCAAATGGCCATCATGGAAATGATGAACTGAATGGCCACCCTCAGCTCTATGGTTTTAGAAGCTAAGCATCTGCTAGACTTGGTTTTCTTTTATTAAGGAAGGACAGAAACTGCATTTACATAGCACCCTTCATAACTTCAGGATAGCTCAAACAATTTACAACCAATGAAGTTCTTTTGAAGCAAAATCTGTGTTAAAATTGTGTAATAACTTCCTCCCTGTTCCCTGCTGGTTGCAGCTCTCCCTTTGAACTTGTGCTGAATTAGGTGAAGCACATCACTGCCGACCAGTCCACTATGTGTTACCGGCCATTCAGATGTAACGGCTGTGCCTGCATTTTTAAAATTTGCTCATTCAGTGTTTCCCTGATTCCCTTCAGTGTGGAAACTGGCCCTTCGGCCCAACAAGTCCACACTGACCCTCCAAAGAGTAACCCATCTTCATTTCCCTACATTTACCCCTGACTACTGCATCTTACACTATAGGCAATTTAACTTGGCCAATTCACCTAACCTGCTCATTTTTCTACCCAGAGGGCAGTTAAGAGCCATTGCTGTGGGTCTAGAGTCACACGTGGGTCAGATCAGGTAAGGATGGCAGTATCTCCCCTCAGGGACAATAGTGAACCAGAGGGGCCTTCCCTACAATCAGCACATGGTCATCATTAGACTCCAAATTTTATCAAGTTCAAATTCCACAATCTCTTGTGGCAGGTTTTGAACCCGGGTCCCAGGGACATTATCTGGGTCCCTTCATTAACAGCCCATGAGGCCATCACCTCCTCAGTGTGCTGCTGTCCTTCCTCTCGACCCTACAGGTAACCCCTGACCTCACGTCCCATATCAGAGTCTGCAAGGACCCTACTCATTGCAAAACCCTGCTCCCCACACCCCGTCTCTACAGACACAAAGATTTGCTGCTCTCCTGCTGCTCTCGTTCCTAAAGAGTGATTTTTCAGAGGTATGGGCATTTGATAGAAATGTAAAGTACCTGACCCCAGTCCCCTCCCCCTCCTCCCACTGGGGTCCTGTGTGATTATTTCGAGGGGGTGTGGGGTGAGGGGCATATGGAGAGAGTTCCTCAACGCGCATCAAATATTAAGCACAAGATCTGGCCAATGATTGTGGGATCTTGCTGTGCCTACATTGGGTGCCACATTTCCTAGTCCCAAACAAGTGACGGGACTGCAGAAGTAATGTAAAGCGTCCTAGGACTTCTGGTATTTGTCAAAGGCCCTTGCTAAATGTACAACTTTATTTTCTGACCAGGCAATCATTAATCCTACCCAGCGTGAGAAGCCCATTTCCTCAATATTTTATTGTTTGTAAATTTCCTTTTCACTTTTCTCTCCCGCTGCCTGAACTGTGCCAGCAGGTTTAGATGAGCAGTGAGTCCCAAGCTGCCCCTCATGTGGGTGACACAATCCAGCCTGATTCAGAATGTTCTGTCCCTCTCAGTTACAGTCAGGGAGTCTGAGGGAATGCGGCACTGTTTTGGAAGCAACATTAAACTGACCCCCCAAATATCCTCAAAGACAAACGCTAAAGATCCCATAACAGTGGGGTGGACAACAGTGGCTCAGCAGTGCAGCTTCACAGCACCAGGGACCCGGGTTCAATTCCACCCTCTGTGTGGAGTTTACACATTCTCCCCGTGTCTGCACGGGGTTCCACCACAATTCAAAGAAATGCAGGGTAGGTGGATTATCCACACTAAATTGCCCCATAGCGTGCAGGGTAAGTGGATTAGCCACACTAAATTGTCCCATAGTGTGTGGGGTGGATGGATTAGCCACACTAAATTGTCCCAAAGTTTGCAGGGTGGATGGATTAGCCACACTAAATTGTCCCATAGTGTGCAGGGTGGATGGATGAGCCACACTAAATTGTCCCATAGTGTGCAGGGTGGATGGATTAGCCACACTAAATTGTCCCATAGTGTGTGGGGTGGATGGATTAGCCACACTAAATTGTCCCATAGTGTGCAGGGTGGATGGATGAGCCACACTAAATTGCCCCATAGCGTGCAGGGTAAGTGGATTAGCCACACTAAATTGTCCCATAGTGTGTGGGGTGGATGGATTAGCCACACTAAATTGTCCCAAAGTTTGCAGGGTGGATGGATTAGCCACACTAAATTGTCCCATAGTGTGCAGGGTGGATGGATGAGCCACACTAAATTGTCCCATAGTGTGCAGGGTGGATGGATTAGCCACACTAAATTGTCCCATAGTTTGCAGGGTAGGTGGATTAGCCACACTAAATTTCCCCATAGTGTGCAGGGTGGATGGATTAGCCACACTAAATTGTCCCATAGTGTGCAGGGTAGATGGATTAGCCACGCTAAATTGTCCCATAATGCGCAGGGCAGATGGATGAGCCACGCTAAATTGCCCCATAGTGTGCAGGGTAGGTGAATTAGCCACACTAAATTGCCCCGTAGTGTGCGGGGTAGATGGATTAGCCACACTAAATAGTCCCATAGTGTGCGGGGTGGGTGGATTAGCCACACTAAATTGTCCAACAGTATGCAGGGACAATGGATTATCCAAACTAAATTGCCCCATAGTGTGCAGGGTAAGTGGATTAGCCACACTAAATTGCCCCATAGTGTGCGGGGTAGGTGGATTAGCCACACTAAATTGTCCAACAGTATGCAGGGACAATGGATTATCCAAACTAAATTGCCCCATAGTGTGCAGGGTAAGTGGATTAGCCACACTAAATTGCCCCATAGTGTGCGGGGTAGGTGGATTAGCCACACTAAATTGTCCCGTAGTGTGATGGTAGGTGGATTAACCACACTAAACTGCCCCATAGTGCGCAAGGTAGGTGGATTAGCCACACTAACTTGTCCCACAGTGAGCAGGGTAGATGGATTAGCCACACTAAATTGCCCCATAGTGTGCGGGGTAAGTGAATTAGCCACAATAAATTGTCCCAAAGTGTGCGGGGTAAGTGAATTAGCCACAATAAATTGTCCCATAGTGTGCGGCGTGGATGGATTAGCCACACTAAATTGTCCCATAGTGTGAGGGGTGGATGGATTAGCCACAGTAAATTGTCCCATAGTGTGCGGGGTAGATGGATTAGCCACACTTAATTGCCCCATAGTGTGCGGGGTAGGTGGATTAGCCACACTTAATTGTCCGATAGTGTGCGGGGTAGATGGATTAGCCACACTAAATAGTCCCATAGTGTGCAGGGTAGGTGAATTAGCCACACTAAATTGTCCCATAGTGTGCGGGGTAGATGGATTAGCCACACTAAATTGCCCCATAGTGTGCGGGGTAGATGGATTAGCCACACTTAATTGCCACATAGTGTGCGGGGTAGGTGGATTAGCCACACTAAATTGCCCCATAGTGTGCAGAGCAGATGGATGAGCCACGCTAAATTGCCCCATAGTGTGCAGAGCAGATGGATGAGCCACGCTAAATTGCCCCATAGTGTGCAGGGTAGGTGAATTAGCCACACTAAATTGTCCTAGAGGGTGTGGGGTAGGTGGATTAGCCACACTAAATTGTCCCACAGTGTGCGGGGTAGATGGATTAGCCACACTAAATAGCCCCATTGTGTGCGTGGTAGGTGGATTAACCACACTAACTTGTCCCACAGTGTTCTGTTTAGATGGATTAGCCACACTAAATTGTCAAATAGTGTGCATGGTAGATGGATTAGCCACACTAAATTGTCCAACAGTATGCAGGGACAATGGATTAGCCACACTAAATTGTCCCATAGTGTGCGGAGTAGGTGGATTAGCCACACTAAATTGCCCCATATTGTGCGGGGTAGGTGGATTAACCACACTAAATTGTCCTACAGTGTGCGGGGTAGATGGATTAGCCACACTAAAGTGCCCCATAGTGTGCAGGGTAGATGGATTAGCCACACTAAATTGTCCCATAGTGTGCGTGGTAGGTGGATTAACTACACTAAATTGCCCCATAGTGTGCAGGGTAGGTGGATTAGACACACTAAATTGCCCCATCGTGTGCAGGGTAGATGGATTAGCCACACTAAATAGCCCCATAGAGTGCGTGGTAGGTGGAGTAACCACACTAAATTGCCCCATAGTGCGCGGGGTAGATGGATTAACCACACTAAATTGTCAAAGAGTGTGCATGGTAGATGGATTAGCCACACTAAATTGTCCAATAATATGCAGGGACAATGGATTAGCCACACTAAATTGTCCCACAGCGTGCAGGGTAGATGGAATAGCCACACTAAATTGCCCTGTAGTGTGCAGGGTAGATGGATTAGCCACACTAAATTGCCCCATAGTGTGCATTGTAGATGGATTAGCCACACTAAATTGCCCCATAGTGTGTAGGGTAGATGGATTAGCCACACCAAATTGCCCCATAGTGTGTAGGGTAGATGGATTAACCACACTAAATTGCCCCATAGTGTGTAGGGTAGATGGATTAGCCACACTAAATTGCCCCATAGTGTGCGGGGTAGATGGATTAGCCACACTAAATTGCCCCATAGTGTGTAGGGTAGATGGATTAGCCACACTAAATTGCCCGATAGTGTGTAGGGTAGATGGATTAGCCACACTAAATTGCCCCATAGTGTGTAGGGTAGATGGATTAGCCACACTAAATTGCCCGATAGTGTGTAGGGTAGATGGATTAGCCACACAAAATTGCCCCATAGTGTGTAGGGTAGATGGATTAACCACACTAAGTTGCCCGATAGTGTGTAGGGTAGATGGATTAGCCACACTAAATTGCCCCATAGTGTGTAGGGTAGATGGATTAGCCACACTAAATTGCCCCATAGTGTGTAGGGTAGATGGATTAGCCACACTAAATTGCCCCATAGTGTGTAGGGTAGATGGATTAACCACACTAAATTGCCCCGTAGTGTGTAGGGTAGATGGATTAGCCACACTAAATTGCCCCATAGTGTGTAGGGTAGATGGATTAACCACACTAAATTGCCCCATAGTGTGTAGGGTAGATGGATTAGCCACACTAAATTGCCCCATAGTGTGTAGGGTAGATGGATTAACCACACTAAATTGCCCCATAGTGTGCGGGGTAGATGGATTAGCCACACAAAATTGCCCCATAGTGAGTAGGGTAGATGGATTGGCCACACTAAATTGCCCGATAGTGTGTAGGGTAGATGGATTAGCCACACTAAATTGCCCCATAGTGTGCGGGGTAGATGGATTGGCCACACTAAAATGTCCGATAGTGTTTAGGGTAGAGGGATTAGCCACACTAAATTGCCCCATAGTGTGCATTGTAGATGGATTAGCCACACTAAATTGCCCCATAGTGTGCGGGGTAGATGGATTAGCCACACTAAATTGTCCCATAGTGTGCATTGTAGATGGATTAGCCACACTAAATTGCCCCATAGTGTGCGGGGTAGATGGATTGGCCACACTAAATTGCCCCATAGTGTGTAGGGTAGATGGATTAGCCACACTAAATTGTCCCATTGTGTGCAGGGTAGATGGATTAGCCACACTAAATTGCCCCATAGTGTGTAGGGTAGATGGATTAACCACACTAAATTGCCCGATAGTGTGTAGGGTAGATGGATTAGCCACACTAAATTGCCCCATAGTGTGTAGGGTAGATGGATTAGCCGCACTAAATTGCCCCATAGTGTGCGGGGTAGATGGATTAGCCACACTAAATTGCCCCATAGTGTGTAGGGTAGATGGATTGGCCACACTAAATTGCCCCATAGTGTGTAGGGTAGATGGATTGGCCACACTAAATTGCCCCATAGTGTGCGGGGTAGATGGATTGGCCACACTAAAATGTCCGATAGTGTTTAGGGTAGAGGGATTAGCCACACTAAATTGTCCCATAGTGTGCATTGTAGATGGATTAGCCACATTAAATTGCCCCATAGTGTGCGGGGTAGATGGATTGGCCACACTAAATTGCCCCATAGTGTGTAGGGTAGATGGATTAGCCACACTAAATTGTCCCATAGTGTGCATTGTAGATGGATTAGCCACACTAAATTGCCCCATAGTATGCAGGGTGGGTGGATTAGCCACACTAACTTGTCCCACAGTGAGCAGGGTTGATGGATTAGCCACACTAAATTGCCCCATAGTGTGTAGGGTAGATGGATTGGCCACACTAAATTGCCCCATAGTGTGTAGGGTAGATGGATTAGCCACACTAAAATGTCCGATAGTGTTTAGGGTAGATGGATTAGCCACACTAAATTGTCCCATAGTGTGCAGGGTAGATGGACTAGCCACACTAAATTGTTCAATAGTATGCAGGATAGATGGATTAGCCACACTAAATTGCCCCATAGTGTGTAGGGTAGATGGATTGGCCACACTAAATTGCCCCATAGTGTGTAGGGTAGATGGATTGGTCACACTAAATTGCCCCATAGTATGTGGGGTAGATGGATTAGCCACACTAAATTGTCCGATAGTGTTTAGGGTAGATGGGTTAGACACACTAAATTTTCCGATAGTGTGCGGGGTAGATGGATTAGCCACACTAAATTGCCCCATAGTGTGCATTGTAGATGGATTAGCCACACTAAATTGCCCCATAGTGTGCGGGGTAGATGGATTAGCCACACTAAATTGTCCCATAGTGTGCGTGGTAGGTGGATTAACTACACTAAATTGCCCCATAGTGTGCAGGGTAGGTGGATTAGCCACACTAAATTGCCCCATCGTGTGCAGGGTAGATGGATTAGCCACACTAAATAGCCCCATAGAGTGCGTGGTAGGTGGAGTAACCACACTAAATTGTCCCATAGTGCGCGGGGTAGATGGATTAACCACACTAAATTGTCAAATAGTGTGCATGGTAGATGGATTAGCCACACTAAATTGTCCAATAATATGCAGGGACAATGGATTAGCCACACTAAATTGTCCCACAGCGTGCAGGGTAGATGGAATAGCCACACTAAATTGCCCTGTAGTGTGCAGGGTAGATGGATTAGCCACACTAAATTGTCAAATAGTGTGCATGGTAGATGGATTAGCCACACTAAATTGCCCGATAGTGTGTAGGGTAGATGGATTAGCCACACCAAATTGCCCCATAGTGTGTAGGGTAGATGGATTAACCACACTAAATTGCCCCATTGTGTGTAGGGTAGATGGATTAGCCACACTAAATTGCCCCATAGTGTGCGGGGTAGATGGATTAGCCACACTAAATTGCCCCATAGTGTGTAGGGTAGATGGATTAGCCACACTAAATTGCCCGATAGTGTGTAGGGTAGATGGATTAGCCACACTAAATTGCCCCATAGTGTGTAGGGTAGATGGATTAGCCACACTAAATTGTCCCATAGTGTGCATTGTAGATGGATTAGCCACACTAAATTGCCCCATAGTGTGTAGGGTAGATGGATTGGCCACACTAAATTGCCCCATAGTGTGTAGGGTAGATGGATTAGCCACACTAAATTGTCCCATAGTGTGCATTGTAGATGGATTAGCCACACTAAATTGCCCCATAGTATGCAGGGTGGGTGGATTAGCCACACTAACTTGTCCCACAGTGAGCAGGGTTGATGGATTAGCCACACTAAATTGCCCCATAGTGTGTAGGGTAGATGGATTGGCCACACTAAATTGCCCCATAGTGTGCGGGGTAGATGGATTGGCCACACTAAAATGTCCGATAGTGTTTAGGGTAGATGGATTAGCCACACTAAATTGTCCCATAGTGTGCAGGGTAGATGGATTAGCCACACTAAATTGTTCAATAGTATGCAGGATAGATGGATTAGCCACACTAAATTGCCCCATAGTGTGTAGGGTAGATGGATTGGCCACACTAAATTGCCCCATAGTGTGTAGGGTAGATGGATTGGTCACACTAAATTGCCCCATAGTATGTGGGGTAGATGGATTAGCCACACTAAATTGTCCGATAGTGTTTAGGGTAGATGGGTTAGACACACTAAATTTTCCGATAGTGTGCGGGGTAGATGGATTAGCCACACTAAATTGCCCCATAGTGTGCAGGATAGATGGATGAGCCACACTAAATTGCCCCATAGTGTGCAGGGTAGATGGATTAACCACACTAAATTGCCCCATTGTGTGCGGGATAGGGGGATTAGCCACACTAAACTGCCCCATAGTGAGTGGGGTAGGGGATTAGCCACACTAAATTGTCCCATAGTGTGCAGGGCAGATGGATGAGCCACGCTAAATTGCCCCATAGTGTGCAGGGTAGGTGGATTAGCCACACTAAATTGTCCCATAGTATGCGGGGTAGATGGTTTAGCCACACTAAAATGTCCCATAGTGTGCGGGGTGGATGGATTAGCCTCACTAAATTGCCCCATAGTGTGCAGGGTAGGTGGATTAGCCACACTAAATTGTCCCATAGTGTGCAGGCTAAGTGGATTAACCACACTAAATTGTCCCATAGTGTGCAGGCTAAGTGGATTAGCCACACTAAATTGTCCCATAATGTGCAGGCTAAGTGGATTAACCACACTATAGTGTGCGGGGTAGGTGGATTAGCCACACTAAGTTGTCCCATAATGTGCAGGGTAGGTGGAGGGTCTGTGTGGACGTGATTGGCGAAATGGCCTCTTCTTGTGCTGTAGGGATTCTGTCCTCTGTGACACAGAGCAGCGAACTCCTGCCAAAGGTGTTGACATCGTTTTTGCCAATGGACACCATGGAAGGAGATTATTGTACCGGAAGGGCTTTGCAATGTTCTGAGGATGTGAATCAAAGGTCCTGCATAATACAAGATCTTTGACAGAATCTGTTCAGGAATAACCACCCTCTCTTTCTCTTCTATCTTAGACGGGCCGAATAGATCCCCTATACCCGAAGGTCTGCGGTCACCAGGGCAACGTGCTGGACATTAAATGGAACCCGTTCGTGGACAATATTTTAGCGTCTTGTTCAGAGGACTCCTCAGTGAGTGCTGCCATCAACGGTTTTACAGTCACAAAGCCGAGCTTTTCAAAGTCAATAATTCATATCGGAGAAACTCAATTTAAACCAGACATGAATGGCACCTCCTCAATCTGAGGAGTACGGGCAGGAACTGCCTCAGTGTTGGTCCCACACCCACACAGAGCTCATGTTGCTCTGCCTATGGACCACAGACAGCACCACTATGAGCACAACTGAAGGAGCAGGCACTCTGAAACGGTCCGTGCTGAGGGAGTGCTGCACTGTCAGAGAATCAGTGTTGAGGAACTGCTGCACTATGGGAGGGTCAGTGCTGAGGGAGTGCTGCACTGTGGGAGGGTCAGTGCTGACGGAGTGCTGCATTGTCACAGGGTCAGTGCTGAGGGAGTGCCGCACTGTTGGAGAGTCAGTGCTGAGGAAGTGCCACACTGTTGGAGGGTCAGTGCTGAGGGAGTGCTGCACTCCTGGAGGGTCAATGCTGAGGAAGTGCCGCACTGTCAAGGGTCAGTGCTGAGGGAGTGCTGCACTGTCGGAGGGTCAGTGCTGAGGGAGTGCCGCACTGTTGGAGGGTCAGTGCTGAGGGAGTGCTGCACTGCCGGAGGGTTGAGGCTGAGGGAGTGTCGCACTGTCAAGGGTCAGTGCTGAGGGAGTGCTGTACTCTGGGAGGGTCAGACCTGAGGGGGTACTGCACTGTCAAGGATCAGTGCTGAGGGAGTACTGCACTCTGGGATGGTCAGTATTGAGGGAGTGCTGCACTCTGGCAGGGTCAGTGCTGAGGGGATGCCACAATGTCAGAGGGTCAGTCCTGACGGGGTGCCACGCTGTCAAGGGTCAGTGCTGAGGGACTGCCGCACTGTCAGAGGATCCCTGCTGAGGGAGTGCCGTTCTGTCGGAGGGCCGGTACTGAGGGAGTGTGCACTGTCGGAGGGTCAGTGCTGAGGGAGCACTGCACCGTCGGTTGGTCAGTGCTGAGGGAGTGTTGCACTGTAGGAGGGTCAGTGCTGAGGGAGTGTTGCACTGTAGGAGGGTCCCTGCTGAAGGAGCATCGCACTGTTGGAGGGTCAGTACTGAGGGAGTGCTGCACTATCAGAGGGTCAGTGCTGAGGGAGTGCCGCACTGTTGGAAGGTCAGTACTGAGGCAGCACCGCACTGTCGGAGGGTCAGTGCTGAGGCAGCACTGCACTGTCGGAGGTTCAGTCCTGAGGGAGTGCTGCACTGTCGGAGGGTCAGTGCTGATGCAGCACTGCACTGTCGGAGGGTCAGTGCTGAAGGTGTGCTCTGTGACATTTGAGACATGAATTTTCTGAGCAGATGGTGGGAATGCCTACCCTCTCAGCTGGACAGTTTGATGAAGGGGCAGGGAATCCCCTCCCCACCTCAGCTCCACCTCTACCCCCATCCTCCCTCAATAAACATCAAACAAATCGATCACAAGGTGAACATCAGCCCAATGTGGCACCATCTGATTGTTCCTGCTGTCAATCTCCATTCGGTTTTTATCCAAACATTCCACAAGAAACAGGCAATTCCTTGAGGAATGAACGGAGCTGGATGATTTACAAATCAGTCATTAATGTTTTTGTGTTTAAGAATTCTGGTGTCAGCAAAGAGTTTGCAGATCAATTACAAAGTGAGATTTCAAGCCGTGGGGTTTATTTGCTGCTTTACAATCATTCACAGCAAGAAAATCCAAACTTGTTTTTGTCCTATTTTCCTGTCATTGCAAGGCTCCTGAGACTCTTGTTGGAATTACTGGATAATACATTGTAGTGGATCTTCCCTTTCTGAAGGGGTTGACTTGCCTGCACTCTGTTTGGCTTAATTTGACAAATGGAAGCCTTGTCTTTAATTATCCACTGACCTAGTTTTCAAACCTCACAGTGCATTAGATAAAGAGGTTCCTAATCACCTTCCTCTCTGTCTCTCACAATAAAAAATTCATGTTCAGCTCCCTGGCATTCTGTCATATCTCAGTGTGCCCTAAGCAAAGTGCTGGAAGTGGGGGATGGGTTCACTGCTGTTAGTTTGTGGAGTGGGTGATTCATTATCGAATTGTAAACTGTGTTAAAACAATGACTGCAGATGCTGGCAACCAGATTCTGGATTAGTGGTGCTGGAAAAGCACAGCAGTTCAGGCAGCTTCCGAGGAGCAGGAAAATCTCTGGATTAGTGGCGCTGGTGCTTGCTCTGTTGTCAACTGAGAGACGGGAAGGACAGCAGATGCTGGCAGCCAGAGCCTATGGATATGGGGCTGGAAGTTCACAACTGGTTGGACAGCATCCGAGGAGCAGGAAAGTCAACGTTTCTGGCTGAAACCCTTCCTCAGGATTACGCTGTGTCCCAGCAGTGTTAGTCTGAGCAGGTCACTGTTTCAGGAGTAAAAATATTCAGGGGGAAGCTGGGGACGGAGACGGGAGAGAAATCACTGGCCTTGGTGTTTCTCTTGTTTCTGTGTCTCTACTTCCCTTCCCCCTCCACCCCCTACCCCATCTGTCACCCTCTCCCTCACACCCATCAGAATTGGAAACAGCTGTCCATGTGATTTTGCTTTCTGGGGGCTATCTTGTGCCTTTCAGTGGCTCCTTTCTCATTTGCACTCGCTTGTTTATTCCATGGTGGGGAAACGTTGTAACAACAGCTTCTGAATTTGTGTTGCCGTATGGGATACTTAGCCAGACTTGGCAGCAGAATGAGAATAATTCACCAATATCTTGGAGAATGATCAGGCTGGAATAACCGGAGCCACAGCACGCAGTGAACGCGTTGACTAAACTCCCAGTTTGCACAATCACGGGCATACGTTAGGAATAACAGGAATTTGTCCAAAATACTTGACACACTTCCGCATGCAAACGGCCATCGCCCTAAAGGAACCTTCCACAAACACTGAGGTCATAGTTGATGCAGTTCCCTCTCACACGCACAATGCTGGCAGTTCCTACTCTAGTCACGGTGTCTCTAATCTTGATCTCCAATTAAATACAACAATTGACAATGTTCATTGCAATAGTGCCCCTGCACACTCCACCTCCAGCTGGTATTCAGATTTAAGCTGTAGATGTCACATGCATGGTTTTTGGTGCTTTTCAATTTTCCCAGCTCCAAAAAAACTGACTCATCATTTGTTTGCAGTTTTAAAACCGTTCTGACTCATCTACAGCCTCTGTGTCTTCATTTGGCATCTTACAGTCGCCCCTCTCCCTCTCCCACTGTCTTCCACCCTGCCTACTCCCTCTCTTCCTCTCACCCCATCCATCCCTTCCAGCCTCAATCTTTTTACCCCAGTCACTGCAGCCTCCTGCTCTCCCACACAACATCGATTTCTCTTTCTCACTCTCTCCTGCAGTGCTCTATCTCAAGCTCTCATTCTCCCCCTCTATACACATTCTTCCCCTCCCCACTCTCTCTCTCCCTTCCCTGTGCTGTCTACTTCTCTCTCTGACCTTCCCCACACACTACCTCCCCCATCCCATTCTGTCTCCCCCCTCCCCAGTCTCTCTCCTCCACCCTACTCTCTCTCTCCCCCCTCCCCACACACACTCTCTTCCCCCACACACACTCTCTCCCCTCCCCCCACTGACTCTGTCCCCCACCCCACTCTCTCTCTGTCCCCACACACTCTGCCTCCCCCACACCCCACTCTCTCCCCCCCTCCCCACACACTCTCTCCCTTCCCTGTGCTGTCTACTTCTCTCTCTGACTCTCCCCACATACTACCTCCACCACCCCATTCTGTCTCCCCCCTCCCCACACACTCTCTCTCCCCCACACACTCTCCCTCTCCCCTCCCCCACCCCCACTCAGACTCTCCCCGTACCCAGTCTCCCTCCTCAGGGGCTGCCTCTGTCCTGTACTTGCTGCGGACTAGGACTCCAGCCAGGCAGGGATGTCTCTGCTCATTGCTGGTCAGACATGAGGATGTGCGAGGCCTTCCACAGGTGACTGGACACACGAGGGACCCCCTGCTTGCCTGGGAATCCAGACTTTTCAGAGAAGAGGGGTGGGGGTGCGGCAAAGGAGAGGGATGGAGGAAAACTGAAAGCAATGTTCAGCCCCAGCACCTCACCTCGTGTCTGGAGTTACGAGGGGCACAAGAAGCAGCTTATTGAAGCGTCAGTAATGAGGGAGGGGAGAGGTAGGAGCTTTTGAAAGGATTGGAAGAAACCATTTTTCACCCGGGTGGTGAGGGTTGGGGAAAGATGTGTGTGGGGGAGTCTGGGATGCACTGCCTGGGAGGTGAATTGAGGCAGTACTGCGATAAACACTTGAAGAGTGTCATAACATTCGAGGCCTGGGCCTAGTGTGGGAAAGTGGGACCAGTGTAGATTTATAGTAGACTTGATGGATTGATGGGCATTTTCTGTATCATTCTCTGATTCTAAATAAATGTAACATCGGATAAAAACCCTAACAGCACTGGATGGGGAGGGGTGTTCCTGATGAGTTCAAAACTAGGAGCTAACGATTTAGGGGTATAGGGTTGACTGAGCTGAGGGGAAAATGTCTTCCCCCAGAGAGTGGGGAGCTTCTGGAAGTGTCTCCTACAGAAAGTGGTCGAGACCAAAAACATTGAATGTTTTCAAGATGGAGATGGATATCGGTCTGAGGGAATGGGGAGGAAATGGAAGCGTTGGGGGTGACAGAGTTGGATGATCAGACGTGATCATAGAGAACTGCGGAGCAGGCTGGAAGGGCTGAATGGCCACTCTTGCTCCTAGTTTATGCCCCTCTCCAAAGGGCTATTGAAAATGGAGCACTTGAAGGTTGTGGGAAGTTCTCAGACCATTGTGAAATAATCTAATTATTGTATTCAACAGGAACAGTGAGATCAGTAGGTAAGTACATTTCAGTTCATCTCCCCACTCCCCCTCAATCGCTTCAGAGTTGCTAAGGTGATGGATTCAAGCCATTTGCCCCCACATGGGGCATTTACACTTCAGTGTAAGTGACTGAATTTATTCCTAGGGTCTTTGTAACTTGACCTCTCACCCTCAATGGCTGTGTATTGTCCGACAGCCTTGCTTTATTTTTATGTCTGGAATATCTCTTGAACAATCAGGAAGAGGTTTCCAAGGAAGTAAAATCAGACACGGCCAGTTTTTCCTAAAGTCCCTGTGAACTTCTGTGAGCATCCAGGAGATTGATTCTCCAGTTTCTGGCAGTTCCGGGCCGACCCTGGGGTGTGTTGGTATTGTAGATTCTAGATGAAGTATTTACAGTGACTGGTATGAAGTTCAAGGGTCCCTGTATTTAAGAAAGGATACACTGGCATTGAAGGCATTTCAACAAGATTTAGCCAATAGATTCCTGGGGTGAAGGAATTGGCTTATCAAGAGCAGCTAAACAACTTTGTTCATTAGAGTTTGGAAGAATGAGGGGTGATCTTATTGAGACACTGAGGGGCTTGGACAGGGAAGATGGTTTTAGATTAGATTAGATTACTTACAGTGTGGAAACAGGCCCTTCAGCCCAACAAGTCCACACCGATCCGGCGAAGCGCAACCCTCCCATACCCCTACATTTACCCCTTACCTAACACTATGGGCAATTTAGCATGGCCAATTCACCTGACCCGCACATCTTTGGACTGTGGGAGGAAACCGGATCACCCGGAGGAAACCCACGCAGACACGGGGAGAACGTGCAAACTCCACACAGTCAGTCGCCTGAGGCGGGAATTGAACCCAGGTCTCTGGCGCTGTGAGGCAGCAGTGCTAATCACTGTGCCACCGTGCCGCCCATGGTGAGAAGGTGTTTCCATCAATGGGGAACATAATCACCAAATGAGAGTGCACTGAGGTAAAGTTGAGATGTATCGGAATTTCTTCTCTCAGAGAATGGTGGAGGTCTGGAATTCTCTATCCATGAGTGTTGTGGGGGCTAGATTGCTGAAAAAGGAGGTAGATTTGTGAAATATCGGGGAGCTGATGGCTATGAGGAGTTGGCATTGAAGGAGAGCTGAGTATTGGGACCCATCAGCCATGATTTTTTTGAATGGTGGGGCAGGAATCAGGGGAACCCCTAAGAATGTTTGGGTTGTGAAGAACGCTCACCAGATTTGAAAAGTTAGTGCTGTTCCTCCCTCTACAGATCCTGCTGAGATTTATTTTGTATTACCAGCATCTGTGGTATTTCACTTATGTTTGAAGATCAAATGTCCTTCTCCTGCTCCTATATCTTATGTCCTTAACAGGTGACCCAAATTTGAAGGTCAGAGAGTCATTGGGACATAGGAGTCCATTCAGCCCATTGAACTCATACCATCTCTTTTCAAGGTAATCCAATCGATTCTCTTGTCTCTTCCCTCGTTCTGTCCCCATGATCTTGCAAGTTGATCTCCCAGATGCTCCCAACCAGTTTCCTTTTGAAATCATTGACTGTCTCATCATCCACCACTTTCACAAACAGCCCATCCCAGATTGTTAGCACTTGTGGAATAGGATCAGTGTAGAAGCAAGCCATTTGGCCCATTGAGTCCACACGCACCCTCTGAAGGGCATCCCACCCAGACCCATACAACTATCCCTGCAACTCTGCATTCTCCATGGCTCACCCACCTATCCTGAACATCCCTGGACACTGTGGGCAATTTCCCATGACCAATCCATCCTAAGCTGCACATCCCTGGACACTATGGGCAATTTCCCATGACCAATCCATCCTAACCTGCACATCCCTGGAACTATGGGCAACTTCCCATGACCAATCCATCCTAATCTGCACAGCTTTGTGGGAGAAACTGGAGCACCCGGAGCAAACCCACACAGACAGTCGTCCGAGGCTGGAATCGAACCTTGGACCCTGGTTATGTGAGGCAGCAGTGCTAACTACTGAGCCACCGTGCCACTCGTAGCATTAAAAAAAATTATTCCTCACTTCTGACAGGCTCTTTTTGTGCATAGTCCTAAACCTGTGCGTCCCCCAGCTACCCCAATGCTCAGCCCAATAGTTAACAGGAACAATTTTCTGTGCTTTGAAGATTATTGGAGAAGGGGAAACAGACAGGATGAAGAAGGTTAAATCCAGAACTCGGACCCTGGCAACTGAAGGTGCATCCACCAACAATGGAGTTGTAGATGAGGCAGAAATTGGAGCAGTGCAGAAATCTCAGGGAATTTAACAATGGGGCATGGAAGGGATGATAGGGTAGAGACAAGCCCAGAGTGAATGTCAAGGAGCATTTATTAAAGGTTTGAAAATCTGCAATGGTGAGCTTTTATGTGGAAGGAAGGATGAGACTTAAATCTATGATGCTTTAAAATGAAATTGCCAGCTATTGCAACAGGAAGCTAGTAGAGTGGGCCATCAGATGGGTCACAGGTCTATGTTGTAGTATGGGGTCCCACCAGTTTAACCACATTATAACATTATCCTGACACAGGGTGGTTACTGAAATACCAGCTGCTGGTGTGAGAACCTTTCCTTGGATTTCACTGCCCTTAGGGAACAATGCAATTTCTGATTCATCTCAAGGATGGACCCACTTTGATTCTTCGCTTTCCATTTTTAATAGAAATATTTGCGTGCTTGGCCTGAAATGATATATTTTGTTGTTTGAAGGTGAGATTATGGGAGATTCCTGATGGTGGGCTGAAACGGAACATGACAGAAGCTGTACTTGAACTATATGGACACAGTCGACGAGTTGGCCTTATTGAGTGGCACCCCACAACCAATAACATCTTGTTCAGCGCAGGTTATGATTACAAGGTAAAGGGGGCCAGGAGTTCTCTCTCTCTCTCCCCTTCTCTGTCTGTCTCTCTCTCTCTGTCTCTATCTCTCTCTCTGTCTCTCTTTCTCTCTCACTCTCTCTCTGTCTCTCCTTCTCTCTCTCTGTATCTCCCTACATCTGTCTGTCTGTTTGTCTGTCTCTCTCTCTCCCTTTCTCTCTGTGTCTCATTCTCTCTCTCTCTTTCTCTCCCCCCACCATCTCCCTTTCTATCTCTCTTTCTGTCTCTCTCCCTAACTCTCTCTTCCTTTCTCTCTCTCTGTCTCACTTTCTCTCTGTTTCTCTCTGTCTCTGTCTCTTTCTGTCTGTCTGTCTCTCTCTGTCTCTCCTTCCGTCTCTCTCTCTCCCTATGTCTCTCTCTCTTCCTTTCTTTCTCTCTCTCTCTCTCCTTCTCACTGACGTTGTGTGTCACATTGGTGACTGAAAGTTGTACAGACAGAGTGCTGCACTGTCAAAAGAGCTGTCTTTCAGATGAGATGTTAAACACAAGCCGTGTTGGAAATGAAAGATTCTGTGGCATTATTTGAAGAGGAGGGTATTTCTCCCTGCGCCCGAGGCAATGGCTATCCCTCATCAAATATCAGAGAAATCACACTGTGCTCATTTATCACTTTGCACTTTGTGGGAGCTCTGTGTTCAAATGGGTTGCCATGTGCCCTGCATTAATGCGTGAAGTCCACTTTAAAACTACACCTTTGGTTGTAAAGCATCCTGGGACCCCCATGTTGCAAAAAGCGCTATATAAATGCGGGCCATTCTTGCACAAAAAGCTTATCACATCCTCAAGGTCACAGAGTGCTTTGCCACCAATGGATTATTGATGAGGAAATGTCTTTGTGGAGTGCGATCACCAGCCCCTTGGGGAGGAGGCGGCCGTGGGAGTTTTGCCTCGAATCTCGCTGGTGTCAGACTTGTTTGTAGGTCACCATACCCACTCCACAATTAAATCAGGGACTTACTGGAGACTCTGACGGTGGTTCTGGGAGGCAAAAGCACTGAGAAACTGTGCACGGATCCCATCACAAATGAAAAGCAGGCCATGGAGGAGGGTAAAAGCTTGTTCTGGGGCTCAGGAATTTCATCCAAATGTAGAGTGTGGCCTGCAGACTGGCACCATGAGAGTCACCTGTGGTGTTTTATTCTGTAATGTGTGTTGGACACTTTGATTGGCATTTGTGGAACCAATTTACACCCCAACTTGGCAAAATAGCTGATGGGTGTGGTCAATGGACATGAGAAGTAGGGGATGATCTCCCAATGTTGGCACGTTGCGGGGCCACAGTAGAGGCAGCTTTCCTCTGATCTCGACCATTCTTGACATGACACCAAAGGGTTCGACATCATGTTAGATTAAAAACAAATCCTTCTTTTGCACAGACAGCTCTTACTTGGAGCACGCAAACCTCACAACATCTGTAAAATAAACCCAGGAAAAAGCAAGGTACCATCTTTACACATTCAAACAGCCACCAGAGAGGGCTGGTGAGGCACTGTACAAAAATGATAAGAGTCAGTCGCTAATTCTAAAATTATAACCGATACTGAAAATGCCTCACAATGATGACAGATAAATACATTAAGAAGTCTGAGGGAAATCACAGCTGGAAGCAACATGATTAGAAAGGAACTTGTAATTTGTGTTTGCAAACTCATTATATTCAGGCACTGCATTCATTTGTCTACCTGACAGAGTTGATGACACACAGCTCAAAATGTAACTGTGTTACAGAGTCCTACAGCATGGAAACAGACCCTTCGGCCCAACTAGTCCATGCTGACCATGATCCCAAATTAAACTAGCCTCATATGTCTGCAATTGCCCAAATCCCTCCAAACATTTCTTATTCATGTGCTCTTTAAACATTGTAACTGTACCCACATCCACCATTTACTCTGGCAGTCCATTCCACACATGAATCAGCCTCTGTGTAAAAAGGTTGCCCTCACATCTTTTGTAAATCTTTCTCCTCTCAGCTTTCAAATTTATCCCCTGATCATGAAATCCACCTCCCTCAGGAAAAGATACCTGCCATTCACCTTATCTATGCCCCTCATGATTTTAAAAGCCTCTATAATGTAGCTTCTTAACCTCTTACGCTCCAATGAAAAGAGCTCCCAGTTTATCCAGCCTTTCCCTATAACTCAACTGTCCATTCCCAGCCATATCCTGGTAAATCTCTTCTGAACTGTCTCCAGTTTAGTAATATCCATCCTATAGCCGGATGACCGGAACTGGACACAATCCTCCAGAAGAGGCCTCAACAAAGTTTTGTCCAGCCTCAACATGGTGTCCTAACTCCTATAGTCAAAGGTCTGAGCAATGAAGGCAAGCGTGCTAAACACCTTCCTAACCACTCTGCCTACCTCTGGTTGTTTCTCTTAAGATACTGATCTGGAACCTGGACACCGGCGAGCCTGTGAAGATGATAGACTGTCATACAGATGTCATCCTCTGCATGTCCTTTAACACAGATGGAAGCCTGTTCGCTACCACCTGCAAGGACAAGAGGCTACGAGTGATTGAGCCACGGACTGGCAAAGTCCTACAGGTAAATAATGATTGATTTTGCCTGTTGGTAGCACGGATCTTGAATACTGCTGAAAAGAAAATGGATGGTTGAAGTTCTTCATCTTGCACGAGTCAGGATAGTTTGCAAGAAATACCATTATCAAGGGAGAATAACCTTTTGAAAACTATAAGAGAGGCCATTATGGTGCTAGATACAGAGGCAGTATTTACTAAAGACTGGCAGATCAGTTTAACCATTACAAGGAGCAAGTTATTAACCATGTCCAACCAGTTTGTGTTACAAAGCTCAAAGCAGAGTGTTCAGCATGTGCTAAATAATCTTTAATGTGTCAATAGTTCCTCTGATAACCAGTTTAAGATTGTCAGTCTCAGTAGAGCTAGCAGTGTGGTCTATACTAGAAGTGTTGTATATTTACACACACTGCTCTGTTATAGAGTCATAGAATCATAGGGATGTACAGCCCAGAAACAGACCCGTCAGTCCAACTTGTCCATGCCAACCAGATATCACAACCTAATCTAATCCCATTTGCCGGCACTTGGCCCATATCCCTTTAAACCCTTCCTATTCATAAACCCATCCAGCAGCCTTTTCAATCCTTTGTAGACAACATGTACACACACATTACTCCTGATTCAACGCAACAAAACAGGTGACAGCCATTCGCTGGTTCATTTCTCATACAATGCCTTGGCCAATCAAAAGCAACCTGCTTGGTTTAAATTTAAACAAAGCTCGCAGTCAACGATCAGTCATCATTATCCATTGAAGCACGTCCTCTATTTGCCAACCAGTCTGCACTCTCTTTTCTCACTCAGTATAAAAAGGTTGCTTCCCTTTCACTTTGGTATTTCTTGCAAATTGTCCTGATGTGTGCAAAATGAAAAGCTTTATCAAAATATGTCTTATTTTCAGCAACTCAAATTGTATATTTCTTAGAAATTAGAATAGATTATAATGGCAAAGTATCACTGTTCAGAGGAACTGAGTTTCTCTTGTACAAGAGACAGTTAAAGTGAACATGCAAATGCAGCAAATGATTAGGAAGGGAATAGGAATAATGATGTTTATACCACCAGTGAAGGTATACTGCAGAGGCATATGCTTTGTGAGAGTCCACAGTTGTGTTTGCTGTAACTACAGAAGGGTATTCTCATCTTCAAATGGAACAATGAATTTTGACAAAATTATTCCCTGGGATGAGAGAATTTGGTTTGATATGATTATTGTCACATGTACCTAAATACAGTGAAAAGTTTTGTTTTGCATGCAGTACAACAGGTCATAGCCTACACTGATCACAGGGTGATAGAACAGAGTGAGGGATACAAAGTTACAGCTAATAAGAAGATGCACAAAAAGCAAGATCAACATTACATTTGAAATTTGAGAGACCCATTCAGACATCTAATAATGCCGGGGAATAAGCTGTTCTTGAATCTGTTGGTACGTGTGTTTAAGCTTTTGTATCTACTGTCTGACAGAAGAGGTTGGCAAAGATTATAACCGGGATGGAATGGGTCTTTAATGATGTTGGCTGCCTTTCCGAGGCATCAAGAAGTGTAGATGGAGTCAGTGGGTGGAAGATTGGCTTGCGTAATGGTCTGGGCTGTGTTCACAATTCTCTATAGTTTCCATGGTCTTGGGCAGACCAGTTGCCTTAAAGAATGATTTATGGTCTGGAGTTTAGAAAAAGAAAATTAATTGAAGCATGGGATTCTGCAAAGACACAGTTTCCACTCAGGAGGAAGTCCAGTGATAGAGGATTTCAGGAGCAGCCATTTCCAACAGAGAGGAAGAGAATGTCTTCACTCAAAATGGTTGTGAATATTTGGAAATCTCTTGCCCAGAGAGTTGTTAGTGAGTATATTTCACTTGAGAATATACAGACATTTGGACTTTAGTAGGATCATGGGATGTGGAGATCAAATGGGAAAGTGCAGTTGAGTGTCAAAGGTCAACCCATGATATTACTAAATGGCAGAGGAAATGTAAGGAGCCACTGGGGCTCCTCCTGCTCCTGTTTCTAATGGGGTTATTTCTCAGCTCTCTATGATGCTCAGTTTTCTCCTGAAAGGACATTTAATAAGTAAAAGATAAAAGGGGTTCAATAGTTGGTGACTCATAATGTGACACATGATGGAGATAATGTGAATGGGAGAATACGCAAAGCCATTACCAAACCGTGAGCTTTCTTATCCGGTGCTCACTTTCCAGGTTTGAATCTAATGTTTATTGTCATGTTGAGCAAGGCAGAGCCATCAGTGCTTCACTTTTTGTCCCCCAGAGACTATGATGTTTATCATTGACGAGGCGGGTTGGTCTAGTGGTAGTTAGTAATGATAGAGCGAGGTTCCCTCTGAGCGGTGCATGCCAATTGGTGTGCGGATGCATTGACCTCCAGCTGCCATGCATAGACTTTGAAAGTCTGCATAGCAGCCAGAAACCTTCGGGGGAATGCAGAGGCACAGATGAATGTTCTTGGTCATAGGTTCAAATCCCAGAATGCCAGATGGTGAAGAATGAATTCAATAAGAACTCTGAAATTAAAAGCTTGCATATTGGTAAAATCCCAACAGGTTCACAAACAAAGGGAGGGAAATCTGCCATCCTTGCCTGAACTGGCCTACATGTGACTCCAGACCCACAACAATGTGGGTGACACTTAATTGACCTGACAATGGCCTCAAAAACCAACCATTTCAAGAGCACCTAGAGACAGGAACCAATATGGACTTCGTCACGATCACCCACAATTCCATCAGAGAATTTTGAAACATCTGTTTTCTCCCCTTCCTGTGAAGGAATGACTTTTGGCTTTTCTGTCATGGAATACAGCCATTGCTGTTAAGGTAGTTCCTAATTGCTATCCCTAATTGTCCTTGAGAATTGTCCTTCTTGAACCGCTGACTTCCATTGGGGGTGGAGTTCCTGGATTGTGACCTGACAACAGTGAAGGAACGGTGACATGGTTTCAAATCTGGGTGATGGGTGTTATTTATAGGGGCAGCTGTCACTGGCTAGGACAGCATTTATTGTCCATACCTAATTTCCCAGAGAGCAGTTAGGACTCAGCCACATTGTTGAGGTCTGGAGTCACTTGGAGGCCAGATCAGGTAAAGATTTCATTCCTTAGTGAACCACTTGGGCGTATACAATAATAGTTAGTTACCTGGTCTATGTTATTGTGAATTTTTATCGAATTTAAATTCCACCACCTGCCCACAGTGGAATTCAAACAGTGTTCATCCAGAATATGAGAAGAAGGTGAGGACTGCAGATGCTGGAGATCAGAGTCGAGAGTGTGGTGCTGGAGAAGCACAGCTGGTCAGGCAGCATCCGAGGAGCAGGATAATCGATGTTTCGGGCTAAAGCCCTTCATCAGGAATGAGGCTTGTGAGTCGAGGGGGTGGTGAGATAAATGGGAGGGGGGTGGAGCTGGGGGGAAGGTCACTGAGAGTGCAATAGGTAGTTGGAGGTGGGAATAATGGGAGAGGAGGGTGGAGCAGATAGATAGGAAGGAAGGTAGACAAGTTGGACAGGTCGTGAGGGCATTGCCGAGTTGGAAGATTGGTACTGGGATAAGGTGAGAGGGAGGGGAAATGAAGAAACTGGTGAAATCCACATTGATGCCATGGGGTTGGCAGGTCCTGAGGTGGAAAATGAGGCGTTCTTCCTCCAGGCGTCAGGTGGTTAGGGAGTAACGATGGAGGAGGCCCAGGACCTGCATGTCCTTGAAAAGTGGGAGGGGGAGTTAAAATGTTCAGCCACTGGGCGGTGGGGGTGGTTGGTGCGGATGTCCCGGAGATGGTCTCTGAAGCTCTCTGCAAGTAGACATTCTGTCTCCCCAGTGTAGAGGAGACCGCATCGGGAGCAACGGATACAATAAATGACATGTGGAAGTGCAGGTAAAACTTTGATGGATGTGGAAGGCTCCTTTGTCGCTTGGATGGAGGTGAGAGGGGAGGTGTGGCTGCAGGTATTGCAATTCCTGTGGTGGCAGGGGAAGGTGCCAGGAGGGGAGGGTGGGTTGTGGGGTGCGTGGACCTGACAAGGGAGTCGTGGATGGAATGGTCTTTATGGAAAGTGGATAGGGATTGGGAGGAAATATATCTCTGGTGGTGAGGTCCATTTGTAGGTGGTGGAAATGATGGAGGCATTTGATGAGGCACATCTCATCCACTTGCTGCACCTCCGCCCTTGAACCCCACCCCTCCAACCATAACAAGGACAAAATCCCCTGGCCCTCACCTTCCACCCCACCAAGCGCCAGATGCATCGCATCAACCTCCACCATTTCCGCCACCTACAAACGAACCCAGGTTTATTTGAAACTGCAAGCTTTTGGAATAGTGATTCAAAGACCCAGGATCAAATCCCATGGCACTGGTGGCATTTAAATTCAATTCCTAAACCAGAAACCAGAGTCAGTGACAGTGACCGAGACAGTCATCTTCAATTGTTGGAGAGACCCATTCACTTGGCTCACCAATGCCCTTTGGAAAATCTAGTTTGAGTTATAAGGAGAGGTTGGATAGGCTGGGACTTTTTTGACTGGAACGTAGGAGGGTGAGAGGTGTTAGACATTTATAAAATCATGAGGGCCACACATGAGGTGAATATCAAAGGTCTTTTCCCTGGGATGGGAGAGTTCAAAACTAGGGGGCATATTTTTAAGATGAGAGGAGAAAGATTTAACAGGGACCTGAGGGTGAAATGAGCTGGGAGGGAGTGATAGATGCAGGTACAGTTACATTTAAAAGACGTTTGGATAAGTGTGTGAATAGGAAGGGTTTAGAGGGATATGAGCCAAACTCAGGTAAATGGGACTGGTTTTGTTAGGGAAACCTAGTCAGCATGGATGAATTGGACCAAAGGACCTTACCATTAAGTGTATAAGTCCTGCCCTGACTTGCCTTTCCAAAATGCAGCACCTCACATTTATCTAAATTAAACTCCATCTGCCACTTCTCAGCCCAATGGCCCATCTGATCAAGATCCCATTGTACTCTGAGGTAAACTTCTTCACCATCCACTTCGTCTACAATTTTGACATCATCAACAAACTTACTAACTGTACCTCCTATGCACACATCCAAATCATTTATATAAATGATGACAAGTAGTGGACCGAGCTCTGATCCTTATGACTCACCACTGGTCACAGGCCTCCAGTCTGAAAAACAACCCTCCACCACTCTCTGTCTTCCACCTTTTGAGCCAGTTCTTAATCCAAATGGCTAGTTCTCCCTGTATTCCATGTGATCTAACCTTGCTAACCAGTCTACAATGAGAAACCTTGTCGAAAGCCTTACTGAAGGCTATTCAAATAAACCTGTTGGATTTTAACCTTGTGTTATGTGATACTTAACAGAGTCCATACAGATCACATTCACCACTCTGCTCTCATCAGTCCTCTTCGTTACTTCTTCAAAAAACTCACTCAAGTTATTGAGCGATGATTTCCCATGCACAAAGCCAAGTTGACTAATCAGTGTATATATTTCTGGACGGTGGCACAGTGGTTAGCACTGCTGCCTCACAGCGCCAGAGACCCGGGCTCAATTCCCACCTCAGGCAACTGTCTGTGTGGAGTTTGCACATTCTCTCCATGTCTGTCTGAGTTTCCTCCAGGTGTGCCGGTTTCCTCCCACAGTCTAAAAATGTGCAGGTTAGGGTGAATTGGCCATGCTAAATTGCCTGTAGTGTTAGGTGAAGGGGTAAATGTAGGGGAATGGGTCTGGGTTGGTTGCTTTTCAGAGGGTCGGTGTGGACTTGTAGGGCCGAAGGGCCTGTTTCCACACTGTAAGTAATCTAATCCTTGCCTAAATAGATGTAAATCCTATCCCTCAGGATTCCCTTCAACAACTTCCCTTCAACATCTTTGGACTTTGGATGAACTCATCTTGTGTGATGACAGCTTCTAGTTACAACATCAAACCAACCTGAACAGTTCATTATGTCAACCTGCAATTTCAGTTTTAAAATAAAAATACACAAATGCCCTTTGAAATGCTAAGAAGCTGGTAAATGGGTTGGAAATCTGACAGTTAGCTTAAACAATGCTGGGATACAGGACAAAGAACCGAATTTCAGGACTATCTGTCGCTGGGAATTGGGCTTAAACCTCAGTTTTTACTTTCTAGCAGCTTCTATGTCCACTCAATCTCTGAGTCATCACCCAGGCTTATCCAATCAAGCACAGCACAAAGATCAGGTACCAGACTCAAAAGCGAACATCGAACAGTTGAACCATTGAACACAACAGTAGGGTTGAAGTAGAAGGCTGGGGACTGAAGATCTGAAGCAGTAGAGGTCTGGGAGAACTCTACAGCAGTTTCTGGAAATTACAGATTAATCTCCAGTGAACGACACCTGGAGAAGAAATCAATTTCCTTTTAAATTTAATTTATGAAAGTGTGAATGATGAACTAGAGTAAGCCACTTGGTCCTTTAAGGTGGCTCTACTGTTCAACAAAATCATGGCAGACTTGATTTTAACCTCTTTTCTATGATCTTGCATTTCCTGGATAATCTTTCATGTCATTTTAATTTTCCATCATTGATTGAAGATAAAGATGTTGGAGCTGTGTGAAAAGGGCAGTTTGATTGGGAGGAGCATGTGGTTAAAGCATCAGGACTCTGTCCAAGAGCTGACAACCCTACCCGGAAAAAACAAGTAGGTGTTAGCCAAGATAGGGGTTACTGGGGAGTAACACATTGGACAGAAAAGCAAAGAGGTAGTGCAGCTTAAGATGAGGTGAGGTTACCTGAGAATATACAGCAGGTTAATTAACACAGCAGTACAACACTGGCATGTTGAGCTATTGGTGAGGCTGCCTGTGATTTACGTTACCACCTGAATGAGTCAGCAAGTTAGAAAGGCAGAAGTGAAATCCATGAAGGAATGATTCAAACATCCCGCGGGTCATAGAGAGGCCGGTGGGATCAAGGTCACCGTCCAAGATCATTGGAGGCTCAGAGAGACCGGGAGCTTGGTATCTTGGCCCACATTTCCTGAGGATCTGATTTCACCCCAAACACTGAATGCGAGGTCAAACTGTGGATGTTATTCTTGATTAGCTCGATTTTTGCAGAACAAGCAACATAGATAAGTTTCAGAATTAAATATTTAAACTGCCGTTTGGTATCTCCATTCCCATCACACCATGAATAATGCACTACACAAGACAGCTCAAATTTCAGACGTGGCTCAGTTAGTCATTTCTCCTTGAAGCCTTTCAGTAGTGTTAACTTGTTAGAGGCTGCAGTCTGTATCTGTGTAAAAACTTGTCAATATTACACTTCAGACCCTTCAAAAGGTGTCCTTTAAAGCAGAAAAACTGAGTCTCCATCATAAGGAGAAAGGCTAAGTGGAACTGCAGGCTGGAGTGAGGACTAAATTGGAGGACCAACACCTCAGCTTCTGCCTGGGCAGCCTACAGCCTGGAGCACTCAACATTGAGTTTTCCAATTTCAAACACCTCCCTTCCCATCCCCCAACTCCCTTAACTAGCCCCAACCCCTCCCTTCCATTCCTCAAACCAACCCTTCCTTCCAGCTACCAACCAGATTCACTCTTCCCATGGAGTTCCCAGGTTGCACCCACCACCTGTATTCACCTAAAACTACCTCATCACTCTGCCCCTCTCCCCACCCATCACCTTTCCCCTCCTCCCAGTTCCTTTATCTGCAGCTCCCCCTACTGCCACCCCCAGTCTTGAAAAAAAGGTTACACCGGAAGTGTCAACTTCTCCAGCCTCCTGATGCTGCCTGCCTTGCTGTTTCCTCTCTCTCCTGATGCTGCCTGCCTTGCTGTGTCCCTCTCCCTCCTGATGCTGCCTGCCTTGCTGTGTTCCCCTCCCTCCTGATGCTGCCTGCCTTGCAGTGCTCTTCCAGCCTCCTGATGATGTGTTGGATTCCAGCATTTTTTTGTCTCTAACAGAGTTAGGACTATAGCATTGATGCAGCAGTTCAGCATACTGCACTCATCAAGCAAGTCTCTTTGTATTTCTTAATCTTTCATATATCGGTGGCTCAGTGATTCGCACTGCTGCCTCACAGCGCCAGGGACCCGGGTTCGATTCCCACCTCGGGCGACTTTCTTGTGGAGTTTGCACATTCTCCCTGTGTATGAGTGGGTTTCCTCCAGATCCTCTGATTTTCGTCCCAAAGTCCAAAGATGGATTGGCCATGCTAAATTACCCACAGAGTTCAGGAATGGGTAGGCTAGGTGCATTAGTCAGAGGGAATGTAGGGAAATAGGTCTGGGTGGGTAACTCTTTGGAGGGTCAGTGTGGACTTGTTGGGCCAAATGGTTGTGTTTCCACACTGTAGGGATTCTATGATCACTTCTATGATATCTCTGTGTGATTTAACAAGAAAAACAAGCAGACGCAGTAGCAGAAATCATTAGATCAGAACTAACTGTACAAATAATGCTGATGTGAAAGGTGTTTAACATTAATTCAACAGAAGTCATCCAGCAATGACTGCAGAGTGAACGTACACTGTTAAACATAAAAATCTAAAGATACTGCCGAAATGAACCAAGAGTAAATTGTGCAGAAGTGGCATCTCAAGGTCTGGATCCCATTAAAATGTACTGAGGAGCACACAGTTCGTACTGGCATCATAGATACAGATTCAGCTTGCTGCAGTGAGTTAGGAATTGTCTGTTTTAATGTAGGTATCCATTTTAATGTGGTAAAATTCAATTATTGCCAAACTATCTCTGGCACTGAGAATTAATGTTTACAAATGTGGAGTCTTATTTCATAAGCTTTTAATTACTGTTGGAGTTCATTCCAACATTAAATTATTTAAGCCTTACTTTTCCCTTCTATCTTGCAAGCTGAATCTTTCTTCCCTCTACTTTTATTTCTGTTGAAAATGTGTTGCTGGAAAAGCGCAGCAGGTCAGGCAGCATCCAAGGAACAGGAAATTCGACGTTTCGGGCATAAGCCCTTCATCAGGAGGGCTTTTATTTCTGTGCCTGATTTGACAGCAAATCTGTTATTCTAACTAACCCTTCCTGGTTCCTATTCCGCACTATTCAACAATACTCAATATAAGGTACAGCCGAAAGGGTTAATGAGCATCAAAGAAAATCTATTTTACTCCAAGTCAACATGAAACATGACTGGAGAGGCATGAGCAATGTCAGACACAGGACTGGAGAGGGTAACTCTAGGAAAGATGGTCCTAATGACCAAGAGTCTGGAACAAGGGGTCAGAGTTTAAGGATACAGGGTCGGCCAGTTAGGAGTGAGACATAGAGAGCTGTCTTCACCCAGAGACTGGTCAGCTGCGGAGTGTGGTTGAGGCCAAAATATTAAATATCTTCAAGAAGGAGTTCTGAGGGGAAACAGATCTGAGGGTATGGAGATGGTACTGTGTGTACTGACTTAGCCAAATGCTAATTCATGTTGCTGTATTCTGTGTCTGTGTCGATCTGCTCTGTCACTGCAGGAAGCAAATTGCAAGAATCACAAAGTGAACCGAGTGGTGATCCTGGGGAACTCCAAGAGGCTGCTCACCACAGGCATGTCCAGGTGGAACACCAGGCAGATTGCCCTCTGGGATCAGGTCAGTACAGATAAGAATGCGTCCAACAAAATATTGCCAGCGTTTAGGATCTTGAAAATTCAAGCAGGGGTGAGACTCTCTGTGCTTTAGGTGATGGATGGTATCAAACACAAAGTGTATTGCAAAGCAACTGCTCATCGCTAATGTCAAACAACAAGAGGGTTAGAGTTACCAGCTGTAGTTGGCTGCTTTCCTGGAAGGGTTTATTTCATCGTAAAAAATGAGGTCTGCAGATGCTGGAGATCACAGCTGAAAATGTGTTGCTGGTCAAAGCACAGCAGGCCAGGCAGCATCTCAGGAATAGAGAATTCGACGTTTCGAGCATAAGCCCTTCATCAGGAAGGGCTGTGCTTTGACCAGGGTTTATTTCATAACGCAGTGTCCTCTCATCTGGTCACTAATGTCCTTTAGTGAAGGAAATCTGCTGTCCACACCCTCCCTTGTCTATAACTAACCTCAGCATCACACCACAGTGTTTGACTGCTACAGAATTGTCTAAACAAACCATTAATTATATCAAAATCACCAAGCATGGATTCAGACTGACACTCCAACCGCATTTTCTAAAGGTGGGTAATAAATGCCAGCCTTAATAGTGACAGTCACACCCTGAAGATCAGTGTTTTTTAGTTAGATTTTTATGGGATTAAGTTAAAGTGACCACCAATGGATAAAATCCAAGTGGGCAGCACAGATGAATTGTGCCCAACTCCTTAAGAATTCTTAACAAACCAATAATGGGCACATGATGATGGACATCAGATGAGTTGCCTCTCCCTCCTTTTGACCTGAAGAAGGGTTACACCCAAAAGGTTGACCTTCCCACCTCCTATGCTTCCGGCTCGCTGTGTTCTTCCAGCCTCATGCTTGTCTACCTCCCTTTCCACCGAGCTTTCTCTATCAAACAGTGCCGTCAACATGCAGTTCATAACTTCCTGTTTGGGAGAACTACCTTTGATTAAATTGGCTGTTGCATTCCCAGACCAGGTAAGAAGGGCAGATTTCCTTCCCGGAAGAACATTAATGAACCAGATGGATATTTAAGTCGAGTCATCTCATTGACATTGACTATTTAAGTTCTTGTATATTTAAGTAAATGAATTGAACCCATGTTTCCAGATCAATAGTCCAGTAACATAACCACTGTGCTACCAGACCCTGCAGTATAAAGGCAAAGTCTTTATTTACCTCTGCTCCTCTTTCTTTCTTTAGGAAGACTTATCGATGCCAATAAAGGAGGAGGAAATCGATGGGCTCTCCGGACTCTTATTTCCCTTCTATGATGTTGATACCCACATGCTTTACTTAGCTGGGAAGGTAAATTAGTAGGCATTTAACAGAAATTATAATGTAGATAGAGGTGCTATTATTAAGATAACACCATGTGATACCGCACACTACACTTTCAACTTTGCCATTTTAAAGATAAATTAAAGGCACCATAATCCCAGACAGCTGCTCTCTCATTAGAGAGAGAGAGTGAGAGTGAGAGAGAGTGAGAGTGAGAGAGACAGAGGACTGGGAGTGAGTTTAACCTGAGGTTCAAGATTACAGTGGTGCTGGAAAAGCACAGCAGGTCAGGCAGCATCCGAGGAGCAGGAAAATCAGGATGAAGGGCTTTTGCCCGGAATGTCGATTTTCCTGCTCCCTGGATGCTGCCTGACCTGCTGTGCTTTTCCAGCACCACTCTAATCTTGACTCTAATCTCCAGCGTCGGCAGTACCCACTTTTGCCTAGTTGATTGTACCCTGAGGTTCCCCGGTGAAGGGTGGGTTCAGAAGCGAAGTAAAGAAGTGAAGGGGACCTTCGTGGTGACTTCGGACAATGCAGGAAAGGAGTTTTACGGAGACTAAATTCCACAGGTTGTGGAGTCACGAAACAAAAGTTTCAAAATCTGAACCATAAAGGGAATCAGGAAACATGTTTCAAACAAGGGATAGTGTGAATCTGAAACTATCTTCTCCATGGCCTGGCCCATTAAATACCCTTCTCTCAAATAGACGTCCCATTCCTTCAAGAACCATGAGAGGAGTTGCTCCTGTCCCTTTTAAGAGATATTTAGACAGACACAAGAGCAGGCAGAGCATAGGGACCACATGGAGGCAGATGGGATTAGTATAGAACAACGTCATGGTTAGCACAGTCATGGTGGGCTGAATGGTCTGTCCCTGTGCTATATTGTTCTATATTTAAAAAGCTGCAGACACCTGAGGTCTCCTGAAAATTTTAACTATGAGTTTAATAAATTTTTGTCAAGTCAGGGTACCAAGGGATATGGAGCAAACATGAGGTGGAAATCATCCTTGATGTAAATGGATGACATAGCAGGCAGTGTGAGGGCTGAACGGCCTCCCTGTCCCACACCATTCCCATTGTTCACACCCTTGTGTTTTAGTTCTATCCTGACAGAGACACGCAGTGCCAACAAAGGCTCATTTTCAGCGCAGTGACCTGAATCCACTGCCAATTGAAGGCACAGTGATGGAGACAGGGTGGGGCAACATTTATCCGACAGGTCAATATGCACAGTGAAAACCTCCCTTCCACCCAACGCACTTTTTAACTTTTGTAACCCTTTTCCCTTTCTCACAGGGCGATGGCAACATTAGATATTATGAAATTAGCACGGAGAAACCGTACTTTCACTACCTGATGGAATATCGTTCCCCTGCTCCACAAAAAGGGATGGGTAAGATCTTACATTGGTACCGATTATATCAGAAGTGTTTATGATTGATGTGAGGAAATGAGGCATGTTCTTCCATAGCTGCTAACGGGACCAGTCACCATTGTCCAGTAATGCTGGAACAGAATGGTAAAGTGACTATAGTCCCAGAGGACCACAGGGCTGCTCTCTCATGAGAGAGAGTATGAGATAAAGAAAGAAAGAGAAAGTGGGAGAGAGTGAGAGAGAGAGAGAGAGAGAGGGAGGGAGAGAGAGAGAGTGTGTGAAAGAGAGAGAGAGAGAGAGCAAGAGAGAAAGAGAGAGAAGAGTGGGAGAAAGAGAGAGAGAGTGAGCAAGAAAGACAGAGAGAGAGAGAGAGAGAAAGAGAGAGAAAGAGGCAAGACTGGTGGTGGTTTAACCTGAGGGTCACTACGTCTCAGATGGGGTGAGAGATTGAAAAGGTGGGACATCTATGCTGACCTGGAGCAGACCTCCAGCAATAATTCCCCATTTGTTAAGACCAACTTTGGGATTAATGCATATTTTATATCTTCATTTGTTAAGAAGGGCGAGATATGGCTTATTTGAGTTTTGTGGGCTTGGAGCTGGGAAATCTGTAACATTGTACTCAAGACAGGTTTTATATTCATCAGGGGAAAAAAAACAGGCAGAAAAAATGACTGTGCTGTTGGCTAGTGAGAGGAGGATCAGAGAGATACAGAAATATCTAGAAGTATCAACAAGTCAGTATGTGGCTGTACCAGAGAGTAGAGGTAGGAGGGAGAAGGTATAAACACTCTTGAAAGAAATCAGGCAAGACTGCCGAAAACTGTGTTTAGGGAACTGGTGTTTACCCTGGAGTTAAAGCAGTAGTGAGTTTAATTTGTAATTTTAGGTGTCTCAGAGACAGATACCAGCCAATGAATGAGTGGATGTTTGAAAAATTACCAGAAGGAAACTGATTGTCAGCCTGATCAAAAACCCTTAGATTTGAAGTAATGAATTTTCACAGGATTTGCTAATTGTCAGGATCTTGCTGGAATAGAAGGAATAGTGTGAAATTTGAATTCTTTTACTGGTATTTGTACAGAAACTTTTCCAACATTTTGTGTAGTGCAATTATAGCTCATCATTTTCTTGCTTGATGAACTTTTTATTGTTTGCATTAAATGTACACTGGCAGACTCTTATGAACATGTTCAGTAATTAACTTGCATGGCTTTTAAAAGAAAGAAACAAAGGTGGGGGTCTCTCAAGCCAGATTTCTAACTTTTCCAGTATTAACATCAGCTGGGATCGTAATGTACTGCCCAATAAAATAGTGATTACTCCAAGCTTCTGCTGAGTATTCCTTGATCAACACTTATTTTAAAAAAAGTACGCAGTTCCCTTAACTCAACACACCTCTAAATATGACCCCAAGATTGTACCTAAAGGATTCATGAGGATAGCAAGCAGACAATTAGTAACTAAACCACCCAAAATGTACTGTTAGTACCTTTGTACCACCACAAACAGTATCTCAGACAACAGCCGGTGTCTCCTCACATCAAGTAGCTCAAAATGATATTGTTTTGCAGGAACAAACACTCCTCAGGACCAGCACTGGAGCTAAGCTCAAGGTAGTGAAGCTCATTATAAAGGTGCTGACCATTAGTCAGCAATCCTGCAAAGAGAAGTAGGGAAAGGCACTGCCAAAATTAAGCTGTCCCAATTTGTTCCATTTGGATCCATGGGCCATTTTATGGGAAGTGATCTTCCTGCAAGGGGAGGTTTAGGTTTCTCATGTTCATTCAGTTTGAGGGGAATGTGAAGCAAACACAGAAAATGCTGGAGAAACTCAGCAGGTCTGGCTGCAACAAGAGAAAGAGAAAAAAGAGTTAACATTTCAAGTCTGGTCTGACCCTTCTTCAAAACTACTCTGAGGAAGTCAAACAGGACTCGAAACATTGACTCTGTTTTTCTCTTTCTGTCTCTCTCTCCACAGGTGCTGCCAAACCTGCAGAGTTTCTCTAGCATTCTCTATGTTGTTTCCAGATTTCCAGCTTCCACGGTATTTTGCTTTTCTTTGAGAGAGATGTGAATTTGCTGATTGGTGCTTTGTACATGTTCCAGGTGTGATGCCAAAACATGGGCTGGATGTCTCCATCTGTGAGGTGTTCAGGTTTTATAAGCTGGTTACGCTGAAAGGAATAATTGAACCCATCTCCATGATAGTGCCAAGAAGGGTGAGTGAGATCGGCCATTTTAGTACCTTTTGCTTTTGGTTTGCTTGTGAGGATAGTTACGTTGCTATGATTGGGTCTGCACTGCTTCAGCAGGTGGTGGAAGAGACTTCAGTCAAAACTGTTGAAGAAGCGATTATTTTTATCCATTCCTTCATGGGATGTGAGTGTCACTGCTCAAGCCAACATTTGATGCCCATCCCTGGTTTGCTTTGAGAAGCAGGTGATGAGTTAACACCTTGAGGAGCAGTCACGTTCTCCCCGTGTCTGCGTGGGTTTCCTCCAGGTGCTCCAGTTTCCTCCTACAGTCCAAACATGTGCGGGTCAGGTGAATTGGCCATGATAACTTGCCCACGGTGTTCAAGGATGCGTCGGTTGGGTGCATTAGTCAGGGCTAAGTGTAGAGTAATAGGAGAGGGAATGGGTCTGGGTGGGATACTCTTCAGAGGGTCGATTGTTGGGCTGAAGGGCCAGTTTCCACACTGTAGGGATTCTATAACCATAACCGTTTGGGTAAAGGGACTTGCACTATTCAGTGAGGCAGGGAGTTCCAAGATTTTGACTCATAAAGGAATGATAAAAACCTAATGTCCTAATTTACCTAATGTCGGTTCTTAACTCATTTTGAAGTCAGATTGTGCAGACACCAATCTTTTACTTAGGCCAGAAGACATGGGAGCGGAAATAGGCCATTCAGCCCATCAAGTCTGCTCCGCCATTCAATGAGTTTGTGGCTGATCTAATAATCCTCAAATCCACTTTCCTGTTTTTTTTAACCTGTAACTCTTGATTCCCTTACTGATTAAAAATCTGTCTGTCACAGCTCTGAACATATTTAATGACCCAATTTTGACAGCCCTGTGTGGTGAAGAATTCCACAGATTCCCTACCCTCTGAAAGAAGAAGTTCACCCTCATCTCTATTAAACGGGTGGCCCATTATTCTAAGATATTGCCCTCTGGTCCTCTACGCTCCCACAAGGAGAAACAACCCTTCCACAATTACCCTGTCAAGTCTCCTAAGATTCTTGAATGTTTCAATCAGGTCACCTCTTCTTCTTCTAAACGCCAATGAGTTTAGGCCCAATGTACTCAATCTCTCCTCATACACCATTACTGAGTATCAGCCTAGCACTACCAAAGACATTTTTACAAACACCTGCCTACACTCTCTACCTCTATTATACAAGTTTCTCTTTGGATTTCTTTTTACAAACCCACTACCACCTCACCTGAATAACCAACTAAACAAACAATTAACAAGCAGCACAGGCAGAAAAAAACAAAAAGCTGGGGAAAACAAGGGAGGAACTAAATGAAAATGATGTTAAATGGGGAATAACGTACTCCAGCCCCTGCAGACTCTCTCTTCCATTCACTCGTGGGATATGCGTGTCATTGGCTGGGCCAGCATTTATTGCCCGTTGATGGTCACACCATTGAACGTCAAGGGGCAGTGATTAAATTGTGACTTATTGGAGATGGTCATTGCCTGGCATTTGTTTGGCGTGAATGTTACTTGCACTTGTCAGCACAAGCCTAGATATTGTCTACACCTTGTTGCATTTGAACATGGAGTAAGTCAGTGTCTGAGGAGTCACCAATGGGGCTGAGCAATCATCAGTGAACATGGCCACTTCTAACCTTGTGATGGAGGGAAGATCATTCATGTAGCAGCTGAAGATTGTTGGACCTAGGACACTACCCTGAGGAACTCCTGTGGAGGTCTCTTACAGCTGAGAAACTAACCTCCAACGATCACATTCACCTCCCCATGAGCCAGATATGACTCAAACCAGTGGACTCATTTCCCCCACATCCATTGATTCCAATTGGAATAGCTCCTTGATGCCACACTCGGTCAAATGTGGCCTTGCTGTCACTCTCCCCTCCCCTCTGGAATTCAACTCTTTTGTCCAGGTTTGAACCAAGGCTGTAATGAGGTCAGGAGCTGAGTGGCCCTGGGGGAACCCAAACTGGGCATCACTGAGCAGGTTGTTGCTAAGCATGTGTTGCTTGATAGCTCTGTTAATGACACCTTCCATCACTTTACTGATGGTCAAGAGGAGACTGATGGGGCAGTTATTGGCCGGGTTGGAATTGTCCTGCTTTTTATGGAGAGGACATACCTGGACAATTTTCCACCAAGTTGTGAAGGTGCAGAGTTGTCGCTATACTGGAGCAGCTTGGTTTGGGAGGAACAAGTTCTGGACCACAAGTCGTTAGTACTGTTACTGGAATGTTGTCAGGGCCTATAGCCTTTGCACTATCCAGTGCTTCCAATCCTTTTCTGATATCATGTGAGCTATCTTTTGACTATATTTTATCTCTGTGTTTATATCTGACTGTGTGTAAGGTCCTGGGTGTGTGTATCTCTGTGTTTATATCTAACTGTGTGTAAGGCCGTGTGTGTGTATCTCTATGTTTATATCTGACTGTGTGTAAGGCTGTGTGTGTGTATCGCTGTGTTTATATCTGACTGTGTGTAAGGCTGTGTGTGTGTATATCTCTGTGTTTATATCTGACTGTGTGTAAGGCCGTGTGTGTGTATCTCTGTGTTTATATCTGACTGTGTGTAAGGTCCTGGGTGTGTGTATCTCTGTGTTTATATCTGACTGTGTGTAAGGCCGTGTGTGTGTATCTGTGTGTTTATATCTGACTGTGTGTAAGGTCCTGGGTGTGTGTATCTCTGTGTTTATATCTGACTGTGTGTAAGGCTGTGTGTATGTATCTCTGTGTTTATATCTGACTGTGTGTAAGGTCCTGGGTGTGTGTATCTCTGTGTTTATATCTGACTGTGTGTAAGGTCCTGGGTGTGTATATCTCTGTGTTTATATCTGACTGTGTGTAAGGTCCTGGGTGTGTGTATCGCTGTGTTTATATCTGACTGTGTGTAAGGCTGTGTGTGTGTATCTCTGTGTTTATATCTGACTGTGTGTAAGGCTGTGTGTGTGTATCTCTGTGTTTATATCTGACTGTGTGTAAGGTCCTGGGTGTGTGTATCTCTGTGTTTATATCTGACTGTGTGTAAGGTCCTGTGTGTTTGTATCTCTGTGTTTATATCTGACTGTGTGTAAGGTCCTGTGTGTGTGTATATCTCTGTGTTTATATCTGACTGTGTGTAAGGTCCTGGGTGTTTGTATCTCTGTGTTTATATCTGACTGTGTGTAAGGTCCTGTGTGTGTGTATATCTCTGTGTTTATATCTGACTGTGTGTAAGGCTGTGTGTGTGTATCGCTGTGTTTATACCTGACTGTATGTAAGACCGTATGTGTCATAAGTACTAAGTTAGCCTATTTTTTTTTAAGAGCAGTAAGATGGTGCTATTTTCTGGAAGGAGCAAAGATGGCCTTTAGTAGAGTGATGTGCTCTTCTTGTCAGATGTGGGAGTTTAGGGAGAGTTTCCATGTTTCTGATGATTATGTTTGAAGGAAGTGTCTTTGGTTGCAAATCCTATCATATTGCATGGATCGATTGGAGCGGCAGTTAGAGGGAATGAGGAATTTACAAGAGCTAAGGGGTGTGATGGGTGGCAGTTATAGGAAGGGAGAAAAGCCCCAGATACAGTCAAGTAAATGGGTTTACTCCAGGAGAGGTAGGAGGGGTAGGAAGGTAGTGCAGGAGTCTCCTGTGGCTATCCCCATCTCAAATAGTATGTTGGTTTGGAAAATGTAAGGGGTGATGGGCTCTCAGGGAAATGTAGCACGAACAACCAAGTTTCTGGTACCAAGAATGGTTCTAATGTAATGAGGGGCATGTCAGCTTCCAAGCGATTGATTGTGATAGGGGACTCTCTGGTCAGAGGCACAGACAGAGGTTTCTGTGACCAGCAGTGAAAAAGCAGAATGGTGTGTGGCCTCCCTGGTGCCAGTTTCAAGGATATCTTGGAGAGAGTGCAGAATGTTCTCAAAGGGGAGAGGGACCAGCAGGAGCTCATTGTACACACTGGAACGAACAACATTGCAAGAGAAAAGGATGAGATTCTGAAGGGAGAATATAGAAAGCTAGGCAGGAATTTAAAAAGGAGGTCCTTGAGGGAAGAAATATCTGGATTACTACCGGTGCCACAAGCTAGTGAGGGTAGGAATAGGAAGGTAGAACAGATGAATGCATGGCTGTGGAACTGGTGCAGGGGAGAAGGGTTTACATTTTTCGTTTACTGCAATCTCACCCTGGGGTAGAAGTGACCTGTAGAGGAAGGATGGATTGCACCTGAATTGGAAGGGGGTTAATATACCGACAGGAAGATTTGTTAGAGCTGCTTGGGAGAATTTAAACGAGTAAGGTGGAAGTGGGGGGGGGGGGGAGGTGGGACCCAGGGAGATAGTGAGGAAAAAGATCAACCTGAGACTGCTATAGTTGGGAAAAGGAGTGAGTCAAACAGTCAGGGCAAGCAGGGACAAAGCAGAGAACAAGGTGGATAAATTAAACTGCGTTTATTTCAAAGCAAGAGACCTAACAGGAAAGGAGATGAACTCAGGGCCTGGTTAGGAATACGGGACTGGGATATCATAGCAATTACAGAGATGTGGTTCAGGGTTGGATAAGTCTGGCAGCTTAATGTTCCAGGATACAAATTGAAGGATAGAAAGGGAGGCAGGAGAGCGGGGGGTGGGGGGGTGGGGTAGCATTTTTGATAAGGGGTAGCATTACATCTGTGCTGAGGGGGGATATTCCTGGGAATACATCCAGGGAAGTTATTTGGGTGAAACTTGAGGGGGGATATTCCTGGGACTACATCCAGGGAAGTTATTTGGATGGAACTGTGGCATAAGAAAGGATGGTCACCTTATTGGGATTGTATTATAGACCCCCTAATAGTCAGAGGGAAATTGAGAAACAAATTTGTAAGGAGATGTCAGTTATCTGTGAGAATAATAGGATGGTTTTATGGTACGGGATTTTGACTTTCCAAACATAGACTGGGACTGCATAATGTTAAGGGTTTAGATGGAGTGGAATTTGTTAAGTGTGTACAAAAACATTTTCTGATTCAGTATGTGGATGTACCTAGTAGAGAAGGTTCAAATCTTATCCTACTCTTGGAAATAAGGCAAGTCAAATGACTGTGGTGTCAGTGGGGGAGCACTTTGGGGCCAGAGACCATAATTCTATTATTTTTAAAAAGGTGATGGAAAAGGATAAGCCAGATCTAACAGTTGAAGTTCTAAATTGGAGGAAGACCAGTTTTGACGGTATTAGGCAAGGACTTTCAAAAGCTGACTGATTGCAGATGTTCGCACATAAAGGTATGGTTGGAAAATGAGAAACCTTCATAAATGAGATAATAAGAATCCAGAGAAAATATATTCCTGTTAGGGTGAAAGGAAGGGCTGGTAGGTGTAGGGAATGCTGGATGACTAGAGAAATTGAGGTTTTGATTAAGGAAAAGAAAGAAGCATATATCAGGTATAGACAGGATAGGTCGAGTGAATCCTTAGAAGAGTATCCAGGCTGTAGGAGTATACTTAAGGGGGAAATCAGGAGGGCAAAAAGGGAACATGAGATAGCTTTGGCAAATTGGGTTAAGGAGAATCCAAAGGGATTTTATGAATATATTAAGGATAAAAGGGTAACTAGGGAGAGAATAGGGCCCCTCAAAGGTGGCCTTCGTGTGGAGCCACAGGAGATGGGAGAGATACTAAATGAGTATTTTGCATCAGTATTTACTGTGGAAAAGGATATGGAAGATATAGAATGTGGGGAAATAGATGGTGACATCTTGAAAAATGTCCATATTACAGAGGAGGAAGTGCTGGATGTCTTGAAATGCATAAAAGAGGATAAATCTCTGGGACCTGATCAGGTGTACCTTAGAACTCTGTGAGAAGCTAGGGAAGTGATTACTGGGCCTCTTGCTGAGATATTTGTATCATCGATAGTCACAGGTGAGGTGCCGGAAGACTGGAGGTTGGCTAACGTGGTGCCACTGTTTAAGAAGGGTGGTAAGGACAAGCCAGGGAACTATAGACCAGTGAGCCTGACCTCGGTGGTGGGCAAGTTGTTGCAGGAAATCCTGAAGGATAGGATTTACATATATTTGGAAAGGCAAGGACTGATTAGGGATAGTCAACATGGCTTTGTGTGTGGAATATATGGAGAACTAGTTATTTGAGTACAGAACTGGCCGAAGGTAGATGTCAGAGTGTGGTGGTGGTGCTTTTCAGACTGGAGGCCTGTGACCAGTGGAGTGCCACAAGGATCGGTGCTGGGTCCACTGCTTTTCAACATTTATATAAATGATCTGGATGCGAGCATAAGAGGTATAGTTAGTAAGTTTGCAGATGACACCAAAATTGGAGGTGTAGTGGACAACAAAGAAGGTTACCTCAGATTACGATAGGATCTTGATTAGATGGGCCAATGGGCTGAGAAGTGGCAGATGGAGTTTAATTCAAATAAATGTGAGGTGCTGCATTTTGGAAAAGCAAGTCAGGGCAGGACTTATACACTGAATGGTAAGGTCCTGGGGAATGTTGCAGAACAAAGAGACGTTGGAGTGCAGGTTCATAGCTCCTTGAAAGTGGAGTCACAGATAGATTGGATAGTGAAGAAGGTATTTGGTATGCTTTCCTTTATTGGTCAGAATACTGAGTACAGGAGTTGGGAGGTCATGTTGCAGCTGTACAGGACATTGGTCAGGCCACTTTTGGAATATTGTATGCAATTCTGGTCTTCCTTATAGAGGAAGGATGTTGTGAAACTTGAAAGGGTTCAGAAACGATTTACAAGGACATCACCAAGGTTGGAGGATTTGTGCTACAGGGAGAGGCTGAATAGTCTGGGTTTGTTTTCCCTGGATTCTCAAAGGCTGAGGGGTGACCTTATAGAGTTTATAAAATCATGGGGGGCATGAAAAGACAAGATCTTTTCCCTGGGGTGGGGGAGTCCAGAACTAGAAGACATAGGTTTAGGGTGAGAGGGGAAAGATTTAAAAGGAACCTAAGGGGTAACATTTAAAGGGCATCTGGATGGCTATATGAATAGGAAAGGTTTAGAGGGTTATGGGCCAGGCTGTGGCAAATAGGACTAGACTAGGTTAAGGTATTTAGTTAAAAGTCACGCACCACCAGGTTATAGTCCAACAGGTTTAATTGGAAACACTAGCTTTTGGAGGGGTGCTCCTCCATCAGGTGATTGTGCTTCATCAGGTGGATGAAGGATCAGCACTCCGAAAGGTAGTGTGGTTTCAAATAAACCTGTTGGACTATAATCTGGTGTTGTGGGATTTTTGACATTCCAGACCCCAGTCCAACACCGACACCTCCAAATCATGTTAAGATATCTGGTCAGCATGGATGAGTTGGACTGAAGGGTCTGTTTCCGCGCTGTACGTTTCTAAGACTACCACTCTAAGAGTGAATCGAATTGGTTGAAGACTGATATCTGTGATGCTGGGGACTTCTGGAGGAAGCCACGATGGATCATCCACTTGACACTTCTGACTGAAGATTGCTGTGAAAGCTTCAGTCTTATCTTTTGCACTGATGTGCTGGGCTCTTCCATCATTGAGGATGGGGATATTTGTGGAGCCTCCTCTTCCAGTGAGTTGTTTAATTGTTCACCGCCATTCACGACTGTCTGTGGCAGGATTGCAGAGCTTAGATCTGTCTATCAGTTGCTGCTTATGCTGTTTGGCATGCAAGTAGTCCTGTTTGCCAACCTCACCAGGTTGCTCATCCTCAGGTGTGCCTGATGCTGCTCCTTTCATGCCCTCCTGGACTCTCCATTGAACCAGGGTTGATCCCCTGGCTTGATGGTAATGGTTGAGTGGGATATATGCCAGACCATGAGGTTACACAATGTGCTGGAGTACAATTCTGCTGCTGTTGATGGCCCTCAATGCCTTATGGACGCCCAGGATCTTGAGTTACTAGATCTGTTCGAAGTCTGTCCCATTTAGCGCTGTGATAGTGCCACACAACACGATGGAGGGTATTCTCAGTGTGAAGGCAGGACTTCATCTCCACAAGCATTGTGTGGCGGTCGCTGGTACAGATACTATTATGGACAGTTGCATCTGCAGCTGGAAGATTGGTAAGGGTAAGGTTAAGTATGTTTTTCTCTGTTTTAGGTTCCCTCACCATCCACTGCAGACCCAGTCTAGCGGCTATGTCTTTTAGGACTCGACCAGCTTGATCAGTAATGCTGCTGCCAAGCCATTCTTGATAGTGGACATTGAAATCCCCCACCTAGTGTACAGTTTGCACCCTTGCCACCCTCAGTGTTCAACATGGAGGAGTATTGGTTCATCAGCCGAGGGAGGATGGTACACGGTTAATCAACAGGAAATTTCCTCGCCCTTCTTTAACCAGAAGGCACCAGACTTCTTGAGGGCCAGTGTCAATGTTGAGGAGTCGCAGGGCAATTCCCTCCCAACTATATCCCACTGTGCTGCCCCCTCTCCTGGGCCTGTCCTGCCAGAGGGGCAGACAATGGGGACATAAGCTGATATCTTTCAGCGGGTAATGCTCATCCTCACTCTGCTAATCAAATCATTGACCCTGACATTAATCCATTTCCTTTTGACTTGTAGATTTTACTAGAGAGCTCCCTCAATGATATGAATAAGGATGAGCTGTCTTCACAGAAATGATTTGAAGGAAAATTTCTTCATATAAATCTGACTTTTTTTTTAAAAAGTGATTTGACCTTCTATGTGGAGTCAAATTCTGTTTGATAACATTCTTGTGAAGTGCCTTAGGATAAAAAGGTACTACATAAATGCAAATTGTTGTAGGTCAGACTCTCTCTAATCGTGAATTTGTCCCAAGCCCCTTTAAATCAGCCCAACACTGAAAGCCATTGAACTATACAACCTTCACTGTGTGGAAATTCATATTAACTGATCAGCTAAAGAAAGGATCTTTTTAATCTGTTGCCATGTCAACACACCGATTGAAACAAAAGCTGTTTTTAAGAATATTAGGATTGATTTCTCCTGCTTTAATCTACAGGGTAATCACTTTCAGAATCAAATGTTGCTCCACTGTGTCTCAATTAAACCAATCCCCGAACACCCAAGCCCCCCCCCCCACCTCCATGCATGAGTTTCCTCCAATAGTATTAAACAGAAATAAATCCAGTGAACTCCCCAATGACCCAGTTTGCAAAGATGACCAGGGGCTATGAACAAGAGAGGAACCAGCCTCGATTCAGGGTCCATGCTGACAGTCTGAATCATCTCCTTCAGGACAAGGAGGAAGGAAATGTGAGGGGGCAAGTTCCTTCTCAAAACAAAACGTGTGAAATAAGGGGTAGCATTTTGTTTTCCAGAAGGTAACCTGTAATCATTTTCCTAATTTTGTTTACCACACCTCTCTGCACCTCTAAGAGGGAACCAGCTGCAGAGAGTTTTTCTCCCAGTCCTTTGGCTAGCCCCATCTTCACTCTGTCAGAAAAATGTGAAGAAACTTGGTATGAGGTGGCACCTCCCTCAATTCTTATTCCCTTTGAAGAGAGAGGTGTGGCTCCACAATAGGAATATTCCTTCAGAGACTGAGATCAAGACCAGCAGGAAGATGAAGGAGAGGGCAAGGTAAGTATTTCCTCTGGTGGGGATGAGTACAGAATAAAAGGGGCATAACCTTTTTAAGAAGGGGTTAAAGTCAGGCAAGCGCATTAACACCTCTACTTCCCCAGGAGGCTAAAGAAATTCAGCATTACCAATTTTTACCAATGCCCCACAAAAAGCATCCTATCTGGATGATTCGCAGCTTGATATGGCAACTGCTCTGCCCAAGAGGGCAAGAAATTACAGAAAGCTGTGAACACAACTCAGTCTATCACAAAAAAACAGACTTCTATCCACTAACTCCATCTATACCTCCCACTGTCTCAGGAAAGCAACCAACATGATCAAAGACCCCTCCCACCCCAGGTATACTCTCTCCCACCCTTTTCCATCAGACAGAAGATACAAAAGTTTGAAAAGACATGCCAACAGATTACAGAACAACTTCTTCCCTGCTGTTATCAGACTTATGAGCGACCATTCGTATATGAGAGTTGACCTTTCTCTGCACCTTCTCTGTAGCTGTAAGACTATATTCTGTATACTGTTCTATTACCCTGATGTAGATCTGTAAGGTATGATTTGCCTGGATAGCACTCAAAACAATACTATTCACTGTATCTCAGTACATGTGACAATAATCAATCAAATCAAATCAAATCAAAGCACTAGACCTTTCAGGGCAGTGTGGGGAAATACTTCCTCACAGCAAAGGTAAGCTGGAATCTGGAACCCTAAACCCTAACCCTAAACCCTAACCCTAAACCCTAAACCATAACCCCTAAACCCTAAACCCAAACCCTAACCCCTAACTCTAACCCTAAACCATAACCCTAACCCTAAACACTAACCCACAACCCTAACCCAAAACCCTAACCCTAATCCCTAAACCTTAACCCCACACCCTAACCCTGAACCCTAAATCTAAATGCTAAACCCTAAACCCTAACCCTAATCATTTCCAAAATGAAAACTGTCAAAACTTGGGATGATTCAAACATTTCTAAGCAAGGATGGATTTTTTTTTGATGGGATAAGGAACCTAATGGGGGCAGAGGGAGTGAAGCTGCTGATTGGCTGTGATCTAATGCAATGAAAGCAAAGGGACTGAATTGCCTGTTCTTGCCTCATTGTAACAAGGCGTTACTGAAATCTTCATTGGGGACATCCAGCTGCGTCCAGCTGCAGTATTCAAAAAGCACAGCTGGCAGAAATGTGGGTGATTTCTAAGAAGGATAGATTGGGTTTTCAGGTGGAAGTAGTGATTATGCAAGTAAACAAATAAAATCCAGGTTAAAAAAAACTCATAAAATCCAGAGTCCTGGAAAATGATCTGCTAACTTAAGTTTAAATCAGTTCAATCAATTAACAAAATCTGCGATAGCAAGTTAGCATGAGTGACGGAGAACATGGAAATCATTGGAAAAACCCTCCAGTCTCTTGGGAAGGAAATCTACCATTCCTTACCTGGTCTGGCCGAGATGTGACTCCAGACCCACAGCAAATTGGGTAGTTGAATCTTAGCTGGCACCTGAAACAGCTGGGCAAACCACTCCATTGTATTCACCAGCTTCCCTCATGGGCAAGTAGCAATGGGTAATAATTACTGGCCTTGCCTAGAAACACACATCCTGTAAGTGAATGAAAAAGTAATTTCAACCTGCTTATTATATTGGGAACGGAATAACTAGCATTAGGCAGCATTAAAGGAACTTGTGATTACTTTGTCCTTAACTGAGTTTAATTCCTTTTTGCTTTCAGTCTGAAACCTACCAAGAGGATATCTACCCAATGACGTCTGGGACTGAACCTGCACTCACAGCAGACGAGTGGCTCAGCGGCATGAACAGAGGTCTCAATGTTCCTCTTAATATTTGTAACACTAATGCACAGCACCAATTGTATCTCACAGTACTACTGGCAACCTCAGGCAGAAATTCATGCAATTCTGATGACAATTACAGCCAGGATTAAAGTACAATTGGGCGTCAACTTAACAACCCCAAAACTTGCAATTACTATGATTGCGACTCATTTAATCTTTTAAGTTATTTGCTGATGAACCTCAAAGGTCTACATTAGGAATCAACTGCCAAACTGAAGGAAATAATTGGAGCCATAGAGATGTACAGCACAGAAACCCTTTGGTCCAACTCGTCCATGCTGACTAGATATCCTAAACTGATCTAGTCTTGTTTGCCAGCATTTGGTCCATTTCCCTGGAAACCCTTTCTATTCATATACACATCCAGATGCCTTTTCAATGCTGTAATTGTACCAGCCTCCATCTCTGCTGGTAGGTCATTCCATAAACACACCACCTTCTGCATGAAAAAGTTGTCCCTTAGGTCCCTTTTAAATCTTTCCCGTCTCACCCTAAACCTATGCCCTCTAGTTCTGGGCTCCCCCACCCCAGGAAAAAGACCTTGGCTATTTACCCTATCCATGCCCCTCATGATTTTATAAATCTCAATAAGATCACCTGTGGTGCACCTCACATTTCCCCTGGGAGGTTTCCCTGTTTTATAAAGGCTGGTGTATCTGCAAACATTTCAGAGAATATGCAGTGCAAGAACAAGCCATTTAATTCAAATAGTGTGTGTCTGGGTTAATGTTGTACTCAAGCCTCTTCCCATCCTTCCTCGACTGAATCAAGCAGCTTAGTTGATGACAGCCTCTGAGTCAACAATGTTTCAGGATCGGATTCCTGTGGCCTGAGGATTTTTCTGTCAGTGTTGTAAAGAATTTATATTAGGACCACGTCATATGTCAAATCCATAATCATGATCCTATCCCTGTGCTTCCACACCCATTCTAGCTCCTCTTCATGTTGCATTTGATACCTCACTCGAGTAGCTAATTGCAAGAACCCGGATGTTAATGTTGACAGGCTATTCAACTGTGAGAAGCAACATGTTTGTACCAAATCCTGGTGTAATTCTAAAAGCCACAGTAACATGTTTACATTCACTGGGTGGGAATTGGGAGCCAGAATGGGAATTGTCATATAGACCCTTCCACGGTATCACCCCGTCCTTGCAATGTGATCTTTTCCAGCTCCCCTTCGTAAATGCCAATCCTCTTCATCTCAGTCACAGGATGTTCCTTGTGTTTTCTGCTCTTCTACTGGGGCAGGACTTTGTAACCTCACTTCAAAAGATGCAAATTGCATTGGGGAAAGCACGTATTCCAGGTAGCCATTTGGGCGAGGACTTTGGGTAGAGAGACTGAGGGGTTCAACACCATCATTCTTTGAGGTCTGCGTCCCATATAGACAGAGTAGTTAAGAAGGTGTTTGGCATGCTTGCCAACATTGCTCAGTTTTTTTTGAGTATAGAAGTTGAGACGTCATGTCGAGGTTGTACTGGCTGTTAGTGAGGCCTCTGCTGGAATACTGTGTCCAGTTCTGGTCACCCAGTTATAGGGAGGATATTATTAAGCTGGAGAAGATTCAGTAGAGATTTACCAGGGGTATGGGAGGTTTGCGTTATAAAGAAAGGCTGGATAGACTGGGCCTTCTTTCACTGGAGCGTAGGAGGTAGAGAGGCGACCTGATAGAAGTTAATAAAATAATGAGGGGTATAGATAGAGTCAATGGCAGTTGTCTTTTCCCTAGAATGGGGTATTTCAAGAGTAGGGGGAAATTTTCAAGATGAGAAGAAGGAGATTTAGAAAAGACATCGGGGCAGATTCCTTACACAGAGGGTGGTTTGTGTGTGGAATGAACAAATTTTAAAAGACATTTGGATAAGTACGTGAATAGGAAGGGTTTTGAGGGATATGGGCCAGGAGCAGGCAGGTGGGATTAGTTTAGTTTGGGATTATGTTCGGTATAGACTGGTTGGGCCGAAGGGTCTGTTTCTGTGCTGAGGACCCCAGAAGTCAAGCTTTACTGAATTTCAGGCTTATTCACAAAATTAAACATTATAGCATTCCTGACTCAATTATTCAATAAGCTTCTTTTTATATGTACTTGAGTAATTATCCACACTTGCTGTCACAGACACAGGAGGAAAAAAAATCTAAACCTCCAAATCCCCTTCCCTCCTATCCATCATCAGTGTTGTATAGATATTTGATAAAGGAGATATTTGTGTTTCTGAAGTCCCCATTACTGTGTGGTCAGTTATTTTTACAAAAACTACCAGCAAACACCTTTTTGCAGGAGAATTGAACAAAGGTGCAGAGGAGATTTACTAGGATGTTGCCTGGTATGGAAGGAATGTCTTACGAGGAAAAGCTGAGGGCCTTGAGGCTGTTCTCGTTAGAGATAAGAAGGTTGAGAGGTGACTTAATAGAGACATACAAGATAATCAGAGGGTTAGATAGGGTGGACAGGGAGAGCCTTTTTCCAAGTATGAGAACAGCAAACACGAGGGCACACAACTTTAAAGTGAGGGGAGATAGGTATAGGACAGATGTCAGAGATAGTTTCTTTACTCAGAGAGCAGTAAGGGTATGGAATGCTTTGCCTGCAATGGTAGTAGATTCGCCAAGTTTAAGTGCATTTAAGTCATCATTGGACAGGCATATGGACGTACATGGAATAGTGTATGTGGGATGGGCTTCAGATTAATATGACAGGACGGCGCAACATCAAGGGCCGAAGGGCCTGTACTGCGCTGTAGTGTTCTATGTTCTATGTTTTATGTTAAAGAGGACATTTAGTCACATGCACACGTTGAAAGAAACTGATACAATGACATTCACACGCAAAAAATGTACTAAGTTAAAAATCACACAACACTAGGTTATAGTCCGACACGCTTAATTAGAAGCACACTAGCTTTCGGAGCGATGCTCCTTCATCAGGTGATAGTGGAGGGCTCAATCGTAACACAGAATTTATAGCAAAAATTTGCAGTGTGATGTAACTGAAATTATACATTGAAAAATTCAACATATTGTCTAGCTATCACCATTGTTAACAGCTAACCCAAGAATGCAACTTTTAAAAAAAGGGTTTTGTGATTTACACATGAAAGAAGTGAAACTATCACTGTATTCTAACAGATGAAAGGCTTAACAGACAATCAATTTTTCAATGTATAATTTCAGTTACATCGCACTGCAAATTTTTGCTATAAATTCTGTGTTACGATCGAGCCCTCCACAATCACCTGATGAAGGAGCATCGCTCCGAAAGCTAGTGTGCTTCCAATTAAACCTGTTGGACTATAACCTGGAGTTGGGTGATTTTTAACTTTGTACACCCCAGTCCAACACCGGCATCTCCAAATCATGATGAAAAATGTAGTTTAAGAGAACTCTCAAAATATACTGAATCCGAAGGAATCATTGTCTGTTCACATTTTTTTGACTGTCCAAAGGAGGAATCTCTTTCGACTCGACTTCCCTTTCAGATAATAGTGGAACAGGCTCAAAGGGCTGAATGGCCTACTCCTGTTCCTCTATCCCTAGATAGCCGAGGGTGGGATGCTTGGATTTATTGCATGGTTTCATTGAAGAGAACACTGCTCAGCAGGTCTTGTAGACAAGTACTTCTGGCTGCCCTGTCAGAAGCTCTGACGTTTTTACGGCAAACTCAGGATTTTGGAACCAAATTTGAATTTTCGGGTAAGCTTTGACAATAGCAGGTTGAAATTCTAGAAGGGAGTGTTCATCCATTCAAGGGGAGATTCCCCTCTCCCTCCCTCACTCCCAACCCATTATTATTCAGTTCAGAATTTGGAAGATGGATAATCTCTGTTGAAGTTGCAAAAGTGATCTGACCCTCTTGGTGTCAATGTTAGTTCATCAGTATCCATTTTAACAAAAGTTTCAACATGTGTAAAATCTTCCTGTCTATACTACCTTAACAATATTTAACCTGACTTCACACAATTTACACTGTCAGTGATGAAGAAGAGGACATTTGGTCCATCATTTATTAACTGTGCATTAACTATTGTCCCATAAAACCTCCTGATTCAAAGGTTTGATCAGTGCTACCCTACCTGAAGAGCACTCTAATCACAGTCCTCCAACTATGTTTGAATATCAATCCCTTGTTTAAATGCTAGCAATCCCCAGGTTCTGGAATATTTCAACATCACCTCCTCTCTCCTCCCCCCTTTAAGAGTTTCCTTAAAGCCTGACACTTCGACCATGTTCGAGGAGAAAGTGAGGACTACAGATGCTGGAGATCAGAGCTGAAAATGTGTTGCTGGAAAAGCGCAGCAGGTCAGGCAGCATCCGAGGAACAGGAGAATCGACGTTTCGGGCATAAGCCCTTCCTGAGGGCAACTTCGACCATGTTGCTGGTTACATATGCAATTTGTCCACTTTTAGCTCAGTATCAGATTTCATTCAATTATGCTACAGCAAGTTTGTCATGTTAGAGGTGCTATATAAAGGCATATTGGTTTTGCTTCATCTAAAGTCATGTTCTGAATTTTTGAAACAGATAATTGACATAGAAACATAAAAAGTAGGCAGAGAAATAGACCATTCGGCCCTTCCAGCCTGCCCCACCATTCAATAAGCTCATGGCTGATCATCCAACTCTGTTACTGCTTTTTCCCAATACCCTTTGATCTCTTTATCCCAAAGAACTTAATTTAACAACTTTTGAAAAAAATTCAAGCACTTTCTGTGTCAGGGAATTCCACAGACACACCAGTCTCCAGGTGAAGAAATGTCTCTTCCTCTCAGTCTGAAATGGCCTCCCTGTATCCTTTGACGGTGACAGACTTTAATATGAAACATAACATTGATTTTGTTAAAAACGAAATAGTCTATTGGAGAAAGAAATGTTAATTGATTTCTTTTTAGGATTCCGTGATCTGGATGTGGGAATATGTGACACTTCAAGCATATCAAGATTGTGTTATTTCTAAACAAAAAGTCCAAAAAACTGCAGATGCTGGAATTGGAAACATCGATAAAATCCCTGCTGAGTTTTTCCAGCAACTTTTGTTTTAGTTTCGTCATTTCAAGTCGACCGTTTTCATGAGCTCTTATGCTGTGTGTGGTTTGTTTTGTGTCGCAGATCCAATTCTCATGTCTTTGAAGGAAGGTTACAAATCAACAAACGTTGCTTTCAAGGTGCCTAAAAAGGACAAGAAGAGTGTCGTTGTAAACGGAATTGATCTGTTAGAAAACGTGCCTCCTCGGACAGAGAATGAGGTGAGTCCGGAGAAATCCTGAAGACAGCAGTTCGAACTCACTGTGATCTCTTCCCAAGCCCTTGCCTCTCCTGGAAAGAGCGAGGACTGCAGATGCTGGGAGGTCAAAGTCAAAATGTATGGCACTGAAAAAGCACAGGCAGCATCCAAGGAGCAGGAGTGTTGGGCATAAGCCCTTCATCAGGAATGCCATTGTCAATTCTCCTGCTCCTCGGATGCTGCCTGACCTGCTGTGCTTTGCCAGCACCACACATTTTGACCCTTGTCTCTCCTGTCCATTTGGACAGATCAAAACCCCATCTGGCCTCTCAAGTGGCTGGGAAAAGGGTCACTGGAATATTTCAGAAAGAGCAGGGCCATTCTCCCCAGAGTCCTGGTCAGCATTTCTCCCTGAACTGAAATCTGTAGGATTGAGGAACTGGCCATGAAATGTTAATTGTGGCTTATTTGGTAGCTCTCTTGTGTCCTGAGTCAGACACTGAGTGCTTGAACACAGAAATCCTGGTGGACACTCCAGTGCAGTACTGAGGGACTGCTGCACAGTCACAGGGACAAACATCACATGAGGACTCCATCTGAAGCTGTACCTGCCCCCTCAGCTGGATGTAAAGGATCCTGTTATGAGGATCTAGGTTGAGGACTCTAGGTCTGTACTCAGTGGAGTTTAGGAGGATGAGGGAGCATCTCTTGAAGAAGTACAATATACTAAGAGGCCTGGATAGAGTGGATGTGGAGAAGGTGTTTCCACTTGTAGGAGAAGCCTGAAGGTGAAGGGCCAACCCTTTGGAACTGAGATGAAGAGGAATTTCTTCAGCCAGAGGGTGGTTTATCTGTGGAACCAACTGCTGCAGAAGGCTGTGGAGGACAAGTCATTGAGTGTACTTAAGACAGAGATAGATAGGTTCTTGGTTAGTGAGAGGATCAAGGATTATGGAGAGAAGGCAGGGGAATGAGGTTAAGAAACATATCAGCCATGATTGAATAGTGGAGCAGATTCAATGGGCCGAATGGCCTAATTCTGCTCCTATATCTTATGGTTTTACGGTTGCCCTGTTTTGAAGAAGAGCAGGTGTCTGGTGTCTGACTATTATTTATCCCTCACCAAAATGAAATTGTCTAACTGTCATTTGTGGGATTTTTTTTTGGCATTTCTTAGGTTAGAACATTGACTACTCTTTGAAATCACTTCTGTAACTGATTTATGAAAAGCAGGGGGGGCATGGAGTTTTTTCCAATCCTTAATGAGAAGAGTGGCCTATACTCATTCAGATTAGATACTAGTTCCAATCCTTAGTCTCTGATTACTGCTGGAACCATTCATCTATCACAGCTTGTCTCAGTAAAGTAAGGCCAGGAAGTGGGAAACATTACTGAGCTTTATCTTGCGACAAAATGCTAGTATATAGTAACACCAAGAATGGATTCATTTATTGTGCTGAGTAGAGTGTAATTACCTACTGACCACGTCGGCACAGTGGCACCTGGGCAGCTTATTGTGATGATGCTGTGGCTTTAAGAGGTGTATTTTCTCTTTTTTTTTCAAAGAGAGCTTTTAAAGCAGAGGTGCCAAGCTACATACTTGGCAAGCCAGTGAAGTGAACAACTTGTGAGGGACTTGGAGTTTTTAAGTTGAAACAATAGAAGCAGCCTGGCTGGGTGTAACCAGCTCTCACAGTCCAGGATTTCTAGGTTTAGCTTTAAGCAATTGCTGTTTTGGGCTTGAAGAAGTGAAATCTACCTTTTCCCTCACTCAGTTACAGCTAGAAGTTGGGGTTTCTCTCTGCTGCTGTGTTACCTGTGAGATAAATCTATTTTTCTGAATTTGCCTTTTTGCCAAGGGCGTGTCTGCATATGTTACTATACAGTTGATTCTGCATTTCTTCAACACAAATTGGCTATAACGCGATTGAAGAATTTAGACCATTATTTGTAAAAACCAAATTTGCCTTACCTATGTTGGCTATAATGTGATTCCAGGGCCCATTGGTTCAAATGGTGCTGCTATTATGTGATTTTCTTATAATGCAGGATCACATAGGAACAGAACTATTGTGTTATATCAGAACAGACTGTGTTGCTATGTTAGAACCAGTTACTGTGTCTACTATTCTGTGAAGTTTTCCAGTAGAGTTAAATTATTCAAAGTTCTTCTCTGTTTTGCTTGTATTTTAATTATAGCAATTAAATAAGTTGTGCTTTTCCTTAATGTCGAATCATTTGACCAGTGGCATTGCATTTGGAAGAAGGCACTTTAAATTTGCCTTTAAAAATAAGATAACATTAGGCTCTGGGCTACCTTCCTAATATATTTTAAAGGGGTCTGGTCTGATCCATAATAATTATCCAAAATATATCAGTGCTTATGGAATACCATCAAATCCTGACTTCTTAAGGAGACTTCAAGGAGAGAGAGGAAATGAAAGGGGAAAATTAAGGGGGTGAGAGGGAGGAGGAGACTGAAGAGCAGGGAAGGAAGGGATGAGAAGATTTGAAGAGGATTGTAGAGGGAGAGAGAAGGGAAGAGGACTAAATTAGAATTCTTTGGACTGATTTATTTCAAATGTCATTTGTTTAGCTCCTTCGAATGTTCTTCCGACAGCAAGATGAGATCCGGAGACTGAAGGAGGAGTTGACACAGAAAGATGTGAAAATACGGCAATTGGAATTGGAGCTGAAAAACTTGCGAAACGTCCCAAAGAGCACTTGAGCTGACAGCTACTCCCTCATCCCTCCTGCAAACCACTGAAATACCATAACCTGCAGGCTATAAGACCCCCAGTACTATAGGACCTGTTTTAAAAAAACGCGCACACATAGAATTCTTCCCCACCTTCCCGAAAGACAAGATAAACTGGAAGTCACATGTCTTTTTTTTAAAACAAAAAAATTGTTCAGTTATGTGCACAACCTAATGCAAGATCTGAGATGGTATATGCACTGTGTCCCAGCAGGTACCTGGCGAGCTAATTTCCTGTTCTCATTAGCAACTTTGAGACATATATTTAAAACATTTCTGTGCTAGTGAACTGTTTTACATTAAATACTCCAAGGTGCCTCACAGATTACGTCTTTGTGAGCTTTGCCCATGCAGTTACTAGGGTTAAAGCTAAGTTTTAATACGTGAACTTAGAACAAGATCAGGCCATTTGGTCCATCAGATCTACTCCTTGTACAGTCCATGTATCACTACCTCAATCGTGGACTCTCCTGCTCAATTTAATCACAGTTGTGTTAGCTCCATACCCCAATATTAATCTCTAACTAGTGTATCAGGGTAATGACAGTACACAGGCTAATGAAAGAACATCGAACGTTGAGTCCGACTGGCTTTCATACTGAGCTCATTACTGTCTAAAATTCAAGTGTCCCTACAATGGAAAAACAGATTCTCAAGATCCAGAGTAGCTATGGCAACATTAGAATGAATTATTGTTGCTCCATTGAGTGAGCACTCTACAAAATACCCCCCACCCCCCACCCCATCACTTTATTTCAACTCCAGCTATGACAGATAGGATGGAATTATCCCTTCTGTAAGGCCCAATCTGTTTCCACCTCTGCAAGGCCCAGTCTGACTCTCCCTCTGCAAGACCCAGTCTGACTCTCCCTCTGCAAGGCCCAAGCTGATTCTCCCTCCGTAAGTCCCAGTCTGTCTCTTCCTCTGCAAGGCCCAGTCTGACCTCCCTCTGTAAGGCCCAGTCTGACTCCCTCTGCAAAGCCCAGTCTGTATCTTCCTCTGTAAGGCCCAGTCTGACTCTCCCTCTGTAAGTTCCAGTCTGTCTCTTCCTCTGTAAGGCCCAGTCCAATTCCCTCTTGTTTGGTGAACACACAACTCCAAACTGCCAACTGTGAGCTTTGCCCGTGCTACTATTAGTGATAAAGCCACATTTTAAAATAAGAGAACTCGGATCAAGCACAGGCCATTAAATCTACTTACAGTTTGACTTTGAGCACTTTGAAGGCCTTAAGATTGTCTAGTGTTGGAAGTGGAAATGTCCAACTACGATGCAGTAAATTGAGGTTGTCCCTCATGATGATGGTAGGTTGGATGTGCCATATCTGAGCTGGGAGCTTGGGAAACAAGCAATGGGTGAAATGGAGCTGGTGACTCCAGACCTCCCCAGCACAGACAGTCTGTAAACATTGAGTACAAAAATATCTCACCCCACACAACTTTAGTGAATGGGGACAGCCAGATACTGGGGCTCACCACAAAGATTTTCTGCTGGAGGAAATTGTTGAAAGATTTGATTATATAAACTTGAGTTTCCTTTAAAGAGGACGTTGCAATCCCTTTTAGGGCTTTAGGCCCCAAATTTATTACTGCTCTGTGGGCAGTAGATTCCACTTGAAATATAATCTCGGCCTGACATGAAGTCTGTCTTTTGAATGAATGTGTATGTAGGAACAAGTCAGTTGTAATAGCAAGTATGATCTCAATGCAAAGGGTCTACACACATAAATATTAGGCAGAAAGGTGAGTTGGGGCGACCGAAAACTACCTAGAACTCCTATTTTGTCCTTGCCACCTTTGAGCTTGAACAGAATAATGTTTCCTCCAGCTGCCAATTTCAAGGGTTGTAACATGAAATGATCTTGGGCTGTGTCAGTTCCTGTCCCAGTTTGCTTGATCCCTGTTCAACACCAAACACTTGAGAAGGCCATTGTGTGGCCAATGGAAATACTGAAACTCTGAACCAGGAAGAGGATGTTGTTTGAGCTTGGTGTCTGAGATCCATTGTTGGGGTAGAGTGGAGGGGATGTCACAGTTCCGTCCAAAGCTGTACTTGATGAACTTTGACCCTTTTCATAAGAAAGGAGCCAATCACGTTGCAGAATGGGAGAATGTGCTGTCAAAATTGTGTTTACATTTTCTCCACTTTCCTGCAGCAGATAGTGAAATCAACATAGAAATCATCATAGAATCGCAACACTGTGTAAATGTCCTCATTCACCTTTCACATAATATCTAGGAACATGTAGCAAGACTAGAGAGCCCTGTTCTGGCTGATTACAATACACTACCTCCAATTACACTACCTTCTCATCTTCAATTGGTTTGAATTATACACCTGATCCCAGATGAAGCCTAAGCTATGAATGAGATGAAGTGAACACTATGAACTATATACTCATAACTGCTTGATGGTACAGTTCTTGAATGTTGTTGAAAAGAAAGACATGTGACTGAAGCTTTTCCTCTGGAAACATCAGGACACATGCAAGAATGCCAGATTTCAAGTGTTCACAATAATTTATACTGCAGGAGAAAAGAGTGCTAATGGGATGACTGATTGATTCAGATTGTTGCGATTACTTGAAATTTGGCATTCTTGTGTTTGTCTTGATGAATACAGGAGAAGAAGATGTAGTCAACTGTCTCTCTTACAAAAGTTATGGTAATTGCAAGATTTATTCAACTTCTGAAAATAAAAGCAGGCCTCTTCCATACAATTGAATTATTTTGCAAAACACTATATAGGATGGAGCACTATCACTGATGCTCTGATTAGCTTCTTGTTCCCAGACAGACTCTGACTGAACCATTGGCAAGATTTCAGCTAACATCTGACCCCAATTCCTGAAGAGATATTCTTGAACAAAGAGCATTGATAATATATGGGGAAGATGCTGATATTGTCAAAACGTGGTCCATGAAAATATAACTTGGGGCAGTTAGAAATGTTATAACTTATTATCATTCCACAAAGTCAAGATTTTCCCCTCTGCCTTTCCAACTCCAAGTTGCCAATCTAGCAGATTTTTTGAACAATCACTTGGACGTCAATTAGATTAGAATGTGTGAATTGAATGGGTGGCTAAATGTTCCAAACACTATGAACACCTTGTGACTGCCAATATTACAGTCAGTGTGGTGAGCAACCAGAGACATAATTAGACTAACACTTTTGCACTTTGCAAACTCCACCACATTTAACAGGATTAAGACACAGATACATGTTTGGCATAACAGACTAGAATATTTATTCAATATAGTCACAAATGTGAACAAGTCTGATAAATAATCCATCATCATGTCTCCCCAACAGTCCACAGGATCTGAGTTTGCCTGCTTGTTAAATGGGTCTAGTTTTCAGCTTTTGTGAGAAGGTCAGTGAGGATCATACAGTAGAGAGAGATGAAAAGTGATTCCAAGAAGGTGTAGCCTGCAAACCCATCTCCTCCCCCATAGCCTCCTCACTTTGTTCTCTGGTTTCGAAGACCCACAGAGAAGGTCGGTGAAAGATCTTTTGCATTTATCAGTATTTGCCTGATCAACCTGTTCACAGATGCTCTTTTGTACCTCCCTAGCAGGTGGGACTTGAATCTGGGCCTCCTGGCTCAGATGTAGGACACTACTGCTGTACCACAAGAGCCCTCCACTTGTTCTTATACTATGGTTTCTCATGGAGTCCTGCAACTTTTCACATTGAATTAATGTTGAAATGAAGTCAGTGCTGTCATTGGAGGCAAGCTCAGTAGCATAGTTAGACAAAACAAGATCCCATGATCAGCAGTCGAGATGAATGATGGGTAATTTTATGTTGGCTGCAGCAGGGAATGTTGGACAGAAACTTCCTGCTATAAGTATTGCCATGGGGTCTTGTGAGTCTATCCAGACAGATGGAGTCTCCAGGGCTAGGATGTAGTCTTCAGGAATTCAAGATTCACCTGCTGTGCAGGCTGTGAAAACCATTGCCAAAGCATTTTTAAGAAAAACTCATTTACTGTAATCACTCAGTTGTAAAGATATTGGAGATGGGACATGAAAGGTGTGTTTGCTTGAGGGAGCTGGTTGAAGACAGTCCATTGCATGAATCATTCAAGTGGGCATTCGATGATAATTGTGATAGAAAGGGCAAGCAAGAGTATGGAGCAAAGGCAAGAGATTGGCACTTGGTCATCAAACTAGTACAGGCACAATGGGCCAAACAGCCTCCATCAGAGCAATTCTATGATTCTGCTCAGGAATTCCAATAAGAGTTGGCAACCTTTCAGTGTGTGTGTGTGTGTGTGTGTGTGTGTGTGTGTGTGTGTGTGTGGTTGCCCCTGGAAATGAGGAGGATGCTTACTGCTGTCAGGTAGCTGTGCATTGTGTCTTGTAATGCAGGCAGACTGCTGTGCTGTAACGACCACCCAATCCTGGCTGGCCAGCAGCACACTCTCATCCAGCCTCCGAAATATTTATATGGCAGAATTTATAGTGTGATAACCAGTCTGCTTGGTTGCAGTACTCCACTGTTTCAGTGGCAATGAAGCCCTGATATGAGACCTCACCTGGACCTTCTGGCCCAGAGGAAGGGATATTACCCACTGGCACCGGAAGACATCCTGTTGCCTTTCAATTTACTGTCCCATCTAAAAGATGGCTTGCCCATCAAAGGACAACTGCTCTTGGTGGCTTCAGCCTAGACCCAGCCGAGACCCAGGCTGAAGCTCTGGAGTGAGGTTTCATCCCAAAACTTCAGGTTCCCCACAATATGTCATCTTGTAAAGTGCCAACGCCAACACACAGCCTCAGCTGTAGGGAGCACAGGCTGACAATTCCGGCATGCAGTCTGCTCCAGTAGCTAGTCGTCAATTTGGGGTTGGTTCACCAAACCAAACACAAGCAATGGATTGGAGAATTACAAAGACAAGGCCAAGGAGGGAATTATGGTATTTGGTTTAGAAGATAATAGTCTTTAAGGTATTAGGACCATGGGTATGCTGTGCTCAGGATCATATGTGTGATGGAGGATCAGTGGGACGAGTTTAGTTTGGGAAATTTGGTCAGCATGGACGAGTTGGACAGAAGAGCCTGTTTCTGTGCTGTATGACTTTCTAACTCCATATGTAGCTAGAGGGGGATTGTAGAGATTTGGTGCACGTGCTCTGTTGGGGGCAGAGCAAATCTTTGCCTAACCTTCCCTCAGAATTGGCAGAGTCAGTGGCAGAGCAGAAGGTACCACTGTTATTCCTGGGATTGATTTATTAATGTGGAATAGCACAAGCCTTCAGTCCTGTAGCTCAGAGGACATCTACCCACCTCCATCTATCAGTGGAGGGGTGATTCCCCTTCACTGTTCCAACATTTCCAAAATATCAGATTGCCTGGAGGCTGTTCATTCACAGATCAAGAGTAAGACTATGTCTTTGACTCAAACTTTGAGTGAGAAGTTGGGCCTCACGTTTACTGTCTATTTCAAAGGGCACTGTCCTATCTTCAAACAACATCAGAATTCCCGCACATCAAATGAACAGGTACATAGATGATAAACCACCTTGAATGTTCCTATGAATATTAATAAGTATATTTTTTCTCCTGTTTTTGACATTCCCAAATATCAGAGGCTGAGCATGTTTTCTGTGGACAGGTCATTTCCCTGCAGCTCAGTAATGGGAGTCTTGGCACTGATTACCCATAGAGCCAAAGTACATACAGGAGCCACCATACCTAACTGCCCGGTCTGCTCTACAATTCATTCTTGATTATGCCAACAGGTGACAGTACACAAATGTTCCTCGAGCCAAATATTATCGCTGGGAGAAATTAAATAATAATTGTAGATATTTTAAAATTGATCTGTTTTGATATGCTCTTACACACCTCTGGAGATGGTGTGACTTGTATCCAAGTTCTTCTGGTTCAGAAGTGGGGACACTGCCACAGTTTCCCCTCGAAACCGCAACCGAGACAGCAATTATTAAAATATTGAATGCAGAGAGCACTTGAAGGGGCAGAGTTAACATGGCAAATTCTCTGCTTAGTAGAAAAGAGACTCAGGGCTCATGTGGTACAGTGGCAATGTACTGGCCTCTGAGCCAGGAGGCCCAGGTTTAAGTCCCAACTGCTTCAGAGATGTGTAATAACTTCTCTGAATAGGTTGATTCAGAAAGTATCTAGAAAAGAGCTTGAATGCTCAGGAACATTTCAAATGAGTTCACTTCCTCAATGTGTTGAATGTTACACAATGAAGCACACGCCTCCATTTATATGGACTTGCTTGAACCTCTCTGGATCATGGACGTTCTCAACAAATAGTGGCAAGCTAATGTTCAAACGTCATAACCAGTATAAATGAATTGGCCAACTCTGAGTGAAAGAGCCAGGTTTGAGTCACTTTGACCGTGTCAGTGTAGACCTGGGGAACAACTCCGCAATACCCACCTGTTTCTGAGTTCTTCATCCCCACCCCACCCCCAACCCCGTGAAATGTAGTTATTGCCTTCAATCTTGATATTTTATAAAAAGGTGAAGAGAAATCTAAAGAGTAGCAGCTGGCCTGAAGTTAGCAATTATACCATTTGATACAGAACTGAATAATGCAGGTCAGGAATGAATCTACTCTGATTTTCTGTCTGTACAGGGTTTGCTGTGAAGCAGTTGGGTATAATCAGGTGGGTGTGTGCATTAATAGGGCTACAGGCAATAAATAAAATGAGATCAGAATAATTCCTGCTGAGTATCTGCAGCATTTTCTGTCGTCAACGCTAACTATATCTGAATAATATCCAAAAACCTTACACCTGTCAGAAACCTACAATGTAAAAATTTGTTTTATAACAGGAACTGTCTATGCAATCTTGTCACAGTGCAAATGCACCCAGGGTTTATCAGTGACAGTTCCCATTATAGATATGGATATAGGAATTCACAATGGAGGTATGAAAATGAAGACAAGATGGAGACTGAAATAACCCTGATCCACTTATGATACCTCACTCATAACCCTCTTCACCCAAAAGCTTGTTTGTGACTGTCAGTGTGACCAACTAACAATACGATATTAATAAATGAATCCACAAATACTGTAATGTCGAGAATTTCTGGCTCAGTTTGAGCTGATTCTGTATTTGGCCCTCAGGCTGAGACCAAGGTGTAGTCGCTCTCTGAGCGACTGCCTGGGAGACCAGAAGACATGCTGTGAAACCCACCACCCCAACACGTTGTTACTACACTGTATCTTGCACTCACAAAATACTGTTCATGTTCTGTGCTGAGTAACAATTAAGAATATGCAGAGATAAACTGCGAATGTAGAAAGGTACACACGTAATATGCTTTCGAGAAAATACGGCCATTATCTAACTATGGTTGACACAATCTCATTGATTCATGGGTAACTTACACTGTCATCTCGTTTTGCCTGGGCTGAAGAGGTCTGTTTATCTGTGGAAGTCTATATTTTCACTGGAGGAAATCTGGGGAGAAATCTAATTATTTCAGTCCATGTGCCCAGCATCAAGTATTAAGACTATTGCTGGGACAAACATATGCTTGGGAGCAGTGAGTTTTGCAGTAAAATGAAAACTTAGCAGGGAAGTCATGGTAACATCGTGATCCCAGAGTGATTGTGATAAAGGATTATGAAAAGAAAAACTCTTTTAGCAAAGAATAGACACTGAAGAAATAGGCTGAGATTCCAGGATCTAAACCAGCCAACGCAGGCAACAGAGACAGACTTTCACATGAGGTAATGCTAATTGGCCAGACTTCGTGGGGGTAGGCAAGTTAGATAATGTTGATGCCTTTTTGGATAGTGAGGCGATGAATTAGCCACCCCTTTGTGAGAATTGTTCAGAATAGATGGTAGTTAAAGACTCTGTGATATGTATGCACTGTACATTTTATTTTTGCCTATGTATAATGTTCTACCTTGCCATCATTGTGTAATGTGAATACTCATTTCTTCAACTAATAAAAGTCCTGGTCACTGTGATTTTACCTTTCTAAAAATCACATGAGCGCATTCAATAATAATAATAAAATGCTGTTTTCTCTGTTTTTAATATTCTGATTACTTAAGATTATTCAAAAGAGAGTCTTGACCTATAAAACATGTTGCTTCCCTCTATAACATCTCCAAGTTTTTCACATAGACATGAAGCACAATAGCTATGATGGAAATGGATATTGACGCACAGTGTCTCAGTGGTTAGCACTACTGCCTCACAGAGCCAGGGACCCAGGTTTGATTCTGCCCTCGGGCGACTGTGTGGAGTTTGCACATTCTCCCTGTGTTTGCATGGGTTTGCTCCCACAGTCCAAAGATGTGCAGGTTAGGGTGGATCGGCCACGCTAAATTGCCCATACTGTCCAGGGATCTGCAGGCTAGGTGGATTAGTCATGGGAAATGCAGGGTTACAGGGATAGGATAGGAGGGTAAGTCTGGGTGGGATGCTCTTCAGAGGGGCTGTGTGGACTCGATGGGCTGAACAGCCTGCTTCCACACTACAGGGATTCTATGACATGGTCTGAGGGGAAAATATTGAACAGCAGACCAGGATGATGATTGGATCCTAAGCCAACTGGTGAGGTCATGAAACTAGATATCCTTTCCTTAAAAGTTTACAGAATGCAGCATTACAGATATGTGTCTCCCACTCGCTGATCCCCAATGACCCTCTTTATACTATTTTAATGAAATCAACTAAACAAAATTAAACTAAATAAACCAGAGGCACTTTAAAAGGGCACTGGAATTAAAGAAACAAACCTAAAAGGAAACTTCACAATTTAAATTAAAAATTGATCTTGGGGGTGTAATGATGATATCACAGTCTCTCTGGTATCCAGTGGTCATGGCGGCCCTGAAATGGATACCGCATGCTCCCTCTCCCAGGTAACCACGGAGAGGAGGGAGACAGTTAGATATCAGTCTCTCTTTATAAGAGCAAACAATCACCCTAAATGATCCATCATGACTCCTTTCAAATCTGGAATCTTGATTATGATCCTCAGGCTATTAGTTTCACCAGGAAGCCATTTCCTAATATTTGTCAACCTTAATTTTTTTCCTTCTTCCACTTGGTTCTTACATGATAGAAATCCTTACCCATCACCCCCATTGCAAAACTATACTTCTAGTTCCTTTAAGAGAGCGGTTGGATGGACCAATAAGTATTTTCCTGTTTGCCTTTTTCACTCGTTTGTATTTCTATTGCTCTCTCTCTTTCTGTCTCTGTTTTTCTTTCCACTCTCTACCCTCACTCTTATCCACATCTTCCCATCCTCACCACCTCATTCCCTGTCTTTCTAAGCCATGTCTCTGCCTTTCTCTGGACTTCCCTATCTCTATCCACTTTTGCTTCTTCTCCCCTATATCACACTTCCCACCCCTTATTCCTGCTGCTTTCAGCTTCATTCTTCAACACTGCTGAATGTCAGTGAATGATTTGAATAAGCAGCTATAGAAACCCTTAGCACTGTAGCTTATTACTTGCATAAATCATAGCTAGTTAATCATGTGTACGAGTGCTGAAGATCATTATTTCATTAATCAAGCGATCTAATTTGATGCCTGTTATAAATTTCCTATTTTGTACACACTAGTTCATTGATGTTATTTATTGCCCTAATCACTATTTTGTCTGTTTCTGAGTAACCATTTGATCAGTTTTACTGAAGGGCACCCTTTATTCTAATGTACCAACTGTTCCCACACTAGTTGAATTACGTTATTATAATAACGCTGAAAGGATATTAGGAAAGAAAGAATTGAGAGGGATTGAATGTAACGGAATCGCCTGGGCTAGGTTGATACCTTCCTGATGAAAGGCTTTTGCCCGAAATGTCAATTTTCCTGCTCCTCGGATGCTGCCTGACCTGCTGTGCTTTTCCAGCACCACTCTAATCTAGACTCTGACACCTCCCTGGTTTTGCTTGATCTGCCCAGAAGTTTAAGCCACATAGAAATCTGGTAACTGAATTATCAATGAATTTATTTCTAATCACTGCTAAAATTTTCAAAGCATATTTATCAATCAGGTCACAAGTTATAATTTCACCTGCTTGCCTCCTCTCCCCATGATGTTTGATTTCTCACAGTTGTACACTTTTTGCTGAAGTATGCATTGGTTGCAATGTATAGTCTGAATGAATATCTCTATCAAAATATTTTGTAATTGCAACTGGCACCTATTCCATCAACTGATCATGAGTTTAGCAAAACCAAAGCTCTCCCCTTCAAATTTGGAAGCCAAACCTTACTGATGGAGAGACGGGATTAAAATCATCTGATGCAGCAACGGAGGCTTATCCTAGCATGAATCTCAGTTTTCATTAAGGGTCAGGACTAATGTGTAACTGATGTAAAATACACCAACTCCAGGAGGTAGTGAGCAGCACAGATTAGACTGCCAGCAAAGAAAGTCTGGATTTTTAACAAGAGCAGAATACTGTGGATAATGGAAATGTGAAAAAACAATCAGAATATGCTGGAGAGACTCAGCAGATCTAGCAGTATTTGTAGAGACAGTAACAGAGTTAGCATTTTGAATCCAACAATACTCTTCAAAACACTGAAGAACTGGACTCTTGAGTTAACAGTTTCTCTCTTCACAGATGCTGCCAGACCTGCTGAGTTTCTCCAGCATTTCCTGATTTCATTGATAATAAGACGATGTTCTTGTGTCAGATGAGCTTATGAGAGCAAGTGTCATTATTAGAAATTCCTACAATTAAAGGCATTTGAACAGCACTGCTGTTCCTCAGTGCAGCAAATAAACAGCACATCTTTTTACAGCCAGGAGAGAGCTTCGTTAGCCTAATGAAAGTCCGTTAACTCTGTTTCTCCCCACAGATGGTGGAGAGCATATGCTGCATTTTCTGTTTATAGCCATCAGTCAGTGCTCCTGAACAACTTACAATTAGAATCAATAGGTTACACTGAGGCAGATGCAATCAATCTGACCATTTGAATGTTAGCCATATCTCAATAGAATTTGGTTAGAGCCAATTTCCTAAACCGATTTGCAGTGTTATATTCAGTTCAGGTTAGAGAAGTTGCAAGATTTCATGTTGGATTTGGGAAGGTCATGCTGGATGTGTGGTAGGGGTCAGGACAAAGTACATGGACTATTTAAGAAGTTGTGAACGGTGCTGAACATTGTGCAATCATCGGTGAACATCCTCACTTCTGACCTTATAATGGAGGGGAGGTCATTGTTGAAGCAGCTGAAGGTGGTTGAGCCTTGGATACTAACCTGAGGAACTCCTGCAGAGAGGTCTTCTGAAGCTGAGAAGATTGACATCCAACAACCACAACCATCTTCCTGTGTGCCAGGTACAACTTCAACTAGTGGAGAGATTGCACCCTAATATCCATTGATTTCAGTTTTTTGCCAGGGCTCCTTGATGCTACATTCAGTCAAATGTGGCCTTGATATCAAGAGCTGTCCTCCCCTCTGGAATTCAGTTATTTTGTCCATGTTTGAACCAAGGCTGTAATGAGGTCAGGAGCTGGGTGGCCCTGGCAGAACCTAAACTGGGTGACACTGAGCAGGTTGTTGCTGAGCAGGTGCAGCTTAATAGCGCAGTTAATGACACCTTCCATTACTTTACTGATGATCAAGAGGAGACTCATTAGGTGGCAATTGGCGGGTTGGATTTGTCCTGCTTTTTATGGAGAGGATATACCTGGGCAATTTTCCACATTGTCAAATGATGTCAGGAAGATATACACTGAGAAGTTGTGTGTAAAATATTTCAATGAGTTTGGAGTCTATCTTTTTTTTCTGAGTGGATTATCCAGACGTTTAACAAATGTAAATTGGACATCAAACACATTGCTCTTAACTGAAGGAGGAGGACCATGCAACTGCACCAATACCAATTTTATTTGCCATCAACTTCAAGGTGGGTGTAATGTGAGCTCCTGGTTGGGCCCAGTGGATTAAAGTGACCTAGATAGACTGTGGACGATTCATTGTTGATGCTTACCTTCCTGTTGTGGAGGAGCTGAAGGGTAAGACTGACCTCCCAGACATGGCACCAGTATCCTGGCATCTGGGAAACATGCAGCGTCAAACCAGTCAGCGTTGGGAGGGGTTCAGAGAACGTTGACTGCACTTTTGCTAACGGTTGAAGAGATCCAAATGGTGAGAGGCAGCTTGAGAGGCCACAGCACCCAGAGGGGTTACCTGGTGTCATTGCTTCTGGTGTTGACAGGCCCACAGATCGTCATAGTGACCTATGCCCGCCCACAGGGGGTGTAGCGATTTCCCCTCAGCCATCAGTTGGTGTGACCATCAATGGGTTAGGGTCTTCATGCAATGATCCTTTGGGTATCCTACCAGTCTTCTGACCACCTAAACTGCCCAGAAAATCTTACGGGTAAATACCCACCTTCCATCCTAAAAAATGTGTTCAAACCTTTGAAGACACCTCTGGTTTATGAGCACCGGCAGACTTGGGAGATTTCTCTCGGAGAAATGAGTGGTGCATTCTCCCTCCCACTCCACCGAGGACATGCAGGTCCTTGGACTCCTCCACCGGCAGAACATAACAACACGACGGCTGGAGGAGGAGCGCCTCATCTTCCGCCTGGTAACCCTCCAACCACAAGGAATGAACTCAGATTTCTCCAGTTTCCTCATTTCCCCTCCCCCCACCTTGTCTCAGTCGGTTCCCTCAACTCAGCACCGCCCTCCTAACCTGCAATCTTCTTCCTGACCTCTCCGCCCCCACCCCACTCCGGCCTATCACCCTCACCTTGACCTCCTTCCACCTATCACATCTCCATCGCCCCTCCCCCAAGTCCCTCCTCCCTACCTTTTATCTTAGCCTGCCTGGCACACTCTCCTCATTCCTGATGAAGGGCTTATGCCCGAAACATTGAATTTCCTGTTCCTTGGATGCTGCCTAACCTGCTGTGCTTTAACCAGCAACACATTTTCAGCTGCATTCTCATTCAACCAGACAACGTAACACCGAGATGTCAGGGCTATTAATGAACCCCAGCTGCTCCTCTGGCTTCTCAATACCTGCAGACTTTTACAATGACGTGGCGTGACCTTGTGTGGGGTGAAACAAATCACGTGGATCTCTGTGTAGGTCCGAAACCTGGCAATTCGCATCAAATGCAAATCTAAGTTTCATTCGTTATACGATAGGAAGGGAGTGTGAATAATGAAAGCTGTCCCCCATCTCCATTCTCCCTTTCTAATTTAGCAAGCAAATCCCCCTGCCTCCAACTGCTCCAGCAACTTCCTCCACCATTTCCAATTCCTCTATAAATTCCAAAGAAAACTCTTTGAAGAAATTTAGGATTAAAAGATTAAAATGTCTCATGATGTTTTTATTCTACATTGTTTGCAGCTGCATCAAAGAAATCAATCTTTAATATCGGGATAATCCAGGAAAATGCCGGTGGATTGGGAACCTTTGAGTGGAGGAGGCAACAGATTAGATTGTAGATAGGGAACTCTGGAGTCAAACAGCACTTCTGAAGAAAGCAGATGATTTGTGCAGGTTTAATAAAAGAATATCCCACGCAATAACCATTTGGGATGTTAAAAAGCTGCCGCCAAAGTCATCAGATAAACCTTGACCTATGAGTCATTCCATTTCACTTTAAAGCAATATTTCCACGAATGAAGATGATGCCAGATAAGTGTGTGTCTCTCTCTCTCTCTCTCTCTTGCTCACTCTAGTAGGCCTCACAAACAGCCTTGATTGGCTGATTGCCTATGAGTTTAGAAAGCAGACTACACTATTCAACCATTTATAACAGATTCTGTCAACTGAAAACACACCGAGCAAAATGAATTAACATTGAAAATACTGGTCACTGGACACAGTGTTACACGGCACTACCTCCCTTGTGTGCCTGCTGATTCATTTCAGTGGCACTCTCGCCTTGGAGTTACTTAGACAGTGGGTTCAATCCCACACCTGGGATTGGAGTCAAAAATACAACAGAGGGAGTTTCTGCCTCCGAGATAATTCCTGATTTTCTGTCAACTTAACCCAGAAAAGCTGGAATAAAAACCTCTGTGTGTTAAGGTAGATCAGATGAACAGAAGGAGGAGATAATCTGCTCCCAAGTGAATTGGGTTTGGCAGGTTTGTGCACTGACAACATCAATCAGGGACAATGAGAACGAGATGCGAAAGAAAGAGAATGTTTCATTTGGTTAGAGTGTTGGGAAGATCTGGGGCTGTGTTGCCTGAGGTGAAAAAGATTCAACGTTGAAAGGAAATTTGATTCATGCTTAAAAAGTGAAGGCACTTGCAGAGCTTTAAGTTTGAGTCAGCAAATGGAAATAATTGCAATCTCCTATAAGAAGCTAGTATAAGTATGATGGGCTGATAAGCCTCCTTCTGTCATGTTGGGTTACTGGGTCTGGCATTGCTGGGTCCTTTCATTTTCAGAAAGTGCGCACCAAAATAACACAGCTCAAAAGAGAACAAAACCTATGCATTTTAAAATTCTCCTTAGCTGAAACACCGACTCAGGTTAAACCTGCAGTCACTTTCCACTTTGTTGATATATACAGTTCTTTAAAATGGTGGAGTTTGCTACAAACATGAGCTCATTCCACATGTGGCTTAGAAAATGAATTCTAATCAAAAAATATAAAATATAAAAAATGCCAATCACCACTGACCATAAAACATAAGGGAAAAGAACAGAAGTAGGCTATTCAGCCCACTGAGTCTGCTTTGCCATTCAGTGAGATCATGGCTGAACTGATTATCCTCATCTCCACTCTCCTGCCTTTTCCCAAACCCCTTGATTCTCTTCCAGATTAAGAATCTGTTTATCTCAGCCTTGAATGTACTTAATGACCCAGCCTTGACAGCCCTCAGTGGTGAAGAATTTCACAGATACACTGCCCTCATAAAAAAGTTTAAAAAATCACACCACACCAGGTCATAGCCCAACAGGTTTAATTGGAAGCACTAACTTTTGGAGTGCTGCTCCCTCATCACAACCACCTGATGAAGGAGTGTCGCTCCGAAAGCTGGTGCTTCCAATTAAACCTGTTGGACTATAACCTGGTGTTGTGTGATTTTTTAACTTTGTACACCCCAGTCCAACACCGGCATTTCCAAACTCATAAAAAAGAACTTCCTCCTCGTCCCTTTACTCGAGGTGACGTGTAGTTGTATTGGAGGCCGTTGTGAGGAGGGTCACCTTCCAGAGATGAGAGATTTGCCTTCTGCAGAGAGATTGAGCAATTTAGACTTATACACTCTGGAGCTTACAAGGATCGGAGGAGATCTCATTTAGATATTTAAGATGCTAAAGGGAATTGAAACAATTGATGTAGAAAGGATGTTTCCTCATTTGAGGCAATCTAGTGTCACAGTTTTATTTAAGCGATGGCAAATTTAAAACAGAGACGAGGAAAAAATACTTCTTTCAAAGGGTTGTAAATCTGTGGAATTCACTCCCCCAGAGTGAGGTGAATGCTGGGGTATTGAGTAAATTTAAGGTGGAGATAGACCGTTTTCAATTGGTAATGGGTAAAGGGATGTGGGGAGTGGGCAGGAGAGTGGAGGTGAGGCTGAGACCAGCCATGTGATCGTGTGAAATGGCAAAGCAGACTCAAGGGCTGAATGGCCAACACCTGCTCCTAGCTCTTATGGTGAGTCCAACAGCTCTCCCAATGCAGGGCAATGTCAGAACAACATTGCTCAGTCTGGGGATTGAGTAGCATTTCTTTGCACAGACTGATCATTATGTGTGAGTGTGACTGTGTTTTTGTGTGTGTTTGTGTAAGAGTTTGTCTGTGTGTTTGTGTGTGAGAGTGTGTGTGTGTGTTTGTGCGTGTGTATATTTGTGTTTGAGTGTGTATTTGTGCTTGTATGTATGAGTGCATACTCTCTGAGTAAAGAAACTACCTCTGACATCTGTCCTATATCTATCACCCCTCAATTTAAAGTTATGCCCCATCGTGCTCGCCATCACCATGCTTGGAAAAAGGCTCTCCCTATCTAACCCTCTGATTATCCCATATGTCTCTATTAAGTCACCTCTCAACCTTCTTCTCTCTCACAAAAACAGCCTCAGGTCCCTCAGCCTTTCCTCATAAGACCTTCCCTCCATACCAGGCAACATCCTAGTAAATCTCCTCTGCACCCTTTCCAAAGCTTCCACATCCTTCTTATAGTGCGGCGACCAGAACTGTAGACAATACTCCAAGTCTGGCCGCACCAGAGTTTTGTACAGCTGCAGCATAGCCTCATGGTTCCGGATCTCGATCCCTCTATTAATAAAAGCTAAAACACTGTATGCCTTCGTAACAACCCTGTCAACCTGGGTGGAGAAAGTGAGGTCTGCAGATGCTGGAGATCAGAGCTGAAAATGTGCTGCTGGAAAAGCGCAGCAGGTCAGGCAGCATCCAAGGAACAGGAGATTTGACGTTTTGGGCATAAGCCAGATTCCTGAAGAAGGACTTATGCCCGAAATGACAAATCTCCTGTTCCTTGGATGCTGCCTGACCTGCTGCGCTTTTCCAGCAACACAGTTTCAGCTCTGTCAACCTGGGTGGCAACTTTGAAGTATCTGTGTACCTGGACACCGAGATCTCTCTGCTCATCGACACTACCAAGAACCTTACCATTAGCCCAGTACTTTGCATTCTGGTTACTCCGACCAAAGTGAATCACCTCACACTTGTCTGCATTAAACTCCATTTGCCACCTCTCAGCCTAGCTCTGCAGCTTATCTATGTCTCTCTGTAATCTACAACATTCTTCGTCACTATCCACAACTCCATCGACCTTAGTGTCGTCTGCAAATTTACTAACCCACCCTTCTATGCCCTCATCCAGGTCGTTTATAAAAATGACGTACAGCAGTAGACCCAGAACCAACCCTTGCAGTACACCACTGGTAACTGAAGTCCAGGATGAACATTTCCCATCAACCACCACCCTCTGTCTTCTTTCAGCAAGCCAATTACTGATCCAAACTGCTATATTTTCCACAATCCCATTCCTCTGCATTTTGTACAATAGCCTAGTGAGGAACCTTATCGAACACCTTGCTGAAATCCATATACACCACATCAACCGGTTTACTTTCATCTACCTGTTTGGTCACCTTCTCAAAGAACTCAATAAGGTTTGTGAGGCATGACCTGCCCTTCTCAAAACCATGCTGACTATTCCTAATCAAATTATTCTTTTCTAGATGATTATAAATCCTATCTCTTACAACCTTTTCCAACACTTTACCAACAACTGAAGTAAGGCTCACTGGTCTATAATTACCTGGGTTGTCTCTACTCCCCTTCTTGAACAGGGGAGTAGAGACAACCCAGGTAATCCTTGTTATCCTTCAGTCTTCTGACGCTATTCCTGTAGACAATGATGACAAAAAGATCAATGCCAAAGGCTCAGCAATCTCCTCCCTGGCTTCCCAGAGGATCCTAGGATAAATCCCATCTGGCCCAGGGGACTTATCTATTTTCACACTCTGCAGGATTTCTAATACCTCTTCCTTGTGAACCTCAATCCCACCTAGTCTAGTAGCCTGTATCTCAGTATTCTCCTCGACAATATTGTCATTTTCTAGAGTGAATACTGTCGAAAAATATTCAGTTATTGCTTCCCCCATCTCCTCTGACTCCACACACAACTTCCCACTGCTATCCTTGATTGGCTCTAATCTTACTCTCATCATTCTTTTATTCCTTAAATACCTATAGAAAGCCTTAGGGTTTACCCTGATCCTATCCGCCAACAACTTCTCATGTCTCCTCCTGGCTCTTCTGAGTTCTCTCTTTAGGTCTTTCCTGGCTACCTTGTCACGTTCAAGCGCCCTAACTGAGCCTTCACATCTCATCCTAACATAAGCCTTCTTCTTCCTCTTGACCAGGGATTCCACTTCCTTCGTAAACTACGGCTCCCGCGCTCTACAGCTTCCTCCCTGTCTGACAGGTACATACTTAACAAGAGCACACAGTAGCTGTTCCTTGAATAAGCTCCACACTTACATTGTGCCCATCCCTTGCAGTTTTCTTCTCCATCCTATGCTTCCTATATCTTACCAAATTGCATTGTAATTGCCTTTCCCCCAGCTATAACTCTTGCCCAGTGATATACATCTATCTCTTTCTATCACTAAAGTAAACATAACAGAATTGTGATCGCTATCACCAAAATGCTCACCTACTTCCAAGTCTAACACCTGCCCGGTACCATTACCCAGTTTCAAATCTAATGTGGCTTCACCCCTTGTTGGCCTATCTGCATACGGTGTCAGGAAGCCCTCCTGCACACACTGGACAAAAACTGACCTATCTATAGTACTCGTTCTATAGTGATCCCAGTCAATATTTGGAAAGTTGAAGTCCCCCATGACAACTACCCTGTCTCTCTCACTCCTATTGAGAATCAACTTTGCTATCCTTTCCTCTACATCTTTGGAACTATTCGAAGGCCTATAGAAAACTCCCAACAGGGTGACCTCTCCTTTCCTGTTTCTACCTTCAGCCCATACTACCTCAGTTGACGAGCCCCCAAACATCCATTCTGCAACTGTAATATTGTCCTTGACTAAAAATGTCACACCGCCCCCTCTTTTACCATCTTCTCTGTTCTTACTGAAACATCTAAATCCTGGAACCTGCAACAACCATTCCTATCCCTGCTCTATCCATGTCTCCGAAATGGCCACAACACCGAAGTCCCAGGTACCAACCCATGCTGCAAGTTCACCCACCTTATTCTGGATGCTCCTGGCGTTGAAGTAGACACACTTCAAACCAACTTCTTGTTTGTCAGTGCCATCATGGGTCCCTGAAACGTGATTTCGGACCTCCCTACTCTCAACCTTTTCTATACTTGAACTACAATTTTGGTTTGTGAGTGTGTGTGTGCATGAGTGTGTGTGTGAGAGAGAATATGTGTGTGTTTGTGTGCGTGTGATAAACCTTCAGAGAAAGTGGTGAATGTGGGTACAGTTTTAACATTTAAAAGACATTCAGACAAACACAGGAATAAAAACTGTTTGGAGGGATATGGGCTAAGCGCAGCAGGTGGGATTATGGTCAGCATGGACTGGTTGGACCGAAGGGTCTGCTTTCGTGCTGTATGACTCTTAGACACTAGATATGACATGGTGGAGGCAAACCTCATCAGGCAGTTAGATAGTGCGACATGGGAATCACAGGAAGGATGAATGTTTTCAATTTCTCTACTTAAAATAGAAAAATTACATAAATAAAAATGAAGTCAAAGACTCTTCTTGGGATGTGGGTAACACTGACTGGGCTAGTATTGACTGTTCATGTCTAACAGTCCCTGAAAAGATGGTGACGTGAGCTGCTTCCTTATATTACTGTACCCCTCAGTGGGGATGACACCCACCGTGCTGTTAGGGAAGGAGTTCAAGGATTTTGACTAGCGACAGTGAAGGAATGACGATATATTTCCAAGTTAGAACATAGAATAGTACAGCACAGGACAGGTCTTTCAGCCCTCAATGTTGTACCTGCATTATATCCAACTCTAAGATCAGACTAACCTACATACCCTTCATTGTCCTATCTTCCATGTGCCTATCCAGTTTGGATGATATGTCACTCAGAGGGGAATGATGGTGGTGATGGTGCTCCCATGTATTTTCTGCCCAAACTTCACTTGACAGAGGCCAAGTGTTTGTGAGCTGTTGTCAAACAAGTTTTCTTGAGAAGCAGATGGTACACACTGCTGCTGCTATGCAGTGGCAGTGGAGGGAGCAAGTTTTGAAGATGGTGTGTCCAACTTTCTCTCTTGATGTTGCTCTCACATGCATGGTCACTCAATGTGAATAACAGTTCCACAGACATCAGCGATCTTTAGAAATGTAGCTCAGTTAACTTGGATGGCTGGATCACAAGACAGTATCATTGTCAACAGACACCAGCTGAGCTTACCACAAGGCTCCCACCCTCTCAATATTGCCCTTTCAAGGAGTGGTGACCCTCAGGTTAAACTCACCACCAATTCTCGCACTCTAATGAGAGAATAGGACAATGGTGACTTTACCTTTACATAAAGGTAAGCTAGGACACTGAGTTTGACTGGTCCAACCTAGCACACAGGGCAACCCAATCATGTTGAACTTTGTCCCCACAGACACACCTTCTTACAGTGATCAATAGATGGTGATCAAGGATAAGATCTCAGTTTACGGAAAGATCAGTCAAGGTTCCCATTATGCAATTGGAAAAGATACTGGAGGGACTATGGAACAACTCTTGAGAGTAAGTTAGCACTTCGATGGGTTAGGATCACCCTGATTATCACCATATTTTGGTAACGTAGATGAATGTAGTAAGACTGTGGCCTATCTCAAATACTGTTTGGAATGTTCAAAGTACATATTGACCCTGATCAGAATATGGTTGCTGTCTTCCATTTTAAAAAATATTAAAAAGGGAACAACTCCAGTAAGCATCAATGGTCCTGGTGTCTGGAATGGGACTGTGCGTCATTGAAAGAGGATAGTGCCCTCTACTGTTCACTGAGGAAACTTCTTTGAAAGGAGAGATGGCCAGGCCTGCGCCCTCTGCTGGGTGAAAGCAAGAACCATCCCTTGGAAAGAAGTCTCATACAGTGGGTTAGATGGAGTAGGAATCAAACTCGAAATGACTCTACTGGTGAAAGTTGGTCGAAATGGGTTCTCAACTGACTGGACAACAATGGAGGTCAAACATAATCAAAACAGAGAGTGCCAACGTTTGACTGAGATGTTAATCTGAGGTTCAATCTGCTTCCTCGGGTCAATTTAAAACATACCAAGTCACAATTTCACAAATCAGTTGCTTCTTTGTAGGGAAAGCAAAATACTGTGGATGCTGGAAATCTGAAATATAAATAGGAAGTGTTGGATAAGCTCAGCAGGCCTGGCAGCATCTGTGGAGAGAGAAACAGAGTTAACGTTTCAAGTCCGATGTGACTCTTCCTCAGAGCGAAAGACAAACTGCTCCAAGAAGGAGTCACAACAGACACAAACCTTTACTCTCGTTTCTCTCTCCACAGATGCTGCCAGACCTGCTGAGTTACTCCAGCCATGTCTGTTTTTATTTCAGATCTCCAGCATACGTGGGATCTTGCTTTCAATTTTTTGGGAAGTGATAAGAGTGTGGTTGGTGATACAGATGAACTTAAAATAAGGATTCATCTCAAAGAATGCAGTTAACTTCTCAACCTAAACCTACACTCTTTAATGAGTATTAGTTCTACTGTCAATATCTCAATATTAGAAATGTTTGGGTTTCTCCCTCCAGATAATATACTTAAGGAGTTTGTAGAGAGTTAGGTTTATTTTAATTGTAACAGAAAATCTGAAGTGTGATAACTTGCTAAATTCATAGTTACTTTGACAGAAATGAACAAGCAATACACTTTAAGTGGATACGTATGTGGTTATGGTGAAACCCATGAACAGGTGTAATACCAAATCTAATCTAATCCAGTTTGATGTTATTTCTAACTATTGATTGACAAGGATATTGCCAGAATTGGGGGTTTGAACTATAGGGATAGGCTGAGTAGGCCGGGGTTATTTTCTCTGAAGCATCAGAAGCTGAGGGGTGACTTTATAGAGGTTTATAAAATGCTGAGGGGCATGAATAGGTTAAATAGACAAGGTCTTTTCCCAAGGGTGGGGGAGTCCATAACTGAAGGGCATAGGTTTAACGTGAGGGGGAAAGATTTAAAAGGGACTGAAGGGTAACGTTTTCACGCAGAGGGTGGGCGCGTGTATGGAATGAGCTGCCAGAGGCAGTGGTGGAGGCTGGTACAATTACAGCATTTAAAAGGTATCTACATGGCTATGTGAATAGGAAGGGTTTAGAGAGATATGGGCCAAATGCTGGCAAATAGGACTATATTAATTTGGGATATCTAGTCGGCATGGACAAATTGGACACAGGATCTGTTTCTGTGCTATGTAATACTATGACTCTAAGCCCACATTGACCCTCCAAAGAGCATCCCACCCAGACACACTCCACCATGCCCTATCCTTGTCACCCTGCAAGGGTCTGTTTCCTTGCTGTACAAATCTGTGACTATCAAAGAACGTTAGGAATATCTGAGAGTGGACATCAACAGAATAAATAACAATACCTACAAACAGAACATCCATCAATATTTAAAGTTTTACCTTAAAGGTCCAAGCAAAACATCTTCTCTTTGTGGGAGAAAGTATCTTTTGAGAAGTATACCTGAGGGTTCCTAATGCATCTGAGAATACATCTGTGTAAAGGTTTCTCCAACTTTCACACAATGCTACTCCATTTAACGTAACTCCTTAATTATTCAGTAAAGTATTTAGATTAGATTAGATTAGATTACTTACAGTGTGGAAACAGGCCCTTCGGCCCAACAAGTCCACACCGACCCGCCGAAGCGCAACCCACCCATACCCCTACATATACCCCTTACCTAACACTAGGGGCAATTTAGCATGGCCAATTCACCTGGCCCGCACATCTTTGGACTGTGGGAGGAAACTGGAGCACCCGGAGGAAACCCACGCAGACACGGGGAGAACGTGCAAACTCCACACAGTCAGTCGCCTGAGGTGGGAATTGAACCCAGGTCCCTGGCGCTGTGAGGCAGCAGTGCTAACCACTATTCTTTGTGAAGTTCTGACCTTTTCTCTTGTCAATTTATTAGTGGTGTTTTATTCTCTTACGTGGATATTCCTTTTATCTCTTCCTTATACATTCAATGGGGGTCATTTACCTCATTTAGCTGGTTTGTAAGGCAGAGTGATACCAATAGTGTGGGTTCAATTCCCACACTGGCTGGGGTTCCCCGAAGGACTCTCCTTCTCAACTTCTGTCCCTCAGCTAAGGTTAAACTCAATACCAGTTGTCTCTCTCATGACAGCGGCCCTATGGATAGTAGAACAATGAGATTTTATCCATACTTTCAACCTGAAAGGACGCCTTTCATTAACTGTTTATTAACAAAGATTTTTTTTTTCTTTGTCTTCATGAGTGTTGTCTTAATCCTGGTTTCTCATGACGTTAGTGTGATAAAGATCTTTGCCATCTTTCGTCAGTTGGATAGTTCCAGTGTTTCTCCTGTAATAGTTTCACACCTGGGTGTAATGTTACCATGTTTCTTCGATGATTAAGTTAACTAATAGCATTTCCATATCCCTTCCTAGACATAGTCTAATTTCAAAGTTGACTTGGCATTTCCTACTACAGTGATGGTGTCTTGAATAGTTAACTCGGATAAGAATCTTTAACTTAATATCATTTTTTTAAATATGTATGTGTGTCTTATTTACTTATTTCTCAATCAAACCAATATATCGCATGAACTATCATTACACTTCAAGGAGGAAAAAAGGTGTCGTCCAGAGGCAGATTTTAAGGTGGGAATCACAAAGCATGGGTCCTCAGCAGTGAAGACCCTATCACTAACGTGTACGATTCAAATTGAGGATGACAGAGGGGCCTTGGAGACATTGATCACAAGACCCACTTGTAAAATCACACATTATCATACTTTTCACTTGCAGAGACAGCCTGGCCTTGTAGCTCAGGGCTTGAACCCAGGATTCCAGAAATAGAAGAGAATGGGAAAAAAAACTCTCAAATTTCTGACTCTCCTGTTCAGTGCCTGATTGTCCCTGAATTTTTGCCATCACAAGTTTCCCCAACTGCTTGTTTGCTTTTAGAGTTAATTTTGTTTCTTTATCCATTCATTCATATTCCTGCCTGACTGAACCTCCAGGCCCTGTTTGTAACAATGTTCAGGCTTCAATCTGTCTCAACTGATTGATTCCTCCACTGATGGTGTTTTACACAGCAAGTATGAGGAAATGGCCTTTCTTATCAGGCCCAAATGTCTCTTCCCCCTCTTCATACTCGTTTCTCCTGTTGTTTGCTTTCTCTTTCTCTTTTGGGTCAGACTTGGGAGACCTTTGTAACAAGAGGTTGTGGAGAAAACGAGTTCTATCCATCACCACTGAGACATTCTGGACAGTAGTCTAGGCATACAGAATAGAATCCCCACTGTGTGGAAACAGGCATTTTGACCCAACAACTCTACACCGACCCTCCGAAGAGCAACCCACCCAGACCCATTCCCCTACCCTATGACTCTACATTTCCCCTGACTAATGCACCCAACCTACACATCCCTGAACACTATGGGCAATTTAGATTGGCCAACCCTACACACCTTTGGAATGTTGGAGGAAATCCACACAGACTCAGGGAGAATGTGCAAACTCCACACAGATTGAGGCTGGAATCGAATCCGGATCCCTGGCGCTGTGCGTATCTAATCACTGAGCCACTGTCTATATAGCTAGTGTCCTAGGCCCAAGAGCATTAGAAGGCATTAATATAATGGCAATAATACCAGATTAGTAATCCATAACATTAACATTCTGAAAATATGGATTCAAATCCCACCGTGGAAGATGGTGAAATTTGAATTCAATAAATATTTGGAACTAAAGCAAAGCTCATCTAATGGAAACTATTTTGATTGTCATAAACCCCTTCTAGCCTCACAAATGTTCTTTAGAGAAGGAAATCTGTCATCCTTACCTGATCTGGCCTATGTGTGACTGCAGACCAATGGCACTGTGTCACAGAGTCATACAGCAAGGAAACAGACCCTTCGGCCCAACTCGCCCGCACTGACCAGACCTAGTCCCATTTGCCAGTATTTGGCCCCATCCCTCTAAACCCTTCCTATTCATATGAGGGGTAACTTTTTCATGCAGAGGGTGGTATGCGTATGGAATGAGCTGCCAGAGGAAGTGGTGAAGGCTAGTACAATTACAGCATTTAAATGACCAAAATGGAGGAATTTCCTAAAGCAGTAACTCATCATTCTCAAACAAGGAATCAAATCCAGCAGCGAAAGCACCAAATCCTGACCATGAGGCCACCAGGGAAATGGGTTCGGGCTTGTAGAGCTTGTCATATTGCCACTACTTTGGCCATTTTGTTTTTTGCATTCCCGCCATTTTCATGAGAGATGGTTTCTCCTCCAGACGATGTCCTGCACTGCAACAGTTACAACTCGCTCAGTCAGTGTCAATCTCCATTTACTGGAACACAAAACCCACACTTCCTTCATTCACTTGTCAACAAGAACTCCTTTGAAACATTGCAATCCATTTTCAGCACTTGGTCTGGGATTCACCATTCAATATTGGTATCTTAACGTCAGTGCTCTCACCTTTAAGCAGTCCATGTAACTCCCAGTCACTCTGTCAGAAGGTGAATAAATCTACGAATCCGCTCCAATAAATCCATTCCTTTCTGTTATGTACTGTAAACGATGCACATGTCTGCTGAGCATTTTCTCTATTCTGTGTGTTCTCATCTTGGGGATTTTCAGTAAGCCCCAATGGACTTTCAGTGTTTGGTTAGGAAGTTGGTTGAATTTTAACAGCCCTCCATGCAATAAATGTTGGCCGAGCCAGTGACACCTTCATCCATGAATAAATGAAACAAAATTGTTACTCATGTGAGGAGCCAGAAGACTGGAGGTTGGCTAACGTGGTGCCACTATTTAAGAAGGGTGGTAAGGACAAGTCAGAGAACTACAGACCAGTGAGCCTGACGTCGGTGGTGGGCAAGTTGTTCGAGGGAATCCTGAGGGACAGGATTCCATGTATTTGGAAAGGGAAGGACTGATTAGGGATAGTCAACATGTGGGAAATCATGTATCACAAACTTGATTGAGTTTTTTGAGGAAGTAACAAAGAAGATTGATGAGGGCAGAGCAGTAGATGTGATCTATATGACTTCAGTAAGGTGTTCGACATGGTTCCCCATGGAAGGTTAGATCTCACGGAATACAGGGAGAACAAGCCATTTGGATTCAGAACTGGCCGAAAGGTAGAAGACAAAGGGAGGTGGCGGAGGGCTGTTTTTCAGACTGGAGGCCTGTGACCAGTGGAGTGCCACAAGGATCGGTGCTGGGTCCGCTACTTTTTGTTATATACATAAATGATTTGGACGCCAGCATAAGAGAAACAGTTAGTAAGATTGAAGATGACACTAAAATTGGAGGCGTAGTGGACAGCGAAGAAGGTTACTTCAGATTCTAACAGGATTTTGACCAGATGGGCCAATGGGCTGAGAAGTGGAAGATGGAATTTAATTCAGATAAATGCGAGGTGCTGCATTTTGGGAAAGTAAATCTTAGCAGGACTTATACACTTAATGGGAAGGTCCTAGGGTGAGTTGCTTAAGAAAGTGCACCTTGGAGTACAAGTTCAAAGCTCCTTGAAAGTGGAGTCGCAGGTAGATAGGATAGTGAAGAAGGCGTTTGGTATGCTTTCCTTTATTGGTCAGAGTATTGAGTACAGGAGTTGGGTGGTCATGTTGCAGCTGTACAGGACATTGGTTAGGCCACTGTTGGAATATTGCGTGCAATTCTGATCTCCTTCCTATCAGAAAGATGTTGTAAAACTTAAAAGGTTTCAGAAAAGATTTACAAGGATATTGCCAGGGTTGGAAGATTTGAGCTATAGGGAGAGGCTGAACAGGCTGGGGCTGTTTTCCCTGGAGCGTCGGAGGCTGAGGGATGACCTCATAGAGGTTTACAAACTTATGAAGGGCATGGATAGGGTAAATAGGCAAACTCTTTTCCCTGAGGTCAGGGAGTCTAGAACTAGATGGCATAGGTTTAGGGTGAGAGGGGAAAGATATAAAAGAGCAGCTTTTTCACGCAGAGGGTGGTGTGTGTATGGAATGAGCTGCCAGAGGAAGTGGTGGAGGCTGGTACAATTGCAACATTTAAGAGGCATTTGGATGGGTATATGAATAGGAAGGGTTTGGAGGGATATGGGTCGGATGCTGCAGGTGGGACTAGATTGGGTTGGGATATCTGGTCGGCATGGACGGGTTGAACCGAAGGGTCTGTTTCCATGCTGTACATCTCTATGACCCTATGACTCTATACGGATAAAATCTATTGCTTTCAACCGACATCTATTGCTACTCCCATCCCATTTTCCACAAAATCGAACTTGTTCTCAGCATATGTTGCTTTTCAAAATCAGATAACAATGATAATAACACTTTAATTTGTTACCAAACTGCCTGAACTGCATTAGGATTAAAATTGAGAGATGAGGAGAAATGTTATTTGTCAAAGTATCATTGGGTGGAGGAATTCTGTTTTCCAAAAGACAGTGGAGCCTGATCAAAGGAGACACAACCGTGTGTCCCTGTGTAAGTGAGAAGAATGAAGGGATAGGAACAGGAAAGCAGAGTTCACATCACAACCAGGTCAGTCGTGATCTTACTGGATAGCAGAGCATGCCTGATGGGCCAAATGGCCTAACCTTGATCTTCAGTCCTATGTTCTCACACATATGCATTCAAATCGTAAAACATAGACTTGATTCCTCAATGAGACGACAATGCCAATTGGTTGGCAACTTACCATCTATTCTCTCATTCAGCCACAACACTGATTTCCCCTTGTATTGATATTCTTGTGAACTGTCTCCTTCAGTGCAAGGTGAAAAATTTGGACAGAATCTATATATCTTTCAACAATACTCAATAGAGTTTACAAAACAGAACAAAAGTCACAATAGGTGTGATTGTGACTTCCAGGTAAATATCACCTCAATAAAGTCTTGGTAATTTTTCATCAGATTTTCAAAATCATTGAAAAGGACGAAGAGCAAAAGTCAAGCTCAAGACACAATACTCACACACCCCGGGGATAGGGGGGAGATTAACCCATACATATCCAGACCACATAATACTCACACACCCCGGGGATAGGGGGGAGATTAACCCATACATATCCAGACCACATAATACACACACACCCCGGGGATAGGGGGGAGATTAACCCATACATATCCAGACCACATAATACTCACACACCCCGGGGATAGTGGGGAGATTAACCCATACATATCCAGACCACATAATACTCACACACCCCGGGGATATGGGGGAGATTAACCCATACATATCCAGACCACATAATACACACACACCCCGGGGATAGGGGGGAAATTAACCCATACATATCCAGACCACATAATACTCACACACCCCGGGGATAGGGGGAGATTAACCCATACATATCTAGACCACATAATACTCACACACCCCGGGGATAGGGGGGACATTAACCCATACATATCCAGACCACATAATACTCACACACCCCGGGGATTGGGGGAGATTAACCCATACATATCCAGACCACATAATACACACACACCCCGGGGATAGGGGGGAGATTAACCCATACATATCCAGACCACATAATACTCACACACCCCGGGGATAGGGGGGATTAGCCCGTACATATCCAGACCACACAATACTCACACAACACGGGTATAAGGGGAGATTAGATTAGATTACCTACAGTGTGGAAACAGGCCCTTCGGCCCAACCAGTCCACACCAGCCCTCCGAAGAGTAACCCACCCAGACCCATTTCCCTCTGACTAATGCACCTAACACTATGGGCAATTTAGCATGGCCAATTCATCTGACCTTCACACCTTTGGACTGTGGGAGGAAACCGGAGCACCGGAGGAAACCCACGCAGACACGGGGAGAATGTGCAAACTCCACACAGACAGTCACCCAAGGCTAGAATTGACCCTGGGACCGTGGCGCTGTGAGGCAGCAGTGCTAACCACTGAGCCACCATGCTGCCCCTAACCCATACATATCCAGACCACACAATACTGATACACCCTGGGGATAGGGGGAGATTAACTCATGTATCCAGACCTCAGAATACTGATACACCCTGGGGATAAGGGGAGATTAACCCATACATATCCAGACCACACAATACTGATACACCCTGGGGATAAGGGGAGATTAACCCATATATATCCAGACCACATAATACTGATACACCCTGGGATAGGGGGAGATTAACCCATATATATCCAGACCACATAATACTCACACACCCCGGGGATAGGGGGAGATTAACCCATATATATCCAGACCACATAATACTCACACACCCCGGGGATAGGGGGAGATTAACCCGTACATATCCAGACCTCAGAATACTGATACACTCTGGGGATAGGGGGAGATTAACCCATGTATCCAGACCTCACAATACTGATACACAATGGGGATAAGGGGAGATTAACCCATATATGTCCAGACCACACAATACTGATACACCCGGCGGATAGGGGGAGATTAACCCATACATGTCCAGACCCCACAACACTGATACACCCTAGGAATAGGGCGAGATTAACCCATATATATCCAGACCATATAATACTGATACACCCTGGGGATAGGGGGAAGATTAACCCATACATATCCAGACCACATAATACTCACACACCCCGGGGATTGGGGGAGATTAACCCATACATATCCAGACCACATAACACTCTCACACCTGGCGGATAGGGGGGGAGATTAACCATTATATACAGACCACGCAATACTGATACACCCTGGGGATAGGGGGAGATTAACCCATATACATCTAGACCACAATACTCACCCACCCCAGGGATAGGGGGGAGATTAACCCATATATACAGACCACACAATCCAAATCCAGTTCAGATTCCCAACCTGGAGTGAAAATATGTCCAAGCCAAGTCTTTTGGGAGAGCTGAGGGCCTCAAGTAAAAATGTAATGAAGGTGTTACAACACAAAATTAACCCCACATGAATTTACACATTTGTGGATTAGGCCTCTGGGCCCCCCAGGCTTTGTACATCCATTCAATAAGATGACGACTGATCTGAACAGTTTACCCTCCTACACTCACCCTCATTTAGTATAGAGTCTGTGGATATTTCTATTTGGGTAAAGGAATCAAAAACAGAAGTTTGGGTGAATGCTTTTTTTCATAATTCAAAGGAAAAGTGAAACATTGTGAATCACTCGAGAGTTACTCAGGAACTTGTAACTTGGCTGCAAGCTGGATATGTTCGTGGGTCTGGTGTCTTTTGGAGAGAAATCTATCTGCCCAGCAAACAGGCTTTTCATTGGTTGTAAGCAGCAGTTTGTCATTGAACTTGGAAGAGAGAGAGAGAGACCAAGTGCGTCTCAAGATCTGTAAGTATGCTGGCGAGCAAAAGCATACTCTCTCTCCTTGAAAGTGAAAATAATAACATGAAAAGAATTTGCAAACAAAAACTTCAAAGTCAAGCGAAGCCCTCACCAAAACACAGAAAAGGGAACGGTCAGAAAGTCACCTCATCCACCTCTTTTGGTTGGGCTCCTAGTTGCAAACTTTGTGCCTTTTCCTTATATATTCCACTCACGATATTCTTGAAAATACACTATTGGTCTCATCCATTGTGTGAGAATTAATGAATGCGTATGTAGTTACATTTAAAGGAGGCATATTTGAAGCTTGCATATTAGTAACTAATAATCTATTTTTGCCACACATTTGATGACAGGATTGTTGTATATATAAGGTTTTTGTTTTTTCGTTCATGCCTGCAGCCTGGTGAATTTCCTTTACCTTTGATGGAGATCACAGTAAGATATCGATTACATTGGAGTTGTGAAAGTTTTGGAATGTGTGATTTGATTTCCAGCACACCAATCCCGTCATGGTCACGACATTATCAAGAATCCATCTAGCACTACCTTACGTAACATTCCCAGCCTCTCTGCTTCTATTTCCTTTTGAGGAAGAGAATCTCAAAGACTCTCAGCCTACAGTGAGAAATCATATTGCCTGTGTTAGAGGTGTAGCCACATATTTTTTAAAACAATGACTCAGCTCTGGATTGCCCTCTAACAAGAAAAAAAATTCTCCCTATTCAACTTTTTAAGAGCTCCCCAAGGTATCAGAATTTTTCATTTTACACCAATCAGAACAATATATGCAAGAAATAACACGTATGGGAGGAGATGCTGACTGGTTGGCAATTGAACTCTTGAGTGATAGAGCCATTGCCATGGAACATGCAAGAGCTGGTAATATTGACCAGTGCCAAGATTTGTTTGATTTCAAACCTGGTAGGCTAACTCTGTTTTTTTCAGGGAAATAGATCAGGAAGAAGCGGTCACCTATTCTGTGGAGTTGAAATAGGCATAGTGTACTTACACAGTGTACTTACACATAGTGTACTTCTTAGCCTGCTGGACACACTTTCCTCATTCCTGATGAAGGGCTTATGCCCGAAACGTCGAATTTCCTGTTCCTTGGATGCTGCCTGACCTGCTGCGCTTTTCCAGCAACACATTTTCAGCTCTGATACTCCAGCATCTACAGACTTCACTTTCTCCTACTTATACATAGCAGCAAGTTACTGCAGATGCTGGAATATGAACTGGAAACAACAAATGCTGGGGCTCACAGCGAGTCAGACAGCATTCGTGGAGAGACAGCAAATAAAGCTAATATTTTGAGTCTAGATGACTCTTCATGAATGTGCGAGCAAGGGAACGTATTGTCGTCACAGGAGCTGGGGTTGTGGGAGGTGATAGAAGAATGAGATGTTCATGCTCTCAAATTGTTAAGCTCACCGGGTAGTCCTGAGGGCTGTACAATACCTCCATGGAAGATGAGGTGCACTTTCTCCAGCTTGTGTTGAGCTTCACTGGAACACTGCAGCAAGCCTGAGAGGGATGTTGGACTGGGGGAGGCAATGGCCTGATGGTATTAATCACTAGAGTATGAGTCCAGTAACTCTGCTGATCTTCTGGGGACCGACGTTCAAATCCTGCTATTGCAGATGGTAGAATTAAAATTTGGAATTAATCTACTGACAACCATGATTGTTGGAAAAAAACGCATCTGCTTCACCAAAGCCCTTCAGTACTGGAAGTCATCCATCCTTTACCTAGGTCTGGCTTCAGACCCACAGCAACGTAGTTGACTCTCAATTGTCCTCTGTAGCTGTCTATTCAGTCATATTAATTGCTATGAGAAGAAAATGGCAGAAACAGCCCTGTTAAGCCTGCAAAGTCCTCCTGACTAACATTTGGAGGCTAGTGATGAAACTGGGAGAGTTGCCTCTCAGACTAGTTAAGCAACAGCCTGACATTGTATGGTATGATTCCGTGAGCATGACTATGTCCCAGACACCACCATTACCATCCCTGGACATGGCCCCAGACACCGATAGGGCAGACCCAGCAGAGGTGGTGGCACAGTGGGATACATCCAGGAGGGAGTTGCTCTGGGAGTCCTCAACCTTGACTCGAGATCCCTTGAAGACTCATGGCTTCAGGTTAAACATGGGCAGGGATTTTTTTTTTAAAGTTTATTTTAGATTCCCTACAGTGTAGAAACAGGTCCTTCAGCCCATCCAGTCCACACCCACCCTCACTCATTTCCCCTCTAACTAATGCACCTCACACTATGGGCAATTTAGCATGGTCAATTCACCTGACCTGCACATCTTTGGACTGTGGGAGAAAACTGGAGAATGTGTAAACTCCGCACAGTCGCCCGAGGCTGGAATCGAACCTGGGACTGCTAACTGCTGAGCCACCATGCTGCCTGTAATATCCTGCTGATTACCCATGTACAGTCCTCCCTTGCCTGATGAATCAGTACTCCTGTGCTGAACACTTGGAGGAAGCCCTGAGGATGGCTAAGACATGAAATGTACTCTGGCTGGGGGATTTCAATGCTCGGCAGCAGTACCATACATTGGGCTGGTCTGGTCATAAAAAGGACATAATTGCTATCCTGGATTTACAGGTGTTGAGGGAACCAACTTGGAAAACATACTTTACCTCATCCTCACCAATCTGCTAGCTGATGTACCTGTCCATGACAGTATTGGTAAAAGTGACCACCAGAGTGTCCTTGTGGAGATGAATTCCCACCTTCACATTGAGAATAACGTCCATCATGTTGTGGCACCATGCAAAATGGGACAAACTGAACAGGTCTAGCAACTCAAGACTGGGCATTCATGATGCACTGTGGGCTAACTGCAGTAGGATTGTACTCAAAAACAATCTGTAACCTCCTGGCCCAACATATCCCTCACTCAACCATTACCATCAAGCCAGGGGATCAACCCTGGTTCAATGGAGAGTGCAGGAGGGTATGCCAGGAGCAGCACTACACATGCCTGAAGATGAGGTGCCAACCTGAAGTTACCAAACAGTATAAGCAACAAGTGATAGAGCTAAGCGATCCCACAACCAACTAATCAATCATACCCAAGCTCTGCAGTGCTGCCACATCTGGTTGTCAATGGTGGTGGAAGATTAAACAACTCACTGGAGGAGGAAGCGGAGGAGGCTCCACAAATATCCCCATCCTCAATAATGGAAGAGCCAGCACATCATTGAGAAGCATAAGACTTAAGCTTTCGTGGCAATCTTCAGTCAGCTGTTTCAAGTGGACGATCCATCTCGGCCTCCTCCAGTGGTCCCCAGTGTTACAGACACCAGTCTCCAGCCAATTCGATTCACTCCATGCAATGTCAAGAAACTGCTGGAGGCACTAGATACAGCAAAGGAAAATGGACCCGGAGAACATTCCACCAACAGGACCAAGACATGTGCTCCAAAACTTGCCACCACCCTCACCAAACTATTTCAGTACACCTCCATCACTGGCATCTACCCAACAATGTGGAAAATGTCCCAATTATGTCCCATGCATAAAAAGGAGGACAAACCCAACCCAGCCAATTACCACCTCATTGGTCTACTCTCAACCAAAAAATGATGGAAGGTGTCATCAACATTATCAAGCAGTACCTGCTCAGCGACACCCAGTTTGGGTTCCACAACGGCCACTCAGCTCCTGACCGCATTACAGCCTTGGCTCACTCAGACAAAAGGAGCTGAATTCTAATGGTGATGTGAGAGAAACAGCTCTCGACATCAAAGCCACATTTGACAGTGTGACATCAAGGAGCCCTACCAAAACTGGAATTAATGGTATTAGGGGGTCAAATTCTCCCATTGGTGAGCGTCATACCTAGCACATTGGAAGATGGTTGCGGTTTTTGGGAGGTCAATCATTTCAACTCCAGGGCATCTCTGCAGGAGGTCCTCAGGGTTGTGTCCTAGGCCCAACCATCATCACCTGTTCCAATGACATGCCTTCCATCATAAGGTCTGAGTGGAGATGTTCACCAATGATTGCACAATAGTTGGCACCATTTGCAATTCCTCAGATATCAACAATTCACATTTAAATAAGAGATCTAGACAACATGCAGACTTGGGCTGATATGTGGCAAGCAACATTTACACCACACAAATACCAGGCAAAGATCATTTCACAGGAGAGATCGTGTAACCATTGCCCTAGTCGTTCGGTTGTGTTACCATCACTAAACCCCCCCACTAACAACATCCTAGGGTTACCATTGAACAGGAACTCAACTGGACTTGTCACATAAAGCAGTACAAGAGCAGGTGAGAGGATAGGAATCATGCAGCAGATAACTCACACCCTGACTCCCCAAAACTTGTTCACCATCTACAAGGGAGAAGTCGAGAGTGTGATAGAATACTCTGCACTTGCTGCAGCTACACCCATCCATTCAAACTTCACACCATCCAAGACAAAGCAACTTGCTTGATTGGCACTTTACCCATACCCTCCACCATCAACACTCAATAGCTGCTGTGTAGACTATCTACAAAATCCTTAGACAGCATCTTCCAAACCCATGACCACTTCCATCTAGGACAAGGGCAACAGATACATGGGAAGATCATCACTTGCAAGTTCCCCTTAGAGCCATTCACCATCCTGACTTGGAAATATAATCGCTGTTCTAGATCAAAATCCTGGAATTCGCTCCTGAACAACATTGAGTCTTTCTACAGGACATGAGCTGTTCAATATTTTGCAGTCAAAGACGGTAGCTCACCGCACCTTCAGGGAGAACAAAGGGATGGGTAATAAATGCTGGCCCAGCCAGCCAGTGATACCCACAACCTCCAACTACTGAGAAAAAAAAATTCTCTCAGATGTGATCTCTCTCTCACAAATCTGCACCTTTTATCTTTGTATACACCTGTGTCAATTACCATACTTGTCTGAAGTTGCTGGATTCCAGGTCTCCTGATCCAGAACCAAGGATACTACTACTGTGCCATAGAGCCCTCAATATTTGATTTATTGTGGTAATATCCTAATTCACAATATTCTTAAAGGCACCTAACCAAATTCATGCAAGCCTTAGCACCCTCCAATGTGACTGATTTCTATTTTCCTCAAAACAAAATTATCACCTTTGCTCAGCCCCAGGTAGGCGTCTGGTCGATTAGGTGCAAGTTACTATCAGAGATACAACAAATATGAGCCAAACCTAAAACTGCTTCACCCGTTACTGATCACTTAACAAGAGATCGTCAGTAAGTGCGTTGTACTAGTGTCGTGCACCTTTATCTCAAATAAATCACCTGATTTTCTTTTTAAAGAAAAAGTGTCGATGGAGGTAGGTGAATTTAGTGCAGCAGATGAGATTGAGGATGGCTAAGTGTATGGGTGTTGGATGAAGAATTTGTCACTCGCATCTAACTCAGATTGAAAGTAATAGAACGTTTCCATATTTACCAACATCACTCAGGCTACGCTGTGTTCCTGATATTGGAAAGAGGTCATTAGTGCAATATCTCAAGCATGCAATACAAAAGGAGGGCATTCTGTCCATTGTACATCTGTTAGGGAGGTTCTTCCAATCACCCACAGACCCTGTTTACCTTTCCTAAGCTCTGCCATTATCCTTCATTTTTAGTCCAACTTCCAGCATTTATCCCACTTCCCTTTTGGAGTTAACCTGTTGAACTCACTTCAAGCCCAGTTAGGACCATACATTCCAAATTGCTGTTTTTAAACAAAAAAAAACACCCTGCCCACACAACTTTGGTCTCTGAACACTTGAACCTTGGAGGAGAAAGCTGAAATCTAGCCTCTGGTGATGGCAGCCTTAGTATTCAAAAGAAGTCACAAAAATTGTATATAAAAAAAGGATTTATTGAAACTGTTGAATGACAAAAAACAGACACAAAACTAAAGGTTTGGCTTTGCTGAGAAAAAACTGTGGTGATCTTTTGTACAGATGAAATATTGACTAGGAATACAGTCACCCCAAATATGAAAGTAAAACTCTGTACATTCACTAGGCATTTTTCCCACCCCAAGTCAATTTTACTGACTTCACCAAGATAAGAAAATACAATTCTGTATTAGTAAGATGCCCTCGAATGTATGAAAACGTGCCCATTCAACACTACGTGCTAGATTTATTCTTCTGCATAATGAGGCTGGTAAAAAAAAGTCAAAGTGTACAGCACAAGGAGGAAATAAATCCTCCTTTATAGTATCAGGTTATATTTTACAGACCCAAAAAAATAGTACACAGTTGCTGGGTTACAGAGTTTCAAATGTAATTTTTGTTTATTACAACTGTATTACACTACCAATCATTGATTAGGACTATAACTCAAATGGGTGCCATTTTCAGAAGGCAAGTTGTAGGTTATGATGGGAAACTGGGTGGGAGTAGGGAAAGCAAGGACAGGACCGGGGAACTGGGTTGGAGAGGAGCGACATGATGGGGAATGGGGGGGGGTGGTGCCGAGAAAGAGGAAAGACAGGATGGGGAATGGGGGGGGGGGGGGGGGGGTGGTATTTGGTCAGGGGGTGGAGGGGAGCGACAAGATGAGGAATATGGGTGTAGGACATGGGATGTGGGCAAGATGATAGATATTTGGTCACCATTTAGAAAAAAAAACATGGATTCACACCAATGGGGTCTGAGAGAAGGATTCGGGGTGGGAGCAAGATGGGAACAGAGAGCGATGGGGAGGGAGGGAGGGGGCATTTAACAGAAAATTAAATCAGCTTCACTTCCAAAAGTGGCAGCCATTTACAGCACAGTAAATACACACACACACCCCCTCTTCTGTTGTTGCATTTCAGATATGCCATTTGGTACATGTTGCTGTGGCAATGATGTCGGATATGAATTTTTAATGGCTGCTCCACCCACCCAAAAATCATTGCAGTTTTTGTTTAAAAAAAAGAGACAATGTGACTCAATGTTGGGCCTTGCCCATACTTGTAACTCATCCAAACTCACCAATACCAAACATCAACAAAAATAAAAATTTTAAACATCCCTGAGCAGCAGTAACAGGAGTTTTCCTCCAGCTCATCATTCCCACAGCAACATTGGGGCAGCAGGGAATTTGGGGTGGGGTGGGGGAGGGAGCGAGCGAAAAAAAAACAGATAAAAACAAAATCACAGTAGGTTAACATCCAAAATTTAGTCATCTTCTTCGCCTTCATCCTCAGGATCTCGTTTCCTCTTCTGTCCTTTGATCCCTATTTGAGGGGAAAATGGAAGGGAGGAGGAGAGATCAGGAACAAAGCTTTTCACATTTATCCCACTTCCTTTTCAGAATTACCTCTTGAATTCACATCCCATACAGGTGGCAGACAGTTAGTTAGTCTCCCTCCAATCAGTTTTCTTTGGAAGGCACAGGCTCAGCTTTGTATCTGGAGGTAACCCAGGGGAAAATGAACAATTTTATTCAAAGGGACCCTTGGGTGCTCTCGATCCTTCCCACCCTTGGCCTCTCTGAAGTACCTAGTTCAAGTTCAACATGTTCAGAGACATACAGCATGGAAAGAGACCCTTTGGTCTAACTCATCCATGCTGACCGGACATCCCAACTAGGCTGAGAGGGGAAAGATTTAAAAGAGAGACCTAAGGGGCAACTTTTTCACACAGAGGGTGGTACTCGTATGGAATGAGTTGCCAGAGGAAGAGGTGGAGGCTGGTACAATTGCAACATTGAAAAGATATTTGGATGGGTATGAATAGGAAGGGTTTGGAGGGATATGGACCTGTTGCTGGAGGTGGGACTAGATTGGGTTGGGATATCTGGTTGGCATAGACGGGTTGGACCAAAGGGTCTGTTTCCATGCTGTACATCTGACTTAATCCCATTTGGCCCACATCCCTCCAAATCCTTCCAATTCATGTACCCATCCATGCCTTTGAAACGTTATTGTACCAGCCTCCACCTCTTTTGGTAGTTCGTACTTTGGTTTGTCTAGTGCCTTGAACAACTGCTTCGACATCACAGGCCTCTTCAGTCAAGAAAACACCAAGAAACTCAATGCCGGAAAAGGTCAACAATGTGGGGGTGTGAGTAATAGTTCAACTGAAGATCATGTGAGCCTTTGGCTTGTATGGTTGTGACAGACTGACCACTTTTCAGCTAGTATTGATCTGCTTGACGGAAGGACTCAGCTGTATTGGAATCAGCGCAGAGAGAATGCTCAGTATCTAATTCCTGGAATGAAGAAGTCTCCTCAATGATGACAGATTAAGCTCGTTGGTCCCATTCCCCATTGGAGTTTGGATGAGTGAGATGCAATCTTATTGAAAGATGCAAGGTCTTAAAGGACTTGGTAACAGATACAGATGGGTCGCTCCCCCTGGTGGGGGACACTAGAACTGGGACTACAGAGTTTAAAAATACAGGTTCTTCCATTTAAAATGGGAGAGGAGGCTCTTTCCCCCACCCTCAACCTCAGGCGAGTGGTTAGTACACAGGACACTTTTCCAGACAGCAGTGGAAGCAGGGACATGGATAGGGTGAAAAGCCAATATGTTTTCCCCAGGAGTCCAAAATTAGACGGCGTACCTTTAAGCTAAGGAGGATAAAGATTTTTTTAAAAAAAAGGGACCTAAGGGGCAACTTTTTCATGAAGTGTATGGAATGAGCTTCCAGAGGTGGAGGAGGCGGCTGGTACATTAACAATGTTTAAAAAAGCATCTGGATGGGTATATGAATAGGAAGGATTGAGGGGGATATGGGCCAAATGACACTGGATTAAATTTAGGATACCTGGTCAACAGGGACAAGTTGGACCAAAGGGTCTATTTCCATACTGCACATCTGACTCAGTTGTTTTAAAACGTGCAAGAAATCTCTTATTCAGAGATGGCGTCCTAGATGCTGCCACAAGAAACAGCCTTTTCACACCTACCCAGTCAGCTCCCCTAAGAGACCTGTAAATAATACCAAGCCTTTAGATGTGAAGGTCTGACAAAACCATGAATTGCGATCCTGTTATGGAGTCAGATTCATGTGTAATAAAGCAACTGTAAAACTAGCTGCACAGATTTAACTCCCATGAGTTCCTTTGTTGATTTTAAAATCAACGATGCCTCAGTCTGCTTTAAAACCATGAGGGGAGATACCCAAGCTGGTTCAGGTATTAAACATGTACATTACCAGTGTGTATATCTTATTATTAGAATATATGCATCAGGAAAAACACACCTCAGCACGGAGGAACACTCAACCAGAGGACACCGAGCAGGAGTTCCTGATACTCACCTGTTTGTTCATCATCCTCCTCCTCTTCGTCTAATTCTCCATCGTTGAAATCCTCCTCCTCTTCCTCCTATAGAGGAAGATAACCCTCTTGTCAATTGGCAATAGAATACACTGCTCAAACTGATCAGAAATTGGCAACATTCTTGCCTGTAACAGGGCTGAGACACAGAGGCTCATTCCTGGGGTGAAAAAGCAGTACAATACATTTCTGTTAGGTAACACAAAGCACATCGACTGAGGTGCCTCACAGTAATGTTGTCAAACAAAACGTGGCAGGGAGGAACATGAGTGAGATACTCAAAACAGCAAATTGTGAAGAAACTCCGTTGTAAAGGACCAGCTTAAGGGAGGAGCAAAGAGTCTCACAGTATACAAACAGACCCTTTGGTCCAACCAGCCCATACTGACCATGTTCCCAAACTAAAATGTCCCACCTGCCTGGATTTAGGCTGTATCCTTGTTCATTTCACATATGAAACACGTTTAAAAAAAAAAAAATTTGTTCTTCATGTCCTTTTCAAATCCCTCTTCTCTCACCTTAAAAAAAAACATGCCCCCTGGCTTTGAACTCCTCCACCCTGGGGAAAAGACCATTGCTATTCACCTTCTCTATGCCCCTCAAAGTGGTAGAGAAGTTCAGGAAGTGGGGGGGGGCGAGTGAGGTTCCAAGCTTGAAGGCGCAAGCAATGGAAGGCACAGCCAATGGTTACCCAGTCCAAAGTACGCACTCCACTGCCGGAGGGGTTCTCCCCTTTGGATGGGATTCTAAAGGAGTATAACTGATTGTTAAAAAAAAAGGATCCTAGGATCATCAACATGTTCACCCATAATGGCGACGACTCAATGCTGTGCACAAAATGGCTGCCCTCAGTCCCAGCACAGAAAGGAACCTTTTCCCCGTGGAAGAGGAATCAGTGACCAGGAGCAGGTTTAAGAGATGCCGAAGCAAGATTTTTCACCCAGAGAATGGTGAGAATCTGGAACACGCTGCCTAGTAAGGGTAGTAGAGGCAAACACCTTCAATATTTTAGTAGTATTTTAGGTGCATACTTGTGGTGCATAGCATTCAAGGCTAGGGACAAGTGCTGGAAAATGGGATTAGAATAGTTAAGTGGGTGTTTCTCGCTGGCATAGACTCTATGGGCCCAAGGGCCTTTGTCTGTGCTGCAGACTCCATACTGGATTAGAGTGGTGCTGGAAAAGCACAGCAGTTCAGGCAGCATCCGAGGAGAAGGGAAAAAATTTTTTTTTAAAAATTCCACGTTTCGGCCAAAAGCCCTTCATCAGGAATAGAGCTACGCGCGCTTTTAAAAGTGATTCAACACATTCAAAGTATTGAAAACATTTGTAGACTTCAGAAAAATGCATGTCTTCATCTAGGGAAGCTACGCTTTTTGAACCACCATTCTTTCTCCTTAGTTTGAAAATTAAGAGCCATATTTACATAGCATCAAAGAATAATTTCCACTCTCTTACAAGAGGTCAGTCTATTCCCAATGAGAGTCGAATTACTTTCTTCAGTATAGCAATATAGTAAACAAACTGCTTAGGAAAAGCGGAGCCTTTATAGCTATATCTTGCATCCCAAGCACTTTTACAACCACTCAAGCATAAGCAAAGCCAGTGGAGGATCAGAATTCTCCATTCCAGAATGTCTCTTTACGAGCTTCTAGAAAGAAACCCAATGCTGTAATGATAAATGGTAACTGTACAGACACTCAGTCTCAATGACAGTTTTAGATTTAACCCAGTGGATGCACTTTGCTGGCCAGAGTAGTCAGGCCTCCCCTCAAAGAACCAAGCCTGTGCTCCATGGAACCTGGTCCTCTTGTACATCACAAATAATCATAGCTCAATGCTGACTATGCCTTCATCTGTCTAAATGTGCCCCTCTCTCCCCCTCCTCTCGTTAACTGACTGCTTCAACCTTTTCACCTCTAGGGTATTTCCCCCCAATGTCAGCTCACAGGGCTCTGTGACAAACTTTGTTTGATCTCATTCCTTCATGCAAATTGGGCACTTTAGTGTTAAAAATGCTATGTAAATACAGGTAGTCATGGAGTTAAGTTTCAGCAGCTCAGAACGAGTGCGTTCTTCAAGCCGAGGTTTCAGATTTGCCCGTGGGCTGAAAGGAATGCTATCTATTGCACCAAGCTGCGTAGCTCCTTGTTGAGCTTTTAGTAAAAAGTTTCCTTTTTTAAAAAAAAAGCTTACTGTATATATCGCTTGTCTTTTGAAAGTGCCCTCTCTCAGAGAATCTACACTCAGTACTGTGACATCAACTTTCAGATTACATCCTGGGATAATTCATGGTTGGCCAACTGGTATAAACAATCATGACCACCCTGAAAAACGTGTAGCCAAAACATCCCCACAAAATCTGGGGACTGGGGGCGCAGGGATCTAGTATGTAAAATGATCTTACAAGGCAATGATATTTCTGAAATTTTGTGAAATAATTCGGAAGGGATAAAACTATTAAAAAAGTTATTTCACAGAATTTGGGAAAATATAAAAAAGTGATGGAAAGGCAGAGAAAAAAAAACTAATGAATCTGAGAGAATATTTGAGGGGGAGGGGAGGGAGAAAGAGGAGACATCGGAGGCCGAGTGAGAGATGAAAAGGAGTTTCAGAGAGTCCAGACATGACCATTGATGATCAAGGTGACAATGGGTTGGCGAGAGTACACAAGTAAAGCTTCCTGTTAGGGCACAAGCTACTTTTAACAGGAAATTCATCAGGACTGAGCCTGTACAAAGACAGAACACTGCAGCTCAAAAAGTCAGTTAGCATCAAGGATTACTTTACTGTCTATCATATTGCTTCAAGTCTCAAAATGCATAAAGTTATAACCTGCATTTATATAGCTCCTTTCATGAAATCTTCTTAGCATTTTACATCCAATGAAGTACTTTCGAAATACAGTTTGTTGGTTAACTTGGGCACAATCTCCCACAAAGCAGTAATGAAATAAAATAAAATTTAAAAAAAAACAGTAGTGATAGAGATTGAAGATTATCTGCCAAAGAAGTGGCATTAACTTCCACGTTCTGTGGTTTTCTTTTATATTTACTCTAGGGGATAGACTGGAGATAGCGAGGACTGCCAGATCTACAAAACCAGAGTCAATGAAGTGTGGAGTTGGAAAAACCACAGCAGGTCAAACAGCAGAGGATCAGGAGAGTCGATGTGATGAAAGATCCTAGCGTCAAACATCAACTCTCCTGCTCCTCTGATGCTGTGTGACCTGCTGCACTTTTCCCAGCTCCACACTTTAAATTGATCCTAGGGAACAGACGTCAGCTCAGGCTGAAGAAGTTCCATCCAACAGTGCAGCCTTCCCTTGGTACTGCGCTGAAAGCTGAATGTCAGCCGCGTTGTTGAATACAGCAGGTATTGAAGGTCTGCCATCAATGCAGACAGGTGACCTGGGTGGATTAAACAAGGTCTTGCTTTGGTCAGATTCGTGACCCAACCCGACCTGATTGCATTTGCCCAACATTGCACCTCAACCAGAAAATGAACGCAATCCAATTCAAACCGAAGCAGGACAGTGCATTTGCATAGCACCTTCACTACATCCCAAAAAGTTTAGGGTAAGAGATACTGAGGTGGTAATTCCTCAAACACTGCTGCCACGCAATTGCCAGGGTTTCTCCGAACCAAACCATACCTCTTCCTCTACACTGAGCGCCTCTTCCTCCTCTTCCCCATCCTCCTCCTCTTCATCCTCATCTTCCTCTTCCTCCTCCCCTTCTTCATCTTCATCCTCTTCACACTGAACTGCCTCATCATAATCTTCCTCTTCGTCAACTTCTGGACATTTCAACACATGAAAAAAAAGGAATTCAATTAAATGTAACACATAAAAGGAATACAATGATTTCTAAGTGAGACAATACATCCACAATGGAGATTATGATATTCTAAAATGTTTCTAGAATGTGGGAAATTATGCACAGGATCCAATTGGTCACGACTGACACTGAGAATTGGGACCCTGTAGTAAATTCTCAAAACTGGGTCAAGCATCTGGTTCTGCAGACGTCACGGTGTCAGAATGAATTATTGATAACGATTATGGTCAAGTGAGTCCACACAGAAGGCGGATTTCAAAATCTATCCGTAATCACATCATACAGCAGAGTGAGACAGCATCAGTCCAACTTGTCCATGCCGAGACCAGATATCCTAACCTAATCTAGTCCCATTTGCCAGCATCCGGCCCATATCCCTCCAAACCCTTCCTATTCATATACCCATCCAGATGCCTTTTAAATGTTGTAATTGTACCAGCCTCCACACTTCCTCTGGCAGCTAATTCCATACACGTACTACCCTCGGTGTTAAGTTGCCGCCCCTTAGGCCCTTTTAAAATCTTTCCCCTCTCACCCTAAACATGCTGGTTTTGGGCACCAGGAGAAAAGACCTTGGCCTCATGAATTTTATAAACCTCTCAAAAAGGTCACCCATCAGCCTCCGATGTTCCAGAGAGAGAAAAAAAATCCCCAGCCTATTTAGCTTCCCCCTATAGCTCAAACTCTCCAATGACTGCAACTTCCTTGGAAATCTTTTCTGAAGCCTTTCAAAAGTTGAACACACCCTGCTGATAGCAGGGAGACCAGAACTGAAAGCAGTGCTCCAAAAGTGACCTAACCAATGTCCTGTCCAGCTGCAACATGACATCCAACCTCCTGTACACTCAGTGCACTGACCAAGCCTGCCACACACTACCTTCATCGCTCTATCTGCAACTCCATTTTCAAGAAACCAGGCACTTGTATTCCTAGGTCTCTGTTCAGTAACACTCTCCAGTGCCCTACCATTACATTCTGCCTTGCTTTGCCCCTCCAACACCTCACATTTATCTAAATTAAACTCCATCTGTCATTCCTCAGCCCATTGCACTTGAACCAGACAACAAAACCATTCCTCAGTCTCACATTCCTCCCCCTTACCTCATTTAGGAAAGATAGTGGACAGAAAATAAATAGAACACAATTTAGAAACATCCAATGTGACACCCCTCCAAAAACAAAAAAAGTGTTTCAACCAGACAGCCACTTTGACAAAATAAATCGAGCTGAGCTCAAGTCAGGTTTCAATGGGGAAGATTGAACAACTGTGTAGGTGGGATGGGCTTCAGATTAGTATGACAGGGCGGCACAACATCGAGGGCCTAAGGGCCTGCACTGCGCTGTAGTATTCTATGTTCTAGATTTCTCCCCTCAAGTGACTTGCCGCAAAACGTCTGAAATTACAAGACCAGAGACTGGATACATATTAGACTGCACTCTCCAAATCACCATATCACTGCTTCAATGACAGGCCTGCATCATTGAGAAGATTCACTGCAGCAACTTGACCAACCTCCTTCAACAGGAGGGACCAGGAACATGCAGCAGCCAGAGGCACGAGGTGGTGAACGGGAATAACCTGCATGCTCCCCTTCAAGCTACACACCGTCACTATATCAAACTCCTGGAACCTGGTCCCGGCATAGCACCTACAAGGGCGGCCGACTACAGGGAATAAACGTTGGATTTTCCAGGGAGGACTACATCCTGTAAATCAGTCATAGGAAAAGCAAACTATTGTTTTACATAGCTGACGGCTTTTTTTTGAAAGAGTTGGACAGAGTGAAATAAATCAGCTGCAAAATCATCTCCCCAGCAACACGTTTGCAAGAGCATAGCCTATAGCTCAGGGTAATCTAACACCCACAGGATTCCTCCCAGACTCTGCAATAGTCCACAGACAGGAATTCAACAATACAGAGAAGGGGCAAGTTCTGTCCTTTGGTACACAATTGAGGAGTGGGAACAGACTGCTCAAACAAGACCCACTAGACGACTTCTCCATTTTAGCTCAACAGAACGCAAGCTCTAAACGAGCAGAGATTACAAATGAACAAACAACTGAGAAACCAGTCTCATCAAGTGACTCATTTTTCCTCGCAAAGTGGTCCAACTGTGGGATTTGAATATTGTAGCTGGTCACTGACTGACCCTACACAAGTTCACCTCTCAGCAAAAACAAATCATTGCACAAAATAAAAAAAGTTAAAAATTTGCCAGCTGGATGCAACAAGGAAAAAAAAAATATTTTGTTGGTGTGAAGATTCCCCAGTCGTGTGTACAGTTGGAACTCTGGTTAAGCCCCAGACACCAACTAACACAAAAGGAGTAGAGAGCCCAGGAGAGGCAACTGTGTAACTTAACACCTCTGCTCATGCGTTTTTACAAACTGTTAGATGCTGGAAGTTCAGCAACTTGGAGAACAAAATGTACTGCTTCTCAACAAATACTTTTTAAAAAATCTGCTTCTGTAACCATTGCAAAGCTGGGTGTGTTTATTTGACAAACTCTGTCGCTTGGTCTAGGATGCTGATGCAACAATAAACAGATTTCTTAAACGTCAGATCCCAGGAGACAATGAGCAATTACAGAAGCTTTAAACATATTTGCAGCTTTCACAGCATCTATGTTTTAAAACTGCATGTTTGGTTCAATAAGCTAAGGATGGAGGGGGATAGGATTTAAAGTATTAAATGAGATTTATAGACAACTTGCAATAAACTTAATTATTGCTACAGAAACTGAAAAAACAAAATCACCTGCTCAGTGCAACCCCTTTTCACTTTCTTTCCCCATCCAATTCCCAAGATTGTTTTAAATTTGAAAATTTCCCAACAAGAGGGAATTTAAACTGAACTTGTCTGTAATATGAAGGGATTTAATTTTGTCTGATGGTGCACTGGTTAATACATCAACTGTTCTGCAGTCACTAACTGGTCTAATGACACAGTCATATAACACACAATGGAACTGTAGTTGAGCACATTAACACAGAGCACTACTAGTCAAAATTAAACCTCAAAAGCATTGAAGCAAAACATCAGACTCTGATACAGATTACAGGCAGTGATCTGCAGTGTAAATAGATCTGTATCAACTATTTTACCCAAAAGGTATTAAATAAATGGGCTATACGTTGTTTTGAAAAAAAAGACAAAGGAATGATTCCAGCATTCTGAGCATCCAGTCAGTCCAATTACAAGTTTTCACGCTGACAAAGCCACACAAAAACAAAAAAGTTGCCAGCAGATGCTTGACAAGACATCCAGACGCACTGGGCCAGAGAGAGGCTGAAACCTTTGGGCCATCTGTTTGACCTTGTGTTGAGCCAACAAGAGGAGCAGCAAATCAGTGAATAGGGTTTGTTCCATGTTTCAGTGGTTACCATGGAAACAGGATGGGATACTGAAACACTGGGGTCAGAGAGGAGGCCACCCCCCATCTCCATCATAACGGGACACAGGGTGTTGCTGGAAGACGCAGCACCCATGTGCTCCTTGATGTTGCTGTCTAGGGAGATATTACTAAACCCCTCTTGCTCCTCCATTAGAGTTTCACTTTGCTATTGGGATGGAGCTTGTTTAAATGTGGTGCATCAAACAAAAATAGGGTAGCCTCCATATCGGATGGAAATCAAAACTGGTTGTTTGCTTGGGGTTTTTTTTTAAGATTAGATTCCATACAGTGCAGAAACAGGCCCTTCAGCCCAACAAGTCCACACTGACCCACTGAAGAGCAACCCACCCAAACCCATTCCCCAACATTATTAGAATAGATTCCCTACAGTGCGGAAACAGGCCATTCGAGATTTACTGATTTAGGTTTAACTACACTGTCTAGATCTTCAACTTTGCTCTTCTCATCTTTGTTCAGGGCACTGGGCTGTTGTGGTAAGAACAGTTCCTGTTAAAAGAAACAGCAAATGCCCAAAAGAACTGCGGATATTATAAATCAGAAACAAAAACAAAAGCTGCTAGAAAAACTCAGCAGGTCAGGCAGCATCTGCAGAGAGAATTCAGAGTTAATGTTTCGGATCCAGTGGTAAGGAAGAGCCACTCTATCCAAAACATTTAACGTTGATTTCTCTCCACAGTTGCTGCCAGACATGCTGAGCATTTCCGGTAAATTAGGCTCTGGTCCTCAAAAGTTGTGTGTGCGCATACAAACTATTCCAGGCTTATATGAAGTAACATTTAAAGAGGCTCAAGGGGACTTTGGTTGTGTGGAGCTTTTCTAAGGGCCTACAGGGTTAGCGGGGACCTTTGCACCTAGATTAAAACTATAGAGTCAGAGGATGGAATCAAACCCTTCAGTCATAAGACACAGCATCAGAAATTAAGCCATTCAGCCCATCAGGTCTGCTCCGCCATTCAATCATAGCTGATATGTTACTCAACCCCATTCTCCCCATAATCTTTGTTACTAAAGAGCCTCAGTCTGAAACATACTCAATGACCTGGTCTCCACCAGCTTCTGTGGCAGTGAACGGATAGTCCAAACCTTCCACAGCAATCACATTTTCCAAACTAAACTAATCCCATCTGCCTGCTTTTGGTTCACATCCCTATAAACCGTGCCTATTCATGTAGCTGCACAAATGTCTTTGGAATGTTGTATCTGCTCCTGCATCTACTACTTCTGGCAGTTCATTCCATACACAAACCACCCTCTGTATAAGTCGCCCCTCAAGTCCCTTTTAAAATGAGAGGTGAAAGATTTTAAAAGTCCTGTTCTCTAGTTTTGAACTCCCCAACCCCAAGGAAACTATTTTTACTATTCACCCTACCTACGCCCCTAATGAATTTAGCAGCTTCTGAAAGGTCATCCCTCAACCTCTGACACTCCAGGGGAAAAATAAAGTCCCAGCCTCTCCTTATGACTCAAGCCTTCCAGTTCCAGCAATACCCATTTAAGTCTTCTCCAATTTAGTAATATCCTTCTTACAGGAGGGCAACGACAATGTTTCTCTCTCGCCACCCAACAGCACCAATCAGATATTGGACAGGACTGATAGAGGTTTCCTGTTTCCCTCTTTTCCCCTTTGCTCCAAACGATCTGTCAATGGTGGGTATGGAGTCACACCCAATTACAAGCCAATTCCTTCAGGGGGAAAAAAAAAACTGGGGACAGGTCACAGCACAGCAACACACTGAACACTGGAGAAGGAAGAATGGAGTTTAAAATCACAGAAATCATGAAGGTACCGTCTTCCTCATCATCATCGTCATCTACACCCTCCGCGTAGGCTTCAGTGTCTGAGTCTGGTGCCTCCTTATCTTCACGATCGTATCCATCTAGGTACGTCAGTTGCGGGAGAAACTTGAAGACGTTTTCTCTGTAATCGTTGAGGTTTGTCACCTCACAATTGAAAAGGTCTAGACTCCTCAGGTTATCCAATTTTTTCTGTAAATTACAAAAAAGGGGGAGGGCAGGAAAGGGAGAGGATAATGGAAGAAATACCACAAAAGCTTAGGTTTGAATCTGGATCACAAGACACACAGTTCAAATCCTTCAAATAGTCAGGCAGCCAGTGTTAAAAGTTAGTTTGAAAACTGCTTCATGGACCACATGAAAATTTCTTTCCAAATTCTTGAGTGGTTCAAATGACACAATCCTAAACAAATAATCAAACTACTGACTGAAATAATCTCAACAACATGGACCAATTTGCAGGTCACCGAACCCAAATGGGTAGTTCACTCTGAGCCAGCACAAGGATAATAGACCCAATGTCCTACTTCTGATCCCATGACATGCGTGAACCCCAGTCTTAACTGATCTTTCCCTCCAACAGCTTGCTCTTTTGAGCTACATGCTGGTGCCACCAAGCTCCAAGGAATATGAAGTCAACTCTGCAGGAGGACACCAACTTAGAAAAGTTTTAAATTAACACAAATAAACCTTGGGTTGCTCATTTAGGACAGAGGAGAGAAAATAGTTTTCTTCCCTAAAAAGGTTGCACGATATTGGAATCGTCTGCTTCAGAAGGCAGTGGAGAAGAGACACCGAATATCTTTAAGGCAGATGTAGATTGATTCTGGGAAGGCTCAGTGGTTAGCACTGCTGCCTCAGAGGCAGGGACCTGGGTTTGACTCCAGCCTCTGGCGACTGTGTGGATGTTGCACAGTCTCCCCGCGTCTGTGGGGGTTTCCTCCGGTTTCCTCCCACAGTCAAAAAATGTGCAGGTCAGGTGGATAGGCCATGCTAAATGCATAATTATATTGATAGCTTACTGTGGTGGGCCTGGGTGAGATGCTTTTCAGAGGGTCAGTGCAGACTCAATGGGTTGAATGGCCTGCTCCCAAACTGTAGAGATTCTACGATTCCCTTGCCTAATGGAAAGGTTAAATCGGGGGCAGAGTGGAATACGGAATACTGACCGCAAACTAATCAACCACGCTGTTACCGACTGACAGAAAAAGGTTTGAAGGACTGAATGGCCTGTTTCTGTTCCTAATTTGTACATTCATAAGTAAACCGTTACATATGGTTATTAACGCTGCACTGTTTTAAAAGCAGACTTCTACAAATTTTATAAATTTGAAATTCCAGGACATTAATTTTGGAAGAAGTGTTAATCTAAACATGTAGTCTATTTTGTTGCGATTTTATCAAGAGAGGTTGGTACTCTTTTTAAAAAAAAACACAATAAATGCTGAAGAAACTCAAGGTCTGGTAGCAACTATGGAGAGGGAAGTGACTTCGGAAAGAGTCACGCAGACCCCAAAACACTAACTGTTCCTCTCTTCACAAACACTGCAAGACCAGCTGAATGTTTGTAATAGGTTTCTTTATGACAGTCTTCACCTGTAATGTTTTGCGCTGTTACCTTTATCATAAAAATCAACTTTCTTAAAAAAAGCTCCCCCTACCAGTTAGATAACCCAAGGGGATTTATGAATCAAAAGGAGAAACATCCAGGGAGAATTAAAATATATTGAGAACCAGAAATCTGGCAAGTTTGTGGCAATAGTATTTATATGGTTTTACAGATCAATATCTACAGCCCACCCTAAATGGGTGTGTGAATACAATGGAGGGTTCAGCTCTAAATCAGTTGGATACTTGGTGCAGCATACTCACCAGAGGTTCTATTGTGCTGAGATCTTTGATTTTGTTGCCGCTGAGGTTGAGATGTGTGAGGTTCGGACATTTTTCTGCCAAAACTTCTAGCCCGCCTGAGATTCTGTTATCGCTTAGCTCGAGCTATATGCAAACATTAAACACAGCAGTTAGCCCTGACACAGACCGGGGAATCAGTACTTTAACCACAATCAGGGAGTCAGGGAGGAGAGATGTATTCAGTCCAGTCCATTAAGGGCACTCCATTTCAACACCACATCTACATATTTGATCCTGGACTTCTCCTGCACGTTGGCAAACAGGAATCTCCAAATGGTATCAATTATATCCTGGCACGGCACTCCAGAATTAACACAAAAGCTTTAATCTATCACCACTAGAGTTTCAGACCATAGGGAGATTGAGAAAGATAAAAATTGAGACTAATAATGTTAGCCATGTACACAAGAAGCAAATCTGATAGAGCAGTTATTCTTTATATCTGCAAGTAACAACATCTTTGGTAACACAACGTTCATGGAAATATAGAAAAAACATGTTCTACTGTATGTGCACAGCTGCTCAGTTGGCTGGATTGTGATGCAGTGTGACACCAACAGCGTGGTTTCAATTCCTGAGGTCAACATGAAGAATTCTCCTTCTCAACATCTCCCTGAGCTGTGGCATGGTAACACTCAGATTAAACCATTTCAAAAATCAGAGAGCACACAGCCCTAATATCTGGTGGGTCAATGGAGACTTTACCATGACTGACATATGAAGGGGGAGAAACAGGGTCAATAGTAAAAGATTCTACCATCTACAAAGGTAGAGGCGCGATGGAATACTCCCGACTTGCCTGGATGGGTGCAGCCCCAACACAGGAAACGTTGACCCCCATCCTGGACAAAACAGCCCAAGCGATTGGTACCATATCATCAAACACTCTCCCTGCACTACCGACACTCAGTACAAGCAGTGTGTACCATTGACAAGACGTACTGCAGCGGTTCAGGAAGGCAGCTTGCCATCACCTTCAAGGGCAACACGGAACAGGTAAATAAAAACACCCACCTTCAAAAGAACAAAAACTGGGGGATGCTGGACTCCTTTGAATTTAGTATTTAATGAGTTATACAGACCGCTGGAAATGAGGATTAAAGACCAGCAGTGTTCAAGTTTAAACCAAGCAAACTAGCGCACTGTCACCAGTGGAATCACACACCTGCTCCAGGAATACTGACTAGCAGGGCTACCCACGTACACACCAAATGGTCAGTAGGGCACGCGCCAAGTTTAGTGATCAAACAAACAGTCTCAGGTGTCAGTCTTTAAGAAAACCCATCCAATAATATATCACCCCGGGGTCTGCCAGGTATGATGCCATTCACAAAGATAGAAGATATCAAAGCAACCAGAAGGCCTTTACCCACCTTCTTTAGCTTGTTTAACTTTGGTAGGTTCGCGACAGACAATAAGCCTACGTTGATTGTGCTAAGAAATTCCAATTCTTCAAACTCATCTGACAGGCCCTCAATTTTGCCTTCATTCGAGCGACAGTTGTCAAGCACGAGTTCTTTCACCTGGGAAGACAGAAGCAGAATTCAACTAAAAACTCTAGTTCCTAGAAGGAAAGACTTTAGCAGATATTTTACTCACAAAATGCTCAGATAGAACAGCACAAGACGCTTTGTGGTTAGAGAAAAGTGGCCCTTTACATGCCCCCACGTTTCAAGTCAACAGAAATTTGCACTTCTCTCTGACCCTACAGATCTTGCGGACTTTCTGTAACCTGTTGTTTGCATAACATTGAGCACAAACAGTTGAAGTCATCAATAATCCAGGCAGCTGGTAACTAATGCCATTCTGAGCTGCACGAGATAGCTGATCTGTAACTTTGTTGTACAATTTTAAAAATAATTTGCTCAAACCAGAACCAACTAATGTAGAGGGGAGAGAGATTAGTTAGAATCTGGTACTATCCAGTAATACCGTATACAATCGTGGAATCAAGCAGATGTCAAGTGGAGGAAGCCAGCTGGCTCAATTACATGGTTTTCCCTGCATAATCATCGTTTCTAGGTGTTACAACCTCAGCACAACAGCAGTGCAAGGTAAGGAAGAAATGTAAGGAGATAAAAGGACAAGGACTTTTGTGGTGCAACGGTCGTGTCCCTCACTGTGGGCCAGAAGATCTGGGTTCAAATCCTCACCTACTCCAGACACACACTGGTACATGACAAGAGAATATTGTCCCACAAATGAAAAGAACAAAATACTTTCAGCAGCTTCTTTCTTCACCGGTGCAGTTCCCTTTTCCTGACCGTTTGCCACTGTGGGTTCAGTAATGGGAAATTCCATCAGATTCAGTCATAAGCTTAAATAGACATCCTTCCCTTATTTAAAAAGGAGCATCTTAATTTACACAGAAGTAGTAGGCAGATGAAAAGTTTGCAATCCTGTTATTGAAGGAACTACGTGGACTGCTGTCCAAGGTAGCCATACCCAGAGAGAATGTGTCACCAAATTCTTGATTGTGCGCATGGGTGGGTGGGGTGTGTGCGCGCGTGGGTGGGGTGCATGTGCGGGTGGGGTGTGTGCGCGCGTGCGTGGGGGTGGGTGGAAATGTTGCCTACTATTAATAATCAGAGGCAGTTCCAAATTGTCAAAGTGCCCAGCAGTGAACTACAAGCAGCAGACGACAAGATAGAAAACATTCAAGATATTCAAAACCAAAAAAATTCTTCTTCCTTGGCTGAGCATGAACGCGGCAGATCCTCAGACACAGATTTGGCTTGCTACGGTACATGAAGCATGTCCATTTTATGCCAATACTTTTCCTCCAGGGTGGAGGAAAGTGGAGCAGCTCAGCTGGCCCAGCAGCTCGGAGTGAGACAGCGAAAGGGCAAGCATGGAACACACAGTGTGAACTCTTCAGGTCGCAAAGAGGACTTGTACTGACATGGAGTATTGATGCAGTTCTCTCTCCACAGATGCTGCCCAGCCTGCCCGCTCTCTTCAGCGCTCTGCTTCATTACAGATTTTAGCATCTGCACTACTTTGCTTTCATCATGGAGTACTGCAAATGAAAACTTTAATCACTTTTGTGAATTAATTATTTCCCGAGTTTGGGGTGGGTGTTTTTGCCAACTTTGGGACCTACACAGAATAGAATTTCTGATAATCCCCTTGCCACTGTCTCCTTATTGAATTTCCTTGACATGCAAGTTGAAGGTACACCATTTTTAATCTGAAAATGGAACTTAAATGTTTATAGTGAGATCAATGTGATTTATATATCCTGGATAATCCAAAACTGCCAGTTAGAGATGTACAGCACAGAACCACCCTTTCACCCATCAAAACTGTGCCAAAATAAAAAAAAACCTAATTATTCTAAAGAAAAACAAACTGCTGTAAAAGCTCAGTGGGTCTGGCAGCAACTGTGAAGAGAAATCAGAGTTACTCATTTTGGGTTGAGTGACCTTTCCTTTAGATCTAAATTGTCCCAGTCCCATTTTCCAGAACTTAGCCCCAAAGCCTTGGCACTGTAAGTGCACGTCCAATCATTCTTCAACGTTATGGAGTGTGGCTGCCACTACTGATTTTACAGGCAAGACGGTGACTAAACTGTTTTCTCACATCCCCTTTAAACTCCCTATCCCTTACCTAAATCTATGCCCTAGTCACTGGTCCCTTCAACAGAGACAAAAGCCTATTCTTGTTAATGTCCTCTCCCCCCATTATGAAGTGTATAAAATTATGACCCCCCCCAGCATCCTCTGCTCCAGGGAAAGCCACCCCAGCCTGTCCAAACTCTGCATAACCAAAACTCTCCAGCCCAGGCAACACCCTAAATCTCTTCTGCACCCTCTTCAGTGCTATCCTGTTCCTTCTACAAACGTGGATTCTAACACTACACATATCCCACTAGCTGTGGCCTAGCCATCTTTTTATACAGAACGATCGAAACCTCCCTACACTTCAACTAGGTGAAGAAAAGGTAAGCATCTGATCTGCCTTAACCACTTTATTCACTTCTACCTTAAGGGACAAGTGGACATACACAGCAAGGTGCCTTTGATCCTCAGTACTTCCTACTGCTCATCATACTCTCCCTTGCCTTCTGTCCAAGTGAATCATCTCACTTAGCTGGATCGGTCCTTTCAGTAGATAGGATGATCAAAAGAAAAAAAAAGTCTTCTACAGCCAGGGAAATATTATTCAGTGCTGGAAGCACGCGAGTCCATTTGCTCACAAAAGCTGCAATGTTGATTAATGACCAGATAATCTGATCTAGTGATGCCGATGGCAGCAGGGCCAGTACACCAGGGAGAATTGCTGCTCATCTGAAATCTCTGCAATCTTTTACACACACACACACACACACCTTCCTTCCCCCCCCCCCCCCCCCGCCCAGAGGAGAGAACACCATCTTGGTTTCACACCTCATCCAAAAAAAGATGCAGCTAGCAACAGTGCTGCACTCACTTGGCACTGCACTCATGTTGAAAATGAGATACTGGAAAAGCATAGCAGGTCAGGCAGCATCTGAGGAGCAGGTAAACTTCATCAGGAATGTGGGATACTGCCTGACCTGCTGTGCTTTTCCAGTAACACACAACTCGGATCGCCAGCATCTGCAGTCCTCACTGTCTGCAGTCATGTGTCACTCCTAAACTGTTGAAGTGGGACTCAAAAGCTACAACTCGTCGACTGTGGAGGGGAGAATGTGATCCAGCAGATGGTCCGGCTGACATCTGGAAGATGCATTTTCATAAATATACCAGAAGTCACGCAATACTGGGTGCATTTAGCAGTGGCTGAGGCAAACAAGTGATAGTTAAAAGATGCTGAAAGTTGGTTTGAACTAATACAAAGGATAAGTCAGCCATAAAGAACTCTCTCTGTACAAACCCTGACAGCCCAAGAAATGCTCACGAAGAACAAATTTCTCAAGGATAAACAGATAAAATCATATGAATGTGAGAAGCAGAGATCAAGAGGGAGAAGTGGAAAACAGGGGTGTTAGAAGGACGATCAACTTTATGGAAATCTATGAACATAGCCCAGTAGAAACCCTGTACACAGTTACCAAGAAATATCTTCTCAAATTCTAATGAGAATGTTCTAAAGTATCATTTCCTTGATCTCTAACACCTAGATGGGAAAAACCAAATATAAAGATACCCTCATGGTTACTCCATTACCCAGTAGGATTATGGTTTATCCCCCAGATAAAACAGGGCTTTCCTATTTGATCTCACATGCATTCCCTTCACTAACCAATTTGAAGCATACTTTGGCCAGCACACTGAGTGGTTAACGTTGCAACCTCTCAACACCAGGGACTCTGGTTCGATAGCAGCATCTGGTGACTCTGGAGTTTACATATTCTCCGGGTGCTCCAGTTCCCTCCCATAGTTCAAAGATGTACAGGTTAGGTGGGCTGGCCATGCTAAAATTGACCATTGTATCCAGGGACACGCAGGCTGAGTGGATTAGCTATGCTAAATGCAGGATGACAGGGATAGGGTAGGTCTGGGTGGGATGCTCTTCAGAGGATCAGTGTGGACTGGATGGGCCAAAGAGCCTACATCCGCACTATAGGGATTCTCTGCTCAAAATGATGAAGTATCCACAGGATAAAAAAGAATTCCAAAGATTCTGGAATGAGGTAGTATATTTGTGGAGGAGTAACTAGGAGTATAAATGACTAAAGGCTTGAAGGAGAGAGAGAAAACCAGTTAGCTGTCAGCATTGCAAAATAACAAAAATATATCAATCAAGCATGGATGTGCCTCTGGTGGGTTATGAATGTTATGCAAAGGCCATAGAGAAAATGGAACTAAAGTCAAATAGTTTAAGGTTGCAACAATCCGATTTGCAAGATTATGTAGAAACATTTCATGTCCCAATGTATTAGGAAATGGACATCCTGATAGCACAGTACATAACCACCACACTCTTAACTGTGGCTTCTCCCCGTACAGCCAGTTTTGCAAAAATCTCCAGCCTCCCCATTAAAACAGAAAATCCAACCAAGAGGCTGCAATAAGTAGTATTAACCACAAAAGAGCTTTTACACAAAAATTACCTAGTCCTCCCAAGCTTTAAAAGTTAAAAGGGACTCCATGTTCACAGAGTCACACTTCAGTCAGAGTCACCATCACCTTTCAGAGGCAGCAGCCAGGAATAAATTCACACAAAAGACACTGCAGTACTCAAAAAATTCACCTTCATATTCAGAGGCATGTTTCTGTGACCCAGGGAGGGGAGGATGGACCCACACACTACAGGCATGGCTTCCCAGCCTCATTCGATACCTATTGTGTGTATACACACACACACACACAAAACCTCCCATGGGGTGAAAGCTGGTGGTTCACCCTCACTCCTCCACCTACCATAAGACATAGCAATAGGCCATTCAGCCCAAACCTGCTTCATTCAATGAGATCAAGGCTGATGTGATAGTCCTTAAATCATCCTGGAGGAGAAAGAAAGTGAGATCTGCAGATGCTGGAGATCAGAACTGAAAATGTGTTGCTGGAAAAGCGCAGCAGGTCAGGCAGCATCCAAGGAACAGGAGATTTCGACGTTTCGGGCATAAGCCCTTCTTCAGGATTCCTTGGATGCTGCCTGACCTGCTGCACTTTTCCAGCAACACATTTTCAGCTTAAATCATCCTGCTTTGGTTCTCTATCCCAGCGACTGGTGTACCTTCATGATGCATACTACATCCCTCTTGTGTAGTGTCCCTACCCATAGGCCAGGTGGTCTGAGTTCAAGTCCCACCCACCTCAGGAGGTAGCGTAATAATATTTCTGTATGAGTGGATTAGTTTATTTTTCAAAGTTACTACATCACTGGGCTTGCCCTCAAAACTAATTCATCACAGAGAGAGAGTGAGAGAGTGAGAGAGTGAGAGAGAGAGTGAGAGAGTGAGAGAGTGAGAGAGAGTGAGAGAGAGTGAGAGAGAGTGAGAGAGAGTGAGAGAGAGTGTGAGAGAGTGTGAGAGAGTGTGAGAGAGTGTGAGAGAGTGTGAGAGAGTGTGAGAGAGTGAGAGAGTGAGAGAGTGAGTGAGAGCTCGCTCTGTGGAACTCCTTACTACAGAACACAAGATCAGAACATGGTAGGGTTTCACTCAGGAGTTGGATTATAGCACTCGAGGTTAAAAGGGATCAGAGGGGAGGGGGAACAAGCTGAATGCGATAGAGCCTGCTCCACATTTCAATATGAAAAAAAAAGGGCTGAATGGCCTACTGCAGATTTTCTACATCTTATAGTTTTAATGTTATTTCAGTGCTCTGCCAGGAAACTCCCATCCTGGGACTCTGATCACTGAATGACCTCACCTCACCCAAGCACACTAACAACAACGTCTGGTTTCTTACAGATCGTAGATTGTTACCACTCCACTGCTTCTCAATGTACCCTGTAGTTGCTTAAATTCCTTTTGCGTCTCTGAAAAGGCTACTACATCCATCCATCTTGGCCCTAACCTGGTCTTTAAGTGGTTCATTTACCAAATATTATTTGGTAATGTTTCTGTAGAACACCTGTTGAGGGGGGTCACATTAAAAATAGGATTGATGTCATTTGCATGGTCTATTATTTACTCATTTAAACTTCCTTAGTCAGGTTTGGAAATGCAGATGAGTTATTAGGGCAGCTCAGTCCTGTGATCTGTTTATATGAGCATCAAGGCATAGAACAGAAATGTATTGATTTAACTGAGACTGCTTCAGAGGCTCAGTAATACTATAACAGGCAAAGCAATAACAAGTTCTTCCTATCCCAAACAAAATAACATTCCCACTTCCTAATTGCTAGCCTTGAGGATTGCTGAAATTTGACTGTCAACTCAAACATTAAATTTTGGAGCAGCTGACTGTAAGCATTGGAGAATTCACAGGTCTCCCATGAACAGTTAGGTAGATGGGATCCATGTCTCCAACAATTAGCACCAGGTTACAGCAACTGGGAGTTTACAGGATACAACTCTGGTCCCCTCATCCCAACTTAGTAGGGAGACCTTTAATTTGGAACACTCCCCTTTACCAGAACTTTTCATAAGCCCCTCCATATTACCTTCGATCTTTGATCAGATGCAGGATGAAGCTCAACACCTTCCTTCAGAATGTACTTTAAAAATACATTTTTCCTACTGATTTGAGTGAAGACCAGTCAGTGACAGAGATAGAGAAGGCCAAAAAGAGGTGTTTCTGAAGGTCATTTATTATTATTGTGATACAAGCACAGCAAACTTCTCTGAACATGGTCAGAGCTTGGCATTTTGCTTTCAGGCATCAGTCAAGGGATGCGTATTCTCTGGGGTGGGGAACATCCCTAATTTTAGGCAAATAGCACTGCTGAATGCTTTATTTCACTCAAGGAGACCCTCAGTTTAATATCATATTCTCCAACTCCCTCTGTACAGCACCGGGAGCATCAATCTGGGTTAAAATCACAACTTCAACCCATAAATCTCTGATCTCAAGGCCACTAGCCCAAAAGCAAGGTGGCCTCCTGTCCCCAACAGAGTCTGTAAACCTGGACAATAGGTGCAGGAGTAGGCCATTCTGCCCTTCAAGCCTGCACCACCATTCATTATGATCATGGCTGATCATCCTTAATCAGTATCCTGTTCCTGCCTTATCTCCATAACCCTTCATTCCACTATCCTTGAGAGCTCTATCCAACTCTTTCTTAAATGAATCCAGAGACTGGGTCTCCACTGCCCTCTGGGGCAGAGCATTCCACACAGCCAACACTCTCTGGGTGAAGCAGTTTCTCCTCGTCTCTGTCCTAAATGGCCTACCCCTTATTTTTAAGCTGTGTCCTCTGGCACGGGACGCACCCATCAGCAGAAACATATTTCCTGCCTCAAGAGTATTAAAGGATTGGACACTGATGTCTCAATCAGATCCCCTCTCAGGTCTTCTAAACTCAAGGCTATACAAGCCCAGTCGCTCCAATCTTTCAACAGAAGGTAGCCCCACCATTCCTGGAATTGACCTCGTGAACCTACGCTGCACTCCCTCAATAGCCAAAAAATGTCTTTCCTCAAATGGAGGCCAGAACTGCACACAATATTCCAGGTGCAGCCTCACCAGGGCCCTGTACAGCTGCAGAAGAACCTCTTTGCTTCTATACTCAATCCCTCTTGCTATGAAGGCCAACATGCTATTACCCTTCTTCATACCTGCTGTACCTGCATGCTTACCTTCATTGACTGGTGTACAAGAACACCCACATCTCTTTGTACTGCCCCTTTACCTAACTTGACTCCATTTTAGGTACTAATCTGCCTTCCTGTTCTTGCCAAAGTGGATAATCATACATTTATCCACATTAAAAACTGCATCTGCCATGCATCTGACCACTCACCTAACCTTTTGTTAAGTAATGCATACCGCTGGGGTTAGACAAGGTACAAGGGAGAACGAGAGGCTTTAACGAGGTTTGAACATGACTTGATCCTGAAGATCAACCCAGATCTCACACCTCTGGAGGGGGCATTTAAACCCAGTGCTCATAACCCAGAGACACAGGCACTACCACTGTGCCACAAGTGCCCCATTACAAATATTTTCTTAAAATCAACCTGCTGAGATTTTATATTACACAAAACCAATCCAGGCAACCAAGTAGCTCAATATTTCAATTGCCAAATACCTACACTTCTAGACTAAACTTTCAAAAAGGCTGAACAATAATAAACACTCAAACTGAAACCTAATGGCCTGGATTCATTTATCTGCCAAAACGACATATTCAACCTGTATACACAGAGTTCTAGCTTATTAACAGTAATTAGGGACTCAATCCCAGTGGCTCCAAGACAATACAGGCCAAACGATAGAGAAAGGTTTGGAAAAACAGCTTTTCAATCCCTATAAAAGCTGTCAGGTACACAATCTTTGATGCCATATTTACAAACCACAGATAATTTGACTCTCTCAAAATTTCAAATGGGTGAAGTGACTCCCACTAGGTTTTTACTCCCATTTTTGCAACAAAAGGAAGCCGTTCATCATTCCAGCAGTGAGCCACCAGCACTTCTTTCAAAACCCCATCTCCAGAACTCCTTGTTCTGACTATTACATATGGAAAGAATCAAACAAGTGGAAACTAAAAATATTTGGGAGTGTGTGTGTTTGTGGGCAAAGTTTAAAAAAAGTGTGGTATTTGGCAACTGAACATCGCAACTTTTTGTAAAGGGAGCTTCCCACCTGATCATTTCAACTCCAGCAACGGAGAGAGACAGCTGCATTTGCAGAGTTTGAGATAAATAATTTTCCACAACACCTGCTTTGCTGAAACCAACATTCCGGAGATGGTTTTTCCACCTCTCCCACAATTTCCCCCCAAAGTGTGTCTAAACTCTCGCCCAAGAACGGTGAATTTCTGGGCGGTCTGGATTCAAAGGACCCTTGCTCCCATCAGCAGCAAGGGCGAGAGACTCTGTCTGGGTCAGATTCATACCCAGGCTCAGCACATTCAAAACAAAGCACTCCATCAAACTTACTTGGCAGAGTTTACAAGATTTTGTTTTATAATGTGAACTGCAGAGACACAGCATTTTAGGTAAACATGCGCCCCAGCAAATGGACACGCAACAAACTGATTTTAATGGCCAACCATTTCAAACAAACAAACAAACAAACAGAAGAGCTGGCTCAGAAGTCACTCCAGACTGGACTTTCTACCCAATCCTAATGCACTACGCTGGTAGTTTAAACATCACAACTTTTCAAATCATTTCCAATCTCCTCCACTCCCTAAAGTCAGCACAAGCCCCTTCAGCCACCTTTTGGGGAAAAAGGTAAGAGGTCCGAAGTATAATTGCCACATCATCTTTGTCATTTTTTGACCATCTAAAGGCATAATTCCCTCCCCCCCACCTTTTAAGCACTTCCTAACCTACTTTTCAGTGATTGTCAAGGATCGCCACAGGATGTTTGACTTGGTTACATGGTGCACACTACTGCTATCACAGACCAGGCCAAATCTACACTGAATATTAAACAGCTGTTAGAAAGAAGGGTTCCCTCTTTGCTCTGAAAACCAAACCATCATCGTCCACACTAGGTGTTAGTTTGTCACATCCATGGTTGGTCTAGTTCATTTGTTGATATCTTCCAGGACTTTGAAGATTTTCTTGTAGGGATTACATCTGCAACTCTGTCTTAAACAGAGTGAGGACTGCAGATGCTGGAGATCAGAGCGGAGTGTGGGGTGCTGGAAAAGACAGGCAGCATCCAAGGAGCAGGAGAATCAACATGGAGCATAAAGCCCTTCATCAGGAATTCTGTTTTGATTGTTAGTCGCCATTCCCCTTTGTGTTCAAGCAACTGTAGGGTAATGCAGCCCAGCGATACACCCATGCCTGCCCTTACACTGCTGCAGAAGTTGATAAAACCATGAGCCCTTAACAGCAAAGTGGATTTAAAACACAGTCACAGGGTGAATGCATGTACTAAATCCTCAAGTCCACATCAAGTTGCAAAATTCCAAAGACCAAATTAGGAGAATTACCACGTAGACCAAAAAATGTTTCAGTTCTCAAAAGTAGCCAAGATTGTAATCAACTGTATGGACAGATCCTTAACCCCATCACCCAACCCTGCCCCAAGATTATTTCCAACTTGTTAAGTGCTGCAGGGTAAAATCCACCATTCCACTCATTTCAAACAATGTATATAATTCACACAAACTCTCTTCCACAGCAGTGAGCAAAAACGCAGTTATTCTGAAGGAAACCTCCCCGGAAGTGGTTTTATCAGTATGTCCAGATACTAAAATGAACCCAGGGCTCAAACGATTTGGCACTGGATTAATTCTGTACTTTAAAAATCAAGTATCGAGAGCACACATGGCCACCCCACCCACCCTGCAAAATTAATCTTCCTAATCAGACAAGAATGCATCAGGCCATTTGGCCCATCTTCCAAACACCATCTACTGCCTCAGCTCTAAACCACGAGGTTACACTCCACAATCATTTTTCTTGCTGATAACGGAGGGTTATTAATGTAAAAAAAATCTAAAAAGATATTCTGAGCATACCAGAACATGAAACTGAGGTACATAAAAAGAAAATTAGAAAAAGGTCAGAGCCAAAAGCTTGCTTGGATACTAGATTGGCAAGGAAGAGTCTTTATCAGAAGAAGAAAAAAAGGACAGTGAGACTGTAAGACTAAACCTGAAGGCACAGCCTCCAAATGGTGGAACAATGACGTTTGGGAAATCACAAGGGGCTATAATTAGAGGCAGAGATCTCTGGGGGGCTGTGGGCTTAGAGAATTACACAGATAGGGAGTAGCAGCAAAACCATGGACAGATATGAAGATGATTAAATTAAAAGATGTTAAAAACAAAACCTTGCAATATCCAAAGTTACACCGCAATCCTTTTGCTCAGTAACCTTTCCACAATACAACCATTGCCTTCACTGGATCTTTTGATCAGGTTCTAAAACACCTACCCCACCCCAGTGTAAAGTTGCAACCAATCATATCCAACATGTGGGAGGGACAAAACTTCAAGCTAACAGTATCAAATGGATGCTGAGTGGAGGTCAAAACTACTATACATTCAGGGTAAATCGTTTAATTGAAAAGCAATTCAGCTAGATTGGAGCTTAAAAACAATTTCTGCAAATGTCAACAAGCAGCATAAAGAACACACAAAATGAGAATTTTTGTTTTAAAAAGAGGCAAAATGGCATTTGAACAGTTCACTCTTGAACCCAAGGTCTGCACTCAAACTCAGAATACATCTGCAGGTTTGATTGAAATGTTCCTTTTTGCCGATCTCGAAGGGAGCCCATCCAATCCCTCTTAAATGTGGACCCACAGGGCACGTTTTCTGAACTTGCTTATTATTAGTAGCCTCAGTGGGGGAGGGGGTGAAATAAAACATTACCCGTGCCCCTTCTTGCATTAGCACGTGATGTGGAGGTGCCAGTGTTGGACTGGAGGAGACACGGTCAGACATCACAACACCAGGTGATAGCCCAACAGGCTTATTTGAAGTCACAAGGTTACAGAGCTGTGCTCAGGTGAAGTCAGGACCTTCTGATGAAGAAGCAGTGCTCCAAAAGCTGGAGATTTCAAACAAACCTGTTCTACTTGTCTGGCACCAAGAGGGTGCTGGGGTCCTAGTCATCCCCATCCAGGATCAGGTTGCTACAGTGGCTCCGTCAAACAACATCTTGATCTTATAACGCTTACCTTCTCCATAGCTTTGCTCCTACTCTAAGTCACCACCATAATTCCGATCTAAATCCTGTCTTGAACACTTTCCAAATTTCATCACTTCACTGCTTGTGACCATGTTGTTTAGGCCTGGAGCTCGGAAATTCTTTCCCTAACCCCTCTGCCACTCCCTTTACTTGCTTCCTGAAGAGGGTCCTTAAAACCCAGCTCTTCAACTACCACCTTGTGCAGCTTAACATTGTTCTGAATTAAGCTGCATGTTGTTAGGTGGCGCTACGTAAATGCAAACTATCATTCAAAGCTGACAACACAGCGTAGGAACGGATAACACGTCACTCAGTTACAGCATAGCTCCTTTGGAATGCAAGACAAAAAAAAACTGCTTTCCAGGTATTAAACTCTGCATTTATGCAACTTTTAAAAGAAAGTTGGAAAATGATTGCACAATTCTAAATGGCTCAGTATCAAAACCACGTTAATGACTCTAATATTAGACTTTAATATTGAGCAGCCTTTACCAGTGCCCTTCAAATCAAAAACAAACCTCACACAGACAATGTGTGAATTCAAAACTTGTTGAGTACCAAGTCCGTGTGCATTGCTTGGGATAGGTTCAAGTTAAGGTCAACAAGCTCACATTACAACAACAAACACCAGTATTTGTATGGTATCTTTAAAACAGAATGAAGCATCTACAAGAACTTCATATCAGAGTTATCAAAATATACTTTGACAGAGTCACAAATATACTCAAGTTATTTTGAAGATTCTTAACACATTTAAAACGGAAATGAGATCAGCAAATGGAGTAAGCAAAAAGAGGTAGATTAGACTCCCTACAGCATGGGAACAAGCCAATAAGCAACACCTTTAGGGTTGGGCCATAGGGTTAGGTCAAGCAGAATGAGAGGCGTCTCACATAAGGATATCCGTTTCTGGTCTCCTTTCCAATTTCCAGCATCCAGTCATCTTGCTTTTGGTCTAATTCACTAATCACTTTTCTTTCTGATGAGACTCCCATTTGGTTCTCCCACCTTGTTCACTTTGTGTTCCATTTCCCGGTTTATGTGATGACATGATAATCCAAAAACCAGCTGTTTTTACAGCGACAGTTCTTTCACAGGCAATGGTCATTGGCTTCAACAAATTCCTATTGGATTCAAACCTAGATTTCTGCCACTTCTTTGCATGGTCAGAAGGTGCTCTCCTAGAAAAGAGGTCTATTGTTCCTGGTGGAGTCCAACATTTTGTGTGCGTGCGCGCGTGTGATTAAACAATCTCCCTCAGGCATGCCAACTGATCCAACTCAAAGTTGCCCTGGTGCACATTTACATTTTGTATCTTAAAAACAAGGAAAAACAAACTTAATCTTCCTTTCAAAAAAGAATCACAAACTTCACAGACTCATGGACATCAACACCCCCTCCTGCAAACCCCCATCCATCCCTTCGCTAGGAGTCCCTATCTTTCTGGAACTGCAGCCTTATACTTGAAAAGCGTCCCTGATGCAAGATCATTGACCAGAAATCATGACCCCCTCGTTTCTCACTCCAGTGATGCTGCCCAAGGATGAACTAGAAACTGGCAATGTCACAATACAGGTTCACAGTCAGTGCTTCTGACACAATGTGGCTTTACCTTAAACTAAGCAGCAACAAGACAGCATTAGCTGCTGCTCAATGTTGACACCAAGTTCCCAAAATGGAAAGTGTTCCATCTCCCAGAGGACATACCTTTACCAATCCATCCAAATATTCTGTTACATTACCTCATTTCATTTTAATGTATACATATTGCAGTCAGGTCAGGTTTGCTGCTTCAGAATAGACTGCAACACAACCTCATCAGGAAAGAGATCCATCAACTGGCCACTGGATTTAAAATACTTAAAATGTATAGTCATTTTACGAGGGTTTCCACACAGGCCAACTAACCAAATCCTTAATTAGGAGGCAAGTCAAGATATGTACATCGATATCCTAACTCAAGGCCCAACACTTCCACATCCTGTTTCATAATTGTCTAAACATCCAGGTGCAAGTCTCTGCAATAGTATCAAGCCAATGCAACGCACAAGCTACACTTGATCTAGGCAACACATCATACCGAAGAAAACATTACACATGAAAGATCTACCAGAACATGTAATAAAAAGATGCAATAATAATATACAAAGGCTTGATCTTGCCTCTAAAAACCTAACTATTCTAACTTTCAACACTTCTGAATTTAATGGTATACAATTCTATCCCATTGATTTTTTTTTAAGACATCAGTTTGCAATGCACTGATTATAGCAACACATGGGTTCACCGAAATCCAATATTGTAACAGAAAGCACTCATCCTCTTGGGCCATTAATGTAAAAATAATGCCAAGGTGGCACAGGTGGTTAAACTCTCAGCTTCCAGAGTGTGAACACAGTGTTCTAGTGGATCCCAACCTTTCTCCCAGCATGAGCCCAATTTGTTGATACCTCAATGAGAGTCAAGTAGATGGAGGAGTGGGATGGGGGGGGGGGGGGGGGGGGGGGAGAGAGAGAGAGAGAGAGAGAGAGAGAGAGAGAGAGAGAGAGAGAGAGAGAGAGAGAGAGAAGAGAATCTGTGGGTGTACAGTGAGGAGCTGTAAGACTGAGTGAGTGTGGAGAAGAGGAGAAAACCAAGTTACAACTGCTGCTGAAGCTCCACAGAGGCCAAATGAATGTCTCAGATCACAACCCCAACATTTTAATGACCCCAGTACAGTGTGTCTGGCATCAACAGCCCTGTCCGAAACAACTCAAACTTACCATGAAAGTCTGAGGATGGAAACTCTTTTGGACAGAAAGTAATGACAAGCACATAAACCTTGATCCATAATAGAGTGCTGAATGCTAATGTATTCAAATATATAAAAGCATTTTCCCAGCATTAACACTACTTTTTAAAAAAAATTAAGGTGGGGTAATCTCAGCACAAAACAAATCTCAGTAAGATCACAATTTGAGTGGTAGATCTGATCACCACAAACTGTTCTGAATTACTTTCTCCATTCCAGTCAGTGGCAAGTTACTGCAGGATAAAACGGGCACTAGCCAAATTCTCAAACTAGTCTTTTCTCTCCAGGTGTTGAATGATGTGCTATGTACATCCTGTGTTTGATATTTGCATCCTAAACCCAATGTAAGAAGTTGACTCCTCATACTGTCTACATCAGCAACAGTAATTCACACTTATGTGACGTTGGAGTGGGTACATTAAACATCCCATGACAAATTGCCAACAATTTAGCAACCACAAAATTTAAAAAAAACGTGAAAAAGCTGGATGCAGGAGCTGAGTTATGTAACCAGTGTGTCAATTGCAGGCAATACGGCCTGTTCTTGGTTGAAAATATGCATTATAGCATCCCAACATATGGATAATTGACCTATTGTAGTGTGGGATTAAAATTCGGAACTAAACGAAACACACCACAAACTCGGAAGGAGACACCTCACAGGGGCGTGATGGTTCATGCTTCACGTGTCCGAGTCCCATCCCTTTCCCAAGGCTGAGGGAAAGAGGATTCACAATTCTCAAAAACTATAATCAAACTCGCAGGCCACCAATCACCACCCCCTCCAAAAAAACAACACACACAGCACCACCCAGCAGCCTGATCTGCAGATATGTTCACTGACAACACAATGTTTTGTTTTGGGGAGGGGGGGTAAGAAAACAAATTATTAAACATGAGCGAAAAATCCACACAGACATGCCTAGAATAGAAAAGGCACCACCCCATAACAGCAACTTAAAAAAAAAGGTGATTATACAACGAGCCCACCTCCTCCAAAACAGGATGGGGACGAGAGGGGAGGGAGGACCCTGCTGACCTTGCTCGCTGGCTGCTCCTGATAGAACGCCGAATGTTGCGAAGTTGCAGAGTTCCAAATTGGAACGTTCAACACCGCAAATTGTTACATCGCCTTCCACACAATTGCTACATTACAAAATGGCAACCAGGGCCAAAGCAAGGAGGCAAACTTTACCTGGGTCTGCGATTTCACATCATTTTAAACATCAGCTTTGACTTTTACAATTAAACAAAAAAAACACAGCCACCACCCTCAGCCAGCCTTCTCTTCCTCTGGTCACAAAGCAGCAACTCCCGGATCATATTTATCTCCCCCGCCCCCGGTTAAAGTTGATCTTCTCCCTTCCCCTCCTCATATCTTGATTAAATTTTCTTCACGGGTTAAAAAAAAACTGATGGGCTCGATTTCCCCAATGGCGCAAGCTTACTGTATTTTCGTCCTTGCATTTTTTTTTGGGGGGGGGAGCGGTTATCGTTTTCCTCTCGTTATCTTTTCCTCCGGGCTCTACCGGAGCCTCTACAGAGCGCCGAACACATCGGTCCGTATAGTCGTCCCTCCGCTTCTACCCGCCGGTTTAAAATTTAAAAAGAAAGCTCTAAATAAAAAGAGCGCGGTATTTATGTTCTTCATTTCTATTTCCAAGCCCTGAATAAAATGGCGGCCGTCCTACTTAATGCTGGTTCGGGTCCTGCCAACGCGGTACAAAGTTCCAAAGTTGGCCCCGATTTCTCAGAAGGCTGTGTCGCTGACACCGAAGATGATTGTGGCTCTTCCTCTCCCCCCCCCCCCCCCCCCCAAATCGTTAACACTTCTCCCTACCTTGCTCCGTCTTTCACCTCTCTGTCCCCCTCCTCCAAATAAAAAAGGTTGAACAATCTCGTAAATGTAGAAAAACATACATACCGCTTAAACTGCCCGCTTAACTCTTACACCCAGCCTGCCCTGTTTTTTCGGCGATACTGTACCAACGTTACAAAAACATCAACGAGGCAACGCGCAGCTATTCTCGCCCCCCTCCCTCCCATTGGAAACCTGCTAGGATATCACGGCCACAGACAGATAATTTAAAGATCGAGCTATTAAGAAAAATGCAATCATTTCTACCCCGCAAACATTCTAGGAAAAGATAATATTTTCAATGCAATCGGTAATTTAAATAGACGAGCCTCCCCCTTTTAAGATTTTTTTTTGGGGAAAAAAAACGAGTTGAATAACCAGATCAAGTGAGAGAAAACCAAGTTTTTGTTTCAGCCTGGGTTAGTCGAGTTTAAAATCTTTCGGAAGCCGAAATTTGCAGGTTTAAAATTTAAATTCCGCGTCTCTTGTGCATTTTAAACATATTTACAGTAGCCAAAATGATCCACACCAAGATCTCATGCGCGCGTAATGCAGAGATTCATGTCAAACAGCAACTATTTTTGTCCCACAAGGTCTTTCGCTCATTCTTAAGATTTTATTTCCAAAGTTAAAATAAACGGGAAGCGTAAATACCTCAAGAAAAATCAGGCATGGGATTAACCTCAACCGCACAGTCCTGTTAACCTCGGACTGTTGTCGATCATTGGAGTACTTTGTAATTTAGAAAAATATCCGAGAATGGGCGCGTTCATGACTATGAAGTTGCAAATATGGCTCCCCATTCTCCCTTGATCACCGACTGGAATATCTCCATGTATCTTTATTACTCAAGTTCTTTTCACGCGTTTTGCAAACTTCAAACGTTTCACTTTTTCTTAAAAAAAGATGAAAGTTTGCCAAGCACCAGCAATATTAAGTAATCAGTTTCAAAGACACTTGCAAAACTCTTGGTGCATTTCATCCAATCCAACTGAGGTTACAGTCCATGATGATACTAACAAAATTTAGCAATTAAAAAGAGCAAATAAATATACAAACATAAAAATAGAATATTCTAATACATTTGCAACCAGATTCCTGGGAGAGCAGGTATGCTAACTGCTCCATGTATAAACAGACAGGACCCCACAACAACTATTTCTCCTCAAATAAAATCTAAACAACATATATTTTTAAAAAGTCTACAAGTTTCTTTTGGACAAATCTTACATCTGAAGGCGTTCTATTCCGTAGCTCTAAATTAATTCTTTTCGGCATATCCATCTTTGCCACCAAGGCTGATTTACAATATGAAGACAAACGCTCTGGTCACCAAAATGCTGTTTCACACAGGGAGAAAGATCTACTTGTAATACAGACTAACGCCACTACACCGCCCAGCCAACCCAACTTGATAACTAACTCCAAGGAGGGGCGGGGACAAGGCTGCCTTGACGGACGTACCAGTCCGCGAGTAGCATCCCTCCAGCTCAGGACATCCCCCAATAAAGAGACGGAAGCAGAGGCCGGGGCGGGAGCTCCAAGCTGTTAAGTTCGGTTGCAGCTAGGCTTTTTCAATGCATTTAATAGCCCTTCACAGGGAAAAGCATGGTGGCAAATGGCGTCTTTTAATATGGGTGAAGAAAAGTCTTATCCCCCAAAAGCTCAGTTAAAACTGGAGTATTTAAAAAGCAATGTTTCTTTCTCCCTCCAGAATAACACTTTACACGTACAAGAGTACAACTTCTGGTCAAGCCAACTAAGTTCCTCGCTGTCAAAAGTTCAGCTTTTTGCAAATGTACATCGATCGAATTGAGAAGTATACGGGATCGAAATCATTTCTTAAAAACTTGACAGCAATCAGACATTGTTAACAACAGCTCCATAAAATCCTTAACACTGTGATTCTTTCAAAAAGTAGAAGGGACCGAAACACAACACCCACCACGTGGCGTTGTTTATTTTCTTTTGTTAAATATAAAAATCAATCCAATCTCAATCAAGAGCAAATTAAGTCGCTTAATATATATATTTACACATTAAATGCAAGTCATCTAAATAACACAGCATAGCACCCAAGCAACAGTCGCTTACTGTACACAACAAAATGGAAGGGCATTGTCATGTCATGAGGCACACAAGAGTCAACGTCCTTCTCGCATGGTTCTTCATTAGCATGCACAAAATTTAATTACCTTATTGTCCAATCATTGTGAAAAATACTTTTTTTAAAAAGAAGAGTGAACATTTCAAATGATTGAAAACGGTACGTGTGCATATTTTTGCAACTTTTGAACATATGCACAGGAGCAAATGAAATGCTATAAATTTTAATGTGCGTCACGCTCAATTTTTAACTACAAGTCCAAAGAGAGAGGGAAAGCAAATTAAACAAAAAAACCTAATGGGCGGGGAACACTCAGGAGAGCGACACACCAATGAGAAGGGCCGAGATCTGATTGACAGCTGGGTTAACCAATGGGCCCGTCCGTCTACTGATTGACAGGTGCCAGAGCCCAATCAGCATCGCGGGGCAGCGGGCGGGACATACGCAGCGGCCATCGAATCCGGCGACAACAAATGTAACAAAAAAAACAGCGGGTCACGTGAGCACCCGGGCGCCATCTTAATCGCAACATTTCTTTCAGAAAAAAAACCATTAAAAATTGCAAACTCCACAACATAAAACCTTTCACTTCTCGATGCAAATTATCAAATAAAGCAAGTGGTTTTACCTACTGCCCACAGGCGCTCTCTGCCGAGCTCCAGCGCCGCGCTAGAGGCACAGAAATAATGCAGAACCCAGTAACTACGCAACAGTTTCTCTGCTGCAACGCGGCATGGCCGTCTTTGTAAACGTGCATTTGTTTTTTGTTTTGCGAAAAAGAACGAAAGAAAAATAATGCAATCATAGGATGTGCAATAATAGCGTCGTCCTGTCGAGCTTTCGCGACAGCTGGAGTTTGCAGCGAGCCCGCTTTTAAAGGCATTTTTGGTTGCACCATATTTTTTAATTCCTTGCGCGGATCACCTCAATGTTTTTTTCAGCTGCTGGGGTGTGTCACCAGGCGGCCCCTCGACCGAGGTTTTGCTGTTTTGCCAGCGACTGCGTGCATCGTGTGCGCAAATGATGGGGTTTAAGCTATTCTTTAAACCGTCTCTACAATGCACTGCATTCACATTACTCCAACCCCCCCTCCAGCAACCATTGACCGCTCCCACTAGCTCCGTTTTTTTGTAGAGCTGTGCAGCACTTTCTTTCACAATTTTAATCAATTTTCGAACGAATAATATTGCATAAGTTGTGGCAGGAGCTGTTTAAAAATAACTTGTTGCAAAAGATCTTAACCGAGAATTATTTTACACGCCAGTTTATTTTCAGATTGATTCTCTCTTAAATCACATTAAAATAAAGATGTTTAAACAACGTTGACAATCTTATAGTGACACATACAGTGTATGAATCTGCACGTTAATGAATGTGATGTAGTTTGAAGTGTCGTTTCGGCTGTGTTGTTCCTGCCATAAATCTTAAATGTCTAATAGAAATAATTAATGTTTCTTCAGCACAAGGCAAGATGTGAAAAGCTTTCAAATAAGGATTAAGGATAAAATAATTGTCAGAACAATCATATGAGATCAAAACTGTTTTAATGTATAGCTTACCAAAATGGGTGACCACTTTATGCAATTAGTCACGATTCTTTAATTGTTTCTAATTGGAAATCATATCCAATATAAACACTGAAGAGTTAGACAAAAAAGCAGATTGAGGAACTCGGAAAAAGAGGGGGGCTAGGTAAACCCACTGATGTCAATGTCCCAATAGGCTCAAAAACCAACAGTAGAATTGGTAGTGACCATGCCCAATTAGCGCAAAGCAATGATTAACAAATCAAATGTGGGGCAGCATGGTGGCTCAGCGGTTAGCACTGCTGCCTCACAGTGCCAGGGGACCCACATTTGATTCCAGCCATTGTCTGTGTAGAGTTTGTACTTTCCTCCTATTGTCCAAAGATGTGCAACTTAAGGTGGATGGGCCATGCTAAATTGTCCAAAGTGTCCAGGGATGTGCAGACTAGGTGGGTTGGCCATAGGAAATGCAGGGGAAGAAAAGGGGGTGAGTCTGGATGGGATGCTTTTTGGAGGGTTGGTGTGAACTCAATGGGTCAAGTGGCTGCTTCCACACTGTAGGGATTATATTGCCAGCCAGTAAAGAGCTCCATCCAAATGATCTTTCTTTTCTCTGGGAAAGGAGTGTTGGAGAGAACCGTTCCAACCAATAAGTTTTTCTGTGTTTTCTAATTACCTTGCTCAACAATGCTTTTGCATGCTTGCAGATGGAACTTGAACTCAGACTACCTGGTGTTGAGGTATGGATACTATCATTATGCCACAAGTACCCTCCCAATGGATTCTAAAGCTAATTTATGAACTTCCAGATGACCTGCAACCTTTGTGATCTGACTGAGTTTCCTAATTTTGTCTAATGCCTCGTACAATTGACACCTTTTTGGTTACTTTAGTGTAAGTACTCCAGCAAACAAATAGACAACATTTGCAGGAAATTCAAATAAAAGCAAAATATTGTGGATGCTGGAGAATTAAAATAAACTAAACAGAAGGTGCTAGAGAAACTCAGAAGTCACATGACACCAGGTGATAGTCCAACGGTTTTATTTACAATCCCAAGCTTTCAGAGCGCTGCTCCTTCATCAGGTAAGGTGGCAAAGTGAAGTCACTTTACCTGACGAAGAAGCAGCATTCTGAGAGCTCGTGACTTTAAATAAAATTGTTGGACTATAACCTACTGCCGTGTGACTTCTGAGTTTGTCCACCCCAGTCTAACACCGGCACCTCCACATTCCGGGAGAACTGGTAGCATACGTGGAGGGATAGCAACAGAGTGAATGCTTTGAATCCAGTGGCTCCTCCCCGAATCCTTTTTGGAATAGGTAAACTCTGATCCCTTTGTCACACAATGTCCCATTTTCCTTTTGTCCCAGTGTACATTGGTCTACAGTGCCTTCTATTTTGGCAATGTCTTGATTTTAAAATTGCCATTCTCGTTACAGATACCTCCATTGCCTCAACACTCTTTTTATAATCTCTCCCTGTTGTCCACAGCACTCGGGGATGTCTGTAAATTCTGGCCTCTTGAATGTCCCAAATTTTAACTGCTCCACTCTGAATGGTCGCACCTTCAATTGCCCAAGTTTTAGTATATCCTCTCCACACCTCCATCTTTCTTCCTTGCTTTCCTTACTTTTATAACCCACCTACTTTAGCCAAGCTTTTAGTCATCTGACCTAATATATCCTCATATGTCATGTGTCATTTCTTTTTATGAAGAACCTTAAAATATGGTTAGGGTACTATATAAGTTGATGTTTTTAATAAACTAAACTGTTTTAATCATACCATATCTTTATTATTGTGTTTATTTGTTTTACCATAGATAGATAGATAGATTAGATTAGATTCCCTACAGTGTGGAAACAGGCCCTTTGGCCCAACCATTCCACACTGACCCTCTGAAGAGTAACCCACCCAGACCCATTTCCCTCTGACTAATTGACCCAACACTATGGACAATTTAGCATGGCCAATTCACCTGACCTGCACATCTTTGGACTGTGGGAGGAAACCGGAGCACCCGGAGGAAACCCACGCAGACACAGGGAGAATGTGCAAAGAGGCTGGGGAGGGATGGATATGAAAGATCTAATCTCAAGTTAGGTAAAAGCAAGACTGGAAGGTCATGCCTGTTATTAAGACGGTAGGTCTTAGAAGAGATTGATTCCTTGGCAAAGCATCTAAGATCTTGGTAAAATTAAGGAACTTTCAATGAACTATGCACACTTTTAGACTTTGTGTGAGGTTCTATGGAGTGGCCAGGATTTTCCGGATTGTGACTGATGTGTGCGGTGGGAGTGTTTGGTGATCCAATCAGCTTGTTAAGAGATGACTGGCGAGCTTTTCAGTGAATCGAAGGTTTTGATGCTGAAGTTCCACCTTGCAGTTCATCACTGGATGCTTAGACTTCAGGGTAACCGACAGTGAGAAGGTAAGACTTTTTCTTTCCAGTTTTGCTGGGTGTGGGATCACAGGTAGACAGCAGGTCAGAGACAAGGGCAGGGTCAAGGCTTTCAGTGGGCACCTCCTTCCCCCATTTATGTCCATACTGAATCCAGACTGAGGCAAAGGAAGTTCCCTTCCTCAATTCAGTAAACAAGTCTCTCTGAATTCCCAGTCAGGTAACCAACTACTATTCACCTTGTCTTCTCAGTTGGTGAATTAGGCCAGTGTGTGCTAATGCCCTTAAGTATCCACTAATGCCCACTAACTGACTACTTAAGGGCCTTCAAGTTTGGAAAGTCAAGAAAAGTTGCTGAGGTGGTGAGAATTAGGCAAACTTGCCATTTATTTGCCTTTCTTGTCACCATCCTCAACTTGAAGGGAAAATTGTCTCTAGTTGCATCTGCCTGTGATAAGGATAGGAGTTATTCTATTCCCAGTAAAGACAAGGTGTGTGGCATAGCTCACAGCTAATATGGAAACTCTGATTCAATAGCACTCACCCTCAAGCAAAGGATGGACCAATTCCTGGCTAAGACAGAGATCCTTTTGGAAAAGGTAGGCACTTCCACCATTGATCAAAGCCAAAGTGATGTAAATGTTTTTCTTTCTGGGAATAATGCAATCGATTAAAGGTGGAGTTTTCCAAGTTTTATTCCACAAATTACCCCGTGTCTTATCTGTTTTTCACTTAGAGTCAGAGTGATAGAGATGTACAGTACGGAAACAGACCCTTCGGTCCAACTTGTTTCCTGATGAAGCGCTTTTGCCTGAAACGTCGATTCTCCTGCTCCTTGGATGCTGCCTGACCTGCTGTGCTTTTCCAGCACCACTCAAATCTATACTCAGGTTTCCAGCATCTGCAGTCCTTGTTTTTACCTTCGGTCCAACTTGTCCATGCTGACCAGATATCCCAACCAATCTACTCTTGGGAAATAAGGCAGGGCAGGTGACTGAGGTGTCACTGGGGGAGCACTTTGGGGCCAGCGACCATAATTCTATTCATTTTAAAATATTGATGGAAAATGATAGACCAGATCTAAAAGTTGAAGTTCTAAATTGGAGAAAGGTATTAGGCAAGAACTTTCAAAAGCTGATTGGAGGCAGATGTTCGCAGGTAAAGGGACGGCTGGAAAATGGGAAGCCTTCAGAAATGAGATAACAAGAATCCAGAGAAAGTATATTCCTGTCAGGGTGAAAGGGAAGGCTGGTAGGTATAGGGAATGCTGGATGACTAAAGAAATTGAGGGTTTGGTTAAGAAAAAGAAGGAAGCATATGTCAGGTATAGACAGGATAGATCGAGTGAATCCTTAGAAGAGTATAAAGAAAGTAGGAGTATACTTAAGAGGGAAATCAGGAAGGCAAAACAGGGACATGAGATAGCTTTGGCAAATAGAATTAAGGAGAATCCAAAAGGGTTTTTACAAATATATTAAGGACGAAAGGGTAACTAGGGAGAGAATAGGGCCCCTTAAAGATCAGCAAGGCGGCCTTTGTGTAGAGCCACAGAAAATGGGGGAGATACTAAATGAATATTTTGCATCAGTATTTACTGTGGAAAAGGATATGGAAGATATAGACTGTAGGGAAATAGAGATGGTGATATCTTGCAAAATGTCCAGATTACAGAGGAGGAAGTGCTGGATGTCTTGAAACGTGGATAAATCCCCAGGAGCTGAACAGGTGTACCCGAGAACTCTGTGGGAAGCATGAGAAGTGATTGCTGGGCCTCTTGCTGAGATGTTTGTATCATCGATAGTCACAGGTGAAGTGCCGGAAGACTGAAGGTTGACAAACATGGTGCCACTGTTTAAGAAGGGCGGTAAGGACAAGCCAGGGAACTATAGACCGGTGAGCCTGACATTGGTGGTGGCCAAGTTGTTGGAGGGAATCCTGAGGGACAGGATGTCCATGTATTTGGAAAGGCAAGGACTGATTCGAGATAGTCAACATGGCTTTGTGCATGGGAAATCATGTCTCACAAACTTGATTGAGTTTTTTGATGAAGTAACAAAGAAGACTGATGAGAGCAGAGCAATAGATGTGATCTATATGGACTTCAGTAAGACGTTCGACAAGGTTCCCCATGGGAGACTGATTAGCAAGGTTAGATCTCATGGAATACAGGGAGAACTAGCCATTTGGATACAGAACTGACTCAAAGGTAGAAGAGAGAGAGGGTGGTGTGGAGGGTTGTTTTTCATACTGGAGTCCTGTGCCCAGTGGAGTGCCACAAGGATCGGTGCTGGGCCCTCTATGTTTTGTCATTTACATAAATGATTTGGATGCGAGCATAAGAGGTACAGTTAGTAAGTTTGCAGATGACACCAAAATTGGAGATGTAGTGGACAGCGAAGAGTGTTACCTCAGATTACAACAGGATCTTGACCAGATGGGCCAATGGGCTGAGAAGTGGCAGATGGAGTTTAATTCAGCTAAATGCGAGGTGCTGCATTTTGGGAAAGCAAATCTTAGCAGGACTTATACACTTAATGGGAAGGTCCTAGGGAGTGTTGCTGAACAAAGAGACCTTGGAGTGCAGGTTCATAGCTGCTTGAAAGTGGAGTCGCAAGTAGATAGAATAGTGAAGAAGGCGTTTGGTCTGCTTTCCTTTATTGGTCCGAGTATTGAGTACAGGAGTTGGGAGGTCATGTTGCAGCAGTACAGGACATTGGTTAGGCCACTGTTGGAATATTGCATGCAATTCTGGTCTCCTTCCTATCGGAAAGATGTTATGAAACTTGAAAGAGTTCAGAAAGGATTTACAAGGATGTTGCCAGGGTTGGAGGATTTGAGCTATAGGGAGAGGCTGAACAGGCTGGGGCTGTTTTCCCTGGCGTGTCGGAGGCTGAGGGGTGACCTTAATTTTGTAAACCTCTATATGAGGGGCATGGATAGGATAAATAGACAAAGTATTTTCCCTGGGGTCAGGGAGTCCAGAACGAGAGGGCATAGGTTTAGGGTGAGGGGTGAAAGATATAAAAGAGACCTAAGGGGCAACTTTTTCACACAGAGGGTGTTACGTGTATGGAATGAGCTGCTAGAGGATGTGGTGGAGGCTGGTACAATTGCAACATTTAAAAGGCATTTGAATGGGTATATGAATGGGAAGAGTTTGGAGGAATATGAGCCGGGTGCTGGCAGGTGGGACTAGATTGGGTTGGGATATCTGGTCGGCATGGACGGGTTGGACCGAAGGGTCTGTTTCCATGCTGTACATCTCTATGACTCTATGACTGTAGTCCCACCTGGCAGCAGCCAGCTCATATTCCTCCAAACCTTTCCTATTCATGTCCCCATCCAGATGCCTTTGGTTGTCAAATACAATCGCACAACTGCCCCCAAACCGACAAGACCGCACCCTTGTCCATCCACCCCCCTTTGCCCCCAACCCTCAATCCCTGCTCCATCACCAAGATGGGACAGGGCATCGAGACCCAAGGGCAATGCTGTTTGATTCTCTCAAGAAATTACATGACACTGTCCGCTTTGTGTGGGACCGACTGGGTGCACGAGCAGGTTATTTCATATGAAACTCAGTGTTTAAAAAAATGCCGAGGCCTAAATTAGGAGGAAAGACTGGCAAAACTTGAAATGGTGATTAAATAATGGCAATTTTCTGTTTTATTGCTCAATATTATTATTTTAAGGGTAAGGTTACCTCTTTATGACTATTTTACTGTGAAAGGGAAGGCAGAAATCAATTACGATTGTAATAGTATTATTTCTTTAACATGTTAGAGCAAGTTCTTTTTTGATGACTTAATAAGTAAGTGGTACTGAGCCAATCAGGGCAGGAATGATCAGGTTTGTTTCCTGGTTTGTATTAAGTTAGCTAGTCTCAATCAGTGCAGGGTTTTGGGTGCCATAGTTAGCTCCAGCATCCTTTGACTAGGAATGGAATAATCAGCTAAGTGTCACCAGTAGAAAATGTGTTGCTGGTTAAAGCACAGCAGGTTAGGCAGCATCCAACGAATAGGAAATTCGACGTTTCGGGCATAAGCCCTTCATCAGGAATGAGGAGAGTGTGCCAAGCAGGCTAAGATAAAAGGTAGGGAGGAGGGACTTGGGGGAGGGGCGATGGAGATGTGATAGGTGGAAGGAGGTCAAGGTGAGGGTGATAGGCCGGAGTGGGGTGGGGGCGGAGAGGTTAGGAAGAAGATTGCAGGTTGGGAGGGCGGTGCTGAGTTGAGGGAACCGGCTGAGACAAGGTGGGGGGAGGGGAAATGAGGAAACTGGAGAAATCTGAGTTCATCCCTTGTGGTTGGAGGGTTCCCAGGCAGAAGATGAGGCGCTCCTCCTCCAGCCGTCGTGTTGTTATGTTCTGCCGGTGGAGGAGTCCAAGGACCTGCATGTCCTCGGTGGAGTGGGAGGGAGAGTTGAAGTGTTGAGCCACGGGGTGGTTGGGTTGGTTGGTCCGGGCGTCCCTGAGGTGTTCTCTGAAGCGTTCTGCAAGTAAGCGGCCCGTCTCCCCAATATAGAGGAGGCCACATCGGGTGCAGCGGATGCAATAGATGATGTGTGTGGAGGTACAGGTGAACTTGTGGCGGATATGGAAGGATCCCTTGGGGCCTTGGAGGGAAGTGAGGGAGGAGGTGTGGGCGCAAGTTTTACATTTCCTGCGGTTGCAGGGGAAGGTGCCGGGAGTGGAGGTTGGGTTGGTGGGGGGTGTGGACCTGACGAGGGAGTCACGAAGGGAGTGGTCTTTGTAGAACGCTGATAGGGGAGGGGAGGGAAATATATCCCTAGTGGTGGGGTCCGTTTGGAGGTGGCGGAAATGACGGCGGATGATACGTTGTATACGGAGGTTGGTGGGGTGGTAGGTGAGAACCAGTGGGGTTCTGTCTTGGTGGCGGTTGGAGGAGCGGGGCTCAAGGGCGGAGGAGCGGGAAGTGGAGGAGATGTGGTGGACGGCATCGTCGATCACGTTTGGGGGGAATCTGCGGTCCTTGAAGACGACTTGGTCTGCGGTCCTTGGACTCCTCCACCGGCAGAACATAACAACACGACGGCTGGAGGAGGAGCGCCTCACCTTCCGCCTGGGAACCCTCTAACCACAAGGGATGAACTCAGATTTCTCCAGTTTCCTCATTTCCCCTCCCCCCCTTGTCTCAGTCGGTTCCCTCAACTCAGCACCACCCTCCTAACCTGCAATCTTCTTCCTGACCTCTCCGCCCCCACCCCACTCCGGCCTATCACCCTCACCTTGACCTTCTTCCACCTATCACATCTTCCACCTATCACATCGCCCCTCCCCCAAGTCCCTCCTCCCTACCTTTTATCTTAGCCTGCTTGGCACACTCTCCTCATTCCTGATGAAGGGCTTATGCTCGAAACGTCGAATTCTCTATTCCTGAGATGCTGCCTGGCCTGCTGTGCTTTGACCAGCAACACATTTTCAGCTGTGATCTCCAGCATCTGCAGACCTCATTTTTTACTCTGAAGGAAAAAGTCCTAGCTTGTCCAACTCTCCCTAAAACTCAGACTATTGAGACCTGGCAACATCCTTGTAAATTTCTTCTGCACCCTTTCCAGTTTAATGACATCCTTCCTATGACAAAGTGACCAAAACTGAATGCAATACTCCAAGTGCGGCCTCACCTAACATCCTGTACAAATGCAACTTAACTTCCCAACTTCTATACTCAATACCCTGACCGTTAAAGGCCAGTGTGCCAAAAGCCGCCTTCACTGCCCTGTCTACCTGTGACTCCACTTTCAGAAAACCATGTCCGTTAACCCCAACGTTCCTTTGTTCCACTATATTCCTGAAGGCACAACCATTCACCATGAAACTCCTACCTTGATTTGACTTGCAAAATGCAAGACCTCACACTTATCTATATAAAACTCCATTTGTCATCTCTCGGCCCACGTTCCCAGCTGATCAAGGTCTTGCTGCAATTCCTAATAACCTTCCTCACTGTTCATGATTCTGCCTATTTTAGTGTCATCTACAAACTTAATAATGATGCTTTATACATTCTCTTCGAAATCATTGATATAGATAACAAAAAGTAATGAGCCTACACTGACCCCTGAGGCACTCCAGTAATCACAGGTCTCCAGTCAAAGAAGCATCCTTCCACTATTACCCTCTGCGTCTGACCATCAAGGTAATTGTGTATCCAATTTGCCAGACCCCCCAACACCCCCGGATTCCATGCGAACTTACCTTCCAGAGCTGCCTACTATGTGGAACTGTATCAAAGGTCTAACTGAAATCTATATAGACTGCACATCCACCAATATAATTTATTGTATCCGTTGCTCCCGATGCGGTCTCCTCTACATTGGAGAGTCTGGACGCCTCCTAGTAGAGTCCTTTAGGTTAAATCTCTGGGACACCCGCACCAATCAACCCCACCGCCCTGTGGCCCAAAATTTCAACTCCGCCTCCTCCACCGCCACTCCCTCACCACCAGACGCCTGGAGGAAGGACGCCTTATCTTCCGCCTCGGAACACTTCAACCCCAGGGCATCAGTGTGGACTTCACTAGTTTCCTCATTTCCCCTTCCCCCACCTCACCCCAGTTCCAACCTTCTAGCTCAGCACCATCCCCATGATCTGTCCTACCTGCCTATCTTCCTTTCCACCTATCCACTTCACCCTCCTCTCTGACCTATCGCTTCCATCCCCACTCCCATTCACCTATTGTACTCTATGCTACTTTCTCCCTACACCCACTCACCTCTCATTTATCTCTCCACTCTGCAGGCACCCAGCCTCATTCCTGTTGAAGGGTTCCTCAGATGCTACCTGACCTGCTGTGCTTTTTCAGCACCACACTAATCTAGACTCTATATAGACTGTGTCTACTGCTCTGCCCTCATCAACTCTCCTGGTCACATCAAAGAATTGTGACAAATTTGTGAGGCATGATTTCCCAAGCACAAAGCCATGCTAACTATTCTTAACAAAACTCTATTTTTCCAAATGCATGTCTATCTTACCCTTCAGAATCTTCTCAAGTAACTTACCCACCACAGATGTTAGGCTTATTGGTCTCTCATTCCCAGGTTTTTTTTTGCAGCCCTTCTTGAATAAGGGCATAAGCCTCCAGTCTTCAGGGGCCTCATCCATGGCTAACGGTGATGCAAAAATATCAACCAGGCCCCCCACAATTTCTCCTCTAGCCCTTTGCAGTGTTCTTGGCTACATCTGGTCAGGACCAGGAGATTTATCCACATTCATATATCTTTGGTCTGTAGGAGGAAACCAGAGCTCCCGGAGGAAACCCGCAGAGACATGGAGAAAATTTGCAAAGTCCACACAGACAGTCACTTGAAGGTGGAAGCGAGTCTGGGTCCCTGCTGCTGTCAGGTAGCAGTGCTAACCACTGAGCCACTGTGCCACCCTAATTTGCATTGAGTGAATGCAATTTATTTTGCAATTTCAAAGTGCAGGCAAATGTAATTCAGATACATTTACTTAGCAAAATATAAACCCATTCAGATTTAAGGAAGTGAAGCATTGAATATAAAATCACTTACACATTCTGCTTATTGTCTTAGCATTTACCTATGAAGTCATGCATGCACTGCACAGATACAAGTATTGCACACGCATGCCCAATGTGCTGTCTCGGTTATTTTTTAAATACCATTAGGAAATGCAACAAGCCACATTTGGGTTTCTGATTTGTACTCATTGATTTTGCAACTAGAAAATTGCCTGTGACAAATTGATGAACTTAAAATTGATTCTTTGTATGTTCAAGATAGTGACAGAGTTGAATGGAAGATTTCAGAAATTTTATCAATAGAGGCACTGAATAATCACATCTTCAAATGTTGGCATAGCTTTTACAATGGTGATAATGATTGACAAGCCTAGCCAAAACTGTGAGATTAGACTCTCTACAGTGTGGAAACAGGCCCTTCGGCCCAACAAGTCCTCATCCACCCTCCAAAGAGCAACCCCCAGACCCGTTCCCCTTGACTAATGCACCTAACACTATGGGCAATTTAGCATGGCCAATTCACCTAACCCCCACATCTTTTGACTGTGGGAGGAAACCCACGCAGACACAGGGAGAATGTGCAAACCCCACACGGACAGTTACCTGAGGCAGGAATTGAACCCAGGTACCTGGTGCTGTGAGGCAACAGTGCTAACCACTGAGCCACTGTGCCACCCTAAATTATGACATTAGAAAGCAAAATTTGCAGAAAGAGTGCACACATTACTCAGGAGTTTCATAATGTAGATTTGGGAAACGGAATCACTTCTTTCTGGTGTATCTGAACCAGAACAAAGAAAATGTTATTCTAAAGGAAAGAGATAGTTGAACAATTGTCTCACCTGTCAAGTGAGGAGTGGAAGTATGGGTTGGAAATTCTGAATGTAATTAAGTATAGATTGGAAGTTCTGAATGTACAGATAGTATATAGGAAGCAACTCTTTAGTAACAGTGAATATGATTACTCTCATATTTAATGAAGGAATAATATTTCAAATCAGATTAACATTTCCTAACATTTCAGTGTTCAATTCTCACAATAAACACTCCACTAGCTAACTAGAGGATCAGTCTGTTCAATGCTGAAAACATTGCCAGCGCAATAATTGCACTTCATCAGTGAACATAGTTGTGTCTTAACCACAGTTGGCTGACTGTGTCCCAAGTGCTGTAGGAAGGGAGAACACAGAGAAGTGAAAGCAATGGATGTGGAACAACAATGCAGAATAGCCAGATTCATCGTGAACAATCCCATCGGTAACACCCACCTGTGGAATTGGACTTCTGAATTCATCCATATTTTTAAGAGACAAAGAGAGGAAATTTTAGCAAATTTGAACATTTTGCAAAACACACACACATTTTTATTTTCAGGCACACTCGCTTCATTGCCAGACTGAAATGATGGACAGTTTGTTTAATTACATTAACCTGTAATCTAATGTTGCTAATGTTTTGGGGTGGCACGATGGCACAGTGGTTAGCCCTACTACCTCACAGCACCAGGCTCCCAGGTTCAATTCCAGCCTTGGGTGACTGTCTGTGTGGAGTTTGCACATTCTCATGTCTGCGTGGGTTTCCTCCCACAGTCCAAGATGTGCAGGTCAGGTGAATTGGCTATGCTAAATTGTCCATAGTATTATGGTACATCATTCAGAGGGGAATGGGTCTGCGTGGGTTACTCTTCAGAGGGTTGGTGTGGACTGGTTGGGCCAAAGAGTCTTTTTCCACACTGTAGGGAATCGAATGTAATACAGTTCACGCTGACCAGATATTATAGATAAATGTAGTGCCATTTGTCAGCACTTGGCCCATATCCCCCTAAACCCTTCCTATTCATGTACTCATACAAATGCCTTTTAAATGTTATAATTGTACCAACCTCCACCACTCCCTTTGGCAGCTCATTCCATTCATGCACCACCCTGTGTGTGGAAAAAGTTGCCCTTAGATCCCTTTTAAATCTACCCTCTCTTACCTTAAACCTATGCCCTCCGTTTCTGGACTACCTCATGTTCCAGGATTTTTTTCCTGGAGCAAGCCTGGAGAAAAATCATGTGAACTTTAAAAAGATAAAAGGGTTGGATTTTCAGGGTAGTGTAAATCTCATGCACAATGCCACTCCACTCCTCTTTGTTTAAATGAAACAAAAGAGCATTGCATTTCTGACAGGAGACTCCAATTAGCGCTCCTTTGGAAATGAGGTGCTATACTTCCATTCCAACAGGTCCCTCATAGAACATAGAACAATACAGCACAAAACAGGCCCTTCGGCCCTCAATATTGCGCCGACATGTGAACTATTCTCAGCTCATCCCCCTACACTATCCCATCATCATCCATGTGCTTATCTAAGGATTGTTTAAATCTCCCTAATGTGGCTGAGTTGACTACATTAGCAGGTAGGGCATTCCACATCCTTACCATGAACTGACGGGAGAAAATAATCCATGTCCCTTTTCCACAGCTGTCACCGAATGCCATATTCTGAAATTGGAATGTCCAGCATCATTTTGGCAGCTTTGTAGAAGCCAAGAGTGTAAGTGTGAGATGAGTCGATAAACTACGGAGCTGGAAAAAGCACAGCAGGTCAAGCAGCATCAGAAGAGCAGGAGAGTCGATGTTTCGGGCGGGACCCTTCATCAGGACTGACACTATCTGCAAGTGTGAGATGAGGGTGCCGGGAGGCTGGGCTGCCAGATGCGTAGGGCAGCACAAAGGACGTGGTAATTGATGGAGTGTAGGGTAGGTCAGGCTGGGTGAGAGTATCTGGTGTGGAAGGGGTCAGGGTGGAGGAAGATGACTAGCATAGTGTTGTTGATTCCGGAGTTGGGGCAAGGGGCTTTGGAAGCAGAGGTCAAGCCCAGTAGCTGGATGGGAGAGGGAGGTAAGTGTTTGGTCCAAGGTTCGTGGGGGTCATGATCAGGGGGACATGCAGTTGGAGATGTGTTTGGAAAGTTGGGGATCATTTGCAACTCAAGAGTTAGACTAAGGGAGACGATGTTGCGTGTGTGTTGCTGGAAAAGCACAGCAGGAGGTCAGGCAGCATCAGAGGAGCAGGCGAATGGACGTTTCGGGCCGGAGCTCTTCATCAGGCACCCCCGAGACTCCCAGCCTCATTCCTGATGAAGGGCTTTGGCCCGAAACATCCATTCTCATGCTCCTCGGATGCTGCCTGACCTGCAGTGCTTTTCCAGCAACACTCTCTCAACTCTGATCTCCAGCATCTGCAGACCTCACTGTCGCCTAATGGAGGCAATGGCCTAGTGAAATTATCGCTGGACTATTAATCTGGGGACCCCGGTTCAAATCCTGCCACGGCAGGTGGTGGAATTTGAATTTAATAAAAACAATCTGAAAGCATTGTTAATTGTTGGAAAAAACTCATCTGTTTCATTAATGTTCTTCAGGGAAGGAAACCTGCCATCCTTACCTGGCCTAATCTACATGTGACTCCAGACCCACAGCAATGTGTTTGACACTTATCTGTCCTATGGGCAATAAATGCTTGCCCAGCCAGTGATGTCCTGATCCCATGAATGAATAAAAAAAGTTATTTAATTGTCCACCTTTCCTAAGCGTTATTGATTGAATGGAACCCTCTACATACTCATATTTAAGTGGATAATTTTGGAGGGTTCCAGACACAGTGGAATTATCTTTAACTTCCCAGGCAATTCCCTTGGTGTCTGCAATGATTAGGATTCTGCCACATCCTGTTCTCAAGTCCCACCCACGCGAGAAAAATAACTGATCGGCCATCGGAAAATATGGGCCCATGCTACGTTTTGTTTGAAATTATTTATTTATCATCAAGGGGTTGAAGATGGGAATAAATAAGTTGCCCAGCTAGCAGTCAAGAATCTTTCAATCAGATGATTAAAAGTCCTCTTGCTTTATAGTTGATGTGGAGGACTGGGCATTGGAGGGTGTATCAAGGTGGGGTAGTTGGAGTAAGGGAGTTATGTGATTAAATATCTAGGAATACTTACAATCACAGCTGACAACCTGACTGCTAAGTAAAGACTCACATTTGTATATCATTTTTCATGATACCAAATGTCTCAAAATACTTTACACAAATGAAGTACTTTTGAAGTGTATAGATTTTTTACATTGCAACAAAGACTGTAGCAATAATTAGAAAAAGTGTAAGAAAGTCAACCCATTTCTCTTTGAGGTTCAGACTTTTGCTCCACAGTCCACAGACTTTGTTCTGTTTTGCCTATTTACCCCACACAATGGGCGGCACGGTGGCACAGTGGTCAGCACTGCTGCCTCACAATGCCAGAGACCCAGGCTCAATTCCCACCTCAGGTGACTCTGTGTGGAGTTTGCACATTCTCCCAGTGTCTGCTGAGCTGGAAGTTTGGAACTAGGATGAGGTGGGGGAAGGGGAGGTGAGGAAGCTGTTGAAGTCCACCTTGATGCCCTGGGGTTGAAGTGTTCCGAGGCGGAAGATGAGGCGTTCTTCCTCCAGGCATCTGGTGGTGAGGGAGCGGCAGTGAAGGAGGCCCAGGACCTCCATGTCCTCGGCAGAGTGGGAGGGAGAGTTGAAACGTTGGGCCACAGGGCGGTGTGGTTGATTGATGCGGGTGTCTCGGAGATGTTCCCTAAAGCCCTCTGGGGAGACTAGGCGCCTCCTAGCAATGTAGAGGAGACCGCATCGGGAGCAACGGATACAATAAATAATATTAATGGATGTGTAGGTAAAACATTGATGGATGTGGAAGGCTCCTTTAGGACCTTGGATAGAGGTGAGGGAGGAGGTGTGAGCACAGGTTTTACAGTTCCTGCAGTGGCAGGGGAAAGTGCCAGGATCGGAGGGTGGGTTGTAGGGGAGCGTGGACCTGACCAGGTAGTCATGGAGTGAACGGTCTATGCGGAAGGCGGAAAGGGGTGGGGAGGGAAATATATCCCTGGTGGTGGGGTCTTTTTGGAGGTGGTGGAAATGTCGGCGGATGATTTGGTTTATGCGAAGGTTTGTAGGGTGGAAGGTGAGCACCAAGAGCGTTCTGTCCTTGTTACAGTTGGAGGGGTGGGGTCTGAGGGCGGAGGTGGGGGATGTGGACGAGATGCGTTGGAGGGCATCTTTAACCACGTGGGAAGTGAAATTGCGGTCTCTAAAGAAGGAGGCCATCTGATATGTTCTATGGTGGAATTGGTCCTCCTGGGAGCAGATACGGCAGAGGCGGAGGAATTGGGAATACGGGATGGCATTTTTGCAAGAGATAGGGTGGGAAGAGGTGTAATCCAGGTAGCTGTGGGAGTTGGTGGGTTTGTAAAAAATGTCAGTGTCAAGTCGGTTGTCATTAATGGAGATGGAGAGGTCCAGGACAGGGAGGGAGGTGTCAGAGATGGTCCAGGTAAATTTAAGGTCAGGGTGGAATGTGTTGGTGAAGTTGATGAATTGCTCAACCTCCTTGCGGGAGCACGAATCATCAATGTAGCGGAGGAAGAGGTGGGGAGTGGTGCCGGTGTAATTACGGAAGATCAACTGTTCAACGTAGCCAACAAAGAGACAGGCATAGTTGGTGCCCATACGTGTGCCCATGGCTACCCCTTTGGTCTGGAGGAAGTGGAAGGATTTGCAAGAGAAATTGTTAAGGGTGAAGACCAGTTCGGCCAAACGAAATGAGAGTGTCGGTGGAAGGGTACTGTTGGGGACGTCTGGAGAGGAAAAAACGGAGGGCTTGGAGGCCCTGGTCATGGTGAATGGAGGTGTAGAGGGATTGGATATCCATGGTGAAGATGAGGCGTTGGGGGCCGGGGAAACGGAAGTCTTGGAGGAGGTGGAGGGCGTGGGTGGTGTCTCGAACATATGTGGGAAGTTCCTGGACTAGGGGGGATAGGACAGTGTCGAGGTAGGTAGATTTGCCTGCAGTGTTAGGTGAAGGGGTAAAGGTAGTTGAATGGGTCTGGGTGGATTGCGCTTCAGCGGATCGGTGTGGACTTGTTGGGCCAAAGGGCCTGTTTCCATACTGTAAAAAATCTAATATTCCTGATAAGCAGTTTGTCTAATCTGTTCTGTTTGCGAATGAATGTGTATGTGTTTGGAATTAAAGGGGGCACAGTTTAAATTTGCATATTAGTAATTCATAAGCTATTTTTGCCACATTTTAGAGGATTGCTATGTAATAATAAATAAGTTTAGTTTTCTTGTTCATTGATGAACCTGACATAGTTTCTTTTGCTTTTTGAGGTCACGGATTGATCATCCTAGTGATGCAGGCAGTTTTGGTCTCCTTACTTGAGAAAGGATGTACTGCCACTAGAGGGGCTACAGAGGAGGTTTACAGAGGAGATTCCGGAGTTGAGGGGGTTGGCTCATGAGGAGAGACTGAGTAGACTGCGATTATATTAACTGGAGTTTAGGAGAATGGGGGGGGGGGGGATGTTATAGAAAGATGTAAAATTATGAAGGGAATAGAAGGAGAGAGGATGTTTCCACTGGCGGGTGAGACTAGGACCAGAGAGCATAGCCTCAAAATTAGGGGGAACAGATTTAGGATTGAATTGTGAAGGAACCTCTTCACCCAGAGGGTTGTGAATCTGTGGAATTCCCTGCCCAGTAAAGTAGTTGAGGCTTCCTCAGTAAATGTTGTTCAAGCTAAGATAGATCTTTTTTGAACAGTAAAAGAATTAAGAGTCTGGTGAGAGGGTGAGTAAGTGGAGTTGAGGCCACAAAAAGCGGGTTAGTGGAGCTTGATTTCATGCAAACATTTCCCCTGAGGGTCATGACAAAAGTGTGGGGGTTCAGTGTGGGATCTTTGAACATGGACAATGTGAGATTCATCATGGACTAAGATTAGTAGGTACAAGGATAGATCCAAGGTTTCTCATAGCGTAACATAAGATGACATTGAAAGCAACTAAAATTGTACCACTGATCAAGAAAATAGACCTGACTAATTTACAAAATCTAATGAAGGTTAGAGCCATAGAATTGTCAAAGTAGTTAAAGAAAGAACAAAAGTAGAAATTGCTGGAAAAGCTCAGCAGGTCTGAGGCAGCACCTGTGGAGAGAACTCAATATATTGTTTTGGAAACTGTCCTGAATATGCTCTATGATTCTTCTTCATGGTTACCTCTGCCAATATGACTTTCCCCAATTACATGAAGTTTAAAGTCACCTATTATTCAGACACTTTTCTGTTTTTACAATCCCTCATTATTTCCTGATTTATTCTCTGTCTTACAGTATAATGATTGTTAGGGCGCCCATAGGCCTACTCCTATCAGTGTCTTCTTCCTGTCTCCACCCATATGGATTCTATATCTTCCAATTCAAGATCGTTCCTTGTTATTGTGTTTATTTAATCTCATACCAGCAAAATGACCACATCACCTTTTCCTTCCTGCCTGTCCTTTTGAAGGGTCACATATATCTGAATGTTAAGCCCCAGCTTTGCTGTCCTTGTAAACATGTCTCTGTAACAGCAATAAGATCATATACATTAACTGCTATTTGTACCATTAAGTCATTTATTTTATTCCGAGTACTGCATGCATTTAAGTAAGGAGTGATTCATTTTGCCTTTTTTTTTTATCATTTTCTCCCTTAGAGCCAATTTGCTGCATCTTTTCTATGTTTGCACATTCTGCCCCTTCCTGTCCCACTCTGGAGATCGTTAGCTAAACAGCTGCTCTGCATCGCTGCATATAATTCTGATTTTTAAACTGACCTTTCCCCTCTCCCAAACGTGTCTCCTTCCCAATAATTAGTTCAAACAGCCCTAGATATTCGATTCACTAAGATATTAGTTCCAAGCGAAGCCTGTTCAACCAGAAAACTCCCTTCTACCCCAGTCCTCTTACCATGAACTGAAAACCATGCCACCCACTCCAATATTTGAGCCACATGTTTAACCTTATTTACCATCCACCAGTTGGTGCATGGCTCAGAGAGTAATCCTGAGCCTATTTTGGAGGCTCTGCTTTGTGATTTAGCTCTTACCTTCAAATTCCTTCAGCAGAACCTCCTTTTTGGTCCCATCAATGGTACCAACATGATCAATGAAAATTGGATCCCTCCTCTCCCTTCCCACTCCAAGTTCCTTGCAAGCCAAAAGAGACATCCTTAAACCTGGCATTGGGGCAGCCAACAAATCCCTCAGGAATCATACTCACGACTGCATAGAACTGTATCTATCCTACTAATTATTTTGTCTCCAACAAACCAAATTCCTATTTCCTTCCCCACTTAATGGGTCCCTGTAGCAAGCTGTTGTGATCTGTTCACTGATCCTCCTGCACACCCCACTAAGAGCTTGCAAGGACCTTGTAATTGTTGGACAATTCTGGGGGCCGTTAACCACTTCTCCCTGGATCCCTATACTGAGCCTACCTGCAGTCCCTGATTATACACCAAATTTGATTTCCCTTTTCTGGGAGGTGTGACTGATATCCAGAGCAAAGTGTCCATATAACCTTTCCCTTCACTGATTTGCTGCTTTGTCTGCAGCTCAGATTCCAGTTCCTTAACTTAGATTGGAAATTCCTCAAGCTGCAAACATTTACTCCAGAGGAGTTTGCTCTAGATCCCCTTGGCATTCAGCAGCTTTCACATACTGTAGAAACAACACATCACCTGTCCTGCCATCACTTTATTTCAGTGATAATTAGCCTAGATTCCCTGCTATTCACACTTTATTGTAATTTTTCAACATAAGAAACACTAATATCAAACTTATACTAAACAAGTTATTTTTAAGAAGAAAAAGATAAGAGACCTAAACACAAACCAAAGACCTTAATTTTATGTTGAAGATTAAAAATATTGACCAGTCCTGGTGACCCACAGCTGCTTTCCTCACCCACATATCACTTTGCGCTTTGTGTTGTTACTGGTTCTGGTTTTACTTGGGGTCACCTGCTTGACCTATGCTTTTTCTCCTTTCTACTCACCCCTCACTGTGGAGAGTTTATCTCCTGCAGTAAGCCCTACTTAGAGCTCTCCTTCCTGTCCCTGCACCAAACTCCCAATGTGAGCCAAATGCCTCTGTGTACACAAGCCTCCTCTCACTCAGCTGAAGCCTCCACTCACACTGACTAAGCTCCTTACTGCTTCTAATCCCAATAGACTGTCCAGCTCCCTCTCTTTGGTCTGCATAAAACTTTCCTCAGCATCGTGATCTTAGACTTTCTGATCAGGAGTGATGTCCCTTAGCTCTACATATTGGTGCATATTTTGCATTCAAATATCAACCAAGTTTGGCTCTTTCCTGCAGTCGTGTGAGAAATTGCTCAATGCATGACTCACTATAGCAGCAACACCTCCTTCTACTTTTTGACCTCAGCCTGAATAACTTTCACAAAAGGATTAGTATTGTCATTCCACTTCCCAATTTGCCTGTGGCAAATCTGGGGTAACTTTGTGACAGTGAATACCCATGATTTACAAGTAATCTGTGAAGATCTGTGAAATGAATTGCGACCTGTTGTTTGAAGCTAGAGTGACTGGTTGCTCGTGCTTTGCAAATATTGCAGTTAATGCTGCCACTGTTTTCTCTGATGTTGTAGACTTCATCACAACAACATTGGTTCAATGGCCAATCATCGCTAATATGTACTCTCCTGATGGAAGGAGGCCAACGAACTCAACTGCAAATCATCCCTGGTCTAACACTAACAGTGCATTAACAAGTTGGCATGAATTCTTTTGACAAACCACACCATGTCATTCTCCATCTTAATATGAATGTTGCTTAGTACCAGTCACTCCCAATTGATGCTCATGAGCTAACTTCCCAGAGTACGCCTAAGCTTTTGTCTCATCATGGATATGCTGCCTCTGAGAATTCAGTTCCCAGTTGTGCACTATTCATCTTTTATATTGGAGTTCACTTCAAATGGGCAGACTGCAGTATAAATGACCTGCTGCAAATGCTTAAGTCTGCATATCTGTATATTTATCTTTTGACGAAGAGTCATCTAGACTTGGAAATATTAGCTTGCTCTCTCGGTGGATGCTGCCTGACCCACTGTAATCTCCAGCACTTCTTATTTTCAGTACAGTTTCCAGCGTCTGCATTAATTTGCTCCTACATTTTATCTACCATGTTGGCTAACTTCCCAACCCATACTGTCTGAGTTTGGCTGACCTTCATCATTATGCAACACGTGATATGGTACACCAAGTATCCGAATACTTTCATCATCATTATGGAAGCACCAGTTAAACCTGTCACCATTCTCCCAAACCACCAGATTCTTCTACTCAGCTTTTTAAAAACACTAAGTCGAACATTCTTTCCAATGATGAAAACATGGTGCAATACGCTGTTGTGCAATGTCAGGTAACAATTATTGTGCTGCATTTTGGGAAAGCAAATCTTAGCAGGATTTATACACTTAATGGTAAGGCCCTAGGAAATGTTGCTGAACAAAGAGTCTTTGGAGTCCAGATTCATAGCTCCTTGAAAATAGAGTTGCAGGTAGATAGGATAGTGAAGAAAGCCTTTTCTTTTATTGGTCAGAGTATTGAGTACAGGATTTGGAAGGTCATGTTGCAGCTGTAGAGGACACTTGTTAGGCCACTGTTGGAACATTGCATGCAATTCTGGTCTCCTTCCTATCGGAAAGATGTTGTGAAACTTGAAAGGGTTCAGAAAAGATTTACAAGGATGTTGCCAGGGTTGGAGGATTTGAGCTAAAGTAGGTTGAATAGGCTGGGGCTGTTTTCCCTGGAGCATCGGAGGCTGAGGGGTGACCTTATAGAGGTTTACAAAGTAATGAGGGGCATGAATAGGATAAATAGACAAAGCCTCTTCCCTGGGGTGAGAGAATCCAGAACTAGAGGGCATAGGTTTAGGGTGAGAAGGGAAAGATATAAACGAGACCTAAGGGGCAACTTTTTCACGCTGAGGGTAGTAAGTGTATGGAATGAGCTGCCAGAGGAAATGGTGGAGGCTAGTACAATTGCAACATTTAAAATGCATTTGGATGGGTATATGAGTAGGAAGGGTTTGGAGGGATATGGGCCGGGTGCTGGCAGGTGGGACTACATTGGGTTGGGACACCTGGTCGGCATGGACAGGTTGAACTGAAGGGTCTGATTCCATGCTGTACATCTCTATGACTCTATGCCATCAAGGGAAAATTGGCTCATTGCTCGATTATTACAAAATGTTCTAAAACACATAGCAACAAAATCGTAACACATCAGTTAGTAGTGCAGCAGGAAGAAGCCAGGAGTTGTGCATAATGAGCAAAACATACATTGAATCAAACTTGTAGGAAAAAAGGCTGGGTCTGCATGCTGACATCAAGGAGCAATAAACTACACAATAAGGTTTCCCACTGATGGTCAGGAACACACAGGATTCTGAAGGAGCTTTACATCGTAAATGTAAGAGGACGTTTCCCTCATGAGAGAACCTATGACCAAAGGGCATAAGTTTCAGAATAAAGGGGCTCCAATTTAACACTGACATGAGGAGCAATTTGTTAGGTGTGTCCACGAGGATCTTTTGGAACAGTATGTAGATAGGCAAATGAGGGAGGGGGCCATACTGAATTGGGCCTGGTATTAGGAAATTTACAGAATTTATAGAATCCCTACAGTGTGGAAAAGCCCATTCAACCCAACAAGTCCACACCGACCCTCCGATGAGTAACTCAACCACACCTATTCCCCTACTACTCTACATTTACTCCAGACTAATACAATTAACTTATACACCCTTGAACACTATGGCCAATTTGGCATGGCCAACCCACCTCACCTGCACATCTTTGGACAGTGGGAGGAAACTGGAGCACCTGCAGGAAACCCACATGGAAATGAGCTCAGGTGGGTGATTAAAGTTTCAGTGGGGGAGCATTTTGTGAATAGTGACCATAACTCATAAAATTTTGGATATTTATGGATAAGAACAAGAATGAACTTCAGATGAAGGTGTTAAATTGGGGGAAGGCCAGTGCTAACTGACTTAGACAAGACATGGAGAATATGGGCTGGGTGCTGTTGTTTGAGGGTCAATCCATATCTGACACATGGGAGCTTTTGAAAGACCAGTTGATTAAAGTGCTGGACAGGCATGTTCCCGTGCAAATGTAGGCAGGAAACCTTGGATGATGGGGGAAATTATTAGCTTAGTCAAAGAAAAAAAGGAAACATAACTATGGTCAAGGTAGCTAAAAGCAAAACTCTTGAGGTATATAGAGAAAGTAGGAAGGAGCTCAAACAGGGAATTAGGAGGGCTAAAAGGTGCTTTGAAATGTCCTTGGTCAGCAGAGTTAAGGAGAATCCCTAGGTATTTTAGATATCTATATTAGGAGCAAGAATGTAGCTAGGGAAAGACGAGGCCACTTAAGATAAAGGAGGGAAGTTATGTGTGGAGCCAGGGGAAATGGGTGAGATCCCTGATAAATACTTTAATTGGTATTCAGCAAAGAGGGGCACATCAGGGAATTTGAGGCTTGGGAAAGGTGTGTGAATACTCTCAAGCATGTCAACATAATGACGGATGAGGTGTTGGGTGTCTTGAAATATATTAAGGTAGACAAGTCCCCTCTGCTAGATGGGAACTGTCCCAGGATAATGTGGGAGGCAAGGGAGGAAATGGCTGTGGCTTTAGCAGATATCTTGGCATCCTCTTTGGCCTCAGGTAAGGTTCTGGAGGATTGTAGAATGGCCAGTAGTATTCTTTTAAGAAGGGAAACAGAGATAATCCAGGTAATTACAAGCTGGTGAGTCTGATGTCCATGGTGAGGAAGCTGTTGGAATAAGTGCTGAGAGACAGGATTTATTCATATTTGGAAGCAAATGGATTTGTTAATGATAGACACCATGGGTTTTTGCAGGAAAGGTCATGTCTCACCAATTTGATTGAGTTTTTTGAGGAGGTGACATGGATGATTGATGAGGGAAGTACAAAGTTAAAAATCACACAACACCAGGTTATAGTCCAACAGGTTTATTTGGAAGCACTAGCTTTCGGAGGGCTACTCCTTCATCAAGTGGTTGCACTCCAAATGCAGTAATGCAAAGAACCAGTGTTCGGAAAGTTAGCGCTTTCAAATAAACCTTTTGGACTTTAACCTGATGTTGTGTGATTTTTAACTTTATCCACCCCAGTCCAACACCACCACCTCCAAATCATGATGGGAGAAAGGTAGTGGATGTTGACTACACGGAGTTTGGTAAGGTATTTGATAAGGTACCAGATGGCAGACTGGTACAGAAGGTAGTGTCTCATGGAATCTGAGGTGAGCTGGCTAGATATTTACAAAACTGGCTTGGTCATAGAAGACAGCGGTTGAAGGGGGCTTTTCATAATGGAATCAGGAACTAGTGGTCATCCGCAGTGATCAGTGCAGTGACCTTTGTTGTTGTAATATATATAAGCAATCTGGAGGAAACTGTAGGTGGTCTGATTATTAAGTTTGTGGATGACACCAAAATTGACAGAGTTACAGATAGTAAGATGGATTGTTAAAGGATACAGTTGGATATAGATAGATTGCATATTTGGGCAGAGAAATGGCAGATGAAGTTTAATCCAGACAAATGCAAGATAATGCATTTTGGAAGATCAAACTCAGGTATAAGTTTTTCAATAAATGGCAGAACACTTGGGAGTATTGACATACAGAGGAATCTGGGCATAGAGGTCCACAGATCTCTGAAAGTGACAACACAGATGGATAAGATGGTCAAGAAGACATACAGCATCCTTGCTTTCATCAGCCGGGTAATTGAATATAAAATTGGCAAGTTATGTTGCTGCTATATAAAACTTTAGTTAGACCACATTTGAAGTATTGCGGACAGTTCCAGTTGCCACACTACCAGAATGACATGAATCCATTGGAGAGGGTGCAGAGAAGGTTTAACAGGATGTTGCATGGTTTGAGGAGAGATTAGATAAACTTGGATTGTTTTCACTGGAGAAACAGAGGTTGAGGGACGACCTGATAGAGATCGAAAAAATTACGAGAGGTATCGATAGGGTGAATAGTCAGAGACTTTGACCCAGGCTGGAAAGGTCAACTACAAAAGGGCACAGGTTCAAGAGTTGGGGTGGAGTGTTGGGGGCGGGGGTTGAAGTTTTGGGGAGAGGTGCTGGGAAAACATTTCACATGGAGGGTGGTGTGTGCCTGGAGTGCTCTGCCAGTGAAGGTGGTAGAAGCAGACATGTCAGCAATGTTTAAGGCATATCTTGATAGGCACATGAACGGGAGGCAAACAGAGGACTAGAAACCACATATGGGCAATAAATAGCAGGTCTAAATAAAGATTGGGAATGGGCTCAGGCCTATGTGGGCTGTACTGTATTCTATTGTATTAACGTATTGAATTTCTTCTCTTGTATGAGTGATTGGAATGCCTTGCCACAGAGAGATACATCGGATCAACCACAATCTTATTGAATGGTGAAGCAGGCTTGAGCGAACAAATGACATTCTCCTGCTCCTATTTTTTTTTTTACAGTTTATAGAAATCTGTTCCTGGTTTTGGTGTGCACTGGGCCATTGAATATATTTGCAGGAATTTGCACTATTGGAACAGGAGGAGTCCATTGAGCCCAGTAGACTGCTCTGCCATTCAATTAGATCCTGGCCGATCATTTACCTCAATGTCACATCACTGCATTACCTCCATATCCCTTGATGTCATCAACCTTGCAGCAATTGTGGGGATAACTCTTAAAGCTTAATATTTACTTCAAAATTTTTAACCTTTTTATATCTTTATGATATTAAATGTTACTTTCTGGGAGTAAACCAGGGTGGCCATGAAATTAACATTGCTTTTCCAACTGATTTGGTGGCATAGTGAGTGATGAAACTGTTTTGTTTTATGAGCTGTCTGCTTGCTGAATTTTAGCTCTCTTTCCTGCCTGCGTACTGAAAGGAAATGACAATGATTCATTTTGAAAATGTTGATAGGTTAATTTTACAATTGTTGCTGTTACTAATTTGAAAGGTAAATTGTTCGATATTCATCTATAAAATGGTGGTTTGGTCATTATCAATGTATTACATGAATGCTTTTTGTTCAAACAACATGTTTGAGAACTTATTAGGTTTGGCATATCCTTTTGCGACAAATGAGCCTTGGACATGGTCTGTATGCAAAACTGTTACATGTAGGAGGCATGTGTGTTGTAGATTATGGTAAGTCTTGGAATAGGTCTTTGATTTTACAAGTAATTCAATAATTAGCTCTTAAAATTGAGCTATAGAGAAATTTGAAGTACCAAGAATAGTTAGCTGGTTGTTTTCAACCTTCACAGACATAATGTGTGAAAAGGTCTTTTTTGTGCTATAGATCTCTATGACGCTAAGACTAAGTGTTACAGAAATATTAGACAGGAGGTTTTAACACTTCTCCATGCATTGACGCAGGTTATTAATAGAAATACCAAAGGAAATATGCAAAGATATAAAGGTTTATTGAAAATGCTTGAAACTAAGCAATTGGCCAGCAGCTCATTCTTTTAACCATTATTGTTGTTCATTTCTCTGTCTGTGAGTAGGATCAACCCACAACACTGTGGCCTCTACCATAATTAGGACCAGGAGGCAGATCCGGAATCCATCCCATCCAGAGGTGAGATCAAACACTGTGCTATTGACACTATTCTGATCCACACCGGCCATATTGCCATTGAATCAATTAGCCACCCATCCCCCCTCCCCCACCTCAAATGAATACAAGTTGCTGTGGCAAGATGCACTTTTACATAAAATGTTGTAGTCCCAGAGCAATGGATAGTAGTAGCAAACACCTCCTCTTTCTTTTCCATTGCTGCCTGTGATTGATGTTCATTAGAATAATTTACAAATTGACACCCAGTCTGTTAGCTCCATTACAAACACATTTTGCTTGGCCATCAAACCCTGTAGTAGGGCTTAAACCTCTAGCCTAGGTGCTCGAGCCCTGGAGGCTTCCTGCCTCTATTTCTGTTTCGGGCAAAAGCCCTTCATCATCAATTTTCCTGCTCCTTGGATGCTGCCTGACCTGCTGTGCTTTTAGAGACACTAACACTGCACCACAAGACCAATGACCATTTTACCTCAACAAATATATGTTCCATGGGGCACAGATCAGAAAAGTTGGTTACACTCTTTCTAGACAGATAGTGAAGTGGCTTGATTAATTGATATGTGATGTTAATATATTATCTCTAACTTATTAACATTAATGGTCAGAGCTGCATTGCATTATAAGAATAGCAACTTTTAAGGGAAATATTGTAAGAAATGTTCTCACGTATTTTGTAATGATCTGTGCTACTATGGGTAGCACTATAATGGACGATTCAAAGTCACAGCCTTTTCTTCAGTAACTGAAATTTCTTCAAAATAGAGGTTGAAAATTGTAAAGCAACGAATTTTGAAAGAAGAATTTTTTGAAAGAAAATCTTTTAATTCATTTATTGACATATTACTTTAAAGTCTTACCATCTGACAAAGTTGGCATGTAAATTATATCTGTTTGGCTCAGAGTTGTGTCACTGCTGGTTGAATTCAGGTTTGACATGTGTTATGCACCCACATTATCAGAATACATCATTGCCAATTAATAATTGAAACGCTGGAATATTTTTCCTTCAGCTTCTAGCATTTTCTTCTCTGACAATATTCAGAAAAATCCAGAGGCAAGTGTCTGACTTATTCTGCCTGGGGCGTATTGTGTAGTCTGGAGTTAATCTACTTGATGACTGGAGTATTTGGAAATGGAGAGATCCCTTGCACCTGAATAATCAAGGGTTTTGGGGCAATAATAAAGCTCATGGTTGCAATTACTACAAAACATTGTGCCAGTGTTGGCGGTGGTCATCTTATAACGTTCGTGCAGTTACTTCATTTGAAATTACTGATGGTTATCATCTAGGAGAAATGCTAAGGTTTGTCATTTAAAAGGTACACAGCAAGCTTGTTAATGTAGTAAATATCAACATGTTTCGAATTTATTCTCAGATCACAACCTGTTGTCACACTTTTGTTAACGCCCCTCAATTAGATCCAAGAGGAGTAAATCATCTGACCTAGTGTAACAAATCCTCCGCCCATCCCTTCTCTCTTTGACTTCTCTGACTTTTTCTCCTACTTCCGTCAGCCTTGCTGATTGCCTTGTACTGTGTACCTTAAGGAGAAAGCGAGGACTGCAGATGCTGGAGATCAGAGCTGAAAATGTGTTGCTGGAAAAGCACAGCAGGTCAGGCAGCATCCAAGGAACAGCAGAATTGACGTTTCGGGCATAAGCCCTTCCCCTTCATCTAGTTTGATTTCTCCAAACAAATCCAAAATGAAGAACTTCTTGAAGATAAGGTATTATTAGAGACTTTGGCAGAAGAACTTCAGGGAAAGTATTCACCTGCCCAGTTCTAGCTTCCAAACCAGACAGCAAATGGAGTTGCAGGCTAGGTCACTACATTAAAACCCAAGACCCACTTTGAACTTGGCAAGGTTTATTGGGGAGTCTCTCCAAAATGTGCAACTTCCCCAGCCCAGGACAAAAAACAAATAATAGATATTTGACAGCTGCTGTATAAAAGACCCACCAAACTCAATTTCTTTTTGGTGATTGAGAAATGTTTCCATGACCATTCTAATTTTTGATCCTCAGAGATGATGAGGAACATTGAGATTTTGGAGAAGATTTGTAGCTTAGGTTGTGGATCAGGTTGGTAAGTTGGCTCTCTGAGCTGGTAGATTTGCTCTCAGATATTTTGTCACCATGCTAGGTAACATCATCGGTGAGCTTCTGGTGAAGTGTTGGTGTTCTGTCCCTCTTGCTGTTGATCTGTCTCGGTTTGTTGTTGTGAACGATATCATTTCCGGTTCTGTTTCTGAAAGGTTGGTAAATGGTGTCCAAATCGATATGTTTGTTAATAGAGTTGCAGTTTGAATGCTGGAATTCCCGTGTGTCTTTGTCTAGCCTGTCCTAGGATGGATGTATTGCACCAGTCGAACTGGTGTTCCTCCTCGTCTTAGTGTATGGATACTAGTGAGAGCTGATGTCTTTTGGTGGCTAGTTGATGCTCATGTATCCTGGTGGCTAGTTTCCTGCCTGTCCAATGTAATATTTTTTGCAGTCCTTGCAGGGTATTTTGCCTATAACATTCCTTCTGCTGGTTGTTGGAACGTCAAAGGCAAAATACCCTGCAAGGACTGTAACAAACATTACATTGGACAGGTAGGAAACTAGCCACCAGGATACATGAGCATCAACGAGCCACCAAAAGACATCAGCTCTCACTAGTATCCATGCACAGTGAAGAAGAGGGACATCAGTTTGACTGGGACAATACATCCATCCTGGGACAGGCTAAACAAAGACACATGGGAATTCCTAGAGGCCCAGCATTCAAACTGGAACTCTGTTAACAAACATATCGATTCGGACCCCATTTACTAGAACCAGAAATGATATAATCTACCACAACAAACAGAGACAGATAAATAGCAAGCAGGGCAGACCTCTAAACTTCATCAGAGGCTCACTGATGATGTTACCTAGCATGGTGAGGTAACGTCTGAGAACAAATCTAACAGCTCAGCAATCTGATGATGAGGAACCTTGCCTACTGCCAGGGAAATATTGGGCAGATGCTGAGGATAATTCCCCTGTTCTTCTTCAAAATAGAAGACATAAGATCTCTTAGATCCAAGCCAAGGAAGCACTTCACTTCATCTCTGATGAAGAGTCATCTGGACTCAAAATGTTAGCTTGGTCTCTCTCCATGGATGCCACCAGGCCTGCTGTGATCGCCAGCATTTGTTGTTTTCAGCTCATCTAACTCTCTGTGGCTCGCTAGAGGCAGATTTACGATATCAGTCGACACAAAATCAAACCAAGTTTGTAACTTTGGGATGTTGACCAGATATTGCACAGCAAAATCAATCACAACAAATGGTGTTGGATCATCCAACATAAAGCTTTCCTCTGGGACACTGGCAAGATTAGGAAATCAAATTAAGAAAAACTTATTGTTTTTAAAAATGTATGTGTAAATTCAAAATTGTGAAAGACAGATCCAGATACTTAATGCATATTGTCAGCTGGGGCACACTTGATAGCACACTCACTCAGGTATCAGAGGGCTCTTGTAGTACAGTGGAAGCACCCTTCCCACTAAGATAGGAGGCCCAGGCTCAAGTCCCACCTGTTCCTGAGTTGTGTAATGATGTCTCTGAACAGGTTGATTAGAAAATATCTGCCCAGTAGTCAGAAGGCTTGGGTTTAAATCTCACTCTAGGACTCGAACACAAAGTTCAAGACTGATACTCTAGTCTAGTGCTAAGTGAGAAATGCACTGGTGGAGATGCTGTATTTCAGATGTGCTGTTCAATTGAAATCCCATCTGCTTCATTGGCTTGGACATAGAGATCCCATGTCTTTTATTTTGAAGAAAAACAGGGGAAGCACACATAACTCTGGATTCAAACATCACTCCAGGATCTGAATACAAACATCAAATCTAAACCTTCAGTACACTACACAGAGTGTGCTTCACTGTGGGCAGTGCTGACTTTCGAAAAGGTGCTAACAGTAGCCTTATCTGCTGTTCTGCTGAATGCAAACGATCCCATGTAATGAATGCAACGAAGAGTGTGGGAAAGTTATCCCTGGTGTCCTGACCAATATTCATCCTTCAGTCAACATCACCAAAACAGATTAATTGATTGTGATCACATTGCTATTTGTTGGTATTTTTGTAACATTCAAATGTGCATTTCTATGACTTGGAGTCCAAGCTGCCACTCTTCAAAAGAAGACATTTCATATTAATGCAAACATTTGGAGATGTCCTGGGATCATTATAGACACTATGTAAATACAAATTCTTTGTCCCGAATCTTTCCAAATAGTCTACCTACCGACCACGCTCTTGACAGTTGCTATGTGGAGATTGTTCATGTTAAGAGGGAGAACCTCAAATTCCTCTTGACATCGAGAAGTTGGCAACACCAGGTCCTGACTTACTGTATCATCTAGGAGAAAGTGAGGACTGCAGATGCTGGAGTCTGGATGCTGGAGATACTGCATCATCTGTTTCCCACCTGAGGATGCTACCAGTTGTACACTGAACTTAGCTTTAACACAAATAAGAAATCATCGATAACATACCCACATCTCCTAAAATGTGTTCCTCAAGTTATGGTTCTGTGCTGGGAGCTTGTGTACTGAAAAATCACCCTTTTGAGATGTGTAACAAATTAAAAGAATATACACTGGTTGCCAGACGTGTGTGTTTTAATATCACAAGAGAATAATCTTGAGCAACGTTGAGTTTATCTAAATGATTTGTGTTAAGTTGTGACACTTTCTACTTTAGTTCCACAGAATGCATCTTTTACTGCTCTGAGTATCAATTTATAAGCATTTAGTCACCTATTAGTCCGGGTAATCCAAGATGGAGGATGGGAAAATTTCTGGCTGTAACAGGCTCCTTCTTTTTTGAGGTATTGGAGGTGATTGGAGATGATTTCCTTGAATTCCAGGAACAGGAATTACTGTTTTATATGCTGGTGCAATTATTTTGGAACATTGGAGAAAAAAAAAAGTCAAAACAACAGCACTTTCAAAAGGGAGAAAGACAGACAAAGGCAGCAAGCACATGGTCTGTAAGGGAGAGAGAAAGAAACCCACACTGCTAAGTGACACAGTAATGAATCTGTGCAGTTATTGCCTTTGCTGTTTGAATTCATGTTTCGCTGGACATCGGAGTGCGTTTAGGAACACTTAACAAACAGCGAAATTCACAACAGATCTTGGAGGAACCTGTCTAGGAGAGGTCACAGCACAGAAACAGATAAGTAAATAATTTTAACTATAGCCTTGCTGTATATCCACATTAGGGAATAGAATGGATTCTTTCTTGATTATATGTTCCTATTGGGATCTGTCTCTTGATTAAATTTTAAAAATATAAGCCATAAGTATTAAGTTAGCCTGGAGCAGTGTTTAGTTGAGCAACAAGACAGTGCTACTTTCTGGGTCTGTAGATTGGAAGGAGCAAAATGGCCTTTAGTAGTGTGATATGTTCATCTTGTGAGATGTGGGAGTTTCAGGACAGTTTAAGGGTTACTGAGGATTATATCTACAATAAATGTTGCTGGTGCGAATCCTGTCAGAACAAATGGATCGGTTGGAGTGACAGTTAAAGGCAATGAGGAAATTACAAGAGCAAGGAGTGTGATGGATGGCAGTTATAGGAATGGAGAAAGGCCACAGATACAGTCAGGTAGATGAATTAACTCCAGGAAAGGTACGAGTGGTAGGTGGGTAGTACAAGCGTCTTCTGTGGCTATCCGCATTTCAAATAGGTATGTTGTTTTGGAAAATGTAGGGAGAGATGGACTTTCAGGGGAATTTAGCACAAATAGCCAAGTTTCTGTTATTGAGACTGGTTCTAATGTAATGAGGGTTACATCAGGTTCCAAGTGATGATTGTGTTAGGGGACTCTCTAGTCGGGGGCACAGGCAGACGTTTCTGGGACCAGCAGTGGAAAGTTAGAATGGTGTGTTGTTTCCCTGGTGCCAGGATCAAGGATGTCTCGGAGAGGGTGCAGAATGTTCTCAAAGGGGAGAGGGACCAGCAAGAGATCATTGTAGACATTGGTACCAATGACATAGGAAGGGAAAAGGATGAGATTCTGAAGGGAGAATATTGAAAGTTAGGCAGAAATTTAAAAAGGAGGTCCTCGAGAGTAGAAATATCTGGATTACTCCCAGTGCTAAGAGCTACTGAGGGTAGGAATAGGAGGACAGAGCAGATGAATGCATGGTTGAAGAGCTGGTGTATGGGAGAAGGATTCACATTTTTGAATCATTGGAATCTCTTTTGGGGTAGAAGTGACCTGGACAAAAAGGATGAATTGCACCTAAATTGGAAGAGGACTAATATACTGGCAGGGAAATTTGCTAAAACTGCCTGGGCGGATTTAAAAATGTAAGGTGGTGGTGATGGTGGTGGTGGTGGTGGTGGGGGTGGGGTGGGATACAGGGAGAAACTGAGGAAAGAGATCAATCTGAGACTGGTACAGTTGAGAAAAGAAGGGAGTCAAACAGTCAGGGCAGGCAGGAACAAAGCAGAGAGCAAGTTAGGACTGGTAAATTAAACTGCCTTTATTTCAATGCAAGAGGCCTAAAAGGGAAGATAAATGAACTCAGGGCATCGTTAGGAATATGGGACTGGGATATCATAGCAATTATAGAAATGTAGCTCAGGGATGGACAGGTCTGGCAGCTTAATGTTCCAGGATACAAATACTGTAGGAAGGATAGAAAGGGAGGCAAGAGAGGAGGGGGAGTGGTGTTTTTGATGAGGTGTGCTGAGGGAGGATATTCCCAAAAATACATCCAGGGAAGTTATTTGGATGGATCTGAGAAATAAGAAAGGGATGATCACCTTATTATAGACACCCTAATAGTCAGAGAGAAATTGAGAAACAAATTTGTAAGGAGATCTTAGTTAACTGTAAGAAAAATAGGGTGATTATGGTAGGGAATGTTAACTTTCCAAACATAGACTGGGACTGGCATAATGTTAAGGGTTTAGATAAAGAGGAATTTGTTAAGAGTGTACAGAAAATTTTCTAAGTCAGTATGTGGATGTACCTACTACAGAAGGTGCAAAACTTGACCTACTCTTGGGAAATAAAGCAGGGCAGGTGACTGAGGTGTGAGTGAGGGAGCACTTTGGGGCCAGCGACCATAATTCTATTAGTTTCAAAATAGTGATGGAAGAGGATAGACCAGATCTAACAGTTGAAGTTCTAAATTGGAGGAAGACTAATTTTAACAGTATTAGGCAAGAACTTTCAAAAACTGATTGGGGGCAAATGTTCGCAGGTAAAGGTAAGGCTGGAAAACAGGAAGCCTTCAGAAATGAGATAATGAGAGTCCAGAGATAGTATATTCCTGTTAGTGAAAAGGAAAGACTGGTAGGTGTAGGGAATTCTGGATGACTTAGAGAAAGTGAGGGTTGGTTAAGAAAAAGAAGGAAGCATTTATCAGGTATAGACAAAGAGAGATCGAGTAATCATTAGAAGAGTATAAAGGCAGTAGGAGTATACTTAAGAGGGAAATCATGAGGGCAAAAAGGGAATATGAGATAACTTTATTTGCCAAAGCTAAGGAGAATCCAAAAGGTTTTTACAAATACATTCAGGACAAATACATTAAGGAGCAAATAGGGCCCCTCAAAGATCAGCAAGGCAGCCTTTGTGTGGAGCTGCAGGAGATGGGGTGAAACAAATAAAAAAAAATGAATTATGGTAATTCTGAAGACCCGGAGCAGAGTAGCATGACCAGTAGACTGACCTGTAAATGTTGACCGGTGTTCTGTGAAGAACTAGGGTCGGCTTTGACACGAGATATATGGAAACTTCCAGATGTTTTGGCCAGAAATATGGGGTTGACTTTTACATAAGATCGACTATTTCTTGAGTATATACGGTAGCTTCTAAACACTTGCAATTTTAACCTAGAACACATTAGTGTAATATAGTGTACAAAATCCCATGCAAGGACTGCACAAAACACTACGTAGGACAAACAGGAAGACAGCTAACAACCCGCATCCAAGAACACCAAATAGCCACGAAACGACATGACCAGCTATCCTTAATAGCCATACACTCAGATGACAAACAACATGAATTTGATTGGGACAACACCACTATTATAGGGCAAGCCAAACAGAGAACAGCCAGGGAATTCCTAGAGGCATGGCACTCATCCACAAATTCTATCAACAGACACATCGACCTAGACCCTATATACCGACCACTGCAGCGGACAGCAACTGACAACCGGAAGTGGCAGATTCAAACCACTATAAATGCCCGAGGAATCAGCACAGAAGCGCTTCACAGGAGGCTCCCAAGCACTGAGGATGTCACCTAGAAAGGGGATGAAACGTTTGCAACAAAAACCCCCAGCTCGGCGAACAGAACCACAACAATGAGCACCCAAGCTACAAATCTTCTCACAAACCTAGAGCACATTAATTTGTTTTAAAAAACTCATTGCCCTTTGTAGCTCTCTGTCCCCTTTGCAGCATCTCACTTCCCTTTCCGGACACTTTCCACCCCCCCCTGCCGTAGATGCTTCTGTAGACAAATAGAAGAAAGTAAAACTAGGATGCTTCAGGTTTGATTTTTTTAAAAAGGAATAGCATAATTAACCACAGTGAGAATTGGCAGCAGAAATGATATTGACTTACAAGATTTAATGTCAGAGATGACCCAACCAAAACAGGATTGGATATCTTGGAGAAAACAAGTCCTTAAAATACAGAATTGCTTCAAAACTAATTGTTAAATTTCAAGCTGAACAAGCAAATCATGATTGTATTCAATAGATCGTAGCGCAGATAACATTATAAATCAACAAAACATACAAAGTCCAGCTACTAATGAAGAAATTCTGACAGTTTTTGATCATTTTTAATTCTGATTAAATCTGAAAACAAATAAATTTTTCAAAGTGCAACATTTAACGAGAGTGTTCATCATACAAGGAATCTGTGAATAATTACATTGGTGACCTCTACGGATTAGAGGGAAATGTGACAATGGGTGTTGAAAAGCAGAATTTCTAAACACCTATAAAAAAAATTGTTCAGAGGACGTGGGGTTCTTTGGCTGGATGTAATTACAGCCCATCCCGAACTGCCATTAAATTATTGGAATTATTGATGACTCACAGAGTCATAGAGACATTGAGTCATACAGCACAGAAGCAGACCCTTCTGTACAATTAGTTTGCACTGACCAGACCTTTCCGTGTAACACAGTCCTTGTCAAGTTTATTATTAGTTCAAAGCAGATTTAAAATTGGATAAAGTTATTCATGTTAAGCCAGGAAATTCATTGAAAAATCCTGCAAGGAGAAGGACAAACTTACCAGAAGAGAACCCATCGATTTTAGAAGGTATACCCCGTAACAAACCACAAAGACAAGCCAAATAGTAGCTACTAAGAGTCAGTGTTGTGAATAGCAAAGCCTCACAGGCAGAAGGAATGTCCAGCTTTGACAAAAGATGCTACATCAATAAAACTATTTTATATAAAGATATCCAGATGCAAGACACAGTTTTAGAGCAGCAAAGGTGATGTGTGGGTTTACACACATGAAAAACTCAATAGAGTAGAGCATCACCATAAGAACATGAGAACATGATTAGGCCACTCAGTCCATTGAACCAATCCCACCATTCACTATGATCACTGCTAATCAAATACTTCAATGCCTTTTCCTCATCTCATCTGCATAACTGAATGCCACTGGTACATGATGTACTGTCAAGATTCACCAAAGATGCTTCCACTCTTCCAAACCCATCTAGAAGGACAAGGGTAGCAGATACATGGGAACACCACCACCTGCAAGTGCCCCTCCAAGCCACTTACCATCCTGACTTGGAAATATATTACCCTTCCTTCACTGTCACTGGGCCAATGCTTGCAATTCCCTCTCTCTAAGTGCACTGTGGGTCTACCTACAGCATGTGGACCACAATGATTCAAAAAGGCAACTCACCACCACCTTCTCAAGGGCAACTAGGGACAGGCAATAAATACTGATCAAGCCAGCGACACATGTCCCACACGTGAATTTAAAAATCAGCAAGCTATCAATCTCACCCTTAAGCATATTCAAAGACCATGCTTCTATGGTACAGAATTCCAAAGATTCATGTCTCACAGAGTAAAATTTCAGAACTAATCAATATTCCCTTATTTTTTAAACTTATACCAACTGGTTCTAGACTCCCAGTCATGGGAAAGATCATATCTGCATTGACGCTGTTTATCCCTTTTACTATTTTGTAGTTTTAGTCAGATCACTTCAGTATTCAAAATTTGGGATACTACAAGCTCAGTTTGTCCAATCTATGTTCTGAAGACAGTCCCACCATCCTGAGAACAAGTCTGGTGACCCTTTATTACATTTGGTTTCTAGTAATAATATGTTTGCTGACAGAAGAACATCAAAACTCACACAGTACTCCAGGTGTACTTTAAGCAAACTCTTACACAATTAAAGCAAGACTTCATTAGTTTTGGACCCAAATCCTCTTGGAACAAAGGCTTACATGTCACCAGGCTTCCAAATAGCTTGTTGCAAATGCATATTAGTCTTCAATCACTTATTAATAAGGGCACTCAGATCTGAAATGGTCTTACTACAAACATCGTATATTTTTCATTTCAAAAATATACTTCATTGATAAAAATATCTTTATGTACATACATAGTCACTAAAGCAGAAGAAACAAACTCTATCCAGCAAGAAAGCCCAAGGCATCTCTTACTTGTACAAGACTATATTTACATACATTTGAGGCACCAGAAGGGTGCAATACCTTAACTTTGGCAGAAAGACCTTAAATGGTGGTCTTTCCCCAGTGTGTTTTGGCAGCAGCTACCCCAAGCTTGCATCCCTCAGCAAGTGGTTCTGGACCTTGGAATGTGCCAGTCTGCAACATCCGGTCAGGGTCAACCCTTGTTCTGGAAGACAACAAGTTTCGGGCAGAGTAAAGAGCATTTTCACTGAGTTGATTATCCTCCAGGTGTTGCTGATGTTTGTTTTGCTGTGTGGTTCTTTTACCCTGGACAACCTTACACTCAAATCTCAGTGAGGGGTTACCCCTGTCCACTTTAAAGCACCATTTCAGCTGGCACGATTGTAATCAGTTTCTTTCTGGCAGCGTTCTGCATTCACTTGATGCTATTTTCTTTAGTTAATGTCTCTTCTTAATAACCTTGAGCAACCTGCTTCCCCAACTCATTTATTATTTAAAGTGTGTTCCTTGAACTCATCTCTTCAACAGCCTCCTAGTTCTGCAGCTTTTCTCTTACTGAAGTTTAAGCCACTCAGGACTTCCTTTCATCCCAGACTGTTTCAGAAGCTGCAACAGTAGATCTTTTCTCCCTGACTGAAATGTATACACAGCTTCTGGATGTTTGTCTTTGTGATGGGGTACACCCATCAACAGGCGACAGCAGGCTGTTTTTTCACATTAAGTCCATTTCCCATACTGCACTGGACTGTTTGGTTCAAAGGTTTAACCACTTCATTAAAATGTATGTAAACAAACAAAATCACAGCTATCGCTTTACCACTCTCAGACCTCAAAAGTAAACCAAGTCTTCCCTTTAAAGGTTGGCACGGTGGCTCAGTGGTTAGCACTACTGCCTCACAGCGCCAGGGACCCAGGTTTGATTCCACCTTCACTGACTGTCTGTGCGGAGGTTGCATGTCTCCCTGCGTCCATGTGGGTTTCCTCTGGGTGCTCCGGTTTCCTCCCACAATCCAAAGATATGCAGGTTATGTGGATGGGCCATGCTAAATTGTCCATTGTGTCCAGGAATGTGGATATTAGGTGAATTGGCCATTCTAAATTGCCCATTGCGTCCAGGGATATGGAGGTTAGTGGATTGGCCATGCTAAATTGTCCATTGTGTCTAGGGATTTGGTGGTTAGGCGGTTTGTCTGTAGTAAAAACCTCTTGTGGAGTTATGGGGTTGAGGTCGGTCTGGGTGGGATGCTCTTTGGAGGGCTGATACAGACATAATGGGCCGAATGGCCTCTTTCTGCACTATAGGGATTCTACGATGCTTATTAGAACACAAATTACACATCAAACTTCGAGTTAAATATTGTTGCTCCAAGTTTCTAAATAATAATAATAAATCATGAATTTTCACTATTCCTACAACCGGTCAAAGCACAACCAATCGATTTCATTGGGCTTCCTAGCCTCATGGTGGAACTCATCCAGACGAGTTAATTTGTTGAGGTTATCTATGTTGGCAGAAGAGAACTGATTCACACTGTCAACAGGGCAAAAGTTGAACATTTTGAAGAAGGAGTTGTAGAAATGTTTTCTACCCCAAATCTTCACTGAAAGCAGATCCAAAGTCAAAAATCAATAAACCTTTCCAGGAGAAGCACAGTACAACTCATTTGAGATAATTTACACAGTTTTAGTGAGGTTATTCAGACAGCAACATAGCCTTCTGTGAATTTGATCCAGCAAGACAGTTAAATCTGCTGTATGATGAGACTTTTTTAAGAGCAATACTTAAATTCTTCACCTTCCAAAGGAGAATTAGGAGACAAGTAAGATAATTCTACATGAGCTGATGTCCACCAGTAATATGACAGAGAATTTAAAAATGTCTGGTTCATCAGCAAGACAACCTACTCAATTAGTTGAAGCAAAGAGCTTATGTACTTTAACACAGGTACATCAGCAGATATAACGTAAAGATTTGAGTGCACTGGAGATGAGCTGTGTGTAACTCCATGGAAACCAGACCAACGTCCATTTTCAGGATAATCTGTGAAACTTCCAGGCCACCAGAATTTATGAAGACAGAGACTTGGTGAGGAGGTGGTTTAGTCACAAATGTAAAGGCTAGTTTTATACCTGAATATATAAAGGTTATATGTGGAGGATAATACTTGGGTAGAGATGGATCTGTTTCCGTGCTGTACATCTCTATGACTCTATGAGATGTATAAGACAATGATGCTGAAAGAGTTAATGTTGAAGTTGCTCAAATAAAAGCAAAATAATTCTGGTGTAGCCTGTCAGACTCAATATTGAGTTCCACAAATTCTCAGCATGACCTTTATCCTCCATGTTTCTTAGATTCTACCATCTCCACACCCAGCCATGACTTGTTTGTTGCCTGGCGACTTTTCTCTCATCAGAATGTACCCATTTGCTCCTTTTCTTGCAATCACTTACACCCACTTTACATCTCTATCCCTCCTGTACCAACATGAGCAGTTCTTTCGCTCTGGGCAGTCTCACATTCTGTTCCTCTCGCTAACTATCAATAGCATAAAACTCACCATTTCCCAGCTCCTTTCAGTTCTGAAGATGTCACATCAGACACAAAATATTATCTGTTTCTTTCTCCACAGATGCCTCCAGGCCTACTGAGTTTCTCCAACACTTTGCTATCATCTTAATGTTGCATTTAGCTCCACCCAGTCTGATGATGTCACAATCTTTGGGTGGACAAAAAACAGTCCAGTATGAGATCCCATTGCAGACAGGGGATGTAAGTCGATGTAATTTTTAAAAAGTTGATACATTCATTCATAGGATGTGAGCATACTGGCTGGGCCAGCATTTATTGTCCACCCCTGATTATCTAGAAGGTAGTTAAGAGTCAACCACATTGCTGTGGGTCTGGAGTCATATGTAGGCCACCAGGTAAAGATGCCAGTTTCCCTTCCAAAAGGTCTTTAGTGAACCAGATAGGTTTTTCCTGACAATTAACAACGGTTTAATGGTCATCATTAGGCTCTTAATTTCCAGATTTTTATTGAATTTAAAATTCCACCATCTGCCATGGCAGGATTCAAACTCGGGTCCCCAGAACATTACCTGGATCTCTGGATTAACAATCCAGTGATAATACCACTAGGCTATTGCCTCCCCATGATGCTATTATACCTCGTCAATTATAACTCATACCCATTAAGACACATTCAGCCAAATCTTGTTGCACCAGTCTTTTTGTTAAGACTGAATGGTTGTTTATCCTCTATGGTATTAATCAGGCAAATCTTTAAAGTCAGCTCCTGAAGGAGAATTGGTGGCAGCGCACTACCCCAATCATAAACCATCAGGTACTTTGGAATGCAACATATGATAGTAAGAAGGGAAAAATCTGCCAAGGCTCCTGCTTCTGATTGCAATCCTATAACAGGTTCCTTGCCTTATCTTGAGGATGGTGGGCATGTGGAAAGTTTTCGAAAATAGAGGCTATGACGGTGAAACTTGAGCCTGATCCCGTTCTCTTTCAGACTATGCATGTTGACACTCAGCACCTCAGAGCCATGAAGAAGGGCCAAGTGGGCAGGGTGCTGAAGGAGAACTTGAATCCTGGGATCAGAAAATAATGTGTTTGAGTCCGGTTTGTTTGAATTTTATATATGGAGCGGTACTGTAATGGTAACTCACAGGACGAGTAATCCAGAACCCTAGGTTAATGTCCTGGGAACATTAATTTGAATCTCACCATGGTGAAAATTGAATTCAATAAAAATTTGGAATTAAAAAACAGCAATCATCATTAAAAACCCCTCTGGTTCACTAATGCCCTTAAAGGAAGGAAATTGCCTTGGTTAATGGCATCATATCCACAGACTTTTAACTGTGCAATTAAGGATTGACAATAATAACTGGCCAAGAATAAATCAAACAAAAATGCTGCTGCTAATTTGCTCACAGCAAAACCCCACATACAAAAATACAATAAATGACATGATGAACTATTAGTTCAGGGATAATTTTTGGAAGAACACTGAAGAGAACTCCCTTGTTTGGCTTCAAGTAACATCACACAATCTTTTTCATTCTATAAGATTAGAACCACAGACAGAAAAAGAGAGTGCATTTAAAATATACCGTCCAACTTTAAAAAGAGTAAAAGAATTGAGAATTTCAACAGAAAAGCACTTACTAGACATGCACCAACCTGATGTAAGAGGACACAAAAGGAAGTTTTAAAATTACATGGAAGTTTATGTTCTGCTACAGTCCCTGCAACCTTGCGTTTCAATCCTTAGTGCAATGTTGTTCATCTGCTTTGACTCCACAGTATTACATCTCGATTTTTTAAATTCCCCATGGTCAAATGTATACATTTTTAAAAATAAAATTAACATGAGAAATTCTTTAAGTTTACAAGGTTTTACGTTGTGAATATTAGGCTGAGCAGTACACTAACTGTGTGGTAAAATGTTTACACAACAAGGCTTAGAATAAATATATCCTGTACACTCAGTAGCATTACTAGGCAGTTATAGCACTTAAGATGGTGCCAAAAATGCTATCTTTATAACTTTCACCTGATTTCTTTTGCCTTAGCACTAGCCAAGCAGCAGGAACAACTTTCTGGTCAGGTTGAATTCAATGAAAAGCTGCCTCTTCTCAAAGCCAACACCAATTTGCAAACAGAGTGGTCTTACCTCAATACAAATATTTTCCTCCCACTCCCAATCCTGCTGGTGACTTTACCCACATAGCTGTGAAGTCAATGTCAAACTATGCATAAATATTTTGAACACTGATATTTCTGAGAGTTGTACCTGCTAATTCTCACAGTTTCTCTCTCCTCCAAGACCATGTAACAGAGGGCAGGAGGCAGCTGGTTCAAATATCAAGCAGCACCACTAGGGGGAGCAGGAAGGGGCTGGTGAAGAAAACATAAATCACTGATTAGGTCTACCAATTCTGAATGTTTTATAAGAAATTATAGCCATTTGAATGGAATTTTCATGACCCTAGAATATTAGAGATCTATACCATTCTTTTCACATCTCAGCCAATTCAATAACTTTTAAGGTTGTCAAATTGTGGCGAGTATACCCATGACTTTCCAAATAAATCTTGGCAAACTTCAATGCTGGAAACATGTTTCTAAAATTCACCCTCCTGTCCTTTTGTGATTGTCCTAAGTAGGAAGGCAAATATTGAACAATCAATATCTTATAATGGAACAGATAAGAGAACTACTATGGTGACAGTTACATACAAAAAAGGTCCATGTTCAGATTTGCAAATGGAAAACATTAAATTTGATTTATTTTCAAAGAAATCAAGATGACAATGAGTGTTTTTAAATTTTATGTTAGAATAGAGGATATCTATTAAGAACCAATTGTGCACAGTGTAGAACAGTGTTTTCTTACCCACACTTTATTGAGCAATTAAGATTTAAGTACTCCATTAAACCCCATTGGAACTGGGATTGATTATTATTAAACAAAAGAGGAATCAAGGAATGATACCTACTCCTGCTGAAGCTCTGGAAGTGATCCAGCATAGAAATACCATAATTTCTTCAAACTCCCATCTAGATTTATGTTTTATCAACTCTGTTCCAATATATCATCACATACCTCTGAGGTAAGTCGTAGTTGAAACTAGACCTTCTGGCTGAGAGGTAGAGATACTACCACTGTGCCACAACAACCCTTCAATTGCCAGTCTATGCTGAATTAACACAGTTAGGGTTACTACAGTTGGCCTGAGTATTCCTTTCTGTGCGTGGTATAGGAAAGTTCAGCTGGGGCGGTTAGCCTTAATTGCTATCTTATGCAGTGGTAGTTTCCCTACCTCTAGCCTAGAAGGTCTGGACTCAAGACCCACCTTTGCTGGAAAAGTGTCATAACATGTCAGATCAGGTTGATTCAAAATACAATTATGGCTGGTTTCTCTAGAATTGTGGTTTAGCAGATCAGCTCTTGATGTGTCTCTCCTGCTCTTTCAGGAGGAGAGATGAAAACTTGAAAGCGGGGAACAAAATATGGGAAAATATTGGTTAAACAATTAGGCGGTTGGTGTGTTGGTAATTCCAGTGAAAAAGAAACAGTAAGATTTCTGTTTTTGGTCAAACAATCTCCATTGAAAGATCTTACATAGAGTAATGATATTGGCACAGTATATAAAGGGGACTGTTCGGCCCATCACGCTCATGCCAGCTATCTGTAAGGTAGACTCCAGCAGCCACACACTGGCATGGAGCTTTCCCTCTCTCATAATTATCTAGTCCTCTGTCAGAAGCCACAATCAATCCTGTCCCCACCTCCACATTTCTGGACAGTGCATTCTATAAATCAGAAGATCATTGTGATGTGGGGGGGGTGGGAGATGTTAACTTGCTTCAGCTGTTTTTAAACACACTGGTTTTTACATGTCTCATTGTAACAATCCTTTGATTCTATTCCTAAATTTGTCCTATGCTTACATCTCCTTTCTGCTCTTGATTTGCTAGGTTCTAGACCTTATACTTGGCAAGTAACTTTCATACTAAACAAGTGACAGGCAATGATTATTTCCAACAACAGAAAATCTAATCATAGCCACTGAACATTCATTCGGTTTATCATTACTGAATCCCCCCAAAACCAACATCCTGATATTTACCATTGACTAGAAACTGAACTGGACTAGCCATTTGAATACAATGGCTACAAGAGCAGTTCAGAGGTTAGGAATCTAACTCGCCTTCCCAATGCCTATCCATCATCTTCGAGGAACTTCAGCTGTGTGATTGAGTACTTGCTGGGGCAGCACTAACAATGCTCAAAAAGAGACAAGACTTTCTGCAAGTAGACTCATAATCAACATATGCCTCATGTACAAATGAGAGGGGAAAGTTCTTACCTTAACAGTAACAGCGCAACAAAGGCAGACAAGGAATTTGCAAACAGTATGCATTGGGTAGAAGATATTTGTGAGATACTGAGGTCTCCAGGTGAGAAACAGAGGTCTCCCAGTAGGGATGTGCAGTCCCAGGAAAGATACTGAGGCCCCTAGGTCAGGTGGGAAGGTGCAGTTGAAGGTGAGATATTGAGCCCCAGATAAGATACTGAGGTCTCCAGGTGTGGTCCCAGGTAAGCTATTGAACCCCAGGTGAGATATTGAACTCCAGATGAGAAGGTGCATTCCCAGTTGAGATATTGAACCCTAAGTGAGATAGAGGTCTCCAGGTGAGAAGATGCAGCTCCAGGTGAGAAACCGAGCCCAGGTGCGCGCCCCTCCCTTCCTTACCGCTCTCGGTGCACGAGCCCCAGGCGAGGACGGCGCGTGACGTGCGTGCGCGCGCGCGCTCTCTCCAATTGTGACACACACGCGCGTTGAAAAGCACCAGGACAACAGATGGGCAGGGGAGGGGGGGCAAAGCTGCCATGTGTGGCTGGAAGGCTGTCATGATCTCATTCTGCTTCATATCCCTCTATGTTGTCACTTGTATGATGTTTCCAGGTAGGTGACCAGATACAATTTGCCTTTTCTAGTTTTTTTGTGTGAAATTGCGTTTTGATGGAGGTACACAGATCATAACCCAGAATATTTAAGTTGAAAGGTAAACCCTCATCATGTTTGCCAAGATTAACTTTAGAGCAGATCCCTGATTTATGAGAAGCCCCTGGTAACCTTGAGGGTTTATCCATTCAATATGCAGGTGATATTTTAATGATTCATTTAGACCACAAAAAAAACTTAAGCAATTTGGCTGCTTAGCTACTTATGAATTATCAGGTCATCCACTTAACTCCTTATCTGTTGACATTCTTGTTTCTACTTTCCTTGATCCTTTATCCCAAGTCAAACTCCTCTACTGGTTTCTTCATTTGCTAAAGTTCTCTCTGAGATCTCCATTTCTACTTCTATATTTGACACCTTTGTCAAGAACTGTGCTTTAAAAGCCTAAATCCACTGGACTTGGGGAAGCAGAGACCAGACTTTGGGCAGTGCTGAGTTGTTGAAGTGTTGCAGTGCTGCAGAAGATCAATGAGAGAGATAAAGATAAAGTCGAAGTGCTCGCCAAATGGTCCATGGTGTGGAATAGGATTTGTAGTGAGCTTTGGATAAGTTGAGGTTTATTTGAAGGTGAGAATGGGAAGCCTTCTGGGACAGCATTGGAAAGATCAAGCCTAGATGTGACAATAGCCCGAATCAAATTTTTGGCAGCAGTTGGAGTGAAGCAGGAGCAAAGATGAGCCATGTTGTTATCAAGGTGGAAGTTGACATTGAAGAAATGCAAGGACAGTTATTCAGTTGAATAGTGCCATGTTCAAAATGCTTTGTTGTAAATGTAAGGAAGCTCATCAGCCAATTTGCACACTGCAAGATCCCATAAACAGCCAATAACACAATGACCGGATAATGTGCTTTTGTGATATAAGTTCACCCAGGAAATAGGGGAGGACTTTCCTCCTCTTCTTCAGACCAAAGAACAAAGAAGAGGTCCTTCAGCCCTCCAAGACTGTGCTGATCCAGATCCTCTATCTAAACCTGTCGCCTATTTTCTAAGGATCTGTATCCCTGTGCACCCTGCCCATTTATGTGTCCGCCTAGACACATCTTAAATGATGGTGTCCTGCCCGCCTCTACTATCTCCGCTGACAACGTGTTCCAGGCATCCTCCACCCTCTTTGTAAAGAACTTTCCATGCATACTTCCCTTAAACTTTTCCCTCTCACCTTGAACGCCTAGTAACTCAGTCCCCTGAGAAAAAGCTCCTTGCTATCCACCCTGTCTATGCCTCTCATGATTTTGTTGACCTCAGTCAGGTCCCCTGTCAACCTCGCTTCATAGCTAGCACCCTCCATATGAGGCAACACACTGGTGAATCTCATCTGCACTGTCTCCAAAGCATCTCCATCCTTTTAATAATCTGGCGACCAGATCTGTGTGCAGTATTCCAAATGTAGCCAAATCAAACTCTTATACAACTGTAACATGACCTGCCAATTCTTGTACTCAATACCCGTCAAATGAAGGAAAGCATGCTGTATGCCTTCTTGACCACTCTGTTGACTTGTGTTGCCACCTTCAGGGTACAATGGACCTGAACACCCAGATCTCTCTGTACATTAATTTTCCACAGGACTTTTCCATTTACTGTATAGTTCACTCTTGAATTGGACCTTCCAAAATGCATCATCTCACATTTGCCCAGATGGAACTCCACCTGCCATTTCTCCACCCAACTCTACATTCTATCTATATTATCCTGTATTCTTTGACAGTCCCCTTCACTATCTGCTACTCCACCAATCTTTGTGTCATCTGCAAACTTGCTAATCAGAACCACTTATACCTTCCTTCAGATCATTTACATATATCAACAAACAACAGTGGTCCCAACACGGATCCCTGTGGAACACCACTGGTCACAGTTCTCCATTTTGAGAAGCTGCCTTCCACTACTACTCTGTGTCCTGTTGTCCAGCCAGTTCTTTCTCCATCTAGCTAGCACAGCCTGGACCCCTGTGACTTCACTTTCTCCATCAACCTACCATGGGTAACCTTATCAAATGCCTTACTGAAGTCCATGAATATGACATCTATTGCCTTCCCTCATCAATCGACTTTGTCATTTTTTCAAAGAATTTTATTAAGTTAGTAAGGCATGACCTTCCCTGTACAAAACAATGTTGTTTATCACTGACAAGCCCATTTTCTTCCAAATGAGAATAGATCCTAGGCCTCAGTATCTTCTCCAGCAGCTTCCCTATCACTGACATCAGACTTACTGGTCTATAATTACCTGAATTATCCCTGCTACCCTTCTTAAACAAGGGAACAACATTAGCAATTCTCCAGTCCTCCAGGATCTCACCCATGTTCAAGGATGCTGCAAAGATATCTGGTAAGGCCCCAGCTATTTCCTCTCTCGCTTCCCTCAGTAATCTAGGATCGATCCCATTCAGAACTGGGGATTTGTCCACCTTAATGCCTTTTAGTATTAAGCTTTAGCTTGTAACATAGGATGTTTTATATCTAGTTTTGTAGTACACTGGACCTCGGTTTAACATCTCATCCGAAAGGGTGGGCGGCACAGTGATTAGCACTGCTGCCTCACAGCGCCAGAGACCCGGGTTCAATTCCCGCCTCAGGTGACTGACTGTGTGGAGTTTGCACATTCTCCCCGTGTCTGCGTGGGTTTCCTCCCGGTGCTCCGGTTTCCTCCCACAGTCCAAAGATGTGCAGGTTAGGTGAATTGGCCATGCTAAATTGCCCGTAATGTTAGGTAAGGGGTAAATGTAGGGGTATGGGTGGGTTGCGCTTCGGTGGGTCGGTGTGGACTTGTTGGGCTGAAGGGTCTGTTTCCACACTGTAAGGAATCTAATCTAATCTAATCTCTGGCAGTGCAGCACTCCTTCAGAGTGTCAATCTCCGTTTTGTGCTTAAGTTTCCAGAATGGGAATTGAAAATACACTCTTCTAGTTTAGAAGGAGGAATTTGACCAATACCAGCCATTTAATCTGCCAAGGCATAAAGGTGAATCCTGCCCTAAGAGACTCTAATTATATAGGGTGTGTTCTAAGGAGTCTTGTGGCACAATGCCAGTGTCCCTACTCTGGACTAGGTAGCCTGGGTTCAAATCCCACCTGCTTCAGAGGTGCACAATGACATCTCTAAGCAGGTCGATGATAAACTGGCTACAGAATGTGTTATGTTAACAAGGGCTGTTGTGATGTATTGGCACTATCCCTACTTCTGGACCAATAGGTCTAATTTGAGTCTAACCTGTTACAGAGGTGTCAAAACATGTTCAAACAGTCAATGAAGAAAAATGTACCGAAACTGGTATGGGAAAGTGCAGACATAAGGCTGTCTCATGCTATTTAAGTGGTTTGCATGCTTTTTCATTTGAAACCTTCAACTTAAATGTTCCAATCTCAGTATTGGGTGTTCATCTTATTCAAAAGGCTCTCTTTGATCATTATTGCAATCTGTAAAGCCAATAATTTTAGTTATTTCATTCAGTAATTATTGTGCACTAACTATTGCAGATTAAAAATGTTGAATATCAAGTTCAATAATGAGATTTTGCTGTGAAATTGGGTTGAATAGTTCAGCATGTATACTTGTATCCTTCTCATGAAATTGCTGAGCCCAGAGTTGATAGTGTATTTGTGATATTTAATTGCTACTCTGTCCTTTCCCAATAAATCTTTTGCTCTAAATAGGCACACCAGCAGATATTTACAGGTACTTTAAAAGCTACTGACAGCAATTAAAAGACATTTGAAATTGCATGTAAATATTAGTCTGCAGACCAGTAATTGTTTTTCTCTTTTATTAAATGATTAATTTGAATCTGTAGTGTTGTACTTCTGTGTGCACCACAGAAAAACATTTATCTAATGTGTATGTTAATATATTCATTCAACTTTTATACCAAAACGTTTTAGAACATATATAGAATGCTTCTTAAAATAAATGAAAACAACTAAAATTTGAAGTATAAGTAACTAAGAATTCCTGGTTACTTAATATTCCCATTTATTCCAATGTGAAAAACAATGGTTAACATTAGAGAGTTCAAAGCAAGTACAAATTAATGAAGAACTGTATTCATCTGAATTGCCACATAAAGCTAAATGATATAAAGGAGAGATATCGTAGCATTTATTGGCACTTGTCAGTCCCTGCTTATTCCTAATTTTTATTCTTTAATAGTGCTTGCTATTGACAGCATGGAATGAGACATATTGAACAGATTGTAATTTTCTTTATGCGGCTGCCAAGTGTCACAGAGCCATGGTAACATACTTGAATGCCTCCATTAGCACTGGCAAAACTAAGCTCCCAAAGTCTGACCACTTCAAGAAATGCACTCATTCTTAATTTGAAAGAGTTCCCAAATGACATCCTATTGTCCTTAAGCTTTTCTTTAACTATTAGTTCTCTTATGGCCAGGAATATTGTGGCTTTTAAATACAAGGCCATTGCTCTCCATGACTCCAATACAACAAACTTTTTCCTATTACAAAATTTCTTGTCATTATTTTATCAATATTGATTTGTCTGAATTGTGGATATATCATCCAGTCCAATGGACCTTTTCTGTCTAATCCATTGTAATAAAATCAGTATCCTTATCGTATTTTTCACACTATCTTCCAGACCTAACATTATGGAGTTCCTTTTTTCTTCAATCTTCCTTTACAATCTCAGACATTGTAACCAGGAGTCACCTCACATAAGAACAGTTCATGATTTACCTATTGTTTATCCTTCCCCTGCATTGATTTCAATCTCCATGTGTCCAATACTGTAGACCCAGACCTTTTGTCTTCACTTCTGAGTTTAAAAGAAAAGCACTGATGGGACTGGAAATGCACAATTAAAAAGTATTTTGACTTCAGTTCTAATGTTCAGTCAGCTGCACATAATTCTGTGCCAGGCCATGGAACGACTATGTTTTGCAGCACAGTGTTGCTACATGTTGCCAATGCTGTTGACAACTGTACTCCCACATAGAAAGAATAACAAATTATGGTCCTTTTGTTCAGAACGTTGCTGTGACTTCATGAACTGAGAGCGGCCACTGAGCCCTGAATGATGAAGTGCATTCCTTATTCATGATATTGTTGAAGCAAAACCTCATTATATCGAAATGAAGAGCATTGAATGTAAAAAAGATCTCATTTAGGTTACCTCTGATTAGAGGTATTTGAAACATAATGTACAAGAACAAGCCAGGCCCACAATGGGTTTAGGAAGCAGAAGCTTTTGTAGCATTTATATTCTGTTCATACAATTAAAATATTTTTGGCAGGAATAACTCCCATATGAATCTTTAGAATTCTCTACCCCAGAGGACTATCATAGAATCCCTACAGCATGGGAGCAGGCCATTTGGCCCATCGAGTCCACACTGACTCTCCAAAGAGCATCCCCCCCCTACCCTATCATGGTTCATCCCTGGGAGGCTTAGCACGGCCAAGCCACCTCACCTGCACATGTTTGGATTGTGGGAGGAAACCGGAGCACCCAGAAGAAACACATGCAGACAGCGAGAACATGCAAGCTCCACACAGACAAGTTGCCCAAGGCTCAGATCAAACCCAGGTCCCTGGTGCTGTGAAGCAGCAGTGCTAATCACTGTGCCACTCCACTATCATTGAGCTCAATCGTTGATAATACTCAAGACAGAGATTAAGAAATTTCCAGATATTAAAAACACCAAGCGATATGATATTGTGCACGATAAATGGCTGTTAAGGTAGATGATTGGCCATGATTCAGTTGAATGGCTAAGGGGCCGAATAGCCTATTCCTGTTCCTATTTCCGCTGTTGCTATGAACTAAACTGGGGTATGAACTTTCCGGTACATAATTCCAGGCCTTTGACTCAGATCCTTAAGATTCAATCCAGTATTAAAGATTCATTTATTCCTGTTTAGCTTTTAGTATGAATTCAGAATGTTGGAGTGTAAACCCATCCAAACTTCAAGGCAGAATTGGCTGGGAGATAAGCTCAGGATTCATAACTGCAAATAAAAACCTCAAAAGCAGATCAAAGCATGGCACAAGTAGGGGTAAACCCTGTTTCCATTGATAAGCTTAAAATAAAAATTGCTGCAGGAATTGATGATGTGGTGAGATGGCGATGCAAGATTTTAGTGCTTTTGACAGGAGGTCAATTGTTTCCTTACAACCATCAAACCAACCTACTTGTTTTATTTGTACGGACAGGGTTTGGTATCAGTGACTTCACAAAATCTGCAAGCATCCCCCCGCCGATGTAGCATGTGCGCACGCAGCAGGTGTGACAACAAGATTCACAGTGGCGGATTCCCCCCACTGTATAAAGGCAGTCTAAACGGAGACAAATCCGTGTTGAACGTCTACATCACAATGCAGGAACCATTTCACAGTTAGAGCCGGCTGCACAGTTAAAAAAGGTAAGGGCATTATGTGGCAACTTGGATGAATACATGTCTTTAAAATCAATATGGAGTATCTTTCTTTAAATTATGCTGTAATATTGAAACCTTTGAGTATCAGGCCTTAAGGGAATTCCAGCTTTTGTTTAGTATTTAGCCCTAATGCTGAAGTAAGCCCTAGAAATGTTGGAAAAAGATATCTCCCCTTGTCCTCCCCCAGAAGTTGTAGTTTCTTTGTACTTTCCTATTGACTCCTTTTTATTAGGATTCACCTTATTACTGTAATATTAAATCCTGTATGGCTATAACATATTAGTTATGGTAATCTGCATGCGTAAACATATAAAGTTTAAGAAACATATAAAGTTAAAAGAGAAAAAGTATAACATAGCAAAGATAAGTGGGAAAACGGAGGACTGGGAAGTTTTTAAAGAACAACAGAGGATTACTAAGAAGGAAATACGCAGAGGAAAAATGAGGTACGAAGGTAAAATGGCCAATAATATAAAGGAGGATAGTAAAAGCTTTTTTAAGTATGTGCAAGGCAAAAAAATGGTTAAGACAAAAATTGGGCCCTTGAAAACAGAAACAGGGGAATATATTACAGGGAACAAAGAAATGGCAGAAGAATTAAATGGATACTTCAGATCTGTGTTCACTGGGGAAGACACAAGCAATCTCCCTGAGGTAACAGTGGCTGAAGGACCTGAACTTAAGGGAATCTACATTTGCCAGGATTTGGTGTTGGAGAGACTGTTAGGTCTGAAGGTTGATAGGTCTCCCGGGCCTGATGGTCTACATCCCAGGGTACTGAAGGAGGTGGCTCGGGAAATCGTGGATGTGTTGGTATTTATTTTCCAGAGTTCGATAGATTCGGGATCGGTTCCTGAGGATTGGACGGTGGCTGATGTTGTACCATTTTTTAAGAAAGGTGGGAGAGAGAAAGCAGGAAATTATAGACCAGTTAGTCTGACCTCAGTGGTGGGAAAGATGCTGGAGTCTATTATAAAGGATGTGATTACGGCACATCTGGATAGTAGTAACAGGATAGGACAGAGTCAGCATGGATTTATGAAGGGGAAATCGTGCTTGACTAATCTTCTTGAATTTTTTGAGGATGTAACTCTGAAGATGGATGAGGGAGATCCAGTAGATGTAGTGTACCTGGACATTCAGAAAGCTTTTGATAAAGTCCCGCATAGGAGGTTAATGAGTAAACTTAGGGCGCATGGTATTGGGGGCCAAGTACTAGATTGGATTGAAAATTGGTTAGCTGATAGGAAACAAAGGGTACTGACAAACGGCTCCATTTCGGAATGGCAGGCAGTGACCAGTGGGGTACCGCAGGGATCCGTGCTGGGACCGCAGCTTTTTACAATATATGTTAATGATATAGAAGATGGTATCAGCAATAACATTAGCAAATTTGCTGATGATACAAAGCTGGGTGGCAGGGTGAAATGTGATGAGGATGTTAGGAGATTACAGGGTGACCTGGACAAGTTAGGTGAGTAGGCAGATGCATGGCAGATGCAGTTTAATGTGGATAAATGTATGGTTATCCATTTTGGTGGCAAGAACAGGAAGGCAGATTACAACCTCAATGGAATTAATTTAGGTAAAGGGGCAGTATAGAGAGATCTGGGTGTTCTTGTACACCAGTCAATGAAGGTAAGCATGCAGGTACAGCAGGTAGTGAAGAAGGCTAATAGCATGCTGGCCTTCATAACAAGAGGAATTGAGTATAGAAGCAAAGAGATGCTTCTGCAGCTGTCCAGGGCCCTGGTGAGACCACACCTGGAGTACTGTGTGCAGTTCTGGTCTCCAAATTTGAGGAAAGACATTCTGGCTATTGAGGGAGTGCAACATAGGTTCACGAGGTCAATTCCTGGAATGGAGGGATTACCTTGCACTGAAAGACTGAAGCGACTGGGCTTGTATACCCTTGAGTTTAGAAGACTGAGAGGGGATCTGATTGAGACATATAAGATTATGAAAGGATTGGACACTCTGGCAGCAGGAAACATGTTTCCGCTGATGGGTGAGTGCCGAACCAGAGGACACAGCTTAAAAATACGGGGTAGACCATTTAGGACAGAGATGAGGAGAAACTTCTTCACCCAGAGAGTGGTAGCTGTGTGGAATGCTCTGCCCCAGAGGGCAGTGGAGGCTCAGTCTCTGGATTCATTTAAGAAAGAGTTGGATAGAGCTTTCAAAGATAGTGGAATCAAGGGTTATGGAGATAAGGCAGGAAGCGGATACTGATTAGGAATGATCAGCCATGATCACATTGAATGGCGGTGCAGGCTCGAAGGGCTGAATGGCCTACTCCTGCACCTATTGTCTATTGTCTAAACATTTTTGTGTTTGACAAATGCTAACAATGCTTTTTGCGGAAAGTATTGAGTAACCTCCCAGGAAACAACCAGAAAATTCCTTAATGCTTTCTTCTGAGTTCCAAACAAATAGCTGTTGTGCCCAAATGCTTTCAATAATGACTTTGCTTTCAAACCACTCTTGGGTTAATGAAACAATATATTAACAATGCAGCTATAAATTTTTTAAAAAGGTTAAAAACTTCTCAATTCTTCACGTTTTCTGTGTCTCCTATTCTTTAGTCTTTCCTTGTTTCAGTTTTCTTGTTTATTTCAATTGCTAAACTTGTATTTCCAATGATTATTTTCAGTACTTTTCCCAGCCGTTTTGCTCCAGCCTTGTGCATTGTAACTGGCTGTGATCTGGCAAAGGCTAAATAAGTCCCTGGTTAGCTACTTCCCAGCATCAAATGTTATTTGATGGGCCAATCAGGTAGCAGAATCTGTAATTTCTTGTCCCCAGTGCTGTCATCTGAAGCTCATGTATTTGTATTAATATATTTTGCATGTCTAAATATCTTCAGTTCCTGTTGGTACAGGAAGCTAAATCCCATCAAAACTAAAGATAGATGTTATGAAACTCTATAATATCTCCATGATTAGCATATCTTAATTATCTTTAGCCCCAGCTGCTGATTTAGATATGTACAGAATACACAGACTACTGAAAGTGGGAAATGGTATGTAGGTAAAATGTAAAGTATATTAAAGTACTTTTAAAGCAGATAATAATCCCACCAGTTTCCGATGTGTGTTATAACATCTCTGAATGGGTTGATTAGAAAAATAGAAACATTTTTTAAAATTCCAGAATATTTGAATTGAAATTTAAGTGGGGATGTTTACTGATGATTGTACAGTGTACAGCTCCATTTGTAGACCCTTCGAAAATAAAGCTGTCTGTGCCTGCATACAACAAGATCTAGATCATATTCAGGTTTGGACTGGCAAGTGGTACACAATATTCATGCTACACAGCTGCCGGACAAAGACCATTTCCAATAAGCGAATGCCTTGTTAAATCTCCATGACAATTAACAACATTATGACCGCTGAACACACAATCGTCAACATTCCACTGTCGTCGATGACCAGGGACTTGAGTGAACCAGGTGCATAAGTACTGGAGGTATAGGAATAGACCAGAATATGCTGTGGCAAGTGATTCACTTTGTGACTCTCCAAATTCCATTCATTATCTACAAGGCACAAGTCAGCTGGAGTACTCTGTACTTGCCTCAGAGTGAAGTTTCAACGACACTCAAGGGACTTGACTCCATCCAAGGTAATGGAGCATTCTTGACTGCAAAAGGGCAAGAGCAGGTGTAAGGGAAAAACCAGCCCCTTTGTAACTTCCCTTACAAATTGCACAGCATCCTGACTTTGGAGTGATCATAACGATATCAAAAACCTTGAGTACCATAACTCAACAGTATCCCTACCACACAGGAATACCACAGTTCAAGAAAATGGCTCACTACCAGTCTCTTAAGAGCAGTTAGGGACTTACAAGAAATCTCAAACTTGCTAAAGATACCTAAATCCCATGAATAAAATTTAATTGGTGTTTCCACAGGGTGGCACAGTGGCTCAATGGTTAGCGTTCTGCCTCACAGTGCCAGGGACCTTGGCTCGAATCCACCCTTGAGCATCTGTCTGTGTGGAGTTTGCACATTCTCCCTGTGTCTGCATGGGTTTCCTTGCACAGTCCAAAGATGTGCAGGTTCGAGTGGATTGGCTGTGCTAAATTGCCCATAGTTTCCAGAGATGTGTCGGTTAGGTGGATTAGCCATGGGAAAGACAGGATTGTAAAGTAGTTTAAAGTCTGGTTGAAGATTTGTAGCTCGGGTGTCCGTTGTTGTGGTTCTGTTCGCCGAGCTGGAAGTTTTTGCTGCAAACGTTTCGTTCCCTGGCTAGGGAACATCATCAGTGCTATTGGAGCCTCCTGTGAAGCGCTGCTTTGATGTTTCTTCAGGTATTTATAGTGGTTTGTTCTTGCCGCTTCCGGGTGTCAGTTTCAGCTGTAGTGGTTTGTATATGGGGTCCAGGTCTATGTGTCTGTTAATGGAGTTTGTGGATGAATGCCATGCCTCTAGGAATTCCCTGGCTGTTCTCTGTCTGGCTTGTCCTATGATGGTAGTGTTTTCCCAGTCAAATTCATGATCCTGGTTGTCTGAGTGTATGGCTACTAGGGATAGCTGGTCGTGTCGTTTTGTGGCTAGCTGATGTTCATGGATGCGGATTGTTAGCTGTCTTCCTGTTTGTCCTATATAGTGTTTTGTGCAGTCCTTGCATGGTATTTTGTAAACTACGTTAGTTTGGCTGGTGCTGGCTATTGGGTCCTTTGTTCTAGTGAGTTGTTGTCTGAGTGTGGAAGTTGGCTTGTGTGCTGTTATGAGTCCTAAGGGTCGCAGTAGTCTGGCTGTCAGGTCTGAGACACTCCTGACGTATGGTAGTGTGGCTAGTCCTTTTGGTTGTGGCATGTCCTCGTTCCGTGGTCTATCTCTTAGGCATCTGGTGATAAAGTTGCGTGGGTATCCGTTTTTGGCGAATACCTTGTATAGATGTTCCTCTTTCTCTTTTCGCAGTTCTGGTGTACTGCAGTGTGTTGTGGCCCTTTTGAATAGTGTCCTGATGCAGCTTCGTTTGTGTGTGTTGGGGTGGTTACTTTCATAGTTTAGGACTTGGTCCGTGTGTGTTGGTTTCCTGTGTACCCTTGTGGTGAATTCTCCATTGGGTGTTCTCTCTACTAACACGTCTAGGAATGGGAGTTGGCTATCCTTTTCCTCTTCTCTCGTGAATCGTATTCCTGTGAGTGTGGCATTGATGATTCGGTGTGTTTTTTCTATTTCTGTGTTTTTGATGATTACAAAGGTGTCATCGACGTATCTGATCCAGAGTTTGGGTTGGATTTGTGGTAGGGCTGTATGTTCTAACCTTTGCATAACTGCCTCTGCTATGAGTCCCGAGATTGGTGATCCCATGGGTGTTCCGTTGATTTGTTCGTATATCTGATTGTTGAATGTAAAGTGTGTGGTGAGGCACAGGTCCAGTAGTTTAAGTATGCCGTCTTTGTTGATAGGTTCGGCCTCCTGTGTTCTGTTATGTATGTCCAGTAGGTTGGCTATTGTTTCTCTGGCTAGGGTTTTGTCAATTGATGTGAACAGTGCAGTCACGTCGAATGATACCATGGTTTCTTCTTTGTCTATGTGTGTATTCCTGATGATGTCCAAGAATTCCTGTGTTGATTGTATGGAGTGTTTGGATCCGCTGACTAGGTGTTTCAGTTTTTGTTGTAGTTCTTTGGCCAGTTTGTATGCTGGTGTCCCTGGTAGTGATACTATGGGTCTGAGTGGGATGTCTGGTTTGTGTACTTTGGGTAGTCCGTAGAATCTGGGGGTGTTGTTGCTTTCAGGTTTCATTCTTTGCTGGTCCGCTTTGGTTATCTGTCTGTTTTTTTGCGACCCTTAGGACTCATAACAGCACACATGCCAACTTCCACACTCAGACAACAACTCACTAGAACAAAGGACCCAATAGCCAGCACCAGCCAAACTAACGTAGTTTACAAAATACCATGCAAGGACTGCACAAAATACTATATAGGACAAACAGGAAGACAGCTAACAATCCGCATCCATGAACATCAGCTAGCCACAAAACGACACGACCAGCTATCCCTAGTAGCCATACACTCAGACAACCAGGATCATGAATTTGACTGGGAAAACACTACCATCATAGGACAAGCCAGACAGAGAACAGCCAGGGAATTCCTAGAGGCATGGCATTCATCCACAAACTCCATTAACAGACACATAGACCTGGACCCCATATACAAACCACTACAGCTGAAACTGACACACGGAAGCGGCAAGAACATCCATCAACAGACACATTGACCTGGACCCCATCAAAGCAGCGCTTCACAGGAGGCTCCAATAGCACTGGTGATGTTCCCTAGCCAGGGAACGAAACGTTTGCAGCAAAAACTTCCAGCTCGGCGAACAGAACCACAACATTGTAAAGTAGGGTATGTGTCTGGGTAGGATGTTCTTTGGAGGGTTGGTGTGGACTCAATGGGCAAAATAGCCTGCTTCCAACACCGGAGGGATTCTATGATTCTATAGTATGATACAAAGCAGTGTTTCTGTTTTAGATTCCGTAGCACTATCTCAATCTCCACAGATGTCGCCACTGGAATATTCCACTGGAATATCTCAGCCAATTATTTTGCAATACGTCTGTAGATAAGGTAACACCCTGTGCATTTGAATACTCTTTAATTTCCACCACACAGCAGAATTATTTTATTTCCAACATCAGCTGACAGAGTTGTAGCAGAAGCTGTGAACTCCTTTGATGTCACCGTATTTATCACTATCCACCAAATGTTCCCATAGTTAAAATGCAGTTGCTAGTATCTTTGCAGTTTTGGCTAAGATATATTTTATTCTAATCTCTCTGGTATGTCCTTTCCCATGCATTATAATTTAAAGCATGGTATACTACAATCAGTTTATTAGTTCAGTCATAGAATATGGCCGTCATTAACTAGGCCAATATTTATTGTCTGTCCTTAGCTGCTCTTGGGAAGGTAATATGGAGCTACTTCTTGGACGCTGTAGTCCATTGTTGCAGGTAAACACACAATGCCATGAGGCAGAAAATTCTGAGATTTGGCCCAGTGCTGTTTATGAACCACAATACAATTACAAATCAGGATAGTGAATAGGTTGGAGGGAACCTTTTAAGTGGTGGTGCTCTGATATATCTGTTGTTGTTATTCATCTAGATGGCAGTGGTTGTGGTTTTGTACTGTCTAAGGAACCTTGGTGAATTCTGCAGTACATCTTGTAGATGGTACACACTGATGCTAAAGTGTGTTGGTGGTAGGGGGAGTTTGTAGACGTGATGCCAATCAACTGGACTGCTTTGGCCTGGATGGTGTTCTTGAAAGTTGTTGAAGCTGTTCCTATCCAGGCAAGCTGGGGAGTATACCCTCACACTCTTTACTTGTGTCTTGTTGTTGGTGAACAGATGTTGGAGAGTCAGGAGGCTGAGTTACTTGCTGCAGTATTCCTAGCCTATGACCTGCTCTTCTGGTCACAGTATTCATATTTTTAGTCCAAGAACTACCTGGCATTACAAAAACTGAAGTTATTGGAAAAGCTCAGCAGGTCTGCCAGCATCTGTGAGGAGGAATCAGAGTTAACGTTTCGGGTCTGGTGACCCTTCCTCATCATTCCAGGAATAGAGAATTCGACGTTTCGAGCATAAGCCCTTCATCAGGAATAAGAGAGAGTAGCCAAGCAGGCTAAGATAAAAGGTAGGGAGGAGGGACTAGGGGGAGGGGCGATGGAGGTGGGATAGGTGGAAGGAGGTCAAGGTGAGGGTGATAGGCCGGAGTGGGGTGGGGGCGGAGAGGTCAGGAAGGAGATTGCAGGTTAGGAGGGCGGTGCTGAGTTGAGGGAACCGACTGATACAAGGTGGGGGGAGGGGAAATGAGGAAACTGGAGAAATCTGAATTCATACCTTGTGGTTGGAGGGTTCCCAGGCGGAAGATGAGGCGCTCCTCCTCCAGCCGTCGTGTTGTTATGTTCTGCCGGTGGAGGAGTCCAAGGACCTGCATGTCCTCGGTGGAGTGGGAGGGAGAGTTAAAGTGTTGAGCCACGGGGTGATTGGGTTGGTTGGTTCGGGCGGCCCGGAGGTGTTCTCTGAAGCGCCCACACCTCCACACTCACTTCCCTCCAAGGCCCCAAGGGATCCTTCCATATTCGCCACAAGTTCACCTGTACCTCCACCTACATCATCTATTGCATCCGCTGCACCCGATGTGGCCTCCTCTATATTGGTGAGACAGGCCGTTTACTTGCGGAACGCTTCAGAGAACACCTCCGGGCCGCCCAAACCAACCAACCCAATCACCCCGTGGCTCAACACTTTAACTCCCCCTCCCACTCCACTGAGGACATGCAGGTCCTTGGACTCCTCCACCGGCAGAACACAACTACACGACGGCTGGAGGAGGAGCGCCTCATCTTCCGCCTGGGAACCCTCCAACCACAAGGTATGAATTCAGATTTCTCCAGTTTCCTCATTTCCCCTCCCCCCACCTTGTCTCAGTCGGTTCCCTCAACTCAGCACCGCCCTCCTAACCTGCAATCTCCTTCCTGACCTCTCCGCCCCCACCCCACTCCGGCCTATCACCCTCACCTTGACCTCCTTCCACCTATCCCACCTCCATCGCCCCTCCCCCTAGTCCCTCCTCCCTACCTTTTATCTTAGCCTGCTTGGCTACTCTCTCTTATTCCTGATGAAGGGCTTATGCTCGAAACGTTGAATTCTCTATTCCTGAGATGCTGCCTGGCCTGCTGTGCTTTGACCAGCAACACATTTGCAGCTGTGATCTCCAGCATCTGCAGACCTCATTTTTTACTTCCTCATAATTCACCCAGCATTACGTTTTGTAAGTCTGTCAGATATTACTTTTTCTTGGAACTTAGAACTTTTGACTTCATAACTCATTTTTACTTGTCTGTGGCTGTGGGTATAGTTAGTTGATCATTATCAAAAATCCAATATCCCAAATAAAAACAGAAAATGCTGGAGAAACTCAGCAGGTCAGGCAGTATATGTGGGAGAGAGTTACAGTTAATGTTTTGAGTTGAATGACTGCCTGAAACTTTGTTGACTTGAAGCATTAACTCTGTTTCTCTGTCCACAGATACTGCCAGATCTGCTGAGTTTCTCCAGCACTTTCTTTTTTTATAAACGTCTCTGGAATTGTTTGACCTGCTATATTTCTCTTCTTCTTGCAACTTGGAAAATTTCAAAAGCATTTTGCTGCCTGTTTGAAAAAAAAATTGGATTGCCATGAACAATGCTATACAAATGCAAAGTTTCATGGTCAGTAATGGCACATGGAGTTGCAGGAATATCAATTAGGCATAAGATCAATTGTACCCAGGATTTCTCAGAATTGAAATTGCATTAGGAAATAAATGTAAACAGTGCAGAAATTATCAAAAATTACACAGTGATTTTATTTTTCAGAGCCTATGTTTTGGTGCATAATTATTGTTAAATGTCCCGCACACCTAAACGTTAAGAAATTATGTGCAGAATATGAACAGCCTTATTTCAATATTTTAATAAAGCTCCCACCTGTATCAAAAAGCTGTTTCTGCATACGTTTTTCTTTATCTCAGAAATGTTTGCAGTTTTTTTTCAAGATGAGGCTTGGTGTTATGGATCTCTTCCCATTATTCTATCATCTGTCTGGCAATCGAGACTCTGCAAATTGATGTTGATAATAAAATAATTCTGCTGTGAAATGGAAATTATAGAGTATTTACTTGCACAGGATGACACCTAATCTAGAGGGTGCTACAAAGCAAAATAATAGGTTAAGATATTCCAAATTCTGTCATCCATTACTGGCAGAGTTTGTTTTTTTTGTTTAGTAATTTTTTTTGCAGCAGATATCGTCGTTGACAGTGACAGGAGCTCACGTTTAAACCATAAAACATGCAGAAATTAACATTTATGCCGACTGTTTTAAAGAATAATAATAATGGAATTTATTTCACGAAACTGAAGTTTTAAGGAAAACATCCTCTGTGTAGGTATTTGTAACTGGTCTTCACAAAAGACCTTGCTTTTGCATTCACTGCAATTATACTTTCCATTGAATGGCAACTATTGTTATATTATTGTTGTTAATATATTTAATTCTTTCAAGGAACTGAGCATCACTGACGAGGCTAAAATTTGCCTTGAGATGTGATGATGAGTCACCTTGTTGACCCATGGGCATCCATGCGGTGTGGGTACATCCACATTGTTAGGAACAACTTGCATGTTTTTGACCAAGTAGTAGTGAAGGAACAGAGGTATAGTTTCGTGTCAGAATGGAGCATGCTATGAAGGGGAACTTGTCGGTGGTGGCAATTCCATATGTTTGCTGACCCTGCTCTTCCAGGGTAGTGGTTCCCAACATTTTCAGCAACAAGGCACATGGATGCATAAGTGAGTGGGTTTCCCTTCTCCTGCACATGCGTGTTGACATATGTCAGCAGATATTGCCTTCACCACTAGACACTGAGAAATCAGCGGAGATCAGAAACAAAAGTGTGAAAATTTTGTGGTATACTTCTCAACTTTTGGAGGCACACCAGTTGAAACCACTGTTCTAGGTGGTCAAGGTGGCATGTTTTGAGGATGTTGCTGAAAGACTGCAGTGAATCTTGTAGATGATACACACTGCTGCTATTGTATGCTGGTGGAAGGGTGAATGTTTTTGCGATAGTGGCCAAGATGGCATTAGGTTTCTTGAACGTTGTTTGAGCTGTACTTGGCAAAGGGGTGGGGAGGGAGGTGGAGGGAGGTGAGGTGGGAGGTGCAGAGAGTTCCCTTGCATTCCTGACTTAGCCATGTCAATAGATATTGAGGAGGGAGGATGTGAGTTGCTCACCACAGGATTCCCAGCCTTTGATGTTTTTGTAACCCTGGACTTGACATAGCTGATCTAGTTCCAGTTTCCGGTCAATCGTAACCCTAGAATGTTGATTTGTGGAGGATTCAGCAAAGTTATTACCATTGGAGTTACTGGATAAAGGCTACAGGCCATGTTAACATTATGGCAATAGTATTAAAGACTTGTGCTCTAGAACTTGCTGCTTCTCTAGCCACGCTGTTCCAGTACAGTTACAATACTGGCATCTAATTGACAATGTGGGGAATTACCCAGGTATGTCATGTACACATAAATTAGGACAAATCCAAACTGGCCACTTACCACCCCATCAGTCTAATCTCGATCATCAGTTAAAGTGATAAAAGTGCTATCAAGCAGCACCTGCTCAACAATAACCCACTCAGTGGTACCCAGTTTGGGATCCACCAGGGCAACTCACCTCCTGATCTTGTCTTAAAAGTGTACAAAAAAGTTGAATTCTAGAAGTGAAGTGAGAGTGACAGCCTCGGACATCAAAGCTTCGTTCATCCAAGCAAAACTGGAATTGATGGATATCAGGAACAAACTCTCAGTTGGTTGGAATCAAGAGTTTAAGAGCCGCGAGGTTATGTTGCAGCTCTACAGCGCCCGGGTTAGACCACACTTGGAATATTCTGTTCTGTTCTGGTGGCTCATTATAGGAAGGATGTGGAAACTTTAGAGAGGGTGCAGAGGATATTTATCAGGATGCTGCTTGGAATGAAGTGCATGTCTTATTAAGAAGGGTTGAAAGAATAAGGCTTTTCTCATTGGAGTGAAGAAGGGGCAACTTGACAGAGGTGTCCAAGGTGATGAGAGGCATGGATAGAGTGAATAGACAGAGACTTTTTCTCAGGGCAGAAATGGTGACAAGGGGGCATAATTTTAAGGTGATTGGAAGAAAGTTTAGGGGAGATGTCAGAGATTGGTTCTTTACACCAGAAGTGCTGGGAATGTGAAATGCACTGCCAGCAGTGGTAGTAGAATCAGATATAGTTAAACGACTCTTGGATAGGCACATGGATAATAGTAAAATGAAGGGTATGTTGGTTAGTTTGATCTTAGTGTAGGATAAAAGTCAGCGCAACATCGAGGGCCGAAGGGCCTGGACTGTGCTGTACTGTTCTATGTTCTATACCTGGTACATAGAAAGATAGTTGTGGTTGTGGAGGTCAGTCATCTCAGCTCCAGGACATCTCTGCAGGAGTTGTGTCTTTGGCCTAGACATCTGCTGATGTTTCATCAATGACCAGCCCTCCATAATAAGTTAGAAATGGGGATGTTCTTGATGATTGCACAATGTTCAGCACCATTCCACCACTCCTCAGATACAGGGCTGACAAGTAGCAAGTAACATTTGCGCCACACAAATGCCAGGCAATGACCATCTCAATTAAGGGACAATATAACCATTGGCCCTTGACATTCGATGCTGTTACCATCACTGAATCTCCCACTATCAACATCCTTGGGGATACCATTGCCTAGAAACTCAATTGGACTCTCCATATAAACACAATGGCTACAAGAGCAGGTCAGTGGCTAGGTATTCTGTGATCATTAGATTAGAGTACACATGGTCAAAGGGAGATTTTATAAAGGTATTCAAAATTAGGAATCAATCTTAATAAATGTCAAAAACCTGCTCCCCACTCCAGCCCAGCTAGGAGAAGATGCTACAAGATAAAACTTAGGTACACAGTAAGAGACTGTCTGAGCTGCTTTTCCCTTTATAAATGGCTCAAGACTATATAGGATCCAAAACAGAGTTTGTATGTTGCAAGGTGGTGGTGCTCAGGTAAGAATTTTGACAGATTAGAGAGAGAGAAAAAAATCCATCTAGTTCAATAACCAGAATCATAGCTTTAAAATCATCGGTTAAAAAGTCCAAAGGGGAGACATTTTATCACTCAGAAGATTTGGGATAGGGAACACCACCAGAAAGGGTGTTGAAAGCTGATTATGTAAATATATTTAAGCAGATGTTACACAAGAACTGAATTTCCAAGATTATGGTCAAAAGCTGAGTGCAGTCACATGTAGCTGAAAATGTGTTGCTGGAAATGCGCAGCAGGTCAGGCAGCATCCAAGGAACAGGAGAATCGGCGTTTCGGGCATAAGCCCTTCTTCAGGAATGAGGAAAGTGTGTCCAGCAGGCTAAGATAAAAGGTAGGAAGGAGGGACTTGGGGGAGGGCATTGGCGATGCGATAGGTGGAAGGAGGTCAAGCAGAGGGTGATAGGCCGGAATGGCGTGGGGGCGGAGAGGTCAGGAAGAAGATTGCAGGTTAGGAAGGTGGTGCTGAGTTCGAGGGATTTGACTGAGACAAGGTGGGGGGAGGGGAAATGAGGAAACTGGAGAAATCTGAGTTCATACCTTGTGGTTGGAGGGTTCCTAGGCAGAAGATGAGGCACTCTTCCTCCAACCGTCGTGTTGTTATAGTCACATGTAGCCCCTAGCTTAGAGTAATGATGAATGAGTGATGGGCCCTGATGAATCAACCTGTTCATGAATCTTGAGAGTATCTCCTGGGAATACCTGCCATTGTCTGAACCTTCTTCCACCCTTTACTTTACAAACATGATGCAGTTGGCCAATTAGTATGTGTGGTTGTTTCAAATAGAGCCACACAGTCACAGAAATGTACGTGATCTACAGGAAATATCTTGTTCTCTGACATCTATGGTCACTGCTGGAGGCCTGTGACCAGTGGTATTCCACAGGGATCAATTCTGGGTCTTCTTTTGATTGTTATTTATATAAATGATTTGGATGAGAGTATAGAAGTCATCATTAGTAAGCTTGTGGATGACACCAATATTGATGATGCAGCAGACAATGAAAAGGTTTTTTAAGATTGCAAAGGAATCTTAATCAAATGGTCAATGGGCTGAAAAATGGCAGATGGAGTTCAATCTGGATAAATATGAAGTATTGCATTTTGGTACAGCAAACAAGGGTAGGGCTTATACGGTTGATGGTAAGGCCTTGGGTAGTATGGTAGAACAGCTGGACCTCGGGGTGTGGGTATATAATTCCTAAAAGTTTGCATCAAATATAGACAGAGTAGTTAAAAGATGTTTGGCACGCTTGCCTTCATTGCTCAGTTCTTTGAGTATAGGAGTTGGGAAGTTGCGGTCAGGTGTACAGGATGTTGGTGAGGCCTCTTCTGGAGTGCTGTATCCAGTTCTGGTCGCCCATTAATAGGATGCATATTATTAAGCTGGAGAGGGTTCAGAAAGGATCTGCCAGGCTGTTGCCGGGTATAAAAGGTTTGAGTTATAAAGAAAGGCTGGGACTTTTTTCACTAAAGTGCAGGAGTTTGAGAGGCAATCTTATAGAAACGTATAAAATAATGAGGAGCTCAGATAGAGTTAATTGTAGTTGTCTTTTCCCTAGGATGGGGGAATTTCAGGATTGGGGGCATGTTTTTAAGTGATGGATTTTGGCACAATTACGTTTAAAAGACATTTGGATAAGTACCTGAATAGGAAAGGTTTGGAGGGATCTGGGCCAGGAGCAGGCAGGTGGGATTAGTTTAATTTTGGATTACTTTCGGCATGGATTGGTTGGATCGAAGGATCTGTTTCCATGCTGCATGACTTTGAGTAACTCACCCCCGACTCCCCAAATACTCCCCACCATATACAAAGCACAAGTCAGGAGTTTGGTGGAATACTTCACACTGACCTGGATGGGTACAGTTTCAACATCACTCAAAGCTTGAAACCATTCGGGACAAAGCAGCCTGCTTGATTGACACCACATCCACAAGCACCACCCTCCTGGTGGTGAGTCGCAGTGATATACAAGATGACTGCAGAAATTCACCAAAGCTCCTTAGACAGCACCTTCCAAACCTACAACCATTACCATCTCGGAGGATAAGGGCAGCAGATGCGTGGGAACACCACAACCTGCAAGTTCCTCTCCAAACCACTCACCATCTTGACTTAAAAGTATATCACTGTTCCTTCACTGTTGGAAGCTGGGTCAAAAGCCTGGATTTTCCTCCCTAAGGGCATTGTGGCTGTATCTATACCACATGGACTGCATTGGTTCAAGAAGGCAGCTCACCACAGTCTTCTGAAGGGCAACTAGGTAGGGATGGACAATAAATGCTGGCCCAGCCTGTGAAACCCCATCCTATGAACGAATAAAAAAAAGTTAGTATGTTAAGATGTGATTCTCTATTGTTAGAGATGGTCATTGTCTGGCACTTGTGTGGCACAAATGTTATTTATCCCTTATGATCCCAAGGCTGAATGTTGTCCAGAATGTGCTATGCCAGGCATGGACATTTTCAGTATCTGAGGAGCTGTGAGTGGTGCTGAACGTTGTGTAATCATCAGCAAACCTCCCATTTCTGACTTGCTGATGGAAGGAGATCACTGGTGAAGCAGCTGAATATCTTTAACACCTCAAATACTACTCTGAGGAACTCACACAGCAATATACTGGGACGTAAGGCTGTAAGACATAGAGCATTTGGCCAATTGTAACTTTGTCATCTGTTTGTATAGTTCACCATGGGTGGCAACAAAATGCTTCTTATCACCATCTTAACTTACTGCTTGGTGTTGAACTTCTTTATGTTGTTTCAACCTGTTGAAGAGAAGGTAAATCAGCTCCTCTTTTTTTTTAAAACCTTTCATTGGCCACAGCAAAAATATTAAATTATTTTTAGTACACAACCATCATACTTCATTTAAAGCGTTGTTCTCTGGTTAAAATTAAGGAGTCAATTACAGCATTAACCCCAAGAAAAATAACAAAATGCACACACCAATGTACACACAAATGTAGGCATAAGGTTTAAAAAAGAGAGAGTATCCAGTACAAAATGGAAGGAATAGGCAGTTTAAGAAGGCCTTAGAGTCCTTGAGATATTAAATTTTGGTTTGAATCTATGATTGTTTATTTGATGTCTTGTATCTTCAGCAGTGGCAAAAGTTGTGAATATCCTTGAGTTCTTGATGAATGAATGTTTCTCCAATTTGGTTTGTGGCTGGATGCAATATTTTGAGAAGCTGCGAGAATCAGGGAGTGTGTCTTTCAGTCTTACTGTTACCAATCTATTTTTTGCTTAATCTATTTTTTTCTTTCTCTCTTTGCCCACCTGAAATACAGTTCACTTGTCTATTCACAGGTCTGGTTTTACTGTTTTCAAGCTGGATAATCTGTAAGCAACTTTTATCCCAAGATGCAAACTTTGATTCAAATAGTTTCTCAGTCAAAAGATACAGTTCTGAGTTCATTGCCCTTCTATAAGAATGTTAGTTTCAGCTCAGATAAATTCTTGTTTATTGACAGTTTTATGAACTGTTGTGGTTCTGTTCGCCGAGCTGGGAGTTTTTGTTGCAAACGTTTCATCCCCTTTCTTGGTGACATCCTCAGTGCTTGGGAACCTCCTGTGAAGCGCTTCTGTGCTGATTCCTCAGGCATTTATAGTGGTTTGAATCTGCCGCTTCCGGTTGTCAGTTGCTGTCCGCTGCAGTGGCCGGTATATAGGGTCTAGGTCGATGTGTCTGTTGATAGAATTTGTGGATGAGTGCCATGCCTCTAGGAATTCCCTGGCTGTTCTCTGTTTGGCCTGCCCTATAATAGTGGTGTTGTCCCAATCGAATTCATGTTGTTTGTCATCTGAGTGTATGGCTACTAGGGATAGCTGGTCGTGTCGTTTCGTGGCTAGTTGGTGTTCATGGGTGCGGGTTGTTAGCTGTCTTCCTGTTTGTCCTATGTAGTGTTTTGTGCAGTCCTTGCATGGGAGTTTGTACACTACAAAGTTTTATGAACTTTACCTAACTAATCACGTGACCTCTAAAACCATTTTAATTTGGTGTATTTCCTTGTTGTGGAACCATTTTTCTCATGAAAGGTCCTAGATACTAAAATCAAATGGTAGAAGTTGAAAATGAATAGTCACTTTTTGCCACTATAGTGAGAGTGTTGTTACATTATTCAGTTACTGTTAGTATCCTTTGAGTATGGATAATTTGGTCATATGACATTCATCTGCTCAAGTCAATAATTTATTTAGTTGACCCATTTCCACTTTACCCACTCAAAGATCTGGTTTTAAGATACCCTCACTCTTTGGGATTACTACTGACTAAGCTTTTTTTTCATTTACTTTCATTCCAGATGCTAGGCTGGTTTGTCCTTATCACAAGTTGAATCATTTATGGGCTTACACTTCCTTCATAGTTTCAACTCTTCTTGAAAAAGCTGAATGCAAAAATCAGATATGGGCATTTGATAAATTTAATAAGAAAACACTGCAATATATTTTTATTATCTCAGTGTAATTTCCTTCCAAATGCAAAACATTGAAATATAAATAATGAAAGAAGAACGAGAGTGAAAGCTCATTAAGTGCTTGCTGACTGCTTATTGATTTCAGGCATGTGTTTGTTGAATTTTGTATCACAACATTCATTTCTTTCTTCACTGTAGAAGTTAGTCAAAGGGATTGATGATCTTGCCTGAGCAAATCTGCCATTGATTTATGAACAGAGACAAAGCATCAAGTCTCAGTGCCTTCTCTCAGCTTCATTGTAATGCTGTCAAAAGACAACCTCCACTGATAGACTTCAGGCAATCCCCATTAGGTTCTGCTGTGCTATTCCACTGGCAGTCTTCGCTAGTACTACACTGCTTGTTACTTTCCCAAGGCAGTCAGTAATGAAACCACTGAAGTGTCAGACTCCAAACCCGAACCCATCTCAGTCTGCATGATTTGTATGTCAACTGACGCAGTGCCTATATTGAATCTGATGTTAGTCTGTACATTCCTAATGAGACATCCTGAATCTAGAATAAAATAGCCTTTGTTGTCACGTGTAATAAATGAGTATAGTGAAAAGTTTATATGTAGGCAATTACAACGCCTACCTAGATACAAAAGTATCTCGGCACAGGAAACTGCAATGTTATTCTTAAATAGCCTGACCAGCAGCAACACAGTTGAATAAGATGATTGATAGGAATGAGGTTGATAGGAATTGATTTGTATGTGTGAGTGATTGATCAATTTCTGTTAATTTTGTAGAAGTAACTTTTGTATCAGTAATACCATTCACTCTCCTTAAGAGTGGCTGATTTCCAAATTTGGTTTACTTTTCAGTGATTCATTCTGTTAGGAAATTTGGGAGTCCATAGCATTCAAAGTTTGGGAGAAGATTTGTAGCTTGGGTGCTCGTTGTTGTGGTTCTGTTCGCCGAGCTGGGAGTTTTTGTTGCAAATGTTTCGTCCCCTTTCTAGGTGACATCCTCAGTGCTTGGGAGCCTCCTGTGAAGCGCTTCTGTGATGTTTCCTCCGGCATTTATAGTGGCTTGTCTCTGCCGCTTCCCGTTGTCAGTTGCTGTCCGCTGCAGTGGCCGGTATATTGGGTTCAGGTCGATGTGTTTGTTGATAGAATCAGTGGATGAGTGCCATGCCTCTAGGAATTCCCTGGCTGTTCTCTGTTTGGCTTACTATAAATGCCGGAGGAAACATCACAGAAGCGCTTCACAGGAGGCTCCCAAGCACTGAGGATGTCACCTAGAAAGGGGACGAAACGTTTGCAACAAAAACTCCCAGCTCGGCGAACAGAACCACAACAGTCCATAGCATGGTCAGAGTTGGTTGCCTATTTCCTAATTGCCCTTGATTTGTGTTGCAAGCAATCAAGAGTCAGCCATATTGCTGGGGGTCTGGACTCATATCTAGGTCAAACTAAGTAAGGATGGCAGCTTTATGAGGCTGAACAGAGCAGGCACAAACTTGATGTCCTGTTTGACTCTAATCTGAACTTTTGACCTCATATCCTCTGTACCAGTAAAACTGTCTACTGTCATGTAATGTTCCTCAATTCCCACCTCAGCCAATCTTCTGATAGAAAGCTTGTCTATGGCTTTGTTATCCTGGACTAAAGTGTCCCATTGCTTTTCTGACTGACATCCAAAATTCTATCTCTATAAACTTAAGCTTGTTCAACACTGTGCTACCTGAAGGGTCAATTCCAGTTCACCCATCATCTCAGCTGTGACTAACCTACAATGGTTCCTGGTTCAGCAATACATCAGATCAATTTTGTGTTTAGATCTCTCCAAGTTCTCATCCCCCTCTATCTCTTGAACCACCTTCAGGTGCAACTATCCCAGAACCCTGCATTCATTCCATTCCATTCCATTCCATTCTATTCCCTTATACATCACTGATCTTTGTCAACCATCACTGTTGGCAGTGTCTTTAATTACCTGGCAATAAGCTCCCTCATTTCTTCATATGCCCTTCTACCTCACTATCACAACCCCCTCTCCATTAAAGCCTTTATAAAAAGGTATGTCTTTGACCAAGGTTCTCATTGCAGTGTTTCCATATGTGATTCGTGTCAATTTATTCTTGAATAACACTTCGGTGAAGTAGCTTACACTTTTAATGGCACTACATAAACACTGTAGTCATCTGGATTAAATTTCTGCTAGCTAATTTTACTGAATTCAGGAAGTATTTATCTGATAAAAGTTGTTACACTTACTCACATGATCAACAGGTAATAGAGATAAAAACAAGGGGTTTTACTCAGTATTACTGGAGGCATAAGTTGGACAAAATTAGCCTATCAAAATATCGTTTGGGGAGACAACAATAAACTTCTGCTCATGTTTTAAAGTTTATAATTCACCATTAAGCAAACAAGTCAAAAATATAAATGCACATATAAATTAGGGCCAGGATTTTATTTTATTTTATTACTGTCACGTGTACCAAGGTACAGTGAAAAGTGTTGTTTCACATGCAGATCATACTATACAAGTGCATCAGGGTAACAGAACAGAAGAGTAAACCATTCAGCCCCTTGAGCTTGCTGCTCCACTCAGTTAGATCCTGACTGATCTGATTATAACCTCAAATTCATTCCCACCGATCCCTAATAACCTTTCAACTCCTTGCTGAACAAAAATTTATCAATCGCTGCCTTAGAAATGTTCTGCAATATCCATAGAAAATATTCCAAGGTCTTTGATCACACTACCTTTTTAGGAAGAGATTTCCAAAGACTTAAGACCGTTTCAGAGGAAAAAGAATCACCTCATCCCTGCTTTTTATCCTTTACACACATAAGCACCTCATATTTCATAGATCTCTTCCACTTATTCCATTATTGTTTGCCTTGAAGTATAACATAAAGGGAGATATTTTTGATTGTGTTAGTGACATTTTTTTCTGGGCACAGTAGGAGAATATTCCACAATAATTATGATGCTGTTGATGCATTAAAAAAAATGGAGAAAATATTGCTCCAGTGTCACAATCATTTGAAAATAATATTTTCTGAGCAGTGAGAAACATCTCTAGAGCGGTTGTGGATATATTCAATTGGCAAGATAAATTCCATTTTGTTCATTAATATCTTCTATAAAAGTCATTACTTCCAATGGGGTGATAGTATAATGATAAGGAACTCAGATTTACAAATTCGAAACGAAAGATGAACTACACTGGACAGAGGAGATGATGTAAGGAGTATTCTGTCCAAGAGACTTTAGATAGAAAGATGCCTTGTGAACCAAGTTTGTAAACCAAAAAACAAGGGAAGACATGTTAGTGCATACATAGAGTTATACAGCATGGAAACAGGCCTATTCGCCCAACCTGTCCATATTGACCACGTTTCCTAAACCGAACTCGTCTCATTTACCTGTGTTTGGCACATAGCCCTCTAAACGTTTCCTATCTATGTATTAATCCAAATTTCTTTTAAATGTTTTAATTGCACCCACTTCTTCCTCTGGTAGCTCTGTGTGAAAAAGTTGTCCCTCCGGTTCCTTTTAAATTTTTAACTCTCACTTTAAACCTATGCCATCCAGTATTGGACACCCAGCCCCTTGGTCATTCACTATATTCATGGCCGATCTGACTTTATAAACCTCTATAAGGTTACCCCTCAGTCTCCTACACTCCAGGGAAAAATGTCCCAGCCTTTCTAGTCTCTCCTTATAACTTAAACCGTTCAGTCTCAATTACGTCCTTGTGAATCCTTTTTGCACCATTTTCAGTTTATTGACGCCCTTCCTATAGCAGGGCAACCAAAATTGTACACAGTTTAAAAAAAAACTGCTGTAGGTGAGGTTTGAACTCACAAACTCAGCATTTCACACACCTCTACACTGCCATATAAGTACTGTGCAATGACCAATTGTACCACTGAAGCCATAGTACAACATACGTTATTGTACCAATTACTATTCGAGCCAGGAAGTCTTGAACTCAACTTTCCTGTTGATTATCCAATGTTAGGCAAGGGGAAGGCAGTTGTGAAAGTATTTATCATTTGGCACTGTTAGTTATTAATCATTTGAAAAGCAGTTAGATGAAAAACATTGAATCAATGCACAGACACAGCAAACTAACAGAATACATTTTGGATACAAAGCCAAAGAGGTGATGAATTCTTAAATGTTGAGATTCTGTTATTTGATGGTCAAGCTATCGTTTATATCCTTGGAAGTTCATGAGGGACATGCATTAAAAAATAAGAACCTGGAAAAAGTAACCGTTGAAGTGATCTGGCTGAATGAAGGAGGTCCTTTTCTCCTCGCAATCTGGCACTTCCAATTGCTCCTGGGAAACTCCCATTTTCAACTCCATTGAGAAATCAGTAAGATGATTATAGGAAAGAATACCTGATGTAGTTTCATCACCTTCATCATGTCTAGAAAGGAAAGGATCCTCTAACTGAGAGCTGTTGGCCCTTATGGCTCTAGCAGTTCCACCAGCCCCATGAAAGATTGACTGGGTCCCACTGTTAGCCTGGCCCCTTACCCTGAAGGTGGAATCCTGACGTGGGCTGAGGAAAATTACAAAAGGGAAGGGAAATCTCAAATGAACTACAACCTTGGAAATCCTGAGAAGAATAAATCCAAAAATCAAGAGGGTGAGCAATGGAAAAAACATTACAGAAATTTGTTCCCTGAGTTTTACCAGAAATCAGCCAAGTCTAATTTTACAGACAGTTTTTCTGCATGAACCTCTCCAGTGGGTTTTCTCATATTATCATCCCAAACCTATCTAATGAACCAGCTGCCATGATCTGTTGGTGACCACTCATCCAATACCAGCTCCATTTCCCCCCTTGTCGTAGGTAGAATTACTCACCACTGCCTTGACAACTGAAGTTGTTGATGAATAATAATCTATGCTAATAAGCCTTTCACTGCTTATTAGACAGAATCTTGTCTTACAGAAGAACTAGGAGCAGGAGTAGGTCATCTGGCCCCTTGAGCCATTCAATAACATCAAGGCTGATCTTTTCGTGGACTCAGCTCCATTTATCTGCCCGCTCACCATAACCCTTAATTACTTTACTGTTCAAATATCTATCCATCCCTGCCTTAAAAACATTCAACGAGGTAGCCTCAACTGCTTCCCTGGGCAGGGAAATCCACAGATTCGCAGCCCTTTAGGAAATAAGTTCCTCCTCAACTCCTAAATCGGCTATCCCTTGTTTTGAGGCTATGCCTCTGAGTTCTAGTTTCACCTGCCATTGAAAACAACATCCCTGCTTCTAGTTTATCTATTCCCTTTACAATTTTATACCTTTCTATAAGATTCCCCCCTCATTCTTTTCAATTCCAATGAGTGTAATTCAGTCTACCCAATCTCTCCTTATAAGCCAACCCTGTCAACTCCGGGATCAACCTAGTGAACCTCCTATGCAGCCCCTCCAGTGCCTCCTCCTTTCTCAAGTAAGGAAACTAAAGTCTTGACGTTGAACACTTGATTTGAAAGTGAGACCTTTTAATATTGATGTAAAGAAGATGCTCACTGGACAAATTCATCACACAACTTTCTCACCATGACCCACATCGTTTAGAGACTGGGCCGATTCTACCTTTTGTCTGCAAAGAATATGGTTAAGGATGACCTCAAGTCATTTTTATCCTCCAGAAGGAATATCCACTTCCAAAGGAGTTGATGGCCTAGTGGAAATGTCACTGGCCTGCGAAAATAGAGCCCCAAGCTAATGTGTAATGTGGATTTGAATCCCACCATGGCAGATAGTGAAATTTGAATTTGATAAAGTCTGGAATTTAAGCAAAAGGTTAGTCTAATGGTAATCATTTTTTAAAAAAAATTAAAAACATTTTCTTTACAAAATTATAATATTACAAATATATGAAAATATAACATTATAACAACACCAATAAACAATAAACCAACTACTATAATACTCTACAAAAGAACTCACAACTACACTCATGTAACCATTGTTAATTGTTGTTCAAACTCGTCTGGTTCACTAATGCCTTTTCAGGGAAGGGAATTTGCCATCCTAACCTGATGTGGTCAACATGTGAATCCAGATCTTTATGGCTAATGATTTTTTGAAAAAATCTTGACACTTCTTTTTAAACAAATGTAAATTTATATTTCACTGTATTTTGAAGCATTGAAGATATAACAGTAGCTCTACAGGTCACCCAAGTATTAATGGTTAAAAGGAACTAAGCTTTACAGACCCCAGGAGATTAGATGATGCTGTAACACATGGTGACCCATAGTAATTCTCTCCTTCCACATACAAAGTGCTAAGTTTAATCCTAGATCTGTGGAATTAGCTGATCTGAAACAAGACAGGAATGAGAAAATAAAAGTCTCAGCTGTGTTTTCTAGCACTTTGAAAATTTTTAGTGAGTGAGCTATAAATCTCTAGGGAGCTTTCAAACTTGAGTCTGTGGATTGTGCCTGGACTGATGAGAGAGATACTGTCAATGGCTTTTCGTATCCCTTTAACAGGAAGAAGGAAACTCATCAGAATTCTTACTTTTAAATACAATCAGGAGATCAAGCTCTGTCAATAATAAAATGAAGATAAGATTTATTCAATGCATTTCATGATCTTCAGCTCCCCCAAAGCACTGTATAGCCAAAAAGCACTTTGTGAAGGCTGGCCCCTATTGTAATGTAGAAAACACAGGAGTCAGTTTACACACAGTAAAATTGCACAAACAACTGCGACAATGACCAGAGAACTTGTCTTTAAGGAGGGGCTGAGGGATGAACATCAGCCAGTGAATAAGGAGGACTCAACCTTAATAGTGGGATCTTTTGTGTCTGCCAGAGAGGTGAAACAGGGTCATCGGTTTTATTCCAAAAACCTTCATGACTGAGAGGGACTGGGAGTGAACCTGGATCAGTACTTGTCCTCAGAGCAGATGAGAATGTAACCTCTCTGAGGCAAGAGTGTTACCCACTGGGCGATGCATGACAACGTTTATGATGCTGACATCAAGGCTGACATAAATAATGCACATGGATTACTGGGAAGTGCCAGACTTGTTCAAAAATACATTCCGGCAAGGTCACACTTTCAGCATTGCTGGTTAAAGTGGTGTTTTTCTCTTGATATTTGACAGCTTGCTCTCTCCTGACCTAGTCAGTGATTTTAATCTCTGTGTGATCTCTCACATTACACAAACAGGTTCAAAGCTGTAAAACTTAGGCTGAATGGAATTCAAAGCCCAGATTTTCTGTTGTACTCCACTTGTAGAAAATTCATCAAAGGAGCTATTTCTTTCCTCACTTGGTATGTTTTACTGGGGGATGAAGTCAGGTAGATAATTGAACTGGCCAAGAATACAAAGGCAGAATTTTACCAGAAATTGGCCAGCTGTTATTTTTGTTGAAGGTTTTTCTCTGCCATGCCCAGTCACTTTTCTCATGCTAAATGTGCATCATTAACTGTGCACCACACCCTCTATGATGCCCTACTTATTGAGCTCTCATCCATCCCTCCACCCATCACACGAGGACGTACTCACCTGGGCTTCCTGACATCGGCACCATCTTTAAAAGGCCATTGTGCACCCAGTCAGTCTACAGCTGTTGTGCAGAGTCCATGTCCTTTGCCCTTAATATTGCAGATAAGAGGGAATGGTGCCCTGCTTTGCCAAGAGGGACCTGGAAGTCCTGGTGGACAGGTTGGCGCAGAGCAGAGCTCGGAGCAGTCCATGATACCAGACCCTGACAACCTGGACCAAAGCTGCCACCCAGGTTCAGAGAAATGTCCAGCAGTATAGGAAGCAGAGCAGTGACCTTCTCCACTTGACCAGGATAAGTGCAACCATCTTTCCACCACCATCTCACAGTCACTCTGTCTCTGCACCAACCTCCCACCAAGTCTCTCAATGTACCATTCTTACTGTTGCATGCAATATCACCCCTCACTTGCTATCATCCATCCAATACCCCCAGATTAATAACCCTTCTTGACCTTAGCAGCAGCTCCCAATCATTCAGGATACATCACCAATTTTTCTCCTCACCTGCACCAGTGTCAATGTTGCCATACATCTTCAGCTCACTCAATCCCTCCCTTTGTCATATTCCAGGAGATAACCACCCACAGCAAGGCAGGAAGATGCAAAATGGCTCGGTGGGGTTACCAACCTCTGTCTCCTCAGCCCCAAAGAAGAGAGAAGCTAGACTGTGAGAGACCATGCCCAAGCCTCTGGACTGATATTGGATTATCTCCTTGATGCCCTGCACCAGGCTGCTCTTGATCTTGGAAACCTCGATCAAATATCCCAATCTTTGCTTTCCCAGAGAAAACCATTCCAGCTTTTCCAATCTGTCTGCAAGAATCAAGTTCTTCCTCCCTGAATCGTTTCTGCATCCTCTCTGTTGCTTCCACATTCCTAGAAATGTCGAGCACAGAACTGGATTTTGTATGCTTACTCGTATTAAAAATCTTGTACGCATTGATAACCACTCTGTCAAACTGTCCTGCCACCTTCAATGGTTTCTGCACATATATCCCTAGGTCACTCTGCTCCTGCATCCACTTTAGAACTGCACCCTTAATTTTATATTGTCTCTCTGCAGTATTCCTTCCAAAATGAATTGGTGTGAGGGATGCCTGCAGTTGGCACCCAGCTAGAAGGAGGACTTAGCTAGATGTTGGCACAAATCCTTCTTGTATTGCCAAATTACGATCTTACTAGTATTAAGTGGTGAAGCCTTGACCACAACAAGTCTTTGGCAGGTGAGACACATATTTAAGTAACAAATAAGTAGTTTATTACATTGTTGTAAAAATCACGTTCCTTTAACATCTAACTGGATAACTAAGTTACACCAGGATATGATTGTTGCAATAGGTAGGTACGAATAAAATATGATGTTTTCTAAAAGGTACCAGGCGAAACCGTAGCAATGTCACAGTTACTTCAAAACTCAGTAATAACTTGCAGAGATTGTCATTTTAATTGTCAGTTTCCATGATCCTGGAAAAACAGCAGGGATGAGATATATATTATTGTGGTAGGCAGTATCCCCACAAGCTGAAACCAAAGCTGGATTTGGCAAAAATGGAAAATTCCTGCCTGAAAAAAAAGTACTACAATAAAAACACATTTATATTGCATCTTTTAACATACTGAAACAATAAGGAACTAACCAGGAGTACATTAGAATAGTCAAGATTGGAGGTAAGAAAGGGAATGGTTGAGTTTTCCAACTGTTAATGAGCTAAGGCAGAGGCAAGAGACAGGCAATGTTGTATGGCAGTCTGGATGAGAGAGAGAGCGTGGTGTTGGATATCTAGCACAGGATCAGGTCGGATACGTTTTTGAAATACTAGTTCAGCCTCACACAGTGGCCAGGTAAAGTGGTAGGGTCACTGTCTAAGGAATGGAATTTCTTGTAGGAACTGATGGTAATAGTTTTGGTCTTGCTAATATTTAATTAGAGTGAATCTCTGCCCATCCAGTAATGTATTATTGCAGTGTGTCAAAGCAGAGGGAGTGGAAGGTTGGAAGTAATAGTGGTGAGAAAACGATAGACATCAGCAGCAGGCTTACCTTTTGATAATAATGCTGGATTTTTTTTCTTATAGGCCAACTTCCTAAATTCCGTTCTAGAAGATCAATGCTGAAAAAAACAGAGGTAAGGGTGTGATATTTTTCTACCATTTCAGTAAAGCTCTACAATAAGAATTATGTATTTTACATTTTTTTTCTTCATATACTACTGTTTAATTGAGGTCTCTCTGTGGGAAAAAGAATAATCGCCCTCTACTAGGCCTTCTGTTCAGGTGAGGAGACACATGTTGGGGACACCACCACTCATTTGAGCCCTCCCTGCCTTACTAGCAGCTGTTTTCTTCTGAAACAAGACAAAGGGAGGGATTGATTTCAGATGAAGGTATATAATTTCTCAAACACTCTCTAGATCGAGGAATTGAAGGATTGTAAATCTTGCTCTGTCATTTCCAAGGGGAGCGAGGGAGAAACTAGGGAAGTCTAGACTGATTAGAAGAACATTGGTGTATAGGAGATTAATACAGGCTGAATGAACTGGGACTTTATTTACTGGAGGGTAGGAGATTGAGGCATGACCTTAGAGGTTTATAAAATAATTAAGCATATAGACAAGGTTTCTTTTCCCTATGGTGGGGGATTTCAAGACTAGGGGCATATTTTTAAGGTGAGAGGAGAGAGATTTAAAAAAAAGACATGAGAGGTAATGCTTTTATACAAAGGATGGTTTGTGTGTGGAACAAACTTCCAAAGGATATGGTGGATGTGGATGCAGTTACAACGTTTAAAAGACATTTAGCTAAGTACATGAATAAACAAAGACTAGGACTAACCTTGTTTGGGATTATGGTCAGCATGGACTGGTTGGACTGAAGGGTCTGTTTTCATGCTGTATGACTCTGACTGTGCGAGAGATAGAGTAACCGATGCACCAAATGTGAGTTGACCAGAGGGGGCTCATGTGGATATGTGAAGGCTAGATCATAGTTGACTAATTCAGCTGAATCTTTTGAGGGACTCACTAACATGTTGAATAGGGGAATGTCTGTGAGGTTTTCCAGAAGATTTTTAGTAAAGATCAGTGCAAGGAATCATTAAGGAAAGTGAAAGCCCTGTGTATTAGAGGGAAGCATCTCAGTTTTCTTTTGGGAAGGAAACCTACTGACCTTACCTGGTCTACCTAAATGTGACTCCAGAACCACAGCAATGTGTTTGACCCTACACTTTGGGCAATTGTGGATGGACAGTAAATGCTGGCTTAATCAGTGAATAAAGCAAAAAAAAATCTTGTGACATGGCTTGGTGATTTGAGAGGAGGAATACTGTGGTTGGGTTGTCTTTACTGATACAACCTTCAGTTGATACACCATCATGGATTACTTTGTTGGAGGCTAGGGATGTAGTGTTCATTCCTACATTACTGAGATACTGCATCCTTCGATGTTACTGTTTCCACTCTTGTTACATCTAGATCTTTAACCTAACCCACAGCTGACCATTACCTAGCTTTTGCAAGTTTTGACAAACCTTTATTTGCACACTGTAGATTTTTATACTGATCTCTGTACTATAGTGCAGGATAATCCATCCTCTGTCTTGATAGAATGTGAATGCCAATGTCAGTGTCATATTATCTTATATACCAGGGGTGTCCAATCTTTGAGTGAGGGGGCTAAATTTCAATTCTTTCCTCACTCAAGTGATTGATGAACAACTTTCAGAAAAATTATATTTGGAATACCTTTGAATATGAACTTCCAAATGGAGTTGAAAATATGAAGAAAACTCAACTTGCTTGAAGGAAAAATGTCAAAGCAATAAATGAAAAATTAATAATGATGACCATATGGAAGATATAGACTGTAGCGAAATAGATGGTGACATCTTGCAAAATGTCCAGATTACAGAAGATGAAGTGCTGGATGTCTTGAAATGGTTAAAGGTGGCTAAATCCCCAGGACCTAATCAGGTGTACCCGAGAAATCTGTGGGAAGCTAGAGAAGTGATTGCTGGGCCTCTTGCTGAGATATTTGTATCATCAATAGTCACAGGTGAGGTGCCAGAAGACTGGAGGTTGGCAAACGTGGTGCCACTGTTTAAGAAGGGCGGTAAAGACAAGCCAGGGAACTATATACCGGTGAGCCTGACCTCAATGGTGGGCAAGTTGTTGGAGGGAATCCTGAGGGACAGGATGTACATGTATTTGGAAAGTCAAGGACTGATTCGGGATAGTCAACATGGCTTGTACGTGGGAAATCATGTCTCACAAACTTGATTGAGTTTTTTGAAGAGGTAACAAAGGAGATTGTTGAGGGCAAAGCAGTAGATGTGATCTATATGGATTTCAGTAAGGCGTTTGACAAGGTTCCCCATGGGAGACTGATTAGCAAGGTTATATCTCATGGAATACAGGGAGAACTAGCCATTTGGGTACAGAACTGGCTCAAAGGTCGAAGACAGAGGGTGGTGGTGGAGGGTTGTTTTTCAGACTGGAGGCCTGTGACTAGTGGAGTGCCACGAGGATCGGTGCTGGGTCCTCTACTTTTTGTCATTTACATAAATGATTTGGATGTGAGCATAAGAGGTACAATTAGTAAGTTTGCAGATGACACCAAAATTGGAGGTGTAGTGGACAGCGATGAAGGTTACCTCAGATTAGAACAGGATCTGGACCAGATGGGCCAATGGGCTGAGAAGTGTCGATGGAGTTTAATTCAGATAAATGCGAGGTGTGTATGGAATGAACTGCCAGAGGATATGATGGAGGCTGGTACAATTGCAACATTTAAGAAGCATCTAGATAGGTATATGAATGGGAAGGGTTTGGAGGAATATGGGCTGGGTGCTGGCAGGTGAGACTAGATTGGGTTGGGATATCTGGTTGGCATGGACAGGTTGGACCGAAGGGTCTGTTTCCATGCTGTACATCTCTATGACTCTGACTCTATATGAAAGTGTCAAACAGCAGAGCTAACTCACAAAACCTTTCATATTTTCCTTTTCACTTATCAGAGATAGATAGATGAGATCCCAAGTCCTGGTCACCAGGGAAGAGACGGGAACTGGGACTAAGCTAACGAGTTGAGTTGACCAAACCTTGACCCTGTATTCATCTCTGGGGTGAGCAGATCTTGGTGGAATTCATTGAGGGTGGGGGTTAGAAGCAGGTTGCCTTTTATCTTGCATTTTTCTCTTCTTCTGTCCCAGTGTGTGGCTAGTTTGTATGGAAGAAGAAGAAGCGTGGTGAGGGTCTGTGTGTGTGTGTGCGCCTGGTTCAAAGACTTTCATGCATTTAGACTCGCACACAGACTCTCTCTCTCTCTCACACCACACACACACACATACACACACACACACTCTCTCTCTCTCTCTCTCACACGCACACAAACACACACATTCTCACACATGCAGACACAATCGCACACAGAGACTTACACATAGACTCCCTCACACACAGAGACACATATATAGACATACAAACGCAGACCCACAGACTCATTCACCTACACAGACTCACTCACACACAAACACACAGACTCATTTACTCAGACTCATTCACACAGACTCACTCACTCATTCATACATACACAGACACAGACTCATACATATGGACGAACACTCACAGACTCCCACTCACATACAGACTTGCACTGAGACACACACACAGATTCAGTCACATGCTGACTCACTCTCTCTTTCTCGCGCCCGCGCACACGCGCGCGCGCACACACACACACACACACACACACACACACACACACACACACTCTCCCCCTCACACACTGAGGGCAGGTGGCAATGTCATTGGTTTAGTAATCTAGTATTCGTAGGCTCATGTTTTGGGCATACAGGCTTCCATTCTACCACAGCAGATGGTGAAATTTGAATTCAATAAAAATGTGGAATTAACAGTTGGTCTGAAGGTAACCAGGTACCTATTGTTGATTCTCATAATGCCCTTGAGTAAAAGAAATCTGCTGCTCTTACCTGGTCTAACCTACACGTCACACAAGACCCAAAACAAAGTGGTTGACTCTGTGTAATTAGGAATGGGCTGTAAATGCTGGTCTAATCAGCAATATTCACATTCCATGACACTCACTCACAACTGTAATGACGCAGCTCCTTTAACAAGGTTAGATTGTCCTTGTTTTTTTTGAGGAGGTCGTAAAGTCATCGAAATTCTGGGGTTGATCTGCTTGAGAATGTTTCCAAGTTTAAAAAAACATTTGTGCAATGGAAGGTGAGCGGCCAGTTCTCCCGGCTCAGCTCTCCTCTGGTTTGGTTTGGTTTTTTTTAGCAGTCTGGCTGTTCACTGAAAGCAGGCAGCCCGTTTGAGGCTGCTGGGCAAAGAAACAGCTACATGGAAGAGGGTGTTCCATACTGAATCCCTCTGCCATCTCTCTCTCTCTCTCTCTCTCTCTCTCTCTCTCTCTCTCTCTCTCTCTCTCTCTCTCTCTGTCTCTCCTGTAAGGTCCTGTGTTTGATTTTACTTTTTGTGCTAACTAATGTTTATGGGGATTATGGAAGTATTTGGAACAGTGTCATTAAGTTGAGATAATCTGTTGGCTTTTCAAATCGGTTAAGTTATTTTATATTCTGTTCTCTTTTTTCTTTGTGTTTCATTTGGTAACCTTGGAAGAAAATTCTGTTTTGTTTAAAACAAAGTGGTTTTACCAACTGCATCTCTACTGGAATATCAACTTTACACCTGCTTAAAACAACTAGAAAAGGGCGACTTTCTTGAAATGCCTGAGGGGGTCTGGTCTGATCCATAACAGATTGGAGGCTCTTTGCGGGATTTGTTCTACAGTTCCAAATTGGGGCAAGGGTTGCTCTACTCAAAGGCAGCAAGTGGTAGGTGTTAGTGTCTTTTTGTTTTGGGTGTTTAAACAGAGCTTGGGGTAGCAATGGCTCTATCAGCCACTTAAGAGTTTTCTAGGGGTTTGCAGAAGTAACTTTGGGGATTTTATAAAAGGTGATTAAGGCAAAGCTGCTGGAAATAGCAGACAAGCTGAGGTTGGTGAGGAAAGGAGAAATAATTACAGCAATATCTCAGCATTTACATTTGTTGGAAATGCCATTAGAATATTTAGAGATGGCTAAAATTCAATTGAAAATGAAGCACTTGAGCTAGAGGCAAAAGACAGGGGTGGCACAGTGGCTCAGTGGTTAGCACTGCTGCCTCACAGTACCGTGGTCCCAGGTTCGATTCCAGCCTCGGGACAACTGTCTGTGTGGAGCTTGCACATTCTCCCTGTGTCTACGTGGGTTTCCTCTGGGTGCTCCAGTTTTCTCCCACAATCCAAAGATGTACAGGTGAGTTGGCCATATCCTGGAACTTTTCCTGACTGTGTGGTAACGAGGTCACAAAGTCACCATCGAAACAGGAGAAATCAAAGAGTACAGATAAGAAAGTTGATGTGGAATTAGCAGAGACCCTGTTTGATCAGAAGATTGAGTCAAACTGGTAGCAGATAGATGACACAACAGACATCTTTATCTCAGATAAATTAATCGAATTAAAGCAGAAAGATGAAAATTTAAAGCAATTGTATCAAAAGCATACACCAAGAAAGAATCCAAATGTATCCCTGAATGCTATTACCTTAAAAATGATATCTTAGTGAGGAAATGGAGACCACCACATAATCAGGCAGATGAGAAATGGGCAGAAGTCCATCAGGTCAGTTTGCCAGTAAGCTATAGAAAGGAGGTGTAGCAAATGGCGCATGAGCTGCCAGTGGTGGGTCATTTAGATAAACTCAAGCTAAAATAAAGGAGAAACATTTCACTGACCTGGACTGCACAAGGCTGTAGTTGAATTTTACCAGACATGTCATACATGTCAGGTAATTGAAAACCACAGGTGGTAATAAAACCCGCACCTTTAATAACTATTCCTGCATTTGAGGAACCTTTTAACTAAGAGTCTTAATTGACTGCATAGGACCCCTACCTAAAACAAAAAGTGGGAATCCGTATTCGTTAACAATAATGGATGTGTCCACTAGATTTCCAGAGGCTGTTCCATTATGCACGATCACAGCTAAAAGGGTTATAGAGGAATTACTCATATTTTTCACTAGATACAGACTACTCACAGACATACAATCAGATTAATGGCCAGACTTCAAATCGAAATGTGAAGAGCGCTAGAAAGGTGGCATCAGACATTAAAGACCATGTCGAGAACATGTAGTCAAGACTATCCAGATGATTGGAATAAGGGAATTTCATTTGTACTTTTTATGATCAGAGATGCGTCAAATGAATCTACCAAATTCCATACATTTGCATTAGTTTTTGGGCATGAAGTAGAGGACCATTAAAATTGATTAAGGAAAAATTGGTTCGTCATAATTCTGAGGAGAAAGTGAGGTCTGCAGATGCTGGAGATAATTCTGAGACCACATATGGACTATGTGTCATAATTTAGGGAACAATTAAACAGAGCTGGGGAGTTGGCTAGACAGCATTTAAATATATCACAACAAACAATGAACCAGGAAGCAGACAAGGAATTGGAGATAAGGTGTTAGTGTTACTTCCAGTGATAGGTGAACCATTAAAAGCAAGATTTAATGGACCTTATTAAGTTGAAAGAAAACTGAGTGAGATGAACTATTTGATAAGGACTCCAGACAGAAGGAAATCTCAAAGAGTGTGTCATGTGAATATCCTCAAAAGGTATTTTGACAAGGAAGTTAAACCAAAGGAGATTGTGTTATTGGTTACATTGCAGAGGGAAGGACCAAGTTCAGAGGATTCTCAACTGGACATTTCTCAACTTAAATTGGGCAATGAGGAAGTTGTCACAAATTGGGATAAATTATTGATTTACCTTCCAGAGGAAAATCAAAATGATCTGAAAAGGTTATTACTGTCACATTGGGAGATATGTGGAAATAAGCTGGGAAGTACTAACTTAATTATGCATGGTGTAGATATAGGAGCTGCTGTTTCGATTAAGCAACATCTTTCTAGGCATAAACCTTCTAAAGTTGACACAGGTTCAAAAGGAGATTGAACGCACGCTCCAAAACGACATAATTGAAGTGAGTTACAGTGACTGGAGCTCACCCATAGTCATGGTGCCCAAACGAGATGGTAGCCAATGGTTATATGTAGACTTTCCCAAAGTCAGTGCAATTACAAAGGCTGATGCATATCCAATTGCGCGTTTGAAAGACTGTGTTGAAAAGGTGGGACGAGCACATTATATTTCTAACTTGGATATTGGCAAGTACCTTTGTCCAAAAGAGCAAAGACAATTTTGGTTTTCCTAATACTGAATGGACTGTATCAGTTTAAAGTCATGCCATTTGGTATGAAAAATTCGACAGCCACATTTCAGAGACTAACCAATAAGGTCATTGCCTGATTACCCAATTGTGTCCTATACATTGATGACCTGGTGATTTTTAGTTACACATGGAAGGAACATTTGCAACATTTATCAGACTTCTTCGATGGACTTCTGAAGGCAGGCTTGCTGATGAGTCTGGCTAAAAGTGAATTTGTCAATGCCCAAGTTATCTTCCTGAGCTATATTGTTGGACACAGATAAATGGCCCCATGGAACGCAAAAACAAAGGTAATTGGGGAGGTTCCCATACCGTCACCAAAAATAACAGTACGACGGTTCCTGGGATTAAGTGAGTTTCATTGAAAATTCATGCCACATTTTACCAGTATGGCTGCTCCACTCACTGAATTGCTAAAGAAAGGCCAGAAGTTTCAGTGGACAGCAGACTATCAGGAGGCATTTGACAGCCTGAAATCTGCCCCAGTATTAGCCACACCTAATTACACAAAGCCATTCATGCTATCGATGCAAGGATGTGGGTGTTGGTGCTGTATTCTTGGAGGAAGACGACAAGAAGATAGAAAGACTTATCAGGTATTTCTCCAGGAAATTGAACATTCACCAGCAGAAATACTCAACAGTTGAGAAGGAGACTTTGAACTTCATGTTGTGTTACAGCATTTCAATGTTTCTGTTGCTAGCAATGTATCTGAGACAATCATATACACTGACCATAACCTATTGAGGTTTGTGGAAAAATTTAAGGACAAAAATGTCAGATTGTTTAAATGGAGCTTGGTGATACAGCCATTTAGTGTGAAAATTGTGCATGTTGCAGAATGAGAAAACATGATAGCCGATGCATTGTTGAGACCTGAATGAGAAATGGAGGTGTTTTGTGGTGGAGTAAAACATATTGAAACAGAATGTAGTTATGCATGTTTGCAGGTTATTGTCAAGGTAGTGTTAGAATACTGACAGCGTAAGATTAAGGGGTTTTAAAATGAAGCCATCTTTGGGTCTTGATGGGTTTTTTTAAGGGGGTAGATGTGATGATGCTAATCCTTTAAGAAGGCTAGGTTGCCCTTGACTTTTGTATCAGGAGGTTGTAAAGACACAGACTCTGAAATGTCGGGGGTTGATCTACTTGACAATGCTTTCACATTTTAAAAAAAGTTGTACAATGAAAGGGGAGTGGTCAGTTCTCCCAGCTCAGCTTTTCTTTGGGTTTGGTTAGGCTTTAGCAGTCTGCTTGGTCGTTGAAACAGTCAGTTAGGTTGAGGCTGCTGGTCAAAGAAACAGCTACATGGAAGAGGCTGCTCCAGGCTGCCATCTGTCTCTCTCCTGTAATACCCTGTGTTTGATTTTACCTTTTGTGCCAATGGATGCTTATGGAGATTGTTGCAATTAGTTGGAACAGCATCATTAAGTTGGGAGAATCTGTTGGGTTTTCGGATAGGTTGTTATTCGGTGTTCTTTTGCTTGTGTTTATTTGGTAATCCTGTAAATAAATTCTGTTTTGTTTAAAACAAAGTGGTTTGACCAACTGCATCTCGACTGGAATATCCTCTTTACACCTGCTTAAGACAACTAGCAAAATTAGGGTCTTGGCTACTTTCTTGAAAAGTTTTGAGGGGGTCTGGCCTGGTCCAGAATACAAAGGTCTAGGTGGCCCACTCTGCCAGTTTGGTTGCAGTTCTTTAGAAGACTGGCTTTTGCTGGTAGGAGGGTGAGAGTCTTGTTCACCACAATGGGTTTCTCCACCCACGATGGGCCTCTCTCTGTCCTGTCCAGTGCACGTGCTATAGAACCATAAAATTGGCCACCCCTACTTACCTTCCCACCAGCTGCTGATCGTCCAATCTCAGACTGCTTTAGATTAGATTAGATTACTTACAATGTGGAAACAGGCCCTTCGGCCCAACAAGTCCACACTGACCCGCCGAAGCGCAACCCACCCAGACCCCCTATATTTACCACTTACCTAACACTACGGGCAATTTAGCCAATTCACCTGACCAGCACATCTTTGGACTGTGGGAGTAAACCGGAGCACCCGGAGGAAACCCACGCAGACACGGGGAGAACGTGCAAACTCCACACAGTCAGTCGCCTGAGTCGGGAATTGAACCCAGGTCCCTGGCGCTGTGAGGCAGCAGTGCTAACCACTTGTATTTCTTCTTGTATTTCCTGTCAGCTGTTCAGCAGCAATGAGTGAGGAACAGCCTCACTCTCCAGCATCTTCCAAACATCCACTTGATTTGATTTGATTTATTATTGTCACATGTACCTCAGTACAGTGAGAAGTGTGCAGTACAGGGGGATCTTACCAGATAAAGATCATGGGATGATTGAACAGAGCAAGGAATACAAAGTTACAGCTGCACAGATGGTGCACAAAGAGCAAGATCAACATTAGATTTGAAATTTGAGAGGTCCATTCACAAGTCTAATAACAGCAGGGAAGAATTAGAATTCCTACTGTGTGGAAATAGGCCCTTCAACCCAACAAGTCCACACTGACCCTCCACCTTACATTTACCTCAACTAATGCACCTAACCAATACATCCCTGAACACTTTGGGCAATTTAGCACAGCCAATTCACCTAACATCCACATCTTTGGATTGTGGGAAGAAACGCACACAGACACAGGGCGAACATGTAAACTCCACACAGACAGTCACCCGAGGCTGGAATTGAACCTGGGTCCCTGGCACTGTGAGGCAGCAGTACTAACCACTGAGCCACTGTGCAAAGCTGTTCTTGAACTTGTTGGTACATGTGCTTAAGCTTTTGTAACTTCTGCCTAATGAAGAGGTTGGAAGACCTGGGAGGGAGAGTCTTTGACGATGTTGGCTGCGTTCTGAGGCATTGAGAAGTGGAGGTGGAGTCAACGGATGGAAGGTTGGCTCACATGATTGTCTGGGCTGTGTTCACAACTCTCTGTAGTTTCTTACATTCCTGGGCACAGCAGTTGCCGTAATGCATCCAGATATAATGCTTTCTGTGGTATGTTTATAAAAGTGCGACTTACTGTGGGCATGTCCATGTGTCTTGATGTGGGCTTGGTGGTTTACACGGAGACACCACACAGAGGCCACCTGCTAAACAAACTTGTGATGCATCATTGTGTTATTTCCGTGTGCATTCCCATTATAGCACTGAATATATAAATTAAGATATGAAAAGGGACATGACCAAGGCAACTGCATTGGGGACCTCATCTTTTCACCACATAGGCAACTTACATGAAAGATTGGGTTGCTGCATGTTTTAGTTTGCAGATGATGCTCAGTTGTGAGACATAGGATGTAGTGTGGGTGGCAATAGGAAGTTATAAATGGGTAAAAATAGGACTGGTAAATGTTTAATGTAGGTAAGCATGAGGTCACCCACTTTAAATCTGAGACAGAAAAATCACACTTAGAAAAAGAAATGCAGTTGTGGTAATAGCACTGGACTTGTCATCCAGAAACAAAGCAACAGTTTACAACTTTTGCTGGTCTCTCTTTTTCTGGGACCTCTCTGTACTTGCTGCTCCTTTGAACCTTGTTGCCACTGCTCCTGATTTGCACTTAACTCTATCACTGGTTTCTCTACTTGTGGGACCTCCCCAGTGCTGCTGTTCCTTTTCATAATCACTGCCCTCAGTCCCGAGTTCTACACAGCTCTATTGTTGGTCTCTCTGCCATCAAAATCTCTTCAGTATCTTTTTTTAAATTTCAAATATATACTTTATTCCTAAAACTATCTTTACATACATAATCACTAAAGCAGTTCAGTTCTGAACACTGCCATATGAAGAAACATTAGAGTTTGACTCTATCCAGCAAATAAACTAAAGATATTTGCTACTTGTATAAGATTTAACTTACATATATTTCAGGCATTGGGAGGGTCCAATAACTGAACGGACTCCCATTTATCTTCAGCAGAAAGACCTGAAATGGCGGCAGCTGCTCTAAGCTTTAGTGCATCCCTCAGCACGTAGTCCTGGACCTTGGAAAGTGCCAGTCTGCAATACGCAGTCAGGGTCAACCCCTTGTTCTGGAAGTTTTGGGCAGACCAAAGAGCGTCTTTCACTGAGGTGGTGGTCTTTCAGACACAATCGACTGTTTGTCAGGGTGCGTACGTCACTGGGGAACAGTCTGTAGAGCATAGAGTCCCATGTCACAGAGCTGTTCAAGATGAACCTCGACAAGAACCACTCCATTTTCTCCCAGAATTCCTTCGCAAAGGCACATTTAAGCATGAGGTGTGTCAGTAGCATCCTCACCCAGCCACCCACGGCCACTTCTCTCTGGTATCACTGTTCCTTTTTAACCTCACTGCTGCCTGTCTGGGTCTAACACTAGTCTACCTGCTTCTGCCTCACCCCTGCCACTCCTTTCGATGTTGCTGCCTGTGTGTCTTGGGGTTCTCACCCCCTCCTGCTCCTGTATATCGGTGATGTTTTAGACACATAATATGACAAGAAAGCTTTGTTTTCCCAAGACTAGAAATTGATCAATTAACCAATATGGCTATAACCCTCTCTGCAGCCTTGTCTTTCCTTTGTTACATGAGAAGGTGAAAGGTGACCCAAATTATCTTTGCCTCTGTTATACCGGGTGACAATTAATATTAATTCCTGTCACTGTGGGTCAGTTATTTAAGAGTACAAGTTTCCAAGGTAGTTGGGTCAAGGAGGGTTGCCTTGCTCACCTCATCTGATGGAGGTTCCTGTGTCTGCCGTGTAAAATAATTACAGGTGAACCCCTCCTGCAGTAAGTGGCTCTGCTTCAGAATTTGCACTTATGCCTCAGGAGGAGGTATTCTGCAATGCTGATCACAGTTATTTTACCCATGACATTGGCTCCCACAATCTCACTAACAAATTCCTTGTATTAACATTTTCTTTTACAAATTATAAATGATTTTGTCTCCCAGCAGAATAGAACAAAGGGGAGGTAGAAACATCACAGCAGCAGCAGCAGCAGCAGTATTGTCCTGGCAACCAGAAACCACAGACTTCTTGCATTGTTGTCACAATTCTGAAGCTTTTTATTCCACCTCAAGTAATTTCATTTCCTAAGGGAAAATATTAGTATGCTTTCTCAATGTATGTAGAATAACAGAATGCTGCTTTGTTGCTTGCCTGCTACCGCATACACATGGAATTCAGGGCTTGGACAGCTACCCAGTTATTGGAGTCGCCATTAGCAATCTCCAAGTTTATGTCTGGCATTTGTGGCTGTCATAATATTAATAAACAACCAAAAATATCTCATCATGATCCAGAGTGTCACCCTATGTATGTTGACATGAAAATTTTTGAGTCATGGTAGTCTGGATGCAGGAGTAGGTCATTGAGTCTGTCATTTTTGTACAGCCATTCATTTAGGTCATAACTGGTCTATAACTTACCTGTTTAGGTATATATCCTTTAATACTCTTGACTAACAAAAATCTATCAATCTCACTAGAAGACAGACTGGCTCAGTTCGGACTATATTCAGAAGAGATTAGAAAATTCCAACAAGATTGCACAGGATAAACACAGGGAGGGCATTCATGCTGACCAAAGAGTCCAGAATCCAAGGGTCACAGTCTAAGGCTATGAGATAAGCCAGTTAGGACTGAGATGAAGAGAAGTACGTTCATCCAGAGATAGATAAAAATCACACAACACCCAGTTATAGTCCAACAGGTTTATTTGGAAGCACTAGCTTTCAGAACGCTGCTCCTTCCTCAGGTGTTTGTGTTATCTTTTGCTACAAATGCTGTGTCTTATGATCCTGCTCCACAGCTACCTGATGAAGGAGCAGCGCTCTGAAAGCTAGTGCTTCCATATAAACCTGTTGGACTATGACCTGGTGTTGTGTGATTTTTAACTTTGTCCACCCCAGTTCAACACTGGCACCTCCATGTTATCTTCCCCCAGAGAGTGATGTGCCTGTGGAATTCAACATAGAAAGTTGTTGAGGCCAATTGTTTTCAAGAAGAAGTTGGATACTGTTCTTAAGGCTAAAGAGATCAGTGATTATGGGGAGAAAGCAGGAAAGAGGCACTGAGTTGGATGATGCAGCTATGATCATGTTGAACGGTGGACTAGCCTCAAAGGGCTGAATGGCCTACTCCTGCTCTTAGTTTCTATATTTTTAGCCTCAACATTTTTCTGAGGAAGAGCATTTAAGAAAATGAGAATGTTGTTCAGTTTGTGTACGAGGAGCTGAGTATTGGTTAATCAAAGCGGAAAGGAATATTGCACAATTAAAGTTAAAATAAATGCTTGGGACTATCTTTATAGTGGTTACTCCTGGTCTATGCTAAATATCTCCTGAAGTGAAACTGAAGTAACAGCACACATGAGACAAGGGGAATGGGATTTATCTGGGGGCTGGCAGTACATGACAATCTGATCTTCAGTGCAGAGAGCGATGCATGGCTGCAAGTGTGGAGCGGAGGATCCGGAGGGAGGTCTGTTGCTGGAGGCTGAAGAATCATTCCTGAAGAAGGGCTTATGCCCGAAACATCGAATCTCCTGTTCCCTAGATGCTGCCTGACCTGCTGCGCTTTTCCAGCAACACATTTTCAGTCTGATCTTCACTCCATTTTTTATCTGCTGAAGTTCACAGAACGGTAACTCAAATGCTTTTTGGAAACTCATTTTCTTGACTCACTGGGCTGAATTCTTTTGGCCCCTAACAGGAGCAAGTATGGAGTTCTCCGATGGTGTGTTGGTTCCTCAGCTCCATCCTGCCCCAGCCCATTTTCCAAGCAGGTGGCCAGTTCAGTTACTGAAAGGCCTATTGTTACGAACTGAGTGGAATTCTCCTTGCTTCAAGTGCGATTATTCCTGCATCAACAACTGTCATAATGGTCTACCTTCCCTTAAGACCCATAATCAGCCAATCAGTGGAAAATCGCAGTTCACTGACCATTCCTCACATTATTGATACAAAGACATGAATATTCAAATGGTAGGCCATTCAGCCCTTCAAACCTGGTCTGCCATTCAATACAATCACAGCTGATTTGTTTGTGGTCTGAACGCCACATTCCTAACTAACCAAAAACATGTTTGTTTCTCTTGCCTAACAAGAATTCATTTACCTCTGTCTTAAACTTATTCAATGATTCCCACACCCCTTCCATTACCTACTGATTCCAAAGTCTCACAACCCCCTTGACAGCAACAATTTCCCCACATCACTGTCCTAAAAGGGTGACCCCTAATTTTTAAACAGTGCCTCCTTCTTCTGAAGTCATAGAGGTGTACAGCACAGAAACAGATCCTTCGGTCCATCCTGTCCATATCAACCAGATACCCTAGATAAATTTTGTCCAATTTGCCAGCATTTGGCTAATATTCTTCTAAATCTTTTCTATTCATATATCCATCAAGATGCCTTTTAAATGCTATAATTGTACTAGCCTCCACCACTTTCTCTGGTAGCTGTCTCCACGTACACATCACCTTCTGTGTGGAAAAGTTGCCCCTTAGGTCCCTTTTGAATCTTTCCCCCCTCAGCTTAAATCTATGCCCTCTAGTTTTGGACTCTCCACCCCTGGGAAAAGACCTTGTCTATTTACCCTATCTAAGCCCCTCATGATTTTATAAACCTCTATAAGGTCACCCCTCAGCCGCCGATGTGCCAAGAAAAATAGCCCCAGCCTATTCAGCCTCTCCTTGTAGCTCAAACCCTCCAACCCTCACTCACAAGAAGAAACATAATTCCAACATCCACCTCGTCGAGATCTTATAAACTTCAATTAAATCACCCCTCACTCTTCTAAACTCTAGTAAAAACAAGCCAGCCTATTCAGTCTTTCCTCATAAGACAATCTGCTCATTCCATGTATCAAAGCACACCTCCTCTGAAGAACCTCCAATGTATGTACATCTTTCTTAATAAGGAGACCAGGACTGCACACAATATTCAAAAATGTGGCCTCACCAATATCTTGTACAATTGAAGCATAATATCTTTTATGTTCAATTCCTCTCATAATAATAAAGGATAGCATTCCATTCACCTTTGCAATCACATTCTACATTTACATTGCTAACCCTTAGTAATTCATTAGCTTTAGCTCAGTTCAGCTCATTAAAAGCTTATTGTTGGAAGTTGAGCTAGATGTTTTTGCAACTTGAAAGTCTGCTTAAATAATACTTTGCTTTTTTACTTCTTTTTGCCAAGTAAGTAGCTTCATATTTTCCAAAATTATGCTATTTTCAGCAGAGTTTTATACACACATCTGTATTGTTTTATATCCTTGTAACCATATCATCACAATATACTTTCCAATCTGGGTTTGTGTCATTGTAAGTTTAGCCACCTTGCCTTCACTCCCCTCAACTAAGTCATTGATATAATTTGTAAAAAGCTGAGAGCCAGTCTGGACATTGGCAGACATTGCATCCTGCCAATCTGAACAAAGCCCATTTTGCATAATTGCTGTGTGTTGTGAGCAAGACAATCTTTTATTCACGCGAGTATGTTACTCCGTTCACAATGAGCTCCTATCTTGTGCAACAACCTTTCATGTGGCACTTTGTCAAATGTCTTCTGGAAATCCAAATGCAGTAAGTCAGTGGACCGCCCTTTATCCACAGTTCATGTTACTTCTTTAAAGAATTCCAATAAATTGGTTGAACACGATTTCCCTTTCATAAAATGCTGACTGTTCCTGATTACATTAAGATTTTCCAAATGCACAGTTATAACTTCTTAATGATTTGATTCTGATCCCTTCCCATATCAGACATCAAGCTACCTGGACTATAATTTTCTGCCTCCTTCCCTTTAACATAGAGGGGTTATGTGTACCTTGAAGCCATATTGCACATTACCATGTCTAGTATAGATTGTTCTTTGCTTGATTCCTGAATTTATCACTCTAAGAAATTATCTTGAAAGTATTCAATGAACTCCTCATTGAGGCCACTAATTCCAATACAATTTTTTCTAATTTCCATATGGATTAAAATAATCAATGATTATTGCTGTCCCTTTATCACAGGTGCCCAATATTTCTTCTTGTCTGCTTCTTCCTACATCATGTCAGGCAGCATCTGAGGAGCAGGAAAATCGATGTTTCTGCCTGGAGTCCTTCATGAGGAAGGGCTGATGAAGGGCTCTGACCTGAAACATTGATTTTCCTGCTCCTTGGATACCACCTGACCTGCTGTGCCTTTCCAGCAACACACTCTCGACTCTGATCTCCAGCATCTGCAGTACTCACTAGCTCCTTCTTTCTACATCATGGTTACTGTTCAGGGGCTTGTGGATCACTCCCATTCATGACCCATTTCCCCTATTAAGCATCATTTCCAATCACTTCACTCACCCACTCTGCAGCCCTAACTCTTTTTCACACTAACCAAGACAAACCTCAGCCTACAGGACAGTTGCAAAAATAGAAGTTCTTGCCTCCATTCCCTCTGGGTCCCTTACCTACCTCACTTGTAGTCATGCTCTCCTGCCTTGACCACTGACCAAATAGGAAGGCCTATCTTTAGGTGTTTCCTGCTTCCAGGATGAAAATGTCCAAGTTACATGCCCCCTCCCTGATGTGCATCCATGTCTAATCTAAAGACTATATTTCTTTTGGACTATGGACTGAAAATGGAGAAAAATGGTGCTTTAAACCAAGGAAACTGTGGAACAATATGTTGCAGTTTTAAAAACAAGGAGGCTAAGCATGTGCATGTTTGTGTGTATGTGTGTGTGTGTGTGTGCATGTATGTGTGTGTGTATGTGCACGCCCGGGTGCGTATGTGCATGCGTGTGTGGATACGCATGTGTGTGCATGTGCATGCCCGTGTGTGTAGGTGCATGTGCGTATATGTGCATGTATGTGTGCATGTGCAGATGTGCGTGTCCGTGTGTGTGTGTGTGTGTGTGTGTGTGTGTGTGTGTAATTGGCTTCAGGCTTGTAAGTGAACACTGGAGTAGAAACATCCAAACTGTGAAGGAGGAAGCACCCAAATCTTTCTGTCCCTCCTAAGTGGAAAACTAACAGGAAATCTTCTATTACCAGTTCTCACTCATCATTTTCCTCTAAGTTACTTTCTGTAAATTCCCCTGCTGAAAGGCAAAGGGGAAGACCACCTCCAGTGATATTAAAAGGACAAACTTTGAATCAATGATTGAGGATCAGACAGCATCCATGGAGAAAGCGTAAGCTAAAGTTTTGAGATTAGATGACTCTTCTTCAATGCCTTCATCAGAGCTGTATGAAGAGTCATCAAGACTCGAAAGCTTGTTCTTTCTCCATTGGTGCTGCCTGACCCGCTGTGATTTCCAGCATTTGTTGTTTTCAGTACAGATTCCAGCATCTGCAGCAATTTGCTCCTCTAATGAAAGACTGAGAATTGGTGCATCCACACCTTTGTATCCTCATCAAAGAGTTGGAAGGAATAGCACTTGCCTCTTGTCTCCTTCCTTTGTGTGTTTGTATGTGTATGAGAATTTTAAGAAAGGGGTAGAGCTATAAGTTAGCAATTCATCTTCCTTTCTTATCATTGGTTAAAAACAGTTTGCTTACAATAAACAGTTATTTTCTTGTTAATGAAAAATCTGGAAAAAGTAAGTCAGAGATGTGCAATGCTCGCACCGGTAGGGATCACAGATGCCAATGAGATATTTTATTTCAGTATACCCGACTTAAAGCACCTCCTTCCCAAATGAGCTAAATTTCCTCATTGCACCAAATTTCCAAATATATTCACTTGGTCTCTGTTTCAGTCATCCTCATTTGCCCAAGACAACACAATGGTGAAATCCCTGAGGAAATCCTGCCCTCTGCTGCTTTTCTTTGGTTTGCAATTAAAAACCTTGTAAAGACTTTGCACACATTGCAAAATAAAATGGGCAGACTGTAAAATTAATGTCTGATTGGCTTTAAGTTTGTTTTGTGCTTCTGGTTTAAAAATTAGTTTCTCTCCCCCCTCCCCTTTTGGTCTTTTGCGAGGAGATATTGATCTCATCTTGTGGAATATTGTGGTACATTCTGTCTTTTTGTTAAAGAGCTTTTCTGTACCTCAAGGTGGTTAGAGGAAATTGGAAATCCCATGAAAAACTTCAAAAGGTAGAAATTTGATAAGGCATTAGAAAATGTTCAGTAACAGCAAGTACATCATAGAGAAAAAGCAAGATGAAACTCTCATTGGAGGTCTTTCTTCAGAAGATGCTGTAACAATCTAAAACTGCACTCTGTTCTTGTTATCCACTGAATTGCTACCCATATACTCACATGGCTAGAACGGGACTCCACTTTCTTTCCCATTGTCTCATCCAGTCCGGCACAGTACCCAATCATAGTTCTTTGTGCTATATAGTAGTGGTATTCACATTTTTTGATTTCTACAGGAGGTCATTGCCCCCCCCCATTCTTCACTGATAACAAAAACTGAGTGGAGTTTGAAAGAACATGCATGCTCCATATTTGTTACCTTTGTTTCATGGTTAAGAGAAAAGAAGAAGCCACCATGATCACTTAGGCATGAGGAGTTCAGGAGCCTGTTCCTGTGAATGAATATGGGGATGAATATGTCAGCAGTGCTTGTAATTGTGAATCAACAGTCCCATGCTATTGAGGCTCTGTAATGAGCAGAATGGAAGAACTAAACTAGAGATTTGTAATTAATATTCTACATGTTAGAATGTAAATAGAGTTATTGCAACTCCTAAGAGTTCTTCAACAGTCAGTCTTAGCTGAGGTGGAGACAGAGATGCAGCATACTCAGAATAGGAACAATCTGACTAAAGAGAACAGCTTCAAGACACCCAATATTCATGGCAAGCACAGTCCAGGAGTGTTGAACAATGCAGGCTAGAGTTCCTAGAAGCAACAGTCAATGATGATAAGCATTGCAAATTATAGATTCCAGATTTCTTAGATGATAAGATGTCAGAGCAAAAGTAGGTGATCAGCCCATTGAGTGCTGCTCTATTTAATGAGATAATGGCTGATTTGATAATCTTGCCTTTGATCCCTGAACTGATTTAAGATCTATTCATCTCAGTCTTGATGTACTTAGCTACCCAGCCTTCACAGATATATACTACCTTTTTAAAGAAGACATTTCTTTTAATCTCTCTACTAACTGGGTGACCTCTTACTCCGAGATCATCCCCTCTGGTCCTCAGCTCTCCCACAAGGGGAAAGAACCTTTCCACATTCATGCTGTCGAATCACTTAATGTTTCAATAAGGTAATCTCTCAATCTTCTTAATTCCAAAGAGGACAAGTCCAACCCACTCAATCTTTTATCCTTGCCTTTAGAAACTGAAACTTTACCAGATGAAGAAGATCTGATGGCTTCGAAATTGGGCTTGTACCTGAATTGTGAATGCCTATGCTGGAGTATTTACTAACAGGCAGCATGGAGTAGATATATCCATGCCGGCTACTATTTTTATTCATTCTATCTGTGGAAAAATTGGGCTGTATTTGAATTTCCAAACCATCGACATGAAATGGATCAAGGCATCAACTATACTTTCAATTAATTTTCCCACAAAGCTACTGAAAATCCAAAGTCATAAGCAGGTGGAGCAGGGAATCTGGATGCTAAGTGAACATAGCAATCAACATGGAAGGATGTGGAGGCTTTGGAGAGGGTGCAGAAGGAGTTTACCAGGATACTGCCTGAGGTAGAGAGTATGAGATGTGAAGAGAGGCTAAAAAAAATCTTGCGTTGTTTTCTCTAGAGCAGCAGAGGCTGAAGGTAGACCTGATAGAAGTCTACAAAATTATAAGGTGCATAGTTAGAGTTGATGGTCAGAATCTTTTTCCCAGCATTAATTGTCAAATGCTAGGGGACATGCGTTTAAGATGAGAGGGGAAAAGTTCAAAGGAGATGTGAGGGGCAAGTTTTGACTGAGTGTGGTGGTAGGAGTCTAGAATGAGCTGAGAGGAGTGGTGGTGGAGGTAGGTACAGTAAGGGCATTTAAGGGACTTTTAGATAAGCACATGAATAAGCTAGGAATGGAGGGGTATTGACTAAGAGCAGACAGAAAAGATTGGTTTAATTTGGCATCATGTTTGGTTTAACATCATGGGCCGAAGGGCCTGTCCCTGTGCAGTACTGCTCTATATTTCATGGTGTCTCTTTGACAAATGAGATTTAAGAATTGGGAAATAAACACTGAGCAGGCAGGTGAAGTAAAAGGGGTGGGTTCAACTGTAAACAGGTACAGAGAGTGGAGGAAAGAGAGAGAAGAAGGGTCAGATCAGAAAGGTAGAGTAAGAGAGACAGAGAAGAAAATGAGAAACAATATAATTAAAAGCTCAATACTTTCAAAATCTCCCAGAAAAATTCAAAACCTGGAAGGAGAGATTCTGAATGATTTGAAGTAAAACAAAATTTAAAAGGTAAACAGGATAAAACTGGGGAATGAAAATAATTGGACTTGTCCTCAGAAAACCAGCCTGTAATCAGTGGGCCAAATGATCTCCTTCTGTGCCCTGTTTACTTTATGTCTTAAACTAGTTACTTTTCCATGTCAGAGAGATTAATTGGTAACAGGCAGTTTGTTTTTGTAGATGTTGACAAGGATTAACTTAGAGTGGGGAGTTTAATGGTCAAATTTGTTTTCTTAAATCAAGAGGGAAAAGCAAAATGGTATTAGAATGAATTTAAGAGTGACTCTTCCTGTAAGTTTGGAATATTCTCAATTAAGTGGCTTGTAATTTCTGTACCATTTTACCTGTTATTAATTATTACTTTTATCTGTTCCACTGTTTTTACAGCAAATTCTGATCTAATTCTGTAATGCAGGCCTCTCACATCTCTGATTTTTATTGCTTACAGTTGGTAGCTGGGCTTTCTTCTGCCTACATCCTCCAGACTTCCTTCACTAAATCTCTCCACTATGCCACCTGCCTCTCCTGCCTTCAAATTGTAGCGAAAGGAACATTATTAATCTGGGGCCAATCAGGGAGCCCTGGCTGACAGGTATAAACAGGAGATTCAGCAGGGCTCCTCAGTCTGGGGACTGGCTCATAGCTGGCTGGTCACAGCCCATCTACTGTGCACATGTAAATAAAGTGTGACTTGGTGGCGGGAACAGGCCTCAGTGCAGTTATTTCATAAATGCTGCTTAAGAGTGATTTTTATTATGTAGCTTTTACCCACTTGTTTTACTTTAGCCTTATATAACTTACATATCAATAAATGAATTAGGAGCAAGAGTAGACCATTGAACCTGCTCTCCCTTTTGCTAGGATCATGGCTGAAATGATCGTGACCCCAGATCTATTTTTCTACCAATTCTCTTTGACTCCTTTATAAATCAAGACTACACCTACTGCTGCTTTAAGAATGTTAAACAATGCTGTTTCCAGCACTCTTCGGTTTCAGAGGGATTGTTTCACAATAACTTCTTTGAAGAAGTTTCGGATGGTTTGCTCCTTGAAGTGCAAGTAGTTATTCACAAATGTATCATTGGGAATGTTTCTACGTTGCCATGCAAAGTGGAACTCTTTTTCCCAGAAATGCAAATGGGAATGTTTTTGCAGGTTTGTGTCTTGAACTGTACTCCTGAACAAAGAGTACTCAAGGAGAAGAGATTTGTAAAATTAGTCCATATGTACATGGTCTCCAACAAGCTCTCTTCCGTCATAATATGTCAATGTAGAGTGAGCCTTTTAGTTTATTCCTTCATTGGGTGAGGGCATCTCTAGCAAGGCCTATCCATTGTTAGTAACTGACCTTGACCGGAGTGGTTTACCATTTCAGAGAGTAGTTAAGAGACAAACTCATTTCTGTGGGTCACACGTAGTTCAGATCAGGTAAGGACAAATCTCGAAAGGAGAATGATACAGTTCAGAAACAGCACATTCAGCCCATCATGCATGTGCTGACAGAATTGCATTAGGAAAAAATGCTGCTTCAATGTACATTAATTAATTGTGCTTTCCTCTGATATTAAATCTCACTATGAGTGTCATTTGCTGTATAATATGATATTCATCAATCTGTCACTGGTAAAGCTGCTTGCAATGGATTTATTATGTACTAGTTTACATAATAGAACCAGTGAATTTTAGAGTATAGCAGAAGGACAATGTGTCTATACCAGCTGCCAGCTAGTCCCATTCTCCAGCCCCATAAATACATTGTATTTACTGCACAGAAACAGGCTACCTGGTCTGTACCTGTGATTATCCTGCACTTGAGCCACATCCATCCTCCTTTGTGTAAATTAGCCATTGTCTTCCAGAATCACGGACTGCTTTCCCATCAGAGAGAAGTGACTGGTGATGGTTTAACCTGAAGGTCACCATTTCTTAGATGTGGAGAGAGATTGAGAGGAGAGTCCTTCTTGATAATCTCATCTCAGCTGGTGCATGAATTGAGCCACACTGTTGGCGCTAGTCTGTGTTGTAAACCAGCCATCCACCTAACTGAGCTAACTGACCCCCGTCTTCTGGTAACCCCATAAAAATATCAAATGTGCCCTCCTCCATCATCTGTTTCTCTAACTACTGCTTTAATGTATCTCTGCTATTCTCCTCAACTGTTGAATTGAATCATTTATTGTCACGTGTATTCAAAATAAATAGTGAAAAGTGTGTACCATTGCCATACATAAGCACTGTTCTCATGAAAGTAAAACAAAATTTTAAAAAAGGAAGATAACTTAAACAGAGTCCAACTTTTTCTTTTCCGCCGCTACAGTCCCTGCTCTGGGCTATCCCATCCCACACCATTCCACCACCACAGTCCCTGCTCTGGGCTATCCCATCCCACACCATTCCACCATCACAGTCCCTGCTCTGGGCTATCCCATCCCACACCATTCCACCACCACAGTCCCTGCTCTGGGCTACCTCAGCCCCCACATTCCACCATCACAGTCCCTGCTCCAGGCTACCCCAGCCCACACCATTCCACCACTACAGTCCCCTGGGATTTCCCAATTCAACCATTGTTGGCATCATCCAATCCTGCATTTTTCCATTGATTCAGAAATCTTCAAAAGGTCCAACCCTGCCACTTCAAAATATCTTTCAGCAATTCCTTCCTCATTTAGGTGCATGTGATTATTCCCCCTTTAAATGATCATTAACCATAGAATCACCTGTTCTCTATATCAGCACATCCTGGAAAGACTGTGTCTCACCACCAAATCAATCAAGTCACAAGCACTGCCCACTCGGGGCATGTAACAATAACCAAAATCCACAACAAGGAGGAGGCAAAAAGAGGTGGGGAAGCCTGGGTATCTAAATCAAAATGGAGCTGGAGGGAGAGATAAAGCAGGATTAGTGTGGTGCTGGAAAAGCACAGCAGGTCAGGCAGTATCCAAGGAGCAGGGGAAGTAACGTTTCAGGCAAAGCCATTCATCAGGAATTCCAGCATCACTTTTCCAGCACCACTTTAATCTTGATTCTGATCTCCAGCATCTGCAATACTCACTTTTGCCCGAGAGATAAGGGCACTCCACCCCCTGCAAGTGCACCCTGCTCCTTTTTATCATACTTTGCGACCAACCTGTCCAGCTGTGTGACCACACGCATCTGGAGCAGGTGGGACTTGAACCCAGGGCCTCCTGGCTCGGAGGTAGAGACTACCCCTGCACCACAATACCCTCACTGAACTCATCCCATTTTGTTTTAAGATCCGGGCACATTGTGAGTTGAGAGTTCCATTTTCTAGCCACTCTTAATTGAGTATTTCCAGTCGAAAGCAGTTTGCTTACTGAAGGGGCCACTTTCAGTGGATTTATGGTGGACTGATGTGTGCGTAATGTAAGGTGTTCCTATGAATTGACTGCCACCCAGTGGATAATAGTTACAGTGAACTGATTTAATGCTACTGTGGCTTCAATTGAAGATTAATCCCAAATCAAATTCTCCTCTTGCTACTAAAGTAGAGAACAATTATATTTATACAACACTTTTGAAACTGCAGAGACTGCAGCTCTTTTGCACAGGAAGATCCCATTAACAGCTCATGCGATGGCTGGCCGGTTCAACTATTTTGATGAGATCTAAGAAGTAAGAACAATGGTTAGACACTGAAAAGTCTTCTTATTCTTAAATAAAGAATGACATTTGATTTTTAACATTCACCTGAAAAGATAGCCAGAGCTTTGGCTTAATTGTATCATCCAGAAAGTGGACTTGCTTCAGGGTACACTGCTGTTTCAGCTTAGTTTTTGTGCTGAAAAGGTAATTAAATACTTTTGAAATGTATTGCAAGGCAATGTGGCAGCCAATTTATGCACAGCATGCTCTCATAAATAGCAAGGAACCATGACATAGGAGCAGAAATTAGACCATTCGGCCCATCAAATCTGCTCTGCCATTCAAACATGGCTCCTGAGGTTCTCAACCCCCATTCTCCCGCTTTTTCCCTGTAACCCTTGATCCCCTTGACAATCAAGAACTTATCTATCTTTGTCTTATATATACTCAATGACCTGGCCTCCACATCCTCCCGTGGCAATGAGTTCCATAGATTCATCACTCTCTGGCTGAAGAAGTTTCTCCTTATCTCTGTTCTAAAAGGTCTTCCTTTTACTCTAAGGCTACACCCTTGGGTCCTAGTCTCTCCTACTAACAGACACATCTTCCTAACATCTACTCTGTCCAGGCCGTTCAGTATTCTGTAAGTTTCAATTAGCTTCCCCCTCATCCTCCTAAACTCCATTGAGTGAAGACCCAGAGTCCTCAAACTTTCCTCAAATGTTAAGCTGTTCATTCCTGGGACCATTCTTATGAACGTCCTCTGAACATGCTCCATGGCCAGTGAGTGCATCCTTCCTTAGATATGGGGCCCAAAACTGAGCACAATACTCCAAGTGTGGTCCGACCAGAGCCTAATACAGCCTCAGAAGTACATCCCTGCTTTTATATTTAAGTCCTTTCTAAATAAATACCATCATTGCAGTTACCTTCTGAACAACTGACTCAACCTGCAAGTTTACCTTGAGAGAATCCTGGATGAGAACTCTCAAGTCCCTTTGCACTTCAGACTTCTGAATTTTCTCCCCATTTAGAAAATGTTGACTAGATAGCCTGATTTTAGTGATGGTGATGACAGAGCCCATGGGGAATTACTAATTAGTCTCCTCGTGCTGTTCGATGAATATAGGTTCCTTTGATAACAGGCAAACTTATTCATCACCTGAGTCCTTTATAAAGCAAAACCAGGGATGGTTCCGTCAACACTGTTGGTCCCAGGCTGGGACTAGTCGGTGTACGCCCTGAATAGTGGCTCCATTTTGGTGTTTATCAGTAAACGATGTTCCTTTCCAGTCGAACTTTCTGAGTTATTGCAGTGATTAAGGGATAAACATTAATGAGAACTGCCTTTTACAGTGACAGGACTAGATAGGATCCAGAGAGGGGAGATAGATCCTAGTCCATGTTGATTTTTGTCTGTGATTGAAGATGTGCAGAACAAGACCTAAGAGTATTGATCATCATCACCGAGCACAGCTGATGGGAATATTTGAATTGTGATAGTGCCATGCACTATAGGCTTCAGATGAATTTGGTTTTCGCAATTTAAAAAGAACCCTCCCTCTGTACTTCTTTCATGGGTTTTAATGACCTATAGATTGTGAGAAAACTGAGAAAGAACTTTTTAGTTTGAGGTGATGAGTAGGATTGGTTTGGCTAGCAGTTGTTGCAATGGAGTTGAATTTCAGTGCAGCAGAGATATGGGAAGGATTGGAATACATAGTGCAGTATAAATAGATCTATACATTTCCATAACACTGCTCCTAGAATGTCCAAAAATGTATCTCACATTCACTTAATGACTATGAGTGCTTTTACATTTCTTCTCATGATTAGAATGACCCCAATAAGGTTCCACTTCTAGTCCCACCTGGTTTAGTTGGATATCCAGGATGACCGAGAAAGGAAAGGTTCCCAGAGACGATAACAATCAGGGAAAATGCCTCCTAAATAACTCATATTTCTCAGCCTGCACTTCGCTCAGAACCAGCTCAACCAGTGGTTGTGTTGGTAACTTGATGCTCTTCGGTGAACCGTGTTTATCACTGTCATTTATTCTGGAGTTTCTGCTAAACTGGGGAGGTGATGGTATTGGTATTATTGCTGGACTGTTAATCCAGAGACCCAGGTAATGTTTCGCTGGACTCAGGTTCAAATCCCACCATGGCAGATGATGGAATTTGAATTCAATGAAAAATCTGGAATTATGATGTCTGTGACTCATTATCAAGAAGAACCCATCTGGTTCACTAATGTCCTTGAGAGAAGTGAGCTTCCATCCTTACCTGGTCTGGCCTACGAGTGACTCCAGACCCGCAGTAATGTGGTTGACTCTGAACTGTCCACTGCGCAATTAGGGATGGGCAATAAATGCTGGCCTGGCCAGTGACACCCTCACTCCGTGAATGAATTTTAAAAATGCTGAGTATAGATTTGCGATCGTGTTTATGGTTGAGGTGGCTTTTAGGTCACTTCAGAGGATATCAAAGGGATAATGAGTTTCCCCCAAAGTGACACCAGTTGTTAAGCATGACTTTGTTGTCCTGGGTTATCAGCATGCTCCAAATCTGTTCCCTTTCAGGCTCTTTTTAACAAGTCATGCTGCTGCTGCTGCTGCTCCACACTGAACACAGCCCTGCTCGAAGTCCCTCTGTCAGCATTTTGGGGCAGCTTTGTATAAGATGTCCGACAGGATAGGTTGAGGTAGTAGGGCTATAAATGATTACTGCCTAATAGCATTCCTTATTGGTTCTGGGCTTGTGTCTGCCTGAGGACATCCTTCCCTAAATCCCAGGGCAATTAGGCACCGCATCAAGAAAAATCAGCCTTCGAGCTTCAAACACTTAATATGGGTCTGAGTAAACCAGTTGTGTTATTGTAACAGTTTGGTGATTTCTATAGGATTTGCTTTCTGATGAAGCTCCAACAAATAAAAATGGGATAAGTAGAGGCTAATGAAGATTAAAGCACAGTCTGTGGAATAACTTACCCGACACTCTACCTTACTAACAGTAAGAAACATGTAGCATTAATCAAAGTGTGATACAAATGCACAGCTCAAAGGTCAGAGGAAACAGACTTCTGTTGATTTGCAAAAGAATGAGAAGCTACAATTAAAGAATTTCAGGACATCTATCTTAACATGAACCTGACTTGCTGTGGTATATGTTACACTGATTAACATGCAGAAAACCACAAACTTCATCATGTTGCTGTGTGTGGGCACTATAAGCTAATTGAGTCAGCTAATTAATGACATTAAGTAACACTAAAATAATTCTCTGGAGAAGGATCACGTGGTGTCTACCAACTCCCTTGAGCTGTTCAGGGAAAGGTGGGCACTGCAGGGAGTGGAGTGCTTTATTTCCTCCTCCAACTCTATTTTGATTTAATTGCTGCCCTCCTCTTCACTGTTTGCTCACGCAGCATTGTCCTCTAAGAAGGGCACTGCTTGTCACTGGCCACTCTTCCTGGTGGTGGAAATTGAATAAAGAATTGTACACCTGTTATCTTTCACTGTGTCTCACACCTGCACATGGGTGCTGGGGAAAATATAAACCCTACCACAGTTAGGCGGTAGTGTGGGGGTAAGAAAGAAAATATATATATAATATATATATATAAATAACCAGAAGATTTAGCGTCCCCTTAGTTTAGGAGACTGACTCTGTTAAAAAGAACACTAAAAAGATGACAGCGGCATGGCAGTTGTGAAAAGTTTCTTTTCTCTGTCAGTCATCCATGAATCTGTTCGGGTTCAGAACTGAAGTTTTAGGATTCAATTTAACTTTGATTGTAAGACCAAAGTCAATTACAATTATCAACAGCATCTCAGAGAGCCCATTTAAAAGTTTACTAGTCGTAATTAGTTACACTGAGCATGGTGGCTCAGTGGTTAGCATTGCTGCCTCACAGCACCAGGGTCCCAGGTTCAGTTCCAGCCTTGGGTGACTATGTGGAGTTTGCGCATTCTCCCCGTGTCTGCGTGCATTTCCTTTGGAATAATGGCCTGTTTCCACACTGTAGGGAATCTAAGTACAAGATGAATAATACTAATGGTCTTTAGTTGTTCTGCTTTTGTTGTTTGGCTGGGCACTGCTCTATTTTCTGTTCCTTCTATTGACTGAAGTTCTCTTTGCTTCTTCAGTCTTCCTTCTTGTGCATTAAAAGTAATCACTTTTAACCCTTGCTCACCACTGCCCTGGGGCATAATCAGAGACACACTGAACTATAATTTGCTTATTAGTGCATGAAATTCCTTGAGCAGTTCATGGTCAATCTTGGATTGGCTACGTAGTATCCTCTCAGTTTCTGTCTGGTTTCTTTAAAAGTGCTGGTCATTTTAGCGATCACAGCAATTTGTGCACCAGTCATTGAGGTATCAAATGATACAACCTACCTTTGACTATCACAATCCAAGTTTGTTGTACAAATTCACTTTATTGCACTTGGAAATTTACTACAGTGTTCACTTTAGAGTTGGGCATTTGCTATCGTATGGAATAGTTGATGGGAACAATACAGGTACACTTAGAGGGAGGCTGGAGGAGCCCATGAGAGAGAAAGTTAAAAATCACTCAACACCAGGTTATAGCCCAACAGGTTTATTTGCAAGCACTAGCGTTTGGAGTTCTGCTCCTTCGTCAGCGACCTGATGAAGGAGCGGCACTCTGAAAGCTAGTGCTTGCAAATAAACCTGTTGGACTACAACCTGGTATTGTGTGATTTTTAACTTAGTCCACCTAGTCCAACACCGGCACCTCCACATCATGATAGAGAAAGACATAGAAGGTTAGAAGGATGGAGTGAGAGAATTGATGGGCAGAAGTTTCATATGGAACATAAACACTAAGACAGGCATGTTGAACAAACTGAACTCTTTTTATGCTGTAAATTCTACTAAATATATAATCACAGATTAATGCTTCTATTCTAATTATTGGAATGTTATAGAGCATGCAGAATATATACATGCACAGTATATTTTCAAAATGATTTTGATGTTGCTTTGTAACTTCCTTCTGCTAATTTATTCTGAATTTTGAATCTGAGCCAGATTTTGGAAAGTATCTTTAATTTTTAAAACTTGTTTTATCTTTACCAGGATATTAATATGTCAGCAACGATGTTTGAGATGGCGTTAATTGATGCTATAAGTGATTTTAGCGAACAAAGAGGCAAGGCTTTTGGTTTCTATACTTGTTAGAATGGCATAGTTTCAAAATATCATTACAGCACATTGTAATAAAGATGTCTAAATAATGACAGTCATTGTAGTGATTGGAACCAGGTGGATCTCATTGACTACAGGATCCTAGATTGGGATTGTTAACCCGGGCCATTCAGGAGCCCTGGCTGACATAGTGGCTCTTGTGGTGCAGAGGTAGAGGCCCTACTGCTGGACCAAGAGGCCCAGGTTCAAGTCCCAAATGCCCCAGAGGTGTGTAACAACAGCTCTGAACAGGTTGGTAAGAAAACAGATAATGTAAAAAAATATAAACAGGGGATTTAGAATCTCCTCAATTCAGCGAACTGACTCTGAGCGGCTGGCTACAGCCAGACTGCTGTGCACAAGTAAATAAAGAGTGACTGGGTGATGGGATCCCAGCATCTGTGCAGTTACTTCAGTCATGAACAATTATTCTTATTTCTGGAATGCTACCTAAATTCTTACAATGCAGTACTCTTGCAATGACCCCATATACTCCACGACTAGCAAGCCTCCCACTATCGTTCAACTTGACCTAATCCAAAACACAGCAACCTTAATCCTAACTCAGACCCAAATCCTGTTCATCCCCTGCCTGCTGACTCACATTGCAGTTTATGATCTTTATTCATATGTTGCTGATCTCCAGAGCCACCTTCTCCCCTATAATTCTCCTCAGCATTCCTCTACTCTTGGCCTTTCATGCATCGCTTGCCCCTCACTGTTGCCAGTTGTACTTCCAGCCACTCAGGTGCTAAGCACTGAATTCCCTCCCTTAACCCTTTTCTCTCTCCATTCACTCTATATACCCTTCTTTGCAGTTACTTCATTAGCCAAGCTTTTGGCCATTGACCGAGCATCTCCTTATGAGTCTAGAATTAGGTTTTGCCTGATAATACTGTGCACGCAGGAACAGCAGTAGGCCATTCAACCCATCTCAATTTCACATTCCTTCTTGTCCTTAAGTTCCATAAACAATTTTATTTGTATCTGGAACCTCAATGATTGCACCTCCATAGCACTCTGTGGCCGAGAATTCCAAAGATTTACTACCGTCTTAGTGAAAAAAATTCCTCTTCATTACAATCCTAAATGGATTGCCCTTTATCCTGAGATAATGTCCTTAGGTTCTAGAGTTTTATGAAAGGATTGCCTTGTGAAATTTCACTATGTTAGAATTATTATATAAATGAAGATATCTGGTATTAATACGCTCTACAATTTCAATAGCTAAATAACAGTATTAACAAAATTGCAGTCATGATTTTGTTGAAAATATTAATGTAAGTCTACTGCTTAGATGAAATATGTAATTATTAAAACTTAAAATTGTTTCTGTTTCTGCTAGACCAAATGTTGAATGACAAGGATCTGCAGAATCAGAGTGAAATGATCGAACTTTCCCCAAAGATTTTCAAGACTTTGGTCAAATTATTAAGGGACACTGCTGTGGAGAAGCCAAGCAGTACTGTGGGAATTGCTGTCGTGGAGAAAGATAGAGATGGAATAAAAATGAATTCTGCTGGACTTTCTAACATTAACAGCATGTTGGAGACGATATATCATGAAGCAGAGATGCTGAAAGTCGTGAATAATGAAACTTTGGCTCCTCTGCTCCTGGAAGACATCGCGACAGTATCATCCGTCAGAAAGACCCAGCCAACAAGTAAGGAAAACATAGTTGCAAGTATGTCACAGGCCGAGAGTGAGAATCTTACAAAACAAGTTGTGATGGAGAATGTTTCTGAAAGTAATGCCTCCGTTGGGGAATCTGGAACCAAATTCTTACCTGCCCAGGTAGCAAAAGTGATTCATCAGCTTTTACAAAATGCTTCATTAGCTGAGAAAGTGGAAATGATAAATACACATTATCTGTATGGACAGGGGCAGAGGTTTTCTAAACTTTTTGCAAAGCTGAACGAAGTGATAGCTATCGCACCGAAAATGCTCACAGTGGACAGAAAGGAGGACCTTTTGATGAGCGAGAGAATCTTACTGAAGATTCTTAACCTCAGCAACAGTGCTCTTCAAGATCTGAAGGGTCAACTCTCAGGAGATGTGGCTGGTAATGCTGGACCAGACAAATCATCTTCAATGAGAAATGAATTAAGTGAGCAAAATTCTAAATGGAAAGAATTTAACCAAATTAATCACTTTGTGCAAATGTTTTATAAGCTGGAGGAAAACCTTTCCAGTCTGAAGCTGATCTTGGAATCTCTCAGTAAAGGGAAAAAGCAGGAATTTGAATTGGCTCAGCAACTTTTGGATCAGTCACTGAAACTGGTTACTCAGCTGGAGCAAATCCCATGGCTGAAAGGGAAAAATGCTTTCATTGATTTTGAATTAGAGGCTTTAAGGGACTTTGCAGGGGTATTGTCAGATGCAGAATTTACGCAGCAGAAGCCATCAGTACGATCAAATTTAATGTACAAACGTAAAAATGTTATATCAAATTAAACAACTGGGGCTATCTGAAATTATAATCCGCTGCTGCAAAAGGAGATAATCAGTACTTGAAATGAATGATAATTGAGTATTTTTAAAAATGAATTATATGTGTACAATTATCTGCTCATTCTATTTGGAGGCCAGGTCAAAATATAACATGTTTAAAGTGTTTTTGATCTAATCTGAATAACTAAATTAAAATATTCATTTCAGCTGAAGCATTAAAGTTCTGATGTGGACATGACACATGTTTTGTGCATTTATTTTTAAAATAAATATTATTATTTGAAAAGAGAGAGGGCACCTGATAAAAAAGCTTGCTGTACTTTGTGGAGGACTCACGATCATTAACTTCTCGTGGAGACATCATGGAGTAGAACTGAGCCACAGTTGAGATTTTTGTCTTTACTGTTTGCTTGAAATTGGCCTTCCGCAAAAAAATACTGTGCTGGAAAAAAAACAATTCTTAAACATCATAATTGTACCAGCCTCCACCACTCCCTTTGACAGCTTGTTCCAAACACGCACCACCCTCAATATGAAAAAGTTACCCCTCAGTTTCCTTTTAAATCCTTTCCCTTCTCTTCTTAAACCTATGCCCTCTAGTTGTGGACTCCCTGACCCTTGGCTATTCACCCTATCCATGCCTCTCATGATTTTATAAACCTTTATAAGGTCAACCTCTGATGCTCCAGGGAAAATAGTTCCAGCCTATTCACCTTCTCCCTACAGCTCAAACCCTCCAGTCCAGGCATCATCCTAGTAAATCTTTTCTGCGCCCTCTCAAGTTTTACATCATTTGTATAGCAAGAAGATTACCAGGCATCTGGATGTGTACATGAATAGGAAGGGTTTAGGTTTAGGTTCCAAAGATATGGACCAAATGTTGGCAAATGGGATTAGATCAGTTTAGGACATCTGGTCAGCATGGACGAGTTGGAGTGAAAGGTCTGTTTCTGTGTTCTATGATGCTCCAAGTTTCTGCTAATAGCTCCCACTTGTGGACTTTTGAAGGAGCCTTTAAAAAGGAAGCTGGGACGCTTGGACATGTACTAACAATCAAATTATGAGCAGGACTAGACCAATTAGCCCTTGAACCTGCTTCGCCATTCAATAAGGTCATGGCTGATCTAATTACTACCCATTCCTGCTCAGCTCCAAAAACCTCTCAGACTCTTTGGTTATTAGTAATCTATTGGCCTCTGCCTTAAAATTGAAAAGAAAGAGGGCACCTGATAAAAAAGCTTGCTGTAGTTTGTGGAGGACTCACGACAACTGGTATGCTGCCTTCTTGAGGAAGAATGTTCCAAACACTCTTAACCTTCTTTGAGGGATAATCTCTCCTCATCCTTATTTTAAATGGGTAACCTCTTATTTGTATACAGTTACCCCTAGTTCTTTTTTTTATTATTGTCACATGTGCCCAGTTACAGTGAAAAGCTTAGTTTTGTGTACTGTAGAGACAGATCATACCATACAAAGTGCATTAGAACAATAGGGCAGAGCGAGGAATACAGTGTGACAGCTGCAGGGAAGGTGCACAAAGAGTGAGATCAACATTAAATTTGAAATTTGAGAGGCCCATTTACAAGTCTAATAGCAGTGGAGAAGAAACTTCTCTTGAACCTGTTGGTACAAGGCAGGCTGGGAGGTGAGAGTTGGTATGAGCTATGACTAGCCTCTCTAAACATTTCATAATTAAGGAAGTCAGAGCCACCAGGTGATAGTCATTGAGGCGCTCTGCATGAGTTTTCTTTGGTACTGGGATGATGGTTGTCTTCTTGAAGCAGGTGGGCACTTCAAATTGTAGTAAGATGTGATTAAAGAGGCCAGCGAATACTCTGGCCAGCAGGACTGCACGGGATCTGAGTGCATGGCTGGGGACTCCATCTGAGCCAATCACTTTCCATGGGTTCACTCTCAAAAAGACCGATCTGACACCTGCAGTGGTGACTGAGGGAACAGGTATAGCCAAGGCTGTCGAGGCAGGAGACACCGTTTCACTGAGCTTCTGTTTGAATCTATTCCAGGTTCTTCCACAGGTGAAAACATCCTTTCCACATCCAAGGGCACCGACGTATAACTTAAGGAAGTCTTTGAATGCAATGTGTTTTAATTTTCTGAGAAACAGACCACGACATCACTGTGACTGCCAAATTGATAGCGTATCTTTTGAAAGTCATTTTCTGTCATCTAAAACCATGTTAATCACAGGTCGGTGACTGACAATGTGATTACAAGTTCTTAATTTTTGTGATAAACCCATTTTCTGCTCTATTAATCAAACATGTTCTACTCATAGATAGATCAAGTAATACTTTTAAGTCAAGTTTTAAAAAAGAACTAATTGTGTTTTAAAAGGATATGGAGCAACTTCAGCACTGAAAATTTAAACTAATTTCAAAATGCTGCTTGATTGCATTAGGTCACGGCAGAACTTCTGTTCGATAACATGAAGTGATTTTTACTGGAAACTGATGTGAGGAAGTCTTTTTTGGAAGGTGCAATTTTATTCTCAATTTGCACCCAATTCTGTCTGTAATGGAAACTCTTTCCTGGGTTTGAGAGTCTCTATTTGTGCCATTGACATCAGAGCTCATAGCTCAATCCACACCATATTCTGCCACACACACAAGAGACATCAGTTGCAATGCATGCTTGTGTAATCTCAGGCAGCAAACCCAAATCAACTATTTTATGTTCCCTTATGTGAAAAAGGATGGGAAGAGGATTGTAACTGCGATTTGATTTAGATGTTGGCGGTCTCCTGCATCTTATTTCTCTGGGAGGTCCAACAATATTTTGTTCCAATCAGGGAGTTACTGGGCAGCATTGGGGTTACCTTCTGATTGAGCTCCAAGGACATCTGACATCGTACATTGGAAAGTTTCTAGCCCATCAGAGGCTGGCAGCTTGGAGACAGTGAGGACTGCAGGTGCTGGAAGCCAGAGCCAGACATGGAGCTGGAAAAGCACAGCAGGTCAGGCAGCATCCGAGGTGTAGGAAAGTCAATGTTTTGGGCCTAAATCCTTCGTCAGGACCCTGCCAGCTGGCAGCTCTCCATTTTTAGTGGTGTCACCAGGAGTGATGACCACTACTAGGGCATGACTTCATCTTGGATGGTCCATGGATCCCACGATCAACACCAGTGAGGGTTGGATGTGTTCTTGAGGGGATCCCTGTGTGGGAGGATGTGTATCGGATGCAAGGGCGAGCAGGTAAATAGAATCCTGCAGGATCTCCCGTTCTCAATGCTGGGTCCTTTGATCTCCTGAGCTCTGCCTTCAATGGGCACCTCCTTATTTTTAAACAGGATTCTCCCACAAAAGAAAACATTCATTCCACATTCTCCCAGTCAAACCCACCTGAGGATCTCTGTCCTACCAAGCAGGCACTGGCAAACTAGATGATATTTGCAGTTTTGGTCCCTTATTTAAGGAAAGATATCAGAGAACATTCATTCGGATGATCTCTAATATGGAGGTGTTGTCTTATGAGCAAAAGTGAAATTGTTGGGACTCACTGGAGTTTAGAAGAATGAAAGGTGATCTCATTGAAACATATAGGATTCTTGAAGGGCTTGGCAGGGTCAATACTAAAACAGTGTTTCCCTCATGGGACAATCAAGAACTAAAAAGCAATGTCTCAGAATAATGGGGCATCATTATAAGACTGAGATGAGGAGGAATTGCCTCTGTTGGGGGGTTGTGAGCCTTCAGAACTCCTTTCCCTAGAGAACCGTTGGGTCAGCTTCCTTGTGTATATTTTAAAGCTGACATGGAGAGATTCTTGATCCTTTCGGGGAATCAAGGGTATGGGAAGTAAGCAGAAAATGGAATGGATGTGAGGAACGTCGGATCAGACATGAACCTTTTGAATGGTGGAATAGTTTTGAGGGGCTGAATAACCTATTCCAGTTCCTGTTTCTTGTGGTCTTATGGTTTACTAGGTAGTCCCACTACCTGGCAATGGCTGGACAAGGCTCTTCAGTGGTCATTGGAGCCTCAGTTGGCTATGCACAGCAAGGCCATGGCAAACCCTCCCTCCTTGGATTTGACCAGAAGGAGATGGAAAGGCAGCAGGATCTCCACTTTGCACCCTCCCACTTGACCACATGACACCCTTCCCCTCCTCACATTAGAACATGCCCAAGGACCATAAGACCATAAGACATAGGAGTGGAAGTAAGGCCATTCAGCCCATCGAGTCCACTCCGCCATTCAATCATGGCTGATGGGCATTTCAGGAAGAAGCATAAATTCTGCTGGCATCAGCCTGGCTTTTAAATGGAAATGTCTCCAATGTTAGCAAGACACAAATGGGTCCAATCACACTGTGTGATATGCCTTTGCATACCTTTAATGTGGTTAATACATTTACCCATTCAGGGTTGATGCTTTTATTAAAATAACAGATAGGAAATGCCACCATGAAGTGTTGTCACATCGGTCATTAATATAACCTAAGTCTGACCTTTTGCGCATTTCCTGATTTTGATTGTTCCACCTTTGGTGGCTGTGTTTGAGTTGCCCGAACCAAAAGTTCTGGATTGCCCTCCTTAAACCTATCCAGACCTTTCGGTTGTTTGTCCTAATCCCTCTTTATGTGGCTCCGTGTCAAAGTTTGTTTAATAACTCTCCAATGAAGTGCATCCAGATGTTTCACTAATTAAACACACTGTGCAAAGGCAAGCTGAATGGTGAGACTACGCTTGTGGCATGAGTATTTGAGAGATGCAGAGGTGAAGTATTTCTTGTGGAACATCCAATCTCTGACTCCTTCCTGGACCTACACTGCTGATAATGTCAGTCCAGTTAATCTCCTGGCCCGTGCTGAGCCTCAGGATGTCAACGGCTAAAAGTGCAGGGAAGGGTTTTTATTTCGCTCTTTTTTTAAACCTGAGATAAGCAGTGACAGACATCAGTATGCTACTTGTAGATCAAAACCTGGATGTGAGCCAGGCCTTGCTGTAGGCTGGAAGGAGCAGCTTCAATATCTGTGTAAAGAGCTGTATAAGTGGAAACCAACATTACCTTATGACAGAGAAATGCAGGGAGAAGCTCAAGATTGTTGGGCTGAGATGCCAGCTCTGAAGAATCCCTGCAGTAATGCTCAGCATCTGCAGTGATGTCCAAAACCATGGGGTTTTAACACCTCCCACTCCCAGGTTTTGTTCAGTGCTGATGAAATGGCATTAATAAAAAACATTAACCCTGTTTCTCTCTCCACAGATGCTGCCTGAACTGCTCAGCATTTCCAACAATTTCTGTTCTAATTTCTGATTTCTAGCTTCTACAACATTTTACTTTTGCATTGTTGAGTTTTCTGTGTGCAATTTAGCTGCCCATGCTTCCAGCATTTCCAGCTCTACCAATTGGCTGCAGTTTGTTTTTGGACACCTTAAGGTTTCGGAAGGCGTTATATAAATGCAGGTCCTTCAATAACCACTTGAAGGATTTAATTGAGAATAAATTGTCAGCGCCATCTGTTCCCTAATGAATCTTTTCATAAGGAGAGAAAAAGAGAAAATTCAAGATCTGTCCTAAAGTTGAGGAAATAATTGTGTTTCCTGAATTTGCAACCTGGAAACATCTCATTGGTTATTTGGTGACACTGTTCCCGCTTCAATTAGATTTTACGTTTTAGAAATTAGGCTTTCTGGAACCAATTAAAACTATAAATGTTTTCAGGAGCAGAAGTATTTGATTAGAAGCTTCATTAATATTCAGCTTTATGTATGGAATTAGTTATGCGTCATCTGAAAGTGGAACCACTTCAAGAGGTGGAACTGGGAATAGGTTGTCAACTGCACATGCTCCCCGATGAATTGTCCAAGATCCTTTAATCCACAGATGAACACGCAAAACCATCACAAATCAGAGTGAAGACGTCGCAGGAAAACCTTGTGTTCCACCAGGAAGACACATCAGACAATTTCGTACTCAGATGAATCTGTTGTACACAACAGGGGAAAATAAATCAATCGATAGAAATACTTTAAACAGAATTCCTGCAAGATGCTCGGGAAGGTGACTGTAGTTCCTCTGACATGGCCATGAGTAATGACAGGTAAATCGGTTTTTGAAGTTTTCTTTTAAGGTATCCAGCTATATGCAATGTGTAAGGATCTGATTTAATGCATTGATGTTGACTTAGTGATGTATGATATCTACTTTTTTGTTAAAAAAATGATTTGTAGGCTATCTCCAATTTTCTCCCCCATCGACATTGAAGATGATTGCTCATCATGTTGGGCTACCGTCCCATAAAACCCTGTGGTTCCTCACGCAGTGAGCTATTCTCCCTCACTGAAACAGACAGACTGACAGCCAAGAAGGCTGTTGAGTAATGGAAGGGATTAGGGGTTAAATCTGATCCTGTTCTAACTTGACATCTATGTTCCAGCGACAGTAACTGGATAACAGTTAGGAGTGGAAAACCAAGCCAAATTTTCCCTACAGCATTCCAACCCCTGCTGTTTGAGACCGATTAATTCAGATATATCATGGATTGAGTGTCTCATCTTCCTGTTTTTAGTATCATGCTATTTAATAAAATTAGTAATAAACATTTTTGCACTACGTTACAGTCAACCAAATTCCTTCTCGTTTATTCTCATTGCATGGAATTCCAAAACAAAATCCCATTCACATCCTATAGAAGAAAAACTGAAAGAACTGCAGATGCTGTAAATCAGAAACAAAAATAGAAATTGCTGGAAAAGGTCGAGCAGCATCATTTGGAGAGAAATCAGAGTTAATGTTTCGAGTCAAGTGACCGTTCCTCAGTACTGAGGTTCTGAGAAGGGGTTACTGGACCAGAAATGTTAACTCTGATTTCTCTCCACTGATGCTGTCAAACTGGCTAAGTATTTTGAGTAATTTCTATTTTTGTTTCACATGCTGTAAAATACCAATTCTACTGATGAACATGAGGAGCACTTCAGACTTATTTTATTGTTACTCAGTCTGTTTGGCCATGTTCTGGCGTGCACTTCCTGAAGTGGGGTTTGAACACTGGCCTTCTAGCACAGAGGCACTATCACTACACCCCAAGATCTTTTGTTCAGACAGATTCTTTCTGTTTAATTCGTTTAAAGGTTTTGAATAGAAATGGCAGTGTTAATTGTGCATTCATCGAAATGTTTAATTATGTTCTGGTGGTGGGCCTAAATTGTGGGTTTATATAGGGGTCTTGTGGTAGTGTCACTACCTGTGATCCAGGAAGCCTGGGTTCAAGTCCCAACCTGCACCAGAGGTGTATAACAACATCTCTGAACAGGTTGATTAAAATATCTTCAGTGCTACATATATAATATACACATATAACTGCAGGTTGAAACTTTGTAGGTTAATGCTCATATACTTCTCTGTAAATACAGTTTGGAAGCGAACAAAGGCTTGGTGTTGGTTCTGTGTTTGACCATCTTGTTATCTACATCATGAGGGGCCGTGCATTTCTGATCTTTGTCATTTAGTTGTTTGTTTACCAGTGCAACATAATGTAGGAATAAAGATTTTCTGTAGGAACGGTATTTGCTGATCCATTTCTTGTGCCCCCTCCCTAGTGTGGGTTTTTCAGTCCCCTGGCTGTGGTGGGTTCTGGAACCAGGGAACACAGTGTGAGAATAAAAGATAAGCCATTTAGGACTGAGATAAGGAAGAATATTTTCACTCAGAGAATGGTGATCTTTAGAATTCTCTACCCCAGATGGGCTGTGATATTCAAGACAGAGATTGGTAGATATCTAGATATTAACAATAGCAAAGGACATGTGGGTAGACAGGAAAATGTGTGTGCTAAAAGATCAGCCATGATCAGGCTGAGTGGTGGAGCAGAACTCAAGGGGCTGAATGGCCTCCTCCTGCTCCTGTTTCCTATGTTCCTATGACATCACATCATGAACAGCAAGTGATACTCCTAACCCTTAGCTTGATAATCGGATAAGACTTTGTAGTTTTTCACCAGCACTGTATGTAGTAGCTGGTTTTGAGTGGCAATTTCTGTATTTTTGTCATAGAAGGTCAAGTAAGGGGGACTGAATAATTGAAACCGGCTAATAGCGTTTGGAATTCTGATTCAGGTGGGATAAATATTCAAGTTTTTTTTCCCCTTACATTGGACAGTATTGAACTCATGCCAGGCGTGTGCCTGTGATTGAAGGGATTTTGGAACAAGCTCTGAACTGGTCTGTTTTTCACTCACTCTACGAAATGGAAATACACTTGCAATGTATAATTTCTACTTCCTTAAACCTGCAGTCATGCAGAGCTTACATCTTGGCTTGCAAACATTCCCGGTATGCAAAAACAAAGGGGGAGTAGCTGCAGTGCACAACTGAAAGAACGAATACACAATTCTCATCAGAGAGTGTTATGGACCAGAGCAGATCCCCTGAAAATATTTTAAGGCAGTAGCCCAGATCCTACCTTCTTATTTTAAAGGAAAACGTACAGTGTCTGTTGCTGATGCAATGTGACTGGTCAAACTACTCGACGTTAAGTAGAGCACAATTTACTTAAACACTATGGTTAAATATAACCAAAGAAAGAGGAATTTAGAATATCAACTCTACTGGAAAACTTTACAGTAAATATTACTATTTACCAGTTCCAATATAGCAACATCCCAGAAACATCCCTTGGCAAAAAAAGAATGTTCGGAAACAGCTTTTTAAATGCAGTTTTCCACTCCAGGAGGACAAAACATCAAGAGAAATTAGCAGCCAGGAGATATTCACTGAAGCTTCCAACCCAGATGAGACCCCAATATCTTTTGATGAGAACACCAAAACCCAGATTTCCTGATCTGTGAGAACTGGACAGGCTGCATTAAAAAGAAACACCCAAGGCCTCCCAAGCTGTTTAATCAAGTGGTCTTCAGTAACCAGCTCACTATCACTTGTTCAATCTCTCTCTTGAAAGAAATCAGGACAAATTTAAATCACAACAGACTGTTCATTTGTAACATTGGTCTGAGATTCCATAAATCCCGCCTTTTTACAATAGACTGGTTGATACTAAGCTATAGATGTGGTTGATGTGTGATTTATCATATTCGTACCTGTCTTCATGGGTTGAATTGCCAGAATGGGCTTCGTCCTGTCAAGGTATTCTCAATGCATTCTTGATTTAATTCTTCCCTTTACTTGACATTTGGTTAATTTTAAAATAATACCCAGACAATATATGGTCTTGAAGAGCTAGCAGAATTTCTAATGAGATAAGCTAAACAAGTCGAGTGTAAATATGTGTAAAACGCAGACGAAGACCACCATTGATTCCCTGGCCCTGAAAACACTGCATTTGGAAATGCTGATCTTCCCCCATGAGTTCTCCACATTCTAGCCACCTTCCCCTGCCTCACCCACACTTTGCAATTTCCTCCAGCCCTTCATGAGCTGTGCTTTTCTGATGGTCATTTGTACCGGCCTCCACATCCCCTCCCACTGCCGTGTAATTGACCAGCATTTGGACATTCCACCTTCTGACTCAACTCTTGGGAACTCAATCTAAATATATGATTGCTTCTCTCTTCTTCAGCCCCATTTGAAATCTGCCTCCTCAGTGAACTTCTATGCAGTCACTTCCCAGCATTCCTCCTGGACCTGTCCCTCATCATCTCTGTGAGGTGTGTCTGCTAAATGCACAATATAAGAGATATTTTGGCTGTTAGATATGTACAGCATCCCCCCCCCCCCACCCACCCACACCCCCGGCCAGCCATAGCCCAGCTGAGAGGGTGGCCTGAGTATGATCTCCTGGACCTTTCTGATATGGCACTGTACAGGGCAACCCCCATATCCATGGAATCATTTTCTGTGGTTTCATTCACCCGTGGTTCCCGTGGCCCGAACATATAAAAGGGAATGTTCCAGAACCAGGGAACAGGAGGCTGCTGGGAAGGTACCTTTTCCATTTAAATGCATGGTTCACTCCTTTCCACGGTTTCTGGAACGTATCCCCCGTGGGTATGATGAGTTTAGGTCATAACTTCCCCACTGACATTCCCCTTAGTGAATTCACCCACACTCAAAACACTCCTGAACATTTGAGCTTGCTGCCTGTCACCTCTCCTTGATGAAGGACTTTTGCTCGAAATGCCGATTTTCCTGCTCCTCGGATGCTGTGCTTTTCCAGCACCATTCTAATCCTGAGCTCTCCTTGAACTCTGAGAGCTCACTGGATAGGAAATTGCAGGATTAGTTAGTTGGTGCCACCTTGCCAAATGTTTTGGAATGTCTACCAGTTGTTCAAAAGACTGTCAATGACAACATTCTTCCTTTGATATAGTGACCCAGAAACTGTACTTAATAATTTTGTCCTTATGAAGTAATGCCAAATAGCTGGGGATTAATGATTTTGTGTAGCTTTATTTTGGTTTTTAATTAGCTACTCAATCCTAATTAACAAGTCATCTGGGAAAGAAAGCTCACTTAATCTGTTTCTTTATTCCAACACTAAATCATGGAGGCAGCAACTCAGTAAAAGCAGCAAGTTGTAACTTGGAGTGACACAGATCTACTGAGAGAATCCAGGAATACAAGTGAAACCAGAGATTTAGGTAACAGCGCACACACTTGTTAAAACACCCAGGAAATACAAGTTTTGTTTAAAGAAGCAAATAAACCTTTTATCCTTTTGTCCAGTTTCTTTCTTTTCCTGATTGTATTGACCATTGTGAGTCTTGAGTCCAACCCAGATAACAACTCGAAAAAATATCTTTGTGAAAGTTAATAAAACTGGCGAATAACACAGATGGGCCTGATTCATACATATTCTTCAATACAGTAGGACCAGTACATTTATGTCCAAGTATTATTTTAAAAAAATATTATTCTTCCCTCTGGGGCATGTTCACATACACAGGTCAGTATGTATTACCCATCCTGAATTGGATTAGCTATTATACGTAGGCCAGACCAGGTGAGGATGGCAGTTTTCTTCCTAAAGGACATGGGTGAACCAGATGGGTTTTTCCTGACAGGATTAATCAGGATTGAGTAGCTAATTAAAAACCAAAATAAAAATAAAATACAAACTAAAATAGAAATGACCATGGCGGAAAGGTGATCAAAATGAAGGGAGCATCAAGGGTTGGATTTCTTATGGATTCTGACACAAAACAACTTCATATCACAAAGTAAAATTGGGCTAATCAATGTGGTAGGTCTCTGACAATGTTAATATTCTACATAGGCCTCCTCCTAATTCCTCTTTGATTCATTCTCCCTTTTGTGTTTATATAGCTCACCTTTGAATATATGAACGCTGTTATTGTCAATCATTTACTCCCTCTTGTGAGAGCGAATTTCACATTCTCACCATTTCTTGGGTGAAGATCCTTCCCTTGTATTCCCTCATGGATTAATCCACGAGTATCCTATATTTATGGCTCCCTGTTCTGGTCTCACCTACCATTGATAACTTCTCCTCAATGTCTACCACATCATAATTACTTCATAATTTCGGAGACCTCAATCTCGTCTCCTCTCAATCTAATCTAGCAGAAAGGGACCCAGCCTGTTCATTCTTTGTCCTCTCAGTTCTTACTGGATGCTGTGGCCATTACTCATAGGAACAGAAGTATATTTCATGCCTCCCTTGGAACTTATTGTGTGTCTCAGTGATGTGTTCCTATGCAGCAGCTGTTGTTTGCCCTCTTTGGCTCTTAATCCGAACCACTTTGCATTTGAAATGGAGTGAGTTAGTGGCTGTTACGTGCTGTAAGCTTTTGTCTGTAGAGAGTAAACTTGAGAACAACACAACTCATTTTGGCACGGCTATTAAAGAGAGCTGCAGAACCCTGTACTACTTAATCTGGGTTTAAAGCTTCTGGAGTCAGAGGGGATTAGTGTCAAATAAACAAACTGAATCATAAAGAGGCTATAATTATGAAATATCTGCAGCTAAACAAACCTGTCATAAGTGTGAAACAAATTTAAGTTGATGTTAATTGTTTCCTTGTCCGAACTTTGATTGTAGCTGTCACATACACAACAAAAGGTGTGGCTGGATTACTGAAGTGCTTAGAATTGTTTTGACATGGGTTACACCACCAGGAAAGATTGGATTAAATATATGACAAACAGGTACCACAATAAGAAATAGCAAAGAAACACAGTCAATCACTGCCATGGTCCCTGCTTCGGAGTTAGAATAATGCATCTCTTCATTACCACCATCCAAAATGCTCTGCATATTTCCCTTCCATATTTGCATCCACAGGTAGCAATATGTTAATCTGGTGAACATGTTAATCTGGTGAATATGTTAATCTGGTGAACATGTTAATCTGGTGAATATGTTAATCTGGTAAATGCCAAAGCATTGTGGAAGCTAGATTGCTGGAAGGATTTAAAGAGGAAGTTGATAGATTTTTGATTTGGCTGAGGGCTATGCTGAACTGATGCAGAACTCTGGAGTTGAGATTTGAGGCTGATCATCCATCATCTTGTTGAATGGCGGGGGAGACTCGAGGGCTGGGTGGCCTACTCTGCTTCTATTGCTTTTGTCTGTAATAATCTGGTAGAAATAAGTAGCAGGAGCAAGTCTGTCTTTGACAGGCTTATTCACATTACCCAGTATAGGATAGAGTGATTGCTTTTCACTTCCACAGACTCACCCTTCCAGGTGGAAATCGATATACTTTTTAAAAATCAACCTATTTAGATATGTCGGGTGACAAACCCAGGCTGATGCTGAGATGGGACTTGAACCATCTGGCCCTGAGGTACTATCATTACTTCACTAATGTTTTAATCCAGCTGTTTGAACACATTGGGTCAGATCTGCCAAGATGTGGCAATCACACACACATTGCCACTCCACATTTATCTAATAATCAGAAAGATTTTCTCATTTCTGACAGGAGATTCCAATCAGCGCTCCTTACAGACGCAGAGTGAGCATTAATTTTGACAGAGTGCAGGATGGTCAGGGAAGGCAAATCGTTTGTCCTTTTCCACAGACGTCAGTTGTTGTTTTCTGTGATGTAAAGATCCCTCATTGCAGGCATTCTGACAGCTCCTGTGAAGGGAGGAGATTAGTGTACCAGGAGGGTAGAGTGCCAGGCAGGTAGGGACAGAGTTATCAAGTCCAGTGAGAAAGGGATGTTTTAGTCTAGGTGGTGTTACTGAATTACCCAGACGTTTGACTCTTTTTAATTGTCTAATCTTTCCTGGGTAACTATTTAATTAACTGCCTGATTTACACAGATGCTTTGGAGGGTTTCAGACACAGAGGAGTTGCCCATCAGAATCCTCAATTTCCCAGCAATTGTACTATGTCAGGGATTCTGCTTGATTCCCATGTGCAACTCCCAAGGCAATGCAAGTCCCAGGGCAGGTGAGACCTGAACATAGAACTTCACAAGCCACTCATTGGTAGTTCTTTATTTTCTTCTATTCAACCTGCTAAGAGATGTTACGACACTCCTCTGGAGTAGCAGGACTTGAACTCTGCTTTCCAGCTTCAGAGGTACAGCCATTACCACTGCACCACACGAACCCCCTTGCTGATTGTTTTGTGTGACCTAAGGGTTCTCCAATTTGTATCAGCTGCTGTTAATCACAACTAGAGCATGCACATCTGTATCGTCGGTCAAAGCACAGCAGGTTAGGCAGCATCTCAGGAATAGAGAATTCGACGTTTCGAGCATAAGCCCTTCATCTCGAAACGTCGAATTCTCTATTCCTGAGATGCTGCCTAACCTGCTGTGCTTTGACCAGCAACACATTTGCAGCTGTGATCTCCAGCATCTGCAGACCTCATTTTTTACATCTGTATCGTCAACAGGTATAGCTGTTACAATCTAAACAACATAATTTGCATCGTGCTCATTTTTAAAGAAAGACAAAGCTGTCTTGGGAGTTGAGTTGAAAATGTGTTGCTGGAAAAGTGCAGCAGGTCAGGCAGCATCCAAGGAACAGGAGATTCGATGTTTCAGGCATAAATCCTTCTTCAGGAGGGCTTATGCCCGAAACGTCAAATCTCCTGTTCCTTGGATGCTGCCTGACCTGCTGCACTTTTCCAGCATTTTCAGCTCTGATCTCCAGTATCTGCAGTCCTCACTTTCTCCTTGGAAGTTGAGTTGCCAAATCTCCAGGACTAAACATGATCCATGGCTTTTAAATATTGATTTCTCATCAAATATATTCCTGTCATAAGTCCCAGTGAAAGAAATCATGGGGGCAACATTGTTTCCTTTTTCGTTGCCTTTGGACTAATTTGTTTATTAATTATAAACATGTTGGGGATGGGAGAAATGATGTTTGGTAGAATTTACTTATTTTGGATCTGTATCTTCTCCAGTGCATATTAGTATCACAACAACATGTAGTCAGGCAGTCAAGGGTCTGCTTTCCAGTTGGGTAACAAAAGGGGTTGTGTTTACAATGTGGTCAGATGACAGGAGCATATGATTGGGGTCAAACGATGAAACCTTTCTTGACTGGTGACTCAACTCCAGAATCAGTGACTCCATTTAGGAGGTAGGACTTTTGAAGAAACTGTTGAGCTTTGAAACTTCAAAAATCGTTTTCATTATTAACTGTTGCAGTGAGCAAAGTTTGCAAATTGCATTTTTCTTCTGGAGGTAGGAAACAGAGTTTGGGATTGTTTCCAGGTTCTAAGTACCCCCTGCCCAGCCCAGTCCCAGGAACCATTGCCCATTGAGATTTTCATTGGGGCACCCAGTTAATTGGTCCAGAGTCAGATTCACTATAAAATCCTCAGGCTATCTGCACTCAGTCAGCACTGTGAGCTTGAAGGGCTAACAGAGCCATTCCTGATGAAGGGCTCCGGCCCGAAACGTCGAATTTCCTGTTCCTTGGATGCTGCCTGACCTGCTGTGCTTTAACCAGCAACATATTTTCAGCTCATTCACTAATCACGCAAAGCATCAGGTGCTGCCTCTACAGGACCACCCTTTGTGAATAAGACCACACAATAGAGACAAACAGCTAGAGTGTCACATTCCAAGTGACCAGGGCTGATCCATCCTGGACCTGCAAATGAGCAAAATAAATGAAGTTATATTACTACAACATTTGATTGATAAATTGATCTTTTTTCTCCTTATTGTCTTCAAACCCTTTGGTCATCCCTTTAAGGTGGCTGTATATTTAAAATCAGCCACTCACATTTCACGTTCTGTGTAGTTGCTGGTTGGTGCAATACTTGCGATGAGCCCTGAACCTGTGCTAGATTTTTTCTCAAAGCTCTGTTTTTGGAATGGGTTAACAGCCCAATACAAAAGGTGTTCACAGGAATATAGCATGAGCATAGATTCATCGTAAATAGGAGCAGGAGTAGGCCATTCAGCTCTTCGAGCCCATACCACCATTCAATATGATCATGGCTGATCATGCAATCTCAGCATTCCACTTTCCCACTTTCTGTCCATACCCCTTGATCCCTTTAGCCACAAGGGCCACATCCAGCACAATATATTTCACAAACTGGCCCCAACAGCTTCCTGTGGGAGAGAATTCCACAGGTTCAGAACTCCCTGAGTGAAGACATTCTTCTTCATCTCAGTCCTGAATGGTTTACCTCTTAGACTGTGACCCTTAGTTCTGGACTTCTGCAACTTTGGGAACATTGTTCCTGCATGTAGCTGTCCAGTCCCATCCAGACTTTATAATTTCTATGAGATCCCCTCTTATTCTTCTAAATTCCAGGGAGTACAAGCCCAATTCACCCAGTCATTTTTCGTATGTTGGTTCTGCCATTTTGGGAATTGGTCTGGTGAACCGTCGCTGGATTCCCTCAACAGCAGGAATGTCCTTCCTCAGACTAGGAGATCAAAACTGCTAATATATCTATTAGCAAATTTTTTTAACATTTCAAACATATAAAATTCTTGAAAAATGCAATCAATAACAAATATCAGTATAATAAAAGGAAAAAAAACAGAAAGTACAAAACAACTACTGTCTCCTAATATTAACCTACCCTCTTAATACAAAACAAACCCTAACACTGTGCAAAGCAACATCAAAAGAAAAAGCAAAATAAAAAACAAAAACCCCACAAAATACAGAACAGCTATACTCGGGTGCAAAGCTCCCAAACAAAGGAACGGGAGCATTGTATATATACCTGTATTAACTCAGGAGACCCCCTCCAGGGCCCAGGGCTTGACAAACCTAACCATCCTGGTTAAACATAAGCCCTAGTTCCAAGGTCCTGTATAACTGCACCAACTGCAGATATATTAAGTATCTATGTGTAGCCCAAGTGAAAAATCAAACCTGGTTGATATTGTAGATAAAAGCTTCCCAAACCATTGAACAAAGACGGAATTATTAATTACAAATAATACTGATCTAAGAATTACCACCAGAAGAGATTGGCAGTATTTTTTTAATTGTTCATGGAATATGAGTGTCTCGAGATAGACCAGTAATTATTGTACATTCCTAATTGCCCAGAGGGCAGTTAAGAGTTAACCATGTTTTTGTAGAACTGGAGTCATGTGTTGGCCAGACTAGGTAAGGATGGCAGATTCCTTCCCTAATGGATATTAATGAACCACATGTGGCTTTACAACAATTGACAATGGTAACTATTAGACTAGCCTTTTTTGCCAGATTTTTGTATGTTGCACTCAGAGTGAATCAAACCTTTATTTGTATTTAGAGTCTATTTATGTAATGCCTGTAGCAAACAAAATACATAACTGAATCTACAGCAAAATCCCCAGGTATAGGCAATGTGATCTCTCCAGCAAAATGAAGTTAACTGGAGGACAGTTACATAATACAAGTAAATCCTAGTCACTTTCTTCAGGGGGTGATTGATGGGGCAATTATTAATCAGCTCTGACAGTTGTAGCATCTCCACCTTGAAAGCAGCTTACGCTAAGGTGTGGAGAAACAACACTTTATCAGGATTAAAACCGAAGGCAGCTTGGCTACGAGGAGTCTGAACATTTGGAGAAAGCCGAACCTTAACATCATCGGGAATATGTGATTCGCAGGCAGGATTGAAATCTCACCCTGGTGTGCAAAAAAACAAACACGTGCAGTTCTGATTTAAATAATTAACATGCAACCTTGCAAATCTGTTGTAAATTAGTCTAAAGCAGCAACTGGTCCCCAACAGTGACTGACAGCAGCATTGTAAATTATGCACATTAATTCTCATTAAAATAAACTTGGACAAAATAATTGAATTAAGTCTGTAGAGGGAGAAGATTTCCTCTTGTAATGCATCAACAACATCATAAATACAATAGGAAGGCTTTTTAATCTTTGTTTCTTTCACCATAACCGTAAAGCTGTACTGATAAAGTGAGTTTATGATAATGTAAGTTATAATAGAGAAATATTGCTTCAGAATCCTTAAATGAGACACCCATTTCTTCATACAATAATATTGGTAAACCACGTTTTCTTTGGAATCCTAGAAATATTTTTGCATTAAAATATTAGAGATGAGAGGAGGAAAGACAGTGACTGATGGTTAACTTTCCAGTTGATGTGGAAGGCAGTAGCTAAAACGTAGAAGTGTCAAAAATTGTATATTTTATATCTCTCAGAGCAGTGCAGAAATGACATTAATTTCTAAGTGAGCAATAAGTTTATTTACAATGCCTTAAAATACCTGCAGTCACAAATTGTCTGCGCTAATGTCTTACAGTTCAGCTTTCTGCCAGCTTTACCTACTTAGTTCTGGGGCAACATCCAGTCTTAACCAATCCAGTCCAGTGAGCAAGATCAGTTACGAGACTCTCATTATCAAACATTGAACAATTGAACACAAAATCAGGTAACTGATGGCGGTTGGATGGTTATGTGGTGGTTAGCTACAGAGGTAGCTAATGAAAATGCAAGGAATGCTTCAAATCAGAGCTGGCGACCCTTTAACTCCCATCATCTTACTCCAGAAAACTCCAACAAACTTTCAATTAATAATCCACATTTCAATTCTTCCCTTTGACAGATTGTTTTCCAGGGCAGGATATTCAAACTGTCTCTGGACTGAAGGAACCAGCACTTTTTGTGTAAGTTTAATTTCATGTATGTATATGTCTGTCTTCCATTCCCAATCAAATATTTATCCAGATCCTTTGTAAAAGACTTGATTAATACACCAACTGCTTTGACTGTATGGCTGTTGCACATAGAGTGATAAAGTACAGAAAAAGCCTCTGGTGTGCCTTTACTGCTTGTTTGAAGGAGATATTCATCTAACTTATTTCTAACTTGTTATTTTTCTATCCTTGTCCTCAAGCTAGTTACAAAATGGAATCGTGGAAATTTGAAAACAGGAGGCTATAGGGCCAGTGTTTACTGAATTTAGACCTCTCTATAGAGTGAGTTTCACACCATCAAATAATCTTGCTTTCGCCCCAGTTCCACTCTGCCCAATACCCCCTTCTAACAACAATAACCAGTCTCTTTTTAATTGTTACATTCAATTTAGCTTAGATCACCAGTTGTGATAAAGCCCTCAAATTATAAGTGGTTGTAGTGTGTCAGCATTTTCAAAAATCTCCATCTTTACGTATACAATACTTACTTATGATGGTGATCCTCTGTCTTCAGTTGATCCACCATTGAAATGTTATATCTCTGCTTTTCACCATTTTAAAAACTGGAATCCCCAATGTCAATCTTCTCTTCCATGAAATCAAGCTCGGTTTGGCAAATTACTCTTTGAAATTGGTTGAAGTAGGAAAGGCTGGAGCTATTGGCAACTGAAGAGAGACATCAGTGGAATTTGGAAACAGAAGAGAGAACATCAATTAGTATTTTGGGTGAGTACTTTACCTGATATCCACAGTAATGAAATTGACTTTTAACTTGGAATCCTCACAAAAAAAAATCAATGTTCTTTAGAAGGTTTGGTGTTTAAAGCTACTTACAATTTAAAAACACAATGTCTCTTGCAAGTTGATATAGAATAACGCCTGCAATAAAATGACTCTTTTCAAATTGTTCACAATGGCAGTCCAAAGCAAACTGAGGGGCTATGTTTTCATTGTTAATTGTAAAATAAGCTCCCAAAGAAGTGGGTAGTATGAATATAGTCACCAAAGGTTTTGCTTTCGAGACGTTTGGTGGGCAGTAAGGCTGACCATTGGCTAAAGGGACGGGGGTTGCTGATTTTTATGAGCTTTCCTATTTTTAATTATTGCTCCATTTCTTTTCCACCACCTACTTCTGTTGCAGCACAATGAGTGCAGATGATGATGCAAAGTGGTTGGAATGGGTGACCAAGCAGTTTGAAAATATTGCTGGTGAGGATAAGGAGATTAATTTGGAAGAATTCAAGACAGCACTCAAAGTGAAGGAGGCAAGATTACATTTCTAATGCGCAAATAACATGTTATGATTGTTGCCTGTTCAAAACTCAGCAGTTATAGATTTTTATAGGAATGTGGGCAGAATTTTCCTTTGTAATAAAATGGTAGATATGGTTTATATTATTTAATATTAATTACAGGCAGAGAAGATCTTCCCAGATACCTGTATTTTCATTACTTCATAATATTTACACCAACAGAATTCATCTTAAAAAGTACAGAGGAACCTTGATTATCTGAACATCAATTATCCGAAAATTGGATTATTCGAAGGAGATCTTGAGGTCCCATAACACTGTTACAACAAAGTAGTGTTCCCGATAACGATACCATGATCCCATCTTTTCTTAACAGTACAGGGTAAATGAGGGTTACTGGCACTGAAGAAAATGTGCAAATGTTGCATCAAAGAAGTATTAATGACACTGGTGCAGTAATCTCAGTCAGGTGTAAGTGGTTACTGCAGATACTGGAGATTAGAGTCAAGATTAGCGTGGCGCTGGAAACGCACAGCAGATCAGGCAGCATCCGAGGAGCAGGAAAATCGATGTTTCGGGCAAAAGCCTTTCATCAGGATGTTGAAAGGCTTTTGCCCGAAATCTTGATTTTCCTGCTCCTCGGATGCTGCCTGATCTGCTGTGCGTTTCCAGCACCACGCTAATCTTGACAACAATCTCAGTCAGTCAATTGTAGCCGTGTTAAAATAATTTCAGTCCACATTGGTGTAACGATCAAGTCTTTAGTTTAACTGAGGAATACCTGCACTGAAGAAGATGCGCAAGCGTTGCAGCAGTGAGGTGTTAGTGACACTGGTGCAACAATCTTAGTCAGTCAATTGTCACAGTGTTGGAAGAATTTTAACAGATAAAAATGACTGACATGCTGAAGGATTTAAAATGCATGACAAAATCTTTATTCCCTTCACGACTTTTTTCCCAGTTCGTATCTGGTCTAACTGATCGAGTTTGTTGTACTAACTTACCAAGTCTGTGAAGAGAAAGCAGACTGCAGTGACAATTGAACAGAAAAGTGAGGTTTTACAGCATCTGGATTATGGTGAAAAGGCAACAAAGATTATACAGGAGTATGACATTGGAATAACAATAGTGTCTGACATTAGGAAAGCGAGACCAGCAATTGAGAAATCCATCAGCTGATGTGACACTGCAAATGTTCGAAAAAGAAAATCCATGAAGCCAGCAAAGGATGAGTAACTCGACCAAGCTGTGTTTTTGTGGTTTTCACAGCAGCGTGAAAAGGGAATTCCCGTATCTGGCCCGATGATACTGGAAAACACTGCCAGTTTCCATGAACAACTCCACACCGGTGGGTCTGATCACGGTGTATCATTGGGCTAGTTACATGCTTCAAACATCGTCACGGCATTAGGCAGCTCAGCGTTCTTGGAGAACAGGAGTCCGTGGATGACAGCACAATGGAAGGCTACAGGCTGAAACTTCAATCCATCATTCATGAAGGAAAGTGTAAACTTGAGCAATTGTACGACGCTGATGAAAGTGGATTGTTTTGGCGTGCATTGCCAGATGAAACACTTGCATCCACCGTGTAAAAGCAGGTATCGGGACATAAAGTGCAAAAGGATCGGATCACAATTTTCCCTTGTGTCAATGCCACCAGTACTCGTGTCTGCGTCGGACGATGTGCTAATGCATGTTGCTTCAAGAACTGTGACAAGAACTCGTTTTCTGTGAAGTACAAAGCACAAAATAAGGCATGAATGGAATATCCACTTTTTTCATCCTGGTTTCATGAAGCGTTTGTACCTGCTGTCAGGTCACATTTGGCAAGCACTGGACCCAACCAATATGCCCCTCTGCTTGGTGACAATGTGGGGGCACACACTGTGAAAGGCAGCCAGTTAGAATCAGCAGACAGAGCTATCAAGATTTACCAGCCAACACCACTTCAAGGTTACTGCTGCTTGATCAGGGAATCATCTCATTATGAAAAAATATTATAATTGCACGCCATTCTGGGTGAAGACAATACAGAGAAAGGACTGCAGGAATTTATGAAGGCATTCACAGTCAAGGACAGTGGGATCATGGGGATTGCTGAAGCTTGGGACCGCATCAAGCCATCGACAATTGCGGAGTGTTGGTACAATGGCTTGCATGTTCATAGCCGGGACAATGAAGAGGACACCCATCCAGAACAAAGGCTAACCACTGACATCACTGAAAACTGCCAACAGATGGGTTTAGGAGACTTTGTAGAGACTGAGATCGATGCTTGGGTAAACTGTGACAACGATATTGGAACAGAGACACTCAGCGATGATCAGATTGTCAGCGTAGTCACAGGAGAACAGCAGGAAAGTACAGATGGTGTGGATGGTAAGGAAAATCTGATAGTGACACCTCCAGTCCCTGATAACGAAGCTATCGACAGTTTGCTACTTTTCATGGAGTGGTACAAAGCATAAAATAAAGTCGATGCCATTAGGTTGATGCATCTTCGCCAAATGTTATCGTTCACAAAATAAAAACAACAGCAGCACCTCAAACAACAGCAGCTGGATATTTACTTCGAAAACAATAACCAACCTCCACCTCAATAAATTTAATTTACTGTACCGGTTCACAAAAAAGTGATCTGATTTGTTAAAAAGTCATGAATTTTTAGTGTTTGTACAAATTTCAGCGATCGAATGAAATGAAAACTCTGATATTATGCTTTTTAACGCAATTATGTGCAAGGCGGCTTCCTTTGTTTAAGATCAAATCAATTATCCGAATAATCAATTATCCATATGAAAACCTGCCTGCCCAATGACTTTGGATAACTGAGGTTCCTCTGTACATTGTATTAAATATTAGGTGTGTTTTGAATAATTTGGGAACTATTTAAAAACATTCCTTGTTTTGTTTGTAACACTGTAATTAGAATTTTAATATATGATGATGTTTGTCCAGTGCTACACTGTTCAGCTGGAAAATTCTTCATAAATTTTCATTCAGAAAAACATTGCTAGTGGACAGTATCCAGAAACAATATTGGAATCACACAGCATGAATGGAGGCCATTCTGCCCATTTATTGATCTGTACTTTCTCTTTCAAAATGCAATCCAGTTAGTTCCAGTCCACCGTTCTCCCCCACAGAACTGTAATTTTTCTGTTCATCTGTTTCCCCAATTCCTATTTGAAAGTTAAGTTCAGGCAGTGCATTCTAAATTATAAGTTCTTCTTGTTGTGAATACCCTGTCATGGTTCCTGTGTTTTAGTGTTTAATGTTTAGTTTAGGGAATTATAGGTTAGCTGTCTGAATTAGGATAATGCAGTTAAAGCAAGCCTGGAGTCCATCAAACTTAAAAAGTTGAAACTGTTGACTTACGAGGTTAACAGCTAGCAAAGTAAGATCATAAAATAACTCGTGGGTTTACTCAGCTAAGAGCTAGAAATGCGTCATCTGCTATGCTTGCATGAATGAATTTTAAAATATGTTATTGTTAAAGGAATTGAAGTAGCTTGAAAGCTTTCAGTAATGCCCTGAAAGGTTAGATCCCTCCCTTTGCCAAATCATATGAACTATTCTGAATGACAGATGGAGAAACTTAATTGAATAAGAGTCTGAAATAAACGGCCAACTAAATGCTGTGGATGGCTTGGTGGTGGTTAGCATTGCTGCCTCATAGTAACAGGGACATGTGTTCGACACCAGACTCGGGCAGCTGTCTGTGTGGAGTTTGCACATTCTCCCCGTGTCTGTGTGGGTTCCCTCTGGATGCATCGGTTTCCTCCTACAGTCCAAAGATGTGCAAGTTAGGTGGATTAGCCATGGGAAATTGCTCAGTGTCTAGGGATGTGCAGGTTAGGTGGATTAGCCATGGTAAATGCAGAGTTACAGGGATAGTGAAGGGGGAGCGGTTGGTCTGGGTGGGATGCTTTTCAGGGAGTTGGTGTGGACTCAATAGGCTGAATGGCCTGCTTCTGCACTGTAGGGATTCGATTGGAAATGAGTATTACAGGATGGTCGACAGCAGGCTCCATCAGTATGGAGATAGGTGCAGCTTAGAAGGTTACTTGTTTTAATTTACCTTAGTGTTTGCTAAGAAAGATTTGTAGTTGTAGTTTGAACTTTATGTGGTTTTCAACTCACAGAGAGAAGGTAACCAAAATTAGACAAAGCTGTTCTGTAATCAGAGGAAACACTAACTTCATTATTGACCTTTTGGAGGGTGGGTGAGGCTTCTTCTCAGTTTGCAACTTGCGAGGAACAAAAGCTGGAACATTGCCTGCAGTGGGAGAACCTACAGTGGACCTCACAGGGTCTGATTGCAAAATAAAGCAACCAGCAGATTCGTTTGGGAAACTAAATAGACAAAGAGAGTGAGGCACCCACAGTCAAGAGATGGTAAATGAAGATTTTACCTACGAGAATATGAGGAGACAGGGAAAATTCTATAGAGGATTATGGCACAGTTGCGGGTGGTCCCTACAGATGTAAACAAGTTTTATGTGTCTTTTAAGAGAGTTCTTAGAGGAAGTAGGAAGTAAACCTGAGTACAAAACATATGTAATTATGAACCGTATTATTAAGTTAATGCTGCTGATCTTGTTCAAACCTTCAATAATGTTGCTTTGTTTTAGAAAAGGTGACATCTTGTGGTGCATTTCCGTTGGTTAAATCAAGATATTCATATTTCTTTTTATACTTTAATAGTCCTGAACTAGGTTGTACCATTCTCTGAATGTATTTTTCTTACCTCTGTATCACCCTTTTGTCAATTGAACTTAAGTCTTTGTAGTCTGGGTTATTAACCTTCCTGGCAATAGAAACATTTTTTCCCAATTTATTCTAAAGCTCTGTCTTTCCAACTGCTGAATAAAGAAATTGAATTTAAGTTGAACCATGTTGTGCATTTACGACATGTCAAAGTACTCTAAAACAAATTGATTACTTTCAAAGTACATAAGCTAACCAGTGGGGGAATCTGCACACAGAGAGGTCTAACAAGCCTTTTTATGGGAGTGCTGTTTGTTAAAGGGATGTTGGTCAGGATTGGAGAAGTCACTCCTCAACATCAAACAGTACGATGGGATATTTAGCATCCGACGGAGCAGACAGATGGGATATTGGGTTCATGCATCATCGAAAAAATGATCTCTGGTCAGTTTAAAAAGCACTTAGTTGGCAGCCAGAATTTACAAGGTGACTTCTGTCATGGGGTTTGAATCCACAACTGTTGGATTCAGAAACAAATATACTACTTTCTGTCCCTCACTGATATAGATTGGGTATTTGAATTTGGGACATTGTAAGCATATATAGATTTCAACTTTGGCTCAGTTGGCGGCATTTTCCATCTCACCAGGCTAACATTCCCAGTGCAGAATTGATGGAGCTCTGAATATTAGAGATTTAATCTTTTGAATGTGACATTAAAGGGAGACCCCACCTGCCCTTGGGACTATGGAGAACACAATGAAAAGAAAGATTTACACCAGGATTGTGCTTTTCTTGAACACTAGACACCCTGAAGCACTTTACAGCCAAATAAGGACTTCTTATTTTGCATGGTGGCTCAGTGGGTAGCACTGCTGCCTCACAGCACCAGGGACCCAGGTTCAATTCCAGCCTCAAGTGACTGTGTGGAGTTTGTACATTCTCCCTGTGACTGCGTGGGTTTCCCCCAGGTGCTTGGTTTCCTCTCACAGTCCAAAGATTTGCAGGTTAGGGTGGATTAGTTATGGGAAATTGTCCCATAGTGTCCAGGGATGTGCAGGCTAGGTAGGTTAGCCATGGGAAATGCAGGGTTACAGGAATAGGGTAGGGGGTGACTCTGGGAAATTTTCATTAGAGGGCTGTTGTGGACTTGATGGACTGATTGGATTGCTTCCACATTGTATGTTTCTGTGATTTGAAATGTATTCCCTGCTGTATGAGAAAATGCGGCAAAGAGGGAGTGAATCTAATTGGATGGCTCTTCCAAAGAGCTGACAGAGCCAAGCCAGATCAACTAATCTCTTTTGGTGCTTTAAGAACTTTTGAATGTTGAATCACCAGTAGCTTTCTCTTTCGTAGTGCACTAAAATGGTCCGTTTCTGTCCTTACTTCAGTCTTTCTTCGCTGAAAGGTTTTTTACGCTGTTTGACTCTGATGGGAGTGGCAGTATAAGCTTGGACGAGTTACTGAAAGCTTTGAATCTCCTCACACATGGAAGTGAAACAGACAAACTACGATTCCTTTTCCAGGTCTACGATGTTGATGGTAAAATATAACTGAATTGATTGGCATGCCTTTAACAGTAAAAGTGAATGGGAGCTTTCAACCCAAGCGGGCTTTCCTCTTGCAGCATGTAATGTCATTAGAAGGAAGAACTGTGCAAGTATTATTTCATAGTGCACACCATCCAGCTTCATTCAATGTGTGTTCTATTTTAAGCCCTCAGTCAATGGACTTCCTCAATGATCATTCCCAGGTAACCCCTGATTTATATATAACTACCTGATTATTCCTATAAACAACTGTCATCCACATTGTCTTGAACAAAATCTTTTGAATTCCTTAGGTGCACCATTGCTTCATGATGATTGCCAGTTATTTATTAGTTTCGGTATAAAACAACAATATCCTGCTCTTACAGTTAATTAATATAACACAAATTTAAATTGTAATTCTTCATGTATTAGCTTGTTTATTGGCAGCACAGCAACTCTGAGATTGTAACAGATTGTACATCCAATACGTTTGTACTGTGCTGTAGCTTACCCTCTATATTAACAGCAGTTTGAATCTTCTGTTTCTATATCCTTCTATAAACCTCCTTTGCTTTGAACATCTATCTGATCTGTTCTTAAATGTTGACATGATACCTGTTTCAGAGTTCCCCATTGTGCATATCATAACTGAACAATCCTACTTTTAAAAATAGATTGCACTATGTCACATCTTAAAAAACTAAATTGTTCAAAAGTATTTGTCATAAGTGTATGAAATAAAGTTTGAAGTTGAGCCACATGAAGAAATATAAAAGGCCTCTTTTTGGAAGTTTTAAGAAGTAGCTTAAAACAGGAGAGAGAGAGACACACACACAGGCACACAGAGACACACACGGACACGGACGCACACATGGGGACACACACATACATACGGAGACACACACGGACACACACACAGGCACACAGAGACACACACATGGGACACACACTTGGGGACACACACACACAAAGACACATACACACAAGGCACACAGACACACACGCACACACACACACATACACAGAGACACGCACACACACACAGAGATAGGGACACACACACAGACAGACTCGCGCACACAGACACACACACACACACCACACAAAGATGCACACACACAGACAGACATGCACACACACAGACACATATATAGACACAGACACAGAGGGGCACACACACACGCAGACACGCACAAAGACGGACACACGGACACTCACACACAGACACTTACATAGATATACACAGAGACGCACACACAGACACACACACGGACACAGACACACAGAGAGGCACACACAGACACACTGACACACAGTCACACACAGACACAGATGCATACATAGACACATAGAGATACATACACAGAGACAGGCACACACAGACACATACACAAAGACACACACAGACACACGTATACACACACACAGATGCATACACAAAGACACAGACACACACACACACACGGACACATGGACACACACACAGAGGCACACATCGACACGAGCGCGCGCACACACACATAGAGACACACACACACGCAGACACACCAATACACAGAAACACAGAGACACACACACACAGACACATACAGACACACACGGACACACAGAGATGCACGCACACAGACACACATACACAGACACACACACAAACACACATCCATAAGGACACAGAGACACACACACACACACACACCGATACACAGGCACACAAAAACACAGACATATACACAAAGACACACACACACGGACACACACAGACACACGCGGACACACAATCACACAGAGATGCACACACACAGACACAGATACACAGACACAAACACAAACACACACACACACATACATAAGGACACAGAGACACACACACACAGACACACCGATACACATGCACACAAAAACACAGACACACACACAGATGCATACACTAAGACACACACACATACATTTCGTCAGTAGAAGACATGGCTGCCAAACTTGGAGTCAAATAAATTAGGAATGCACACTGGAGGAATGCAGAGATCTGAGAAGGTGTAGGACTGAAAGAAATTTACACAGAGAAGGAGAGACATAGCCACTGAGAGATTTTAACACTGGATGACTTTTAAAACAATGTCTTATTTTAGATCCCTCAATAGTTGGAAACAGTACATTTCTCTCTAAAAAAGTAAATTCTCTTAATTCACCCTGTAATCTCCCATAATCCAATAACAGCCCTGATTTACTATTGTGGTAACTGTCGACTCACAGGCAGTGGTTCCATAGACCCAGATGAGTTACGCATCGTCCTCAAATCCTGTTTACGGGAAAGTGCCATTTCCTTACCGGAGGAAAAGCTTGATGATCTCACAATGGCTCTCTTCGAGTCAGCTGACAAAGACAACAGTGGCGCCATTACGTTTGAGGAGCTCAAGGAAGAACTGGAGAACTTTCCAGAAGTAATGGAGAACCTGACAATAAGGTAATGATGGAAGAATGAAGTTAGCTTCAATCCAATTTCCTACTTAGCCAAAAAAATTAGCAAAAAAATTGCTGGTATTTTATGGACTGAATTTTCAGCCTCACTGTAACATCTCATAAGATTGCTGGACACAGCAACCATAATTGTTATGCCAATATAGGAATAAATATCCTACTTAGATTGTTGATAAGTTGATTACTGGGGCAAAAAAGACAAAGATTTTACCTGAAATATAACCCAGAAAATAACTGATTTAATACTGCCTGGTGCAATAAAGTTGCCGACTCAGTTGGCTCTTTTCCTGAAGGTTCAACTTTCAATATTTGAACGTTCTCATCTCCAAATGCCCCATTCAGTCAAGCAACCTTTCTCTGTCATCATTGTTTCATTATAACTATTCAACTGTTCAAAGAAAATAGAGAAAGTGCAATATTTTTAATATTACCTTCGCTCATGGCATGGTGGGTCAACTCACAGCAGGTGGACTACAGCGGTTCAAGAAGGCAGCTCACCACCACCTTCTCAAGGGAAACTCGGGATGGGCAATAAATGCTGGTCCAGCCAGTGATGTCCACATCCCACAAGTGAATAAAGAAGAAAAAAAAGTATTTTTAATGCAACCATGTTGGAATACTGTGAACAATTTTGCGCCCCTTATCTAAGAAAAGATAAACTGGCCTTGGAAGCAGTCCAGAGGAGGTTTGCTCGTTGTTACTGGGTATGGAGGGACTGTCTTATGAGGAGAGGTTGGGTAGGTTGGGCCTGTGCTCGTTGGAGGTTAGATGACTGAAAGATGACCTTATGAAAACAAACAAGACTTTTAAGGGACTTCACAGGGTAGATACAGGAGGTTGCTTCCTCCAGTGGGAGTGTCGAGGACCAGAGGGCTTAATCTCAGAATAAAGTCACATATTTAATAAAGAGATGAGGAGACATTTCTTCTCTCAGAAGATAGTGAGTCTGTGGAATTCTTTATTGTAGAGAACTGTTGAGGCAGGGATGTTAAGTATATTAAAGACTGAGGTAGACAGCTTTTTAAATCAGCTGCAAATGTGTTGCTGGTCAAAGCACAGCAGGCCAGGCAGCATCTCAGGAATAGAGAATTCGACGTTTTGAAGGGCTTATGCTCGAAACGTCGAATTCTCTATTCCTGAGATGCTGCCTGGCCTGCTGTGCTTTGACCAGCAACACATTTGCAGCTGTGATCTCCAGCATCTGCAGACCTCATTTTTTACTCGAAGCTTTTTAAATCAGTAAGGGAATTGAAGTAAGTCTGCAGAGGCTGGTATCCCATCACCAAGAAACCTTTTACTTACAAGAGCAGTCCTTGACTCATACAGAGTCAGACACCAGGTGTCAGTATCCCTGATGCTCAAGCTTTTTATTCATCAGCCAGGGCTCTCTGATTGGTCCAGATTAACAGCCCCAATCAAGGAACTCATATTCGATTAGGCCCTACTGCCTGACCTCATTACACTCGCTACAGGAATTAACAGTTTTGGGAGGGAAGGGGTGAGGCAGGAAAGTGAAGGTGAAGATTGTCAGATCAGCCATTGTCTCATAAAATGGTGGAGCAAACTCAATGGACTGAGTGGCCTCCCTCTGCTCGTACATCTTATGGTCTCATGAGTGTTTTCCTGTGTTTTGCATCCTTTGATATCAGGAAGATTAATCTTTAGTTTGTGGTCTGTTAGCAACCCCATGATCTAGGCACTGGACACCAACCTTGAAAATTGTCATTTTCCACGTTAAACATCCCGATTTTTGAAACATACGTTTATTCATGAAAAACGAGCCGAATCCTGAGGTCAACTGCAGTGTTGTCACAGTAGAGCACTCCTGTTCCTGCACAAACAAATGATTGAATTAGAGATCTCACTGAATGGCTGTGGAGGGGCTCAATCAGAGAACTTATTCAATCTCCCACCTCTTCAACTGGGCCAGATTGAATCACAGGCTTTATCAAGACTTTCCACCAAGTGGGAGCTAAGGTGATGTTTCTGCAGAGGTTCCATGCACTTGTCCAATATTTGCAGCAATTCCCTAATTTCACTCAGCAACAGGCATGTTTAATTAAGCATAAATATAGAGTTATATTATAAACAAGTGTGTTGACCATTGAAGCAGTTAACTTAGACTTTTGTGACAGAAAAAGCATAAGATCTAAATGTATGTGAAGCTCTCCTGGAGGTTATTACAGAGCTGCGAGAAGGAGGATTGTTGCATTAATAATGGCCTTTCTTCCAAACTTTAAGGTTTCCATATGACATTCGTCTGTGAGTACCTTATGTCACACCAATACTTTGTCACAGAGTGCACCGAGCTGGGATGCATGGATCTCCCACGCTCTGCAAGCTCCAGGACAGCTGTCTGTCTGAAGAATGAAACTGGTTAATTTGATATCAGCAGATTGTCAGTGTTGACTCTCTTGGGTATAATTCACTCAAAGGACATTGGCATTGTTGACTGGGTCCCCAGTTATTGCCTGTCAGAGCGTACTGGTGGTGAGCTGCCTGCCTGAACTTCTGCAGTTCATTTTCTGTTGGTAGACCCACGCTGGCATTAGGAAGGGAGTTCCAGGATTTTGACGCAACAACAGTGAAGGAATGGTAATATACCAAATAAAGATGGTGAGTAACTTGGAGGTGATCTTGCAGGTAGTGGTGTTCTCATGTAGATGCTACCTGTGTCCTTCTAGATGGAAGTGTTTGTGGGTTTGGAGGGTGCTGTCAAAGGAGCCTTGATATATCCTGTAAGACAGTACACATTGCTGCTACTGAGGATTGGTGATACCATTCTGTAACATCAATCTTGTGCAGTGATGTCAAATAAACACAGTTGTCCATGTACTTCTCTGCATTGTGGCTTTGAGTGCTGCATAATCCTACAGGCACTGAGAGATTGATCCCTCATTTCAATATGATTTGTAGGTTACATTACCTGACTGGTGCTGTGTTGAAACATTTGCAAAGAGATTAAATGCAAATACATTAAGCACTTGTGCAGGACTAGTGGCAATTTGAAAATAGACCCTGTCATTTCTAACGACTTTGAAGTAAAGCTCTTTAAAACATTAGCAGGCAATAATTAAACCATTCAAATTAAATTTCTTTTTCTACTATTTTAATGGTGTTATAAGTGTGTTTGCATCTCTATTAATGTATCAAAGGAAACGTTCCAAATAAATATGTTAAGTGTTCACCAACACACGAGATGACACGTAACAGAAAATTATGTGTGGCAAGTGTGAACAAACACGAAGCATTTTTCACATAAAAAAGTAATTGCTGCTGTTTGAATGTGGTGGAATGTCTGGACCAGTGCCAATTAGAATTTTACAAAGGCTTTCAAGTTTGATTATGGTATGTGAACCAGATAGTGGAATTTGAATTCAATAAACATCTGAATGATGACCCTTTTAACCATTGTCTAAAAAACCCATTTGGTTCACAAATGCCCTTTAGGGAAGGAAACTTATCCAGTCTGGCCTACACGTGACTGTAGTCCCCAGAGCAATATGGTTGACTCGTAGTTGCGTTCTGGGCAGTTCAGGTTGGGCAATAAATGGTGGTTTAGCCAGCGATACCCTCATCCTGTGAATGAAGAATTTTTTAAAAATCAGGGCATACCATTAAATTGGGCCATTTGGTCCACACCAATGTTACGGCTCCTAAGAAACTTTCTCCCACCGCTTTTCATCCAATGGTGTTGGCACAGTGTTCTATATTTTCTCCCTCATGTTATCTAACTTCCCGTTGAATGTCTCTGTATTGTTTGCCTCATGGATTACTCGTAGTCACTGTTTTATCATGTGGTTTGATGTCACACAATGAGCTTGGATAATTTCCAGACTGATTAAGGAATGAGCAAAATTACAAACTGTTTTCACGCTTTGACTTTGAAGTAATACTATTAAGGATACCTTCATACTAAACTCTGCTGTTTTTGGTGATCATAGATACATTATGATTAAATTAGTCACAAATTAATCCATCCTTGTGTGTTCATGTTAGCCTTCCAGAGACTTGTCCCTAACATAATGTGGTCTATTCTGACTCCACCATGCTGCTCTATTTATGTTTAGTGATCTGCAGCTTGGTGACATCATCACAAGTTTGCTCCAGGGCCCTGAATCCCTTAGACAATAGTATCCAGATTCATTCTTTACATAAAGAGGCTTTTCCTGAATATCCTATTGGACTTATTAATGGCTATCTTATATTATAGAGTCATAGGGATATACAGCCTGGAACATGGTCCAACTCGTCCATGCTGATCAGATATACCAACCCAATCAAGTTCCACTTACCAGCACTTGGCCCATAGCTCTGTTAACCCTTCCTATCCATATACCCATCCAGATGCCTTTTAAATGTTGCAATTGTACCAGCCTCCACCACTTCCTCTGGGAACTCATTCCATACACGCATCACCCTTCGTGTGAAAAGTTGTCCCTTAGGTCCCTTTTAAATCTTTTCCCTCTCACCCTAAACCTATGCCCTCTAGTTCTGAATCCCCCACCCCCCACCTCAGGGAAAATACCTTGTCTATTTATCCTATCCATGCCCTCATGATTTTATAAATCTCTATAAAGTCACCTCTCAGCCTCCGATGCTCCAGGGAAAACAGCCTCAGCCTATTCAGCCTCTCCCTGTAGCTCAAACTCTTCAACCCTGGCAACATCCTTGTAAATCTTTTCTGAACCCTTATAAGTTTCACAACCTACCTCCTCTAGGAGAGAGACTATGGCCTTTAGTCTTACTTATGAGCGAAAAAATTCTCAATGAATTCCATATCAAGTGTTTCATAATCATAAAGATCCCTATCAAGTCCCCTGACAACCCTCCCTTTACTGAAATGAGGGGTCCCAGTCTGTCTAATTTCACCTGATAGACATCATCTCACGGTTTTGATAAATTCTTGACAATCATTTTTCCACCATCTTAAATACCTCTGTACTCATTGTAGTCTGTGAAGACCCAGTACCATTCACAGGTCTCTGTCATCTGCTGAGATTGTGAATGTCTTTGTTCAATTCAGTGTCAGCCGCACTTGTGTTTGAAATCAGACACGATGTTACGCAGTGAGCAGGGCAGTGGGATTAGTCCAATGCAGAAGACCACAAGAAATAGGAGCAGGAGGAGGGCATTCAGCCCCTCAAAAGCCTTTCAACAAGGTCGTGGCTGATCTGCCCCAGTCCTTGCCTCCTTTCTCATGTTAGCTCAGCAAAGCCGTCAATTCCACAATATTTCAAAAATCTCTCCACCTCCTCTTTAAATCGTTTCTGTGATCCAGCCTCAACAACTCTGTGGGATAGAGAATTCACTGTCCTTTGGGAGAGGAAATTCCTTTGCATCTCAGTTTGAAAGGTGGATCCCCTTATTTTGTTACTATGTCCCCCAACTTGAGATTCCCCGACGATTAGAAACGTGTTCTCATCATCTACTCTGTCAAGATCCACCAGCATCTTGTATGTTTCAATAAGATCACCCCTCATTCCTCAAAACTCTTAATGAGTAAAGGCCTAACCTCTTCAGTCAACCGCCCATTTATTCCAGGAGCCAGTCTAGCCTAAACAAACAGCAGCAGACACAATGGGCTGAAGAACAGAGGGTGAGAGATAGAAAAATAGATTGGAAATACTGAGGCTTTTTTTCACTGGGTTTTAGGAGGTAAAGGGGAGACCTTATTGAGGTTTATACAATTATGAGGGGACTAGGTAAGGTGAATGACAAGGGCCACTTCCTGAAAGTGGGGGCATTCAAAGCTAGGGGGCATATTTTTAAGATGAGAGAAGAAATATTTAAAAAGAACATGATGGGCAATTTTTTTTACACAGAGAGTGGTTTATGTGTGGAATGAACTGCCAGAGAAAGTGGTGGATGCAAGTACAGTTACAAGGTTTAAAAGTCAATTGGATAAGTTAATGAACAGCAAAGCTTTAGAGGGATATGGACCGAGTGCAGGCAGGTGGGATTAGTTTAGTTTGGGATTATGGTCAGTGTGGATTGGTTGTACTGAAAGGTTTGTTTACATGCTGTATGGCTGTATACTTACAATGTAGGCATAGAAATAAGCTGAGAGCTTATGCAGAAGTGAACAAGATGTCTGGAAGCAGTGTGGTGAATTTCAATACTAGATTTTATATTTGGTGAGCCTTGGATGCCAATGAAAATCAGCAGTTCTGGAATTACTGTGGATCTCTGAATATCTTGTACATACAATGCTGGAGTTCATAGGATTTCTCCAGACCATTTGGCCCGTCAAGTCCACACCACCCGTACGAAAAGCAACCCCACTCCCCCGCCCAACCTATCCCTTACGTTTCACATGACTAATCCACCTAATCTGCACATCCCTGGACACTATGGGCAATTTCCCATGTTCAATCCATTCCAACCTGCACATCTTTGGACTGTGGAAGGAAACTGGAGCACCTGAAGGAAACCCACACAGATACGGGGAGAATATGCAACCTCCACACTGACAGTCACACAAGGTGGAATCGAATCTGGGCCCCTGATGCTGTGAGGCAGCAGTGCTAACCACTGAACCACTGGGTCATGAATACATTAACCTAAATCTATTTCATGGCATGGGACAGAATATCCTCACGGTGTTATCTGACAGTGCTCGAGCCCAGATTTGTCACAGAAGGTCTTCCAATTGGTGAAGTGTGTTTTGGTAGGTTGGGAGCGGTAGCAGTGCTAACCACTGAGCCACTATACCGTCCTGAGTTCAAATCCCATGGTAGAATCGTTGAACAGGGAGCTTCACTGTAGTTCACACATGTGCAATGCTATTTATTATCAGCCTTGGGAAGTTTACAGGTAACATATCTCACTCCACTGAAGGAGGACAGCAGTTAATTTGGTAACTCTTTTCCTGCAGTGCTGCCAATTGGCTAAAGCCACCAGCAACAGAGAAGTACACAAGGCAGACCCCGCGGTATCTGACACCAGCCTACTGGCACAATAATAGCCGCAAGCTGCTCTTCATGTGCTGTTACATCCTCGTCAATATCTTTCTTTTCACGTTTGCTGCACTAAAACACGTTGACGTTGGTGGATGGGTCATGTTGGCTAAAGGTTGTGGGCAGTGCCTTAACTTTAACTGTACTTTCATCGGGGTGAGTACTGAAATAAGCTCCTGTTGGAATTTAACCTGAACCTGATTTAACTGAACTTTCTCAGGTAAAGGAAATTGAAGGGTACAAATTGAGCAGGTTCAAGCAACAAAGGTCCTTAGCACATGAGGACTTAATTGCAGCCACAGTAACTGAGCTGTGCTCATACAGAATGGCAAAACAATCAGGGCCCCTCTGTTCTTGATTGCTGTCAATTGATTGCTGCTGGAAGGTGCATACGCAATTATCAGGGGACAATGCTGAGATTCTCCCTCCTCACAGCACACAGCTGAGGCATCAGCAGATTCTCATGTCTCTAATTGATTGTGTAAAATAGAAATATAAACCAGGGAAAATCCATTTCAGGGAGGGCTGCTCACCCCTTCAATGTCAAGGTTAGAATGGTGCTGGAAAAGCACAGCAGGTCAGGCAGCATCCGAGGAGCAAGGAAATCGACGTTTCGGGCAGGAGCCCTTCATCAGGAATGTGCCTTAATCTGCCCTAAACGTCGACTTTCCTGCTCCTCGGATGCTGCCTGACCTGCTGTGTTTTTCCAGCACCACTGTAATCTAGAATTTGCTCTCCAGCATCTGCAGTCCTCACTTTCACCCCTTCAATGTCTCTGCTCCAATACAAACAATGACAACTTGAAGATTGCTGAATCCTGCTAACTCCACCTCCCCTTGCCTTGGTCACTGCTATAAGCAGGCAATGGAGAATTTAATCAAACTGTTCAAAATCAGCAGGATTTGTTTTTGTTGAACCATAGAATGGTTAAACGCAAAAGGAGGCCACTCGGTTCATTGTGTTGACTACTAGCTCTCTAAAGGAGCCATTTATCTTATCCCATTCACCCAAGCTTCCTCAGCACTCAGTTCTTCATATTAGGACCCAATTCTACTCTCTGGGTAATGAGGATTCTCCTGAATTCTGTACTAGACTAATCTGCGACCACTTTATATCCCCCCCCACACCCCCTGCCTGACCCACTCTGCAATTGGATGCATTGAAGACAAGCAGGTTACTTTGAATATATCAGCCAATTTTTGTTGTTCTTGTCATTATTTATTTTCTAAGAAATTAAGAATATTTTAACCAAACCTTAACTACTTTTCCATCGTTAAGGTCCTTATGCTACGCCGATGTCTGACCTGGTTAAGAGCAACTTGGGTGGTGAGGATTCTACCTTTGGATCAGCATGTACTCCTGCACCAGCTGGTGGGATTTGCTATATTTGGACTGAGTGTTGTTCATGCTATTGCTCATCTCATAAACTTTGGTAAGTATTCAAAGGTGATGGACAATACAATTCACACAAAAAACCATCTTTTCTGCAATAGTGTTTTCAAAGCCTGAAGATCAGGGTTTCATTTGAATAGAACATTTAAACTACCTTCAATGATTTGATTGGAAAAACACTAAGGATTGGAATTTATGGAGGTGTTGGTGATTGTGGCTGCTGGGGGGATATCCTAGCTGCTGGAATGACACAAGCCAGAGAACCAGGATTAAGGAGAGAACCAGCCACAGGGAAGAAATGGTGCAAGTTTCATGGAGTTGCGATCCTAATCCTTACATCAATATGTCTTTAAATTCCTTTTTCCTTGTCCTAATCTCACTTCCCCTTAGATATATCCATTCCAGTCACCTCAATAACACCAAGAGATGGTGCGTTTATCACGATGTATTTCCTTTTGCAGTGAATTTGACTTTCAGTGGTGGAACCTACCAGCTATGGGAGTACCTCTTCACAACAAGACCTGGGATTGGTTGGATTTATGGAACGGCATCCATTACTGGAGTAATTTTGCTGCTTCTGATAATTTTGATGTTAATCTGTTCAAGTACATTTGTTCGCAGGAGTGGACATTTTGAGGTATAAGAAACTATAATCAGTACTCTTTAGAATTTAAGTTAAAAACCACATTGATGTAGAATCATTAAGGCAAGACAATTCATGATCAAAGGATAATGTTGCTTGACTTAATATACATGGTTGCACACTACGTTAAGTCTATTATTACTGTTTGGATGCTGTTTCATTGAAACATAGAAAATAGGAGCAGGAATAGACCATTCAGCCCTTCGAGCCTGCCCCATTGTTCAATATGATCATGGCAGTTGATGTAATCTCAGTATCCCACTCCCGCTTTCTCTCCATACCCCTTGATTCCTTTAGCCGATAGGGCCATGTCCAACTCCAATATATCTAACAAACTGGTCCCAACAGTTTCCTGTGGGAGGGAATTCCACAGGTTAACAACTCTCTGAGTGAAGAAATTCTTCCTCATCTCAGTCCTGAATGGCTTATCCCTTATTCTGAGACTGTGACCCCTAACTCTGGACATCCTCACTATTGGAAACATTCTTCCTGTATCGAGCATGCAGTCATTCTCCATTTAAGTTATCTGCGTTTTTTATTCTTCATGCCAAAATGGACAAATTAACATTTTCCCATCTTATATTCCAACCGCCAGATTTTTCCCACTCACTCATATCTGTTTGCAACCTTCTTATATCCTTTTCACAACATCTGTTCCTACTCATCTTTATGTTATCTGCAGATTTAGCACCACACCTTTTATCCTTTTAAAGTAATTGATGTGACTTGTGATGTAAAAGGTCGAAGTCTCAGTACAGACTCAAATGATACTCTACTTACCACATCCAGTCAATCAGAAAAAGACCCACTGATGCATGCCTTCAGTTTTCTGCTGGCCAGCCAATCTTCTGTCCATGCTAATTTGAACTTATGTGCTTTGCATTATTTTTCCAGGTTTCTGCTAATTCAGTAACATCACCATTACATAATGTTAAGTCAAACTTTGTTTTTAATTTTGCCAAGGGAACACAGCCTTGTATTTTAGTCAGAGCTATTTTCTCCCACACATCTCCCTAGGTCATAAATTCAGCACCAACCTGATGTTGCAAGGGAGCCTCTGAACTGTGAACCAGCACAAGGAGATGAACAATGATCTCCCTCCTCTCCAATTTCAGCAATTGCCTACTGGTTAATGATTCTTCATGATAGAACATAGGAAACAGAGTAGGCTGTTCAGCATCAAGCTTTCTGTACCATTAGTGATCATGGTTGATCATGGTGGGTCTCCTTCCACGGTCCAAAGATGTGCGGGTTACGTGGATTGGCCATGAGAAATTGCCCCATAGACCCATAGAAATTGTCCAGGGATGTGCAGGCTAGGTGGAGTGGCCTTGGGAAATTACCTCTCAGTTTCCAGGGATGTGCAGGCTAGGTGAATTGGCAGTGAGAAATTACCTCATAGTGCCCAGGGATTAGATTAGATTAGATTAGATTTCCTGCAGTGTGGAAACAGGCCCTTCGGCCCAACAAGTCCACACTGACCCTCCGAAGAGAAACCCACCCCCTCACCCCCTATATTTACCCCTGACTAATCCAGCTAACACTACAGGCAATTTAGCATGGTCACATAAACTGCACATCTTTGGATTGTGGGAGGAAACAGGAGCACCTGGAGTAAAGCCACACAGACACTGGGAGAATGTGCAAACTACACACAGTCGCCTGAGGCTGGAATCGAACCTGGGACCCTGGTGCTGTGAGGCAGCAGTGCTAACCACTGAGCCACCATGCAGGCTAGGTGGATTAGCACTGGGAAATGGCCCTATCATGTCTAGGGATGTGCAGGTTAGGTGGATTAGCCATGGGAAATACAGGGTTACAAGAATATGGTGGGGGGTGGGGAGCTGAATGGCCTGTTTCCACACTGCAGTGATTCTATGATGAACAGCGACTGTGTGAGTAAAATCCAGTCTAGTTCACTAATGTCTTTTAGGGAAGGAAATCTTACCTGCACATGGCACCAGACCCACAACAATGTTGCTGACTATTAACACAGTCGAGATTAGAGTGGTGCTGGAAAAGCACAGCAGGTCAGGCAGCATCCAAGGAACAGGACTGCCCTTTGAGTATTAGGGATGGGAAATATATATGCTGGCTCGAATAACATCAACACCCCATGCATGAGTAAAAAAGGAACTCAATCTGTTGAGAGGACTCACCTTGGCCGTATGCAGCATTGTCTGTGGCTCTCTGCAAGTGCATGAAAAGTTGGCACTGTGGCCCCAGTGGTGGAGGTTGGTAGTACAGGGGCCTGGGCTAGTCCTGAATATGTCTATTAAGGGCAAGTCTTACCAACAAAGTTCGATGTTTGCTAATTGGCAGGTGGGGTTTGTCACAAGAAGCTTATTAATGACATCCTGTGGTCCTATTCCTTGATCCTGTCTGACTGGCATCACCCGATACATATTCTGAACTTCGTCCTGATAACCCAGTTCACAGCAGCTGATGTAACACAGAAGTCTGTGTCAAATGGATCTTATTGTCTGTTAGAGATGCAGTTTTTGATCAATATTGATGAACCGGTGCTTAAAATGTGCATGATCACAGAGAGTCATGACATTGACCATAGGTTTCTTGATGCTGAACAATCCAAAACCCTCTCTTCCAGGTGTTTTATTGGACACACTTGAGTTATATTTGGGTCTGGTCTCTGTTAATCCTCCATGGCTCCAACTTCTGGAAGTGGTTTGTGGTCTCTGGATTCTTGTTCCTTATGGAAAAAATAGTGGGAATCACAGTTTCACGAATTGGTGGCACTCAGGTTGTGGAGGTTAACTTACTGCCATCTAAGGTGAGTGATGTACAGTGTGTGTTCACACTCATCATTGAATAAGTGCAGAGACAGCCACTTTTTGACGCTGTTTAAATTTGTTTTTTTTTAATTTAACGGGATGTGGCCGTCACTGACTTAGCCAGTAATTACTGCACGTCCCCTAATTGCCCAGAGGACAGTTAAGAGTTAATTACAAACACCAAACAAAAACAGAAATTGCTGGAAAAGCTCAGCATATCTGGTAGCACCTGTGGAGAGAAAGGGTCACTGGACCTGAAATTTTAACTCCGATTTCTCTCCACAGATGTTGCTAGACCTGCTGGGATTGTGTCGTGCAAAGGCACGGTAGGTCAGGCAGCATCCGAGGAGCAGGAAAATTGATGTTTTGGGCAAAAGCCATTCCTCAGGAAAGCCGTCCATTCCTGATGAAGGGCTTTTGCCCAAAATGTTGATTTTCCTGCTCCTCGGATGCTGCCTGACCTGCCGTGCCTTTCCAGCACAACTCTAATCTTGACTCTAATCTCCAGCATCTGCAGTCCTCACTTTCGCCCTGCTGAGATTTTCCTCAATTTCTGTTTTTGTATCTGATTTCCAGCATCCACAGTTCTTTCAGTTTTTATTTGAGAGTTAGTTACATTGTTGCGTGAGCTGGAGTCACATGTAGACCAGACCAGGTACAGGTTCGGAAATGTTACCAGGTAATGTCACTAAGGGACATTGATCGACCAGATGGGTTGTGCTTTTTTAGGACAGTTAGCAATGATTATGTGATCACCATTAGGTTAGGCTCCTTGTTCCAGATATTCTTGGATTCAATTTTCATCAGCTGCCATGGTGGGATTCAAATCCATGTTCCTCAACATTGGCCTGGTCTTTTGAATTGCTCATCCAGTGTCAGTAACACCACCACCTCTGCTTACTGGCCCATTTCCTTGGGTTTGAGCCTTCGAATAGATCCTTTCACAACAGAGGGTGCTCTATTTGACAAAGGAAAGAAAATCTAACCTAAATCTGGAGCAGTATGTCTATTGTAGCAACATTAGCCAGTTCCTGATTGAATACAGATACCGGGATATTGTAATAATGGATCTTAGAGTATGAAAAATTCAGCTAACTTTTGTGGCCATCCATCTACCAAAAGTTATACTTTATTCAGGAACTGTAATGACAAATCTGGTCAGTTGGCATTTTCTCTGGTTCAGGGGTGGGCTACATTATAAACTGTCAGTTAAATACTTGTTCAAATAGTGAGAAGCACATGGAGCACCTAAGTGTAAGGATATTTTTTGCTGATTTATTTGCTTGACGTTAATCTAACATTGGATTAGCCAAGAGATGCATTGAAGCAATTCTAATGACCTGTTAGTACGTTGGCTGCTCATTGTTGCATCTCAGTTATAGACCTCACAGTGACTCCCCTTAAGGGCAATCAGATGTGGGCATTGAATGCCAACTGAGCACACAACGGGCCTAACGTATGGAACAATAAGGTTAAGAAAATATGGATAAATTGGAAAAAGCTGGTCCGTTGTATACCAAATTTGCAAAGATAATAGTCTTTATTTTTGGTCCCTGCCTCAAATTCCATTCTATAGTTACCGTCACTATCCTTCTCCCTGCCTGAGATCAAACCAGACTGTTAAAAATTGAGTGTCTTGTTCGACTCTGAGATGAACTTGCCACCATATAAATGCAGGTTGCTATAAGCACTACCGCAGTTAGGCAGCAGTGTGGTACAAAAAATATAAACAGGAGATTTAGAGTCTCCTCAGTTTAGTCTCCTCTGTTTAAAAAAAATGCAAGTTGTTGTTATTCCCCAAGTACATTACTGAGGAAGGATGTCGGAATTGTAACAGGACCCCCACCAACAGGTGGCGATGGTGAGAGAGGGGAAACTGGAGCAGTCAACAGGATCTCGCTGGAACTAAGTTGTCTTTGGTGGGAAGAGGGCTGGTAGCAAAGGGGAGCAAACAAAAGGAATTCTTCAACCCAATATAATTCACAGGCTAATTCCATGGAGATTCTGTAAATAGTTCCTTGTTTACCGTTCAAATAGTTGCTTTTTCTCCCCCTTTCTGCTTGTAATGACCCAACGCCAATGGAATAAAGAATCCCTGCTTCATGATCTTTGGCTCTTCAATGTGTTAAAATCACATATTACACAATGGCCTAGTAGTGTTGTAACTAGACTATTAATCCAGAAACTCAAGTAATGTTGTTGGGACCTGGATTTGAGTCCCATCATGGCAGATTGTGGAATTTGGATTCAAAATAAAAAAAAATCTGGAATTAAGAGTCTAATAATGACCATGAAGCCATCATTGGGGAAAACCCATCTGGTTTACTAATGTCCTCCTTTAGGAACGATGATTACCATCTATATCCAGTGTAGGCTGTATGTGATTCTAGACACATGGTAATATGGTTGGCGCTTAAATGCCCTCAGGGCTATTGGAGATGGGTAATAAATGCTGACCCAGCTAATGATATCCGCATTATGTAAATGAATAATAAAAATTGTCTTTGTATTTTTTGTTCAACTACTAGACATCTCCTAATTACTGACTGTCAGTTTGCAACTCTCTGATTTTCCACTCTCTACTGAGACATCACCAAGAGCCTGAGGAAATAGGATCTAAATTAAACTGGAATGTACTCCGTTCTCAGCGTGTGATATTAAGCAGCAATCAGTCTGGATGTTTAGCTCTCCCAGGACTGGGAATAGAGGGAGCATTGGCATGGAAAGTTGCAGCTTCAGTCATCAGCCTGGTTCTGCACTCCATCTTGCCTTTGAGCCATTTTCCTGGGAGCAGGATGGGTGGGGAGGTTGGAGTGAGTTGTAGCCTTCAAGGAGCACAGACAATTGATGTAATTAAAGGCCTGTTAATGGAAGCCAATGCAGTCTCCCAAGATGCTCTGAACCTCTCTCTTGGTTACAACAATCATTGTGAGCCAGTGAGCAGGCTGCCACTGCTGGCCTGGCTGAAAAGAACACTTTTAATCATCAATACTGAAAAAGTCAGAGGGAGTGTCATCTCCAATCTCTCCCTCACTTACCCGCCATTGCATCCTTCCACCACTTAGAGTCATAGAGATGTACAGCAGGGAAACAGACTCTTCAGTCTAACTCTTCCATGCCGACCAGATATTCTAACCTAATCTAGTCCCATTTGCCAGCACTTGGCCCATATCCCTCTAAGCCCTTCCTATTCATATACCCATCCAGATGCTTTTTAAATGCTGTTATTACACCACCACTTCCATATACGCACCACCCTCTGCATGAAAAAGTTGCCCCTTAGGTCCCTTTTATATATTTCCCCTCTCACCCTGAACCTATTCCCTCTAGTTCTGGACTACCCCCAGGATAAGCCCTTGTCTATTTATCCTATCCATGCCCCTCATGATTTTATAAATCTCTATAAGGTCACCCCCCAGCCTTCAACGCTGCAAGGAAAACAGCCCCAGCCTATCCAGCTTCTCCCACTAGATCCAACCATCCAACTCTGGCAACATCTTTGCAACCATGGCAACACTCTGGCCTGCCTTGTCACCACTCCAATCCCCCTGGCAAGCACCACATCCTCGGGCATGGGCAACGGCACTCTCTGGAGAGCTTCCTACCTCCCACTGCCCCATCCTTCCAGGGTGCCTGCAATGTAGCAAGGGTACCTCTTGGCCTGTTCACTCACCTCCCTACACCACTTCAGCTCACAGAAGATCCACTCCAAACACACGTGCATGTAAAATGCCTGATTTATTCCAATAAGTGGTCACTCTGGGAAGAGCAAAGTTAAAAATCCCACAACACCAGGTTCTAGTCCAACTCAGTCTGGATTTTTAGCTCTCCCAGGACTGGGAATAGAGGGAGCATTGACATGGAAAGTTGCAGCTTCAGTCATCAGCCTGGTTCTGCACTCCATCTTGCCTTTAAGCCATTTTCCTGGGAGCAGGATGGGTGGGGTTTAAGATGAGGCACTAGCTTTCGGAGCTGTGCTCCTTCATCAGGTGGTTGTGCTTCATCAGGTGGATGAAGGAGCAGCACTCCGAAAGCTAGTGCTTCCAAATAAATCTGCTGGACTATAACCTGGTGTTGTGGGATTTTTTAACTTTGCACACCCCAGTCCAACACCGGCATCTCCAAATCATGACTCTGGGGAGAATCACTTCCAGTGACTGATCCCCACACAGTGTTGGGTTTCTCTGGGATTTGGAGGGGTGTGATGTTTTTGATTGTGCCAAGTAGCTACTTGAAGGAAGAGTTCTGCATGTGAGATTATAATGAAAATATTCTTCTTAACATTCAGGTTACCCATCTCGTAATCAAAAGGTCGCCGTTCTTTCACTACAAACCCGGAGATTATGTGTATGTCAATATTCCAGCAATAGCCAAGTATGAGTGGCATCCATTTACCATCAGCAGTGCTCCAGAGCAGCAAGGTATGCTGTAAGAAGGCTTAGGCCTTACATTGTGAAGGTGGGTTGAGGGTGTTTGGATGGATTTCAATGGAAAAGAGTAGACATCATGGTGACCTATAAGTGACGAGGTTTGAAGTTGCAAAGAGACCTGCCAGATTATTGATCACAACGATCTGATGTAACAAAGGTTCAGAAACCAGTGAGTGCAAAAAGTACAGACTTAAGGACATTGACGTATGTCAGGTGGATGATCCTGCCTGAAGGGTGATTGGTGCTGGGAAATAATGTTTCAGGAGACGGAGGTTCCAGAGGTAACGGGTTGTGTTTTTGAAGAAAAAGATTGAAAGGGTTAAAGAGGAGCAGATAAATTGATTGACCTGTAGGATGGGAACAGGTTTTCTGTTTGTTAAAAAGCACCCTGTTCCTATGTATGTCTTTTATCAATTACCCTCCTGTCTTCTCTTAAACCTATTGATAAATAATAGTGACACATGTACCTTCAGGAGCTGTTCATTACTCAATTTGTCAGGGGCATGGTGGTTAGCACTGCTTCTCACAGTGCCAGGGACATGGGTTCGATTCCACCCTCAGGCAACTGTCCATGTGGAGTTTGCACATTCTCTCTCTTTGTCTGCATGGGTTTCCTCTCAGAGTCCAAAGACATTAGGTGGATTAGCCATTGGAAATGTAAGGTTACAGGGATAGGGTAGAGGGGTGGGTCAGGAAGAGATGCTGGTCAGAGGGTCAGTGTGAACTCAATGGGCTGAATGGCCTGCTTCCACATTGTAGATTTTCTATGATTGCGCATTCTCTTGGATATCTGTTCTGAATAAATAAAGTCCCTCTATCACCAACCACTGAGCCACCATGCCCCTGACAACTTTAAGCTTTAGAACAGTTAAAAGTTTTGTTGTACACTTTTCTTTACCAATGGGAATTTGATGAGATGCCACCCAGAGGATAAGAAGATAACCACAAGATAAAAAACACAAGGTGTTGAGAAAATGAATTTGTACGTGGAGGGAGTTCACACAGTTTACCAGACTGATATCTGGGATAAAACAGTTGTCTAATGAGAAATGATTGAGCAGGTTGCAACATTGGAGTTTAAGTGAATGAGAGCTAATCTTATGGAAACATGTTAAGACTCTGAGTGGCTTCAACAGGATAAATGCTGAGGGAATGTTTCACCTTGTGGGGAAATCTAGAACTAGGGGCAAAATAAGGGGGGGTCTCTCATTTAATATGAGGAGGAGGAGGAGATGCTTTTCTCAGACTGTCGCTCACGTTTGGAATTCTGTTTCAGTCATCAGTGCAGGAAGGGCCATTGAACAGATTCAAGGTTGAGTTAGACACATTCTTGTTATGCAGGGAGTCGGGTTGATGGGGAGCAGGCAGGCAGGAAGGTGGATTTAAGGCCTTGATTAGATCAGTTATGATTTTATTGATTTGCTGAGCAGGGTCCTGCTCCTATTCCTCACCTTCTTTAGAATCCCTACAGTGTGGAAACAGGCCCTTTAGCCCAGAAAGTCCACACCGACCCTCCGAAGAATAACCCACCCGGACCCATTCCCCTACTTCTCTCCATTTACCCCTGACTAACACATCCAGTCTGGACACTATGGACAATTTAGCATGGCCAATCCACCTAAGCTGCACATTTTTGGATTGTGGGAGGAAACCCACGCAGACACAGGGCGAAAGTGCAAACTCCACACAGACAGTTGCCTGAGGCTGGAATTGAACCCAGGTCCTTGGTGCTGTGAGGTAACAATGCTAACCACTGAGCCACCATGTCACCTTATGTTCTAAACCTTGCCTAATTCCCTTGTTAATTTTCTCTGACTTTTCTTTGCATTTTCTTCTGTCCCATTTGAAGTCCTCCAACCCTTTCAACACCAACATCAAATTCATTGGATCATTATTCAATTGAATCTTAAAGGTTTGTTGGGATGATGTCCAATCACAAGATACTTTGCCATTTCTGACAGATGCCATTGGGCGACATTGAGTGTGGATTCGATCCACTTTCCACTGCCTCAGTCATGGATCAACTCTACCTTGAGTTTCTCTATTGTAGCTGAAACAAATGAATTCAAGCTGAAAATAGTTCAAATCTGGAACCTTCTTGGTCTTTTCACTTGTCTCCTGTGAAAACATTTCGCTCTGATCTGCTAAGATCTTACAAAATCCAATGCTTGTCGACCTAGCCTTCGATGAGTTGCAGACCCTTATGTTCTAAAGGTGCAATCCTCCTGTGAATTTTAAAACTGCCTCCTTCACTTTACCCATGCTGACTGAGTTGTGACATTCAGGCTACATACAAAACCAATTAACACTCTGTAATTCAAGAGATGGTTATGGTACTTTGTGAATTATGGCTAATTACCTGATACTCCCTTAAGGGGGAATCTAACCAGGGATAGACCTGTTGTCAATCGACCTTCACACAGTTTCCAGCAGGGGTCAGTAGATAGCTGAAATCCTACCATAATACTGCATCCTGTAGTATTACCCTACATGCCTACTTAGATAAATGAGCCAGCTGTGATTTTAAATGTTTCTTCTGTACTTTTATCAGCTGTAAGGTTGAGGGAATTATTCCTCAAAGCTATCATTTTTATATTTTTGAAACCAATGTCAAAATAAATATAACCATCAGGAGTCACCAGGCAACTGGATCATTTAGTTGCCCAACTGAGAAAAGACATGAATGATGAGTAAAACCATTATCTGAGGGAGGTCACACACTGGACTCCAAACCATGTACAGAGACTGACATCTAGTGGCATGCCACTGTAACTGTTTATTATGTCAGTCCAGAAAGAAAAATGATCAAATTACTGCAGATGCTGGAATCTGTACTGAAAACAATAAATGCTGACAATCACAGTGGGTCAGGCAGCACCCATGGAGAGAGAGCAAGCTAACATTTCAAGTCCAGCTGCCCCCTCCACACTTCGTGTCAGCTCTGATGAAGAGTCATCGAGACTGGAAACATGAGCTTGCTCTCTCTCCATGGGTGCTTCCTGACCCACTGTGACCTCCAGCATTTGTTGTTTCCAGCCACAAAGAAGGAGATTGGTGTTTGTGATGCTGACATTTGTTTTAATCTGCAGACACTATTTGGCTCCATATCAGGAGCCTCGGCCAATGGACCAACCAACTCTACGAATACTTCCGACAACCTGAACTCCTGGGCAACGAACCAAAGCGGCTGACAAGAAATCTGAGGAACAAGAAATACCAGAAGTCTGCGCAGGTCTGCCCTCTGTTTCTGCTACTTCCCTCAGCGAATATGATTCTCTGCTTCACCCTGGCTTTATAACTCCAGTCCTATGACCAGGGTTTATGGGGTTTTTCCCAAAAGTTTCCAATAACATGCCGTTTCATGACTAATGCGGCTATTTCCCAGAAAAGCTAATTATTGTGGATGTTAGAAATCTGAAATAAAAACAGAAAATGCCTGGAGAAACTCAGCAGGCCTTTCAGCATCTGTGGAGAGAGAAACTGTTCCTCTCTCCAAAGATGCTGCAGGTCTATTGAGTTTCACCAGCCATTAGCTATTTCCTATATTGGGTTAACTCAGATTCAACTTTGCAATTCGATATAGCACCCAGTGCACCCTTTAGCATTGCATTGGACTTCAGTGAAATTTTCCAGCGTATTCATTCCAAGCCAATGGACATCAAAGCCTGTGCCTGCCAATTATTGCAACTATCTCTTACCTGGTTGTGTGGGTACTGTACCTGGAAGAAATTACCCCTTATTTATTTTTAATCATGTTTGGACATGTTATAAAACAATTCCAAGATAGGTGGGACTTACACTTCTGACGTTCTGACCCAGAGGTAGAGACACTACCACTGCACTATAAGGCCAACCTTTCAGTTAACACCATTGACCAACTGAGCCCCAGTGACTGAAAGTAACGGCCTTTTCCATATTTTCAACCAACCTAGCCAGTAATGTTATGACCCATCTCTGGTGCTTGATTGATTTATCGCTGTCACGTGTACTGAGATACGGGAAAAGGTTGTACAGGCAGATCATACCATACAGATGGCATCAGAGTAACAGAACAGAGTGCAGAATACAGTGTTACAGCTGCAGAGAGGGTGCAGAGAGAGAGAATAATCAACATTAACGTTTGAGAAGTTCATTCAAAAGTCAATTCATGGCAGGGAAAAAGCTGTTCTTGAATCTGTTTGTATGTGTATTCAAATGTCTATACCATCTGTCTGATGGAAGAGGGTGGCAGAGAATATCGAGGTAAAAACAATGACTGCAGATGCTGGAAACCAGATTCTGGATCAGTAGTGCTGGAAGAGCACAGCAGTTCAGGCAGAATCCAAAGTGCAGCGAAATCGACGTTTCGGGCAAAAGCCCTTATTCCTGATGAAGGGCTTTTGCCCGAAATGTCGATTTCACTGCACTTTGGCAGAGAATATAACCAAGGTGGGAGAGGTCTGATTATGCAGGTCACTTTCCTGAGGCAGCGGGAACTATAAATGGAGTCAGTGGATGGAGGGCTGCTTTGTATGATGGACTGGGCTGTGTTCATGACTCTCTTGTAGTCTTGGGAAGCGCAGTTGCCATACCATGCTGTGATGCATCCGGATTGGATGCTTTCTATGATGCATCCATAAAAATTGGAAAGATTCAATGTGGACATGCTGAATTTCCTTAGTCTCCTGAGGAAATAGAGACGTGCTTTCCTGACCATCGCACCGACGTGGGTGGACCAGGACAGCTTGTTGGTGATCATCGCACCCAGAGACTACCTCCACCTCAGCACCATTGATATAGTCAGGACCATCCACTCCCTGCCCTGAAGTCAATGACCAGCTATTTCATTTTGCTGACGTTGATGGAGAGATTGTTGTCCTTACACCAAGCTGCTAAGCACTCAGTCTCTTTCCTGTATCTTGTCTCGTCATTGTTTGAGATCCGATCTACAACAGTGGAGACATCAGCAAACTTGTAAATGGAGTTGGGGTGGAATTTGGCAACACAGTCTTCAGTGAATAAGGAGTAGAGTCAGGGGCTGAGTACACAGACTTGTGGGGCACTGGTGCTGAGAATGATAGTGGAGGCGGTATTGTCCCTTATTCTTACTGATTGTAGTCCATGGGTCAGGAAGTTGAGGTTTCATTACAGAGGGGGTTGCTAAGACCTAGGTTTCAGAGTTTAAAATGTGAGTTTGTTTGGAATTATGGTGTTGAAGGTGGAAATGAGGTCAATAAGTGGGAGCCTGATGTAGATATCCTTGTTGTCCAGATGCTTCAGGGATGAATGTAGGGCCAGGCAGATGGTGCTGGTTGTGTACCTTGTGCCAAGAGACGAATTGCAAAGGATCAAGGTACTGCTGCAGGCTGGAGCTGATGTGATCCATGACTAACCTCATGAAGCACTTCATAATGATAGAGGTCAGAGCCACAGGGCAGTCATCATTGAGGCACGCTGCAGGATTTTCTTTGGTACTGGGATGATGGCGATCTTCAAGCAGTGGTGACTTCAGATCGCAGTAAGGAGAGGTTAAAGATATCAGTGGATACTCCCACCAGCTGGTCCACACAGGATCTGAGGGCACAGCGGGACTCCATCCGGACCAGTCACTTCCCAAGGATGCCGATCTAATATCTGCGGTGGTGACAGTGGGTATAGGCGTACCTGATGCTGTCGGGACAGGTGTCATCGTTTCACTCACCTTCTGTTCAAGAATGCATTGACCTCAATCGGGTAGGGATGTATTGTTGCCTGCAATTCTGTTTGACTTTGCTTTGTAGGCTGTTATACTGTGTGAGTCTTGTTCCAAACGACATGTTGCAGCTGTACAGGACATTGGTTAGGGCACTTTTGGAATATTTTGTGCAATTCTGGTCTCCCTCCTATCGGAAGGATGTTGTGAAACTTGAAAGGGTTCAGAAAAGATTTACAAGGATGTTGCCAGGGTTGGAGGGTTTGAGCTACAGGGATAGGCTGAACAAGCTGGGGCTGTTTTCCCTGGAGCATCGAAGGCTGAGGGGTGACCTTATAGAGGTTTATAAAATTATGAAGGAAATGGATAGGATAAATAGAAAAAGTCTTTTCCCTGGGGTGGGGGAGTCCAGGACAGAGGGCAAAGGTTTAGGGTGAGATGGGAAAGATATAAAAGAGACCTAAGGAGCAACTTTTTCACACAGAGGGTGGTACATGTATGGAATGAGCTGCCCGAGGAAGTGGTGGAGGCTGGTACAATTGCAACATTTAAAAGGCATCTGGATGGGTATATGGATAGGAAGGGTTTGGAGGGATATGGGCCAAATGCTGGCAAATGGGACCGGATTGTGTTGTGATATCTGGTCATCATGGACGAGTTGGACCAAAGGGTCTGTTTCTGTGCTGTCCATCTCTGCGACTCTATGACAGGTGTCCACGTGGTTAGCCTATATCTCAAGTTTAATTTGGTATTTTCTCTTGATAGCCTTACGAAGGTCGTACCTGCATTTCCTCTCTAGGTCAGAGCTGCCTGACTTGTATGCCTCTGACCTGGACTTCATTAGGGAGCGGATCTCCCGGATCATCCACAGTTTCTGGTTGGGGAGCATCCAGATTAATGTCTTTGGCACGCAGTCTTCTACGGACGTATAATGGCGCAGGGGAGTCTTGAACATGGATTTCCTGGCTCAGGGGTTGGGATATTACCACTGTAATTCAATATTGAATTTAGAGTCCACCAACTGTCATGGTGGGATCTGAACATAGGACTGATCAATTGCACTTCAGACTTGATCGAAATGCCCTTATACCCTGAGTAATGTACTTTGGCTATGTAATGGGAAAGTCAGCATGTCATTCCTGAGCCAATCATGTCTCTTCCTTTCCAATGCCCTTCCTACCCCAGGATATTTATAGAGTCATAGAGATGTACAACAGACCCTTCGGTCTAACTCGTCCATCCCACCCCAATCTAGTCCCACCTGCCAGCACCTGGCCCATACCCCTCTAAACTCCTCCTATTCATATACCCATCCAGATGCCTTTTAAATGTTCCAATTGTACCAGCCTCCACCACTTCCTCTGGTAGCTCATTCCATTCACGTACCATCCTCAGCATGAAAAAGTTGCCACTTAGGTCCCTTTTATATCTTTCCCCTCTCACCCTAAACCTATGCCCTCTAGTTCTGGACACACCCACCCCAGGGAAGAAACTTTGTCTATTTATCCTATCCATGCCCTTCATGATTTTATAAATCTCTATAAGGTCATCCCTCAGCCTCCGATGCTCCAGGGAAAACAGCCCCAGCCTGTTCAGCCTCTCCCTGTAGCTCAAACCCTCCAACCCTGGCAACATCCTTGTATATCTTTTCTGAACCCTTTCAAGTTTCACACCAACTTTCCGATAGGAGGGAGACCAGAATTGCATGCAGTATTTCAATAGTGCCCTAACCTATGTCCTGTACAGCCGCAACATGACCTCCCAACTCTTTTTCTCAATACGCTGACCAATAAAGGAAAGCATACCAAACGCTTTCTTCCCTATCCTATCTACCTGCCACTCTACTTTCAAGGAGCTAAGAACCTGCACTCCAAGGTCTCTTTGTTCAGCAGTGCTCCCTAGGACGTTACCATTAAGTGTATAAGTCCTGCTGAGATTTGCTTTCCCAAAATGCAGCACCTCGCATTTATCTGAATTAAACTCCATCTGCCGCTTCTCAGCCCATTGGCCCACCTGGTCAAGATCCCGTTGTAATCTGAGGTAACCTTCTTCACTCTCCACTACACCTCCAATTTGAAATGAAAAAGCTTGGAAAACAATCCCAGGAAAAATTTCCTGAATTTATAACTGATGCAAATACCCATGTGATTGCTATGCAGAACTATCTCTGTGGAAGCTTACATGGGAAATGATGCAAATCATGGGAAGCTTGGCGAACAGAACCACAACAACGAGCACCCGAGCTACAAATCTTCTCCCAAACTTTGATGCAAATCAATTGTTGCATTGGGCCTTGTGTTCAAAATGCTTCTTTGCAGGTTTCAGAAAGCAATTTCTGGAATCTTCTATCTGCAATGTTGAAGGGATAGCCCAAGACAACCATGAAGAATGTTAAATTATGTTAAATTTGTTCATATTAATGTCTCCCTGGGCAGCAACATACTGAGGAATTGTGATGACACTGATAAATTACTTGAGCTTCAGACTTATGAGGATAGCTCTTGATTTCATATGATAGTGTAAAAGATGATAATAAATGGGCAGCCAGTTTTGCATTAACTTCAGAAGAAATTTTAAACAAACGAGAGATATGCAAAGACCCATTTTACACAATTGAATCAAATCAAGATCTGTCCCATGGGTTATCTTGTTATCTGATTATCCAAAATGTGCCAGATGGGGTTTAATTAAGACTGTGTACTAATTTATATTTAGTACCGTTTGTCCTCCTGGACACACATTGCTCATTCCATCCCACGTTACCTAAATATGCTTCTGTTTCCATTTCTTACTATCACTAGGAGCACCTTGGTAACTTGATTGCCTCTAATGAATCAGTGGCGACCAACAAGGAAGACATGGTGGAGCTGACATCATATAAACCACGACAGTGCTGTCAGAACGAGCCCTTGGAAGTGAACATCAAAATGGATTGTACTGATGTCCCTCAGCCCAAGGAGGTAGGAAGTAGACTGGGATATAGAGGGATGTCTCATTAAGGTTAGATGAGGGTATTGGGTGAAAGAGAGCTTGTGTGTAATATAAACACAGAGATGGACCTGTTATGCTAAGTGACCTGCTTCTGTGTTGCAAATGGTCTGCAATAAATATGGCAAGACTCACATTCTATGGCACAACAGATACCAGAATGGCCCATTAACTGGCATCTCCCAATCCCCATCCTACCAAAGCACACTTCACCAACTGGAAGACTTTCTGTCAGGAAACAGGACTCAAGCACTGTCAGATAACACCATGAGGATATTCTGTCACATGCCATGAAATAGATTTAGCTTAGTGTGTTTGCAACTCAGTAGTTAGCACTGCTGTCTCACAGCACCAGGTACGTGAGGTTTATTCCACCCTCGGGCGACTGACTGTGTGGAGTTTGCATATTCTCCCCGTGTCTGCATGGGTTTCCTCCCACAGTCCAAAGATGTGCAGGTTAGTTGGATTGGCCCTGGGCAATGCAGGGTTACAGGGAAAAGGTGTGGGTGGGATACTCTTTGGAGGGTCAGTGTGGGTTTGATGGAACTGAATGGCCTGCTTCTACACCCCAGGGGTTCCATGATTCTATGACCCTTCAGGGAGAGATGCTCTGATCACTTAGTGGGAGTGATGGCCACTACTGATTGTGAGAAAGCTGCGTGTGTCACATATTTTACATTCACTGTTCAGTCCCCAGCATTCTCCCTTTCTCAGTGTGTGTGTGTGTGTGTGTGTGTGTGTGTGTGTGTGTGTGTGTGTGTGTGTGTGTGTGTGTGTGTGTCTTTGTGAGTGAGCGTGAGTGTGTTTGTGTCTTTGTGTTTGTGAGTGTGTGTGTGTGTTTGTGTCTCTGTGTGTGTGCGTGTCCGTGTGTGAGTGCACATGTATGTGCATGATGCAAACATTGCTGCATGTTCTCCTGGTAAACCTCTGCAATGCATCAAGATGTTCTTAAAGATGAAAAACGAGTCTGCAAAAAGAAGGCTGAATCTTTCCTGTGCAGGATCGTGACGTGTATCTTTCTTTCCCATGGGACAACAGTGACTACATGTCAAAAGTACTTCATTGTCTGTAAAGCAGTTGGCGATAACCAGGTAGATGTAAGTACAAGTCCTTCATTTTTGGCCAGATTCTGAATTAGACGAGGTGTGTATTTCCTGTCTGTCAGATCAGGAACATTCTTACCCCAAATAACAAGCAAGGGCCGTTTATTCACTCATGGTGTATGGGTGTCATAACTGGGTCAATATTTATTGCCCATCCCTAGTTGCCCTTTGAGAAGGTGGTGGTGAGCTGCCTCCTTGAACCCTTGCAGTTCAACTGCAATGCCATAAGGGAGGGAATTCCAGGATTCTGAACCTGCGACATTGAAGAAATGGCGGTATATTTCCAAGTCAGAATGGTGAGTGGGTTGGAGGGGAACTTGCTGGTACTTGCTTGCACGTATCTGCTACTCTTTACTTCCTAGATGGAAAATGGCTGTGGGTTTGGAAGGTGCTGTCTGAAGGTCATTTGTGAATTTCTCGTGGATGGCACACACTGCTGCTACTGAGTGTCGGTGGTCGGGGTGTGCATGTTTTGGCTGCTCTGTACTGGATGGTGTCAAGCTTCTTGTGTTTTGTTAGAGCTGCACCCATTCAGGCAACTGAGGAGTATTCCATTACATTGCTGATTTGTGTTTCATGAGAGTCAGGAAGTGAGTTACTTGCTGCAGTATTCCTTGCTTCTGATCTGGTCTTGTAGTTATTGTATTTATATGGCTGGTCCAGTTGTGTTTTTGGTCAATGGTAACCCCAGGATGTTGATAGGGGAGGATTCAATCACGGTAACACTGTTGAATGTCAAGGGCAAATCTTATAGGAAATGATCATTGCCTGGCTTTTGTGTGGCATAAATGTAACTTGCCATTTGACAGCCCAAGCCTGGATATTGTCCAGATCTTGTTAAATTTGAAAATGGACTGTTTCGGGATCTGAGGAGTCATAAATGGTGCTGAACATTGTGCAATTATCTGTGAATATCCCCACTTCTGACCTTATGGTGGAGGGAAAGTCATTGTTGAAGCAGCTGAAGATGGTTGGGTCTAGGACACTGCCCTGAGGAACTCCTGCAGAGATGTCCAGGAGCTGAGATGACTTATCACCAACAACCGTGACCATCTTCCTTTGTGTCAGGTATGACTCCAACCAGCGGAGAATTTGCCCCCAATACCCATTTATTCCAGTTTTCCAGGGCTCCTTGATGCCACACTCAGTCGAATGTAGCCTTGATATCCAGGGCTGTCACTCTCACCTTATTTCTGGAATTCAGCTCTTTTGTCCAGGTTTGACCCAAGGCTGTAATGAGGTCAGGAGCTGAGTGGCCCTGGGGGAACCCAAACTGGGTGACACTGAGCAGGTTGTTGTTGAGCAGGTGCTGCTTGATAGCTCTGTTAATGACACCTTCCATCACTTTACTGATGATCAAGAGTTGACTATCGCGGTGGTAATTGGCCAGGTTGGATTTGGTCTGCTTTTTATGTGCAGAACATACCTGGGCAATTTTCTACATTGTCAAGTAGGTGCTAGTTTAGTAACTGTACTGGAAGAGCTTGGCTAGGGGAATGGCAACCCTTCACTACTATTGCCGGAATGTTGGGGCCTATAGTTCACTAATGTCCTTTAGAGAAGGAAACCTGCCATTCTCATCTGGTGTGGCCTACATGTGACTCCAGACCCCACAGCAGTGTGGTTGGCTCTCAATTGCCCTTTGAAATGTTCTAGCTAAACTATTCAGCTGTATCAGTCACTATTAAATCTTAACAAAGAAATGAAATTGTATGGAGAACCTGGTATCGATCTGGACACCAGAAAAATCAACAGCGTAAACAGCCCTATCAACCCTGCAAACGCTACTAATCTCTAGGGGCTATTGCGAAAATTGGGAGAGCTGTCTCACAGACTAGTTAAGCAACATCCTGACATATCAGACTCACGCAGACAATGTTCCGGACACCACCATCACCATCTCTGGATATGTCCTGTCCCACCAATAGGACAGACCCAGCAAAGGTGGTGGCACAGTGGGATACATTCAGGATGGAGTTGGCCTGGGATTTCTCAACATTGACTCTGGACCCCATGAAGTCTTGTGGCTTTGGGTTAAACGTGGGCAAGGAAACCTCCTGCTGATCATCAAGTACTGTCCTCTCTTGCCTAGTGAATCAGTACTCCTCCATGCTGGACAACACTTGGAGGAAGCACTGAGGGTGGCAAAGGCATGAAATGTACTTGGGGTGGGGGATTCAATGTCCACACCGAGGGTGGCTCAGCAGCAGGAACACTGATCGAACTGGTCAGGTCCTAAAGGACATAGCTACCAGACTGAGTCTGCAGCAGGTAGTGAGGGATCCAACAAGAGGGAAAAACATATTTGATCTCATCCTTACCAATCTGCCAGCTGCAGATGCAACTGCCCATGACTGTACCGGTAAGAGTGACCACCGTGGAGATGAAGTCCTGCCTTCACATTGAGTGTTGTGTGGCCCTGTCACTGTGCTAAATGGGGCAGACTTCAAATAGATCTAGCAACACGAAACTGGGCATCCATGAGGCGCTGTGGGCCATCAACAGCAGCAGAATTGTACTCCAACACAATCTGTAACCTCATGGCCCAGTATCCCCCTCCTTTCTGTGTCAAAATATGTCTGTAAAATATGTATGCAAGAATCTTATGGTGTAATATTGAACATGTTCTTACAAAGGGAGATGCTTATCTTCTTTGAATCAATATTTTAAAACATACAACAATGCAATTGCTGCTGTGGTGAATAGCTTACTTAAGCTCATGGTTTTTATAACAAATGGTTTTTGACATTTTAGCTGATAACTGCTTTACTTATTCATCAACTAGCAATGCACTATCCTATTGTTAGATATCAAATTCCCGAGGCATCACAGGTATTGAAGGATTGTAAGATGAAAAGGAGAAAAGAACTCTGAAGTGGGACATCGGGAGCTGGCTTTGAGCTGCTGCTGGGGCATTGAGAATACCGCTCAGTTTCCTGATTGTATTCCCACCTCGAGACTGATGTGAGAGTAAGATGTGATAGCTGACAATCCTCAACACTCGTGATGTGTTAGCTCCCATAACAAACAACTGAGATGTGGATCACACAGTATTGAAGAATTCCATGAATATTTATAACAGCTCTGGTATCTGTATACGTATAGGTCGTTCTGCTAAAACATGCGTTTCGTCCGTGCGAATTGGCCATAACGTGATTGATGAATAGTGGAAGTTTGGATAATGCAACCTTTGTACTGAACGGGTATAGCGATTTTCTGTTAGCGATTTTCTACAGCATTATAGCAGAATGACCTGAATTGTGCTCACTGTGAGAAATAGAGCCGCACTGTCGCACATTTCTGTCTGAGTGCAATGCTGCAAGAGAGCAGAGCTCTGGTACCTTTGTACCATTAGGTCACAGATTATGATGTCGTGATACCATCACGAACATGTCCCGTAAAGATATATCGCACATCTACTGTGAGACTTAACACAACACGGCCATTTTACTAGAGATGGGATGGGATTGGCATGGTAACCTGCCTGCATCTGACTAGTAGCCAATTTAACAACAGCTGCATGAAGCCAATTGCAAGATGGTGATTGGGAATTTTCAGTCAGCTTTGAGGTTCCAGCAACAGTTGCAGCTGAGGGTCAGTTTAGTGGGTGAGTGACCAGGAGGCCGGGACTCCAGTTGAGGGTCAGTTTAGTGTTTGAGTGACCAGGATGCCTAGGACTCCAGCTGAGGGTCAGTTTAGTGGGTGAGTGACCCCCCAGGAGGCTGGGACTCCAGCTGAGGGTCAGTTCAGTGGGTGAGTGACTAGGAGGCCTGGGGCTCCAGCTCAGGGTCAGTTTAGTGGGTGAGTGACCAGGAGGCTGGGACTCCAGCTGAGGGTCAGTTCAGTGGGTGAGTGACCAGGAGGCCTAGGACTCCAGCTGAGGGTCAGTTCAGTGGGTGAGTGACCAGGAGGCCTAGGACTCCAGCTGAGGGTCAGTTTAGTGGGTGAGTGACCAGGAGGCCTGGGGCTCCAGCTGAGGGTCAGTTCAGTGGGTGAGTGACCAGGAGGCTGGGACTCCAGCTGAGGGTCAGTTCAGTGGGTGAGTGACCAGGAGGCCTAGGACTCCAGCTAAGGGTCAGTTTAGTGGGTGAGTGACCAGGAGGCTGGGACTCCAGCTGAGGGTCAGTTCAGTGAGTGAGTGACCAGGAGGCCTGGGGCTCCAGCTGAGGGTCAGTTTAGTGGTTGAGTGACCAGGAGGCCAGGACTCCAGCTGAGGGTCAGTTCAGTGAGTGAGTGACCAGGAGGCCTGGGGCTCCAGCTGAGGGTCAGTTTAGTGGGTGAGTGACCAGGAGGCCGGAACTCCAGCTGAGGGTCAGTTTAGTGGGTGAGTGACCAGGAGGCCTAGGACTCTAGCCGAGGGTCAGTTTAGTGGGTGAGTGACCAGGAGGCCAGGACTCCAGCTGAGGGTCAGTTTAGTGGGTGAGTGACCAGGAGGCTGGGACTCCAGCTGAGGGTCAGTTTAGTGGATGAGTGACCAGGAAGCCTGGGGCTCCAGCTGAGGGTCGGTTTAGTGGGTGAGTGACCAGGAGACCTGGAACTCCAGCTGAGGGTCAGTTCAGTGAGTGAGTGACCAGGAAGCCTGGGGCTCCAGCTGAGGGTCAGTTCAGTGGGTGAGTGACCAGGAGACCTAGGACTCTAGCCGAGGATCAGTTTAAAGGGTGAGTGACCAGGAGGCCTGCGGCCCAGATGAGCTGAGAAGCCTCTGAGTGCTAGAGGAGGGAGCAGCAGCCATGAGTCTCCCTGAAGATGGGCAGCCCCACCATAGAGAAAATGTCAAAATTTGAATCCCAGAATAACCAATAAACATACAGATGATATTCATTTGTTCAACATGTGCTTCAAAATGGATCTTCAATTCACTTATAAGAGTATTACTTTTTTTTTAAAACCTTCTGGAATTCAGAAAACTATTGGATTTAAAAATTTGATCCCCTCCATTTTGATGTGTTTGCTGACTGGAAGGCCATTGAATAGTCCACCAGCATCAAGAGCTTATCCATGACCTTAATTAATGAACCACAGGACCCACACGTTGCTAAAATGAGTTTAGAAGTTAATGCTTTGCACCCTGCACTTCTCAGAACAAGTTCTCAAGAGACAGACTTGATAAAAAGAGACACCATTTTACACAGCATGAGAAGAGGGTGCTGATTGGTTGGGCCATCGGAGCTGCAACACAAATAGTTAACTGTCAATCTTAATTTTCAGATGAGATGGGTAGACTCTGATTGGTTGGGGTGTTACCAGGGCAATGCAGCAAGGATTGGATGCCTTCACAACCCCGCCTTGATGACAAATGAGTAATGTGTGCGCAGATTCCACCTGCTTTTGATAAAACTGGGCCCGGGAATCGTATGTTTGTTTATGCGTGTCAGATTCTGACTGTTTGTTTTCTGTACAGGTTGTGTAAATGAGTCACATTCACATTGCGTTAGTTGTTATGTAAAATATAAATAGATTTTGTCGGAGGGAAATAAAAAAAAGTCATTTGAAAGAAAAATAAAACTGGGCCATAGTACTTCTGCAGTTAGACAGTAGTCGGGGGGGGGGTAAAGTTTTAAAAAATCAGGAGAGTGCTTTGCAGCCGATTTAAAATATGCCCCTTTTACAGAAGAAAAATAAAGTATAGCCAGGAGATTTAGAGTCTCCTCAGTTTAGGGGACTGACTCTGTGCTGGCTGGTGCCGCAGTCAGTGTGTTACTACTGGTACTGAGGAGGACAGTTTCCTTTTCTTCCCCATTTAAAAAAAAACCTGGGCCCTCGGTATCTATATATGTAGTTTCAAGAATTTGCAAAGGGGAGTGACATTCCCATGCAATACAGACTTCTATCCCCCACAGTGAAAATTCAGAAACCCAAAGGGAAAATCCAGTTCCTGAAATCAGACAGAAAATGCTAGAAATGAGGCAATGGCCTAGTGTATTATCACTGGACTGTTAATCCAGCCATCCAGATAATGTGCTAGGTACAGGGGTTCGAATCCCGCCATGATAGATGGTGGAATTTGAATTCACAGATTATTTCTGAATGGCTCAGTGGTTAGCACTGCTGCCTCACAGTGCCAGGGACCCACGTTTGATCCCAGCCTCGTGTGGAGTTTGCACGTTCTCCCAGTGTCTGAGTGGGTTTCTTCCCACAGTCCAAAGATGTGTAGGTTAAGTAGATTGGCCATGCTAAATTGCCCATAGTATTAGATACATTGGTCAGGGGTAAATATAGGGTAGGGGAGTATGTCTGGGTGGGTTACTCTTTGGAGGGTCAGTGTGGACATCTTGGGCCAAATGGCCTGTTTCCATACTGTAGGGAATCTAATCTTAAAAAAAATCATTCAGGCTCTTATGTCAATATGTGAAGGAGGAGGATGGAATTTGGAAATGGTCCTTCATCCAACTTGGCACTGTCAAGATATGAAGAAACACCTCCCTAGGACTGACAGACATTCCAGAGGGAAGGGTAAAAGCCTGGAATAGGAGGAGAGAGTGGAAGGTTTCAGGCAAATCAGTCAGGACACTTCTCGATAACTGGGACTCCTGTACAAGTGGTTGTCTAAGATATGTTTTGGTGAGATCATTTGTTGTTGATGCCTTTCCTGACAATTCTCCGGAAAGGTATTGTCATTTGTTGCATGTGACTAGTTGTCCTGAGAATGTGGCGGCAATCTATCGCCCTGAACCTTTTCTTCCCCATTCATGGGACATTGATGTCGTATTCACTGCTCATCCCTAGTTGCCCCTTGAGAGGATGGGGTTGAGGTTACCTTCTTGAATTCCTGCAGTCTGTGTGCTGTGGGTTAACCTACAGTGCCCTTAGCGAGAGAATTTCAGGATTTTGACCCAGCAACACTGTAGGAATGTTGATATATTTCCAAGGATGGTGAGTGACTTGGAGGGGACTTTGCAGGTGATGGGGTTCCAATGTGTCTGCTGCGTATGGCACTATAACTATGCTAAATGGGACACACTTAGAATAGGTCTGGCAACTTGAGACCTTCCCTCCATCAGAAGATTCGCCACTGATTGCACAATGTCCGTGTGCGACTTCTCAAAGCAGTCCCTATTCAAATGTACAAACGATCTGAACAATATCCAGGCTGAGGCTGACAAGTAGCAAGTAACATTTAGAACATAGAATCCCTACAGTATGGAAACAGGCCCTTCAGCCCAACTAGTCCACACCGACCCTCTAAACCACCCAGATCCCTACTTTATTACCCTAACTTTACTCCCAACTAATGCACCTAACCTACACGTCCCTGAACACTATGGGCAATTTAGCATGGCCAATTCACCTGAATTGAAACACGCAGACACGGGGAGAATGTGCAAACTCCACACAGACAGTTGCCAGAGGTTGGAATTGAACTCAGTTCCCTGGTGCTGTGAGGGAATAGTGCTAGCCACTGAGCCACCATGCTGCCCCAACGTTACCTGGCATTTGCATCACTCAAATGCCAGGTAATGACCATCTCCAATCAGAAACACTCCAACCATCTCTCTTTGATATTAAATGGTGTTACCATTACTGAATACCCCACTATCAATATCCTGGAGGGTTACCGTTGACATGAAACTCAACTGGATTTGCCACATAAATACAGTGGTTATTAGAGCAGATTAGAGAATAGGAATCCTACTGCAAGTAACTCACTATCTGACTCCTCAAATCCTGACTAATTCCTGCAAGGCACAAGTCAGGAGTGTGTTGGAATACTCCCCACTTGCTGGATGGGTGCAGCTCCAACAACAAGCTCAACACCATCCAGGACAAAGCTGGTTGGCACCATATCCACATTGAGTAACTCCACCACTGATGCTCAGTAGCAGCAGTGTGTACTATCTACAAGATGCACTTAGAAATTCACTGAAGATCCTTAGGTAGCATCTTCCAAACCCATGACAACTTTCATCTAGAAGGACAAGGGCAGCAGATACTTGGACAACACCACTATCTGCAAATTCCCCTCCAAGCCACTCACCATCCTGGCATGCAAATATATTGCTGTTCCTTCACTGTTGCTGGGTCAAAAATCATGAACCTCCCTCCCCAGTACCACTGTGGATCTACCTACACCAAGTGGATTGCGGAGTTTCAAAAGGCGGGCCATCACCACCACCTCATGGGCAACTAGGGATGTGTAATAAATGCTGGTCCAGCTAATGGTGCCCACATCCCTTCAATGGTGGAGTTATGGATAGCATAGAAGTTTGTCAAAGGGTACATTAGGATATAGATCAGTTGCAGATATGGGTGGAGAAATGGCAGATGGAGTTTAATCTGGGTAAGTGTGAGGTGCTGCACCTGGGAGATCAAATGTTAAGGAAATGTATACAGTAAATGGCAGGAGTCTGAACAGCATTAATATACAGAGGAATCTTGAAAGTCCTAGTCCATAATTCCCTGAAAGTGGCCACACAAGTAGGTAGGATAGTAAAGAAGGCACATGGCATGCTTGCCTTTATTAGTCAGGGCATTGAGTACAAGAGGCAAGATATTATGTTGCAGCTTTATAAGACTTTGTTAGGCCACACGTAGAGTGTTGTGTTCAATTCTGGCCACGTTACAGGGAGGAGGGAGGCTTTAGAAAGGGTGCAGAGGAGGTTTACCAGGATGCTGCCTGGATTACAGGGTATGAGCTACAAGGAGAGGCGAGAAAAACTTGAGTTGTTTTTCCCTGCAGGCTTAGAGGAGACTTGATACAAGTCCATAAAATTATAAGATGAATAGACAGGATTGACAGTCAGAAACTTTTTTCCCCAGAGTTGAAATATCTAATATTAGGGGGCATGCATTTAAGATGAGTGGGAGAAAGTTCAAAGGAGATATGAGGGACAAGTTTTTTACACAGAGTGGTAAAAGTCTGAAACACGGTATCAGGGTGATGGAAGAGGCAGATACGATAGGGACGTTTAAGGGACTTTTAGATAAGCACTTGGATAAGGAAGCAATGGAGGGAAATGGGTCAAGGACGGGCAGAAGAGATTAGTTTCATTTGGCTTCATGTTCAGCACAACATGGTGGGCCAAAGGGCTGTACTGTTCTATGTTCTATGAATGAATAAAAATAAAGGTACGCACCGTGTGTGCACTTGTTGAAGATATTTGCCCTCGGGAATTATTTTGGATGAAGTCAGCAGGGTAAGAGTGTATCTTCGGCAGTGAACCGAGGGTGGGCTGGAGAGTGGAAACAGACTGCGTCCCAACAACCCCAACCGCACAGGTGTCAGCACATCAGAGGACAGGTGCTATGGATTCTTCTGTCCAGTAAATTGCATCTTTTCTTCCTTTTGTTTTGTTGTTGCAAACTGCGAATGATAATCGTAATTAGGAAAAAAAACATCAATTAAGCTGAAACACAGAGACTACAGAGAAGATCTTATTTGAAGATCTCCTGTTAATTTATCAGGCCTACAGCAAAGAAACTTTATCTCCATCCTGCCTGCCTGAAAAAACATGAGGAACTGCTTTCATCCCTGAATATTAATTATCATTCTTTATCTTTGCTGCATTTTAATTATATCCTCTTCCCCATTCTTTGTTGCACTCAGACTCCAAGCAATTCCTTTCTACACCTGTCATCCTGGAGTTGTCCACAAGGTGATGCACAAAGCTAGCCTTGAGATGACTCAAAACAATTGAAGACGGACTTGCATTTATTTAGCATCCTTCACAGCCTCAAGGCATTGCAATGTACTTTACAGTGAGTGAAGCACTTCTTCAACTGTAGTCGGTGTCGCCAAGGTAAACAGGAAAATACATATGTGTGCAGCAAGCTCACATGAAGAGTAACATAATATAGATCAGATAATCCATGTTTTCAAGACTGACGGATAGATATCAGCCAGGTGACCATGTTGATATCCCTTCTTTCTTCAGATGGTTACATTCACCTGAAAAGGCATATAGGGCTTTTTAAAATAATTTCCTCGAATGGATCAGCATTACAAATAAATGACTCATTACCTCCAGGGTATAAATTACCCGTGGTTCAATATTAATTAACAGAGAAGGTGTATACTTTTCTAATCAGAGTTTTAATCTAATTCACACATTGCAAAATTCAATGCCACTGATCGCTGGCAAGTCACATAGCAGCTGTATAAAACTCTAGTTCAGCCACATTTGGAGAATTGTGTACAGTTCTATAAGAGGGATGTGGGGCCTTTGGAGAGGGTGCAAGAGAGGTTTACCAGGACATTGGAGTGTATCAGCTAGAAGGAGAGGTTGGAAAAACTGGGATTTTGTTTTCGCTAGAGTGTCAAAGGCTGGCGGGTTTGGGGTGGGATAGGAGCGACCTGATAGAAGTGCAGAAGGTTGAGAGACATGGATAGGGTGAGTGGTCAGAGACATTTTCCCAGAGTGGAAATATCAAACACTGGGGGGCATAGGTTTAAGGTGAGAGGCGGAATTGTAACGGAAATGTGCAAGACAAGTTTTTTTATGCAGAGGGTGGCAGAAGGCTGGGGCGCCCTGCCAAGGGGAGGAGGTGGAAATAGATATGAGAGCAATGTTAAAGAGGCATTTAGACAGGCACATGAACAGGCAGGGAACAGAGTGATGCAGACCACGGGCAGGCTGATTATATTAATTTAGAATGGCTTCATGGTCGACGCAGACATGATGGGCCGAAGGGCCTGTTCCTGTGCTGTACTGTTCTATGTTCTACTTGCTCCCTATTTGCACAAAGTCTCACCCAAGCCCCTGACATATAATCATCAATTGCCCCCTTGATCAATTTTCAAGCATTCCTTGCTAGGATATCCCTGCTGGATAAAAACACAGGCAAAGAAGGGAAAATTGAGGCAGAAGATACTTTTGGAAAAAAAAGGATTTCTTCTATCACATTAGGTGGACAGGGCAGGGAAGGCCAGCATTTGTTGCCCAACCCTTATTGTCTTTGAACTGAAAAACTGGAATTGTTTTCGCTAGACCATCAAAGACTGGTGGGGGTGGGGTGGGAGAGGAGCGACCTGATAGAAGTGCAGAAGGTTGAGAGACGTGGATAGGGTGAGTAGTCAGAGACATTTTCCCAGGGTGGAAATGTCAACCCCTGGGGGGCATAGGTTTAAGGTGAGAGGTGGAATTGGTCAAATGTTGGATTAGAAATACACAAGGTCATGGGGTCAAATTCCAAATGCCCAACCCTCACTGTCTTTGACCATGTTGCTCTGGGTCTTGAGCCACGTGCAGCCATGAACGGGGAAGGCTGGTAGATTTCCCTCTGTAAAGTGGACCAGACAGTTTCAGGGTCACCATCACTGACATTAGTTTTAGATTTTTATGAACATAATTCTACACACCATGTTGGAATTTGACCCCATGACCCTGGTGTATTTCTAATCCAACACTTGACCAATTCACACCAGTACCTCTATGAAATGGCGTGTAAATGAACATATAGCAATGGTACCACCAACTCAGTGTTATTGCTAGCTCCTTAGTCATATTAGTCTTCTTTCCTTTCCTAAGGTCTCGACAAAACTGAGTGACAATCATCGATACTGTAACATTAAGGTAAGAGAAAGCTTCTAACATGTAAAATTTCATGTGCCTTTATGTACTGCTTTATCAAAAATTCTGAAACAGAAAATTATTGCATAGCTGATAAATTATTTCACATATAAATTCCTGCGTATACAATAAATTACTACACGTAATAAATTCCTGCATGTACAATGGATCACTTTCAGGAACTGACATATGTATGGCAGTGTCAACATTTTTAATAGTAAGAGCCAACAAATAAACATGGGTATTTCACCCTGTTTCAGTTTAAAGGTAGAATTTTAACCAAGAGTTCTCCAATTTTCTTTCTATTTTGCCATGGGAACTTTAACATCGATCTGAATCAGTAGAAAAGTTGGATTTGAGATTTGTTTCAGCATTTCACACCAGGGTCATGGGGTCAAATTCCAACATGGTGTGTAGAATTATGTTCATAAAAATCTAAAACTAATGTCAGTGATGGTGACCCTGAAACTGTCTGGTCCACTTTACAGAGGGAAATCTACCAGCCTTCCCCGTTCATGGCTGCACGTGGCTCAAGACCCAGAGCAACATGGTCAAAGACAGTGAGGGTGTCTGACAAAGTAGCACTCCCTCAATACTGCACTGAACTGTCCCATAAATTATCTTGTCAAGGCCTGAAGGGATTACTGAGTCCGAGACCCTGCTGTTGGAGCAGAGTTCTGTTAATCATTCCACTTCTATTTGAACTTTAGTTTTAACTGCTGTCTTTCGGATTAACTACTGAACTGAGCTACTCCACCCCATTCTTTCAGGGGAAATTTAGAGTTTCCCCTATTTGAAAGAAGAGCAGCAAAGTTCCTTGTCCTGGCCAATATTTATCCTTGAGCCAACATCTGTAAAAACAGATTATCAGGGCATTATCACACTGCTGGAGTGATTACTGAGTCCACTCGCTTCATTCGTAAGAATGTTGAGAGCCATGGAGCATCTAAGAATAAAGGGGCACCGATTTCAGATTGAGATGAGGAAGAATTTTCTCTCTCACAGGGTTGAGAGTTGTTGAAACTCTTTGCCACAGACAGCTGTGGGAAAAAAGTCCTTGTGTATATTTAAGGCTGAGGTGGTTAGATTCTCGATCAGTCGGGGAATCAAGGGTTCCAAGGAAAACATAGGAAAGTGGACGTAAGGCATGTTGGATCAGCCGTGATCCTAGTAAATGGTGGAACAGGCTCAAGGGGCCAAACAGCCTATTCCTGTTCCTGTTTCTTATGGACTCATGATCATGGACACCAGTGACTTGTTGTTACTCATGTTTGAGTTTGAGCTTTAAGGCAATGATCCTCTTTGTTTAAAGTTGATTTATTCAGTGTACAATATATGAACTTAAGTATTGTCAAGTGTCAATACAGGTTTCTCTGTGATCAGTAGGCTCAGTCAGTGTTCATCACTTTAGAGAAAACCGGATGTGGGAACGTTGGGTGAGAAAACATCAAGCAATGGCTACAGGACCCAGAAGCAGCCTCAAAGAAGGAAGGGGTAGGGAGTTAGAGGGGCTTATGGAGGACCTCCAGAGTTCACGGCATTAGCCACTGAAGGTGTAGTTATTGATGATGGACTGAATACAATTGATGAGGCCAGAAGAAGAGGAATACAGAGATTTCAGAGGGTTATTGATTACCAAGATAAGGGAGTGGTGAGGCCATAGAGGTATTCAGAAACAAGGATGAGAATGTTACAGTATTTTGCTCGGCCAGGAACCAATGTAGATCCACAAGAACAAGAGGGGATGGGTCATGATGTTGGTTCAGTGTCATGAGGAAGGCACCTTTGACAGAAACAACCCCTAAGGCAAGTAAACTGCTACAGAGCGGAGAGAAATATGAGAAATGCTGACAACTCAACATTTTGCAACTTCACAAAATATCTATTGTACAACTCCTTGAGTAAAACATGTTGCAAAGTTTTGAGATATTCTTGAAATTAGAACTTAGAGAGATTACTGACCTGAAATTTCACGGATTAATTGGAGTATATCCTATCCTTTCGAAGGCAATATTGCAGTTTCTGTATCTTTTTCCATTTATAGGCACATGCATTAATGAATGGCTTGTGCTTCTCCTTAGTGTTACATCGATGGGCCGTATGGAACACCTACCAGGACAATCTTCACTTCAGAGCACGCAGTGCTCATTGGCGCTGGCATTGGTATCACCCCATTCGCTTCCATTTTGCAAAGCATCATGTACAGGTGAGCTTACATTGCTAGAAACAACACAAGGACCAAATGTCCCAATCTGTAGCATTTCTGTGTGCATCAAGGTGAAGTCTGTCTCAGGTGGGAAATAGAAACCTTCCACTTCAGAAACCTCCAGATCAGCAAAAGTACAAAAGAATGTTCTTGTCTTTATATTTCCATAGCATCAGGATGTCCTGTGGTGCTTCAAATCAACACAAGTACTTCTGAGATATCGTTGAAATGTAGGAAATGCAGCAACGAAATCCCACAGAGAGCAGTGTGATAATGCCCTGACGTTGGTTGAGGATAAATGTTCATCAGAACAAGAAACTTTGCTGCTCTTCTTTAAAACATGCCTTGGAAACTCTTATATTCCCCTTAAAGGATGGGGTAGTGCAGCTCAGTTAAGTAGTTAATCCAAAAGTTAAAACTCAAGTTCAAATAGAAGTGGAATGATTTGAATGATTAACAGAATCTACTCTAACAATAATCTCCACCTTCCAACTGCAAACACTATACCTTCTGACACAAGTGTGTTAGTTTATCATTTCTCATACAGTTTATGCCTTTTTATAAATAAGAGACCTAGATAAATGTGTAGGAAGTACATATTCCCCTTCACCGAACAATCATTAACCAGGGGAGAAAGTAATTGACAGAAGAACCACAGAATTGTTCGGGTGCAGGAGGAGGCCATTTGGCCCATTGTGCTCGCACCAACTCTTCAGTGAGCATCCTAACCTAGTGCCAATCTCCTGCTTTGTTCCCCCACACCCTTGAGGGGAGTTGAGGAGAAATTCTTTCACCAAGAGGATGATTGGGATCTGGAACTCACTTGCTGAAAGAGGCAGAAATCCTCATTAGCCTGTTTCTGCACTATGACGAGGGTCATACACACCATATGGTCCAGCTCATCCATGCCAACCAAATTTCCCAAACTATACAGGTCCCAGTTGTCTGCATTTGGCCCATGTCCTTCTAAAACTGTTCTATTTATGCCAAGATTAGAGTGGTGCTGGAAAAGCACAGCTGGTCAGGCAGCACCCGAGGAGCAGGAAAATTGGCGTTTCAGGCAGGAGCCCTTCATCAGGAATGCTGCCTGACCTGCTGTGCTTTTCCAGCACCACTCTAATCTTGACTCTAATTTCCAGCATCTGCAGTCCTCACATTCGCCCTGTCCTATTTATGCCCCTGTCCAAATGTTTAGTAAATGTTGTAACCATACCTGCATCTACCACTTTCTCTAGCAGCTCATTCCACATACGAATCACTCTCTGTGTGAAAAAGTTGCCCTCAGGTATCTTTTAAATCTTTCTGTTCTCACCTTAAGGATTGCCCCCTAGTTTTGAACTCCCCATCCAATGGAAAAGACCTTTGCTATTAACCTCACCTATGGTCTTTGTAATTCTATGAACCTTTATAAGGTCACCTCTCAACATCCTATGTTCCAATGGAAAAAGTCCCAGTCTATCCAGCCTCTTCTTATAACTTAAGCCCCTCCGTTCCCAATAACACTCTAGTAAACTTTTTCTGAACCCCCTATAATTTGATAATATCCTTCCTATAACATGGTGACCAGAACTGTACACAGTACTCCAAAAGTGGCCTCACTAATGTTCTGTACAACTTCAACAAGACGTCCCAGCTCCTATACTCAGTGGTCTGAACAATGAAGGCAAGTGTGCTAAACCGTCTCATCCACTCTGTCTACCTATGATGCAACTTTCAAAGAACTGTATACCTGAACCCCTTGGTCTGTCTATTCAATAACACTACCTAGGGTGGTGCCATTAATTGTGTAAATCCTGCCTGCCTTTGTTTTACCAAAATGCAATACCTCGCATTTATCCAAATTAAACACCATCTGCCACTGCTCAGCCAATTGACCCAATTGATCAAGATCCCATCGTAATCTTAGATAACCTTCTTCACTGTTGACTGTACCAGCAGTTTTGGTGTCATCTGCAAATTTGTCCAAATCGTTTGTATAAATGACAAACAGCAATGGACCCAGCATCAATCCCTGCAGAATACCACTGGTGAAGACCTCCAGTCCAAAATAACAACCCTCCACCACCATCATCTGTCTCCTACCGTCAAGCCAATTTTATATCCAATTGCCAAGCTCTCCCTGAATCCCATGCGATCTAACTTTACTAATTAGTCAGTTCTAAGATTCATTAAACCATAAAATTCATCCCATGGAGATTTATTATGGAATGTTCCTTTTCTTAATTGTTATCTTTTTGTAAGTGTTCAGATCCTTTTTATGAGGTTATAGGTATAACCAGCAGTCATATTTTCACTGTGATAATTTTATGCCTCCTAATTATGACAGGTATCGCATGAGGAAACAGAATTGTCCCAACTGTAGTTACTCCTGGTGTGAAAACGTGAAGGACAATGAAATGAGTTTGAGGAAGGTAAATGGACTCTGAGAGGCCTCCGCGTAGTGTTGCTAATTCTCCAGAGTGGTCTGCAGTCTCCAGCAATGAAACATTAATTATACCGCACTCCAGCTGGGGGCAACCCAGGGAGAAAATTCATTCGAGCATTAAAAAATGAGTTTTTTGTTTTCTTTGAACACTTATGTCTATTAGTTGGAAACTTAATTAGAGCTGAAAAACCACGTGATGATACCTCCAGGAATGTATCTAGCTGGAGTTAGTCTCCAGGGCTAAGGTGAGTCATATTGAGTGAGCAGGTGGGGTATCAGAAGGCAGGAGATAGGGGAGGTCCAGGTTTTCCCTGTGGGATGGGGAGAGGCACGCTCTCCAGGCATCCCTGACCCTTGATGCATTTAATGTCAGCTTTATTGTGCTCAGTCAGCACCCAGTGTGGAGTGCTACACCCCAGGGTTAAAATTCTATTGGAGTCTGAACTAAGTCCCTGGATCCTGACGTTAGAATTTTTTATGAGGCTCCTGTCAGTCTCCAGTGATTAGCTCACAGTCTACGAAGAGTTAGATTAACAGCGAGATAGTAAACAGAAAGGTAATTATTCTTCTTTCTGGTTTAACTCCTCTTTGGTAGGGAGTGAAGGGTAGTTGTTAACATTGGGGGCTACAGCAGTTTCTGATTTACTTATTTAGAGCCTGGACTGTGTTTTCCAAATGATGGAGCCACCTTGTTCAGATTTACAGCTACCAGCTTACTTTGATCGGTTATATCACCAGATAACCATTGATGAAACCTTTTGGAAAGCAGGAAGCAGGGATAGTGGCACCAGCCTATTGCATACAGTACAGGATTGCTAGAATCATATTGTTACCTATTCAAGCTGTGTTTGTCTTGGTTTATGTGAGGCATGAGTCAGCTACACGAAGTCAATTACCCGGTTGACCTCAGTTTCTGGGTGACCTGGGTATCTCGGCTATGGGTCCTCAAGGTTTTAAACTGCACACCTGTGACCACCCTTGGCCATCAATGAGTTATCATCCCAGCTGGTATTAATACAAGTCAATTCCCAGAACAAGAGCTGCCTTGACAGATTATGTGGTTAATCTTTTGCAGTTAATTATCGTGGCAGTCAGTCTCTGAAACGTATTTGCTGAGGCTGCAGATGTTCCTCAACAATAGGATAAAAGTTTATTCCAGAAATATGAAAGAAAAACAGTTCAAACAAAGCTATATGTATAGGACATTTGGAAAGGTCTAAATATAAGCAAGAAAACAGTGTTTCATCCTGTTCTCCAACACCATCCTTTGACTGATACTCAATTCCGGGGCAATTTTACTCCCATCTCAATTCTAATTGAGTCCTTCTAATTTCTTTTTTCTGCATGGCAGACACAGTTATATGATCCTTTCCTAAACCCCCTTTCACAATGCTGATGGTTGTAACATAGAACATAGAACAATACAGCGCAGAACAGGCCCTTCGGCCCTCGATGTTGCACTGACCTGTGAACTATTCTCAGCTTGTTCCCCCTACGCTATCCCATCATCATGTATGTGCTCATCAAAGGATTGTTTAAATTTCCCTAATGTGGCTGAGTTGACTGCATTAGCAGGCAGGGCATTCCACGCCCTTACCACTCTCTGCGTAAAGAACCTGCCTCTGACATCTGTCTTAAATCTATCACTCCTCAATTTGTAGTTATGCCCCCTCGTACAAGCTGACATCATCATCCGAGGAAAAAGACTTTCACTGTCTACCCTATCTAATCCGCTGATCATCTTGTATGTTCTATCAAATCCCCTCTTAGCCTTCTTCTTTCCAATAAGAACAGACCCAAGTGTCTCATCTGTCCTCATAAGACCTTCCCTCCAGACCAGGGAACATCCTGGTAAATCTCCTCTGCACTTTTTCCAATGCTTCCACATCCTTCCCAAAATATGGCGACCAGAACTGTACACAATATTCCAAGTGTGGCCGCATCAATGTTTTGTGCAGTTACAGCATGGTATTGCGGTTCCGAAACTCAATCTCTCTACGAATGAAACCCAACACACCGTATGCCTTCTTAACAGCACTATCCACTTGGGTGGCAACTTTCAGGGATCTATGTACATGGACTCCAAGATCCCTCTGTACATCCACACTACCAAGAATCTTTACATTGACCCAGTACTCTGCCTTCCTACTAGTCTACCCAAAGTGCATCACTTTGCATTTAGCTGCATTGAACTCCATTTACCACCTCCCAGCCCAATTCTGCAGTTTATCCAAATCCCCCTGCAACCTGCAACATTCTTCCAAACTGTCCACTACTCCACCAACTTTAGTGTCATTTGCAAATTTATTAATCCATCCAGCTACGCCTGTGTCTAAGTCATTTATAAAGCACCCTGAAGACTTTTCTTCTAACTCTCCCGACTTAGTAGCTCCACAAACAAAAACAATAACTAGTTCCCCTGAACTAAAAGCTTGATTCTCCCACATGTCCCCCCTTCTGAACTGAATTCCTGATCCTTTTGAACTGAACTCAGAAATGAAATCTAATGGCTTTATGGTCTGTTGGAAAGTCAGCTGACTCAGTCTATTAACACTGCAGGGGTCCTGCTAGGCAACTGATTGGAGTCGCATGCTTTCTTGGAATCGATGCACTTGGGTTACTATTCCAAATCATTTTCCTACCTGTATAAAATAAACTCCTTCACAGAACTGACCTGCATCTATCTACCTCTATCTTAAAATCCAAACTCCAAATACATCTTTCGTCACAACTGTGACAATTGTATGTGTTACAGAGCTAACCAGTATCATTCGAGGACATTTTACCTCTAGGGCAGCAACTAATTAAATAATTAATGTGGCAAAATATGAATTAACATTGACATTTTATGATAATCAACTAGTTTACATGGATTATAGTAGACAATAGAAAATGGTTACAAGATGGTAAATTGTGTAAAGAATTTAGGTGGTATCAGAAACCATGAAATAAATGCTTATGGTTTATACTTCCTTAAAATTAAAATGTCAATTTCTCCCTAACTTCCTTTAATCAAATTCCTACCATTCCCTGTAATCTTGCACTTCATAGAACATAGAACAGTATAGCACAGTACAGGCCCTTCAGCCCTCCACTTTGTGCCGGCCTTTTATCCTACTCTAACATCAAACTAACCTACATACCCCACACTTTACTGTCATCTATATCCCTATCCAAAAGTTAAATGTCCATAATGTCTCTGACTCTACTACCACTGCTGGCAGTGAATTCCACACATCCACTACTCTGTGTAAAGAACTGACCTCTGAAATCTCCCCTACGCCCTCCTTCAATCACCTTAAAATTATCTCCCCTCTTGATAGCCATTTCTGCCCTGGGAAAAACTTTCTGGCTATGCCTCTCATTGTGTTATCATATACACTTACATCACCTCTCAGCCTTCTTCACTCCAATGAGAAAAGCCCTAGCTCCCTCAACCTTTCTTCTTAAGACATGCCCTCAGTCCAGGCAGCACCCTGGTAAATAACCTCTGTGCCCTCTCTAAAACTTCCACATTTTTCCTATAATGAGATGTTCAGAACTAAACACAATACTCTAAAGCAGAACCCTGGTAAATATCCTCTGCGCCCTCTCTAAAGCTTCCACATTTTTCCTATAATGAGATGTTCAGAACTAAACACAATATTCTAAATGTGGTTTAATCAGGACTCTATAGAGCTGCAGCACGACCTCGTGGCTCTTAAACTCAATCCCCCTGCTAATGAAAGCCAACACACCATAAGCCTTCTTAACAACCCTACCAACCTGGGTGGCAATTCTGAGGATCTATGGACATGGGCCCCAAGATCCCTCTCTACCTCTACACTGCCAAGAATTCTGCCTTTAACCCTGTATTCTGCATTCAAATTTAACCTTCCAAAGTGAATGATTTCATACTTTTCCAAGTTGAACTCTATCTGGCATTTATCAGACCAGCTCAGCATCCTGTCATTAAAAACAAAATGCTGGAAAATCTCAGCAGGTCTGGCAGCATCTATAAGGAGAGAAAAGAGCTTTTTTTATTTCAAACATATAGTTCATTCATAAAATACTTTGATCTGTACAAGTGGACATGCTATACATATGTAAACATTCCATTTCTTTGCATACTGAAACAGAGTAATTGTTCCTATTTACAGGTCTATACAATTACATTTTTTAGCTGAGGCATCAGCAGAGCCCAAATGACTGCATGGCCCCCGTGTTCTTCTTTAGGCAGGCAGATGTTACACGGTGGTCTTTCCCCACCGCGCCTTGGCAGCAGTTGCCCCAAGTTTCAGGGCATCCCTCTACACATAGTCCTGGACCTTGGAATGTGCCAGTCTGCAACACTCAGTCGGGGTCAACTCCTTCAGCTGGACGATCAACAGGTTTCGGACCACCCAGAGAGCGTCCTTCACCAAGTTGATGATCCTCCAGGCACAGTTGATGTTCGTCTCGGTGTGCGTCCCAGGGAACAGGCCGTAGAGCACGGAGTCCCGTGTCACGGCGCTGCTTGGGACCAACCTCGACAAACACCACTGCATTCCTCTCCAGACTTCTGCGTAGGCACATTCCAGAAGGAGGTGTGTGACAGTCTCCCCCCCCGCAGCCGCTTCGAGGGCAGCGTGTGGTGCGGCTGAGAGTCCGGGCGTGCATAAAGGATCTCACAGGCAGAGCCCTTCTCACCACCAGCCAAGCCATGTCTTGGTGCTTGTTGGAAAGTTCTGGCAATGAGGCATTCTGCAAATGGCTTTGACAATCTGCTCAGGGAACCGCTCGATAGAATCCGCCCTCTCATTTTCCTGAAGGGTCTCAAGGACACTACGTGCTGACCACTTCCTGATGGACTTGTGATCAAAGGTGTTTTCTTCATAAATGTCTCACGAAGGACAGGTGATACGGAACGGTCCAACTACTCGGAGCGTTCCGCGGCAGCGAGGCCAGGCCCATCCTTCGCAACACCGGGAACGGGTAAAACCTCAGTACGTAGTGACACTTGGTGTTTGCGTACTGGGGATCCACGCACAGCTTGATACAGCCACACACAAAGGTGGCCATCAGGGTGAGGGTGGCATTGGGTGTATTTTTTCCCCTGTTGCCCAGATCTTTGTACAACGAATCCCTTCGGACTGGATCCATCTTTGATCTCCATATAAACTGGAAGATGGGCCGGGTGACTGCAGTGGCACAGGTTCTGGGAATAGGCCAGACTTGTGCCACGTATAATAGCAATGACAGTGCCTCACACCTGATGACCAGGTTTTTTCTCCCGCGATGGAGAGCGACCGTAGCTTCCATCTGCCCAGTTTCTGCCTCACTTTGCTGATGCGCTCCTTCCAAGACTTGGAGCACGCCCCAGCCCCCCCAAACCAAATACCCAGCACCTTCAGGTGGTCGGTCCTGACGGTGAAGGGGATTGAGGATTGGTCGGCCCAGTTCCCGAAGAGCATGGCCTCACTCTTGCCTTGGTTTACCTTAGCCCTCGAGGCCCGTTCGAACTGGTCACATTTGCACATGAGTCTGTGCACGGACAATGGATCCGAGCAGAAAACGGTGACATCATCCATGTACAGGGAGGCCTTAACCTCCAGGAATAGTCACCCCTCTCAGGCTCGCATCCTTCCTGATGGACTCGGTAAATGGCAAGAAAAGAGCTGACGTTTCGAGTCTAACTGACCCTTTGTCAAAGCTAAATAAAGGGGGAGAAATAGGGAGGTATTTATACTAGGCTGAGAGAAGGTGAGTCATGGCTCCAGAAGCAAAGGTTGGAATAAAGAGGTGATAATGACAGTGCATAGAGAGATTATAGGGAGATTAAGAGCTGTGAATGACCAAGGCTGAAGCCAGTGCTATGTGACAAAATATGGGGGGGATGTGGGGGATGGGTGAAGCAGAAGCAAAATGGAAAACAGGGGAGAAGGGTAGCAAAGGGGGAAGAGGAGAGGAAAAAGGTGATGAGAGAGTGGGGAGCGAGAGAAACAGAGACAATCAAGAAATAAGAGGTACAGAACAGTGAAAAAAAATTAACAAAACGTGGGTGACACGGTGGCACAGTGGTTAGCACTGCTGCCTCACAGCGCTAGAGACCCGGGTTCAATTCCCGCCTCAGGTGACTGACTGTGTGGAGTTTGTACATTCTCCCCGTGTCTGCGTGGGTTTCCTCCGGGTGCTCTGGTTTCCTCCCACAGTCACAAAGATGTGCAGGCTAGGTGAATTGGCCATGCTAAATTGCCTGTAGTGTTAGGTGAAGGGGTAAATGTATGGTTGGATGGCGGGTCGGTGTGGACTTGTTGGGCTGAAGGGCCTGTTTCCACACTGTAAATAAACTTATCTTCATCAATGTGTTTTGTCACATCCTCAAAGAATTCAATAAGGCTTGTGAGGCATGACCTGCCCCTCACAAAGTCATGCTGACTTTTTCTCTTCAGGCGGTGCTATTCCAAATAATCGTAAATCCTGTCTGTGAGAATTCTCTCCAATAATTTGTCCACCACTGATGTAAGACTGACTGGTCTGTAATTCTCTGGATTATCCCTATTTCCTTTCTTGAACAAGGGAATAACATTTGCCACCCCCAGTCATCTGGTGGTACTACAGTGGACAAAGATCATCGCCAAAAGCGTAGCCATATTTTCCCTCCCTTTCCATAGTAACTGGAGGTATATCCTGTCTGGCCCAGGGGACTTATCTATCCTCATGTTTTTCAAAATTTCCAGCACATTCTCCTTCTTAACATCAACCTGTTTGAGTGTACCAGCCTGTTTCATGCTCTCCTCCCAAACGACAAGGACCCTCTCACTGAAACAAAGTATTCATTAAGGACCTCTCCTACCTCCTCCAACTCCAAGCACAAGTTCCTTCCACTCTCAGCCCTACTTTCACTCAGGCCATCCTCTTGTTCCTTACATAAGTGTAGATGCCTTGGGGTTTTCCTTAATCCTACCTGCTAATGCTTTTTTATGTCCCTTTCTAAATTTCCTAAGTCCATTCTTCATGTTCATTCCTTGCTACCTTGTAACCCTCTAGAGCCCGGTCTGATCATTGCCTCCTCAACCTTAAGTAAGCTTCCTTCTTCCTCTTGACTAGATGTTCCACATCTCTTGTCATCCAAGGTTTCTTACCCTACCATTCCTTCCTTGTCTCAGTGGGACAAACCTGTCCAACACTCACAGTAGGTTCTCCCTAAACAACTTCCACATATCTGTCGTGCATTTCCCTTAGAATATCCGCTCCAATTTATGCTCCACAATTCCTGCCTAATAGTATTGTAATTCCCCTCCCCCAACTAAATACGTTCCCATACCATCTGCTCCTATTCCTCTCCACTAGTATAGTAAAGGTCAAGGAGTTGTGATCACTATTACCAAAACACTCTCCCACCAAGAAGTCTGACACTTGCCCTGGTTCATTGCCAAGCACCAAATTCAATATGGCCGCCCCTCTAGTTGGCCTATCTACATATTGAGCTGAAAATGTGTTGCTGGAAATGCGCAGCAGGTCAGACAGCATCCAAGGAACAGGAGAATCGACGTTTCGGACATAAGCCCTTCATCAGGCTTGAATTCCTGAAGAAGGGCTTACGCCCGAAACGTCGATTCTCCTGTTCCTTGGATGCTGCCTGACCTGCTGCGCATTTCCAGCCACACATTTTCAGCTCTGATCTCCAGCATCTGCAGTCCTCACTTTCTCCTATCTACATAATGAGTCAGGAATCCTTCCTGGACACACCCTGACAAAACTTGCTCCGTCCATACTCTTTGCACTAAGGAGGTAGCAATCAATAGTAGGGAAGTTGAAGTCACCCATGGCAACAACCCTGTTACTTCTGCATTTTTCCAAAATTTGCCTCCCGTGACTCTGTTGCTATTGAGGAGGTCTATAGAAAACTCCCAACAAAGTAACTGCTGCTTTCCTGTTTCTGACTTCCACCCATAATGACTCAGTAGACAAACTCTCCTTAATGAGCTCCCTTTCTGTAGCTGTGATATTATCTCTGAATAGCAATACCACTCCCCCACCTTTTTTACCTCCCTCCCTATTTTGAAACATCTAAACCCATGAGGAATCCAGCTAGCCTGCACATCCCTGGATACTATGGGCAATTTAGCATGGTCAATTCACCCTAATCTGCACATCTTTGGACTGTGAGAGGAAACTGGAGCACCCAGAGGAAACCCACGTAGACACAGGGAGAATGTGTAAACTCCCCACAGACAGTTACCCGAGTTTGGAATTGAGCCAAGGTTGCTGGCGCTGTAAGGCAGCAGTGCTAAACACTGAGCCACCGTGCTGCTAACGTTCTTTCCTTAATGGTTTAGAAGTTGTCACGCTCTGATATCTCACTGAAGGACACTCGACTGTGAGGGCTTGGCATGTGTTACAACTGTGCCATAGCAGAGAACCTGATTTTGCTGTAATCTGCCTTATCCTTTGACAGTTTCTGTGCTGCTTCAGCACAATTCTTCCAACAAACAGATGGATGAGCACCCATTCCAGTTGTGTAGTCATTCATCCAAGCTTTAAACAATCATGCTGAAATAGCTAAACCACGGGAAATCTAAGCCCCATGCACGTTAAAGTAATCAAATCACTGATAAAATTATCGGAAAGCCAGACAAAATTAAATTTACCCCACAGTGAAGCATTCTGTTTCCCCACTTCTGAACCCCTTGTGCACTTTTCAAAAGGTAAGATCGGCAGATTGTTTTGGTCATAATGATTATAGGTATTGTTTGATCAGAGTGCAAGTTCAAGTGAGTTAAACATTCTACGTCAAGGACAGAAAAAACAAAACTAGATGCCAGTAATATAATATAGTCACCAAGAAATCAAATCAGGAATTCAGAAGAAACCTTTTCACCCAGAAAGTGGTTGGAATGTGGAATTTGTGAGCACAGGGAGTTATTGAGGCAAACAGCAAAGAGACATTTAAAGAGCAGTTTTAACTATGTGAGGGAGGGAGGAGAGGGTAAAGGGCCAGTCTGAAGAATTTATGTGGAAGGATGGACCAAATAGGTTTCTGTGCAGTACTTCGTGCAAATTAAGTGTTCTGTTCAGATAAACTTGATGTACATTTCCCAATGTTTAGAAACGTCAGGACTTGAGACATGCTTAATGCTTGCTGGACGGGAAATAATATTAAAATACTCAGATGCTTTCATTAACAAACTTTCTGCGAGAGTTATTCATTTCTCTTGAGTGTAATTATTTTTCTTATTTTCGTCAGCGCTGATCGAACACAAGAGCAGTGTACAATGACTGAGTTTTCAATTATTTTCCCTACTTTGAAATCAACATGAGAAAATAATTCAACACAATGTTGCTGATTTTGGCTGTATATTGAGGACAAAATTTGCTAAGATCGATCCAAGATTTTGTGTGTCCAATTTGTAACTCACGTTCGACAGAACTTTCAGACAAATCTCTTCACTCAGGGAGTTGTGAATCTTTAAAATTCTCTCTCCTACAGGGCTTGGAAGCTCCATAATTGAATGCATTCAAGACACAAATAGGGGAATCAAGGGGTTTGGGGAGCATCCAGAAAATTGGAGTTGAGTTGGGTCAACCATGGAGGGAGATCTTGCAATGCAATGGTAGTGTTTCTATCTCTGGGCCAGCAGTTTTGAGTTCAAGATCTCACAAGGATTTGTTGGGCATGAAAGGAGCATTCATGATAATGAATAACCTATGAATTCTTCCAACACTTATCTCCATTTTCCAAAAGGAATAACGGTCTTCCTGGAACTAGGCAAATAAGAAGCAGTGAATGGCACAGGAGGCTTGAAGGGCTGAATAGTCCACTCCAGCTTATGTTGATATAGGCCTTTGCACAATCTATAGAGATAGGAGGATTATGGTAAATATTGGGACAGTAACTGTGATTTCTATCTAATAAGGATATAAAGACTAATGGTGATGATTTGTGATTGCAGGTTGACTTTATTTGGATCAACAGAGACCAGAAATCATTTGAGTGGTTTGTTAGCCTCCTGACTAAACTGGAGATGGACCAGGCTGATGAAGAGCCTCAGGGTAAGTTGCCAAGCAGAGATGTGAATTAATCTAGCACCTCGTACAATTTCAGGGTTACTTAGAATACTTCAAAATTACTGAAGTACTCGTGAAGTTTGATTATTGTAGTTGTGTAGAAACAGCATGACAAACTCCCACAAACCGCAAAGTGACAATGGCCAATTAATCTGCTTAGTGATATTGAGGTATCAATGTACACTGGGGTGGGGGGTGTGGGGGGAATAATTCCTTCTTCTTCACTTTTACACTGTGGCCTTTTCACCAGAAAATGCAGATGGAGTCTCAGTTTAACATTAATGTGTAGGTCAGTGGTGCATGGTAAAATATAGCTGACCTGTAGATGTGGACATGAAAAATGTCCCCATTATTATCATTTGAACAGTATGACACTTGGCTGTATAATTATGGATTCTATCCTTCCAGAATTGAGTTGTGTTTGGAGAGAGTATTTTTATCTGTACAACATTGCTTGTGCATCACAAGTGGTTGCAACAGATAAGTTTCACCTAATTAATTCAAATATGAGGCTGCAGACTGAGCGTGAAATGAAACTGAATAACTTCTTCTGACAGGTGAAGAAAGAGTATTAACATGAAAATGTGAAGGCTGTTTTTCTCTATGTTGTGTAAGTGCTAAGGAAAAGCCTAGGACCATTTCACTCATATACTCACACATACCCAATGGATTGCCACTCCAAACATATTTTTTCCATTGGGACTAAGTTGCATATTTCTAGCTGGGAATTCCAATCCTGGCTCCTTCAGAAATGTGTAGTGAACCTGAAATCAAACGGTTCCTCAGAGTGCAGGAGAGACGAGCAAAGTGAAACCATGTCCCATCAAGCAGCAATATTCCAGCTTCTGTGGTTTAAACATTAAGTTGCACAGCTAGTGACTCTGGCAGCTGCTGTGAGAGAGTAGATATAAAGCTAAGTATAACATTAGGGTGGTAGTTGGTTCAGGAGTTAGGGTGCCAGGTAATTAGAGTGCCAGGTAATTAGAATACCAATGTGCAAGATAAATAGTGTACCAGGTTAGTGATGTAATGCATAGGGTCGGTCAGAGTTAGCGGGTGGAGGTTGTGTCATGTTCAGCAGCAAGCGAGTGGAGTGTTGAGATGGTGAGGGGTGAGATGGGTTATCATGTCCAATGGTGGGGGAAGGAGGATGTCAGGACAAGTGGGAGGAGGGGGGAATTTCCTGGAATCTGCTGAATCTGGGTTTCTGCACGATACTGCAACGTAACTCCAGTCTGCACTGCTCTGAAAACTATACCAGAGTATTCAGGCAAAGGATCTATTGAACTAATCATCGAATGCCCTCTTGAATGCCTTAATTGAACCCACTGTCAGCACACTTACAGACAGTTCATTCCAAACCTGAATCAATCTTATGAATAAGTTTTCTTTTCCCCTCACCTCACATTTGCTTCTTTTGTCAAACCCTTTAAGTACGTATCCTCTGGTTATCACACCTTTTACGAATGGGAACAGGTTTTCCCTACCTATTCTGTTCACAGCCTACATGATTTTGAATGCTAACAAATTATTGATCGATCTATCCACTCCACCAATTTGTTAATGTCCTTTTGAAGATCTATACAACCCTTCACCCAGTTTATAATGCTTGTAAGTTTTCAGTTATCTGCAGACTTTTAAATTGTCCCTGTATACCAAGACGTAATCATTTATATATGTCTGACAGGGGAGGTGATGGCACAATGATAAATCATTGGACTCAAAATCCAAATCTCCAGGCTAATGTTTTGGGACATGAGTTCATATTCTACCATAACAGATGGTGAAATTTGATTTAAAAAAAGAATCTGCAGTTAAAAAGCCAGCCAAATGGTGACCATGTAACTACTGTTGATGATTATAAAAAAAATTTAGTTCACTCACGTTCTTCAAGGAAAGAAATATACTATCCTTACGCTGTCTGACCTACATGTGACTCCAGACTCACAGCAATGTAGTTAACTCTTAGCTTCAACTGGGGATGGGCAAGAAGTGCTGACCTAGCGAGTGATGCTGATGTCCCATGATCAAACATAAATAATTTGTCAAAAATGATGTGACTGTGATCAAAACTGATGGTGTGGTCAAATTCCAGAATTGTGAAGTTTGTTGTTTCTTTCTCCCAATGTGCAGGTAGATTCTTGGAGATGCACATGTACATGACCTCAGCTCTCAGTAAAAATGACATGAAGGCTTTAGGTTTACAGATGGCTCTGGATCTGTTAGCTAAGAAGGAGAACCGTGATTCCATTACAGGCTTGCGAACCAGAACACAGCCAGGTCGTCCAGACTGGGCCAAGGTAAGCGTTTTCACCTTCAGAGGGTTAAAAGAAGTAAATGGGACACTGTCTTTGTCGGGCAGTCAGATTTTTAGCTCAGTGGGGATTTGTTCGGTGATCTCAGCAGGAGATGCCACAACTGGCTTTATTGCCTCTACCCTGAGGAGGTGTCAGAGAAAGGAGAACTGCACGTGGGGTGACAGAAAGCGGGAGAGTGGGGTGACACAGAAGGAATGAGTTCACGAGAGTAGGAGAGGACAGACAATGTGACATTTCCGATCTCTACTCAGGGTGCCACATGCTTTTCCATATGAAATATAACACCAGTAACTCACCAAGATCCTTCCAACAGCACCGTCCAAACCTGCCACTCTATGACCTACAGGGACAGATCACCAACACATGTTGGTCTCCCCTCTGAGCCACACATCAGCGTAATTTGCAACTAGATCACTGTTCCTTCAGTGTTATCAGGTCAAACTTTTGGAATTCCCTTCCAAAAAGCATTGTGGGTGTCCCTACACTCCAAGGATGGCAGACCCGTTAAAGAAAGCAGCTCAGCATCACCTGCTGCAGGGCAAGAAGGAAAGGCAATAAACGTTGGCTGAGCTAATGACACCCAATTTCCCATGACCTAAAAGAAAGCAATTTTATTTTTCTAATCTAGCATGCTATAGATAAAGTCTGTGTTTTATTGCACTGTTGGTGCCAAGCAGAAATGCCTTCCGTCTGCCTGATCTCCAGGTCGCTTTAATTTCTGGGTTGGTTCTGACTTCTCCTTCTGGATCTTTTCTGCACGGCAGTGTTATAAGGCTATCAGTTGTATCTGTTGACATGCAGGGAATAGATGGATGGGCTGATTCCTATGGCAAATGCAGCAGATTGCACTGTTTGAGGTGACATGTAATGAAATGAGAAAACAGTTCGTTAAAGCATCCATTTAATAGTAGGTTTTGTCTATAGGATTTCAAACCATCTTCTCTCTTCCCTTTTTCTTCTCACTATATTAGTGAATGTAACTTTGTAATTGTTTTCATATTTCTAATTGTTTTTATGCTTCCCTCCATAGTCTGGTAAAAAGATTATTTCAGAGGGGTGGCATCGTGGCTCAGTGGTTAGCATTGCTGCCTCACAGTGTCAGGGACCTGGATTTGATTCCTGCCTTGGGTGACTGTCTGTGTGGAGTTTGCACATTCTCCCTGTGTCTGCCTTGTGGTTTCCTCCCACAATCCAGAGATGTGCAGGTTAGGTGAATTGGCCTTGCTAAATCACACATAGTCAGAGGTAAACGTAGTGGGGGTGGGTTACTCTGCAGAGGGTCAGTGTGGACTTGTTGGGCCAAAGGGCCTTTTTCCATTCTGTAGGGAATCTAAACTTTAAAAAAAAGATGTCTAACAGTATCTTGTTTGCTTGTTAAGCCCTCTCTCACTCTCCCCACTCATTCTGCTTCTTGAATAATCCCCCGTCACCTTTTCATTTAATTGATTCTGTGGTATGTTCCTTGGGTGATGGTAACAGTGGTAATGTTACTGGATCAGAATCCAGACCCCTGAAATTATACTATGGACAAGAGTTCAAATCCTACTACCAGCACCTGGGGAAATTCAAATTACAATAATTAATGAAATGGGAATTAAATATTGGCTTCACCAATGATAATGATCATGAAACAGTAAGACTGTGGCAAATCCATATGGATTACTGATGTCTTTCAGGGGAGGTAATCTGCTCTCCTCACTGTGTCTGGCTTTCAGATCCACGGTAATGTGATTGCCTCTTAACTGCCTTCTGAAATGGTGAAGGAAGCTACTTATAAATGTTATAGAACAGAAAGTACTGGCGATGCCTAAAACACGTGCACTGTAATGATTCAAATGGCAGTTCATCATCATTTCCTGCAGTGAAGTTAGAAATGGAGACTAAATGCTGACCTTGTCAAAATTACTTGCATTCCAGGAACAAATTTTATAAAGTGCAAGGGGGAGAGAATTTGTGAAGATCTTTCAAAATATGAGGAGGGATAGTGAGCTATAAATCTCGAGTAGAATTAACCAGGTTAGCCCCAGTCTTCAATCCTTTGCGTTGATATTGGCCTAGGCTGATGGTTTTGCCCTGCCTACTCTGAGTATTGGTAATGATAATATAGTCCACAGGGATACAGATTCAAGTCAATATGAGACTTCTACACCTATTAATATAGTGGAATCAGTTCCAATGTAAATTCTGAGAACTGCATATTTGCATATAATGCAAACCGATCCAGATATCAGCAGTAACACTTAAACAGTAGCTCAGTCATTCTACCTTTGAACGTTCCCACTATCAGGAGGTAGGCCAACATCAGCAACTTGCATTTCCAGCAATGGATTAAACTGCTTCACAAGAATGTCATCAAAAAAGACATCTCAGCACCAAGTATTACAATCCTCGCTGATGCTACTGAACAAGTCAGATCCCAGAATCCAATCTCCTTTGATAGATCCTATGTTGCTTTGTTTTGGTTTTAATGAGATTGTCTTTCACAGAATCAAATGCACTGGGTGTTGCAGATTTCATTTTAACAATAAAACAGAAGTTTATTAAGCAAAACAAATGAATATAGAATAAATCAATCAATTTACTTATAACACAAATTCGGAGAGTTTTAAACTCACAGTACAAGTATAATCCCAAAACTTTCCTTTACCAATCCTGGAAAAAGAAAAACAAGTCCCTTATACAATATCCAACAGCAGCAATGCTTGTACAGTACTCAGACCAGTACTCTTTCTCTAACATCTCGATAGGTTTAAGATAGCTACACCTTTAACTCTTAACGTGCAAATGCTGAGAGCTTCTTTCAGGAGCATATCATACACCTAAAGCTTCAAGTCCTCCGCACAGTTTTATCCTAACACTTCCAGCCTGGGACTAACAGTTATTCCTTACTCTCAGATAATCTAGTTTGACTATATTCTTCCCTTCTCAGCAGCACTGTTCTATACCTGCATCTCCATGGAAGGACTTCAAGGAGTTGCCCCACTCAAAGCAAAACTCAAAATGAAAAATCTCTTTCTCTAAGCTAAGGGTATTTATTTCCCTTAAGTTGACAAACCTCCTAATCCAGAAATTTCCAACTGAAACGTTGAGATACTATTGTCTACGTTGCTAGCTCCTATAAGATTCTATACCTAGATATTTTTCTCCTAAGATGGCATAGAACAGAGAAAAGTACAGCACAGAACAGGCCCTTTGGCCCACAATGTAATGCTGAGGACTATGTCCCTAATGACTCTGCTTCCATTAACACCGCTGGCAACACATTCATACATTCACAACTCTCTGCATAAAGAACCTAGGCCTGATGTCTCTATACCTTCCTCCTAATACCTTAAAACTATGAATCTTCGTGCCATTCGATCCTGCCTTGCGGAAAAGTCTCTGGCTATTGACTCTATCCATGCCTCTCATTACCTTGTATACCTCGATCAGGTCACCTCTCTTCCTACTTCTCTCCAGAGAGAAAAGTCTGAGCTTTGTCAGCCTCTCTTCGTAAGACAAACCCTCCAATCCAGGCAGCATCCTGATAAACCTTCTTTGCATCCTCTCCAAAGCCTCCATATCTTTCCTATAATAGGGTGACCAGAACTGGATACAATATTCCAAGTGTGATCTCACCAGGATCTTGTAGGGCTGCAGCAAAACCTTGTGGCTCTTAAATTCGATCCTTCTGTTAATGAAAGCCAAAACACCACATGCTTTCTTAACAACCCTATCTGCTTGGGTGGCAACTTCAAGGGATCTAAGCACTTGGGCGGCACGGTGGCACAGTGGTTAGCACTGCTGCCTCACAGCGCCAGGGACCTGGGTTCAATTCCCACCTCAGGCGACTGACTGTGTGGTGTTTGCACGTTCTCCCTGTGTCTGCGTGGGTTTCCTCCGGGTGCTCCGGTTTCCTCCCACAGTCCAAAGATGTGCGGGTCAGGTGAATTGGCTATGCTAAATTGCTCGTAGTGTTAGGTAAGGGGTATATGTAGGGGTATGGGTGGGTTGCGCTTCGGCGGGTCGGTGTGGACTTGTTGGGCCGAAGGGCCTGTTTCCACACTGTAAGTAATCTAATCTAATCTAATCTAATCAACACCAAGATCCCTCTGTTCCTCCACACTGCCAAGAATCCTGTCTTTAATCCAAAATTCAACATTCAAGTTCGACCTTCCAAAATGCATCACTTTGCAATTATCTGGGTTGAACTCCATTTGTCATCTCTCAGCCCAGCTCTGCATCCTGTCTATGTCGTGCTGCAGCCTGCAATAGCCCTCGATACTATCAACGGCAACTCCAGTCTTTGTGTCATCGGCAAGTTTACTAACCCACCCCTCAATCTCCTTGTCCAAGTCATTTATACAAACTACAAAGAGCAGAGAGGCCCAAGAACAAAGGCCTGTGGGACACCACTCACCACTGACCTCCAGGCAGAATACTTTCCGTCTACAGCCGCTCTCTGCCTTCTGTTAGCCAACCAATTCTGAATCCAGACAGCCAAACCTCCCTGTATCCCATACCTCCTGACTTTATGAATGAGCCTACCATGGGAAACCTTATCAAACGCCTTGCTGAAGTCCATATACACCACATCCACTGCTCGACCTTCGTCAGCTTGTCTCATCACCTTCTCAAAGAACTCAAAAAGTTTTGTGAGGTAAACCTGTCCCTCACAAAGTCATGCTGACTGCATTCAAACATGCTATGCTTTTCCAAATAGTCATAAATCTTATCCTTCAGAATTCTTTCTAAAACCTTGCTGAGCACAGATGTAAGACTGACAAAGTTAGTTGGGACTTGTAAATTTTTCTCTGTACTCATGTGAGTACATGTGGCAATAAAGCTAATTCTAAATTCTGAAAACAAGAACCCATTAGGATCCTTGAAAGGCTCTCACAAACTGTTTTAGAAGAAATCACCATTGCTCCAGAAGTATTTATTTTAATTGTTAACTTCAGATACATAGAAAACTTGTATACTATTAACTAAAGTTCAAAATCTAAACTTAAAATATGTTACATTTTCAAAACAAATTACAAAGGTTATACAAATTCAGTCATATAAGAACATGGTATGGCAAAGGAATCAAAGTTTGGACAAAGAATAGTATATCAGGGGTGTATTAAAGGAGCAGAGGAAGGTGTGCAGACTAGCATTGTCAACCCTTATTGGTTGCTCCAACAATCTTTGCTACTTGCAATGCCTTAAACCCAGAGGCAGGTATCAAAATTACCCTGACAGCTTTAAATTTCCCAGTTCCTGCAGACCTGTGCTCCATCCGAATCACTGTTCAGCCTCAATTGGGGTAAAGTGGCTTTCGAACTCATCACAAAACATTTTGGTGTGCTGTCACCTCCTGCCTTTCAAAGCTGAATGTTGCTGGTTTGGAGTGTGAGGCAGTGGAATAATTCGGGTATATAAGCACGGTGTTCTATTAAAATGCCTGGCTTTATTACAAAATAACAATAACAAGGAGTAGAAAGAAAGAAAGGGACAAGAAGAGAATGTTAATTTGAATATATAAACTGGTAATTGTCACTTGTGGAATATAGTGTATGCACCAGCGTTTTTGTATTCAAAAAGCAAAATGTTGAATAGACACATTAAAAATAATTTATAGCACAGACACTTTACACAGCATCTTAAATTACATAACAACTGTAAAAAGAGCTTTTAGATTATGACAGAGTGACACGTTGATTGCTCTCTTGTTGGAGCTGTAAATCATTGATTTTTATTCTCCCTATCTCTCCTCTATACTATCGATTTCAGACAGTAATTATGTGGGTGTGAAATGCGTATCAAAGCCGAGACAGCAATTTAATCTAATGATACATGTTTTACAGTAACAATCACTAATGCACTACAAGAAAAGTTGCATTAAGAGGTATTTTAATAATATGTTGTAAAACCTGTAGTCGCTCAACATCAGCAGCAGTAACCTTGCCTTTATTAACCCTCCGCAGGGGAGTTTGTGGCATTTGCCTGAGTGCTTTATTTCTGCTAATTCACATTTCGAGGTTTCCTGCATTGCTAGTGAAACAATTGATGGCTAAACTCACTTCCTGTGGGACTGCGGATGAACTAATTAGATTTTCAGTCCATTTAGGTCAAAGAAATCAAAAATTTTAACTTCAAGCAAGAGTTGTAATGAGCTGAGCCTTTCCCAATGCACTGCACAGTCAAGCTAGAGTAGTGTTCAAATCCTGGAATGGGTTCAAAGTGATTCAAACTGAATATTTATTGCATCGTTCTCACTTCTTAGCTGAAGTGTTGGACTTAGACACGACAGAGTCTACACCTTAGTAACAAGCCGTCACACCCGACAATGTGCCAGCGCTTAAGCTTCACTTGAACTTTCTTTCACATTGCTTCATCTCAATCTCTATCAACAGATCCGTCTTTCTTCTCCTCTTCCTTCTGCTGCACCTCTGCCTCTCCTGACCTACTCTCCCTGCTCTCTCTGTTCCCCCCTCCCCACCACTCTTAGAGTTATAGAGTCATAGAGATGTACAGCACGGAAACAGACCCTTTGATCCAACCCGTCCATGCCGACCAGATATGCCAACCCAATCTAATCCCACCTGCCAGCACCTGGCCCATATCCCTCCAAACCCTTCCTATTCATATACCCATTCAAATGCCTCTTAAATGTTGCAATTGTACCAGCCACCACCACTTCCTCATTCCATACATGTACCACCCTCTGCGTGAAAAAGTTGCCCCTTAGGTCTCTTTTATATTTTTCCCCTCTCACCCTAAACCTATGCTCTCTAGTTCTGGACTCTCCGACCCCAGGGAAAAGATTTTGTCTATTTATCCTATCTATGCCCCTCATCATTTTGTAAACCTCTATAAGGTCACCCCTCAGCCTCCGACGCTCCAGGGAAAACAGCCCCAGCCTCTTCAGTTTCTCCCTGTGGCTCAGATCCTCCAACCCTGGCAACATCCTTGTAAATCTTTTCTGAACCCTTTCAAGTTTCACAACATCTTTCCGATAGAAAGGAGACCAGAATTGCACACAATAGTCCAACAGTGGCCTAACCAATGTCCTGTACAGCCACAACATGACCTCCCAACTCCTGTACTCAATACTCTGACCAATAAAGGAAAGCATACCAAAAGCCTTCTTCACTATCCTATCTACTTGTGACTCCACTTTCAAAGAACTATGAACCTGCACTCCAAGGTCTCTTTGTTCAGTAACACTCCCTAGGACCTTACCATTATGTGTATAAGTCCTGCTAAGATTTGCTTTCCCAAAATGCAGCATCTGAATTAAACTCCATCTGCCACTTCTCAGCCCATTGGCCCATCTGGTCCAAATCCTGTTGTAATCTGAGGTAACCTTCTTCGCTGTCCACTACACCTCCAATTTTGGTGTCATCTGCAAACTTACTAACTGTACCTCTTATGCTCGCATCCAAATCATTTATGTAAATGACAAAAAGTAGAGGGCCCAGCACCGATCCTTGTAGCACTCCACTGGTCACAGGCCTCCAGTCTGAAAAACAACCCTCCACCATCACCCTCTGTCTTCTACCTTTGAACCAGTTCTGTATTAAAATGGCTAGTTCTCCCTGCATTCCATGAAACCTAACCTTGCTAATCAGTCTCCCATGGGGAACCTTGTTGAATGCCTTACTGAAGTCCATACAGGTCACATCTACTGCTCTGCCCTCATCAATCTTCTTTGTTACTTCTTCAAAAAACTCAATCAAGCTTGTGAGAGATGATTTCCCACGCACAAAGCCATGTTGACTATCCCGAATCAGTCCTTGCCTTTCCAAATACATGGACATCCTGTCCCTCTGGATTCCCTCCAACAACTTGCCCACCACCGAGGTCAGGCTCACCGGTCTATAGTTCCCTGGCTTGTCCTTACCACCCTTCTTAAACAGTAGCACCACGTTTGCCAACCCCCAGTCTTCCAGCACCTCACCTGTGACTATCGATGATACAAATATCTCAGCAAGAGGCCCAGCAATCACTTCTCTATCTTCCCACAGAGTTCTCGGGTACACCTGATCAGGTCCTAGGGATTTATCCAGTTTTAACCATTTCAAGACATCCAGCACTTCCTCCTCTGTAATCTGGACATTTTGCAAGACATCACCATCTATTTCCCTACAGTCTATATCTTCCATATCCTTTTCCACAGTAAATACTGATGCCAAATATTCATTTAGTATCTCCCCCATTTTCTGTGGCTCCACATAAAGGCTGCCTTGCTGATCTTTGAGGGGCCCTATTCTCTCCCTAGTTACCCTTTTTTCTGAATATATTTGTAAAACCCTTTCAATTCTCCTTAATTCTATTTGCCAAAGCTATCTCATGTCCCCATTTTGCCCTCCTGATTTCCCTCTTAAATATACTCCTACTTTCTTTATACTCTTCTAAGGACTCACTCGATCTATCCTGTCTATACCTGACATATGCTTTCTTCTTTTTCTTAACCAAACCCTCCATTTCTTTAGTCATCCAGCATTCCCTATACCTACCAGCCTTCCCTTTCACCCTGACAGGAATATACTTTCTCTGGATTCTTGTTATCTCATTTCTGAAGGCTTCCCATTTTCCAGCAGTCGTTTTACCTTCAAACATCTGCCTCCAATCAGCTTTCGAAAGTTCTTGCCAGTACCGTCAAATTTGGCCTTTCTCCAATTTAGAACTTCAACTTTTAGATCTGATCTGTCCTTTTCCATCACTATTTTAAAACAAATAGAATTATGGTCGCTGGCCCCAAAGTGCTCCCCCACTGACACCTCAGTCACCTGCCCTGCCTTATTTCCCAAGAGTAGGTCAGGTTTTGCACCTTCTCTAGTAGGTACATCCACATACTGAATCAGAAAATTGTCTTGTACACACTTCAGAAATTTCTCTCCATCTAAACCTTTAACACTATGGAAATCCCAGTCGATGTTTGGAAAGTTAAAATCCCCGACCATAACTACCCTATTATTCTTACAGATAGTGGAGATCTCCTTACAAGTTTGTTTCTCAATTTCCCTCTGACTACTGGGGGGTCTATAATACAATCCCAATAAGGTGATCATCCCTTTCTTATTTCTCAGTTCCACCCAAATAACTTCCCTGGCTGTATTTCCAGGAATATCCTCCCTCAGCACAGCTGTAATGCTATCCCTTATCAAAAATGCCACGCCCCCACCCCCCTCCTCTCTTGCCTCCCTTTCCATCCTTCCCGGAGCATTTGTATCCTGGAACATTAAGCTGCCAGTCCTGCCCATCCCTGAGCCATGTTTCTATAATTGCTATGATATCCCAGTCCCATGTTGCTAACCATGCCCTGAGTTCATCTGCCTTCCCTGTTAGGCCCCTTGTATTGAAATAAATGCAGTTCAATTTATTACTCCTACCTTGTCCTTGCCTGCCCTGACTGTTTGACTCACTTCTGTTCTCAACTGTACCCATCTCAGTTCGATCTCTTTCCTCACTATCTCCCTGTGTCCCACCTTACTAGTTTAAATCCTCCCAAGCAGTTCTTGCAAATTTCCCTGCCAGTATATTAGCCCCCTTCCAATTTAGGTGCAATCCGTACTTCTTGTACAGGTCACTTCTACCCTAAAAGAGATTCCAATGATCCAAAAATGTGAATCCTTCTCCCATACACCAGCTCCTCAGCCATGCATACATCTGCTCTATCCTCCTATTCCTGCCCTCACTCGCTCATAGCACTGAGAGTAATCCAGATATTACTACCCTTGAGGACCTCATTTTTAAATTTCTGCCTAACTCTCTGTAATCTCCCTTCAGAGTCTCAACCTTTTCCCTTCCAATGTTGTTGGTTCCAATGTGGACAATGACCTCCTGCTGGCCCCTCTCCCCCGTGATAACGTTCTGCACCCTCTCTGAGACATCCTTAATCCTGGCACCAGGGAAGCAACACACCATTCTGCTTTTTCTCTGCTGGCCACAGAAATGTCTGTCTGTACCTCTGACTACAGAATCCCCTAACACAATTGATCTATTGGAAGTCGGCATACCTCTCGTTGCATTAGAGCCAGTCTCAATACCAGAAACTTGGCTGTTCGTGCTATGTTGCCCTGAGAATCCATCACCCCCTACATTTTCCAAAACCGCATAAAACTCCTGCCCTAGGTGCCGACCTCTCTTGCCCTTCCTGGAGTTAATCCATCTGTGTGACTGTATCTGAGATTTTTCCCCATTCCTATAACTGCCATCCATCACATTCCTCATCGCTCCTACCTGTCTCTCCAACCGATCCACTCGATCTGACAAGATTCACATCCAATAGCATTTATGGCAGATATAATCCGCAGTAACCCTTAAACTCTCTTTAAACTCCCACATCTGACAAGAAGTACATATCACTGAAAAGGCCATTTTTGCTCCTTCACAATCTACAGACCCAGAAAATAACACCGTCTTATTCCTCTACAAACACTGCCCCAGGTTAAATTAATAGCTATGGCTTATATTTTAAATTTAATCAAGAGACTTATCTCCAAAAACATATAATCAAGAAAGAATCCACTATACTCACTACTGCAGCCTTTCTCTTGGACAGACTTAAAACAACAATTAACTTATCTGATACTGTGCTGTGAACTTCGCCCAACAGTTCCTCCAAGATTAGTTGTGAATTTCACTGTGTGTTAATTTTCCCAGTTGCGCTCCGATGTCCAGCGATACATGAATTCAAACAGCAAAGGCAGTAACTGTGCAGGTTCTCGTTCTCGTTCTCATTCTCGTTCTCGTTCTCGTTCTCTCTCTCTCTCTCTCTCTACTGCACTGTCCTCACCATGTGCTTCCTTTGTCTGCCGTTCTCCCTTTTAAACTGCTGTCGTTTTGACCTTTTTTTTCCCCGAAATTCCGAAACAATGCAACAGCGTATACAACAGGAATTGCTGCTCCTGGAATTCAAGGAAATCACCTCCAACAGCTAAATTACCTCAAAAAAAGGAGCAGCTCTTCCAACCAGAAATCTTTCCCGTCCTCCATCTCTTCCTCCTTCCCAGTGAACCAACGCCTGATCATTGCTGTGCAGATAACATGGTCACTTCATTGTGAAAGCAATTCATCCCTTTTTTAAATTTAGACTGGGGTTACAGAACGGTGTTTCCCTGATTATATATTTTTGCACCTGTAATATTTGCGTCTTACCTGTTTCTATTTGTGTACCTTTTGTGTGCGGTATTTTAGAATGGGTGATGTTTAAGTGTATAGTCATAAATTAGTAATTCTGTTTTTCAATTTTCAGTCATTGGTTAAGAAAATTAAATTGGTTATGATAAACATTTAATTCCTTGTTAATGGTCAAAACCTGATATGTATTTGTTTTGTTTTGGTAGTTCAGTTAAATTTTCAAATTGGTGGTAACGCTAGGACCAATAGGAACTGATACCCATGCACTTCCCCAAGTGAATTGTGACGGATTGGTGGTCAGTGTCCAGGAAGCAAAAGTGAGGAGTGTAGTTGCTGGGATTAGAGTTGAGAGTGTGGTGCTGGAAAAGCACAGCAGGTCAGGCAGCATCTGAAGAGCAGGAGAGTCAACATTTTGGGCAAAAGCCCTTCATCAGGAATGAGGCTGTGAGCCGAGGGGATGGTGAGATAAATGGGAGGGGAGGGGTAGTGGGATGGGGGGGGGAAGGTCACTGAGAGTGCAATAGGTAAATGAAGGTGGGGATAATGGTGTTAGGTCAGAGGGGAGGGTGGAGTGGATAGGTGGGAAGGAAGATGGACAGGTAGGACAGGTCATGAGGGCACTGCTGAGCTGGAAGGTTGGAGCTGGGATAAGGTGGGAGGGGGCAAATGAGAAAACTGGTGAAGTCCATACTGATGCTATGGGGTTGGAGGGTCAGCGTCCAGTAGTTGATATAGTTATAAGTAGCGTGACAACAAATCTCAAAGCATTACAAAGACAATGTGTTTTTAACTTTTTGTAGGTTTTCCAAAAGATTGCTGAAGAAGGAAAAGGGAAAGTCCATGTTTTCTTTTGTGGTTCCCCTGTCCTGGCTAAAACAATCAAAGCTCAGTGTGAACATTTTGGCTTCAAATTCTACAAAGAAAACTTCCAGTGATGTGGTAGTGGTTGTGAATCAACCAGGTTTCCCTCTGGTGCAATGCACAGGTTGACTTTATGTAAACTTCCTCTTTTCATGTGATTGATTCTGGTTTGCGGAGCAGTGAGAGGAAATCATGTCCGAGACTCTCCATCAGGTTTTGTTTTGTCTGGTATTCAGGAAGACAAATACTTGGAATGTGGATAGTGGAGATTCCACTTGACTTATTGCCCTGGCATAACTAACCCATTCTGAATCCGAGATCCCAGGTGTCATCCCTGAAAAGTGCCAACTAGGTTGATCTTAACCAGCAAAGTTTGGCTGCAGCAGTTAGTCCCTGCCCTGCTGGACTCTGGGAGATTTGTGTGGGCTGTGTTAAAGTATGGTGTCCCTCACAGTCAAATATCTTCCTGATTTGGAGATGCCGGTGTTGGACTGGGGTGTACAAAGTTAAAAATCACACAACACCAGGTTATAGTCCAACAAGTTTAATTGGAAGCACACTAGCTTTCGGAGCTTCATTCATTACCCAGCTCCACACGTGAAGTACAGGCACATGAACATCAGGGAGGTTCCAAACCCAGGGAACTGGACTGACTACTCAACCATGAGTCAGAAGAGGAAGGCAAAAGAAAGGGGAGACCCAGGATTTCAATATAATTCATTATGTTCAAATATTTACAAAAATCTTTCTTTTGAAAATCCCAGCTTGTTGCATTAAGTATGGGATGAATAATGTAATTGGAAATCCATATTTAACAGTGAGAAACCCAGAGTTGCACAAGCTATCCCTGGGACAACCTGGAAGCTCATAACACAACCTGTTCATTTGACCAATCTTGCTGACGTGCCTAAGTGTTTACAGAAATAATATTCATTGCAGCAACAATCTGCATATTTCACTGGCCTCCTGTTGTAACATTACGTGGACTTTTAAAAGAGTGATGTGGCATGTTTCTGTTTGTTCAAGTCGAAGTAAAACCTGTTGTGGAGCTTGTGACAAGTTCTTGGAAATTGATGTGTACAATGACCCCCTCAGCACTTCAGAAAATCATGTTCTCACTCACCATTTTTAATCTATGATGGAATTGTATTCGGAATCAATGCTCTGAAACAACCAATCCCATTCCTTTAAGCTTTAGTTTTAACAGTGGTCACCCACTGTGGTCTGAACTGAAGAGATGATTTTCTTTCAACTTCCTTCAACACGAGATGGTAAATGTTTGGTTTCCTGAAAGCTGCTCGACAAATGCGTGGAGAGAAACCATTTCATTCTTCCTCACTCCCCAAACAGGTTGGCTGATCCTCCTATATTGCAATACCTGGAGGTGACTGTCAATGTGCACTCCACTCCAGCCTTGGATTTGGAAAGAGCTGGACACTTTCACTGCTGGATTCATTTTACTAGGTCCTCCTTTACCTCATATGGCCCAAGGCTAATGAACATCTGAATATACGAACGAAAGTTCAAACCTGCTCTGCCATTCAATAAGATCACGGCTGATCTGATTTTAACATCAACTCCACATTCCTGCATATCCTCAATTTTCTTTCATCCCCTTGGTCATCAAGAATCTATCCCCCTGCCTTCAAACTATTCAAACACATTCACTGCCTATTGAGGAAGAAAATCCCAAAGACCTACAACCCTCTGAGAATAAAAGATGTTTCCTCACCTCTGTCATGTTTTTAGACTATGAGCAGACTTGTTGCTCTGCACGCTGAGGAGATGATGAGTTGAGGCCCGGTATTGTCTTCAGGGGTTTGTGACTCTTGTGGCCTGTGTGGGACCAGTTCACCCTCTGCCCAATGGGGTGTTGCAGGAGTTGGTAGATTGACAGCTGAGGAAATCCCAGGTGCCGAATCACGCCCCATTGGTCTGTTTGCAACTGTCTGATGTGACATTGCAGAGGCAGCCAATCAGTGCAAGATTGGAAGATAGTGGGGTGGAGGAGGAGGGTACAAAATCATGTAGTTAATAGGAAGATTACTGGCAGTGATTGTTTGGTGGAGCTAACGGGTTTGAGGTCACAGTCAGTGCGGTGGGGGTTATGCTGAGCAGAGTAGACTCATGTCATCTGGATATGAGGAAAGATTGAACAGTCTGGGTGTTTACTGATTATTGGTGTTTTGAAGATTGAGAGGAGATCTTATCAAAGCATATACCATTCCGAAGGGAGTAACTAAGAGGGTGGATGTAGAGAGGATGCTACTCTCTTGGTGAACTCTGGAACGCTGAAGCACAACATAAGAATAAGGGGATGAGGAGGAAGGTTTCCCCTGAGGGTCATTAGTATTTGGAATGTTCCTTCACAAAACTTAGTGCATGCTGAGTCTTTGACTATGTTTATGGCTGAGGTAAACAGAATTGGATTGACCAGGGAGTTGAATTGTGAGCAGAAGTATCCATTTATAACCTGTTCTGCCATTCAGTAAGATCATTCCCAATCTGTCTCTTCCAATCATATTCCATATTCCCATCTATCCCCCATAACATCTTCAAAGTTTGTGAGAAGATTTGTAGCTCGGGTGTTCCTGCACTTCACAGGAGGCTCCCAAGCACTGAGGATGTCACCTAGACAGGGGACGAAACGTCTGCAACACAAATTCCCAGCTCGCCGAACAGAACCACAACCCATGACATCTGACCCTTCTGCCTAACAAGAATCTATCCATCTCTGCCTGAAAAATATTCAATGACCCTCCTCCACCACCATTTAAGGCAGAGAGGTCCAAAGTCACACAACATTCTCAGAGAAAATAAATTCCCATCTCTGTCCTGGAAGGGTGACTCTAATTTTAAAACAATGCCCTTTGGTTCTAATGATGGGGTCAGTCTGGAAAGTGAAATTGAGGTCACATTCAGATCAGTTATGATCTTATTCAATGATTGAGCAGGCTTGATGGGTTAAATAACCTACTCCTGCTCCTACTGTTTATGACCTTATGAAAGAGCAATGGGATAATGACCACACAAGGTTTTTCGTAATGTTATTGAATAATGGGTGAGTTATTACCCAAGACACCAGAGAAAGCTGTCCTACTCTTCTTCAAAACTATGCTTTGCATTCTGGTTACATCCACCTGAGAGAGTAGTCAGGCCCTTAATTTAACATTGTCTCCAATGTGACAGTGTTTGTGACAGTGAATAACTCCCTCAGTGCTGCACTGATGTGTTGGTCTATATTTCTCCTGAAATGTCTGGATGGGGCATGAACCTCCAGTTTTCTGACTGAGAGAAGAGAGGTAGGATGGGTTAGCATTTCAAGCTTCATCCACCATGGGCCTTTGCCTTAGACAAAGGATTGTTATCTAAAACATTAAATTGTTCTTTTTCTCCGCGCTGGTGGCCCTGGTGTGCACCTCTGGTGTTCTGTGTGTTCTACTTAGGAAACCATTAAGCAGAATTAGATAAACCAAAGAAACAATTGGGTGAGACAAGAAGGAAAACACAAGGCAATGCTTTGAAGAGAAAACAAGAGCATCTTAGGCAATGCAGTACCAAGGGAGTGTTGCAGTGTCCTAGGTGCCATCTTTTAGGTGTGATATTAAACCACTGTCCTATTCTCTCAGGTGGATGTGAAAGATTTAAAGAAGGTTGGGATATTCTCCCAGATAACTATCTCTCAATCAATGTCAAGTAAAACAAAAACTCTGGCCAGAAAAGGAGTTCAATTGAAATGAATCAGAAGAGAGAGAAATTGGGGAAAATCATCTTAAATATGTATTACCTGAACTGTAATTGTAAACTATTTAACTGAAGAGGGATTTCAGAACTCAGTGGTAAACAGCGAATTTACTATCCTGATACAGGAATTAAAAGAAGCCATAATTAAGGTTCAGCCAGTGACTGAGAAGACACCTGGAATGTTGGGGTTTATTACAAAAGAAATGGAACATCGAAGTCCATGTTTTACTGCGGTTGTACATGACCTCAGTGAGAGCACATATCGAGTACTTTGTATAGTTTTGCTTTCTTTATTTGAACAAAAGACAAAATTGGACAAGAAGCCATTCAGAGAAAGTTCGTGACTCATGTGATGAGGGGCTTGTTCTTATAAAGAAAGGCTCAACCTATTCAATCTATCTCTGTTGGGGTTTATAAGAATGAGAAATATTCAAAATCCTGAGAGCACTGAGCAGGGTGGATACTGGGGGGGGGCATGGGGGGATGTGATGGGAGAGACTGAAATGAGAGGAAACAGTTTCAGAATAAGAGATCTACCTTTGAAGACTGCGATGAGAATATCATTTTCTCTCTGAGGGACCGTGAAATTCTCTTCCTCAAAAGTGCAGGCTCTTCACGTCTGAGGCTGAATTCCGTCGAGTTTAGCTTGACAAGGGAGTCAAGGTTTAAGGGGATTAAGCAGGAAAGTGAAGTTAAGGCCATAATCAAAGCAGCCCTGGTCTCCTTGATTGACAGTGCAGGGGTCAAATGGCTAAATGGCCTATTCTTGCTTTTAAGTCCTATGTTTATTAAAGCAGGGACATACTGTGACTTAGACATATCACCTCCAACATAGTCCTATTGGCTTGGACCTTATTCATGGTAGAACATGGCCGAGCCAATGATAACACACGTTGGTGAGCTTCAATCATGTGGAGAGGTTCAATCTGACTCAGGCACTATGTTGTACCTTGATATTATTTAGACAATTCAATGAAAATCATGACACCAATACCTTTGTATTAAAGTGCACCTTTACCGAATACCCCTACCTAAAGCATGTTGGCTCATATTGTTAAAATGGAGCGGAAAACAATTTGGGATAAGCACCTTATCTGGTTGCAAGCTAATAATCAAGCAGAACAAATGCAATTTCTACCCAAAGGTGTTTGTACCAGATTCCATGTATTTGGACAGACGTTGTCTATTTTATTGTAAAAACAACATTGGCATTTGGATCATTGAAAATAATTCATGTCTATTTTAATGAACTATTAATTCAGTGCTTCAGGAGTAATTAAACTCCAGTCTATATCTTGCTTTCTTTTCATTTCCTCAGGCTCGTGATTCAATTTAATTTCTATTTTGCCCTGGCTTTGAAAAATGTAGATTGATTCTCTTGTGGTATTTGTGGCTCTTACAACGTGAACCAGAGATGTCAAGGTTAATGTGAAATGAACAAACTAGCACAAAGCATGAATTCCAACTGACCCCACACAAGATGGGTCAGCTGGGCAACCTACGAGAATCTCATTTAACACTCAAAAGAATGATTGCAAGAGAACATTGTTTCAAATGTTAATTTTTGGCATTAAATAAACATTGCTGAAAATGTGTTGCTAGAAAAGCGCAGCAGGTCAGGCAGCATCCAAGGAGCAGGAGAATCGACATTTCGGGCATGAGCCCTTCTTCAGGAATGAGCCCTTCTTCAGGCTCATGCCCGAAACGTCGATTCTCCTGCTCCTTGGATGCTGCCTGACCTGCTGTGCTTTTCCAGCAACACATTTTTAGCTCTGATCTCCAGCATCTGCAGTCCTCACTTTCTCCATTAAATAAACATTGCCTGTTAAGGTTAAAATAAGGGTGTGGCAAAAGCATTGTGAATGGAATAATCTGAGAGTCAATCTTGAAGTCATAACAGAATCATTGAGTCATTTTATTGTTCTATATTATTCTAAGCTTATCTTTACTTATCAGTGACGATGTCTCTGTGGTTGTTCAATGTGGAATGTCTGCATTTCATGGGAAATAAATATCTGTCTGTAAATGTTATTAAACATAGACTCTCCTGCATGCTCTAATAATGCAGTGTAAGCTTGTTTCTGTATTTTTATTTCCTGACATGAACTTGATGGACACCCATCCACCATCTTAAACATTCACTCTCATCTGCCACACAATGACTGCATTATCTATACTTTGACAAGATGCACAATTGTTGCATCTCATCAAAGCTCATTTGACAGTACCTTCCACATCTGCTACTTCCACCAATGGAAAGGACACATGCAACATTACTTCCAAGCCACATACCATCCTGATTTGCAATTATATCAGTGTTCTGAGCTAGGGCAAAATACTGGTACTCTCTCAAGACCGCTCTGTGAGACAGCCTACACTGTTTGGATAGTTGTAGTTCACCATCACCTTTACCAGGGCAATTAAAAATGGGTAACACAAACTGAAATTGCCAGTAATGCTCACATCTCAGCATCAAATTTCTAAAATTTAATGACTTAAGCTGGTATCAGACACATTGCTCACTCTCCTACATCTGGTCCCCACGGCCATAATTACTCTCTGGTCTGAAACCATTGATAAATCTGTGTAACCGTTTATGAATATGCCTGTCCTACACTGTGCCTGGAGCTCCTGCAGTAAAAGAGTTTAGTTTCTCCAGCTGCTTGGCAGACATTGAACAGCTTAACCCAAAGACTAGCTTCAAATCCTTATTCTTCAATGGCAACAGGATGAAATATTGTCCAAGGCAGATAAAAGGTCACCATTCTGCTTCTCGTTCCCCACATCTGTGTGCTCTGCTGCCTGTTCCCTGGAGTTGAAACTGGAACAAGCTCTGATCAAGAACAGAGTTGGCTAGGGTTAACCCAGGGAGCGATAAGAATGTGGAACCTCACAGAGAATAGTGAAGGACAAAAACACAACTGCATTTAAGGGGATACAGGACAAGTAGCTCAGCGTGACTGGAATTGAAGAATATGTTGATCGACTGGAATGAAGCAAAGGGGGAGGAGGCTCATGTTGAGAATAAATATCAGCAAAGACCTACTGTATCTGTGCTGTAAATACCATATCATTGCATGTAACTAGATAGGAAATGTAACCTCATGCAGAGAATTAAGACATGCTTGAGGTGTACAGGAGTATTTAGTCCAGAAGGGGGTAGCACGGTCTCAGTGATTGATTATGTTCCAGCTTCTCTACAATCACCTACAGATTTCCGACGGGCACATTCCTGTGGGGGCTGCTGGCTCAAATCAATTCAATTTACTCTCCGTGTTATTTCCCCTCTCTAGCTCTAATCAAAAATTGGCTGGGTACAATTTACAGCAGTTTTGCTGCCCATTTAGTCTCTATAAAAGACTGTTGACCAAACTTTGCATATTCATGAGTTAATTAATGAATATAAATTAGAGCCCAAGGAATAAATACCCGATTCACTCAATTATTAAAATATGGAATAAGTTCAGATAAATCAGTTTTGCTCTGTGGTGATGATTGAAATATTACATCATTCACTTAAAACTGGGAACAAATATACATTGACTGTAGCTTGTAACAGCTAGCCAATTCATAAGGAAAGACGTACATTAACATCGTGATTAGCATGACCTCTGGACACCTCCAAATGTTTTAGAGTCAATGAAGCACTTTTGGAATTGTAGTACTTGGACAGGAAACAGTGTGGCCAATCTGTGCTCAGCAGGTTCCCCACCGACAGCAATGTGGTGGCATCCCGATCATCTGTGTTTATGACGTGGATTGAGAGATAGATATTGACCGGGGGTAAGTAATGTCTCCTTCGAAATAGTGCATTGGGATGATCAATATCTGGTCAAGCAGATGGACAAAGCCTCATTTTAATGTCTCATCTGAAAGATATCTGGTCAGATGGCAGCACAGTAAGATGCTCCAGCCAGAGACCCCCATGGTCTGCTGGAGTAGTTTCTTCCACCACCCACTCCCTGCTCTCCCTTCTCTCTGCCTGGGACACTTGACCCTCAATTCTGACTCCTGACCTTGAATGCGGGGTTGGCGGAGTCGCTAGTGGTCCACTTCAGAGCGGGGATAGAGTCCAGTGCGGAGCAAGTGGGAAATGGCCCAATGCAGAGCAGGGATAGCAACCCAATGTGGAATAGGATAGGGCCCGATGCAGAGCGGGGATAGGGCCCGATGCAGAGCAGGGATAGGGCCCTGTGCAAAGCGGGGATAGGGCCCGATGCAGAGCGGGGATAGGGCCCGGTGCGGAGCGGGGATAGGGCCCAGTGCGGAGCGGGGATAGGGCCTGGTACGGAGCGGGGATAAGGCCCAGTGCGGAGTGGGGATAGGGCCTGGTACGGAGCAGGGATAGGGCCTGGTACGGAGCGGGGATAAGGCCCAGTGCGGAGTGGGGATAGGGCCCAGTGCGGAGTGGGGATAGGGCCTGGTACGGAGCGGGGATAGGGCCTGGTACGGAGCGGGGATAAGGCCCAGTGCGGAGTGGGGATAGGGCCCAGTGCGGAGTGGGGATAGGGACCGGTGCGGTGCAGGGATAGGGCCCAGTGCGGTGCAGGGATAGGACGCGATGCGGAGCAGGGATTGGGCCTAGTGCAGAGTGGGGATAGGGCCCAGTGCGGAGTGGGGATAGGGACCAGTGCGGTGCAGGGATAGGGCCCGTTGTGGAGCGGGGATAGGGCCCAGTGCGGTGCAGGGATAGGGCCCAATGCGGAGCGGGGATAGAGCCCGGTGTGGAGCGGGGATAGGGCCCGGTGCGGAGCGGGGATAGGGTCCAGGGCGGAGTGGGGATAGGACCCAGGGCGGATCGGGGATAGGACCCAATGCTGAGCAGGGATAGGGCCCGGTGCGGAGCTGGGATAGGGCCCGGTGCGGAGCGGGAATAGGGCACACTGTGGCACTGGAATAGGGCCCAGTGCGGAGCAGGGATAGGGCCCAGTGCGGAATGAGGATAGGGCCCAGTGTGGAGCGGGGATAGGGCCCGGTGCGGAGCGGGGATAGGGCACAGTGTGGCATAGGAATAGGGCCCAGTGTGGAGTGGGGATAGGGGCAGGTGGTCATGTTGAAGTTGTACAGAACGTTGATGAGGCCTCTTCTGGAATACTGTGTCCTGTTCTGGTCGCCCAGTTATAGGAAAGATATTATTAAATTCGAGAAGGCTCAGAAGCGATTTACTTAGATGTTGCTGAGTACAGAAGGTTTGAGTTGTAAAGAAAGTCTGAGGCGTTTTTCACTTGAGCGTAGGAGGTCGAGCGATGATCTAATAGAAATTCATAAAATCATGAGGGGTATAGAGAGAGTTAATGGTAGTTGTGTTATCCCTTGGATGGGGGATTTCAAGAATAGGGGGCACATTTTTATGGTGGGAGGAGAAAGATTCTAAAAAGACATGAGGCAAATTTTCACACGGGGTGGGGTGGGGATGGGCTCATGTGTTGAATGAACTTCCTGAGGAAGTGATGGATATGATCCAGGAGCAGGCAGGTGGGACTAGTTTAATTTGGGATTATATTCAGCATGTACTGGTGGAACCGAAGGGTCTGTTTCCATGCTGTAGGACTCTATGTGACAATAAAGCTAATTCAATTCAATTCAAAAGAAGGCACTTCTAAGAGTACAGCACTCCCTCAGCACCGCACTGTGACTTGCTTTAGAGGTGTGAGTGCTCCAACTGAACTACAACTGACTGATTTGATGATCCCTGTTGAACACTACTGTTAGAGAATTTCCCAGCTTTGACTTTAATGTGTAGTGACACTGGCTTGATATGAAAGTGACATAAAACTTGCAACTCAATGCTCAGAAGCTTTTTCCCCAGAACTGTAATGTCTAATACTAGGAGATGTGCGTTTAAGGTGAGAGGGGGTAAGTTCAAAGGAGATGTGGGGGTAGTTTTTTTTTACACACAGGGTGGTAGGTGTCTGGAACACACTGCCAGAGGTGATGGTGAAAGCAGATATGATAGGGGTATTTAAGCGACTTTTAGATAAGCATGTGAATATGCAAGAAATAGAGGGGTATGGATGAAAGGGCAGGCAGAAGCGATCAATTTATTTTGGCGTCATGTTCAGCATAACTGTGCTGTACTGTTGTATGTTCTGTTTTTGTGACCCTATTGAATGTGATGTCAACCAAGCAACAGATAGAACCACTAGAGCTATTGACTGCTCTTCAATGTGTGAATTATGTTGATCAAAATCACAACCCATCCTGAAGGAAATATGTCAAGAGATATCATATCGCTTTGATAAAACAGCTTTGGAGTGCATCAAGGTGCAACAGGACCAGTATTTGTATCTCTCAGAGCTGTGCAGAGAGGACATTAGGTTTTAAGGGTGCAACAGGTTTGTTTATAAGAGTTTGAAAATATCACTGCTTTTATAAAAATGTTTGCATTCAGACAGCTCAGTTTTCTGCTATGTCTATTCACTTTGCTCTGAATCCACACCCAGGTTCAATCAAACAAACACGTTGAGCATGGATCAGTTAACAGACTTCAAAAAACAAACACATATGAAATGAGCAGGATTACATCAGCAAGTCAGATTGGCAAACTAACTCGTGAGAACACAATAAAGCAGATGGGCTAAAAGATCTTATAGATAGTGTGATGCTTTGTTAAGAAAGTAGCCAGACTATCCATTGGGCCCTCTGGGGACTTTATAAACCTCAAGTTGCAAGTTTGCTTGCTGAGCTGGTAGGTTTGCTTTCAGATGTTTTGTCACCGTGCTAACATCATCAGTGAGTCTCAGGTGAAGCACTGGTATTCTGTCCTGTTTGTTATTTATGTGTTTCGATCTGTTACAGTGGGTGATATCATTGCTGGTTCTTCTTCTCAGAGGATGGTAAATGGGATCCAAATCGATGTGTTTATTGATGGTGTTCCGGTTTGAAGGCCAGGCTGCTAGAAATTCCCGAGGGTGTCTCTGTTTAGCCTGCCCTAGGATGGATGTGTTGTCTCAGCCGAAGTGGTATCCCTCTTCATCTGTGTGTAAGGATACTATTGATAGCTGGACATGTCTTTTGGTGGCTAGTTGGTGTTTGTGTATCCTGGTGGCTAGTTTCCTGTCTGTCCAATGTAGTGTTTGTTACAGTCCTTGTATGGTATTTTGTAAATGACATCCATTTTGCTGGTTGCTGGAACAGGATCCTTTAGGTTCATCAGTAGCTGTTTCAGTGTGTTGGTAGGTTTGGGGATTACCATGATGCCAAGGGGTCAGAGTAGTCTGGTCGTCATCTCCGAGTTGTGTTTGATATATGGTAGTGTGGCGAGAGTGTCTGGGCGTGTTGTGTTTCCTTGTTTGGGTTTGTTGTTTAAGAATCGGCAGATTGTGTTTATCGGGTGCCCGTTGCTCTTGAATATGCTGTATAGGTATTTTTCTTCTGCTGGTGTTTAATTAACCCATATTTAACTGCTATTAGAATGCAAATTTACACCTGGAAACAGTAATCACGTATGATTCATCAGACAGAGCTTTCCACATGATGAAGCTGTAACTGGCTGTATAACTCAGGTCTGCTCTCCATGTATTACACAATCCTGGTATTGGACTCCAAATGACACCATGCTCTTGGACAGTCCAAAGGAATCCATTACATTTTCAACACCAATGAAGTTCACTTCAGTACATAGTTCATTCTTGCATATGGTTGCTAACCAGGGCCCATCAGGGATCTCACACTCAACACCATCCATCTCCTTAACCTTGTTCACTAAGGTTGCCTCTTCCATCAACAGCACTTTTCTGTACGTTCTTTGGTTCTATCCCCTGCACTGACCCAGCAACAGACTGCCCCTTAAGAGAAAGGGAGAGACTGAGAGGGGCCCCAAAGTGCAGAGAACTGCTCCCCAAATTCATTTATCTTTTATATTTTACAAATAGCCTCCACAATCGTGCACCACAATTGTGGAGGGAGCCTGAAACCAGGCAAATGGAGAGGGCTCTAACCCTGAATGGAGCACATTTCACTTCCCCCTCCTATTCTGCCCCCTAAAGGCAGCTATACTGTTCCACATTGTTCTCAGCTTTCATACGGCGTCCATCACTGTGACAGTGCCACGATAATTGGTCCTTGGTTATGCACACCAGCACATCACAACATGAAATAATTCCCCTGAAGTTCATTTGACATTAAAAATATCTTAGAGTGTGTTCCGATGTTTTAGCTCTTAATAGACCTGGTGAATTCCACTCAGTCTCTGACAGAAGACCTGAACAAACCTTTAATTTTGGGAACTGGCCACGGGTGTGCACCCTCGCTGGCATTCCTATCCCACCAGCAGCAAAATGGTCAGAGAAAGGGCTGGAGCTTGGGCAGGTGGTCATGTTATCTTTCATGTTGTGGAGGAGCTGGTGTTGGACTGGGGTGGGCAAAGTTAAAAATCACACAACACCAGGTTGTGGTCCAACAGGTTTATTTGGAAGTATAAGCTTTCGGAACACTGCTCCTTTGTCAGGTTGCTGGAGTTGTGTAGTTTTATCTTTTGTGCCAGAGCGTTTGACTCCTTCTGGACACCAACATTCAGCCTGAAAAGCTGACAGCACCAGCAGATGTCGAGCAAATTAAACTTTACAAATCTTTGTCTTAGTGTCCAACTGCAGTGATTAGCAGAGGCTGATACAGTAACCCATTTTGGTTTGTTTTTTTATTTCAAAAATATACTTTATTCATAAAGGTAGCTTTATATACACTAAACCAGTTCATGGAATCCCTATAATGTGGATGCAGGCCTTCTGGCCCATCGAGTCCACACTAACCCTCCAATCAGCAAGGCACACCCCACCACACCCTATCCCTATGGCTCCTGTTATAGCTGTGCTAACATGCAACGTAAAATATAGGAGAGGGAATAAAATGATATTCAGGCCATCATTTACTCTGAGCTTTTATATAGTATCCATCACTGTGATGGTGTCACAATAATTGATCCTTCATTATGCACCACCAAATGAAATAATTCCCCTAAAGTTCATCTTACATTTAAAATGTCTCGGAGTATGTTCCAATATTTTAGATCTTAATAGAATCGCTGTTCTCTAAATTAATTGACAACATTCCAGAAACTGATCCTTGAAATCACAATCAGCAGCGATGGGAAGGCAGGAAGGTCAAAAGAGTCAAGCCTCAAGGTTTCAGAGGCTTGCCTGACCCAAGCTTCAAGCCAGCAAGTAGCTACGTTGAAAGGGAAACAGAAATTGCTGAGCAGGTCCGGCAGAATCTGCAGAGAGAAAACTGAGTTATCGTTTCAAATCAAGAGATGGATGGAGTCGCTGCTCAATGGCTCATCAGCCAGTGAGACCTTTCACTGTTTCACTCAGTTTGTTGTGGAAACAAAGGGAAGATAAGGAAAGCATCTTAGACTGAGAACTCTCCCTGCCAACACGGTCTCTATTTCTAATCATCGGGTAAAATACCAGAGAGCTGGTGGTGTCAATAGAGCTGTAACACCTTCAGAGAAAGAAAATATGCAATAATTTAAAAGGGACCAAAGGGGCAACTTTTTCACGCAGAGGGTGGGGCATGTATGGAATGTCTTGCCAGAGGAAGTGATGGAGGTTGGTACAATTATAACATTTAAATTAAAACATTTACCCATCTCTGGAAGAGTACATGAAAAGGAAGGCTTAGAGGAATATGGGCCAAGTGCTGGCAAATGGGACTGGATTAGGTTAGAATATCAGGTCAGCATGGGTGAGTTGGACCGAAGGGCCTATTTCCATGCTGTACATTTCAATGACTCTCTCACTCTAACTTGAAAGAAGCCATTAATTACCAAGATTTGTGTGATCATCTGTGTTGTTTTGTCATATAATCATCCCCAGACATCCATTATTCTTCCATTATTCTGTATTTTTACTGATTGGAACAAGGGCCAGGTGGCTTTCATTGAGCCTGAGTTTCTTGAAAGGGTCTGTTAACCTGGGCCAATCAGGGAGCCCTGGCTGTCAGATATAAACAAGAGGCTAAGATTTGTGCACCTTGTGTCTTTCATTGTATCTTACAGCTGCACACACACGCACAACATGGGCGCAGGGGAATAAATAAGCACTACAAAGCAAAAAAAAAGAAAAAGTAAAATAAATAAACAGGCGTGTCAGAGGTTCTATTAACTCTGAGAGCTGGCTCTGAGGGAGCTGGGGAAAAAAAATAAACAGGAGGCTCAGTTATGTCAGAGCCCGGGTGTCTCTGGCAGTTATTCAGGGAGAGGTGGGCGCCACAGGGAGTGAAGTGCATTATTTCCCCCTCCAACTCTATTTTGATTTAGTCCCTGCCCTCCCCTTCACTGTTTGATCACACAGCATTGCCCTTTGATGTGAAGGGCACTGCTTGTCACAGGCCACTCGGTTGTTTTCTTTCTTCCTGGTGGTGGAAATTTGAATAAAGATTCGTGCACCTTGTGTCTTTCACTGTGTCTCATGCCTGCACACACACAACATGGGTGCGGGGGGAAAATATAAGCACTACCGTGGTTAGGCGGTAGTGTGGGGGTAAGCCAAGAAAAAAATAAATAGGAATGTCAGAGGTTCTGTTCACATTTTTAAAAAAAGAAATTTAAAAAAATAAACGGGAGTCTCATAGTCTCCTCCCTCTACGGACTGGCTGGTCAGAGCCCATGTAATGTGCATGTATAAATAAAGGGTGACTTGGTGACAGAATACCAGCCTCTGTGCAGTTATTTCAGAATTTCAGTAAAAATATAAAATATTTGCAATTGGATGACGAGAGTCAACAAAGGAGTATTTTTTTGTTTTCTAGATTGACTTGCTTTGCTGGTTATTAGTGTGAGGATTAAACTGGTGCTGGAAACCTGCAGTCCTCAGTTTTACCTGAACCGCACCAGCTGCTATATTCCAGCCTCTGCTTTGAAAGTCAAGCTTTGACTTGGAGACCATGGTGATGAAGAGGAGGATGAGGCATATACTGACAGTCTGTCACAGAGATGGGGGGGATCTGGGTGTTGAAGAAATGGTGGGGAGTGGGTGGGGGCAGTTATCAGAAACTGCTTAAACCCAGAAAAATGGGTGGATTCAGCTCTGTTCAAATTCCAAATGGGTGCCCTCGGTCCATTCATGAGGCAGGCAGGAGAAAGACAGTTGGACCATCATGGTTTAGGAAATTCCAGTCACCAGTTAGATTATCTCAGCCATATGTCAGAGTTGAATAGTGTGGTGCTGGAAACCACAGCCGGTCAGGCAGCATCTGAGGAACAGGAGAATCGATGTTTCGAGCATAAGCTCTTCATCTCGAATGGTAACTGCAGAAAGGATGTTCTTGATAACTGAGGAGCCCAGAACCAGAGGTCACAGTCTCAGGACACAGGGTAGGCCAATTAGGGCTGTGCTGAGGAGGAATTTCTTCACCCAGAAAGTGGTAAGCCTGTGGAATTCTCTGCCACTGGAAGTGCTTGACACCAAACATTGATATTTTCAAGGAGGTGTTAGGTATAATTCTTAGGGCTAAAGGGTTCAAAGAGCAGGGAGAAAGTGGGAACAGGGGACTGTGGGGTGATCATTCCCTCCCTAAGGGCGTTGTGGGACTACCTACAGCACATAGACAGCAGTGGTTCAAGAGAGCAGCTCATCACCATCGTCTCAAGGGGCAATTAGGGATGGGCAATAAACTCTGGCCCAGCTAGTGACGCCCACATCCTATGGGTGGATAAATAAAATGCCATGTTCACACTGAATGGCAGAATAGGCTTGAAGGGCTGAATGGTCTACATTTGCACCTATTTAAATGTTTCTATGTATATAATCCCAATGAATAACTGTCTGAAATTAAAAGGCTGATTTTGAACTCCAGTCTGTGAGGGCCGGTGATCCGTGCGTGAGGAATGCCCTGTGAAATGATGATAAACCCAATTCTAACACTATCTTCTAAGGAGTCTCTACAATGCAGATAGAGACCATTTGGCCCATCGAATCTGCACCAAAGAGCATTTCACCCTTTCTCCACATTTACCATAGTTAGCCCATCTAGCCTGCACTTTGCTGGGCACCACAGGACAATTTAGCATGGCGAATCCACCTAACCTGCACATCTTTGGACTGTGTGAGAAACCCCATGAAGATACAGGGAGAATGTACAAACTCAAACCCAGGTCCCAGATGCTGTGAGACAGCAATGCTAACCAATGAGCTTCCCTTGTCCCATTCGATACAAATATTGTTGGTGATAGGACGGAGATGACTGATGAAGAGATAGGGTTGAATGATTATGCCGATGAGACTTGGCACCATGCTGTGACTTAACTGGGGCCTCAGTGGTCTTCAATTAGAGGCCTAGCAAAAAGGTTGGATCCAGAGCAGCTCAGTGGGTTCAGTTACCATAACAGCATGTACATGCTGTTCATAAATATTCAAAAAAACCAACGCTCATTTAGAGAAATGATGGACCTGTCCTGAAACAACTGACACATTCCTGAAACTGAACTTCACAGGCACCTGGAATATCACCACAGCAAAGAACTGAACACAAAATGTAATTTGGATAATTCTCCGCTATAAGCCCTGGCTGCAGCCCGGTCACTTGCCAGAAAGAATATAGAACAGTACAGCACAGTGCAGGCCCTTCAGCCCTCGATATTGTGCTGACCTTTTATCCTACTCTAAGATCAAACTAACCTACATACCTTTCATTTTATTATCATCCATGTCCCTATCCAATAATTGTGTAAATGTCCCTTTACCTCGTTTTTTCCTAATATATCTGACTCTACTCCCAATGTTGGCAGTGCATTCCATGCATGCACCACTCCCAGTGTAAAGAACTGACCTCTGACATCTCCTCTAAACCTTCCTCCAATCACCTTAAAATTATGCCCCCACTTGATAACCATTTCCACCCTGGGAAAAAGTCTCTGGCTATCCACTCTCTCTATGCCTCTCATCATCTTGTACACCTCCATCAAGTCACTTATCATCTTTTGTTGCTCCAATGAGAAAAGTCCTAACTTCCTCAACATTTCTTCTTAACACATACCCACCAGTCCAGGCAGCATCCTGCTTAATCTGAAAGCTTTATGTATTGCTGGCTTCTAACCCATGATCACCAAGACAGCTAAAAGTGTTATTGTGTGCCCTATGTGTTGGGAGGGCTGGTCGCCCCGAATATCAACTTGTTTCAGGAGACTCCCCAATTCAACCCAACTGCTCAGACCAGTCTCTCGAGTCTCAACAGTTGTGCATAGATTAGACTTACAGTGTGGAAACAGGCCCTTTGGCCCAACAAGTCCACACCGACCCGCCAAAGCGCAACCCACCCATACCCCTACATTTACCCCTCCCTAACACTATGGGCAATTTAGCATGGCCAATTCACCTGACCCGCACATCTTTGGACTGTGGGAGGAAACCGGAGCACCCAGAGGAAACCCACGAAGACACGGGGAGAACGTGCAAACTCCACACAGTCAGTCGCCTGAGTCGGGAATTGAACCCGGGTCTCAGGTGCTGTGAGGCAGCAGTGCTAACCACTGTGCCACCGTGCCGCCCATATTCAGATGTCAACAGACTACAAAAGGCCAAGAGGTGCCTGGAGGGCCCACCTTGCCTCTTGGACCCGCTGCAAGTGTTAAACACATTGTTTTCAAGTGGTGCTTCTAAGGGGCATTAGTCTGGCGTCAAGCTTTAATGGCTCACTTTTGTTTCATCCACTGCCCAAGGCTGCTGTAAATGCTGGATCTGGTGCCAAAGGTGCTGAGCCAAGTTAGGTTCCAGGGGTTAGGCCATGTTGTGTTGTGTGGGTGCCATCTGCAATGCCAAGGATGGCAGGCCACTTTGTTCAATCTCTGTGACTAACCAAGCAGGCTCATTGAGTCTCCACTCCTGAAAAAGGTTAGCTGGCATCCCTCGAGATTTCCGACAAAGCCTCCTGCCACTCTCATTATTTTAATCATTAACAGGATACTGCCTGAATGGATTGTGTGTTGAAGACCATGAGACAGAGGCTTGCTTTGGTTGATCATTCTATTTTAAAACAGCATGAGCAGATCGGAATCTGTCAGTGTGCTGGAAACTGGACGGCTGCCCTGAATTGGACAGTCGGGCATTGAACTTAATTCTGCAGCGAGGAGCTCCTGTTTCTGTGAGAGGTTTTATATCACAAGAAGGTGCAGAAAGAATAAAGAGCTTGTTATTTATCCAGTTCCTTTCTTAGAGGTCTCAGAATGCTTTACTGCCAGTTAACTGCTTGTGGACTGGAGTTGCTGTCATAATGTAGAGAAGGTGATGTAGTCAGGTTAATATACCAAACAATTCCACAAACAGGATTGAGGTGAATAGCTACCTGATCCCTCTTTAATGATAGGTTCAGAACTGGGGGACACTGTTTAAAAATTAGGTGTCATCTATTTAATCCAAGGTTTGGGGGAATTTATTTTCCCAGAGGCTGGTGAGTCTTCGGAACTCCAGCTGAAAACATGGTGGAAGCAGAGTCCTTCAGCATTTTGAAGGCAGAGTCTATGGAGTCATATAGCACCAAACAGGCCCTTCGTCCCATTGAGTTTGTACCAAACTATCTGCACTAATCCACTTCCCAGCACTTGGGCTTGAACGTTGTTATGCTTCAAGTGCTCATCCGAGTACTGTTTAATGGTTGTGAGGTTTCACACCTCAGTTACCCTCCCAGACAGGGCATTCCAGACCCTCTGGGTGAAAGAATTTTTGCACATGCCTCCCTTTAAAGCCCTTCACCTTGACATGATGTCCCCTTGTTACTGGCCCTTCAACGAAGCAAAATAGCTGCTTTTCAGCCAGCCTATCCATGCTCCTCACAATCTTATCCACCTCAGTCAGGATCCCCCCCCCCCTCCTCCTCAGCCTTCTCTGCTCTGAAGGTAACTAGAGCCAACCTGCATCTCCTCATTGCTAAACTCCTCCTAGCCAAGCCCAGGTAATATTGGACTCCAATCTCTTCTGATCCCTTGAGAGTTTGGCAGAGAGGACTATGGTTTCATTGCTCGCCCAACAATGCAGCGTTACCTTTCTTCTGCACCAGCAGATCAGCCTGGATTATGTATTTAATTGTCTGAAGTGAAACTCGAACCAAAGAGCTAAAAAGGAAAATAATTTTTGTAAGGAGACAACAAAACAGGGTCAGCCGTCAAAGGCTGTGCTGTTGGACTCAAGTAGTTTGAAACATTTCACAAGCTGTACCTTCTGACCATTGAATTTTAGGTGACGATGATTCAATTTTGAACTGCGTAACACGTTTAGATAAGAACTTAACAAAGATGTGATATCTCAGCTTGTGCTCCACAGTTCAATATCGAAGGCAGAAAGATAAATCTGTAAGTTGGTCAAAAAGTGATGAATTGTCCTCAGTTATCAGAGGGAGAGACTGGTCATTTTATATTCGGTGTGCTGTAGTTATGAATCATGTCAGTGATGCAGAGTTAAAGGTGCTGCTCACTGCACTTTCTATTCGATCTTACTGAGTTATTACTCCTGTAAAAGTCCTAGGTTCGAATAAAAAGATACATGTGCAATACATAGACAGGCCTTTGTTTACACGGAGTACCATTCATAAAAACACGATACACCAAGCACCGTATTACTCTGCAAACTTTGTTTCTTCAAGCTGCCAAGGAAATTTTCTAAGAAATAACTGAAACTTCCCGTGGTCCCAGAGGACCATAGACTGTTCTCTCCTGAGAATTAACTGGCAGTGAGTTTAACCTGAGAGCAGAAGGTAGGACCACTGCATTCCTCTATCTCCGACCTCTTGAGGATCTCCTCCTTCACCTCACCATTGGCCTCCAGCTCCCTGGACCCGAAGCTCTGGAATCCCCTCCCTAAACAGCTCGGATTCTTTCTCCAACTTTAAGATCCCCCTGCACCCTTTATGCTAGCTGTTTAACTCAGTGTCAAGTTCTAATGATGTTCCTGTGAGGTATTGTGGGTCTAGTTGCTATGGTAAAAGGTGCTATATAAACAATAGTTACTATTGCTAAAAGTAACTAAAAATTGGAGTAGAGATTTGTCTTAGAGATTTACATAAGGAGTGGGCGGCACGGTGGCAGTGTGGTTAGCACTGCTGCCTCACAACTTGGTGCCCTACTTGGCAATTAGATGGATTTGTAGATCCCTGTTTAGCTCAATTGGCTGGATGGCTGGGGACTGATTGAACCATGGGTTCCACTCTAGGGCTTGAGTTGCAAAGTGCTTTGAGATGTCAAGTGGCTGTAAAAAGTACAACGTAAACGTAGGTCTTTCTTTCTCCTTTAGTTCTCCAAAACGTGGGCGGCACGGTGGCACAGTGGTTAGTACTGCTGCCTCACAGCGCCAGAGACCTGGGTTCAACTCCCGCCTCAGGTGACTGACTGTGTGGAGTTTGCACGTTCTCCCCGTGTCTGCGTGGGTTTCCTCCGGGTGCTCTGGTTTCCTCCCACAGTCCAAAGATGTGCGGGTCAGGTGAATTGGCCATGCTAAATTGCCCGTAGTGCTAGGTAAGGGGCAAATGTAGGGGTATGGGTGGGTTTCGCTTCGGCGGGTTGGTGTGGACTTGTTGGGCCGAAGGACCTGTTTCCACACTGTAAGTAATCTAATCTAATCTAATAAAATAAGTGGTATTATATCAATCTCCTTTTATATATCCCACTAGTATATCACTCTATTTCCTGGAGAGGAACTGAATAATACAGAAGCTGAAGTAATATTGCCCAAGACACGGGCAATATAGGTGGCACATGGGTGGCACGGTGGCACATGGGTGGCACGGTGGCACAATGGTTAGCACTGCTGCCTCACAGCGCCAGAGACCCGGGTTCAATTCCTGACTCAGGCGACTGACTGTGTGGAGTTTGCACATTCTCCCCGTGTCTGCGTGGGTTTCCTCCGGGTGCTCTGGTTTCCTCCCACAGTCCAAAGATGTGCAGGTCAGGTGAATTGGCCATGCTAAATTGCCTATAGTGTTAGTTAAAGGGGTAAATGTATGGGAATGGGTGGATTGCACTTCGGCGGGACAGTGAGGACTTGTTGGGCCGAAGGGCCTGTTTCCACACTGCACGTAATCTAATGTAATCTAAAAAGACAAATCCCAAAATTAACCTGAAGAGCAATGATACAGAAATGGTGAAGAAGTCATTTGGTATGCTTGCGTTTATTGGACAGTTGGACAAATCATGTTGCGGCTGTACAGGACATTGATTAGATCAGTATTGGAATATGCATGTAATTCTGGTCTTCCTACTGTAGGAAGGATGTTGTGAAACTTCAAAAGGTTCAGAAAAGTTTTGCAAGGATGATGTCAGAGTTGGAGGGTTTGAACTCTAGGGAGAGGCTGAATAGACTGGGGCTGTTTTCCCTGGAGTGTTGCAGGCTGAAGGGTGACCTCATAGAGGTTTATAAAATCATGGGGGGCATGGATAGGGTGAAAGGTCTTTTTCTGAGGGTGGGGAGTCCAAAATTAGACGACAAATGTTTACGGTGAGAGGGGAAAAATTTAAAAGGGACTTGAGATGTAACTTTTTCCACACAGAGGGTGGTGTGTGCATGGAACAGGCTGTCAGAGGAGGTGGTGGAAGCTGGTTCAATTACATCATTTAAAAGGCATCTGAATGGGTATATGAATAGGAAGGGGTCTGACAGACACAGGACAAGTGCTGGCAAATGGGACTGGATTTATTTAGGATATCTGGTCAGTGTGGACAAGTTGCACCAAAAGGTCTGTATCTGTGATGTCCATCTCAATGACTCCAAATGATAAAACCTGTTGAATGATCAGCTGTAATATCTTTCAGTGAACTTGAGGCATGTTAAGCCTGGGGAATGAAGCACTTTCTTAATTCAATCATGCATTGATCTGCACAAGTGTTCCCAATGTGGGTTGATGCAGGGGTAAGTGTCCTCAGTGTAATTCTGCTCCAAGCTCTGAGTACTGACAACAACAAGGCCTGTATCAGCCAACCAGTTGTGGCAAATTAGGGACATTCTTGTGTCTCAACCATTCCACTCTCACCACTGAGACTGCTCAAGAGTTAGATTAGATTACTTACAGTGTGGAAACAGGCCCTTTGGCCCAACAAGTCCACACCAACCTGCCGAAGCGAAACCCACCCATACCCCTACATTTGCCCCTTACCTAGCACTACGGGCAATTTAGCGTGGCCAATTCACCTGACCTGCACATCTTTGGACTGTGGGAGGAAACCGGAGCACCCGGAGGAAACCCACGCAGACACGGGGAGAACGTGCAAACTCCACACAGTCAGTCACCTGAGGCGGGAGTTGAACCCAGGTCTCTGGCGCTGTGAGGCAGCAGTACTAACCACTGTGCCACCGTGCCGCCCACGTTTTGGAGAACTAAAGGAGAAAGAAAGTGCTACGTTTACGTTGTACTTTTTACAGCCACTTGACATCTCAAAGCACTTTAAACTCAAGCCCTAGAGTGGAACCCATGGTTCAATCAGTCCCCAGCCATCCAGTCAATTGAGCTAAACAGGGATCTACAAATCCACCTAATTGCCAAGTAGGGCACCAAGTTTCAGAAGAAGCAAGAAAGGAGGAATGACATTCTGAGAGCAATAAAGATAATGCTGGAGCCAGAAAACTGGTTCAGATGTGGTGGTGATATCCATGATGGGATGTAACAGTTCTAGTTCTTGACTCCCAGTGACCTGGATCAAGGCATTGTCTTCTTCAGGGGTGGATGGAGTCATTAAATCAGTTTGAAAATAGTTGTGTAGAAAGCCAAAAGCCTCCACAAGCTACAAACAATAATTCTTCTGATAAATTGGTTAATTCCTGCATTGTCCAGTTGGAACTGAATAGTTATCCAATCTTCTTTTGAAGGCTGCTATTGAAACTGCTTCTGGCTGTTGTGTGGGTTTGGATTTCATATCCACATGAAGTCACTGCACAAAATAAATGCTCTGTGTCACCCATCACTCTCCCCTACCCTCACTCCCACCTGCCCACACACACAATTTCTTTTGCCATGTTAAACATTACTTGTCTTATTTTACCCACACAGAGCACAGACACATATATTTCTAACTTCTGCCTACGCATTGCATTAATCCACCTAAATGAGACTAGGACCCATGGACACAGCCTTAGAATTAGATGGGGTAAATTCAGAACAGAAATGTGGAGACATTTCTTCAGCCAGAGAGTGGTGGGCCTGTGGAATTCATTGGTGCAGAGTGCAGTGGAGGCCAGGAAGCTAAATGTCTTCAAGGCAGAGATTGATAAATTCTTGACGTCACAAGGAACTAAGGGCTACGGGGAGAATGCTGGTAAGTGGAGTTGAAATGCCCATCAGCCATGATTAAATGGTGGAGTGGACTCGATGGGCCGAATGGCCTTACTTCCACTCCTATTTTTTATGGTCTTAAATGTTCGATAAGGAGAGGTTCAGAAATAAAACAGTGTCTGAAAGTATGTTGTAAAGAATGATGGAAAGGGATGGGGAAAAATAAAATCTTCAAACACATAGTTATCAAAATGGCATCCTCTTTATCATTGTGAAAAATGACATCTAAAATGTCATAAAGTCAACTCGTAAGTGGCAGTGGTACACTCAGACTGTAATGGACCAGTAACTACGAGATTTATTGACTCAGATGAATGATAATGGATCAGAAAGTAGTATAGATGTCAGGCCAACCTTTCAGGTCATTTGTAAGATTGTGCAGCAGTGGAGGCCATTTGGCCCATAGTGTCTGTGCTGACGTTTTGAAACAGTAATGTGGAAGTTAATACTGAAACTGCATTCACCACCCTATCCAATTGCACATTCCAGATCAGAACAACCTAACATGTTCAAAGGAAATCTCCACATCTAGCCCCTTTTATCGCAAATATCCTTTGATCTGTATCCTTGGGTTACTGTGATAAAGCTGGCTATAAAAACCAGCTATTTTTGGGTGAACCGTATACCATCGAGGTGAATGATCTTAGGGTAGAAATTGACGTTATTCATTGATGCAAATCTGACATGGATTGAGCATCAGTAACTGATATTTTGTTTCACTGCAGTCAATATCAAGTGCATTGTGGAATGAGAGTTTGATCTAATAGTGTCGGTTCTTTGCCAACGAACAAGACAAATTTCCACCCCTTGTAGTTGTGGAGCAATGTCATCATGTGATTGAGAACTCAGACAAACATTTCCCCTGGTTTAGTTTTAAATTTGTGCACAAACTGCTTTACTGAGGAGTCGTGCTAACGCTGCTGGATCCTGATGCACCAATGACAACACTTAAAAGGCACCTGAATAGATACATGAATAGGAATATGAGTCAAATGCTGGAAAGTGGGATTCGACTAATTTAGAATCTTGGTCAGCATGGACATGTCGGACTCTAAGTGTCTTGTAACAAACCAAAGTTACAGGATCAAAGTTAAGCTCAGTTATTTAGCTTCCCATCTGAACTTACAAAATTCTTAAAGGGCCTTCCAACGTGGATGCAGAAAGAATGCTTTTCCCCTGGCTGAAGGGACCTAGAATGAGAGTTCACAATCTCACAATAAACAGCAGGGCACTGAGGATTGAGATGAGGAGGAATTTCACTGGGTGGGTAATAAATGTTCTGAATTCATTTGGGGACGGTGGAAGCTCGGTTATTGAGGATGCTCAAGATGGAGATCCATAGATTTCTAACTACTGATGAGTCAAGGAGATATACCACAGAGAAAGAGCCCTGCCAGCCAAAGGTGACCAGGCTGGAAAATAATGTGAAAGGATCTGGGGATAGTACAGGGAAATGGCATTGAGGTTAATGATTAGTTGTGATAGGAACACCACCAAATGCAAGTTCCCCTCCAAGTCACTCACCATCCTGGACCGGAAATATTTTGCTGTTCCTTCAATGTCACTGGGTGAAAGTTCTGGAGCTCCTAATGGCATTGTGGGTATCCCGACACCAAATGGACTCTCAAAAGACAGCTCACCACCACTCTCTCAGGGATGACCAGGAATGGGCAATAAATCTGGACCCAAGTAGCAACACATGAACTAATTTATTAAACGGCTTGCTGCTATACCAAGATTCCTGAGAAGCACTGAAATAAAGAGAAACCCTGCATTAAAACAGCTGAAGTCAAGTTTCATTTCCTTCCTGGATCAACTGGTGTCCAAGAGGCAACCATATGTCAATGGGATCTTTTGGATTTCCTTTCCCCCTTCTCCTGCCCAGTTTCCTCTTCAGTGTGTTTGTGGCCAAGCCACCTTCAAGTCGCAAGAGCAGAGAAGGTCACTCCCTGATTGGTGGTCAGTCACCAAACAACCTTGGCCTGACTTTCCAGGTCCAGGTGAATAGAAAAAAAATCATATATTTTCTTCCACTCCCAGAACCCAACCAGTTCTATCCCACTGCATTCTTCGAGGAATTGGCTTTTGAAGCATCAGTAACTGATATTTTATTTCACTGCAGTCAATATCAAGTGCATTGTGGAATGAGAGTTTGATCCAAAGGTGCACCATTACCTGAAAGCAAGAGAGAAAAACAGCAGGGAAACTGAGATTGAAACATTGAGATGGCTGAGGATAGTGAGACTGATGGAGGACCAAATTAAAGCTTTTCAAAAAGAGAGAAAATTAGAGAACAGGGAGACACATAAAAAAAGGACATTTCAAAAGAAAGTCACTCAAGTAGTTATCAATTAGTCACTCAGGTTGTCCCAAAATTCTTAAAAGGTATATGAATGGGTATATCAATAGGAAGGGTTTAGAGGGATATTGGTCAAGTGCTGGCAAGTAGGACTAGATTTGGTCAGGATATCTGGTCGGCATGGATGAGTTGGACTAGAGAGTCTGTTTCCATGCTGTACATTTCTATGACTCTGTAATTACTTGGCTGAAGTGTATAAATGGTTCGTGGTTTACTTGCAGTGTAATCCCGTACAGAGCTGCCTCAGTACTAATTATAAAGATTTGTCATGCAAACATTTCCTTGTTTACAAACAGTAAGTTGATGCTAGGTCTTCCTCGTATGTTCTGACTTGCGTACAAAGTGACTTACGATCGTACTGGAGAACCTGTTCCCAACCCGGTGACTGCCTGTAATTGTTGTTGCAATGTGATAAATGAAACCAATTTATGCACTCCCACAGACAGAGCATATCTGAGCTATTTTCAGCCAATAAAATACTTTTGACATGTAGTCACTGTTGTCATGTAAGAAGCATAGCAACCAACTTGTGTGCAGCAAGCTCTTACAAAAAGCAATACAATGATGATCAGATCATCTGTTGTGTGTGGTGTGATTGTGTGTGGTGTGGGGTGGTTGTGTGTGGTGTGGTTGTGTGTGTTGTGGTTGTGTGTGGTGTGATTGTGTGGTGTGGTTGTGTGTGGTGTGGTTGTGTGTGGTTTGGTTGTGTGTGGTTTGGTTGTGTGTGGTGTGGTGTGGTTGTGTGTGGTGTGGTTGTGTGTGGTGTGGTTGTGTGTGGTGTGGTTGTGTGTGGTGTGGTTGCGTGTGGTGTGGTTGTGTGTGGTTGTGTGTGGTGTGGGTGGTTGTGTGTGTTGTGGTTGTGCGTGTTGTGGTTGTGTGTGGTGTGGTTGTGTGCGGTGTGGTTGTGTGCGGTGTGGTTGTGTGTGGTGTGGTTGTGTGTGGTTTGGTTGTGTGTGGTGTGGTGTGGTTGTGTGTGGTGTGGTGTGGTTGTGTGTGGTGTGGTTGTGTGTGGTGTGGTTGTGTGTGGTGTGGTTGTGTGTGATGTGGTTGTGTGGTGTGGATGTGTGTGGTGTGGTTGTGTGGTGTGGTTGCATGTGGTGTGGTTGCGTGTGGTGTGGTTGCGTATGGTGTGGTTGTGTGTGGTGTGGTTGTGTGTGATGTGGTTGTGTGTGGTGTGGTTGCGTGTGGTGTGGTTGCGTATGGTGTGGTTGCGTGTGGTGTGGTTGCGTATGGTGTGGTTGCGTGTGGTGTGGTTGTGTGTGATGTGGTTGTGTGTGGTGTGGTTGCGTGTGGTGTTGTTGCGTGTGGTGTGGTTGCGTGTGATGTGGTTGTGTGCGGTGTGGTTATGTGCGGTGTGGTTGTGTGCGGTGTGGTTGTGTGCGGTGTGGTTGTGTGCGGTGTGGTTGTGTGTGGTGTGGTTGTGTGTGGTGTGGTTTTGGAAGACGTAAAGTTTTCTTCAAACTTTTATTATCCAAGAGAGTAGGATTTCTTCTGAAAGGTGGGGAAGAGAAAATAGAACTCTGAGCAAAGAGGGAGAGATCAGGAGGACAGAATGTGTGAGTAAGAGAGAGCACCATCAAATAAGAGACAAAAAGAAGCAACAGAGATAAACAGGAGGATGAGATAAAATACAGATGTCAGAAAAGGAGCAGACAGAGAAATATTGACAGGTTTGTGGGGATAATGAATCAGAGAAATGAAAGAGAGAGGTGAAGAAGGTCTTTACATTATTTTGCTTTTATTTTAAAGTTTAACATTATTATTGAGTTACATGCAGCTCAATCTTTGGCCGTGTTACGTGTGCCTAGCCTCCAGCTGTGTCTGAGCGAATAACAAATTACATGTTATTTAAAATTTGATTCTCATTGTGTTGTATGGGGCATCCAACATCCTTTATTTAACTCAATTGTGATTGATAATTATATTTTCTCTGTTATAAATATCTTGTGCCCTTTCCCTTCATAGTGAAAATCTAATTGCACAGATTTCTTTGAATCTGTTCCTTTGGTTCTGTTGGAGAAATTTGTTTTGCTGTCTCCTTCCCTGTGGAGGCACTGAGTACACCCCCAGGGGAAAAGGTGCACATAGATTCTGCACCATCACAACAAGGACAGGCCGAGGGAAAGCAACTGACCAACCAACTGTTAGTCATTTCCAAAACAAAATGTCCTCCACTGGTTATCAATTAGTCATTCAGGTTGTTCCAAAATTCTTCACAGCCAGTGAATTATTTAGTTGAAGTATATAGCCAGTCCCCGATTTATGAACATCAGTCTAATGAACATGTTCCCATACAGGGCTGTATTAATATTAATTTTAAAGATCTGTCATGCAAGTGTTTCTTTGTGCTTGTATTGTTCCTCACTGTGCTCTGACTTGCATACGAACCAACTTGTGAATTTATTCGAGAATAGAACTATTTGCAACCCGGGGAATGCCTGCAGTCACTATTGCAATGTGGTACATTTGCACACAGATAGCTCCCACAGACAGAAATGTGAAAAACAGACATGAGAAATGACCAGACTGGGTGGGATGTTGTTTGATGGGTTAGTGCTGCCTTGATGGGGCTGAATGGCCTCTTTCTGCACTGTAGGGACACTCATGCACTCTCTCTCTCTCTCTCTCTCTCACACACACACACACACATGAACACACACACACATGAACACACACTACACACGACCACCCACACACACATACAAGCACACGAAAACACAAACAGACACACACACACATAAACACACAAACACTCACACTAAAGAAACACAAAAACACTTAAACGTGCGAGTTAGAAGGAAAAGAAAGACATTAGACCCCCTCAAGCCTGAACATGGTTAATCTTAGCGAGTTTTGAGAAGATTTGTAGCGCAGGTTGAGGTTCTGGATGTCAGTTTGCTCGCTGAGATGGAAAGCTCATTTCCAGACGTTTCGTCACCCCACTAGGTAACAGCTTCAGTGGGCCTCCAGATGAAGCACTGTTCATGATTCCTGCTTTCTATCTATATGTTTGGGTTTCTTTGGGTTGGTGATGACATTTCCTGTGTAATGTCATTTCCTATTCTTTTTCTCAGGGGGTGGTAGATAGGGTCTAACTCGATGTGTTTATTGATAGAGTTCCGGTTCAAAAAGAATGAGTACCCAATGAACACAGCCCGCCGATTTCTCAGCAACCAACCCAAACAAGCAGACAAAACACGTCCAGAAACCCTAGCCACTCTCCCCTACATCAAAGACATCTCAGAAATGACTGCCAGATTACTCAGATCCCTGGGCATCATGGTAGCCCACAAACCCACCAACACACTAAAACAGCAGCTAATGAACTTGAAAGACCCTATACAGACAAGAAGCAAAACTGATGCCATTTACAAAATACCGTGCAAGGACTGTAACAAACACTACATTGGACAAGCAGGCAGAAAGCTAGCCACCAGGATGCATGAACACCAACTAGCCACAAAACGACATGACCCTCCCTCACTGTATCCTTACATACAGATAAGGAAGGACACCACTTCGACTGGGCCAACACGTCCATCCTAGGACAAGCCAAATAGAGACACGCACAAGAAGTCCTAGCAGTATGGCATTCCAACCGGAACTCTATCAAAAAACACATCGAGTTAGACCCCATCTACCACCCCTGAGAAAAAGAACAGGAAATGACATCACCAACCCAGAGAAACCCAGACATATAAATAGAAAGCAACAATCATGAATAGTGCTTTGCCTGGAGGCCCACTGAAGGTGTTACCTGGTAGAGTGACGAAACATCTGGAAATGAGCCTTCCAGCTCAGCGAGCAAACCTACATCCATATCGATGGTTAATCTGATTGTAACCATTAGTTCCTTACTCCTGCCTTGTCCTGGAGCCTTTTACCTCCTTGGTTACCAAGAATCCATCCACTTTGCTTAAAGAGTTTTCAAAGACTCAGCTTGCATACCTTTACAGGAAGAGAGTTCCCAAGGCTTGTGACCAATGTTCTTTCTGAGCCTCACGGCTGCTCTGAGATTCCACGCGTGGTGGCTGTGGCTGGCACATTGATCACAGAACTGACCCCCACGTCTGGGGGTCACTGTCACTCATCAATCTCAGAAGCCTGTGCTGCCCGAGAGAAAATTGGTGGGAACACTGCTCACAAACCTCTTTGAAGAACAGAGGTGGGTCTGGAGTGAGTGTAGATGGCAGCACCTGAACAGCAGCGAGGAAGGGAATTGTGGAAAATCTAGCAAAGAGGAGAAGGCTCCTGCAGCAGGGAATGTTAGATAGACCCAGAGTATGGGCTACCAACGCAATTGTACACTAAATGGCCAACTAAAGATCAGCATCTCGATTCTCAGTGACTGTCTTGTGTAGTGCTCCAACAGCTAATCTCCAAGCAAATGGAAGCAAGGTTTAAGATCTGAACTGGTTAAGACAGGGAGGCTGAGTGCCTAACAGAAAGGTGAACAGCTATCCCTCGAAGCTTACACTCCAGTCCAGGATGGTGCCGGAGCTGGTCTGCTCTGGCAACTTTTCTTTTTCTTTACTTTTACCTCTCTTTTATTTTGCTGTACTCACTTCGCTTGAGCTGAGCTGGGACAGTATTGGCATCAGCAATAGCCCAGAACGCAGACCTCAAACAGGCCCAGGACACATGCCTCAAGCGGACCCAGGGCCTGGACCACAAGTGGGCTCAGTGTATGAACCGCAAATGGACCCAGTGTGCGTACCCCTTGAGTGGGTCTAGCGTGGAGGAGAGTGAGCCACTAATTAGCTTTCCAGTCCAACCCCAGCAACTGGAATCAGCCTCCTACATCGACAGAGGAGATGTTGGTGAGGTACGCCCAGCAGCAAAAGATGGCATTTGAGGATCAGTGACTCTGTTGTTGGTTGATCCGGCCTGGTGGTGGCAAAAGGGCATCGTGGTAACATTGATGAGCTGGGCCTGCAGTGAGAGACACAACTCTAACATTGGTGGGTCCAGAGCAGGCGTAGGCAGAGGATTATTGACCCAGCGGCAAAAGATGGCAGCCAAGGATTGGTGACTTCGATGTTGTTGTGGTTCTGTTCGCCGAGCTGGGAATTTTTGTTGCAAACGTTTCGTCCCCTGTCTAGATGACATCCTCAGTGCTTGGGAGTCTCCTGTGAAGCGTTTCTGTGATCTTTCCTCTGGCATTTATAGTGATTTGTCTCTGCTGCTTCCGGTTGTCAGTTCCAGCTGTCCGTTGCAGTGGCCGGTATATTGGGTTCAGGTCGGTGTTGTTGATAGAATCAGTGGATGAGTGCCATGCCTCTAGGACTTCCCTGGCTGTCCTCTGTTTGGCTTGTCCTATAATAGTAGTGTTGTCCCAGTCAAACTTATGTTGCTTGTCATCTGAGTGTGTGGCTACTAAGGATATTGATTAGATTAGATTAGATTACTTACAGTGTGGAAACAGGCCCTTCGGCCCAACAAGTCCACACCGACCCGCCGAAGCGCAACCCACCCATACCCCGACATATACCCCTTACCTAACACTACGGGCAATTTAGCATGGCCAATTCACCTGACCCGCACATCTTTGAACTGTGGGAGGAAACCGGAGCACCCGGAGGAAACCCACGCAGACACGGGGAGAACGTGCAAACTCCACACAGTCAGTCGCCTGAGGCGGGAATTGAACCCAGGTCCCTGGCGCTGTGAGGCAGCAGTGCTAACAACTGTGCCACCGTGCCACCCGAATATCTGGTCGTGTTGTTTCGTGGCTAGTTGGTGTTCATGGATGCGGATCGTTAACTGTCTTCCTGTTTGTCCTTTGTAGTATTTTGTGCAGTCCTTGCATGGGATTTTGTACACTACATTGGTTTTGCTCATGCTGGGTGTCGGATCCTTTGTCCTGGTGAGTTAGTGTCTGAGAGTGGCTATTGACTTGCATGCTGTTATGAGTCCTAGTGGTCACAGCAGTCTGGTTGTCAGTTCAGAAATGCTCCTGATGTATGGTAGTGTGGCTAGTCCTTTGGGTTGTGGCATGTCCTCATTCCGTTGTCTTTCCCTTAGGCATCTGTTGATGAAATTGCGGGGGTATCCGTTTTTGGCAAATACGTTGTATAAGTGTTCTTCTTCCTCTTTTTGCAGTTCTGGTGTACTGCTGTGTATTGTGGCCCTTTTGAACAGTGTCTTGATGCAGCTTCTTTTGTGCGTGTTGGGGTGGTTGCTTTCATAGTTTAGGACTTGGTCTGTATGTGTGGCTTTCCTGTATACCTTTGTGGTGAATTCTCCGTTCAGTGTTCTCTGTATCATCACGTCTAGGAATGGGAGCTGGTTGTCTTTTTCTTGCTCAGGTTATCTGTCTGTTTTTGTAGGTTCCTCAGTGTGTTGTTTATCCTATTGGTGAGACAAAGTATCGTACCTCTGATAACAAGGAAAAGACAAACACATAAACTTAACACCAAGGAGAGGGAAGCACTAAAAGCACTAAGAAATGATAAGAACATAATCATGCTACCAGCAGACAAAGGCAGAATGACGGTCATACTGGACAAAGCAGACTACATCCAAAAAGTGCAACAACTACTTGCAGATACCAACATCTACCAAAAGAGGGAGTCTGACCCCACCCCACAGCTCACCAATAGGATAAACAACACACTGAGGAATCAACGAAAAAACAGACAGATAACCAGGTTTGACCTACAGAGAATGAAACCTGAAAGCAACGACACCCCCAGATTCTATGGACCATTTAAAATGCACAGACCAGCCATCCAACTCAGACCCATAGTATCACTACCAGGGACACCATCACACAAACTGGCTAAAGAACTACAGCAGAAACTGAAACACCTGATCAGCGGATCCAGACACTCTATACAGTCAACACAAGAATTCTTGGACAGCATCAGAAATATACACATAGACAAGGAAGAAACTATGGTCTCATTCGATGTAATGGCACTGTTCACCTCCATCGATAAAATCCTAGCCAGAGAAACAATAGCCATCCTGCTGGACATACAGAACAAACAACAGGACGTTGAACCTATCAACAAAGATGGCATACTCAAACTATTGGACTTGTGCCTCACAACACACTTCACATTCAACAACTAAAAATATGAACAAATCAACGGCACACCCATGGGCTCACCCATCTCTGGACTCATAGCAGAAGCGGTAATGCAAAAATGAGAACAAACAGTCTTACCGCAAATTCAACCCAAACTCTGGGTCAGATATGTGGATGACACTTTTGTAATCATTAAAAACATAGAAATAGAGAACACACACCGGATCATCAACGCCACACTCACAGGAATCAGATTCACCAGAGTGGAAGAAAAAGACAACCAACTCCCATTCCTAGACGTGATGGTACAGAGAACACCTAACGGAGAATTCACCACAAAGGTATACAGGAAAGCCACACACACAGACCAAGTCCTGAACTACGAAAGCAGTTGCATCAAGACACTATTCAAAAGGGCCACAACACACTGCAGTACACCTGAACTGCAAATAGAGGAAGAAGAACACCTCTACAATGTATTTGCCAAAAACGGATACCCGCACAATTTCATCAACAGATGCCTAAGGGAAAGACAACGGAACGAGGACATGCCACAACCAAAGGACTAGCCACACTACCATACAGCAAAAACATTTCTGAACTGACAGCCAGACTGCTGCGACCACTAGGACTCATAACAGCACACAAACCAACAGCCACTCTCAGACAACTCACCAGGATGAAGGACCCAATACACAGCATGAGCAAAACCAATATAGTGTACAAAATCCCATGCAAGGACTGCACAACACACTACATAGAACAAACAGGAAGACAGCCAACGATCCGCATCCCTGAACACCAACTAGCCACGAAACGACATGACCAGCTATCCTTAGTAGCCACACACACAGATGACAAGCAACATGAGTTCGACTGGGACAACACTACTATTATAGGACAAGCCAAACAGAGAACAGCCAGGGAATTCCTAGAAGCACGGCACTCATCCTCAGATTCAATCGATAAGCACATCGACCTGGACCCAATATACCGGCCACTGCAGCGGACAGCTGGAACTGACAACCGGAAGCGACAGATTCAAACCACTACAAAAGCCGGAGGAAAGATCACAGAAGCGCTTCACAGGAGGCTCCCAAGCACTGAGGATGTCACCTAGACAGGGGATGAAACGTCTGCAACACAAATTCTAGGCTCGGCGAACAGAACCACAACAATGAGCACCCGAGCTACAAATCTTCTCCCAAACTTTGGACTTCGATGTTGGTTTGGGTCCTATGTGGACAGTGTGGTGAGGTCGTGGAGGAGGGATGGTGGCTCAGGCATTAATGATGGTGATGAGCTGGCTTAGGACTGAGGCACTCTCTTCATGCTATACCCTTTCTTTTTTACCCTTATTTCTAAATTATTCAAACAATGACAAACGTATTTTCTTGTATTCCTACCGTAAAATCCAAGTGACAATAAAATCAAAATGCTTGGAGGCCGTTCACACAGAGATGAGAGCTGAAACGAGCTGGGGAATTAAGATCTGTCCCCTTATTATATCACTCTTGATACTGAACAACTTGCCCCTAAATTACGAAATGACAAAATGACTGACTGCAGGTCATCAGAGCTCCAAGAACACATCCGAAGTACAAGTAGTAATGTATAAACTGCTGACAAATTTCTGATCATATTGCACCTTTTGACGGTGAGTGTTCCAGCTGCAGACTGGGGAATAGAGAAGGAGGAAACTGGAAGGTAATCTTTTAATATGACCTGCCTCTCTACATCCCAGCATGCTTTCTGATAACCCTGGTACTTTGAAGCCGAAACTGGAGAATCCCGAGGTAGAAATCCATTTTTATGTTTAGTTCTTCATTTGTATTTCATCTCCCCGTGCTCACTGCAATTTTTCACCAGAGACTAATACTGAACACCACAATCTAGCAATACGGCAGTTATAAATATAGCAGAATTGGATTCATATCTGAAAAGGAAAAATTTGCATGCAGTTTGAGGAAACCCTGGGAGTGAAACTAATTTGATAACTCTTTCAAAGGGTAGAGACAGCCTGGCCAACTCAGTGAAAAATGTATCTCTTTTGACAGCTATTGAATGTCTTAAAGTGTTTTTAACAATAATGAAGGAGATCTGCGATCCAGTCATTGTTGTAATGCCTGAAACCCAGCAACTAATTCATACACAGCAAGCTCTCACAAATAGCAAAGTGATCACGGTCAGATCATACTTCTTTTGTCAGACTGTCCTCAGCTCCTGCACAAGTGCTGACACAGCACAAACTTCCACAAGCCCCAGAACATATCTTATAAACACTGAGGTATTATTGTGCTGGTTACTGGAATTCCATCACAACAAGGCTACGAGAAAGGTATTTTCCAAATATTGTCTTCCCACAGTAAGGCTTGGTTTATTTTAAGCAATTCTTTTTCTGTTGAAAAGTTCAGTGGGAGCTACCAAGTATGGCCAGGATGGTGGGGGTTGGGTAAGTTTTGATCATGTGACTTCAAGCATTATAAGCATCTGATAGACCGTGCATCTTCTGCCTATCACTCTCTGTGCTTGGTCACACAGGTTTAGAATATGTAGAGTTTGATATCGAGGAGGGGGGTGGTGTCTGAGAGGTTAACTCCTTCCTGCTGCCTGGTGACCAGCCTCATACTGCTCGAGTTTCAGTGGTATACTGTCTCTGGGTGTTTGGATAGACTCAGGTGTGAAGGCCCACCTGGTAAACCAGCCTTTCAGGTTGGTTTAAATACAGAAGATCTGTTGGTGCCCGTGGAGGTTACAAGGTTTTTTCCAGGTATGGAGGGGTTTTATTATGAATCATAGATTCTCTACAGTGTGGAAGCAGGCCATTCAGCCCATAGAGTCTACACCGACCCTCTGAAGAGCATCCCACCGAGACCCACCCCGATCCCTGTAACTGCATTATCCACGGTTAATCTACCTAGCCTGCACATCCCTGAACACTATGAGCAATTCAGCAGGGCCAATCCACCTAGCCTGCCTGTGGACTGTAGGAGGAAACTAGAGCATCCGGAGAAACCCACACAGACACAGGGAAAATGTGCACTGAAGGGTGGAATCGAACCTGGATCCCTGACACTGCTAACCACTGAGCCATTGTGCTGCCCATGAGGATAAGGTGAATTGGTTGGGCTTGTTGGAGTTTAGAAGCAAAGAGATATCTTTATTAAAATATACAAAATTCTTAGGGCTCGACAGGCTAGATGAGGAATGGTTGTTCTCCCCTGTAGAATAGTCTAGGACCAGAGGACATCATCTCAGAGTAAAGGATCATCCATTTAAGGTGGAGATGAGGAGGAATTTCTTCTTGCAGAGGATCATCAATCTGTGGATTTTATAACCAGTGGGGCCTATTAAGGATGTTCAAAGCTGAGACAGATTAATTTTTCATCAGAAAGGGAATAAAGAGTTCTGGCAGGAAAGTGGAATTGAAGATGACCATATTCGATTCCCTACAGCGTGGAAACAGGCCATTTGGCCCAACAAGTCCACACCGGCCCGCCGAAGAGTATTCCACCCTGACCCATTCTCCTACCTTTACCCCTGCCTAATGCACCTAACATTATAGCATGACCAATTCACCTAACCTGCACATCCTAGGACTGTGGGAGAAAACCGGAGCCCCCAGAGGAAACCCACGCAGACATAGGGAGAACGTGCAAACTCCACACAGACAGTCACCCGAGGCTGAAATCAAACCTGGGTCCCTGGTACTATGAGGCAGCAGTGCTAACCACTGAGCCAACATGTCACCCATCTCAAACCAGCCATGATCTCATTGAGTGGTGGAGCAAACACAGTGGGCTGAATGGCCAGCTTCCGCCACTGTATCTTATGGCCTTTAGGTCAGGCAACAGAATCTGAGTAGAATTATCATCAACTTCAGAGAACTTGCAAAAGAAACCCTCACAGAGTTATCCTGCCTCCGGCCGGCCTAGTTAAAGAGAATTGGTCATAAAAATTGTCTTATTTCGGGACACCTGCCTCAGGAGGTCAAATCTATTTTTCATTATAAGAATGAAGCATCGAAGTTACTCCAGAGACTGAATTGAGCTGGTTTAATTAGGGTAAGAGGATGATTGACAGCTGTGGTGATTATAGCAACAAAACGCGACTCAGAGGTTACATCAGCTTCCCAGTGAAGTGCCGAGAAGGTAAAGTGAAAGATTCTGCTGGATGCTGAGATTTGATTAGCAGGTTATTTGAACCCTGTCTATAATTAGGCTCCAAATGATGGTTTCCAGCAGTGTGTCACGCGCGATATAGAAACCTCCCCATTGGAGTCCCTGTTATATTTCCAAATACATCTGGTCTGACGGCTGAGTAAAATTCACCAGAGTTCAGTCAGTAGTAATCTTGCCTCTGTGCCTGAAAGTTGCTAATTTACGCCCCTCTCTGGAGACACTAGCAGAGAAACTATGTTTGACACTTGCAGTGCTTTATGAGAGAGAGTGCTATGCTCTCAGTGATGGTACGTTTTGGATGACGCCTTCATTTTCTATTTTCTCTGGTTGATGTATAAGAATATGTGTTACTCTTTCAAATAACAACTTTCAGTGTCCTTGTTAATAGTTAGCCGCACTGCTGCATCAGAGTATCAAGGACCCAAGTTCGATTCCAGCCTCGGGTGACTGTGTGGAGTTTGCACATTCTCCCTGTGTCTGTGTTGGTTTGCTCCAGTTTCCTCCCATAGTCCAAAGACGTGCCGGTCAGGTGAATTGGCCATGCTAAATTGCCCATAATGTTAGGTGCATTAGTCAGAGGGAAATGGGTCTGGATGGGTTACTCTTCGGAGGGTCGGTGTGGACTGGTTGGGCCAAAGGGCCTGTTTCCACACTGTAGGGAATCTAATCTTTTCCCTAGGGATTTCAAGACTGTGGGGGCATACTTTTAAGGTGAGGGGAGAAAGATTTAAGACAAAATGTTTTACAGAGAGCTGCTCATGTGTGGAGTGAACTTCCAGAAGAACATTTAAAGAGACATTCAGATAAGTTCATGAATAAGAAATGTTTGTAGGGATATGGGACTAGTTTAGTTTGGGATTATGGTCAGCATGGACAGATTGGAATGAAGGGTCTGTTTATATGGTGTATGTCTCCATGGCTGTATTATATCAGATCGTCCCAGTGCAGTTTGTGGGATCTTGCTGTGCACAAATTGGCTGTTGCTTTTCCTACATTGTGATGCAGACTACACTAAGGAGTTGAATGTTCTAAGGTTGTGAAAGGTGCTATGTAAATGCAAGTTTTTCTTTCATTTTGACCCAAGAGGCCTCATATTGACAAACATTAGTGTTCCTCAATAGCATCAACAACAACTTGCATGCGAGTAACAGTTTTTAAACTCATGAAGATCCCCAGGCACTTCACGGGAATGTTATACAACAATACTTTTACATTGAGCCACATAAAGTGACATTAGTACAGGTGAGCAAAGATCTGTACAGAGACGTACAGGAACTAATGCATTTACCATGAAAGAAATCCCAAATTACAACCAGTAACTGCTGGAAAACAATGAAGATAATACATTGTGGTCTTTTGTCCTTGCTGATCCCACAATGCTCCATAATTTGCAACATGCTTGTTTGCTAATCTTCACAGTCTTCCCATCCGTAGGGAATGGTATGGAATGTTGGAAGGATACTGCAAACTAATTAACCACCTACTTTGGCCATGTGAGCAGTCTTGCATAATCCTGAAGTCCTCAGTGGGACTTGATGTCTGTACCTATGGCTCAGAGATAACAGTGCTATTCGGTTAAAGGCTCAGTGGAGTACAATACCCTGTCTTTATTAGATTGCCTGTAAGGTGGCCCCCTGCAATGTGTGCCTCCTGACTGAGCTCACACAACCACAGGAAGCTAGAAAGTATTACGTACAGCATTGCACTTCCATTCAAACATCACCCTTCTCATCCAAACAAATGACATTTCCGTGTTGCATCATTAACATTGTGAGTTACCCCTGTTATTTATCTGCAGTCTGCTTCATTGTTTACTTTTCCTTTTCAGAGATGTATTGCAGCTTTCAGCAGCTTGGAATACTTCTGCGTTCCTCTTTTAGTAGCTGTGCTTCTTTTGCAGCTCTTCAACTCTCAGTCTCAGCTTCACTTCTGGCACCATGTTACAAGCTTAATGGAGTATGATATTGTTTGCACTCTGTCTTGATTGGTATTGTCTGCAAGATGGCTGTCTGCATGTCATGGCAGAGGTCGCATGATTATCACAGGCGGGGTAACACATTTTGTGCAGCATTGAATTTTCATCCAAACATATCCCCTGATGTCCCTTGACTACAATGGAAAGACCAAACTACATCTTCTATTTCCAATAGAGGGAGCAAAAGAGCAGTTTAAATGTGTGAGGTACAATTAGCCAAGAGATGGTGTCTTCTCTTAATTGAGGATTGATGGAGTGTTTGAATGATGAGTAATAACCAGGAATTCCTCTATACTCCAGTTCAGAACCCTGGTAGTGGGCTTGGAAAGGCATTAAATGTAATCTTCCAGGACATGGAGAAGGAAAATGCCTCTTACAGCACTGTCCAAGGATGGTGGGAATCTACTAGTATGATTAGAAAATGGCACTTGACAGGTTGGCTGTTCTGTTGGAGATTGCGACGTCCCAATGCAGCTCCCATGAAATTTTCTACCGCCTCCCCCTTTCTCCACTTCCCACCTTCTCTGGATCCATCTCTAATAAGCTGGGAATATTCAGCCCTAAAAGACATTTAAATGACAAAATGTTAAGTCCATTCCAATAGTATAATGCCCTCTCCCCTATAGCTAATGTGTAAAGTCAATGTGATTTCTTCAGATTGTTCGAGTGCGCAATTTAGTGATTCTGCCCCAACTGTTAGTATCTGAAAATGTATTGAACAGGCAACAGTTTACACCCATGTAACACAGGCTAGGGCCCTGAAGTGATTGTGCAGAGATGGAACTTGTGTTTGGGTCTCAGAAATCCATTATAACGTGAATATCAGGGTGCAAAAAGTGAAATGACATTTGAGGTGGATCATGTTAATAAGTAAATACTTATTTCCTCTTGTTTTAAATAGCAAAACGATTATTTAAATAAAGATTTACCTCATTCAAAGCCAAGAGGGCCTGCATTATAATTTGTGATTTGTTCTAACAGACTTGCATTGTAGCTATTTCAACCTGAATAAATTGTTCCCATTCCATTCACTCTTAAATCACAAAGAGCCACAAAGCAATGTCAATGAAACTAAATTGTCACCTCCCCCTTTGCTGTCCAGTTGATGATGACCTGGACACCGTGGGCATTCTGCTCATTATTAGCACCTACAAGACCAGCTGTCCTGTGCCTTAACTCTCTCTCCACCCTGTAACACCACAACACTCAGCCAGCCTGTGTTCAGTACCTCCCACTGAGGAGGGAGATTGTAAATCAGTCTGGGGAAGTTGAAGATTCAACCCAGATCCCACTAGGGGACAACACCAGGAAGTTACCGGCTGTGGATTTAAACCAGGACAGTACCATTTGGCTTTCATTACACTTTGAGGCCACCTAATGAGGTTGGAAGACCCAGTCTGAACAATTGCAACCCAGCTTACTGCTACATTGCAAGGCCTCCTTTCTCTTTGTTTGGTTTGCCTCCCGTATATTGACGACAGTAATGAACGACTTTCCACTCAGACCTACCAGGATCAGCATCTCACTGTGGCAGCTTGATCTGGTTTGCTGTTTGAGTTAACTGGACCAGAAATTGATCCGACAGAAATCTGGTGACTGATTTTGCTTTCCTTTATACAAGCTAGTTAATTATCTAGAAGTTTCCACTTCTTGCTTTCACGGGGCACTGACACTTTTCGCACAAAGTTAACAATGTGCCTTCCCCATCTTTAGTGGGAATGCTTTGCAAAGCAAGGTAAGTGATCACCTGTTTGGATTGTTCTGTTTATTGTATTGAAGGCATTAACACATTCTAAACAAAATAGAGATTAGTTGTTTATAGCAAACACAAACTAAAGAAGGCATCCAACATCTTATCCATTTATTATCGACTATTTATTACCTCCAGAGACATGTGTTGAAGGCTGACAGGGAGTATTGCATTGTTGGTGTTGCCATCTTTCAGTTGAAACATTAAACCTAAGTCCTGTCTGCCTTCTCCTGTGATGTAAAATACCTAAGGCACTTGTTTGAACAGGAGCAGGGGAATTATTCCTAATGCCTTGCTCAACATTTATCCTTCCAGCAACATCCCAATGCAGATTGCTGTTTGCAGGAGCTTCCTGCATTTAAATTGATTGCTGCATTTGAACATATCCCTTCAAAAATACTTGTCGGCTGTAAAGTGATTTGATACTGCCTTGTAGCTCATAGTTATAAGCCATACAATTATTGCAAAATTATATAAATGCAAGACTTCCTTTTTAAAACAAGGAATCCCTTCTGATGAGAACTTGGTCCCTACTCCCATTGAAGAAGCTTTAAGTCTGATTCATCCAATGACTTATTACCCCTTTCACCAGAGGAATTCCTTGTTGCGAATTGCTGTGCCTTGGTTCTGGAACTTTTGTAAACTTTGACTTATTGAACAAGCTCTGCAACCTTAAAAAGTAACTGGACTTCAGTCTTTGCTTGAATTGACAGTGAAGCCTCTGCACGTCCAATTATTCTTCATTCCGAAGGTACACTCAAAGGGAACACTGCAGTCTCCCAGTCTGTACTGTCCACTATTTATTTACTTAAAGATATGTAAAAGAGCACATACTGAGCAGCTCATGTCATTGACAATGTTCAACAGTCAGAATGCCTAAGTCAAGAAAATATGTTTGTAGTTTATATTCGTCTTGGTGTTTGTCAAGATTTCACAGAATTTGCAACACAGCAGCACCTGTCCTACTTGGGCCGGCTGGAAAACAACAGCTCTTGGCCACACCATATTGGCAGGAAATTGGATAATAATGAGATATATATTATTTTGGGTAATAATGAGGCTTATATTATTTTAGATAATAATGAGATTTATGTTATTTTGGATAATAATGAGATTTATATTATTTTGAATCATTCCATCTTGGAAAGGAATTTAGGGAATGAGATAAACCAGGCAAAAAGATAGATGATGAAGAGTTTTAAGATCCTATGGTGCAAAGTCCTATTGGAAGTCAATGAAACTAAATTGTCACCTCCCCGTTTGCTGTCCAGTTGATGATGACCTGGACACCTTGAGCATTCTGCTCATTATTAGCACCTACAAGACCAGCTGTCCTGTGCCTTAACTCTCTCTCCACCCTGTGACACCAAAACACTCAGCCAGCCTGTGTTCAGTACCTCCTACTGAGGAGGGAGATTGTAAATCAGTCTGGGGGAGTTGAAGATTCAACCCAGATCCCACTAGGGGACAACACCAGGGAGTTACCGGCTGTGGATTTAAACCAGGACAGTACCATTTGGCTTTCATTGCATTTTGAGGACACCTAATGAGATTGGAAGACCCAGTCTGAACAATTGCAACCCAGCTTACTGATACATTGCAAGGCCTCCTTTCTCTTTGTTTGGTTTGCCTCCCGTATATTGATGATAATAATGAGCGACTTTTCACTCAGACCCACCAGAATCAGCATCTCATTATTCAGCTTGCCTGCAACTTGATCTGATTCACACAGCAGACCATGCAGCAAAGTGTGGTTGATTCTCAATTGCCCTCAGGGCATTTTGGGATGGGTAACAAATGGGTAACAAATGTGAATGAATCAAATAAAATTACAACAGCGGTCACAAAGTCACTCCCTCTCACTCATGCTGTGCTCTTGTGTCTAGCTGTGAACTAAGTGCCTAGCAATAACCAATCAGGAGCCATACATGTCTGATGGTCACCAGCTATCAATGCTGTAAATGACAGGAGGACACATTTGTGTTCAGAAATATCCCATATACAGTTAGAGTCATAGAGTTATAGAGATGTATAGCACAGAAACAGACCCTTCGGTCTAACTCGTCCATGCCAACCAGATATCCTAATTAATCTAGTCCCAATTGCCAACACTTGGCCCATATCCCTTCAAACCTTTACTATTCATACACCCGTCCAGATACCTTTTAAATGCTGTAATTGTTCCAGCCTTCACCACTTCCTCTGGCAGTTCATTCCATACACGCACCACCCTCTGCATGAAAACGTTGCACCTTAGGTCCTTTTTAAATCTTTCCTCTCTCACCTTAAACTTATACTCTATAGTTTTGGACTCCCGCTACCCTGGAGAAAAGACCATGACTATTTACCCTATCCATGCCCCTCATGATTTTATAAATCTATATAAGGTCACCCCTCAGCCTCCAACTCTCCAGGGATAACATTCCCAGCCTATTCAGCCTTTCCCTATAGCTCAAATCCTCCAACCTTGGCAACATCCTTGTAAATCTTTTCTGAACCCTTTCAAGTTTCACAATATCCTTCCTATAGCAGAAATCAGAATTATACACGGTATTCCAAATGTGACCGAACCAATGTCCTGTACAGCCATAACATGCCCTCCCAACTGCTATGCTCAATGCACTGACTAATAAAGGAAAGCATACCAAATGCCTTCTTCATTTTCCTATCTACCTGCAACTCGACTTTCAAGAAACTATGAACCTGCAACCCAAGGTCACTTTGTTTAGCAACACTCCCCAGGACCTTACCATTCAGAAGAGTGCTATGGAATCTTTTATGTTCATTTAGCACAGACAGGATTCTTTGGTTTAAAACCAAAGTTTTTTTTGTTTTTTTTGGTAAAAATGCCGACTTGCAGATATTTTTGAACCAAGCTGGTCAGACATATTATGGGAGTTGATCTTCTGGTCCAGAAATAGGGACACCATAACTGTGCCCCAAGATCCCAAACACAGGCCTTGACAGCCTGGGTGACTGGCTGAGCAGTATGCCGGAATCAGGCTCACCTGGAATTCTTGCACAGTGGCTAGCACGTGAAGAAGATCAAACCTTCCATAACACTCTGGAGAGCTCAGAGTCCGCACTGCTTATTCAATCTGTTTTTTTAAAGTTTCATTCATAATGTGAAAGCTGAAATGATTGCAAAAACCTGTTACCTGATGGAGCCACTTATGGAGGAAGGGGTGTATGATCCATTAGGATATGATTGGACTAAAAGCACAATAGCGGGAGATCCGGTGATCCACTTCACTTTTTTTTTAATATGTAAAGCATTCTTTTCACTAGGCAGTTCCCAGCAGCAATTCATTCCAACAATCCTCGCCAACACAAGAATGCAACTTTCAAATGGAACTCTTTATTGAGAGGAGACATTATATTATCTTCAAAAATGTGCAGTTATATATAAATTCTGCGAAACAGAATTGTACTAAACTCTTCTGTAAATGCCTGATTAAGCTTACCCAGAATTGCCAATGAGAAAATATGTAATACTCTCAGCCATGGATGTATAGGCCACTGTTTCTATTCACAATTGGATGTGGTGCAACAAATGAAAGCCAGCATCCTATTTATAGACAAATGATTAATATTTTTTGTGAGTAAAGGAAGCTTTGCCTTGATCTATGACTTGGGAGTACTTGATATTGCCTGATATGACACACATTCCAATTGTCAGGACTTCTATTGATTACCTTGAGACAAACAAAAGATCTCACGAAACACATTGAGATTAGATTACCCACAGTGTGGAAACAGGCCCTTCTGCCCAACCAGTCCACACTAACCCTCCGAAGAGTAGCCCACCCAGACCCATTTCCCTCTAATAATGCACCTAACACTATGGACAATTTAGCATGGCCAATTCATCTGACCTGTATATCTTTGGACTGTGGGAGGAAATTGGAGCACCCGGAGGAAACCCCGCAGACACGGGGAGAATGTGTAAACTCCACACAGTCAGTCACCCAAGGCTGGAATTGAACCTGGGTCCCCGGTGCTGTGAGGCAGCAGTGCTAACCACTGAGCCACCATGCCACCCACTTAGTGAAGTAAGACCGATTTGATAACTGGAATTGTACAGGTTGTTAGATCTACCCTGTTTGGAGTAAGTGGATGGATTGTGAGTGAGAAACAAACCCAGCATAATTTAATTTCCAAATGCATTCTAAATTCCACGGCTGATTTCTCGCCCCTTCATAGGGATGTAAGGTTGGCCAATCATGAATTGACGGGAATTGGTGGAAAGAGCTGTACAATATCCCACACAGCTGCCCACTTATTCCTCACAACTGCTCCGATATCTCACACAGCTATCCCGATATCCCACACAGCTATCCAGATATCTCCCACAGCTATCCAGAATTCCCACACAGCTGCCTAACCATCCCGCAGCCCAGGTGAGGCATGGATCATTGCAAGTCAGAATCATTCAGGCTGAGATCAAGTCAGGCACTAAGTTAAGCTTAAGAGTAAAATGGCAGGGGATCTCAAATCCATCGAGCTGGGCGGAAATGGCGGCGGATGATACGTTGTATGCGGAGGTTGGTGGGGTGGTAGGTGAGAACCAGTGGGGTTCTGTCTTGGTGGCGTCCATGTTATGGTCCTTTTGCTCAATGTGGAAGCTCAGGAACACAGCTGTTGTCCCTGATTCCTTCATGTGCAGGAAGTGTGTCCAGCTGCAGCTCTTGTTAGACCGCATGACGGCTCTGGAGCTGCGGATGGACTCACTCTGGAGCATCCGCGATTCTGAGGAGGTCGTGGATAGCACATTTAGCGAATTGGTCACACAGCAGATTAGGATTGCTGAAGAAGAAAGGGAACAGGTGACCAAAAGGCAGAGAAAGAGCAGGAACGTAGTGCAGGTGACCCCTGCAGTCATCTCCCTCCAAAACAAGTATACCGTTTTGCATACTGTTGGGGGTAGATGGCTCACCAGGGGAAAGCAGCAGTAGCCAGGTTCATGGCTCTGTGGCTGGCTCTGCTGTACAGAGGGGTGGGAGAAAGTGTGGGAAGGGCTATAGTCATAGGGGATTCAGTTGTAAGGGGAATAGATAGGCAGTTCTGTGGTCAAAAACAAAACTCCCGATTGGTATGTTGTCTCCCAGGTGCACGGGTCAGGGATGTCTCAGATTGGCTGCAGGGTGAGGGTGAACAGCCAGTTATCATGGTGCATAAAGGCACCAATGATATAGGTTTAAAAAAAAGGAATTTAGGGAGTTAGGAGCTAAGTTAAAAAGTAGGACCTCAGAGGTAACCTCAGGATTGCTACCAGTGTCACGTGCTAGTCAGAGTAGAAATGAAAGAATAGGCAGGATGAATGCATGGCTTTTTGGGACATTGGGTTCAGTTCTGGGGAAGGTGGGACTATTACAAATTGGATGGTCTACAGCTGGGCCAGACTGATACCAATGTTCTTGGGAGTGTTTTTATTAATGCTGTTGGGGAGGGTTTAAACTAAAGTGGCAGGGGGATAGGAACCAAATGAGGAGGTTAGTGAACAATAAAGAGGTAGGACCTAAAGCCTGTCAGGAACTAGATAATGAAGTCAACGTGACTAAGGGAAGAGGTGGATGAACACAAAGGGACAGGTGGTCTGAGGTGCATTTGCTTTAATGCAAGAAGTGTAGTAGGTAAGACAGATGAACAAAGGGCTTGGATTACCACTTGGGAGTATGACATTATTGCAATTACTGAGACTTGGTTGAGGAAAGGGCGTGATTGGCAATTAAAAATCCCAGGATTTCAATGCTTCAGGCAGGCGAGAGAGGGAGGAAAAAGGGGAGAGAGAAAATCACAGCGGCGCTGAATGAGGGCATTATACAGCATGAGCAGTGAGGCAATATGGGCAGAGCTCAGAAAGAGGAAGGGTGCAGTAACAATGTTGGGGCTGTCCTACAGGCCTCCCAACATCAAGCAGGAGATAGAGGTACAAATATGTAAACAGATAATGGAACGATGTAGGAGCAAAAGGGTGGTGGTGATAGGAGATTTTAATTTTCTCAACATTGACTGGGATTCACTTAGTGTTAGAGATCTAGATGAAGCAGAATGTGTAAGCAGCATCCAGGAGGGTTTTCTAGAGCAGTATATAAATAGTCCAACTCAGGAAGGGGCCATACTGGACCTGGTGTTGTGGAATCAATCCAGCCAGGTGATTGAAGTTTCACTCGGGGATTACTTTGGGAATAGTGAACACAATTCCATAAGTTTTAGAATAATCATGGACAAAGACAAAGGTGGTCCTAAAGGAAGAGTGCTAAACTGGGGGAAGGCCAACTATAACAAAATTTAGCAGGAGCTGGAGAATGTAGATTGGGAGCAGTTGTTTGAAGGTACATCCGCATTTGATATGTGGGAGCTTTTAAAGAGAGTGCAGAACAGATATGTCCCTGTGAAAATGAAAGATAGAAATGGCAAGATTAAGAAACCATGGATAACAGGTGAAATTGTAAGACTGGCTAAAGGTAAAAGGGAGCATATATAAGGTCTAGGCAACTGAAGACAGATGAAGCTTTGGAAGAATATTGGAAATGTAAGACCAATCGGAAATGAGGAATTAAGAGGGCTAAAAGGGGTCATGAAATATCTTGAACAACCAGGGTTAAGGAAAATCCCAAAGCCTCCTATTCATAGATAAGGAGCAATAGGGTTACTAGAGAAAGGATTGACCCACTCAAGGATAAAGGAGGAAAGTTATGCATGGAGCCAGAGAAAATGGGTGAGATTCTTAATGAGTACTTTGCATCGGTATTCGCCAAGGAGAGGGACATGATGGATGTTGAGTTTAGGGTTAGATATTTGATTACTCTCAGTCAAGTTGGCATAAGGAGGGAGGAAGTGTTGGGTATTCTAAAAGGCATTAAGGGATAAGTCCCCAGGTCTGGATGGGATCGATCCCAGGTTACTAAGGGAAGGGGCAGAGGAAATAGTTGGGACCTTAACAGATATCTTTGCAGCATCCTCGAACATGGGTGAGGTCCCAGAGGACTGGAGAATTGCAAATGTTGTCCCCTTGTTTAAGAAGGGTAGCAGGAATAATCCAGGTAATTACAGACTGATGAACCTGACTTCAGTGGTAGGGACGCTGCTGGAGAAGATACTGAGGGATAGGGTCTATTTACGTTTGAAAGAAAATGGGCTTATCAGTGATAAGCAACATAGTTTTGTGCGGGGAAGGTCATGTCTTACTAACTTAATAACATTCTTTGAAAAAGTGACAAAGTTGGTTGATGTGGGAAGTGCTGTGGATGTCATATACACAGACTTCAGTAAGGTGTTTGATAAGGTTCCACATGGGAGGCTGATGGAGAAAGTGAAGTCTCATTGGATCCAGGGTGTACTAGCTGGATGGATAGAGAACTGGCTGGGCAGCAGGAGACAGAAAGTAGTAGGTCAAGAGTGCCTACAGTATGGACACAGACTCTTCAGCCCAACAGGCCCACCCTGACCCTCTGAACAATAACCCACCCAGACCCATTCCCCCTACCCTATATTTACCCCTGAATAATGCACCTAACACTATGGGCAATTTAGCATGGCCAATCCACCTGACTTGCACATCTTTGGACTGTGGGAGGAAACTTATACAGACACGAGAAGAATGTGCAAACTCCACACAGACAGTCACCCGAGGCAGGAATTGAACCCAGGTTCCTGGCGCTGTGAGGCAGCAGTGCTAACCACTGAACCACTGTACCATCAAAGGGAGTTTCTCAAAATGGAAAACTGTGACCAGTGTTCCACAGGGATCCACGCTGGAACCACTGTGGTTTGTGAGAAATGAAAATGATCTAGAGGAAGGTATAGGTGGTCTGATTAGTGAGTTTGCAAATGACACTAAGATTGGTGGAGTAGCAGATAGTGAAGGGGACTGTCAGAAAATACAGCAGAATATCGATAGATTGGAGAGTTGGGTGATGAATTGGCAGATGGAGTTAAATCTGGGCAAATGCGAGGTGATGCATTTTGGACAATCTAATTCAAGAGCGAACAATATGGTAAATGGAAAAGCCCTGGGGAAAATTGATGTCGAGAGAGATCTGGGTCTTCAGGTCCATTGTACCCTGAAGGTGACAACGCAAGTCGATAGAGTGGTCAAGAAGGCATATGGTATGCTTTCCTTCATCAGACAGGGTATTGAGTACAAGAGGTGGCAGGTCACATTACAGTTGTAAAAGAGTTTGGTTCGGCCATATTTGTAATACTGCGTACAGTTCTGGTCACCACATTACTAAAAGGAAGTGGATGCTTTGGAAAGGGTGCAGAGGCTGTTCACTAAGGTGTTGGCTGGTATGGAGGATGCTAGCTATGAAGAGAGGTTGAGTAGATTAGGATTATTTTCATCAGAAAGACGGAAATTGAGGGGGACCTGATTGAGGTCAAACAAAATTATGAGAGGAATAGACAGGGTGGATAGCAAGAAGGTGTTTCCCAGAGTGGGGGATTCAATTACTTAGGGGTGATGAGTCCAAGGTGAGAGGGGAAAAGTTTAGGGGAGATATGTGTGGAAAGCTTTTTACATAGAGGGTGGTGGATGTCTGGAACACTTTACCAGCGGAGGTTATAGAGGCTTGCACAATAGCATCATTTAAGATGTATCCAGATAGATACATGAAGGGTCAGGGAGCAAAAGGATATAGACCCTAAGAAAATAGGTGACAGGTTTAGATAGAGGACCTAGATCAGCACAGGCTTGGAGGCCGAAGGGCCTGTTTCTCTGCTGTAATTTTCTTTGTTCTTTGTTCTTTGTTCATCCAAAAAAAGCTGGAACTTCTCTTGAAGTCAACCACAATCAACTCCATACCTGTCTGTCCCACTTAAAGTCTTGGAAGGTATCTTCAGTTAAAGTCACAAATGGAATCTTGTTGTCAGGTAACACTCACTAACCCAGGCCATCACTTTATTACATCTCTTGTTCCTACACTAATTTTTATGTGCCTGTGTGTGTTAGCGAGAGTGTGTTATCATGCACGTGCATTTACATGTGTATATGTGTGTGGGAGTGCCTGTATGAGGAGAGAGCGTGTGTGTGTATGGGAGTGCCTGGATGAGGAGAGTGTGTGTGTGTGTGTGTGTGTGTGTGTGTGTGTGTGTGTGTGTGTGTGTGTGTGTGTGTGTCTGTATGAGGAGAGTGTGTGTGTGTGTGTGTATGTGTGTGTGTGTGGGAGTGCCTGTATGAGGAGAGAGTGTGTGTGTGTGTATGTGTGTGTGTCTGAGTGCCTGTATGAGGAGAGAGTGTGTGTTGTGTATGTGCGTGTGGGAATGCCTGTATGAGCGACAGAGAATGTATGTGTGTGTGTGTGTGGGGGGGGGGGGAGTGCCTGTATGAGGAGAGAGTGTATGTGTGTGTGGGAGTGCCTGTATGAGGAGAGAGAGAGTGTGTGTGTGTGTGTGTGTGTGTGTGCGCATGTGTGTGTGTGGGAGTACCTGTATGAGGAGAGAGAGAGAGTGTGTGTGTGTGTGTGTGTGTGTGTGTGTGTGTGTGTGTGTGCGCGCTTGTTCGAGTGAGAGAGAGAGAGGGAGTGCGTTTGTGCCTGTGATCCAGCACAGAATTCTCACCCTTGCGTACAAAGGCAGAGGATCCACAATTCTGTTCCTGAATTTGAGTACAAAATGTAGACACACCCTCCAGCATTGCAGAGACAGAATGCTCCACTTGCAACGTTGCCATCTGTCAGACAAGACATGATACATAGTCAATGATATGTCCCTCAATCAAATCAAAACCTGTGCTGCTAATGATCACATTCTTGTTTGCGGGCGCTTGCTGTGCGTAAATTGGCTGCCACAATTCCTACAGAACAATAACAATCACCATGAGACCATGGCACTAGGCCTGGAACCCTATCACCCCCATCCCCCAGCCAGCAACAACCTGACTCCAGCACAGTAGATCCCCAAGAGCCCAGGCCCTAGTTATTGGACCGTGATATACACCTCTGGTCTGGGGTGACAGGGCTGCATTGACTGTAATGCACAATAGTATATCCTGAGGTTGTGAAGCTGCTATAAGTTCTTGATGCTTTTGCTTATTTATGAGTTACTGCCCTCCAGGTCAAACATGCTAACTGCTGGTTCACACACTCTCTCATTTCTACTGAGATTCACAGAGCTTTACAGACGGGAAAAAGTAAATCAACCACTCCCCAAGCGTTCCCTTATTTTCTCTTGTAACTGGTTCAGTCCTTGAGCTGAATACTAACCTTGCAGGCACTTTGGTGACTTTGTAACTGGTAATGAATAGTAGAATGTGATGCAAAATGTTAAGAGATTAGATGTGATTTTATAGGGCTTTGTCAGTAGATGCTGCATTGCAGACGTAGCGAGACCATTGCTCTTCATTATGGGCTGGTGAAAAATTCATTCCTTCATTTTTATTTTTAGAGCTAAGTTGAAATTTGAATTTGAGAAACGTATTGAACCTGCGTACATTCGTCTCGTTCTAAGTGTCTCAAAATAAGATGGAACTTTGGAACAGTTCTCCACGCTCACCTTGTTTGGCACCAAGTATGACCAGACTCCTGGGATTCAGTCGGTAGCTCTCACACCTCCGAGACAGAGGTTTGTGGTTTCAACACCCACGCCAAAAGCTTAACAGTGACAATCAGGGCTTTTACACCAAGGCAGGATTCAAACTCAGCTGCACGGCTGAAAGTGTCCTTTGTTTTACCGGTGAGACATTAAATTGAGGTCTCGTCTGCTCTCAGTGAGGAGATGTTAAAAGATTCTCAGCCACTATTTTGAGAAAGAGCTGGAACATCCTCCCTGGTGTCCTGATCCATATTAATCATTGAATCAACATGACCAAAATGAATGTCCAAGTCAATATCACACCGTTGGCTATGGAGCTTGTGTATATGGAGCTTTTGGGATTGTATTCATTGGAGTTTAGAAGATTATGGGGAGACTTAATAGAGACGTACAAGATAATACATGGCTTGGAAAGGGTGGACCCTAGGAAATTGTTTCCATTAGGCGAGAAGACTAGGACCCGTGGACACAGCCTTAGAAGTAGAGGGGGTCAATTCAGAACAGAAATGCGGAGACATTTCTTCAGCCAGAGGGTGGTGGGCCTGTGGAATTCATTGCCATGGAGTGCAGTGAAGGCCGGGAATCTAAATGTCTTCAAGGCCGAGATTGATAAATTCTTGTTGTCTCGAGGAATTAAGGGCTACGGGGAGAACGCTGGTAAATGGAGTTGAAATGCCCATCAGCCATGATTGAATGGCGGAGTGGAGTCGATGGGCCGAATGGCCTTACTTCCGCTCCTATGTCTTGTGGTCTTATGGTCTTATGGTCTTATAATTTAGCTGCAGTATGTCCGACAGTAGAACAGAGATCAAAGTACTTCCTTGAAAAGTAGGTTGGGGCACCTTAAGGTGCTATATGAATATACACTTCTTGGTTTTGGTCCTTGATAGGGTTAAGTTATTTTTCTTTACAGTTAATTGGTTGCATTGGAAGAAGTTTAAAATAGACTTTCCCATTTGGTATTAAAAAGACTTGACTGGAGGCTTCTTCCCAGCCTGTCAATTGTCTGCATTTTATACACTGGCTGCACTGATGTGTGTAAAATATGACAGTACGACTGCCCGGAAGGGAGATTTTAACCTATTTTCTCTGGATTTCTTAGAAATTTGCCACCCTCTTTGTAATTCTGAAGGTGCAAAACAAATCAAAACTTGGGAGAAAATAAAACCTTACAAAATATTGTGGACTCTAGTTCGAAAATAAAACCATATAGAATATTGTGGACTCGGGACAAGTCAGGGCTTAAGCACATAAACTTGAGCTGCCTGGTATCTTGGCACTGTGATACTAACGGAGTGCTGCTTGGTCAGTCCAGTTGATAAATTAAATGTCGGCTTGCTCACTTTAACTTAGAAAGAGTTCAGAACACTTTTCAGAGAACTCTTTCCCTGGCATTCAGACCAATATTCTTACCTCTACAGACACCAGCAGAACAGATTATTTGCTCATTTGCTGTTCACTGGGGACTGTCTGTTGCATTTTTACATCTACTTGTTGTCAACCTCCATAGTCTGTAGCTGTGGAAGGTACACCACAATGTTGTTCCATTGACACTGCAGTCTGGCATACCCCAGATTGAATTAGAATCCATAAATGTGTGTTCAAGGCAAACTCAAGCACAATTACAATCTACATTCTTGGTTGAGATAGGTACTTGAGTCAGAAATAAATCTATAAATAACTACTGTACAAAACCCTATTATAGCAGATGCAAAAGTACACGTTATGTAAAATGCAATAAAAGAGGTATCCAGTTCCCACGGCAACAATTGTTGGCAGTTCTAATTCCTTTGTTATTTATGGTGGGAAATAGCTATTTGCTCTTTTTTCCCCATTCTGCATCATCATCACGATAAACCTTGAATGAGCTATCACTTCGGTCACTCGAGCAGAGCACGGATAAAGGAGAAATGAATTAATTAGAACTGCCAAATATAATAGTTCGCCGAGAGAAATATCTATCCAGTTACTGGTGTCCATGCGCACTCCTTTGATCTGTCCACTTCATGGTGTAAAGTTCCTCAGAGGGTATTTGTGCATCAGCGCTGTATTCCTTCAATGTTAGGCTTAACTGGTAATTTGACAAATTAATGTACGTTCTATTGCAAAAGCATAGCACACAATGGCATAGCAGAGAAGGAGCCACTCAACCGTGAAACCTGCTGTTAATTGAACATAATCAAGGTTAAATGTTAAACCTTGCCTAGCATTTTGGCAAACTCAGTTTTTCTTACAGCCTCCATTCAAAAATATAAAAAAATTATTCCTACCAGGAGGAATAGACAAAACATAGTTGAAAAGGCTAAAAGTCTGAGCCAACAAAAATGAAGCAAAACACAATATAAATGCCAGTTTCTGAATAGCTATAAACTGTATAGACGTTGGGAGGTCATGTTGTGGCTGTACAGGACATTGGTTAGACTACTTTTGGAATATTGTGTGCAATTCTGATCTCCCTGCTATAGGAAATATGCTGTGAAACTTGAAAATGTTCAGAAAAGATTTACAAGGATATTGCCTTAGTTGGAGTGTTTGAGCTTTAGGGGGAGGTTGTACAGGCTGGGACTGTTTTCCCTGGAGAGTCGAAGGCTGAGGGGTGACCTTATAGAGGTTTTAAAAATCACGAGGGGCATGGATAGAGTAAATGGACAAGATCTTTTCCAGGGGGTGGGGGAGTCCAGAACTAGAGGACATAGGTTTAGGATGAGAGGGTAAAGTTTTAAAAGGGACCGAAGGGGCAACGTTTTCACACACAGAGAGTGATACATGTATGCAATGATCTGCCAGAGGACGTGGCGGAGGCTGGTACAATAACAGCATTTAAAAGGCATCTGGATGGGTACATGAATAGGAAGGATTTAGAGGGATATGGGCCAAGTGCTGGAAAATGGGACTAGATTAATTTAAAATATCTGGTTGGTATGGACAAATTGGCCCGAAAGGTCTACTTCCATGCTGTACATCTCTACGACTCTATGACTCTGCATCAAACTCCATTTGAGAAGAAAAGATCAAGAGTTTTCATCCATTGAAGAGAGGCTTGGAAGATGGGCAATAAACGTACCAGAGTACATAGATCACCTTCACATTTTAAAGTCATATAGTCTGCTCTTATTTTTATTTTTCCCTTATAAATCCTCATATTGATTGTTTTGGAAATTGCCAATATAAATGGTCTATGCTGTAATTATGCCCTCCCACCACTGTTGGTGCTGCAGCAAGGTAGGGGGTCAGAAGCTGTCACAATACGGTACAGATTGTGAGATTAATTGAACAGCAATTGGCCACCATCCTTGGAGAAATAAAACTGAATTCAAAGTTCTGGCAATCTTTTGATTAAGTATTTGCTTTTTTCCATCATAAATTCAAATCTGGTACCATGTTAAGGAGATTGGCAGAGATGAGGGTTGAAATAGATACTTGAGTCAGGAATAAATATATAAGTAATTATAGTACAAAGTTCCATTGTAGTAGATGTAGACATATATTATGTAAAATGTAATAATGCATGTATCCAGGGATACCATCACATAAGCCAATCATATTGAAGTATTATAACAGACAGCAAATGAGGAAGTAAATGCATTTGTTATTTATTAGGAGGATTACACCTCTTGGTTTTGCTGTGATAGTCACAGATTTTCAATAACTGCCCCAGTGTTATGTTTAATTTCATAAAAAAGATTATGTCCCAATATTCACTTTTATCTCCTCATATCTCTTACAAACTGGGCCAGAGAGGGGGAGAAATGTTTTTAAATTTCATCCTTCTACCTGTAAGGATTCCATTGCATGGCACTTCATGCAGTCCACCTTGTATCCTTACCTACTTGATGTCTCTGAGGGATCTGTCATAACTGTTTTGGCAACGTTGCTGATGATATCTTTTCAATGATCTACAGAATAGAGCTACCAACACTGATTCAACATGACCTTTCACTTCCAACTTCCCCTCCTTCTGACTCCTGCTACTGGTCACCCAATATGTCAATCATCATGGAGCCTTGCCTTTTCAATATGTTGAAAACCTGATCACCTGACTTTTTGGAAATTTTATGGCAAGTGGAATAGGGGTTGTGATTTACACATTATGAGCAGTAATAAATAAAACTTTAAAACTGCCCATTAGATGAAAAAGATTGTATTTTTATCATGAATAAAAGGTTTGAGATTACACGTACATAAAGTTAGTTTTCCAGGGCCAGAGAGGTTGTTCATAATAGCTGTACATTTTTTTACTCCCAGTTATATTCCCAGTTGCATATTACAAAAAAAGCAAAGTTTTCCCAGGTGGAGCTGTTTAACAAAGATATTAAGACAAAAATGGAGATGTTTTCATCAGTTCAGTGATTCCAAAATAAAAATGTTGTATCTGATGACTTCAACAACACCCTTTTGTGGAGAAGAACAGGATCCAGAAACTTCTGGAATTTCACATTGAATTGCACAAATGAGGATGTGAGATCTTCCTGTCAGTTTCACTGTTATAAGTGATGGTGAGTGTTGACAGTTTTGTTATAAGTAAAACCACAAAATTAAAGCCAAAGAGTTGATATGAGGCAGTTCCATTATAAAGTAGACATAGGGATATAAAATGGAAAAGGAGCTTTTGGTAGGGGTGTAAGATTTTCAATACATTAGCATAGAAAGATATTCTTAACTGTATATTGTAGTCATGCTGTTTTTTGATTTCTCTTTGGGATTGAAAGGTCAGAGCCTTTCAAATGTCAAAAATAGTGGATCAGGAGCAATGTTCCAAATGGCCTACTCTAGTTTCTATATATATTCACTGAGAATACAGTCTCTTCATCAAATATCTCAGGATTCTAAACTCAGGAGATGTGACTCTTTCCTTCAAAACGTAATTAACTATTTTTTCATTTAATTGCACTGTTAATCTTTCTCCTGGTTCACAAGACCAACTTCTATTTAAGACGTGATTTCAGCACGAAACCAAGAGATCTGATAAGCAATCACAACCCCTAACCATTTCATTATTGCAAAGAATTGAAGGTTAGTCTCAAATGCCTACTTATGTTCGACGACACTTAAATCTTAATGGAATGGAAGGAACCAGTAGATTGCAAGCAAATTTCACACTCTACCAGAAGGAAATCCTCAAGATGGCATTGTGCCAAATGACAAAGGTCTCCCCAGTGCTCTTACTGATGGTAAGTCAAATTAACGCTTTTATATTTTGTTTTTATTTTGTCATTGGTTTTAACTCTTTTTGCTGCTGATTAATGAATCTTTATTACGAAAGATGTGAGCCATGAACAGCCAACACTTAACATTAACTCCCTCTCAGTATGCAACTTGATAGTTATTATAAAAGCGCTTTACTTACTAGAAATAATAACTTGTATTTATAGTAGTCCATTAACACATAATAAGAAACAAGGCATGTCAGAGTTGAGGATTCGTCCGGGCTGTAAAGGGCTAAGGAGATTCGGCTGAAGATAAAGGTCTTTAAATGTCTTTTTATGGGAGGGAAAGATGGAATGAATCTAGAGAACGTAGATTAGATTGCAGAATATTTGTCACTGATGTGGGTTGGATAGATAGTGGAATTCACAGTAAATGTTACTATTTCACTTGGCACAGCCTTGTTCACACTATATGGTGAAGAAGGATTTTGAGGAAGGCATTGTTGATGTAGCATTGGTAACTCTTTTCAATAATTCTGGAACAATATAATGTTCATTAAATGTTCATTTATAGGGGAGATGATGGCCCAGTGATATTATCACTGGATTGTTAATCCAAAGATGCAGATAATGTTCTTGGAACCCAGGTTTGAATCCCTCCAAGGAAGATGGTGGAATTAGAATTCAATAAAAACAATCTGGAATTAAGAGTCTAATAGTGACCATGAATCTATTGTTGATTGTTGGAAATACTCAACAGGTTCACTAATGTCCTTTAGTGAAGGAAACTTCCATCTTTACCTGGTCTGGCCTGCATATGACTCCACAACCACAGCAATTTGGTTGACTCTTAACTGCCCCCCGGGCAATAAATGTTGGCCCTCATCCTATGAATGAATTTTAAAAAACATATTAATTAGTTTTTGGAACAAAGTAAAGGCTAAGTATATTAAACATTAAGGGACTGGTTAGATCAGTTGGCTAGATGACTAACATATAGTTCAGAATAACATCATGAGTTTGATTACCTGTCCTGAACTGAGGTGAAAGTGGAAGGCAATGGCAAATCATTTTTAATAGACGTTTTAAAAAAAAGCCCAGAATGAAACATCAGCAAATTCAAGGACTTGACTTTGGACAGGGAACACATATGAAGTTGAACATTATGAATATTTTTAGTCAACCAATTCAGATATCTGATGACACACCTCTGGAGTAGGTGGGAATTGAACCCAGTAATGACACTACTTCTGAACCAAGTGAGTTATATGAGCCAACCCCTGTATCCATTGAACATTAATGGCACGGTGGCACAGTGGTTAGCACTGCTGCCTCACAGCGCCAGAGACCTGGGTTCAATTCTTGACTCAGGCAACTAACTGTGTGGAGTTTGCACATTCTCCCTGTGTCTGCATGGGTTTCCTCCCACAGTCCAAAGATGTGCAGGTCAGGTGACTTGGCTGTGCTAAATTGCCTGTAGTGTTAGGTAAAGGGGTAAATGTAGGGGAATGGGTGGGTTGCGGGTCAGTGTGGACTTGTTGGGCCAAAGGGTCTGTTTCCACACTGTAAGTAATCTAATCTAATTATATTATTAGCTACTTACCTTGTATGCTCTAATCTGTTTAATTCTCAAAACTTTATATACATTTATCTAATAGTTTTAGCCTATACATGACAAATTGAAAGTGCAGCATTCAGGAGTGAGAGAGTGACAGAACAGTCTATCTCATGATTAGTGTTCAATTGTGAAAGTTAGTGTGTGGTTAACTGGTTAATCCATGCCTTAGTTCCAATTCATGTGAGGCATGGTCCTCATTAAGGAACTTGCATTTCTGGTGTGGGAACAAAAGACCATCAGACATAGGAGCAGAAGTAAGCCATTCGGCCCATCTACATGGCTCCACCATTTAATAAGATCATAGTTGATCTGATAATCCTCAACTCCAATTTCCTGCCTTTTCCCCATAACCCTTGATTCCCTTAATGATTATAAACTGTCTATCTCAGGCTTGAATAGATATAATGACCCAATCTCTACAGCCCTCTGTGGTAAAGAATTCCATGGATTTATAACCCTCTGAGAGAAGACATTTCTCCTCATCTCTCTCTTAAAGGGTAACCCCTTATTGTGAGATTACACTCTTTGGTCCCAGACTTTCCCACAAAGGGAAACAACCTTTCTGCATGTACCCTGTCAAGTCTTCTATGAATCCTGTATATTCCAAACAAATGGCAGGTCTTGGGAGAGAGTTTTCATTGAGGCCTGAATTGGAAGGAGTCATGCTTTCTATTTCATGACTTCACACACAGTTCTGCTGGTCTCAGCAGCTTCACTCCAGTCATCTACAACCCTTGTAGGTATTTTCCAATCTACCGATAACAGAGATGTTACTCAACACCTCAGGAGCATGTAGGACTCGAATCAGGCATCCTTGCTCAGAGGTACGGACACTACCACTGCAACGAGGAGACCATGAGGATTACAGATGCTAGAGAATCAGAATCATAAAGGGTGAGGCTGGAAAAGCACAGAAGGTCAGGCAGCATCCGAGGGGCAGAAGAGTCAAAGTTTCGGGTGTAAGCCCTTCATATTCCTGAAACATTGACTCTCCTGCTCCTCAGATGCTACCTGAACGATTGTGCTTTTCCAGCACCACATTTTTCGGCACTACCACTGCACCACAGGCACTGACACACTATGCTTGTATACTTTATGCTTACTGCACCTCAATTACTATCACTTTAATCAATCCATGTCAATTAAACAAAAGCAATGGATGCCCCCTTCTTGAAAAGGGCACACACTAATATATTGCCTTTTCACGATCAAAACTTAAAAAAACGTAACTGATCAAATGGAGGTGATATTATTGAGGGTGATGATATATTTCATTCTCCCTCATGCCCACTACATATGGAAATCTTCAAGTGTGCGAGAGAATACCCAGCGACATCCAATTATATCCTTACAGTACGGAAACAGGCCCTCCTGCTCAACAAGTCCACACCGACCCTCTGTAGAGTAACCCACCCAGATCCATTTCCTGATCTATATTTACCCCGACTAATGCACCTAACACTATGGGCAATTTAGCATGGCCAATTAACCTAACCTGCACATCTTTGGATTTTGGGAGGAAACTGGAGCACCCAGAGGAAACACACACAGACATGGGGAGAATGTGCAAACTCTACACAGTCGCCTGAGGCAGGAATTGAACCCAGCTCCCTGGCATTGTGAGGCAGCAGTGCTAACCACTGAGCCACTGTACTGCTCAGTTGTAGCTGTGAAAGAGACTCTGGATGTTCGGTGCTACTCCTCAACTGCCAGTTGTCTGGGCTTCTCTACAGCCAGGCCCAGGGATAGTTTCAAGAGGAAACCCTCTAACCTGCCTCTTATCTGGCACTATGTCCGTGCCTGGATATCCTTGGAGAGGAATGCACTGTGCCCTCCACTTTTCTCTAGACCCTCTGCACTGGATGGTCAAGAACGATGACCTTGAGACTGAGATGCAACCAAATATTGAGGAACAGCCTCTTTCAGACAGTGAACTATGGCTGCCACCTCCAGAGGCAAGGTCAGAATGACTGCCCTGAACCTCAAGGCCACATGTGATTGAGTGTGGCAAGAAGTAGTCCCAGTAAAGCTAAAGTCAAGGGAATCAGGGGAAGACTGTCTGCTGGTTGAAGGCACAAACGACAATAGCTGTGATCGTTGAAAGTCATTCCGCTCAGTTCCTGAACATCACTGCAGGAGTTCCTCATGCTCCATAGCTGTGTAAATACCGTGGCTACATGAGCAAATCAGAGGTCAGGAATCCTGCAGTGAGGAACTCACCTCCCAACACCTCAAATCGCATCCACCTTCGACAAGTGTGAACAGGAGTGTGATGGAATACTCCCCACTCACCTGGATATGTGGAGCTTCAACAACTTAAGAAGCTTGACAACATCCAAGACATGGCAGCCCACTTCATTAGCATCACATCCAGAAACATTCACTCCTCCCACCACTGACATTCAGTAGCAGCAAGGTGTAGGGATCTGCAAGATGCACTATAGAAATTCACCAAGGCTCCTTTGGCAGCGCCTTCCAAACTCACCATCTGGAAGGACAAGGACAGCAGATACATGGGAATTCCACCACCTGCGCGTTCCCTTCCAGCTACTCACGGTCCTGATTTGGAAAGTGTTGGCTGATCACAATCGTGGAACTCCCTCCCAAATGGCATCTACAGCACATGGCGGTTCACTACCTCCACCCTCTCAAAAGCAATTAGGGATAGGCAATAAATGCTGGCCCAGTCAGCAACACCCTCATCAGCTCCATTCTGAGTGACTTTTTAATAAAATCTTTACAAATCTTATAACCAGAGCCCTCCAGGCCACAAAAATACTCAGTTGACTTTTGGAATCTGCGAATTGACTCAATCTCCCATTACACAGAACTTCAACATGCAACCCTTCCATTCCAGATTCCTTACGGACTCCTGGGTAGAGAGCACTTGTTATTCCCATTTGGGACAGGCTACCAGGTAGAATTGGGTTATCAAAGATATCCGTAAATGGAAGACATTAGGGTTGATATTCAATTCCAAGCTTGCACCTGTCTGTGTATTACAATCAGAAGGTTTTGCCCACAATATTGCAATGTGAGAAGTGAGAAAACAAAATGAATGTCTTGTGACCCATCTGGAAAGCAGCAATTTGTAATGTTATTCAGCTTGTGGACACTTGACTGCCTGGGTAGTTAGTTCCAATTTATCAACACTGCCTCAGAGTTCACCTTGACACAGGTAATAATGTAGGCAGAACCAACATGTTGCTCAGTAGGGATGTTTGTATAACACCTCTCTGCAGAAACACCAGCAGTAAGTAATAAATTCTATTGAATATTTAATATGCTCTTACGACATTCCGCTGTATGTTAATTTATGTAGGCTAATGCCCCCAGTAAAAAACAAACAACAAAATATCAGCCAGAAATGGGTAGTTGTTCATTTTCTTTCATTAGAAATATTAGCTCGGAGGTTTATAATTCAATTTGTTTAGAATTACAGAACATTTTCAATGGAGACTAGTAGAAATGATCTTTAGCCAGCAATTGAATGGTCTCAACAAGAGGCCACAGTTGTTAAGGTTAAACATAAAAGATTTGGTACTTTGAGCAGGAAGCTTGTTTAACACAGAACATTCTGAGGCTGGAATCTACAGCTAAAATTAGCGATTGACGCAGAGACCATGTCGAATTGAAGACCACATTAGATGTGCCTCAAGAAGGGGAGACAAGGACTGTGATTAGCAGCATCTGGCTGTCTGCTTCAATTGACTTGTTTGCTGGTAGCTGTTTCCATAAAATTCAACTGAAGTTCTGGAATTATAATAGCCAAGCACTTGGAAAACAGTGTCAGGTTCAGACAAAGTTAGCATGGATTTGTGAAAGTGAGCTCACACTTGACAAATCTAGTGGAATTCTCTAAGGATGTAATTAGTGGAGTTGACTAGGGGAGATAGTGGGTGTGGTTTATTTGGACTTTCAGAAGGCATTCAACAAAGTCCTACATTAGACATTTTTGCGTAAAATTAAAGCAAATGGGATTGGGGATAGTTTATTGAAATGAATAGAATACCATCCAGAGGCAGATGGGAATCAAAAAGTGAGAGTAAACAGATCTTTTTCCGACAGGCAGGCAGTGATGAGTTGGGTACTGCCGGGGTCAGAGCTGGGACCTCAGCTATTCACAATACAGTATATATTAGTGATTTAGATGAGGGAACTACATATGTTCTCTCCAGATTTGCAGATGACCCAGGGAGTGTGAGCTGTGAGGAAGATGCTGAGATGTTTCTTGTCGATTTGAACAAGCTGACTGAGTGGGAAAATTGTTGGCAGATGCAGTATAATGTGGATATGTGTGACATTACCCACTTTGGGAGCAAAAGGTGGATTATTATCTGAATGGCTACAAATTGGGAGATGGGAATGTGCAATAAAATCTGGGTGTCCGTGTACACCAGTCACTGAAGGTAACCATGCAAATATAGCAGGCAATTAAGAAATCATACTTTTTTGCCTTCATAGTGAGAGGCTTTGGGTACAGAAGCAAGGATGTCTTGCTGTAATTAAATAGGGTCAAAGAGTGTAGTGCTGGAAAAGCACAGTCGGTCAGGCAGTATCCGAGCAGCAGAATTGATGTTTCGAGTATAAGCCCTTCATCAGGAATGAGGATTGTGGGCCAAGGGGGTGGAGAGATAAATGGGAGGGGCTTGGGGTTGTGGGGAAGGTAGCTGAGAATGTGATAGGTGGATGAAGGTGTGGGTGGAAGCGATAGGACAGAGAGGAGGGTGGAACGGATAGGTGGGATGGAAGGTGGACAGATAGGGCAGGTCAAGAGGGAGGTGCCAAGTTAGAAGGTTGAATGTGGGATAAGGTGGAGGGAGGGGGAAGAATGAAGGGATATCGCATAGAAACCTATAAAATTCTGCAAAGGACAGATGCTAGAAGGATGTTCCTGATGACAGGACCAGGGGTCACAGTCTAAGGATGCAGAGTAAACTATTTAGGACTGAGATAAGTAAAAATGTCTTCACCCAGAGAGTGAGAGCCTGTGGAATTCCCTGCCACAAAAAGCAGTCAAGGCCAAAACATCACAGGATTTCAAGAAGTAGTTGGCTGGAGCACCTGAGATGAAATGGATCCAAAGATACGAAAAAAAACGAGAACAAGTTATTGAGGTGGATGATCAACAAGATGGTATTGAACAGCAGAACAGCTCAAAAGGCCGAATGGCTGACCGAGCTCTTGTTTTCCAGGTTTTTGTATTAATACAGGATATATGTGAGGGTCAGTTTAAAAAAAAATCAACGTCAAGTCTTAGATGTTATGATGTGAGACAATAGTCCAGTTTTGTCAAATGATCCATTGGGTCATCAGTGACATCAGGCTGAATTTTGTAGGTGGAGAAAGTGAGGTCTGCAGATGCTGGAGATCAGAGCTGAAAATGTGTTGCTGGAAAAGCGCAGCATCCAAGGAACAGGAGATTCAACGTTTCGGGCATAAGCCCTTCTTCTGGCGCTGGAAAAGCATAGCTGATCAGGCAGCATCTGAGGAGCAGGAGAATCAATGTTTCAAGAATATGCCCTTTGTCAGGAATGAGGCTTACAGCCCAAGGGGGCTGAGATAATTGGAATGGGGTGGGGCTGGGGGGAAAGTTGCTAAGAATGCAATAGGTCGATGAAGGTGGGGGTGAAGGTGATAGAGGAGAGTGGAGTGGGTAGGTGGGAAGGAAGATGGACAGATAGGACAGGTCAAGAGGAAGGTGTGAGTCAGAAAGTTGGAACTGGGGTAATGTGGGGGGAGGGAAAATGAGGAAACTAGTGAAATCCACATTGATGGAGTGTCCCAAGGTGGAAGATGAGGTGGTTAGAGTTTGGTGATGAAGGAGGCCCAGGACTTCAATGTCCTTAGTGGAGTGGGAGGGGTTTGGCCACAGGATGGTGGGGTTTGTTTAGTGCGTGTGTCCCAGAGATGTTCTCTGAAATGTTCCACAAATAGGCATCCTGTCTCCTTGATGTAGAGGAGACCACATCAGGAGCAACAGACACAGTAGATGACGTGTGTGGAAGTGGAAGGATCCTTTGGAGCCTAGGATGGAAGTGAGGGGCGGTGGTGTGGGCACACATTTTGCATTTCTTCTGGTGGCAGGGAAGGTGTCAGGAGTGGAGGGTGGGTCGATGAGGCTGTGGATCTAACAAGGGAGTCGTGGAGGGAATTGTCTCTCCAGAATGCAGATAAGAGTGGGGAGGGAGATATATCTCTGGTGGCGGGATCTCTTTGTAGGTGGTGGAAATGATGGAGGATGATGCGATGTATTGGGAAGTTGGTGGGGTGGAAGGTGAGAACTGGGGTGGGGGCTTCTGTCCTCGTTGCGATTGGACAGGTGGAGAAGATGGGCTGGAGAGGAAATTGCAGTCCTTGAAAAAGGAGGCCATCTGGGATGTTCTATGGTGGAATTGGTCCCCCTGGGAGCAGATGTGGCGGAGGTGGAGGAATTGGGAATAAGGGATTCTCTTGCCCCCTGAATGCTGCCTGACCATTTGTGCTTTTCCAGCACCACACTCCTCCACTCTGATCTCCAGTGTCTACAGTCCTTATTTTCTTCAAAGTGTGTGAGTTATGTCAAGGTTTTTGGAGGGTTTCTTGCCACAAGATCCATTTGCCTATCACACCAAACTCACCTCATTAACTAGCTGCTCCATCCCTATGATATTGCATTTTTTTCTAGCCCCATCTTACCACATACTATTCACAGAACAACTGCATATCCACCAAAAGACTGGCATTCCTCATGTCTGTGCCATCTTTAACAGTTCATAGTGCACGCAAACAAGCTCCATCAGCCTGGAGTTGCCCTGCACACTTCCTGATAATTCCTCTGGACATGGCAGACAGGGGGAAATTGATGCCCCACGTTGCAGGCCTGGAGGGAATCGCCAACACTTTCTCTCTGCTACCTCACCCTCACTCTATCTCCCACTTCCCATCAAAGCTAATGCTCTCCCCCTCTCACGACCACCTGCAACCTCTTCCCTCACTCAGTGTCACCACTACAACCCCCCCCAACACCATTAACCTCACATTCCCTCTTTGCTACCCACTTGCTTGAGATGTCTCCATACCTGCATCTAAAGTGATAGCTACGCCATCAACTTTCAGCTCTCTCAATACCTGCTTCTCCCTCATTCCAGAGGACAGCAGCCCACAGTAGGGCAGAAAGAGTCAAGGCGTGTGATAGGCTGCCCAACTTTCAACTTCTTACCCCTCATGTGGAGAATATCTTGACTTGGAATAGCCTGAGTAACTGACTGACTGTGTCCAAGCCTCTGGGCCTGGCATCAGAGGCTGCCATTAACTCACTATGCCAGGACCTCCTGAGTGAAGACCATTCACTTGATTGAGTACTGTTGATAATCATGTCTGTGCTAAACAACAAGGCAAGATAGAAGTTATATGGTAACTCTGGCTGAGGGGGTAAAGTGCAAAGAAGGCAAGGCAAGGCAATGTATGAGAATTGGGCTTGGCTCAGGGTGAGTGAGTGATCAGACAGTGAGTAAAGATCCTGTAGATATAGTCTGGTCCATGAGCTAGGAGGGAAGCGGAGGGAGTCTCTGAGCACACAATGTCCATGCTGCAGAATTACAGTGAGAGTCACCAGGACAGCATTGAAGTACAGAAGTGCCTTGTAAGGGATCTTAAAGGTTGGCACATGTCAGATGTCATTATTTATGAATGTGAGGTGTGTGCATTCGATGGCCATGGAGATCTTGTTACTCAAGGCCCAACATGGAAGTCCTTTGGAGTCAGCAGTGAGCTGACAGGTATCCAGTCTGACTTCTAAGTCAGGAATTCTCAACATTTAGTTTTTAAATTTAGAATCTCTACAGGCCCTTCGGCCCTACAAGTCAACACAACCCTCTGAAGGGTATCTCACCCAAACCCATTCCAATTACTCTACTCTTAACCCTAATCTACACATCATTGAACACTACAGGCTATTTATCATAGCCAATTCACCTAATCCACACATCTTTGGATTGTGGGAGGAAACCAGAGCGCCCAGAGGAAACCCATGCAGACACGGGGAGAATGTGCAAACTCCATAGACAGTTACCCAAGGCTGGAATCGAACCCGGATCATTGGCGCTGTGTGGCAGCAGTGCTAACCACCGGGCCGCTTCTAGTTTGTTCAGTCAGTTTGGTATGGTAGGAAACTGGATACTAATGAGGTCTTAGACTATTAATAAGATGTTAACAAGCAATTATTCCCCTTAATTGGAAACTCGGCGTTGCCTAATGAGAAAATTGGCGGATGGATCAAAGATACAGCTAGATAAATATTTCCTTCCGCTGCTCCGGCCCCTATAAGATTCCACTATCAATTTGATTTTCATTTTTGTGGTAAGGTGGATGCAATGATGTTACAACATAATTCACAGCTGAAACCTAGTGAGAACATTCATAAGTGCAATTTCAAAAGTGCAAATATAGTAAGTTGTAAAAGGCAAAATGATTAATAATTAACTCTAAGTGCTTGTCACCAAGCTTGTTTTGCCAGCTGTATGAGGCTGTTTAGCCGAGTGTGGGTTGAATGCTCTCTGAACTAATTGATTCCTAATGTAGATCCAGCCAAGTTTCAATGGTTTTACAATAGTCTTGACCTTGTCCTCTAGTTCCATGTTGAAACATTGCAAAACGTTAACTTTCCTTTTCTGTCTCTGACAAGGGTGCGGGTGCGTCAGATTGACTAATAACAAACAGATGGTGGAAAACAGCTCTCGGGAGGGGGGGGGGGGAGTTGTTGGCGGTGGGAATGAATGCAGAAGCAAGGTCATTGCTGACATGATGAATACCATACTGCATGCATCCCAACTACGGCAATGAAAAATTAATGAAGTCCTTTCCATTTGAGAGAAGCAGAGTCAACTGTCATTTTCTTTTGCCTTCACCTTATCAGATGCTCCTATAAGTGATGTTAAGTAAATTATTCAAAGAACCAAGTCTCTTTGATTGAAGGACAAATCCTGCTTTCATACGATTATAATTGCGCTGGCAGAGGAGAGAAAAATCAAAAGGCATGAAGGAGCCCATATCCTTTTAGTGACAATTGGAAATCCCTATTATTGCACAGCTTCAGGCAAGTGTTTTCCATCCTCGATGTGGTATTTCACTTAACTAACCAATCACGGAAAACAAATTACAGGTTACAATGGGTGAAATGACTTGCTCACTCAAGACATTTCATGCGAAATTGAATTCAGAAAACATGTTGGGTTCCCTTCAAAAGAACACATCTAGTTTCGCTAATAAATCAAATTAACCTTTTCAATGAACTTATTTTGTCTTTCCTTGATGTTGTCATTGTGGCGCTTTGAATCTTTCATATGTGCCTATTTAACCCAATAATTTTAATCTGTTGGGACCACTGAATAATAGAATATTTTAAAGTCTAGGCTGTGTGTCCTAGTGACATTAAACAGGAGAGTTTATAGGAGACATTGGTTTAAGGTTTACAAGAATGTCAATCAGATTCATTGAGACTTGACGCAATAAAAAGTATTGATTCTGCATAACAACACTGGCACAGTCTCTTGTGGTGAAGGCTTTTAAACTCTGCAAATTATATTCAGTTCAGAGGCATGTGATGCTAAACAAAGATGTCATTCTTTTCCCTTCTTTCTTCTGTGTTGTAACAGGAGCAGTGTCTTTGTAAATTAAGAGAACCAGTGATGGTAATTATATCATGATCATGACAGCTTATGAAATCAGAAAGGGATATGATGTGCAAAAATATCTGCTCCTATTAATTAATTGAGGGTGCAATGATACTGTGATGTTAGCAGCTATGGCTACACCAGCCCTGCTGCCTACAATGACAACTTTTTTTGTGTGCTGTGTTGGATTCTGGGGGCCACATTGTCAAATTATACTTTCAATGGGGATAAGTTTGAAATTCACTCCTCATTCCTAACGGATAATTGATTCATTGCGTTTCCCCAGTTTAGATCTTTAATGGGCATTGGTTGTCCCCCCCTGTCCGTTCCAGTTAAGTACAGTGACAGGTGTTCACATAGATAAGGCTGGGAGCTATGTCTAGGCCTCTGATTGCCGGCTGTAATTTAAGAATTCACGGCAGCCAGTAGATTATGTCGAATTTAGCATTGATGCTTGACGATCCTTTGACAGTCTGGTGAGGATACATTGCTAAAGTAACAGAGGAATAGAAGGCCATTTAGCCCCTTGAGCCTGTTCTGCCAGCAACTATACCATCACTTCTCTACAACCCAAGTCTTTCCATACACATCTTTCCTCAGTGTCTCTGGTTAACAAAAAAACTATCAAATTCCAATTTAAATTTAACAACTCAGCAAGCTTCAACAGTGAAAAATAGTCACAAACTTCAACCATCCTTTTGTACGTAGGACTATTTCTTAATCTTACCTCACAAAGGAGTGACTCCAATTTTAGACTACACCCCATTAATCCTAGACTCCACATTTAACAAAAATAGTTTCTTTCTCCATGTACATCAGTTCATTTCAAAATAAATCTTATGCTCAGATCAAAATATCCTTATTGTTTTAATCTCCAAGAAACACAAGCTGTATTTTATCTGAGGGCATGGAAGCTGCTTGAGAGGAGCCCTTCAAAGTGAAATTGCTTCAATCAGACACTTAGACAGTTCAGATCAAAGATATCTGTAATCATAGAAAGCTGCATATGAACCATAGGCAGTGAGCAACTATGTGGTATACAAATTCTGGTCACAAGCAATCTTGACCATGTCATTGGTCATTACAGATTGACTATCATCATCTCATGAAGTGGGGAGTGAGTGTAAATGTGTCCCCTCTGGGCTAAAATTCAAAGACAATGTAAATTTTGTACGCTGCACATGGTGTCAGAACTGATTGCCTTTCATCTTGAACTACAACTGTTTGGCAACATGCCCTATACTCAAAGCTGCATTTCCTATTGGCTCAGTGGCCTTGGTACAATGACAGTGCAGAGAAACTGAGGATGGACAAATGTGTCAGCAAGCCCAGGACCAGCCGCAACCTCTAGAAGCTGCTGAACAGCCTCCACATGGAACCGTACAGCTGGACACAGACCCTTCAGTCCAACCAGTCCCTGCCGAACATGATCTCAAACAAAACTAGCCCCATTTACCTGCTGCTGGTCCATATTCCTCTAAACCTTTCCTTTTCATGTACTTATCCAAATGTCTTTTAAACATTGTAATTGTACCCAAACCCACCACTTCCACAGGAAGATTATTCCACATGTGAATCACCCTCTGTGTAAAAGATTTACCCCTCATGTTTTTTTTAAATCTTTCTCCTCTCACCCTAAAAATATGCCCCTAGCTGAAGGTTCCCTCACAGGGAGGTAAAGGATACCCAGAGTCTATCGCTGCAGACTGAGGATATCCTGTTACTGACCGGTGCTCCGTGCTCACCAAGAGAAACCCTCCACAACACTGGAAAATTCACACCCAGCCGATTTTTGATCAAATTCAGCCTACAGTGTTGAATATTGAATGTGATTCCATAATTGGACAACAATTACTGAGTAATCCTGACTGTGATCACATTTGCAGCAACAACTGGTTTACAATTATCAGTTGAATTTGTGAGATCTTCTTGCATTAGTGCAATATATTCTCATAGCTGCATGGTTTGTTAATTAAAAGACTTGAAAGAAATGTCAAGTCTGTAAGTGGGAGTGCCATCAAACAAAACATGGCCCATTTATGCTTTCTAGAAGCTGAGAGTCATAGAATCATAGAGATGTACAGCATAGAAACAAACCCTTCAATCCAATCCGTCCATGCCGACCAGATATTCCAACCCAATCTAGTCCCACCTGCCAGCCCCGGCCCATATCCCTCCAATCCCTTCCTATTCATATACCCATCCAGATGCCTCTTAAATGTTGCAATTGTATCAGCCTCCACCACTTCCTCTGGCAGCTCATTCCATACACACACCACCCTCTGCGTGAAAAAGTTGCCCCTTAGGTATCTTTTATATCTTTCCCCTCTCACCTTAAACCTATATCCTCTAGTTCTGGACTCCCCGAGCCCAGGGAAAAACTTTGCCTATTTATCCTATCCATGCCCCTCATAATTTTGTAAACCTCTACAAGGTCACCCCTCAGCCTCCTACGCTCTAGGGAAAACAGCCCCAGCCTGTTCAGCCTCACCCTATAGCTCAAATCCTCCAACCTGGCAACATCCTTGTAAATCTTTTCTGAACCCATTCAAGTTTCACATCTTTCCGATAGGAAGGAGACCAGTATTGCATGCAATATTCCAACAGTGGCCTAAATAATGCCCTGTACAGCCGCAACATGACCTCCCAACTCCTGTACTCAATACTCTGACCAATAAAGGAAAGCATACCAAATGCCTTCTTCACTATCCTATCTTCCAGTTACTCCACTTTCAAGGAGCTAAGAACCTGCACTCCAAGGTCTCTTAAACACTCTCTAGGACCTTACCATTAAGTGTATAAGTCCGGCTAAGACTTGCTTTCCCAAAATGCAGCACCTCGCATTTATCTGAATTAAACTCCATCTGCCACTTCTCAGCCCATTGGCCCATCTGGTCCAGATCCTATTGAATTCTGAGGTAACCCTCATCGCCATCCACTACACCTCCAATTTTGGTGTCATCTGCAAATGTACTAACTGTACCTCTTATGCTCATATCCAAATCATTTATGTAAATGACAAAAAGTAGAGGAGAAAGTGAGAACTGCAGATGCTGGAGATCAGAGCTGAAAATGTGTTGCTGGAAAAGTGCAGCAGGTCAGGCAGTAGAGGGCCCAGCAATGATCCTTGTGGCACTCCAATGGTCACAGGCCTCCAGTCTGAAAAACAACCCTCTGTCTTCAACCTTTGAGCCAGTTTTGTACCCAAATGGCTAGTTCTCCCTGTATTCCATGAGGTCTAACCTTGCTAATCAGTCTCCCATGGGGAACCTTGTCGAACACCTTACTGAAGTCCATTTGGATCACGTCTACTGCTCTGCCCTCATCAATCCTCTTTGTTACTTCTTCAAAAAACTCAATCAAGTTTGTGAGACATGATTTCCCACACACAAAGCCATGTTGGCTATCCCTAATCAGTCCTTGCATTTCCCAATATATGTCCACACTGTCCCTCAGGATTCCCTCCAACAACTTGCCCACCATCGAGGTCAGGCTCACCAGCCTATGGTTCCCTGGCTTGTCTTTACCGCCCTTCTTAAACAGTAGCTTCTCGTTTGCAAATTTCTGTCCTCGGTGAGCAGGAAGATTGTGACTAGGCTTTATGCTTTTCTCAAATAAAAGAAACATGGATGTTCATGGTTATGTCTTTACCAATCAGAATCTATTTGCCAACAAGCCAGCACCTTTCTCTCACACAGGAGAAATTGTTGTTCCCTTTGGGGTTTGCTATTCTTGCACCTGTCCTGATGAGTAAAAGACAAAGAGCTTCAGCAACCTGTCTTTCTTTTTTCCCCAAAGAATACTCAAGTTATATACCACTGAGCAATAGTATGAATATTAAAATGTTTGGTAATTGTGAATATTAATATACTCAAAAAAAATTAAAGCACATGGGTGACAGGAAATGTTTTATACTGAGGCCGAAAGTCAGGGCAACCTCCTGTTCAGGAACTGAGGTAATTAACCTTACACTATGATTTATTTTTTAGTTTTTTTTCAGATTTATACCCAACTGTTTACTCATTATAGGATCATATTCCACAGGCTGTAGTAACGTGCTCAGATGGTCTTGTCATGACTTCATTCCTGGGACGTGGATGTTGTTGGCTGGGCCTCCATCAGTTGCCTGTTCCTAGTCATCCTCAGGAAGGTGGTGGTGGACTGCCTTATACTGCTGCAGTCCATCAGCTGTAGGTAGCCTCACCATGTATTTAGGAATGAATGTCCAGGCTTTAGGCTCAGAAACACTGAAGGAACATTGAGGTGTGTGTGTGTGTGTGTGTTTGTGTGTGTGTGTGTGTCTCAATGGTGAGTGTATAAATCTGATTTTTATACTTGAGCAAAATGCATGGTGCTGGATTAGTTGGGTATTGTCTTAGAGTACAGTTGGTTCTGAGAAAACACGATAGTTCTGTTCTCGTGTGATCTTGCGTTATAAGAAAATTGCACAATAGCAACACCATTTAAACTAATGGGGCCGGAATTGTGTTTATAGGCAATACAAGTGGGGAAAGTTTGCCTTCTACAAATAATGGTCTAAATTCTTCAATTGCATTAAAGTCGATCCATGTTGAAGGAACACGTGTTATTGTAGAATCGACTGTATATATCACGATGTACAATTCTAAAACAATTATTGATACAGGCTGTATTGATAAGTGGGACCTTATATGCTATATACCACTGTTCATGTATAATGACCATTCAGGGGATATTCGGCAGGTAGAAATCTGTGACAATAAGATCAGCTCGGATAAGCAAGACATTTTTAAAATGTTCCCAAAGAAACCACTGAAACATGATGGAGCAGATTTTCCTATGTTAGTGCAATATATTCTTATAACTACACAGTTTTTTTACTTCGAAGATTTGAATAAAATGTCAAGGCTGAGAGTGAGACTATCTTCAAAGCTTACAAGATTGCATAAATCAATGTGCCGTGGTGAGATGATGCCAAGTCTGTTACAATATTTTTGTCCCTGACCGATCCCTACAATTATCAATTCAAGTACAATTATGTAATTGTCTAGTGCCAGATTATTATATGATGTTTCCTGTAAATCACATTATTTTTCCTGGAAGTTATGTTTGTCTTCAAAGTACAGTTAAAGTCAAGATTTTAAGTCCCACTGATGTTTAGTTCACTAAAGGACAACTTGTAACTTGTCTGCCGTCACTGTGACAAATGCACTGCTGGTGTGGACCAGAGCTGAGAAGTGTTTGGGTTGGTCCCCAAGGTGTCTGTTGAGATAATGGTTTCCCGCTTGAGTGACAGTCGATTCCAACTAACCTTAGTGATCCAGAACTGTGGAGGGGTAATGTTAATTGTGTGTGTGTGTGTGTGTGTGTGTGTGTACATTGTAAAGCTGTGGTGGAGTACATTGTGGTGGAGTTATACGAATCGTGTTTCTTCGTTTTCATCCAGTGATTCCAGACAGAATCTGTGTGTGTGCATGCGTGCATGTGTGTCTGTGTCTGTGCAAGAGTTTTTTTGTATGTGTGTGTGCGCACATGTACAATAGTATTACCAATCTCAGTTTTTGTATTCTTGTTTGTGACGTGATGTTTTAGAACTCAAGAAAGTACTTACTACATGCACTTTACACATTTTTCTGTCCAGCTACTAGAATCATAAGCTGAGATTTCCCATTTCAAATTTAATGTAAATTGGAAGACAGAGGGTGGTGGTGGAGGGTTGTTTTTCAGACTGGAGGCCTGTGACCAGTGGAGTACCACAAGGGTCAGTGCTGGTCCTCTACTTTTTGTCATTTACAAAAATGATTTGGATGTGAGCATAAGAGGTATAATTAGTAAGTTTGCAGGTGACATCAAAATTGAAGAAGGTTTCATCAGATTACAATGGGAACTTGATCAGATGGGCCAATGGGCTGAGACGTGGCAGGTGGAGTTTAATTTAGATAAATGTGAGGTGCTGCATTTTCGGAAAGCAAATCTTAGCAGGACCTATACATTTAATGGTAAGGTCTTATGGAGTGCTGCTGAACAAAGAGACCTTGGAGTGCAGATTCATAGCTCCTTGAAATTGGAGTCGCAAGTAAATAGGATAGTGAAGAAGGCATTTGGTAAGCTTTCCTTTATTGGTCAGAGTACTGAGTACAGGAGTTGGGAGGTCATGTTGCAGCTATACAGGACATTGGTTAGGGCACTGTTGGAATATTGCGTGCAGTTCTGGTCTCCTTCCTATCAGAAAGATGTTGTGAAACTTGAAAGGGTTCAGAAAAGCTTTACAAGAATGTTGCCAGGGTTGGAGGATTTGAGCTACAGGGAGAGGCTGAACAGGCTGGGGCTGTTTTCCCTGGAGCGTCAGAGGCTGAGGGGTGACCTTATAGAGGTTTATAAAATCATGAGGAGCATGAATATGATAAATAGACAAAGTCTCTTCCCTGTGGTGAGGGAGTCCAGAACTAGAGGGCATAGGTTTAATGTGAGAGGGGAAAGATATAAGAGACCAAGGGACAACCTTTTCACGCAGAGGGTGGTACGTGTATAGAATGAGCAGACACAGGAAATGGTGGAGGCTAGTACAATTGCAACATTTAAAAGGTTTCTGGATGGGTTTATGAATAGGATGAGTTTGGAGGGATGTGGGCCGGGTGCTGGCAGGTGGGACAAGATTGGGATATTGGACCAAATTGGACCAAAGGGTTTATTTCCGTGCTGTACATCTCAATGACCTTGATCTAAATCCACTAGTGCCTGGCACAAGTTATCTAATGGGATCATGTGCTTGTCACCAATGTCAGTAAGATGTCATGTGGATTACTCACTCATAAGTAGAAGCAAGCTGGCATTTCCCAGGGTCAAAGCTTCAGGCACTATATTTAACACTCCACTAACAGCAAGCCATGAGCTTCCAGGAGCCCATGGTGGTCACCTCCAGGAGCACTGAAATGTTGGCCAAGACGTCGAAGCTGAGCTGAGTTTAATGGTGTGGACTTGCTGATGCTGCTGGAGAGAGTCACTGAAAGAAGATCAATCCTGTTCCCTGGAGATGGCACAAGGCCATCCCATCAGACCAATTCAGCCTGGGAGCAGCTCACAGCATACCCCAGTAACAAGGGCCTGCACAAAGCAGACAGCAAGAAGTGCCACAAGAAAGCAATGTTCAATCTCCTGTGCTGCACCAGCAATACCATCATCTCACCAATACTCACACTCACAGGGACAGCACTCAGTCTCACTTTGCCATTCCTCAGACATTTCACAAGTGCTCACATTGGCTAACTCAGCATCACATGCATAATGTACATTCGAACTTCAACCTTGGTATTTCCCATCAGTCTTCACTTTAGAAGAACAAAATAACACCTTAAAAGCAGCAATCAGTCAAGAACTGTACAGGATGGAGGAACTCAGGAACATCACAATCACCGGAGAAGGGTGACTGAGTAAATATTTGAAGCTGTGGACCGACAAAGCCTGGGTCCTGACTTCATCTTGGGTCTTAAAAAAGTGGTTTGTGAAATAGTTGATGCATTATCTTTAATTCTCAAAAACTCCCTTAATTCAGGGATTAGCTCCCTTAATTCCGTTCAGATTGGAAAGTAGCAAATGTAACTCCTTTATTCATAAAAGGAGAGAATCAGAAAGCAAGAAATGTGAACATAAGAGGTATAGTTAGTTTGGATGTGAGCATGAGAGGTACAGTTAGTAAATTTGCAGATGATACCAAAATTGGAGGTGTAGTGGACAGCGAAGAAGGTTACCTCAGATTACAACAGTATCTTGACCAGATGGGCCAATGGGCTGAGAAGTGGCAGATGGAGTTTAATTCAGATATATGCGAGGTGCTGCATTTTGGGAAAGCAAATCTTAGCAGGACTTATACATTTAATGGTAAGGTCTTGGGAGTGTTGCTGAACAAAGAGACCTTGGAGTGCAGGTTCACAGCTCCTTGAAAGTGGAGTCGCAGGTAGATAGGATAGTGAAGAAGGCGTTTGGTATGCTTTCCTTTATTGGTCAGCGTATTGAGTACAGGAGTTGGAAGGTCATGTTGCGGCTGTACAGGACATTGGTTAGGCCACTGTTGGAATGTTGCATGCAATTCTGGTCTCCTTCCTATCGGAAAGATGTTGTGAAACTTGAAAGGGTTCAGAAAAGATTTACAAGGATGTTGCCAGGGTTGGAGGATTTGAGCTATAGGGAGAGGCTGAACAGACTGGGGCTGTTTTCTCTGGAGAGTCGGAAGTTGAGGGGTGATCTTACAGAGGTTTACCAAAATTATGAGGGGCATGGATAGGATAAATAGACAAAGTCGCTTCCCTGGGTTGAGGGAGTCCAGAACTAGAGGGCATATGTTTAGGGTGAGAGGGGAAAGATATAAAAGAGACCTAAGGGGCAACTTTTTCACGCAGAGGGTGGTACGGGTGTGGAATGAGCTGCCAGAGGATGTGGTGGAGGTTGATACAATTGCAACATTAAAAGGCATTTAGATGGGTATATGAATGGGAAGGGTTTGGAGGGGTATGGGCCAGGTGCTGGCAGGTGGGACTAGATTGGGTTGGGATATCTGGTTGGCATGGACGGGTTGAACCGAAGGGTCTGTTTCCATGCTGTACATCTGTATGACTATGACTCTAAATTACAGGCAGATTCAATAGCAAGAATGTGAAGAAGCTGCTATTAAAGAAATTACAATAGGGTACTAGGATAATTTAAAAGCAATCAGGTAGATGTGACATGGTTTTGTGAAAGGGATATTTTGTTTGACCAATTGATTCATTCTTTGAGGAAGTAACACATGTTATGGATAAAGAGGAACTAGTGGATGCATTGGATTGGGATTTCCAGAAAGCTTTTTGGTAAGATGCCAAATCAAAGGTTATTGCAGAAAATAAATGCTTTTGGTGTACAGCATAACACATTTGCATTGACAAAAGATTGCAGATTAACAGGAAGCACAGATTCTGCATAAATGGGTCTTTTCCAGGTAAGCAAACTATGATTCTAAACAGTGGTGTGTCACAAGGATCAGTGTTGGGGTCTCAACTATTTACAATTTATATAAGTGACTCAGATAAAGAGTCATAAGTTATGCTTACTCAATTGTTTGATGACACAATGACAAGCCAGATAATGAGTGGGCGGCACGGTGGCACACTGGTTAGCACTGCTGCCTCACAGCGCCAGAGACCCGGGTTCAATTCCCGACTCAGGCAACTGACTGTGTGGAGTTTGCACATTCTCCCCGTGTCTGCATGGGTTTCCTCCGAGTGTTCCGGTTTCCTTCCACAGTCCAAAGATGTGCAGATCAGGTGAATTGGCCATGCTAAATTGCTCATAGTGTTAAAATAAGGGGTAAATGTAGGGGTATGGGTGGGTTGCGCTTCGGCGGGTTGGTGTGGACTTGTTGGGCCGAAGAGCCTGTTTCCACACTGTAAGTAATCTAATCTAATCTAGTAATCTAATCAAGTTGTGAAGAGGACATAAGAAGGCTATAGCTGAAGATACAGAAAGGTTCAGTGTGTGGGCAAAGCCATGACAAATGGAGTATAATGTGGGGAAATGTGAAATTGTCTATTTTTGACGGGAAGAATAAAAGAGAACATATTATCTAAATGATGAAAGATTACAGAGCTCTGATAAAGCAGAGGGACCTGGGTATTCCAGTACATGAATCGCAAACGGTTAGTATGCTACAGAGAGTAGCGAGGGAAGCTAATAGAATGTTACCATTTATCGCAAAGGGAGTTGAACACAGAAATAGGGAGGTTATCCTTCTGATATCCAGGGCACCGTGAAACCACATCTGGAGTACTGTGTACAGTATTGATCTCCCTACTTAAAAAAGGATGTAAACACCTTGGAAGCAGTTCAGAGGAGGTTTATTCAATTCATTACCCCCTGTGTGGGTTGTCTTATGAGGATAGGATAGGCTCGTGTCTGCTGATGTTTTGAGCAATAAGAGGTTACTTGGTTAAAACAGTTAAGACTTTAAGGGCTGTTGACAGTGTAGAGGAGGAAAGGATATCTTCTCTAATGGAAGAAAGGAGAACCAGTCATTACTATTGAAAAGTCAGGGCTGCCCATTCAAAATAAATGAGGCAAAATATTTTTCTCTCGGAAGATTGCAAATCTTTGCAACTCTCTGCCTGAAAAGGTGGTGTAAGCAGAGCCCTGAAATATGTTTAAAGGTAGAGGTGGTTAGATTCATGTTAAGCAAGGGGTTGAAAGTTATCAGGGATAGGCAGGATTGTGGATTGGAGGTTACTATCAGCTGAACCATGAGGTTGACAGAATAGTAGAGCAGTTGGAGGAGTTGAATGGCCTCTTCCTATTTGCACATTTCTCCATCAGGCCAAGCACAAGAGGCTGCTGCCTTAACCCTGTTGTGGCAGCCCCACGATCCCCTCATTGAGGAGGAAGCCAATAAACCTTCAGAGGACGCTCCTACAAGGTAGTCCCCAGTATCGCCTCAGTAGGCTTGAATGGATCACAGATTACAGGAAGAAATGGAAGTTTAGAAAGATGCTTACATTATTCTAATCATTAAGCATTTTGTGTAGCCTCTCATTGAGTTGCTAAAATGATGATATGCCAGTAATGCTGACTAATTGAGGCAGAGCGATCCAAATTACCAATACTTTAACAGATTGCTGAAGGAGCTACTCATTAATGTTCCATTCCACTCAGAGTTACTGAATCCAGGATGATAATCCTGATTTTCAGGTCACGACTTTAGCCTAGAGGCATTAAAATTTGAACACTTGCTCACCAAGTGAAAACCTTTAAGTTTCACAAACTTTTCCCTGTAGAAATGTAGCTTTCTCACAAATCACCAGATCAGAAACTGTAACTTGAGGGGTACATGGTCAAGAAATGTGAAGATAAAGTACTTTTACCTGTGTTGCAAGCTGCAGTGTATAGGATATAAGTCTGTTGCTCTGGGAGACAACCAGACAATCTGTGAGGGTTGTCAATAGCAGTGTGTGAATGTCTTATAGGGAAAGGACCAGGCATTGCTAAGAGGAAGAGTGATATAAAGAATAACACTTTGGGTATGCTAGCAGAGAGCAAATGGTCCTGGTTTCAATGAACTATGTTCCAAGAGGTTGTGGCTTTAAGGTGGAAATGTAGGAATGGATGAAAAATCCCAATATGCATTGAATTTACCCCAAACATGTTGCCATATTACAAATCATTTTATGTTACTCCTTAAACCTGCCTCTTTGATCAAGCATTAGGAACCTTAAAGGAGATTTCATTAAAATTTGATCAATTTTTTGAAAGGTATTTTTATACCTTCATGGAACTTGTGTGGTTTTAGCAAGGCCAGTCTTTATTGCACTCATCCAGGCTAGTGGAGAATTTTCCATCACACTCCTGGTTTGAGCCTTGTAGATGGTGGACATGTTTTGAGGAGACAAGAAGTGAGTTGCCCAGCACAGACTTCCCAGTGTTGGACTTGTTCCTGTAACCACAGTATTTATATGGCTGGTCCATTGAGTTTCCAATCAATGGTAACCCACAGGAAGTTGATGATGAGGGATTCAGCGATAGACATGCCACTGAATGACATGGGGAGCTGGTTAGATATTGGCCAGTGGTCACAGTCTAACCAGTATGATTGTCCACCTTGGAAATTCTGTGTCACTGGTCATGGGTTCTGTAGGTCCTTGTGTGGCTGATGATCCCAATCCTAGATCTACATCTCCCATCATGCTTCTGGAAAGTGGAATTGGTTCATGGCTTTGAGATCACTGGCATTCCCTTCTCCAATTCCTTCTCCATACTTCCCGTTGCTGATGGGTGGTTGCAAAAAACTGTGTCTCTTCATACATGAGTTTGATCCAAATTGGTTTGATCCAAATTGATGCCAACACAGGCGTTGGCATCTGTATGGCATTTCCAAAGGGAAGCTTTCAAGGAGTGTTTGAACCACTTTCTTTGTCCTCCCATCATTTGAGTACCTTCCTTGAGTGGGGTGAAAATGATTTGCTTCAATAGTCAGAGCTCAGGCATCCTCAGCCTGTGACCAGCTCAGTGTTATTGGCTGCTTCAAGGACACTGACATTGGTACGCCTGTCCTATCAGCTGGTGCAGACAATCTCTCTGGAGCAGTGTTAATGGAACTCCTCTGGGGTCTTGAGGTGGCAACTATATGTAGTCCAAGTTTTGGAGCCATATAAAAGTTAACAAGCTTGGTTACAATATATTCGTCAGATAGAGATGTAAAGTACTTTGAGTAGAAATTAGTCTCCTTGGACTTTTCTTTCCCCTGAAGCAATACAGCGAGGTTTATAATTGCTTTTTTTATGGTTACACCAGTTGCATTTTGAATTAGCTGAAAGTACTAAGCTGTATAAGCTGTAAACCACATAGATTGAAATACGCATAAGATTAGCAAAAACAGTTGATCAGCTTATGAGATCACATTATTTTCAGAATGTGGTGCAGATGAGAATGGTTTGCTACATGAAAACAAAATGATCATTTATTGGTTTTGAAATTCTGAATTCTTCCGTGACATGTAAGATTTTGGATGTGTTATTGTACTGGATTAGACTAACATTTATTGATGGGCTAGATAGAGAAGAGAAAGATTGGATCAGAGGATGGGCCAAGAATCCAGAAGGCATATCAGAGGAAAAGCTGAGCCAGATGGCTCAAGCCTAACTCCCAGCATCTGTGCACAGAGCTACAGAGACTGAGTCACCCCACCTGCCCTCCCTTAGCCAGGAGATGCTTTGTGAGGAGGAGACAGGGTATTTTCAAAGCAGCGAAGTCGAATTGACAGGCAAAAAATTCAAAGTCATGTATCCACGTCTACGTTAGAGCCACACAAACTTCAGCATGAATCTCCCAGTCTCACTGAAGGTATTGTAAGGTCAGCTGGCTTGAGAAGTGAAAAAAAATCCATCCTTAATGCAGTATGGTGCATTCTTCTGAGGCTGCAGTTAACATTGTTAAGGATCAAACCACGTTGCAATGTCATCAACCAAACGAGTTCAACACATTTACGTTTCTGGCCAAAAATAAAGTGTTTTGTCTATTTCCTTTACTGATATTGCACAGATTAATTTCATCCTATTGATCAGGACAGAGTTCAGAAAGACTTACAATGTACATAAGTTGTCATCTCTGTGATCTGAGTCTTTGTGAATAATACTAGATGCCTGAAGCACATCACCTAACATTGGCATTTCTTCATCTTTCAAGAAGCCGGAGAATCCACATTTCAGGCAAGGAATGCTAAATGTACTAAACTATACAGGCTGGAGGCCACAGCTGTTGCCTGATCTGCTGTGCTTTTCTGGTACCACACTCTCAACTCTAATCTCCAGCATCTGCAGTCCTCACTATCGCATATCTCTCCACTTTAGTCAATGCAAATGACTTTCTCTCAGGAGGTAAGTGTTGTTGTAAAAATATTGTGATCACCTTCTTGCTGACTGAAGCTCCAAATTTTTGCCCAAAAGATGTAAAGGCCATGACCCAAACATATATTAGGTGGATATAGGGATAATGTCTTAGAGTGAGAAGACTAGGTCAACAACTCAAAGTAGGAGAAAGTGAGGACTGCAGATGCTGGAGATCAGAGCTGAATGAAGAAGGGCTCATGCCCGAAACGCGATTCTCCTGCTCCTTGGATGCTGCCTGACCTGCTGCGCTTTTCCAGCAACACATTTTCAGCAACAACTCAGAGTCACAGAGTCATACAATATGGAAACTGATTCTTCAGTCCAATTTGATCACACTGACCAGGTTTCCCAAACTAAACTAGTTCCACTTACTTGCATTTGGCCCATATTCCTCTAAACCTTTCCTATTCAGGTACCTGATCAAATATCCGATAAATGGTGTAATTGTACCAGCCTCTATCACCTCCTTTGGCAGTTCATTCCATAAAGGCACCACGGTCTGTGTGAAAAAGTTGCCCCCTCACGTCCCTTTTAAGTCTTTCCCCTCTCACCTTAACCCTACGCCCTCTAGTTTTGAATTCTCTCACCCTGGAAAAAGACTTCGGCTATTCACACTATCCATGCCTGTCATGATTTTATAAATCACTTTAAGGTAACTCACAACCTCCTATGACATGGGGAAAGAAGCCCTAGCCTATCCAGCCTTTCTTTATAACTCAAACCTTCCAGTCCCAGTAACCTTTTCTGCAACCTTTCCAATTTAATAATATCCTTCCCATAGTAGGATGCCAGAACTGTATGCGGTACTCCACAATTGGCCTCACCAATGTCTTGTACACCCACAACATGATGTCCCAACTCCTTTACTCAATGTTCTGACCAATGAAGGCAAGTGTGCCAAATGCTTTCTTCCCCACCCTGTCTACTTGTGCTGCCACTTTCAAGGAACTATGCATCTGAGCCCCTAGGTCCATTTGTTCAGCTACAATTCCCAGAGTCCTGCCATTAACTGTGCAAGTCCTGCCCTGGTTTGCCTTACCAAAGTGCAACACCTCACATTTGTCTAAATTATACTCCATCTGCCACTCCTCGACCCAGGGTTCCAGCAGATCAAGGTCCCAGTGTACTCTTAGATAACCTTCTTCACTAACCACTATACCATAAATTCTGGTATCATCTGCAAACTTACTAATGATATGTCCTATATTTTCATCCAATCATTTATATAAATGGCAAACAACAGTGGACCAATACTAATCCCTGCAGAACAGCGCTGGTCACAGGTCTCCAGTTTGAAAAACAACCCTCTACCACCAGCCTCTATCTCCTTCTGTCAAGTCAATTTTGTATCAAATTGAATAGCCTTCCCTGGATACCATGTGATGTAACCATACTAACCAGTCTAACATGTGGAACCTAGTCAAACATCTTGATGTAGATTTATCTACACACATCCTGGAACTTAGAAATTATCGTCACTGAAAGGTTTGACCTGGCAATCACAATGGGGTAAATAACTACAAACTGTAACAGCTACAAAAACTGATACAAGTATAAGATTCGTTATGATACCTGTCTCCATTGGCAATTTGAATGTTTAGAAAGTTTATGGTGAAGGAATATTGATAGCCAACCGGTTGACGGCTGAAAAGGAAAATCCATTGCCTGCCTCCTGCAGGTACTAACGTAACAAAATCAATGAACTGAATGTGAGTGGCCTGCTCCCTGTCAGTGAGTAATGAGCTCAACGGTTTAACCAAGTTAAGAAATATCAGTATTTTTAACATTGTACAATGCTTTCTGCAATAAATCTCAAAGTGGTAAAAGGTGACTTGTTCCAAAATAGTTGAGCAATTACAAACTAACCTGTGGGAATGTCTGAATCTCACTCAGTAAATTCCAGTAAAGGTTTAATTGAACAATAAAGTAATTCTTCACTTTGGACAATTGATGTGAAATGTTAACGCTGTTGCTCTCTCCACAGACACTGCCAGAGCTGCTGAGTTTCTCCAACACTTTCTGTTTTTATTTCACATTTTCAATATCTGAAATTGTTGTAGTAGGAAAATACGCTTGTTTGTTTCAAAAATGTTTACACAACGTGACCTGCTGGTCATTGCTTTCCATTCTCAAATATTTCCAGAGATGAAAGGCTTGTCTAATGAGGAGCAGTTTAGTCCATATTCTCGAGTTTAGAAGGATGAGAGGAGGTCTCATTGAGGCATATACCATGCTAAAGGAGAATAGAGATGGAACGGATGTGTTTCCCCTTACGTGGAAATCTCGAATGAGAGGTCATAGTTTCAGGATAAGGGATGGCAGATTTAAAACTGAGATAAAAAGGAATTACTTCTCTGAAATGGTTGTAAATCTCTGGAATTCACTCCCTCAGACTGAAGTGGATGCCAAGTCACTGAATAAATTTAAGAGAGGATATAGAGAGATTTTAAATTAGTAATGGGTAAAGGGTTACAGGGAGTGAGTAGGAAAGTGGAGTTGAGACTGAGGTAAGATCAGCCATGATCGTATTAAATGGCAGAGAAGGCTCTAGGAGATGGATTACCTACTCCTGCTCATAGCTTTTATCTTGTCCCACTAATCTAGCAAGTTGTAACTGCAGCTCCTGCATGTGTTGTTCAGATATCCCCTAATGGGCTGTGGTGAGAAAGCATAGGGAGAGGATGACTGGGGATGTGGATGTATTGACCATGTTGTTATCTCCGTCTCAGGAAGTTGTGGGCTTAAGTGCCAATCCTGGACTTGTTCACATAGCCCAGGCTCACGCAGCTGTGCAGTACTGAGAGGTGCCAAAGAAAAAGTCCTCACTAAATCTAAGCTCATCTAACTCTTTAGATAAGACAGTAAGACCATAAGAAATAGGAACAGGAGTAAGCTATTCGGCCCCTTCCACCACTCAATAGGATCATGACTGATCCAAGATTCCTCACATCCATTCTCCTTGTTACTCATGATTCCCTAACTGATCAAGAATCTCTCTATCTCAGCTTTAAATGTGCACAAGGACTCTGTCCCATGGCTCTCGCTGGCAAGGAGTTCCAAAGACTCACAACCCTCAGAGAGAATAAATTCTTCCTCACCTCAGTCTGAAATTGAAAGCCCTTTACGCTGGGATATACTGGAGATGAACACTAAAATGTTGTTCATTCAAGCTGTGGGAAGAGCCAACTTAAATCCTCTACACAACACAAAAATACAAAAACAAGTGAGTCTTCTTTGAGACCTCATGTTTGTTGTGTTGAAATTTGAAGTGTGCACATTAGCTGTTGCACTTATAATACAAGAATCATTGCTGTTAAAAATAATTTGTGTTATGCATATGATTTAAGGGGGAGCACAGTGAAAATCTTTTTGTCTAATGGGCAGGATGCACTGGCAAAGAGTTAAAGTCTTCAGGCTTGTCAGCCTTTAGTTTTATGTTTTAAAATGTTTACATTCAATTCCGAGTTCTGGAATGTTGGTTGTTAGACAAATTCATCCTGACAAGACAATAGATGGTAATTCAGTTACGAACTGGAAGTCCCTCTAATGTACAATAGCAGAATTTGAATACAGACACCCATTAAAATAATAGTTTGCAGGTCATTGAAATGCTCTGGCAACAACAGTGTCTGTGAAAAATGAGATACATGTTGTGTGATTGAATTTAATTTGTTCCTTTTAAGAATTATGGATTAAAGTTAGCAATAAAGCAGAAGCTCCAGTTTGTAGACTTGATAGTTCACATTCTGGATAGATATTCCCTCCACCTGCTTGTAACAATCCAATTCTGCGCTGATTTAACCCTTTCGACTCCAATGAGGTCTAACATATATCATGGTACAGAATGTCTTAGCACAGCAACAGGACATTCAACTCAACTGACTCACATGAGTGTCCACCCATTTCATATTACCAGCATATCCTTCGATCCTCCTCTCTCTCATGTACTTATCCAGCTTCTCCTTAAATGCTCATTATCACTACCATTGACAAGTGGTAGCAAGTTCCACTCTCTAAGTACCCTTTGAATGAAGATGGTTCTCCTGAATTCCCTGTTGGATATATTAATAACTGTCTTATGCCTATGGTCCTCATTTTTCAACTCACCCACAGGCAGAAACGTTTTATGCTAGCAAACTCATCCATAATTTTAAAGACTTCTATTTTGTCTCTTCTCAGTCTTCTTAAGGAAATTAAAACTCCCAGTCTGCTCAGTCTTTCATTATGCACATGAACTGAAGCCAATTTGCCTCTTGCAAAGACACAGAGTACGGTAGTGGGATTGATCTCCAGCAGAAATGGACTGAGCTTTGTCAATTGACCTTGATCCCTGATTTACAAGGGCCAGAGAGGTGTAGACTGAAAGAAGATGAGGCTCCAGTATTAATAATCCTAATAGCATTGAAAACATTCAAGATCATTCTGTTCCAGTTATAGCAACTGACTTGAATGCAACCAACCCAAACCTGAAGTGATTCACAATTTTACGTGCAACTGTCTTGCAGCTTTTGCAAAATTTATTGACCAATAAATTAAAATTTCTCCGTACCTTTGCACTACTCTGCCTTTGTTATCTCCTCTAACTCTCTGAGACAGCTGCAATCCTCTCATTCTCCCCTCTTGTGCATTCTCAAGTTAAACTGCAACATTATCAATGACCAAGTTATCAATTACCTCGGTCTCAAGCTCTGAAATACCCTTCCAGCACCTCTCTCTCTCTCTCTCTACCTTGTGTTCCTCCCTTGGGGTTACTCTTATAACCTACCTCTTTAATACCTTTTTGATTATCTGACCTAACATCTCCTTCTGCAGTTCAGTATTGTATTGTTTTATAATGCTCCTGTGAAGTCTCTTGGATTAGAGATCTAAAATCATGATATAAATATATTATTGAACAATGACATTTTTCTCACAATACTCCAGTTCCGTACTCCAAATGACTCCTTTATAATTTATCACTGTATTGGGGTCCTGATACTCGGCAATTGGTCAGAAAACGAGGAAACAATGGAGCATGACTGGGAGATAGGTCGGTATGTGAATAGCTGCATTACACAGAACAGCGATGTCTCAAATGTGATCCATGATCCGGTTAGAGTTTGATGATTTCTGCCAGGCAGAACATACCAGTAGCTTCAGCAATCCCACTGTGAAGGGGGATAGTGCTGGAGGGTAGGGGAGGAGATAGTGGCTGGTGAGAGAGCGAAGCTGGCTGGGCTTCTCTTTAATTCACTATCTGTGAGCAGGCTGGCGGACGTGTGCAGACGTTTTCTTGTAGATGAGGAGTAGATCAAGGAGACACAACTGCAGTCTGATCGACCAATTAGCTAAGGGGAGAGTAGCAATACGCAGTGAGAAGGTACTTACAAACTGAGAAGAAAGAGAAACAAATGGTGAATCCAAAGAGTTTCTTTAAGTGTATTAAAGGAAAAAAGAATAACTTGAGAGAGAATAGGGCCCCTCAAGGACCAAAATGGATATGTATGTGATTAGATTCCGTACAGTGTGGAAACAGGCCTTTCAGCCATATAAGTCCACACCAACCCTCTGAAGAGTTACACACCCAGACCCATTTCCCTCTGAACGATGAGCAACATAACATGGCCAATTCACCTGACCTACACATCTTTGGACTATGGGAGGAAACCGGAGCACCCGGAGGAAACCCAGACAGACACAGGGAGAAGGTGCAAACTCCACACAGACAGTTGCCCGAGGCTGGAATTGAACCTGGGATCCTATTGCTGTGTGGCAGCATTGCAAACCACTGAGGCACAGTGCCACTCCTGTGTAGAACGACAGGAGATGAGCGAGGTTCTCAATTAATATTTCTCCTCTATGGTTACTGTGGAGAAAGACATGAGAACTTAGGAACTTGTGGACATTAGTGGTGATATCCTGGGGACAGTCGATAGCACAGTAAATGAGGCATTGGATGTATTAGAATGTATGAGAGTGCATAAATCTCCTGGTCCTGATCAGATATATCCAAGAACACAGCAAGAGACAAGAAAAGAAATTGAGGGAGCCCTGGTTGATAGTTTTGTATCATCATTAGCCACAGGTGAGGTCCCGAATGTTGTGCCCTTATTCAAGAAGGGCTGCAAAGAAAAGTCTGGGAAATATATACCAGTAAGTTTAACACCTGTGATGGGTAAGATACCTGAGAAGATTCTGAGAGCTAAGATACACATGCATTTGGAAAGACAGGGTTTTATTAAGAGTAGAAAATGTGTTGCTGGAAAAGCGCAGCAGGTCAGGCAGCATCCAAGGAACAGGAGATTTGACGTTTCGGGCATAAGCCCTTCTTCAGGAATGAGGAAAATGTGTCCAGCAGGCTAAGATAAAAGGTTGGGAGGAGGAACTTGGGGGAGGGGCGTTGGAGATGCGATAGGTGGAAAGACGTCAAGGTGAGGGTGATAGGCCGGAGAGGGGGTGGGGGCGGAGAGGTCAGGAAGAAGATTGCAGGTTAGGAGGGCGGTGCTGAGTTCGAGGGATTTGACTGAGACAAGGTGGGGGGAGGGGAAATGAGGAAACTGGAGAAATCTGAGTTCATCCCTTGTGGTTGGAGGGCTCCTAGGCGGAAGATGAGGCGCTCTTCCTCCAATCATCGTGTTGTTATGGTCTGGCGATGGAGGAGTCCAAGGACCTGCATGTCCTTGGTGGAGTGGGAGGGGAAGTTGAAGTGTTGAGCCACGGGGTGGTTGGGTTGGTTGGTCCGGGTGTCCCAGAGGTGTTCTCTGAAACGTTCCGCAAGTAGGCGGCCTGTCTCCCCAATATAGAGGAGGCCACATTGGGTGCAGCAGATGCAACAGATGATGTGTGTGGAGGTGCAGGTGAATTTGTGGCGGATATGGAAGGATCCCTTGGGGCCTTGGAGAGAAGTAAGGGAGGAGGTGTGGGCGCAAGTTTTGCATTTCTTGCGGTTGCAGGGGAAGGTGCCGAGAGTGGAGGTTGGGTTGGTGGGGGGTGTGGACCTGATGAGGGAGTCATGGAGGGAGTGGTCTTTGTGGAATGCTGATAGGGGAGGGGAGGGAAATATATCCCTGGTGGTGGGGTCCGTTTGGAGGTGACGGAAATGACGGCGGATGATACGCTGTATACGGAGGTTGGTGGAGTGGTAAGTGAGAACCAGTGGGGTTCTGTCCTGGTGGTGGTTGGAGGGGCGGGGCTCAAGGGCGGAGGAGCGGGAAGTGGAGAAGATGCGATGGAGGGCATCGTCGATCACGTCTGGGGGGAATCTGTGGTCCTTGAAGAAGGAGGCCATCTGGGCTGTACGGTATTAGAACTGGTCCTCCTGGGAGCAGATGCGGCGGAGATGAAGGAATTGGGAATATGGGATGGCATTTTTACAGAGGGCAGGGTGGGAGGAGGTGTAGTCTAGGTAGCTGTGGGAGTCAGTCGGTTTATCGTAAATGTCCGTGTTGATTCGGTCGCCCGAGATAGAAATGGAAAGGTCCAGGAAGGGGAGGGAGGAGCCTGAGACGGTCCAGGTGAATTTGAGGTCGGGGTGGAAGGTGTTGGTAAAGTGGATGAACTGGTCAACCTCCTCGTGGGAGCACGAGGCAGCGCCGATACAGTCATCGATGTAGCGGAGGAAAAGGTGGGGGGTGGTGCCAGTGTAGTTGCGGAAGATGGACTGTTCCACATATCCTACGAAGAGTCAGGCATAGCTGGGGCCCATGCGGGTGCCCATGGCTACTCCTTTGGTTTGGAGGAAGTGGGAGGATTACAAAGAGAAGTTGTTCAGGGTGAGGACCAGTTCAGTCAGTCGAAGGAGGGTGTCAGTGGAAGGGTACTGGTTGGTACGGCAGGAAAGGAAGATGGGGGATGGAGGTGTACAGGGACTGGATGTCCAAGGTGAAGATGAGGAGTTGGGGATTGGGGAAGCGAAAATCATGGAGGAGGTGGAGGGCGTGGATGGTGTCCCGAACGTAAGTGGGGGAGTTCTTGGACTGAGGGGGACAGGACCGTGTCGAGGTATGCAGAGATGAGTTCGGTGGGGCAGGAGCAGGCTGAGACAATGGGTCAGCCGGGGCAGTCAGGTTTGTGGATTTTGGGCAGGAGGTAGAAACGGGCGGTGCGGGGTTGTGGGACTATGAGGTTGGTGGCGGTGGATGGGAGATCCCCTGAGGTCAGCTTGACTTTGTGAGTGGGAGATCATCCACTCACAAATTAGTTAGAGTTCTTTGATGAAGTGACCAGGAAGGTTGATGAGGGTAGGGCGGTTGACGTAATCGATGTGTGTTTCGGTAAAGTCTTTGAAAAGGTTCCCCAGGGTCGGCAGCTCTGGAAGATGAGATCACATGGAATCCAGGGGATCTGGCAAAATGGATACAAAATTGGCTTGTTGGTGGGAAGCAGAGTGTAATAGTGGAAGGATGTTTGTTGGATTGAAGGCCTGTGACTAGAGGAGTGCCTCAGGGTTGGTGCTGGGCCCAACCCTGTTTGTTATCTATATCAATAATTTGGATGAGAATGTACAAGGCATGATTAGTAAGTTTGCTGATGACACTAAAATAGGCGGTGTCATGGAGAGTGAGGAAGGTTATTAGAAATTGCAGCAGGATCTTGATCACTGGGAAAGTGGGCTGAGAAATGGTAAATGGAGTTTAATATAGATATTTGTGAGGTATTGCATTTTGGATGGTCAAGTCAAAGCAAAAGTATCATGGTGAATGGAAGGGCCTTAAGGAGTGTAGTGGGACAAGAGAGTTCAAGTTCACAGTTCTCTGAAAGTGGAGTCACAGGAAAACGGGGCAGTGAAGAAGGCTTTTTGGCACACTGATCTTCATCAGTCAGAGTATTGAGTATAGAAATTGGGAAGTTATGTTGCAGTTGTACAGGTCATTGGTGAGGCCACACTTAGAATATTTGTTCAGTTTTTGGTCACCTTGCTATAGGAAGGATGTTATTAAACTGGAAAGATTGCAGAAGAAATTTACAAAGATGTTGCCTGGACTCAATGGTCTGAGCTATAGGGAGAGTTTGGACAGGCAAGGACTTTTCTCTTTAGAGTAGAGGAGACTGAGGGCGGTGGGGGGGTGGGGGGCTTATGGAGCTGCATAAGATCATGAGAGGCATGGATAGGATGAATGCACTCAGTCTTTTTTTCCAGGGTTGAGGAACCGAGGACTAGAGGGCATCAGTTTAAGGTTAGAGAGGAAAGAGTAAAAGGGAACCTGAGGGGCAACATTTTTAGACAGAGGGTGATATGCATATGGAAAGAGCTACCAGCGGAAATGGTTGAGGCGGGTATGTTAACAACAGTTAAAAGGCATTTGGACAAATATATGGACTGGAAATGATTAGAAGGATATGGACCAAGTGCAGGGAAATAGGGTTAGTGTGGATGGACATTTTGGTCAGCATGGACCAGTCTGGGCCAAAGGGCCTGCTCCGTGCTGTAGGACTCTCTGACTCTATGACTGTAACAGGCAGGACTGTAGGTAGGAGAGAGACACAGAAGAAGTAAGAGAAAACAAAACAGTTGTTGTCTTTCCCGGTACGTTGCTGAGAATTTGATCTCCCGTTGCTCAATGGGAGCTGGGCCAAAAATATGGCTAAGCCCATCCATGGAATCCACATTGTGTCAATTCTCCTGTCACAGCTCCCTGTGAAGACAGCTATCGCCAGGGGGCTGAGGGATAAGTGAATTTACCCTTACATGTTACAATGATGACTGCTGAGAGCTCAGTATCAGGACGCAGCATCAGTAGATAGGCTCAGTATTAGAGTCTGTGCTGTGAACCCACGCCCGAGTTGCTAAGTTCCTTGGCATTGCTTCAAAGGGAGCCAGTAATCCAAAGCATGTGGTGAGGACTGCTCTCTCAGATTGAGTCTCTCCAGACACCATCAGTTTCCATGTCTGGAAATACTTCCTAGTGGTTGATATTCTGTTAATAATGTGGAGAAAAAGGGGGAGGAGTGGATGACATAACAGGATGGGAAGTTGCCCTTTTAGTGCAGGGATTAGTGCTTGGTGCTGGGTCAACTTTATACTTTCTTCTACCTGTAGTGAAATTTCGAAAAAAGCAAAATAATCAAAGCAACACTAAACCAATGATCAAGAACCTTCCATAGAGAGAGAGAGAGAGTGAGAGACAGGGTTAACATTGGTGGCCTATGATCTTCCACAGAACTGGGAGAAGTAAGAAATGGGCTTTGAACAGTTGGAAGGAGGAAAGGCCGAGAGGAAGAACAAAATGGAAGGTGTGCTGTCCGGTAGCAGGATGCAATCACAAAATGTTCATCAGGTAAGGCAATGGGAAGGCAATCAGAAAAATAAAGGAAGTAAAATTGTTTCAAAGCACTTAATTGACCTATTGGCAGAGTTTAAAATTAGGAAAGGTTTTGATAGTGAATATAGAGAGAACGTTGCTAATTAAGGGAAAGAACATAACCAACAACATGAGATAGACTCCATAAAATCCAATGGGAATTCAGAAGAAGTTTCCTTACCTAAAACATGGTGAAAATATGAAAATTGCAACCACAGTGAATCGAATAATGTATTTAAAGGAAGGCTACTCAAGCTCTGACTATTCAAAACCCAACGTATTTCTCATGTTTCCCAGCTCTGATCGAAGTTCACAAGCCTGCAAGGTTTAACTCTGTTTCTCTCTCCACAGAACCCTTCTGACCTGTTGTGCATTTTCATCAGTTTCGATTTATATTTTGTTTCTTTATGAGTTTGGGCCCACAGCATGAGTCAGTAGTCTCAGCCAGAGAAGCCACAGGGTGGTTGCTGTGGGGAAATGGTGTGGCCCTGATGTTCTATTGTGGCTGATGTTGAGATGGAGAGAAAGATCCTGGTTCTTCCCCGAGCACTGCGATGGGTTACATTTGAACATGTGGGGGGTGAGCAGAATGTAAAGCCTTCAATATCACAGCAAAACTATTCATTGATATAAAGAAAGAAGTTAATCTATATCACATCTTTAACGCCTCCAGCACATCCCAAAAACTTCACAGACAGTTATAGAGTCATACAGCATGGAAACAGACGCTTCAGTCCAGCCAGTCACAATGACAATATTCCCCAAACTAAACAAGTCCCATCTGCCTTTGCATTTGGCCCAAATCTTTCCTATCCATGTACTTACCTAAATGTTTTTGAAACATTATAACTGTGTCCGCATCCACCACTTCCTCTGGCAGTTCATTCCACATGCGAGCCACCCCCTCATGTCCTTTTTACATCTTTCTCCTCTCACCTTGAAAATATACCCCCTAGCTTTGAACTCCCCCAGGGAAAAACTCTTGTCATTCACCTGAACTATGCCCCTCATGGTTTTATAAACCTCAATAAGGTCACACTTCAACTACCTACGTTCCAGTGGATAAAGTCCCAGTCTTTCCAGTCTATTTATATCTCAAGCCCTCCAATCTTGGCAACATCCTGGTACGCCTTTTCTGAAACTTCTCCAGTTTAACAGTTCATTGTTTCTGATCTGCTGTCATTACCTCGGCAACCCAATTCTTAAATGTATTAGCTCCACAGTCAGCAATGAGATAGATGACCAGGAAATGTGTAACAGTTGGCCAGGATGGTAGAGGAAGGCACTGATTTTCTTGTAACCTGCAATTTGAACAGGTCAACATGTGTTTAATTTAACACTGCATTGAAAAGACATCCATCTCACTGTGAGCTGTCAGTCTGTGCTCCAGGGCCGTTTGAACCTTTATGAACCTTTATGAAAATGTCCCTGAAGCAAGTAAACTAAAAAAATGGAACATTGCCCAGAAAGAGGCTAAGGCAGTTTATGACCAAAAACAAAGGATTCTGCTCCGTCTGGAAAACTTGGCGGTATAGTGGACAATGAAAAGGTTACCTCAAAGTACCATGGGATCTTGATCAGATGGGCCAATGGGATGAGGAGTGGCAAACGGAGTTTAATTTAGATAAATGTGAGGCACTGCATTTTGGAAAGGCAGATCAGGGCAGGTCTTATACACTTAATGGGATGGTCCTGGGGAGTGTTGCTGAACAAAGAGACCTTAGAGTGCAGGTTCATAGTTCCTTGAAAGTGGAGTCACAGTTAGATAGGATAGTGAAGGTGTTTGGTATGCTTTTCTTTGTCAGTCAGAGCCTCAAGTGTAGGAGTTGAGAGTTCATGTTACGGCTGTACAGGACATTGGTCAGGCCGCTTCTGGAATGTTGTGTGCAATTCTGGCCTCCTTCCTATCGGAAAGCTGTTGTTAAACTTGAAAAAGTTCAGAAAAGATTTCCAATAACGTTGTCAGTGTTAGAAGGTTCGAAATGTAGAAAGAGGCTCAATAGGCTGGGGCTGTTTTCCCTGGAGCATCGGAGGGGTGACATTATAGAGGTTTATAAAATCAAGATGGGCATGGATAGGAGAAATAGACAAGGCCTTTTTGATGGAGTGGGGCAAGTCCAGAACTAGAGGGCATAGGTTTAGGGTAAGAGGGGAAAATTTTACAAAGGACCTAAGAGGCAACTTTTTCGTGTACAGGGTGGTGCATGTAGGGAATGAGCTGCCAGAGGAAGTGATGGAGGCTGGTACAATTACAGCATTAAAAAGGCATCTGGATGGGTATGTGAATAGGGAGGGTTTAGAGGAATATGAGTCAAAGGCTGGCAAATGTGACTAGATTAGTTTAGCATATCTGGTCACCATGGAAGATATGGACCGAAGGGTCTGTTTCTGAGCTGTACATCTCTATGACTCTGTTGTCATGACCATTCCAAGGATGATCACTCTTTGCATCTCAAGTTAGTTTGCTGCCACCAGTCCACCATTTATCTTGTCTTTGTCTTGGGCCTGACTGGTGATTAGTGGTAGAGGACAAACTACCATCGAGTTTCTATATAGGAGACACTGTTCCTGGAGAGGGCTGCGTTGATATTGTGGGGCATGTTGGTATAATAGAGGAGATGGTGTTAGATGTTTTGAAAAGCATTAGGGTAAACAAGTCTCTAGGCCCTGATGGGATCTATTCAAGAATACTGAGGGAGGTGAGGGAGGAAATTGCTGGGGTCCTGTATGTAATCTTTAATCACAGGAGAGATCCCAGAGAGCTGGAGAATGTTGTTCATTTGTTTAAGAAAGGCATCAGGGATAATCCAGGAAATTACAGGCCAGTGAGCCTTATGTCAATGGTAGGGAAATTATTGGAGAAGAGTTTTAGGGACAGGATTTACTCACATTTGGGAAAATATGGACTCTTTAGCGATTGGCAGCATAATGTCATGCAGGGGAGGTTATGTCTCACAAACTTGTTTGAGTTTTTCGAGGAAGTGACAAAGATGACTGATGTGGCTAGAGCCGTGAATGTTGTCTGTGTGGACTTTAACAAGGATCCTCATGGCATTTTTATACAGAAGGTCAGGTCACATGGGATTGGAGGTGAGCTAGTAAGATGGATGCAGAACTGACTTAGTCATCGAAGATAGAGAGTAGCATTGGAAGGATATTATTTTGACTGGAGGTCTGTTACCAGTGGTGTTCCTTAGGGAGGAGCATGTAGGTGGTCTCAATTACTAAGCTTATGGATGACACAAAGACTGGGGAAGCTGTGGTAGTGAGGAGTTTAGCCAGAGGATGTATCAGGAAATAGAGAGGCTGGAGACTTGGGCGGAGAATTGGCAGATGGAATTTAATCTGGACAAATGTGACGGATACATTTTGGACGGTGTAATCAAGAGGCAAATGTACAGTAAATGGCAGAACCTTTAGAAGGGTTAACACACAGAGGGATCTAGGCATACAGGTCCACAGTTCCCCAAAGATGGCAACACAACTGAACTAGTTGGTCATACTTACCTTCATCAGTCAGGCCACAAAGCTTAAAATTGGCAAGTCATGTTGCAGCTGTGTAAAACTTTAGTTCGGCCGCATCTGAAATATTGTATTCAGTCCTGGGTTGCGACACCACAAGAAGGATGTGGAGGCTTTGGAAACGGTACAGAGAGCATTTACCAAGATATTGCCTGGTTTGGAGGTATTAGGTACGAGGAGAGATTGGACAAACTTGGTTTATTTTCACTTGAATGTTGGAGGCTGCGGGGCGACATGAAAGAAGTTTCCAAAATCATGGGAGGCCTGGATAGAATGGATAGTTAGAGTTGGAGCTTGTCCCAGGGTAGAAATGTCAAATACTAGGGGATATACATTTAAGGTAAAAGAGGGGAAGTTTAAAGGAGATGTGAGATGTAAGTTTGTTCTTACACAGCGGGTGGTAAAATGTGCTGCCAGAGGAGATGGTAGAAATGGCCACAATTGTAACATTTAAGAAGCATCTTGACTGATTTATGAAAAGGCAGGAAGTGGAGGGATGAATAGTGTGGTGCTGATGCTCGAAATGTCGGTTCTCCTGCTCCTCAGGAACTGCCTGACCTGCTGTGCTTTTCCAGCACCACCCTTTTCAACTCTGATCTCCAGCATCTGCATTCCTCACTTTCTCCTAGGAAATAGAAGGATCCAGATAACATACTATTCTTTCTTCTAGAACAAAGTTTTATTGAAAATGCTAATATGTTTGGTCAGATATAATTACAAGGACCTTATGGAACTGGTACAGATATATCTGCTCTCTCCAAAATCTGAAGTAAAACTCTTTAGGTGCAATCTTATAAGGGCCTGAGCAACATGGGCTAACTGCGAGACACCCAATGAGGTCTGTCTTGACATCAGGAGCAACTCGCTGTATCTTTTAACTGAGTTTCAGGCATTGAGGCAAGATTTTCACTATGAACAGTTGCTTATTGGGGGATTATTACGTGTTAAGGAGCCAGTGTTCTGAGAACGTTTCACTAGACTCGAAATGTTAATTCTGACTTCTCTTCACAGATGCTGTCCGTCCTGCTGAGCTTTTCTAGCAATTTCTATTTGAGTTTCTGATTTCCAGCATTGCAGTTCTTTCATTTTTTTTATTTTGTACCTCTGATCTCTAACACTTGCTTGCTCTGAACAACCTGGATGCTTGAAACATCCCTGCCTTGCCTTGTTTTTATGCTTTGCCCCTCAGGCAGAGATACCAGGCTCACAGTACTGTTGGACTGTCTTGCCACTTAGTACAGACACAAAGCCAGGAAACTTGTTATGGTTGTCAACAGGGCTCAGTCAGGTCAGGAGAGACAGCAATTGGTCATGGGATCCTGGCACAGGGCAACCTCTGATACTAGTCCAGGGTCTTGGACAAACAGAGCTGAAAATGTGTTGCTGGCAAAGCGCAGCAGGTCAGGCAGCATCCAAGGAACAGGAAATTCGACGTTTCGGGCATAAGCCCTTCATCAGGAATTGCTGGAGGCTTTGGATTTGTTGTAGGTACAGGTTGTCCTGGTTGGGTCCAAATTTTGTTGGTCGGAATGTAGTCCGGAGTCCGTGCGGGATCAGTCGGTTCCGTAGGCAGGTGCTGAGGAAGGAGATGTGGCTGTGGTAACGAGTCTGTTTGAGAACGTGGCTGAAGAGCTTCTGTGCAGAGGAGATGACCTGGAGGGGTGCAGTGAGAGAGGGACTCACTGAAATCCTTGTAGAGGGAAGAAGAGAGCTTCTTCAAGGAAGGCATCCTTGCAAGAGGATTCGCAGTAGGTTAAAATCTTCGAGGAGAAAGGGGGGTCTGCTGGAGTATCAGAGCTGAAAATGTGTTGCTGGAAAAGCGCAGCAGGTCAGGCAGCATCCAAGGAACAGGAAATTCGACGTTTCGAGCGTAAGCCATTCATCAGGAATATGATCAGTTCATCAGTTCAGGCTTATGCCCGAAACGTCGAATTTCCTGTTCCTTGGATGCTGCCTGACCTGCTGCGCTTTTCCAGCAACACATTTTCAGCTCTGATCCCCAGCATCTGCAGACCTCACTTACTCCTCTTGGACAAACAGTCAGCCATTGGAAGTGGTCAGTCAGGACCCTCTGATAAGGGGTAAGCAGCTGAATGTTGGGCAGCATTATCCCCACCATGAAATTCTAGCCTGGAATGTGAGAGAGGCGGGTATCAATGGAGATGGAAGTGGGTGGCACAGGTGTTACTCTTGGTGGGGAGTTACACCAAGTGAATGGGCATGCAGGGTTCGTGATGTCAGGGCTTGGGTGGGTGAGTGTAAGTGAAGGAACATGTTGCAGGTGATACTGAGAGTGGAGGAACACGAGTTTTGGGAAGAGGTGGGTAAAGGAGCAGAGAGAGTGAGGGTGAGGTATCGGAGAGAAGATGTTGGCACTGATCTTGGAAGAATGGAGAAGGATATCAACCTTCTTCCTGCAGCGCTGGGCATTCCCCAGGCACTGAGATTGTTTTAACAGCAGTGGTAACCTCGGGGCAGATTGGCATGGGCTCCACTGTCAGTCCTGGGGGGAAGAGAATGTCCTGCTTCTACAACACCCAGGTACCTGCCCATAAAGTGAGGTGTGCATTTCCCCCTATCTGCCATGTTCAGGGCAAATATAAGGATCCATACTAGCAGCTATGGACTGACAGTGCCTGGTCAGACGCAAAACAGCCTTTAATGATGGGATTGGCTCTGGGAGATCCCGGCAGTAGTGACTTGTTCTGCATACAGTGGGTGGTAGAACGGGGCTAGAATCATGTGAGATAGGTGGGATAGATAAGGAGACGAGTTTGGTGAGATACAGCATTTATCATCCAAGAGAGAAACCCTCCATGGAACGTGACAAACCTGACACAGCCATAAGCTTCGGCCTTTAATGTGTGAGATCTGAGGAATGGGGTGGAGCCAATGCAACAGGAATAGCAATTCTTTAAACAATTCTCATGAAAACTAGCATGTGACCCCACATTTCTTTCCCCTTGACTTGTGATGACCTTTACAATTTCCTCAGCATTCATGAGGAAGCAGGCAATCTCCTTGAATCCCACCTTTTTTTTAGCTAGACTGAGATCAGCAATTCTTTGTATGGAGAATGAGAATTATACTAGCTGGTCTGAACCAGTCTGGATGCTGAAAACCCAATCCAGTGTCCATCTCTCCCTGTCTTGATAAACAAGAACTTAGAGAGAGAGAGGCAGGGAAGGAAAAATCTGGTACAGTTTAAACACTCATGAATTCATTTAGGCCTACAGCACAGAAAAAAAGCCCATTAAATCTGGACTTACCACATGACCATTCTAATCCTATTGTTACAACACGGCAGTGAACCCCTCTGCTAATTAAACCAAACACCCAGAAAAGCTCACCTCGCTTCATAATCTGTTAAAAAAAAATGAGTGACAGAGAACTCCCACATTATACTATTTCAAGGAAAAATATCAAGTTATTCTTTAACTCTAAAAGTGAGCATTAAACAACTATTCATAAATCTAAGCCCTCCTTTCCCTTAACTGCTTATTACCTGCCTCCAACTCTGTAATAATATGCTGTTCCAATACAACACTTATTAAAATTACATCAACTTAATTTCAAAACCACACAGCGGCTATTGTCTTTGATGTCTGTCTTCTTTCGGCTGAAGATCTCTCTGGGTCACCTTCTTTCTTTTTACTGTGAGGATGTTTCGTATGAAAAGTCCCTTTGATAGAGAGTGTTTCAAAGTCTTGGGTCTCTTTTGATGGCAGTTCCTCTGTCTGATTTTCAAACAGCCTGCCATTTTTATATCCCCAAGATCGGATTGTCTCATTGATTTGATGTTGGCAAAACAATAAATTCAAACTCGATTGGTTTTTAGTATCCTGGGGCATAATTTAAACTATTGGTTAAATTAGAATTGTTGTCAAAACAGCTACCAACTCACAGCCAAATGTTGCATATTTTTAATTTTTCAGTACACTCCGACACTGCTCTCGTTAGGTCTCAGTGCAGAGGAGCATTCACTGTCTCTTAAAGGTACAGTACACACCTTCACCTTCGTAACACTATTTTCCAACACTTGGCCAATAGCCTTGAATGACATCTGATAGGGATTTCTGCCTTTACCACCCTAACAGACAGTGAGTTGCAAATTCCTACCACCCTCTGGGTGAAAATATTTTCCCACATCTCCAAAGATGTGCAGGTTAGGTGGATTGGCCATGATAAATTTTCCATAGTGTCCAGGGTTGTGCAGGCTAGATGGATTAGTCAGGGTAAACATAGGGTTACGGGGATAGGGTTTGGGGTGGGGGTTGTGAGTCTGGGTAGAATGTACTTCCAAGGGTCAGTGCAGACTCGATGGGCTGAATGACCTTTATCTACACTGTAGGGATTCAATGATTTTATGATTCAATGATTTCCTCTAGACTTCCTGCCCTTATCTTAAATCTATGCCCCTGGTCATTGATCCCTCCAGTTACAGGATAAGTCTCTTCCTGTCTGCCCTGTCTATGCACCTCAGAATTTTATCCATCTCACTTTCCTCTGCACCAAGGGAAAGGAGTTGGACTGAAGGGTCTGTTTCTATGCTGTACAGCTCTATGATTCTATGCAACATTCAAAAGGCATCTGGATGTGTGTATGAATAGGAAGGTTTTAGAGGGATATGGGCCAAGTGCTGGCAAATGAGACTAGATTAATTTAGGATATCTGATCTACACAGTCAAGTTGGACCGAAGGGTCTGTTTCTGTGCTTTATAACTCTATGATTCTAGAACCAATTTCTCTTCATAATTAAAACTCTCCACCCAGGCAATATCCTGGTAAGTCTCCTCTGCACCCTCTCCACTGCAATTACATCCCTCCTGTAATGTGGATTCCAGAACTGCATCTCAATAGTTTAGCTGTGGCTTTTATACAGTTCCAGCATAACCTCCCTACTCTTAAACTCTATATCTCAACTAATAATGACAGGTATCCCTTATGGTTTCTTAGCCACTTTCCCTCTCTGCCCTGCTACCTTAAGGGACTGGTGAACATGCACACCAAAGCCCCTCTAATCTTTGGTGCTCGCCAGGGTCCTACTATTCATCCACATTCAGGTCAGGGAACTTGGTTTGGTTAATGTGGAAAATTAATGATGTGAACCAAAAGGAAAACCTCTTCGTATAACACAACCATAGGGTAAACAAATGCATCTCAAACCAATCAAGGGACAGGATCTACAACACTTTATGCAATCCAACAGGCTAACATGATAAAATCTAATTACATACTTTGCAGAGCTCATTCAACCTTGCAGTTAACTTATTGTCTGGGTTTTGTGTTGCCCTGGTAACTTTTAAGAATATATGTGGAGCCACTGCCATCTAAATCATCTAACAAGCCTGAACTTGTGAATTATGAACGATAAACATTATAATCTAGGGCTTTGAAAACAAGAAATCAGGATGCATTTCCAGGTGAAGAGTATATCTTGTGAACGGAATGTGAAATATATTGCCTCTAATGCTTTTGTCGTGCTTAAAACAGCTACTTCTTTATTAAATATCTGCGAAGGAGCATACAACATGCCATGGATCAGGTCTGCTCAGTGACAGTACAACAAGGCCACTAATTATGTTGCTTCACCGCATGTGGTACATTTGGATAGAAAATGTTTTTGCATATTCCTCCGTTTCCTCCTACTCCCTGCAGATGCCTGTGGGTGGCTAGATCTATCTGGCCTCTGAGGTAATCCTTTGATCCCTGTCCAGCAATCAACAAAAACATTTTGTACAACATTTAAGGCAGAACAATGTTATACAGCGGGTGAAACCATAGACATATTCAGTCTCTTGTTGAAAATATATAACAGTGCCATGTTGGAGAAATATTTTCCCTGTCAACCGTCTCAAACTGATTACAATAATTATCTGTTCCAACCACCTTGCCCAATGTTTCAATAGTGCGCAGTGAACTATACTTCCATGCTTTCAAGATTTTCAATGCGAACTGGGAAATATCCACCTGCTTTACAACAGCCTTTTTAAAAGAGTCTACAGAGTACTATTTCCAGCAGCATACTTCTGTATAAATTAATAATTGGGATTAAAAAGAGGAAATGTTGGAAATGCTAAGCAGGTAAGGCAGCATTCATGGAGAGGTAAAAAAACTTCACGTTTCATTTCAGGTCAACCATCTTTCATCAAGAGTGTGTGAAAGGGTGGCAGGTCATTAACAAGTAACAGTATTGCTGTCTTCCCCTACGCTGATGGTGATGTAGTGGTAATGTCACTGAGTTAGGAATCTAGTTATACAGGTTAATACTCTGGGGACATGAGTTCAATTCCCCACCACAGATCTGCTGAAATTTCAGTTTAGTAAATTTGGCATCAAGAGCTAGTCTCAGTAATGGTGACCATGAAAATATCGTCAATTGCTATTAAAGCCCATCTGGTTAACTGATGTCCTTAGGGAAAGAAATCTGCCATCCTTACCTAGTCTGGTCTACATGTGACTTCAGCCCTACAGCTAATGTGTTTGACTCTTAACTGTCTTCTGCAATGAGTCTAACCATCTGCTCAGTTCAATGATAATTGGGAACAATATTGACTTGATTTATTATTGCCACGTGTACCAAGGTACAGTGAAAAGTGTTGCGTTACGTGCTATACAGGCAGACTGTACTGTACAACCACATCATGATAACAGAACAGAGTGCAGATACAGTGTTACAGCTGCTGAGAAGGTGCAGAGAAAGAGAGATCAGAATTAACAGTTAAGAGATTCATTCAAAGGTCTAATAACAGTGGGGAAGAAGCTGTTCTTGAATTTGTGTTTACGTGCATACAACCTGTATCTTCTGCCAAAGGAGAAGGATAGAGTACAGTATAACAGAATGGGAGAGTTCTTTGATTAAGTTGGTTGCTTTCCTGAGGCAGTGTAGACAAAGTCAATGGATGGGAGACTGGTCTGGGCTGTGTTCATGACTCTCTGTAGTTTCTTTCAGTCCTGGGCGGAGCTGTTGCCATACCACGCCGTGAGGCATTAACATAGAATGCTTTCCATGGTGCAGCAAATCCTGGCCTTGACAGTGATCACTCACATCCCTTGAAATAATAAACAAAATAAAAAAGTTGTCAGACCTCCTAGGTGTTTCCAGCACTTGCTGTTTTTATTTCAGAATCTCAGCATCTGCAGTGCTTTGATTTTGCATTGGTAACCCATGTTTGGCTAGTGCAACACAAAGGCATTGCTCTAGTTTGTAGTAGCATAAGCTGAAATTCCAAATCCTTTGAGACATGATTACACCTCTGTACATCCAGGTGCTATAACTTGTGGTTGGCTTTTACATTGAAGGAAACACTGATCAATTTCAAAATAATGAAGTCTTGGCTCCTTGGCAATAACCATGTTCATTACTAGCTTTGAAATTCTCATTGCTGGACTGGAGACAAAGATAGGGTTGGTAATAGCTAAAATGGTCAAATAAAATGATCTTACCATTCCCATGTTTATTAATCTGAAGCACTGAAAACTGCCACAGTGATGGTTTTTTCCTGAAGTCCTAAATCACCCCTGTGTGATTTTCTTGATCAGTTTTGTTATGATAGTGTTCACTTTCAAAGTTGTCAGGGTTCCAGCAGTTGTGTAACTCTGCTGTTTTGCTGATGTAATGGCAAATCATTGGATATTACGCCTGGTTTGATGTGTCCTTATTGTTGGAACTGTCATGATCTTTGGGATACAGCCTGTCAAGAGTTTTCTATCTGAGGCTCTTCCAGTCTCTTCTGGTAATGGTTTCTGCCTCATTATAAACACTGCTGTTGACTGGTATATATGTAAAAAATTGCTTAGTTTGAACTATTTTACTTAATGTTGATTTCTGTAATGTTGTTCCTTTTGTCTTCCCCACCTCATGCAAGGAACTGTTGCATTATGTCCTACATCAACTCTCTTTTTTAAGTATTGTCGCATGGGATGTGGGTATCGCTGATTAGACCAATATTTATTGCCCATCCTGAAATGTCTGGAGGACAGTTATGAGTCAACCACATTACTGTTGGAGCTAGAGCCATATGTAGGTCATACCAAGTGCGGACAGCAGATTTCCTTCCCTAAAGGTCATTAGTGAGTAAGACAAGTTATTACAACAGTTGACAGTGACAACTGTTACATGGTTGTCATTAGTTTTCCATTTTTATTCTAGATGTTTGTTATCAAATTCAAATTTCACCATCTGTCATGGTAGGATTCAAAGTCACATCCCCAGAATATTAGCCTGGAGCTCTGGATCACCAGCCCAGTGACATCACCACAACACCACTGCCTCCTCATTCTCATTACATCAAGTCTCACTTTAACACATTTCCACTTTGGCCAAGACATGGACTGCAAGATCAATTAATTTTATGTTTTCCAATAACTGCCATGTGGAAGGTTTCAATTGCCATATCAAATAGGCCCTGGTCCCCCATTGCACTCCGTGAGGTCATCACCCTGACTTCAATAAAACTTGAAACCCTTCAGTAACACTTCAGGCTGAAATCAGGCTGTGAAGCTTTTGTGACCAACCTTTCAATACTTTGTGTTTGGAATGTCTTTATTCAGCCTCTTACAGAACATCTTATTTGGTTTTACAAGAGGGTTAAACTAGCAAAGTGTCAGGCATTTCCATACGTACAATTCCTTGCTAACATCACTAGCAGGCATTCAGCCACTTCTTAAAGTTTCAGAACAAGAGAGGAATATTAAAACCTTTTTTATCAAGCAATCGGAAAACTATGCACTTCAAATGCTGTATCTGTTAAATAAGCACATTACATGACTCCACAATTTATAAAATATTCAAGAGCATCCACTGTTGTCTGGATCGTCTTCAAAGTTGCTCTCTCTGCATGTCAGAAACGGCTGATTGTGTTTGAAACAGAAAAGAATCTAACATTTCAGGTGGATTTTGACTTGGTGACACAATATGATTAGGGGCTGCTTTTGTGTCAGAGGCAATTTTTAAAATTTCAGCTTTGAGCACTGAATTACAAGCAGGGAAGGAATAACCTTTGTTTGATCTAAGGGATTTATTTATGATTTCAAGTCCTTAGCTATGAAACTAATAATGTAACATCAACATGGGGCACATATTGAAATGTTCCATTTTTGGAGCCTAATTTGAAATGAAAGTGAGACTTTCTGTGTCATTTTCACCTTCCTCTGTTTTTGCTAGCACAAAAATTCCTAAGGAACCATACAGTCGGCCAAATACAGTGGAGTAAACCATCTTTCTGCTCTCGCCCTAAGACGGACTCCTCAGCCAAAGGGCAGGAATGGGTCATTTGCATTGCTGAAGCAACTGGATTATGGTTACAAGGGTATCCCATGGGTGACCATCTTGAACAGCTGGGAGGATGGCCTGAATGCTGCCAGTTACGGAACAGGTGAGACCCAAAAAAAAAACCCCTCAGCTTCAGATCTTCTATTCCCACTGGGGCTGTCGTTTCCTTGGAAGCTGACTGTGGCAAAATTGCAAAGCGGGTGGGACCACAGAACAAGGAGTCAACCTGAGGTATTCCTTGTTCCAAGATGGCGCCTACATGATAGGTGGTAGGCAGACTTGTTAGAGCCCATCTGCTCCAAGCCAGCAGTATCACTTTCTCTGTGTACTTTTCATCTGTTTTCTTCTCTCCTTCATTTCCTCTTTATCTGCGAGGCTGGAGGAGTGGTGGCAGGGCTATGGCTGCAGCATTGGCAGTGTGGATTGGGACTCCTTGTGATAGTGGCAGTAGGCCCAGAGACTGGACTCAGGACAGTGGTCGGCAGGATCCTACGCACCAGGCAGTGGTCCCGATGCCCAGATCCTGGACTCCTAGTGGCGGTGGTGCCCAGAACCTGGACACCTGGTGGTGTTAGCGAGGTGACAGTGATAGCAGAACTGGATCTCCTGGGGCATCGACAAGGTCGTTGCTGTTCCTGGAGTAGGGCTCCTTGAGGATTGGAACACATTGCAGAAACCCTGAAGCTGCACTTGAGATCCCAATTTGAACGGAAGATAAACTCTTATTTAAATAATTTCTTTTTATTTTTATTGTAATGCAAAATGGTGCTGGATTGTGGCAACAAAACACTTTTTACTGTAAACTCAAGATATAAGTGACAAGAAATAAATCATTCATTCATTTTCATTATTTTCCCTCAATCATGCCTCCGAAGTCCTGAGAAATGCATCCCCAATGCCTGCGGTTAAATTCTTTTGTTCATATACAGTCATCACTGACAAGGCCAGGGTTTCTCGTTCATCCCTAATTGCCCTTGGACTGCCAGCGTCATTTCAGAAGGCAGTAAAGAGCCAAACTAAAGTCACATGTAGGCCACACCATTGAAGAATTGTAGCCTTCCTGCCAATTGTGAGCCAGATGGGATTTTATGATGAGAGTTACATGGTTACCATTACAGCAGATTTTGTTCCATTTCAGATTTGATTGGATTCAATTGCACTACCTGCTGTGGTTGGATTTAAACCCATGTCCTCAGAACATTAGCTTGGGGTTCTCGTTTACTCTCATGGCATCACTACTATACCACTGTCTTCACTACTATGGGTCAGGACTCCAGACGTCCCTTGCTTTTCTACAAAAGCACATTGGAACCTTTTACACTCTCTTAAGAGAGAATACTGGGCTGGATTTTGATGCCTCATTTAACAGGCTACATCATCAACAATGTGGTATTCTCTCAGTGTTACGCTGCAGCGTTGACCTGGATAATGCACTCCTGCTTCAGCTATTGGTCTATTGTTCCTGAGTCACAGATGAGAATGCTACCCAATGACCTTCATCTTGCATAAAGTCTTTATTGTTGTGATCTGGTTGAGTAAAGATGAAAACACAGATATTGCTGCCTTTCAATGCAACATGTGTGGAATTGTAATTTTGCGTGGACGTTCACAATTGTACATGAATCATCTTAACAAGCTCCGTACTCAAAATTTTCATCATTTGCAGGGATCCTCACTATGCCAGACTCAGATCTATGCTCATTTTAGATCCACATTGGAGTAAAGGGTTCTGGAGGGAAGCAGGAAACTGGAGCTGAGGCATAACTAGTTGAGCCATTAAATGGCAGAGCAAGGTTAAGGAACGCAATCACAGGGGTGTTGCAGCACAGAAAGCAGCCATTTGTCCCATCATGCCTCAACCAACTCAAAATGAATATCATTACCTTGTTCCAATTTCCTGCTTTTTCTCTAAACCCTTTGTAAATTATTTTTATCCAAATAATCGTCCTATGCCCCATCCTGAAGCCTCATTTCAAGCTGCCTCCACCACATTTCCTAAAGCTTCCACTCACTGAATGGAAAACTTCTTCCTCACTTCACTCTTGCTTCTTTTACAGATCACTTTTAGATCTACACCCTCTAGAAAGGGGACGAAACGTTTGCAACAAAAACTCCCAGCTCGGCAAGCAGAACCACAACAACGAGCACCCCAGCTACAAATCTTCTCACAAACTTTGAACCCTCTCATTTTGTTTCCTTTATGTGTGGGACAGTTTCTCCCTATCCACTCTATCCAGCCCGCTCATGATTTTGAAATCCTCTCAGTCCTCTTCTCTCCAAGGAGAACAGTCCAGTTTCTTCCATCTATCTTCAACACTGAAGTTCCTCATCCTTGGAACCCATTCTTGTAAATCCCTTCTGCACTCTCTCCAATGTGTTCACGTGTTTCCTACTCCTGCTTTGATTGTGTTTGTTGCAACAAACCCCCGAAAAGAAATAACCAGGAGAATCATTGCTAGAATCTAAGATTAGGAATGGATCCTGCAGCATTTGGTTAGAGTAAGGAATTTGGTGGGTTTGTAGCAATCCTAATCACAGGTGTAGAAAGTGAGGGTTTTTTCAGTGAATATCAGTGTCATAGGCTATAAGTAGTAAGCTGGTGCAGTTTCTGAAAATTGTGATCCTCCAAAATATATTAGAATTTTTTTTTACTCAATGAATTATTGAAGATGAATTGAGGTGGAATGAAACATACTGAAACTAAGAAAGTAGGAACAGAGGGGATACTGCTGGGGAATGAAATTGTCTAGATTGCTCGAGAGAGAGCCATCATGGACTCAAGGTGCTGAATGGCCTACTGAGTGGTGATCATAGAATCCCTACAGTGTGGTAGCAGACCATTCAGCCCATCGAATCCGCACTGACCCTTCGAAGTACAGCCTGCCCAGACCCACTCCTACTACCCTATCCCTATAACCCTACATTTTTCATGGCCAACCCATCTAATCTGCACATCTCTGGAGTCTATGGGCAATTTAGCATATCCAATCCCCCTAACCTGCACATCCCTGGACACTATGGGCAATTTAGCATATCCAATCCACCTAACCTGCACATCCCTGGACACAATGGACAATTTAGCACAGCCAATCTGCCTAACCTGCACATCTATGGACTGTGGAAGGAAACCGGAGCATCTGGAGAACACCCACATAGATATTGGAAAAATGTGCAAACTCCACACACACCCAAGGGTGGAGTTAAACCTAGGTCCCTGGTGCTGTGAGAGAGCAGTGCTAACCACCGAGCCACCATACTGCCTCAATGACTGGTGACTCAGCAACTCTACAAGACGGAGTCCTGCCTTGTATCAGTCCTCGCTTATACAAACTTTCTCTCATATGGATCTATAATAAATCTTTAATACTTGGATGTTGCGAAATGTTTCATATATCAAAGGTACAGGATTATCTTTTCAGGCAAGTAAATTATCATTCCCTTCGCTGGTCGCAACATGTACTGAGGCTGTATCTTGGCACCTGGCCAAGAAACGCATTGTCTGTCTGACTTCGTCTCATTCTAGAGCCAAGCAAACAACGGTCGCCTTCCGAGGATGTTTGAAACTAAACTGGGAGGAGCAGAGACGCAGAAAAATGAACCAACAAAGCCAGACTAAACTCTGACCTCTGATATTTACAGACGGATAAGAATTTACCAACTTTACAAAATTTCTCCTCTCAAGTGAGTCTGTGAAATTCTCTATCCCACAGGCAATGGAGGCAGCATTATTGAACACTTAAAGCAGAGGCAGATAGATTCTTGGCTAATGGAGAGCTAAGGCTTATAGAGGGTAAACAGGAAAGTAATTTGAGGCCAAACTTGAGTCTGTTATGAACTTATGGAATGGCAGAGTAGGCTTGAAGGCCCTACCCCAGTCCTAGTTCAAATATTTGTGCAGTCAATCCTCTATGTCCATGAAATTACGTATCATGAATTCGCCTGTCAGCACCAAAAAATAAGTAACAACAAAAATCAACTTCCCCTGGCAAAAATCACAAATCTGTGATATTTTGAATCATTTTAACAAGCTCCGTACTCAAAATTTTCATCATTTTTGCAGGGGTCCTCAAGAACAGAACCCTTGTGGATACAGAGAAATGTCTGCATGTTCATATAATCTGCTTGAATTGACGTTGATACTTTAGAGAAAGAAAGACTCGTATTCATATAGTGTCTTTCACAACTGTATGACATCACAAAACACTGTGCTGCTGCAAAGTGCATTCTACTGTTCGATAGAAAGTGCAGCAGCAAATTTGCAAACTCCCACCAGCATCAATTTGATAATTGACAACATTTATTGTTTGTGATGTTGGCAGATCACAGCAGAAAACTCTCCTTTACATGTTTGGCTGGCACTCCCTTAGATACCTCCTTATTATTGCCTCAAACACTCCTTGTAGTAGTGAAGTCCACACTGTGACCATTCTCTCGCTGAAAAAGTGCCTCCTGAGTTCTTACTGAGTTTATCTGAGGCTGTCATACATCTGAGTCTTAGTTTTCAGCTCCCCCAGCAAGTAAAACCATTTACTCTACTGATATAGAATCGATACAGTCAATAGATAGCACAGACTTCCAGATGACCCCTGCAACTACAGTTGGCTCATCTTAGTAAATATAGCTCATCTTGGTCTCAGGTTTGATATCATTTGCTCTATAAAGGAGTTTGTTGCTGCCAAATTGCTGACTTAACTTCTGTTATACATGAAAGTGATGAGGTTTATATTACTATTGGTAATCATTAGCAATGCTCAGGCACTTTAAGATTTGTAAACTATCTTTTATTTTGAAAAACTGCACTGGTGAGGGAAGCACGTTGTGCCGTATGTATTTGGAAGGCTAACCAATGTTTAAAGAAGCAAATGGATTCCTATTGCAGGCAAGATAAACATATACTCAGTAAGGATCAGAGCAGCACAGAGTTCCATGTGTCAGGCTATGATGAAAAGTTCTTTCTGCAGGTATCCATTAACTGAATTCTATTTCGATAAATGTGAAAACTATTTTTTTGCTGTGAAGAATCGAATTCAATGAAACTGGGAAAGGTTATTTCTTACTTAAAACTTAAACACTAAAAATAAACACACATCCACTCAGCTCCCTGGAACTGCTCTGCAATTCAGTCATGGGTGGTCTGATATTGATCTCAAATCCATTTTCCTGTCTGACCCAGATGATCCCATGTGCATGAAGACTCTGTCCAACTTAACCTTGAATAAATTCAATGATTGCTCTCTGGGGAAGGATTCCACAGAGTCATGAACCACAGAGAACGAAAAGTCTCTTCATCTCAGTCTGAAGAGGGAGATCTCTTACTTTTAAACTGGATCCTCTAGTTCTATTCTCTCCCACAAGATGAAACATCCAATCAGCATCCATCACATCAAATCCCTTACGGATCTTATATGTACAATAAAATCACCTTTCAAACTTCTAAACACCAATGGATCCAGACCATACTTGTTCAGCCTTTCTTCACAATATTAGCCCCTGATTTCAGGAATGAGTCAAGGGAGCCATCTCCGAATTGATTCGAATGCAATTATACCATTCCTCAAATATAGAATCCAAAACTGTACAGAGTACTCCAGATATGGTCTCACTATGTTCTTGTAAAACTGCAGTAAAACATCCCAACTTTGATATTCCATTCCCTGTGCAATAAACCTCAATGTTCCATGTGTCTTCCTAATCATCTGTTGAACCTAGATTCGAGCCTTTATTGATTCACGTACTACCACTGAGTTCTGCAAATTCTCATGAGTTATGCAGCACACTATAAACATTAGGATATTTTAATATTGTTTCCTAAACATTTTCACTGCCAACCTATCATTATAAGCCAATTTTTTTAAAAAACTTGCATTTATATAGCATTTTTCATGATCATTGATTGTTTCAAATCTCTTGAAATGATGTTCTTGTACTACGATAGTGTAGGAACAGTAGAAGCTAATTTATGCACAGCAAGTTCCCACAAACAGCAATAAGATAATGATCAGATTATCTGTTTCGTTAGCTGTTGGTTGAATGTTGACCGCCCGGCCCACATTCCACTTCTGATCTATGTGATCAGATCAGCATGGACTGTGACTTCTGACTTAGCACTCTCCTGGGAAGAACGTCTCCCAGCTGCTCAGTCACATCCTTAACCCTAGCACCAGGGAGGTGACAGACTATGCTGGGGTCATGTCTACACCACAATCTGTCTATTTCCCTTAACAGTAAATCCCTATCCTGACTGTTGTTCTCCCTTCCCTCCTGTACGGCTAACCTTGCTGCATTCCTCTGAGGAACCATCACCCTCACCAGTATCGAGAATGAAAAACCTCAGCCGATTCCTGCACTAGTCCTCTTGGACTGTCTGATAGTCCCCTATTCCTTATCTACCTGCATGCTCTCAACACCATGGTGTAACCATCTCTCTGAATGTGCCAACCCATAGCTAGCCCACACCTTTGGACTGTGGGAGAAAACTAGAGCCCCTGGTGGAAACAGAGAGAATGTGCAAACTCCACACAGACAGACAGTCACCCAAGGCTGGAATCAGACCCAGGTTTTTTTTAATTTCAAAAATAAACTTTATTCATAAAATATTTTGATGATCTGCACAGTTGGTCCTGCCAAACATATGTAAACATTCCATTTCTTTGCATACAGAGATGAGAATGTATTATTTGTACCTACAGATCTGTACGTTTATCAATCATATATCCATATATTTAGCAGAGGCATCAGCGGAGCCCAAATGATTGCGTGGGCCCCCTGTTCTTCTTAGGCAGGCAGATGTTACACGGTGGTCTTTCCCCACCGCGCCTTGGTGGCAGCTGCCCCAAGCTTCAGCGTGTCCCTCAACACGTAGTCCTGGACCTTGGAATGTGCCAGTCTGCAACACTCAGTCAGGGTCAACTCCTTCAGCTGGAAGATCAACAGGTTTCGGACCGCCCAGAGAGTGTCCTTCACCGAGTTGATGACCCTCCAGGCACAGTTGATGTTCGTCTCGGTGTGCGTCCTGGGGAACAGACCATAGGACACGGAGACCCACGTCACGGCGCTGCTCGGGACGAACCTCGACAAACACCACTGCATTCCTCTCCAGACTTCTTCTGTGTAGGCACATTCCAGAAGAAAGTGTGTGACAGTCTCGTTCCCCCCCGCAGCCGCTTCGAGGGCAGCGTGCGGTGCGGCTGAGAGTCCGGATGTGCATAAAGGATCTCACAGGCAGAGCCCTTCTCACCACCAGCCAAGCCATGTCCTGGTGCTGCTGGAAAGTTCTGGCAATGAGGCATTCTGCCAAATGGCTTTGACAGTCTGCTCAGGGAACCGCTCGATAGGATCCACCCTCTCCTTTTCCCGAAGGGTCTCAAGGACACTATGTGCTGACCACTTCCTGATGGACTTGTGGTCAAAGGTGTTTTTCTTCATAAACTTCTCCACGAATGACAGGTGATACAGAATGGTCCAACTACTCGGAGCGTTCCGCAGCAGCGAGGCCAGGCCCATCCTTCATAACACCGGGGACAGGTAGAACCTCAGTACGTAGTGACACTTGGTGTTTGCGTACCGGGGATCCATGCACAGCTTGATGCAGCCACACACAAAGGTGGCCATCAGGATGAGGGTGGCATTGGGTGTATTTTTTCCCCGTGGCCCAGATCTTTATACATCGAGTCCCTTCGGACCCAGTCCATCTTTGACCTCCATATAAAATGGAAGATGGCCCGGGTGACTGCAGCAGCACAGATTCTGGGAATAGGCCAGACCAATGCCACGTATAATAGCAATGACAGTGCCTCACACCTGATGACCAGGTTTTTTTCCCGCGATGGAGAGCGACCGTAGCTTCCATCTGCCCAGTTTCTGCCTCACTTTGCTGATAAACTCCTCCTAAGATTTGGTACATGCCCCAGACCCCACCCCAAACCACAGACCCAAGTCCCTGATGCCATGAGGCAGCAGTGCTACCTGCTGTGTTACTATGCTGCTCCTAGGTTGATGGTCATGAGTTCAATTCCCATATCAGTCAACATTACTGGCTCCGCCCCAAAGATTTTGATTGGGGTAGTTAGATAGTTGGTTTTGACTGACATGATGGCCCAAATGACCTTTGTCTGTGCTGTAAACCTCCATGACTCAATGATTCTAAGAGGTTGAGGCATCATGAGGCATTGGTCATTGCTTTTGAAAACTGGTTAATATGAAATAAAGGCAGCAGAGTCCGTGTATCTTCGGCACTGTTATCACTGGACATGGAATGGGGTGACCTTAATAGAACTGACGTGCCCCCTTTGCGCATTTGGAATGACTGACATTTGGAGTCATAACTCAGTTTATTTACGCTAATGAAATTCAGAAAATCTACGATCTGACAGTTACACAATCAGTTTAAACCAGACGGTTAATTAACATAGCTGACCTTCGCCTCGACTTGATTATCCCACCTTGGAAGAAACTTCAAATGTAAAAGCAGTAAATTTAAGAAACCAATGGCGTGGAAGTTGTACTAGATCTTATACAAAACAATTGCCCCATAAAAATACCCTCCCTTGCTCACCAAACTTACAATTATCCACCCTGTTCCATTGCATTCCCACGCTCCATCAATCCTGTTTCCCAGATGTCTTGAATCTGTCAGTATTTTGGCAACCGTGATTGGTTTTAGGAAGAGCTGTTCCCTCTTGCTTCAAATACCCATAAAGTCACAGTTTAATCTGTGGTTAATGAACTCATAAGAATGTATTTTCAAACAGTCCAAATATTAAATCCTAAAAGCAGATGGGTTAGAGATAAATCCAGGGTTAAAATGCAAACATTGTGGAGTAAGAGCCAATCCCATCCTCCTCTGTCTTCATTGGAGGCAGGTCAAAGGGCGAGGTCTAATGCACGATGACTGGTATTTACATATTTACATAATAAGATGGTGCGTCTTCATTTCAATGGTCATTTTGTATTTAACAACATATGGCTGGGTTTGCTGGGGCTGGGGAAAATTCAACAGCTTGAAGGAGGTTGGAAGAGCTGAATTAATGAGATACGTGTCTCTGTGGCACTGCTTGTGGGCCAAAGGAGGAAAGATCCCTTCAGGCTAAACAAGATGCCACATAAACCCCACCACTTCATCACTTCCACTGAGTGATCTGCCTCTCCCTGCCACAGATCACATCGAACATTCTCCAATCACCACCCACTCCCCTGGACCAGCAACCAACACGCACATATACACACACACAACCACACAGACACACAGACACACACACACACACAATGGAAGCACTTCTACTTCGACAAGCAAGAACCATCCCCTCACCCTAACCCTAACCCCAGCCCTGTTACTCACCAATACACCAATCTCACCTTGGAGACTGTGTACCCTGTGTCTCTTGCTGGGGGGCCTGCAATTTCCCAATCAGGCTGCCTGGAGCAGGAACCCCTGAGTGGAGGAATAAACTAAAGCAGTTGCATTCTGCAGAAATAAAACCATTCTGCTGAGGGCTTCCCAACTTTACAGTAGGCTACCTGCTCATCTGAAAATGTGTTGCTGGTTAAAGCACAGCAGGTCAGGCAGCATCCAAGGAACAGGAAATTTCGGGCCGGAGCCCTTCATCAGGAATCCAGGGCTCCGGCCCGAAAGGTCGAATTTCCTGTTCCTTGGGTGCTGCCTGACCTGCTGTGCTTTAACCAGCAACACATTTTCAGCTCTGATCTCCAGCATCTGCAGAGCTCACTTTTTACTACCTGCTCATCTCCCAAACTCTTACAGAAAACTCCTCACCAGGCAAAACTCCACGACATAACTGGACCATGTTTTCCTTCATGTAACTATTGTTTCTAATAACTGACTACAAACCTTTAATTAAAATCACAGATAATGGTGCTCCCACCTTCTAATATTGCCCCAGAGTTCCACACATTCTGAAACTGGCTTGTAATTGTCCATAGCCTCACTTCTCATCTTTCCATCTAGTTTATGTGGCTGATAACAGGCTTGGGTCTAAGACCAATAGCTGTTCTAAGTACTGGAGCTCTTGTTTTGAGGCTTGTCATTAGAATATTTTGTGGGTTTTTTATTCTGCTCCCAGCGGCATGGATGCTATAATTATCCAGCTTTGTTTGCAGTATTCTGCACCGCAAACCTTCCATTTACCAGCAAATTGCTGGCCCGAACTCTGAAAGAAAGACACAACACTGAACTGAGAGCAGCATTAGAGCAAGACCTGGCTGTTTCAGATAATCCTTTCAGCCTAGGACATGCAGATACAGCTGGCAACATTCACGGAAGGGAACTTTATGATAAAAAAAGAGCCTTTGGATCTGTCTAACGAGCTCTTGTTGCCATGGTAATGATACACCTTACAAGATAGCTCTTATTTCATTGGAACACCTAAGGTAAGATCAGAGCTAAATGAGTTTGGAACAAAAAGGATTAGGAGCTGAGGCAAATCAGCAATTAACAGGGAGCCGACGCCAACTCCATTGCCTTACAACTCTGTTAGTTATACAAGGAAGGAATGAGAGGATTTTCACAATTTTGTGTCACTCAGAAAGAATATGCTGGCACATAGAAATAATTCTCAATTCCAATCAACTGCAGGCTTGGCTGGTGTTTCAGTGCTGCCGTGACGGCGTGCTATATCTTTGGAGCTGTCTCCTTTCAGGTGAGTTGTTAATCCAAAGCCTGGTCTGCTTTCTCAGGTGGGTGTAAAAGATCCTGTGGCACCACTTGATAAAGAGCAGTGGGCTCTCTGTTCATCCCAAAATCATCCAGCTATCAATGTCACTGTGCTTCATGTCAACAAAGCTAAGATTCTTAACCTTGTGTCCAAACGCCTTCGGGACTTGCCTCTCCCTATACTCCACCACTTCCTCTGACCATGCTACCATCTCTGATATCCATATTCCGCATTCTGGCTTCCAGATCCCTTCACCCTACCACTGTTCAGGCACTAAGCTGCGGTATTTCCATCCTTTACCCAGTTGCTTTGGTACTACTCCCTCCTCCTTTATGACCCTCCTTGAAAATGTGCATAGCACGATCCCACAAACAACAATGAGATGAGCAACAGCAACAATCTGCATTTATATAGAACCTTAAGCATAGTAAAACACCCCAAGATGAAATGCAAGAGTATTATCAAAGAAAGTTTGACCCTGAGCCTCATGATGAGCTATTAGGAAAGGCATCTTGCTCAAAGAGTTGGTTTTAACGGGTGCATTAAAGGAGGAGAGAGATGGGGAGACAAGGATGTTTAGAGGAGGGTGTTGGTTAGGGAACTAGATGATGGAGTAGTCAGCCGTCACTGGCAGAGTGATTAAAATCAAGAATGTGCAAGCAGACAAATTTGGAGTAGTTCAGAGTCGTTGGAAGTTTGTAGAGTGGGAGGAAATTACAGATGAGGACATATGGAGGGATTTGGAAACAAGAAGAGCTTAAAATGAAAGTATCTCCACAATAGGAAGTAATGTAAGTCAGCAAAAACAGGGGAGAGAGCATCATTAAACCAATGAGGATATTTTGATTAAATGTTACAAGATAACATAATACAATAAATGTAGCTAATAGAATTTCATAATAAACAATGATGTATCTCTCAATAATCTGTAGTAAAATATATAACGTTTTTATCCTTCACTATGAATGTCTTCACAGATCAATGATACAGATTTGTTAGAAACTCTTTATAACCTGAAGGCAGCAAGGCATGACTAAATGTGGCAGGTGATGGACTAGTGGTATTACTGCTGGCCTATTAATCTGGAGACCCAGATTCAAATCTTGCCATGTTGAAATTTGAATTCAATTTTAAAAACCTGGAATTACGAGTCTAATGATGACCATGAATCCATTGTCCATTGTTGGAAAAAAACCATCAGATTAATTAATGTCCTTTAGGGAAGGAAACTGCCATTCCTATCTGGTCTGGCCTACATGTGACTCCAGACCCACAGCAATGGGAATGACTCTCAATTGCCCTCTGGGCAATAAATGCTAACCTAGCCAGCAATGCCCTCATCCCATAAATGAATTTTTAAAAAGTGACTTAAAATTCATACAATATTCATTAAAAAAAACTTTTCTGGACCTATTTCCCAGCTATCTTTTAAGTTTGAGGTGCTGACGGAATTTTTTGTTGAAAATTCACTTGTGGACATCACTGGCTGGGCTGGCATTTATTACCCATCTCTACCTGGCCTTAAGCCTTATAAACCATTCAAGGTTCCACATTTATATTTGCCTAGTTCTCATTTGATTATTTGTAAAAGAATATACAAAAGCGGCCAAATCTGTACTTACTGCTGAGCGCATGATCCAGAATAAAACTGATCGTTAGGAAGCTGGATTGTTTATATTTGGCCTTTAGTTTTGGGTGAATTTCCTGATCTAATAGAACAAAAGCGATGAACTTTAGAATCCCTGGGCTGGGAAAGAAATAAAGAATTGCACGTAAATCGCACATCTCATTAGACACCACAGCTTCTGCCCAGTGTGCATTAATGAGTTGTTGTGATAAATAACAGGAGATGGGGGCATGGGCTGCAATCATCAGTAAAGCATTGAGATTGTTGGGAGGCTCCAAAGGACAATTTGCAACATTTTTGCAAACTGACAGACTTGTTGCTGCATGTTGCAGAGCTGTTGACGTTCCTGTGATTCAATATTTGTTTCCCATTCCCTCTCCACCAAAAACAAGGTGAGAGAATCCAATTAGCAGCATCAAATTCAACTTGCCATCCCACTGTTAAAGACCCATGAATTCTTTCCAACTTGTCCTGTACATTGAGTCGCCTCAGCTAATAGTTAACTTACTTCTTGGTGGAAAAGCTATGGATTTGAATCCTTTACCAGCTAATAATACAGGCTGGGACATCAGCACTGGGCATTATTTAAGTAGCAATGATAAGGCTGGTCACAAATTACCTTTTGTATACTACTTCCAGCCAATACCACTAAAACAGTTAGACTAACTGGCCCTTTATTGTGACATTACTGCACAGAACACCTGATCTATTTGCCTACTTAACAGCAGCCACAGCAGTTCACAAGTTACTTGAAGCATTTTGGCATAATTGGGTTCTACACTGACCAAACTACCCTGGAGTCTCAAAGTTCATAATTTTCCAACCAAGACGTAAATTAGCCATCAACTGAGGTGACTTAATGTACAGGACAATCTTATTTACGTAATGTATTCACATTCTGAGCTGTGAGAAAATGGGCTGGAGGCCATTCAAGTCACAGCAAGAAAAGGATTGTGCATCTGTCAGCTCCCAAGAGGGTGGGAACACAGACAAGTGCTGCTGTTGAGGATTTAGGTGAGGGGTCCAGTGAGGCAGCACACAGGGAACAGCTACGATCAAAGCAAAAGTGTGCGGATGCTGGAAATCTGAAATAAACAGGAAAAGTGCTGGAGAGACTCAGCAGCTCTGGAAGTTTCCCTGGAGAGAGAAACAGAAAGCGTTTCAGGTCCAGAATGTCTCTCCTTTGGATCTGAAAAGAGCTGGGAAACATAGATTTTCACACGCACACAGAGATGCTGGTTAAAATGGCTAGCTTGTCATCAGCCTCCCATCACACGGGCGGCACGGTGGCAAAGTGGGTGGCATGGTGGCACAGTGGTTAGCACTGTTGCCTCACAGCGCCAGAGTCCCGGATTCAATTCCCGCCTCAGGCGACTGACTGTGTGGAGTTTGCACACTCTCCCCGTGTCTGCGTGGGTTTCCTCCGGGTGCTCCGGTTTCCTCCCACACTCCAAAAAAATGTGCAGGGTAGGTGAATTGGCCACGCTAAATTGCCTGTAGTGTTAGGTGGAGGGGAATGGGTCTGGGTTGCGCTTCGGCGGATCGGTGTGGACTTGTTGGGCCGAAGGGCCTGTTTCCACACTGTAAGTAATCTAATTCTCACAGGCAAACAGCCTGAAGGAGTCCAGCTCTGGGTTGGCCAGGAGAATCGTGCAGAACCTGCCCAAGCTGCTGCTCCCTCCTACCTGTCACTGCCTGGGTAACGACTGCTCCCCTGCTCCCCTGCCCCTACATTGTACGTGTGGAAAGACAGTGTGGCACATCCAGGACCTCAACACAAGAGTCCTCCAGAAACACAGCAGCACATTTCCAGGCACTTTGCAAAAGAGAAATAAAAATTCAAAACGAGCTTACCTGCAGTTTGAGTTCCTAGCTTTTTCTGTGCCAAAAACAGTAAGTTGGATTATTGTAACCTGAATGGAGATAGATTGGGAAATGGGGAGGTGCAGTGAGACCTGGGTGTCCTCGTGCACCAGTCACTGAAAATAAGCCTGCAGGTGCAGCAGAGAGTGAGGAAGGCAAATATTGGTGTTCATTGTGACAGAATTTGAGTGCAGGAGCAGGGATGTCTTACTGCAGTTGTACAGGGCCTTGTTGAGACCACATCTGGGATACTGTGTGCAGTTTCAGTCTCTTTTTTAAAATTCATTCATGGGACAAGGGTGTCGCTGACTGGGCCAGCAGTTATCACCCATCCCTTAGTTACCCTCAGAAGGTGATGGTGAGCTGCCTTCTTTAACTATTGCAACTGTAGGTTGACCCACAATGCCCTGAGGGAAGGAATTCCAGGATTTTGACTCAGCGAGAGTGAAGGAACTGTGATATATTTCCAAGTCAAGATGGTGAGTGACATGGACGGGAACTTGCAGAGGGTGGTGTTCCCATGTATCTGCTGCCCTTGTCCCTCTAGATAGAAGTGATCATGGATTTTTTAGATTAGATTAGACTTACAGTGTGGAAACAGGCCCTTCGGCCCAACAAGTCCACACCGACCCGCCGAAGCGCAACCCACCCATACCCCTACATTTACCCCTTACCTAACACTATGGGCCATTTAGCATGGCCAATTCACCTGACCCGCACGTCTTTGGACAGTGGGAGGAAACCGGAGCACCCGGAGGAAACCCACGCAGACACGGGGAGAACGTGCAAACTCCACACAGTCAGTCACCTGATTTGGAGGGTGCTGTGTAAGGATCTGAGGAAAAATGTTCTGATAGGGACCAAAACATTGAGTGTTTACAAGAAGAAATTAGACTTGGTGCATTGGGCGAAGAGGAGTATGGAGGAAGTGGGAATAGGATAGAGTGGTGAGATCAGCTATGATTATATTGAATAACAAAGGCTCAAAGAGCCGTATGGCCTACTCCTGCTCCTTTTTTTTCTGTTTCTTTTTCAATAATTATCAATGCAGGGCCCACCTTGTCTCCTCATACCAGACCTTAGCTCAGCAAATACAAACCCAGGATCCACATGTCCAGAATTTTGAGCACTGGTATTCTATCAGCTGCTTGGGTTGTGGAGAAAGTGAGGACTGCAGATGCTGGAGATCAGAGCCAAAAGGTATGGTGCCGGAAAAGCACAGCCAGTCAGGCAGCATCCGAGGAGCAGGAGAGCATAAGCTCTTCATCAAGAATGAGGGCTGTGACTCAGGACAGAGTGGGTGTAAAACCTCACATTCACCCCTTTCCAGTCACAATGCCCCATACACCTTGTAGGAAGAGACTGGTGGCATATTGCCAGAGGGCGTTCATACGCAATCGAACACCCAACCCATAAAGTCAACAATACCAGGAAATTCAATCCGAAAAAGAAATGCCATTTAATATTTGAATTGAAGCAGGTGTTGAGTTCTGTCTACCTCCCACGGATTTTCACCAGATATGTGAAACTTCAACTAATTAACAGCTAGCAGTCGATTGTGGTGCTTTGGCCAAAATCAAGAGAAGTTGAATGAGTGAATTATCTTTCAACACCACTGTAAGTCACTCAGAAATGACAATTTAAGACCAACAAAAGCAGGAAATAGAAAATATCTATCACTTGGAATAGTTCCTATTTGTATTATTGTGCCATTCAAAATGCTGACAAGGTGTTAGAGAGGAATGTGTTAGCAGCTCATATCAGGAAAAAAAACTGGGCCATGAATAATTGAGGTCAAGCAACACATTGAATCTTGAACAACGGCCATCCTTACCTTCTCCCCATGGACACTTCCTGGCAATTTCCCTCACCCACCATCTGTATTTTTCATGCTGCCTGAGAGCTTCTAACCTCATATAACATCTAAATTAATTCAAATAAAGATTTGAACTTTGATGTTCAGATGGAAAGCCAGTAATGTTATGTCCCTCACATGTGTTCTAAAATGCTAAAGGAAGACTGCACTATAACAACTACAGGCAATTTGTGGTCCATTTAGTAATGTGAACAAAGTGTGGAAATTACAAGGGTTTTAAAATAAAACAATGTATGAACTCATCAGACAGAATGTTACTGGAGAACAGGACTCAATTGATTTGGTGTACCCAGTGCAGACACCATACAAATTTGGTTTGGATGCCACAAGGTCAGATCCAGGCCATGATGGAACAAAAATATCATAGAAATCTTGCAGTGTGGAAACAGGCCATTCAACCCAGGAAAGGCACCTTCTGAAGAGCCCCCACCCCCATCCTATCTCTGAAACTTTGCATGTATCATAGCTAACCCACCAAGCCTGCATATTCCTGGACACTATGGGTAATTTAGCATGCACATCTTTGGATTGTGGGGGGAAACTATAGTACCCAGAGGCAATCTACACAGACACAGGGAGAATGTGCAAACTCTACACAGACAGTTGCCTGAGGCTGCAATCAAACCTGAGTCCCTGGTGCTGTGAGGCAGCAGTGCTACCCACTGAGCCACTATGCCACCCCTGCAATGGTCATTTATACCTACAGCAGTAACACTAATAAGCATATGAGCCTAACCCTCCCAACAGCTAACTGAATGGATTGGTCTGTCAACTGGTTTGACACCCGACGTGACTTTACTCTCAGTTGAGGATAACAGAGCAACATTAGGTGGGATGAGAAACTGGCTTTGGATTCAATCTGATCTGTTCCCATCCTGTGAGTTGGTTTAAAATTACCTCACATTTCACCTTGCTTACCTTACAACACTGACTAAAATTGGGATGTCAGCACCACATTTTCCACTTGGGAACCCTGCAGCCTTCTGGACTCACGGTCAAGTTCGGGTAAAAAATGGGGTCTGCAGATGCTGGAGATCACAGTTGAAAATGTGTTGCTGGTTAAAGCACAGCAGGTCAGGCAGCATCCAAGGAGCAGGAAATTCGACGTTTCGGGCATAAGCCCTTCATCAGGAATGAGGAGAGGGTGCCAGGCAGGCTAAGATAAAAGGTAGGGAGGAGGGACTTGGGGGAGGGGCGATGGAGATGTGATAGGTGGAAGGAGGTCAAGGTGAGGGTGATAGGCCGGAGTGGGGTGGGGGCGGAGAGGTTAGGAAGAAGATTGCAGGTTAGGAGGGCGGTGCTGAGTTGAGGGAACCGACTGAGACAAGGTGGGGGGCGGGGAAATGAGGAAACTGGAGAAATCTGAGTTCATCCCTTGTGGTTGGAGGGTTCCCAGGCGGAAGATGAGGCGCTCTTCCTCCAATCGTCGTGTTGTTATGTTTTGCCGGTGGAGGAGTCCAAGGACCTGCATGTCCTCGGTGGAGTGGGAGGGAGAGTTAAAGTGTTGAGCATGGGGTGGTTGGGTTGGTTGGTCCGGGCGTCCCTGAGGTGTTCTCTGAAGCGTTCCGCATGTAAGCGGCCCGTCTCCCCAATATAGAGGAGGCCACATCGGGTGCAGCGGATGCAATAGATGATGTGTGTGGAGGTACAGGTGAACTTGTGGCGGATATGGAAGGATCCCTTGGGGCCTTGGAGGGAAGTGAGGGAGGAGGTGTGGGCGCAAGTTTTACATTTCCTGCGGTCGTAGGGGAAGGTGCCGGAGTGGAGGTTGGGTTGGTGGGGGGTGTGGACCTGATGAGGGAGTCACGAAGGGAGTGGTCTTTGCGGAACGCTGATAGGGGAGGGGAGGGAAATATATCCCTGGTGGTGGGGTCCGTTTGGAGGTGGCGGAAATGACGGTGGATGATATGTTGTATACGGAGGTTGGTGGGGTGGTAGGTGAGAACCAGTGGGGTTCTGTCTTGGTGGCGGTTGGAGGAGCGGGGCTCAAGGGCGGAGGAGCGGGAAGTGGAGGAGATGCGGTGGAGGGCATCATTGATTACGTTTGGGGGGAATCTGCGGTCCTTGAAGAGGTGGCGGTTGGAGGAAATCTGAACTCAGATTTCTCCAGTTTCCTCATTTCCCCTCCCCCCACCTTGTCTCAGTCGGTTCCCTCAACTCAGCACCACCCTCCTAACCTGCAATCTTCTTCCTAACCTCTCCGCCCCCACCCCACTCCGGCCTATCACCCTCACCTTGACCTCCTTCCACCTATCACATCTCCATCGCCCCTCCCCCAAGTCCCTCCTCCCTACCTTTTATCTTAGCCTGCCTGGCACCCTCTCCTCATTCCTGATGAAGGGCTTATGCCCGAAACGTCGAATTTCCTATTCCTTGGATGCTGCCTAACCTGCTGTGCTTTAACCAGCAACACATTTTCAACTCACGATCAAGTTCAACAGGTTTATGGCTTGAGCACTTTTCCCTGTGCTTTCCTGCACCCCCCCATACCAGGCCTTGTCATCGTGGGTTGCTACCATACACTACCCATTGTCAGACACTAATAGGCCCCATTAGCAGTTATTCATTCTCCCAGAATGACCATTAACCACTCCTTTATCTGTCCAACTGTTTTTCTCTTGATGTCTGATGTCAGTTCCAACACCTTCATAACTAAAACAAGTTTGCAATGCAGTGCCCACTGTGAACTATGAAGGCGCCAGTGTTGAGCTGCGGTGGACAAAGTCAAAGTCACACCACACCAGGTTATAGTCCAACAAGTTTATTTAAAATCGCAAGCTTTTGGAATGCTGCTCCTTTGTCAGGGGTGACTTCACCATGTGATTCAAATAAACGTGTTGGATTATAATCTGGCGTCGTGTGACTTCTGACTTTGTCCACTGTGAACTGAACACATTAGCCAACATCAATCCCTGGTCTTTGCTGAGTTAGGTGATTTTAGGCCAGGAGCAGTAGAAATGGTACAAAATAGCTTTCATGGACCGACATAGGAGGGGAAAGATTAGCCAGTGACTGATATCCAGTTATTCTTAGTGGAAAGTGTGATTTGTGGATGATATGTGAAGATAGGATTAAATTGAACTCTGTAGGCCTTCCCCTGACAGTTAATTAAACTGCTGTCACTCATTGTCTGGGCTGACATACAAAAAATGGTCACTTCAGCAAGCACAGGGCAGTGGATGCCTGTTAGACCAAGCCTTCGCAATAGGGCAACATCTTTAGGACAGAGGAGAGGAAATTAGGGTAAACAGGGAAAAAAAGATTCTCAACAAACAGCATTATCAACAATTCCTTGAAATCGACTTCTGATCTCTTCCCATTAATGTTTAATGCAGTTAATTTATAAAAATTTCACACAAAACCTTGGCTCTCGAAGACCAAGTTATAACAAGGATTGAGAGTAGTATCAACACAGACAAATGGTGGCAACACATATTCTAAGACAGAAACACATTAAGTTGTAGCAATGGCTTAGTTATCTTAGACAGTTTAACAACTGTTTATCCTAAAAATAAGATGCATTAACTGCCTTGAAACATTCCCATTCCAGGCAATATTCGTTAGTCTCGATGAAGCTAAAATGGAGCCAATTTTTGAAGGGTTTCGCTCCTCCCTTCCAATAATGTTCCTTTCAGAAGACGTTCACACAGAATCATACAGAGGCCAGTCTGCACATTTGTTCCATCCTGGTTCTTTGAAAGTTATGTCTAATGGCTCCCTTTCTGTATGCATTTCTTCCTCTTTCCTCTTTCAGCATACCCAAATCCCATGTGTAATTTATCATAAAGTATGTTTCAACTATCATTTCAGAAATTGCATTCTGGTTTGTAATAGCTCACTACATTGAAAACAATTCTCTGTCTTCCCGACTCAGGCGACTGATTGTGTGGAGTTTGCACATTCTCCCCGTGTCTGCGTGGGTTTTCTTCGGGTGCTCCGGTTTCCTCCCACAGTCCAAAGATGTGCGGGTCAGGTGAATTGGCCATGCTAAATTGCCCGTAGTGTTAGGTAAGGGGTAAATGTAGGGGTATGGGTGAGTTGCTCTTCGGCAGGTCGGTGTGGACTTGTTGGGCCGAAGGGCCTGTTTCCACACTGTAAGTAATCTAATCTAAGTAATCTAATCTAATGAATTTCTCCCTCTGTATTTTATCCCCCATTTTCTTACATTGGCATCTTCTAGACACTGACACTCCTCCTGATGGCATTGGTTTTCCCTGCGTTTTAAGTCCTGCATGTAGATATGTCATTCCATGAACACCAATCTCTTCCAGAACTTCACCCAATTTGTGCTGTATTTTACATAAAACTGCCATCTGAGTTTCAGCATGTGATCCAACTCTCAGAGCAATTACAGCCAAACTTGGCACTGATGTTACCTCAAATACACATGCAAACACAAACACAAACAAGTAAGAACAAAAACACACACATATACACAAACACGCACATACACACAAACACGCACATACACACAAACACGCACATACACACAAACACACACATATACACAAACACGCACATACACACAAACACACACATACACACAAACACACACATACACACAAACACGCACATACACACAAACACGCACATACACACAAACATGCACATACACACAAACAGTCACAATTAAACACAGGCACAAATACACATAGGTACACAAGCAAGCACTTTTCAGTAATTTTTAGATAAGGTGCACGATGCCTGGCTGACTTTTCCTTTCCTTAATGCTAGGCACTGAGTCCATGAACTTATAAATTAGGAACAGGAATAGGCCCTTTGGCCCCTCTAGCCTGCTCCATGGGTAGGCAAGATCATGACCCATCTGATTCCTACCCACCCTTGAGAACCTCTCACCCTCTGGCAAAACACAAATCTATCTACTTCTGCCAAATAAAGTTCAAATATTCTGCTTCCACAGCCCTTTGGGTAAAAGACTTCCAAAGTCTCACGACCACCTGTGACAAAACATTTCTCTTGTCTTAAATGGATGACCTCATGACTCCCTGGGTGCGGGGGACAGTGTTGGGGGCGGGGTGAGGTGTTGCATGGGGTTGAGTGTGGGGGCCGGTATTGGGGACGGGGGGAGGTGTTGCATGTGGTTGGGTGCGGGGGGGGGCGATGTTGGGGCGGAGGGTAGGTGTTGTATGGGGTTGGGTGTGGGGGGCAGTGTTGAGGGTGCGGGGAAGTGTTTGGGCGGGGTGGTGTTGTATGGGGTTGGGTGCGGGTGGCGGTGTTGGGGTGGGGGGGAGGTGTTGGAGGTGGGGGAGGTGTTGGGGCGGGGGAGGTGTTGCATGGGGTTTGGTGCGGGTGGCGGTGTTGGGGGTGGGGGGAGGTGTTGGGTTGGGGCGGGGTGAGGTGTTGGGGCGGGGCGGGGGAGGTGTTGCATGGAGTTGGGTGCAGGTGCTGGTCTTGGGGGTGGGGGAGGTGTTGGGGTGGGGCGGGCGAGGTGTTGCATGGAGTTGGGTGCAGGTAGCAGTGTTGGGGGTGGGGGAGGTGTTGGGGTGGGGCGGGCGAGGTGTTGCATGGAGTTGGGTGCAGGTGGCGGTGTTGGGGGTGGGGGAGGTGTTGGGGCGGGGCGGGGGAGGTGTTGCATGGGGTTGGGTGCGGGTGGCGGTGTTGGGGGTGGGGGAGGTGTTGGGTTGGGGCGGGGTGAGGTGTTGCATGGGGTTGGGAGCAGGAATCGATGTTGGGGTGGGGGGGAGGTGTTGGTGGCGGGAGAGTGAGGGGAGGTGTTGTACAGAGTTGTGGGCAGGGGTTGGAGTTGGGGGCGTTGCACAGTGTTTGGGGCGGGGGTAGGGAGTGATGTCGGACGGCATTGGGGGCAGGGTTGGAGTTGGGGACTTGCGCGCTGTGTGTTGCTGCAGTCATCTGAATGGGGAGCAGACTTTAAAAACTCCAAGCCTGAAAGAAAAGGCATTTAATCGATTTTCCAAATAATCAATTATCCGAACAAAATAGTGCCCGCCCATCACGTTCGGATAATCGAGGTTCCTCTGTATATCTGTCAGCCAGGCCTCCCTTATTGGACCAGGTTAACAGCCTCAATCAGGGAACTCATATTCTATGAGGTACACCGAGCTGACCTCGTCCCAATCAGTATAACCATCAGATGGACAATCCTTCACTTTCCTTACAGCCTCCAAACTTTAACTGTTCGTCATACATTTTATTGTATTTCTTTTATTAACTTTTATTCATAATAATCACAATACTTGTCAGTGCAGCTAACCAGCATTTCCTCATTAATCTGACCATCTCCCCTCCTCTTCATAATCCCTGTGAAACCCAGCATTCATTTGGAGGACATCAACTCTGGATGGATATATTTCTGGGAGTATTATCACATGACCTTCCACCTTCAAACATCCCACCCAATTAAAAGCTTTAATTTCCCTTATTTCCAATAAATCAACAACCAGTAAACTAATGTTAAACAAAAACAAAAAGATTCACAGTTGGTTTAATGCTCCTGTTATTTATCACCTGGGTTTTTTCTGACCGCTGTGTCCAGGAGATTAAACTTCAATTCCTGGAGAGTTGAGGATCCCTATCTGACCTAGCTCCATTTGCCAATTACCCCTCTAAATCTCTCCTATCCATACACCCATCCAGTGTCTTTTAAATGTTGCAATTGTACCAGCTTTCACCATCTCCTCTGGCAGCCCATTCCATACATGCACCACCCTTTGTGTGAAAAAGTTATGCTTTAGTTCCTTTGTAAATCTTTCCCCCGTCCCCTTAAACCTACACCCTCTAGTTTTGGACCCCCTCACCATGGGAAAGACACAGAGGAACCTCGATTATCTGAATATCAGATTATCCGGTAAGATCATAATGCCCTGATGCTCAGCTAACCGATGTTATCTAGCATTTGATTATCCGGAATTTGATTAACCAAATGAAATACTCCCCGCCCGTGTCCTTTGGATAATCGAGGTTCCTCTGTAATGGCTATTCACCTGATCCATATCCCTCATGATTTTATAAACCTCTATAAGGTCACCCCTCCGCCCCTGACACTCCAGGAAAAAAAACCCAGGTTATTTAGCCTCTCCCTATAGCTCAAACCTCCCAGTACCAACAACATCCTTTTCAGCAACCTTTCAAGATTAACAATTCTCTTATAGAAAGGTGACCAGAATTATACAGAGTATTGCAAAGGTGGCCTCACCAATGTCTGTACAACTGCAACATGACCTCCCAACTCTTATACTCAATGTTCTGACCAAAGAAGGCAACTGTGGCAAGCGCCTTTTTCATCACTCTGTCTACCTACGACTCTACTTTCAAGGAACTGTGCACCTGCACCTCTAGGTCTCTGTGTTCAGCAACACTCCCCAGGGCCTTACTATTAAATGCATAAGTCCTGCCCTGGTTTGCCATACCAAATTACAACACCTCACATTTATCTAAATTAAACTCTATCTGCCACTCCTCAACCCATTGGCCCATCTGATCAAGGTCCCATTGTACTCTGAGATATTCTTCTTCACCGTCCCCTACACCACCTGTTTTGGTGTCATCTGCAAACTTTACGAACCATATCTCTTGTATTCACACCCTCATCGGCAGGAAGAAATAGGACTTTAGTCTTATTCAAGTGATGAAAGACTGCAGAAAGCTGCAGCACAAAATGATTTGGGGATTATTGTGCATATATCACAAAAATGTAATATCCAAGTTCAGTGGGTAACAGGGAAGAAAATGGACTATTGGTCTTTATTTCAAAGGGAAAGGAATTTAAAAACAGGGAGGTCTTCTAAAACTATGCAGGAACTAGTCAAACCACACTTGGGCGTTGTGAACAGTTTGGGTCCATTTATCTAAGGAAAGAGATATTGTCTTTAGAGGTGGTCCAGGGAAAGTTCATGAGGTTGATTCCAGGTATGTAGGGATCTTCTTAGGAAAAGACATTGAGTAGTTTGGGCTTGCACTGTTTGGAGTATAAAGAGTGACTTGATTGAAAATTCTTAGGGAGCGATACAGGGCAAATGTAGAAAGTTAATTTCCCCTTGTGGAAGAATCTAGGAACAGAGGGCATAATCACAAAGTAAGGGGTCATCCATTTAAGACAGAGGTAAGAAGATTCCTTGATCACTCAGAGGGCAGTGAATCTGTGGAGTTTTTGTTACAGAGGGCTGCTGAGGCTGGGTCCTTATGTCTATTCAAGGCTGAGATAGAGAGGTTTTTAATAAGTGAATGAAATAAAGGTTATAGTGAGAAGGCAGGAAAGTGGAATTGAGAATGATCATTTCAATCATAATGTAATTGAATGACAGAAGAAACTCGAAGGGTCAAGTGCCCAATTGTCAAGGTCTTATGTTTTATGTTATGTAGTACATCAGCTGATCCTAAACTGTAAAGTAACACTTCCTGAGCAGTTCCAAACATGATCAATTCTTTGGGAGGAAATTCAATTTGTGGTTCCAACTTCTGTGTCAGCTGATAATGGATGCCAATGTGTGTGTTGGTCACAGCTCCCAAGATCAATGAGTGAATGTCTAGATTCCAAGCCTGAATCTATGCCTTTGTCCATGTACACCAAAGAAAATGAGCCAGAGAGGTTGTTCAGCTAGATGAAAACATACACAAGAAATTGTACTCAAATAATTGCCTTTGTGATGTGTGACATATATATATTTATATGTAGTAAAATCACTGCTTTAAGGGTTTAGATTTTAAACTAGTGGCATATGGGCGTTGGTTTATTTTGTGAAGTTTTAAAATTTATTTAGTGAGCCTTTCCGGAACCATGTCAGACAGTATGTGTCAGTCACCAAGTCACTGAAAGAACCCCTCGAGTGTTAATGGAAGTTGTTTACATTATGGAGATTTACGACAGGACAGACAAACACTCAGCCATTAGCTTCAGCAGAATCTAGAATGAGCAATTTTATTTTTCAAATTTAGTTCTAAACTTTTGGGTTCAATTTGAACGAGGCAAGACTGGGGACAGAAGCAAAATACAGCCTCTCCTAGAAAAGGAGATTGGTCAGAGCAGATTTTTAAAAGTGTGTCATCCCTGGGACGTGAGTGTCACGGGCTAGGTCAGCATATATTACCCGTTCCTAATTGCCCCAAGGCCAGTTAAGAATTAAGCTGAAAATGTGTTGCTGGTTACAGTTAAGAATTAACCACAGCACTGTGAACCTGTTCTCACATGTAGGCCAGACCAGGTGAGGACAGCAGATTTCCTTCCCTAATGGACATTAGTGAACCAGATGTGTTTTTATGATAATTGACTTTATGATCAGAATTAGATCAGTGTTTTATCCCAGACTTTTACTGAGTTCAAATTTCACTACCTGCCATATTCAAAATGCTTGTGCCCAGAACATTCACCTGGAGTTTTGCATTACTAGCCCAATGATAGGACCATTATGCCACCACCTCCTGTCTTTAAACAAGCAAGTTACCTCAGTGAAGAGTGTAGTTGGTGAAACTCCAGACCATGAGTGTTTGGTTCAAATTCTGCATATTAATAAAAGACTGAGAAAATCTAATGTAATGGAACTTCTAGTAGCAAGTGACAATGGTTAGGGAAAGCACTCAATCAATCAATTGGACCACCACTGGAATAAAGGATATCTTATGGGAAAGGGGTGCTCATGGGAGGAAGATTCCTCAACCAAATGTAAACTACAGGCTTTATTCCATGTAAGCACAACAAATACTTCCTCGTTTAATCTTAATTTCCCTTCATGAATAAAGAATCCTGACTTCATGATCTTTGGGACCCCTGTGTGTCTAAATCTCATGTCACACTGAACTCTTGGGTGTCTGAGTATTCCAGGGAAAGTGCTGACAAATCCACAGGACAGGAACTGAGAAGAAACATTTAAAAACATTTTGGATAGGTACATGGATGAGAAAGGTTCAGAAGAACATGGTCCAAATGGGATATGTGGGCAATTGGAACTAGCCGAGTGGATCAATGAGTGAATGCCTAGATTCCAAGCCTGAATTTATGCTTTTGTCCATGTACACCAAAGAAAATGAGCCAGAGAGGTTGTTCAGCTAGATGAAAACATACACAAGAAATTGTACTCAAATAATTGCCTTTGTGATGTGTGACATATATATATATTTATATGTAGTAAAATCACTGCTTTAAGGGTTTAGATTTTAAACTAGTGGCATATGGGTGTTGGTTTATTTTGTGAAGTTTTAAAATTTATTTAGTGAGCCTTCCCAGAACCATGTCAGACAGTATGTGTCAGTCACCAAGTCACTGAAAGAACCCCTCGAGTGTTAATGGAAGTTGCTTACATTATGGAGATTTACGACAGGAAAGACAAACACTCATCCATTAGCTTCAGCAGAATCTAGAATGAGCAATTTTATTTTTCAAATTTAGATCTAAACTTTCGGGTTCAATTTGAACGAGGCAAGACTGGGGACAGAAGCAAAATACAGCCTCTCCTAGAAAAGGAGATTGGTCAGAGCAGTTTTTAAAAAATGTTTCATCCCTGGGATGTGAGTGTCACTGGCTAGGTCAGCATATATTACCCGTTCCTAATTGCCCCAAGGCCAGTTAAGAATTAAGCTGAAAATGTGTTGCTGGTTACAGTTAAGAATTAACCACAGCACTGTGAACCTGTTCTCACATGTAGGCCAGACCAGGTGAGGACAGCAGATTTCCTTCCCTAATGGACATTAGTGAACCAGATGTGTTTTTATGATAATTGACTTTATGATCAGAATTAGATCAGTGTTTTATCCCAGACTTTTACAGAGTTCATATTTCACTACCTGCCATATTCAAAATGCTTGTGCCCAGAACATTCACCTGGAGTTTTGCATTACTAGACCAATGATAGGACCATTATGCCACCACCTCCTTTCTTTAAACAAGCAAGTTACCTCAGTGAAGAGTGCAGTTGGTGAAACTCCAGACCATGAGTGTTTGGTTCAAATTCTGCATATTAATAAAAGACTGAGAAAATCTAATGTAATGGAACTTCTAGTAGCAAGTGACAATGGTTAGGGAAGGCACTCAATCAATCAATTGGACCATCACTGGAATAAAGGATATCTTATGGGAAAGGGGCGCTCATGGGAGGAAGATTCCTCAACCAAATGTAAACTACAGGCTTTATCCCATGTAAGCACAACAAATACTTCCTCGTTTAATCTTAATTTCCCTTCATGAATAAAGAATCCTGACTTCATGATCTTTGGGACCCCTGTGTGTCTAAATCTCATGTCACACTGAACTCTTGGGTGTCTGAGTATTCCAGGGAAAGTGCTGACAAATCCACAGGACAGGAACTGAGAAGAAACATTTAAAAACATTTTGGATAGGTACATGGATGAGAAAGGTTCAGAAGAATATGGTCCAAATGGGATATGTGGGCAATTGGAACTAGCTGAGTGGATATCATGGTAAAAAATGAGGTCTGCAGATGCTGGAGATCACAGCTGCAAATGTGTTGCTGGTCAAAGCACAGCAGGCCAGGCAGCATCTCAGGAATAGAGAATTCGACGTTTCGAGCATAAGCCCTTCATCAGGAATAAGCTTATTCCTGATGAAGGGCTTATGCTCGAAACGTCGAATTCTCTATTCCTGAGATGCTGCCTGGCCTGCTGTGCTTTGACCAGCAACACATTTGCAGAGTGGATATCATGATCAACATGGACCAGTTTGGGCTGAAGGGCCTGTTTCCATGTTGATTTACTCTATGACTATGACTCTAAGACAAATCTTCAGACTGGACAGAGAAAGAAAATTTCTCTAGATTTTGATTAACTGTAAAGTGATAATGTTGGGGACTAAATGAGACTTTGCCCTCCTTATAATATGATCTTTTTGAACTGTATTATTTGTGGATATCTTGGTTTGGTTTATTTTATTATTAGTTCTTTTGTGTACTAAACTTCTGTTTCATTTTTAAAACAGCCACGTGCACTTATGTTTCAGTCAAAGACTACGTTAAATTAAGAGACATCAAAATATAATCCATTAAGCCTTTATTCGTCATGGCATCGATTATAAGAACAGAGAGGTTCTGCTGGAGCTGTAAAAACTTTGGTTAGGCCTCAGCTATAATATTGTGTGCAGTTCTGGTCACCTAACTATAGGAAAGAAGGGATTGCACTTGGAGTGGGTGGAAAAAAGATTCACCAGGATGTTGGCTGGGATGGAACACTTTAGCCATGAATAGAGGCTGAATAAGTTTGGTTTGTTTCTTGGGAGCATAGAAGATTGAGGGGGTTGGGGGGTGGGCGGGATGGGGAGGGTTGGGAAGCTTGTATGAATTCAGTAAAAATCTGGGATAGGGATGTACAATTTTAGGAGGAGCATGAATAGGGCGAATGAACGGTTCTAACCTGAAACGTTGACTCCCCTTCTCCCCTGATGCTGCTTGACCTGCTATGCTTTTTCCAGCTCTACACTTTATCCACTCTGACTCTCCAGCAGCTGGAGTTCTCTTTATCTTCATAGACAGGGCAAGTAGAAAGCAACAGTTCCCCTTAGTCAACGGTTAATAACAAGACAACGTAATTTTAACGTGAAGAGCAGGAGGTTTAGAGTGGATTTGAGGAAAATCTTTTTCACCCAGTGGGTGTGGAGGTCTGGAATGCACAGCCTTGGAGGGGAATTGAGGCAGGAAGCCTCACAATCTTTAAAAGGTACTTGGGTGAGCGCTTGAGGTGTCATAGCATTCAAGGCTATGGGCCTATTGAGGGAAAGTGGGACTAATATAGACCGTAGCATTTATTTGTGTCAGTACAGACATGGTTGGCTGAAGGTCCACTTCTGTACTGTCTATGATTCCATAGTTCTATGACTTGGTTCATCCCTGGCTTGTCCAGTACTAACACCTTTTTTTACTGTTGTCCTGACAGGCTTCAGAATGAATAGCAACTAACAGTGAGATATAATTTCCTCTGTTTCGGTATGAAGGGAAATGAGATGTAAAATCAAGAAACATTTTTTCACGCAAGCAATAGTAAAAATCTGGAACTCTCTCCCATAAGTTACTGGAATAATTTGTGCTTTCTGGATCGATACATTTTAAAAGAATTTAGATCAATGTAAGGATATGGAGCTAAGATGAAGCTCAGCTGTGGATCTAATTGAATGATAGATCAGGCTCACGGGGTTGAATTGCCCCCTCCTGTTCCTATTACCGTATAAACAAAGATGAGTAAATCTTTTCTGCTACTGCTTCCCACACCACAACAAAATGTCAAGCTGCCTTGATGTTGTTCTCTAGCTACCGGCTCCCACAACACCCAGCTGAAAAAAAGCCTGTATTTTACTTTCAATCAGAGGCTAAAAAACAGACTATAGAATCCCTACAGCGTGGAAACAGGCCTTTCTGCCCAACATGTCCACACCGACCCTCCGTAGAGTAACCCACCCAAACCCATTCCCCTACATTTAACCCCCAACTAATGTACCCAAACTACATATTCCTGAACACTGTGGACAATTTAGAATGGCCAATTCACCTAACCTGCACATCTTTGGATTGTGGGGGGAACCCCACACAGAGAGTCACCCAATGCTGGAATTGAACCCAGGTTCCTGGTACTGTGAGGCAGCAGTGCTGACCACTGAGCCACCATGCCACCCAATATTTATTTGCATTTTATTTTTTGGTGGGATGTCAGCATCCTTGGCAAGGTCAGGATTTGCTGCAAATTGCCCTTAAACTGATTGGCTTGCTGGGCAATTTCAGGGGCAGTTAATAGTCAACCACAGCAGTATAGGTCAGACTAGTTAAGAAAGGTACAAAGTTAAAAATCAGGCAACACTATTATAGTCCAACAGGTTTATTTGGAAGCACTAGCTTTTGGAGCACTGCTAACCCTAGGGTTAGGGTTAGGGTTAGGGTTAGGTGGTTGACAATATCATGGTATTGTGTGATTTTTAACTTTGTTCACCCCAGTCCAACTCCAGGACCTCCAAATCATTTTTTTCCCTAAATGACCAATCAATGATAGTTTCCTGTTGTGGTAGGATTTGAACTCACACCCCTAGCGGGCATTAACCCAAGCTTTTGGATCACTGGTCCCATGATTTTGCCACTATGCCATTCACTCCCTCTTCACAGTTATCCATATTCTGGGATGAGAAACTCTTTGCTCCAATGGCTGCACTGACGATGCCTCAACTCTTCCATGGTCAGAGTGACCACGTTGTTGTAGGCACTGACCAAAAGGCTGCCATCAGTTGGCATGGGCACAGAAAGTAAAGGACGCAGAGTTTACAAGAAAGCTGCCACTAGGTCGAAAGTTGACTACGGGAGAGTGGCACATGCAGCTCAATCTCCCAAAATCTGGTTATAATTGCAATGTAAAAGCATTTCTATTGTGTTATGACTCGCAGCAAATGTGCGTTATACCTTTAAGGGACATGCTTATAATGGCATGTGATCTAATGGCATAACAGCCTCAGGCTCCATCTTACTGAGCCCTGTCCTCTTGAAGCATAATGCTGAGGGGAGCATCTGACAGTACATATGTGCTGCATAGATTGAGTACAGCCATTCAAGTGCCTTGCTTGTAGGGTAAATATGTAGATATGATGCGCTGTAATAAAATTAATTGAAATCTTCAGGACTACATATGACATATTTCATATTTATGTTATAGGAGCTAACATAAGCATCACAGCATGTATAAGCTGCAGACCATCAACAATCATGCTGTTCCATCATCCCTGGTGGCAACACAGTAGTAAGCATCAGCAACAGCTTATAAAAGAGTCCTCACCGAAGATTATTCAACACCGGATTGTAAAATATTCAAACAAACAATTACAACAAACAATCTGTGAGTACAGATTGCCAACACAAAAAGAAAGATTTACCATTCTACTGAAAGGTCAAGACCTAGAAGCCTTCTATCTTGTTTACAAAACTTAAAATGTAATTTCAGCCCTCTCCCTGATATAGAAATTAAGCTACAGCAATTAAAAGGCTTCTTGCAGATTTAGCAGCGAAGTCCTCAGCCAAAAGCTTCTTACTGGTTTCAAAACCATATTACGGCATGTGACCTAAAGGTATACAGCTTTCAGTCTCAATCTTACTGAGCTCAGTCCTCTTGTAGCATGAGGGAGATATTCAACAGTACCTCAACATTGCTTAGCTTAAGTCCAGAATGCAATTACATGCATATATGGAATTATAAAGAGCCATAATTAAAATGGATTTAATTCTTCATTAGTGCATAGCCTATGTGTTTATGTTACCGGAGCTAACATATTTACTGTATGATTTGAAATCTTCCAAATTGTGTTTTATATATAAATAACTCAATTTATTCTGTTTTATTTTAGTTCATTTTGCATAACAGCCTTTTGTTGTTATTCTTAAAACCAATTCTGTAGCATTGCAAAATTGTAGTTGAATGGAAGGTCACCTTACTAAATAAAACAAAACAAAATATGATTTTTCAAGCTAGCTTTCAGTGTTGGATCTGACTTATCTAGTAATTACATTAACTTCATGACAATAAAGCTAATTCAATTCAATCATAACACTCAATATTCATACAAATTGCCCACTTAGGTGTGGTAATGTATTATTAGAAGCGAAGTTTGGATCCGATACTAACCGGAGGGTACTCTGCCCGGTTATACAGACGTAAACAGTTTGAAACACTATTTAAAGAGTAACTTTGTTTTCCCAGTAGTCTGACCAACATACTTCCCTTCATCAACACCAATAAAAGTGAATTTTTGTTTTCATTTTTCACTTTTCGTTACTCTCTATTTTATTGATACTGTCACATCCATATTTCTTTGATAAACATATTTTATTTATCCTATTCTGCAGAAGATGTTTCCTCTCTGCATTTTTACTGTGTTGAAATTCAGATGGACCACTTCTTTCACTAATTCTTTCCTGGAACAACATTCTTGTGGAGACCCCTTCACTTTTGCCTTCCTCAAACAGCTCTCAGTTCGTATTATGTGCCAGCACATCATGATCTACCTCATTTTCACGTCAACCCAAACCTTAATGGAAGCTCCACCACAGAGGTTGATGTCATCTCATGACCAGTCAGAGAAAAAGATTCAACCCATGGTTACTAATTTACATTTCTCAAATTCACTAATTCCGTCAATCACTATCATCTGCTGTCCCTTAATTCAATTATAATGTCAGATTTAAGGTCTTCGTGCGACTGAACGGGCCAAATCTTGACCTGCAGATCTTGAGGCTCAAGCCTCAAGATGGCCCACAAGATATTAGGACCTGGGGGACAGCATTTGCTTCCTTTCCTCCTCTGCTGCTACTCTGCCTCATTGTTAGGACGGAGTGACTCAAAGTGTGATGCAGCCAGGTGGACAAGTCCTTGCTGTAAGCTATTCCAAGTTATGAATGTCAATGTTGCTGCACTTCAAGGAGAGCTCAAGTGTTTTTGTCACGATTTCTTTGTCCTTCCCTGGAACATTGACCATTCAAGAGTTGAGAAACAGGATCTGGCAGCAGAGATATTCTTCAGACATTGGATACCGAGTCCAGTCCATTCCAGTTTTGCTGGAATTTTGCCATGATGCTCCTGGGACTAAGTTCCAGGTTGACATGAAGATTTGTTTGATAATCTTCCAACTTTCTCCAGAGGATATGGTGGAAGCATTGCAGATGGAATTTCTCGAGCACGTCATTTGATTTTATTTATTGTTGTCACATGTACCTAAGTGAAAAGTTTTGTTTTGTGTGGAATACAGGCAGATCACAACATACAAAGATCACAGGGTGAGGAACAAAGTGAGGAATACAGTATTTGAGTGTGTCACTGATCCATAGCCCAGATCTCAACGCAGGATGGGAGGGTGTAGATGACAATTTGTTCAGTGCTAAACGACCTTTGTTGACCTGTCTTTGTTGCCAAATAATTAATGCCATAGTGTGTAAAAATCTGAGCTGGCCCAGTTTATTGCATGTTAGATTTCTTTGTCAATGATGACCTTTTGAGGGAGGTGTCAAAGGAGGGTTGGAAATTGCTCAACATATTCCAGAATCGCTTCTTGATGAGATTTGGGTCAGAAGTCACAAAACACCAAGTTATAGTCCAACAGGTTTATTTGAAATCACAAGCTTTCAAGCACTACCCCTTTGTTAGGTGAAGTCTCTAAGCTCCGGCAATTATGCACTTCACCTGACGAAGGGACAGTGCTCCGAAAGCTTGTGATTTCAAATAAGCCGGTTGGACTCTAACCTGGTGTCATGTGACTTCTAACATTGTCCACCCCAGTCCAGCACATATAGGTGATGGAATATTTAGCTGCTTGTGTTTTGAGTCAGTGAGGATCAGTAAGTGACCATTGATTTACAGATGGTGCTTTAGGCACTAGATTTAGGATAAAATTGGAACAAAAACTTGACACCTGTAACTTGAGGGTGAATTGTTGCAACTGAAATAGGCTCTTCCAGACCCAACGCTTTCAGCTCCTATTGACTTTGTAATTTGATATCTGAGTTTACTTTTGGTAACATTCAAGGACTGGATGAGTTTCTTCTTTATAGACACAAAGAACTTGTGAGTGGTTTACTAACTCACCATTCTGAAACTCTCTAACTCCACCAACCCAGCTCCCAAAGTTACATCATTAGCAATAAGTGTCTCCACCAAAATATAGATTACATAAAAAAAGTTTTTAAAAATTAATCACGATTCTTTGGAGATTTTTTTTCTCAAATGAGCCTGCTGTTCTAGCCTTTTCTATTGAAGATGCCTGGGGTTATGGTAATACAAGTGTCAATTACCCTCTGGTATCTCATCAAGGGACCACTCTTAAGCTTTAAGTTTAGACAGTGAAAATTGTTGCTTAATTAGCTCGAGGAGACAGTTTCCTCTGAGCCTGCTGGCACTTGAAAGGTCAAGTGGGAAGTAGCGAATAATGAAATATTTAAAAACTGACCTGTTTAGGTAAACTGTTGATTGATTCACATTTGCAAAGGTCAGAAAGGAAGAAATTAATCTAATGCTTAAGCATCCATGGTAAGAACAATACTACATGTTAATGAAAGTAACCCTAAGTGTTCAACACTTAGGATAAAAAATAAAATATATTGGATGGAGGATTTTCAAACATTGTTTGAAAAGAGGTATAATGTTAAGTATAACAATTGCGTTTCTGTGTATGGACTAATGCGACCCTGGGTATTGGAATATGTAAGACGTGTTACATCAAAAATCCAAATTAAATGCCAGTCATGTAGTTTACTAGCTTGCACACATGGGGTGGCATGGTGGCTCAGTGGCTAGCACTGCAGTCTCACAATGCTAGGGAGACAGTTTCGATTCCAGCTTTGCATGACTGCCTCTGTGGAGTGTTTCTGCTGGGTGCTCTGCTTTCCTCCCATTGTCCAAAGATGTGCAGGTTACTTGGATTGGTCATGCTAAATTGCCAACCATGTTCAAGGATGTGCAGGTTAGGTAGATGAACCATGATAAATGCAGGGCTACAGGGAAGGGACGTTGTTATGAATGGCTGGTGTGGACTTGATGAGCTGATTGGGCTGCTTCTACACTGTAGGAATTCTATGAATATCTTCTATGTTAGTGTGTTGCTCTGGATCAATACAACCCGACCCAATGATCTGTTTGGAGGGGTTTAGGTGAATAGCTTGGGCTTGTCACTCACTGGAGTTCAGAAGAATTGAGGGGAGGGGAGGGGATCTGATTGAGGTATATAAAATGCGAAAGGGGATTGATAAGGTGGACGTTAAACAGATGCTCCCCCTTATGGGACAGTCTCTGAGAGGAGGTAGGTTCAAAACTGAGTCCCCGTGTCTGTGTGGATTTCCTCTGGGTGCTCCGGTTTTCTCCCACAATCCAAAGGTGTGCAGGTGAGATTAATTGGTCGATGCTAAATTGTCCGTAGTGATCAGGGATGTGTAAGTTAGGTGCATGGTCAGGGACAAATATAGGGTAGGGGAATGGATCTGGTTAGGTTAATCTCCAGAGGATCGGTATGGACTTGTTGGGCCGAAGGGCCTGTTTCAACACTGTAGAGATTCTATGAAGTCTTCTACGAGATGAGGAGAAACAACTTCTCTCAGACGGTTGTGAATCTGTGGAGCTCACTGTCTCAGAGTGCAGTGAAGGCAGAATCAATCAACACATTCAAGGAAGAAACAGATATGTTTCTAATGAAAAGCAGGAATAAATGACCATGAGGAGCAGGCAGGAGAATTGAGTTGAGACCAGGAGATGAACAGCCATGATCATGTTAAATGATGGAGTGACTCAAAGATCTGAATTGCCTACTCCCGCTCCTAATTCCTATGTTCTTATGTGTTGGGTGTGATATAAATATGACAACAGGATGTTACTATGCCCTTCCTCAGATAATGCTATAGGTGACAGATGGCGGCTGTGGTCTAACATCTCAAATAAAAAGGTTTGAACCCCGAACAGAGGCAAGAGTTTAGGGTAGAGTCCATTATCTTGTCTTCTGTCATCTGATAATCTCTGCCTTTACTCAGACACCCTCTTTACCCAGAAGGTGCTCTCTTGAAAGAGAGACTGACACCTGCAGAACCACAGGAGAGGTTTTGATAGAATAGCTGGAGTAAAGCAGAGCCAGTAATCTGAGGACACATATTTAAAATCAACAACAAAAAATATTATATGGCATCTTTCACCAGCCTTGGACATGTCAAAATGCTTTCCAGCCAATGAGGTACATTTGGAGTGTAATCACTGCTGTAATGTAGCCTCCAATTTGTGTGAAACAAGCTCTCATACACAACATTGTGATAACAATGAAAACATCAGTTTTTGTGATGATAATTAATGGAAGAATATTGGCATGGGCATCAGAGAGACATCCCCTGCTCATTTTTGAAATTGTTTCACAGAATCTTTAGCATCTATCCAAACAACAGAAGTGGTCTTGGTTGAATGAACAAACAAAATTGAATTAGGTGACTTCTGAAGATGAATCATACCGGACTTGAACTCTTTCTCTCTCCACAAGATGCTGCGAAGTCCTGCTGAGTTTCTCCAGCATTTTATGTGTTTAAAATGAATGAGGAGCGAGTGTAGGCCATTCAGCCCCTTGAGCCTGTTTTGCCATTCAGTAGGATCATGGTTGATCTGATTGTAACTTCAAAGTTGTATTCCCGCCTGCCCCTGATAACTTTTACCCTCTTGCTAAACAAGAATCTCTATCTCTGCCTTGAAAAATATTCAAGGACGCTGCTTCCAATATCATTCCAGGAAGAGGATTCCAAAGATTCACAATCCTCTAAGAGAAAGATTTTGCCACATCTTTGTTTTAAATGGTTGATCCTTGATTTTCAAACAGTGAGCCCTGATCCTAGATTATCCCATAAACTGAAACATTCTCTCTACATTTACTCTGTTAGGACCATTCGGGATCTTACAAATGGACAGCACCTCTGATAGTGCAGCAGTCTCTCAGCACTGTACTGAAGTGTGAATTTTGAATTTTGTGCTCAGTCCCAGACTGAGTCATGGAAGAAGAGTATGGAAGCAGGCTATTCAGCCCATCAAGTCTGCAGTGAAGCTCTGAAATGTATTCCATACAGACCATCCTCTCTCTGTAACCCTGCATTTCTCATGGCTAATCCACCTAGCCTGCACATCACTGGACGCTACAGGGCAATTTAGCATGGCCAATCTGCACATCTTTGTGACTGCAGGAGGAAGCCAGAGCACCCAAAGAAACACACGGAGAATGTGCAAACTCCACACTGACAGTCGCCCAAGGATGGAATTAAACTGCAGTCCCTGGCATCATGAGGCAATAATGTTAACCACTGAGCCATCCTACCATCCCTACTTGAAGGTAGAATATTAGGACCCAGAAGAGAGAGTGCTACCAATTGAGCCACAGCTGAAAATTGGCATTAGAAAAATACATTGGAGGAGATGAGGTGAAAACTTTGTAATGCCATAATCTGTAATCTACCAACTGAAAGACTGATGGAAACAAACTCAGTAGTAACTTACAAAGGTGCATTTGAAGAACACTTAAAAATAAAAGCAATGCCAAGCAATGAGAAAAAAAAGGGAGTTTTCTCAGTGGGCTAACAGAGACACATTGGGTTGAATGGCTTTCTTGAGCTATTCAATAAAACTTCAGAGAAGTACAGGTGAAAATTAATGGAAAATAAGCATGGAATTTGTTACTTTGTGAGGCTGGTTGATAGAAAACAATGCATTAGACATTAAGGCTTTTTTTAAAAAGAAAACATGCTACACTGTCAGAATTTCCTACACAGCTCAAACCATGCCAGAGAACAAGGTATAAATCTGTGTACTGTCCAAAATGCTGTTGCTTCCAGCTGAATGTTTTAGTTGCACAACACTGTGCTAAAATGATTCCATCAGATTCTTTGTTTTCTTTATTCCAGTGGCTTCAAGCATGACAGAGAGGTTAATAACAGATACAGGACCTAATAAGTTAAAGCCTGGCACCGCAACACATCACAATGTGACAATTAGAAGCACGTCCTGAATACAAATCACCAACAACCTGATAGACTTCAAACCAATCCACTAGGTTTTGCATTCTCTCTTCCTCTCTGACTCATCTATCATTTTCCTGACAGCCTACAAAGCTCACACTGAACATTAGGATGACTTCCTAACTCCACTGTGAATGATCTATGCAATAAGAAAATGGGATAAAATCAGTTCTCCTACCCATTGAATATTTATTACGTGCTTCTTCCACCCTCCTTGCAGCCTAAGGGCCTTTAAAAGGAGGAGGTTATGTGGGTTATGCTACGGCTATCCGTCATACAGCAATGTCTACTGATTGCGTTATTAAGAACATCCATTTACTGTGAGTCATTTTGCAAATGCAGATAAAAGAACAATCTGCCATATAGGCAACTGCATGAAATTCTCTTAGATAGTAACAAAGAACCACAAAGAAATTACGAAATTCACAGACGTGATCGTGGGAACGGAAGAACCAATAATGGATTTTTAAAAAAATCTGAGTTTTGATGCAGGTTTCTTACATAGTTCTATAAGCTGCCAGTTTTTACTCTGCAGTGTTCAAATTGCTGTCATTTCTGATGTTTGATCTGCCCACCTAGCAAATGAATAAAGAGGTTGGCTCAGCCAAGGCAACCGCGGGGACACCCTAATTAGCCTCAGATCCCAAGCTGGGTGGGAGGATGAGGCAAGTACACACCACTGGAAATCAGTCAGGGTGCTTGCCAGTGAATGAAGTATCCCAGAGTGGTTAAAGGTCAGGGAGTGGGGGGCAGGGGGAGCATTGAACGACGCAGGTAGTAGTGATGCATGTTCTTTCCAATGATGATCTTTTTAACAATGGGATGATCATTACACTCAGCTCATTTATTGTGTATGTTTTGGGAATATTTTGATTTATATTATTTTTCTACGTGAGTATGAGTTGTGGCTGTTGAGTTGAAGTGTGCAGACTCATTGCAAAGGGGACCTCCTGAACCAATGACATCAGGGAACTGAATTATAGACTCATAGAGTCATAGAGATGTACAGCATGGAGGCAGATCCTTTGGTCCAACTTGTCCATCTGAACAGATATCCTAAATTTATCTAATCCTGATAAATTTGGCCCATATCCCTCTAAACCCTTCTTATTCATGTACCCATCTAGATGCCTTTTAAATGTAGTAATTGTACCAGTTTCCACCACTTCCTCTGACAGTTTGTTCCATACAAGCACCACCCTTTGCATGAAAACATTTCCCCTCAGGTCCCTTTTAAACCTTTCCTTCTCACCTTAAACATATGCCCTCTAGTTTTGGACTCCCCTACCCATAATGCCGTTAGGGAGGGAATTCTAGGATTTTGACTCAGCAACATTGAAGGAACGGCGATATATTTCCAAAGCAGGATGGTGAGTGGCTTGGAGAGGAACTTGAAGGTGGTGCTGTTCCCATGTATGTGCTGCCCTTGTCCTTCTAGGTGGAAGTGGTCATGGGTTTGGAAGGTGCTGTTTGAGGATCTTTGGTGAATTTCTGCAGTGCATCTTGTAAATAGTACACACTGCTGCCACTGAGCATCAGCGCTGGAGGAGTGGATGCTTGCGGATGCAGTACCAATCAAGCAGGTTGCTTTGTCCTGGATGGTGTCAAACTTCTTCAGTGTTCTTGGGGCTGCACTCATCCAGGCAAGTGAGGCATATTCCATCACACTCCTGACTTGTGCCTTATAATTGGTGGACAGGCTTTGAGGAGTCAGGAGTTACTTGCTGCAGTATTCCTAGCCTCTGATTTCCTCTTGTAGCCACTGCGTTTATGTGGTGAGTCCAGTTGAGTTTTGGATCAATGATAACTCCAAGGATGTTGATAGTGGGGGATTCAGTGAAGAATGGCAAGCAGCGGTGGTTAGATTGTCTCTTTTTGGCGATGATCATAGCCTGACATTTGTGTGGGGCAAATGTTAGTTGCCACTTGTTTGCCCAAGCCTGGATATTGTCCAGATCTTGTTGCATTTGGGCACAGACTGCTTCAGTATCTGGGGGATGCAAATGATGCTGAACACTGAAATCATTGGTGAACATCTCCAGTTTTAATTTTTATGTCTTTATTAATGCATTTCAATAAAACATGCTATTCTTTTAAAAAAAAACGAGGGTGTGAAATATTGTAGAATGGGGTAAATAATTAGTTTTAAATCAGATTATTGGAGTGAAATTCCTGCTCCTAAATGTGCTTCAGCCCAAACTTCCCAACATGGCTTTCCTTAAGTTTTCTCCTATTTCTCAGAGTAAGGAACGCAAAGTGGTATCAAGTTATACAATTTGTCAAGCTGTGCTCACTGAGAGCAGGAGTAGTGCTCCCCTTAATTCAATGACCATTTTCAAGCTGATTTGTCCAGTCATGAGGCAACCATACTTCCCTGGAGTTTCCACTCACTGTCGCCATCTAAATGCGCCATGATGTCACTTTCTATTCAAGAAATCAGAATACCTTTAGCATAGTGGGTGCGGATTTTGCTTCAGTCCACAAGGATCACTATTATTTTGTGAGAGGGATCACTGTGGATTTTGGTGTGAATTTCTGTCATTGTAAAACAGATTGATAAAACAAAGATGCTAATCAGCTGTGCCAGCTCTGGAAGAGTAACTTCATTAGTTTTCACTTACTGGTCTTTCCCCCTTCACGTTTTTGTTCAATTTCCTTTTGAAATTACCATTGAATCTAATTGCTGCACCATTTCAGTCAGTGTGCTCTGTTATAATATGAAATGATACCTCTGGGTACCAACCACTGGTGGCTTGTGGTAGGTTCCTTGGAATCTCTGATTCTGAAAGTGTTGGGAATAAGAATCCCACATTTACTGTAGGTGGATGGTAAATACCCCAAAACAGCCAACAAGATCAGGAAATATGCAACCTATCATCTGGACTGCATTGAAACTCCTCTCTGCACCACACACCATCCTGGCTTAGGACTATATCCCTTCACTGTCACTGGTTTAAAATCTTGAATCTCCCTCCCTATAGCAGAGTGGGGTCTCTATATTACATGGATTGCAGTGGTCTAAGACAGCCTGCCATTACCTTCTCAATGGCAGTTAAGGAAAGGCAGATGCCTAAATCGCACAAATGATTTTAAAAAATGTCACTTCTGAATTTGTGAAGTAATTTAAAATATCTGATCAGCATGGACTAGTTGGACCAAAGGGTCTGTTTCTGTGCTTTACATCTCTATGACTCTATGAGTGCCTTTAGATGGTCGAAAGTACCATATAAAGGTAAAGTTGCCATTATTTTACTGGACTATAGAGCTGCACTTCCATCAGAGAGAGACATACAAATGATGGTGGTTTCACCTGATGGTCACCATACTTCAGGCAAGGGGAGAGGTCGAGGAGAGTCCTTCAGGTTCACCCCAACCAGTGCAGGAACTGAACCCATGCTGTTGGCTTCATAAACTGCATTGTAAACCAATCATCCAGTCAACTGAACCAACTGACCTCTTGGGCAATGTGTTGTTGATTGGGAGATGAAAGAAAAGGGCCCAGATGATTTCAAGAGTTCATCATCTCCATTTTTTTAGTTTCTCTGAAGAATTTCCAAAGCTTGAAGAGTCAGTCGTGGCATTGGAGTGAACATAACAGAGAGAAACAACTGTTGCAGTAGTTAATCTAAAACCAAAATTTGAGACTCGTAATTGCATATTTGCCAAGAGCGACATAGAGTGAATTCTTAGCTTTCCCTCACATTTAACATTCAGGTCCTGATTTACATTCCTGGGTACATGGTACCGTCAATCCAACCTTTAAAAATAGCCATCCGAATTTCCCATTTGGGGAATGTTGAGGGGCAGAACTTGGTGCCAGATTTAGTGTCCTGAGGACAGCTGGGGAAGCTGCAAGCTCATATGTTGAGCTGGGAGAAAGCCCTGTCTCAGGGTCCAAACATTGCAGATAGAAATTAAAATGAAATAATAAAATGTAGAATATTCTTCCAGCTTTTAGCCCCTCCACACTCCATACACTCCTCATGCATCACCAATGCCAACTTCTGCCACCCAATGCACTCTATCCATCCCCCATTGTGCCTCATGCCCTTATACCATCTTATGCCCCTCCATCAATCCTTCATTGCTCCTCATACAAAGAAAGTAATTATCAAGAATACAGTTAGCAGATGCCTAGATGCAGGCCAATCCCCTGTCCTACTGGACAGCAAAGATTAGCCTTTGTGGGAACAGGAAGGGCACTTTCTTGGCAAATTCAAGGTGGTAAATCACACAAATATAGAGTTGCCTCCTAATTTTTAGAAAATATTTGGTTACATTGATGTATTCATCAATCAGTTGTACTTTAAAATGTGTAGGATAATTTTTATTTGATTATTTGTTACAGTTATACACAAGAAACATAACAGAACATAGAACATTACAGTGCAGTACAGGCCCTTTGGCTCTCAATATCGCACCAACTGTGAACCAACCTGAAGCCCATCTACACTATTCAATTTTCATCCATATGTCTATCCAATGACCATTTATATGCTCTTAAATTGGCGAGTCTACTACTGTTGCATGGGATGTTGGGTGTTGATTAATTCTGATTGATTAATACATAATGGGTATTGTAAACATGTACTAGTGTCAGCATTAAATGAAGTACAAAAAGTGCATATATTTTATTATAAACTTATGTGAAACATGATCCACACACATCTTGAATAATTATAGATATTTTCCTAATCAACTTGATAAATGTTGTTACACACCTCCTGAGCATGTGGGACTTAAACCAAAGCCTCCTGGCCCAGAGATTGGGATGCTACCACTGTCCCTTTGAATAACTATATGTTGTATACAGGACTATATAAATTTGTTGCTTTGCAATTTCTTTTACATTCTTTCTTTCATTAGAGTTATTTATTTACTCTGTCCAAAAGTTCTATGGCTAACTAAACCTTAGCGTGTAACCGAGCCATATGGTCTGTGAGAGTGCTATGCTGGAAGATCTCTGTCAGGATGCTGAAGGCGCAAATGACCAGTCACTTTACAGCTAGTGAAGTGAGAATCAATTCTTTGGTTCTTCAGCTCCTGTTTGTAGTTCAATAATAAAATGTGCATGTCTTTGAATGTTCAGCACAGAAAGGATTTAGCAAGTTTTGAAAAGATTTGTAGCTCAGGTTGAGGTTCTGGATGTAGGTTTGCTTGCTGAGCTGGAAGGTTCATTTTCAGACGTTTCATCACCATACTAGGTAACACTTTCAGTAACATAGTCAGGAGGCTCACTGAAGATGTTACCTAGTGTGGTGACGAAATGTCTAAAAATGAACCTTCCAGCTCAGCGAGCAAACCTACATCCAAAAAGGATTTAGTTGAAATGCTTCTTTTCCAAATTTAAAACCCTGAGAGCGTGGAGGAGGCAGAGTCAATCAAGACATTCAACAGGGAATTGAGTAATTATTGCAATATGGAATAAGGAATAGGGTTATGGGTGGACAATGGAAGAATGGCATAGCTCATTCAGAGAGCTGGTGCAAAATGACCTCCTCTGTGCTGTCAAAATCTGGGAATTTCTGCTGATGTTCACTTTCACGGTTCATATATGAAGAATGATGACCAAGGTGAAGAGGATTCTGAGGACTGCTGGCACTCACAGGATTAAGTAGCATAACTTAATTTGTTCATGGGATGTAGACATTGCTGTCTAGGTCAGCTTTTTCTGCTCATCCCTATTTGTCAGACCAGGTAAGGTCAGCAGATTGCCTTCCCTAAAGGACATGAGTGACTTTTTGCAACAATCAACAGTGCTTTCGTGGTTGCCGTTAGGCTAGTATTTCATATTCAGGTCAGGTGTGGAAAATAATTGGGAAGAAATTACATTAACTTAGTCCTTCGAAAAATATACACAGTGTGCTTAAAATTCTGATGATTGACAATGGAGTCAAAACCAATATTAAAATTCACTTGTTTCATGTAATTTACTGCTTATGTATTATTAAAAAGAACTTTCATTGTGGCCATATCAGTTTTATGAAAATTATATGAGAGGTTTTCAGACCACACCAAGTACTTTCTGCAGGCGTTTGGAAGACTCACATAGACCAAAGCTCATGACTCTCATAAAATGCAGGGTTTTGTGAAAAGCTGTCAGTCCATAAATCTATCAATTTTCCAGGTAAATTATTAAAAGCTGGTTCAGAATGATTTAGAAGCATTGAAGTTTATCAGTTGTAAGAGAAAAGAAAAACAGTAATCCTAATTTAATCTTCTTGCAATGTTTCTTCTCATTCTTGCTTTTAATTTTGCTTCGTGGTTTTATATGAAAACTACAAAATAGTCACACTTCAACTCTTCCACAAATTCCCATACTGACCCTGCTTGAAGGCCTGGTTCAGGTGTGTATGCACTGACAGAGAAAAAAGAAAATAGTTGTTCTCTCTTCATCCTCCTTGAGTACACACCATAACGAAGTAGTTCATCTCTGCTTGAAGATATGTTGAGTCAGCCATGATAATTGGACCAAAGCTCTAAAGATATATTAAATGGTGGAAATCTAAAACAAAATACTAAATGACAAGAAATGGACAACAGGTCTGTCAGTATGAGAGAGATTAAATGATATAAACAGTATCAAATGATTAAGGATTCCACATGAAGCATTTATCAGTCTGCTCCAATTTAGACTTTCTTGGTCTGTTTCCATTTGTAATATGTTCCACCATTGCTGGTTTGGACCTGTAACTCGAGGAGTTGTGAACTAAACAGATGTAATTCCACAGGACCAAATTGTTTATCATTTGAAATTTCTTGCTTATTTTCATAGCTTTGGCACTGGAAACTTTAATACTTTTATGTCTGTTGCAGAATGAGAAATCTTCAAAGAAAGAATTGAATGGAGGGGAGTTACTAGACTTGTACCCGAGCCTATTAATGTAAACATTTACATTCCTTTTTAGGCAATGTCAGATAGAAAAGAAAAAAAAATTGAAGGCAGCTAAGTTGGGTTTCATGGAGAACAAGTGCCTCAGTGTGAATCTAAATGTGATTGTCCCATAGTGCTTCAGCAAATATGTAAGTTTAATCTTAACCAATACAAAGTTTGTTACCGAGCAACATACCACTACCTGACAACCGAGGATGACCCAGACCGAATGTAGCCTGAGTGTCATGTTTCTCATGAAGATTAACTTATGACCACATATCTGCGCCATCACTAAGACCATTTATTTATACATAACATTGCCCAGATTCACCCCTACCTGTAATCCTCATCTATGCCTTTGTTACCTCAAGTCAATGCTGCCCTCCTATATTCTACTCCGCATAAATTTGAGGTCATCCAAACTCAGCTACTCACAACATAACTCACGCCAAGTTCCACTTATCCACTATCCCTGTGCTCACTGACCTACACTGGTTCCACACCAAGCAATATCGTGATTATAAAATTTTCATCCTTTGTTTCAAACACCTCCATGCTGTCACCAACTCTATCTCTAAATTCTCTTCCAGCCCTACATTTTTTAGATTAGATTACTTACAGTGTGGAAACAGGCCCTTCGGCCCAACAATTCCACACCGACCCGCCGAAGCACAACCCACCCATACCCCTACATTTACCCCTAACCGAACACTCCAGGCAATTTATCATGGCCAATTCACCTGACCCGCACATCTTTGGACTGTGGGAGGAAACTGGAGCACCCGGAGGAAACCCACGCAGACACGGGGAGAACGTGCAAACTCCACACAGTCAGTCACCTGAGGTGGGAATTGAACCCGGGTCTCTGGCGCTGTGAGGCAGCAGTGCTAACCACTGTGCCACCATGCCACCCACTTGCGCTTCTCCAGTTTATTGGGCATCCCTGGTTTTAATTGTTTCAGAAATAGCCATGCCTACAGTTGCCAATTTTAAGTCAGAATTTCATCCCTAAATTCTTACCCCTTATTACTCCTTTGAGATGCAACTTGGTCAAGCCCTTGGTTATCTGGCATCATATTTCAGTTAGTGGCTTGGTGTTAGATTTTGCTTGATAATGTATTTCTGTAACACCTTTAGGTTGTTTTAATATTCTAAAGACTTTATATAAATGTGAGTTGTTATTGATAGCTTGCTGTGACAATATAAATCTTATATGTTGAACTCTGGTGACATCAATATCCACTGAAACTAATGTAAACCCATCCAATGTGACACTTCTATTCAGCTTTAGTCAGTTACTGGGAAGACCATTTTCTTTTCACTTATTTCTGTTTGACCATATCCTGCAAGTTTACTGTGCATTTGCTCCCAGTTGATGGTGTTTAACAAATCGATATTCATATGTTAAATTATCCAGCAAAATACTTTGAGTTTTATTGAAAATACATAGTTTAGCATAAACATTATTTTACCATCACCAAATCACCGGTGTTTCGAACAAACATTACAATTACCCACGTAGAGCATTGCAACAACAAATAGTTAAGGAAACGGAAAGAACAAAATTAAAATGGAGTTGGAGGGTGAAATAAGGCTTTCCAACGCTGCGGTGCCCATCTCTCTCTCTCTCTCTCTCTCTCTCTAAAGGCATCGAGAGTGATGGTAGACATCACATACTCCACCTCCAAGGACATGCCTCAGAGGCAATCTTTTAGCCCCTTTCTCATAGCCAGAAGTGTTATAACGCACAAGTAAATGGCTTTTTCCTCACCATCAAATCACACATATCCAACACCATTAAATTCCAGAGGTAATATTTTTTAATCAACCTTTTAAGAGGTTATTACATAGCCCTGCAGCAGGTGAGACTTGAGGTAGGGGCACTTTAAACTCAGTTGGCTGGACGGTTGTTTTGCAAAGCAATGTGATGCCAACAGTCTGGGTTCAATTCTCATCACCAGCTGAGACCACCATGAAGGACTGTCTCTCTCAACCTCTCCCCTCGCCTGAAAAATGGTGGCCCTCAGGTTAAATCACTACCAGCCATCTCTCTCTAATGAGCACAGCCCTATAGTCTTTTAAGAATGTGGCATCACACAACCACTGAACCACAAGAACCCCTCTGGGAGCTGCCTTATACAGATTAGATTAGATTACTTACAGTGTGGAAACAGGCCCTTTGGCCCAACAAGTCCACACCGACCCACCGAAGTGCAACCCACCCATACCCCTACATTTACCCCTTGCCTAACACTACGGGCAATTAAGCATGGCCAATTCACCTGACCCGCACATCTTTGGACTGTGGGAGGAAACCGGAGCACCCGGAGGAAACCCACGCAGACACGGGGAGAATGTGCAAACTCCACACAGTCAGTCGCCTGAGTCGGGAATTGAACCCGGGTCTCAGGCGCTGTGAGGCAGCAGTGCTAATCACTGAAAGCCCAAGGAGCGTCACCGTGTCCTGGAACTATTCTGGCTGAGCCTAACACTGACAAATAAGAGCATGTACATTGGGACTGGAGGGCAGTATGCTCTCAATAGCAAGTATGGAAGCAGCTAGTTTTAATATTTTGTCCTGCATTTCTCCCCCTGATAATAAAAGTCTAAAACAAAAATGCCTGCTTCGATGGGTTGCAAGACTGGTCTTCTCAGCCATTTCACTGAAGATTGTCTCATTTTACAACCATCTTTATTGTATTAAACTCTCCAGTGCTAATGCTATAAAATTAAGCAGGAATTGACAAGCAATAAAAAGACAGAATCAATTTGGTGCTGTGGGAGTGGATCTAGTTGATTCACAACTCTTCAAATTAATCAATCAATTTTTCTTTCTGCATTTTAGGTTTTGCATTTCACATATATTGGCACTGTCAGCTGTCTTAAATGTTATTGATCTGACAGATCAGGAGAGAGAGTCTATGATAAGACAGAAAAACTGAAAATGCATCAATTAATATAACATTTAATTCTGCAAGTTAGATAAAACTAATACAAGTTGAAAAATCCAGAATAAAGGCTTGTGTGATTATCAGGCAGACTAAACATGTTGATTTATTTTTGTGATTTTTCTTCACCTTGTTGTTTCTTTTATAAAGAGCTCTATAACTTTTCTCTAACACAGTTAGAAGGGTAGGAAGAGGCATAAGTTATTCAGTAACAATCTTTAAAAAGATGGTTACATTTTCTCCCAGTGATAGCACATGATTAGCGTGGCTGACCATCATTACAGCTTGGACCCACTCAAATTAGATTATCATTCTTTGCGTTACAGTACTGACAAAAAGCTATCAAGAAACTAATGACTGAACAGAAAGTGGAATTTTAATATGTCTAATGGCATGGTGTGAGGATTTAGCCTGAATGTGACAGAGTTCCATTTTTCACAGAATGCTTTTATGGACACATTTGATCCTTTTTATTTATTATTGTCACATGTACCTAAGTGTAGTGAAAAGTTTTATTTTGTGTGCAGTGTGGCTCCTATCTCACTTTCTCTTCTTTCTTTATCCATGGAAGTTAATAACTGGACACATTCCAGAACAAACAGATCACAAGGTGACTGAATATAGCAACGCATACAAAGTTACTGCTGCACAGTAGGTATGCTAAAGCAAGATCAATCTTAGATTTGAAATTTGAGAGGCCCATTTAGCAGTCTAGTAACAGTGGGGAAAAGCTGTTCTTGAATCTACCACGCAGTGGGTTGATCAACATCAGCATTAGATAGCCCCACAATTAGCCTGAGCAAAGCTGGTTTGGGGAGGAGTATATGAAGGGCCATGGGGAGAAATCATGGGTGGATATAGGTTTGCACACTGAGCTGGAAGATTTGTTTTCAGACATTTCATCACCATACCAGGTAACATCCTCAGTGAGCCTCTGGATGAAGCACTAGTGGTGTAGTCCACTTTCTATTTATATGTTTGGCTTTCCTTGGGTTGGTGACATTATTTCCTGTGGTGACATCAGTTCCTATGGTGATGTCATTTCCTGTTCTTTTTCTCAAGGGGTGGTAAATGGGATCCAACAATATGTTTGTTGATAGAGTTCCAGTTGGAATGCCATGCTTCTAGGAATTCTCATGTGTGTCTGTTTGGCTTGTCCTAGGAAGGATGTGTTGTCCCAGTTGAAGTGGTATTCTTCCTCATCCGTATGTAAGGATACTAGTGAGAGTGGGTCATATCTTTTTGTGGCTAGTTGATGTTCATGTATCCTGGTGGCTAGTTTTCTGCCTGTTTGTCCAATGTAGCATTTGTTACAGTGCTTGCAAGATATTTTGTAAATGACATTAGTCTTGCTTCTTGTCTGTATAGGATCTTTCAAGTTCATTAGTTGCTGTTTTAGTGCTTGGTGGGTTCGTGGGCTACCATGATACCAAAAAACCACGGGTTTTGGTATTTCTCCTGCTCCCACACCCCTTTTTGTACACAACCACACTCCTCCACCCTAGCTCACCTTTATTTCCTCTTCCTGTCACAATCTTCAGAAAACAGGGTCTGATGAGGGAGAGACTTTTTAGTCATCTTGACTGCGTTTATTCCATTGCGGTTTGTTTTACAGGAGTTTTGCCTGAATGCTTGTGGAACTGATCTTATGAATGACAGACGGAGCTGCCTTTTTTCCCTGAAGGCCAACTGGGATTTGTCACCTTAAGTGACCTCCAGGTGGTTCCTATCTCACTTTCTCTTCTATCTTTATCCATGGAAGTTAATAACTGGACACATTCACAATAGTCTGCCAATGTACTTAACATAAAGAATAAATATTTATTAAACGAGAAACATGAACTGTATTACAACAGATGAAGAAATTGGAAAAAATCATTGCAAATACCAATAGTGCATTCAAACTCCCACACAATCTCTTATTTCAGCAATATCCTTACAACATGAAAACACTTGGTGAAGATTTACCACTATCTCCAAAACTAATGTTTTTGCTCAGCCTGGTACAACTGCAAGTAGTTTCCCTCTGGTGAATTTCTGATCAGTCACACAATATTTTATTTTCTTTAGCACTTTTTGTCCCTGAAATACCTCATACTTGCATCATCTCTAAATTACCTGTATATACCTCCATGACATTGAACGCCATCAGCTGCTGAAGCCCTCATCTATGTTTCCTCTGTACTTCACTATTCCAATGCAATCCTGACTAGTCCTTTTCTTCCTAACCTCCAGTCCTCTTCTGTCCATACCTTCGCTCACAGCATGCCCCATCACCATCCCAACCATTTTAGCCCAACCATGCTCACTGGTCTACATTAGCTCCTGGTCAAGCAACATCTTGATTTTAAAATTCTCATGTTTCTTTTCAAATCTATCCTAATCTTTGCCCTTCCCATCTAATCTCTTAAAATCCTGTAACCCTCCAAGATATCTATACTCTTCTTATTCTCCAATCATAATTTCTGCACCATTGGTGGCTGCATCTGCAGTTGCCTGTGTCTGAAGTGCTGGAAAATCCTGCCAGAACCCCTCCACCTAATTACACCCACTGAGTCTGGTCTGCCATTTATTGACTGATCTGATTATCCTCAACTTTACTTTTCTGGCTTTTGCCTATAACCCTTCATTTCCTATAAAAAAAACTGTCTATCTCAGCCTTTGCATGTGTAACCTCCTTATAACCTTCCTTAAAACCTGACTGCTAACCAATTCTCAATCTATGCTGCAAATGTGTTGCTGGTCAAAGCACAGCAGGCCAGGCAGCATCTCAGGAATAGAGAATTCGACGTTTCGAGCATAAGCCCTATAGTACCACCATTTTATGTGCTTTGATTTTGCACATAAACATCTTATGTGAGACTATTAGTAAAAGCTCTGAAAATCAAAACATACCACATGCACTGGTCCCCCTTATCTATTCTGCGAGGTACACCCTCAAATCTCTAGTACGTTTGTCAAACACGATTACCATTTCAAAGATCCATGCTGACTTAGTGTAACACTGGTAATATTTTCTAAGTGTCTATCTCACCCTTGAAGATAGACTCTCGCATTTTCCTTATACTGGTCTGTAGTTCCTGATTTTCTCCCTTCTGTTCTCCTTTTTAAACTGTTCGGTTACATTTTCCAACCTCCAAACTGCTATCACTGTTCCAGTATTTACAAACGTCTGAAAGATGCCAACCAATGCATTCATGATTCCCATGACAACTTTATTACCCTGGCCCTGGGTATTTATCAGCTTTCAGTCCCACTAATTTCTCCAGCACTTCTTAAAATAATATTAATTGCTTTCAATTCCTCCTTTCCAATACACCATTAACTACCAATTCTAGGTAGTTATTTGGGTTTTCTTCAGAACTAAAAGTAGCTGTTTAATTGCTCTGCCATTTTCATATACTCCATTATCAATTTTCCCATAACAAACTATAAGATACCTTCATTTAGAATTAAGATTTATTTAGATGTATTTAATATTTAACCTAAGTATAGTGAAAAATGTATAATGCTGCCAGTTTGCGGCACAATCTTGGATTACACAATCATTTACTGAATCAGTTGTATAAATGATAATATACTGAATAAATTAGTATTAAATTGATCTTGCTAAAACTGACACAGCTTCAAAAGTTCATCTTACCGTCTCTGACGACTTCACTTTTTTTGGTCTTCCAGTCACCGTCGTTGACATCGTCCCTGGGATCCTTATAGTGTGTGTCTTTTCTCCTGGCATTAGCACTGTTGCTTCCACATTTGCCACTTCCAAGGCGGAGGTGTTCATGCTGTGCGGGTCCTGCACCTCCTCTGATGCTGGACTTTGACTGACGGGGTCCTGCCTCTGGGTTGGCCAACAGAGTCGTGGCATGACTTCTGATGCTGCCACCAGAGATGGAATGGGGATGGAGGTACACAGGGACCTGATCTCACAAGGACAACAGGAGGAAGCCCCAGGGAACCAAAAACCAAAATAAATTTGACCAAGCTACCAAGCTAGAAATACAACAATGAAACTGTGTGGAGGTATCTGGACCCACTGCATGAACGCATGAACAAAAAGACCCTACACTCAGGAGCGGAATGCTGCTGCCCTGGTGCTGCCATCTTGGAATTTGTCTTCACTGACCTTTCCTTTTTATACACTTATAACTCTTACAATCTTCTTTTCTATCCCTTGTAAGTTTACACTCATGCTCTATGTTTTCCCTTTTAAACAATCTCTTCGCCCTCCTTTACTGAATTCTCTATTGCTCCCAGTCCCCAGGCTTGCATGACAGGGATGAAATGAAATAAAATGAAAGGAAGCTTATGTGGAACATAATCATGGACTTGTTGGGCCAACTGGCCTATTTCCTTCTGTAAGTTCAATATATTGTGCAATGAGGAGCATTAGTCTAAAGAAAGCATGTTCAAACCATGGTTCCTTACCAATTCCAGCACTTTAATCCAGCCCACTAAATCTTTTTTACATTTCTTAGGGGTAATCCACAATCCAGGTATTGTAAGTCAGCGATGATGCTAACAACTGTAGCCCTACTTCTCTCACACCCCACAGAGAATAATTCTCACAATTAGTCATCATTGAATCGTAGAGATGTACAGCATGGAAACCTTCGATCCAAGTCATCCTTCCATGCCAACCAGCTATCCCAAATTAATCTAATCCCATTTGCCAGCACCTGGCCCATATCCTTCTAAACCTTTCTGATTCATGTACCCATCCTGATCCCTTTTAAACATCGTAATTGTACCAGCCTCCACCACTTCTTCCGGTAACTCATTCCATACACGCACTACCCTTTTTGTGAAAAAGTTGTCCTTCAGGTTCCTTATAAATCTTTCCCCTCTCATCCTAATCCTATACCCTCTGTTTCTAGACTCTCCCACACCGAGGAAAAGACCTTACCTATTGACCTTATCCATGCCCCTCATGATTTTACAAACCTCTAAAAGGTTACCCCTCAGCCTCTGACGCTCCAGGGAACGTAGCCCTAGCCTATTCAGCCTCTCCCTATAGCTCAAGCCCTCCAACCCTGGCAACATCCTTGTAAATCCTTTCTGAACCCTTTCAAGTTTCACAACATCCTTCCTATAAGAGGGAAACCGGAAATATTCCAAAAGTGACCTGACCCATGTCCTGTACAGCTGGAACATGACCTCCCAACTCCTATACTCAATGCTCTAACCAATAAAGGAAAGCATACTAAACGCCTTCTACACTATCCTATCTATCATGTTTGATTTTTTTTTTAGTTTTTGGAAACATTTTCTGATTGCTGTTGCTTCAATCAATAGATTATTTCTACAGAACCTGTTCCTATTAGTAATTTGGCAGACATTGAAATTAATGTAAAAGTTGATTCAAAGCTTGTTTGTGAGCTCCTGAAACTTTACATAATGCACCTACTGAACTAGCACACAATGTCAAAAAGTGTGCACTATTGCTCTAAGTGTGTAACTCATCTTACTCTGAAGAATCAAAAATAGCTACAAAGTGACCTGAAATATTGGTGTTGTGTAATTCAATAGAACATTAGAATTTCTTGGAACAGAAAAAAACATTAGGCCCAACAAATCTGTCTCTGTCTGATAAATCAAAATAGCGTGCCACTGAATGATGGAATTGGTCATGGTTTCCATTCAGGACAAGGGCCTTGAAATTATAATCTATGATGTACACATACTGCATCTGCATGAAACTTCTATTTCTGCTGTGTTAACTGGGATATTAAAGCATTCAAAATTAACAAATTATTTCCTCCATTAACATAGCAAAGGAACTACATATGAAGATATTAAGTATGCATGAAATAATATTGTGCAAAGTAATTTCAAGGTCATGTAGCATTGGGAGAGAGTGTACAGTAGAGATAAGATGTTTTATCAAAAGAGAGGGTACAAATCAGAAACAGTGTCGATTCTCTTTACTGTAGCATAGCAGCAATTAACAGCCAAAATACTGTTGGTGAAGGAGAGAGAGTTCCTGCCAACTTCTTGTGTTAGCAATGGTATATCTATTGAAACATGTTGTGACAAGACAGAGGACATATTAAAGCTTAATTGATGCAAACTTTATTTTGAGAACCGAATTAGGTAGTCAAATCTCAACAAGGAAGCACACGCCTGCTTCTATTGAAAAAAATACATCACCTAACAATCAAAAGTCCTTGTAGACAATGTGAAAATATATAATTAGGATGATGCCTTAATTAAGTTGCTGCTTTGCTTTTATTGCCACAAATCTACAAAACAGTGTCGAAGCAGTGCTATGCATTTACACCTCAGATTTGTAATTTTGTACATGCTTTAATGCTATCTCACAAAGTGTTAACATTTTAGGTTCAGCGCCAACAATTATATCAGGATCAGTAGTGTGACACCAGAATACTAAAATTTAACACCTACTCACATTGTTATAAAATAGGTAAAAGTACACAGACATAATGTGTGATTTTGTTCCTGTTTGCGTCAAGTGTTATTTGTTGTAATGAATTTAGCAGATTATTAGCTTAGCATTTAAGATGACATTTTGCAAAATCTCCATTCCAATATCTCAGCTGATTGAAACAAGCAGTAGTAGTGCTAGGGATAGTAGAAAGATCACAGGCTTAAGCACTGATCTATTACGAGTTATATTATTTTACTTACGTTTGGGGCATTCAATAGCTGTAAGGGGCCAAAAGATCAGCCACAGTGTTACCATCAGTGCTAAACAGTCAGAGATGTGTGTGACCGTCATATAGTAAGAATCATCATCTTCAGAAAAGATAAACAGAATTAAGAACACGGGCATTTATAAATGCTGGACTATTGATCTTAGTCAAACTGGTCCCACTGTACCAATCTCTAAGAAGAGACAGAGCAGGTGGCCAAATCTTCAATAATTTCTAAATGTTGTAAATAACACTGCAGGAAATCTATCTGGAAGGCTGTTCCTGTAGAGCCCACTGGGTAGACTCAGAATAGCTTTATTCAAAATTTGAGAGCTGTCTGTTTTTCCCTTATCCAACAATGGTATGTGGTGAAGGAAAACAGTCACGAAAAATATTGCCCCCTAAAAAATTAGAATCTTAAATAATTTCTCCCCAGCCTCCCAATGTCAAATTCCTCAACTGTGCCTCGATTGAGATTCTCTCATCCAGCAAAGGCTTGGGATTGAACCTGTTATTTTCCTAATTAGTACAGCTCTGCTATTCAGCTTAATCAGCTGAGTTAGTTGGTGCAAGTGTTTGCAAAATGTCATCTTAAATACAGATAAAATTACTCGGCACAGACAGGAACAAAATTACACCTAACATCTGTAGCAATTTTACATTTTATTACAGTAAGTTTCAGTCTAAATTTGAACATTTTGGTGTTAGATTACTGTTTCAATTTAAAGATTAGCCCTATAAAACCAAAATTCACACATTTCAAATATTAACCAAAGAATTGAATCTCCTAATACATGTAATACAAAATGTTTTTTGAATAGTCAGCAACAGATTAACTAGCTTCAAATGGAACACTTTAAAGTTTAATTCCTTCAACACATATATAGACTATATTAGCACCAATGTACTCACAATAAACTGTGAGGACTGTATATAGAAATTATAATCTCAAATAGATTGTAGTGACCCTGCTGCAGTTTATTGAATATTAATGAATTGCTATGATCACTCCTCAGGTTACAGTCCCCAATTTGTAATGATTCTAAATGGGATACTTCCAAGTGATTATGCTCCTAGCCGAGGAGACTCGAGCTGATCCCCCTTCTTTATCCCATCCCTCTCAAATGTGGTCACAACAATGTTGATTTAGAAAGGATTTCATCATTCATAAGTGCTTAACCCAGCCCAAATGTATTTGTTTTTTTAAAAAGACAAATAATTTGTAAAACATTGTGGTCATTAAGTAGGTGATTCTGGTAGCACTAACATTGAGAGCTGAATACAGAGGAACCTCGATTAACCAGCATTCGATGATCTGAATTTCAGATTATCCGAACAAGATCACAAGGTCCTGATGTTTGGGTAAACTGTGTTATCTACCATTCGATTATCCGAATGTTGATTATCCAAACAAAATACTCTCCGCCCGTGTCATTCGGCTACTCGAATTCCTCTGTAGAGTCATAGAGATGTACAGCACAGAAACAGACCCTTCGGTCCAACCCATCCATGCCGACCAGATAGCCCAACCCAATCTAGTCCCACCTGCCAACACCTGGCCCATATCCCTCCAAACCCTTCCTATTCATATACCCATCCAAATGCCTCTTAAATGTTGCAATTGTACCACCATTTCCTCTGGCGGGTCATTCCATACTCGTACCACTCTGTGTGTGAAAAAGTTGTCCTTTAGATCTCTTTTATATCTTTCCCCTCTCACCCTAAACCTATGCCCTCCAGTTCTGGACTCCCTGACCCCAGTAGTTGTTTCCAGATTCCTTGCCAGCGGTTAGCTAAAAGGAGTTTGTCTAACTTTATTTAGCAGTAGCTTTATTGACCAATTGCTTTCAACAATCAGAGCAACTTTATTCCTTTTTACCTGCACAGATAAAGGTGTGTAATGAAAGTTCTCAGCTCACTTTAGAACAATATGATTCAAATCACAAACTAACACATTAGCACAGTCGTGTTCTAAGTCACAGGGATCGGGATATTTGCTTTTTTTTTTAAACCCCATTTCTTTTGTATTCCTGGAAAGCTCAAACACAAATATTCAATTCACCCAGAACCATTTTTTTCAACTCCTATCTACAGTCCGCGTTACAACCTAAAGGAAATCATGGGTATGTTTTGTGAATGGGACCTCTTCTTTTGAAATGTTGCTGTCTGAGGTTGCCTTCACAAACCTCCCAGTGTAACATTTCATGGTTCTGCTTGCTACTCAATGTAATCTATACACGGATTTCAGACAGCCACTGAATTTAAATTTTCAGTCATCTTTATGCTTATAAGTCTTGCATTTTAAAAAATACATGCTGAATTTAAACATTCAATATATCTATATATAACATGACGTTATGTTTTAATGACAGAATGTAAAATGATAATTTAACCCTATAATTCAATTGACACGCAAAACCATTAGAGCTTAAAAATGTGTTGCTGGAAAAGTGCAGCAGGCCAGGCAGCATCAAAGGAACAGGAGAATCGACGTTTCGGGCATAAGCCCTTCTTCAGGAATGAGGAGGGTGTGCCAAGCAGGCTAAGATAAAAGGTAGGGTAGAGGGACTTGGGGAGGGGCGTTGGGAATACGATAGGTGGAAGGAGGTTAAGGTGAGGGTGATAGGCCGGAGTGGGGGTGGAGGCGGAGAGGTCTGGAAGAAGATTGCAGGTTAGGAAGGTGATGCTGAGTCCGAGGGTTGGGACTGAGATAAGATGGGGGGAGGGGAAATGAGAAAGTGGAGAAATCTGCATTCATCCCTTGTGGTTGGAGGGTTCCTAGGTGGAAGATGAGGCACTCTTCCTCCAGGCGTCATGTTGCCATGGTCTGGAAATGGAGGAAGCCAAGGACCTGCATGTCCTTGGTGGAGTGGGAGAAGGAGTTAAAGTGTTCAGCCACGAGGTGGTTGGGTTGGTTGGTGTGGGTGTCCCAGAGGTGTTCTCTGAAATGTTCTGCAAGTAGGCGGCCTGTCTCCCCAATGTAGAGGAGGCCACATCGGGTGCAGCAGATGCAGTAAATGATGTGTGTGGAGGTGCAGGTGAATTTCTGACAGATATGGAAGGATCCCTTGGGACCTTGGAGGAAAGTGAGGGTGGAGGTGTGGGCGCAAGTTTTGCATTTCTTGCGGTTGCAGGGGAAGGTGCCGGGAGTGGAGGTTGGGTTGGTGGGGGGTGTGAATCTGACGAAGGAGTCACAGAGGGAGTGGTCTTCCTGGAACGCTGATTGGGGTAGGGAGGGAAATATATCCTTGCTGGTGGGGTCTGTTTGGAGGTGGCAGAAATGACAAAGGATGATACGATGTATCTGGAGGTTGGTGGGTGATAGGTGAGGACCAGTGGGGTTCTGTCCTGGTGGTGATTGGAGGGTCAGGTTTCAAGGGCGGAGGAGCGGGAAGTGGAGGAGATGGGGTGGAGAGCATCATCAATCACATCTGAGGGGAAATTGCGGTCTTTGAAGAAGGAGGCCATCTGGGTTGTTCGGTATTGGAATTGGTCCTCCTGGGAGCAGATGCAGCGAAGGGGAAGGAATTGGGAATATGGGATAGCATTTTTACAGGGGGTAGGGTGGGAGGAGGTGTAATCTAGGTAGCTGTGGGAGTCAGTCGGTTTATAGTAAACGCCCGTATTGAGTCGGTCGTCCGAGATAGAAATGGAGAGGTCTAGAAAGGGAAGGGAGGAGTCTGAGACGGTCTAGGTAAATTTGAGGTCGGGGTGGAAGGTGTTAGTAAAGTAGATGAACTGTTCAACCTCCTCATGGGAGCACGAGGTAGCACCGATACAGTCATCGATGTAGCGGAGGAAAAGGTGGGGGATGGTGCCAGTGCAGCTGCAGAAGATGGACTGTTCCACATAGCCAACAAAAAGGCAGGCATAGCTGGGACCCATGCGGGTGCCCATGGCTACTCCTTTGGTTTGGAAGAAGTGGGAGGATTGGAAAGAGAAGTTGTTCAGAGTGAGAACCAGTTCAGTCAGTCAAAGGAGGGTGTCAAGTGGAAGGGTACTGGTTGGTTCGGTGGGAAAGGAAGAAGCAGAGGGCTTTGAGGCCTTCGTGATGGGGAATGGAGGTGTATAGGGACTGGATGTCCATGGTGAAGACAAGGCGTTGGGGGCCAGGGAAGCAAAAATCATGGAGGAGGTGGAGGGTGTGGGTGGTGTCCCGAATGTAGGTGGGGAGTCCTTGGACTAAGGGGGACAGAACCATGTCAAGATATGCAGAAATGAGTTCAGTGGGGCAGGAGCAGGCTGAGACAATGGGTCGGCCGGGGCAGTCAGGTTTGTGGATTTTGGGCAGTAGGTAGAAACGGGTGGTGCGGGATTGTGGGACTATGAGGTTGGTGGCGGTGGATGGGAGATCCCCTGAGGTGATGAGGTTATGGATGGTCTGGGAGATGATGGTTTGGTGCTGGGAGGTGGGGTCATGGTCAAGGGGACAGTAGGAGGAGGTGTCCGCGAGCTGGCATTTAGCCTCAGCAATATAAGGATCGGTGCACCAAACTACCAGCGTGCCTCCCTTGTCTGCCGGTTTGATGGTGAGGTTGGGGTTGGAGTGGAGGGCTGCACGTTGCAAGGGTGAGATATTGGAGTGGGTGAGAGGGGTGGACAGGTTGAGGCGGTCAATGTCGCAGCGGCAGTTGGCTATGAAGAGATCAAGGGCAGGTAAGAGGCCAGTACGGGGTGTCCAGGTGGATGGGGTGTGTTGGAGGTGGGAGACGGGGTCGTCAAACCATAACGCAAAACCAGTATCCTGATCATGATCATTTATAATTTGACTGTAATCAACCAGTATTGTCTATGCATTGAATGTTTATACTAACAATTATTTGCAGTAAATGGTGACAAAACTACCATCTGGTGCTAAACCAAGGCCTTCTCTATCAGTGGTTCTTGTGAACATGGCACTATTCAATAATCCTAGACTACTAGACTAGATGGGATTGAGGTGTATAAGGAGGAGGTATTAGCAATTCTGGAAAGTGTAAAAATAGATAAGTCCCCTGTGCTGGATGGGATTTATCCTCGGAATCTCTGGGAAGCCAAGGAGGAGATTGCCGAGTCTTTGGCTTTGATCTTTATGTCATCGTTGTCTGCAGGAATAAAGCTAGAAAACTGGAGGATAGCAAATGTTGTCCCCTTGTTCAAGAAGGAGAGTAGAGACAACCCTGGTAATTATAGACCAGAGAGCCTTACTTCAGTTGTGGTAAAGTGTTGGAAAGGGTTATACGAGACATGATTTATAAACATCTAGAGAGGAATAAGTTGGTGAGGGGTAGTCAACGCTGTTTTGTGAAGGGTAGGTCAAGCCTCACAAACCTTATTCAGTTCTTTGAGAAGGTGACCAAACAGGTGGATGAGGTAAGGCATTTGATAAGGTTCCCCATAGTAGGCTATTGCACAAATTACAGAGGCGTGGGATTAAGGGTGATTTAGACGTTTGGATCAGAAATTGGCTAGCTGAAAGAAGACAGAGGGTGGTGGTTGATGGGAAATATTTCTCCTGGAGTTCAGTTACCAGTGGGGTACCACAAGAATTTGTTTTGGGTCTACTGTTGTTTGTCAGTTTTATAAATGACCTGGATGAGGGCATAGAAGGATGGGTTACTAAATTTGCAGATGACACTAAGTTCGGTCGAGTTATGGATAGTGACAAAGGGAGCTTGGACCAGGGGCCTGCCGGGAGCGATGAGTCACTGATTTGAGGTGTTATATTTGAAATCAGAGAGCAGAGGTTTCTGGGAAAGGAGGAACTTCTTTTTATTTCTGTGCAGCTACATAAGTCAGTGTTTTCTAATTTAGGTTCTTTAGATCTTCATATAAACTCAGGCCAGACATTGAGGTTAGTTTTAAAGAAGGTTTATTAATAGATTGTACATGACGGTATGGCTACAGAGCAGCATGCAGTGTTGTATTAGTCCCAACCTCCTAGAAGAATACCAGTGCATAACAACTCATATCACATCACAGTTTACCTCGGAAGCTTATCTACATATTAATTACGCTCTCATTATGGACTAAGCATTTAGGAATACTATAGTTTGTTTTAAGAATTGAATATTGTGATGTTTTCTATGTCTCAGTTTTATTTCTTGGGCATGAGGAGGATGTTAAAGTCTAAACAAAGCACATCACCCGCTCACATTTACATTTGTCACCATTTTTATGTCAGTGCATTTTAAAGCTGTGTGAATGTTCGATCTTGAAAAGACAGCAGTCCATAAGCATACTAAAATATTATACAATGGAATGCCCAATTTACGTTTTACAGTGAGGGCATGGTTTTTGCAGTCAAAGGGATAAGTTACTTGATGGTTCCAGAAAGCCAATACTTCTGTAAGAACAAATAGAAGTGCTTCTTCTGCTAACTGAGGTTTACCTCTCACCTCCACCATGACTGCAATCAACCCCCATCTCAAGGTCCCGGTTTCCGTGGTCTGTTCCCCAGAGTAACTATGTAGATTTTTGCTGCCCATTTGCACACATGAGAGGAAACAGAAAAAAAAACTCATTAAATTCAGAAGATCTCTGCCATCTTGGTTTAATTTAACTTTGGGAACGTAGTTGGGGAAGTTCTTTCACCAAGTCCATCATTGCAAATGCAACGTGCCCTGTCTATATCCATGGACAGATCAAAAGCTCATCTCACAATATGAACTCAGAACTGACACTACCTTTGGTTTCTTCAAATTCTTCATTATGACTGTGAGTAGATTTTCTTTATATGGAGATGTGTAATCATGGTAGAGGTATGGATTGGAAAAGTTGATAGATATAGACAAATTTTCATCTCTATTTCCTAAGAAGTGAAGAAGAAGGAGAATGTACATGATTGGATACACTTATCTGATTAGGCTGTTTGACAATCATTATATATGTATTTATTCCAAAAGGTTTTTAAAAAATTACTCACAAATCATTCTATTTAATCTGGTGCAATGTTAGTTCTCTCACATTAAAAGGTTAAAATATTGAAGCTATCAAATATAGTTTCTTTAAAATGTGTCATTAGTTCTATGCAGTCAGGGAACTGACAAAGATTATGTTTTTTTTATTAATTTAGGGAATTAAATCCACATCAATGAGGTACTCTAGTGATGAGGAATTAAACACGTTGCCATTTCAATTACCAAGGGTCAGCATCAGATACTTGCAGTTTGAGTACATCATAGGTTAGTATGACCTCTATCCAGCGACATAGCTCGGAAATGCACCTCCTGTTGCAATTGGATGGCTTTCATCTACAAACACAGCCATTTTGCAGTCTATCAGAATGCAACTGCCAATTATTTCAGAACCTGGAGCAATTTTTTGAAATGAACGGACGCTCATTACAAATTTTCAGGACATAAGCGATCAGGAATTGTAATGTGTGTTCAAGTCGGATAATTTGAAACTTGAAGGTCACAGCTTTTCCATGGCCCTTCTGTCCACCTTTCTCACTGGCGAGGTGCTGCCAAAATTAATTGAGCAGTCCATTCTATAGCTAGCATATACCAGAACTGGAACTTGCTAACAGTGACCAGCAAGAGTGCTGGTCAAGCAGATGTTTCTAATCTGGACAGTTTCAATTTCCTCAAGTGTGTTGCAACTACATCCTTCCGAGTCAATGTCAAACATATTCAAAAGAGATGTATTTTTTTAAACTTAAGTAGTTAAGGGCTAGTGTGTGATGATGGATTTGAGGAGAATGTTTTTTTAAAAAATATTCATTCTATGGGATGTAGGTGACGCTGGCTGGCCAGCATTTTTTGTCCATCCCTAGTTGCCCTTGAGAAGGTGGGGGTGCGCTGCATTCTTGAACTGTTGCAGTCCACCTGCTGTGGATTGACCTACAATGCCATTAGGGAGGGAATTCCTAATGGCACTGTGGGTCAATCCACAGCAGGTGGACTGCAATAGTGTGAGAAGGCAGCTCACCACCACCTTCCCAAGGGCAACTAGGGATGGACAAAAAATGCTGGCCAGCCAGCGACACCCACATCCCATAAAATGAATAAATAAGAAAAAGAATTCTCCTTGACTCCAACATCACACACTAGCCCTTAATTACTTTAGTCAAAACAAAAACTTGACCAGTTTGGAAGATGTTCAATATTGACTTGGATAGATGTGGCTGCAACTACACTTGAGGAAATTGAAACTGTCCAGATCAGAAATATCTGATTGATATCCTAACATCCCAATACCCAATAATCCTGTTGATGGCAAAACAGATTGGAAAAGCCTACTCCAATTCATATTACTTCTATTATTTCACTGCACTCAGATTTGAGCCAAGCAGAAGATGGAGAAACATCAAGAGAGTTAAGGCTATGAGTCAATCATTAAACCACACAGTTTTTGCTTGGTTTTACAGACACATTATTGATATGGCTAGTCCAGTTAAACTTCTGGCCAATGGTGATCCTATGATACTGCTTATACTGACAATTCTGGGAGACAGTTAGTTGGGGGTGGGGTAGAGTAGATTGATGGGCACTAATACTACTGATATAAAATTATATTTAATCTCCATTTGCTGTACCCAAAGTCAGGTCCTTAGCTCATCATCTAATGATGCTTTACTTTAAGTCATTTTGTTTTTCAATGGGTATTGTCTGCCACTTTCAGGGATAGAGCAAGGAGACAGCCCCAAGTCTACTGCCAACAGGAATCAAACTCATCCTGTTGCCATGAAGCTGAATCTTGTACTAGCCATCTAGCCAACTGAGCTAATCAGCCTCCTATTTGATCTACTATATTTGTCATACTTATATCATGAATATACAATCATAGAGATGTACAGTATGGAAACAGACCCTTTGGTCCAACTCGTCCATGCTGACCAGATATCCAAAATTAATCTAGTTCCATTTGCCAGCATTTGGCCATATCCCTCTCAACCCTTCCTATTCATGTACCCATCCAGATGCCTTTTAAATGTTGTAATTGTACCAGCCTTCACCACTTCCTCTGTTAGCTCATTCCTTACACGCGCCACCCTCTGAGTGAAAAAGTTGTCCCGAAGGTCACCTTTAAATCTTTCCCCTGTCATCTTAAATCTATGCCATCTAATTTTGGACTCTCCCCACCTGAGGAAAAGACCTTGTCTATTTACCCTATCTATGACCCTCGTGATTTTATAAACCTTTATAAAATTATCCCCTCAACCTCTGATGCTCAAGGGAAAATAGCCCCAGCCTATTCAGCCTCTCCCTATAGCCCAAACCCTACAACCCTGGCAACATCTTTGTAAATCTTTTCTGAACCTTATCAAGCTTCACAACATCCTTCCTATCGCAAGTTCTGTAAGAATGTTTTGAAAACACTATTAAAATTTCAAATGAAAATATGTAACCATCCCACTTTGATTTGAGCCTCTGTAGTCATGGGGACATTGTAAATGAAGCTTCGCTGACAATCCCAGAGGACAAATTTACATTTCAAACACCTTTCTGTTATTCCATGAATCTGCTCATTTCAAATTCTCCAGACTGCAGAATGCTACAACATTAAGATGTACGGTCAATACAATTACATTTGACTCCTCCCACTTTGTTTGAGACTCTACTCAATGTGTGAACAATAATGTCTTCATTGTTGAAGACAAGATTTTAAAGTGACAGGATCAAAAATGGATGAGGTAATTCGTATACCTTGATGCAAGTATACTGCCTGTTATGACATTTCCCACTATCCGTACTTTGCTATATTTATTGAGAAACATTTAGGCCTCAACAGTGAGGGAAGGTGGGAAAAGAGTGTCAAGGATAGGTATGGAAGGGTGTGATGAGGTTTGTTAATTTCAATTATTCAATATTAACTATGTTTAGTTTTTATGGAATTATTGCGTAGTGCTAAAGTCTTCTGTCAGTTGGATAACAGATGATTTAGAGATAGTAATTTAAAGAAAAACACCGGTGATTTGGTGATGGAAACTACAAAAAAAGGTCAGTTGTGCTTGATAACATTTGTCGATGTGAATAAAAGGAAAAAATAAATCCCTACCACTAGACCAGGTTCAAATCCCAACTGCTCTAGAGTGATGTAATAACCTTTTCCCAGCCCAATGCTATATTTTACTATGCAGTCCATGTATTTTTTTTTTGGTTTTGTGTGGCTGCATTCCCTTGTACATTATTTGTACTTTTGTTGGCAGCTCAGCACCTCCCAATCTTTGGGCAACTGGTGTGTAGGGATGTAGGCAAGTCATAGGTCCTCTTCACAGGTATGCTTCTGGGTCTGGCCACAAAGAGGTTAGTGGAGTGGAGTTGGAAGCTGCTGACTGCCTGCCCCTCTTCTGCGGCTACATTTGCACCCAGGTGGTGTTCGAGAAGAAGAATGTAGTAGCTACTGATACTCTCAATGTCTTTCCACAGGGTGTGGAATGTGTTATCCCCCCCTCCAACTCTAGAGTCAAAGAGTCATAGAGATGTACAGCACAGAAACACCTTTTGGTCCAACTCATCCACGCTGACTGGATATCCTAACCCAATCTAGTCCCATCTGCCAGCACCCAGCCCAGATCCTTCCAAACCATTCCTATTCAGATGCCTTTTTCATGTTGCAGTTGTATTAGCCTCCACCACTTCTTCTGGCTGCCCATTCCCCACACTCGTACCAGCCTGTGCGTGAAAATGTTGCCCCTTAGGTCTCTTTTATATTTTTCCCTCTCACCCTAAACCTATGCCCTCTAGTTCTGGACTCCCACACCCCAGGGAAAAGACTGTCTATTTACCCTATCCATGCCCCTCACGATTTTATAAATATAAGGTCATCCCTCAGCCTCCAACGCTCCAAGGAAAACAGCCCCAGCCCATTCAACCTCTCCCTTTAGCTCAAATCCTCCAACACTGGCAACATCCTTGTAAATCTTTTCTGAACCCTTTCAAGTTTCACAACATCTTTCCGATAGGAAGGAGACCAGAACTGCACGCAATATTCCAACAGTGGCCTAACCAATGTCTCGTACAGCTGCAACATGACCTCCCAACTCCTGTACTCAATACTCTAACCAATAAAGAAAAGCATACCAAACGCCTTCCTCACTATCCTATCCACCTGCGACTCTACTTTCAAGGCGCTATGAACCTACACTCCAAGGCCTTTTTGTTCTGCGAGACTCCCTAGGATCTTACCATTAAGTATATAAGTCCTGCTAAGATTTGCTTTCCCACAATGCAGCACTGTACATTTATCTAAATTAAACTCCACCTGCCACTTCTCAGCCCATTGGCTTTTCTGATCAAGATCCTGTTGTAATCCGAGGTAATCTTCTTTGCTGTCCACTGCAGCTCCAATTCTGGCGTCATCTGCAAACATGCTAACTGTACCTCTTACGCTCACATCCAAACCATTTATATAAATGACAAAAAGTAGTAGACCCAGCACCATTCCTTGTGGCACTCCCGGTCACAGGCCTCCAGTCTGAAAAGCAACCCTCCACCACCACCCTCTGTCTTCTACCTTTGAGACAGTACTGTATCCAAATGGCTAGTTCTCCCTGTATTCTATGAGATCTAACCTTGCTAACCAGTCTCCCATGGGGAACCGTGTCGAATGCCTTACTGAAGTTGATATAGATTACGTCTACTGCTCTGCCCTCATCATTCCTCTGTTACCTCTTCAAAATACTCAATCAAGTTTGTGAGACATGATTTTCCACGCGCAAAGCCATGTTAACTATCCCGAATCAGTCCTTGCCTTTCCAAATACATGTACATCCTGTCTCTCAGGATTCCCTTCAACAACCTGCCCACCACTGACGTCAGGCTCACTGGTCTACAGTTCCCTGGCTTGTCCTTAACATCTTTATTAAATAGAGATACCACGTTAGGCAACCTCCAGTCTTCTGGAACCTCACCTGTGACTATCGATGATACAAATACCTTAGCAAGAGGCCCGGCAATCACTTCCCCAGTTTCCCAGAGTTCTAGAGTATGCTTGATCAGGTCCTGTGGATTTATTCACTTTTAAGCATTTCAAGATATCCAGCACTTCCTCCTCTGTAATTTCGACATTTTTCAAGATGTCACCATCTATATCCCAACTTTGGTATCTTCCATGTTCTTTTCCACAGTAAACACTGATGCAAAATACTCATTTAGTACCTTCCCCCATCTCCTGCAGCTCCACAAATGCCATGTCTCTCTCTCTTTCTAATCTTTGGTGTTTGCTGCATTACATTTCATGAGTTTGCTCATAAATTAATCAACTGGAACACAGGTGAAGAAGAGATGAAAAATACCATTGGATGGTTTTAAGTGCCCAAAGTGACTTTTTAGTTTAAAGTTTTGATTTCTGTTGCAGAGTAAGGGACTGTCACTTTTCAATTTGATTAATACAGTTTGACTTATTTTAATCTGTACTTTCAAAAGAGCCATTTACTGAAGGTGCATTATGTTTGAGTGAGGAAGCAGTTTAAAAATGAATCCCTAAGGTAAAATGAAGTTGTAGTGAAGGGAGAGCAATTGTTATGGTTGTCATGATATACAGAGATACAACATTGCAGCTGTGCTGATGACAAATAGACTGGACAACACGTCTGTAGGATCTCTCAGTACTCAGCCTTACAGGAACAATTCTGGATTCTGGCAAAATACAGCTTTAAGGCTTCAAGACTGTAAAAGGAAAGGAAGACTAAGAGAAGTCAGAAGTTTTGAAATCTTATAAAACAATGATTTACACAAAACTGCAATACAATGACTCTCAAATTCAACAGAGGAAGGATCCAGGGACAAGAAAGCTTCATTTATTTAGAGCTTAGGGTGCTGGTAAGGAATGCTCAAAAGTGCAATTACCATAATAACCTTCATAAAATATAAAATGCAAAAAGCTGCAAATGAGCACATGGTGAGGTCAATGCAGGGGAGAGAGAGAGAGAGAGAGAGAGAACCTGCACAGTTACTGCCTTTGATGTTTGAATTTGTGTATCACTAGATATTGGAGCGCAACTGGGAAAATTATCAAACAGTGAAATTCACAACTGATCTTGGAGGAACTGTTGGGCGAAGTTCACAGCACAGAATCAGATAAGTTAATCGTTGTTTTGAGTGTGACCTACAGAGAATCTGCAGTAGTGAGTAGAGTAGGTTCTTTCTTGATTTTATATTTTTGGAGATATGTCTCTTGATTAAACTTAAAATCTAAACAATAATTATTAATTTAACCTGGGGCAGTGTTTGTAGAGGAGTAAGACAGTGTTATTTTCTGGATCTGTAGATTGTGAAGAAGCAAAAATGGCCTTTAATAGAGTGATATGTACTTCTTGTTAGATGTGGGCATTTAAAGAGAGTTTAAGGGTTACTGCGGATTATATCTGCCATAAATGCTGCCATTTGTATAAACCTCTGTAAGGTCACCCCTCAGCCTCCGACGCTCCAGAGAAAACAGCCCCAGCCTATTCAACCTCTCCCTATAGCTCAATGGATCGGTTGTAGAAACAGTTAGAAGCAATGAGGAATTTGTAACAGCAACAGTATGTGATGGATGGCAGTTATAGGAAGGGGGGAAAGTCTCAGATACAGTCACATAGATGGATTAACTCCAGGAAAGGTAAGAGAGGTAGACAGCTAGTGCAGGAGTCTTTTGGTATGTTGGTTTGGAAAATGTAGGGGGGATGGATTCTTAGGGGAATGCAGCACGAACAGCCAAGTTTCTGGTATTGAGACTGGCTCTAATGCAATGAGGGGTACGTTGGGTTCCAAGAGATCAATTGTGTTAGAGGATTCTCTAGTTCGAGGTACAGACAGACGTTTCTGTGGCTAGCAGTGAAAAAACAGAATGGTGTGTTGCTTCCCTGGTACCAGGATCAAGAATATCTCAGAGAGGGTGCAGAATGTTCTCACGGGGGAGAGGGGCCAGCAGGAGGTCATTGTCCACATTGGAACGTATAACATAGGAAGGGAAAAGGTTGAGATTCTGAAGGGAGATTACAGAGAGTTAGGCAGAAATTTAAAAAGGAGGTCCTCAAGATTATTAATATCTGGATTACTCCCGGTGCTACAAACTAGTGAGGGCAGGAATAGGGGGATCGAGCAGATGAATGCATGGCTGAGGAGCTGGTGTATGGGGGAAGGATTCACATTTTTCCATTTCCACAGTAAATACTGATGCAAAATACTCATTTAGTATATCCCCCATTTTCTGCGGCTCCACACAAAGGCCACCTTGCTGATATTTGAGGGGCCCTATTCTCTATCTAGTTACCCTTTTGACCTTAATGTATTTGTAAAAGCATTTTGGATTCTCCTTAATTCTATATTTTCATGTCCCCTTTTTGCCTTCCCTCTTAAGTATTCTCCTACTTCCTTTCTAAGGATTCACTTGATCTATCCTGTCTATACCTTACATGTGCTTCCTTCTTTTTCTTAACCAAACCCTGAATTTCTTTAGTCATTTAGCATTCCTATACCTACCAGCCTTTCCTTACATCCTAACAGGAATATGCTTTCTCTGGATTCTCATTATCTCATTTCTGAAGGCATCCCATTTTCCAGCTATCCCTTTACCTGCGAACATCGGCCCTCAATCAGCTTTCGAAAGTTCTTGCTAATACCGTCAAAATTGACCTTTCTCCAATTTAGAACTTCAGCTGTTAGATCTGGTCTATCCTTTTCCATCATTATTTTAAAATGAATAAAATTATGGTCGCTGGCCCCAAAGTGCTCCCCCACTGACACCTCAGTCACCTGCCCTGCCATATTTCCCAAGAGTAGGTCAAGTTTTGCACCTTCTCTAGTAGGTACACCCACATACTGAATCAGAAAATTGTCTTGTACACACTTAACAAATTCCTCTCCATCTAAACCCTTAACACCATGGCAGTCTCAGTCTATGTTATAAAATCCCCTATCATAACCACCTTATTTTTCTTACAGATAGCTGAGATCTCCTTACAAATTTGTTTCTCAATTTCCCTCTGACTATTGCGGGGTCTATAATACAATCCCAATAAGGTTTTCTTCCCTTTCTTATTTCTCAGTTCCACCCAACTAACTTCCCTGGATGTATTTCCGGGAATATCCTCCCTCAGCACAGATGTAATGTAATCCCTTATCAAAAATGCCACGCTCCCACCCCTCTCCTCTCTTGCCTCCCTTTCTATCCTTCCTGTAGCATTTGTATCCTGGAACATTAAGCTGCCAATCCTGCCCATCCCTGAGCCATGTTTCTGTAATTGCTATGATATTCCAGTCCCATGTTCCTAACCATGCCCTGAGTTCATCTGCCTTCCCTGTTAGGCCCCTTGCATTGAAATAAATGTAGTTAAATTTATTACTCCTACCTTGTCCCTGCCTACCCTGACTGTTTGACTCGCTTCTGTTCTCAACTGTACCCGTCTCAGATTGATCTTTTTTCACTATCTCCCTGGATCCCACCCTCCTCCACCTTCCCAGTTTAAGTCCTCCTGAGTAGCTCCAGCAAATCCCCCTGCCAGTATATTAGTCCCCTTCCAATTTAGGTACAATCTGTCCTTCTTGTACAGGTCACTTCTACCCAAAAGAGATTTCAATGATCCAAAAATATAGACTGTTGGGAAATAGATGGTGACATCTTGCAAAATGTCCATATTACAGAGGAGGAAGTACTAGATGTCTTGAAACGCATAAAAGTGGATAAATCCCCGGGGCCTGATCAGGTGTACCCTAGATCTCTGTGAGAAGCTAGAGAAGTGATTGCTGGGCCTCTTGCTGAGATATTTGTAACATCGATAGTCTCAAGTGAGGTGCTGGAAGACTGGAGGTTGGCTAACGTGTTGCCACTGTTTAAGAAGGGTGGTAAGGTCAAGCTAGGGAACTATATACCAGTGAGCCTGATGTCAGTGGTGGGCAAGTTGTTGGTGGGAATCCTGAGGGATAGGATGTACATATATTTGGAAAAGCAAGGACAGATTAGGGATAGTCAACATGGTTTTATTCGTGGGAAATCATGTCTCACAAACTTGATTGACTTTTTGAGGAAGTAACAAAGAGGATTGATGAGGGCAGAGCAGCAGATGTGATCTACATGGACTTCAGTAAGGCGTTCAACAAGGTTCCACATGGGAAACTGATTAGCAAGGTTAGATCTCACGGAATGCAGGGAGAACTAGCCATTTGGATTCAGAACTGGCTCAAAGGTAGAAGACAGAGGGTGGTGGTAGAGGATTGTTTTTCAAACTGGAGGCCTGTGACCAGTGGAGTGCCACAAGGATCGGTGCTGGGCCCTCTCCTTTTTATCATTTACATAAATGATTCGGATGCGAGCATAAGAGGTACAGTTAGTAAGTTTGCAGATAACACCAAAATTGGAGGTGTAGTGGACAGCAAAGAGGGTTACCTCAGATTACAACAGGATCTGGACCAGATGGGCCAATGGGTTGAGAAGTTGCAGATGGAGTTTAATTCAGATAAATGCGAGGTGCTGCAGTTTGGGAGAACAAATCTTAGTAGGACTTATACACGTAATGGTAAAGTCCTAGGGAGTGTTGCTGAACAAAGAGAACTTGGAGTGCAGGTTCATAGCTCCTTGAAAGTGGAGTCACAGATAGATAGGATAGTGAAGAAGGCATTTGATATGCTTTCCTTTAATGGTCAGAGTATTGAGTACAGGAATTGGGAGGTCATGTTGCGGCTTTACAGGACATTGGTTAGGCCACTGTTGGAATATTGTATGCAATTCTGGTCTCCTTCCTATCGCAAAGATGTTGTGAAATTTGAAAGGGTTCAGAAAAGATTTACAAGGATGTTGCCAGAGTTGGAGGATTGAGCTATAGGGAGAGGCTGAACAGGCTGGGGCTGTTTTCCCTGGAGCTTCGGAGGCTGAGGGGCGACCTTATAGAGGTTTACAAATTATGAGGGACATGGATAGGGTAAATAGATAAAGTCTTTTCCCTGGGGTGGGGGAGTCTAGAAGTACAGGGCATAGGGTTAGGGTGAGAGGGGAAAAATATAAAAGAGACGTATGGGGAAACTTTTTCACACAGAGGGTGGTACATGTATGGAATGAACTGCCAGAGGAAGTGGTGGGGTTTGGTGCAATTGCAACATTTAAGAGGCATTTGGATGGGTATATGAGTAGGAATGGTTTGGAGGGATATGGGCCAGGTGCTGGCAGGTGGAACTAGATTAAGTTGGAATATCTGGTCGGCATGGATGGGTTGGACCGAAGGGTCTGTTTCCATGCTTATATCTCTATGACTCTATTAGAGTTGGAGGGATAGCATTACATAACATGCTTATCACACAACAAATCTTGTTCTGTTTATTCCATTTGCCAAACTGAAAGTGTCATTCATTTGTTGCATAAATAGAAGATGCACAGGATGGTCATCCATATCTATGCTGGCATTGAATGTTGACAATTATTTCACAAACACCATATCGTCTTCTATCGCCTCAAGTCACAGAAACATTGCAACCCATTGTGTATAAACAAGTAGTTGAGATTTTAATGAAGTGCAATAATAACCTTTGCACAGCAGCAACACCTGCTTCAGTTTTTCAGGGCGAGAAAAATTCAGAGAAACCTCTGTTCATGTTCCATCCACTTCCACTGCATGAGGTAGCCATACCAGGAAGATATGTAAACTTATTTATTCAATAAGGTGATAAATATGGCTGTGAAGACTGTGAGTCTGCAGCTCTGCTTAATCCATTTTTTTCTTGTCAGTACTCTGTTGTGGAGCCTGCTGATTTTAAATGTTTACATCAGCTTTGTTGAATATGTGTACATGTGTCACTTGGGAGGAAACTGCCATCATGCAGTAATTAAAATAATGTAAGACTGAGCAATGGAGAATTTTCAGATAATGCTGCCAATATTTATTGTTCAATTTTGAGGTGACAGTACAGTTTCATGGCTTCACCCATCTTGATTTCTGCAGTGTCCCTGAGCTCTACAAAATTTTCTATTCGCCTCAAATGTTGGTCTCTTGTGTATTCCTGATTTTATGGCCTCTATAATGCAGAGGCATCTTCAGCTTCTTCGGTACTAAAGAACTCTAGAGTTGCTTGCAGACACATTAATGTCTTGGCAGTCTCCTCTTTGAAAGCAATTCTTACAATCTATCCACTTGGTCATGTTTTTGGTTACCTATCCTAGCCAATGTCACATGTAGCTCAGTTCAGTGACAAATTTAGCTTGATGAAGTTCCTGAAAAGTGCAACAATTTAATGTTATGCAAGTTACATAAATGCAAAATGTTGCTGTTACTGCCAGAATGATTATTTGATTTGGTCTGTGTACTTGGTTGCAAAAAGGTTGTCTCCCTCACCACTATGGACCTTGTCCCTATCAATGGACATCACTGCCCAGTATACAATGAACATTGTTTTGCTTGAATCTGGTCCAACTTTTATGTAGCATATTATATAATAGGCATATAGAAGGAAAATAAGGCTAAGAATGCTAGGTCTGTGTCTGAAATACATTCTTTGTACCCGTATAATCTTGCTTTGCCAAGCACAAAACTCCAGCAATTCCTAAATAACTTTCATAATGTAAATGTTAAACTTTAATATTATGAAGACTGAAACCATCCTGTTCAGTTCCTGTCAGATGGTGTTATGTCTCAGATACTAATTTCATTTTCCTTCCCAGCCACTTGCTTGTTTAGAAACCAAGGTTAGCAACACTAAAGGTCCTAACACCAACAGTCTGATCTTCAAAATTCACATCTTAGCTGACATCAGGAACATGTACCTCTAAGTTTGGAGTGGTGCTTGTTTATTCTCATCCCTTGAAGTGCTTAATTGCACTTCCTCAGTTCAAAGCCTGATGTTTCTCTTTGCTGGTTGCTCTTGCTGGATTTTACATAACTCAGATGTTTGAGGCCTTCATTCCAATCTCTGTTGCTTGGCAAACATCCATTACTCTTAAGTCCCTAGCATATCAACTACAAATCTTCTGCTGCAGGAGGGGTACAGGGAAAAAAATACAAATCAAGAATTTATGGCTCTGTGAAATGTAAATTAGTAAATAATGCTAGTTGCGAGTTATTCAAATCTAATGCATGGGAGCTATCAGTCTAGTTCTGTCTTGTATTTTACCATAAGCCATTCCGATTTTGTTGCTGTCTCATATAGAGTCAGAGTCGTACAGCACAGAAGCAGAATCTTCAGTCCAACTCGTCCATGCCGACCAGATGTTCCAACCCAATGTAGTCCCACTTGCCAGCACCCAGCCCAGATCCCTCCAAACCCTTCCTATTCATATACCCATCCAGATGCCTTATAAATGTTGTAATTGCACTAGCCTCCACTCATTCCTCTGGCAGCTCATTCCATACATGTACCACTCTCTGCATGAAAAAGTTGCCTTTTAGGTCTCTTTTACATTTTTCCCCTCTCACCCTAAACCTATGCCCTCTAGTTCTAGACCTCCAAACCCCAGAGAAAAGACTTTGTCTATTTACCACATCCATGCCCCTATAGCTCAAATCCTCCAACCCTGGCAACATCCTTGGAAAATTTTTCTGAACCCTTCTGATAGGAAGGAGACCAGAATTGCACGCAATATTCCACAGTGGCCTAACCAATGTCTGTACAACTGCAACATGACCACCCAACTCCTGTACTCAATACTCTGACCAATGAAGGAAAGCATGCCAAATGCCTTCTTCACTACCTGTGACTCTACTTTCAAGGAGCTATGAACCTCCACTCCAAGGTCTTTTGGTCACAGGCCTCCAATCTGAAAAATAACCCTCCACCACCATCCTCTGTCTTCTACCTTACAGCCAGTTCTGTATTCAAATGGCTAGTTCTCCCTGTATTCCATGACATCTAACCTTGCTAACCAGCCTCCTATGGGGAACCTTGTTGAACACCCTACTGAAGTCCATATAGATCAAGTCTACTGCTCCGTCCTCATCAGTCCTCTTTGTTACCTCTTCAAAAAACTCAGTCAAGTTTGTGAGACATAATTTCCCACGCATAAATCCCATATTGACTATCCCTAAACAATCCTTGCCTTTCCAAATACATGTACATCCTGTCCTTCAGGATTCCCTTTAACAACTTGCCCACCACTGACATCATGCTCACAGGTCTATAGTTCCCAGGCTTGTCCTTACACTTTTCTTAAATAGTTAGCCACATTAGCCAACTTCCAGTCTTCTGGTACCTCACCATGAGAGCTGATAATTTCTAGAAGATGACTGTTATTTTTGAGGCATCAGACTGTAGTCAATATTTCAATTCTTTTGAAGGAATGGCAATAATCTTTAATGATTGGATGTTTCAGCAAACATTAGACAATTGCAGCTTGGCACCAAAAGCAATCACTTAAAAGACTGCCAAACTGGATATTAATGTGCATAGGTTGTCTAATATATTGTGTAGTTTTAGAAGTTAATATTCAGTTTACATGATGTAGCACAAATACACTCTTTGAATGATATATCACTTTGTCCATCTATATTGCATGCTGGTTTCAACACTGTAAAATAACTTTAATAGAAAATAAACACAATGATAAATGTACAATGTGATATGGTCTGAGCCGTATAGACCAGATTCACTCCTTTCTATGATATTAGTCAGCTAGATTTGTCTGAAGTAGCAATTGGGGTTCTACAATTATTTTTAGCAGCTCAAGGGGAGATACAAAAAATAAAGTTAACCAGAGCCACTTACATTGTCATAATCTTCAAGGCTCTCAACTAAGAGCTGGAAAATGGGAATCATGTAGTCAGATCTTTGCTGATCAGTGTACACGTCTGTGAGCCCTTTTCCCATACTGTTACCAGTGGATGTTACTGGAAATTAGATGTCTCTGCAGGATGGGTGATGACAAGATTGTTTCTGAACCTTCCATAATCGAGTACAACTGCACCCGAACAAGTAAGTACAAGTTTGTTCTAATAGTCCTAAATAGCTACTGGCACTCATTATCTGAGTTCACAAAAATAGTCTCTAAAAGGACTGGATAGCTTGAGGCACTTGTGTAATTCCATTCTTTACAGCTGAGAGCCCTCAGGATAGATGAGGCAATTGTTTTTAATTTTAAAAGAGTCATGGGATTATTAGATCCATCTTTAACTTAATCCATATCCATATTTTTAATTTAATTGATGCAGGAATGGTATTCATACACATTGGGAATATTTCTAATACATTCTCATCTGTTGACAACATTCTAGATGCAAAGCGTAGAGTATGATCATTCATTTCACTTGAATATCCTCTTTGGTTCAGAAGTAGCAATACAACCTGCAAGACAAAAACTCGTTGGCTCAAGGCTTGCATGAATGATTTCATCTCATAATCCAAGGTGACATGTTAGTACATCACTGAGAGAGTACAGCATTATTGAATCTTTATCTTTTCAATGAGTTGTTAAATTGAGGGCCCATTTGTGCTCAAAGACGGATATAAAGGAGTCTACGTCATTATTCAAAACACATGGAGTTCTACAACATAACTAAAAGGAAAAGAAAGATTTGTATAGGCATAGCACTTTACATGGCACGTGAATGTCTCAACACACTTTTCGGCCAAAGATATACCGTCCAGTGAAGTCACACTCTCTAATACAGGGAACACAATAACCAATTTGCTCAGAGCAAAGTCCCAGGAACAGTAAATTGGTAATGACCAGATTTTTTTGGGATACAGATTGATGGATAAATATTGGCCAGGATACTGGGTTAACTCCACTACTTTCCCTTGAAATAGAACCATGGATCTTTGTCATCAACCTGACAGAGCAAGAAGGGTCTTTAGTTTGGCATCCCATTCAAAAGCTCCAATAGTATAGCACTCTTTCAATATTATAATGCAGTGTCAGATTTGATTTTTGTGTTGAGTTGTAGAGTGGGACTTGAGCTGAGAACTTGGTGACTGAAAGGAAAGAGAGCCATAACCAAAACAGCCATATTATTATCTTGTTGCTGCTGTGGAATTTTACTAAGGGCAAGTTAGCTGTTGTGCTTGCTCCATTGTAGCATTGACCCCAATTCAAAAACACTGTTTTGATTTCAAAGTGATCTGAATGTCCTGAGGTTGTTCAGGCTCTATACAAAATCATTAATCTTGTTGATTGACAGAAAAATGTTTTGTAGGACAATTATGTGTTCTCTGAAGAGGGTTGATGGAACCTTTATAATCTGTTTAATATCCTTTCTGAAAGATTGCATTTCTATTTTCCAAGATTTCCTTCTGTACTGCAGAAAGGGCAATCCAAATTATGTTTAATTTCTGAACTGGAGATTAGACCCTCAGATATTTGATTCAACTCAAGGGGTCAAATAACCTATTTCTACTCCTTTTTCATAGCTTCATTGATTCTGAGGCTAGAACACAGAACGTTACAGCGCAGAACAGGCCCTTCAGTCCTCAATGTGCTGACCTGTGAAATTAATCTGTTGCCCATCTAACCTACACCATTCCATTATTATCCATATGTATGTCCAATGCCCATAATGTCTACTATTGTTGCAGGCAGGGTGTTCCACGCCCCTAATTCCCTGATATCTGTCCTAAATTTATCATCCCTCAATTTAATGCTATGTCCCCTCATGTTAGCCTTTGCCAATTGAGGAAAAAGGCTCTCAGGTTCCACTCTATCTTACCCTCTGATTATCTTATATGTCTCAATTAAGTCACCTCTCAATTTTCTACTCTGCAACAAAAACAGTCTCAGTTCCCTCAGCCTTTCCTCATAAGACCTTCCTTCCATAACAGGCAACATCCTAATAAATGTCCTCTGAACCCTTTCCAAAGCTTCCACAATCTTCCTAAAATGTGGTGATCAGAACTGTAGACAATACTTCAGGTGCAGTCTTATCAGTGTCTCATCCAGCTGAAACATAACCTCGTGGCTCCAAAACTCAATCCCCCTACCAATAAACATCAGAACACCACATGCCTTAACAACCCTATCAATCTGGGTGGCAATTTTCAGGGAGTTATGCACCTGGACACTGAGATCTCTCTGTTCATTTACACTGCCAAGAGTTTTACCATTAGCCCAGTACTCTGCATATCTGTTACTTCTTCCAAAGTGAACTACCTCACATTTTTCTGCATTAAACTCAATTTGCCACTTCTCAGCCCAGGTCTGCATCTTATCTATGTCCCTGTATAACCCACAACATCCAACAGCACTACCCACAACTCTGCCTAACTTAGGGTCATGGCAAATTTAGTAACCCATCCTTCTACACCCACCTCCAGATCGTTTATAAAAATGACAAACAACAGTGGGCCCAAAACAGATTCGTGTGGTACACCACTGATAATTGAGCCCCAGAATGAACATTTCCCATCAAGCACCACCCTCTGTCTTCTTTCAGCTAGCCAATTTCCGATCCAAACCGCTAAATCACCTTCAATCCTGAAACTCTGTATTGTATGCAATAGCCTATTGTGTGGAACCTTATCTAACACCGCATCAACGCTTTAGCTTCACCCACCTGTTTTGTCACCTTCTCAAAGAACTCAACAAGGTTAGTGAGGCATGACCTACCCTTCACAGAACTGTGTTGACTACCCCGATCAAATTATTCCTTTCCAGATGATTATAACTCCTAGCTCTTATAACCTTTTCCAAACCTTACCCACAACTGAAGTAAGGCTCACTGGCCTATAATTACCAGGATGTCCCAACTCCCCTTCTTAAACAAGGGAACATTTGCTATCCTCCAGACTAATACCAAAATGGCCAAAATTAATGGTGTTCTAGTGGGCGGCACGGTGGCACAGTGGTTAGCACTGCTGCCTCATAGCGCCTGTAGACCCGGGTTCAATTCCCGACTCAGGCGACTGACTATGTGGAGTTTGCACGTTCTCCCCGTGTCTGCGTGGGTTTCCTCCGGGTGCTCCGGTTTCCTCCCACAGTCCAAAGATGTGTGGGTCAGGTGAATTGACCAAGCTAAATTGCCCGTAGTGTTAGGTAAGGGATAAATGTAGGGGTATGGGTGGGTTGCGCTTCGGCGGGTCGGTGTGGACTTGTTGGGCCGAAGGGCCTGTTTCCACACTGTAAGTCTAATATATAAGTGACGAGACCTGTAAGCTTTACTTAAGATTTCTATCAAGGCCTGTTTGTTCCAGATCTTTGGATGGTTGTTAAAGATCCTACTTTAACTGTTCCAAGAAAAGCAGAATCTTCTCCCAGTGTCCAGCATTTCTTCCTCAACCAACATTAGCGAAAAAAGATCAACTGATCTTTCATCTGAATGTTATTTATAGGAACTTGCTGACTGCAAAGCAGCTGCTGCTTTTTACTAAATAACAACAAGGGCACTTCAAAGCATTCCATCATATTTTTAATTCATTCTCAGATGTGGGCATGGAGGATGGCATTAATTGTTCATCTGTAGTTTCTAAGAGATGGGATGGTGGTGCACTTTCTGCAGGAACCAGGAACTAGATATAGAGTCATACAACACAGAAACAGATCCAACCAGTCCATGCCGAACATAATCCCAAACTAAACTAGTCCCACCTACCTGCTCCTGGCCCATGTCCCTCCAAACCTTTCCTACTCATGTTATCTATCCAAATTTCTTTTAAAAGTTCTAAGTGCACCCACATCCACCAATGGGTATTCTTTATTGTACCTTAATACATTTCAGAGGGAAAATCAGAATCATTGGGAGCACAATTGTCCCATTAAGGGCAGTAAGAGAGCAAGTTTCCACCCCTGAAAGAATATAATGAACTAATTGCAATCAGAATTCATGGTCACTTTTATTAGACTAGCTTTTTATTTCCAGTTATTATTGAAACTAAGCTTACATTTGCAAGCTGCTGGGACCAATTCATTTCCATAGCCACAATGTTACCTTATCTGAATATGTGTAGTTCTTTAAGACCAAATACATTTTCTCAATCCATAGTTATCTTGGTCAATACACAAGAGGGTGTTGCTTGTAGAACTGCTGTTGAAGAATAGCCAAGTGCTTCCAGTTTTCTTCTTGAATTTAGAAAAGCTGAACAGTATTTTACTTCTATCATTTTAGATTAAATAATTATTCACTTGACCGTGGGGGCGACATTTGAGAAATTTGCAGATGACATAAAAATTGGCCATGTACTGGATGGTATAGAGGGTAGCTGAAGCTGCAAAATTACATAGATGGGTTGATGGAGTAGGTAGGAAAATGGTAGGTCAAACAGTAAAAAGGAATACACAATAAATGGGAATAAACTGAGAGGAGTTGACAAAGTGAGAGATCTTGGCATACAAGTTCAAAAATCGTTAAAGGTAGAAGTAGAGGGGGAGAGAAGGTTGTTAAGAAGGCATATGGAATGCTCTCTTTCATTGGCAAAGGTATAGAATACAAAATTAAGGATATAAAATTGAAACTGATGATGCCACAACTGGAGTATTGTTTGCAGTTCTGGTCACCATATTACAGGAAGGATGTTTACAGAGAATATTTACTAGAATGTTGCCAGGGCTGAAGAATTGTAGCTATGAGGAGAGATTGGAGAGGTTGGGGTTGTTTTCCTTTTAACAGAGAAGGCCGAAGGGTGACATGATTGAGGTACACAAAATTGTCAGCAGTAGGGTAGACAGGAGGAATCTGTTTTTCTTGGCAAAGAGCTCAAAGGCCAGGAGTCATAAATTCAAGATAAGGGTAGAAGAATTAAAAGGGGAGTGAGGAAAAACTGTTTTTACAAAGAGGGTGGTGTGTGTCTGGGATTCGCTGCCTGAGTTGGTTGTGGAAGCAGGACTATGGGCCATATGCAGGAAAATGAGATTAGAAAAGGCATAGAGATAGTGATTTTTGAGAAGATTCGTAGCTCAGGTTGAGGTTCTGGATGTAAGTTTGTTCGCTGATCTGGAAGGATCGTTTTTAGATGTTTCATCACCATACTAGGTACCATATCTGTGAGTCTCCATTGAAGTGCTAGTGTTATGTCCTGCTTTCTATTTATGTGTTTAGATTTCCATGGAAGGAAACCTAAAGTAAGGAAAACTGAAGTTGACACAGACAAGATGGGCCAAATGGTCCCATTCTATGCTGTATAATTTCTATCGGATTTAACAGTTAAAAAGGCATTCAGAAATGGAGGGCTAAATTATAGAGTGGTAAAATTGAGATTCTCCAAAAGTATTGTAGAAGAATTGTCAAACCCATCTGAGGCGAGGATCGAAAATTCTTAAGTTAGAAAAAAACTACGATATGGCGAATTTGATTTTCTTTCCCATTATTTTGAAGTCTGAAAAGACTTTGAACTTTAATGAAGGGTCTGAACAAGCAAATGAAGCAGATTTACGTAGCTTAGCTAGTTCCTGATCTACACATTCTGTGTAGCCAACCATAATTAAGGGGCAATTCTGCTGGACTGGCAGATGTAATATGGTGAAAATACATGCAACACTGAGTTCCAGTTCGTAATGGTCTAGCACAGTAAAAGTCCAACTGAAGGTCTACAATCATAAAAGCTTTTTCAAGGTTTGTGTAAAGATTTGTAGCTCGGCTACCAGTTGCCATAATTGTGTGTATGCTCGCTGAGCTGGAAAGTTGATTTGCAGACGTTTCGTCCCCTTTCGAAGTGACATCCTCAGTGCTTTGGAGCCTTCTGTGAAGTACTGCTGTACCTTGTCTTCTGGAATTTGTTTCGATTTTTCTGTTCTGATCGATATAGTAGTGCTTCACAGGAGGCTCCAAAGCACTGAGGATGTCACCTAGAAAGAGGACGAAACATCTGCAAATCAACTTCACATCTCGTTGAACATACCCATAACTATGATTAAAGCTTGTATTTATTTGGCACTTTAAACATTAACAAATATCTCAATGTGCTGCACAGAGACATTATAAGACAAAATGCACTGACTTATAACAAGATATTATGGTAGAAAAAAATCAACAGTTTGGTCAAAGAGATTAGGTTTTAAGAAGTTCCTTAAAGAATGAAAGTGACAGAGAGGTTTAGGGATGGAACTCCAGAATTTCAGGCCCAAGCAAGTGAAGATCTGCATGCCAATAGCACAGCAATTAAAATTCACAATGATAAGAGACCAGAAGTAGAGGACTGCTGATGTCTACTTATATGAAATAGAAGGAGTGGGCCATTTTGCTCGACAGGAATCATGGGTGAATGGGATCTGATGAGTGTTAGGGCAAAGGCAAAATAGTTGGAGGTTACTTCAAGTTTTCGAGTAAAATGCAGCAAAGGTGCTGTATACATGGCTTAATTACTTTTTCTCTTCACAGAAAAAGCCAATGATAGCACAGAAATCATATGTCTTCCCTCATGACCTCACTCTCCTATCATTGTATTGTCCTTCAGCCCATATCCAACTAATGCTAGTTACGAGTATTCCTCTTTACAATGTTGCACTATTGATGGCCAAACCTTCAACTTTATAGGTTCTCACCTCACTACCCAGCCTTCCTCCTTCAATACATTAAAGCATATCCCTTCAACTAGGTTTTTGTTATCTTCCTTATAGATGAGAACATAAGATGAATCAAAGAAAACCAAAGTAGCCATTTGGCCCATCAAGGCTGCTCCACCATTCAATGAGACCAGCTACCTAGGTTCAATTCCAGCCTCGGGCAATTATCTGTGTGGAGTTTGCACACTCTCCCAGTGCCTGCGTGGGTTTCCTCCCACAATCCAAAGATGTGCAAGTTAGGTGAACTACCTTTGCTAAATTGCCCTTAATGTTCAGGGATGTGTAGGGTAGGTGCATTAGTCAGGTGTAAATTAGGGGAATGGTTCGGGTGGAGGCACGAAGTGCCTGTTACCACACTGTCAGGATTCTATAACATTTTCTGTTTTTATTTCACATTCCCAACATATAAACACATAAGGAACAAGTGGTAGGTCAGTCAGCCCTTCTCACTATTCAATAAGGGGATGACTAATCTGTGCCAGCATGGAGTAGGCAGGAATTATATCAGCCCATGCTCTAGTTGAATGGTAGAATTGTGTTGAGGGGCTGAGAAGCAGACACGGAATCCCTACATTGAGAAAGGAAGACGTTCAGCCTATCGAGTCCATGACAACTCTCTGAACAGCATCCCATCCAGACCCACTCCTTTCCCTGTAACACATTCCTGAACACTGAGGCAATTTAGCATGGCCAATTAATCTAATCTGCAGATTTTTGGTTTGTGAAAGGAAACCGGAGCACCGGGTGGAAAGCCATACCTTTGCTCCTCACTCACAATTTAGCAACCTTGGGGTGAGGGGAGACGTGAGAAGGAATATAGAGGGGGGGGGGAAACGTTAGGCAGACAAAGAAAATTGTTGTCCACCTCCAGTTATCGGTGCACTCCTTTCACATTCATCCCCCATCATGGTAAATACCATGGCTTTCTGAAGAAGGGTCACTGAACTCGAAACATTAACTCTGTTACTCTCTCTGTAGATGCTACAACACTTTTCTGTTTTTGTTTCTGGCCCAGATGCTACTTGGTCCAAGCAACCCAAGAGGCAGCTTCACCCTGCCTCGCAACTCCATTGGCCGGGCCGGTCTGACCAATCAGCAAACACGCTCCCCGGAATTGCCAATCGAGTGCCACCGGTGCATGTGATTGACAGCTGACTGCCGCCCCGTCTCCAACCCCAACAAAGACCGCGGGATCCGATTGGTTGAAGTACCCTCGACGCCCCGCCACATTCACGCGCCGGGGGCGGGGCCACCTGTCAACCGCCTGCATGGCGTGACGTCGGCCACTAGTCAACTCGAGCCGCGGCCTCCATCCACATTGCCCCCCCCCCCGCCCACCCCACAGCCGCCCCTCAAAATAAAACAAAAACTCCAGAGGAAAAGAATCCACGGCTGCTTCAGCGAGGCTAAAGATCAACCCCCCTCCATGAAGGGTAGCAAGAGCGAGGCCTTACTGCGATATGCGAGCGAGTTAGTGCCACATTGCAAAAAGAAAAAAAATCCGTGATTAATTTTTTTTAAAGAGAAGTGGATTTGCGGTCCGGATTACCTTTGGTTCAGGTAGGCCGCTTCAACAGTGCGAATGAAACCGGCTTTCATCCGATTTATTTATTTACCTGTCGCTGCATTCAATGCCTTCCCTTTGGAAAGGGCGGCTGGCGGCGCTCGCGCGGAAACAGTTGGCCCCCAACGAATACCCGCCTCCCCGCCTGTGCGCTGCAGCGGATTGGTCGGCCGGTTCCAAGGGGGCGGTGTTCAAATCCGGCCGCTGATTGGTCGACTCACGTGTAGCTCACAGGCTGAATCAGGTGCGCATGCGTACTCCCTCCCCACCACCCCACCTCCTTCCGGGTGTCTGACTGCCCGGGGATGTAGTTGGTGAGCGGCGCTCCTGCCTGCCTTTTCACCGGTAAGGTGTTCCCGTGCAGAGTTAGGAGCGTTGTACCGATTGATCTCTATGGTTTCCCTTCCTTCACACCGTGTGCCCGCCTGCGTACGTGTCTCTTGCACTCCTGAAAATGTTACATTTGCAGGAAATAATAGTAGACCGGAGGTTGGGGAAAAAGAACTGAAGTACGACAAACCTTCTGGTGTCAAAATCAGTGCCTCTGTTGTGATGACTGAACGCCTTCTGTGGGACTGAAATGTAAGGCGTTTGGGTTTTTTTGTTCAATCGAGATAATCAGTTTTTGGCACATCAGTAGTTGAGAATGCGCCCTCTGTTAATTTTCTTTCTTTCTGTTTTCCCCTTTTTTTTACCTTCATAAAATACCGTGTGTGTATTTTACTGCGATGCTTGCTTTATCTCGTGTAGTAGAATTAGATCTTTTTTTTAAGATGGTGCGTGTGGAATACCAAAATCTCAAGTTCGACATCGTACGGAAAATTATTGGACTAGCATTTAGTGAGAAAGTAACAGGTACGCCAATCGATGCTACTCCATGAGATTAGAATTTTTATTTTGTTAGTGAAAGTTCTCTAATCTAGTATAATTTATTTATTAAATGCTAACTTTACGTTCTCTCTCTTGTTTAATCTCGTCTGTTGTTTGCTAAGCATCTTTGAAAATCTATTGAGGTAAAAATTAAAATGAGCAAAAGGCTGAACTCGAATATTACCAAATCTGATTTGAAAATGTGAGGTTTTTGATAGAATTTTGAAATGCAGTACTGTATATTGAAGAGGCACAGTATTCATCCCATGGTTTTATATTGTTTTATGCAACTCCAGACAAGTCCTTCAATCTATGAATTTAAAATATGGATTGTTAGTTACTGTCCAGTTTTTTTATGTTGCTTTATTTAAAATTGTGTATTAATTCAGCTGGAGTTTGAAACATGAGCATAATTCTGTCTAATGACATTAGCATTTCAATTAATTGTAAATAGATTTTTGTGAAATTTTATTTCTACAATATCCATCTAAGAAATGCCAAAAACAGAAGTAAAATTCAGAAGTAAAATCAATTTGGTTTGTCTTTTGAAGTACATTAAGATGAGATGTGGTACATGTTGATTTGCAGTTTTCGCTGGTGGTGGGAGCAATTTGTGATGGGAAGTTAGGAGAAGCGGGGAAGAAGGTTGTCACAACATTTAACCATGTTTGCTCAAAGTGCACTTTTCTCTTGAAGTGTGTTGCTGTTGAACATGCCTCTGGATAACACTGCACAAAGTTGTTACTGGACCACTGTAATGTGGTTTGTGAAGGATCTGTGATGACTGTTCAGTTCAGTTTAGACCCCCCTTAACATCAATTTGACGAGAGAAGTATCAAAGTTTCAACTTGCATTCTGAACTTTTTCATGGGAAAAGATGATAAATCTTACTATTGCCCATTCATAGTCTGTGTTATTCTGATTTTTAATTTGTAAATGCATGTGTATTTATTTATTTGCTTTAGTGAGTAGGAATGAAAAATGGATATTGTCTATCAGATGTATTTATTTTTTTAATAACTAAGTGACTTTGCTTTATCTGTTCATTGTATCACATTCAATATCAGTGCAACGGGGAAGCTGTCAATTTATTGTGAAGCCTAATATATAACGCATTGATCTATTTTCAGTTTCCTCTCATCCTGCGGCAGCATATGTATTGACGATTCTTTATCACAGTTATTTGAAAACAACACACTTTCTATAAGCATTCCAATGCTTTTTAAAATAAATAAAGCTTTGGATGGATTGCATGATATGTGAGATATTGTTTGGATCATTTGTCTTCAGTCTGTTTCGTTGCCCTTGTCTGAAATGTACTGTGGCCGACATTTATTTCCATAAATGTGATCATCAGATTTTTGCAAATACATTTTTAAAATTTAGATCATTTATTGTATAAACAAATGTTAATTTATTGAAATTAGAAAGTTGTGCTTGATATTATGAGTGCAAATCTTAGTAACAAACTAAGATAACAATCAATCATGCTTCAATATTTCTATTACAAGAAAGCTTTTTAAAAAAGTGAATTAAAAGCATGATTTTTTTTCCTTCTATGATTTTGCAGAATTTTGGTTTTTTTTAAACACTTATCTTTATGCAAACCTAAAACAAAAAAGTTTGCGAAGAAATTAATCGTGCATCACATGTGGACAGATTCTTATGAAAATAAAATTGTCTGTTGGCACTTGCATTCTTTTTATTCAGATATTTGTTCCTGGGGTGTGGTTGAGCCTGAAGCACTAAAGGCCATATTTGCCTTAAGGACACTGTACTTGAATGTAGGGTTTGCACTGTCCCTATCTGAAGGAAGTTTAATGAGGGAAATGAATGGTTCCTTAACACATTGTTTTACTACAGTGCAGCTTGAATTTTGATCTTTGGGTGACTATTCTAGTGCTTTAATCCAAAGGCCACCACGCCATCAGTTCCTCTGTCATCTTTCTTTTTAAGCTCTTGATTTACCTCAGATATGCATGGAAAAAGTGTGAATCAGCATGAGAGCTTGACGCAAGGTTTCTCCCTTTATCCTGTAAAAATTTTAGTATCTAATTTACTTCCTGAATGGATAAGATTGGGAGTGAGTCTATGGTTTTGTGACATTTGCAGGTTTCTAAATATCTCTAAGCTAAATTGCATGTTCAATTTTTAAAAAAGTATTTTTCTTCTCCCTTACAAATCCCTCTCCCCACAATCTGTACCAGATCCTTGTTCTCCATTAGGTGGGCGTTATTTAGATGATTGCTTTTTTTGTTTTTCTACTATAATTGAATGACTCACCAATTCATCATACATTATGCTTTCTAGACTTTTCTAAAGTAACAAGTCATTGAAACGTTTCACTAGTTTGTGTTTTTATGTCATTTGGAAGTTAGAGAAGTGTTTCACTGCCAGTTATTTTATTGTGTAGACACTGGTGTGTTGATTTAATGGTAATAAATACTGGACTTGCCCATCACACCCTGTGACGGATATCTTTTGTTTTTGAAAAACTCACTTGTGTATGTCACAAATTAATTGACCAGTCACTTCCTTTGACCTAGGAAGAACTGTTTTACTCCTGTTGGAATGGTGTCATGCAATTTGTACTTGTAGACAAATCAAGTCTGTAATGAATGTCTTTTGAAAATGGAATGGGACATGAAGATTTGTTTGTTTAAAAATTACGTTTCGTGGCTAACTTCTATAGTATCTGCTTATATTCAGGTATTTGAAAGCATGAATTTTGCGAAATACTTTTTTTTGTTAACCTCAATCTATTGTCAATGGATGACTATTGATGCAGCTTCTGAAAGTACTGCCCTTTTCCACTGTGTCTCTTAATTAGCTTATCCAATTAGAGACAGAGTGAACTGAAGCCTACATTATTTTGATTATTTTGCTCTCAGCCCAATAGGAGTGGTAATACTGAGGTGAATAACCCTTTGCCTAGTATTTTCTCCTATTAAAGCTGTATATAAATGTATGATTTAGTTCTGAACTTTGCTTCAGAGGTTTGGTGCATTCTAACATTCTCTTCCAATGTTATGATTTCTATTTGTACGACAGATATTTTGCACACGTAAATTGTAGTAATGCACCTTTTTCATGCCCAAAGTAGTTGGAGCAGACTGATCCTGTTCGTTCTATTTAGAGTCATAGAGATATATAGTATGGAAACAGGCCCTTCAGTCTGGAGTAAATAATGGTACATAATTGAAAAACGATGGTATAATCAGGGAATGTTGGATTATTGGGCCAAAATTAGTTTCAGGGTTTAACAGTAAGTGTTTCAACAACATTTTGAGGACTGCTCTGTACCAAATACAGAATTTAAAATAAAAACAAAATTTGTTACTTTGTAAAACTGCAGGTGGACTTTTAATAATTCAAATTAAATGTAACTTCAGATTGATCCAAATACGTTGATCTCTGAGAATACATACTGTTGATTTGTATCCATCTGCTTTGAATTCTGTTAGCCATCTCTAATTATTTTGAATATTAGTTTTTGCTAACAGATTAAGTCAGATGACAAAACAGAATGATGTATTGAATTATTCAGGCTTGTATGTGGAATGTTTCCTTTGGGCAAAGTTTATCATGATTATACTTGCTTTTTTAAGTTGATCTGAGAGCATGGCATTATTCCAAGAGCCTAAAAAACCTTCAATCTACTCGAGCCGGTTAGAGCTTCCAATATACTGTAGCTTTAGTAGAAATAATATGTAGCTATTTAGAGTTTACAGGCTGAAATATTTTCTGGTTGCTATTACAAAGAATTCAATTTGAAATACAACAACAATTAGGCATGCTTAAATTATTTCCATGTGTAACTTTCCCAGCAGTGTTATTGGATATAAATATATTAAATCTAGGGTTATGCTTCCAAAATGATGTCACTTATACATTCCAGTAATCAAAATGGTTCAGGGGTTAGAGGTACAAAGATAGAACTCGAGGCTGATACTGAAATATCAACTGTCCAACAATCAGGCATTTCATTTTGTTAAAAAAAATGCTATTTCTTTCTTAGATGTATGGGGCTTGTCAAATACTCACTTTTTATTATTGTTGTTGTTGTTGTTTATGGATAATATTATGTTTTTGGAGAGACACTTCATTTCTTACAAAGAAAAGGCCATCTTCCAATTTGTCAAATGTTCAAACTTATTTATTTATCCTAATTGCAAAATGATTGATTAATTGACTGTTTAATATTTACAAATATTGAAAATCTTGTAATTAGCAACAAGTGTGTTTTTAGATTAGCTCCAAAGAAATAACTAGTTACCTTTTTTTAATCCACCCTATGCATTTACCATCCACCCTATGCATTTACCAATTAATGTACTTATATAGAAATTGGAGATAATACATGAGGGTTTAGAATTGCATCCATGTCAAATGTACATTCAATAATGCCGCAGCATTTATTAAATTAAACGTTTTTTGAGGCTTGTAGTAAGGTGACACAGGTGAATATTGTAATATTTTTCCCCAACATGACAATGCTCTGTAGTGCCAGTGAAATTCATCTAAAAACCATTGACTTATTTCAGCTTATGTTAGAACAGTGATGAAGGCAAATCAGGAATGTATACCATATTTTATACACCTATTTTTCATTTAAATGTTAGGGCATATGAATTTAAATTACTCAATGTTAGATTTTTTTTGCACTGATGGTAGAGTGAACTATGTAAATGGATTAGAAGTGCAACATTGAACAGAATATTGCAATTCCTGTCATTCAACTTTGGTTTACCTCTGGCTGATCTTTTCATGACAGAAGAAATTGGTAAATTAACTGAAGCAGTCCAAGCCTCAATGCAACAATACCTGGATATTATTCGGGCTTAGGTTCAGAAAAGATCTACAAGGATGTTGTTAGGATTAGAGGGTTTGAGCTACATGGAGAGGCTGAATAGGCTGGGGCTGTTTTTTCTGGAATGTTAGAGGCTGAAAGATGACTTTTAGAGGTTTCTAAGATCATGAGTGGCATGGATAGGATGAATAGCCAAGGCCTTTTGCCTGGAGTGGGAGAGTCCAAAACTAGAGGTTTAGGGTGAGAGGGGAAAGATATAAAAGGAACCTAAGGGGCAACTTTTTCATGCAAAGGATGGTGTATGTATGGAATGAACAACAAGAGGAAATGGTGGTGGCTGTTACAATGACAACATTTAAGAAGGATCTAGATGGGTATATGAATAGGGAGGGATATTGGACAAATGTGGCAGTTGGGACTAGGTTAATTTAGGCTATCTGGTCAGCATTGTGAGTTGGACCAAAAAGTCTGTTTCTATGCTGTACCTCTCTAAGACTCTATGACTCTAAGTGACAAATAACATTCATTCCATAGAAGCGCTGGGCAATGACTGTCTCCACCATCACCCCATGACATTCACTGGCATCATCATCATCATCATCATCATCATCATCATCACTAAATTCCTGACAAACAACGTCCTAGGGGTTACCATTGCCCAGATACTGAAATCTATTAGTCGTATAAAATACCGCACAAGCAAGTCAGACTCTAGGAATCTTGCTCGATGCCATCCAGGAGAGTGCAACTGCTTGATTGGCACTGCATCCACAAACGTTTGTTCACTCTTCCATCACCGCCACCTCTCAGCAGTTGTGTATTAATAGCTACAAGATACACTGCAGAAATTTGCCAAGGCTCCTTTTGTGCCTTCCAACTCCACAACCACCACCATCTAAAAGGGTAATGCACATATGGGAACACCACCTCTGCAAGTTCCCTTGCAAGCTTCTCTTCATCTGGATAGTATTGCTGGGTCAAACTCCTGGAACTCCATTTCCCAACAGCATGTAAGTCTATCTATAGCAAATGAACTTTAATTGTTCCAGAAAGCAGCTTAGCTAACTTTTTCAAGGGCACCTATGTATGTGCACTAAATTCTGGCCCAGGCTGCGAAGCCACATCTCATGAATAAGTAAAAAGTTCCCGTGATTGTGTGCTGTATTACTGCGTTGTTCCGGATTGCAGTGTGTAAGTTGTCATCTCCCTGACCTTCAAATTGGTAGACAATTCTGTTATATAAAATATGGTGCAGCGTGGGTAAAGAAGGTACCATTGACCAAGGACCACATATGAGCACTTGAAATATAATTTGCATGCAGACTTCAAACAGTATGTATTAATTATAACACTTTATTTACATTGTGTCATAGAGATGTACAGCATGGACACAGACCCTTCGGTTCAACCTGTCCATGTCGACCAGATATCCCAACCCAATCTAGTCCCACTTGCCAGCACCCGGCCCATATCCCTCCAAACCTTTCCTATTCATATTTACATCCAAATGCCTCTTAAATGTTGCAATTGTACCAGCCCCCACCACTTCCTCTGGCAGCTCATTCCATACACGTACCACCCTATGCGTGAAAAAGTTGCCTCTTAGGTCTCTTTTATATCTTTCCCTTCTCACCCTAAACCTATGCCCTCTAGTTCTGGACCCCCAGACCCCAGGGAAAAGACTTTGCCTATTTACCCTATTCATGCCCCTCATAATTTTGTAAACCTCTATAAGATCACCCCTCAGCCTCCGATGCTCCAGGGAAAACAGCCCCAGCCTGTTCAGCCTCTCCCTATAGCTCAAATCCTCCAACCCTGGCAATATCCTTTTAATCTTTTCTGAACCCTTTCAAGTTTCACAACATCTTTCATATAGGAAGGAGACCAGAATTGCACGCAATATCCCAACAGTGGCCTCACCAATGTCCTGTACAGCTGCAACATGACTTCCCAACTCCTGTACTCAATACTCTGACCAATAAAAGAAAACATACCAATCGCCGCCTTCATTCTCCGATCCACCTGCAACTCCAAGGTCTCTTTGTTCAGCAACACTCCCTGGGACCTTACCATTAAGTGTATAAGTCCTGTTAAGATTTGCAAAATTCCGCACCTTGCGTTTATCTGAATTAAACTCCATCTGCCACTTCTCAGCCCATTGGCCCATCTGGTCAAGATCCCGTTGTAATCTGAGGTATCCACTTGCTGTCCACTACACTTCCAATTTTGCTGTCATCTGCAAACTTACCAACTATACCTCTTATGCTCGCATCCAAATCATTTATGTAATGGATTCCGCACTGATCCTTGTGGCACTCCAGTAGTCACAGGCCTCTAGTGTGAAAAACAACCTTCCACCGCCACCCTCTGTCTTCTACCTTTGAGCCGGTTCTGTATCCAAATGTCTAGTTCTCCCTGTATTCTGTGAGATCTAACCTTGCTAATCAGTCTCCCATGGGGAACCTTGTCGAATGCTATACTGAAGTCCATATAGATCATGTCTACTGCTCTGCCCTCATCAATCCTCTTTGTTACTTCAAATTTGTGAGACATGATTTCCCACATGTGAAGCCATGTTGACTATCCTTAATCATTCCTTGCCTTTCCAAATACATATACATCCTGTCCCTCAGGATTCCCTCCAACAACTTGCTCACCACCCACACTAGGCTCATTGGTCTATAGTTCGCTGGCTTGTCCTTACCACCTTTCTTAAACAGTGACACCGCGTTAGTCAACCTCTAGTCTTCTGGCACCTGACATTATCGATGATACAAATATCTCAGTAAGAGGCCCAGCAATCACTTCTCTAGCTTCCCACAGGGTTCTATGGTACGGTTGATCAGGTCCTGGGGATTTTAGTTGAAAATGTGTTGCTGGTTAAAGCACAGCAGGTCAGGCAGCATCCAAGGAATAGGAAATTCGACGTTTCGGGCATAAGCCCTTCATCAGGATGATGAAGGGCTTATGCCCGAAACGTCGAATTTCCTATTCCTTGGATGCTGCCTGACCTGCTGTGCTTTAACCAGCAACACATTTTCAACTGTGATCTCCAGCATCTGCAGACCTCATTTTTTTTTCCTGGGGATTTTATCCACCTTTGTATTTCAAGACATCCAGCACTTCCTCCTCTGTAATATGGACATTTTGCAAGGTGTCACCATCTATTTCCCTACAGTCTATATCTCCCATATTCTTTTCCACAGTAAATACTGATGCAAAAGACTTGTTTAGTATCTCCCCCATTTTCTGTGACTCCACACAAAGGCCACTTTGCTGATCTTTAAGGGGCCCAATTCTCTCCATAGTTACCCTTTTGTCCTTAATATATTTTGTAAAAACCCTTTGGATTCTCCTTAATTCTATTTGCCAAAGCTATCTCATGTCCCCTTTTTTGCCGTCATGATTTCCCTCTTAAGTATACTCCTACTAAGGATTCACTCGATCTATCCTGTCTATACCTGACATATGCTTCCTTCTTTTTCTTAACCAAACCCTCAATTTCTTTAGTCATCCCTATACCTACCGGCCTTTCCTTTCACCCTGACAGGAATATACTTTCTCTGGATTCTCGTTATCTCATTTCTGAAGGCATCCCATTTTTCCAGCTGTCCATTTCCCTGCGAACATCTGCCTCCAATCGGCTTTTGAAAGTTCTTGCGTAATACCGTCAAAATTGGCCTTTTTCCAATTTAGAATTTCAACTGTTAGATCTGGTCTATCCTTTTCCATCACTATTTTAAATCTAATAGAATTATGGTCACTGGCCCCAAAGTGCTCCCCCATTGACACCTCAGTCACCTGCCCTGCCTTATTTCCCAAGAGTAGGTCAAGTTTTGCACCTTCTCTAGTAGATGCATCCACATACTGAATCAGAAAATTGTCTTGTACGCACTTAACAAATTCCTCTCTATCTAAACCTTTAACACTATGGCAGTCTCAGTTTATGTTTGGGAAGTTAAAATCCCTTACCACAACCATCCTATTATTCTTACAGATAGCTGAGATCTCCTTACAATTTCCCTCTGACTATTAGGGGGTCTATAATACGATCCCAATAAGGTGACCATCCCTTTCTTATACCTCAGTTACATCCAGGGAAGTTATTTGGGTGAATTCCCAGGAATATCCTCCCTGAGCACAGCTGTAATGCTATCCTTATCAAAAATGCCACTACTCCTCCTCTCTTGCCTTCCTTTCTATCCTTCGAGTAGCATTTGTATCCTGGACCATTAAGCTGCCAGTCCTGCCCATCCCTGAGCCATGTTTCTGTAATTGCAATGATATCCCAGTCCCATGTTCCTAACCATGCCCTGAGTTAATCTGTCTTCCCTCTTAGGCCCCTTGCATTGAAGTGATGCTTTTCATGTGAAGATATGTTTCAAAGCTGTTGTCAGGAGGGAATAATGGAGATAAAATTAGAGGTGAGGCAGGAGATTTAGAAAAAATGACTGAAGGTGTTGTCAACAAAATATGCTTTGAGCTTTTTAAAAGGTCACAAGTTGAGACAAGTCCGATGAATGCATAAAGATGTGATGGCCGCAGCCTACTGTGTGTAATGAAGTTGATACTGCACTGTAAGTCAGTTGTGAATAGAACAATTGGGATATATAGTTGTGGCATGCATGAAGGAATTTGCAATGCAGGGTTAGGAATCATTGGTCAGTAGGACAGCAGTTGTAAATTAGTGTTTTGGCTCTAGAATCTTTTAATATATTGGTGTATAAGAACAGCTTGGAAATTTTTTTTGCTTAAAACGGACAGTGTTGTACATGGAATGCTAAGAAGTTGGAAGTGAAAGTTGCTAGTAGACTCTGGCACATTTGGAGTTTAATATCAAGTCATATTGATAATGTGGACACTTGAGAATTTTCAGTTAGGAATCTGGGGAGGCAAAGAATTAGTAGATGGTGTGATAAGGATTCAATATTTTAAGATGCTGCTTAATTTCATAAACCAATTGTGTCTGATCTTGTTCTAATTGATGTCATTCTAATCAAAGTTTGTTTTTGCAGTTCAGTCAAACTTGCTACATTCTCTAGATTTTGCCACAGACTGAATTTTTTTTTTTGGAGAATATAACTTTTTTTTAATTTTCAGGTAATGACATTCCAGAGATGAAACTGAGGCATTTTTTGTGCTTGCTTGCGTTTCTGCATTGGTAGATTTGAGTTCTGTGGCAGGATAGCAAGTGCTTGATGGCATTATGGGAACTACAGACAGAATAAGTAGTAGTGTGAATATGTAGAAAGTGAGTACTGATTGTCAATAATCTTTCAGGTTTGCTTAAAGACCTGTTATTCAGATTCTTTCTCTGTAACTCCAAAGGTTGAAAGTTTTTGAATGTTCACTTTCAAAACAAATCCACCTTGGATTGCCTGTTATAGACAATGGACAGTAGGTGCAGGAGTAGGCCATTCTGCCCTTCGAGCCTGCACCACCATTCAATATGATCATGGCTTAATCAGTATCCTATTCCTGCCTAAACTCCATAACCCTTGATTCCACTATCCTTGAGAGCTCTATCCAACTCTTTCTTAAATGAATCCAGAGACTGGGCCTCCACTGCCCTCTGGGGCAGAGCATTACACATACCCACCACTCTCTGGGTGAAGAAGTTTCTCCTCATCTCTGTCCTAAATCGTCTACCCCATATTTTTAAGCTGTGTCCTCTGGTTAAATGAATAATGAGTATGAGCATACATCATAGTGAATGTGAGTCTGAAGAAAGTAACAGGCAATTCAAAGAATGCTGGTATGAAAAGTGTAAAATTCTGCCAACTTCTGTGATGGTGACAGTGGCACATTAGAAAGTGTAATGCGGCTAAGGGAATGTGGTTTTGTGGTGAAGTGGCTAGAGTTCTCCTTGCTGCATAAAAAGCTCTGGGTTTGAGTCCCTTTCCAGGACCTGTTAACCAAGGAAAGTATGTTCACAATGTGACCAAACAGGTTGATTTTTATCATCCTGCAAATTCTTCTACAATGGTAATTGCAGGCAGTAAGGGCGAGTGTTTTTTGGTCAGCCATATGTTGGAAAGAAAGTTGAAGATTACCAACAACAGGTTACAATATGCTTATAAAAGTGTATGTTGCCACTGCAGTAACATACTCCCAAATGATAAATTTGACATTGGGCTGTCTAATATATGATTACATATTTTGAACAGGGAATTCATCAAAACCTAAGGGTACTAAGTAGCAAGAGTACTGATCAAGAATTTAAAAATTTTGCATTTACTGTAATACCACAATATCTAGATGTTCAGTCCTAAAAACTTGAAAGTATGTGCACTGCAGGAATAGCTAAACAGCTAATGGTTGGCTTGACCTGCAATTGAATGTTTTGTTTCGAAACTTTTTAAATTTGAAGCTTGTTTAAAACTTTTAAAAATATGATCTTTTGAGGCCTGCATTTGGATTTAATTACTTCTGCAGTTATTTGATTATTTTGATATTTTTATCATTTGGCTCATCCTATTATGTTGTTTTCATGCTTTGCTTGTAAATTTTATTATTTTTCTTCGAATGTCCAACTCCCTATCAAACAGTGCAAATTAGTAAATGTAATGCACTCAGGAAGTATTTGTTTCCTCAGAGTAGTTTGTTTTTAAATGCTCACTGTCTTCTGTGTGTACTGTCCTTCTCCAATGTACTTTTTTTTACAAAAATGCTTGCTGTAATGCTAGTGGTTAATGTTCTGTACGTGTCAGTTCTTCTGGTGCATATCTGCTGAATTTGATTATATAGATATAAATGCACATTTTGAGATGCTGATGTGCATTCTCAGAAGAATTCTGTATATTTGTAACTACACCTGAATTTTAAATGCTGTTCTGTGGTGTAAATTAAATGCCCTCACTGCTATCTGAGGTAAACTGTTACATTCACACCCAATGCTAAATCTCCTTTTTTTAACTGCAAGGTTCTGCAATACTATGCAGTGTAAAGTAGTAGCATAGTTGTAAAGTCATTGGTCTAGTAAAACAGAATCACAAACTAATGTTTTGGCCATGTTTGAATCCCACTGGAGCTGATGGTAAAATTTGAATTTAGAGTACAAGGTAGCCTAATGATGACCAGGTAACGGCTGTTCATTGTCATGAAACCTCCTCTGGTTCACTGACATTTAGGGAAGGAAATCTGCTATTCCTACCTGGTCTCGTTTACATGTGACTCCAGGTTCGTAGTAATTTGTTTAATGCTTAAGTACATCTTGGTAATTAGGAACAAGCAGTAGAGTTTAGCCTAGCCAGTGATGCCCACATCCATGAATGAATACAGAACTTGAGTTTTGCATCTGTCATGAAAGTGCTGAATATTAGGTAGAAAAGTTAAATTGTACTGAATTTTTACAAACCTGATCAATAATAAATTCTGATGACAGGAAATCTGAAATTACATTTTCTAGTTGAAATGATTTTTATATTGCAATCAATATTTTGAGTGAGGAGTGGGGGCAGTGTCAAGTGGCTTTGTTTGAGGCATATTGAGGGTGTTAAAATCTATGGTTTTCAGTTCCTGCCGTAAATTTCATTTCTTAGCCGCCAACTCCATCCCTCCCTCTGGTTGAACTACTATTGTTTGCAAGCTTGGTATCATGTTTGACTTTTGGGCTGCTGGCTACACTTTGGTGTCAAAGAGTAATACAGTCATACAGAACGGAATCGTACCCTTCAGTCCAACTCATCCATGCCAACCAAGTTTCCTAAACTAAACCAAACTAGTCCCATTTGCCTCAGTTTGGCCCATATCCCTCCTAAACTTTTCCTATTCATGTACCTGCTCAAATGTTAATTCTAAATATTGTAACTGTACTTGCATCTATTACTTCCTCTGGCAGTTCATTCCATATACAAACCACTGTGTGGAAAAACTTCCCCTCAGGTCCCTTCTAAATCTTTCTCCTGTCACATTAGTTTTGAATTCACCAACCCTAGGAAAAAGACCCTTGGCTATTCCACTTATCTGTGCCTTACATGATTTTATAAATCTCTATAAGGTCACCCCTCAACCTCCTACACTCCAGTGGGGGAAAAAAAAAGTCCCAGCTTATCCAGTCTCTCCTTATAACTCAAACTCTCTAGTTGCGGTAACATTCTTGAAAATCTTTTTGCACACCCTCTAATTCTTCCTTTGTCAGGGCAACCAGAACTGTACACAGTACTCCAAACATGGCTTCACCAATGTCATGTACAATCTCCGCCTGAGGTCCCAACTCTTACGTTTAATGATCTGAGCAATGACGCCAAGCATGTTAAACACCTTTTTTTTAATCACTGTGTCTACCAGTGGCACAACTTTTAATGAACTATGTACCTGACTCCATAAGTCTCTGTTCTACAACACTCCCAGAACCCTACCACTCAGTGTGAACCCTACCCTTGTCCGTCTTACCAAAATTCAACACTTTGCATTTATTTAAATTTAAACTTCATCTGCCACCCATTGGCCTAATTGATCAAGATCCCTTTGAAATCTTAGATAACTTTCCTCATGTCTACTATACCACCAATTTTAACATCATCTGCAGATTGACTATTCCTATATTCTCATCCAAATTGTTTATGTAAATGACAAACAACAATGGACCCAGCACCGATCCCTGTGGAACGTCACTAGTCACAGGCCTCCAGTCTGCTTATTTCTACCTCTGTCCTATCAATGAACCTTGTCCATATCATTAACATATCTGTTGCTATCTGTACTAATAAGCATGCCTTTGTTACGTCCAGACTTGACAGTTCCAACAGATCTGGCTGACTTCCTATGTTCTACCCTCTATAAATTTGTTCACCTTAACTAATGCTAGGTCACATTAACCCATCTGTACTCACTGACTTATTGGGTCCCAGTTAAGCAAAATATTTGTTTCTAAATTCTCAAGTTTGCATTCAGATCTCTCCCAAAGCCTTTCATACCCATTCCCATTTTTCCAATCAAAGTCATTCAAGACATATCGACTCTTAAGCTTCTCTGATTTTGTGTCTTGCCTTTTGACTCCACAAAGTCTTTCCGTCATCTACACAGCCCAGGTTAAGAGTGCATGGGAATCTCTCCAAAAGGATGTATGAATGCAGCTCCACAACACACAACTCAGTACAAATAAGGGCAGAACTGCTTGATTGACATCCCATACATTAGTTTAAACATTCATGCTCTGTACGGCCACAGCACCATGTGTTAGGTTCTTTTCCCAAGGTTTCACACACTAGATGCAATTTGCACTCACCAACTTCTGCAAACAGTTAAAGTTTATTAAAGCTTGTACAAGCTAGATGACCCCTTTGACTCCCGCCCACCCCAAGCATGTGAAGTTGAGTTAAAATGAGGCCCTGAATAAAGAAAACACATCCCCTTTATACAGGTCAGTTGTTCATGCACGTAGATATTCTGTTGACTCCCCCATAGTCTGATGCCACTCAAGGCAACCCCCGGCCATTCCCACACAGTCACGTGTTACCCCCGGTAAAATGGTAGAATGAGATTATCCTCTGAGATGATGCAAATGTTAATGCTCTAATTCTGGGGAACCATTATGCAGATGATTTCCTGACTTTGTGATTCCCCAAGACAACTCCGGTGCGACATACCTAGCTTCAGGGAATGGCTGTTTAAAGAATTTCTGAATGAAAAAGATTGAATGATAATTTAATTTGATTAATAATAGGAGGAGTAGCAGGAAATGACTGCCTAATTGGTGTGGGAGTTATTTGCATTCCTGCATGACTGTCATCCCCTCCCAAAGGCAGTGCAGTTTAACCCTTTAATATTATCTTAATGCCCAGAAAGATATTCCCATTTAACCTTTTAACATTACACATGGCTTACAAGATTGAATCTCACTAGCCTGTGACCTCTGCCATTGAGAAAGACAAAGACAGCGATTCTTGAGAATGCCACTGTTTAGAAATCTCAGTCCTGACTTGCAAATATGGAATAATTTTTTGATCAGTGATAGGTGGAATTCCAGAATTTTTATCTATCAACATCGTGAAAGTACCTTTTGAATACACAGACTAAGTGGTTTACGAAAGGGCTGACCACCATCTTCTCAACTGCAGTTGGGATGGGCAATAATTGCTGGCCTTACAAATGAGTACCAAAGCCTGCTTTTTGAAATCACTCCATCATTGGCTGCTGTGTTTTCAGTTACCAAGGCCCTAAGCTCTCAAATTCTAGACAGCTCTGCTTTTCTCCCTCATTTTCATCCTCTAAATCTATCCCTGACCAAAACAGATATCATCTGCCTTAATATCACATTATGTGGCTTAGTGGTACATTTTGGTTTATTGTAATCTTGTGAAGTGCTTTTTGCGATTCTATGACATGCACACCAATTTGTACTTAGAAAAGTGACTTTATTGTAGATATAATGTATGTAGAAAGGTATGAGCTACTATGATGGTAGTGAAGTGAATAGGAGCAACTTTCAGAAGACATCTCAAAGGAAAACAAACAAGAATTTTCCTTTTCTGGTCCATCTTCAGATTTCTAATCAACATGCACCGAAATTAAGGACCTCTTGATGGCTAATTGTTTTCTACACATAATCAGTAACTCAACCATAATTTCTTCAAGTATTAAAATTTTACCTTTTAAAACCATTAACACATGTATTTGTAGGTTCTCTTCCCCAGATTCACTTCATGTTTTCAGCTGAAGAACCTCAAGAAGACAATAGATTCCCTACTGTGTGGAAGCAGACCATTCAGCCCATAGAGTCCACACTGACCCACCAAAGAGCATCTCACCTCCTGACCCTAACCCTGCATTTTCCATGGCTAATCCACCTACCTTCCATATCCCCGGACATTGAGTAATCTATCACCGTCAGTCTACTTAACCTGCATATCTTTGGACTGTGGGAGGAAATCAAAGCACCCGGAGGAAACCCACACTTTTCTAAGTGCACATTGGTGTTAATGTCATAGAATCGCAAAAAGCACTTCAAGATTACAATAAACCAGAATGTAACACTGATTACAATAAACCAAAATGTGACACTGGGATAATAGGTGACTGTGGAGTTTGTACAAGGATGGAATCAAACCTGGGTCCCTGGCATTAACCACTGAGCTACCATGCCACCAAGATGGAATTGGAAATTCCGTCAGTTGTTTCATTTGAATTTCATAAATCTGAAATAAATTTGTGTTGCGGTTTACTTCATTTCCTATTTGTGTGCTAAACTGCAATATTGCAAACTTTGGATTTGAGGATAGAGCTGAGCAGGGATTTGAATTGAACCGTGCATGGAATCGCAAATCAGGTTTGATATCTACAACCTCAGATTTCAAAGGAACGTCATTTAAATGTAATGGATGTCTTTGTATGGATGGCTGTTCAGCATTTATAGCGTAGAGTCGTGTTCAAAGCTCTGCAACAAAATGACTTTTGTCCTGCTACAGCTACCAATATTATTTGTCTGCACTATATATACACCTTTTTCTCATCTTTGTTGCAGACACGCACTGGTTTACTTTCTTCAGTCTGTGTAGATCAACTGACAAAACAAGCAATTGATTTGCCAAAGAAATGTGATACTTTACTCTTGCTTTACTTTGTATTGTGGGAAGAAGGAATTGAAATTGGTCAGATGGTGGCAAGTAGACATTTTGCAGAGAATTCCAGCAGGGAATAGTATAACAACTAGAAGATTAGCATTCTGTGGCCAAGTAAAGGAACTGGACAATGAACATGGAAGGATCAGCAAAGTGGCAGATGCATGCATTCATTTGCAGCTGGAAAATGTACTTCAAATAATGTAATTTTATTTTCAAATTGACTTTTTGCTTGGTGGTGTAATAATTCATGGAACTCATCAAAGATGAGTGTGGAAACTATATGCAAGATTCTGCCTGGCTACCTAGCCCTCCTAGATTGTCAGGTAATCACCCGTTCCTTCCCTGTCTGTACTTTCTTAACCTTCGATGTGACCAACTAATTAAATGTGAAAACCCGGTAGTTCTCAGTCTGTGGATGCAGTCAATGACTTTAGCCATTGCTCAAGTTTTAAAATCCAGAGCTAAATTTTCACAGTTGGTGACACATAACATATCTAGTCAACTGGGCACTTTGAACTCTTATGTAGGGACATTACCACTATATCACACGGGTCAGAAGGTCCAGGTCGAAGTCCTAACAGCTCAAAAGGTGAATAATAATATCTCCTGATATTTTTCTTCACCTTTTTCAACGAGACCATTAAAAGTGCCATGACCCCACAATCATAGGATTCATGTTCCACTAAGCTAGATTAACTTGCCCTACTTTGCTGACTGTGTTTATTGTGCAGGCATCCCTGATTTTTACAAACTTCTGACTCTCAAATGCTTGTACTCATGAATACGTGGGAGTAATTTTTAAAAACTGAACATTTCCTGTACTTAAAAACAGCTGCTTTACATTCTTCCAAGTTGTGTACAAATCGACTTGTGAGCTAAGTTCAAAATGGAGCCCATTCACAACTCGGGGAGTGCCTGTAAACTAGAGATTATTATGTAGAATTACTTACAACTGCTTGCTAATCATTTCTTTCCATATGTCACTTTTTTTTCCCCCCCTTGATGTCAGGTTTCAAACTCCACCTATGCTCCATTCCCACTGGCTGTTTTTGAATCCTGCTGAATTTTTATTCCTTGTTGCCATTCTCCAAGTTATGCTACAGCTACCTCAGTGACATTAAATTTTTATTTTTGTTTGCATGATTTTCTATATTTCAATGTATTTTAAGAACAATTTCCCCCCCTCCCCCAACCAAGCAAAACCATTGACAGCAGTGTATTAAATTATTTACACCTAGTCCCTAACAGTACTTTCTAACCAATCAAATAATGGCTGTCTTTTGAGGTTCAAGTTTTTTTCTTTTGTTGTGAAACCCAAAGTTGATTTTCTGTAGCAGCTGCATTAGACCTAAGCACTGGTGAGTTTACACTAAAACTGTCATTCTGAATTTTTTTTAAATTCAAGTTTCATTATTAATTTCCGTGGTCATTTTCAAATGCAGAACTTGAGTATTGCTGAAAAAATACATATTTTGTCAAAGCCAGGGAAAGACTGTCAGTTGCTTTGTTGAGTTGAAATGGGTGCAGTATTGTGCATATTCTTTCTTTCTGCAAAGCACTGATTTAATGTTTAGATTCCAGTCTAAGCAAGTGTGCTACACGGTGAACTCGTAACCATCTGACTTTTTTGTTGTCAGCACTTAGAATTATTTAGCAAATGTGAAATTGTGGAATTACATCTATTGTATCAAAGAAAACAGGTAATCACCATTCGCTGATCAAAGCCCTGACCAGAGAAATAAACCAATCAGAATCAACATCCCTTGTTTGAATTTAAATTTTGACAGTTAACTGTCAGTTGTTATTCACGAGTGCTTTCTTCAAGGCAATATCTTTGCCGATCAGAATACACTTTCTCCTAATCAGTGTAAAGAGATTGTTTTTCCGTTTATGTTGACATTTCTTATGGATTTCCTTGATGAATGCAAGGTGAAAACTTTAACAGAATATCTTTTTTTCTGCAGCTAAACTATTTCCTTAATTTTGTTTTTGAAAGCTTTTCCATGTAATCCTATTCCAGCTATCATCCTAGAACTAAAGAAAGCAAGTTAAAGTTTGCATGCGACCATTGTATATTCACTAAATTATGTTGCAGTAATTGGGGTTAATAAAGGCATTAGTATTGTTGAACTGCAGTAAATATTTCTTTAATAGATTTTCTGTTCTGTGCATGATACCATGCGTGTTATGTGTGCCTGCTTCTTTGTCAGTGAGCTGTTGACCTTGGATTTGATATTGGCACAATACAGTATTGGGTTCCAGATCAGTTGCTTTGCTGCAAGAGCATTGAAAATCAAAGTTGGAAAGGGTTGCCAGTGAGGCTAATTGAAGCATTTCTGTCAATTTGATTCTTGTAAACAAAATTGTTATAAATAAGTTTTCTAGATCCTGCCAGCCAGCTTGAAATAATGGCCACCCAATGAATTTCTCAGCATCCCAACATCAAGCTATCAATAGACAGCAAGAATAATCCAAGTACCAAAACAGAGGCTTAGCAAGTAAATCCTCAAGACCTATATCTCAGCAAAAACTACTGAAGAAAATTGCTCCCTGTTTATCTGCTATCGTTCATTCATCCATTCATCTATCCATTTATCCAATCTTCCATCATCAGTACCACCTTTTCAAGTCGAACTCCGCTGCCATGCCATTGCTCCTTCCACTGGCAAAATACCTAAATGGCATTTCTCAAGGATGCTGAGATAAACAATTCTTCATTGTAGATTTGCTGCTCTAAAACAGCTTTCTAGCAATTTTTTTTTCTTTTTATTCGGTTGTGGGACTTGGGTGTCACCAGCTGGCCAACATTGACAGCCCATCCCTATTTGGCCTTGAAGGTGGGGGTGAGCTGCTGCCTTGAATTGCTGCAATCCACTTGTTGTGGGTTGACTCGCAATGCCCACAGGGAGGGAATTCCAGGATTTTGACCCAACAATTATGAAGGAATGGTGGTATACAGTATTTGCAAGTCAGGATGGTGAGTAGCTTGGAGGGGATCTTGCAGGTGGTGGTGTTCCCAAGTACCCACTGCCCTTGTCCTTCTAGATGGAAGGTGCTGTCTAAGGATCTCTTGAATTTCTGCAGTGGATCTTGTAGATAGCACACATTACTGCTACTTAGCGCCAGTGGTGGAGGGATTGAATGTTTGTAGATGTGGTGCCAATCGAGCAGGTTGCTTTGTCCTGGATGGTGTCAAGCTTCTTGAGTATAGTTGGCGCTGCACCCCTCCAGGCAAATGGGGTTATTCCATTACACTCCAGACTTGTGCCTTGTAGATGGTGGATAGACTTTGAGGTGTCAGTAGGTGAGTTACTCACCATAGTATCCCTAGTCTCTGACCTGCTGGTGTAGCCACTGTATTGATGTAGTGAGTCCAGTTGAGTTTCTGGTCAATACTAACTCCAAGGATGTTGACATTTGTTGGGGGGGGGGGGGGGGTTAGGGTGTCTCTTATTGGTGATGGTCATTTTCTGGCATTTGTGTGGTGTGCATGTTATTTGCCACTTGTCGGCCCAAGCCTGGATATGGTCCGAATCTTGTTGCATTTGAGCACGGACTGCTTCAGTATTTGAGTCGTCACGAATGGTGCTGAATGCTATACAATCACTGGCAAATGTCCCCACTTATGATCTTATCACAGAGGGAAGGTAATTGATGAAGCAACTGAAAATTGTTGGGCCTAGGACACTACCCTAAGGGACTTCTGTAGAGATGTCCTGGAGCTGAGATGACTGACTGTCCACAACCACAACCATCTCCCTTTGTCTAATTATTGGTGCTCAAAGCCATGCCTTGATTGGAAGAATAGTTTTATCCTCCCCTTCGCTTCAAAATATTGCAAACTATTCTGACATTAAATCTTTGAATTTTTGGCTTCCAGTAGTAAGGATGCATTCTAAAATATTTAATGTTTTGCATGACAATACAAAGTCATGAGTTTCTGATTTTGCATATTGGTGCTGTGTCAGTGCTGTTAGGAGCTCCTTGTCGGAAATCATTCTCAGCTTTCTGCTTTTAAAATTGTTAAATGTTGAAAGTAGTACTCTTTTTTAATTTGTGTATTCTTGTACCTGTTGCCTTTTTTTTTTCAAATTTAGTTCTGTACAAAAATGAGTCTGTGTGACACTGAATAAAAACAAACATAGGATCCTAAATTAAAAGTAATAACAACCTGGCTGGTAACATGGTTTCAAGGCTGCAGACCCGATGAATGAACCCCCTCTAGATACTGAAATAAAAATGATTTGCATTTCTTTGTTTTGATTAGAGGCCCTCGTAATACTAATTTGCTCATTCATAAAAAGCGGTGTTCTGAGGTGGAAAAAATAGGATTCAAAAATATAGGAAAGTGTTTGAAAAGCAGTTTTGTGGCTGATACAGTTTTTAAAGAAACAATCCATCAATAATCAGTTTCTGGAAAGGTCTAGGTTGATATGTATTGTGGTCTTGCATTATTGTGTTGCAATCTCTGCTCCATATTGAGCACTTAAAATTTTGGGGCAGGGAATGAAGTTTGGTCTGTTTCTACACCCCAATCCAATATACTGTGGATTTTCTGTGTGATGCCCGATTAAGGACCAGAACAGAGGCTGTCCGGTTGAGTGTGGCAGGCAGGTTATCTCAGTTGGAGGTTCAGTTTAAGGCCTTGCATCTTCTAAGGAGCAGTTGGCTGAAATGGAAAGTAAGCAAGCAAGAGGGATTTCAACTTTGAAATCTTTTAATGAAAAACTAGATTCAACAAATACTGCAAAAGTTTCTTGGATGAAGCTTTGACCGGTCTCTGATTTCACTGTTGGCACGGGCTGAAAATCCAGCCCTTTTGGGAAGGGTGAGCTGCCTGATTTTCTTTTTAGGCTGTTGGTATCTCTGTATTTCCTTTGCTCTTTCAGAACAATTGCATTAAATAATTCTGCCTTGGTCCCAAACAGAAGTGTCAGGAGTGTGTTCTGGGGTATGCTGGATTAATTGAGTCAGGGCAGCTGATTTGAAAGAAGAATAAACTGAAATGCCATACTTTAATCACTCAGTCAAACCTGTTTTGTCCTCTTTTAAATGCAAAACAATTAGCTGGCAATGGAATAATTCCTTGGCCTGTGCACATTTCCTATAGACATACAGTTGTTTTCAAAACTGGCAGTCTGGGAGCTGAGCCCACACAGGATTTTGGGTTCTTACGGATTTTAGGTAAGTGCTTTGGACAATAGTCACTTCAGGCCAGTTCATATTGAGTAGGATCAAGGGTTGTTTGGAGCGTTGTCATAGGCTGGCCCGCAAGATACAGAAGTTGAACACGCGCACCAACTGGTTTAAAAACAACAGCTTATTGGACTACTGAATGGACCTCTCTAGTTTCAGATCTAATGTTGAGCTTGCTTTTGGGCACTCCTGTGTCATGATAACCTTGTATGTCTTGTTCTGTCCAAGCAACCTATGGTCTGTATGTCCTAGTTTATGATTTGCCTGTACTGCTCGCAAAACATTGTACTTGGGTACAATAAGTCAAATCAAAGAATGAAAGCATAACTAGCCTGACATCATGCAGCATCTGACTGAATTATCCATGGGCGTTGATTTTTTTAATTGAAATTATGCACTGTTCAAAAAATGTCCAGCATTTAGAGAAGCATCTTTTGACCTAATGTTTTGATCGAGTTGACTACATAAATTGTGATATCTGTCTTTTCTTCGTTCAGAATTAAGAGGAGTAGTCTACCTATATACTTTTCTTGCATTGAATGCATTTGTTTTTGTTGTTCTGTTCTTGACTCTTGGATTAAAATAAGGTAAGAGTATTCATGGTTTTAAACATGTACTATCTTGTGCAGCATTCAGTAGGCACAATGATTAAAGCTCTTGTTATTTATTTGGCTTCATAGGATGGTACAATGTACTTTTGAAGTTGAAGATGTAAGTTGGTTTCTTTATTCATGTTTTGCTCTTACCTTACTCTTTTTGTCAACCTGGAACAATGCTGTTTTATGAAAAACCTCTCAAAAGCATTTTTAAAAAATTTGTGTTGGGATATAATCACTTCTTTCTTTTCAAAGTGTTTCCATTTGGCTTTCAGTCAGTTCAATAAGCAACTTTAAGATAATTATTCAACAAGTCTCTTAAATTGAATTGGTCAAGCCTTTGTTAAAAAATGGTCATAATGAACATTGGAACCATTTGACTAGGTCGCCTTGCAGATGAAAATTTCTCCCAATTAAATAGCATTTTATATCCACACTCATAAATCAATTCAGAATTTTTAAAAAAATTCATTCATGGGATGTGGGTGTTATGAGCTGGTCAGCATTTCTTTCCTGTCCCTTGTCGCTCTTGATAAGGTGGTGGAGCTGCCTTCTTGAACCACTGCTAAAGGTTGAGCCACAACACAATTAGGGAGGGAATTCCAGGATTTTGATTCCATGACCGTGATGGAGCAGAGATTATATTTCCATGTTAGGATGATGAATACCTTGGAAGGGAACTTGCAGATGGTGCTGTTTCCATGTATCTGCTGTCCTTTTATTTCTGGATTTGGAAGGTGCTGTCTTAAGGGATCTTTGAATTTCTACACTACGTCTTGGAGATGATACATACTGCCTGGATGGTCATACATAACGGAAATAAACCCTTCAAACCAACTCGACCACACCACCGAGACATCCCAATCTGACCTAGTTTGCCAGCATTTACCCATAGCTCTCTAAATCCTTCCTATTTATATACCCATCCAAATGTCCTTTTAAATGTTGTAGTTGTGTCTGCCTCCCACCACTTCCTCTGACAGCTCATTCTATACATGCATGACCATCTGCGTAAAAATGTTGCCCCTCAGGTCCTTTTTTTTTATCCTTTCTCCTGTCACCTTAAACCTATGCCATCAAGTTTTGTTGGTCTCTTTCCCTGCTCTCCTCCACGCCCCCCCCCCCCCCCACCACACACACACACACACACACACACACACACACACACACACACACACACACACACACACACACACCCTCGTCATGCCCTTCATGATTTTATAAACGTCTACAGGGTCACCCGTCAGCCTATTCAACCTCTCCCTATAACTCAAACCCTCATGTCCCAGCAATATCGTTGGAAATATTTTCTGCATTCTCAAGCTTGTCACCCTTCTATAAGAAGGATGCTGTTAAGAACTGCATGCAGTATTCCAAAAGTAACCTTACCGTGTCCTATACGGATACAACATAACATACAACGCCATTACTCAGTGTTTTGATCAATGAAGGCAAGCTTGCCAAATGGCTTTTTCACCACCCTGTCTACCTGTGACTCCACTTTCAAGAAACTATGTACCTGCACCCCTAGTTCCCTTTGTTCGGCAACACTCCCCAGGGCCTACCATGTACTGCCCTAGTTTGCTTTTACCAAAATGCAGTACCTCGCATTTATCTAAATTAAACTCTGCCTGCCACTCCTGACCCATTGTCCCATATGATCAAGGTCCCATTGTATCCTGAGAATGTCTCCTTTGCTGTCCACTACACCACCTATTCTGGTATCATCTACAAACTTACTAACTCTACCTCCCATATTCATATCCGAATCATTTATATAACTGATGAAAAGCAATTGATCCAACATCAATCCTTATGGCACACCACTGGTCGCAGGCTACCAGTCGGAAAAGCAAGCCTCTGCTACCACCTTCTGACTCCTACCTTCAAGCCAACTTTGTATCCAATTGGCTAGTTCCCCTGGATCGCAAATGATCTAACTTTGCTAAGCGGTCTACCATGCGGAACTTTGTCAAACCCTTTACTGAAATCCATATAGATATCTACCACTCTCGCATCATCAATCTTCCATGTCAACTCTTCCAAAAAGAAAGTCAGTCAAGTTAGCAAGACACGATTTCCCACACATGAAGCTATGTTGACTATTCCTAATCAGTCCTTGCCTTTCCAAATGCATGTAGATCCTGTCCCTCAAAATCCCCTCCATCAACTTACCTGCTATTGACATAAGGCTCACTGGTCTATAGTTCATTGGCTTTTCCTTACAGCCTTTCTTCAGTAATGACACTGCATGAGCCAACCTCCAGTCTTTCAGCACCTCCCGTGGCTATCGATACAAATATCCCAACAAGGGGCCCAACGACCTTTTCCCTGGCTTCCCACAAAGCTCTGGGAAACATCTGATCAGGTCTCAGGGATTTACCTATCATTGTGCATATTAAGACCTCGAATGCCTCCTCTTGATGGTGGATGTATCAGAACTAGGGGTCACATTTGGGCTAGGATTTGGGCTAGATCATTTAGAATTGTGGTGAGGAGACATTTCTTCACCCAAAGAGTGGTGAGCCTGTGCGATTCATTATCACAGGAAGTAGTTGATACTAAAACATTGAATGTGTTGAACAGGCGGCTGGATATAGCAAATGGGGCAAATGGGATCAAAGATTATCAAAGTTTAGAAAGCAGGATTAGGCTATTGAGTTGGAGCATTAGCCTTGGTAATGATAAATGACAGAACAGGCTCGAAGGGCTAAATGTCTTCCTCCTCCTATCTTCTATATTTCTGTAATATGAACTCCTCCTGTTTTTTCAAGGCATCTGTGTCTTTTCATCAGACATCTTTTCAAGCTTCTAGTCCTTCTCCACTGTAAATACTGGTGCAAAATATTTGTTTACTATCTCTCACTATATGATTCCACGCATGAATGACCACATTGATCTTTAAATGGCCTTATTCTCTTGCAGGCTATTCTTTTGTTCTTAAGGAGAATCCAAAGAAATTCTGTAACTCTATTTGCCAAAACTGTCTCATATTCCCTTTTTGCCCTCCTGATTTTCCTCTGGTATACCGCTACTGCTGTTACACTCGAGACATTCGCTTGATCTCAGTTGTCTATACGCAACATATACCTCCTTTTTTTTCTAAGCAAAATCTCAATTTCTCAAGTTCCCTAGCATTCCCTGCAGCTACTAGCCTTGCCCTTCACACTAACAGGAGTATGTGGTCTCTGGACTCTCTCTCTCTCTCTCTCTCACACACACACACACACACACACACACACACACACACACACACACACACACACACACACACACACATTGGCTGACGACTGGCATCTATGATGCTGGGGACAACTGGAGGAGGAAAAATAAATAACCTGGCCTAAATTCAGAAATGGGCCACAAAGTTAACTTCATTTATGTGACTCTTCCTAAATTGGCAATCTTTTTAATTTTAAGTAAGGCCAGTTACATGTCAGTCTGTCTCTTGCCTGCATCGGGAAACTGTTTTACAATATCAGAAGAACATACTTTATTATGTCAGTTTTCTTAGTAGCTGGACCAATATTTCAAGATAGTACATTTTTTTAAAAAACTGTTTGTTTTGCTAATATAACTTTCTGGTAAAGTTCAAAAAACACTTCATACAGGAGGTAAAAGTCCTGGCAAATGCAGTTGTGCTGAACTGCTTAACCCATAACTACCAGAAAACAGAACCATCAGAAGCGGTAAGTTTGATTCTGTTGTACTGAAATAATTCACTTGATAGATTGTAGTTTTTGTTCTGTGCCATATTTTGGCTGATTGGTGAGGAGATAAATTTGAGTGGATTGTACATATCCCAATGGAAGTGAAAACTCCCATTTCACAACTACTATTGAAATTATGATGAACAATGGAGTTTAAAATTGTGGTGGTTAGATTTATATTTAACTGTAGGTTGAAGTAGGCAATCTTCAGTTTTCAAAATAGGAATTTATTTCTGAAGCAATGGAATTTATGATCGAATTAAAAATACATTAACATTTCTTCATGAGATGCAGATGTTATTGGCTAGCCTAGAAGACAATTTAAAGTTGGCCACATTGCTGTGCAACTTGAGTAGCATTTAGGCCAGATCAGCCAAGGGTGGCAGATTTTCTTTTGAAAAGCGACGTTGGTAAAACAGATGGGCTATTGTGATAATTGTTACATCTTGCCATTAGGCCAGCTCTTTATTCCAGATTTGTTTTTAATGAGAATTTCAACATCAAACATGGTGAAATTTGAATCCATGTCCCCAGAACAATGGCTTGATGCTCCAGACTACTACTCCACTATGCTAACACCTCCCCTTATGCTCCCCTTTTAGATTAGATTAGATTCCCTACAGTGCGGAAACAGGCCCTTCCACCTAAACAAGTCCACACCAACCGTCCGAAGAGTAACCCACCCAGACCCATTCTCCTAATCCCCTACTAATGCTCCAATCACCTGAGAGTAATTTAGCATGGCCAATTCACCTGCTTCGTACATCTTTGGACTGTAGGAGGAAACCGGAGCACCCGGAGGAAACCTACAGAGACACGGAGAATGTGCAAACTCCACACAGTCCCCCAAGGCTGGAATCGAACCCGGGTCCATGGTGCTACGAGGCAGCAGTGCTAACCACTGAGCCACTGTGCCATCCCTTACTGACTCCAGTGACTGCTGTTGAAAATGTATTGATTAGTAAGCACATAATCAAGCGTGACTGTTGGTTTTCACCACATTTTTCGATTGCACCCCACACTACACCTTCTTGGTAAAAACAATGACTGCACATGCTGAAAACCAGATTCTGGATTAGTGGTGCTGGAAGAGCACAGCAGTTCAGGCAGCATCTGAGGAGCAGTAAAATCGATGTTTTGGGCAAAAGCCCTTCTTCAGGAATAAAGGCAAAGAGCATGAAGCGTGGAGAGATGAGCTCGAGGAGGATGGGGGTGGGGAGAAAGTAGCATAGAGTACAATAAAAAGAAAACAAAGAACTGCAGATGATGGACATCCTAACAACACACTCCAGCCATTTCTGTTTGTGTGTTCCTGTCCTACGACAGAGTGAGGGTGATGCTGCTGATGGACTACCATAGCATGAGTGATAGGATTTTGGAGAAGCGGAATAAAGGGAAAACATCCCAAAGAATTACTTTTTGGCTCCTCTTTTATACTTCTAGTTTATATTTATTAAAAATGAAAATCTGACAACATACTTAAACTATTATATTTTAAAAGTATTGATTGCAACATGAGTAGAAATCTTTATTTTCAACCAAGATAAATTTTCATAAAGTTTGAGTGTTATGGTATTGAGTCTTTAAACATTAAACGAAAACTGCAATACCCATCTTCAGCTAAAGTTTTGGAAACTTTTCTCAATCTGGACTGTATTGTCACATTTCGTATAAAACTATTTACATTGGTTTGAGTCATTTTAAAGTTAAATCTGGTGTGTATTTCCGGTTGGTTGAAAATTGTTGGCTAGTTTTCATTTGAAGAGTGCATCTTTTTAGAATGAAAACAACTTTGTTACATAAGGTTTGTGTAAATAGATAAAGTCTACCTTAGAAAAAAAATTCAAAAAACTAAATATCTGCCTTTTATAATTAAGATAGAAAATATGAGAGTCCTGAACCTCAGCTATGTGATATTCCAGCGTTAGGTGGATTTTAGAGAGTTAGTTTTAAAAGCATGCAATATGTTTGAACAATCCTGATTTATGAGATCTTAAATGTGTTGTGAATAGTAGGGAAGAAACATTTATTATCTTATAGGATTGGTGGATGTTTTTGTACAGAGATTTCAGGCGGTAAAGAGGGCATTTCTAAAATAAAACTAACCATTAACTTGGATCCATCTTCATAAGGATTTTTGCTGCAGCAAAAATCATTAGAATTTTAAGTTGTGTTGTCCTTGTCTATTCATCTATATTTTTTTGTCTCTCTAAAACATTTATCTTTATGAGCTTAATGTTTTGTAATACTTCCTGTAATTTAAACTGCCCTTGAAAGATGATACAGGATCTTTAAAAATGTAGTTAATCCAGCATTTCTTTTTTAAAAAAAACCTATTGAGTAGCAATTTATTTTAAAAACTAATTGTGAAAGAAAAATACCTTTTTTTTAAGATTGGTACTGACAACATATAATGTATTTTATCCTCATACAAGTTTGTAATACATAAGGAAAATAATTTTTTACCTCTTTCAGTAACATGATTGGATTTTTTAACATATATTAAGAAATATGAATGAATATTGAAGACTCCTTGTTTTGGTTGAAGTTTCAAGTTGGAGATTACTTGACAGTTTAGTATTTTTTCACCACCAGCACTTCTGCATTCTGTGCACATTATTTTGCTCATTTTTCAATTGGTAGGACAATTGAAGCCATTAGACTATAACCCGTTTGTGATATTCACTTCATTAACTATACTGTTTCATTAGATACAAATTGAAACAAAAGTGCATTTTAGCTAGATCCCAAGCAGTTATTAATTATGTATTCTAAGATCGTAAACCTTCCATATATGAAAAAGCTTCAAATGACCCGTTTATTTTGACAAATGAAGAACACAAAAATGGTCCTCTATTCATTCTTGCACTCAAATAAAAGCTGCATAACTAATTTCTGTGCAGATTAAGACCAAATCATTGGACTATTCAGTTGGTACAGATGGCACAGAAAAATATGGATCAGCATTGGCTGTTAATATTATATAAAGATGATTGCATCATATCTGAATCACAGGTATTCTTGATTGCATTGCAACAGTGAATATAAAATTCAGCACTTGCAGCATTTTTACAAAAAGTGCTACAAAAGACTTTAGTTGCCCCTATCCATGATATTTGCCTTTGAAACTGAACGTGTCATTTCATTAGCATGGTCAATATGAAAGCTGATCAAGATTTGAGTAATTTACACACTGAGTACAGATATTAATGGTAATAAAATTGTATGCTTGGAGCAGTATCCACAATGGGATATTATTGAATTTGGCGAATATTTGTAAGGTATAATTAATCACAATCACTATGTTCATGTTAAACTGCTCTTGGATAGCCTTCTGTTGAAACAGCAAAAGGATATTATTACGAATTTGAGGTACTAATTGTCACAAATATTAAGTGGGATGTACAGAGCTGGCTAGGAAGCAAGCAGGAACAAGACTTGCAGAAAATGAGCGAGAAATGATGACACAGAAATGAAAGTCTAGAGGGGTCATCTGCTATGGAAGGAAGTAAACTTAACAGCTTTGGGTGTCTAATCCAATATGGGCAACGTCTGTCTGTCTTGTATAAAATACTTGATGTAAATGCTAATATTTCCAGATTCTTGGATAAATACAGTTGGTTCAGTGATGTAATTCAAGGAGGAGCCTTTTCACCCCTGACTGATTTGGTTCATACGAAGTACAGGTCATTCTGCTATAACGTATGTTTTGTTAATGCGAATTCACGATAGCACTACTGACAAATTGAGGGTACTGTTGCTGTAATGCAACCTTTTCAAGCATGTATTAGTTATAACACGATTCCAGCCCCATTAGTTTAAATGGTACTGCTATTACACTATTTTCTTATGACACGGATTTCACAAGAACGGAACTGCCGTATTATAGCAGAACTGACTGTAGTACACTGTTCGTGTCCTTAAGAACATGTGACATAAACAATAGGAACTTCATTGTCAGTCACCCACATCACAAGTAGAATATTTTTTAGAAAAAAAACATGCAGAGCCAGAGAAATATGAGCTAATATAGAAGCAGGGGTCATTTTCAAAAAAAAAATCTGAAGTACAATTACTAACTGTAAAGATTTCTATCAAACATAAAAATTATTTTAAAGTTTCCTGTAAGCTCTAACATGCCATGTGGTGACTATTTGTATTCTCGTGGCTTTGTTCATTAGTGGTACATCTTTCAGCTCTGTTGTGAGCTGCAATGTTCTTTTAAACTACAATGATACAGCCATCAAAAATAACAGTTAACAGCACCATCCCATGGAAGAACCAAGAATAGCAGTGGTTAATATTGCTAGCATTTTTCATAAAGGCTGTCACCAATTCAAAAAATTCGTAGGATTGATTAATATTTTTGAGTTGAATTAAAAGGCTGAAGTTGAGCTTTTTGCACAATAGTAGATTGATTCCTATCATATCAGTTGCAGTGCATTTTTTTTTTGGCCTCGAATTTTGTATTTTTCTCCCTATAGTACCCATATCTTTTTATTAAAGTATTGCTTTGTGTACAAACCCAACCTGCCCCCATTTTCTCCCAGCTCTGGAATTCTTGCATTGGTTTGCAACATTCCCTGTTTTTATCTTGCTTACTCAAGCAGAAAAGAAAGGTAGTTGACCAGCTGTCTGTTTGAAAACAAAAAAAACTCTACTTTTGTTGTTTAAAAAAATTCAGTAACTTTTCTTTCGTGGAATGTCATACATGGCTGCACTCAAAGTGCTTGCATAGGTCCCTCCAGTCCACTCTTTAAGTTTGCTCTGAATGCTGGACTGTGAGGCCTGTTGCAGCCTAGGCATCCAGCATTCTAAAACTGTGCTTGACTGTGGTTATTATAAAGGAGGTTAAAAACAATGACTGCAGATGCTGGAAACCAGATTCTGGATCAGTGGAGCTGGAAGAGCACAGCAGTTCAGGCAGCATCCAACGAGCAGCGAAATCGACGTTTCGGGCAAAAGCCCTTCATCAGCCCTTCCTGATGAAGGGCTTTTGCCCGAAACGTCAATTTCGCTGCTCGTTGGATGCTGAACTGCTGTGCTCTTCCAGCATCACTGATCCAGAATCTGGTTTCCAGCATCTGCAGTCACTGTTTTTACCTCATTGATTTTAACCCTACTGCGAATCCTCTTGCAAGGATGCCTGCCTTGAAGAAGTTTTCCTCCTCTCTCTACAAGAATCTCAGGGCGTCCCTCTCCCACTGCGACTCCCAGGTCATTTCCTCTGCCCTGAAGCTCTTCAAACTTCCAGCTCAGCACTGTCCCCATGACTTGTCTGACCTGCCTAGCTCCTTTTCCACCTATCCACTCCACCCTCTCATCCCTGACCTATCACCTTCATCTCCTCTCCCACTCACCCATTGTACTCTATGCTACTCTGTCCCCACCCCAACCCTCTCCTAGCTTGTCTCTCCATGCTTCCGGCTCACTGCCTTTATTCCTGATGAAGGGCTTTTGCCCAAAACGTCGATTTCGCTGCTCGTTGGATGCTGCCTGAACTGCTGTGCTCTTCCAGCACCACTGATCCAGAATGTGGTTATTATAACTGCAATCATCCCTTCTTTACAGTTTGACAATGATCTTTTGGCACAGTGGTAATGTCTCTACCTCTGAGGCAAAACATTCTGGTTCAAGTTCCATTTGGAAGCTCCAAAGACGTTGAGTTAAGAAAAAGACATCTGCTAATATCTAAGCAGTTTTTCAGATGGCCCTTTCTTGAGAAAACATGAGGGAGAACGAATACAGTTAACTGCTTTCTGGGTTGTTTTAAGCCAAAAGAGATCGTGGTAGACTTTGGCCTGGATGTTAGAAAGTGAGAGAACTTGACTTGCAGTCTGCTGGAAAATCTCAGGGGGTTTGGCAGCATCTGTTAGGAGAGAAAAGAGCTGACATTTCAAGTCTAACTGACCCTTTGTCAAAGATGTCAGACCTGCTGAGATTTTCCAGCATTTTCTCTTTTGGTTTCAGATTCCAGCATCCGCAGTAATTTGTTTTTATTGACTTGCAGTTTGTTGATTATATTATTTTTAACAAATGATCAAATAGGGGAAAAAATGTTCACCTTTGAATTTGAGCTGGGAATTAAACTTATTTATATGGTGTGGTTATTGGTTCAGAAGTATTCAGAAGCTTTTTTTCCCACATAGAGGGTGGTAGGCGCCTGGAATACACTCCTAGGGGTGTGATAGAAGCAAATGCAATAACTCTGTTTTAAAAGACATTTAGATAGACACATGAACAAGCAGGGAATAGAGGAATATGGGCCATGTGTGGGCAGATGGGATTAGTTTAGAATGGCACCATTGTCGGTGGATATGTGGTAGTTTGAAGGGCCTGTTCCTGTGCTGTTCTATATTCTGAATAGAAGAAACAACTTAACATAATATTGCCATTCTTACTTTATCCTCTTTCAGTGTTGATCGCTAGTGATTAATCTTTTCAATCCGGACATGGCAAGAGTATTGCATATACAGTGGTGCAAAATTAGCATTATAAAAGAACTGTACAATGTCAATACCTTGATTTGACACCAGTTGTGAAATTCATGACCGAGTTGGCCTTGAGTTATTTCCTGTGATACTGACATTGGGTATATATAATATTATCATTCTTTTTTATTTTTAGTCTATTTGTAATTAAACATTTGTATGTTAAATCTCAGTCTGGGTTGTTTGAACTTGAATGCTCTAGATTATCACAGCTGTCAAAAATGTGGACAGCATTTTGGAGCAGTCTGTCGGACATGGATTTGCCTAAAGCCTTTTCTGTGAGATGGAAGCTCTTGACAAAAGTATGTGCTCTGAGAGTCCTAGTCATTTTGTTCTCAATGTGACCACATCTATGACTCAAATATAAAAGACAGTCCTTTTAAAATCTCTAATAAAACCATGGTTTTTCAAATTTGCTTGCAAAGTTAAGCACATTTCTTTATGGTCTTTATTCTGAAAAATGCAAATATGGTGGAATGATGAGGGGAACAAAAACTTTAAAATGAATCTTTTTCTTTTGAAGTCTCCGTTATTTGTCCTAATCAGCAGAAAACTGATTTACCTCCCCTCTATTTGAAAACTCACAATGTACTGATTTTAAAAAATAGCTTTACTGAAAAAGGTTTACTCTTAGCCTGTTTGGGAGAGTTTAACTAGTCTTTTCACCTTTCGCTTCATTCAAGCGCTACAGTTTGTATCAACTTTTACTCTGCATCACAAGACAGTCAAAACAATATGTGCAGTTTACTTGCATAGTTATTTTAATGACCATTCTAGATTTATTGAATCTGTTCTTTCTTTTAAAGCCTGTTTATTCCTCTGTTCTTTCCAAAATTGACACCCTGAAGTAAATGCCTCAGAAACAATAAATATGTTGCCTCTTACATTTTGATGTGTGGTGAAAAGATTCTGCAGTTTCATCCATTTTTCACTTGTTTAAAAAAATTTGTTTTTTTGGACTGACTTCTAGTTTGAAAGGTGCTGTTGTCAGCTAAAAGAATTAGATTTGTCCAATAATGGCAGTCACATGTTATAACTTGTGTTTGATTCCCCTTTTTCCTCCATCAAAATACAGTTTCAAAAGCTGAGAAATGTTGTTGTGTTAAAACGGTGTTTTTATCCCATAATCCTGAAGTGGAAATGGACAGTCTTTTAAGAGAGAGAATGCTTACATATTCGTACCATGCCTACCTTTTTACTGTTTGGTTTTGACTCTGTTTTAGTGGGATGAGACATAAATGCACACGATGGTATTGTTGAATTTAACTAGGAAAACTGTTGTGAAACCCTTTCAAGAAACCATTGAAAGCCACATTTTTAAAAAAACACATCTGCAGAAATTGAAATTCACGCAAAGCCTAAGTGACACTGCACCGTTTACTGACTCCTAGCTGAAAGCTTCTGACAAGCATATCGTTTTTGCCTAGTAACATCTGAATTATTAAGCCTGGCTTTGTTCATCAAATTGAACAACCAATAAGGTGGTTACACATGAATTAGGGAAGGGGACATAAAGATGATGTGACTGTGTGCATTGTAATGCACACAATCATTGTAAGTACAAAAGATTTCTCGGTGCTATTCAGTTGAATTGATTAAAATAGAAAGATAATACAAAGCTGATGCACATCAGGGAATGTGTATAAGTTTTTTTTTCATGCAATATTTCTTCAGCACTAATTTATATTTTTATTCTTTTGAACCTTTCTCTATAAAATAAGTTAAATTGCGACTGGTCTTTCCTTCTAGTAGGGAAAAGTGGTACTGTTGACTCTATTTTTTAAAATGATATTTTCCTCTGTAATTCATACATAGCATTTGCACTATTACAGAAAAGTTGAGCCACAAGTGTTTTTATTTCCAAAACCAGGTGAAGCTATACTTTTACCCTCCTAGCTCATTTGAATTGAACTGGGCCAATGGACTACTATTATCCTGTCTGTAGCATTCCATCTTAACTTTTGCTACTTCCTCCCTACAATATTATTATTTTGCAAATGTGCTATACAAGTAAGGTCCTGTGCAACGTAAGCACTGTTTATTCTAGAACAAAGTGTATTTATAAACTACCTGTATTTATAAATCTTATTTCCCTTTTCCAGTAGATTTTTACATTGTTTGTGGACCTCTTTAAACATTTATCAATTATGAACCTCTGCTCTCCTCCTTGATATAATGGCTGTGCTTGGAATCTCTACGGGTGAGAGGAAGTACCTGCACACATTGAGAAGGTGTGTAGAGTTCACGTAAAATGACATCCCATTACATTTAGTTATTAGGACCTTTTCCGGGAATTGGGTTATTTTCTTTCAAGACATTCTCAGGGTAACTGCTTAGTTTGTAACAGGGGTAAAGCCCTCCTTACCTTTTTAGTGTGGAACTGTGGCTCAGTGGTTAGCACAGCTGCCTCGCAGTGCCAGGGACCTGTGTTTAATTCCATCCTCAGGCAACTGTGTGGAGCTTGAACATTCTCTCTGCATCTGTATGGGTTTCTCTGGGTGCTCTGGTTTCCTCCCACACAATCCAAAAATGTGTAGGTTAGGTGGACTGCCAAGCCACATTATTCATAGTGTGCAGGGTTAGGTGTTTATAGCTACAGGAAATGCATAGTTATGGGTAAATGGTAGAGTAGGGGGCTGGGTTTGGGTAGCTCTTTGGTCAGTGTGGTCTCAATGGGCCAAATGGCCTGCTTCCACAATGTGGGGATTCTATGATTTCACAGCTGTACTACAAGTTGTCAACTTGGTCTAAATAATATTTGTCATCAAACTTTTGAATAGTTCCACTAATGCACATGTAACATCAGTGATTTACTATCATACTACAGTATTGTGGATATAAGTTAGCTCGCTGAGCTGGATGGTTTGTTTTCAGGTGTTTCATCACCATGACCAGGTAACATCAGTGAGAGTCTCTGGTGAAGTGCTAGTCATGTGTCCCACCTCTCTATAGGTCTTGGTTTCTTAAGATGGGTGATGTCATTTCCAGTTTTTTTTCAAGGGAAGGTAGATCTAAATCGATATGTTTATTGATGGAGTTCCAGTTAGAATGCTAGGCTTCTAGGAAAGAAGGAAGCTTACTTAAGGTTAAGGAAGCAAGGGTCAGACAGAGCTTTAGAGATTACAGGTAGCTAGGAAAGAACTGAAGAATGGACTTGGAACTGGAAGGGGACATGAAAAAGCTTTAGTGGGTAGAATTAAGGAAAACCTTAAGGCACTCTTGTGAGGAACAAGAGAATGGTCTGAGTGAGGGTGGAGCCAGTCAGTGATAATGTAGGGAACCTGCACCTGAAGTCGAAAATAGGGGAGGTCCTTAATGAATATTTTGCTTCAGTATTCACTACTGAGAGAGCCCTTGACGTTTCTGAGGATAGCGTGAAGCAGACAGGTTGATGTTAAGAAGGAGAATGTGCTGAAAATTTTGGAAAACATAAGGATAGATAAATTCCCTGGGCCAGATGGAATATAGCCGAGGTTACTACAGGAAGCAAGGGAAGAGATGCGCTGTTGGTAATGATCTTTGCAACCTCACAGTCCACTGCAGTACTGACAGATAATTGGAGGATGGCAAATACTATTCCCTTGTTCAAAACAGGAAACAGGGATAATTCTGGGAATTACAGACCAGTCAGTCTTGCGTCTATAGTGGGCAAATTATTGGAGAGGATTCTGAGAGACTGGATTTGATTACTTGGAAAACCATTATTAGAGAGTCAGCATGGCTTTGTGAGGGGCAGATCATGCCTTACAAACCTTATTGAATTCTTTGAGGCTGTGACAAAACACGTTGATGAAGGTAGAGTAGTGGATGTGATGGATATGGATTTTAGCCAGGCGATTGATACGGTTCCCCATGGTAGGCTCATTCGGAAAGTAAGGAGGCATGGGATACAGGGAAATCTGGCTGTCTGGATACAGAATTAGCTGGCCCATAGACAGAGAATGATGGTTAATGGAAAATATTCTGCCTGGAGCTCAATAACCAGTGGTGTTCCACAAGGATCTGTTCTGGGACCTCCTGCTCTTTGTGACTTTTTATAAATGACTTGGATGAGGAAGTGGAAGGATGGATTAGTAAGTTTGCTGATAACACAAAAGTTTGTGGAGTTGTGAATAGTGTGGAGGGCTGTTGTAGCTTGTGACGGGACATTGACAGGATGCAGAACTGGGCTGATAAGTGGCAGATACTTTTTCAGGTTGAATGCTTTGAAGTCACTCACTTTTGGAAGGTCGAATTTGAATACCGAATACAGGGTTAAAGGCAGGATTTTTGGCAATGTGGAGGAACAGAGGGATCTTGGGGTCCAGTTCCACAGTTCCCTCAAAGTTGCCACCCAGGTTGATAGGGTTGTTAAGAAGGCGTCTGGTGTGTTGGCTTTCATTAGCAGGGGGATTGAGTTCCAGAGCCATGAGGTTATGCTGCAGCTCTCTACAGCTCTGATTAGACCACACTTGGAATATTGTGTTCTGTTCTGGTTGCCTCATTACAGGAAACATGTGGAAGTTTTAGAGAGGACGCAGAGGAGATTTACCAGGATGCTGCCTGAACTGAAGGGCATGTCTTATGAAGAAAGGTTGAGGGAGCTAAGGTTTCCCTCATTGAAATGAAGAAGGATGATCGGTGACTTGATAGAGGTGCACAAAATGTTGAGCGGCATAGATAGAGTAGATAGCCAGAGACTTTGTCCATTGACAGAAATCTGGATTAGTGGTGCCGGAAGAGCACAGCAGTTCAGGCAGCATCCAAGGAGCAGCGAAATTGACATTTCAGGCAAAAGCCCTTCATCAGGAATAAAGGCAGAGACCCTGACCGTGGAGCGATAAGCTAGAGGAGGGTGGGGATGGGGAGAAAGTAGCATAGAGTATAGGTGGGTGGGGGAGGGGATGACGATGATAGGTCAGAGAGGAGAGGGGGGAGTGGGTAGGTGGAAAAGGAGATAGGCAGGTAGGACAAATCTGGACAAGTCATGGGGACAGTGCTGAGCTGGAAGTTTGGACCTAGGGTGAAGTGGGGGAAGGGGAAATGAGGAAACTGTTGAAGTGCACATTGATGCCCTGGGGTTGAAGTGTTCCGAGGCGGAAGATGAGGCGTTCTTCCTCCAGGCGTCAGGTGGTGAGGGAGCGGCGGTGAAGGAGGCCCAGGACCTCCATGTCCTCAGCAGAGTGGGAGGGGGAGTTGAAATGTTGGGCCACGGGGCGGTGTGGTTGATTGGTGCGGGTGTCCTGGAGATGTTCCCTAAAGCACTCTGCTAGGAGGCGTCCAGTCTCCTCAACGTAGAGGAGACCGCATCGGGAGCACGGATACAATAAATGATATTAGTGGATGTGCAGGTAAACCTTTGAATGGATGTGGAAGGCTCCTTTAGGGCCTTGGATAGAGGTGAGAGAGGAGGTGTGGGTGCAGGTTTTACAGTTCCTGCGGTGGCAGGGGAGGGTGGGTTGTAGGGGGGGTGTGGACCTGACTAGGTAGTCATGGAGGGAACGGTCTTTGCGGAAGGTGGAAAGGGTTGGGGAGGGAAATACATCCCTGGTGGTGGGGTCTTTTTTGCAGGTGGTGGAAATGTCGGCAGATGATTTGTTTTATGCGAAGGTTTGTAGAGTGGAAGGTGAGCACCAGGGGCGTTCTGTCCTTGTTACAGTTGGAGGGGTAGGGTCTGAGGGCGGAGGTACGGGATGTGGACGGGATGCGTTGGAGGGCATCTTTAACCACATGGGAAGGGAAATTGCGGTCTCTAAAGAAGGAAGCCATCTGGTGTGTTCTGTGGTGGAACTGGTCCTCCTGGGAGCAGATACAGCGGAGACGGAGGAATTGGAAATACGGGATGGCATTTTTGCAAGAGGTAGGGTGGGAAGAGTTGTGATTCAGGTAGCTGTAGGAGTCGGTGGGTTTGTAAAAAATGTCAGTGTCAAGTCGGTCGTCATTAATGGAGATGGAGAGGTCCAGGAAGGGGAGGGAGGTGTCAGATGGTCCAGGTAAATTTAAGGTCAGGGTGGAATGTGTTGGTGAAGTTGATGAATTGCTCAACCTCCTTGCGGGAGCACGAGGTGGCGCCAATGCAGTCATCAATGTAGCGGAGGAAGAGGTGGGAGTGGGGCCGGTGTAATTACAGAAGATCAACTGTTCTACGTAGCCAACAAAGAGACAGGCATAGCTGGGGCCCATACATGTGCCCATGGCTACCCTTTGGTCTAAAGGAAGTGGGAGGATTCGAAGGAGAAATTGTTAAGGGTGAGGACCAGTTCGGCCAAACGAATGAGAGTGTCGGTGGAAGGGTACTATTGGGGACGTCTGGAGAGGAAAAAACGGAGGGCTTGGAGGCCCTGGTCATGGCGGATGGAGTTGTAGAGGGATTGGATATCCATGGTGAAGATGAGGCGTTGGGGGCTGGGGAAACGGAAGTCTTGGAGGAGGTGGAGGGCGTGGGTGGTGTCTCGAACGTATGTGGGGAGTTCCTGGACTAGGGGGGAATAGGACAGTGTCGAGGTAGGTAGAGATGAGTTCAGTGGGGCAGGAGCATGCTGAGGCAATGGGTCGGCCAGGGTGGTCAGGCTTGCGGATCTTGGGAAGGAGGTAGAACCGGGCAGTGCGGGGTTCCCGGACTATGAGGTTGGAAGCTGTGTGGGAGATCTCCTGAGGTGATGAGGTTCTGTGTGGTCTGAGAGATGATGGTTTGGTGATGGGGGGGTGGGGTCATGGTTGAGGGGGCAGTAGGAAGAGGTGTCCTCGAGTTGGCGTTTGGCTTCAGCGGTGTAGAGGTCAGTGCGCCAGACTACCATTGCGCCCCCTTTATCCGCTGGCTTAATGGTGAGGTTGGGATTGGAGCAGAGGGATTGGAGGGCTGCGCATTATGACACCCCCCCCACAGACCTCACTGTCACTATCCCCACCCCCCAGAACCCTGAGGGGAACACTACCGAGGACCCCTTCGCCCACCTCCAACACACTGCATCCACCTGGACACCCTGCGCTGGCCTATTACCTGCCCTCGACCTCTTCATTTCCAACTGCCGCTGGGACAATAACCGCCTCAACCTATCTACCCCCCTCCCCCACTCCAACCCCTCACACTCACAACGCACAGCCCTCCAATCCCTCTGCTCCAATCCCAACCTCACTAAGGGGCTGTACAATGTTGTACTGTTGTGTTCTATTAGGGAATGCTGGATTGCAGGGAATGTTTAGCGGGGATGGGTCTGGGTGGGATGCACTTCAGAGGTTTGGTGTGGACTTTATGGGCCAGATGACTGCTTCCTCACTGCAGGAGCTCGATGCAAATTCTATTATTTTAATTGTACTAAAGAGAAATTAACGCCTGCCATGACAGAATCTGAATTTTCTTTCTGTTCATTACTATTATAACTTTCTGAAAATTGCAGCGGAGTAAGTGTTCTAGCTGGAACTCCTCTGCTCCATCTATTCTTTTTCTTTATTCTTTCTTTTCTTTTCAACTGATGACTTGGAGTTACCCAGGGGGGGGAGCAGGGGTCCTACCGAGCCCTGGACACAAATCCTGGAGTGGCAGCCAACAAGGAAGCAGTCCCGGAGCAATGGCCAGCGCAGGGAGTTGAATCCTGGAGAGATGACCAGTACAGAGAGTGGAGTCCCCGGGGCAGCAGCCGGCATAGAGTATAAAGTCCAGAAGTGGCGACTGGTACAGGAAAGCAGTCCTGGAGTGGCAGCCAGCAAGAGAATAGAGTCCTGAGGTGCCAGGCAAAGGGAAGCTGTCCTGGTGGTCAGCATGAGGGAATGAGTCCTGGAGAAAACTTGGAGGAGGTGAGAACCAGTGTGGAGCTGACTGAAAGCTTGGAGCATTGCGGGAATGGTTGTTGGGCAGGGGTCCGATGCGAGCAGTCAAACCACATGTGGAAACCCCTGTGCTGAACTACTGCAATGTAAAGTTTATTTGTAATTTGTTTAACTGCCTATAATGTCCATCCCTTTTAAATATGTCTTATCTCTAACTTTTATACTATGGATTACTGTGAAGTAATGCTCTTTATTGAATCTAAGATTTGTACCTAGGTACTTGTACCTAAGATGGTGCCATAAGAGGCGATATTGTAAAACTTCTCACTGTACTTCTGTATCTGAGTACAAATGACAATAAAGGATATTCTATTCTATAATCCAATGCGTTAACATTTTGCAGGGCTTCATAACATTATAGTTACTAAATGTAATTGAACTTCCTTTACTTTGTGCACTGGCATTTCTTTTATGTGGTGCTATAGCTTACTGAATGCATATAACTGGCAAAAAAGGCAATCGGGTGGGTACTTGAGTAGAAAGGGTTTAGAAGGATATGGGCCAAATGCTGGCAGATAAGACTAGATCAATTCAGGATATCTGGTCGGCGTGGACGAGTTGGACTGAAGGGTCTCTTTCCATGCTAGTCAACTCTGTGACTCTAAGTTCAAAGAGCTATTGCTTTTAAGATTATTTTCATTAAACATTTAGAGGTACTGACTTGAATAGTTGACTGACAAAGCCATTAAGTTATCAGTAGCAATGATTGTCACTTTTGGAGTATCTTAAGTGTTTTAGTTCAATGATGTCCCACTCCTAGCTTAATAACTGCATCAAGCTAGTTTTCCTAATATCCAGTGCTTACGTAGATCATTTTTAAAAAGGCTTTAAACTTGCATTTGTAATATAGATGCCCATGATTGAAGATGAAATGGTTCGCTGCCACCTGGTTTATTTTTTGGAGTTTTTGTCTGAATCAACATCCATAAGAAACTTCAATTCCAGCTGATGAAGGTCATTTCATTTGAGCCCTGAAACCCTGCTAGTGAGAAATTGATTGTAAAAATGTTATTTGTTCCATTATGTTACTACCAGTACAGAAAAATAATAATTTTTGTGATGCAGCCATTTTAAGACAAAAGCTCTGAAGTTTCCTTCACAAGAGAAAAATTAACCTGGGGCCCATTTTTGATACCATTGTGAGGCGAAATTAAATAAATTGCTTCTAAAGCCATCAAATGCTTGTAGCAAAATTGATTACATTCCCTAATAGCTCCAAACAGTAATTGATTTGTTGACTTGTTGTATGATTTTTTTTGCCTCTACAAAATAGCTGTGTATAAAATAACTTCTGACTTCTAAACTTTTTTTTAGATTAGATTAGATTACTTACAGTGTGGAAACAGGCCCTTCGGCCCAACAAGTCCACACTGACCCGCAGAAGCGCAACCCACCCATACCCCTACATTTACCCCTTACCTAACACTACGGGCAATTTAGCATGGCCAATTCACCTGACCCGCACATCTTTGGACTGTGGGAGGAAACCGGAGCACCCGGAGGAAACCCACGCAGACATGGGGAGAACGTGCAAACTCCACACAGTCAGTTGCCTGAGTCGGGAAAGGAACCCGGGTCTCAGGCGCTGAGAGGCAGCAGTGCTAACCACTGTGCCACCGTGCCGCCCACAAACTGTTTTGTTAGGAACAAAAGCAGAAATTGTTGGAAAGGCTCAGCAGGTCTGACAATATCTGAAGAGAAATGGCTTTGTTTTAACATATTAGTGCACTTGCTGAAATCTTGAGCTGTCTGATATCCAGAGGTCCCTTGAGCTATTGGTAGAGAAGAGAGAGTAAACATACAAAATCATAGTTCTAAAACAGTGTTACGTCATTACTAAAAAGCTTTCTTTACTTAATTGTTGTACAAGTAGTAAATTAATGTCTCTATTAGAATTCAAACTCAATCTAGAAGGCAAAAAGTAAGTGTTTTGACCAGTTTTGTAAAATGGGAATGCTTGTATAAATTGTTTTTTGTCTGCTGAATAAAAGCGATTGTTTGATTCCAGATGCTTATTTATGTACTGGTTTTTATTTTTGCTTGTATCTGATCTCTGTCATAGTTTGCAATTGCTGTTTTTGTATATTTGCACCAAATGGCACCTGCTATTGTACAGGGTAATTGAAAGTACTCTATACTAGAGATTTACTCTAACAATACTGAGGTAGTACCCATGTTTCAAAATAGCAATACTGACCAACATCTGAAAAGAAAACAAAATGCTTAATGTTTCTAGTGGAAGCTATTTGGCATCACTTTATGGAAGGCAGAAATGATTGTGTGCTCTTTGAAATTTACTTCAATTGGTTGGTGGTGTGCGAGTGGGGGATGGGAGTGGGGGGGTGGAGTTGGGAGGTGTGAGAAGGGGGGGTGGGGGAGAAGGCATTTGTGGCAGAGTGCTTGTTTGTACTTGAGCATATCTTTAGTTCTGCCTTACAGAAAAGCCAGTAAGGGTGAAATTTGTCTGCATTTCACAAAACAAGCCTGCAATGAATAAGCAGGGTTTTTTTTCCCCATGACAAGTGTTATTTTGTGTTAACTCTGAAATACAGCTAAGAATTTTAATTTTGATCCAGGTGAAAACAATTGAGATACCAGGAAACTTGTCTCTGTTGAATAATAATCTGCATGGCTAGGGAAGCACTTATAGTTCATCAGATTATTAACATAGACAATCAGCAGCACCAGCCGACACTGTAAGTGGTTGTGATGTCATCTGAAATAGAGAGCTCCGTACTAGGGCAACGGCCAGAGTTCTAATTTGAGCTGTTCTTCATCTTCAACTTGAAAAGTGAGTGGCCACATCTTCCCTGACTTGTCCTCAAGCATTTGAGGGTTGTTCAGATTTTCACCGTTCACTTATCTTTCGTGCTGGCAGGTATCTTTGATTTTATTAGGAGGTGCGCAGTGACAACGTCAATATTGATTGATTGATTAATTGATTGATTGTTTCCAGGCAGCACAGGGATTTCTGGATTGAATGGCAATACCCTTCATGTGGTCCTCGCGGTAGAAATGATTTTTCAAGCTCAAATCTGAAACTTACTGTCAAGAAGGCAACTAAACCACAGCTTTATAGGCTATGGGTCCAAGCAGTTTAAAAAAAAAACTGGAAAATGAAATTTCTCATTGACCACAAAGCCAAGAAATAGGACCTGCAACAAAAATATACCAATTTTTAATGTTGAGGGCCTGTCTTAACCGAAACATAACCCTCTAAGAACGCAGACAGAGTTGTAGAATACAATTTAAAGAATCCCTGAAGTGTGGAAGCAGGCCACTTGGCCCATTTGAGTCCTCACTGCCTGTCTGAAAAGCATCCCACCCACATCCAACTGCCTACCCTATCCCTGTAATCCTACATTTCCCATGGCTAACCAACCTAACCTGCACCCTCTTTGGACACCAATGGGAAGAAACAGTAGCAGCCAGAGAAAACCCTTGGAAAATATCTGTCTCTGTCAAGTTTGCACAGTCTCCTGAGGCTGGAATCAACTAAGGTCCCTTACACTGTGAGGCAGCACTGAGACACTGCGTCACCCTGCAGGAAGCCCACCTCATGAAAAGTTCAGCCATTGTACCAGCCTCCACCACTTCCTTTAGCATCTCATTTCCATACACGTACCAGCCTCTGCATGAAAACGTTGCCCCTTAGGTTTCTTTTATACCTTTCCCCTCTTCCCCCTAAACCTATGCCCTCTAGTTCTGGACTCTCACCCCAGGGAAGAGACTTTGTCCATTTATCCTATCCATGCCCTTCATGATTTTATAAACTTCTATAAGGTCACCTCTCAGCCTCCAACGCTCCAGAGAAAACAGCCCCAGCCTATTCAACCTCTTCCTATAGCTCGGCCTGTGAGAGATTGGGGGAAAAAGGAAGTATGAGGAGGGAAGGACTGCGTGAAACCTTAGACTGACAGTTATATTCTCTCTCGTGTGCACTCTCTCTTTCCCTTCTTCCCTCCCTTTCTCCCTCCTTCTAGAATACAATAAACTATAGATGCTGGAAACTGATATACAAGCAAACATTGCTGGAGAAATTCAGCATCTGTGGAGAGAAAACTATTAACGTTTCAAGTCCAGTCACCTTCCTTCCTTCAGAGTTGATAACCGCTAGGAAAAACTGGTGTTTAGGCTGATGACAACGAATAGGGAGGTTGGGGGCAAGAGTAAGTGGACAGGTGGAACAGAGGGAGGGAGGGAAAAAATGTTAGGCAAAGGAATTATAGATTGTAAACCAGGGAAGAAAGAAAGGTGGTAATAAAGGGGACTATTGTGGGTGAAAATGAGTTGGCTATGCTGAAAGCAACCCTCGTCATGACAGGACCTGAAGTGCAGGGGCATGGAAAAACACAGAAGGAGGTGTTCATGCTCTAAAATGTTTGAACTTAATGTTGAGTCCTGAAGGCTTTAAAGTCCCCGTATGGAAGCTAAATGTTGTTCTTCCAGTTTGCATTAAGCCTTGCTGGAGCACTGTAGCAGGCCTGAGGCAGAATTGTTGGCATGGGAACGTTGTTGTGTCTTGATCACTACCTGGTATGGCAACTGTACCATTCAAGATCAGAGACAGTTACAGAGAGTGGTGAACTTAGCCCGGACAATCACAAAGGCCAACCTCCCATCTATAGAATCTATCCACCAGGCCCGCTGTCAAGGAAAGGCAACGTTTTTCTACAACCTTTACCATCAGGGAGAAGGTACAGAAGCCTGAACACACGCACCAGCAGGTTTCAGAACAGTTTCTATCCTACTGTTGTTAGAATACTGAATGGATTCACAAACTCTTAACGTTTGCCTGTACTTGTGTTTTTGTTTTTGCCGCTGTTTACCTATTATTTACTTATCTATGCTACTTAACTCTGCGATCTGCCTGTATTGCTCACAAGATAAAGCTTTTCACTGTGCCTTGGTACACATGACAATAAATTCAATTCAGTTCGAGTGGCAGGAAACTCGAAGCTTTTGTGGACACGTCCCTGATAGGGTGACCATTCTGCATGGTGAAAGCATTTTACAAAACGGGAGTTGTTTGTTTGTTTATGGCTGTCTCTCATGACAGTGTTTACTCTGAATATCAAGGACTTTAAATGTGAAATGCTGAATTGTATTCCGTTACAAACTCTGTATCAGGTGGTTGTTATGAACGGTAGTAGAAGGAGAATGCTTTAAGCTGTTTTAAAACATTAGTCTTTTTATTTCGAAACTTATTCCATCTGAAAATAATTAGATTAATATTTATTTAATTTATTTAATTTAAGCCAATTACATAGAGTCATAGGGATGTACAGCATGGAAACAGACCCTTCGGTCCAACCTCGTCCATGCTGACCAGATATCCCAACCCAATCTAGTCCCACCTGCCAGCTCTTCTAAACTTGCCCATATCCCTCTAAACCCTTCCTATTCATACATCCATCTGGATGCCTTTTAGATGTTGCAATTGTACTAGCCTCCACCACTTCCTCTGGCAGCTCATTCCATACACGTACCAGCCTGTGCATGGAAAAAGTTGCTCCTTGGGTCTCTTTTATATCTTTCCCGTCTCACCCTAAACCTATGCTCTCTAGTTCTGGACTCCTTCCACCCCCACCAGAAAAAGACTTTGTCCATTTATCCTATCCATACCCCTCATGATTTTAAAAACCTCTATAAGGTCACCCCTCAGCCTCCGATGTTCCAGGGAAAACAGCCCTAGCCTTATCAACCTCTCCCTATAGCTCAAATCCTCCAATCCTGGCAACATCCTTGTAAATCTTTTCTGAACCCTTTCAAATTTCACAACATCTTTCCGATAGAAAGGAGACCAGAATTGCACGCAATATTCCAATAGTGACCTAACCAATTCCTAATAGTGTCCTGTATAGCCGCAACATGACATTCTCAACTCCTATACTCAGTACTCTGACCAATAAAGGAAAGTGTACCAGACGCCTTTTTCACTATCCTATCTACCTGTGACTCCACTTTCGAGGAGTTATGAGCTTGCACTCCAAAGTCTCTTTATTTTGCACCTTCTCTAGTTGGTATTATGTTTATCTACGTAATGATGTAGTCATTTCTCCCTCTATATTTTGTCTAAGCTTATGTTTTTGATTCAAAAAGTTAAATTTCTTGCTTTCCATTTCAATGTCTCAATACTATATTTGTTATGGTCAGCTGGAGTATAAATAGGCAGGTGTGCCACCTAATATATTCTCACCAAATTTTAAGGAACGTGAAACAAGAACACAGCAGCACGGTGGTTAGCACTGCTGCCTCACAGCGCCAGAGACCCAGTTCAATTCCCACCTTTGGCAACTGTCTGTGCGGAGTTTGCACATTCTCCCTGTGTCTGCGTGGGTTTCCTCCGGGTACTCCAGTTTCCTCCACAGTCCAAAGATGTGCAGGTTAGGTGAATTGGCCGTGCTAAATTGCCCGTAGTGTTAGATGAAGGGGTAAATGTAAGGGAATGGGTCTGGGTGGGTTGCTCTTTGGAGGGTCGGTGTGGATTTGTTGGGCTGAAGGGCCTGTTTCCACACTCAGTAATCTAATCTAAAAACACAGCAGCAAAAAGAGAAGCTGCTGGAAAAGCCCAGCAGGTCTGGCAACATCTGAGAAGAGAAGTCCCAGTTAATGTTTTGGGACTCTTCTGTATATCATATGATAGTCCCAAAGGCTGTCAGGTGCCTTCTTACAGAAAGATCTCTGGAAAAGGGCCCAGGCTCGATTTCAAATTGAGAAACTGCATAGAAATACCATAGCCTTCAGCCATTGGCTCTTTGATCTGGTTTAACTGGAGTGTGACTACCTGACAACTGGTCCATTCATCTCTGGGTCATCTTACCCACCCAGTGCTCAAGGATGAAACCACGTGGTCAAGACCAATACACATCTCTTATGTTCGCTCTATGGACTACTGCAAGTTGTTCTCTCTCTCTCTCTCCATGAGATTTACAGCATTCTTGATAGATGTAGATGTGGCTGTGCCCACACCATGACACAGGTATGGCTCAATTATGGTATCAATAGACTCTTATACCATAGTCAGAGCAACAGCTCATGAGAATGCATCATGCCTTTAGTATCTGCCATTTTATTGATTCCCATAACTTGGCATCTACATGAAGCTGAGCAATGTTAGTTGTGTCCTCTTTGCTCTTGTGGGAACTGGCTGGAGCAGTCATGACCCATTCACCTGCTCTTGCATTTTGCTTCTGGTCAGTATGAATAAGATAGCAAATTAACTGCATTTTGGAAGATTGCTGAGGAAGTTCTACCCATGCAGCCACACAATCTATACATGACCCATATTTTGGATAATGACTCAACTCCACTTCTCTGGTAAAACCTAGCCCATTGTCGCAAAAGCAACTCCAGAAATGAAAGGAGCTGTATTCCAACAATCAGTAACAAAGAACCGAATGCTGGAAATCTGAAAATAAAACCGAGCTAATCACTAACTGATCCTGGGTATGGTGGGACTGTATTATGAGGTGAGGTTGAGTAGGTTTAGAGGAATGAGAGGCGACTTTATTGAAAAATATCAGATTCTTAGGGAAGTTGACCGGCTAGATGTAGAAAAGTTGTTTCCTTTGAAGTGAACATCTAGGACCAGAGGGCATAATCTCACAATAAGGGTCACACATTTAAGACGAACATGAGATAGTAACTGGAAGGAATTCTTTGCCCACGAGGCTGTCAAGACTCCGTCATTAAGTATATTTAAAGACTGAGTAAAATTTTTAATCAGCGAGGGTGGGTTATTGGGAAAAGACAGGAAAGTAGAATTGAGGGTTATCAGAACAGTTATGATCTCATTGAATGGCAGAGCAAAATCAATGGGCTGAATGGTCTGCTTCTGCTCCTATGTCTTTAACCTTACAAACTATTGTACAAAGTGCACAAATGTAAAGTTTCCAGTAACTACTTGAAGTGCTTTGTCAATAAAGCATCGTGGAAGTGGTCGATTGAGTTCCATTTGTAGTTTGATTTAACACGCACTTTGTTTTAATGACCCTTATTGTTATTGCCAACCGTAACTTTCTTTTCAATAGATGGCAACTGTTGAACTTGCATAGTCCATATCACTTGTGTTTTATAGCAGGTTTTCTTCAATTTATTACGTTACCAATGGGGAATAGTGTTTTGCTGGGTAGATGAAACAGTATCACTAAGTATTATAAATATGTATTATCATCGCCTATTATTTATGGCCTTAGTATAAATCCATAATATTGAGAATATAATTCCCGCAACCACCCCCATAATTTAATGTCTTGTCGAGCCAATGCATGTGTTTCTGTGTGGTTACGTGATGTATCAAATAACTTGGAATCTGTTATTATGTATTTTCTGTATTGCTTATAATCAAATTACTGTGTGAATTCACATCATGATGAATTAGCTAGATTATAGGTCTGACAAATTGACTGACTGCACAACTGTATTTATGAAATAATTACTCTTTGCAGTTGTATATGTTTTTCTTTGTAGATGCTAGTGTTTCATGCCATTAATGGTGTGGTATTCTGATAATTATAAAATCCAACAAAAGAGACTTGATTGGACGAATGACATCCAAACTTTCCTTCTGAGTAAGAATTGTTCTTTCTTTCTGGTCTTCTTTCTTACTGATCAAATCCTATACTTTGTAACATTAATACATGTTTCACAAATAATTACTATTCTTAAAAATTCAGAGGTTTGCTTTTCAGACTGGAAGCCTGTAACCAGCAGTGTGCCACAAGGATCACTGCTGAATCCATTGCTTTTTGTCATTTAAATAAATTTATTTGGGTGAGAATATAGGAGGTATGGTTAGTAAGTTTGCAGACGACGCCTAAATAGGTTGTATGGTAGACCGTGAAGAAGATTATCTCAAACTACAATGGGACCATGATCAGCTGGGCCAATGGTCCAAGGAGTGGCTGATGGAGTTTAATTTAGATAAATGTGAGATGTTGCATTTTGGTACTGCAAACCAGGACATAACTTAAACTTAATGGTAGGGCCCTGGGGAGTGTCACCAAAGAAGGAGACCTAGGGATGCATGTGTGTCGTTCCTTGAAAGTGGGGTTGCGGGCAGACAGGCTGGTGAAGAAAGCATTTGGCATGCTTACCTTTTATGGGTCACAGCATTGAGCACAGGAGTTGGAATGTCCTGTTGCAGCTGTACAGGAAGTTGGTGAGGCCACTTTTAGAACACTGCATACAATTCTGGTCATCCTTCTACAGTAAGGATGTTGTCATCCTTGAGAGAATGCAGAAAATATTTACAAGGGTTTTGCCGGGTTGGAGGTTTGAGTTCTAGCAAGAGGCTGAATAGGCTGGAGCTTTTTTCCTTGAAGAATTGGAGGCTGAGGGATGATCTTATAGAGGTTTATAAAATAATGAGGGGCGTGGATAGGGTGAATAGCCAGGTCATTTTCCCATGGTGAGGGAGTCCAAAACTAGAGGTCATAGATTTAAGGTGAGGGGGAAGGATTTAAAAGGGCCATAAGAGATTTTTTTTTTGTGTAGAGGGTCGTCGGTGTGTGGAATGAGCTGCCGGACGAAGTGGTGGAGACCGAGACAATTGCAACATTTAAAAACATCTGGTTGGGTATAAGATCAGGAGGAGTTTAGAGGGATGTGGGAAGTAGATCAGATTGGGATGTCTGGTCTGCATAGATAAGTTGGACCAAAGGGTCTGTTTCCATGTTGTATGACTCTGTCATCTTTATTTGTACCTGTTTACCTATCGATGCTGCTCTTTTATACACTTGGTTTTTTAAGGCACGTCTTTGACCAAGCTTTAGGGAATCTGACCTAGTATTTACTTTTATGGTTTGATGTCACATTACGGTTTGCTGGTGCTTCTTTGAAGCATGTTGGAACAAGTCACCATGTTAAATATGCTGTATAAATGCTTTAAAAAAAATAGCAAAATACTGCAGTTGCTGGAGATCCAACACACAGACAGGAGGTGCTCGGGAAACTCAGCAGCTCTGGCTGCATCTGGGAAGAGAAGCAGTTGTTTCAAGTCGAATGTGACTAAGTTCTAAAGTGTTCAGAACTTTGCTTCTGAAGAAGAGTCACATTGAGTTCAATTTCTGGATCAGTGGTGCTGGAAGAGCACAGCAGTTCAGGCAGCTGCTGCTGTGCTCTTCCAGCACCACGGATCCAGAATCTGGTTTCCAGCATCTGCAGTCATTGTTTTTACCTACATTGAGTTCAATGTTAACTCTGTTTTTTCAGATGCTGCCAGACCTGTTAAGCTTCTCCAGCATTTTGGTCACAACTATAACTAGCATGTTTATGGACAAAATGCCCAGTCAAGATCAACTAATTTGATGTGAGAAGTATTTTTATTTAAGAAGAAATATATCCTGGTGTTAATTAGCACTTTCCATCATTGTGAAAAGTTGAGCATAGGAAATGTTGGTTTGAAATTGTTTTTGATTTTTGGAGCTGTATCATTATTGGTGAGCAGGAAAGGCAAAGGAGTGGGGTTTTTTCAATCTGACGTATCAAAATCTACAATTGTCATTTACCGTGTCATTGTTTTTTCTTTGTTCCAGTGTCAGCTGTAGGATATCAGGATACTAAGTCGAATTTCAGGCATCTTTGTCCGAAGTAGAAAATGAATACTGCTTTGGGGCTCATCAGTATAACTTGATGACAGATCAACTACGTATGTATACTCCATAAACTATCATCAAAGTGAAAAAGGTAAGTTCCGTTTGCTTCTAGTCTCTAGCATAATATTAATGAAGATTGGTGTTACTCAGAATATGAAAATGAACTGTTCATTTAAGAGAGCTAAACTTCATGAAGACATATTATGAGACTTGAAAGGACTGTTAACAGAAGTACAATTTCACATTTGATAAAGGATAGCTGCTGAGTGTTCTCTTGTTTATATTTCTGCTCTCTTTTCTATAACAATTGAAACTGCAAGTAACCACAGTGGCCATTAACAAGAAGAAAATTTTGAGGTGTGAAGAAAAAGACACTTTGGTTTTCAGGAGAACATTAGTATCTCATATTATGTGTGCTGGCCATTATTCCAAGAGTGTTTGAGTACAGGAAAAAGGTACTGGACCTTGATGAGACTATACTTGAAGTATTGTGTGCAGTTTTAGTCTCCTTACCGAAAAGCAAGTGTGAAGGAGGTTCAGCAGATTGATTTCTGGGGTAGCAAGTTTATTGTATGAAGAGAGACTGGGGCAACTGCGCCTGCAATCACTGGGGTTTAGAAGAATGAGAGCGCATCACGTTGAAGCATATATAAATTCTGACCGACTGGGATGTTTTACGTGGCTGGGGAACTGCAGCAAGGTGTCACCATTTCAGTATATGGAGTAAGCCATTTTGCACTGAGATGACCAACTTCTTCACTCAAAGTGAACTTGTGGAATTCTCCAGCACATAAGGCTGAAGAAACCAAATCACTGAATATATTACATAAATAGATTTCTAGAAGTTAAAGGAGTAAAGGGGGATGGGCTAAGGAGTATAGTTTTGAGTTAGAGCATCAGCTGTGATCATGTTGAATTGCGAAGTGGGCTTGATGAGCAAATGGCCTGCTCCTCCTGTTTTCTGTATTCTATTGTTCAACTAATCAGACTTCAGTAGTAGAGAGGTCCAGCTGTAATTTAGTGCATTTTGTGACTTTGAACAGTTGCTCAGATAGATTGGAGCAAAGCCTTTTGAGATTTAAGATAAGGATTGGTAAGTCATTTGGAACGAGAAGGCTTGTCTTAAAGTGCTATATTGTGAAGTTCTGGGATTGCCAACATTTGGAAATAAATAGGGTGGCACAAAGACTGTTGAATTTTTAAAAAAGTAACAAAGCAAAATGTTCTAGATGCAAGGATTCCAAAAATTATTAAAGGGCTGGAAATGCTCAACAAGTCTCTGTGTCTACAGGTGATATCTCAAGCCTTTGACTGTTCCTCAGGATTAATACTTACAAAGGGTCAAATGCTGAAGCAGTGCTGTTTTTTCAACAGTTGCTGCCATTCTTGTTTCCTGCTTTTTATGTAATTTTAAGATCTCACCATTGGTAAGGGAGTATTTCAGAAAGCCTTTCTATCTTTTATTTTTAACCCCCCCCCCCACTAACACTGCCCCAAGAGAGTCCAGCATTAATGTTCCCTTTTATCTTGTGTTACGGCAGTGAATTTTGTGAAGTAAAATGTTCAAGTCAAACAAAAAAATCATTCTTGTACCGTATTAACTTCAGCCTGGATAGCTAATATGGTAATGGAATCAGATCAGAAGCATGTGAAAGTGGTGAGAGCTAAAATTGGTGGTTGATAATAAACAAGAACAAATTTTGACGAGTCAGATTTGATTTTTAAAATGTCCATTATTGTTAGGTAACTACTGCAGAGGAGTTTATGGCAGTAATAATAAAGGAATAAAATTGGGTATAACTAATGTGGAAAATGTTTCTGGAAAATGCTTGCATTGTAAACAGTGCAGACAAATGAGAGGTTCGGTAATTGGTCCCTTCTAAAAGTGACTGTGTGAATGGAGGTCATGTGCATCACTGCCTGAACTTTGAAACCGTGTTAATAAGATGCTCTTATTTGTGCCGGAGTGAGTTTCTTTTGTAAATATTGTTGCAATGATTTGAAAGGATCTGTTTGATTCACAGTGATGGAAGGCCTGAGACACACCACTCCACACCAGATCTGCTGTTTCCTCTCCTCCTTCCGCCCCCTGCTGCCCTCACGCCCCCAAGTCCTAACCTATTCAACCATGTTTCTATAAGCCATCACTTTTATATGATTCTTTCTATACTCCAATCCTGGCAGTTTTTGATTATCTTTCTTGGCTGAAGTAAATTGATGATGAATACTTTTGCTTGAACCGTATCTCTTGCCCTAGTCAAGTCACAAATTTGCTGTCATATCGGTTTCTGTCCTCCCTGCTTCTGTTCCTTTCCCCCCCCACACCCCCAACATTTCATCATTGACTGGGTCCAATTACCTCTTTACCTCTAATCTCCCTTCCTAACAAGTTCCCATTTACTGTAATCTCTCCCACCTTCATGAATCCTTTGTCACCTTTGGCTCAATGGTAGCATTCTCACCTCTTTGTTAGAAGATATTGGGGTCAAGTAATGCTTAGGAGACTTGAGTGTATGAGCCAGATTGTACTGAATAACGTGCCCCCTTTCAGATGTGTGTCAGTGGTCCTGATTGACTACTTGAGTAGATCTAAAGTATTCTGTGACACCATTTCAAAGAAGAACAAGCAAGCTTCCACCATGTCCTGATCATAATTTCTGTCTCAACCAATATCATCAAGCCAAATGATTTTGATCATTATTGCTGGTTGTCAAATTGATCATTATGTGACATTTCACTACTTCAGAAAATACTCCTTTAACTGTAAAGCGTTTTGGGGTGCACTGAAATCATGAAAGGTACATTGTTTGATCTAGTATTGGTGTTCAAAGCCCACATCTTTCTCTTCATTTCTAAGTTTTACAACAATCTACCCACACGATTGCTTCTCTCCCCTCACCACCGCCATTATTGCTGAAACAATTAGATTCATTTTCTTAACATTGCCCTTATCAGGTTTCCATCTTTCAGTTTCCAATATGCTCATGCATATGAAGTTAAGCAATCGTCCGTCCTCATCACGAGTTACCTCATTAATGTACATTAAATTTTCAAAACTTTATCTGCAGAGCTTTTCAATTCCCTTTTTTGCTCCATGCTGATGTTCCTTCTCTTTAGTCCCCTTAGTATCCTCTGCATGTGTCTTCTGCACAAATACTTTTTCATCCTTTTGATCTCTTGCTTTTTGTCCATCATTTGCCTTCGCCCCAAATTCTGGTACTTCCTCCTTTTTTTTAAAGCCTATGTCCAATTCTAAAACAAATGTTCCCAAAACCATTCAGGTGGTACTGTTTCAGTCATCTCTCTTATCTTGACATGACAGTTGGAATCTTTTGCTATTTTTCATGGTGAGCTTGGTGTTGGGAATGCACTTAATCAGCTGGGAGGGTGATGCAGTGTTGCTTATGTTCCATCTGACAACCAAGGCCCCTGTCACCTCTCAGATCCCAGCTGATATCCATCTCTGAATTCCCTACTAACCTGTGTTCTTTTCTTACCCCTACCGGTTTTGCTATCCATCCCCATTAAGACATCAGAAAATGAAAGTTTTAAATCATACCTTTTAGATTGAATGGATGTTTATTTTATGGTACTTTTCCTATTTTTAATACAGATTTGAAAGGTAAGTATGCCACTATGGAAATTTTAATCTTAGAATGCACTAACTACCTTTTGTCGTTTTTTGAGTTTTTGTGTCAGTTTGCAGTGCAGTCCTCCCAAGCCTATTTTTACAAATGTTCTTTTTTTTTTACTACCGGTTAATAAGTTGTAAATTTATCTTTTTGGTTGAAGTGCTGTCTCTTCAGATCGACACTTCAAAGAATGAAATGTCAGTGAGCGATTCATTCTGTTAATGAATTGAAGTACAAAGGTCTGTAATGTCGAAGGCTGATGTTTTTTGTGTAGGATGCTTCACAAAAGATTGCAAAGTCTACTTCATATGGTTTTACTATTGTTATTTGTAGAGTTTCATTTGTGCCAAAATTCCTTCGAAGCAAAGCATAATTTCACTCTGCTGGATTGCTGGTTTCAATTCTTCCCACAACTGTAGAGCAACAAATTCACATCATGAGTGTGTTATAAGGCAGTAATTTGATTGTTGCATCATAAGATAAAAAGAACAAAGCTTTAACAATGTCTGAATGTTACCTGAACTAGACAAGATTAGGATCTCTCAAATCCTGCCTTTTTGATTTTATAGTAAACGTTTAGCATTGCTTATCTTGATGTAAGCCTGAATCTGGAAAGGTTAAGATATTGAGTGTTTCATACTGACAGAATGAAAACTGTATCATGGTTATACCCAGATATTCCAGATTTGGTTATGCTGTTGGATCAGTCCCAGCTTAGGGCCCAGAGGAAAACTTAAAGAATTCTTAGCACATTTAAGAAACATACATTTTTAGGTCACTCATCTGTTGGCAGTAACTCTTTTTTTTGGCTCAACAGATGCTTCCTAACGGCTGAGCGTTTCCATCATTTTATGATTTTTCCACAGCTACCATATTATAATTTTTGAAGAGTTACTCTGGTTTGTTCACACACAGTTTAAGAATGAGTCAGCTTTCTAGCTACTGTCATGGAAAATTAAAAGAGAGCAGAATAAATCATTGATATATCTCCCCTGGATTTAGAAACTTGAGTAAAATTCTTACTTCCTCTCCTTCATGAGATTTTGGTTATTTAGTTTGAGTGCAGGAAGGTTCTCTTGATCAATGATATTAATAAATCGACAATGCCAGCAGTTGATTTTTATCTCTTTTGAGTCAGTGAGAAAGAGAAAATCAGCGAAGGCTTCTTGCTTCTGTTTGACATTTATGAAACCCCATAGAAGGTGACATTTGCTGCAACCAAATTTGGGTTATGTCATGATGATCTTAAGTCAAAGAACCTGCTTATGCTCTTTGTTTATTGCTAATTGAAATTGAGAAATCTATGGTAGACCTTATTCTTAAACCAATTCATTCCATGTTGAAGCAGGCATTCCTACAATATTGTTTGATAGGGACAGTTTAAGCTGTGTTTTTCTTTCTTTCCCATTTTATCATTTGAGACTTAAAATAAATAACTGATGCTCAAAGATGAGAGCTAATGAGTGAGTGTTGATGGTCGTAAAAGATGATGCAGTGTTCTGACCAGATATCCACAGTGATTCCTGGATTGTGATCTGCAGTGGGAACCCTTGTGATCCTTATCATCCCATTTCCCCCGGGTCGAAGCAAAACACTCGGACACTGTGTAGTTTTACCTCTTCCATCTTTATTCCGGGCCCTGGAGGCAGAGAGAATGATTGCCCATGTGCACAGGGACATGAGTTCTCGATCTGCTCTTTCAAACAGCAGTTTCTTAACGAATTATGCTGTCACTTTACAAGGAGAAGCATCCAGATAAGGCAACATACATATTGATTGGATGATCATTACAATCAGTAAGTGTCCATAGTAAAGATTAAGCCATCTGCTGTCATACAACAAATAACTTCACTTTTCACCTTGTTAACTGACTTTACATACTGAATGTTTCTAATATTGTTTAAATGGCTCTACATAATGAATGCTTTTCCACTTGTTAACCCATTACCCTTGCCACCAGCACCCCATTGTTTACTGCAAGTTCTTATCTGATCTGAGTCATTCTCAGCTGAACCTCTTGTTTCACAAAACTTAACTCTTTCCCTACCTGCTGATATCCTATACACATGGTCATGACATGCAATATCTATGAAATGACATTTGTTATTGAACCATAACAGCACAGTGCTATGAAGGTAGAAGAAAATATGTTTGAACGGAATTATTAAGAGATCTTCAACTCTGCCAATGGCTGTTTAGAATAACTGAAAACATTGTTAGGAAATACCTGATGACCAGAACTTTAGGAAGTGGAAGTTGGATGCTAACTGGGGGGTAGAAAAGGGCAGATATGCAGATTTATTTTATTGAAGAAGAAAGTGACGATGTCTTTGAATTATGTTGGAGTTGAGTGGAGGGTGTGATAGGCTTGCTGAAGGCAAGATGGAAATGAACATTTAACTCATGAGAATGTACAGATCTGAAACACTAATTCTGTTTCTTTTTCCACAGTTAATGCTAGATCTGCAGACACTGTTTCTATCATGTTCTGTTACAATTTTCAGCATCGCAATATTTTGCTTTAAGAGCAGAATTAGAGGATTATAGGACTAGAGATGATTTTAGAAATTGGCAGAGAATGAGCTGCAATGATTAAATTAGATTAGATACCCTATAGTATGGAAACAGACCCTTCAGCCCAACAAATCCACACTGACCCTCCAGAGAGTAATCCACCCAGACCCATTCCCCTACCCTATATTTACTAATGCACCTAACAGTATTGGCAATTTAGCATGTCCAATTCACCTGACCTGCACATTCTTTGGACTGTAGGAGGAAACCAAAGCACCCAGAGGAAACCCACGCAGACACTGGGCGAATGTGCAGGTTTTCCAAAATTCCACAGATTCACTACTCTGTGAGCTAGTGTAGATCAGCAAGCACGCAGGTGTCAGTGAAGGACACAGGTTTTGGATGACCTCCAATTTTTGAACATTGGGGTTAGACAGAAACACATAGAAATAGCGAAATCTAGCAAGTTCAGTACGTATGAGTGCACGAGTTTGAGATGCTTTAGTGAACTTGTCATAAATCAAATCTAATCTCATATAGTTTCAGACAAAATGCAGTCCTCAATGTTGATGTGTTGCATTGCATTTTCTGATCTTCCCAAATCAGGCAATGTATGGCTATTGTTTCTACCTTACCCTCTTGAGATTCTAAATAGATTTGATTGAATTTTGAATCTGCCATGTATGCTAGGTAGAGAGCAAGCTTTCAGTGATCTATAATTTATTGTAAATTTGCAACAAGTTTAAAAAAGAGCTTTAAAAACTGTATTTGTATTCATAGAGCATTCTGTGAAATGTAAAGTTGAGGTTCATTAAAATTAATGCTTAAACACAAACAGTTTAAAAGCTAATCCCTCCTAAATCACTCTTTCCCTTTTTATTGATATTGAAGCCACAGGACTTGGAGGCAGGTGTAGCCCATTCAGCACATCAAGTCTCCTCCAATATTCAGTGAGAACATGGGTGACCTGATGATCCTCAACTCTGCTTTGTTGCCTTTTTCCCATAACCCTGGATCCCTTTACAGTTTAAAAAGTCTTCTATCTTTGCCTTAAATATACTTAATGACTTCGCCAGTCCTCCGGGGTAACAAATTCCACAGGCTCATTATTCTGAGAGAAGAAAAGATCACCTCCATCTTAAATGGATGAGTGCTTACCTTAAGATTACGCCATCTGGCCACAAGGGGAAACAACACTTCTGCATCCTTGTCAAGTTCCTGAAAATCTTGTATGTTTCAATAACTTTGCCTCTCATTCTTCTAAACTCCAATGACCTACTTTGACCTCTATTCATAGAACAGTCCCTCCATACCTGTGATGACCCTCATGAACCTTTTTTGGACTGCCTGCAATACCCTATACCTTTCCTTATATAAGGGGCCCAAAATTGTTTCTAGCATTTGAGCTGAGTCTGACTAATGTCTTGCACTAATATTGTCTAAACTATACAAGTGACAAAAAGATTGGTCAACAGATTATGAAGTGTCTGGAGGAGGAAAGTTTAGAGCCTGATCATCTGAAGGCATCACTAACAATGATAGAGTAATTAAATACGATATGCTGAAGACATTAGAATTAACTCTGAGACAACTATGCTCATTTTTAGGCTGGAGGAGATTACATGGATAAATGGATAAAGCCCAGAAGGAATTTGAAAGTAAAAATGTTAAGCTTAAATTAATTACTTTGTACCAAAAGTTGTTTCTTGTATCCTCCTTTCTCTTTTCGCATCAGTTGATAATATTGATATTGGAACATGGGTCATTCTCCTCTGTTCATTTGGCTGAGAATTTAACCTATTTTTGGTTTTCATCCATTTTTTTCTTTCACAGTTGGAAAAAGTGCTGCCCCAAGATACTAATTAAAAAGCTCCTCTCCTTACTATTCTTCCATAAAATACAACAGCACTCTTAGGAGGCTAACAGAATTTCTGGGAGCAAAAGGTGAAGGCACTTGAAAACTGAAATTAATCTCCTTCCTACTGTGAAACTTATTTTAAAAATGCAAACACTTGTGGCAATGTGTTCAACAGTATCAAACTAGCAATTTATTTTTCTTGTGTAAAATTTCTAATATGCCATGCATTTAGTAACTAGTATGCATTTTAAAAAATATTTATGGATTTAGTGATGTACCATGTTTTTAACTCTTAACAATCAGATGCATGAAACTTTTATTTATATAATGTAGTATGGATTAGTATTCACACTCCTTTTTTTTTAAAAAGTCTGCAGTGGATTTAATTTCTAGTTGCTACCCTAATTGACTTTGGAATGGGTTCCAATACAAGCTGGTTATCAGAGTGGACATTCTTTCTGGTGTTATAGAGTCATGAAGTATTAAAGCATGAAAAGAGGCCCTTCAGCCTATGTACCGCTCGTCATAGAATACCACTATACTCTAATCCATTTCTCAACATTTGACTGCAGTTGTGTATGCTATGGCATTTTAAGTGTTCATCTATATATTACTAAAATGTTATAATGGTTCCTGCTTCAACACTCTTTCATCCATCAACCTGTAGGAGAAAAAAAGTCTTCATTAAATCCCCTCTAAACCTCCTGCCACTTATCTTAAATGATGCCCCTGGTAATTGACCTTCTGATAAGGGGGAAAGTTATTTATTTCTGGTGATCCTAACTATGCACTCCTAAGTCAGGTGCCAAATGGGAAGTATCTAAAAACTTACATAGTCAGCATCTTTGAATTAAAATTGCATGATGACAGCAGAGAAAATCAGAATTACTGGAGAAACTTTGCAGATCTGGCAGCAGCTGTGAGAAGAAAGCAGACGTGATGTTTTGAGTCCAGTGTCTCTTCATCAGAGCTTGTCAGAGTCACTGGACTTAAAGCATTGACTGCTTTCTTCCCACAGATGTTGACAGATTTGAGTTTCTCCAACAATTTCAGTTTTTGTTTCAAACCTCCAACATCGTCAGTTTTTTGTTTTATTATAGCAGAGAAAATCGACCTGTTTCAATGAAATAAATAAAATCATTTCATGTAGGCTGTGTTCCAACAAGCTTCCACAATAACAATCAGTCAATTGCATAGCACTGGTTGAAAAAATGTTATTGCACACTTGTCAGCAGCTGCCACAGTTTGAAGTTATTATTTGTGCCATTAGCAAATATTTTAATAACAGTACCCATCTGGTGATTAGTTAGATTTATTGGACCGTACCTTAAATGGACTTGTAATTATGACAGCAATTTTCATAGTGGCTGTTCACTGTTTTGAGTGATGTGCCAAGTAACTAGCTGTGGGAAACTGACTCGATCCCATGAAATTTGTTCTCTGTTAGAACTCTTTTTTTTGTCAGTAAAAGCCATATGGTAGCAGGCCACAGCATTTTTGTTTCAGCATTTTATGAATAATTGCAATGTTTAATTTTGAGACTGGCAATAGTGATTGTTCATAACCCAATTTAATAAGTCACAAAAGCATGAGTATGTATGTAAATCATATGTGTAAAAAGGAAGGTTGGATGGCAAGCATCTTGCTTCATCTAACAAAATATGAAATTTTGATTCAGTATGTAATGCTTCCACCTAAGTCCATGATTTGTTTTTGTTAATGGTATGTAGCAGTCCTCAAGCTTTATATGATGTACAAAGACATATGATTAAGTAGTTTTATGATATACTCTAGTATAGTAGTATATGCACTAGAGTCATCCAGCATGGAAATAGACCCTTTGGTCCAACTATTCGATGTTGACCATGAGCCTAAAATAAACTAATCCACTTGTCTGTATTTGTTCTATATCTTTCAAAACCTTTCCTATTCGTGTACTTATCCAAATGTCTTTTAAACAGTGTAACTGTACCTGCTTCCACCACTTCATTTGGTAGTTTATTCCACACATGAGCCACTTTTTTTAAATTACCCTCATGTCCTTTTTTAAAACTTTCTCCTCTCACCTTTAAAATATGTCCCCCAGTTTTAACTTGCCCCATGCTGGAGAAAAAGGCCTTGGTATACACCTTATCTATGCCACTCATGATTTCATAAACCTCTATAAGATCACCCTTTAGCCTCCTATGTTCCATTGAAAAAGTCCTACCTATTTTTGAAAACTCAAGCCCTCCATTCCTGGTAAATCTTTTCTGAACCCTCTCCAATTTAATAATATCGTTGCTATAGCAGGACAACAGAACTGCAACAGTACTCCAGAAGAGACCTCACCAATGTCTTGTACAACCTGAACATGATCTCTCAGTTTTTGTACTCAAAGATCTGAGCAATGAAGGCAAGCATGCTAAATACCACCCTGTTTACCTGTGACGCAGATTTCAAACAATGATGTATCTGAACCTTGAGGTGTCTCTGTTCTACGACACCTCCCAGTGCTCTACCGTTAGTTGTACAAGCCCTGCCCTGTATTGCATTTTGATCAAAACAAACCTTGTATTTATCAAATTAAACTCCATCTGTCACTGCTCAGCCCATTGATTAAGATCTCTTTGTAATCTTAGATAGCCTTCTTCACTGTCCACGATACCACCAATTTTGGTGTCATCCATAAACTTACTAACCATGCATCCTATATTCTCGTCCAAATTGTTTTATATAAATGATGAACAAAAGTGGACCCAGTACTGATCCCTGTGGAACACTGCTGGTCACAGACCTCCAGTCTGAAAAACAACCTCCACCACCCTCTGTCTCCTGCAGTCAAGTCAATCTTGTATTCCATTGGCAAGCTCATCCTGAATCCCATGTGATCTAACTTTACTAATTAAGCTGCTATGCGGAAGTTTATCAAAGACTATAGTAAAGTCCACATAAAACAACATCTACTGCTCTGCCCTCAGCAATCTTTTTAGTTCATTTAAAAAAGAAACTGTTTCCTTCTCACAAAACCATACTGGCTATCCCTAATCAGTCCTTGCTTGTCCAAATGCACTAATTTCAGAAATATAAGTTGTTTCTGATGAACCAAAACTTCTGAGTTTTGAGACCATAACTTCATAATGAAGTGATTGACTTCATTTATTGGCTGATTTATACCAGGCCTAAAACCAAGCAATACAGGTGCCAATGCTGGTCATCAACACAATTTGGAATGTTAATTGTATAGAATGATGCTGAAGATTTCTATCATGGATACTTTGTTTTCTCTATCTGGTCTGTTGACCTACATGAGAGTTGAAAATGGCTATTTGGATTGAAATCTTAAATAGTATATTGCAATCATCAAAGATGTTTGCCAAGTTAATTCTGAAGTTCCATTCCATCTATATTTGATTAATGCAAAGTGCATTTTTTTTAATTGGGAGTTTTAATGACAACAAATGAGATTGGTGTCTGACTAAAACATGTGTTCCAATCACAATTTCAAGAATTATTTTTTAAAATATTGCATTAGGTGCTGAAATGGTAATTCCAAATTATGGTCATTTTAGTTTTAAAAAGAATCTTAAACAGAAGTTGCTGGAAAAACTCAGCAGGTCTGGCAACATCTGTGAAGAGAAATCAAAGTTAATGTTTCGTATCTGGTGACCCTTCCTCAAAACCTTTTCAGCAACTTCTGGTTTTGGTTCTGATTTATAGGATCTGCAGTTCTTTTGGTTTTTAAAGAGAAACTTGCCTACTGGATAAGAAAGAACTGACACTGACTCCTTGCTAGTTCCAGAAATGTTGGTTGTTTTCTGGCCCCCTTTTTTTTTAATGTTTAATTTGTCAGTAATGGCAAAGAATGAAGCAGGCTAATTAAATGTAAAGAACATCATGGCAAAACCATATTTAGTCCTCCTTCAATGTCCAGCGTGGATGGCAGTTAAAGATTGTTCTTTATATCTATTTTTCTTCTCTGCCCTAAACCATAGATGTTTGAGACAATTGTGGTGGTACAGATTTAAATGAGTGCAAGGGTAGTAATACTAATATGAATGAAATTATGCATACTATGACTTGCATATAATTACAGGCCATTCTGCTATATTGTGCATTTCGTTAATGAGAATTTACTGTAACGCGATTGACAAATTGAAGATACTATATCTAAAGTTTGGACTTTTAAAGGAAGAAACTGGTCAGCATTTGGATGACATCAGTAATTTAGCGCATGTTGCCCAAGTTTCTGTTTTACTTAAGTTAATTGCAGACTGAAAATTAGAAGGGATAATACAGTTATGATAGAGGCATATTGACATCCCATTGTACCATGTATCTTCCAGAATTTGAATGACTTCTCTTTAATTCTTAAATTAATTTGAAGGAAATTTGGTCATGCCAGGTGATTTTAATTTAAACACTAATATACATTCTAATATTATAATATTTATCCATTTTAAGATTGTTAAAGTAAGATAAATGTATGACATTGCTAAACAGTAGTCACAATATTGGAATTTTGGTCTTCTGCCTCTTAGGGAATTCTCTCAGTAGCTTCTGTGTAGCTTTGTGTTTTCAGTTTTACCAATTTCTGCATGTTTAAAGCGAGGCACGTGTGTTAATACTATAATGCGCCTTTCCTGTGCTTGCTGGTGTCTGAACTCTATGCTGTTTTCTTTTGTTTGCAAGAAATGTAATTCTGCCCTAATCTATATTATGTGGATTATAAACTAGTTTGAAATTGTGCTTACTAAGTACTCAGTGTGCATTGTGTACTTGAATGGCTTCCTATTGTAAACAGAATTTCTTTAAGTAATCTTACTTTGTAGTTAAGCAAAGATTCTCCATTCACAAGCATTCTGTTTCTAATTGCTACAATAGTTGAAAATATTTCTGTGAAATGGATCACAAATGAAATGAAACACAACTATATGTTTTGTTTACAGTGGAGCACAAGTTGATAAATCAAAAGCCAGCATCTTAACTTCTCTCCTTTTTTCCTGCCCGGTGCTTCTGAAAGAAACAGGCAATAGACTACTGGAAGATGTAACAGGGGCTGGTATTGTTAGAAAATAATAAACTAGACTTTTGAACAAGTTTTCAGAAGAAATTGCAAGTGTTGTAGTATACAAAGGCATAAGCAAGAAATAAGTGAACAGTCAGGAGTTGGGTTAGACTTGAAAGTCATAAATCAGTGTTCCCATAGAAGTACAGTTAATTTGAATAAATTGTGCATATATATGAATAAAATGAAGTCCTGAATATACCTATCTCAGAAATGTGACCATTGCAGAACTACTGGCCCAAATATTACTGGAAAAATAGCAGTATATTAACAATGTTCAGCTACTATTGATATGTAAATTGTTTATCAAATTCAGGGGACTGAAATACATTGTGAATTATGAATTTGTAGACTTACAAAACGCTGCCTTTTGCTGTTCACAAATAATACCCGCTCCTTCCACTTTGGAAGGTTGCATTGTCCGAACAGATACAATGTAGGTGAAGGAACTGGGAGAATGGGATGGAATACTTGCAGGACATGGAGTGGCAAGAGCTGTAGTGAAGGTAGCTATGGAAGTCAGTGGCTTTGTGGTGGATGGTAGTGGACAGTTTATTCCCTGAAATGGAGATCGAGAAGGGAACTGTCAGAAATGGATGATGTGAAAGTTAGAGAGGTGGAAATTGGAGGCAAAGTAAACAAGTTTTTCAGGGTCCAAGAGGGAGCATGAAGCAGCTTTCTTTTGACTTTGCTTGTTGCATTCTCCATCACCATTTCTATCCCCCAAAAACCCAGTGGGGCTGTCTGTTCTTTACAGTTTGGCAGATGGACACACCATTGTCTCCCATTCTTACATTTCAGTCATTTAATCTGAGCTATCAACAGCCTTTCTCCCCATTATTGCGTAAGTGCTACACACGCCAAACTTCTCTTCAGGTCTGATAAAGAATCATCTAGACTTGAAAAATTAGCTTGCTTTCTCTACATGGATGTTACTTGACCACTGTGATCTCCAGCATTTTTTTGTTTTCCGTTCATGTTCCAGCATCCGCAGTAATTTCCTCCTATTTTGTTCCCACTGTAACTCTATTTCAAAGCTTGAGATTTGTCAGAATTCCTAGTTAGGCTTGGGGCAGCTGTGACACTAAGTGCCTATTAAACTGGGATTACAGTTATAACTGTTCAACGGTGACCACCTCTGCCTCCGAGTTCATGACTGGAACCCTTGTTCGGGAAGTGCTTATCTACAGTATGGAATTGTCTCATTTGTAATCGTTCAATAATGGAAACTGTCCATGTAGCAAAATGATTTACTATGTTTCTGTCGCACATGCTAGATGCATAAAACTGTTGGTCAATGCCGCTATCAGGTGGTCTAGCCAAGTTGCTTGACACAAACAGTTCTTACCTCTAATGGGTCAGCATCCCCCAGTCACTTTATGATGAGGTATTTGGGCTGCCATCTTGACACCAAATGTTTTTCTGACTCTTCTTCACTTTAGTTTTGGATTCTTTGGTGATTGTTTGCCATGGAATGGTGTTTTGTTCCTGCAGTAATGGTGTGCTTTTGTGCCCAGCTTCATAAAATGGAGATATGGTTTTGTAGATGAACATTAAATTGTTGTAGGATCTTATCCTTTTTAAAAAAAAGTACAGCTTCTACTTGATTAATGTATTTTACATACTAAAGTTCTTACACTTAAGGATACATCAAAAAGTTTCAGTTCTGAAAAACTGTTTTGATATTGGATTTGTTGATTGTCTTTGGATTTTTTTAAATATAGGTATGATGTGAATATGCGGTGCCTGGCAGCTCGAGTTAACTACAAGACTCTTATTATCATCTGTGCTTTGTTTACATTGGTCACTGTACTTCTGTGGAACAAGTGCTCAAGTGATAAGGCAATCCAATTTCCAAGAGACTTGGGTCATCTGGAGGACCTGTTCAGAGGAGAAGGTTTGGAAAAGCAGGAAATTGACTCTGAAGGTAACAATGAAATAAATAGCCTTTTACAAGTGGGCAAGTCTCTCCCAAAACAACCATCAGCAGATGCATCCCATCAAGAACAGCAGAAAGCTCCACCTGTAGCCAGTCTTCTAAATAACAAACTGTTGGGACTTAAGTATGAGGAGATGGATTGTTTAATAAATGATGACTATACTATAAAAGGACGGAAAGAAGGCAATGAAATTTATCTGCCTTTCACCTGGATCGAAAAATATTTTGAGGTCTATGGAAAAATTGCCCAGTATGATGGCTATGACAGATTTGAGTTTTCTCATAGCTATTCAAAAGTATATACTCCACGGGGTACTTATCGACCTGATGGGGTATTCATGTCCTTTGAAGGCTACAATGTGGAAGTCCGAGACCGTGTGAAATGCATCAGCGGCATTGAAGGTTGGTCTTGCTCTAGTAAAATTTTCCCTATCTATCTGACTGACTAACTTGTCTCTTCCTTCTCCACCTTGGATGGGTATTGCTCCCTGCTTTTGTTGCTAAATTATATTCTTTTGTACAGACTTTTTTTTACAAAGACCATTCACTCAGCAACTTTAATTTTGAGATGTTTTGTATTACGTTATATAATGTTTTTTTTAAAATTCTATATTTTTGCATGTTCTGCCTGTCTATGAACTCCAATTATTTATAAACTGTCATGTATTATTAAATATACAGTTGGTGCACTTGAAAGTACCTTCAAAGGCTTATTTATGTGGCTACTTTTGTGAATTAATTACCAGTATGGCTATAATATTTTTCACAATACATAATTTGTGTGATCCGGAAAGTGATTTGCAGTTATAATAAAGGATGTCTGGAGTGTCTTGAAGTATCAGAGTTTGGACCTGAAGAAGAAAGAACATGCAAATTGTTTTGCATCCGATTTAAGTAACTTTGAAGTACAGCAGGTTGTTGTAATATAGGAAAACCCAGCAGAAAATTTTTGTAACCTGTGAAATGATGTGCACATATGATCAATATCTTAATCATAAGGTTGGAATGTAACACTTCCAGGCACTTGACATTTTGATGGAATTTACAATTTGATTCGGAGGTGGAGAAAGTCTTTATCTAATGGAACACAAAATGATTGTTGGCATAAGTTCTTCATGCATGAAATCCTCCAACAAGATGTTTACACTTGAACAATTCAAATATTGTGATTAATATACTGGTAATATGCAAGGAAGGAAATATATTTTTCATTGCAGTAATGATCTCATTTTTTTGTGCAAGTTATTCTCTCTCACTTATGAATCAAATCATTTATCTAAATTTCCCCTTTCCCCTCCCCAATGATTTTTCTTTTTCCCTCCATTTTCTGAAGGTGTTAAGCCTTTGTTTGGCATAGTGCTACTGCTGCCATGTACCCTCCAGTATCTTGCCGAAATAGCCATTGTCCATGTATGATTCTTAGCAACAATTATCAGCAGGCTATTGTTTTTATTAGTGCCTCTGTAGGCTAGAATGATCTAGCCTTCATCTCGATCTCTCATTTACACTTCCAAGAAAGGTCTTTAGATTTGAAGAATAAAGAACAGGAATCATAACCTAATATTCACCGTTTAATCCGCAAGTACATAGACCAGCTATAATTGTTGCTTCTGCCCTGTCTGAGGTCAGTCAACTTGACTAATTGAAGATGAAACCTAGGAGTTCCTTGGCCTGAATAAATGGAGTAAGACAATTATTCTTCATAATATTCATTTTTCTCACAAGACTAATGTCTGCTCATCCATAAGTTCAGATAGCCCCCAATATCTGATTGGGGTTCCCTGATTGATCAGCTGTACTGAGCAGCTGAATAGGGTACCTGGTCAGACATGAATGGGTATACCTTTAAGTTTGCATGTTAGGTCCTGATAACTTCAGGGCATGAACTTTCTTTTACCTAGTGACCTGAAGTGGCAGCTACTATGGCTTCCCTGCCAGATGATCACATAAGGAAGAGGCACTCAAAGCAGAAAAACCTCAAACAGTTGAGTCTTTAAAACATTTATGAAGAGCAAATGTTCCAAATTTCTATGCCCTCAATGCAAGGCAGCCCTTCTGTCAGCAATGGCCTCTTTGCTGCACCATTATGGTCTTACCACCACCACAAACTATTCAGAATGAGTTTGAAGTCACCTAGCAGGTTTTAAGAGACCCAGGTATTAAAATAGCCATGACAATGTGTCTGGAACAGTAAGTGAGTTTCCAACTTGTCACTTCCGCCATCAGAGCTTTTATCTGACACCCAGATGTCTTTTCAGTTAATCAACCTCAGTGGAGACCTCTTTGTGTCTGAAGGGAAAAATATCAACCCAAGGTCTCAAACTTATTTCTTATCTCAGTGCATCATTGACTAGTATAAAATCTAGTCAAGAAACACAGAAATTAAGTTCAATTACATTTGGAACTGATGAAAGTCTTAATCCAAATGTGAACAAATCTGTATTTTCAATTTTCCGATGCCATCTGAACAGTATCTTCGCATTTTCTCTTATTCCAAAATGCATTTATTTGTTCCTATTCCCCAAAAGATTTTGTATACCTAAATTGTACTGCACTTTGTGACCTAGATGCTAAATCTAGTTTAATAGGACCCAGCAGGCCTGTGCAAAGTCTTGAAGTATGAAACTTAGCATTGGCAACAGAGCTTTTCCAGATTGTCTGTGATAAAATTGTAGGTTATATTTTACATTGATGAGCTTGATCACTTCCTGATAGAACTATGCAACAACTGAGAAAGAACAGATGGTCAATTTTTTGAAACAACATACTACTTACTACCAAGTAATAGATAATCTTGAAGTATCTCTATAAAGAAGATAAATGTAAAGAATGTTGAGATGATCCAAACCTTGCAGGCAAATGGCAAACTTGCTAGGGGTTTGAAGACTCCAGGACGTTTTAGGAAGCCATTTGCTTTTCTTATTAAGAAATTATTCTGCATTGATAAGCTAATGTATATGGGGCTGAGAGTGTAAAGCAGCTATATATTTAAGTCAAAATCAATCTGTACCAAGCAATTTCATGCCTACTAGAAATTGATGAGCAGGAGTACTCATTATAGCATAACTTGTTAAATAGTTTGGATTCAGAAAGAGGGATTCATTTTTGGCAAACATTTTTAAGGTCAGTACAAATTAGAAAACTGAGCTTCCTACAACATTTGGAAATTCCAAGAAGTTTCTAACTAATTCTCATTGTAAGACAACTGGAATCCTCTGTCAAGATGGAACTAGAAGAACACTATTTTTAAAAAAATAGATTAAATACTGTCAGAATATAATATTGAATTGTGTGGGAGGTATCAGTTCCTAAAACATTAAAGCTTAGTACACTATTTTTAATCTAAATTAATGACTTGGATACTGGACCTAACAGATACTTGTCAAAGTTGTTAACACCAGTTAGGTGAATAATCAGTAGAGACGGAGGATGCAGCCAAAGTTCTTAAAGGTTTAGACGTCTTTGTGCATAAAAATGGCAAATGAAATTTAACTATGGTAACTGCACAGTGAAGCTGTAGTGTTACATGTTGGTCAAAAATATCATTTGATTCTCTTTATAAGACACTTTGTGGGAGGAAAGCCTTGAAAGGAATGGACTCTGTCCTTTCATTCTCTAAGTAATGTGGCAAAGCAATTTTAGAAGGTATTGAAATGTTCAAATACATACCTTGAACTGTAGAATACAGATCTTTTTATAGGTTATATGAAAGTCTTGCAATACATGAGTTTGGCCATAATTAGAGAAAAGAGTTTGATTATGGTCACCATGTTGCCAAAGACATTATTTTGAAGAGTTACTAATACTGATCTCAAACATAAGGTTATGTTGTGAAGAAAATGTTGAAGCCCCAACTCTCGTCCTGAAAGTCAGTGCTTGAAGGAGGATAGGAATGCAGTTCTGAAAAGGAGGATATGGGGTGTGAGTTTATATAAAAAAAATTAAGTGAAGAGTGAACCTTTTTAACTGTGGGCTCATGAATCCGCATTCAAGTTGCACCTGCCACATATGTTGTTATATAACATGTCTGCACAGGTTGATTTAAAAATATCTTTTGAAAACGCATGAGTCGATATTATCAGTTTTTGGAATTGCCTTCTAGGCAAGGCAAATAAGACAAAAAAAATCCAGATGTTTACAATACAATTGGATGTAATTGGAGAACAGCCGAAGTACTAGAGGTCAGAAGGTCATGATGCTACATGCCATTTTCTCAGCCTAAAATCATCATCAGGAAACAACTGTTCAGAGTGATCAAGACAAATTAAATGTTATCTAGCCATCACTAAAATTAAAATGCAATATAGTTGTTTGGAAATTTGTGAGCAATTTTGGATGTTATTTCTAAGGATGGATTTGCTGACATTGAAAGAGGTCCAGAGGAGTTTACAAGAATGGTCCCAAGAATGAACAGCTTGTCTTTTAAGGAATGTTTGAGGTCTCTGGGTCTTTTCTTGATGGAGTTTAGAAGGATGAAGAGGGATCTCCTTAAAACTTAGAATACTGAGAGAATACTGTAAGAAATATAACAACTAATATGTGCACAGCAAATTCTCAAACAACCATCTGATTGTGATTAGCTGATCTGTTTTTAAGATATTGATCAAAGGGTTCAATTTGGCCAGGGCACTGAGGATTACTTCCCTTTTTTTTGTTTCAAAATAGTGTCAGGAGCTCCTTTACATCCATGCAGTCAGACAGATGGTTCTGAAGGACAGCAGCTACTTTGGTGGTGCAGCACTCCCTCCATACTGAACTGGAGTGTGAGCCTTGATATTTCTTTTGCTCAAGCCTTGGTCTGGGACTTAAACTGGGAACCAACAAAGTAAGAGTGCTACCAACTGAGCTATGGCTGGCACTTTGTCTCTGTTTTGTTTGAAGAGTTAAGAAGGCAGCTAGAATGCAAATATTTCATTGATCGCTGAGGTGCCCAAGCTATTTCAACCTGAGTTATGTATCAAACTCGTTTCTCCATTTATGTTCATTACTTTTCACCTTTTTATTAAAAGCAACAAGACTATTGTTTTTTTTGTGGTATATTGACATTGAAATATATTTCTCACAAATTATAGTCACAAAAATGGAAAACAAAAATATTTTGGAGGGATACAGGTAGCAATAATTTAATATTTTGAGGGAAATGCAATTTTTTCCTATTTGAAATGTACAGTTGTCTGTACTGATACTGATATCTTACAGTGTAAAGTTGCATGTGATCATTACACCGGTTTCAATGTAAACTGCTATGAAATAGGCATCAATGTATGTTTCGTTTCTATGACCAGTAATTCAGTTACTTGGATGTTTTGAGACAGCTAAATTGGGGGTGAAAATCTAATTAGTGAATTATTACTACTGATAGCTATTTTTACATTTCCTGCTTTTATGCCAGGAAAGAAAGAAAATCAATGTACTATGATTAATCTTGAGTTCTAAGAAATTGCCTATATGTAATCAGTTGAGTAATAATCATATTTATTTCTGCTTCAAACATAGAATTAACTGTTCAAACCTAAGCATTCGAATATATTTTTGTCATCTTATTTATATCAACCTGGGAAAGTCCTGTGATGTCATCCTGGGGCTGAGGTAATCTCCAGAAATCTATCATTATCTTCGTTTTGTGCAAGAATGACTACAGCTTGTGAAGTGATTCCTTTGATTACATTAAGTTTGGTTTTGCTAGACTTTGTGATGCCACACTCCGTCAAATGCTGCTTGTTTGACTGCAGGACTGTGTGTAAGGTCTTTTCTTCCAGTTAATGGTGGTGGAGAATGAAACATTCACAACTGGATGGCAAGAGTACAGAGCTTTGCTCTATTCTATTGCTTCTGCTATTTAGCATGTCTTGTAACTTCCATGTTTACATTTTTATTACATCATATGTGATTACTGGACAAGTGAGATCCCAGAATGAAATCTGGCCATTAAATCATGTTTTGCTTTGGTTTTAATGAAGTGATATCTAACTGCAACAAAAGCATATAGTATTGCAGGTTTGGTTTTAACAATAAAACTAAAGTTTATTAAGCATAAAAAACTAAGATGAAAGGAATAGACCAAAATTTTCTCATACAATATACCCTTTAAAGGTTTTGAAACATGGCAGAAATGGAATCCCATTATACCCAAAACAGTTCTTTACATCCCAAAAACACCCTTAATTGTCTCCAAAACACACCTTTATACAGTACTCACTACAGAAAAATCTTTTTATAATACCTTGATAGGCGTATGGCAAACTGAGTTGAAGTCACAATCTGGATAATCTGATAGCCTTTTCCTGGAACTTTCATACACTAGAGTTTAAATGTTCTTGGCTTCAAATAACCTCTTCAGAGCTTTATGAAAATACTCCTGATCTGGGACTTTTGCTAAACTCTTTACTCTCAGCTGATCTAGTTTTATTGTCTTTTTCCCATCTTAGGAACACTGCTAGATGCATCCATCTTAATCCAAGGATTTAGGCAGAACTGCCCCATACTGAAAATGAATAAAAATCACTTTTTTTTTTCCCAACCCCCAAGCTAACAAAAACCTTGATGCCTGAGAAATTTAAACTGTAACCCTCCTACTCTAAATACAAACCCATTAGTTCTGAGAGCCATTCCTTCAAGCTGTTTGAAAAGAAATCATAAAGGCTATAGAAATACCTCTAACTTAAAAATTAACTCCTCAGATACACTGAAAAACCCATCTATCAGTAGTTCAAAAGGCAACAATCCAAACATAAATGGTATCAAAAATATACAAAGATCACCCAGTCTACATCACATTGGAAACTCATTTTTATGAGAGTCTGGTACTTCTCCAACATACTATCCTATTCTCCTGATAATAAATGTGCAGTGAGGGATATGCCATGAAGTCACAGATTGTGGTAGAGATATGTTTCATGCGTGTCACATACAGAGGAATCTCTATTTCCGAATATTGGACTAGCTGGCAAGATCGCAAGGTTCAGATGCTCAGCTAAACACTTATTGAGCATTTGATTAACCGAGCGAAATACTGCCCGCCCGTGTCCTTTGGATAATCAAGGTTTCTCTACAAATGAAAATTTATTAAGTCTTACAGCAAACTTAAAGGATTATATCCAAGAAATGGGAAAGAATCTAATCCTACAAAATTTGCTTTAATCTATGTAGTTTTCAAGACCACTTCATTTGAATATGCTTACTCCAAGTCACATACATTCAATTTGAAAAGAAACAACACGAGACCATACTTGAAAATGTTAGTGTCATTCTAAACAAACTGAAATGTCACTGTGTTGATCATGTTTAAACTTTCTTTACTGGCTGCTACCACCCCAACACACATTCTCTTTCAGGTGACAGGTTCAAACTCTAAGAAGACATTGTGTTTTGCAATTAAATTTCTTTGAAATAATTTAATGATTTCATAACATAGGTTATATGGGAATTTTAACTCCTAGAGGGCCAGCCTACGTAATATAAGGAGCCATAATGATGAGGATTGGAGACCTGATTAATCAACTTTAATTGGGCCTTATTTACAGTTTGTCCGACACTTGTCCAGCCAAGACATATCCAAAGGGCTTTATAGCCCTTTGAGATTGGATAGCTTAGAGATTACTAGGCCAGCTATTGGATACATTGTTGGATTGGGGTTTGGAGGGTATGGCTGGGTTTGGGTGGGAAGTGGTGGGTGAAGTCTTTGACACATATTGTAGTGATTGTAACAAGGTCTGCCAGGTTGACTTCCTAGAATGTGAGTTCCCTGACGGAGATATTAATTGGTCCAATCAGGGACCCCTGGCTGACAGATAAAAACAGGAGTGTCTGACATCCTGATACTGAGAGCTGGATCTGAGGGAGCTGGGTCAGTGGTGAAGGGCTCTCCATTTGTGTCAGGGAGGGGACTGACTGAGCTGGCTGCTCCCCTCCAGTGTGTACTGATGCTGTTGGTTTCTGGTTATTTTGGAGGAAGCTTGATTCCTAAATTGGTTGAATTATATAGCCAGGAGAAAGTGAGGACTGCAGATGCTGGAGATTAGAGCTTAAAAATGTGTTGGTACAGTTTTAAGGTCTGAATTATATAGCCAGTTTCTTAACTGGTATTCCTTTTTATTGAGGGCTGACTTTTAAACTGGCTGATTTAAACAGTCAATGTGTTTCACGTGTAGCTCAGTTCTCATTTAGGGAATTGTTGTTTCATTAGTTACAACCTGTTACTCTTTTTCTCTTTTACTTTGAGAAAAGCAGTATGTTGATTTTGTATCAGGGCTTAGCCTTTACACTTTAGTTTTCTTTGTTTTTTGCATGTGTTTTCACTTTTTTGGTGTTTGGACTGAGCTCTTGTGAGAAAATACACCATTCCAGATGAGCTGTTCATGTATGGGTAGGCCTAGTCCTTTGTGTGAGTTGAGTATATTGACAATCTTAAAAGGCAATGGTCCAATCCAATGCTCTAAAGTATAAGACCAGGGAAAATTGAATAGTTGAGAGGAGATCTGCCATGTCCTAGCATATAAGAGACTGCTTGGAAAAAAATCTCTCTTAAAAGTCCCTTCTCGATCAGTAACCTGTAAAGCAGAAATTCCTAACCAGAAGAAAAGAAGACAGGAAGATCTGAAGACAAGAACCGAAAGTTGCCTGGTTTTGACATGAGAAGTGTTGTTTTTGTCAATCTTAATTGGCAGTTTTATTGGACTAGATTAGATTTTTAGATTAGATTAAATTAGTGTGGAAACAGGCCCAACACCCCAACAAGTCCACACCGACCCGCCGAAGCGCAACCCACCCAGACTTATTCCCCTACATTTACCCCTTCAGCTAACACTACGGGCAATTTAGCATGGCCAATTCACCTAACCTGCACATTTTTGGATTGTGGGAGGAAACCAGAGCACCCAGAGGAAACCCACATAGACTAGTATTATAGAAGGAGAGATAAGAGCTTAGAGAAAGAAATTGTAAATAGTGGTTTGTTAATTATTCTGTTATACTATAAGAAATAAAGTTGTTAATTTTACTTTACAGTCACTCACAGAACAGTACAGGCCCTTCGGCCCTCGATGTTGTGCTGGCCTTTTATCCTACTCTAAGATAAGACTAATCTACATACCCTTTGTCGTACTATCATCCGTGTGCCTATCCAAGAGTCACTTAAATGTCCTTAATGTCTTTGGCCACTCCAATTTTCACAGATTACAGGGGAACCTTGATTATCCGAACATGATGGGCAGGCACTATTTCCTTCGGGTAATCGATTATTTGGTTAATTATTTAAATGCCTTTCCTCTGGGGCTCAGAGCTTTTAAAGTCTGGTCCCTGTTCAGAGGTAAGGCAGCATCACACTGCGCGAGCTCACACACCCCCCCCCCCCCCCCACCCAAACCCTGTTCAACACCACCACTCCACACCACCTCCTGACCGCCCTGGTCCCTCTCCGGTGTAGCCGAACTGGACACCAACAACAAGGCTGCTGCAGCTGCCTTTGTGGGGTAAGTCTCCAAATAGCGCACACACATGCACACACACCTTTTTGACTGCAACATTTTGACAGGTTGCACGTTTGCACTGTACAGGACAATGTTGGAGAGATTATCTGGGGGGGTGGGGAAGGAGGTAGGAGGTTAGGACACACCCTTCTGTGGAACTCCAGGGAAAGTGTGGGGAGAGAGAGAGAGAGCGCGCAGGCAGTCAGTCATTTGGAGACAGTGCCTGTTTAATCCCTGTAAACAAAAGACATGTTCACTGGTGGATACACGTCTTTTTTGTGATGTTTCTGTTGAGACCTTGAGATTTCCTTTGGATAATCTGATATTCGGATAATCAAGGTTCCTCTGTACTGCACGGGATAAGTCTTTTTGTGTTGCTGGTTTTAAATTAAGTAGGAGAGCTTACCTCGTGTCGTAACACACTGTTGGCCCAGATTTCTTTGTGCAGCTCAGAGGAACACCCTTTCCCCTGCAAAAGTGGGAATTTGCCTATCTCGATTTCTGATTTAGAATGTTGATATCCATTCGATGATTGCTTGGGTGATATAAGGTTGGTTATAATTTCCTGTGCTGTCAATATCTTTTGATAACATTTTCCAAATTGTTGGAAAATAATTAACAGTATTTGTTAAGCTACCTGCTGATGGTGTCACATCATTTAGCTTTTCTCAAGCTTATTGTAAATTAACCAATTGTATTATTTTTCACTCCACAAAGGGTCCAACATATATAAGTGGAGGATATTTGTTGGGCATCTAACACACACATTTTACTTAAATCCTTACTAAGTTATCATGACTAAGTTCACTAATTTATTTAAGATGTATGGAGCTATCTAGTACTTTCTGATTGTTGTTCTACACTTAATTACAGAAAAGAAATTAAGGTTTTTTTCTTAGTGTATTTTTCCCTTAAAAAGACTAGAAAAAGCTAGCTCCTGTATTTAAATGATGTTGTTGCAAATCAAGATTAAGCATTAAGTTTTGGTATCTGGTGTTTTGTTGTCCAAAAGAAACTTAATGCTTAACTGTTGACATTCCCTCAAATCACTGATTTAGGAAAAAATGAAATTATCTGAACTGATGCTTTGTGAAGCAATTATACGTTGAGTTAAATAGCGTTATTTTGTTCCATTCTGTATTGAACAGCAATTATGCTAATTTTACCAGTAATTTGAAAGATGCTGATTATTCATAATCTTTGTTAACCAAGTGGGAACAAGAAAGTTCAGGACTGCTGTAAATTGTATGAGAGGACATTAATGGCCAGGAAAGAAAAATTGTTATTGAAAGTGTCACGCTAGTCCTAACATTCTTTAGGGATTGGGTTTCTGTGCAACATCTCAACCATCCTGCTTGTCTCTTGGTGACTGCTTTTCCTTCTAAGTTTAATTTTGTCGCTGACAGTGAACTTGACCATCCAATTAGTATCAGAGCTTACACTTGTTATAACCTTGTTGAGAAAGGTGGTGCAGCATTTAAGATCTCAGAATTCCCTTTTATTTGCAAGAGCACTGATTATATGAAGTACCATTTTCTCTGTTGAAATCGTCAACAATTTATCCACCTTAAAAAGAGTTTAGAAATACTGTATGCATGAAATTACCATGCTAAATGCAAAGTTTTTAATACTGTTGAGTCAGGTCTGACAATCAGTACATGAACACCTACAGGTATGTGAAATAGATTATTTCACCCCTCAGCCTACTCCTATATTCAGGTAGGAATATGGCTAAAATTGTTTGTGTTTTGAATTCCATATTTATGCCAGCTAATTACCATCTCTAATAAGAGTCAATCTAACCACTGCCTCTTGATATTCAATGGTGTTACATTAACTGAGTTCCCCATTGTCAATATCCTGGGGGTTTTCATTAACCAGAACCTCAGCTGGACTTGCCATAATACTTGCTACAAGAGCAGGTCAGCAGTTAGGAGAACTATGGAAAGTAAGTCACATCCTGACTCCCCAAAGCCTGTCCACCATTGACGAGGCTAAAATCAGAAGTGTGATGGAATACTCTCTACTTGCCTGAATGTGTGTAGCTCTGAAAGCACGCAAAAAGCTTGACACTATCCAGAACAAAACAGCCTGGTTTACTGACATCACACCCACAAGCATCCATTCCCTCCACTATCAATGTTTTGTAGCAACAGTGTACATTATCTACAAGATGCACTGCAGCAATTCACCAAAAGTCCTTAGACAGCACTTTCCAAACCCACTGCCACTTCCATCTCGAAGGTCAAAGGCAGTCGAAGTGTTGGAACACTACGAACTGCAAGTTCCTCTCCAAGCTACTCGCCAAGCTGACTTGGAAATGTATCTCTGTTCCTTCACTGTCACTGGGTCAAAAAGTTGGAAATCCCTCCTTAGGGCATTGTAAGTCTACCTACAGCACATGGACTGCAGTGATTCAAGAAGGCAGCTCACTGCCACCTTCTCAAAAAAACTAGTGATGGGCAATAAATGCTGGGCATTGAAACCCCTGTCCCATGAGTGAAGTTTCTTAAGAAAAACAATAAGTTATGATTCTTTATCTAAAACATATCTAATTACCTGTGCCTTTAAAAGTAATCAATGACCCCACTTTAATCACCTCTGGACAGAAAATCCCAAAATAGTAAAATGTTTTGAGAGCAGACATTTTTTCTCATCTGTGTTCTAAAAGGTTGACTCCTAATTTTAAAATAGTGCTCCCATTACTGGTCTGGCTCCCAAAAGGAAACCTCCTTCAATCACATTAAGAGCCTAAAAGGTCTTGACATATGTCACTCCGCACTCTTCTAAATTCTAGTGGCAACAAACCCAGTCTAACCAACTTTCTTTATCATTTTAAAATAAGTTACGATTGCCTAACCAGAGAACAGCATAATTTGCAGTCTTATCCAGTATCTTAACAGACTCAAAATGTGCATTACTTTGTTGTTGCAGTTATTCAATGAAGTTCGGTTTTATAAATTGTAAATAACTTAAAAATCAACAATTTAATTCATTTGGTTTTTTGGGTCTTGAGCACCTTCTCCTATGTCCTTACCCCAACCCCTACACACCAGGCTGTTACCACACATGACCCATTGTCAGCTACTCATAGTCCACATTAGCAGCTATCCATTCTCCCAGACTGACTTCTATTTATTACTTTGTCTGTCCAATTGATTTTCTCTCTTTTTTGGTTCTATCTCTACCTGTCATTTACTCCTCCCCTGCCCCTGCCCGTCACCATCCTATCTTCTGCATAAATACCAACCTTTTCCTGGCTACATTCAGTTCTGAAGAAAGGTCACTGAATCCAAGATGTTAACTTTGATTTCTGTCCACAGATGCTGCCTGACCCACTAAATTTTTCTAGCAATTTCTGTTTTTGTTGTCATTGGTAATACTGAATTGTACAAAATATAATGAGTGGGTTAGAAGACTAAGTACATTTTCAATTTGTCCTCTTTCAAAAGGTTTCTCATCAAATACTGTTATGTTCACCAAACGTGTGTTGTATGTAGAATCTACAAAACCTGTTCCTTACTGCTCAGCCGAATGATGTAGTTTTATTTCTACAGATGTACATTTAAATAGTTTTATGTGGTTATCACATTTGAAGATAAATGACTGCATTGACCATGGACTAGGATCCATTTATTATTCTTTTCACTGCTCAGAGTACTTGCCTTGAACTGTCTTATAGATAAATGGCAGTGGAGTCCTGTAATTTGAAAGTTGAAATACTTTACAACACAGTGCTGTGTTGAAAGCCAAAATTCACCAACTGAACAAAATAATTTAATGAGGATTTTTAGTACTGTACTGTATCCACATCCTGTTAAATGTTGTGAAGGAATTCATTCCTGAATCCTGAAGATAATCTGGTAAAAGCCCCTTTTATCTTGGTAGGTTTCCAAAATAGGTAAAACAATTAATAAACACACACATCTGTTTTAAATGTTCAGAGTGAAATTTTAAATGAACCTTTTTACATTGCATCTGAATTTGGAATTTGTGTGTGTATATATATGATGAGATGGAACATAACCTAGTTTTATAACTAATGTTATGCCTTGTCACACCCAAAGTATTAGAAAGGTCATGAATTTTATTGTGAATTAATGAACCAGCTTTTTTTTTTACCCTTGCATGGTATTTCCATGCTATTTTGGAGATTAAATTGAGTAGCTGCCAACCATTTATTCTTGTGAAAACCAAGTCAGAGGGATTGATATTGTGGTGGAGGAATTTGTTCGTGTAGTGCCACTTGGTTAATTTCTACGTTTATGTTCTGATTAAAAACCATTCTTGCATTAAAGTTGGAAACACCTCTCAGTATGATTATTGACTTTCCATTGCTTCACAGTCTCTGCTTTAATGGTAAAGATCTCAAAATGTATGCCCCGTTACAATGACATGATTGTGTTGCATTTTCTAAGAAACTGGCTTACAAGTGCATTAAGAAAAGTAAATCCTTGTCGCAATTAACTTGCAGTTTTAGTGCTGAAGGAGTGTATTAATAAGTTGTTTTCTACAAGACAGCTTGTCATAATTCTTGACAAAAGTATTTTTTTTCTTGGAGTGACACAAGCAAATAATTATTGCATAAACCAGTCCAGGTCCTGGACCTCTGACTGGTACAATGCCACACACAACAGTAACAACAGCTTGATTTTCTAGGGTGATTTTAGTGTAGGAAAATATCTTTGCACTTCAACAGTAGAATCAAAACAGAGGCGCACCAAAGTAAAGATAATGATACTGGATGGAGTGATCAGAAGCCTTGGCAAAGAGGTAGACAGCAGGGAAACAGGACCTTTGGCCCAACCTGACCATGCCGTCCAGATTTCCTAAATGGAACTAGTCCCGTTTGCCTGTATTTGGCTCATAATCCCTCTTAACCTTTATCTATCTGTTTACCTGTCCAAGATTTTTTAAGATGTTGTATTTGTACCACTTCCTCTGGCATATTCCATATACGTGCCACCCCGCATGGAAGAAGTTACCACTCAATCCCTTTTTAAATCTTTTGTTATCTCACCTTAAATCCATGCCCTTCATGATTTTATAAACCTCTGATCACCCGTCAGTCTCCTGTACTCCAGGGAAAAGAATTGCAGCCTATACAGTCTCATCTTTATAACTTAAACCATCCAATAACGACCTTGTAAATATTATTTTGCATTGTTTCCAGTTTAATAACATTCTTCCTATAGCAGGCCGACTAGAATTGTGCACAGTATTCCAAATGTGGCCTTCCTTTGTCTTGTACAGCTGTAGCATGACATCCCATCTTCTGTACTCAAAACGCTGATGGATGAAGGCAAGAGTGCCAAATTCCTGATGAAGGGCTTACGCCCAAAACATCGACTCTTCTGCTCCTTGGATGCTGCCTGACCTGCTGTGCTTTTCCAGTGCCATCCTTTTCAACCCTTCCTCACCACCTGTGACACAGCTGGGAAGAGAAGATATTTGTTTGAGAATGCTAGAGCATGAGATGAAGTTGGTTGCAGACAGAATTACCACTGTTGGAGAAAATGTGTGCATAAGAGAGCAGGGTCGAAGAATTTAAATTCTGGCAGGTTGTAAAACTCGAGGAGTTTGGAGACAGAGAGCAGGTTCAGGCTATGAAGAAATTTAAGCACAACAGTAAGGGACACTGGGGTCCAGGGATCATTTTGATTAGCAAGTATATGGTGCATTATGGGCTGATGTCCAAATACCAATATCCATGGAGCATGAAGACAGGGAAACCAACCAGGAGAGAATGATAATAGTTGAATCTGGTGATAGCAAAGGCGTAGATGAGAATGTTAGCAGCTAAGATGTACACAACCAATATGAACATAGGTAGTCTTTGATGAAGAATATAGAGTTAGCATATTTTGACAGTTTTCATGAGGGATGGTGTTCTGCTGTCAGTGGCAGAGTGAGGAGAAGGATCCAAAGTCTAGCTGAGCTGGAATAAGAATCAAATGGAACAAAAATGATTTATTGGTAATTTCATTGAACTGGTAAACCAAAGATCTGGGTGAAATGATGTGACCATGCTGGTTCATATCCCATGAAACTGGTTAAGTTTGAATTCCATTCATTAATCTGGACTATTAAACTAGTCTCTGTAATATTGACTATGATAGGTTGTCGTAAAGACCCAAATGGTTCACTGAAGTCCTTTTTAGGAAACCATTCTTACCTGATCTGTCCTCTGAAATAGCCTAACAAGCCCTAACAAGTTCAAGGGGAGTTGGGGGATGAGCAACAAATTTTAGCTTTACAGCAAAACTTGCATAATGTAAAAGAATGAAGAAAAATTCCAGCCCATTGTCATTAGTCTGAACCACAATCTAGCCAACTTATTTAACTGGCCATCCTGTTGTGAACTAGGGCATCACAAAAATTTGATCATTTTTGACCTTTTTTTTTCAGAGGAATGCTCTAATTGTACTATTGCAATTATTGAATTATGATAATTTTGATTCTCTAAAAGGTCTCCAATAGAAATCCTAGGCATCCAAACTCTTAGTCTCTTTTCTACTTTAGTTGAATTGTTGAAATCTAATTTAGAACTTATGCTTCATTGCATGTAATTCTATTGAATTTGTTTTATAATTTTGAGTACATGGACCTGAAAGAGCTTGATTTATACAATAAAACAATTAAAACAAATGGTTCTGACTTGGTTCTCACAAATGAGGAGAACATCAAAGCAATTTACAGTTCAGTACTATTCAAGCAAGTTCAATAAATGGCCTCCTCAAATTTATTTTCTGAAGGAACAAAAAGAAGAATATAATTGTTTTTGCCTGTATGTTCTTAATACTATGTTTAAACAGAAGTCTGCAGATTAACATGCTGTGCCTTTATAGACCTTCATGTAAAAATGTTATTAGAGAAGTTGCAGAGGAGATTTACCAGGATGTTGCCTGGATTGGAGGGCTTGACTAATGAAGAAATGTCATGTGAGCGCGTGCTTTTCACACAGAAGGAAGAGAGATGACTTGAAAGAGATGTACAAGGTAGGCATAGAAGAGTAGATAACCAAAGACTTTTCCCCAGAGCAGAAATGGCTGTCACAAGGGTTCATAGTTTTAAGGTGATTGGAGGAAGGTATAGGGGAGATGTCAGAGGTAGGTTCTTTATACTGAGAGTAGTGGGTGCATAGAATGTACTGCCAGTGGTGGTGGTAGAGTCAGAGACATTAGGCACGTTTAAAAGCTTCCAGATCTTAGATCTTGGACCAAATGCAGGCAGGTGGGACTAGTTTATTTTGGGAAACTTGGTTGTTATGAACAAGTTGGACTGAAGAGTCTGTCTGTACGACTCTGTATAACTGAAAAATATTATTTTGTCGCTGTTAATTCTGTCTGATGTGCTGCAAAAAACCGTAGTTCCCTTTTGATTTGGTCGTCAGCATTTTGAGTTCAGTTGCTAATCAAATATTGGTACATTTATCAGGGAGTACTTGGCAATTTCAAGCATGGAAGCTGCCCTTTTGTTTACTGTACCTCATCACCTTAGTCACACTGTATACCGTAGGTGTGCATATCCAGTCTACACCTAGATATAGAGGGAGGGAAAGGATAAAGAAACCTCAAAGCATGTAGGTGGCAAGGTGTCCATTCATTGTAAATATATTTCTCATTTCTGTGTGTATTATATATGTGTTCACGTTTGTCATAGCTCTGAGAGTGAATGTGATTTCAGCTGCACTGCATCACATTTAATCCTTTATCCATTGCATCTGCTGCTTCCATTAAAGATGAAACCAAATGCTGGAACACCAGTTAAGGGCAGCGAAGTTAACACATATTGCAGAGGAGTATTTTACAGGATAAGCCTTGTTGGACCTGAAGGAAACATTCTGACAGCTCCTAGCCTACAAGTAGTGTCATTAAAAACGTCCCTAATCCGGCTGGTCTTGTCTCATTTATAAGCGGGTTTACTCAAGGTCAGAGAAATCTACAGAAGGTACTAGACATTTTTTTTAATCAACCTGTTCAGCGATGTAATTACACACCTCTAGAGCAGGTAGGACGTGAACCTAAGCTGCCTTGTTCAAAGTTGAGGACACTATTCCTATTGTGCCACAAGAACCATCACAAAGTATTAAATTAATACTTCTTAAAACTATCACCTAGTCATGGTGGTATGCTTGTAGGTCACTAAGAAAAGTAAGAACAGAAATTGTGCATCTGCTGGCCACAGTCTTCCATTTGCCCTCAAGTATAAGATGATAGCAAGTGACTGTAGGACTGCAAATGTTCCACCTTTCTTAAGAAATAGAGAAGCAGGATAATCCTGACAATTGCATTCTGTTTTACGTTGCTGGTAAGCACACCTTTTAGAAATAATACAGATAAAATTAACAACCATTTGAACGTAAAATATTTTCTTTGCTCTTAGTCCAAGGGAAACTCATGTTCAACTAAGTTGTTTTTTTTTAAATGAGCAGTTACGACCCACTGGGGTAGCACACCATAAATCGAGCCCTGCTATTTGCAGAGTCTGGGCTGGCTAGCCACAAATACCCTCAGGATCTCCTAAACAAAACACCCAAGGCCAACAGATTCAGTTATAGGGTAATTTCTCTCCAACCTAGCTGCACAAACCAGAACTGCACTTCCTTTGAAAGTTTCCAGTGATTTATGCCAATTCCTATCTGCCTTTATTAAACTTAGCTCTGGACAGATTTTATTCATCCCTCCCGACCTAATTCAGCTGTTTTCTTTCCTGGGATGTGTTGTGATCCCAGCTATTCCTGAATAAGCCAAATCCCAGTTTGAAATCTGATTAATTTCTTTTTACTAAGTAAGGTGGTCTTCGTTGAAACACAAGCATGCAGTACTGTAGATCTGGTTTTATCAACAAAACAGAAGTTGGTTATGGAAAAGATAAAATACAATAAGGAGAAAGTGAGGACTGCAGATGCTGGAGATTAGAGTTGAGAATGTGGTGCTGGAAAAGCATAGCAGGTCAAGCAGCATCCGAGGAACAGGAGAATCAATGGTTTGGGCACAAGCTCTTCACCAAGAAATGATGAAGGGCTTATGCCTGGAACATCGATTCTCCTGCTCCTTGACTGCTGCCTGACCAGTTGTGCTTTTCCAGCACCATACTCAAATAAAATACAATAAACCAAGCTACTTACATATAACAAAAATGTTGAATATTATCCCAACAGCATACCGTTATAGTATTCAAACACCAGAAAGATTTCCTATGCTAGCACATCTGCAGCTTTGACTTAACTGTTGCTTTCAATTTCAGGTTTTAAGGATGAGGCTATCAAATCCTCAAACATTTACACAACTGAGTACAGACCTTTTCAGCTTTACATAACCCTTTTAATGTTTTAATCAACAATTCTGGTCTGAAACCTTTAAACTAAAAGTCCTTAAATAAAGGTGATAAATTACCCAATTTTTCAGAACTTGCATCTTTCTGTGGGAGAAACTGTTTCATACATTTAGCCTTAACCAGGATAATTGCAAACTGAAACCTAAAGGTTTCCAAGTTAGGGATGTTTTAGCTAAGCAGAAAAAAAAATCAATTCCTGATCCTTCAAAAGGAAAGCAGGCTAACACTATTGAATGTTTATTCTGTCTAGTCTCCCAGTGCAAACAAATTTCCATCACCACTTCGAGATGGCTCTCCTATTACTGACTTTTTAAAAAAAAATAACATCAAGGCTCCAGAAATACTGACAAATTAATTATTAAACCCCCTCATAACCACAGACCAAAGCCCACATGCCACTAGTTCAAAGTCCAAATTCTTAAATAATTATATTTTTAAAATTATCCATATTATATCACAGGGGAGACAGTTATGATTACCCCCAATTTGGAGGCACACCTGATAATTGGCAATTTCTAACCTACGAAAACCGAAAAGGTCTTTGCAATTGCCCTCTTTGTCTGAGCTGTCAAAAAATTGATGAAAATCTGCTATTTCTATTTAGCTTTTAATAGGATTTCTTGCTCTCCATTAACATATTTTGATTCAGTTCTTCTAACGTTTAACAACAAATTACTAGGTTGGATAAAAAAAGCAGAGCTTGTGGTATGAATAAACATTACTTGTTTAAAGCATGAATTTACTAAATTAATGCAGTTGCATGTTTGTTAGTCAGATCACAAATTAGTGTGATTATTTGTATAGTATTTGTTTGCAGGCTTAAATGACTGCTTCCAAAATTTCGCACAGTGACTTTCCATTTTTTTTCTTGGGAAAAAAATCCTTCATTTTGTTTAAACCAGATCTCAAGCATTTCCTATCAAAATATTACTTTGTAGTTGAGTTAGTGTTGCATAGTGTCTAATACATCCATAAGCTCTGATTAGTAAAACACTTTAAATATTTATAGTAAAGCACTTTACAACATTTACAAAATATTTATTCTAATGATGCAGCGTGGATTTACAGTATGGTCTACAAATTGTATTGTCCTAATTATTGTATATATTGCCTTGGCATGTTTTAGTTATTCCATGGTAGAGGATGAGTTAGTTTGTCAAACAAATGTTACTTTAAATCACTTGACTATTAACTGCCCATGACATTCAGCAACAGTGTATAGGAAGCCCATTGCAGTGCGACTTTGGAAAGTTAAGATTTAAATAACGATTTACTCTTTTTTTTACATGCTTGGGATCCCCATACTTTGTGAATTCATAGTATATTGAGCCGTGTTACAATGACCTTTCACTGTGGTCAGAAAGGCCTCAAAGCTGCAATAAAGGAACTCTGCTGGATCTTTGCTGTGGTAGTTCCATGTCTTTGAAACCTTCTTTTGTTAAATGTCATTGCTCTAGACCATTTGTTTTATAGAATGAAGGACTTTTAAAGATTTTTTTAAAACAAATTTTAAGATTTGTTGACAGAAAATTATGATAATCATTGGAATCTTTTAAACAGATTCATTAAAGTCAGTTGCTTGTAGAAATTAACTCCCCATCCAGTACTAAATCAAGAACAAATTGGAAATCATTATTGACATAACACTGTCAGTAAACATAATGTTAGTTACACAGACATGCTAAATATTTGAATCTAGTCAGTCAAGTAGGATTAACATAATTTTGAAGTAATCAGCACAAAAACACATTTAATTACAGTCCAATAAAGTTATATAAATGTTCAGCATGCAATTGCAGCATTTTTTTCAAAATTTCCTCACAGAATGTGAGCATTGCTGACTGTGCCAACCGGTCCCTAGTTGCCCTTGAGAAAATGATGGCCCATATGCTGTAGGTACACCAACAATGCTATTAAGGAGGGAGATTCAAAATTTTGACCCATTGACCCTGAAGGAACAGGAATACATTTCTAAGTCAGGATGGTGCATAGCTTAGAGGTGCAGATGGTGGTGTTCCCATATATCTGCTGCCCATGTCCCTGTAGATGGTAGTGATCATAGCTTTGGAAGATGTCTACAGATCTTTGGTTAATTTCTAAGGTGCATCTTGTAAATGGCACTCACTGCTGTTACTGAGTTTCCGTGATGGAGAGAGTGGATGTGGTGTCAAGTTTAAGTGTTGTTGGAGCTGCACTCATCCAAGCAAGTGAGGAGTATTACATCACACCCTTGACTTGCGATTTGTAAATGGTGGACAAGCTTTCGAGAGTTATGAGGTGAGTTACTTACTGCTATATTCCAAGCCACTGGGCTGCTGTCCAGTGTATTTATAAGGCTAGTCCAATTCAATTTCTGTTCAATGGTAATCCCTAGGATGTTGATAGTTAGGAATTTATTGTAATAGCTGTGGATCATAAACTAGTATTTATTTTACAGTTAGTATAGAACTGCAAAACTGTTTTTCTAAATGGTGAACAAGTAATCAATGTATCATGAAAGCAAGCATAAAGGTGGACAAATGGCTTTGCAAAGCAATGCATGTTTAATGTTTGTGAAGTCAAACATGTAGTAGGCTTGAGCCATGTGGAAGTTTTCCTTTACCCTGTATAACTTGCTCTTGATACTGCTTTTTCATTCACTCACGTTGACTAATATGATGTCATTTTCATATTTTAAAATTTTGCATGGAGGTAGTTAGTATGTGTGCATATTAAGGCCTAAATTTTGTTTGGCTGAAGGTTTGTAAAGGCATTCCACATTCATGGTAGATGTATATTGTTTGATTCTACAAATCCAGAGTTAGGCTCCTGAAATTTGGACATTCAATCCAAATAAGTACTTTGCATCTGATAGTGAATGTCACCACTTCTTGACTCCTCTGTATTTGTTAGAATACAGTTGTAATTTATTCATTGGAGCAGAACCATTTATCATGAATAATTGTTTGCTGTATATACGATAGAACACAATTTTTTCTTAGTCAATCTGTTTTATCAAAATGGTCTGACAAACAATATTGAGCTTGGAATTAGTGTTTCCAAATGTATCTACTGATTTTAGGCCCAATGGTATACTATTGAAAATTTAGATCCTGTTTATTAATATAAGTACAGTTGAAAGAACAATTCAGAATTCATTACATAAGCTTAAAGTTAATTTGACATGTTCTGCCAAGAAGTATTTAATTACAGATGTTTTGTTGTAGTTGTTGCCATCAGGAGCATGCAATCAGTGTGCTCACCTTTTTATTGGTAACATGCTTAAACTGAAATGAGGAGAGGTTTCTTCACTCTAGTGGTGAAGCTTTGGATTTCTGTACTGCAAAGGACTGTGGAAGCTCACTCATTATTTCTATGTCTAAGACAAAGATGAATATATTTCTAGTTAATAATGATATGAAGTGATATGGGAATAATATGAGGTAGATGATCAGCTATGATCAAAATAACAGAGCAGGCTTGAGGGGTTGAGTGGATAACTCTGGCCTTTATGTTCTTTATATATATATATTCCTCTACTTTTGTATCTAACATCTGCAGTGAATAATAGCTGAAGAATAGCTGGGCTTTAATTCTGCTTGTATGTCAAAAGAAATTCGATTTGGGTAGCTACTGTTTTAACAAATTTTCTGGATAATATATGTTAAATTATTCTAGCTGTTTGAAATCTAGCTGTTTTGAATTACTGTTTGAAATCCACCTGTATTATCTATACTAATCTTTAACTTCAGTTTGCCAAATCTGTGGTTGGCAGCAGTCTGATGTTCTGGAAGCTTTATATTTTATCATTTTTATGGACTTGAGTTTGAAAGATTGAGAATGCTTGAACTGATATTTAAGAAATCCACGAAAAGACATTGGAACTTTTTTTTAAACAAGGCATTTCTTGGTAGTCACCAGTTTCATATGACTACTTTTTTTTACTGGAGATCACCTGCCTGGATTTATGACTGTTGGTCTCTAGTTTCTGCTTTGGAGACTGTTTGCTTGCTGTATTTGAAGGAAAGCATGCTGAAAGAGAGGTTTCTGGAAAAGATCCCTCGCTCTGGGTACAGTATGGTACCTGGAGCCCAGGTCCAGCTGCTGTCACATGAGAAACCTCTGGAAGCGTGCATTGAGGTATCATGATCAACTGCTTTTTCTTCCCTTGTTGGTATTAGCTTCAGCAAGCTAGGAGGCCTTCAGTTCTTCAACTCAAGTAGTTATTCTTGATGTGTGATACAGAATTACCAACAGGGAGTAACGATGTAGTCAACCTCTGTCCTCTTCCAATGTCCATATGTGCAGTTCAGCACATAATTTTGTTTAGACACTCTTAGCTAGAGCCTGGGATAACTTTGTTCAGAATATGCAAGGAAGCAGTCATTGTAAATCTCCTCCTGTTCCACCTCCTAGGATCCAAATATTTGTGTGTAGACTTGAAACCATCGCTTAGTTACTCACTGCCTTAGTTACTAAGCCATCAAAGTAACTTACCCACTTCAAGAACAATTAGGACAGTTATGGATTTTGACCTTTCTAAATCCTGGAATAATATCTGAAAAGCATTTTGAGGTGATCTAATCTAAAGCTAATATGACCTACTGTTGATAATGTGAAAATTGCCCAGGTATGTCCTATACACAAGAAAAAAGACAAGTCCAACCCAGCTACTTAGTGCCACCACCATGCACATCACACACGTGTGCACACACTCTCAACTGAGTGTGGCATCAAGGAACCCTAGCAAACCTGGAATCGGTGGTATCACAGGGGAAAATGATTGCAAGGATGATTCAGGAGAAGAGTGAAAGTAATAGGGTGGTTGTTATGGGGGACTTCAACTTTCCAGATATTGACTGGGAAAGCTATAGCTTGAGTACGTTGGGTCGGTGTTTGTCCAATGTGTGCAGGAGGGTTTCCTGACACAATATGTAGACATGCCAACAAGAGGTGAGGCCATACTGGATTTGGTTCTAGGTAACGAACCAGGCCAGTTGTTAGAATTGGAGGTAGGTGAGCACTTTGGGGACAGTGACCACAATTCGGTGACTTTTACTCTAGTGATGGAGAGGGATAAGTGTGCACTACAGGTCAAGAGTTATGGTTGGGGGCAGGGAAATTGATGCGGTGAGGCATGACTTAGGATGTGTGGCTTGGAAAAGTAGGTTTCAAGGGAAGGGCGCAATCGATATGTGGAGCTTGTTCAAGGAGCAACTATTGAGTGTCCTTGATAAGTATGTACCAGTCAGGCAGGGAGGAAAGGGTTGTGTGAGGGTGCCGTGGTTTAATAAGGAATTGGAATCCCTTGTTAAAGGGAAGAGGGCGGCCTATGTAAAGATGAGGCGTGAAGGTTCAATTGGAGCGATTGAGAGTTATAAGGTAACCAGGAAGGATCTAAAGAGAGAGCTAAGAGCAGCAAGGAGGGGACATGAAATGTCCTTGGTTCGTAGGATTAGGGGTAGGAATAGGTCCAGTCAAGGATAGTAGTGGGAAGTTGTGCGTGGAGGCTGAAGAGATTGGGGAGACACTGAATGAATATTTTTTGTCAGTATTCACTCAGGAACGGGACATTGTTGCCGATGTGAATATTGAGTCACAATTAATTAGAATGGATGGCTTTGAGGTATGTAGGGAAGAGGTGTTGGAAATTCTGGAAAGGGTGAAAATAGATAAGTCCCCTGGGCCTGATGGCATTTACCCTAGGATTCTCTGGGATGCAAGGGAGGAGCTTGCAGAGCCATTGGCCTTGATTTTTATGTCCTCGTTGGCTACAGGAATAGTGCCAGATGACTGGAGGATAGCAAATGTGGTTCCCCTGTTCAAGATGGGGAGTAGGGATAACCCTAGTAACTATAGGCCGGTGAGTCTCACTTCTGTTGTGGGCAAAGTCTAAGAGAGAATTGTAAGGGATAGGATTTATGAACATCTGGATAGGATAATGTGATCAAGGATAGTCAGCATGGTTTTGTGAAGGGCAGGTCGTGTAAGCTTTTTGAAACCTTATTGAATTCTTTGAGAAGATGACTAAGGAGGTGGACGAGGGTAAAGCGGTAGATGTGGTGTATATGGATTTTAGTAAGGCGTTTGATAAGATTCCCCATGGTAGGCTACTGCAAAAAATATGGAGATATGGCATTGAGGGTGCGTTAGAGGTTTGAATTAGGAATTGGCTGGCTGGAAGAAGACAGAGGGTAGTAGTTGATAAAGGTTCATCTTGGAGTGCAGTTACTAGTGGTGTTCCGCAAGGATCTGTTTTGGGACCATTACTGTTTGTCATTTTTATAAATGACCTGGAGGAGGGGCTAGAAGATTGGGTGAGTAAGCTTGCGGATGATACGAAAGTCGGTGGAGTTGTTGACCGTGAGGAAGGATATGGCAGGTTACAGCAGGATATAGATAAACTGCAGAGCTGGGCAGAAAGGTGCCAAATGGAGTTTAATGTTAAGTGTGAAGTGATTCACTTTGGTAAGAGTAACAAGAAGATGGGGTACTGGGCTAATGGTCGGATACTTGGTAGTGTGGATGAGCAGAGGGATCTTGGTGTTCATGTACACAGATCGCTGAAAGTTGCCACCCAGGTAAATAATGCTGTGAAGAAGGCATATGGCATACTGGCTTTTATTGGTAGCGGAATTGAGTTCCGGAGTCCTGAGGTCATGTTCAGTTGTTTAAGACTCTGGTGCGGCCGCATCTGGAGTATTGTGTGTAGTTATGGTCGCCATACTATAGGAAGGATGTGGAGGCACTGAAACGGGTGCAGAGGAGGTTTACCAGGATGTTGCCTGGTATAGTAGGAAGATCGTATGAGGAAAGGCTGAGGCACTTAGGGCTGTTTTCATTAGAGAAAAGAAGGTTTAGGGGTGACTTGATAGAGGTGTACAAGATGATTAGGGGTTTGGATTGGGTTGACAATGAGAACCTTTTTCCACATATGGAGTCAGCTATTATGAGGGGGCATAGCTTTAAATTAAGGGGAGGTAGGTATAGGACAGATGTTAGGGGTAGATTCTTTACTCAGCGAGCTGTGAGTTCATGGAATGCCCGGCCAGTAGCAGTGGTGGACTCTCCCTCTTTATGGGCATTTAAATGGGCATTGGATAGGCATATGGAGGATAGTGGGCTAGTTTAGGTTAGGTGGGCTTGGGTCGGCGCAACATCGAGGGCCAAAGGGCCTGTACTGCGCTGTATTTTTCTATGTTCTATGTGCTAAAATGTTCATTGGTTGGAGTCATACCTGGCACCCAGGAAGGTGGGTCATCTCAGCTCCAGGATGTCTCTGCAGGAGTTCCTCAGGATCGTGTCCTTGATCTAACCATCTTCCACTACTTTCGCAATGATCTCTCTCTCTCTCTCTCTCTCTCTCTCTCTCTCTCTCTCTCTCTCTCTCATAAACACAGTGGCAACAAGAGCAGGTCAGAGCTAGGGATACTGTGGTCGGTAGCTTACCTCCTGACTCCCCACGGACTGTCCATCATCTACAAAGTACGTGTCAGGAATACTCCCCACTTGCCTGGATGGGTGCAGCTCCATCAACACTCAAGAAGCTTGACACCATCCATCCAGGACAAAGCAGTTTCTTGATTGTTACCACATCCACTTTCTCAACCAATTAGCAGTGTGTGCTATTTACAAGATGCTTTGCAGAAATCTATCAAAGATCCTGAAACAGCACCTTCCAAACCCACAACCACTTAAATGTAGAAGGACAAGGGCAGTAGATAAACGGAAACACATCCCCTGCAGGTTCCCCTCCAAGTCACTCAGCATTATGACTTGGAAATATATCACCATTCCTTCACTGTTGTTGGGTCAAAATCCTGGAATTCTCTCCCTGTCAGTATTATGGGTCAACTTACAGCACATGGACTGCAAGAAGGTAGCTCACCCCCACCTTCTCAAAGGCAGTTAGGGACAGGCAAGAAATTATGGCCAGCCAGTTTGGCTCATGTCTGATGAGTGAATAAAAAAAGAAAAATGTCTGCTGTTGGGAGCAACTTCAAGGTGGTAAATGGAGAGCAAGGACAGTTGTAATCCTAGGTTCAAGTTCTGTCAATTCCCAGTATTTGAAACATTTTCAGGCCATCTCTAGGTTTTGAAAATCACAGTATAAGTGATTGTTATTTATTCTACTGTACCTTGTAAAATTCTACTGAACCTTGTAAAATCTTGAATCTGTAACTTAAAAGATCAGGAAGTATAACCCGCAGCATACTGCAACTGAGAAGTTTTACTGCGTTAGACTCTAATTTTTGTTCTTAAATCTCAAAGTAAATTGCATGTTAAAGTTTGATAATGCTGGAAATATTCAGCAGATCAGGCAAATGACCTGACATGGAAACCCTGTTTCCCTCTACACAGATCCTGTCTGATGTGTGAAATATTTCTAGCATTTCTGTTTGAATTGCAGATTTCTTGCATCTACAACATTCAGCTTTTGTTACACATTAGCGTTTATTGATTCAAATGCAATTTCCCCAAGTACTGGAACTAATGTACTTTGTGATCATAATACTCAAATTCGATTAACTAGCCAACCTTAAATTCCATTTGATTACTCTGAAAAAATATCCAAATAGTGGTAAAGTATTGCTGCGTCACTGGCATCTAACTCGAATATTGTTCTCTGCATGACCATTCATCAAAAATAGACAGTGAAAATTTATATATATTTATTTAGCAGGGAAAAAGTAACTATACTATTGAAACAGGATAAAAATTGCCATGCCAATCAACATGTAGGTTGATGCAGGTGGTTTTCTGTTGCAAACTCTTAATTGTGGCAGTCTTAGTAGAAGGCTTGAGAGTGGCAAACTGGGACTTTAGTTAGCATCCATTGATAGATTGTAAAAGGCTTGGCGAGGTAATCAAATATGTTGCAGATATAGTGGAAGATTTAGTGGCATTGCAGCTGAAAGGCTCCTATGAGGAAAAAGAAAGCAAGGACAAGTCTTGCTTGACTCTTGAACAATTGAAGGAGAATTACGCAATTTTATTTACTTCCTTTAAACATAATGTTTACCTGCTTTTTCTTCACCATATTAAAATGTCTTGCAGGCTTTATGCAGTTTTGATATAGCTATGATGTCCTGGTCTTTATTGGCATCCTGTTTCGAAAAGTAATTTTTTTAGAAGTATATTTTATTGTTCATGGATTATTTTCATTTTTAGCCCTAATAACTATCATTCCTCTCTTCTTCAGGTGTTCCTTTGTCCACTCAGTGGGGACCTCAGGGTTATTTCTACCCTATTCAGATAGCACAATATGGGCTAAGTCACTACAGTAAAAACCTAACTGAGAGGCCACCACATAGTGAAGTATACGAAATCGCAGAGAAAAGAGACAAAGGCACAAGACAAAATGACTGGATTATGCCAAAAGGATGTACAGTCTCTACAGTCTTTGACAAAACTAGATCTAGCAATGTCAAGCAGTTCACCACCCCAGGTATTTTATCTTACTGATCAATACTTGTTAAAGTTAACATGTTACTGACGAAAGACCATGAAATAATTATTGTCAGCACCAAAGCCTCAGATCTTTGTAGGAAAACTGTGAAGAGGTTTCCAGCTTTTGACATTGTAAGAAAAGAGGACAAACTATATAATGAATTCTGTATAATTTTCAAGACTCTCCTTTTTATTGATGGCAAAGTAATTTCAAGATCCCACAGGCCACTGACAAATCCACTTAAACTTAGAATGTCTTAACTAATGGATTTACAAGTGATTTATGCATTGATTTTTGAAATAAAAATTGAAAGAAAATTTTAAGCTCTATTCCCTTGTTAGCTGGCATCTTAAAGCTATATCTGACCTGGAAAAACCTAAGATTTAAAAAAATTAGTAAATGATTTTCAGCAGTGTGCATTAAATTTACAATGAAATTGTGCAGCAAAGGCTGAGTACAGGTATTAACATGTTTAAAAAGCTGGCAGATGATCTCCATTGGTTTAATTCATGAAAGCTGAAGTTTGAAAATTATACGGTCTCGGGAAATATATAGTGGACTTGGATGAGCCACTACTTGAAATTAGAATCTTCCATGTTTAAAAATAAAATTATTTTGAACACCTGTCACCTGCAAAGTCCTTTACCTCACTGATCTAACTGTAGAAAAAGCCCCGCTGACAAAAGGTGAAAGTTGAACCTTCCTACACATTCCAACTTGTCTGCTATAATGTGCAATAACTAAGCATTTGTAAAATGAAAGTACAGAATGTGGCTTGGGTTAGGCATCTGCAATGATTTTTGAAAATTAGAATAATTGTTAAGGATAGAACAGGTGGTATGAATGGACATACTTTTAGAGTCATAGAGATGTACAGCATGGAAACAGACCCTTCGGTCCAACCTGTCCATGCCGACCAGATATCCCAACCCAATCTAGCCCCACCTGCCAGCACCCGGCCCATATCCCTTCAAACCCTTCCTATTCATATATCCATCCAAATGCCTCTTAAATGTTGCAATTGTACCAGCCTCCACCACATCCTCTGGCAGCTCATTCCATACACGTACCACCCTCTGTGTGAAAAAGTTGCCCCTTAGGTCTCTTTTTTTATATCTTTCCCCTCTCACCCTAAACCTATGCCCTCTAGTTCTGGACTCCCTGACCCCGCGGAAAAGACATTGTCTATTTATCCTGTCCATGCCCCTCATAATTTTGTAAATCTCTATAAGGCCACCCCTTAGCCTCCGTTGCTCCAGGGAAAACAGCCCCAGCTTGTTCAGCCTCTCCCTGTAGCTCAGATCCTCCAACCCTGGCAGCATCCTTGTAAATCTTTTCTGAACCCTTTCAAGTTTCACAACATCTTTCCGATAGGAAGGAGACCAGAATTGCGCACAATATTCCAACAGTGGCCTAACCAATGTCCTGTATATATTTTCACATTGCAATAGAAAGCCAGTTGCTACACTCTAACAAACGTTGAGTATTTTATAAAATTTTCAGTTTAATATTAAATTGATCTCTCTTTCTTTTCAGAATCTTCAGATGGCGTTTACCTGATGTTAGGAAATGCAAGAGATTTCATCATTTCATTCGATATTAAATTCTTAACAAATGGGAGTATTTCTGTCGTACTGGAGACAACTGAAAAGAACCAGCTGTTTACAATTCACTATGTCACAAACACACAACTTATAGCCTTCAAAGACAAAGATATTTACTATGGCATAGGCCCACGGACAAGCTGGAGTACTCTTACTCGAGATCTGGTAACTGACCTGAAGAAAGGGGTTGGCTTGTCCAACACTAAGGCTGTAAAGCAGACTAAAATAATGCCCAAGAAAGTTATAAAGCTGGTTGCCAAGGGAAAAGGCTTTATTGACAACATCACAATAGCAACCACAGCACACATGCCTGCCTTCTTTGCTGCCAGCGATTGGTTGGTAAGAAATCAGGATGAAAAGGGTGGCTGGCCCATTATGGTGACCCGTAAACTAGGTGAGGGTTTTAAGTCTTTGGAGCCTGGCTGGTATTCAGCTATGGCACAAGGTCAGGCCATGTCTACACTTGTAAGGGCCTATTTGCTTACAAAGGAACAGGTGTACCTCAATTCAGCCTTGCGGGCAGTGGTGCCCTATACTCTCAAATCAGAGGATCACGGGGTAAAAGCTGTGTTTATGAATAAGTATGATTGGTATGAAGAATACCCAACTGTTCCCAGCTCTTTTGTTCTGAATGGTTTCATATACTCTCTACTGGGTCTATATGACCTCAAAGAAACTGCAGGTGAGAAACTAGGACAAGAAGCTAAAAAACTGTATGAACGAGGCATGGACTCTTTGAAAGCCATGCTTCCATTGTATGACACTGGCTCAGGTACAATCTATGATCTCCGCCATTTCATGCTTGGTACAGCTCCAAACTTGGCACGTTGGGACTACCACACCACCCACATCAACCAGCTACAACTGCTGAGCACAGTTGATGATGCACCTATCTTTAAGGAATTTTTAAAGAGGTGGAAGTCCTATTTAAAAGGAGGGAGAGCAAAGCACAACTAGAGCTGAAAGCCAAAACATAATCTTATGAAGCATACATTTAATATATAAGGGAAGTTTCCTTAATTTAAACATTTTTGAGAGTACAAATAGTACCTTTTGTATCCCTGCCATCTTCTTAATGGCACATTTTAAGAGTGTAGCAATCAGTAACATTACGGGGAAGAGTGAATCAAATTGTGGTGAAAAATTATCCCTGTCGAAACATCCTTTTGTTTGTATTTACCTTTCTGTAAGTGGAGATGCTCACTGATAGGAGGTGATTTAAGCAGTCAATTGTGCATATTAACTCACCCTAAGACTTACAATCCCTTTCTGGCGCTTCACCCTTTTCAGCTGTACTTGTATGTTTTTATTTTTATGTTTGTTTTTCTTCACTGGTTTTGTTTTTGACATTTTGCATTTGATTATATCATCAAATCATGTATTTTTATTAGAAGTAGATGAAGTTGTATTCCTTTTTTTTCAAAATTAACATCCATTTAGAATTTCTGTTATGGCACCAGTCTCAACACTTGTTTTTGTTTAGAGACTCACTATCCTTGTCTATGTTCCCAATCCCTGGAATCGAACTAATTTATCAATTTCTACAATTAACAAAACATTGACAATTGTGAATGACCCCTAAGGTGGTTTGTAGCATGTTTTTGTTTTATTTTCTGTTTCGGGTGAGCTGCTGTTATAAACTATTAAGTAGCATGAACTTTGTAAAAATGTATCTTTTAAGTGTCTTTAATTAGCACAGAATATTTTTCCATTGTTTTAAAAAAGTCCTTCAAGGCGTATTGCTCATTTAGCTTTTGATGCACATGGCAAAGCACAACACAAAAGATTTCAAAAGTAACTGCACAAATAAAGTAATATATGTTTCATGGAACTTGTTATACCATGCAGGGGAGAGAATTTTATTTCCAGTTGAATCAGTAAGTTCCGTATGGTGGTTGGTGCCATTTCCACCCTTTATTTTTTGCCTCAACATTTTGAATCCAGTCTCTCCATTCATGCAGAACTTTGTCTTGATTTGTGTAATATCATCCTAGAATTATTTTTTTTCTCTTTAGAGAGCACATTGTAATATTTGTGATCGCCTTCAAAGCGCTAGGCTTTGTTTATAAAGTCCTGTTTGAATGCAAAAACATTGCTTATGTGAATTGATCATTGGCTATCCTAATCTGGAGGGAAGCAATGAGATAAAAGAATCACGTATGGGAATGTTGATGTAAGGGGCCAACTGTGTGGAATCTAATCCATTTTAAATATTTGTGCTCTGGATTAAAAATAGGAAATGCACATGTGGATCTGAAACCAAAAAGAAAAAAAGCAGGTTACTGATGCAACATTTCTGATTTGGCCAATGTATTGATGAATGATACATAAAATAGCAATCAACCGAACTTTACAGGTACTGATTACCTGTTCGTATTTTTAGTGTATTATGTCTATATTTCTGATTTTTCTATCTTTTTATTTCAAAGCTTGAACTAATTAGTTATGAATCAGTAAGTGACATGGTGGGGGCAGGGGGAGGGAAGCACTTGAATCTGTGTTACTGTATTTTAAGATAGTATGTGTTTGGAAAAAAGAAATCACCAGCCCAGAAATGAATTTGAATGTCAAAATCATTTACATACTGTGAAAGTAAGAATATTTTCGTAACTGTTTTCATTGCCAGACCTTCTCCTGAGTTCAAAATATATATCTTTTTTTCTAGTATTTCTGAACTGTTATGGATTTCTAAATACTGTAAACCCAAAATAGTGACCAGCGAGTGGGAGAGAGTCATTGCATTGTGCATATTTAGAATCAGGTAAACAGTTTAACTTGAGTTTCCTTCTAATTTTGCCATTTGATGGCATAGGAAACAAAGGACTAAATGAAGGTGAAGGAAATTTTGCCCTTGTTTCTTTTTAAAAATCAAATTTTCTCTTTTTTTGTACATGGGACCAAACCAATGTTACTAGCATTGATGCATTGAATAAGGAGGTTACTTCAGTGTTAATGTGCCCATTTGATCCAGTTACAATTGGCTTCTTTGGAAGCTGCACCTTTCAGCTCTCCTAATATTCCTCCAATTTCTTTATAGAGCCAGAAAAAGAACATACTTGACAGGTTTCATTTTTGCGGTTCCTCAGTAATTGTAATTGATGCAAATCAGTTCACCAACACAGAACAAAATTCTCAATGATTGAGTTTAAAAATAAACTAGACAATCTCCCTTCGCCTTTTTATTGAGCTATCCCTGCTAAGAATTACCAGCCTCCATACAGAAGTATGGAAGTCAGTAGCCAAAATGTAGTAGCTGATTAAAAAAATAAGATCAGTCTGCAATATTTATAGGTATTTTGCTGAAGTACAATATTATTTAAAAGGTAAAGCATACAGAGAGCAAACAATTTGCAAATCAAGTTGCTGGTTATGTTGGATGATATATTATCTAACAGTGTAATTTTTATTTTCTCCACAAAACTGATATCTATTTAACTAAATGGTATATATTTGAGAGATGTTCATTTTGGCAGTTAGATGAGTATAGAAATATTTAGCGCTTGACATTTTGTTATCCAAGTTTTTCCAATGCTGTACTGTTCTCTGTATGCAGCATCACATTTCTTTTCTTTTCCCACCTCAAGGTTCATTTCCTTCTTCATAACGAAACTGGTGATGGTGGTGTATTTTTTTAAAAATGTGTTCTTCTGTTTCTTTTGTTCATGGCTCTAAATCATCTTTTCTTCTGAGCTTAAGTGTGTCAATACCAAAGCATTATATATAAAAAAACATCCAAACTGTTCTGCACCTGAGAAGATCTTGTTCATAACTCTTAATATTACGAATCATTCTCTCATTAGATGTATTAGAATGCAAGATGCAGCTGGGTATATGCAAACAGAAGACACAAGCACAATAGTAGACTTTGTGCTGATGTACCCTCACTGGACAGTGTGCAAGACTTTCACTGAAAGCTGCTATTTTCATTCACACTGTACTTTTTATCATTTTAACTTGTATTTTTACATGCCAATTGAACTATATGTTGGATATGCAATAAACTGTTTACTGAACACTGTTGCCTGTTGACAGGGCAAGGCAGTGTTATAGAGCTGTACCAATTTGCATTTGTTAAGCACAATGTGCACGCAGTTGTACAGCTTTGCCATTTTGTACACGGCAAGAATTCATAATTTTTTCAAATAAAGTGACTATATACAATTATGTTTATATAAAAATATTGATTGGATCAATCTTTGCTGTGCTAAGTATCTTTGCTTACTGAAGTTGTACAATAAAGCATTTTCTTAAAAAGGGACTTTTTGGTTCTGGTTATTTTGTTCCATTGTTGCAAGAATGGGCAATTTTTGCTGTTTAATTCTGAAGATACAGATCTATTTCTTTCTTTTCTGAGGAAGATGACTGCGAGCTCGGATTGTATTTGCCTTAAATTTTGTATTCATTGTCACCAGGCAATAACAGTCAGTTTCCTAATATATTACTAGAAAATGTACTTTTCAAGCAAAACAGCATCTTAGTGATTTTACTTCACAATATAGAAAACGTGATGGATTGATTACTGGTCTAAGATCCTTTTCATGGACAAGAATTGTGAAATATTTCAAATTTATTCTCTGGCAGTGAAATCAAGCAGTAGCATTTTGCTATAAATAGACAAAAATAATGTATCTGTCATCCCTATATGTGGACAAATAACTTCAGAGAAAGCAATATGTATGTATTTTAACATACTGCGTTTGAATAGACCATACTTTGTTTGCCTGGTTTATCTAGACAAGTAGTATTTGCCAACTGGAGCCCACTTATATTCAAAATGACAAAGTACTCCTGTAGTTGTCAGTGGGAAGGTGCATTAAAACAAATGCAAAGTGGTCTTGGTGTTTTTGGAAAGCATGGATTTTCTTTCTATTATAGTGACACACACATATTTACTTCTCTCGTGTGTAGTGTGGCTTCCTGATGCTGATTTTCCCAGCCATTCCAAAGTTGACATTTGATTCTTATTCCAGTAGATCTTTGTGCATAACTAATCATATAAAAATACTTGTTTTGTAAATGTAACAGAAAAAGTTTCATTTTAAATATAAGGCAGTATCATGAATAACATTGGATGCATCATTGCTCCAGTGCTCTGACTCTGGTATCATAGTGATTAAAATGGCATGTTGTTTTTCTGACCTATGCCCTTTTCTATAGAAAGTTAATTTCGTCAAATGCTTTCTAATTTAATCAAAAAGCATCATGTGGTTCAGGTGTCAACTGCACTGCCTCATGTGGAACTATGGCAGATTTCTTTTCCTAGCATGTACCAGGTCAGATGATCTGGAACAAAAAAGCACTGGAAGTAATCAGGTATTATCAGCACCTTTGGTGAGAGAAACGAGGTGAATATTAATAGGGTAGGAAGAGCAAAAGAGAAGATTTTTGTTGGGTGGAAGGGGAAAAGCTACCAAATATTTTTCGTGATCTTGCAAATGCGTTATGATCTGTTCCCAATTGTTTAGCCAGCAATGTAAAATACCAACTGTTTATAATTATTGATTATTGTCAGATGGATGGAAGCATTATAAGAAATTAAATATTTATAATGTCGCCTATAAATGTACATCTCAAAGTGCTTCAGGTAATGGATTTCATTTGAGGCATAATTGTTCATTGTATATAACCAATTCTTTATGCTGAAATCATTACACAGCAAATTAACCATTTTAAAAAAAAACATAAGACTTTGGAGTGGGGATTAAGTCACTCATTCCTTCCAGTCTGATCTACCACCGAATAAGATCATGTCTGACATGGTTATGGTGTCAACTCCACCCTCCTATTGTACCTTCCTTCCAGCTCCTCCGCTCCTTGACATCCTTGACTATCAGAAAATCTAGGCAGAAGTGGGTACTGCAGATGCTGGAGATTAGAGTCCAGATCCGAGTGGTGCTGGGAAAGCACAGCATGTCAGGGCAGCATCCGAGGAGCAGGAAAATCGATGTTTCGGACAAAAGCCCTTCATCAAAAAATCTATCCAACTGTGCCTTGAATAAATTTAAGGCACAACCTCTACTACTTTTGGAGGAAGAGCATTCCACAGACAAACAATTCTCCTCACTATCTGTCTTTGTCTTAGAAGGGAGATTAGATTAGATTACTTAGTGTGGAAACAGGCCCTTCAGCTCAACAAGTCCACACCGACCTGCAACCCACTCCCCTACCTTTACCCCTTCACCAACACTACAGGCAATTTAGCATGGCCAATTCACCTAACCTGCACATTTTTGGACTGTGGGAGGAAACCAGAGCACCTAGAGGAAACCCATGCAGACACAGGGAGAATGTGCAAACTCCACACAGTCAGTCACCTGAGGCAGGAATTAAACCTGGGTCTCTGCCGCTGTGCCACCGTGCCTTGTAGTAAGTAAATCAATTCTTTGCCCTTTATAGTGCCAGCAATGGCAAGACACTTTCCAGACTTGAGAAAATTTTATTCTACTTTATAGGTCTCTGTTTAATATCTTGTATCACAGCCTACCCTCCTTCAGTTCAGATGCTTTGCTGAGGTAACTTTCTTCAATAGAATGCGGCGTATATTTTTTATATGCTTAGTTAGGCCAGTGTTTCCACCTCCTGCAGAGGATAAAACTTTTGAGTGACTTCTGTTTAGACTAGTGGAATGAAATATTTTAAAAGTATATGTCAAACCTGCAACTGTTAGATTTCATTTGAAATTTAAGGATTGTGTACTCACCTCACTGTAGGCTTAAAACACTAATACATCAACTGCATTGATGATGAAGCAGTTTTTCTCAGATGACACATTAAACAAAAGGTCCCATTTTTTTACTACTTGGTGAGTAGAGGAAAACAGAAATATGAGACTAGAATTAGGGGATACATTTAAGAGTGAGGACTTACTACAAGCAAATGACTGCATTTCTAGTAATGTGATGCCAGCAGGAAAATGAGTGCTGTACTTTGTTCTCCACTGACAGATGTCTTTTAGCAACCAAGGAGAAATGTTGATTTGCTTACATTTCCTTCCCTTTACTGTTTCAGTTCAGACAGGAAAGAAAATTGGAAATAAGCTGTCTTGGTGATAATTCTTGATTATCAGCTGCAAAACTTGTGACGACAAATCAATGTGAAGTATCTTTTAAAACCAATAATAGAATAGAACATTACAGCACAGTACAGGCACTTCAGCCCTCGATGGTTTCACAGGTCGGCACAACAATCTGAAGCCCATCTAACCTACACTATTCCATTCTCATCCATATGCCTATCCAATGACCATTTAAATGCCTGTAAAATTGGTGAGTCTACTGCTATTGCAGGCAGGGCATTCCACACCACTACTAGTCTCTGAGTAAAGAAACTACTGCTGACACCTGTCCTATATCTATCACTCCTCAATTTAAAGCTATGTCCCCTCATGCTAGCCATCACCACCTGAGGAGAAAGACTCTCACTGTCCATTCAATCTAACCCTATGATTATCTTATGTCTCAATTAAGTCACCTCTCAACCACCTCCTCTCTAACAAAAACAGCCTCAAGTCCCTCAGCCTTCTCTTGTCAGACTTCCTCCCCACCCCCATACCAGGTAACATCCTAGTAAATCTCCTTTGAACCCTTTCCAAACCTTCCACATCCTTCCTACAGTCCAGTGATCAAAACTATGCAATGCTCCAAGTGTGGCTGAACCAAGTTGTGTCCAGCTGCAGCATAACCTCATGGTTCTGAAACTCAGTCCCTCTACTAATAAAAGCTAACACACCATATGCCGCCTTAACAATCCTATCAACTTGGTGACAACTTTCAAGGATCTATGTGCGTGGACACACAGAGATCTCTGCTCATCTACACTACCAAGAACTCAAAGTTTGTGAGAAGATTTGTAGCTCGGGTGCTTGTTGTTGTGGTTCTGTTCGCCGAGCTGGGAATTTGTGTTGCAGACGTTTCGTCCCCTGTCTAGGTGACATTATTAGTGCTTGGGAGCCTCCTGTGAAGCACTTCTGTGATGTTTCCTCCAGCATTTTTAGTGATTTCAATGCTGAGCATTGTCCCAATGGAAGATTAACAGAAATCACTAAAAATGCTGGAGGAAACATTACAGAAACGCTTCACAGGAGGCTCCCAAGCACTAATGATGTCACCTAGACAGGGGACAAAACGTTTGCAACACAAATTCCCAGCTCGGCGAACAGAACCAAAACAACTACCGAGAATTTCTTGGATTTAAACAAAAAATCTTTCAGTTCTGAATATCTCCTTTTTGTTGTATTTTTCTGAATGTTTACATAAAGCTTCATAATTTTTTAAAAACATGGTTCAATGTTTTAAATTCTATACATAGTAGCTGAATTTCCAGCTACACTTGCATTGTGTTTGGAACTGTAGTGTTTCACAAACAGTCTGCAAAGTTTCAGGTAATGGCCTCAGTACTGATACTAGATGCATAAATTCCTCAAAGCTGTCTCATACGGAAGAGAAGAAATTATTTACTTACAATCGCAACATTTAAGAGACATCTTGACAAAACATAAATAGGGAATTGAGGCATACAGACTGTGTAGAAGCAAAAGGTTTTTAAGTTTAGAAAGGCATCATGTGTCAGTCAGACATGTTAAGCCAAAGGGCCTTTTTCTGTGCTTTGTTCTTCATTTGGTTGGGTGCAGACACAAATTGCGCACAAAGTGATCTGTCTTATATCAGTTGTAATCCAATACTAAATTTCAGTTTGTCTGGAATTGCAATTTTCATGTGCCAGTGACTGTGAGTGCAGGGTAGATACAAAGACACTTTATGCTTTGCTCTTTTTTTCCATACAATTTACAAGGTTTGAACTCCACACCAACAAACTTCCATCCACATGAACAAACAGTATAGACTGAATTTTCTTCTTTCAGTAAATACTGCTGAGCATTGTCCCAATGGAAGATTAACAGAATTCTGGATATCTGGGTCTCAGTGTTGAGGAATATTTGGCTACCCAGTTTTCATTCAGAAGATTCCTACTTAAGATATAGCGCAACACCTGCTGATCTGATGTTGTTTTGGTGTGCATTAATCTTTTACACTGAAGGCTATTCTTTAAAATATTAATGGTTCTTTCATTGTCATAGAGGCATCGTACAACCTGAGTGAGGTTGTCAGTCTGTGTGAAAGCATAGATAATTGGTTATTTCTCTTACCATTAGCCAAAGAGGTAGCCCATCTCTTATGCATATTTGAGAATGGTTAGAAACTTTCAGTTTAGATCAATGGCATCAAAAACAATCACCCAGAGGTGAAAGAACTGAGTTATTGATTCAGTGCATCAACTATCTCTCCCTACTCATTTAATATGTGTATATCACCTCTTGCCATGGGGCTATAAGAATTGCTAGACAACAGAAGACCAAAATCTAAATGGTTGATTTTGAACAATCCTGATGGCTGTTTGATATAGTAGTTATGGAGTTGTTAACAAATCATAGAAATTAATGTATCAATTAGACTATATCAGATCTAGACATAACATGAGAAAAACATGGTCTTATTCATATACCCATCCCAGATGCCTCTTAAATGTTGCAATTGTACCAGCCTCCACCACTTCCTCTGGCAGCTCATTCCATACACGTACACCCTCTGAGTGAAAAAGTTGTCGCTTAGGTCTCTGTTATATCTTTCCCCTCTAACCCTAAACCTAGGCCCTCAAGTTCTAGACTTCCCCACCCCAGGGAAAAGACTTTGTTTATCCTATCCATGCCCCTCGTGATTTTATAAACCTCTATAAGATCACCCCTCAGCCTCCAACACTCCAGGGAAAACAGCCCTAGCCTATTTAACCTCTCCCTATAGCTCAAATCCTCCATCCCTTTCAACATCCTTGTAAATCATTTCTGAATCCTTTCAGGTTTCACAACATGTTTCCAATAGGAAGGAGACTAGAATTACAAGAAAAATATCTAATTTACTTTGAAAGAAATAGCTTCCAGCATAACCTAGAAATGGTGCACTGGCTTGACCAAGCTGTCACTAAATTAGTGACCCAGATTTTTTAGTCAGGGTTAGAAACTTGGTTTCCAGCCTTAATCGTATTAAAAAATACCTGAATACCTTCTCAGATATTTTCTCAGTGGAAATCCCTAATTGGGGCCACCTTTTACGAACCTGTCCTGGAAACTACAAGTCTCGCAGTGAGGAGAATCGGCACAGCAACAACTACCCCCTTTACTGAAGTTTGAGTGCTGTGTTCTGTGAAAGAGTAAGACGTAAAGCTAATGAGGCTACGGTGCCAATGTCCAAGGGGTACAGGGTGGTCATGGATGTAATATGTAGAATGCCAGATGATAAATGCTAATAGTGTCTTGAACGAGTGGGTGTCAAGTAGCTGAATGTATGCTTAGGGGGAGCGTCTGACAGTTTGGATGTTGGGATGGCGTCTGCAGTAGGGAGTAGAGTCTGACAGATGGGAAAATGTTATTGGGTCCATGGTTCATCAGGCTAGCAGGATAGAGTGTTGCTTAATTAATCTTCAACAGCAACTTGTATTTAACAAATTAAAATATTTTGGCCTTCTGATTTAATCTCCTTATGTGGTTTAGAGTCAAACTTTGGGAAGTTACATTTTATTAAATAGATCTACGTTAATGAAAATCTGTGTTAGGCGACTATTTTGATGCAGCCTCATTAGTGTCACTGTTTATTGTTCACTGTAGACATTTATGTGAAGAATGTTCAAATGTCCTTCAATTCCTTATCTCCTTCAGATATATTATTACACAGACATGCTCTCCTTTCACACGTCTTTTTTGACTCCCAGACATTCTGGCGTTTATTTTCAGTAATTAACATTCCATTCTCACATTAGTCTAACACCTCAATGCTGGGCCTGTGTCTTGGGAGTGTCTGGAGTATAATTTAATCCAATTGAAAGCTTGCTCTTTTCTGGCCTAAAGATCTATACACTTCCAGACTTCTGCCAAGTTTACTTACAAATACCATGACAATTGAACATCTTTGTTCCACCTGTGGTTAAGGGCCCATATCTGTCCATGGGATAACAGATGAAGAACCAACCAACAATGCAATGAATCATGCACTGAAGCACACACTTATTCCACTTGTGATTCATTGTGCCATGCTGATGTACTAACCTTTTATTTTTATAAAAAATCTGCTATTTTCATTCTAAATAATTTTGACGTTTGTTTTTCTGTTTAATTACTTTCAGTATATATGAAATCAGTCCATGCTCCTTAGATATCCCCAAAGTTTTTGTAATGTCAATTACAAAATGTTCATTATACTAACCTCTTTAATAAGCCAGAGAAAACCTTTCTGCCATTGGTTGCACTTACCTTCATTTTTTTTTCCCTCCTGTTTATATTTTTTTCTTTTTTTTAACCCCCACACTACTGCCTAACTGCGGTAGTGTTTATTTTTTTTCCCAGCACCCATGTTGTGTTTGTGCAGGTGTGAGACACAGTGAAAGAAACAAGGTGCATGAATATTTATTCAAATTTCCATGCACTTACCTTCATATTGTAGTGATCAGCATGAGGACCAGGTGGATCTTATTGACTAAGAGATCCCTAATTAGGGCTGTTAACCTGGGAGAAGGTGAGGACTGCAAATGCTGGAGGGTCAAAATCGAAAAGTGTAGAAAAGCATAGCAGGTCAGGCAGCATCCAAGGAGCAGGAGAGTCGTGTTTTGGGAATAAGCCCTTCATCAGAAACCTGGGTCAATTTGGGAGTTCTGACTGACAAATGTAAACAAGAGTCTCAGTGAGTCACCTCGCTGTAGGGACCGGCTCTGAGCTAGCTGGTCATAGAAACATAGAAGATTAGAGCAGGAGGAGACCATCGGCCCTTCAAGCCTGCTCTGCTGTTCATCATGATCATAGTTGATCATCCAACTTTCTCTCTATAACCTTTGATCCCATTCACCCCAAGTGCTATATCTATGTGCCTCTTGAATACATTCAATGTTTTGGCATCAACTACTTTCTGTGGCAATGAATTCCACAGGCACAGGTCAGAGCCAATGTATTGTGCACATGAAAATAAAGGGTGACTTGGTGACAGAATACTGGCTTCTGCAGTTATTTCAATATAAAGGTTTCTCTCTCAACCTCTACTGCCTGATGCCTGTCCTATGCCAGGATTTGTTTATGCATTTTAAACAGGAATTAGTGTAAGGGGTAACATTATGACCTACAGCTGTGCAGCCTAGAATATCTTATAACCTGTGGGGGGAAAAATTGTATTTTATCCAGCCCACCCACATTTTGGAGTCTCGATCACTCCTGCCAGCCATTCAACCTAAACATAGCTTCTGATATACCATCAATGTAGTTAGTCGAGGCCCATCTTTTATATTTGCCGCCCTCCTCACCCTCTCATACAAACAAAGCCCCTAGCAATTGATGCCAACTACTAAATCCAATCGTTTTACCTTCCGTCAACTCAATAGCATCCAAGGGTTCGGATAAATGATTGATTAGAAATGAACTCAAATCTCATCATGCAAAATTGTAAATTAATGTTTATTTAATTGAATAATGATCTCTAATTTATCAGATTATAGTTTTAAAAATGTGACTGCAGAAATGTAGCAAACAAGATTTTTAACTGCAATCAGATTTTTAAAAAGTAATTCATTATGGATGTTGCTAGCTGGTCAGTATCTATTGTCCATCCTTGGTTGCCCTTAAGAAAGTAGTGTTGAGCTGCCTTCTTAAGCCACTATAGTCTCAACACCATGTAATTAAGTGAATATAATTTCATAACCTTCTGTAGTGCAATTTGAGTTCAATTTATTTGAATCATTAGTCCGAAATGGCCGGGCAAGACACTCATCTGCATTCTGCTTACCATCACCTTTTTGTGGGTGAATTGGCAATGGGGAATCAGTGCTGACTCAGTCAGTAATGCCTATGTCCCAGGAGTGAATAAAAGCCTAAATTGGTGTCCATTTTAGAATCTAAGACACTAAAGAAAATTTGCCTTGATGTATAATTAACAGCTTGGAGATTACTAATTGCTGCTGTCTGCTCCAGTACAAATATACTTGCCACTCTTTGGTTAAGTGCCTGTTTGATTGGTATCCATCTCAGTTGAATTAGCCTCCATATATTTTGGCTGTTGCAAGTGTGAATACTGTCTGATTATGTAAAAAGGGTCTGTGATGGAGTTCTGTTAACACTTGCCTTACATAAACCATTGTATTTTGATTCATAGCTCCATCTTATAAGGAAATATATGCAAACAGCTTCCTTGATTTGGAATCTTGACAGGGAGAGAGTTTACCTGAGATTGGAAATTCTAAAAAAAACCTTTTTGTATTTTCTCCACATACTAGACACATAGCAATTCATTCATCTGTGCTCTTCCCAAAGACAGACCTGAGGTTTATTGTCTGCTAATAGTTCATCCTGAGCCATTTTCTACAGCGTTTTTCATCAGTGGTGACTTGCTATTGCTTTTCATTCTCAGGGGAAAGGCAAGGAGGCAGGTCCCAAGTTCACCATTGCTTTAATGCCCGCAGGCTCCTAAAGGGGTGAATAGGTTAGCATTGTAGGTTGTGTTCACTATCTAATTAGAGTCATAGAAATATACAGCATGGGAACAGACTCTTGACTCCAACTTATCCATGATATCCCAAATTAATCTAGTCCCTTTTGCCAGCATCTGGCCTATATTCCACTAAACCTGTCCTTTTAATAGACCCATCCAGGTACCTTTTAAATGTTATAATTGTACCAGCCTTCACTACATCGTCTGGCAGCTCATTCCATACATGCACCACCCTCTGCATGAAAAGTTGCTACTTAGTTTCCTTTTCAATCTTTCCCTATCACCTTAAACCTGTCTTGTGCAATTGGGTGAATTTTGGTATCAACTTCTCTGTCATGGCTGAATACCTAACTCAAGTTCATTGCTACTCAAGTAGTGAATAGGAGGCTAACTGGTGCCTATCAGATAATATTTCAAGACCATCAAGAAAATTCATTAACTTCGCTTTCAGTTTCCATCCCTCCATCACCTTCACCTGGTCCATCACCAACACTTGCCTTCCTTTCCTTGACCTTTCTGTCTCCATTTCCAGCAAAAGAAAACAGCTTTGACCAAAGGTCAGTTAGACTCTGAATATCAGCTCTTTTCTCTCTTTACAGATGCTGCCAGACCTGCTGAGATTTTCCAGCATATTCTCTTTTGGTTTCAAGACCATCATTTTGGAAGGAGGGGATTAAATTGGACTTGGGGGGCTGGGGGAATGAGAGTGCACCACCATTATCCACATTTGCCAACCGTCCTCTTAACAAGGGTCAGATGCGATCTTATGCCAGACATTACTACAGGAAGCAAAAGCCTTAAAATTAGGTTTGATCACAAGCCTCCCAGCTTGCCTTGATCCGCTCCAATTTGCCTATTTTTGCAGTAGGTCCATGGCAGACACCATCTCCCTGATCCTACACTCAGCACCGGAACATCTGGATAAAAAGAACATCTATGTCAAGTTCCTATTTATTGACTTCAGCTTTGCCTTCAACATCATTTGCAACCAATCTCATCTCGAAAACCGAGACTCTGCTCCACCCCAGCCCAACTCTGCAACTGGATACTTGACTGCCTGACCTGCAGATCTCAATCAGTAAGGGTAGGTAACAACATCTCTGCGATAATCCTCAATACCAATGCCCCACAAGGCTGCATACTCAGCCCCTTACTATGCTCCTTATGCACTCACAAATGTGGTCAAATTCAGCTCTAACTCCATTTACAGATTTTCTGAAGACACCACTTCAGAGTACAGGATTTTAGTGAGCTTGGTGGCATGGTGTACAGACAATAATCTGTCCCTCAATGTCAGCAAAACAGAGGAGCTAATCATCGACTTCAGGAAGCTGAGTGGAGGAGGTGCCCCTGCCTCTATCAATGGTGCTGAGGTGCAGATGGTCGAGAGCGTCAAGTTTCTAGGAGTAAATATCACCAACAATCTGTCCTGGTCCATCAACATTGACACTACAGTCAAGCAAGTACACCAACACCTCTACTTCCTCAGAAAGCTAAGGAAATTTGGCATGCTCACAATGACTCTTAGCAATTTTTATAGATGCACCATAGAAAGCATCCTATCCAGAGGCATCACAGCTTGGCATGACAGCTACTCTTCCCAAGACAGCAAGAAATTGCAGAGAGTCGTGAACACAGCCTAGTCCATTACAAAAAACAACCTTCCATCCATTGACTCCATCTATACCTTCCACAGCCTCAGGAAAACAGCCAACATAATCAAAGACCCTTCCCATCCTGTTTATACTCTCTTCCATTCTTTTCCATCAGGTAGAAGATACAACAATTTTAAAATGTACCAACAGATTTAAGAACAGCTTCTTCCCTTCTTCAGACTTATGAACAGACCATTCATATTAAAGTTGATGTTTCTCTGCACCTTCTCTCTACTTGTAACGCTAGATTCTGCATTCCGTTTGATTACCCTAATGTATTCATGTAAGGTATGATTTGTCTGGTTAGCATATCAAACAATACTTATCACTGTATCTCTGTACATATAACAGTAATATATAAAATCAAAATCAAATCTTTTTTTTTCATTCAGGGCAGCACAGTGGCTCATTGGTTAGCATTGCTGCCTCATAGCGTCAGGGACCCAGGTTCAATTCCAGCCTCGGTTAATTGTCTGTGTGGAGTTTGCACATTCTCCCCTGGGTCTGCATGGGTTTCCTCCAGTGCTCTGGTTTCTTCCCACAGTCCAAAGTTTTGAGGGTTAGGTGGATTGGCTATAGTGTTAGGTGCATTAGTCAGGAGTACATGAAGGGAAATGAGTCACAGAGTCTCGGTGGGTTACTCGTCGGAGGGTCAGAGTGGATGTGTTGGACCAAAGGGCCTGTTTCCACACTGTAGGGAATCTAATCTCATTTCAAAAGTACAATTTTTTCATTAAAAATATCTCTACATACTGGAGGTGCCAGTATTGGACTGAGGTGGACAAGGTTAAAAATCTCACACCAGGTTATATTCCAACAGGCTTATTTGGAAGCACTAGCTCTTTCACAAGGTAGCTACCTAAAAAAGGAGCAGCATTCCGAAAACTAGTACTTCCAAATAAACCTGTTGGACTATAACCTGTTATCTGACTTTTGACTTTATATACATACACAGTCACTGAAGCGGTTCTGTATATAAGCATATGAAGAAACAAACAAATATTGAAAGTTGACTGGATCCAGCAAAACAAACCAAAGGCATTTCTTATTTGTACGAGATTGTATTTACATATGTTTGAGGCAGCAGTAGGGTCTGATAACTGAATGAAGCCCCATTTAATTTCAGCAGAAAGATCTTTGACGGTGGTCTTTCCCCACTGCGCCTTGGCAGCAGCTGCCACTTGCTTTAGCACATCCCTCAGCACATAGTCCTGGACCGTGGAATGTGCCAGTCTGCAACACTTGGTTCGAGGCCAATTCCTTACTCTGGAAGACCAACAAGTTTCAGGCAGACCAAAGAGCATCTTTCACTGAGTTGATGGTCCTTCAGGTGCAGTCGATGTTTGTCTCGATATGCATCAGGGAACAGACCATAGAGCACAGAGTTCCGCATCACCACACTGCTCGGGACGAACCTTGATAAAAACCATTGCATCTTTCTCCAGAATTCCTTTGCAAATGGACTTTACAAAAGGAGATGTGTGACAGTCTCAACCCCGTGCAGCTGCTTCGAGGGCAGCACACGGTGTCACACAGAGTTCAGGTGTTCAAGACAGATCTCACAGGTAGAGTCCTTCTCACCACTGGCCAAGCAACGTCTTAATGTTTGTTGAAAAGTTCTGGTGATAACGTATTCTGCCAATTGACTTTAATGGTCTGCTCAGGGAATAACCCAACAGATCAAAATCAAACCAAACCAAATCAAATCAAATCATAATACTCTCTAAGGTGACTGGCCTTAGGAGGGTGTTGTGTATGTGTCTCACATCTTGCCAGTGTCTGCCTTCAGATCCAATGCCCTCTCACTTGAATCAAGTGACTGTTCCATCAATCCAGATGTCATGTTTTTTGAGAGCTGTGACATCTCACACCTACACTAGGTGAAGTTGAATGAAGCCCTCACTTAGTGTAACTCATCAACTGAGACAAGGTATCAGTGTATTATCTATCAGCTACTTAAAGCTACAGGTGAGAGCTAATGGCACCGAGGTACACCAATGATACTCAGCCACATTCAATACCAGTGTCTGTGGCTGGCATTTACTGAGAGGTATTGGTCCTGTCACTGAAATGCCCCAGAGATACCCATGTTAACCAATGGCGAAGAATTCTCAGTTAAATGTGACCAATTTGTCCCTGCTTTATGCTGATCACATTTGAAAGGTTCTGATTGTGCTGGCATCATCATTGAAACCAACTTAGAGGAGTTACTGAATCCTATTGTGGTGTAGGGGTACTTTCCCTACCTCTGGACCAGAAAGTTCAAATCCCACCTGCCCCTGATGTGTGTCATATTGTGCCTGAACAGGTTGATTTATAAAAATAACTAGAGATGTCACAGAACCTGTTTTAGACTTCAATTAGCACAGACAATTACAACTGAAGCATCTTCATTTAATTGGTATCGATGCTGCTTTTCCAGATGCAGCAACATATTCTTCAATCAGGATTTGTAAACATTTAGCAAAAGCAGTGTTGCATATTCTGTGAACTTTCTAACAGTTCCTGCTCCATTCAAAATAAGCCCATTTACAAACCAGTTCCACAAATGGAATGTGAACTATCAAAGACAAGTAGTTGTTGGAACTAGATTCCCCTGAGAAGTGTTTTCATGGGAATTGTTAAAGGAAAATAGCTCCCTGTGCCTGGTTTTATCAGGTAAGTATACTTTTCCATAATTATAAGAGCACTTTATAACAATAACAAGAGGTATTTATATTGACGCTTTAACATGTCGAAACATCTTGGTATTTAACTATCAAACAAAAAATTGATGTGGGTTTTACAGGGAAATGTGAGTACAGGTGCCAAAGGCTTAGTCAAAGAGAGCGGTTTTAAGGAGTGTCTTAAAAGGGAGGAGATGAAGGTAAGTATGGTTTTGGGACATATCACCGAGGCTGTGAAAGGTAAGTTACCAATGGTGAAGCGATGGAAATCAAGAGGCTGGAATCAGCAGAGGGCAGACATCTGGAGGTTGTAGAAGTGGAGATTACAGAGATAATATGAAGCAATGCCATTTGTAAACAACGATAACATTTTTAAAATCAGAGTGTTATGGTACTGGAGACCTATGCAAATCAATGTATTAAAAGTTTTTTAATTGACTTGTTTGGGTAGATTTCCAATGCAGATGAGACTCAAGCCTGGACCTCCTGGCCCAGAAGTTATTCTATAATGTGGTAAATGTTTGCACCCTTCCTTTATTGGTGTTACTTCCACAAGTGCTATTTATAGATACGACGAGTTGTTAACCTGTCCACTCTGAAGATGTAAATTCTGATGATTGTAAATGAACAGCGTTGTGGTCAGTCAGAGCAGCTGCTGGGGAAGTCTAGATGTTTGTAAGTGTCTGCCTTGCTGTTTGTTGGGTGAGAGATCAGTTGACCAACACCAAACACAACTGACAGCTGTAGGCACCACTTTATTTTTAATGTCTAAAAAAGACTTTTATTCATAAAGTTCGTTACCTACATAAACATCACTAGTGCAGTTCGATTCTACTCAGCCCTTACAGCTGGAGAACAAACAAACCCAAGGCATCTCTCACTTGTACAAGACTATATTTACATACATTTGAGGCACCAGCAGGGTCCAATAACTGATCAGATCCCCAGGTAGCTTCAGCAGAAAGACCTTAGATGGTGGTCTTTCCTTACTGTACTTTGGCACAGCTGATCCAAACTTACCTGGTGTCACTACATAATAAGGTACTGCCTGTCCCTGGTGTTACGAAGGATGGTACTGGCCCTGACACTGCAGAATGCTCCAAGTAGTTGGGCCATTCCATATCACCTGTCCCCTCATGGAGAAATTTGTAAAGAAACACACTTTTGATCACAAATCCATCAGGAGGTGGTCAGCACATAGCATCCTCGAGACCCTACAGGAAAAGGAGAGGTTCTTCCCTGAGCAGACTGTCAGAGTCATTTGGCAGAATGTCACCAGAACTTTCCAACAAGCACTAAGACATCACTTGGCTGGTGTGAGAAGTGAGGTCCTTTATGCACGTCTGAACTCTCAGCACCATCACACACTACCCTCAAAGCGACAGCAGAGAGTTGAGACTGTCACATATCTCCTGCTGGAATGTGCCAGTGCAAAGGAAGTCTGGTGGGAGATGCGGTGGTTGTTGAGGTTTGTCCTGAGCAGCTCCATGATGTGGGACTCTGTGCTGTCTGGTCTGTTCCCTGGGACAAGCATCGATTGCACCTGGAGGACCATCAACTCGGTGAAAGTCTGTCCAAAACTTGTTGGTCTTCCAGTTCAAGCATTTGACCTCGACTGAGTGTTGCAGACTGGCACATTCCAAAGTCCAGGACTATGTGCTGAGGGATGTGCTAAAGCTTGGGTCAGCTGCTGCCAAGGCGCAGTGGGGAAAGACCGCCATCTGAGGTCTTTCTGCTGAAGTACAATGGAGAAACATTCAGTTATCGGACCCTCCTGGTTCCAATAGGCACCACCTTGTATCTGAGTGAGACAAAGGCTAAGTGAGTGTCTGGGAATGTGGATCAAGCTGGGAATTCAGCGTAGAGGAGGAAAGAGTAGCTTCAAGTAAGGTTGACTGCAGTGAGGACTCTCTCTCTAGAGTGAGAGGTGAGTGGGAGAGGATGAAAGGCAGAGTTCCACAGGCTGACCAATATTGAGATCAGTGTCAAAAGATGCGGCACTGGAAACATACAGCCAGTCAGGCAACATCCGAGGAGCAGGAGAGTCGATGCTTTGAGCATAAGCTCTTCACCAGGAATGCAGTCCTCATTTTCTCCCAATATTGACATCGACAGCGGGTGTCATCATGAAGCACAATGTGATGGAAGTGCAACAAAAGATCTGATTGGTGAATATTTCTTGTGGTTAAATCAAAGGAAGATCTTTAGTTTGTGTTTACATTTCCAGAATTATTTTTCTTAAAAACAGCTTGTTAGGTATAACATTCATGTTGGTGTATAAAAATAAAATTCCAATAAAATATAAAGATTGAGGGGATTCAACGAAAGTAAAGAGCAGGGACACTAATGGACTAGCCATATAAACATCATGGCTGCAAGAGCAGGTCAGATGCTGGGAACAACAGAGGGGATTCCTCAAGCCCAACCACAAGTCAGGAGAGAAACAGAATACTCCCCACTTGCCTGGGTCAAATCTCTCACTCCCTCTGTAAGGGCATTGTGGGTCAGCCTATGGATTGCAGCTCACCAAGAAGGCAACTCACCATCGCCTTCTTAAGGGGCAACTAGGGATGGGCAATAAATACTGGCCCAGCCAGCAATGCTCATAAGTAAATTGAAAAAATGAAGAACAGCTATGGGAGCAGAAGGCAAGGTCAGGGGAAGGTTAAAGGTGAAACGAGATTGGGGATCACAGGTGTCACAGAACAAAAGGCAAAGGGAGATGGAATGGTTGTGGGTTTGAGAGATAGGTCCACAGTAGGTGTTAATAGAAGAATATAGCTCATCTCTGACCTAAGCAAAACTAAACAAACAGGGAAGTCAAGGGAAACATAATGAGGAATAGATGATAAGTATTGGGGTTGCCATATTTTCATACATGGAATTAACAATCATCAATTCTAGACTGATATAGCACTGGGTGAGGCCATTCATCCCATTAAGCCTCTGCTGACCCTTTGGAGGCACTTAGCAAATGCTTCACATTTCCAGCCCAAACCCAATAGCCTGCACATTTTCCCCTTCTAATGTTTATCCAGTACCTTCTAAAAGGTTATGGAAGAAGCTGTTTCACTGAACCTTCCAGGCAGTCAATTCCAGATCAGAACAAAACAAAATCTCATCTCGCCTGTCGTTCTTTCGTCAATCATTTTAAATGTACCCAATTTGTCCAATGTCTAATCTGCAGAATATCAGTATGGCAGGAAGGAAAATATCAGTGACAGACAAGGCATGAACCTTTATTGCCGATGAGTAATCCTTCAGTCTGAAACTGCAAGGTCTGACAGAGTTAATCTCATCCAGTTTACTGCAAATCTTCCTGGATCCTCTCAGAAGTTACGTCTAACAAAAAAAAAATCCTTTCTGTTTAAACATTAATATGAAGCCATTACCTGCATGGCAGCATTTCCATAACATTTATTGAAACGGCAGCGTGAGAAATAAGTGTAAGAGCCACTGAGATACAGCAGGGAATCTTTCAAAACCAAACAGTATTCTAGTTTGCATGCTTGGCATTTAATCAAGTCTCAACAGATTTATGTCACTGTTGTATTTTTTGTCCATAAATTAGACATAAAAATTAAATGGATTAACTTTTTGAGTACCGAAAATGGTTGCCAGGAATTTTTTTTTGCACCTGGTGCCATCTGCTTATTCACACATTTTGTGAATTTATACATTCCCACTTCAACATTGCCTTCCTTTATTCCATTCAGATAGCACTTTTCAGCACGTTAAAATATCTCAAGACGTTACACAAAGAATGGGCTTCGATGGTTAAGGGATGAAGGGAGGCAATTTGGTCCCTCAAGTCTCTTCCAGGTCTTTGAAAGAGCTGCTCAGTTAGTCCTACTGCCCTACCCTTTCCCCAAAGCCATGAAACTGGTCCCTCCTTGAATATTAATCCAGTTCCCGGTTGGACCTTCCTGTAGAATTTGCACTGAACTCCAGCTGGCAACAAAAAGTTATCTCATCTCTTCCTACTGTCTCTTCTGCCAATTACTTTGAGTTAGTGTCCTCCAGTAACCGACCCTCTTCAGTGGAAACAGTTTGTGTCTGGTTTCCCATTCAGTTCAAGAGGAAGAGTTCTTAAGCGTTGCAAATCTTCCCACTGACTCCAACTATGCAACTTAAAAACCCATGTAGGAAACGCAGCAACCATATCTGCCGTTAAAGGGACACTGCCCATTCTGTTGTCCCTGCATTTGATTCGACCTGCAGTAATAAACCAAAGCCAACCCATCGCCGTGGTAACGTTTTGGTTAAAAAAATAAACTGCCTCCAATTTTCTGCAGTTCAATGTTCTAAATCCCCAGGGAGTTGCTGATTAGCAAGGACGGTGAAAACTGTCTTAATTTTTACAGGCAGGCAGCAGTTCAGTCTGTGGAATTCAAATTAAATGTCTTTCCCCTACTCCCCACAACCCCGCACAACGATAATTGAATTCCTCATGCCCATGGCTGACAAACTCAATCAGAATCATCTAAAAGAGATTAATTCAGGAAAGACAAAACCAAATTTCATGCTTGCCTTTGGTCAGAACGGTAACAAGATCAAACAGTGCTTTCTAACAATGAAATCAAACTAACTCTATAGATTAACCATTCCATTTTGTTTTAGGGGGAAGGACATATATTTTTGTATTTAAATGTCTGACCATCACTAGGTTGTATCCTCTAATATTCGCTGAAGATCTAAATTCATCAACTAAGATTCCAGATTAGGCTATTCCTGGCATTGTGGGTCAACCCATAGCAAGTAGTCTGCAGAGATTCAAGAAGGCAGCTCACCACCACCTTCTCAAGGGGCAACTAGAGATGGGCAATAAATGCTGGCCAGACAGCGACATCCACGTCCTACAAATGAATAAAACACCAGGATTGGTTAACGTGATATTGCAGTGATTTAACTGAAAGGTGCACTGCCCAGTGTCAAGCAGAATTACACACATTTAGGAGGACAGACAGGAGAATAGTGAGTGTCTAGTCATGATGCTGCAGCTATCATGAGGTAGAGCTGGGTGGATAAGCTTCTCCTCCCCATCATTTGTGGATTTTTCTTTTATACTGACAGATTGAAATCCTTCCCTGGATATTGTCCCAGCCTGATTTGTTCTCCAGTGATAGGTTCTCCATACACACACTCAGCTCCTTGGATATCAGGTGTCTTCTCTAACCCATCCACTCTGACATTGTCAATTTGCCTCCAAAATTGGAAACACTCAAGATCCGTTCTCCTTCCCACCTCCTTTCCTGCTTTCAGACACCTCCTTGCAATCCATCAGTTTGACTATGTCTTTGCTCTTTCTCTCAGCTCTGACTTGCCCACTCCCCTTTCCCAGCCCTGCATGCTTCATGCGTTGGTTGATTTCCCATCAGTTCTTCTGAAAGGTGTGGGATATGTTACAGGGATTGATGATGTCAGTGTTCCTGGCGGACCCTGGGGAAATCTCTTGATTCCACACATGGCCAGCCCATGATGTCAGAGTGACAAAGAGTGGGGCTGGAAAAGCACGGCAGGTCAAGCAGCATCCGAGGAGCAGGAGGTTCGATGTTTCAGGCATAAGCCCTTCGTCAGGCATGTGGGGGTGGGAAGGGGGCTAAGAGATAAATAGAACCCTTCAACTACACAACATTAATGTCGACTTCACTAGTTTTCTTATCTCCCCTCCCCCCCACTTCATCCCAGATCCAACCCTCCAGTTCGGCACTGTCCTCTTGACCTGTCCTATCTGTCCATTTTCCTCCCCACCTATCCGCTCCACCCTCCCATCTGAGCTGCCACCATCACCGCCCACCTGCATCTACCTATCACCTTCCCAGCTACCTTCCCCACACCCTCACCCCCCCCTCCTATTTATCTTTCAGCTCCCTCCTCCATCCCCCAAACATTCCTGATGAAGAGCTTATGCCTGAAGCATCGAATCTCCTGCTCCTCAGATGCTGCCTGACCTGCTGTGTTTTTCCAGTGCCACATTTTTTGACTCTGATCTCCAGCATCTGCAGTCCCCACTTTCGCCGCTCCTGATGTCTGTTTGGCTCAATTGCCTCTGGGTGAAGTCTATTTCTTTGTGAACACTGTTAAACTCAATTTCTCTATTCCAATGTGCCCACTTTCAAGAGCAAAGCAACAACATCCAGTTGAATGACTTTGTAATAAAAATGGCGATGAACTAATGAGGCTGACTTTCTTGGATAGGATACCAAGGAGTCCAGCCTATTCCCATTGCCTGGGGATCTCAGCGGCTTTTACTGGAGATGGAAGATAACAAAGTCCTTGGGATGAATCTTAACATTTTCTTGGTTAGTGCCAGTTACCTCAGGTTTTATTTTGAGGGCAGAGGGAGGTTTTCATTCTGAGACCCAGCATGACGTCTCATCAAATGTATCCAAACTCTATCACTCACTACCCAGCCCGTCTCTATGTTGTCCCTCACATCTGATTGTGTTTTGTCTGGAGCAGCGTGCTATTCAGTCGATAATTGTCAAAAGACCTTCATGCACCTGAACAAGTGTTAGCAATTCAATGTTACCCCTCACGGCATTTAGCCACGCTGTTCACTGCACTGAGTCAGTACTGTTCTTACACCCATTCACATACAGCCCCAATCTCTGACCAAAGTGGCTATTAAACTGCCAGGTCACACAGTTTACCTGCACTTAGCTACATCCCTTCTAAATTGTCACTGATACCTTGCCCCCAGTACCCACTGGAGAGCCGCAACTTGTCGCTGTCCAATAAGGGAGCATCACATCCAGAAGGCAATCAGACAATTTCAAATGAGTGTTTATTTAAGACCAGCTAAAGGGAACAGAGAGGAAGCCGATATAGGCTGCAGTACCACCTCCCTCTCCTCCATAATGTGAACCAAATGCATCTCAATCTGAAGGTCCACAACGCAGCTAGCTCTCACCCATGGGCACCGGGACACAGCCAGCTCTCACCCACTGGCACCGGAACACAGCCAGCTCTCACCAACTGGCACCGGAACACAGCCAGCTCTCACCCACTGGCACCGAAACACAGCCAGCTCTCACCAACTGGCACCGGAACACAGCCAGCTCTCACCCACTGGCACAGGGACACAGCCAGCTCTCACCCACTGGCACCGGAACACAGCCAGCTCTCACCCACTGGCACCGGGACACAGCCAGCTCTCACCCACTGGCACCGGGAGCCACCCATGTCTCACCAACTGGCACCAGGACCCACCCAGCTCTCACCCACTGGCACCAGGACCCACCCAGCTCGCACCCACTGGCACCGGGACACACCCAGCTCTCACCCACTGACACTGGGACACAGCCAGTTCTTGTCTGGGCTCGGAGCAGCTAGCATCGCGGAGCTCTGACCTACACAAGGAGAGGTCCCTCCAACTCAGTGTCCTCACCCTCCTCCTCCGAGGCAGAGGCTGCTTCTCCTGCCCCAGTTCCTCAGCAACCAGCACTGCACCTCACTGCCTGCTCCAGTGTGTGGGGGGCACAGGGCGCCAGGGCAATGCAGTACACTCTGTCTGGACTGTAATGGAGACCCCCCACCAGCCTCAGACTGCTCCAATCGGAGGAACCACATCATCAGGGGCCCCAGCACCTGCTCCACCACAGCTCTGGTTACAGCGCGGGCACCAACTTGGTGAAGGTGGCACTCTGGCTGAGAGACCAACATATGACAGCACAAAGGGAGTGTCTGCTGTACTCTTAAACCCCTTCCCATCTCAGAGCCACACCCACCATTTCACTTTCCCCTGCATTCATCAAAGACCAGTGTCATCCTTACAGGGTCGACGATGGAGTAATGTTCCCCCATTCACCATACTTTAAGTCACTGTTGGAAAGTTCTATCTTTGATCAGCATTTGAAGCCTAAGTAGATTCAACTTGCATGCATTGTAAATGGACAAAGACATGATTGTGAATGAAATGGAGGTGCAATTTGCAAACCCATGCTTCATGTATTTGCCTCTTCAATGTCCTAACATCCAATGGACACAAATCCCATGCTTTCTCCCATCGAACTGACCCTGCCCCTTTAAGTTTACCACAAGTTGTTTTTTATTCGTTAATGTGCCCTTAAGCTGCTAATAGATTAAGGTGTTTTTTTTTCTTTAAGGCACCCCGGTCTTTGAGAATGTTTGTCCTCAGATTGTTTCATTTGCTGGAACAAAATTTATTCCCAAGACGACAATCAAGAGTCAACTGCATTGCTGTGAGTCTGGAGTTACACATAGACCAGACCAAGTAAGGAAGGCAGATTTCCTGTCCCAAAGTGCATTAGTGATTCAAATGAGTCCTCGCAACATGTGAGATTTTTATTGAATTTTGCCATCTGCTACACTGGGATTCAAACCCTAAGTCCCCAGAACAGTTGCCCAGATTTCTGAGGAAGGGTCACTCAATCTGAAACGTTAACTCTGATTTCTCTCCACAGATGCTGCCTGACTTGCTGAGCTTTTCCAGCAAGTTCTGTTTTTGTCTCTGATTTACAGTATCCATGGTTCTTCTGGTTTTTATTTCCCCAGGATATTAGCCTGGAATTCTGGATTACTAGACACTGACATTACCACCTGCCGCATACCAATGACCAAAGGTTGGGGGTACAGTAAAGGCACAATTTCAATATTGCAGATGACACAGTCATTGAGGATATTCAAGACAGTGATCTGTATCAAACACTCATCAAGGGATGTGGCAAACTTCAGGAAGTGGAGTTGAGAGAGAAGGTTTATCTGATTAAGTGGTGGAAGAGACCAGCAGAGCAGAAGAACTGGCTATATCCACCAAGCTGCTGCCAACCAATTCGGTAGGACATAGTGCCTTCACCTGACAATGGTCACATGGAAATGTTTCTTAGTCTCAGAAAGAGTCCAAAACAGCACCATCAACTACAGGGAGTTGCATCCAGGGAGTAAAGGTTAGCATAGACGCATAATGTTTGAAACTTCCAAGGGTGCTGTGGCTCGAGGGGAACATTGCTCCATCATCGACCCTGTAAGGATGACACTGGTCTTTGATGAATGCAGGGGAAAGTGAAATGGTGGGTGTGGCTCTGGGATGGGAAAGGGGTCAGAGTGCAGCAGACACTCCCTATGTGCTGTCATATGTTGGTCTCCCAGCCAGAGTGCCACCTTCACCAAGTTGGTGCCCGTGCTGTAACCAGGGCTGTGGTGGAGCAGGTGCTGGGGCTCCTGATGATGTGGTTCCTCTGCTTGGAGCAGTCTGAAGGTGGGGGTAGTGGTCTCAAATGCAGTCTGGACAGACTGTGTTGTATTGCCCTACCGCCCTGTGCTCTGGCCTGAAATATCTACCTCCTTGCAGGCAAGCTGCAACACCGAGCAACGCATATTGAGCAGGACATTGTCACAGTGCACCAACCTCCAGTCAACCACTATGTCTAGCCTCACCTCCACTTTAACACTGAGATTAGGTGCTGGCTGTCTCGTGCTTCTAGATTGGTGACCTGTCCTAAGCTGCTAATACATTAAGATGGCTTTTTCAGACTTCCTCGTCTTTGGGAATGCTTGTCCTCATATTGTGTCACTTCCCACCCCAACCTTTAACTGTTTAATTCCCCACTTTTTTACATTTCACGGAATTCTGACACCTACCTCTAGTGGGTGCCCTGGAGTCTTTTATATCTGTTTGCTGAGTCATCCTGGCAAGTTGTCTGAGAGAAACTGGGTCTAAAGAGCAACTTGTTTTTAACAATAGAAACAGACGTTCCTGGAAACAGCCAGCCAGTGAGCTAGTGTCAGTGGAGAAAGGCACTTACAGTTTTGGTCAAAACCAGATATTTCTGGACAAATTCAGTGGACTGGAACATCTGTGGAGCACAAAAACAGTTAACATTTTAAGTCCAGCGAGTAGATTAGATTCCCTACAGTAACGAAACAGGCCCTTTGGCCCAACAAGTCCACACTGACCCTCCAAACAGTAATCCACTCCCCAACCCTATATTTACCCCTGACTAATGCATCTAACACTATGGGCAAGTTAGCCTGGCCAATTCACCTTTGGGAGGAAACCAGAGCAAACTCACAAAGACACAGGGAGAATGTGCTAACTCCACACAGACAATCACCCAAGGCAGGAATCAAACCTGGGTCCCTGCCACTGGGAGGCAGCAGTGCGAACCACTGAACCACCGTGCCATGCTAGTAGCAAGTCTAAATAAGGATTAGGCATCAGCACAGGCTTAGTGGGCCGAAGGGCCTATTCCTGTACTGTATTGAATTGTATTGTCCTGTATTGTATATCAAAATTAAGCTGAAGACAAATACTCAGATAAATTAGCAGGAGATTTCACAGGCAACAGGTTTAACCAAGTGTTTGGGGAAACAGCCTTCCTCCTCTGGTCCCCTAGCTCCACCTGGAGGGTGGTCAGTACAATGTAAATACAATCCACTCAGAAACCTGCTCCACAGCACAATATTCACTCCCATTCTCTGTGAAGAGTTACTCTTTCCAGCCAGTTATTTTTTACTGAAACGTTTTCTCCCGCCCAGTCAATGTCTCACACATATATGCTATTCTAAAACAGAATTAGGACATTTTCTTGCTGTTCTGGCAAATATTTATCCCTCGAACAATATCATAAAAACTGTACGCAGTCATTAATACAACATTATCCTTTATCTACTTGCAGTGTGCAAATTGACTAACACATTTCTACATTCCAATAGGAACATATTTTACTGGTTAACTAGTAACAACACTTCAAAGGTATTTAATTTGCTGTAAAATGCTTTGAGATATCCAAGGTCTTGAAAGGCACTAAATAAATGAAAGTCTTCCTTTGCTGGTTTTAGATTCACAGGAACATCCGGTTCTGGACCCCACATGCTACAGTTGGATGAGTTTTATCTCAGTTTGGCCAGACTGACTATCTGATACTGCTCCCTCTATCTCACTGAGGGAAGGAGAAACTAACACTGACTGCTTTGTCTTACTCAATGATGCTGCCTGCCAAATTTTCTGCTCCTCCTGAAAGGAGGCTATCTGCCCAGAATTAATTGACGTGCGATTATCTCTGACAGAGGGAGAAATATTTGTATCACATTGTGGATGTTAAATGGTGGCATGAGAATTTGTTTTGCCTTTTCATGGGGTCTTTTGGGTGCAAACATTGTCTTTGAGGGAACATTAAGAGTTCAGTATTTGGTAACTAAACAGCATTAGTGACAAGAGGAAAAAGTGAGGTCTGCAGATGCTGGAGATGAGAGCTGAAAATGTGTTGCTGGTTAAAGCACAGCAGGTCAGGCAGCATCCAAGGAACAGGAAACTCGACGTTTCGGGCATAAGCCCTTCATCAGGAATGAGGCCCTCATTCCTGATGAAGGGCTTATGCCCGAAACATCGAATTTCCTGTTCCTTGGATGCTGCCTGACCTGCTGTGCTTTAACCAGCAACACATTTTCAGCACTAGTGACAATCCTGTGTTCCTACTGGACAAAAGAGGGCATCAAAGAGTCATAAACCTGTAGCATTACCAGGGTCACGGAGGCCAACCTGGCAGAATCACTGAAGGAAGGGTTGGATTAGTATTTGCAGGTTTGTTCAATGTTGATGATTTTGAATGGACTCCCTATTCTGTACCTATCCTGGTGATCTCCCAGAATTGTGATAATACTGTCAGTCCGTCCCCCACTTCACTGAACCAACATGACACAGGTTATGCAGTGGGTCAAGAAAGCAGCTCAGACCACCTTCTCAAGGGCAACTGGGAATGGATAACAAATGCTGTCTCAGCCAATGAAGCCCAAGTCCCACAAGTGAGGAAAAAAAATGGATGTATCCATTGGGAAAGCAGACAAGAATGAGAACTCTTGTGATCACAGATGTAAGTTTTTGTTCTCTCTCTTTTCCCCAGTTCTGACCACAGACACTGTCATGGAGCACTGATCCATCTCCACCACTGGAAACTTGAGAGATCAGAAGGTGTGTTTAACAACTGGTGCTGGTAATATGACAGAGACACACGTTGAGAGCATGGGGCACTGTGGCTCAGTGGTTAACACTGTTGTCTCACAGAGGGTAAAAACAATGACTGCAAATGCTGGAAACCAGATTTTGGATTAGTGGTGCTGGAAGAGCACAGCAGTTCAGGCAGCATCTGAGAAGCAGCAGCCGGGGCACAGGTTCAATCCCAACTTCGGGTGACAGTCTCCCAGTGTCTGCACAGGTTTCTTCCCACAGTCCAAAAATGTGGAGGTTAGGGGGACTGGCCATACTACGTTGTCCCATGATGTGCAGGTTAGTTGAATTGGCCATGAGAAATGCAGGGATGGGGTGGGTCTGGGTGGGATGCTGTTCAGAGGGTCAGTGTGGACTCAATGGGCCAAATGGCCCACATCCACACTGTAGGGATTCTATGAAAAAAAATGTTAATTTACACTGAAGGAGATCCAACCTGAAAGCCAATGAGAATCCTCCCACTTGGAGTGAAATGTCAATTCCTCACTTAAACTAGAGGGGGTCAATTCAGAACAGAAATGCGGAGACATTTCTTCAGCCAGAGAGTGGTCGGCCTGTGGAATTCATTGCCGCAGAGTGCAGTGGAGGCCGGGAAGCTAAATGTCTTCAAGGCAGAGATTAATAGATTCTTGATGTCTCGAGGAATTAAGGGCTACGGGGAGAATGCGGGTAAGTGGAGTTGAAATGCCCATCAGCCATGATTGAATGGCGGAGTGGACTCGATGGGCTGAATGGCCTTACTTCCACTCCTATGTCTTATGGTCTAATGGTCTAAACAATAGAAAGATATGATGCAATGGGGGAAATGGCACATGCCCTTTAGGAAAAATTTAATTATCTCTCTATATTAGACACATCCTAGGCCAACAGGTATTTTCAGAATCTTATTGAACCGGGACACAGCACAAAGAGGAGATGGAGCAAGGGGTTGTGTCCACGTGCTAGGTATGTCTGTGTTCCTGTTCACTGTACGGGGTTCTAGCAAGTCCACACTGGAGTGCTTTGTACAGTTTTAGTCCCAAAGTTACGAAAGGATATCCTGCAATTGGAGGCAGTTCAAGAGAGATTCACTTGGCTAATTCCTGGGATGAAGGGATTCATTTGTCAAGAAAGGTTAAACACGGCTTTTATTTATGAGAGGTGAGAAAATGAGGAGCAATCCTTTTGAAATGTATGAGATTCCGAGGATGCTCGACAGGATAAATGTTAAAAAGATGCTTCCACTAGACAGGGAATCTCAAACTAGGGAGCATGGTTACAGAATAAGATAGGCAGAGATGGGGTACTGCAGATGCTGGAGATTAGAGTCAAGATCAGAGTGGTGCTGGAAACGCACGCAGGTCAGGCAGCATCCGAGGAGCAGGAAAATTGATGTTTCAGGCAAATGCCGTTCATCAGGAATCTGATGAGGTTATAAGATATGCAGGTTAGGTGGATTGGCCATGCTAAATTGCCCAGAGATGTACAGGCTAGGTGGATTAGCCATGGGAAATGCAGGGTTACAGGGTAGGGGGAAAATGTCTGGATGGGATACTCTTCAGAAGGTTGGCATGGACTCAATGTGCCGAAAGGCCTGCTTTCACACTGTAAGGATTCTTTGATTCTGATTCTATAAGGGGACACTCATTTGAAACTGAGATGCGATGGAATTTCTTCTTTCGACGGTAGTGAGTGCCTAGAATTCCTGAACCCAGAGAATTGTGGGGGTGAGATCACGTAAATATTTAAAGGGGAGGTGGATAGATTTGTGAAATATCAGGGAGAAGCTGGCTATGAGGAGCTAGCATGGTAGAGGAGTTCAGGGCTGGAACAGATGAGCCTTGGTCCATCAGGATGGTGGGGCATGCTTGAGGGGCTGAATGGACTCCTCCATCTATAATTTCTGATGTTCCTCTTGCTTGAGAGAGACAAGAATCAGCCAGTGTCCTTGAGAGACAACTATTCCGCCCGCTGCACAGCTCCTTTATCATCAGTGTCCTGCTTTGAGTTATAGTCCCGACTCCAGGGTTCTGGCTTTCTGCTGTGGAATGTGCAGATTCGGTTTCTCAGTGAGAGGTGAGGGGGCCTTTAAATCATAAAATCATCAGAACGTGACAGCCTGCCTCACACTCACATTGGCCAGAGTATCGTGATGACCAGGCCTCCAACAATCATGTCATCGTCTAGGAGAGGAGGAACATAAGCTCAAGGTCAATAAGAGTGAAACTAAAGTGCAGACATTTCCTCTCCCGTGTCAGTACAGTTATAAAAAGCAGGCCAGAAGATTTCATTGACTCTACACATATTTTCCTTTCACTCTTAAAATAAATAAGATTGGTTGATACAACTCTGGGGCAGAGTAACCACAATAATCAGAAAAGGCAATGGAAATTTACAGAGGAACATTATCAAAATTGAATTCCAAAATCTTCTTCACTTCGATTTATCTTCATTACTCTCCCCCACCCTCACTTTCATTAATCTGTCCCTCTCCCCCACCCTCACTTTCATTAATCTGTCTCCCCCCACCCTCACTTTCATTAATCTGTCTCCCTCCCAAACCTCACTTTCATTAATCTGTCTCCCTCCCCCACCCTCACTTTCATTAATCTGGCTCTCAAACAAAAACCAAAGCCTTCCTGGGTTGCAATGTTCTCTATCGTTCCACATTTACACTAGTTTACATTATGGTCTGAAGCCAATATACAAAGACCCATTCCTCTCCCAGGGATTCAAATCTAATCTCCTTGAGATTTAGGGGGTGTTATGTGATCACTTGTTCCCTCCCACTAAGCCCCACATGATACAGTTCAAGCACCAACTTCTTTTAAGTGGGTTGTAAATCAATGCTTTGCTTGTGCAACTTAGGCTCTCCTCAGAGAATTCATGCATCAACGGTAATGTTCACTCTGCAAAAAAAATTGGAATCCAAATCTGGATTAAGGTGATGTGGATTCCATTACATTTATTCTTAATTGTTAAGCAAAGGTAGCTGCAGCATCTAATATCTGTGTCCCAGCAACAGCCATAAAGAGGTGAAACAACAAAACAACACATTTACACAGCAAGGCACCTCATACGTCGGACAGAAATATGAGAAATCCGGGAATTCGTGACCAAATGTGACCAAATCCGTGCTCAAAAATCTCAGTTTTAAGGAGCACTTTGGAAAAGGCAATGTTTTCCTATCAGTCTGGAGTGGATTTTAAACAGTGCCGAAATAATTACACTAATAAGTCCCACACCGCATTATTCTATAACGTCCTGACTGAAAGCATAAACTGCATTGTTTAGAAAGGAAGTTGGAGATTTGAAACAAGGTATTTTCATGAGTGCTCTGTTTAGTTGAAAGTTCCTTAAAGAACTTATACTTCCAGTAGGACTGATTGCTACAATTCCCAATTATTATTGTATGAGCTTTTCAGTTTAGTGCACTCTGGATTAGTGGTGCTGGAAAAGCACAGCAGTTCAGGCAGCATCCTCGGATGCTTTTCCAGCACCACTCATCCAGAATCTGATTTCCAGCATCTGCAGTCATTGTTTTTACCTCAGTTTAGTGCATGCCAAACCTTCTGCTGATAATGTCAGCGTGGACGGTGTTCTGAAATCTGAGGATTAGCCCATTCACTTTCAGAGTCTTGAAAACATAACAAAGTACTTATTATCTGGGGAGCAGATAGAGCAGAAAGGTGGAGTACAAAAACTGATCACAAGATAGAGTCATAGAATCATAGAGATGTACAAAATGGAAACAGACCCTTCGGTCCAACCCATCCATGCTGACCAGATATCCCAATCCAATCTAGCCCCACCTGCCAGCACCCAGCCCATATCCCTCCAAACCCTTCCTATTCATATACCCATCCAAATGCCTCGTAAATGTTACAATTGTACCAGCCTCCACCACATTCTCTGGCAGTTCATTCCATACAGGTACCACCCTCTGCGTGAAAAGGTTACCCCTTAGGTCTCTTTTATATCTTTCCCCTCTCAACCTAAATCCTATGCCCTCTAGTTCTGGACTCCCCAACCCCAGGGAAAAGACTTTGCCTATTTATCCTATCCATGCCCCTCACAATTTTGTAAACCTCTATAAGGTCACCCCTCAGTCTCCAACGCTCCAGGGAAAACAGCCCCAGCCTGTTCAGCCTCTCCTTGTAGCTCAGATCCTCCAACCCTGGCAACATCCTTGTAAATCTTTTCTGAACCCTTTCAAATTTCACAACATCTTTCCGATAGGACGGAGACCAGAATTGCTCGCAATATTCCAACAGTGGCCTAACCAATGTCCTGTACAGTTGCAACATGACCTCCCAACTCCTGTACTCAATACTCTGACCAATAAAGGAAAGCATACCAAATGCCTTCTTCACTATCCTATCTACCTGCAACTCCACTTTCAAAGAGCTATGAACCTGCTCTCCAAGGTCTCTTTGTTCAGCAACACTCCCTAGGACCTTACCATTAAGTGTATAAGTCCTGCTAAGATTTGCTTTCCCAAAATGCAGCACCTCACATTTATCTGAATTAAACTCCATTGCCACTCCTCAGCCCATTGGCCCATCTGGTCAAGATCCTGTTGTAATCTGAGATCACCCTCTTTGCTGTCCACTACACCTCCAATTTTGGTGTCATCTGCAAACTTACTAACTGCATCTCTTATGCTCGCATCCAAATCATTTATGTAAATGACAAAAAGTAGAGGACCCAGCACCAATCTTTGCGGCACTCCATTGGTCACAGGCCTCCAGTCTGAAATACAACCCTCCACCACCACCCTCTGTCTTCTACCTTTGAGCCAGTTCTGTATTCAAATGGCTAGTTCTCCCTGCATTCCATGAGATCTAACCTTGCTTATCAGTCTCCCATGGGGAACCTTGTCGAATGCCTTACTGAAGTCCATATTGATCACATCTACTGCTCTGCCCATTTTGTGAAATATGTAACTATCTCCTTGGGGATTAAAATGTGACACTGGTAACCTGAGCTGCTGAACCTTTGCTGGAGTGGAAGCTGTGAATTGTTTTTCTGAACCAGGTTGTTTGTTTCATGTTTCTGTGTTTGAGTCATGTGCCTCTACCTACCCTATCCCCCAGAGACCTCTCCTATTTAGCTTCCAGCAGTTTGTACCAACACAAACAACGAGCATCACCCTTTTGCATTCCTATCAGGGACCACATGTGCTTTGGTGGGTCCTTCGATATCAGCCCTTGTTAACTCTCACTGCTCCTTGAAACCGGAAGACAGACTGGTCTTCAACATTGAAGACAATTTCCGCTTGCTGCAGAAGAAGACAAAATAAGATTTCATGAAATTTTCAAAGAAGACAGTTGAGTTTTGGTAAAGTGAAGCTATTTGCACTGGCTAGGGAGTTGGTGACAGGAATCCAGAGGAACGTGTCAACAGGAAATGTCATTCAGCCCCTTGGGAACAGTCATAGAATCATAGAACCATACAGCCCAGAAACAGGCCCTTCAGCCCAACTTGTCCACGCAGGTCATTATTGTATTTGTGGGATCATGTTGTGTAAAATTGACTGCAGTGTTTCTTACAGTGATTACACTTCAGCTGTACATAAATGATTTGGGATACGCTGAGATGGGGGAAAAGCACACCCCAGATGCCCATGTACAGTATTTATTTTGGGAGTTGGTGTCCCAGTGTATCTCAGTAAACCCTCACTTCCCTTACTTATGTCACAGCTGTAGAGCAGTCAGTGACGGATAAGGGCAGGCTTAGGTCATGCAGAGGTCAGCCTGAGCACCTCAGCACGATGGGCAGGCAGCAGCAGGGCGTTGGAAACAAGGCCTTCAGTTATGAAGAGGGCGTGCAGAGCTTAAATATGAGAATCATAAGTAGGGTGGGACCAGTACTCTATTGTCTCATCTTTGACCCAAGACATTTTGTGGAACTTCTGATACTGAAGAGGAAACAGAGGTCACCTTTCTTCCCACGAACACTGCAGCAATTCACATTGCTTTGATTCCTCCTACACACAATGGGTTTGTTTGTGGTTCGAACTGTAGCCTGGGTAACCTAAGCTCAAACAATATTAAAGTAAAAGAAGAGGCTGGACTGCATTAACATCCTGGTGATTATAGAATCCAGTTACAGTGGGTGCAGCCTCTCAACTCTTTAATGAAGCCAAATTGATTTTTTCCGATCACATAATTAATTAGACCACGATGTATCGATTAAAACATGACGGTCCAGGTCGCTGCCCTTCTTCAATGGGCAAGGCCGTTTGTGCAAATCATGCTGTTCTAGTTCAGACAAATCAAGAAGCTTCCAGGTTCCATTAGCCTGTGCTTTCCAGCAATCTGTTCCCCATCAGACAACCAGCCCAGGGATCTCCCCCAGTCTCTCTCTCCCTCTCTCTCTCTCTCATAGCCTTGCTAAAAACAGTATGTATATACAAGGTACAAAAAGCCCAAGATTCAGCTCATCTCTGACACTGTAAGGCCATAAAGATACACCAGCAGAAGTCAACCATTCAGCCCATCAAGTCCACTCTGCCATTCAATGAGATCATGGCTGATCTGATCCAATAGCTTACTGCCAAGTAGGTGCCTTGAAATCATACCCAATAGGTCAGCTTGCCCTAAAGAGGGAGATGCAATCAGGATTAAATGGTGTGAAAGACTGATCCAGGAATATCTTGAGAAGCAATGAGGTAAAGCAGTAAGTATTTCTACACTTAACCATTGCAGAAAATCTTGAGATTCAGCAAACCCTGCCTTTTAGCTGTGACAGTAAAAGTGGTCAGTTCTTTAGAACTTCACATTTTCTTCTCCACTCCCTCCTTACCTTCCTTCCTCATTCCAATCCACTTCATGGTAGCAGCATTCTAGAATATTTTTTTAAAAGTTAACCTGCTCTGGGATAGGTGGGACTTGAATCTAGGTCCTTTTGGTCAACAGGTCACCATCTACCACAATGGGATTTAAACCCGTGTCTCCACAAGTGCTAAAAAAAAGGGGACTTGGTGTTCTGCATAACTAGGCCAGAGACCTTATCTCTTTGCCACCACCTTCCCTTCACATGACAATACCAGTCTATATGTCACTCAAAGTCTTCAAGGCCATTCCTCAACAGTCAGCCCTATTTACCCCTTTGGGCTCTCAGAGATGAGTTCAATCCTGTCATCGATACCTGCAGGAACGTTGCATTATAACCAGGAGGAAGACTTTGCCATCTTTTAAGCTACGATGATGCCCATTCCAGCAGAATCCCAAAGGGTGTTTGCTAATCAAACAGGTTCTTCATCCTGGGTTTATGAATGGCTCAATCCATTTCTCTATAATTAAAAAAGGAAGAATGGCTTGCATTTATGTTAGTGGCTTTCAATGACCCCAGAACTTCCAAAAACACCCTACCATCAGTGCAGCACTCTCAAAATTTCGGAAACAAGTCAGGCAGCATGCACACAGCAAGATTCCACGAATAGCAATGAGACACATTGACTAGGTAATCTATATTTTACTCATGTTGATTGAGGGATGAATTTTGACCAGGGCACCAAGCATATTTCCTCAAATGTTTCTCAAGTAGTATCTAAGGTTCCCTTGTATCTACATGAGAAGGTAGGCTGGGAAATCAGCATGCCGAAGACCTAGAATGCTGTCTGGCTCTGCGTATGGATGTCACACAGAGCACTTTACAAACAGTCACACTTTTGTTTGGATGTAAGACAATTTTTAAAAATGAAACACACCATCGACCTGAAACTAAAACTTGGCCTTACTCTTTGATAAACAAGAATACAAACCCTGGCCAATAAAAGGGGATTGACAAATTTGCTGATGTTTACTCAATGGTAATTACATTTGATGATCTTCAAGGGACACAGAAATACTTTAATAGAATAATGCAATATGTACAATGGAATAACATCCCTGTTCCTATAAATCAGAATATTAACCATGCTCAGGACTACAGGAAGTTGGTTCGTGCACTTGTCATCACTTTGCACTCTGGCTTAGGGAACACCACCACTTACAAGTTCCCCTCCAAATCACTTACTGTCCTAACTTGGAATCAAAATGGTGGAAATCCCTCCCTTACAGCATTGTGGGTAACACCTTCTCAAGGGGCAGCTAGGAATGGATAATTAATGCTGGTCCAGCCAGCAATGCTTAGATATTTTCAAATCAAACTGTTCAATCCCCTCTGGGGCAGTTGAGATTTCAGCCTTGGCCTCTTGGCTCAGATGCCTTACGATGCCTATTTCCCATGAGGGAATTTTAAAAATCTGACTACTGTGGTGATTGTAACATGGTCAGCCCAGGTGGATATCATAGAATATGAGTTCCCTGATTGCGGCTGTTAACCTGGTCCAACCAGGGACCCCTGGCTGACAGTTATAAACAGGACTATCAGAGGTTCTGTTCACTCTGACAGCTGGCTCTGAGGAAGCTGGACCAGTGTCAAGAACTCTGCACATGTAAATAAAGGGTGACTTGGTGACTGAATATCAGCCTCTGTGGAGATCTTTCAACTGCTGGCTAGCTCCTCCCATATCATGGTGACAGAGCTTATCTTGTGATGTAAGTTAACTCTTTCAGGTACTAACCATCTGCTACAAGAGTTCCCCCAAGACTCATGCCTGGTTAGGAAAGCTAGTAGGAGAAAATGAGGACTGCAGATGCTGGAGACCAGAGTTGAAAAATGTGGTGCTGGAAAAACACAGCAGGCCAGGCAGCATCCGAGAGCAGGAGAATTGACGTATAAGCCCTTCTGCAGGAATGAGGCTGGTGTGCCAAGCGGGCTGAGATAAAAGGTAGGGGGGAGGGAATTTGGGGGAGGGAATTTGGGGGAGGAGCGCTGGGAATATGATAGGTGGAAGGAGGTGAGAGTGAGGGTGATAGGCCGGAGAGGGAGTGGGGTCGGAGAGGTCGGGTAGAAGATAGCAGGTCAAGAGGGCGGTGCTGAATCCGGGGGTTGGGGGGAGGGGAAATTAGGAAGCTGGAGAAATCTAGTAGAATGTTATCATTTATCATGAGGGGAATTGAATATAAATGTTGGAATGTTCTGCTTCAATTATACAGGGCATTAGTGAGGCCTATTGTGGAATATTGTTTACAGCATTGGTCACCTCATTTAAAGAAAGATTTAAATGGTAGAAGTGCAGAGAATGTTTACTAGATTAATGTTTACTCATTCACTGGAATGAGTGAGTGGTCAAATGGTTAGATCTACCCAACCACAGTAAAGCACACCTCAGAACTGCTGAAGTGTTATGGTGGAGAAGGAGACCATTCGGTCCTTCATGCTTCCTCCTGGTCATTATCTCATGCCAGTCTCCTGACATCCACACACTCTTGCACGTTATTTTTCTCTGAACAATTATCCCTCTTGAATGCTTCAATTGAATGTGTAACCACCAAACTTCCAGGCACTGCACTGGATTGGGACATCTGGTTGGCATTGACGGGTTGGACCAAAGGGTCTGTTTCTGTGCTGCACATCTCTATGACTCTATGACTCTAGGTAGGGACACTACCCACTGCACCATAAGAGCCCCTTGTGATGCCTATTTCCCATGAGTGAATTTTAAAAATCTGACTACTTGTGGTGATTGTAACATGGTCAGCCAGGTGGATGTCATCAAATATACGAGGGAAAAACAATGACTGCAGATGCTGGAAACCAGATTCTGGATCAGTGGTGCTGGAAGAGCACAGCAGTTCAGGCAGCATCCAACGAGCAGTGAAATCGACATTTCGGGCAAAAGCCCTTCATCAGGAATAAAGGCAGTGAGCTGGAAGCATGGAGAGATAAGCTAGAGGAAAGTTTTACCTCACTTCATCTTATCTTCTTTTGCAGATCATTGTCAATTTATGCCCTCTTGTTATTGTTCCTTTTATGAGTGGGGACAACTTTTCCCGATCACCTCTATCCAGTGTATTCATGGTTTTGAAAACGTCGATTAGATATCCTCCTAGCTTTCTTCTCTCCCATGTGGACAGTCCCAACTTATTCAATTTTAGTTTCTCATTGCTGGAAACATACTTGTAAACAAATGATCTGATCTTTGTCACATTGCTGCATGTGGGATCTAGCGATGTACAAATTGCCAATCATGTTCCCTATGTAACGACAATGATTACACTTCGAAAGGACATCTGTGTTTATAAAGCACTTCCTGATGCCTTGAGGTCATGTAAAGGACTATATAAATGCTAATCTTTCTGTTACTTTTACCTCAACGATCAATATATCGTTGCATATATCGTTGGAACTTGCATTTGCCTGTAGTGTTTCCACAGCCCGGCCTAAGTGACATACAGGTGTGATCAATAAGAGTCACACTTGATTAATGCTCCTTATAATCCTGCTAAAGCAGTTCAATGAGATCTACTCACACATTGTCCCTTACAGCTGGGCTGCCTTGGGATCTCAGCCCGACAAGATTTCATACCTGCCAGCCCATTTGTACTTTAATCACAAAGTCAACAGGATGTGAGGCAGGATCAATGTCCATTATAGTTCTGCCACTGAAGGCTTAATTAATACTTAACTACTACATAATAAGCTGTAACACTGCATCCTGCACTCTCTTCTGTTACCCTGATGCACTTGTGTAGTATGATCTGCCCGTAAAGCACATAAGGTGAAAGTGAGGACTGCAGATGCTGGAAATTAGAGTCAAAAGAATCTTTCCTTTCTGATGAAGAGCTTTTGCCCGAAACGTCGAATCTCCTGCTCCTCGGATGCTGCCTGACTTGCTGTGCTTTTCCAGCACCACACTCTTGAGTGTAAAACACATAAAACAACACTTTTCACTGTACCTTGGAATGCGTAACAGTGATAAATCGAATTAAAAATGCTACAATTCTGAAAGCTGATACTGAGAAATCTGCATTCATATAGTACAATTCAGAAACTTAGGACAACTCAAAGTGCATTACAACCAATGGGGTACATTTAGAGACAGTGAGGAATATCGCAGTTAATTTGCACACAGCAGCTCCCACAAACAGCAATATGATAATGACCCTGATAATCAGTTTTAGGATGCTGGGTGAAAACTCTCCCTTGCTCACCCCAACTCTTAGTGGGCTCTGGCCTTGGCACTTGCCTTGCTGCCCACTGTACAACCTGCTCATGGTGACCCACTCCCTGCGATACGCACCACCTGGTTTGCCTCCACACTCTGCTCCTAATTGGCACTGCAAGAGAGGGAATCTCTGTCAAACCAATGGAGGATGAGATGTCCCTGAGATGAGACAGCGGTCAGGCATTCTTCTACTTTAGAAGAAGAAGAGAAAAGAATAAAGACAATTAAGGAACAGAGTTGCTATGACCTTTCAAAGTGTACATCTTTGCTTTGCCCCAATAATGTCCAAGGTATCTTGCTGTAAATCCTGATGATGAAAGTTGGTGCTGAGTAAGAAGATTTGAGATGCATGCCATGGGGAGAAAATGATTTGCTTTAAATTCCTGATGTGCTTGCTGGCTTCTCTGATTGATGTTGTCATGGTAATTTTAAGTTATACTATATTAATCAGCAAATACCAGTTTACAAAGCACCTTTGACCACATTTAATGCTGCAGGCCCATATCACTAGCTCAAACTTGCCCTTTGCTCCATCAAAGGTCAATGAATGAGAAAGTGGCATTCTGCTATGCAATTTTAAAAATGTGATTGATCTACTACATCATTAAAAACTGGCACAGAAATGGTAAGCAGCTGACATAGTGCCAATCACTGTACCAATTGTTGTTGTTCAATCTGAGGATGTCAAAATAGGCCCCGTTCCCTTGGGTCCCCTCCTGATGTTTCCACAGCTGTTTTGGTAGGGCGCAGTGAGCATGGTTTACCCATGCCCAGCTTTGATACCAACACAGCTTTGTTCCTGACATGGTCAGTGGTCAGGGTTTAGATTAGAGTGGTGCTGGAAAAGCACAGCGGGTCAGGCAGCATCCAAGGAGCAGGATTTTCCTGCTCCTAGGATGCTGCCTGACCTGCTGTGCTTTTCCAGCATCACTCTAATATAAACTCTGGTTTCCAGCATCTGCAGTCCTCACTTTTGCCTATGGTCAGTGGTCATCCATTAGAATTTGGGAGAACCTCAGGAAAGGAGCGAAGACGATGTGAGGGGTAAACAAGAAACAAGCTGCAATTAATTGCAGCAAAATCCAACTTTAATTTGAAATGAAATGGTCTCACTTCCATCTTGCCTCAATGAATCTTTAGTCAAGGGTTGATCCCATGTTGGGAAGCTAGACAGACTAATGAGGTCAATATAAGAACAGCCTAAGTTTCCCCATGACCTTTATGAGGTTCAGTAGTAACAGTGTCTTTGATGACATGCATGTTTCATATCGTTAGCCGCTTTCCTGGGTTGAAGTCATGTTAGAACAATTACACTTTAAAAGTATGCAGTTATACTCTGCAACCTTCTGGGATAGTGAGGAGCACATAACAATGTAAGCACTTTCTTACCCACCAGCTCCATTCGCAGTCAGAGCCCACCTTCTTCCTGGGTCTTCTGACACACTGTTAGAACTGGGAGTTCAGTGCATCCAGTTGGCTTTGTGACAAACCTCAAATATAATTCTGGGGGAAGACACAAAGAGGCCATCACAGGATCTTATCCTCTGAGAGAGACTCTCAGAGAGGCAGTCTGTGCAAGTTCCACAGACACAGTAATTGCCTCTTGGCCCACTGGCCATGTCTCCCCTCTTCCCCACACCAACATTTAACAACAATGCTGTCTCCAATGGCAGACACAATGCTGAAAGTGGAAGTAATTTGGAGCCTAGGAACAGAAGGAGGCCATTCAGCTTCTCTGCCATTCCATTAGATCATGGGTGACTTGCATCTTAACTCCACCTGATGTCTCTCGTTCAATGAGTTCTTAATACCTTTTATCCGACAGAAATCTATCCACCTTAGCTCTGGATTTTTAAGTTCCTGAAGTGCTTGCTGGCTCTTCTGATTGATGTCAGCATGATATTTGGAAGTGATAGGAGTGCCAGAACTATCCTGGGTTTAACAAGCTCTGGGTCTTTCAGTTGACTCCTAGCCCCTCACTTGACCAAGTGAGGGGTTTCCATTACCATTTGTGTGAAGAAGTTCTTCCTGACGTCACTCTGAAAGGAGGAACGCAGATTCTGAGGTTATGTTGTTTTGTTGTGGACTATGCGAGCAGCATTTTGATCGCCAGGCTCGGATTCTGCTGAAGGTAACACCGATTGGTTACAATGACCAAGAGTGTGCCCAATGTTTGATGGTTAGAAGCAACTTGGCCACTATGTCAAACGCTGCTCCCCTCGGTGGGAATGATACATTGGGAAGAAAGAGGGGTGGGGAGTGACAGTAGAAAAGAAACAGATCACAGATATGAATAATAGTGTTGGCAACTGGGTGCGACCTGCAGAAAGAAATATGATTCTCAATGGCCTCATTAATTCGTAAATCTTTTAATTCTGATTTTTATACTCAGTGGAGAGAATTCTATCTGGAAATTCATTATGTTCCAGCAACTATTCTGCCATCATTGAAGCACCAGAGGAATCGAGTAAAACCTTTCCAATATTATCTCTAGCCAACAAGAATATGCTTAGCAGCAGCAGTGTTAGCTCAGCTCAACTCGTTATCTCAGTGTTGGCTCCCTCGGAGCTGACAGATAACTTGTCTTGCCAGAACGATTCTGCTTCTGGGTGGATTCACCATGAATTTCTAAAATGTCAAATAACCTGTATTTCTACCTCTTCATTTCATACCATTATTCCAGTCACTAACCTTTGTTATAATTTCCTTCTTCTCTCATTGCATCTTTAACAAATTCCCTGCACTATTTCATTCTTTGCCTTTCGCGCCTTTTCTCTACCTCTATCCAATTTAGTGCTTATTTTACTGTCCTATTTTCTTCCTCCCTCTTGTTTTCTTATTCTCTACCTCTGTATCAGCAGCCTGGAGTGGGTTATATTGATCAGAAACTGAACTTGACTGGCCACAAAAATACAGTGATTACAAAAGCAGTTCAGAGGCTAGGAATCCTGCAGTCAGTAACTCACCCCCCAGTTTAAATTTGGAGGTGCCGGTGTTGGACTGGGGTGGACAAAGTTAAAAATCACACAACCCCAGCTTACAGTCCAACAGGTTTATTTGGAAGCACTAGCTTTGGGAGCGCTGCCCTTTCAACAGGTGGTTGTCTGGTGAAGGAGCAGCACTCCAAAAGCTAGTGCTTCCAAATAAACCTATTGGACTATAAGCTGGTGTTGTGTGATTCTTAACAGCTAATTTAAGGGTGCCCACTTTCAATAATTGTAAAAACCCCTTTGGTTCACCAATATCCTTTGGAAAAGAAATTGTGCCATCCTTACCTGGTCTGGCCTACACATGACTCCATAGCTACAGCAATATGGTTGATCCTTAACTGCCCTCTGAAATGGCCAATCAAACTGTTCAATTCAAGGGTAATTAGGGATGGGCAATAGTTCAGGTGCAGACAGTGACACCCACAGTGCATGAATAATTTTTTCAAAATCTTAAGAGCTTGCAGATCTTTGACTTCTGCAATCCCTTAAGTCAGAAAAACATTTCCTCTATCTTGCTGTGGATGTAATTGGCAACATATAGTTTTGCAGACTTTAAGAGCCTTGCCCTGAGCACTGGATCCACCTTTTATAATAATATGTCCAGCATCTGAGATGTTTAATTATCTATCAAATAAAATTCACCCAAGATCCTCAGACAGCACCTTCCAAACCCACAACCACTTCCATTTAGAAGGACAAAGGCAGCAGATACATGGGAACACTACCACTTTCAGGTTCCCCTCCAAGCCACTTACCATCTCGACGTGGAAATATATTACCGTTCCTTCATTTTCACTGGTCAAAATCCTGGAATTCCCTCCCCAGTAACATTGTGGGTCAAACCACAGCAGGTGGACTGCAGCAGTTCAAGAAAGCAGCTCATCTCCATCTTCTCAAGGGCAACTAGGGACAGGCAGTAAAATGCTGGCCCAGCCAACGATGCCCACATCCCACAAATGAACAAAAAAAAAGCAAGACAATGATATGTTTTATGTACCAGACCTCAGCTCAAGTTTTGAATTCTAATCACATCACCTCAGAAAGTCTGTCAAAGTATTGGAGAGGGTGTGAAGGAAATTTACTTGTATTATAATCAGGTGAAACTTTTCCGTTTTATTGAGACTCCAAAGAGGCTGGGATTTTGGAGTCTTTGCTGTGGTGGTAGTCTCCCTACCTCTGGGAAAGAGGGTGCAAGTTCAATTCCACCTTGAAATCTGTTGACCATGGAGGTGTGTCATAACCTGCCTGAGCAGGTCAATTCAGAAAGCAAAACTGAGATTTGCTCTCCTTAAAGTAAAGGCAGCTATGGAGAGCTATGAGGGAAGTACAACTGAGTAGGACAAAATGGACAGTTCTTTTTAAAGAGCTAGCACAGGCACAGTAGGCTGAATGGCCTCCTTCTCTATTGTACGTTTTGATGCTGCTCCTCAATGGCTCTCTCTGAATCAATCTATGTGCTTTTTGTCTTTGAGACATGGTGATATTTGATTCTGGGCTTGTCTTATAATCTCGATCACCCTGTGCATCAGAGACGGGTGGATGTAAGTAGCACTTTCTAATGTAGATATTGATGTATGTGCAGAGAAGCTATTCAACATATATGCTATTTGTGATGGAAGGTTGCCTTACCCAGGTACTGTCATGTGGAACCAGCATCCATCTTTCACAGGGCTCCTGCTCTATGTAGGACAACCAGCTGCCTTGCAGACAGTTCTGAACTCCCCATAATATGTGAAGTAGGCAAGGAATTCACAAGGCATCCAAAAGAGGAAAACTGATTCTTGCCATCTCTCTGATCACAGCATCCATCTGTCTTTGATGTGACTCCCAGTTTTTTTTAAATCTCCACTCCCCTTCCAAGATTACATTCCAGGTCATGTGATTAGCTGCCTCATATCGAAGTTTGGCTTCCGCAAGTTTAAAGGTGTTTTCCTTGGTCCCTTGGTCATAGTTCACAGATTCACTGAATTGTTTCAGTGCAGAAGGAGACTGTACTGACTCGAACCAGAGCCAGATTCACCTCATTGATTATGCGATCCTAATTGAGCCAATCAGGGAGCCCTGGCTGACAGATAAAAACAAGGATACTCTATATTGATTTGATCCCTGCCCTCCCCTTTTATTTTTTTGATCACGCAGCACTGCCCTTTGATGTGAAGGGCACCGCTTGTCACTGGCCACTTAAGTGTTTCCTTTCTTCCTGGTGGAGGAAAATGAATAAAGTTTTATGCACTTGTTTTTCACTGTGTCTCACACCTGCACACACACAACATTAAAAAAAACAGGAGTGCTGCCTGTATGTGATTGCATTCATTGCTTCCCTCTTGATAATAAAAGATGAAAAAATAAACAGGACATTCAGAGAGTCTCCAAATAGAAAGAAAAAGAAAGGAAAAAACATAGAAACAGGAGATACTCCGAACCGATTTGATCCCTGCCGTCTCCTTCACTTCTTTCATCACTCAGCAATACCCTTTGTTGAGAAGGGCACTGATTGTCACTGGCCACTCGAATGTTTCCTTCCTTTATGATGATGGAGTACAAATAAAGACTTCTGCTCTCTTCACTATACCTGCACACGCATGACATGGGTGCTGGGGAATCAATAAGTGGGGTTTATATGAGAAAAAACAGAAGATTAGAATCTTCTTTAAAAAAATGAAACAGGAGATTACATAAGCATTGCTCATTCTGAGCTTTGCTTGTTACTGGTTCACTGGCCACATGGTGTTTTTCCTAATGGTGGACATATTGATAAAAATTATCTTGCACATGGTATTTTTACTGACTCCTGCACTTCCACACACACCACATGGGTGCTGGGAAAAGTAACTGCTGTATGGCAGTAGTGTAGGAGGAAAGAAACAAGAGAATCAGGAGATGAGAATCTCCAGGGAAAAATAAATGGGAGATTCGGAGAGTCCCTCACTCTAGGGACTGACTCTGAGCTGGCAGGTCATGTACTGTGCCCTTGTAACTAAAGGGTGACTTGGTGATGGGATACCAGCCTCTGTTGCAGAGACCATACGGCCCATCATGTTTGTACCGTCTCTGAACATTTCAACTCCTGTCTTTTCCCCATAACCCGCTTGCACGTGGTTCCTATTTCAATCCCACCCCATGCCCTCTTGCATGCCTCTACCTCTTCCAGGCAGTGCATCCCAAATCCAGACCACTTACTCCATCGAAATGTTTCTTTTCTCACCTTGCATTGCTTCATTTGAGAAAGAAACTCAAATTCTTTTATGAAAGGTTTCTCCCTATCCACTCTTTCCAGACCCCTCATGATTGAAAGAAATTCTCTCAAAACTCCCCTCAGCCTCTCCTTTCCAAGGAATACAGTCCCATTTCCACCAGGTTCTCCTCATAACAGGGGTTTCCCAGTCTTGGAAATATTCTTGTAAAGACCGAAAGAACCATGGATGCTGGAAATCTGAAACAGAAACAGAAATCGCTGGAAAATTTCAGCAAATCTGGCAGCATCTGTGGAAAGAGATCAGAGTTAATGTATCAGGTTCAGTGACCGTTCTTCAGAGCATCCTATTCTTGTAAACCACTTGTACATTCTCTTTAATGTATTCACATTCTTCCTAAAATGTCACCCAAACCATACACAATACTCCACTGAGGTCTAGTGCCCTTTATGAATTAGATTAGATTCCCCTACAGTGTGGAAACAGGCCCTTCGGCCCAACAAGTCCACACCAACCCTCCGAAGAGTAACCCACCCAGACCCATTTTCCTCCGACTAATGCACCTAACACTATGGCAATTACTCATGGCCAATTCACCTGACCTGCACATCTTTGGATTGTGGGAGAAAACCCACACAGACACGGGGGGAACGTGCAAACTTCACACAGTTGCCTGAGGCTGGAATTGAACCTGGGTCCCTAGCGCTGTGAGGCAGCAGTGCTAACCACTGAGCCACCATGCGACCCTGAATTCAACATAATCATTCTGCTTTTGCACTTTATGCCTCTATTAATGTAGCCTAGAATGCTGCATACATTATTAATAACTCTCTCTACCTGTCCTACCACCATTAATGGCTTATATACATTTACACCCAGGTCACTCAGCTCTTCCACACCCTTTAGAATAGTACCGTATATTTTATACAGTCTCTCCATGTTGCTTGTATCAACATGTATGACTTCACATTTCACCACATTAAACTTCATCAGCCACCCATCAGCGCACTCCACCAACTTGTCAATGTCTTTTTGGATTTCTACACTGCCCATGAGACCATAAGATATAAGAGCAGATATCGTCCATTCGGCCCATCAACTCCACCCTGCCATTCGATCGATGTTTCTCAACTTCATTTTCCTGCCTTCTCCCTGTAACCCTTGATCACTTGCTTAATCAAGAACCTACATAGCTGACAGAATGTATCATCCCTTTTATCAGGATTAAATGCCACCTGCCATTGCGCTGCTCAATTTACCATCCAATCAATATCAGACTGTAATCTGAAACCATCCTCTCCTTTACTTTCCACCAATAGAACCTTCCTTAAAAAGCAGCTAAGCTGTAGATCATTTGACCTAATGTCTTCTTTGTTATTCTTTATGGGATGGGAGCATCAATAGCAAGGCCAGGACTTGTTGCCCATCTACAAGTGTGATAAAGTTACACAGTACAGGCTTTCATGCCCTTGAGAAGGTGATGGTGAGCTACCTCCTGGAACAGCGGAACTAAATTAAGTTAAATTAAGTTAAATATTTTATCATATTTTGCTTTATGACATCCCTGTGAAGCATCCTGGGCTGTCTTATTGTGTTAAGGGCACTATATGAATAGTACAAATGTACAAGAAGAATACCATTCAGTCTCTCATGCCTACTGCACCATTCAATAACATCACGCCTAATCTGATTGTGACCTCAAATGCACATTCCTGCCTATTCCTTACACAGTTTAACTCCACCTTCATCAAGAAACTGTCAAACTCTGCCTTACAAATATTCAATAACCCTGTCTCCACCGCAGTCTGTGGAAGAGAAATCCACAAACTCTCAACCCTCTTGAGAGTGAAAAATTCTCTTCATCTCCGTTTTCAATGGAAGACTGTTATCTTAAAGCTGTGTCCCCCAGCTCTAGTTTTCTCCCACAAGGGAAAACATATTTGCAGCATCCTCCCTGTCAAGTGTCCTCAGGATCATACATGATTCAAGCTGTTGGTGTTGTCAATGCTGCTTTTTACTCATTTTGATGAGCAGTAGTTTTATAGGAAGACAAACATGTTAATATCCTTTCACATTGCTGTCACTTCATACTTAATGAGCAGTTTATAGTCTTGCTGTTCATAAATGTTTGGAGTCCAACCCAGTTCTGTACCAAGGTCAATCAATTCAATGTCAGTATTTTCAGGCTCAAGATGTTTGCAAAAGCAGCCTGCAGGTTTTGGTTTGCTGCGGGAATCTATAATACAGTAAAACCCAGCACAGATCTAACAGCTCAATTACATTGCAGTTAAAAATTCAAACATAATGCCACCAGCAGCAATGCCATAAAAAGCACCCATGAAAAATGCTCGCCTTTAAAACACTGTTACAACAGTATCGAGATGATTGCAATGGTTTGTAACTCAACAAGAAATACAACCTACAAGATTTTAACACTTATCAGCATCTAATAACTATCTTGTGATTTATCTCTCTCTTTTTAAGCATACTGGTGTTGTAGTATGTGAGATGTAGGAGGATGATAGCACATGGTCCTTGCACTACCCCTAACCTGAGCACAGGGGCCCCCCCATTAGCCCAGGCCCTGGTCTAAGCCAATATATTGGGCATTCAACACCTCACAGTTATGGGTGGGCAATAAATGCTAGCCTTGACTGTTATGTTCATTTCCAGAGAATGATATCTTGGATTCAGGAGCAGGAGCCATCCACATACCGGTGAGGAATGGACTCATTGAACAATCCTTTTGAAAACTCTTCATTGACTGAAAAATGCTTTGAGTCAATCTGAGGTCATGGAAGGCAAAAGATTTTCTTTCATTCTAGATATTCCCAAGCAATCTGTTCAAGATGCGATGACACACACCTTTGGAGCAGGTGGGCCTTGAACACAATGGACCTTCAATAAGCAGATTACCATGGAATGTAATCCAGTCTCATGTAATCTTCTGAACTCATTCTCACTGCCTAGAAGGAGAACCCAGTCAACCTTGCGTATGACATATTCTGCATCCCCTTGTTTCGTACACCTCCGAAAAGTGCTCCAGTTCACCCAGTACATTCATTTCCAAGTCCAATTGTTTAGTTTACACATTTTTCGGTCTGTGTGTTGGGTGGTGGATGGTACAAGGGAAGAATTTTCCAGAGTCTTTTCCCCGAACTTGTCCTATGCTTTGTCCTGGGAGTTGGACAGAAAAGGGGGCAAAGGGATTTGTGTTTGCAAGGTAACTGTACTTGCGATGGGCGCGGAGTGCAGAGGGGTTTGTTGTGGAAAGCATCTAGTCAGGATGTTCCGGCTATCATTAACCTGGGACTCCCGGCCTGTCGTTTTTACATGCTTTGTAATCATTGCTGCCTGGAAAATATTAGAAAAAGGATCAGTCAATTATAGTGTTTAACACATTGAACTCAAAGCCCAGAAGAAGGAATTTGAAAGAAAGTGATAGAAAACTTCAGTAGAGGGTCAGAAAAAAAACAAAACCTGATTACTAATTGATGTAATGATACAAATTGAGGAGAGGAAGTCTTCATTCTTCATCATCATCACTTTCAGCGTTCTTGTAAGCACAGGGATCCAAGTCATTACCTCCCAATGTGTGAAAATTTACCCCAACCCTTTCCTTAAACTTTAAAACTGTCCTCATTCTTGATCATTGAGATAATCGCAGACAACTTTTCTTTGCCTCCTTTATCTACGACTCACACAGCACCAGGTTATATTCCAACAGGTTTGTTTGAAAGTACAAGCTTTCAGTAGCTACCTGACAAAGGAGCAGTGCTCTGAACGCTTGTACTTCCAGATAATCCTGCTGGAATATAACCTGGTGTTGTATGATTTTTAACTCTGGCCAACCCAACCCAACACCGGTATCTCCACATCTTATCTAAGACCTTTCAGAACAGATGTAGGCTGTTTCCCAATTTCCCACCCGCCCCTTGAGCCTGCTCTGCCATTCAATAGGATCCCGGCTGAACCAAACTTCCTCACATCCACTTTCCTGTATTTTCCCCATAACCCTTGATTCCCTGACTGATCAAGAATCTATCTCTCTCAACCTTAAATATACACAAGGTCTCTACCCCACAGCTCTCTGTGACAAGGAGTTCCAAAGACTCTCAACCCTTTGAGAGGAGAAATTCCTCCTCATCTCAGTCTTAAATTGGCTTCCCTTTACTCTGGTCCTAGACTCTCCTTTGAGGGGAAATATCCTCTCAGCATTGAAACTGCCAAGCCCCTTAAGAATCCAACATGTTTCAATGAGACCAGAACTATTCTTAATCTTATATATCTCTACCAACTTTCCACTGTGTTGCAATGAGAAAACCCCAACTTTTCCAGCCTAACCTTTCCCTAAAATGTCACGTCCTTGAAACATCTTAGCAAATCCCCTGCCCCACTGAACTCATCTCTAACTACCTCGACACTGTCCTATTCCCCCCTAGTCCAGGAACTCCCCACATACGTTCGAGACACCACCCACGCCCTCCACCTCCTCTAAGACTTCCCTTTCCCCAGCCCCCAACGCCTCATCTTCACCATGGATATCCAAACCCTCTACACCTCCATCCGCCATGACAAGGGCCTCCAAGCCCTCCATTTTTTTCCTCTCCAGACGTCCCCAACAGTACCCTTCCACCGACACACTCATTCCTTTGGGCGAACTGGTCCTCACCCTTAACAATTTCTCCTTCGAATCCTCCCACTTCCTCCAGACCAAAACGGTAGCCACGGGCACATGTATGGGCCCCAGCTATGCCTGTCTCTTTGTTGGCTACATAGAACAGTTGAACTTCCGTAATTACACCGGCACCACTCCCACCTCTTCCTCCGCTACATTGATGACTGCATTGGCGCCATCTCATGCTCCCGCGAGGAGGTTGAGCAATTCATCAACTTCACCAACACATTCCACCCTGACCTTAAATTTACCTGGACCATCTCTGACACCTCCCTCCCCTTCCTGGACCTCTCCATCTCCATTAATGACGACCGACTTGACACTGACCTTATTTACAAACCCACTGACTCCCACAGCTACCTGGATTACACCTCTTCCCACCCTACCTCCTGCAAAAATGCCATTCCGTATTCCCAATTCCTCCGCCTCCGCCGTATCCGCTCCCAGGAGGACCAGTTCCACCACAGAACACACCAGATGGCCTCCTTCTTTAGAGACCGCAATTTCCCTTCCCACGTGGTTAAAGATGCCCTCCAATGCATCTCGTCCACATCCTGCACCTCCGCCCTCAGACCCCACCCCTCCAACCGTAACAAGGACAGAACGCCCCTGGTGCTCACCTTCCACCCTACAAACCTTCGCATAAACCAAATCATCCGCCGACATTTCTGCCACCTCCAAAAAGACCCCACCATCTGGGATATATTTCCCTCCCCACCCCTTTCTGCCTTCCGCAAAGACCGTTCCCTCTGTGACTATCTGGTCAGGTCCACGCCCCCCTACAACCCACCCTCCCATCCTGGCACCTTCCCCTGCCACCGCAGGAACTGTAAAACCTACGCCCACACCTCCTTCCTCACCTCTATCCAAGGCCCTAAAGGAGCCTTCCACATCCATCAAAGTTTTACCTGCACATCCACTAATATCATTTATTGTATCCGTTGCTCCCGATGCCGTCTCCTTGGGGAGACTGGGCGCCTCCTAGCAGAGCGCTTTAGGGATCATCTCGGGACAGCCGCACCAATCAACCACACTGCCCCGTGGCCCAACATTTCAACTCCCCCTCCCACTCTGCCAAGGACATGGAGGTCCTGGGCCTCCTTCACCGCCGCTCCCTCACCACCAGACGCCTGGAGGAAGAACGTCTCATCTTCCATCTCGGAACATGAGAGTGGGCAGCACGGTGGCACAGTGGTTAGCACTGCTGCCTCACAGCGCCTGAGACCCTGGTTCAATTCCTGACTCAGGCGACTGACTGTGTGGAGTTTGCACATTCTCCCCGTGTCTGCGTGGGTTTCCTCCGGGTGCTCTGGTTTCCTCCCACAGTCACATAGATGTGCGGGTCAGGTGAATTGGCCATGCTAAATTGCCCGTAGTGTTAGGTAAGGGGTAAATGTAGGGGTATGGGTGGGTTGCGCTTCGGCGGGTCGGTGTGGACTTGTTGGGCCGAAGGGGCTGTTTCCACACTGTAAGTAATCTAATCTAATCTAACATTTCAACCCCAGGGCATCAATGTGGACTTCAACAGTTTCCTCATTTCCCCTTCCCCCACCTCACCCTAGTTCCAAACTTCTAGCTCAGTACTGTCCCCATGACTTGTCCGGACTTGTCCTACCTGCCTATCTCCTTTTCCACCTATCCACTCCACCCTCTCCTCCCTGACATATCACCTTCATCCCCTCCCCCACTCACCCATTGTACTCTATGCTACTTTATCCCCACCCCCACCCTCGCCTAGCTTGTCTCTCCACGCTTCAGGCTCACTGCCTTTATTCCTGATGAAGGGCTTTTGCCCGACACGCCGATTTCGCTGCTCCTTGGATGCTGCCTGAACTGTTGTACTCTTCCAGCATCACTGATCCAGAATCCCCTCTGTAATCTGTTAAGGATACCTCACATCCTTCCTAAAGTCTGATGAGCAGAACTGAATATAGTAGTGTACTCTAGTTACTGGCCAAATCATCAGAGGAACTTGGGATTGGATGAGAGGAAAGTTTCATAGAATATAGAACAATGCAGCACAGTACAGGCCCTTCGGCCCTCACTGTTGTATGATCATTTTTTAAATTAATTTTCCATAAGGCGTACTTAATGTATAGAACCAAAACTTTCAGTCTTTAAACCCAACGCCCTTCATTGCTGCACAATGTTACAGTACCATACACTCATTGCATGAAATATTTCAAAATCATAATAATAAACACTAATGTCTTATCAAGTTGATTGCTTTTAATTGATTTATTGCTTTTTATTGAAGGTTTAATTGAAATCCTGTAAGTAGGACATAAACTGGAAGAAGCCGCAAAATTAATTAAGCTGCAACAGCCATGATCACTCACATCAATAATTGCCCATCTCCTGTTCTGTCTTTAAGCAATTGTTGCTCAACTGTTAAATTATGCGAAGCTGACAGAAATTGCAACTTCCTCAGAGGCTATCACCCTGACACCCGCGCACGTTATTTAGTGCTACCAAGGCCCATTAAGATAGAGTGTTTTTTTTATTGAACACCAATAAAAAATATTAAATGTATGTTGTGGCACCTCAAATGTTCCATTGGACTTTCCCCAGTGGCTGAATTGGCAAAAAGTACTGCTCATTGCTAACTGTGGAACGCAGTCAGAAAAGAACTAGGTTTGATCTCCTGGGGCCCTGTGTTGAGTTATCTAAAGCTCATCCAGTGTTTCACACAATGTGTTGTAATGGTCGCCACAAAATAAAATGAAAGCATTTACAGCAGAGGTAGAGGCTAAGAGACAAGGCGTGCCTACATGTATATAATGTACAAACAATCCCAAATTCATTTTTAAAAATTGCATGGCATTTGATTTGTACTTTCAAGTTACATGATCAACAAAGAAAAGTTATCATTCATGAACAAAACTGTAGTAATTCTAGTCTGTCTCACTTTCATCAGTCTCTGCGCATACATTTCATCCATTATGTCTACAGTGCTCAGGCCTTTTAATGATTCGCAAGTTATTGTCAGTTTCTATGGTGTCTGCTTGTTCCTATCATAATGGTGTTTTCCTGAAAAGTATCATTCCCCTGGTGAGAGTTTGATCCGAGCGAGATATTTGTCTTTCAGATTCAATGTCTCTGCTGGATTGATGACTTTCAGAGTGTGTCCACTAGTTGTTAGTTCTAGGAATTATTGCTAGTTTTCTGATTTGAGTAAAAGTTACCTCCTGTTGTGTGCCCCAAAGCCACTGTACATCCTCAGCAGTAAGATTATTCAGACTTTGATGACAAATTAGTCAAGAATTTTTCTTGAAAGTTCATGAATGCAATGAATCATTGCACTGCCTTCACACCTGTTGCTTGTTGAATCTCTGCCAAATCTCTCACCTTGTCAAAATCCCAACAAAGTCACTTTTACGTGACCTAGAGGTTTAACGTCAAGCACCTGGAATTGCATTTTCTCGTTGCTCCATTTTTTTTTTTGGTTTACCCATGGGACGTGGGCACCGCTGACTGGGCCAGCATTTATTGACCATCTCTGGTTGCCCTTATCACACTTTGTCATCTGCTGTTTTGTGATGACAGCCTCTTCCGATATCACTTGCTTGGTGTCAGCTGACAGTTCCTCTAAGGCAATATCTCGGTCTTCTTACCTTGCCTGATCTTCTATCCCAGTTTTTAAGATCACATGCACTATTGGGGGTGTTGGTTGCTCTATCTCATCATTCAGGCTTGACTTAGGGGTAGCTGCAATCCTTCATGGAGGATGTTGGGTTGGTTCCACACATCTATTCACTTGAGATGATGTTTACCAGGAAGACATTCAAGACCTTGTAAGAGCATCTTTATAATCTTCCAGGATTTGTATGACAGTCAATGGTGGCTTAGTAGCTGTAGAACTGCAGATCTTTATGGCTCTCATTGTGTGAGGCTCCTGGTAAAATTTAAAAACCAATAGAGCTGCGAATGCTGGAAATCAGAGACAAAAACAGAAGTTGTTGGAAAAGCTCAGCAGGTCTGGCAGCATCTATGGAGAGAAATCAGACCTTAATGTTTCAGGGCCAGTGATCGTTCTGGATTCATGAATGATCGAGAAAGATTCTTGCCTAATTAGTCTGAACAATCTTAATGCTGAGGGTCACTGGACCTGAAACATTAACCTTGATTTCTCTCCACAGATGCTGCCAGACCTGCTGAGCTTTTCCAGAAATTCCTGGTATAATTTATTCCCATGCCGTACCATCATACAGCCTCAACCTTACCTTTGAGGGTTTCAGTTTTGGGGTCACCATCTTGAGCCACCTTGCAAAGGGTTGTGATGTGGCCCGAAGCATGAGTGCCTACCTGATGTTTCACATTCACTTGATGCTCTCCTTCTGCATCATTTTAACAGCAACAAAACAATTTGTCCACTTTAGCCGCCTGTTCACCCGACAAAGGAGCAGCGCTCCGAAAGCTTGTGATTTCAAATAAGCCTGTTGGACTCTAATCTGGTGTTGTGAGACTTCTGACTTTGTCCACCCCAGTCCAACAACAACTCCTCCACATCATAGATACTCTTCAAAATTAACATTTAAAAAGTACATCTACAAAGTTTTCAAAATAACCCATCTGATTTTTCAACCCCTCATTGAGATCTAAGGTGCAATAGAACTTGTATAACTCTTTGGAGAAGGTGAGGACTGCAGATGCTGGAAATCAGAGTTGAAGAGTGTGGTGCTGGAAAAGCACAACTGGTCAGGCAACATCCGAGCAGCAGGAGAATCGACGTTTCATCAGGAATGAGGCTTATGGGTCAGGGGGCTGAGAGGTAAATGGGAGGGGGAGTGGCGCTGGGGGCAAGGTAGCTGGGAATGCGATAGGTAGATGAAGGTGGAGGGGAAGGTGATAGGTCAGAGAGGAGGGTGGAGCGGATAGATGGGAAAGACGATGTTCAGGTAGAACTCTTTGCTCAGCACTGATAATGGGTTGATAATATTATTTATTCAGTGATTCATTCCATTCTGCAGCTATTTCGTAGCTTTGAATTGAGAGTGGAAAATAAATTCCAATTCTATCTCACATTTCTTTTAATTTCTATAGCAGAATGGAATTCCAAGCATTCAGACTCACCCAAGCCTTCAAAGTTCAGGCTGTTATTTTATTTCTTCCTTGTCATTTCTTTTAAATAACCAGCTCTTTCACAGCTCTGAAAATTCTCACAATCTTAGTTTCATGTTTACAAAATGATGTTTCATGCAATGTATTTTAGTGGCCGACATACATTAAAATAAAAATGTGAACAGCAGAGGCAAAGGTATTGTGATTAGGGCATGCCAGCCAGTATAAATCTCTTTGGAATAGTCTTTAAAATAGAATAGCCTTTATTGTCACTTTTACTCAGTGTGAATTGTGGTTAGTTTATATGTGTCCCCAAACATCCAGGATAACAGTTTGCTGCCAGAACTGAGGAAGTGAAATGTGAGCTAGAGTCCCCTCTCTTGGTTGCTGTCCTGATAAAAATGTATGGATCCTGAAGCCAGGCAAAGGCACAATGAGGTTGACCTATAGCCACCTTGCAATGTGTTAATACACACTGTCCAGCTCAGTCCACAGGGGAACTGATGCCTCCAAAACTAAACCAGTGCTTGACTCTGCAGATGGAGGGAGATAAAAGATTCGCTATTGAGTAGGTGCACTACGCTAAATAAATGTCCCATGTGATTTCTGCATATACCGTATATACTAGAGTAAAAGTTGATTTTATGTAAAAGTCAACTCCTATTTTACACCAGAAGAATTTCCATATATCTCATATAAAAGTTCTTCACAGCTAACAGATCAACATTTGTGAGTCAAGGTATTATCCTGTACATAAATGTTATGATGAGGAAATGAATTTTATTTTCATGCTTTATGTGTTTTGATGTACAATTCACATCAATTTGTGAATTGATTTGCGTGAGTTTAAGATACATGTCAGAGTCAGGTGACAATCTCCCTTTGTGCGCAGCTCAGCTGAGTTCGGTCCCCTGTAGCACCCGGGGAAGACAGTCATATACCTAGATTAGTTTAGTTTAGTTTAGTTTAACTACAGTGTGGAAACAGGCCCTTTGGCCCAACAAGTCCACACCGACCCTCCGAAGAGTAACCCACCCAGTCCCATTTCCCTCTGACTAATGCACCTAACACTATGGGCAGTTTAGCATGGCCAATTCACCTGACCTGCACATCTTTGGACTGTCGGAGGAAACTGGAGCACCCGGAGGAAACCCACGCAGACACAGGGAGAATGTGCAAACTCCACATAGACGGTTGCCCAAGACAGGAATTGAACCTGGGTCCCTGTTGCTGTGAGGCAGCAGTGCTAACCACTGAGCCACCGTGTTATCCCTAATTGAGGTTTTGAAATTTCTTCATCATTTTGCATAAAAATGCCCTCCAGAGAAAAAAACAAAAATGTACAGCAGCGATTAAGTTGTAAGTGTTTGAAGTTGCAGAGAAAACAAATTAGTGTGTAGCAGCAAGAGAATTTTGTGTTTCAGAGAAACATGTGAGAGACTGGAGAAAGATAACGAACCAACTTCAGACAATGCTAAAATGAAAGTGTGCCAACTGAGGTAAAGGCCACAACTGGAGAAAAAGGCTGCTGAGTGGGTACTTGAAAATCACCAAAATGGAAAATGTGTTAGTCGTGAAGCCATCGGAACCCATCCACGAAACAAATCAAAGAAGGATGGAATTTCGGATCTGAAGGCAACTGCTGGATGGTGTACACGGTTCATGACAAAGCATTATTTAATATTTTGGCAGAGAACTAAGATTGCACAAAAGCTGCCTGCTGAACTCAAAGATAAGATATTACAGTTTCGCCAGTTTGGAATCAGAAATTGACAGAAGGAAAGCTACAAGGTATCGTGCATTGGAAACATGGACGAAACACCTGTTACTCTCAACACATTGGAGAGTCAAACTGTAAACCATACAGGAGGAAAAAATAGCATTGGTGAAAACCACTAGCATGAATTTCAGCCCCTCAAAAGTAATATCCATGTAATAGTTGACATCAAAAATTTTAACCTTGAAAATAGACTAAAAAATTCTACTTTTACAAGATTATGTATGATAAATATATTTCTGTGTTTGGAAGAAATGATGCAAGATTCACATAGAAGTCTCGACTGCTAATAATTACAAATCCAGTGCAAGACATAAAGACACCTCTTTGTAGTGTGGAAAAAAATGAAAGAAGTAACAAAAGTTGGTACGTGAATAGAAAGATTTTGGAGAGATATAAGCCAAATGTTAGCAGATAAAACTAGAGTAATTTAGGATATCTGGTCAAGTTGGACAAAAGGGTCTGGTCCCTTGCTGTACAGCTTTATGACTCTATGACTCTAAGTGGTAGAAATTTGAACAAGGTTGAAAATTGTACTGAGTAGCCCTCATTAATTCAACGTCCTGCAAACAGTAATAATTTCATCACATGTTTTAGCCTCTACTATATACTGAGGTATGATTAGCTGGCCTCCAACTTACTGTCTTCAACCTCTGTTATTTTGAAGAGGCGAAACACATAACAGGACCATTTTCCTATCCCCGGTTTTGGAATATTCAGATCCCGTGCTGCTTTGGCCCGAGGTTCCCTTAGGAATCTTGGATCTAAACTATTAGATCCTCATGAGTTGTTTTCTTTGGGTAACCATTTGGCACAGATGCACAGTGGTTAGTAATGCTGCCTCACAACGGCAGGGATCTGAGTTTAATTCTTGGGTGACTCACCGTGTGGAGTTTGCACATCCTCTCCATGTCTTTAGTGGGTTTCCTCTGGGTGTTCTAGTTTCTTCCCACAGTCCAAAAGATGTGCAGAATAAGTGGATTGGCCATGTGAAATTGCCCATAGTGTCTAGGGATGTGCAGACTAGGTGGGTTAGCCATGGAAAATATAGTGTTACAGGTTGAAGAGGAATGCTCTTCAGAGAGTTGGTGCAGACTCGATGGGCTGAGTAGCTACTTTCTGCACTCTAGGGATTGTATGATTCTAATTGTGCCATTCTTTTGAATAATAATCTCCACCAATGTTCTACATGTGCAAGTAGATTGAATCTGCCAATATTGACTTGCATTGAAGAATCTTAGAATCCCTACTGTGTGGAAGCAGGCCATTTAGCCCATCAAATCCACAATAACCCTCCAAAGAGCATTCCATCCAGACACATCTTATCATCCTGCATTTCCTATGGCTAATGCACCTAGTCTACACATCCCTGAATACTACGGGCAATTTAGTACGGCCAATCCCTCTACCTGCACATCTTTAGACAGTGGGAGGAAACCAAAGCACCCAGGAGAAACCCACACAGACGCAGTGAGAATGTGCAAACTCCACACAGTCGCCCGAGGCTGGAATTGAATTTGGGTCCCTGGTGCTGTGAGGCAGCCGTGCTGCCCACTGAGTCATCATGCCATCCTGAATGAAAGGAAATATGATTTGATTTTGATTTGATATATTATTGTTACATGTAGCGAGATACAGTGAAAAGTATTGTTTGGTGTGCTAACCAGACAAATCATACCTTACAGGAGAAAGTGAGGACTGCAGATGCTGGAGATCAGGGCTGAAAATGTGTTGCTGGAAAAGCACAGCAGGTCAGACAGCATCCAAGGAGCAGGAGAATCGACGTTTCAGGCATAAGCCTGAAGCCTGAAGAAAGGTTCATGCCCGAAACGTTGATTCTCCTGCTCCTTGGATGCTGCCTGACCTGCTGCACATTTCCAGCAACACACTTTCAGCTCAAATCATATCTTACATAAATACTTCAGGGTAAAGAATCAGAATGCAGAATCTAGGGTTACAACTACAGAGAAGGTGCAGAGAAAGAGCTGATTTAGTACATCTGACCCCTTCTACAATGAGCTTTCCTTTCCATCCCCTAATTGTCCAATCCTGTACCTCACCTATTGTCTCAATAACAAGAAAACAATAGTGAGGCAAAAGATGTCAAGGAGAGTTCAGGGTTGAATGAAAGTAGGATTCACATTCTCGACAGTCCATGAAAAGCCTTTCACTGCCTAGTTAACATTCCTTTTAACATTTTTTTAGCCTGATGTAGAGACCGGTTGCCTCTCCCCTGAATTGTGCAATTCCTGTCAGTATCATTTGCTAGTTCTCACGTTTTACAGGATAATCTGGTATTCTTTCCTAATACATGTTCCATGATCTAGAGCCTGGCTCCTGATCCTGTCAGGTTTTTGTTTCAAATGTAACTTCGCCCCCGTGCTCCACCAACCTGCTGTTATGAATTCCAACTCACTCTGCTTCAGTCCAAAACTCCCTCTACTTTTCTGATTGGATTGATTTCCAGTGGAGAAAAAGCATCTCAATGCTTCATGTAGGACAGACAGAAACATGCAAGAGACATTCTGATGAAGGGTTACTGGACAGAATACATTAACTTTGCCGGATCTGCTGAGTTTCTCCAGGAATTTCTGTGTCGGTTTTGACTGAAAGGTCCTGTCCCATTGCCACAGGGATTTGCATCACTAGCCAAGGTGAGACTGTGGATTAAGGTGGAGCCCCTCCTTTTCAAAGACCCCAATCCAAAGGGAAGTCTCCACTCATGTTAATTGCTATCCTTGCTTTTTTCCCACTCTCCACTCCTCCAAAAACTGTGGTCATGACTATGGTCAGGACCTTGGCACAGACCTCCCCACTGGGATCTGCCTGAGTGACCCTGGTGAAACTGACCAACTGACCTCACAATCTGCACTCCGGTCTGACTTTTCATGATCTGACTGCAGTCCCAGCAATGGCCATCGTTTCCGCCCCCCCCGTTGGGGTGCTATTGGTCATCTGATTGACTGAGAAGGGGCATTTGTTGTACAAGGTAACGGTTCTGAAAGAGGTTGTGTTCATGTTACATTGAGCTCCACCCATTCTGATGGCATCACACAGTCATCGGTTGGAGAGGGGTGAATTCTGCACAAGTACCTGAATGGAGCAGGCGTGTTCGATACAGCCTCTGACAGTCCTTAGTAAGCAAAGTCTGGTTGAAGATTTGTAGCTCGGGTGTCCATTGTTGTGGTTCTGTTCGCCGAGCTGGAAGTTTTTGCTGCAAACGTTTCGTTCCCGCTGCATCACAGGAGGCTCCAATAGCACTGATGATGTTCCCTAGCCGGGGAACGAAACGTTTGCAGCAAAAACTTCCAGCTTGGCGAACAGAACCACAACAACCTTAGTAAGCAAGTTTCGCAAATGAATGTCAACAGTACTTATTGCTATCATACAAGAAATACCTTGTTACCCAAGACAAGTGTCTCTTCTGTTTAGACTCACCAGTGGTCCATTCATTAGACAGACTCCAGACCCCAAGAGAATAGTGATGTGGTGGACAGTGAAATACTGAAACCAGGTACATCAGAGGTTGGCGGTGTGGTATCTGAAAGTATGGTAGCGTTCACCCACAGAGGGAGGCAAGCCACAACCTGAGATGCTTATCAGTCTGGCAGCTAATAAATCAGGTTGCAGGTTTCCTGTCCTACGGTAGCAGAGTCCGCACCTTCCATCTATCCTGCACACCGCCCTCCCCACTCCCGGATTTTCAGCCAGGAATTGGGACCATTGCCTCCCTGTGAAATAGGTGCCATTGAAATTCCAGCCTTGGAAGAGATTCTCTTGCTGAGACTGTCTTCATGCTAGCTCTGAAGTGCAGCTATCTATTCGAGTTACTTGAACGTGTTCTAATATTGGAACTGAATGCAGGAACCATCCCTTTAATGTAGTGCAGTGTGGCGTTTAATTGTTTTTTTTGTGTCGTTGCAAAAGCAATTGTTTAGATCACCATCATGTTACTGTACTGGTACATTAATTCTGTCAGTAAGCCAATACTAATGATAATTACACTACTCCATACAGACTTTTTATATTCACTCCGCTCTCACATAATGATAACACTGAAAAATTAGATCATTTTGGTTGCATAAATCAGACCGGTATTGTGCTGCTTTGCAGGTTATTTTGATTGGAAGCTGATTTGAAGTTTCCCTTCAGCTCTGTCCTGTTCCTACATGGAGGTAGCGAGGATTTGTCAGGGGACCTGGGTTGTTAGCCTCTCCCCAGCCCCTTTTGACATGTGACTCCAAAACAATGCAAACTGCCCGGTCGTGTGGTTGTGGTTGTCACAGTGAGTCCTATTGCTGAGATCACCTATGCTCAACACGTGCACATTCCCCAGGAGCTAGCCCTAGAGGCAGTTCTTTAATTATGACCCTTGGAATGGTCTGACCCAAACCTCACACTTCAACATGCCATTAGAGCGGTCTGGAGGAATGACAGTGACCGACTGACCTTCCCATACCTCCAAGCTGGGGTGTCCTTTCATTTCAAAGATAAAACCAAAGTTTTGTGCCTATGTAATTCCTTTCACAATCACCACATGTCCGAAAGCATTTTATACCCAACACCTTTAAAGCCCTGTTGTAATGTAGGAAACATTGCAGCGTAATTCAGATAGAGTAAGGATGTCCCAGGAGTGAGATGGTGGTGATGAGGCAATTTATTATTGGCATCCCTAATTGAGAAATATTGCTCAGGACGCTGGGGTGAACACTTGAGCTCTTGTTCAACAGGGGGATCTTTTACATCAAGCTGAACGGAGAACTGGGCTTTGACTTTTCACATCTCATCTGGAAGTTGAGAGGAAATCAGCTTATGTATTTGCAACCTTGTGTTGTCTTTGTGAACTGTGACCCGCAGATGCTATTTTTCGGTCACCTGGGATTACCTCTGCTCCACAGAGATAACTGTCTTCAATCTGTAATGACCCGATGACATAGTGAAGATTATCGTGACCAGGGTTTGTATCCCACACAGTTGGACGCTGCATGATTATAGATGGCTTTGACCTGTACTATGAAAGTGCCTTATTAATGCAGTAGGCCACAGATCACTCACAAGTTGAGTTCGCCTACTCAGTCAGAAAGAAAACACTTACTCTGCTCACACGTATACACGTTTACAAGTCACATGAGTATTGAAGGAAATGTATATAATGCTTCGATCAATGAGGTGCAGCTCAGCTGATAATGAAGGGGACCCACCAGTACTTCCGTGTTCCTTCCTTCCTCACACTCTCTGACAAGTCTACCAGACGTTCCCATGGGCCTCTTTGAGTTCACCTCTCAACGTTACCCCAAGCCCTGGCCCTGCAGTTTGGTAAAGTCACCCATCATGTTGCACAGTCCCCCAGTTGAAGCCAGAGTGGTTGTGACTATCGATGATACCCCTCCCGCAGTGATCCCATGGTCTGTCATCTCTCCTGCTTATTTGCTGAGCTCCCCCTTCACAAATACTGCCCCTCTGCATGCCAGTGTGTTGCCCCCAATTCCCACGTCTGAGGTCACCCATTTCCCTTCCAAAACAGTGACCCCCCCCTCCCTCCCAATACCAGGTCCCCCTTTGGTATTTATTAATCTGACTCCCATGACTGACCCTGGCCCACCCTCTGATGATACATAGTCCCAACTGATGTGCGATTGGAACTCTGACTGGTCTGTAAATGCAAATCCCTAGACTGGAATGACTGCACCTGTAGGAGTGGCCATGATCTACTCTCCAGACTGGAGTGAGAGGCGCCCTCTGACCCTGACTGTCCCATGTGACCAACTGACTATGTCCAAGCCCCGGACTGACAGCAGACAATGCCCTTGACTCTCTGTGTCCAGATGCCCTGACTGAAGGCTGGCTCCTTGACTTGATTGAGGAGCTGAAAATGTGTTGCTGGTTAAAGCACAGCAGGTCAGGCAGCATCCAAGGAACAGGAAATTCGACGTTTCGGGCAAAAGCCCTTCATCAGGAATGAGGAAAATGTGTCCAACAGGTTAAGATAAAAGGTAGGGAGGAGGGACTTGGGGGAGGGGCGATGGAGATGTGATAGGTGGAAGGAGGTCAAGGTGAGGGTGATAGGCTGGAGTGGGGTGAGGGCGGAGAGGTCAGGAAGAAAATTGCAGGTTAGGAGGGCGGTGCTGAGTTCGAAGGAATCGACTGAGACAAGGTGGGGGGAGGGGAAATGAGGAAACTGGAGAAATCTGAGTTCATCCCTTGTGGTTGGAGGGTTCCCAGGCGGAAGATGAGGTGCTCCTCCTCCAGCTGTCGTGTTGTTATGTTCTGGCGATGGAGGAGTCCAAGGACCTGTATGTCCTTGGTGGAGTGGGAGGGAGAGTTAAAGTGTTGAGCCACGGGGTGGTTGGGTTGGTTGGTTCGGGCGTCCCAGAGGTGTTCCCTGAAGCGTTCCTCAAGTAGGCGGCCCGTCTCCCCAATATAGAGGAGGCCACATCGGGTGCAGCGGATGCAATAGATGATGTGTGTGGAGGTGCAGGTGAATTTGTGGCGGATATGGAAGGATCCCTTGGGGCCTTGGAGAGAGGATTACTTCTATCTAACTTTGAGACATGGCCATTGAATTGAAGCACTACTTGCAATATTCTTTTCTGCAAAAGCTGTTGGCACATCTTGCAGCTGTGACGGTGAGGGAAGACAGTGTCATGAACCAACATGTCCATCCCTTTGACTGATAACTGATGAAAATCATGACGAATTGCCTGGCTTTGTGTCTGTGCTTAGAGTAAAAAGTGAGGTCTGCAGATGCTGGAGATCAGAGCTGAAAATGTGTTGCTGGTTAAAGCACAGCAGGTCAGGCAGCATCCAAGGAACAGGAAATTCGACGTTTCGGGCACAAGCCTTTCATCAGGAAATGCGCTTTAACCAGCAACACATTTTCAGCTTTGTGTCTGTGCTGAAAGGCAAGGCAAATCAAGGCAGAGATACTTTGAACATTGCATTTGGCATAAAATCAGTGAATGCTAATGGAGTATGTAATGAACTCTTTTATGCATTCTGGTCAAACCCATGAGCTGGGTGCCAGTCACTGTGTGCAGAGTGCCTTGGTCACATCATTCCAATGAAAGGTGCCTGTGCATTCCAAAATACAGTCCTGACGTACTGAATTGCATTACTGGAATGAGGCATGAGGGTTCAGATAGGCTGGTACATCCTGATGCCAACTTCTGTGGATAGATTTTGGGAGCGAGTTGTGTTACATGTGGTCACTGCCTGTGGGGTGTGCCGTGAAATATTATTTACTGGTGTCCAAGATGGAGGGCCGGAGGTGCAAACAGTGAGCTGGGGTCAACAGGTACCTGCTTGGACTTCCATGCTGGGGGATTGTTGCTATCCTGTTTCTATCCAGCCAAAGGCAGAATGGAAACTGCGAGATTAACTAAGTAGAAAATGTAAATGCCTGCGAACAGATACAATTAGACCCATCATCACTCACTATTGAGAATTTCATTGCATCATTCAATACTTGGTTGGGTTGACATTGAGAATCCCCCTATTACCAATTTCAAGTGATTTTCCCAACTTTCCTACCAATGCCTGCAATCTTCACTGGCTGGGAAGACTCCACCATATGCTTTTATATGATGTAAGTCAATATGTATTTCCAAAACATCACAGTTTTGATGCCACACTTTGTAACTGTTGCCAAATAATGTTTGAATAGAAAAGGGCCAGAGTAATTTGTACAAATTTTGTTACAGCAAGTGTTTGGCAAAAGAGCAGCAGTTAAATCTTGTACTTTTGCATTAAACTTAATTCCATCATGTTTACTTTATTAACGAGGAGATAGTGAGGACTGCAGATGCTCAAGAGTCAGAGTTGATAAAGTGTAGCACTGGAAAAGCATAGCAGCTCAGGCAGCATCCGAGGAGCAGGAGAATTGACATATCAGGCATAAGCCCTTCGTCAGGATTCCTGATGAAGAGTCCTGCTGGAAACGTTGACTCTCCTGCTCCTCGGATGCTGACTGAGCTGCTATGCTTTTCCAGTGCTACACTTTATCGACTCTTTACTTTAATAATAAAAGGCAGTGGAACAGAAAATCAGGTGCAAGTATTATAGGCACAGATGTGCTTTCAAAAAACTAATATTAAATCAAAATGCATTACCTTGCCTCAGTAATCAGGAGCTAAGGCACATCCTTAGTGTAGGCAGTCTTTGATCTTACATACTTAGCTCGGGTTATCTGGCTTCACTCCTTTCCTCTGGTTGTGAAAACACAGTGGGATGAAGTAGGGACAGAAACAGTCATGGTCAGACAGTTTAGTAAATTAATAGAAAACTTAGCACCTCACACCCAAAATCATGGCCCAATTGGAGGTCTCTTCCCCCAATGACTCACTGCTCAGAAGAGAATCACTTTGCTCCCCTACAATCTTCAACCAACAAAGCAGAACTCAGGATAGTGAGGAATCTCTTTATCAAAGGCAATGATTATTTGGGGGTTCAAAGTCATTTTAGGGTGGATCACTTGACTATGAGGTCATGGGTGCGATTAAAAGTAGCCTAACCACAACCGATTTTACTCAGCAATTCTTATATGAAGTGCAATGAAACTAGAGTATGAGCAGAGATATTAGGAATTGTTGATACTGATTTACTAATCATTACCAGTGTGAGAAGTTTGGAACTTGTGAGAAATCTGTTTGAGGAATAATAAGCTTTGTTGACAGTATGACTTTGAAAATGTGAAGTACACAATGAGAGTTCAGAAGGAGGGGCCAGTACCTGCAGGTTTGATGATTCCAGGTGTCAAACCAAATGTTTTGGGGCAATATCAATGATTGAGGAAGAATGTTTACTGTATACACAATTATAAATGTTCATTTTAGATAAAAGTTGTAGTCAGTTTGTCATGTGCCAGAGGTATTAGAGAGGTTCCCCTGTGGGACTTGCCTGTGGCACAGTTACATGGAGCCTGCATGACCTTGCGTTCTTAAGAAAGTCCCAACCTTCAGCAGGCAGCAACAAAATTAACTCTTTCAATAGCGAACAAAATTACACAATTTTAAAATGCTCACAATGTCATAAACGGACTGACCATGGTGTGTGCGCGCGTGCTTACAGGTGCTTGTGTGTCTGTGTACGTGTGGGTATCTGTGTCTGTGTGTGTGTATGTGTGGGTGCCTGTGTATATGTGGGTGAGTGTGTGTGCACGTGTATGTTTGAGTGTATAGGTGCGTGTCTGTGTATGTGTGCACATGTTTGGATGTATTTCTGTGCATATGTACATGTGCATGTGCATCTGCGATTGTGTGTGTGAGCGTCTGTATGTGTGTGTGTGTGTCAGTGTATGTGTGTGTAGATGTGAGTCAGTATGTGTGTGTTTGTGTGTGTGTGTGGTGTGCATGCTCCACCACATTGCCTCAATTAGTGATTCTCATCTGTGAGCTATACAATGTTTGGATGGCAATTTAGCTGCAGGGACAGCACTGGAGCCAAGAGTGACCTGTGTCCATTCCAGCAAGAGAAACTACCCAACAATTCTGAGTTGGACAGTTTGTTTAATTCTTCCTTCTGTAGATCAGGAGCACTAAGGCCAGCCAGATTTCTTATAATACCCATGTGATTGAGGGCATCTAACAGGGACCAGACTCAGGAGGAAACCTTTTAACTTCTACTTTGCTTGAGGCCCATGATGCACCATACAAAGGATATGAGGCAAGAAAGAAGCAGCGGCTCCTACTTGCTGAATTATCCCAACACACAATCGCCCTGTGGGACTGTATCCCAGCAGGGACTCTCCCCATGGTACTGTATCACAGCACAGAAGCCCTCTGAGGGGCTGTATCCCAACAGGTAAGCCCCCTGAGGGGCTGTACCCCAACAGGGAATTCCCCCGTGGTGCTGTATCCCAGCAGGGAATCCTCATGTCAGGTGTATTGCAGGACAGAATCCCCCATGGTGCTGTATCCCAGCACAGAAATTTCCCTATGGGGCTGTATCCCAGCACAGAATCTCACTGTAGTGTTACATCCCTGCAGGGAATCCCCATGGGCTGTATCACAGTACAGAATCCCCTTGTGGGGTTGTTTCCCAGCAGGGAATCCTCCTGAGGGGCTGTATCCCAACAGGGTATCCCCCCTGTGGAGCTGTTTGTCAGCAGGGAATGCTCCTGAGGGGCAGTATCCCAGCACAGAATTCCCCAGTGGAGCTGTTTCTCTGCAGAGAATCCTCCTGTGGGGTTGTATCCCAGTAGGGAATCCCCCAGTGAGGCTGTATCCCAGCACAGAATCCCCAGTGAGGCTGTATCCCAGCAGAGGCCTCCCTCATTTAAAACAGGAAGAAACAATGACTGAAAAGTTTAGGGCATTTTCTACACAGCTGAGACACTTGGCCGCTGTTAGTTTCTAACATGTGTTGTACTTAGGGACATTGAGTAGACTGTTGCAAATTCAGCATCTGGGTCATTGCGGGGAAATATTTTAATTATTAACGTCTTACTTTTCTGCATTTATTTGTGCAGAATGGCAAAACTGAAGTTATAATAATTAATCTTATTACATACACTTCACTGGGCCTCCAAACCGAATCCTATTTCCAGATCTTTGGTAACGAGAGGATTTTAACCAACAATTGAGTTAAAGGATTTCCTGTGTCTGCTCGTTCTATGTCTGCTCCCCCACACACCCTCTTGTCATACTACTCCACCTCTTCGCTGTGTCCTTTCTCCACCCCTTCCCCTCCCCTCCCAAGCTTACCAGACCAGCCAACAGCAATGTTGGTGGCAGATCAGGAAGTAAGTGCAGTATAACAGTGTGACACACACAGGCACATGCACACACCTACTTGTGAATATCACAGGTAGGTGCACCTTAGACGCGGCTCAAGACAGTAAGAGCAGGTATGTCTCACCCTTTTTTTTAAACAGAATTTAAACAGGAGTCTGAGTCTGTAACTAAGAAACCAACTTGTTGCACTTTGTATCTTTGCCGCTGCAGGAGACACGGTGCTTTCTTTTGGGTTAATTGTTAGCAGATGCTATCTTTTGTTGTCTTGATGTTTAATATTGATCTGTCTCGCTGTTTGCCAACAGAATTTTTTTCTCTGTTTCCAAGTCTGTAGTTAAAGTACTGTATCTTACTGAGAGTATGCCTGAGGCTAGAAGACCACCTCTGTACTATTATTTCAGGGCCACATGTTTCTCAGACGTTAACAGTAGCTGTCTCAGTGATTTTCATTATGATCCTACAGCTAAAGGAACGGCAACGCTGAACAAAATTATTCCATCTGTTTTCCCCTTCACCAGCAAGACCCTGTGAAAAATCAGAGTTCCACAACAAGATATATCACTTGAATTTCAGGGTCATCACCATGGTAACTGAAACAAGGGGGGGCGGGGATGGTGGTGGGATTATGGGGTTTTCTTAGCCCTGTGATAGCTCAACTTAGCTTCAGTTGAAAAATGCCACCAGGAATTTGGGCCTGAAATCTTTATCTCTGATTGCGGTTTCACACCCAATTTGAAAGCCTTCCCAAGGTTTAGGTCATAGATGTTCCCTTCAGAGTAGGTCGCTCCCTGTTCAGTGCTCATGAACTACCCCCCCAACATCCTGACCTTAACTTGCCCACCTGCTGCACAGGAAGATCGAACCAACAACAGATGCACTGCCAGCTAACTTGTTTTCCTTTTGAATGAGTGGCAATGAAGTAGCAGTGTCGTGACTGGGACATTGCAAAATCCCCCTTCAAAAACTGCTTGGGTGTCTTTAAATCTCACCTGTCAGGTGCAAGGGGCCTTGTTATATTGTGTTTTTACCAACATTACAATCAGAGTAGATTGTTTTTTCTAAAGTATACTTTATTCACAAAAAAAAGTCACAAATGCAGTTCAGAGGTACAGTAGCGTATCAAACAAACAAACATTGGAATTTGTTTCAATCCAGCAAACAAAACCAAAGGCATCGCTAATTTTCACAAGACTATATTTGCATGCATTTGAGACACCAGGAGGGGCAGTAACTGAATGGACCCCCATTTAACTTCAGCAGAATGTCCTCAGATCGTGGTCTTTCCCCCAATGTGCCTCGGCGACAGCTGCACCAAGCTTTAGCACATAGTCCTGGACTTTGGAACGTGCCAGTCTGCGACACTCGGTCGAGTTCACCTCCTTATTCTGGAAGACCGACAGGTTTTGGGCAGACCAAAGAGCATCTTTCACTGATTTGATGGTCCTTCAGGCACAATCAATATTTATCTCGATGTACATCCAGGGAACAGGCCGTGGAGCGCAGAGTTTCGCATCATTGAGTGGCTCAGGACGATCCTTGACAGTAATCACTGCATCTTCCTCTAGACATCCTTTGCATAGGCATATTCCAGCAGGAGATTTGTAACAGACTCGTAACAGCCGTGTCCCACGCCTCCCTCCACTTTGGTGTGGATGAGCTGTTTTTATTAGACCCTGCAGAACATTTCTTCAAATAACATTTTTAAAAGTCTATGATATACCTTGGCGTGTCCTTGCCTCAAGTTGGTGACTCTGATGGGTACGTTACAGTCTCGTAACAATCCATACAAAGCACCTCTGACAACATGGCGCTTTCTCAGTCCTGCATTAAAATAAGAGCCTTGACCACATGCTCAAATTCCGTGGTACTTGAGTTCTCAATGTCCTGACATACAAATGCTACCAACTGAACCAAGCACAATAGGACACCTCCTTCACTATATATAATGCAAGCAGCTAGCACCATAGATAGGAACAAAGCAGGAAAGTGGGGCAAAGGTATTAATTAATCATGATCTCATTGTACAGGTTTGAGGGGCTGAACAGCCTCTTCCTATTTCTATGATCTTGAGGGCAAGCTCAAGCCCTAAATTGTGCTTAAAGGGTCCAATGTTTGAGATCACTAGAGATTAGTTTGCTTACCTGAACTCAAGGACTGTCACACTGCAGTGTGATTGAGTTTTCAGCAATACGTTTAAAGTTATGTCTATCATTGATAGAAATTCATGTTAATCGAGTTGTGGTTGCCATTGAATGGCTCCTGCAGGCATTGCTGTCTGAGTCAGGTTTGGGGAAGGCAGTGATGCACCTTAGGGTCAAATAGTTGGCCCATGTTTGCTCTTTGGGCAAAAGTGTATTGGAGAGGTGTCAATACAGTGGCATCCACATCCCAGGAAACATACAGAAAAACAACAGGCAGTTATTCAAAGTATACATGCTGTATTTATCGTGGAAGGTTGTTCTGTACTTGTGTTGGTTGGGGTGGCAGTTGGGGTTTGGGGGTGAATGAATGGGGGATGGTAATGATCAAATGTATCATTATTGACTTATGACTTACACAGTTATAAAGCTAGAATCTAATGAGCTTGTCCTTATGTCCCCTGGTTTTCCATGACATGTGATCAACCATGGTGTATTTGGATCTCCGGATAAAGAATGTACAGTCTGGAAAAGTGGTGGAGGCAGGCTCACTTGGAAGCATTCAAGAGGGTATTGGATGGATATTTAGATAGATGGGTTGAAGATTGTCAGAAATGGTTCTTTGGATACATGATTTGTTGGCATTTTCTGTGTAACAGATTCTTTGAACGATTCCATCCTGTCTGTTTCAGGTTCAAACTAAAATCCAGAATGTTCTATGACAGGGCAATGAGATGTGTTTGAGTGGGTACAGCTTCTCGCTCTCTGCTCTATCCAGTGCACTCATAGATTTGGAAAGCATTTATTAAGGCATTATCATAGAAGGTTTTTGTAGAATCTTTCCCACTCCTGATCCCAATTCACCCAATGGTGAAAAGTGGGGAATTACTCACTGGGATCACTCATAGGAAACATCCACTGTAAGGGATTATGAGGATAGATTGAATAAATTGGGGCTATTCTCCTTAGAACATTATAACAGTACAGCATATAGGAATGGGCCCTTCAGCCCATGATGTTGTGCTGAATATGATGCCAAATGAAACTAATTTCTTCTGCCTGCCCTTGGTCCATATCCCTCCAATCCTTGCATGTGCTTATCTAAAAGTCCCTTAAGTGCCCATTGCAGAGAAGAAGACTAAGAGGAGGTTTGATAAAGGCTTTCAAAATCCATGAACAGCCTGGTTGGCGTAGATAGGGAGAGCTGGTCCCAGTCGTAAAAGGAAAAAAACGAACAAGACATAGGTCAAAAGTGATGTGCAAAAGAAGTACTGGTGCTGTAAGAAATGACTGTTTCACACAGTGAGTAGTCAGGATCTGGAATGCACTGCCTGGGAACATGATGGGAATAGATTCAATTTGAGACATTGGAGAGGACAATGAATATTTGGTTAGAAATAGAATTGAAGGATGTGAGGAGAGAGCAGGAGATTGGCACTGAGGGATAGAACTGGTGCATATACGAAGGGCCAAATGGCCTCCTTCTAGGCAGTTGTGATTCTGTGAAAGAAGATCTGCTAGTATACAAGGTTTCTGGAGAAAGTGAATGTTTTTAGGAAAGGAAGGGAAATGAAAGTTTAGAATTGAAAATATGTTTTGTCTAACTTGGATGGGATCACTTTAATGGTTATGACTGAAATTAGGAAGAAAGGCATCAGCCAGAAGTCTAAATGTAAAACATACTCAGATTGTTATAAACAACTGAAATGTCTTACTGGATCAGACTTTGATTCAATGTTAGGCCAGATTTGTCTCAATAACCTACATTCTTGTCACTCGTAGCAACAGGATTCCTGTGCCCACTCAACAAAATAGCTGTAGAACTGGCCCTACCAGTAAGGACACATTCACAGAGATATGCTTTCTTGTTTTGCAGTTGCTTAAAATTTCTTTTGTGGAGCAATAAACATAAGGCGCCTCTACCATTGACAAAGGTAACAGTAGACCCACATTATAGAATCCCAACATTGTGGAAACAGGCCCTTCTGCCCAACAAGTTCACATTGACCCTTCCAAAAAGTAACTCACCCAGACCTATTCCCCTGCCCTATTATTCTATATTTCCCCTGACTAATGCAACTAACCTACACGTCCCTAAACACTATAGGCAATTTAGCATGGCCAATTCACCCAACCTGCACGTCTTTGAATTGTGGGAGGAAACAGAAGCACTCAGAGGAAACCCACGCAGACATGGGGAGAATGTGCAAACTCCACACAGACAGTCGCCTGAGGCTGGAATTGAACCCAGGTCCCTGGTGCTGCGAGGCAGCAGTGCTCACTACTGTACCAACATGCCACTTCACGATAATTAAACCTCATTATTCTTACTCCAATAATGTTTCTTTGCATGCTGCTGAAATTAGATTCTTAGTTGCACTTGAAGAAGGGCTTTTGTCGATTCTCCTGTTCCTCAGATGCTGCCTGACCGGCTGTGTTTTTCCAGCACAACACATTCGACTCTTAGTCGCACCCTGTCCATCTTTCTCATCTCCTTAAAGACCACTTGTGATGTCACCAAGTGTCCTCACCTATCCTAGTATCTCCTCATTTGGCTGGGTATTGGAATTTCTTCAGTAAAGGTCTTCAGTCCCATCCTCCCAGAGTTGGTTTATAGATACATGAAGAATGTTATTAAACTGGAAAGAAGTACAAAAGTGTACAAGGATGTACCTGAGACTGGAGGATTTGAGTTATAAGTAGAGGCTGGGTAGTTTAAGACCTTTTTCCTTGAAGCTGAGGGGTGACCTTATAGAGATTTATAAAATCATGAGGGGCAGAGATAAAGTGAACAGTCAAGGTCGTTTCTCCAGGTTAGGGGTGCCCAAAACTACAGGGCAGAGGTTTAAGGTGAGAGGGAAAAGATTTAAAAGGGACCTGAGGGGCAGCTTTTTTCACACAGAGGGTGGTGTGTGCATGGAATGAGCTGCCAGTGGAAGTGGTGGAGGTGAGCATAATTACAGCATTTTAAAAGATATTTGGACAGGTACATGGATAGCAAAGATTTAGAGGGACTTGGGCTAAATGTAGGCAAACTGTACACGTTCAGCTCAGGAAACTTGGTTGTGGATGAGTTGGGCCACAGGTTCTGTTTCTGTGTTGTATGACTTGAAACATTAACTCTGCTTTCTCTCCACAGATGCTGCCAGACCTGCTGAGTTTCTCTCGCAGTTTCTGCTTTTGCTGCAAGTTGTTGTTGCCAATACAAATTCTTACCATACTTCAGGTCATGAAAGGCATCTTATGAACACAAGTCATTCTTCATGTGGTTGAGCACTATGTTTGGCAGAGTCTTTACCAAATGAGGAGAAAGTGAGGACTGCAGATGCTGGAAATCAGAGTCGAGAGTGTGGTGCTGGAAAAGCACAGCAGGTCAGGCAGCATCCCAGGAGCAGGAGAATCGACGTTTCAGGCATAAGCCCTTCAGAGGCTCTCGATAAATGAGCCACCAGATGAGCAGTGGATGGTCAGCTGTTACGATGAAAGGCAGCAGGTTTATAGGAGATCAGATTAAGAACCTTTTTCACCTGGGGGTGGTGGAAATCTGGAATGCATTGCCAAGCAGGGGAGTTGAAACAGAAAACCTCACAATCTTTAAATATAGGGAGGTGATAGCCTAGTAGTGTGGAATGTTATTGCAGAGACCCAGGTAATGTTCTGAGAATGCTGGTTTGAATCCTGCTATGACAGATGATGGAATTTAAATTCAGTAGAAATCTGGGAATTAATCTAATGTTGAGCCAGAATCCATTGCCCTTTAGGGATGGAAACTGCCATCCTTCCCTGATCTGGCCTACATGTGATGTGAGACCCACAGCAATGAGGTTGACTCTGATGTGCCATCTGGATAATTAGGAATGGGTAATAAATGCTGCTGAGCCAGTGATGCCCTCATCCTGTGAATGAATTAAAAAGTAGTATTTGGGTGAATGTTTGTAATGTCATAACATTCAAGGCTGTGGGCCTAGTAGAGGAAAATGGTACTAAAGTTGGTATTAGGGTTTTTTTCTGCTACAAACTGGATGGACCAAAAGACCTCTTCTGTACTGTATGTTTCAATGACTCTAGGCCACAATAATATACATGCTGTGAACTCCAGAGCACATTGCCTCAACAGCAGAATTAGCAAGGCCAAGTTTCAGTGATGAAAATGCGTTGCTGGTTAAAGCACAGCAGGTCAGGCAGCATCCAAGGAATAGGAAATTCGACGTTTCGGGCATAAGCCCTTCATCAGGAATGCCCGAAACTTCGAATTTCCTATTCCTTGGATGCTGCCTGACCTGCTGTGCTTTAACCAGCAACGCATTTTCAACTGTGATCTCCAGCATCTGCAGACCTCATTTTTTACCCCAAGTTTCAGTGGCACTTGTTTGGGGACAAAGATGCATTTGAATGAAAAGCTCTGAGTGATGTGCGGCAGGGTTGGACAGACCCCAGCTTGTTCTGGATTTGCCTCTCCCTCCCTGAGAAGCTGCCAGGGCAGCAAAGAAGGCCTTGTACTTATACAGAGCCTTCCATCACTTCAAACCATCCCGAAGTGCAGTACAAGCACAGATTACCTTTGCAACATGGGCTAGTTGCGGTGTAAATATTGGCCAGGGCACCAGGGAAACTCCTCTGAGGGAGTGCCATCAGATTTGCTGTGCCCCCAAAGGAATTCCCAATGGAGGACTTACATCCGAAACGTCGATTCTCCTCCTCAGATGCTGCCTGACCTGCTGTGCTTTTCCAGCACCACGCTCTCTCGACTCTGATCTCCAGCATCTGCAGTCCTAACTTTCTCCTTTAATCAAGGAGTGTCAGCCTTGTTTCTGTGGCTCTGGAGTTGGTCTTGAGCCCATGACTCTGAGGCCATAGTGCTATCAGTGTTGTGCCACAGCTGATGCCAGGGGAGCAGAGCAGAGCTAACTGGCACAGGAGGCGGAAGGGAAACTCCTGACTGTATGCAAAGCAAAGGGAAACAATCTCATACTAACCACTCAGTAGCTGGGGCCATCTCCTTTTGGTAATGAAGACAATATGCCGTGATCTAGCCCTGAACTAATCCTGCAAATACCAATTATCATTAAAAATGCACAGGTACATTGTTTACTCTTGTGTACTGTCCTTTGCTCTAGATGGTTTGAGTGTGTGCATGTTGATCACGCTGTTTTCAGGAGGTGCTTCTTATGGCAAAAGAAAAAATATTCTCCACTTTGAACTGTTGGGTTTGCAGTCCCAAGATCGTCTGTCCTGACCTGCCGTGCTTTTCCAGCATTATACTTTTCGACTCTGACTATGCAGCATCTGCAGTCCTCACTTTTTCTGCGAGTTGGACTGAAGGGTCTGCTTCTGTGCTGTACAATTCTATTTCCTTCCCTGAAGGACATTAGTGAATCAGTTGGATTTTCAGAGCAATCAGTGATAGTTGTTGATATACAGTAGGTGGTGTCAGGTGTGGGTACAGACTGCATGAATCTTTTACTGGAACAAAGGTTTTCTGTTTAATGATTAGCTGATTACACAGAGAAAATACCGTCATGCAATTGCAGCAATTTTGATAATTAGCATAAAAAGTCAGAGGCGAACTGCTCCCTCCTTTCAGAGTACAAACATAACCTTGTCAAGGAATTTGCTTACAGTATATATGGCATTACTCAACTTCAGATTCCAAAGTGAATTTAAATATAAATAAGCAAAAGAAACTCGTGCCAATTTTGGCTGTAGATCAGGAGCTGAAAGAATGTATTCCACATCTAGAATAAGGTCACAAGTCACACGACACCAAGTTAAAGACCAACAAGTTTATTTGAAATCACAAGCTTTCAGAGCACTGCTCCTTCGTCAGGTGCAGTGACAACTGCCGGAGCTTCGAGACTTCACCTGATGAAGAGGCAGGGCTCCGAAAGCTCGTGATTTCAAATAAATCTGTTAGACTATAACCTGGTGTCAATAACCTGGTGTCAACCAGGAACCTGGTTTCTTGATGAAGGGCTTCTGCCTGAAATGTCGATTTTCTTGCTCCTTGGATGCTGCCTGACCTGCTGTGTATTTCCAGCATCACTCCAATCTTGACTATAACCTGGTGTCACGTGACTTCTGACTGTGAAGAGCATTGGTTCAACATGGGATGTCACCGGAGAGGAAAAGTGAGATAGGCACTAAGCTGTTTGGCCGAATCCACTGAGTTTGGACAACTGAAAGATACCTCATTAAAAGTAAAGTTGTATAGATAGAAGGGACTTCAGCTGATGAAGGAGCAGCACTCTAAATGCTTGTGATTTCAAATAAACCTGTTGGTCTATAACCTGATGTCATGTGCCTTTCTGACCTTGTCCACCCCTGTCCAACACCGTCACCTCCACATCACATCTAGAATAGAATAGAAATAAATTGTCACGTGTACTTGTACACAGTGAAAAGTGTTATAAGCCACCCTACTATGGCGCCTATGTTAATGACTGAAGTCATGCATAATAATAAAAGAGAAATTAAGACAAAATTCATCACAGTTCAGTTAACAGCTCCTAGCCTCTGGGAAAGCTGATTAAGAAGCAATGGAATACCGGGAAGAAGCAGCCAGGACAAGACTGTCATTCTCAGATGCTTGGCTGCTGGAATAGCCTCAGAATAGCCTATTAGTTAACTGTGTTTTCTAGTGTGTACGTGAGGTATCTAAATTTCAACCCCCACGTTTCTCCATGCTGTCCTCATTACAGTCCTTTGATGCCAGGGATTAGTCTCGTGGTTTTTCACTGCACTATCACCATTGGATTGAATGATTCCTGTTGGCATTGTGACTAAAACTTGATACATTGCCTGAATCAGACTAGACATCAAGCAATGTGCTAATGTGGAGGCAGTAGCATAATGGTAGCCAACATTCCCACTGACTTTATTTCCTTCTGCACAGGCCTCATCATCACAAACATCACCATGTGCACACCCACTCCACATAGACAGAGTGTTGGTGTTAATGTCAATGGACAAGAAATCCAGGGTTCCAGGCAAATGTTTTGTGATGTGGATTCCAACCTCACCAGAGGTGAATTCAGTAAAATTGAAATTAAAAAGCTGGTCCACTAATAACCATAGTCATAAACACCCACTGATTCAGGAATGTCCTTTCGGGAAGGAAATCTGCCATCCTCGCCTGGTCTGGACTACATATGACTCCAGACTCACCTACAGAACCAATCAGTTCAGGGCAATGAATACCAGCCTTGCTAGTGATGCCTATATCGCATGCAAAAATTTTTAAAAAGGATATTTCTTGTAGCTTATATTCAAGTAAACTAACAAATTTTGCTTTTGGTTGAGAGTACCGCAGAATAAACTCCATACTCCTAAAACACACCAAGAATGTTATGATTGTTGGTTAGCTCAGTTGGCTGGACTGCTTGTTTGCAATCTGATGCGAATAGCCTGGTTTCAAATCCTGCACTGGCTGAGGTCACCAGAAAGGTCCCACCTTCTTGGCATTGCCCATTGCCTGACATGTGGTGATCCTCAAGTTAAACCCGCTACCAGTTGAATCTCTCCCAGAGTGATGGCTTTACGTTTAGTTAGTTTTCTCCTCTTTTGTATACCCCATTTCCTTCACTCAACCAATGGCAGCTTTGCTTTCAGGGGTCCGGTCCTAAGCTTTGGAATTCCGTCCAGAAACTTCTCTCCTCTCCATCCCTTTACCCCTGTTAGCACATTCAACAAAACCAAGCTCTCTGCCTAAGTGTTCCATAACCCATTTTAACATAGTATTGTTTGTTGTTGGATTACCCCCATGTCACCTTATGATAGTCCCCCATGTTTAAACACAAGTTGTAGACCTCTCTGACCTCACTGATTCTCTCTCCTCCTTAGAATTTATCTCGTTCACCCTGAGCTTTTGGTAACCCCTTGCAATCCAGCTCCTTTGGCTTGGGTCCCTCATCAATGAGCATCCCAAGAGTAGAAGGTTCAGATCAAAGCATTCACAGAGAGTGGTTCACACAATTCTTCAGTTCAAACATTGTTCTTCTTGGGAATCAAAATTCTTTTTGGTGGATATGGTTAGCAATGTGAAGAGGATCAGGTAATCTGCTTTATGTTTGTGTGTTGTTGATCGATGGATAGATATTGATAAGGATTCTGAGAATAACTCCCCTGGTCTACAACAAAACAATATCACGGGTTATTTCCCATCTATATGAGCATGTAGTAGGGGCCTTAGGTGAACTCCTCATCCAAAAGTCAGCACTTTCCAACATTGCAGTGCTCCCTCAGTATTGCACTGGCACGTCAGCCTTGTTTGATTTTGTGCTTGAGCCCTAGAGAAAGTTTTGAACTCAAAACTGAAGATTCAAAAGCAACAGTGCTACCAACTGAGTCACAGCTGATAAAGTGAAATAATTATCAAATATTACAAAGCATTCTTTTCAGTGTTCAATTACTTGAGAGTGGATACAGTTTGAGTATCGACCAATATCTTAGTTGCTAATAAATTTGTCAACAAACATTTATTAACTTTCAATCAGCACCTAATTTGGAAACATTCCAGCATTGATTCTATTTGTGAAGTTAAAATATAAGTTCTTTGTTAATGTAATGACATAGCTGCTTGAAACCTTGTGTCACGTACTTTGTGGTTCAAATGATAACAGGAGTAGAAGGTGTGGCTAACTTGCCCTGATGGCTTAATCAGCATTGTATGAGGTGAAATTAAACCAAACAGCTTCAAATTGTTCTGGTGTATGGTCAAGGCTAAATCAGCTGACTTTTATTCTGAAATGGTTTCAGAGTTGTACACTCATTAGCGCACATCAGGAAGCCATTCAGCCCCTAGAGTTCATACCAGTGTTTTGATTGACTTCAACTCCTGTGGGTAATAGAATGAAGATTTCGGTCCTCCAGAAATTGAAATTATCTGGATCTCTGCTGCCTGTAATTAGATTCATGGAAAGCATATATTCACTCATCACTCCTCTGCTCACTAAACCTTGCCACCTGTCCATTAATGCCTTCGTTTTTAAAATGTAACTCTTAGATTCAAATCCTTCCCCTTCTCGGTCTGTAACCTATTCCTACCCCAAAACACCTCAAGAGCTTTGTGGTTGTCCTGCTGTGGCCTCTTTTGCATGCCCCACATCCCTCACTCAAACGTTGTGGCTGTGCCTTCAGCTATCCTGGCCCTAAGCTTTGGAGTTCTGTCCAGGTAGATGCTATGTTGGTGGCTCCTGACTACCCTTTAAGATGGCCTAGAAAGCAAATCAATTAAAGGGCTGCAACTGAAATAGCATTCACTTACCAGTGAAAAATGAGGAACAAACCAAAGTGAATTTGTATTTCCCAGCTTCTATAACAGATTGGCATCTGGAACCAGTTTCCAAATCAAGTCCGCCGTGAGAGAAATTTGGATAGAGGCAGCAATGGATAGGTGGAGCTGTTCAGGCTTGTCTGGGAGAGACAGTATGACAGAGAAGAGTGGGAAGTGAATTGATTGAACTGGAGTCAACAAATATTTGGATTCCTGTTGCTTCACCAAAATATCGTCACAAAATACAAAGACTGTGACATGAAACCAGCATCTCCACGGCTTCACCAAATTCTTGACATCCAATTACCAGAATACAGAGCGGTCAAGATACCAAACTCAATTTATTTCCTATAATTGCAGAAATGAATATCTGTGTAACATCAAGTTGCATCATGCCCTGACTATATTCTCATACAACCTCGAGCAGTCCCAGTAAATACTTTTTTTTAATCTCTTACGGCAGTTGTCATTAAGTGTGTTTAATGTGGTACATGTCCCTTTATGGCAATTTCAGCTACAAAGCCACCAAAATCAGAGACCAAGCCTATTATTTAGGAATGTGCAGATTTAAAAGCAGACTCATGTTACCCAGCGGCAGTGGTGGAAATAGAGGAAAATGGAAGAAATGGATGCACTACACTAGAGAAATCTTTTACTCCAAGGGACATCTTCTAATTATCCACATGTATAATATAGACAATAATGAGATGGTAGGTAAGTGCAAGGAACATTACGACGAAGAGACATTCTTTGAATCTTACTTGGCTCTTACAGGTTTTAAATTTCCTGAATATTTGGTGTAACATTGCATCAACCCTGACTAGCTGCATTCCATAGACACCATCCCTACAAGTGAAACAACAACACTACATTACATTTGATCATCTCCACCTGTATTCATCTCAACTGCTTACTCACACTTTGATATTTGTCCAACTAATTGGCATGTCATTACCAGTTTCAATGAATGCTCATTCCATAGAGATACAGTGCCTTAGGGAAGCACGCAAGAATCTTTTCCTAGAGTTTTACTAATTCTGCTTTCAGAGCTTTTTGTAATCAAAAGTAGAAGCTGATTAAATTGGTACTTAGATTAGCTGTAACTTTAAAGCAATATGCAGATAATTACTTAGTAGCGTAGAACTTTAAGGCAAGATATCAAAGCTTATCACGCTACAGTAGTTAGAATTAGGATGCACGCTGTAGACATGAAAATAGGGGCACCCTTTTATAGAGAAATCAAGGTTAACGTTTTGGGTCTGGTGAGCCTTCCTCGGAATTGAGGACCCAAAACATTAACTTTGATTTTTCTTCACAGATACTGCCAGACCTGCTAAGCTTTTCCAGCAATTTCCGTCTTGTTTCTGATTTACAGCATCTACAGTTCTTTTGGTTTTTACCCTTTTATAGAAGGTGAGAAGAGGGTGCTGATTGGTTGGGCCATCACGAACATGGAGATGACAACAGACACTGTCAATCTTAATCCTCTGACCTTAAGTAGGTTGACTCTGATTGATCAGGGTGTTACCATGGGAACACAGCAAAGATCGGCAGTTTCCATGATCTTGAGAGAAAGTGAGGACTGCAGATGCTGGAGATCAGAGTCGAGAGAGTGGTGCTGGAAAAGCACAGCAAGTCAGGTAGCATCCGAGGAGGAGGAGAATCGACGTTTCGAGCTTAAGATCTTCATCAGGAATCTTGTGTCCATGATCTTGTTTTGTCCGTGAAAAGGGCGCAATGTATGTATAAATTCCTTTTGTCTACGTAGTCAGAAGTCACATGACACCAGATTATAGTCCAACAGGTATATTTGTTATCACAATTTTTAAAAGTTCGCACTTTAGAAACAGCATTCCCAATTCGTCAATCTCACTGCAGTGAATTCACATTGATAAAACATGTATTATAGCAGAACAACCTGTATAATAGCAGCATGAAACAGTCAGCTTCCTTTGTTCAAATGTTTGAGAAATTTCCCCTTCCAGATAATCTGAGGTAAACTGAGCTAAATTGGTGTCCTTTTTTTCAAATTCTGTTTCTGGTGTTCTAATGCCAATGAAAGCAGGATTTGATTTCTCATTTCCTTCCAGCACTGTATAGTTCTGCATAGTGTCCCTTCTCATGCAATCCTCTTGTCAACAGTAAGGAGTTGAAGACGATACTTTGCTGGGCCTAGTGTTCTGAAAATAATTAAAGATGAGAAAAGCTGAGCTTATCAGTCCAAAAGATTGTAAACTCCACTCTTGCAAATATCAAATAGTCTCTTAAATAATGTCTGGAATTGTGGTTCCCCTTATATACCTAGGAATCCATTGATTGTTCATTAATTCCTCTGCATTTGAAGAAACATAATATGCTGATTTTTAAAGAAAAATTCATATATGGGATATGGACCTCACTGGTTGGGCCAACATTTCCTGCCCAACCCCTGAGTGTTTTTGAGAAGTCTTAGATGTGTCCTAAATTTACTGTTTCCTGCACCAAGGTAGCATCTTCTTAACTCTGAGTGTGTACCATTTGTAACACTAAAATAATGCACTGAAGAAGTTTCAACAGCAGCTTCCAACTCCCTGCCCTGCAAATAGGGAAGGAGCCAGGATTTGATCCACCAGTGATAAAGGAATGGTGATAGATTCTAAGTTGGGTACTGTGTAAAAGGGAATTTGTTGGTGGTGATGCTCCTTTTTCACTTACTGCGCCTGTTCTTCTAGATGGGAGAGGTCAGGGATTTGGAAGGTGAACCGTGCTCCCTTTTGATTGTTTTGACAACCTTATTCTGCACTTCCTCAATAGGATATAATGATGCATCAGTTGACATTCTGTTATTTTTTATTATTTATTCATTCATTCATGCTAAGGCAGCATTTATTGCCCATCTGTAATTGCTCAGAGGGCAGTTAAGAGTCAACCACATTGCTATGGGTCTGGAGTCACTTGTAGGCCAGACGAGGATGACAGATTTCCTTCGCTAAAGAGCATTAGTGAACCAGATGGGTTTTTTCCTGACAATCAACAATGGTCATCATTTGAATGTTAATTTCGGATTTTTATTGAATCTGCCATGGCGGGATTTGAACTTCAAGCATTCAAGCCCAGGTCCCTGAATCTCTGGAATAACAGTCCAGCAATAATACCACATGGCCATCACCTCCCCTAAAGTACTCAAGTGTTTGGAGTGGAAGTTGAACCCTCAACCTTATGATTCAGGAGTTGAAAGTGCCAGGGCTGGCACTGAGCATGTACTGATCGAGAAAGTCCAAGGTCTTTAACACAGACTTTGTGCTTCTCTGGACACCAGTGAGGGTAAAAATAATCAAGATTCCCCAAATTACCATTGCCTTTAAACAAACATTCCTTTGGCAGAATGATCACAAAGTGGGAAGTTCTCTTTTTAAAAACCGGAAGAACTGCAGATGCTGGAAATCGGAAACGAAAACAGAAATTGCTGGAAAAGCTCAGCAGGTCTGGCAGCATCTGTGGAGAGAAATCAGAGTTAACGCTTCAGGTTCGGTGATCCTTCCTCAGAAATGTTCTTTTTATCTGCATTTCAAAGTCCATCAATGACTCCTCAATTCTGCAGTTGATAACTTCAGTTTAATGCAAAGTCTGAGGCTTCATTGAAGGTGTCATCGTCATAGAGAAGGGCAGCATTGAAACAGACCCTTCGGTCCAACCCATCCATGCTGACCAGATATCCCTGTGCAAAGGTTTGGGTGAATCAGCTTGTTGCCAGTCCTGGTGGAATTAGTTAAACACATGAGGAGAACAGAATTGGAGAGCTTGTTGATGGGATTATTGTTGAAGGATGGATAGAGGGTAGTGTGGAGTTTAAACACCAGCATAGAAACACTAACATAGACATGTTGATTTAAATGGCATGTGTAAAATATGACATAAGACTACATAATTATGGTAGGGAATCACTTAGTGCATAAAAATGCCTCTCAACCTGAAAATGAGGACCACAAGGGAGAGATAATAGGACTCTACTATTACCTGAGATTATTCAGAATTTGACATAGGGTGGTGGAAAGTTGTCAGACCAAAGGCGCGGAGGATCCAAGTCTGGCTGTTTGATATAAACTTGCGTAACATGGTAAACAGAGTTTAAAAATCACACAACACCAGGTTATAGTCCAACAGGTTTATTTGGAAGCACTAGCTTTCTGTGCGATGCTCCTTCATCAGGTGGTTGTGAGTGTCTGTGGTGTCTATAACCACCTGATGAAGGAACTGCGCTCCGAAAGCTAGTGCTTCCAATTAGACCTGTTGGACTATAATCTGGTGTTGTGTGATTTTTAACTTTATCCACCCCAGACCATCACTGCAACTCCACATCACGGTAAACAGGGACCAAGAGAAAGCTGGAGGCAAATCTGTAAGGGAAATGAAAGATGATGGAAAAGAAACCATTTTAATTTGGAACATGCTGCCTGAGAGAGCAGTAGAAACAGATTTTGTCACAATGTTTGAAAGGAAATTTGATATATGAACCTCAAAAAGGAAAGATGCACAAGTCTATTGGGGGAGGGGGTACAAAGCAAGGGGCATGTGGGTCTAATTAGATAGCACTTTCAAAGACCTGGCATAGATAAGAATCGTCTCCTATTGTTTTAGTTGATTCAACCTCTGATTCATGAAATCTGGTACCTGACAAAGGGTTCAGATCTGAAATGGTAACTCACTGTTCCCTGAGTGAGCAGTGTTGTGCCCGCAATCTCCCATGCAGGGATACTGAGGGAATACTACACTGTCAGAGGCACTTTTCTTTGGTTGGGTCATTAAACAGAGGGCCTTACGTACCTATTTGGACTCAATAAAATATCCCATGTATCTATTGGAAAAATTTTCCCTGCAGCATCCTGGTAGATACTTACCTCTCAACCAATGTGACAGATTATTCAGTCCTTAGCATGTTACTTATTGTGTGCAATTTGGCTGCTAGGTTTCGACATGAACGGTGGCACAGTGGTTAGCGCTGCTGCCTCACAGCGCCAGGGACCTGGGTTCAATTCCCGCCTCAGGCGACTGACTGTGTGGAGTTTGCACGTTCTCCCCGTGTCTGCGTGGGTTTCCTCCGGGTGCTCCGGTTTCCTCCCACGGTCCAAAGATGTGCGGGTCAGGTGAATTGGCCATGCTAAATTGCCCGTAGTGTTAGGTAAGGGGTATATGTAGGGGTATGGGTGGGTTGCGTTTCGGCGGGTCGGTGTGGACTTGTTGGGCCGAAGGGCCTGTTTCCACACTGTAAGTAATCTAATCTAATGAACAATAGTGACTACACTTCAAAAGGTAAGTGTACAAATGTTTTAGGATAGCCTGAAGGATTGAAAGATGTCATATAAATGCAAGATCTTTTTATTATTTCTTTACTGATTTGCAAACAAAGGTTTGACTCAGGTGTGTCAAGGACAAAATGCAGTTTTCTTTAAGCCGATAATCGTATTGGAAGGAGAGGATTACTTTGGTTAGCGCATCAGGAGAACGTTGTCCCAGCAGAAGTGATTGCATAGTGAGCAAATCAGAGACTAACTATTACAGTATTTATTCAGAAAAATAGCTAATAGTCACAGCCGAAAAGATCTGTGTTGCTGTTATCATCCACTGTCAAGCTTATTGTCCTATTCCTACATCCTTATCTCAGTTTATCTTCAAATACCTATTCAACCTACCTTTCAATGTTGACATGGCCCTTGCTTCGAGTAAAAAATGAGGTCTGCAGATGCTGGAGATCACAGCTGCAAATGTGTTGCTGGTCAAAGCACAGCAGGTTAGGCAGCATCTCAGGAATAGAGAATTCGACGTTTCGAGCACGAGCCCTTCATCAGGAATAAGAGAGAGAGAGCCAAGCAGGCTGAGATAAAAGGTAGGGAGGAGGGACTAGGGGGAGGGGCGATGGAGGTGGGATAGGTGGAAGGAGGTCAAGGCGAGGGTGATAGGCCGGAGTGGGGTGGGGGCGGAGAGGTCAGGAAGAGGATTGCAGGTTAGGAGGGCGGTGCTGAGTTGAGGGAACCGACTGAGACAAGGTGGGGGGAGGGGAAATGAGGAAGCTGGAGAAATCTGAATTCATACCTTGTGGTTGGAGGGTTCCCAGGCGGAAGATGAGGCGCTCCTCCTCCAGCCGTCGTGTAGTTGTGTTCTGCCGGTGGAGGAGTCCAAGGACCTGCATGTCCTCGGTGGAGTGGGAGGGGGAGTTAAAGTGTTGAGCCACGGGGTGATTGGGTTGGTTGGTTCGGGCGGCCCAGAGGTGTTCTCTGAAGCGTTCCGCAAGTAAGCGGCCTGTCTTCCAGGCGGAAGATGAGGCGCTCCTCCTCCAGCCGTCGTGTAGTTGTGTTCTGCCGGTGGAGGAGTCCAAGGACCTGCATGTCCTCGGTGGAGTGGCCCTTGCTTCAGTCACTATCACCACCAATGTATTCCACAGCCTCATACGTCTGTGTGTATGAAAATGTTCTCTCACTCCACCTTAAATATTGTACATTTTTAATCTTTTTGTATCTTTACTGTAGCATTAGAAACATTCTGCTTTAATTAACTCAGTTGAGGGAGTTAGAATTGATGTTAATCACTCCACCATTAGTGATTGTGCTTTCAGCTGTTTTGGTCCAAAGCTCTGGAATTCCTTCCCTAAACTTCTCTATTTTGTTGCTACCCCCTCACTCTCTTCCTTAAATGCTCCACAAAATCTTTCTCTCTCAGCAGGTTCTTGGCTGTCAGTCCAGTTGTGATACAGTGTCAAACTTTGATTGATTATGCTCCTGCGAAGTGCATGGAACATTTTGCAAGTTAAAGAAGCAGCATAAATAGGATCCTGCTTGATGGGCACGTCATTTACCATCATCAGCATCCACTCCCTCCTACACTGATGTGCAGTAGCAACACTGTGTACCATCCACAAGATGCACTGCAGCAACTCACCACCACATCTTCCAGACAACTACAGTCTGGGCACAATGCTTCCCAAATGGAGCTGACATTTTGGCGTTATGAGTTGTCAAGTGATAGCAGCTACTATAGAGTTTCAACTGAAGTATAATAGCCATATTAGATTAGATTAGATTACTTACAGTGTGGAAACAGGCCCTTCGGCCCAACAAGTCCGCACCAACCCACCGAAGCGCAACCCACCCATACCCCTACATTTACCCCTTACCTAACACTACGGGCAATTTAACATGGCCAACTCACCTGACCCGCACATCTTTGGACTGTGGGAGGAAACCGGAGCACCCGGAGGAAACCCACGCAGACACGGGGAGAACGTGCAAACTCCACACAGTCAGTCGCCTGAGTCGGGAATTGAACCCGGGTCTCAGGCGCTGTGAGGCAGCAGTGCTAACCACTGTGCCACCGTGCTGCCCTTACAACCAGGCCCCTACTGTCTAAGCCTCGACCACCACAACTCAGAGAGTTCTCACTGAGGGGTTATGATAAATTTCAAGACGTGAAATGAGGTAACAGCAGAAAAAGGTTTGGGAAACATTGATTTAGAAGGACAGGGCTGTAGATGCATGGGAGTACCACAAATTGCAAGTTCCCCTCCAATCCACACACCAACCCGTCTTGATTCAATATCCCCATTGTCACTGGGTCAACTCTTGGAATTCCCTCCCTAAGGGAGCACAAGATCCACAACACCAGATTATGTGGATCTACCTAGAGCACATGGACTATGGAGAAGGAGATGAATGCAAGAGAACTTGGAGAAATAAATTGTAGTGTCTTATTATAGAAGAGGAGGTGGTGCGCCTCAAGGATTGGTGCTGGGTCCAGTGCTTTTCATAATTTATATAAATGATTTGGATGTGAATAAAGGAGGCATGGTTAATAAGTTTGCAGATGACATCAAAATTGGAGGTGTGGTAGAGAGTAAAGAAGGTTATCTCAGAGTACAACAGAACCTTAATCAGATGGGCCGAGGAGTTGCACATATAGTTTAATTTAGATAAATGTGAAGGTCTGCATCTTAGAAAGCCATATCAGGGCAGGATTTATACACGTAACGGTAGGGTCCTGGGGGGTGTTGCTGAGCAAAGGGACCTAGGAGTGCAGGTGCATAGTTCTTGCATGTGGAGTCACAGGTAAACAGGCAGGTGAAGAAGGCATTTGGTATGCTTGCTCTCATTGGTTAGTGCATTGACTATAGGAGTTGGGATGTCACGTTGGAGCTGTATTGGACTTTGTTAGGCCACTGTGGTTCAATTCTGGTTCCCTGCTACAGGAAAGATGTAACATTTGAAAGGATTCAGAAAAGATTTAAAAGAATGCTGCCAGGGTTGGACGGGCTGTGTTGCAGGGAGAGGCTGAATAGGCTGGGACTATTCTCCCTGGAGCATCAGAGGCTGAGAGGTAACCCTACAGAGATTTATAAATCCTGGAGGAGCCTGGACATTGTTAATAGTTTGGTGGGGGAGTCCAAATCTAGAGGGCCTAGGTTTAAGGTGAGAGGGTAAAGATGTAAGAGGAGCCCGAGGGATAACTTTTTCACACAGAGGGTAGTGCATGTATGGAATGAGATGCCAGAGAAAGTGGTGGAGGTTGATACAATCGCAACATTTAAAAAGCATCAAGATGGGTATATGAATATGAAGGGTTTCGAGGAATACAGGCTAAGTGTTGGCAAATGGGACTAGATTAATCTGGGATATCTGGTCGGCATGGATGAGTTGGACTGAAGGGTCTGTTTCTGTGCTGTGCAGCTCTATGCTTGCAGCAGTTCAAGAAGGCAGCTAACCACCACCTTCTCAAGGACAACTAGGGACAGGTAATAAATGCTGTGCCAGGCAGGCAATGCTTAAATCCCCCGAACAGATACTAACAAATGCAGATTTGTTGTTTGAGATGAAAGAGATAACAGATCAACTATTAAGTGCAAAAATACACTCATGGAGTCAGCTCCACCTTCATGTGGATTGGGCAATGTTGAAGCATTGGGTAAGGTTACTCCCTGAAAGAGCAACAATTATGACAGAAAACATAGTGTAAACTTCAGTCACTTGTTAAACAGATCAAGATAATATGGAATGACATAGGTGGGTGAAAGCTACAGGAATAAAATGATATAGTACTATTGTTTGCCTGAAGGATAAAGCTAACAAAAGCTGATTGGACTCACTCAATCCTATCCAGCCAGCTTTTGTTAACTTTACCCTTCAGGCAAACAATAGTATTATATCATTTTATTCCTGTAGTCTTCACCCTCCTATCTGATCTAGCCTCAAAGGCTCCACTTCAAGCATTAGTTTAAGAAGTACTGCAGTACCATTGCAAAACTCTCCGATAGAGATTTCCCGTATGTAACATTGAACCTGTATCTCTTCAATCATGGGTTGTTTTTATCTCTTCTGTTGCTTCTTAATTTTAAAACACGTCCTTAAAATTGCCCTTAAAATTTCTTTCTCATATGAAAAGACCAACAATAGTTTTATTGTATTGCCTTAAATCAGACAGGATCCTCGTGAACAAAAGGGAGAAAAAGCATTATGTGACTTGAATTACTTTCACATGACAGCCGTCGTGATATGATCTTGCCAAGGTGTGAGCAGGAAAGCTCACTTTGAGATAATGGGAGATTAACAAAGCAGTTACTTTCACAGTTACATATTATCTCAGGATGATTGCCTTAAAAGAAATTTCAATGTTTAGGAAACACATTTCTTTGCTTGCTTTACATTATCTCTGGGTGATCAGTTATGTAGGAATATTTAGTTTGTTAGTTTTTAAAATATTCAGCACCCTCACTTTAGCTTTCCCAGCACTTCATTTCCACAGCCTGCTGAACTCCTGGGAGAGGCTGCAAAACAGAGGGCATCCCAGGGGAAGTAAAAGAAAATCAGGAGGGGTATGGATAGAATAAATAGACAAGGTCTTTTCTCTGGAGTCGGAGAGTCCAGAACTAGAGGGCATAGGTTTAGGGTGAGAGAGGAAAGATATAAAAGAGACTTAAGGGGCAACTTTTTCACGCAGAGGGTCGTACGTGTATGGAATGAGCTGGAGGAAGTGGTGGAGGCTGATACGATTACAATATTTGAAAGGCATCTGGATGGGTATATGAGTAGGAAGGGTTTAGAGGGATATGGGCCAAGTGCTGGCAAACGGGCCTAGATTAATTTAGGATATAATTGGCATGGACGAGTTAGACCGAAGGGTCTGTTTCTGTGCTGTATATGTCTATGACTCTGTTTCACGTGACCAGAGGAGTGGGTGTGGAGTATTTGAGATTGTTGGTTGGATTCTGTCGGACCTTTGGTAGGTGAATACTGACCAAAAACCTTTGCTTTATTGTCATTGCAGTTTTGAATATTAGAAAATATCAGGATTCTAGTTCACAATTTCTGGGGTCTGTGCTGCTCAACACATTCTCCACTTGTGCACTAGTACTGCCAACCCTCAAGGATTGCCCCAGGGTCCAGAGAGAGAAAAAAGTCTGTTCAGCATTGAGGAAAATTAGTTTTTGTTCTCACTTTTGTGAATGCTTCTATATCAGTTATGAAAACATTGAGGAAAGGGGCCAGGGAGTGTGGGTGTTAGAAGTCAAGATTAATCCAATTGGGCAGAATTATTTCTTCCCTTTCCTGTTGGAAGATGATAGTGCAGCTGGAGAAAAGACAATTGCTGGGATTTTAGGTGATTTGATTCAGAAGGTCATGTGATGCAGGAATGCAGCCAAATGGAGTTGGCAAATATACTGAGCACCTGTTGTTCATGACCTTCCAAAGACAGACTTGCCTTGTTGTGTCTGGGGATGGTGGAGTTGGCTAATGAAAAACACTTTCTTATCTACTTTTGACCTCAAAACAAATATTCATGTGATTTTTTTCTCTCTCTCTCTATTTTCTCCTTTCTACCTTTGAAAGCACAGGACTCACAGTTAGAACATTCGTCTTCCGATACATTCTCCGCAACCCCCGCCCCCCCCCCCCAACAAAGTGCCGTTTCTCAGCGTATGAGTGTCAGCAGACTTTGGGCCATGAGGGAATCACAGCTCAAGTCAATGGAACTATCCACCTGGGGCTCAGGCAGAAATCTGGGGCAAAACTCTGCAAGATATTTTCCATTTCACACCTCATAGGCAAGGAAGTCAATAATAATATACCTTTACTGTCATCCTTCTGCAACTGGCTTGCTTAATTGACAAAGATAAACCATTAACCCCTTAAAATTTTAGTCCATACCCAGTTCATTATTTTAAATCTTCCATTATGAGTTTGCACATAACAGTATTGACTATCAAGAGAGTTGCTCGAAAATTCATCCTTGTATTTAGAATTGGACGATTCACCTATTGTGCACCACCTATTCCCATCCCCTTAATATTTGGGGCCACGCTTTCAGCTGCTTGGGTCCTAATCTCTGGAATTCCTTCCCCAAGATGTCTCCCCTTTCTACCATGCTGCCCGCCTGTAAGACACTCTTCAAAGCGAACCTCTTTGGGAAACTGTACCAATATCTCCATATCCCACCCTTCACCTCACTGTCAAATGTTCATCTGCTTACCTTTATATAAGACCTTCAAAATGGAAGCTAAAGTCACTAAAATGGCATTGGATGATGTTTTAAAGGATTTGTTTAAAAAAAACCCTTTTGTGCAGTGTGAGCCAGACCAGCTTTATTGGACATTCCGTTGCACTTGTCGTTGCATTTAGTGGCTGGCTTGGCCATTCAGAGAGTAGTTTGGAGCTAACCACATTGTATTGGTCTGAAGTCACATGCAGGCCAGAACAGGTAAGGATGGCAGATTTCCTCCTTTCAAGGAGATTGGTGAACCAGATGGGTTTTTACAACAACTGATGATAGTCTCATGAGGCTGAGATGTTAATTAAAATTTGACATTGTTGTTACTAGGAAATCATTTGTGAGTGGCGTCTCAGGCTCCTTGGTTGTTTGAGCATGCTCATTGTTATCACCAGCTCCAAGTACCCAATGAGAAACACAGTCAGCCATAGGTTTCTCTGATATTGTATGATATATAACGATATTGTATAATATCTCTCAAAAGTGTCACTATTTCTTCTTACATAATAAATTACTTTGAATGCAAACACTGTTGCTTCATTGGGCAGACTCAAGCCAGTATCTACACAGAAAGATCCCATAAACTGCCCCTGGATGAAAGTTGATGTTGCCTGGGGGTGGCACATAAACACAAGCATTGGGGAGTCATAGAATCCCTACAGCATGGAAATAGGCCATTCAGCCCAACAAGTCCACACTGACCCTCCAGACAGTAACCCACCCAGACCCATTCTCTAACCCATTACTCTATATTTGTCCCTGACTTAATGCATCTAATCTACACATCCTTGAACACATTGGCAATTTTAGCATAGCCAATCCACCTAACCTGCACATCGTTGGACTGTGGGAGGAAACCAGAGCACCCAGACGAAACCCACGCACATGCAGGGAGAATGTGCAAACTCCACACAGACGGTTGCTCGAGGCTGGAATCAAATCTGGGACCCTGGCATTGTGAGGCATCACTGAGCCACCATGCCACCCAGATGCTTTCCTTCACATCGACGTGGGATTGTGAATATTGATCTGAGCCACAGAAACAGGTATATGGGCTTGTCATTTTATCATCTCACTCAGGTATTGGCACCTCTGACAAAGTGCTAGAGTGATCTAGCATGGTCTCATGATCTTGTTTGGCAGGCTGCAGTCAAAAAGGGCACTGTTTTGATTGTACTGAATAAATAACAGTGAAACAAGGGCACTAGAAATGGCATTAGCACTCAAGACTAGATTAGGGAAAATGAGACAGAGCTTCATCTCCTCTTATGCTGTTTAGTGACCCCCCTACACTATGCACAACCTCAGAAGCACACAGTTATGGAAGATGACTCACTAGTGTAAATATTCTCACATGAGGAAGGTTAAAGCTGAAAAACTAAAACATGAGCAAGTGAGGGATGTAATATTAAGCCAATCTGCTGAAACTTGTGAATAAAGGATTTGCATTTATATGCCACTTTTTTTTATGATCTCAAGGTGTCTCATAACCAATTTGTGAAATGCTTTTCTGAACAACAATGTTACTTTGGCTAGGTGATCTGTTTTAGATTTTGGATGAGGGTCAAATATTGACCAGAACATCTAGTCAAATGTCTGAACTCTCCTTGAAACTGTATTGGAATCCCTTATATCCATATGAGATAGATCAGAAAGGGCTTTAGTTTTACACCCTGTCCAAAAGACATCAGCTCTTACAGTTGAACTGGGAGTATCAGTCTAGACTTTGCACATAGATCCTTGGGAGTGGGAATTGAACCCATAACCTTTAAGATTCAGAGGTAAGAGCGTAGCCAACTGAACCTGCTGCCCACCTACAGCAAGCCCGGTGAACAAGAGATATATTAGCCCAAACCATCTGAGGATGCGCCTGTTGATCTCTTTGGACACCAGCAATCACCTGATGGTCGAGAGTTCTTGCTGTCAGTCTGTCCTCTGAAAATTATCCGTTTGGATACATTCAATGAAAGGTAGATCAAATCCCGAGTCAGAGTTTTTTGACCTATTTTATTGGTTAAAAGTCGAAAAATCCCTGATCTTAACAGATTAATTTATCTTTATGAAACACTTTCTGAAGGCCTAGAAAAAACATAAGCAGAGCTGATATCAACCTTGAAAAAACAGTAAATGATCAGCTAATGGAAAGTACAGCTCAGAAATAAAATCAATCACGACAAACACTCAGGTCAAATAAATTCACACTCAGTCAATAAAGTTGAGTGGCAGAACTGACAAGTTAACCTTTTAGGTGCTAATGAACATAGAATACAGAACAGTACAGCACAGGAGCAGGCCCTTCAGCCCACCGTGTCGTGCCAACCATGATGCCATTCTCAACTAATTCTATCTGCCTCTATTCTCTCCCTGTTCATGTGTCTGCCTAAATGCCTCTTAGAAGCAGGTATGTTAGCAGCATTTATCACCTCCCCAGGCAATGCATTTCAGACACCTACTACCCTATGTGTAACAATCTTTCCTCACACATCTTGTTTAAACTTTTCCCCTCCCATGCCCCTCAGTATTTGACATTTCCACCCTGGGACAAAGTCTCTGACTGACCCGCTTCCCCCATCCATGCTTCTTATAATCGTATATATTTCTATCAGGTCACCCCCTCAGCCTCCAGCGCTGGAGCGAAAACAATCCAAGTTTGTCCAACCTCTCCTTATAGCTATTGCACTCCAGTCCAGGTGACACCTTGGTTACCTTTTTTGCATCCTCTTCAAAGCCTCCACATCTTTCCTATAATATGATGACTAGAACTGCATACAATATTCCAAATGTGGCCTCAGTAAAGTTTTATACATCTGTAGCATGACTTTGCAATTTTTACACCCGACACCCTGACCAATGTCACACGCTTTCTTTCCAACTTATCCACTTGTGTTGCCACTTTCAGAGGCTTATGGACTTGGACCCCAAGATCCTTTTGTATATCAATGCTCCTAAAGATAATGTTAAAAAAAATCACACAACACCAGGTTATAGTCCAACAGGTTTAATTGGAAGCACTAGCTTTCACAGTGCTGCTCCCTCATCAGGTGCAGCGTTCCGAAAGCTAGTGCTTCCAATTAAACCTGTTGGACTATAACCTGGTGTTGTGTGATGTTTAACTTTGTACACCCCAGTCCAATACCGACATCTCCAAACCTAAAGATAATGCCATTTACTTAAAGTAAAGTTGTAGATTTTTTTGTTTTCATATGATTGTAGAAAAGATGGACCAACACAAGGGGAAAAGCAGGGATCGATATTTCGGGTGTACAGCATTCACCAGTTACTGAGATATTTAAGCTACTTGATTGTTATCTAACCCCTGCCCTCTGCCTGGTAACCTACATTGGCTCTGGTTTCTTCCTTAATTTCAAATCCCATCAACCCACCCTCCCCCTCCCCCTCCCCCTCTATAACTCCATCCAGTGCTATTTCCTTTGAAGAAGTCAAAATTCCTCCAACTCTGGCCTCCTGCACATTCCTGATTTGAATCAATTTGTCATTAATGTGTACTTCTACAGACCCTAATCTCCATGATTTCCTCATTAAAGCTCTGCCTCTATGCCCTTCCAAGAAACTTCTTAAAACCTACGTCTTAGACCACCTGTTTCACCTTCAGTGAAATGCATTGGTTTATTGGAACTATGCTAAAGTTACGAAATGAAAATAGGTGTTATGGAATCAGTGTAATTAAGTAATGGGCTTATCAGCTGTGCCATTGATGAGATGCATTAAGGCTCTTTAAAAATGAGCTCCACGGGTTTACTGTTGAATAATAAGAATGTTATTTTCTCAATGACAAATATTAATTTATAACCAACAGTGAACCATTAACAAAAATTCCATATCACTAGAAATAGCACACTTGACCTTCACAATTCAGTGTTTTTTAACTTGTGAGGTTAAGCGTGAAGAGTTACATCCCAAACAGAAGAAAACATACCAGCCACATTTAAAAGCAGGTGCTGTGGTTGAAATGGCCAGTTTGGAATGCACTGGCTGGAGCAACAAAACGTGATCTTTGCATACATTCTTTTCCTGAGATGAGCTTACAATGGCTTTGTATCGACATTGAATTAACTGTGTTCATAAAGTACCAGTTCAGGAGGCAACCATACCTCCCTGCCTCATGGTGAAGGTTAACTTCTGTGTTCCTGAAGATCTAACACTTTCCTGTAAGCACTTGCTTGAATTAAAACAGAAAATGTTGGTAATACTGAGCAGATCAGGCAGCATCTGTAGAGAGAGAGAATGGATTAACGTTTCAGTTCGACGGCGTCTTCAAATTAATTAACTAATCTCTTGATGTGCTAACTAATATCAAGGAATTTCCCAGAGGGCAGTTCAGAGTAAATCACCTTGCTGTGGGCCTAATGTCACATGTAGGCCAGACCAGGTAAGGATGGCAGAATTCTTTCCGAAAGGATCTTAGTTGATTTTTAATTCCAGATTCTTTTTATCTAATTCAAATTCCAACATCTGACATGGCAGGATTCAAACCTAGGTCCCCAAAACATTGCCTGGATTAACAGTCCAGTGATAATACCACAAGGTCATCACCTCCCCGTAGGATTATGGCTGATCTATGACCTAAATCTATTTATCTGCCTGTGGCCCATATCCTTTCATACCTTTCTCCAAGAAAAAGCTTGAAGTTTACAAAGGGGCAAGAGGGAACACCTAATGCCCTCTTAATTTAATTTAATTTACTGTACCACATTTGCAGACAGTGCATTCCAGACCCTAATTTTTCTTTGTGTGGAAAAAGTTCTTTCTCACCTCAGATTTGCTTCTTTTCCAAAACACTTAAAATTTGTGTCTTCTGGTTCATGTTGTTTTACAAGCGGGGACGGTTTCTCCCTATCTACTCTGCCTCATGATTGTCAAAACTAAAATGTACATTGTCTGCTTTTGTACTCAGTTAATTCAATGACGAGTGACTAGTGAATTCACTACTCCCAAGAGTGGTGTGCACTGAGACACATAATAAATTTATGGAGGAGATAGATTTTTTAAATTAGTAATTGGTTAAAGGGCTAAAGTGGAGTTGAGGCCAAGATGAGATTAGCCATGATCTGTCAAATGGTGGAGCAGACTTCAGGGGCTGGATGGCCTAATCTTGCTCCTTTATACTGTAACATTCTACTAACTTTCCTATGATTTGCTGTACCTACATATTACCCTTTTGTGATCCATACATGAGGACACCCAGATCCTTCTACATCCCAGAGTTTGAGAATTTTTCACCACTTAGATAATGTCGAAAGGAACAGATTCATCTATATTGCACTCAATACTTGCTTAACCAGTTTATGTCTTTATGCCCTTTTCACAACTTACTTTCCGATCCATCTTTGTGTTGTCAGCACATTCCTTTTATCCTTTCAGTTACATTCTTTTTAATCAACATGTTCAGAATTAGCATTTATATCCCTTTGGAGCAGGTAGGGTTTGAACCTCGCCCTGCCAGCTCAGAGACAAGGGCACTGCCACTGTGCCACAAAAGCTCCACACTGTCCTTTTAGCTAAGTCATTCCTTTGCAGTGAGGACCTAGTATCGGTCCCTGTGACACATCACTCATTACATCTTTCTGACCTGAAAAAGGCCCAGTTATGCCAACAATGCACTTCATTTTGGACAACCAATCTTCTATCCATGCAATATGTTACCCTCGACACCATGATCTTTTGATTTCTCCCATAATTTATGATATGACAGGTTAACAAATGTTAATTGAAAATTTACACACAATGCATCTTCTTTGTCCAGAACATACTAAAATGGCTTCCTATACTTTGTTTGATACTAGCTTCTAACATTGCTAACTGGCCTATAGTTCCCTGTTTCCTGTTTTTTGAAGAAAGAATTTCACCTTATTTTCTTCTAATTTAATCAACCTGTTCTTGAATCAGCAAGTTTTGGAATATTATATGCTTTCTTAAAAAAAACAAAAGGAAGACTTGTATTTCACAACGACTGGTCATTCCATAATACTTTGTAGCCAATGAAGTGCTATAAATATAGAAATTTTCTGATCAACCTGATATTACACACAGCTGGAGCAAGGTGGGATTTGAACCTGAGACTTCTGGCTCAGAGCTAAGGGCACTACCACTGCACCTCATGTGCACTTGCTGCTAGCAATGCAAACGTTGAATCAAGACCAGGATCAGCTGCTGATGATTAAATGAAATTAGTGGTGCTGAATAGTACGAAAAGGGTTAAGTCCCACACCATTGCATCACAGGTAACCACTCCAGTACTGTAGAGTGCTGCACTGTTGGAGCAGCCAGTTTAAGAGTGAACCATTTTCTCCTATAAGGTTCCATGGTACTATTTTACCCAACTTCTCCGTGGTTTCCTGGACAATATTTACATCTCAATCAAAACAACTGAAATCGATTATCTGGTCACTTATTTCCATCATTTGTGGAACATTGCTTGAAGAGTGACTACATTTCAGAAACACGTCATTGTTTGCGAAATTCTTTTCAGACATCTCAATGTTGTGAAAAATTCTACGTAGATGTGTGTTTGTACAACTGCACCAAGAATGTAAATAGAGAGCCCAACCCACTTCAGCCTCTCCCAAGTAGCCCATTTTTCTGTTTGTAAAGTACATTCCTGAAATAAAGAATACATTTGGCAGGGGTGGTCCCTGAGGCTGGGACTCAGCTGGGTTTATACTTGTGGAGGAGGTGATCAAATGGTTTGAAGGCTCCCTTATTTAGGAAAAGATACATTGACATTGGCAGCAGTTCAAAGAAGCTTCATTAGGAATGGCGAGACTGTCAGATGAGGAGCGGTTGATTAGGTTAGGCCTGTACTCATTGGAGTTTATAAGAAAGAAAGGCAAACTTATAGAAAGATACAGGATTCTTAGGGGATTTGACAGGGTAGGTGTAGAAAGGTTATTTCACCTTGTGGGATAGAGGACATAATCTCAGAATAAGAGATCCTACATTTAAGACAAAGTTGGGAAGGGATTTCTTCTTTCCAAGGGGAGCGAATCTGTGGAATTATTCGCTGCTGAGTCTGGCTCACTAAATATATTAAAGGCTGAGATGGACAGATTTTTAGTCAGGAAAGGAATCGAGGGTTATGGGGAAAGTGGAGTTGAGGATTATCCAGATCTCATGATCTCATTGAATAGCAGAGGAGACTCGATGGGCTGGATGGCCTAATTCTGCTCCTGCATCTTCCAGTCTTATGGTCTGAATGGACAAATGCACCTGTACTACCTCACAATCGCCATTACGGCCTGAAGCTAGGATATTAGAAATGCAAATGACATGTTGCATATTCATGACCTCACAATGAAGCTGTGACATCGCTGCTGCTAACTATCCCAACATCACTATAAATGGGTTTTACAAAAGATGCAAAAAACACACAAATCTTTAACAGAATGTTTCCTGAGGGTCAGCTTGGGGTGATTTGTATTCTAGTTTGCTTGCCTGCTATTGACGGTTATTTTGAAATATCTGGATTTAAAGCTGTCTTTCTGAAGTCTGGACGTGTAGGAGGCCCGTGTCAATGTTTAAAGAATGGGCTTTATCAGCTTTTTAACATTCGTATTGCCAACAGCTGAAGCTCGGAAATGTAAAAAAATGGGTATGTATGCCTGATTTAGATGCACAGCATTGTCATTCTGACTTTGATTTCACCCTCGCGCCAAGCTTCCCCTCTGCTCTGGTGCTGATTGCTTGCTTGTTTCTGTGGTCACTCCACAAGGCTGGCTCTCAGTAAGAAATGTTCACAGATCCCACTGGCACCCAATAATACCAGTGGACTTGAACTTTTCACTGGAGATGAAATAATAGATTTGGTATTGTGGCTAATCCCTCTCCTCTCCCTCCCTTGTTGTATTCCTCCTATTATGTGATCCAGTATTAACTTCTAATTGCTTTTTTAATAAATTACTTTACACCTGAGGCCTTTCCTTCTCAACCTTTTACAAGCAGGAACAGTTTCTACTCTATCCAGATCCCTTCTGGTTTTGAAAACTTTGACGAAGTACAACATTTAAAAGACATTTGGACAGGTACATGAATAGAAAAGGTTTACAGGGATATGGTCCAGACACAGACAAATGGGACTAGTTCAGTTTAGGAAAGCTGTACAGCATGGATGGGTTGGGCTGAAGGGTCTGTTTCCATGCTATATGAATCTATGACTCTCAATCTCATCTTAGCCTTCTCTCCAAGGAAAACAGACCCAATTACTCCAGTTCCTCATTGGAGTTTCTCACACCTTGAACCATTCAACTCCTTTCTCTTCCTCTTGTTTTCCTTAACCTCCATCTTTGTGTCCTTTTTTCATTTTTCATTTCCCTTCATTTTTTCTCTTCCTCTTTCTTCTTCCATCCAACCATTTTATTGATGACAGCACCACCACCATGCTGGTCAATCCCCTTCTCCGTCACCTCCTGTGTGTCACTCAATCTTCTTCCAATCCTGTCAAGTTTAATTCTCCCACTAGCCCTTGTTTGCTATTTAGGTCATTCTGCTGCTTTTTCCTGGCAGACCCATCTCTAGCACTCAGCTCACTACATTCCTCTTCTCTATCTCTTTACAGCATGCTATTTCATTCTACCTCTTGTCTGCTCTTTACTGACTTCCCACCCCAAAGTGTTGGTGTCCCATTTTATCTTTTTCAGTTACTCAATCTACAACTCCACCTCAGTGATCACTTCTTGTGAGTATCCAATCATTGTTCCTTCGTTGCCCATTTCCACAGACTGGCCTCGTACCTGTCTTCCTGTCAATTTCTGTAGTACTTTCCTATCACATGACACTTCACCACACTACTTCCAATTACTTGATTTGGTTTATTACTGTCAAGTATGCTGAGAAACAGTGAAAAGTTTTTTTTTGCCTGCTATGCAGAGAAGATGCCGAGAAAAAGCAACTACTCCCATCAGAGCTAATCCATTGTTCCATGTTTCCACCTTCTGCCATCACTAACCCCAGGTACTTGAAGTTACCCCCTTTCTCCAAGTCCTCAGCCCTCCTCTTTATACCTTCACTCTGATGCTTTTCACCAGGGTCAAACCGGCAGACCATAAAGTGGGCCTTTGGCCTCTTGATAGTCATACCTTATCTATCAGGGCTCTCCTTGACCAAATTGGTCATGATCTCATTGTCCTGATCACACAGTTCAATGTCATCTGCAAATAACATTGAGATGGTGCTTCCTGTATCATTTGCTCAATTATACCATCTGTGGCAATTATGAAAAGGAAGGAGCTCAATGAGGTCTTGAAAAGTGCTGTATAGATTAGATTAGATTTCCTACAGTGTGGAAACAGGCCCTTCAGCCCAACAAGTCCACACCGACCCTCCGAAGAGTAACCCACCCAGTTCCATTTCCTTAAAGCACCTAACACTACGGGCAATTTAGCATGGCCAATTCACCTGACCTGCACATCTTTGTGACTATGGGAGGAAACCGGAGCACCCGGAGGAAACCCATATAGTTAGTCACCCGAGACCAGAATCGAACCTGGGACCCTGGTGCTGTGAGGCAGCAGTGCTAACCACAGCCACCGTGCTGCCACAAAATATATTCACGTTCTTTTTCTATCAAATTCCAATGATGCTTTTACCCACTTTCAGTGGGAGAGATATGTTTATTCTTGTTTTAAAGTGATTATACACTTTTTATGAATGTTGTGGTATTGCTTTATGATGCAAGACTTTCTTTGAAAAAAAAAGGTAGAAACTGAAATAACTCCACATACATATCCCGTCACCAAGTCACCTTTTATTTACACATAGAGACTCCTTGACACTGGTCCAGATCCCTCAGAGCCAGCTCTCAGAGTGAACAGAACCTCTGACACTCCTGTTCTTATCTGTCAGCCAGGGCTCCCTAATTGGAACAGGTCAACAGCCTGAATCAGGGAACTCCTATACTATGAGGTCCAACTGGCTGACCTTGTTACATTCACTACAGAAACCTCACAGTCCACAATAATATAGCATCCATTCAAAGCTTATATTAAAAACTGATGTGAAAGTCAATCATTGACATGAGGTGGCATGGTGGCTCAGTGGTTAGCACTGCTGCCCTCACAGCGCCAAGGACCTGGGTTCGATTCCAGTTCTGGGTGACTGTACAAACTCCATACAGACATTCTGCCCGTGTCTGCGTGTGTTTCCTCTAGCTGCTCCAGTTTCCGCCTACAATTCAAATATCTGCAGGTTAGGTGGATTGCCATGGTAAATTACCCATAATATGGGTAAATTACCCATTGGAGGATTAGCCATGGGAAACGTAAGGGTATAGGGTAAGGGGTATGATTGGGATGCTCTTCAGAGGATCAGTTGGATTGGATGGGTCGAAAGGCCTACTCCCTCACTTTAGGGATTCTGTGATCCATGAGGCACTTCAGCACCTTAATGTCCCTTTAAGAAAGCTCCAATTGTTAAAATGACTCATTTATTTGTTTTGGCTCATGGAGTCACTAAATATTTGGATTGAAAAGCTTATGTCTGGCCAGGGTAGAGGGAAAAGAAACTTCCAGAAATAATCTGACTTCACGGACAGAAAGAAGGAGTGAAAAAGTAACTGTGCTATATTTGGACTCATGAAGTCAGTTTTACAACAAAGTATGGAGCATGAGTTGCAACCAGTACAGAAACATGAGTGAGGGTTAATTGAATATACGTTTCTTAAAAACTACAGCCAAGCCTGTCAGGAAGAGTACTGATGCCATCAACATCTGTGAGTCTTCCTTCCCAACTGTTTTGTTCCCTCGCACGTCCTTAAAGAGGCATAGAGTTGGTGGGAAAAAAAAGCATTTGTGAAAGCTATTTTGGGGAAAGTGAAGAACTAAAAGAGCATGTCGTGTCATTCACCAGTGAGTCAGGATTTCTATTGTTACAGTTTTATTGCTGTTTGTGCTATGCGCATATTGATTGCCATGTTTTTCTGCACCACTGGATTTTATCAGTAATTTATTGTCTGTGAAGACTTTGAGGGGTCTCTGATAGTTGTGAAAAGATGCTGAGCTTTGGTGGATTCTAGCACCCCAACTATAATGGTAAAAAGCTGCACACAGTCAGCCAATCAGAGTGTGCAATGCCCAACTTGCAGCTGGACCTAGGATGCACGATTCTTACCTCCTTCTGTGCAGCAGCTCTCCAACCCTGTGCATCTCTGAGCTCCACCAATCTGCCCTCTTCCACTTATCCAATCTCAATCATTCCAGCATTTACAGTGTGCGTTCAGCAGCTAAAACCATAAACCCCAGCTATGTTTCTCCAGCCCTCGGCTGCACTCTCCTCCTTTATCTCCTCAAAGTCTCCTCCCTTTTGACCAAGCTTTTAGTCATCGGCCCTTTAAAGCATTGGCACCACATTTTGTGACACTTCACTACTTAGAGGTGTTAGACAAATGCAAGATGGTGTTGTTACTCAATCTAACCGTGATCGTAAAAATGGACAATAGATATTCAAATTCCATTTGATCATAACACCTGAGATTTTATGGACTAAATGACTTTTAATAAGGACAAAGTCTAACCTAAAATAACTATTGTGAAACACCCACCCAGTTTCAGACAAGGAAATGAAAACATCAGTGAACAAGGATCAGTCTGTGGAAAAACTAGCATTGTTAAAAAGGATCTGGAACTCAGACCTATGTCTCTTGGTTCATAGCTTCATGGATTTCTTTCTAATCAATTTGCTCAGAGATACTTTTACACACTTTTAGAATGAATGGGACTTGAACTCAGACCTCTTACCTTAACATCAAGAATGTTACCACTGCACCACCAGATCCACCACATCGGACTGTTATACATTGGGATAAGAATCACCTGCAGACCATCCAGTTTGAAAGTATGACGATGCCAGACAGGAAAACCCACAAATAACTATTCCAACAGCAGCTTTTGAGTAGCAGAGGAGAGAGATGGAAAAATGGATTTGTGAGCATTAACTGAAGTGTACTTTGTCTCTTTTTCTCAACCTTGAAATCAGTGTCTAGTAAAATCACAACTTTAAACACCAACCATTCACTGAGAACACAAAGATATCTACAACCCTCGCCATTGTTATGGACACAAGACAATAACAACACTCGGGACTTGGGTCATACTGAAACTCAAGAAACCTAGGAACTTCAAACTGCACTTGCCTTTACCTTCCTGCCTGCCTCGTTCCTGAAGAAGGGCTTATACCTGAAACGTCGATTCTCCTGCTCCTCGGATGCTGCCTGGCCTGATGTGTTTTTCCAGCACCACATTTTTGAACTCTGGTCTCCAGCATCTGCCGTCCTCACTTTCTCCTGCCTGTAGTAGACCCCACCTCCCCTTTCTGTTACACATACTGTGCATGTGTTTGATGTTGTATATTTTATTTAGTTTCAGTATGGTAGGTAATACATTCCTCTTTCTTTCACTTAGGAAAACCTTTGTAATTTTGTTCCTTCACTTTGATCTTGTCGATTACATTTTATCTGAAGTCTGATAGCCACGTGCTAAGAAAAACAGTCAAAATATTTGTTGCAACTGATCAGTAGAGGAGTTAAGAAGAAGGGAAATAATTCCCTCTCCTTACCTAGCCCTAACATCTTATGCTTGTATTCCTTTCTCCCTCATGTGGCTTGCTAACTTTTCCTTAAATTGCTCCCGTATTCCATGTGAGAACAAGTTTCTGACCGTTCTCTCGGAATGAAGTTTGAACTGAATTTTGAACCAGATTTCTAAATGATTATCATACATGTATCACTTTTAGTTAAGTAGAAACATCTTATTCACATCTACAGCCAAAGACCTTCATAATTTTGAAGACCTCAACTATGTCTCCCTTCAGCCTTGTGGTCAGACACGTAAATAAATAAATATGGAATATTGGAACCACAATTGATACACAAATTCAGATTCGTAGTTTCTAATCTGAGATGAAATAGCTACACTGAATTAATTTTCAATTCACTATTGAGTGATCCACACTGTGCAGTAAAAAGAGTCTGTCTATCCTAATTAGTGTTCAACAGTTCTGTAATTGGTTATAGATTGATTATGAGTTTGGTAACTGATCTATTCTCTATGTGCTGGATTAATTAAGCCTGTGAGAAAACTGTAGGTCAAATAAGGAAGTTGTTGTCAGAGTTGCAGGCTAGAACTGAAGGATGGAGAGAGTTTTGAAGCATTGTGATGAAACTTGTTACCCATAGGAATTAGTGTTATCTTTGCATATAACTGAAAAATATAAACCAACAATGTAGAATCCTAATTGAAGAATAATCGTTGGGTGTGCAATGGTATTCTTTGAACCCTGCCTCAAGCTTGAGTCAGTACCTTCGGGAGAGGTGGGGAGAACACAGGGAGAGCAATTATTGGCATTCCTGAACTCAGAAATTAATCTCTTCCATTTTAATCATGGCAAAGTGACAATGAATGTCAGTTCTGTATTTGTAAGTCATTGCCTGCTGTTTGGCTTAAATTTTTTCGACAAGCAGTTGGACCAAGCAATAAAGTGTTTCCTACTGTTTGAATACAGTGGCTGCTTTTGACAGCCCCTGTCCCCCACACCAATCCTCATGGGGTGGGCTGATTGGATACGGGCTACTTGTGCTCTTTATTTGCTCTGTAGGCCATTTTACCCTTTTGGACAGTTGCCCCTGGATGCCACACAGGAAACAAAGGTAACATGGAGATATCTACAGGAGCCAGGAATCTCAAACTAAATGATACACTGCAGTACCCTCCTGACATGCAGCCAGACAAATGTCTGCTGATATGTGTCATCACACAACACATTGGCAGAATGAGGGGTTGTGGGAGCTGTGAGGCATTAGCAGCTTAACTTGTATGGTGATAAGACAGGAGGGGAGGGTGGGATCACAAAAAAAACTGCGAAGCAGTCTGTACTGGTTTATTATTCCAGAGATTCTGCTTCCCAGTCAGTACCAGTTTAAGGGCTGTCTCTTTTATAATTGTCTTTTGGGGCGCTCATGCAGATTTTGAGATGGCGTTTTGTAATTGAATTGCATTTTGATGGTCCAGTGACTGTGTTAAGTGGATGATCTGGGCACAGGTTTAGCTGTAAAGCACATTGTATGCTGATTTGGGAATGTGACTCTGCGTTGGATTTGGACTTAATCATCTCTTAATGAAAGGGTCCTTAAAGCCACTCAAGTGAAAAAGTGAGATCCTTTACAGTTTCGCAACCACTATAATCAGAAATTACAAGCAATATCGTAGAGTTTTTAATGTCTGGGTAAATTGTTGGGAATAGGTTAAGAAGCAGGCATACAAGAGGGGGAGACCTCGGGAAGATTTTTAGTTCAGCTGCATAGAGGGAAGAAAGTGCTCTCATCACATCCTCAAGACCACAGGATTCCATTTTGTTAATGCAGGCCAAGTTGAAGGTAAACTAGAAAGATGCCATACTTAACGATTGGAGCAACTCTGTTGGTTTTCTGCAAGACCCAGCCCATCACCTCCCTTTCCAGATAGCCCTGCAGGTCAGAAGTGCCCATCCATGCTCACATGACATTGCATATAGATCCAGGGACAATAATATCTAAATGGCTTGGGTATGGTCACTGAAAGCTGGGATTCTGCTCTATTTCCAAATTAGCAGGAAATTGCTCCATTAACACCAGACTGTCTGATTCAAATCAGCTCAGATGGCCACTTGAGGTGAAGACTTTTCTACTCCTATCTCAGTTACATCCAAATGTGTACAAACAATAGGCAGAAACAATCCAGTTGATCTTCAAGCCTGACCCACAATCTTCACATCTGGAAACTTTATCAATTGTGTTTCCCAAAGCTGTGATTACCACCATCCAGCAGCGATAACCAAATCACACAACTGTTCCAGTGTAGAAGGAGGCCATTCAGCCCATTGTGCCTGGTCTTGCTCTCTCATTAACTTGTGCCATTCTCTTGTCGCATCATCAAAACCTCACACGTTCTTCCTTCTTAAATAGACAAGAAAAAAGAAAAAGCACCCTAAAGGGGGAGGTAATAGCCTAGTGGTATTATCACTAATCTGTTAATTCAGAAACTTAGTGAATGTTTTGAGGACCCAGGTTCAAGTCCTGTCATGGCAGATGGTGGAATTTGAACATGATAAAGAATCTGGAATTAAGAGTCTGTTGATGATCATGAAACTATTGTCGGGAAAAGCCCTTCTGGTTCACTAAGTCCCTTTAATGAAGGAAATCTATCACCCATACCCAGTCTGGCCGGCATGTGACTGCAGACCCACAGCAATGTGGTTGACAGCAATGAGCAATAAATGCTGGCTTAGCCAATGACACTCACATCATGTGAGTGAAATCAAAGTAAAGCCTGACCCATGGGAACACAATCATGCTTTCCCCTCTGACAGACATGCATGATCCTGACTTGGACCAATGTCCCAGGTCATTCACCATTGTGCATCATGCAGTGGGGAGGCAGAGGAAGGGTGTTTCCTCACTGTACAGACTGCAATGGCACTCAAAGTCAGGGCACCACCTCCTTTTGCAAGGACCATGACGGATGGGTATGGGTGGTATGCATTAATTTGCCAATATCACTCACATCTCCAAAAATGTAATGAGATCTAGGATACAGACGCGTTATACTGACAGCTTGCCAATTTTTTTGGGTTGGTTGAGTGTGTTCATATAAGCTGCTTGTTTATTTAAGGTTTCAGGAGAATGTGCCCCCAGATCACATTTTCCATTGCTCTCATATCCACAAGCCAGTCCATCAGAGGGTACAGCACAGATCCCTGTCCCCTGTGATTCTAGTCGGTTATGTACCAGTGTAAAAATAACTGAGAAAGAAAGCGTTTGGATTTCAAATGTTTAGGCCCATTGTAGAATTCCACTTCCCTATCTCTATTACAGATGCTCCTTAAAAGTTGCGTCTTTGGCCGACCCAGTCTCCTTCATTAACATTTCATCATGTGGCTTGATGTCAAATTTTGATGGACCATATTGAGACTCTTACCAATTGGACAGTGTCAAGGGAAAACAGGTTGTTTTTGCAACTATTTAATGCTTTTCACATCCCAAAGCACTTTAATGTCAATGAACTATTTTCCAAGTAGCCACTGTTGGAATTTGGATTAACCCTTCAGCTAATTGATGCAATGATGTAGTCACCAGATAACCAATGACAGTGATGTTGATTACCTCTATTACTGAAGGGGAGAGAAAGTAATGTTTACATCTCTGTTTATCTGTAAATAATATATCTCAAAAATAATGATCAGATTTGAATGAAAATTAGTACAGAGATTTGGCACAATGAAAGACTCCGTTATCATTGAGAGAGAAGACAAGTTGATTTTTTTTGTGTGCACATGTTCTGGGCTATTTTAGTTATACTCCTGATAATTATTTTAGACTGCTGTGGATTTTCTCAGTTGCAATGTTGGAATTTGTCACAGTTGTCAAAATGTGATCAGAGTTTTAAGAGCAGGTTGTTGGATGTGCATTCTTCTGGAGCCACCTCAATGAGCTGGAAGCTTCAAATAAAACATTTTTTCTCAGCTTTGTGGGTCAGATCATCAATAGGACAGGGACAAGTGTAAAGGAAAAGCTGTGCCCTTGTTATGATGTTGAGTTAACATGCTGTGATGCAGATATGCAGCTTACTGATTGCCATTTTGTTTTTTTTAAACAGTGCCAATCAGTACTCCAGAACCCTTGTTGTAATAAGTATCTCTGATGAGACTAAACATTATCATCCAGATGATACTTGAAATAATAATTTTAGTAATAATATTCATTATTAATCTTTCCCAAAACTGAAGAAATGTGTGAGTGATGAAGATGCTACAATTGGTCTTGAGTGGTCTTGGATAAGTAGGACACAAATCTCCCAGGAACCTTTTGATGTCATTCTATTCAATCATCTCTGCTGAGAAGTGAGGTCTGAAAGTTAGGGGTGGGGCAAGACCTTCCCATGGTTGAATAGCCCGCTGACACTGTTGACTAGATTCAAAAATAATGAAGTGTTAATTGGGAAAGGGTTGAACAAATACGTAAAGAATGCACTTCACTAACTGCTTGTGGATGGAATGTAATGTTTATTGGCATGTGACTATTCACTCAAGCTACAATTGCAGTGCAGTGTCCAAAGGAAGTCTGGCGGAGAACTGAACACATGTAATTATGCCATGAGGGGACAATTAATCTTCCTCAGAAATAAAGTACAGCATGGATAAAATCTCTGATAGAGCAATCTCTGCAGCACTGGCCACTTAAAGTGTCAAATCTGTTTTCCTCTGATCATTCATTCAACTCAGGTCACAGTCATTAAATACCTGAAACTCACCTACATCCAGTAAGCTCTTTGCAGCAATAATTTGGGAGCAACATTTAACAATGAGAGCAGTAACGTCATTACAGAAATTCAATCTGAGGAAATTACAAACAAAGTATGTGACCCAGTTACAGAATTTGGTTTAGGCCTGTAACATTATTATCAAGTTCTCTAGATAAATGATGAATAACAAAATCTGATTGTAAGAACAGTATGCTGCAACAGATCAATTCAATTTCGCAGTTAGCTATAATTACAATCCTCGTGATGCTGTAGTTTATTGGGTTACCATTGCAAGGACAGTGGCCATATTGGAAAATTCTTCTCAATGTTCTCCTACTGTACTCCTAGATCAGAAAAGCTTGGTGACAAGACTCATTAAAGCAGATCTGAAATTCTCCAATTTAGGTCTCTTGAGTATCTCTGATTTTAATTGCTGCAAGTATAGCAGATGTGTCTTCAGTTTCCTAGACCCTGAACTCTGAACTTCCATCTCTGAGCCTTCCCAGCTCTCTTACAAACAAGGAGCAGGAGTAGACTATCCATCTCTCCAGCCTGCTCTGCCATTCAATAAGATCATAGTTGGTTTGACTGTAGCCTCAAATATACATTCTCACCCACCTCCCACCAATAACATTTTAATGTCCTTGCTAAATAAGAATCTATCAACCACTGCTTTCAAAATATTCAAGGACTCTCTTCCACCATCCTTTCGTGACGAGAGTGTCAAAGACTTAATCTGGTAAACAACACATCTATATTCTCCCTTATTTAAGTAATCTGTATGATGCACAGTACTCCAAATGTGATTGCATCAGTGTTCTGCAAACCTGAGGCTTAATCTTTGGTATTCAAACCCTTCTTTCCCCATCAAGACACTCTGTAAAACTTATTTCTTGATTAAGTTTTTGATCATTTGCGCTAATGTTTCCTTCTGTCAAATTTTGCTTCCAAACACATCTTAGAAGTTTTATTACTGTATTACAGATGTTATATTAAGACCCAGTTGCTTTTGTAAAAATTATGATTACAACACTGATTTTAAGCTTCATTCCTATATTCACAAGTTCACTTTAGGTAAATAGGGTTGTCAATGACAGCCAAGTGGAAAGTGTTGTGTTTTAAGCGATGAGAACACCAAAGGGTCGAGGAAGGTGGAGGATCTTGATAATGAACTTGCCCAGAGATGTTACACTTGCCTCGGAATTCTCCATAAATCAAGTATAAAAATTGGCAATTCATAATTGATGGCCTTACTCCTAATTGCAGGAATCACTCAGCAACATCATCTGCTCAAAAACAACAGTGCATCTTGACTGTGTGGAACAGTGTAGAAAAATGTATTGTGAGTTGACAAGTGGATTTCTACTTCTGCAGGTGACCTTGACGGAATTAAATTGTTGGGGTTATGTAAAATAAGCTGACAGTGCATTTATCACCTGTTTTATCCAAATGTACAAATTCAAGCTGTATCCCACAAAATATATAAATTAAACCATGATAAATCATACTCAATTAATTAAATGAAGTTTTTTTTAATTCCTTTTGTGGGTTGTGAATATCACTAGTTAGGCAAGCATTTATTGTCCATCCCTAGTTGCCCAGCAGGCAATTAAGGGTCAACTCATTGCTGTGGACCTGGAATCACATATAGGCCAGACCACGTAAGGATGGCAGATTTCCTTCCCTAAAGGACAAGATGATTTTTTTAATGATAATTGACAGTAGTTACATGGTCACTATTAGACTAGCTGTTTACATTGTATCTTATGTGGGGTGGTACGGTGGCTCAGTGGTTAGCACTGCTGCCTCAGCGCCAGGAACACAGGTTCGATTCCACCCTCAGGTAACTATGTGGCATTTGCACTTTCTTCCTGTGTCTGCATGAGTTTCCCCTGGATATTCCAGTTTCCTTCCATGGTCCTAAGATGTGTAGGTTAGGTGGATTAGCCATGGGAAATGCAGGATTGCAGGACTAAGCTGGGGTGGAGAGGTTGTGGGTGGAGGGAGTGGGGCGTCTTCAGAAGGATTCTTCTTCCATGCTGTAGGGTTTCTATGATATTGAAAGTAAATTTCACTATTTGCCAAGTTGGGATCAAACTCATGTCTTCTGAACATTAACCTGGTGTTCTGAATTACAGGCTAGCGACATTGCCAGTCAGTCATTGAACTCAGCCAATGTTTCTAGTGTGTCCCTATCTCTAAGCCATGAGGCCAGTTCAAAGTCCCACTTGACCTGGAAGTGTGTCATATCATATCTGAACAAATGGACTGAAAATATCTGAGTCACATTCCATAATTTTGAGACGAACATATGAAGGCATCCTTGCTGATTTCACTCCTGACTCTAATTTTAAGATTATTCCCGTTATTTTGGACCATCACACCAGAATTTCATCATTTATATAAATGATTTGGATGTGAGCATAAGAGGTATGGTTAGTATGTTTGCAGATGACACCAAAATTGGAGGTGTAGTGGACAGCGAAGAAGGTTACCTCAGATTGCAATGGGATCTTGATCAGATGGGCCAGTGGGCTGAGGAGTGGCAGATGGAGTTTAATTTAGATAAATGTGAGGTGCTGCATTTTGGGAAAGCAGATCTTAGCAGGACTTATACACTTAATGGTAAGGTCCTAGGGAGTGCAGCGAAACAGAGACCTTGGAGTGAGGGTTTATAGCTCCTTGAAAGTGGAGTTGCAGGTAGATAGGATAGTGAAGAAGGCATTTGGTATGCTTTCCTTTATTGGTCAGAGTATTGAGTACATGAGTTGGGAGGTCATTTTGTGGCTGTACAGGACATTGGTTAGGCCAATGTTGGAATATTGAGTGCAATTCTGGTCTCCTTCCTATCGGAAAGATGTTGTGAAACCTGAAAGGGTTCAGAAAAGATTTACAAGTATGTTGCCAGTATTTAACCAAAGGGAGAGGTTGAAGAGGCTGGGACTGTTTTCCCTGGAGCGTCGGAGGATGAGGGGTGACCTTATAGAGGCTTATAAAATCATGAGGGGCATGGATAGGGTAAACAGGCAAAGTCTCTTCCCTGGGGTGGGGGAGTCCAGAACTAGAGGGCATAGTTTTAGGGCGAGAGGGGATAGGTATAAAAGAGACTTAAGGGGCAATTTTTTCACACAGAGGGTGATACATGAATAGAATGAGCTGCCAGAGGAAGTGGTGGAGGCTGGTACAATTACAATATTTAAAAGGCATGTGGATGGGTATATGATTAGGAAGGGTTTGGAGGGATATGAGCCAGGTGCTGACAGGTGGGACTAGATTAGGTTAGGATATGTGGTTGGCATGGACAGGTTGGACCGAAGGGTTTGTTTGTGTGCCATATACCTCTATGACCCTGTGACTCTATAAAATAGTTCATTAATTATATCTGACCTTTTACAAAAATAACTCAATGAAGCACAGATTTTCTTCACTCCACCACTTCATCCATCTGGGGACAAATTTTCGGATTACTTCCATGGAGATGTGTTTATTAAGATAAAGGATGACATTTAAGATGTTTCTTAAAACTTAACTCTTTTGTTCAAGCTTTTAGTCATCTATCCTAATACCACCTTACACAGTTGTGTGCCAAATTTTCTTTGAAAGGACTTCACAAGAACATTAACAGAGATTTTACAATATTCAAGATGCTATATAAATGGAGGTTGTTGTTGTTGATTAGGACACCCCACTGTTTTCTTTACTCCGGGAAAGACAAGAGAAGTTTATGTAATCAGCCCTTTCTCACCTGGGACACTGCTAAAACAGAACAAGAAACCTATGACCATTATTTTTAATTCATTCTTAATAACAGGAGAAAATCCATTTCTTACAACTGTATTAATTCGGGGCAGCACGGCTCAGTGGTTAGCACTGCTGCCTCACAGCACCAGGGTCCCAGGTTCGATTCCAGCCTCAGACAACTGTCTGTCTGGAGTTTGCACATTCTCCCCGTGTCTGCGTGGGTTTCCTCTGGGTGCTCCGGTTTCCTCCCGCAGTCCAAAGATGTGCAGGTCAGGTGAATTGGTCATGCTCAATTGCCCATAGTGTTAGGTGCATTAGGGAAATGGGTCTGGGTGGGTTATTCTTCGGAGGGTCAGTGTGGACTGGTTGGGCCGAAGGGCCTGTTTCCACACTGTAGGGAATCTAATCTAACAATTCTGTGACTTGGCTAGGTGACAATCTCATCTACACAGGAATTACTGTGTTCCATAGCAGCTATCATCTTTCAATGGGAGACAGGAGACTTCTTGGCAAACAGAGAGAGATCAGTAAAGTACAGGATAAATCCTCATCTGCAGAGAGAAGTTAAACTGGGATCTAGAAAGCTCCCCTCAGTTAATCCAAACCAAGCCAAAAGAACATAAAAGTCTGGAAATGTTGGTTCCAGAGCTCTTCTGAATGTGTTTATTTTTAGTGTGAAGAGAAATATGAAGAATTTGTAGTCAAAAATAGAAGTGCTTATGGATTAAAATGTTGAGAATTGCAAGAAATGTTCATTGACAATGTTGTTCTAATAGTACTTTGGTCTGAAGGAATTCCTAGAGGGAGTGAGTGGTGAACTGAGACTGACTGACTGACTGTTTTTGATGCATTTGACCAAATGCGACATCAAAATATAAATAAAGGCAGTGGGAATCAGGAACAAATATCCTCAGTAGTTGGGGGAGAATTGGCCTCATGATATTATCATTGAACTGTTCATCCAGAAACCCCAGGGAATATTCTAAAGGACCCACTTTGAATGGTGGATTCAATAAAAATCTCTGATTAAGAGCCTAATGATGACCATGAATTAATTGTTGGTTGTTGGAAAAACCTGTCTGGTTCACAAATGTCCTTTTAGGGAAGGAAACTGCCGTCCTTGCCAGGTCTGGCCTACACATCACTCCAGACCCACAGCAATGTGGTTTACTCTCAACAGTCCTCTGGGATGGACAATAAATGCTGACCTGGCCAGCGACTCCCTCATCCCATGACTGAATTAAAAAAAACTGTGCAGAAAGGCCTCTGCCATAGGAGGTTGAGATTGAATGTTTTCAAGAGATGGTTGGATATGGGTTTTAGGGTTAAAGACATTAAAGGCTATGGGGAGCCAGTGGGAACAGGGGACAAAGTTGGATGATCAGCCGTGATCATTTTGAATGTTGGAAAAGGCTCAAAGGGCTGCTCCTATTTTCGATGCTTTTTAATCACATAAAAGGCCCAAAGATGACTATTTCAGTCACAGCATGAGAGCATTAGGCCTCCTGGTTGGAAGTGATGTGGGGCTCCCACCAACTCCCTAAATGGTGGGTGAGGTAGGGGAACCAGGGGAATTAAGTTCTGGGTTGATAAAATGTGGTGCTGGAAAAATCATAGATTAGATTCCCTACTGTATGGAAACAGGCCCAACAAATTCACACCAACCCTCCGAAGAGTAACCCACCCAGACACATTACCCTATATTTACCCCTGATTAACACAATGGGCAATTTAGCATGGCCAATTCACCTGACCTGCACATTTTTGGATTGTGGGAGGAAACCAGAGCAAACCCACACAGACATGGGGAGAATGTGCAAAGTCCACACAGACAGTCACCTGAGGCAGGAATCGAACCTGGGTCCCTGGCGTTGTGAGGCAGCAGCGCTAACCACTGAGCCACCGTGCTGCCCTAGCTTGACCTGTTGTGTTTTTTCCAGCACCACATTTTATCAGCTGACTTTCCAGCATCTGCAGGCCTCACTGTCTCCAAGAATTAAATTCTATCGTTTGCCTTTGAAATAGGGCCAGGAGTGAAATCATAAAACACCTTATTATGCAGAGGCTGATAGAAACCCAAAAAGGTTTCCTCTAAAAAGATTTTGAACTTTGGGGTTAGTTGTGTTTTTAAGATTTGGTTTAAATTAATGACTTCAAAAGGATAGCGGAAGGGAATTTGAGGGGAATAAACTTGCAGGACTGTGGAAATCAGGCTGAGGAATGAGACTGATTGGATTGTTGAATTGAAAGTTTGCATGCACTCGATTGTCAGAATAGCTTCTTTCTGTGCTGCAATCTGACTCTATCATTACGTCTTTGTGTGGTATGTTTATCAGGGATAGGAAGCAAAACCGAATAAATGGAGCTGAGAGACATTTCAGTCCTGGGCTTGACTGAACAGTGCAGTGAGCTAGATGAGCTGAATGGCTCTTAATTTTCCCAATTTATATCCCCACCCTGGCTCAGCTTTGAGTTTGTGCCAAGAAAATCAGCCAACTGACTCAGTGCAGACCAGGAGTACTGTTTGGGAATGTTGAGTCTGTACATTTAGTGATGCTCTTGCCCATTAGGCCATTGTGTGAACTGAAAGTGAAGGATTATAGGCATTCCTCAATCCAACTTCATTGCCAAGAACTGAATCACCAGTGTCCATTTAAGCTACTGTTAGAAAATGCACTGGTAACTTAATCCGTGACAGTTATAAATTGCATGTGGGCTGTAAACTATCCTCTTTGTGTGGCTCCCCAGTTATTATCTGGGAAAGAGTTGAACGATTAATTTACATTCTCTGCTCCAGTCACTGATCCAGCTATCCTGACATTACAAAGCAAGCACTGTGGAAAAACTGAGACGAATACTGGAAGAGAAAGAGAGTGAAAGAAAAATCTAGCTGCAATGAGTTGATATAGGAGTGGCTTTCCAGTCAAAAGTTAGAATGTTTTAGTACTTGCTTATATCAGCGCTGCTAGAGCAATGATAACATGTACATGCTTTCTGTTGTTTCCTTAGACCAGATGTGCTGCAGCCACAGTCAAGGGTGGAAGAGGAAACTGATGTGAAAGATCCTGGAGGTCAGGCCACCGCGGTAGGGTGGGAGATTGCAAAGGGGCTGGTGTTGCCAGTGAACATTTGTCCAGTCTGAGACGAAGCTGACACATTACACGAGGAGGGCAGAATAACTTCAGGGATGCTGAGCTTAAAGTTACCTCGTCTGTTCAGCATCAATCAAGTGCCAAAAGTAGGTGAATTTTACAACCTATCATCTGTTTTTTTTGTACACAACCACATTACGATTCTAAATTCAATTTGTACAAAGCTGTAAAGTGCTTTGTGGGATTGCTTGCCACTGCAACAATTCGCATTATTTTCCTCTTCGCCATCAATAGGCTCCTGTTTTCTAGGACCTTAATTGCAAGTGTGTGACATCGATATAAACAAGGCAGCTTCTGGAGGTTGTGGAGAATTAAATCCTTGTGTTAAAGCTTGAAGCTTCCTATCCTGAGAGCAGCAGGCCCTGCCTCTTGGGGCCCTACCTGAATTAGCGACAGCACTCCGTGGACCCACGTCACTTGGTCATGTTTTTTTGTCTCTTCGGGTTGTGATCTGAACTTGCCGACCTCTGGAAAAATACAACAGAAAATAGTTTTCAATGTGGATTGAAGTACGGGTGTTTATTCCCATTGTGCTGCTGGAAGAACTGATGTGTACATTATCCCTTTGAGACCTTAAAAGTAGGGCAAAAAAAAATCTACACCTGAGCAAAGGTCACGTTACAGAAAACAATCGCATCTTGTACCAAGTTACAGAACATTGCATCAGGATAGCCTTTAGTGGTATTATCACTGGACTGTTAATCCAGTGACAGGGTCAAGATTAGAGTGGTGCTGGAAAAACACAGCAGGTCAGGCAGCATCCAAGGAGCAGGAAAATCAACGTTACGGGCAAAAACCCTTCATCAGGAATGAGGCAGGGAGCCTCTGGGGTGGAGAGATAAATGGGAGGGGGTGGGGCTGCGGAGAAAGTAGCGAAGAGTAAAATAGGGGGATGGAGGTGATAGGTCAGAGAAGAGGGTGGAGCGGATAGATGGAAAGGGAGATTGGCAGGAAGGACAGGTCATGAGGATGGCGCTGGGGGAGGGGAAATGAGGAAACTGATGAAGTCCAAATTGATGTCCTGGGGTTGAATTATTCCGAGGCGGAAGATGAGGCGTTCTTCCTCCAGGTATCGGGTGGTGAGGAAGTGCTGGTGGAGGAGGCCTAGAGGAGGCACTGTTAATCCAGGTAATGTTCCAGAGACCCAAGCTTGAATCCTGCCATGGCAGATGGTGGAATTTGAATTCAATACAAATCTGGAATTAAGAGTCTGATGATGACTATGCAGTGATTGTTGGGAAAGTTCACCTAGTTCACTAATGTCTTTTAAGGAAGGAAACTGCCATCCTTACCTGGTCCGGCCTATATGTGACTCCAGACCCACAGTAATACGCCTGACTCTCTGGGTAAATTAGAGATGGGCGATAAATACTGGCCTCGCCAGTGGCGCCCTCGTCCCTTGAATGAATAAAACAAAACGTCCCCTCCTGACTCAGGTTCTCATTGATCTCTGTCTCTCACGGTCCCTAGACTTAATACAAGTGACTACATTACCTCCAGACAGGGGAAGGAGAGTAGGGCAGGGGCTCCTAATCACTATCAGCTTAAGATCGTCACTAATAAATCAAACAAAAATACTCTAGTGTAACTGATTTTACTCGAAGAGTACCAGGAATATATGGAGTGGCCCAAAGACAGGGAGCCGTCCCTAACTGCTGTTGACTAAGAGATAGTGTGTTGCTTTCTTGAAGTGCTGTGAAATGGTGCAGGTATACCCACAATGCTGCTCAGGAGGGTGTTTCATGATTTCAACCCAGCAACAGTGAAGTAAGTAAAGAAAATATAGCTCCAAGTGGAGGGCCGAGTGATCTACTCCAACTCCTAATTTTTTACTTTTGTGAGTTGTATTGCTTTCCCCAATGTAGCACAGAATGATACATCAAATGACCTCCATTGTGTTGGATGATTCCATGTTTTCTCACTGAATTTATTTCCACCAGTATTTTTGGTTTTTTTCCCTTGTTGTATCCAGGGTTACAAATCCTAAAAATAGCGTCAGTCTCACTGCCTAGAAAATATTTTATTCATTACTTACAATTTTGTATGGGCGAATGATTGAAATGTTGTTCAGTTATTTTATCCTTGCAAATGTGATACTTATTTAGTGGCGCTAAAAATGACAAGTTCAGTTTTTGTTCCATATTGTGTATTAATTTAAAATAGTGATATTTAGCTGGGGGTAGTGGGGGTAGCTACTGTACTCTCTGGGTTCTGCTTCAGTCCTTGTCTCAGTGAAAAGTTGAACAGTTGGGAACTCCTGATCAGAGGGGAAGGAAAGTCTATTTTAATGGAAGAGTTTTTTTCAGGATTCTAACAAGCCCACATTATCACCCCATTCTAAATGACTTGGCCAGTGAAGGGGCTGGGTCTTTGTACAGCATAATGGCTTTTGTTTCACTTCAGAGATTTGCTACTCTTCCCGGAGATTTTATTACATGACCTTCCATCTACAAGGCACAAGTCAGGAGTGTAATGGAGTACTCCCCACTTGCCTGGATGGATGCATCTCCAACAACGCTCAAGAAGCTCAATACCATCCAGGGCAAGACAGCCACTCGATTGGCACTGCAGCCATAAACATCCAGTCCCTCCATCTCTGATTCTGAGTAGCAGCAGTGCAAGATGCACTACAGAAATTCGCCAAAGATCCTTAGACAACACCTTCCAAGCACACAACCACATCCACTTAGAAGGTCAAGGGCAGCAGGTACATGGCAACCCTCCCACCTGCCACCTCACCATCCTGACTTGGAAACATATTGCGTTCCTTTACTGTCGCTGGGTCAAGTTCCTGAAACTTCCTTCCTGAGGGCATTATGGGTCTACCTATAACAACATGTACTCCTGGGGTTCCAGAAAGCCACTATCTTCTCAAGGGCCAACTAAGGCAATAAATGCTGGTATGGTCAGCGACACCCACATCCCACAAGTAAATAAAGAAAACGATCAACTGCCCTATCATCTCTCCCTCTAGCTTCTGTATTTTCAGTATTTTTACAACAGCAATGGTGAAAAATGCATGTACTTTCAATGCCCTCATGATCTTTCCTCCAACAGGGCGCTGAAGATTAATTTTTAATTTCTGGAGACTCTGGAATGAGTGTACCTATTCAGAGAGCATTACAATTCAGCCAGTGTGGACTAGTTTCACAGGCAGGAAGGCCTATGCACACAGAACACATTCCCTTTTCTATCAGTCAGTTTTTTTTTGCAATGTTCTGACAGTTTTTAATGCTTGTTTTATCCTGGTGCCAACAAAAACTTCATTTAAGTCAAATTCCATACCCATCAACGGGAGGCACTCAGCTTATACCCGCTGGGTTACTCACTCAGTCCCATAGCTACTGTGATATAGGTCTGTCCACTTTCCAGAACTACTGCTGTATTAAAAATTAATCTGCTGGTCACACAGCTGTAATCAACCTAGGAGAAACACTGTCAGGGCATTCAAAACTCTTCATTGAGAAGTTCCATAACTGTATTTACAAAAACAAGGTCATGGGGCTTTTCTGATCAGGTGACATGGTTCGAGTTGGGAAGTGAGAGCTTCCAGGGATAAGTCCACTTGGAGCTGGCAATGGTACAGCTGAACTGTTATCTAAGACACTGTGACTACAGAGAAAACTAGCTTCAGAGATATTCCTGGACCTCTCACCAAACACAAGGTGGTTCGCAGTGTAGCGATAGGATTGGGTTAGAGCATCCTTAGATCTGGAGAAATCAGAACAGAAATTGGAGGAAAGCCATTGACTTTTAAACATATTTGCAAAACCTTCCTTAGCTGATCTTGAACTCAGTGATTGACAGTTAACTAGACATTTAGAGTCATAGAGATGTACAGCATAGAAACAGACCCTTCGGTCCAACTTGTCCATGCCGACCAGATATCCTAGATAAATCTAGTCCCATTTGCCAGCATTTGGCCCATACCCCTCTAAACCCATCCTATTTATATTCGCACCCAGATGTCTATTAAATGTTATAATTATATCAGCCTCCACCACTTCCTCTGGCAGCTCATTCCATTCATACACCACCCACTGCATGAAAAGTCGCCCCTAGGTCCCTTTTAAATTTTTCTCCTCTCAACTTAAACCTATGTCCTCCAGCTTTGGACTCCCCTACCTTGGGGAAAAGACTTTGGCTGCTCACCCTATCCATGTCCCTCATGACTTTTTTACGAACTCCTATAAAGGTCTCTGATGCTGCAGGGAAAATAGCCCCAGCCTATTTAGTGTCTCCCTATAGCAAACCATTTGGAGGTGAGTGTCTCAGCTGAGTGGTCCTAGTAGTTCATGGACAGTTGGGACAAAGCACAAATTTCAGTGTGTTTGACTCTCTCACCTGGTAAAATGTTCTGTCTATTGGGGCTGCCAACTGAATGCATTTATCTCCACGCCAAAATTTCATTATCTGTATAAAATGTGAAACCATCATGGTCTCTGAATCCACGTACCAGTGCTTCCCAAACCATCTCACCATGGCCCCATTTCAAGCTTTGAAACTTGTCATGACCTCTCAGTGAGAAATGAAAGAGTGGGTTGTAGGGGTTAGGGGGAGGGGTGTGATGTGAGGGTAGGGGCCCATCAGAGAAGGAGCTGTGGGGCCGATGCAACTTCCCTCCCCAAATATTTTAGAAGCTAAAATTGATAATCCTTACACCTCTGGTAGGTGTTGATAATGTCTTGTAGAGAAGACAGGAAGTTGGAAAAGAATATTCCAAAGTTTTTCAGGTTTCTTTTTGCTTGTCTGAGCTCATTTACAGGGATTGAGGGTAGTAAGTGTATTGTTCAATGCTGGGAATTCTACACCAAGGAGATCACACCCTGACTCCCCAAAGCACAGCCAGCACCTAGAAGGCTCAAGTCAGGAGTGAGATGGAATACTCCTCAGTTTCCTGGATAAGTGCAGTTCCAATTAACACTCAAGAAGCTTGACGCCATCCCGAACAAAGATGCCAGCTTAATTGGCACCACACCTGCCACTTTAAACACTCACTCCCTCCACAACTGTTGCATAGTGGCACCAGTGTGTACCATCCACCCCAATAACGTACTGATGCTCCTTCAAAAGCACCCCCCAAACCTGTGACTTCTACCATCTCGAAGGACAAGAGCACATGGGGCACCACGATCTGAAAGTTCCCATCCAAATCTCATACACCATTCTGACTTGGAACTACACAACATTTTTCATTGTCGCTGGGCCAAAACCGTGCAACCCGCTCTTTAACAGCATGTGGACTATAGGTGTTCAAGGTGGCAGCACACCACCACCGTCTCAAGGGGCAGTTAGTGCTGAGCAAGAAATGTTGGCCCCAGCCAGTGAAGCCCACATCCCAAGAATTAATAAAAACCGCTCCAGCAATCATGGTGTGTGGGGCAGGATTGGTCCACTCTTCTTCTGTCCATGGATTTTGTGTTCATTGAAGTAACGTAGGCCCTTCTTATGTGTCAGCATTTTGTATGCAGCTGTTACTGACAGAACATTATCGAGGGTTGACAATTTGAGCAACATGTTTTTGGAATTTCTCATTGACCAGCAAGTTGCTGTTCCTTGCACCAAGTGGTGGTCTGTTGCTGGACATCATGAGCAGGGGGTTGCTAAACAAGGGATTTGGTGCCCAAGGTGAGGTCTCTTGTTCACCTGGCTAGGACAGTGTCATGTAATTTGCGATCTTTTAACCTTCACCAGTCTGTTTGGGCATTGAATTCAGCAGTTAGTGGATGTCTCCCCTCTGTAGGCTGTCAAAACCCAGCAAATGCTAACACTTCATTTCAGGCAATTCAGTCAGAGAACAGGACACTTACTGATCTGCTTTAATTACCTGTAACAGGTATTCCATGAACACAGCATCATTTTTGGATATCGTCACCCAAGGAGCACAGCGACTGATTGTTTATTCAGCCTTTTCCAATTGACAAATGAAACTGTGAATATCTGGACCCACTTCCTGCCAACCTGGTAAGTGCTCGCTGATATGACATTAGAGCAACTGTTACGACACGGGGTAAACCCCTCTGCTAATTTAAACCAGCAGAAAAGGTTCACCCCTTGCTATAATCTCTTAAAATTTGAGAAGCAAAGAGCTATCCCAGAGGTCACTATTTAAAGTAAAAACTAAAAACTGTATTATTTAAGTCCAACAGAAAATATTAAAATCATCAACTATTCAGAACTCCTTTCTCTTAAACCTATCTTTTACTGCCCACTCTACGATATTAGTCTGATAAAAAAATCCAGATTAAGATTTACAAAAATATTAATAATGTTTCAAAACCAGTCAGTGTTGCTGAATTTCCTTTATAGATTTTCTCCGGGCCTGTTTCGATTTTCTGCTGTGCAAACTCCTTCCCTAGGCAGGTACCTCTCAGAGAACTCTTGATCAAGCAGCCTACATTTGTTGGTCCTTTGGCAGTTCTCCATCAAATGTTCAAAAATGTCTGTATACCAAAACATTTGATCATTTCATTGGTTTTAATATTATCAAAATACTAAATTCAAACTTGATTGGATTTTGGTATCTTGGGGCATAATTTAAACAGATTGGCCAAATTTGAATTTGTTTTTGTCTCAAGGCAACCCATCTACTGCTAGGTGTTTCGACTATATGTTACATTGTTACCTTGTTCAGAACACTTTGTGCTGTGTCTAGCAGGCTGAACTAGCTTTTCAACTTTCTTAAAGGTGCAGGACTTCTACACCTTTATAACACAACATAGAATGGGCATGTATTTACGTCCCACTTTACAGCACAGTGGTGAAGCCACTGTTACTTTGTAGGCAAATGCAGCAATCCATTTAGACACAGTAAAGACCTACAAAGGCAATGGGTTGTGACCTGTTACCTTGCTTCATTGGTGTTGGTTAAAAGGATGAATGTTGGATTGCGCACCAGAAAAACCTTTTTTTAAGTAAGAAACCCTCACTTTCTTTTTAAAGACCTCAGCACTGTGCTCCCTCAGTACAGCACTCCCTCAGCACTGCACTGCCTCAGTACAGCCCTCCCTCAGCACTGTGCTCCCTTAGTACAGTGCTCCCATAGTAAACTCTCTCTCAGCAGGGCGCTCGCTCAGTACAGCACTTCCTCAGCACTGTGTTCCCTCAGTACAGCTCTCCGTCAGTAAAGTGCTCCTTCAGCACTGCACTCCCTCAGTACAGTGCTCCTTCAACAATGTGCTCCCTCTGTACAGCCCTCCTTCAGCACTGCATTCCCTCAGTACTGTGCTCCCTTAGTACGGCACTCCTTCAGCACTGCAAGACCACATCTGGGCTGGGAAGTGCAAGTTAACATTTTCACCCGACGAGTGTTGGATAGTGACTATCTCCAGCAGAAGAGAATCTGATCCTCACCCCTTGGCCTTCATTATCAACATTTCTATTGACCAGAAACTGAACTGGGCTTGTCATATAAATACAGTGGCGACAAGAACACATCAGAGGCTAGGAATCCTACAGTGAGTAACTCACCTCCTGACTCCCCAAACCCTGTCCACCATCTACAAGGTCCAAGTCAGGAGTGTGATGGAATGCTCCCCACTTGACTGGATGAATGCAGCTCCAACAACACTCAAGAAGCTTGACACCATCCAGAACAAAGCAACCCTCTTTCTTCAGCATCTCCTCCACCACCTTCAGCATTCACTCCCTCCATCACCAACACACAGTAGCAGCAGTGTAACCATCTCCAAGATGCACTACAGCAATTCATCAAGGCTGTTTAAACAGGCCATTCCAAATGCATGATCCCTTCCATCTAGAAGGACACATGGGAGCATCTCCACAACTGCAAGCTTCCCTCTAAGCCACTCACCATCCTGACTTGGAAATATATGAGTATTCCTTCAGTGTCTTTGGGTCAAAATCTTGTGACCCCCCCTTCTTGCAGCATGTGGGTTTACCTACAACAAATGGACTCCAGAGTTTCAAGAAGGCAGCTCACCACCATCTTTTCAATGGGCAACTAGGGACAGGTAGAGAATGCTGGTCCAGCCAGTGATGCCCACATACCAGGAAAGAGGAAGGAAATCTCCCATTCTCAAGGACATCCTGCTCTAAAGAATGGTGTATTTGTCACAGGGTTAATGCTTGTGAGATTATCAGTCCATTTATTTTATAAATAGAGTACAGCCAGGAGCGAACACAGGGATTTAATCTGACCAGAGGTTACAATTATTTACATTGAGATAGATTACCTACCTAAAGATTAATTTGTTAAGTGGTAGCTGGTAATGAATTGCTTGCAGAAGCAGGATACTGCCAAGACTGGAAATCTGAAGTAAAATATAGAAGACAATGGAGAAACTCAGCAAGTCTGGCATCATCTGTGCAGTGAAAAATATCAATGAATGCTTTGTGAAAAAGGTTCATGATCTTTTTCTGAACAATGAGATCCCGATGGAATATTTGTTCCTTTTATCTTCATCTTACTTTGCATCTTTTTATTAATTGTAAGGGGATACTGGGCAGGGAATGGGAACAGATGTTAGTGTTGCAAACTGGAACACTTTTTGTGTCAATATTTGGCAGCCAGTATCAGATTATTTATAGTGTTACAATGTTCTGTTTGTAATGTCCCAGTAAAATGTGAGAATGGTCATATTGTGAACATCATAATTTATTCTTTCACAGCATGTTCACAAAAGACCTGTATTTACATAATACCTCACCCAACCACACGGCAGTTTCCAGAGAAGAGGCAGACCGGGCATAAAACATTATCCGTTTCTCTCTCTACAGTAGCTGCGAGACCAGCTGAGTTTCTCCAGCACTCTGTTTTTTAATTATTGTTTCAGATTTCAAGCATCTGCAGTATATTGATTTTACTCAAATGCATAAGGCCTATTTTATATATATTTTTGAAATAACACTAAATTATTCAAATGAAATAACTGTTTCAATGTAGGAATCACAGCTGGCAAATTTCCCAAAACCAGCTCACGCTTTTGTAACATTGGTTGAGGGGTAAGGATTTGTCTGGACACCTCAGGGGACCTTGTCTTCTGTTCTTCAAAATAGTGCAATGGGATCTTTCTCCCCCAACTGAGGGGGGGCAGATCGGACTTTGATTTAACATCTTGTTCAACAGTCAGTATCACTGACAGTGCAGCAGCACTCCCTCAGTACTGCACTGTGGTGTCAGCCTAGGGTATGTGCTCAAATCTTTGGAGTGGGATTTGGAATCATAGAGTTAGAAATGGGAAATAAGTGCCTGCGTTGCCGGGTTGCTGCAGTTATACAGCACAGGAAGAGACCCTTCGGCCCATCATGTCTCTCCTGGTCATCAAGCATTCATCTCTTTTAATCCCATTATTTCCAGCACTTGGCCCGTGCTACCTAAGCCACACCTTTTCTGTTTCTTAGGGGTGAGTGGTATCTTTCAGATCTCAGCTAACCTCAGAGTAACTGAGAACCACTGGGAATGTGTTTTTATTTCCCAGTTAGCCAGCCTTCTGGTTTTTATGAGTAATATTGCTCATGAGAAGATTTTTGACCAATGCTGACCCAGTGTGGACCTTTTTGATCTAAACTTCTCTTTGTGTTATTTTAAAGCAGGTTTCAAGTCACCTATCCCTAACAGGGTAACAGCACCAATTAGAACAATAGCATAGTGCCTTGTCCACACAGGACAAGCAGCAATCTTATGCTGTAATTTGTTTCTTTGTGTTTGCTGGGGTTTGAACCAAGGCTGGATTTCAAATGATATTCATTTCGTTGAGGAGCTGAAGCAATGCTTGCATGCAAGGGAACATGGAAGAGGTCGTGTCTATTAAAATCTAATAAGAAATAAATCTCATGCTCACACTCGCGCAATAGACTGAGCTACATAGAGTTTGTAGAACAGAAACAAAGTTGGTGTGGCCTGTTGGCATGGGGACAGAATAACAGTCCTGGGTTAGTGAAGTGGGAAGTTCTCCTGGGCCTCCTGTTTCTGAGCATTATAGTATAATATGGTTCATACAAATCACAAGGATGTGACTAATCACATGGTTGTAATCAGGAGGAGAGGAGACACTACTCTGTGATGAGCAAATACTAAGGGATGTCTTAGATACTATACTGAACAGCTTTATTTGATATTAGCCAAGGGAAATGCAGGATTACGGCAATAGTGTGAGTCTGGGTGGGATGCTCTTCATTGGTGTAGGCTCAATGGGTTGAATGATCTGCTGCTACATTGTAGGGATTCTATGAAACTTGCACAAGTCAATGTAAATAAAGAAATGTTGTAGCACGTAAGGAGTTCCAAGAGCCGCCTTAGCCAGAGGGAGCAAGTAACCTCATGGACTATTCACCCAGAATCCAAAATACTCCAGACCAATATCTCAATGTGTTACTGACAGCGTTGGTTTAAAGCATACAGAAAGCAACACCATCCAGAGAGATCAGCTAGAAGGGGCATCTGCACTGGGAACTATTCTGAAGAAGAGCAAGGGTTTTTTTCTTCCCATTGTCTGAAACAGCATTCACCCCTCAACCAACAAACAAATTAAGCTGATGTGCTGTCCATATATCCCTTTGCCATTCGTGGGATCTTGCTGTGTGAAGGTCACCCCATTTCCTACTGTCCAGCAGCAACTGTACGTCAGTAAAACTTCAATGACTGTGAGGTTCTTTCAAACATCCCATGGCGTGACAGGCGCTATATAAATGCACATTCTTCCTCTGGGGGCCAGATCAGCTTTAGTGCTGGATTCCATCTCTGCTGGTGTTTGTGAGGGATTACCCACCTGGAATAGTCACAACTGACAATTGTGGGGGGCAATTGTCACACAACTGCTTTCATCTGTACTGTACTAAACCAGAAACGAGTCCAAATTACATCAGGCCTTTCTTATCACAATTTCGCCCTGGGGTCTCACTGCAGTGCATCCTCCGACATCAATTTGCTTTCAATCATTTCACTGTATAATCAAGAAAACTCTTTGGTACAAAGCAGAAGGGAGCCAGAGATTTTCCTGATTGTACGGCATTAGCCAGCAAGCAGGTAAATGCAGGCAATAAATGTCTTGCTAATTATCCCCTTGGCAATAGCATGCATTATACACCAAGGTTAATGGCTGCTCAGAGTCACTTAGTAAATGTCTTACACTAGCCTGTTAACATCAAATACAGGATATTGCAGCCTGGGCTTTGACCACAGTGAGTGGTGGGAAGGTGGTGCTTGTGCTGTGTTAATCTACATGAACAATAAAAGATACTAAAGACTTCAGCGCCTAAGGGCTCCATAATCGTCTTTGTTAAATGTAACGTGGCTCCGACATGATCACACAGGGAGTTTGCAAGGGCGATGAATCAAAGGCTTTGGGGCTCAGGGTGGAGCAATCATGGTTTGTTTCTTGAAAATAAGCTTCAGAAAGAAAACTGAATACCTTTTTCCCCCCAGTTGAGGTTCTCCATTATGAACGAAAGTGCTGTTTTCAGACAGGATGCCAGGTTAGCCACGCAATAGTCCCTGAATAATCCTAACATGTGGTTTCAAGCTGGTTCAAGGGTGTAGCTGCAAAAGTGCTACTTTTGGTGACAGTCAGACTAGTTCAGTACTTTTCAAAAACAACCTGGCAACAAACAGCATAGAATCATCTTTACTGTAAATAATTTGGGGGAAACTCATGCAGGAAGAATAAACAGGACGCAAATAGTGACCATCTGTAAAGGAGCCAACTACCATTACAGGGCGGGCTTTTATAAACAAAGATTTGTCGATACACATAGACTTTATCCCAACTGACCTACCCCATTATAAGAAAGAGAGAGCCCTGCAGAGCTAAAATAAAAATAGAAAACACTGGAGAAACTCTGGCTCTTCTGCAAAGAAAATAATAGAATTAATATTTATCTCCTTTTTTCTCTCTCCACAGGTGCTTCAGACTTGCTGAGTTTCTCCAACACTTCCTGACCTCTATCATTGTTTGGAGTCTGCACACCTCCTTTACTTTGTGTCTCTATCAACATATCCTTCTATTCCTTTCACCTTCAAGCACCTAGCCCTTACATTCACCTTAACTATGCAAGTTCCATGTTCAAACCGCTCCCTGGGTAAAGAGGGTTTTCTTGAATTCTTTGATGAACTTATCAGTGTTTATTTTGTGTTTAGTAGCTCCAACATGTGCCAAACTACAGGCAAATTTAACCACTTCCTCTACATCTGCCCCATAATAATTTTAAAGACCTTGATCAAGTCACCTTTCAATCTTCTCTTTCCTTGGGGTAAAAGGCAGTACCTTTTCAGACTTGCTTGATAAGTCTTTGCATTCCTTGTGTAAATCCTTTCCATCCATTCTCCATTGTTCTAGCTCCTGCTGTATTAAAACACATAATTATAAATACATTGTGAATGAATTACAGCAAAATAAACATTGACTTATCCAGTGGTCACAGCTGAGGTTTCCCCAGGGATGCCCACTGTTTTTCCAGCCGTAGAATTCACTGTGGAAAACTCACATGACTTTGCCTTTGGATTCCTATCAAAGACTGATAACAAATAACTTATCCACAGATAGACGAGAAGACAAAGGCTATATGTTGATACTGTTCTTTGTTAAGAAAATGTAGTACCCCTCCCCCATTTTCTTGCTGTTTCATAGGTTTCTGTTAAAAAGCAGCCTTTCTACTCCTACCCACACTACTGCACGATGACACTTTGAACAAACTCAGTTGATCCTTAATTATTTATTTACATACGTTAGGAGGGCAACCAATTTCAAAGGCCTGCACCCCAGTATAATGTGAGTCTGCTTACATATTACATGCTCAGCCACTGCAAACATTTCTGTTAGGCAGCATGTAATTTCTAGCCTATTATCCCTGTTTCTGTCTCCACAGATGCTGCCTGACCTGCTGAGTTCCTCTAGCCCTTTCTGTAGAAAAAGCTGCAATTGGAATCTGAAAAGTATAAACATTTTAATTAAGGTCCACCTGTCAACATATACCGTGGTACATACACTGAAGAAAATCATTGATAATCCAGCATAAAAAGCATTATAATCAATTATACTGATTTTACGATGTGTTGCTGCTCATATTCTATGTGTCTCTACTGGGGATATTAAACATGCATTCATGTCTACACACCCCATACACTCTCATCAATTTTGTTCCATAGAAGCCAAATATAAAGTGATTTGTATTCCAAAATTCTTTCAATGAAAGAAGATAAAGGCTTACATTTCTATAGCAACCCTTTTAACGTAATGAGAATATGTTGATTGTGATGTAACACTGACACTAATAATCGCATTCTAATGAGATATTAGGAGAGGAACGGAAGAGTTGTATAATAGAGTGTAGCCAGTAATCAGTATTTCAGAATGTAAATAGTTTACAGGACCTACTGGGATTCAGACAATAGTCACTCTTTGATAAGTTAGAGACAGAGATGCAGCAGACTCTGAGTAGGGACGGTCTAGCTAAGTCGAATGGCCTTGATTGCAGTCCAGGCACTCAATGTGCAGACTATGGTTAGTAAGTTGCTGATGACACCAAAATTGGAGGTGTAGTGGACAGCAAAGAAGGTTAATTCAGAGTACAATGGGGTCTTGATCTATTGGGCCCATGGGCTGAAGAGTGGCAGATGGAGTTTAATTCAGATGATTGTGAGGTGCTGCATTTTTGGAAAGGCAAATCAGGGCAGCGAAAGATTTAAAAGGGACCTGAGGGGCAACATTTTCACTCAGAGAGTGGTGCATGTCTGGAATGAGCTGCCAGAGGAAGAGGTGAAGGCTGGTACAATTACAGCATTTAAGAGGCATCTGGATGGGTATATGAATAGGAAGGCTTTCAAAGGGATATGGGCCAAATGCTAGCGATTGGGACTAGGTTAATTTAGGATATCTGTGTGGTATGGATGGTTGGACCGAAGGGTCTGTTTCTGTGCTGTACAGCTCTATGACTCATTTTAGTCAGAATCTAAAAGGATTCTATAAAACAGGATAGACTCCATAGGAGCTGTACAGTCAGAGGAGACAGGAGATCACAAACATCCTTTAATGCCATCAGGACATCTCAAAGAGCCCGTTCAGAACATTTGAAACATAACACAAAAGTAGAAACTCAGCAGGTCTGGCAGCATCAGTGGAGAGAAAGAACAGTTAAATTTTGGATCCAATGACTGTTCGTCAGAATGATGCAATAAAATTAATTAATCACTTATCAGTAATCATTATAAAATTAACTCTGTTAAAGTAAATTAGAAATAACATTCTGAAAGGGTCGCTGGATCTGAAACATTAACTCTGCTTTCTCTCCATAGTTGCTGCCAGACAAACTGAGTTTCTCCAGTAATTTCTGTTTTTGCTTCTGATTTCCAGCATCCGCAGTTCTATGTGTTTATTACATTTGAAATGTATTTATTGTTATAAAGTAGCAAGTGGGGTGAGCAAGCACAAAGCTGAATTGAATGAATATTTGGTTTTTTTGTCTGTACTTCACTTTAGGGCAGCACCGTGGTTATCACTACTGCCTCACAGCGCCAGGGACCCGGGTTCGATTCTAGCCTTGGCTGACTGTCTGTCTGGAGTTTGCACATTCTCCCCGTGTCTGAGCAGGTTTCCTCTGGATGCTGCAGTTTCCTCCCACAGTCCAAAGACATGCACTTTAGGGTGGATCTGCCATGCTAAAGTGTTCATAGTGTTTAGGGATGTGTAGGTTAGGTGAATTCATTAGGTAAATGTAGAGTGACATGGGAAAATGGGTCTGGTGGGATACCCTTCGGAGGGTCGGTATGGACTTGTTGGGCCGAAGGGTCTGTTTCCACACTGTAGGAATTCTGAATCTAAATAAATTAAACTAAATTAAAATTGTCTCCTTCTGTTCTGCAGGTATTTCCTCTGGAATCTTCTGGCTCTGTCCTACACCCTGGACTTTTGGAATGAAGCCTACACGTGGCCTCTCCTTGTTTACATGCTGTCGAGTTGCATCTACCCATTTACCTCAAGTTGTGCCCATACATTTAGCTCGATGTCCACCCGAGCCAGACACATTTGCTTCTTTTTTGACTATGGTGCTCTCAGCCTGTATAGTCTAGGTACAGATGACTCCATTGATTCTAAATGAATGTGTAGCTAGTGTGTGACTTTGGGAAGCTGGTAACCTCACTGCTTCTCCCATGTTAACTGTGACTGAAATTTGGCAACAAGTTGTCCCAACTGCGCACAAACCGGGGTTACCGCTGACTAGAAGCTCTGAAGAAATTCATCTTCAGTTATGCTGATGAAAACAGTGTGATGCTTTACATTCTGTGTTGCTCTTTCCTCATAGGCTCTGCTACTGTCTACGCAGCCTACATTATGCCAGACAGATGGATCAATACCCCCTTCCACAAGTGGTTTGTTACCATCGCCGTCTTTAACACCATCATTTGCACTGCGCTGTCATGCTACTCCAGGTAAGGCTGGTTACCAGAGCATCACACTTCCTTTGGCCTTGTTATGATGCAAGATGAGGGAACCATTACAATGTTTCTTTTGTTCAAAGTTAAAATCTGTCAACACCAGGTTGTAGTCCAACAGGTTTAATTGGAAGCACTTGCTTTCGGAGCGCTGCTCCTTCATCAATTAAACCTGTTGGACTATAACCTGGTGTTGTGTGATTTTTAACTTTGTCCACCCCAGTCCAACACCGGCATCTTCAAATCATTTCTTTTCTTCTTTAGACTAGCCTCACAATGCTTACTGATGTGATACCAATATAATTAGATACAAGAGTTTTGAGCCAATTGCCTGAATCAAAATGGTCAGAACATATCATGACACCTGCTGGTGAAACCTCGCCCAATTAGATTTTAACCCTGGCCTTGCCGTGCCCCTAACAACTCTGACCCCAAATTACTCTAGGGCTCAACTGAAGCTGTGACCTTCTCCTAACTTGAGGCCAGCCCTCTAGTTGGACCGTGACTGTAATTGCTGGATCCAGAATTGCTTGATGGATCCCTGGTTTCATTTTGTCCCCCAGTTTCACCATGGCCCAATCATGTGAGGTGGATTGCTGCTGGAGTATTCCCAGTTTCCTGCAATCATTTCCAGAATTCTTGGAAATTGTCAAGAGCAGGAGTTTGAGAAATGCGACTTTCAAGGCGCCTCAGGCTTTAATGACCCTGTATGTGTGGGCTTTATCTGGTTTGATCTCCATTTGTTCAGACTGTGCAACCCATCAGGCCTCCAAGCAGGGTCACCTGATTGCTTGACTTAGCCTTAGTGGGCGGTTATTCATTTCTCTGAGGTTTATGCTAATCCTTCCCTAATGTTACATCAAGAAGTGGGGAGAGCCTCCATTGAAATTCTACCTGCCAGAGTCTATTGGTCCAAGAGTCAGCTTCTCACTCTGTCTCTATTACACAAACCATACATGGTTTAATCTTCCTCCTCCTAATTCACATAATTTCTCCTCAATGCATTTACTTCCATTTCAGATAATTTTGCGTTGATGGTTCTCTGGAATTGTGTAATGGTATTTCATCGTGAAGCAATTTCTCCTGAACTTATGAAAAGAGAAGGCTGAAGGATGACCTGCTAGAGATCTTTAATATTATGAAATGTTTTGGTAGAGTGGATTCAGAGAGACCGTTTCTCTCAGGACGATTCTAACTAATGGTCATTGATATGAGAGAGCTATCAAAAAATCCAAAAGGGAACTCAGGAGGCACTGTGTCACCCAATGGGTGATGAGAATATGGAGTCCAAGATTAGAGTGGTGCTGGAAAAGCACAGTAGGTCAGGCAGCATCTGAGGAGCAGGACAGTCAATGTTTTGGGCAAAAGCTTTTCATCAGAATTTGCCGAAAACGTTGATTTTCCTGCTCCTCGGATGATGCCTGACCTGCTGTGCTTTTCCAGCTCCACTCTAATCTTGACTATAATCTCCAGCATCTGCAGTACTCACCTTCTCCTAGGTGAGAATATGGAGCCCACTACCACAGGGGATAGTTGAAGTGAATATTATAGGTGCATTTAGGGGGAATATGCATTTGGGGGAGAAAGAGGAAGTTAATTACAATGTTATGTTTAGGAAAGGAAAAAGGGAGGTGGGTCAAATGAAACATTAAGCCAGTATGGCCTAGCTGGACTGAAGGGTCTGTGTTTTTTGTGCCAGAAGGTCTCGCCTGTTTTATCTTTCTCTCTTTCTCACCCTCTCTCCTTATCTCTCTCTCATGGCTGTTCTTATAAAGCAAGGTTATTTTCAGTGTTATCTGTGACAGGGTTCTGCAGCATGGGTGGGAACAACAAAATGAACATAGACTTGGCCATGTGCATGTGTAAAGAGGCTCCCCATAGGTCTCGCGTGTTTTATTTTGGATTTGTAACTTCATAGCACTCCCTGATTATTCAATCTGGTGCCTCAGTTCAACATTGTACATAGTCTGCAGAACAAAAACAAGCCATTCAGTCCACGTAACCTATACTCATGTTTACCCTTCCACACGAGCCCCGCCCTACTTCACCTAAGCCCCTCCCACTTGACCTAACTCCCCCAGCTTTCACTTCTGTTCCCTTCTCCCTCATGCACTAAGTCCTCTATTAAGTGCATTAGATAAGACGATTGCTGTCTAGTAATTACATTATTCTAGCCTTTTCACAGGCAAAGCATGTACACAGCTCAGCCTCTGCAGTGCAGCCATGACTGTAATTTCTTTCTGTAATTTCAAAATTCTATTTGGAACATATTGTGAAAGGAAGGAAAATCAGCCAGATGGCTGGGCTGTGGTTGATTACGAGACAGTAATGCAGTCCCTGGCTTCAGTTAATTTCCACAAACTGTTTCATTTAGTGGTTGATGGTGTAATTAGAAGGCTAGGACTAAATTCTTCTTTATTTGCTCATATGTACCGATTATTCAGACAGTCTCTCGTTCTTTCGCACTCTCTTTCTCTCTCTCTACTTATCTTGCTCTCCCCCTTTCTTTCTCTCACACGCTCTCTCTATTTACCTCTCTCTGTCTCTCTCTCACATTGTCATGGTTGTTCTTGTAAAGCAAGGTTATTTTCAGTGTAATCTGTGACAGGTGGAAACACCAAAATGAACACAGACTTGACCATGTGCATGTGCAGAGGCCTCTCCATGGGTCTCTCTAGTGTCACAGCACAGCCCAGGTGTTAGTCACTAAGAGGACTGTGAGGGTATCTTGTATGGCCAGGCCATTTGATAATATTTCTGTGAAGCATTTTGCAGTTTTAAAGGCACATGGAAATACAAGTTGTTGTCTTTATTATTACCACATTTACTTTTTAGATATTCAGAGACGTTATCTCATACCTCTGGAGCAGGTGGGACATGTACCCAGGCTCAAGGGTAGAGACACTGCCACTGCACTGCAACAAGCACATACATTTACTATGCAAGTCGAAATAGTCTCATTATTTAGGATGACCTCAATAATTTTCACGACTTATTGCTGCCAATCTACTCCCCCACGATGTGGTGTGGGTCAGAGGAAAGAACATAAACAGGCGCCATGCCTAAAACTGCCACCTGCCTAAACATGATCCCAACGACAACATGAAATGAAAACTGAACCCAACCCAAAAGCTGAGAGCCCACAAATATCATCCCTACCCAAACATAAATCACTTGCAGACATGAGCCCCTTACACAACAGTGAGCTGCATCCAAACACAAAGATCACCCACAGCACCAAAACATGACCATGACTGCAAAACACCAAAACCTGAAACACACCAAAACATCGACACTAGCCAATACGAATGTCCCTAAGGAAGAGTACTACCCAAAAAGAATATCCACAGAAGATTAATCGTACCTGAAGATAAGCTACACCAATGATAAACCGTACCTGATAAAGGATTGTACCAAAGATGAGCTCTGTCAAACATGAACTCCACAAACTGTTATCCTTGTCCAAACACAGACTTAACAAAGATAAACATTATCAAAGATAAACTTTAACAAAACTTGAATGGCACCAACAGCTTCAGCAGAGTAACAGTGGCATGTTTTGTATTTGTTTTGAGCTTAAGATGAAGCACACTTTGCAAAAAGATTACTTCCATTCAATTATTAGCTGCAAAAGCTTTATTTACTTACTCTATATACTCGTGTAAAAGTCAAATTTTTAGACTACTTTTAAGGTTAAATTTATTGGGTCAATTATTACATGGATCCTGCTTTGGAGGGCTGGAATTCATGCTACAGTCCAAAATACCCTATCATTAGCAGAAGCCCAACTGATCTCTAAGTGAATAAAGAGAAAAAAACAAAATGAATTACCGAAATTACTGGATACAGACAATAAAAATGAAAATAATTAGTAAGCTTTTATTTATACATACAAAAAGTGAAGTGGAAATATAACAGGACTTTAAAATCACAATTACATGATATATCTTAAACATGTCAAATTCAAAAGTTCATTAAAATCCTGCAAAATCACATTGTTCAACAACTTCAGCACCGAATAAAGCTTCTTAATCACCAGGATGAATGATGTCACCGTATGGATGCCCTTCATGCTCGCTGTCTGTCATTAGCGGTAGCACATCATCCACTTCTTTTTCTTCATCTATGTCACCCCACAGATAATCATCCGCTGTTCCGTCCAATGCATTTGAAATTCCACATTTGCTTAAATGATTTGAAAACAGTGTCAGCTTTTATTTCCTTCCATGAATCAATGATCCATTCACAGATCAGTGGCAGTGATGGAGCCCATATATTGCCTCCTTTTGTGTATGTTTTTTCTCCATTTATTCCACTTCATTCTCATTATGTCCTTAAATGGCTTATTGATATCAACATCTATTGGTTGCAAAACACTTGTAAGTCTGCCAGGAGTCACAGCTATGTCAGTGTTATGTGATGGGATGTGAGCAACAACATTCTTCGCTCAATGTGATCTAAACTGGTCCCAGATGAGCAAACTCTTTTCATTATGTGGTCCATTAGGTTATAAATTCCAAAGTTCCTTTATCCATTTTCTACATTTACCTCCATCCAGCCTTGTGGGTGCACATAGACAACAATTCTCCTTGGAGTTATCTCCATGGGCAAAGTTTTTCTCTAAAAAAACAGGCGTTGGTTTTAACTTGAGTAAACCTCCTTTTCTCACGGCCAGTGGTTCTCACCAAGACTGTTTTCTCTCCTTTTTGGTTCACAGTTTGATTCACCAGCATGTCGAGAGTAATGGGCGTTTCATCCATGTTTCTGATGCATGATAACTTGTAGCCTTCCTTCTGCTGATTTCTGATTACAAACTGGTGAAACTGTAATATCTTCCAGGCAGTTTTTGTGCAATTTTGGTTCTCTGCCAAAGTGCTAAGTCATGCCTTCGCATGAACCTTGCACACTATCCAGCAGTTGCCTTAAAATCTGAAATTCCATCCTTCTTTGATTAGTTTCGTGGATGGATTCAGGTGGCTTCACAACTAACACATTTTCCATTTTCAAGTACCCACTCAGTAACTTTTTTTCTCCGGCTGTGGCCATTTGTTGGGTTTACCTCAGTTGGCACACTTTCATTTTAACATTGTCTGAAGTTGGTTCGTTATCTTTCTCCAGTCTCTCACAACTTTCTCTGAAACACAAAATTCTCTTGTTGCTACACAGTATTTTGTCTTATCTGCAACTTCAATAATTTTCAGCTTAAATGCTGCTGTACATTTTTTTGTTTTTTTCTGGAGGACATTTTTATACAAAATGATGAAGAAATTTCAAAACCTGAACTAGGTATATGACAGTATTCCACATTGTTGGTTGTCACCTGGCTCTGACCTGAAGCATCTTAAACTTTTATGATGAACTGGTGTGAATTGTACATCAAATCACATAATAGCACGTTAAAAAAACTCATTTCCTCATTATAAAATTTACGTACTGGATAATACCTTGACCCACAAATGGAGATTTGTTATCTGTGAAGAAATGGGTCGACTTTCTAGATGGGTATATGAATGGGAAGGGTTTGGAGGGATATGGGCTGGGTGCTGGCAGGTGGGACGAGATTGGGTTGGAATGGGCGACCTGTACCGAAGGGTCTGTTTCTGTGCTGTACATATCTGATGTTTACACAAGATTTATGGAAAATTCCACATTTTTTTAGCCAAAAATAGGTTGTTGACTTTTACATGAGGTCGACTATTACTCGAGTATATACGGTATTAAATTTTTAATTGCATTGAAATTAAACTAATCTAAATCATTTGAAATGTGCCAACAGTTTTGTGGTCCTGATCTCTGCTTTCCAATGGCCCCAGTTTTCAGCTTTTGTTGCTGATATGCTTTCTGAACAGACTCATTGTAATCACCGTAATCACACTCACATCTCTATCTGTCCCTACCCTCCCAGAAACAATGCTGCAAGCCGTACTTTTGTTTTTGATTTTTGTGATTAGCTGAAATGTATTGTATCAGGAGACATTGTTTTCCCCAAAGAAGGAAGTATTTCAGCTGGGATTTCCATTCTGCTGGCTGTCCGGTGATCCAAACTGAAAATCACATCTTTGCCTGGTTGTTAGATTGATGTAAGACACGATGGCCTGTGAGATTGAGTGGTCCCATAACAACCCCAGAGGAAAGTAGAGAGAATGGAGAAGAACTAGAGACAGTTATTATCACATCATCACTTAAAGGCTCCCTCCCCACACCCCCGCCAAGAGAGAACTCATCAGAGCTCCAAACTCAAACGTCACTTGAAAGGAGACAGTAAAAGGAGTTGACTTGCTTTTTTTTCATTTAACAAAATGCTTGGGGAATAACTGATCCCTGGTACATTCTCTTATTTTCCTAATGTACTCTGTACAGCTGTAATGTAGTGTAAACCTTTTTCTTGATTTTCTCTTTCTTTTGTATCTACGATTTCGACCTAAGCACTTTGTACCCAAGATGTTGCCATGTGTTGGCAATATTGTACACTTTTCACTGTACTCCTGTTCTTTTGTAACTTGAATATGTATGACGATAAACCTCATTTTAATTCTCCATGGCAAGGCGTTTTGACCGTGATGTGAAAGTGCCAGTGTTGGACTGGGGTGGACAAATTCCAAAGTCACATCACACCAGGTTATAGACCAACAGGTTTATGTGAAATCACAAGCTTTTGGGAATGCTCCGAAATTTGACTAACTGGTATCCTCCTCCTCATGTGTTTTAATTGTTCCCTATGAAATTTGGCATTCCTGCATCAGTCCTGATGAGTACAAGGCAAAAAGGTCTCTATGTCCGAGTGACTGGTTGAAAGAATAGTTTTTTTTTCTCTGTGAGTCATATTTTCTCATAAAAGTCAGGACATAAGTATTCTATAGGAAAAGACAGAGTAGATAGAGATAAACTATTTCCACTGGTTGGAGATTCTGAAAGTGGGGTGGCATAGCTTAAAAGTAAGGACTAGAGACAGATGTTAGGAAGCGCTTCTGCATACAAGGGTGGTGGATGTTTGGAACTGTGTTCCACAAACAGCATTGGATGCTGGATCCGTTGTTAATCTTAAATATTTGTTTAATCTCAGATTTGTTAAGCAAAACTGTTAAGAGAAATGGGCTAAAAACAGATTTATGGAGTAAGAGCACAGACAACCATTAAATGGTGGGATAGACCCAATGGGCTGAATGGCCTACTTCAGTTCCTATATTCCTATATTATAACAGAAACGACATTTGGCCCATCTGGTCTATGCTATTAATGCTGTACACAAACCTTATTCTCAGCTTCCTTCATCTTACCTTATCCTTCTATTCTTTTATGTTTATCTCAATTCCCCTAACATAAACAATGTGGTGGCACAATGGCTCAGTAGTTAGCACTGTTGCCTCACAGTACCAAGGTCCCAAGTTCAATTCCAGCCTCGGGCAACCGTCTGTGTGGAGTTTGCACATTCTCCCTGTGTCTGTGTGGGTTTCCTCTGGGTGCTCTGGTTTCCTCCCACAGTCCAAAGATGTGCATGTCAGGTGAATTGGCCATGCTAAATTGCCCATAGTGTCAGGTACATTAGTCAGAGGGAAATGGGACTGGGTGGGTTACTCTTCGGCGGGTCGGTGTGGACTTGTTGGGCCAAAGGGAATCTAATCTAATACAATTACTCCACATGGTAACAAGGTCCACATTCTAACCGCTCCTATCAAAGGGTTAAGGTGGCTCAGTGGTTAGCACTGCTGCCTCACAGGGCCAGGGACCTGAGTTCAATTCCATCCTTGGGTGACTGTGTGGAGTTTGCACTTTCTCCCTGTGTCTGTGTGGGTCCCCTCTGGGTGCTCTGGTTTCCTCCCATGGTCCAAGATGTGCAGATTAGGTGGATTAGCTGTGCTACCTTGCACTGTAGTGTGCAGACTAGGTGGGTTACCTATGATGTTTATGAGGTCAGAGTGGGATGCTCTTCGGAAGGTCAGTGCAGACTTGATGGGCTGAAAGTCAAAATTAGAGTGGTGCTGGAAATGCACAGCAGGTCAGGGAGCATCCGAGGAGCAGGAAAATCGACGTTTCGGGCAGGATCCCTTCAGCATCTTCCCGTTGTAAAATTGTAGTTAGCAGGAAATTGCACCATCTCCTGGCTGATTGTGGAACTATTACTCCATCAGGATTGCAAGGGAGTGTTAGAAATAAGTTTACACTGTGTTTGAAATTAATTTAAAAGCAGAAGCTGATGGAAATACATAGTTTTTCCTTCAATATCTGCTAAGAGAAAGAGCATTTCAGCTCTGTACTAATTACTTCTCATCACAGATGCTGACAGTCCTGTTATGTGTATCCATCATCTTCTATTTTCATGACAGGTTGGATTTTTTTGATACGAGTCTTTAGAGCGGATTTGTTATTTCAGAGTGTTTGAGTGCTACCTCACACTGAGCTGTAGTCTTTTTTTCTCAAAGAAACACTTCAGATTCAAAGATAAGCTCATATTAGTGGGAAGATTTTATTTCTATTATTGAGCTGCATCGCTACTGTGATGTGACTGCACTAAAAATACATAGCTGAAGGGAAAAGAATAATTTTTTCTCAGGCTGGAACTTTCTCTTAACATGTGATGTTTCGGATTTTTGAACTTTTATTTCGTCTTTCTTTACTGTAGCTGAAACTTGTTTGTGATCTTGATTAGAAAGATCAGCAGGGTTTTTCCACACTGGGACATTTTTCTGCTGTCTGAGCACCATGTGTATGTCAAGATTAGAGTGATGCTGGAAAAGCACAGCTGCTCAGGCAGCATCTGAGGAGCAGGAAAATCGACGTTTCAGGCAGGAGCCCTTCATCAGGAATCGTTCCAGCACCACTCTAATCATGACTCTAATCTCCAGCATTTGCAGTCCCCACTTTCACCACCATGTGTATGTGACAGGTTCTACTGGTTATAAATGACTGACACTGCCCCATCGTAAAGGTTAGATTATTGCATTCACACATCTCCTTTTACATTCTTGGCATGACCCAGAACACTTCATAGCCAATGCAATGCTTTTTGAATTGTAGTCGTTGTTGTAATGTAGGTAACGTTGCAGGAAATTTGCACACAGCAGGATCCCAGAAGTGTCAGTGAAATACTGATCTGGATTTCTGCTTTGAATGTTGACTGACAGGTAAGTTCTCCCTAGAACACATGGATAACTCCACAACTCGTAGAATTAGCTTCATAGAATCTTTACCAACACCTGAGGGGATCGACAGGACTTAGGAACACTAGAACATAGGAAGAAAAGAAGGCCATTCAACTCCTTGAGCCTGTTCCACCATTCAGTGAGCTCATGGCTGATTTGTGGCCTAACTCTGTATATCTGCCTTTGGCGCATATCCCTTAATACCTCTGCTTAACAATAGCTGAAGGGAAAAGAATCATTTCTCAGATTTAAAATGAACAATTGATCTGGCATCCCTTGCCATTTGTGGAAGAGAGTTCCCTACCACCCCTTGTGTGTAGAAATACTTCTGAACATCTTTCCTGAATGGTCTGGATCTAATTCTCAGACTATGTCTGCTAGTTCTAGAATCCCCAACCAGTGGAAATAGTTTACTTACCCTGTGTAGATACCCTTTGATGGTGCAGCATTTAGAACCACGCAAATGCAATTGTGAGTTACATGCCTGAGTCAAGTTTGAAATAGCAACCTCCGACAGAGGTTCCTACGAAGCACGGCTGATAAATTATTGACATCCTGTTGACGAACAAATGAAGAAAGTTTTGCCAAATACCTCTTCATCGAGACCTGGTTTGGATGACAATGCAGGCTTATTGAGCTTTTTGTTTACTCTGCCCCTACTGCATTACTGTGAGACATTATGTAAAATACTGCTATCTCTAATACCTTGGTTACTAATCCAACACCTGCCATTTCCTTCCTTTCACATCCCTGCTCTGGTAACTCCTGCACAGGCTAGGCATGCCTTTCATCAATTATAACCGCAGCATCGTGGAGAGGTAAATGACAGCGAGAGGACAATAAGATTTGAAAAATGATCAGCATGCTTCTTGTGTGGGTGTTTAACATGCCTGTTCCAACTTCTCTTTGTGCTATTTTAATACTGTGTTAAACAAGTTATAACCAGTGTTAAAATAACGCCAAATCATGCAGAATGAACACATGAAACTGTAATGTGGAAACAGTAGTGATTCATTTTATTTTGCACCTTATTCTGCTTGGTTACGGCAGCTTCAGTATTTTACTTTGTTCTTAGAACATAGAACATTACAGCGCAGTATAGGCCCTTTGGCCCTAGATGTTGTGTTAACGTGTGAAAAGAATCTGAACCTAATCTAACCTACACTATTTAATTTTTAATCCATATATACTGATAGAAAGTGTTAAGGTTTTCCTTGATCCTATCTGCCAACAACTTCTCATGTCCCCTCCTGGCTCTTCTTAGCTCTCTCGTTAGGTCTTTCCTGGCTAACTTGTAACTCTCAAGTGTCCTAACTGAACCTTCTCATCTACATACTGTGTCAGGAACTGGACACACTGGACTTGAACTATAGTATTCCCAGTCAATATTTGGAAAGCTGAAGTTCCCCAAAACAATTAGCCTGTCACTGTCACTCCAATCGAGAATCATTGTTGCTATCCTTTCCTCTAAATCTCTGAAATTATTCAGAGGCCTATAGAAAAATCCCAACAGGGTGACCTCTCTTTTCCTGTTTCTAACCTCAGCCCAGAGCTGAAAACATGTTGCTGGAAAAGTGCAGCAGGTCAGGCAGCATCCAAGGAGCAGGAGAATCGACGTTTCGGGCATGAGCCCTTCTTCAGGAAAGGCTCATGCCCGAAATGTCAATTCTCCTGCTCCTTGGATGCTGCCTGAACTGCTGCACTTTTCCAGCAACACGTTTTCAGCTCTGATCTCCAGCATCTGCAGTCCTCACTTTCTCCTAACCTCAGCCCATACTACCTCAATAGACTAGTCTTCAAACATCCTTTCTGCCACCACAATGCTGTCCTTGTTAACAATGCCACACCTCCCCCTCTTTTACCATCTTCTCTGTTCTTACCGAAACATCAAAATCCCAGAACCTGCAATAACCATTCCTGTCCCTGCTCAACCCATGTCTCGGAAATGGCCACAACATCAAAGTCCCAGGTACCAACCCATGCTGCAAGTTCCCCCATCTTATTCTGGATGCTCCTGGCGTTGAAGTAAACGCACTTCGAACCAACTTCTTGCTTGCCGGTGCCCTCTGGCGAACTTGAAATCTTATTTCTGACCTCCCTACTCTCCACCTCTTGTATAATGGAACTACAAGTTCCCCCTGCTGAATTAGTTTAAACCTCCCCCCCAAAGAGCATTAACAAATTTTCCCCCCAGGATATTGGCACCCCTCTCCTTTAGGTGGAGACCATCCTGTTTGTAGGTGTACAACCTACCCCAGAAAGAGCCCCAATTATCCAGGAATCCAAACCCTCCCTCCTGCACCATCCCTGTGGCCATGTGTTCAATCCCACTCTTTCCCTATCCCTGACCTTGCTAGTACGTGGCACTGGCAACAGACCAGAGATAACAACTCTATTTGTTCTAGCTCTAAGCTTCCAACCTAGCTCCCTGAATTTCTGCCTTAAATCCCCATCTCTCTTCCTACCTATGTCGTTGGTGCCTATGTGAATCACGACTTGGGGCTGCTCCCCCTCGCCTGCAAGGATCCCGAAAATATGATTAGATACATCGCGAACCCTGGCACCTTGCAGACAACACACCAACTGTGAGTCTCTCTCGTTCCCACAGAACCTCCTGTCTGTCCCCCTAACTATGGAGTCCCCAATGACTACTACTCTGCTCCTCTTCCCCCTTCCCTTCTGAGCAACAGGGATAGACTCTGCCAAAGACCTGTACCCTATGACTTACCCCTGGTAAGTCCACCCCCAACAATATCCACAATGTTATACTTGTTGTTGAGGGGGACAGCCACAGGGGATCCCTGCACCGTCTGCTGGTTCCCTTTCCATCCCCTGACAGTAACTTGTCTACCTTCTTCTTGTACCTGAGGTGTCACTACCTCTCTGTGACTCCTCTCAATAACCCCCTCTGCCTCCCGAATGATCTGAAGTTCATCCAGTTCCAGCTCCAGTTCCCTAACGTGATTTTCAAGGGGTTGGTTGTGCTTCCTGCAGTTGTAGTTAGCAGGGACACTCTAGTGGTGGCCCTTACCTCCCACATTCTGCAGGAGGAACATTCTCCATTCCCACTATTTTAAATTCCCAATGAAACTACTGAAAACTCCTTGCAGGCCAAGCTAATTTTACTCCCCTTTCCACTAAATGGAGGGCCCCACAATCATAGTGACAGCATCTAGTGAAATATCCTGGGAAGGTTTCCCTGCGATTTCCAACCTCACCCCTAGACTTTCTCCCAAGACACACACTCCATGTTGTGAGCCCCATTCTCGCTTCTTGGAGCCGTGAAACTCAGAAACATGGCTGCATGGCCTACCCATCTCGGGTAGAAACCATTCCTTTGACTCTGTTGTTGCTATGTAAGGTAGAGCACTTCCTCACCATGGCCCTGTCTCAATTGCCATTGAGCCCTCAGTGAAAGACAGTGGCAGGATTGAGAGGGCCTTGGAGATTCGGTGGCAAGGTGAGCTCTGATCCCTGTCCCCCACCTCAGCACAAACACTACCACTCTGCCCCATCTATTATCTTGTGGGTAACTCGAGATATCCATGCTAAAATATCATTGTGTGAGTGTTTGAGTTCATGGCCTCAATAAAGTTGCCTTGTCATGTTTGCTTTGCTTGAATTTGGCTACTTTTCTTTGGGAACTAGACTAACCTTGTACAGCGTGAAGGTGAAGTGCTCTTGATTGGCTGCTTCTGTTGGTTTATGTTGATTGTAACTGTAACCCTCTGTCCTTGTTCGGTGTGTTTTGAACTGCATTATTTTCTTTCTTCAGTGTGGTGTGGGTGCTGAGTCATGCAAACCAAAGACAAAATCCCAGTTTCGAGATCAGCCTGGTCAATTCCAGCCTGCATCATTACAAGACGGCTGTGCAGCTGGAGGAGGGCTCAAGGGAAGGGGTCGTTGGATGAGGGGGTTTGGGCAGTTACACTCCCAGCTGACATCCTGCTTTCCTGGTGGATGGTGTGAGGAGACAGAACAGGATCTGGCTTGGGTGTATGACCCCCTGTGGTGGATCAGCCTATTGGTATTCACCACCCGAGTGGCAATGCAAGAAGTGGCCATTTGGATGGGACAAGGAAGGGAGGGCCTCGTCCACCTCCTCCCTCCTTCACTCCATCTTCAACCCCTGGGATTGCTGCAATAAGCAAACAGAGTGCATGTTGGAATTGAACCTGCATTGGACTGACAGAAACAAATCTCAAATTCCCGCCATTTCCACATTCAACTGTAATTCAGGAGATGGGGTGGGGCGGTGGGAATGGGGTGGGGCGGTGGGGGGAAGGTTATTCAGGTTATGGAAATACTGAAGAATACTTTACACACCTCATGCTTGCTCTTGTTTCAGATCTCCGGAACTGGATCATCCCAACCTGAGTAAAGTGCTGCGGATTGTGGCCTTTGCTTATCCATATTTCTTTGACAACATCCCACTGTTTTACAGGGTAGGTCTGTGAGAAAGCAGCATCGATGCAACATCTTAAGATGTCAGTTCTGTAGTCAGTAGGCCTCAGTGTTTATATGCCTCCGATCTCCTGTCCAATCAATGGCCCTCCTGTGAATTGGGTCCGAAATAGAAAATAGGAACAGGAGTAGGTCATTTGGCCCTTCGAGCTTGCTCTGCTGTTCAGTCCGAACGTGGCTGATCCTCTGCCTCAAGACTATATTCCCCACGGAGGCCAGAATTCCTTCACCAAATCACCCTTTATTTACATGTGCACAGAATATGGACTTTGACCAGAGTCAGTCCCTAGAGTGAGGAGAATCCCTGTGACTCCTGTTTATATCTGTCAGCCAGGATTCCATGATGGGCCCAGGTTCACAACCCCATTTGGGGAACTCACCCTACAAGATCCACCAGGCCAACCTCGTTCCAATCACCACACACTTTCTCTCTGTACCCCTTGACGCCTGCAATATCTTAAAAATTTATCATTCTCTTTCTGGAATGTACTCGGTGACCAGACCTCCTCACGGTAGCACATACCACGCCCTCTGAATGAAGAAATGTTTCCTCATCTCTGTATCCTGAGACTGCGACCCCTGGTCCGAGACTGTCCAAGCATCCTCTCTATAACTAGTCGATCCAACCCTGTTAGAATTGTTATACATTTCAATGAGACCCCCTCTCAGTGAGGGCAAGGGTGAGGTGATCGCCTCCAACAGTCAGAGATTATATTATTGACTGGCTTTGCAGCAGAGAATTCCAAACACTCTCAACCCTTTGAAGAATTCTGGTCACCCTTCCAAAGGAAAGATGTCGTTAAATTTGAGGATGCAGGAAAGAATTCCAAGGATTTGCGAGGGCTGAAGGGTTTGAACGATAGGGAGAGGTTGAATAGGCTAGGGCTGTTCTCCTTAGACCATTGGAGGCTGAGGGGTGACCTTATCGGTTTATAAAATCTTTCTCCTAAGGTGAAACTAGAGGGCATAGGTTTAGGGTGAGCGGGGAAGGGTTAAAAAAGGACCTGAGGGGTAACACAGAGGGTGGTGCATGTATGGAATGAGCTGCCAGAGGAAGTGGTGGAGGTTGGCACAATTACAACATTTAAAAGGCATCTGGATGGCTACATGAATAGGAAGGGTTTGGAGGGATAGGGACTAAATGCTGGCAAATGGGACTAGGTCAGATTGGGATGCATGGTCAGCATGGATGAGTTAGACCGAAGGGTGTTTCCATGGTGTATGACTCTATAAGAAAACTTCTAGTTATCACATCCTTAAGTGATTGTTTCTTATCCTGATACAGTGCCCCCTGAAGGAACAGCAGAAACTCTCAGGATTTCCTTCCACCCTTATCAGAGATGGCTGCTTACCTTTCTAAACTCTAGAGAATGTAGAGTCATTGAGGTCCAATGATCAGAAATGGGCCCTTCAGGCCTTCAGTTCTATACCATTCAAACACAAGCACTGAACTAGTTTAATATTGACCCAGTTTATGTAGCCTCTCAATCGAGGACAGCTCCCTCACCCACAGGGCTGATAAGAAGGAAGATCTGAAAAAATTAAACACACACAGGGTGTAGAATTTGTTCCCACTCACCCCCCCACTCTCCTGATTTATGAGAATTTTGAGTAGGAGTCTTCAGGGACTTGCATACCGAAGATGCCTACATTTGAGGTGGGTAGCTGGCACATTTGAAATTTGCCTGTTTTCAATGTAACAATAACACATATCTACAGGAAATTGGGAGGGTGTCATAGTGACCCAAAATGGGTTCCTCCTCATGCTAATTTTACTACCAAAAATTGGACTTGTCACCAATTTCCGCTCCCTTGTAGGTTCATGCATAAATGATGCAGTGGGGTTTGAGGGTTGGTTTGCTCAGTTGGCTGGATGGTTAGTTTCTGTTGCCAATAGCTTGCGTTTCCTACACCAGTTAAGTTACGAAGTACCCTACTTCTCAATCTTACCTGAGGCATGGTGACCTTTAGGTTAAACTCACCACCAGTTGTCTCTAATGCCCTATGGGGGACTATGGTAACTTTGCCTTACTTACGGGCAGGTATAAGTACCAGCTAAAGCCAGAGAAAAACCAGCTTTTTAAATATTGGGGTCAGACTATTGTTGGGTTTTTAAAAATCTATGACTGTAAATGGCGTGTAAAGTGTATAAATCAAATACAAATGAAATGAACATACCAATGAACAAACCATCCTCGAAAGACAAAGACAAGAAAATGTTAGAGGCTTTGTTATTTTCAAAAAATAGAATTGTGTAAAGCTGTAGCAACAAGGTTTGTATTTTGATTTCTTTCATGATCATTCATGGGCATTAGCTGAGCCTGACTTTGTTAGCTGTCCCTTATTGCCCATGGGAGGGTGGTGGGCTTGAACCTCTGTACTCCGCTAGTGATCAGTAGACTTGGTTGCTGCTGGCAGGCAGTTTCCTGGATTTTTGACCCAGCGACACCGAAGGAACAACACTATATTTCCAAATCATGCTGCTGCGTGGCTTGAAGGGCAGGTTTCCGCACTGAGAAAACCCTTTCACCCTCACTGATCCAGGCCAGTATTTCTGCTCCACACAAAGCTCTGCCCATCTTAATGCATTGAACATGATCAGCATCTCCCCCTTCTCTCTCATGCACTTAGCTGCATCTGTGCTGTTCAGCTCAGCTCCACTCGCTGTGTGATGATGGGCTTCACATGCTCTATCAGGATCTGGGCTACTCTGTCACGGCTTTGAAACCAGATTCTGTTTTGCCATGATTTCCACACTGCTGCATAATGAAAAGGAAACAGCAGCTATTTCATTAACATCCTTGGATTGGTGTAAAGCTTGTGAAACATTTCCAAAATCAAAAAATATTTCCTCCTGAAGTTGAACGTCTGAAAACTGTGTGAAGACAGTTTCTCTCAAGATTACTAAAGGCTTAGCAACAAATACCAGCCCAGCCAGTGACGTCCATGTCCTAAGAATGATTCTATTAAAAAAATTTGGGATTTTAGCTATTTGTTGTTAAATGAACTGAATCAGTTTCTGTTTTATTTGTCTTCTGTGTGCAGTTGTTCCTTTGCTCCGGGGAAGGTTGTACTCACAATGAAACAGTTCCTATCCACTACAGACATGTGGCACTTGCCTTTCTGACTTGCTTCCTGTTTGTGACACACTTACCAGAGCGCCTTGCTCCAGGGAGGTTTGACTACATCGGTAAGGAGTTGGGAAAAGTTGGAATCTCTGTGCTATAAGCTCAATGTTATCCTTAATTTAGTGATCCTCTGTGTTACTCACTCATTCCATTATTGCCAACCCCATGAATTAACCCCTTAGTGTGTCCAAAATTGTGGGTAGGATGAAATGGAACCAGGTTTGAAACTGATGTTTGCAGGTTAACCTCAATAACCCATGGCTCTGCGTCACAGCGTTGTTTCAGAAGTGTGACCATTGCCATCCAGTTTTAAATGTGGAAGTGTGTAGACAACTTCTTCAAAGTTGAATCAAGACCAACAATGTGTAAATCCAATGCCAGCAAAAGCTGGCAACATCTGCTTTGGCTGTGAAAAGGACATACAACAGATAATGTAAGATAATGTTTTCGTTTGGGTTTTTGTCCCTTTCCCTCTTGACACTAGTGGTGCTCATGTGACCACACAGCACTAACCTGCAGAGCATTTGGTCTCCCCAGGATTCTGACCAGGTCAGCTCCTTTCGAGTCTCAAGCAGTCCACAGTACAGTAAATGTTGGTTAATTATACAAGTTCACTGTTGCTGTTTTACTTTGTAACATTATATTCATTATATTACTCAGGGCATCAGGGTGATCAATTCAGAGAGAATCAACAAAGAGACTTGAAGTTGGCTCCTTGTCAGGGTTTGAATAAGACATGATCTAGGCCAACTAACCACAAACTCTGTCAATACTGTTTTTGCCCCTGTATTGTGTGTACCAATACCCTGAAAGGTGTTTGGTTCAATGACCTGCACCTAAAGCTTCTTTCTGAGCTTAAGCAGTGCTTAACTTCCACCAGGTTTGAAAGGGATGAAGTTAGAGAGCTATGAAGATAGGGACAAGCTGGGTAGCTCTTTTGGGAGCTGGTATCTACACAATGGATATAAAATTCTATGAGTCCGTAAAGGCACGTTTGAGTTTGGAATCTCTCCACGTACAGAATTATGGCTGTTCCTTCTTTATATTCTGAACCATTCCATTAGCATTCACTTTCACTTTCAAATGCCCAGAGGTGTTACAACTTTAATAGAGTACTTTCTATGTTGAAATGAATTGTGGGAAGATGTACCTCTATGGCAAATCACTGGGAGATCATTTTCCTTCCCCCCCCCACCCACAGGTAGTAAGTTAACAGTGTGTGAGAAAGTAAGAACACAAATGCATCTGCTTGTAACATTTTTTTCATTGATAATATGTTTTTGAGTCTATTGTTTCAGGTTTGCAAGCTTTATGACCGTCTCCATTCACAATGTATTCCTTCCAGGTCATAGCCACCAGCTCTTTCACATCTGTGCAATCATCGGTACTCACTTCCAAATGGAGGCGATCATAATGGACATGACATTGCGCCACTCTTGGCTCTCACTTCATGCACCATTGCCCTCTTTCATGGGCACCATAGGTGCCCTTGGTTTTGCCCTTGTGTTGAACCTCCTGATCATTGCACTATTCTCCCTGGCTCTGTACTGGACACCAAAGTTGCCTGAACTGAGATATGAATACTTGAATGAGAAGTTCAAGACGGATGAGGATGTCACGCCACGCTCCTTGACCCGGCTGGTGAAGAGGCCGAGAGTCTTGAAGGAGTGAGAACGATGAGACTAACCCTTCAGCTGTCACTATGGTGACGTAGGAAGAAATGAAGTACATTCCTGTTTAAATTGGATATGTCTCCCAAATAACGGGCTGTGCCTTTTAATGGTACGTAGTAATCTTTAATAAGCTTGTGTCTGATGATGTGGATATTTATATTAGACAGTGCGGGTGTTTATTTACTGTGGTTAGAAGATGGCCCTTGGGGCTAGCGGAAGGTCAGTTCAACTACAGCAGCCCATGTTTGATCACTGGTACCCAATAAGCACTTCCATCATGGAATGCATCATTGCACCTTTCCTCTAGGTTAGATGTAGATTGTGTTCTCAGATGACTGGATTTCAGAGTTTTAGGAAGATGAATAGACAAGTTTTGAGTTAACTGGAGAACCCCTGTCATGGGGCTGATTAGGGATTAGTTATTAACCTTACTTTAAAAATATTTCCGAATTGACCTGTTCAGAGATTTCATTACAGATCTCTGAAGCAAGTGGGACTTGAACCTGGGACATTTGATTTAGAGGTAAGGTGTTGAACTATGTCATCACCATTAGAGCTGTAATCTTATTGTCCATCCTTTCAGGGATAGTCAATAAATGCCGGCATAGACAAGGATACCAACATCCTGTGAATGATTTTGAAAAGAAAAGCTGCAGTGACCTCAATCTGGTGCCAGTTGTGACTCTAGATCAGGCACGGCAACCAATCACATGACTAAACATTTCTGCTGGGTTTCCCAGTGTTTCTCTGTAACTCCATTGAGGAGAGGGTCATTTCTCACATCTCCAACACTATCTTCAAAGTTTCCACTGATAAGAGGCCAAGGGGAATGGGCTTACCCACCAACTGGGTGGGGGAGGGGGGCTACTGAGGGTGGAGGGCTATTGGGACGCCCTCCTGCCCTTTGCAAGATTGGCAGTCCCATTGGCCAAGGTGGGAGTTGAGCGTCAGAGAAGGGAAAAGATGTGGATCTTTTTTAAATATAAATACATATCAGAACAGACCAATGCTGCAGGCTGTGAGCATAGCATAGAGGGGCAATTACACCACCTCTCCCACCCTGCCCCTCAAACCTGTAAGGAAGCTGCCAGACATTGCAGCTGCAGTCCAGTGGTGCAGATGGTGGGGGGGGGATAGAAGTGGAGTTTCTCGTGGGATCACACAGCAGCCTACCCACCATCTACCACCATACCACTCCTTGATTCCACCACCTCAGCCTGAACAAACTTTGGGCTGATCTGGGCTGGCTACACACATTAACTGGAAATCCCAGGTAGTGCGGAGAAGTGACTCCATTCTGTTATCCCTAGCGGGCTATCAGCAGCTTGCAGGTGGGTGACCACTCTGGCCCTCGACCAGTCTCTGAACATGGCTCAAGGTCAGGATCGTGGTGCCATTGCTGACACAATCCTAGAAGGAGGAATCAGTAAAACATGTGAGTAGCCTGACTCATCCTGAATATGTCATATATCGGAGCGTTTCCAAGCATTTTACTGGTTTCTCCTTCTGGGAATAACCTGTGACATGTAAACCATGAGCCCAGGTGACCCTCTGTGGCCTCTGTATTTACTCAATGGCCATGTTTAGAGGTCTAATTGTGAGGGTACGGGTGGTCTGTGTTGCCAGTCTAAACCAGACCATGGGAAATTAAAGCATTGTTGAGGTGGGAGTGTTGGAAGCTTTACAAGAACACCTTACTTTTACATAGCACTATAACAAAAACCATCGAAAAGTGCTTCACACGAATGTAAACAAACAAGCCTTTGTATCTAGTCACAAAAGGAGATATTAGAACCGATCCAAATGCTTGGTCAAAGTTCAAGCTACATAGCTTCAGGTGAGAGAGAGAGAGAGAGAGTTTGATATGTTTGGAGAGGAATTTCAGAGCTTAAGTCAAAGGGACCTGGGTGAAAGCAGCCAAAGTAAATTGGGCCATTGATGTTTATCATTAGAGGCAGGAATTGGAAGAACACAATTTGTGGAGGGGTTATAGAATTCAGGAGGCTACCAGGATGGAGAGAAGTGAGGAAGAGAGACCATGGAAAGGGTGTCTGAAGGCAAGGGTAAGAACTTTTAAAGAGAATTTTAAAACTTGACACTGCATCTAAGCCTGTAGATCAATATCTAAATGTGGTCTCTAGAAAATTGGTTCACATACTTGCTGCCCTTTCTTGAAATGCCTGGAAAGAGATCTTTCATTTTAACATTCCCAAAAGGTTTCTTGTGTGGCTTCTAACTTTCTTGAAAACAGTGGGAGGAAACCTCTCATCGCTATGAGCTGGCTGCATGACAAAGACTTCCTAAACTTACCTCTTTGAGAGAAATTAACAAGAAGTGATTCTAAAACGAAAGAAAATTTCTGTTTTTTTCTCAGAAGAATGAACAGAAGACTGCTCCCCTCCCATCTTCCAAAAACATTTCCAGTCTTCTTTTTCTAAGAATCCTTCAATATGGTTACATTTCAACCTCAGAACGAAATCCATTGACTAACAAATTAGTGTCATTTGCTTGAATGTTGCAGACCAGGATTGAAGTTTCAGAAATGTTGCCCATCACATGTTCCTTCTGTGGGCCTTGGAGGGGGATGAAGAGGAGATTTATTGGAATAATACCAGGGATTAAGTTCTCCTGTTTTCAGAGGAGCTGTGATGGTTTTCATTAGAGAAGAGAAGGCTAAGGGATTACGAAAGCTCAAAAATGATGTCTTTTTTTTCAGTTCATTGATTGTGAAGGTGCAAACTTGGTCGAAAAACTGAAGCATCGTTAGGAAAAGGTAAAATATCATAAATAGCCAAGCCTTCCAACGTAGTCCTGTTGGAAGGAATTGGTCAGATAAGATTTGCATTTTTTGCAACTTCTACTTAAACTCAGGAAGCCCTCAGGGCACTTTCCAGCCAATGGAGTTCTTAGTGCAATGTAGGAAATAGTCATTTAACAATCTTACCCAAAACAAGAACAAAGCAAATAATTGGACTTGTAATTATATGAGGGTGACAATTATTTTAGCAGAAAATCTAATCCATCCATTTTGAGTGGTTTGTTTCAATGGACAGGTATTTGACATAAACATGTTTAGCCTTGGGAAAGTAATATCACGCTGTACAACTTCATTGAACTGATGTTCTCTTCATAATTGAGAGCAATTATAATTGGACCAAGTGGTAAACTGGACCCTCATCACTTCAAACCCAATTAATGGTCCAGTCCAAGTGGGAAATAGAGCTTGAAGTTAAATATATTATTAGAAATAAAGGTTAGCGATTTCATAGTTTGACCTAACATTTACAGTGTTTATGCTTCTTATGAGCCTCCTCCCATGCTGTTCTTTAACCAGTTCCATTACTGTATCCTTCTATGCCTTTCTCCCCTCATGTTTTTCCCTTAAATGCTGTGGTATCATTTGCTTCAACTATGCTGTGTGGTGTTTGCTGTGCTGTGGACATTAGCATCCGAAGTTTTAAAATGTTTATGCCAAATTGCTTTGTTATTTCAAAGTGAGAGGGTTGTTATGAGAAGGATGCCAATTTTATTTTCACAGCCCATTGATTTGTCATATGTTTTGTATAAGTTAAGTTGGCACAGAATCTGTGCCAGCCTCGTGTGCATGTGGAATAAGCTCCACATAGCTCTCTTTCTCAAAGCACTGAAGTGAAGTTTGCATTTTCAATTCCTTAATGTTAAGTCCAATTGCGAAAAGTCAAGGCACCCATCATTCTTCAATGACTGACTTCCTTGTTAATATAGTTGCAGGAAATAGCAATCCTTATGTAATTTTTAAAGGAATTCCTGGATATCTTTACATGTGTGCTGATATATACATAAACTACTATGCATCATTTTGAAAATATTGATCATTAAGTTAATGATGCAGGGTTAATAGAAATGGACTATTTACAATGGATGAGGGGTTCGGAATGAGGGGAGACAGATATATGATTTAGTCTTGAGAGATCAGGAGAAATTTTTATCTTACATAGAGATGCACAGTACACTACTGACTGAAATAAACTCTGTGTCAACCATTATGGCTGGATCCCACAGAAGGTTGAGGGCAATGGAATTAATGACTAGTGGAACCAAATGAGTTAATGGGATTAGGGCCACTACTTTTACAAGTGATAAAGATGCAGGACAAGCTGCTTAGGCTGAATAGATGCACTACATAACACTCTCTATATAAGTCTATATAATATTGATCTCAATGTCTTGTTTATGGAATCAAAACCATGCTTTATGTCAGGGTGATATGTCTTCAGCGTTGTGGTCTCATTGATGCTTCAATTGCCCGAATAATGTGAAAGTAGGGGTCAGAGTATGTTTTTAGTTGATCAACGTCTCTCTTCCCTCAATCCTACACTCCTTTTCCCCTCACCCAATGCCCTGAGAAGGTAAATTTGATCAGAGAACAAAATAATTGTTTTTTATAGAGAGTAAGGTGATCAGTGAAGATCACAGCACGGCTTACCAGCAAAGACTTTTTTTTAAAGTAGAAATGATGAGATAGATCAAGGCACTGAAAACAGAAATTGCTGGAGAAACTCAGCAGGTCTGGCAGCATAAGTGGAGAGAGAAACAGAGTTAACATTAACTCTGCTTCTCTCTCGACCAAAGCAATCAGACTTGCTGACTTTCTCGAGCAATTCATGTTTTTATGTGTTTCAAATCCGCAGGTCCTTGTTTTATTTTAGATAAAGGTGTATTGATTCAGGAAAACAGGATTTTGTAAGGTCATACATTTTTTATGGAATTAGAGGATCCATAGACTTTAGATCCTGGAAGAGAATGAAATTGGATTTGGAAACATTGTAATGAGTTCATAAAGTGTTGAGTCAACCACTTGGTTGATAAGGAGGATAGAGATTATTTGAAAATCATCATTAGTATATTTGTTTAGAAACCTTCAACACATTTTTCTCTGAATTTTTCAACAATGTCTGACTTTCGATGACCTGTGAGGCAAAAAGCTAAAACTGGACATGAGATATGTAGCGCCCCTGTGCAATTTATCTCTGGCATAAAACCCTCATTTGGGAGAGAGTGTATAATGACTATTGCTAAGAATATAATGCAAGGAACTACAGCTCAAAGCCAGATCTGTTCATGTTACTGTGATGTTATAATGGAACTATGTTAATTGGGTTTTCAAACTGCATCTGAGAGTGTTGATGGAGTGAAACTAAATGCAATATTTTCCACATTTTTAAATCTGGGATTCCAACACTGCAATTGATTGGCTATGATAGGGAACGTCAAGTAATCTGAATAGGAACAGAATTTTACAGAGCAGATTCCCAGTTTCCTGAAGTATAACCCAAAGACTGGAACTCAGGAGAATGTGTGTATTTAACATATTGGCACTTAACTCTATAAGGAAATACTGTGTGGGTGTGACTCCCATAGCCAATGTATAGATGTCTACCCATGGAGAAAGTGAACCTCACAACTGATTGCAATACCTGACTTAGAAAGTCAAGGGCCCAGATCCAACACTCTGAGCAAAGTCAAGATACAGTTCTAGCATTTCATTTCATTTCTAATAATTTGTTGGTGGTGTTAAGCAGAATTCCAGGGTCTAGGTTAAGAATGGTGAACCAATCTTCACTGAATAAGGCAAATATTTATCTATCCCTTCCTGCATCTCAAGCATGGACCAATATTTAACAGAATACTCCATAAGACAAGTGCTTGAAAGGAAATATTAGCGCAGATCTTAGCTAACAGGTGAGAAAAAAGTCTTTAAAACAACCAGAAGCAATTTTTTTAGGTCATGCTTTACTTTCACAGAATGAAGTATTTGATTATACTTGGAACAGTCAATTAATTGAAAGACAATACACGTCTAGTACAATGATTGATTATATTGAAAATTAGATAATTTTCCCACAAGGAGCACAATTTCAGAATCAGTGGTGTATGAAACTCCATGAGATGAATGGTGAAATATATAGGTATGAATGGTGATGGTAATATATATCTGATTGCCCATCAGTAAAAAAATGGAAGTTTTGAATATATCTATTATAAAGGTTTTTAGATGCTAACCTTGAATTTGAATTCAAATTCTATTGAGAATATTGTAATTAAAGTCGCCTTAATTAAAGAGCTCGACCTGAATTGAGGTTGGGCAATCCATATACTGTGGAACATTTCACCCCTAATTTAAATTGGTACCTGACCTCACGAAAACTCTGATTTCTTCCCATCAGCTATCCAATAGCTGGTGCAAAAAATGAGAGGAGAAATGTTACAATTACTGCATTAACTCAGGAAGCCTAACGGAAAAAGAACATCATTTATTGCTAAACAACAAAATAGAGCCGCTACACATGATTCACATTGTCCCAGCCCAGGACAGACATTGTTATAGATCCATCCCTGTAGATCCATCCTCAGATATCAATCTGAGATATTTTCTACTCAACCTGTTTAGCAATGTTGTTACACACAGGGCGGCTTGATGGCTCAGTGGTTAGCACTGCTGCCTAACCATGCCAGGAACACTGGTTCAATTCCATTTGTGGGCAACTGTCTGAGTAGAGTCTGCATGGTTTTCCTCTGTGTGCTTCAGTTTCCTCCCACTGTGCAAATACATGCATGTTTGGTGGATTGGCCATGGGAAAAGCAGGGTTTGGGTAGTACTTGGGATGCTCTTTGGAGGGTTGGTGTGGGGAATTAAAGGACAAAATAGCCTGCTTCCATACGGTGTAGGGATTTTATGATTCTGGAGCAGGTGGGACATTGAACCTGAGTCTCCTGGCACAGAAGGATGGACAATACCCCTTTTCAACCTCCGTCTGCTTTCTGAAGGGCTCATGTGATTAGTTCCAGTTGCCATTGCCTGTTACCAAGGAGAACTCTACAAGCTCCATGGGGAGATTATTTAGGGGTTCCCCCGGGCCTTGTAAGGTTTATTACACTCACACATGACAGTGTTTGAGATTTGAGGCATGTTAAAATGGGACAGTGAACTCCCTTACACTGTGCTGTATCTGAAGTGAACACAATGCAGTAGGAATTTGTTTTGTGCAGTTTTGGATTCGCTGTCTGTTATATGGCTCTATCCAATAACGATTCCATTGACTGTGATGCTTTGCGGGCAGTGTTTATACCAGGGTTGGTCACATCTGGATTTCACTCATTTTCTGGTCAGGTTTCTATCCTGGGTGCCTTAAATAGAAAATGTTGTATCCCTGGGACAACTTCATAGATTTCCACAGCCATTCAGCCCATCCTGTCCGTGCCTGAAAAGTAAATGCTATCCAATTTAATCCCACTTTCGAACTCAAAGTCTATTGTCCTTGCAGCTCTTCAAGTGCATGTCCAGGGCTACTTAAAATGTGAGACCACCATTCTCAGGCAGAGAGTTCCAGAACCCATCACTCTCTGGGTGAAAAATCATTCTGCTCAACCTACCTCCAACCCTTCGAATGAGAACTACATCTTTGGCCCCTTGGTCCTAGAATCATAAATTATGTTCACAGTCAATTCAGTGTGCACAAAGTAAAACAACAAAAAGCACATTTGGTTGCAAAATATTATGAAAAGAATACTTTGCAGCTATTAATATGTTGCCTGGTCTAAAGGACCTGGTGCTGTTTTGTCAGAGCAATTGGATACAATTATAAAGGGGTGTTTTAAATGTAATTATGGTTAAAACATTATTGATTAATCATGAGAACTAGAGCTGGTTTACCAGCCGCTATTAATGGCTTCTGAAGCAGCTGTTTTTTTTTCATTAGAAACACAGCAAATAGATTAAAATGCTTTTGAGTGCTTTCTCAGTTCTGTAATCTCGGGAGAAGTGCCTGTAGATATTTCAGTTTGCTTGATTCTAAAACCTCCTGAGTCAGTCGCTTTTAGTTAATTAACCATTACTCTGCTGAACAAACAGAAACGAAAGCCCAAAGCCTTCACCCAACAATATTGGAGAGAGTGTTTTATTGTTTAAAAAGTCATTGAAGTAGTAACTGGAGTAATTTTTTTGTGGGGAGGCAGAGTGGGAAGTCAGAAGATTGGGCAGGAAATGTTTTAGCATCTTTTTACACTACTTTGTAAAGTAAAGCTGAAGGTAGAACACACAGATTGGTCTCAGAGCCTTTTGAGTTTGGCACAAAATATGGGATATTTTGTGGCCTGGCCCACAGGAAGCCACACCTTTTCCAGCTGCTCTGTAAAATGGTGAAATCAAAGCAACGTGCTGACACCATTCATGTGTAGCCTGCGATTTATTTTGTACTTTATCCTCTCTCATTTAAACAGATGCAGAATCAATTTAGCATACAGCAAAACCCAGCAATCATCAATAACGTGGGGCAGATCTGTTTTTACTGTATTGGCTGAGGATGAAGGTTGATCAGATCATTGGGAGGACTCGCTTACATGAGATCTTTAATGCAGTTCAGAACCAGTTGATAAGGAATTGGTTTAAAATCCCATCTTTAGGATGAGTTCTTGGGTACTGCATTGGTACATCAATGCTCCATTGCTTGGAAATTACAATTGCTGACTCATGAGCACTACCAAATAGAGTTATCATTCAATGTGAAAACATATCTGATGGTTTTAAAATAGCCATAGAGTTCTACTACACAGAAGAAGGCCCTTTAGCCCATCAATCTCTGCAGGTAAGAAGCAATCACCTTACTATTTTAATCCCATTTTCCAGCACTTAGCTCATGGTTTTGTATGCCTTGTGTACATCTAAATACTTCTTAAATGTTAAGAGGCTTTTTACCTCCACCACCTTCACAGGCAGCAAGTTTCAGATTCTTACCTCCCTCTGGGTGAAAAAGGTCTTTTTCACATAGTCTCTAACCCTCCTGCCCCTTAACCTTAAATTTATGCCCCTGGTCACTAACCTTTCCACTAATAGGAATAAATTCCATTGGCTTGATTATCTATATACCTATGCCTCGAAAGATGTGATGGTAAGCATTGGCAGTCATCTCGCCAGGTTCCATTGTCTCTGAAATTGTTCCTGAAGATTTGGGTTTTTATGATATATGTCTATGCCTATCAGATCATGATGGGAACGTAGCCTGGACCTTACAGACTAAAGTGGGAACAAACACTATCTCTGTGGCAAACCCTATTGTTGTGGCATTAAACACTATTAACTGAACTGAAATACCACCAGTTGCCTTGGTGAGATTTGAACACTTGCCACAGACCATTAGCCTCAGCATCTGGATTTGCTAGATCCTGACATTATAGCCTTTCCCCCTCAACCAGTCAAAGGACCTTTCTCTCCCTTTTCTAATAAGCAAAAGTGTTCAAAGAAAACATAAATAAAAGCCACACAATAGTTTTGGACCATCTGTATTTTTTTCAGGGGTGTTGCTCATAATCCATGAGATTAACACTTCATTTCTGAATGCTGCAAGACAATCCTAGAAAGTTATCAACCCAACTGAGATAAGTTTGCCACTGATTTGTACATGCTAGGGAAAGTTCACATTGAACTAGCAACTGAAATCGGGTCAGCTAGCTGTGCAAAACACCCTTACAGGTGCCACACTGCAAATGGAGCACCCTTTGTGTAGCAATATCAGAAGTACAGATCTGTGTATGTGCTCCAATCTGATACAGAACAAATTATTAAATCCAGAAATTGTTCCTTTGTTTGTTGTAAAACAGGTTCTTGGAGTAAATCTGAGGTTTTCAAAGTTGTTTTGAAAAGATCCAGATTACTAGTGTAAGCACAGCTGTAACATAGATTGTTGTAAAATATACAATGTGTGTACTTTTAATGGTTCACATATAGTTTTTTTTGTGCCTTCAAAATTCAGGTCCATAAATATAAGAGAGTAGCCAATAAATCTGTTGAGGAATTGAGGAGAAATGTCTTTGCCCAGAGTAGTGGGAATGTGGAACTCATTTTCATGAGGACTGATTGAGGGGAGTCATACATGTCCATTTAAGGGGAAGCCCGCTATGCACGTGACAGGATGAGGGTGAGGAATGTCTCGAGAAGTTAATGTGAATAGCATAGATGCATTGAAGGAAAAGAAAGGTGGCATTTATTCAGTGCCTTTTGTAATCTCAGGATGTCCTAACATGCCTTAGAGCCAATGAAGTACTTTGAAATGGCATATTGTAATGTAGGAGAGGCAGTCACTAGATTATACACAGCAAGTTCTCAGGCATTTTATTGATAGTTATTGAGGGATATATTTTGACCAGACAGTGGGGAGAATGCCCTTGAATTTCATTTCAGTAGTGTAGTGGGATCTTATACATTTATCCTCAGGAAATGCTTGATCTGTAAGACAGTTCGTTTAACTATGCAGCACTCCCTCAGTACTATGGTAAAGCATTCATGTTTAGTATCTTGAACCCATGGTCAGATTCAGAAGTAAAAGCACTATCCATGAGTGCATGAAGATTTAAGATATTTTAATTTAATAACGATGTGCAAAGTAATTAGTTTGGGCTACAGGCAATGGAAATTGGAGGCAGTACACCAGCAAATATTAAAAAGCTGCCTGAGGATCCAAAGGGGATTCTGGGCTGTGAAAATGGACAGTCTATATTTAAAGCCATAACCTTTATCTGAAGTAATTTTTTTTTCAATCTACGTTTGCAAAATGTTGATGTTCAAAATCTTTTTAAAATGTTTATATTTTCATTTGGGGGTTTGTAATTAAAACTAAATCAATGTGATCAGAAAATGTATGCACAAAGGCACACCCACCCAATGTTGCAGGTCATTTCAACACCTCTGTGGCCTTTGGTTTTGAGAAATTGTGCCTTAAAGGTGTGGAGCAAGGAGAATGTGACGTGAAATATGATAACTACCTCCAACACAGTTACAGTGAAGGACAGAACCATGAAACCAGAGGGTCCATGCCAATTTGGCAATCTCACTTGGGTTAAAAGACACAGTGATGTCATGAATGGAAACCAATTACATTGATGAAGGTTGCTGTGACCTTCTAATATTGGAAACAGTTGGGCAGAAGAGCTTCGTTTCATATCTTTCCCTGGGTGATGCTTGACTTGGGATTGATGCATGCTGGTAATATGGCTTTAACATGAACAGGCTTCCACTCTGCAACACTAACAGCCCAGATCTCAATTAGCGCTAAGTGAAATAAATTAAGTAAATTTGAAAAGAAGAATTGCTGTGGACTGTCACACACTGTGACACAATACCCTGGTTCATGGAGATTGTAGTGAGATGAAACCCATACTGTTGGAGTGAAACAGTTTTGCCTTGCACTACGAATTTGGAGTATGGATCTAGGATTATAGTGGAATGATTTGTAATCATTTTATCTTGGGTCATTTAAAAGTCAGATCGAGCTTCACACCACAAATGTACTGTAGGTGCAAAGCTGTCTTGTGATTAAGTACAGTCTTAGGCTTTTAAATAGTTTAGAAAAATGGAATTAAGTAACTTCTGTGTTTCAAGTATCTTGATTAGTCAGAAATTTCTATAAAGCAATTCAGCCCAGCTTTAAAGCTATTTTGTATTTTTGGTATTGTCTGAAATATGTAATTTAGGATTTATGTGGAATGTATTTTGTGTTCTTAGAGTTGATTCTGTTTTTACTTAAAGCTGCAATCAAGATAACTGCACTAAAATTGAACTCTCGTGGTTCCCTCGGCTATCAAATGCCGTTAAATGTTGAGAATTCTACATGTGCGACTGTAACAGGTTTAAGATTTTCTATTTTTGTTATATTGTTGACAACTAACACCAAATGTATAATGTTTGTGGGAAAGGAGAATAAACTTATTTAAATTTAATAAAACAGACCATCCTTTGTGATGGGAAAAGTAAGCATGCTTGCAGGCTGATGTTTAATATCTGCTTTACCAGCTGTGTTCAACTTTATTATGCATCACTGATGAAGGATTGAGTTATGTTCAACTCCACAGTGCTAATTGCCAAGCAGCTAAATATCTGTGACCTCTTCTGGATCTCTGTACATGAGTGTTTTGCATCTCTGGTAATCCAGATGTGTAACTAAATCTTTCATAAAATCACAATTAGATTGACATAATTGGCATCAAAATAAGTGAACAAAATGTCTCTTTTAAAGGGATGACAACACAGGTCAGAAAACAAGTGGAAACTTATTCAATTGAAGCAAAATGTGCCCTTAATTTTTTCTCTAATTCTGAGGAAAATGTTCTCAACTCTAAGTCATACAGGACTCAAAACTGACTCTTTCTCTCTCGACAGGTGCTGCCAGACCTGCTGAGTTTCTCCAACGTTTTCTATTTTCACTTGACTCTTGGCATCCATACTATTTTGTTTTCATTTGTTGGTCCTGTTGTCTAACACTTCTAGTGCGTGTGGAGCCCAACCATCACAGAAGCTGTAAGTGTGGGAGTGAAAGTAACATGCCTGTGGTATCAGAGAAGAGGCAAATACTATATTTGGGCTAAATAAGCTCATCCCCAATGAACCTGTGAATAGGCTCCATGATCAAGCCGAGGAGCAAAGCCATTAGCTGATTCTCAAACTCCCCGCACTCTCTCAATGACTAAAGATCAGGAACATGGGAGTGAAGTGCAGCTGGAGGTTGAGGTGTTTTCAATTAGTTTAATTAAGAAAAGGCATCTAAAGTGATGAGAACATTAAAGCTAAATTGTATCATATTTTCATATAATTAACCATCAGTCAAGGGCATATTTTAATCACACTCTCCAGTGTTAATGTGTTTAGTATAAGCTGATAATAAAACAGAAGTATCTGCATTTGACAGATGGTGGAAGCTAAAACAATGAACATTAAGGTTATCTGTCTATATCAATATCTTATGGAAATCTGTGCTGTGCAATTCATTCTATTCTGAGCTCATCTTTGTAGCCTAGGTGCTGACATCCCTCAACCAGTTTACTCTTTGCCAGTGCAAACCTCCCCTCCCACCCCCCCAACAAACTTTTACTCTGTATCTTCAGTAAAGATGCATTGTCCTTTCTTGTAGGATAATGATGCAAAATATTTAGCATGTTCCACACAGCACTCCCTACAAACTCAAAATCACCCCTCAGGACTCAAATACCATCCCATAGATTTTATTTGTGTTTGTTCTGTTGACTTGTTTTTCACACAGAGCAGTTTTGATAAGCAGCCCTGGTTTGGCCTTAATCTTGTGCATTACAATTGAGTTCTGAAAACAGGAAGCTTTGTCTTTCCAGTTCCAGGTACAAACTGTATGTTCACAACAGCTTCTGTTTCTCTTTCAGCCTGTGTGATTCTTTCTCCTTTTTTTAAAATTAAAATTTGAATTGAAATTTCTTTCAGGAACTTACATTTCTCTAGCACCTCCTGCAATCTCAGGATATCCAAAAACATCCTTCACAGTCAGGGAAGTACCTGTTGAAGTCTAGCCACTGTTGTAACACGGGAAATGTAGCAGCCAATTTGGACACAACAGGCTCCCACCATCATCTGTTAATGACCAAATAATCTGTTCTCATGATGTTTCATTGAGAGGTCAACATTGCTCTTTCAGGGAGAGCGCTCATTGGTAATTCATTTCATGACTTTTGAAGGAGCAACAATGGCAGAAATTGAGAAGAAATTTGCAATCCTAGCATTCTACGTGTCTCGGCCCTATCTTCAAATGTGTTAATAAAAAATCAGCCAACAAAATCCTTCACGTTAACAATAATCAAGATAAGCTTTTGCGTGGGAGGAATTCATGAAAATTGATTCCTAAGCTCTGGTGCTCCAGCCAAGTGTTAAATTTCTTATAGTTTTTAAAACCCAAGCTGATTCCTTTCTCGCTTGTTTGCTTGCCATCCTGGAGGTGTTTAGCTCATGCTGAGGTACAGCTCCGCAGGAACTGGCAGTTCCTATACTGTGTGAATCAATGCTCCCTGATCACAGGAAGGTTCTTCTTGGGGAGTGAGCTTGTTTCTCGAGTCTTCATTTCGGTGTTCAGCCATGGCTCAGTGGATCGCAAGGAGTCAAAAGGTCATATGCATAAGGTCCATTTGAGAAAGTGGAGGACAACATTGAAGTGGACAAAGTTAAAAATCAAGATTAGAGTGGTACTGGAAAAGCTCAGCAGGTCAGGGAGCATCCAAGGAGCAGGAAAATTGACGTCTCAGGCAAAAATCCTTCATCAGGAATGTCATTTCTGGTGAAGGGCTTTTGCCTGAAACGTCGATTTTCCTACTCCTTGGATGCTGCCTGACCTGCTGTGCTTTTCCAGCACCACTCTAATCTTGACTCTGATCTCCCGCATCTGCAGTACTCACTTTTGCAAAGTTAAAAATCACACAACAGCAGGTTATAGATGAGGAGTATATTTTTAACTTTGACTACCCCTGTCCAACACCGGCACCTCCGCAACATTGAAGTGGACACTGCATTGCAGTTGTGACGATATGCTGTTTCTTTCAAATGAAGACTTGCCTGCCCCCTACTGTAGATATATAAAATGATTCCACTGCACCATCTCAAAGAGAAGCAAAGAGTTCTCTCTAGGCCTGGACCAATATCTATCCCTGCCATTTGCACTATTAAATCAGATCATCCAGCCATTTTCACATTGCTCTTTGTGGGAGCTGGTGTGTAAATTGCTGGCCACATTTCCCACAGAGCAACAGTTACTGTGCTGCAAAAGTGTGATTTTTGGCTTCAAAGCACCTTTATGACATTGTGAGGTGATGGAAGGCGTTTATATGTTTATCTAGAACTTTATTATATTCTTCTCGACTGTGGAAAATGCCAGTGACAAAAACTGTCATTGAAGCAAAGGCAAAACATTTGCTTCAAACAAAATAAGATAGGATCCTGAAAGAAGGGGAATACTAAAGTGTATTTTTTTTATTATTCACTTGTGAGACATCGGTGTCACTGGCTGGGCCAGCATTTATTGCCTGTCCCTCGTTGGCCTTGAGAAGATGGTGTTGAACTGCCGTCTTGAACTGCTGCAGTCCGTGTGCTGTAGGTAGACCCACAATGCCCTTGGGGAGGGAATTGCAGGATTTTGCCACAGTGACATTGAAGGAATGCTAATAGAGTTCCAAGTCAGGATGGTGAGTGATTGGGAGGGAACTTGCAGGTAGTGGTATTCTAATGTATCTGCTGCCATTGTCCTTCTAGTTGGAAGGGGTCATGGTTTTAGAAAGTACTGTCTAAGGACTTTGGATGAATTTCTGTAAATTGGAGATGGTACATCCTGCTGCCAATGGGCATTGGTGGTGGAGGGAGGGGATATTTGTGGATGTGAAGTCATTCAAGCGGGTTGCTGTTGCTTTGTCCTGGATGGTGTTGGGCTTCTTGAGTGTTGTTGGAGCTACATCCATCCAGGCAAGTGGGGAGTATTCCATTACACTCCTGATTAGTGCCTTGTAGGTGATGGATAGGCTTCAGGAAGTCAGGTGAGTTACTCACCATGGTATTTCTATGTTGTGACCTGCAATTGTGTTCCTGATCAATGGTAACCCCAAGGTTACAGTGATGGACTCATCATGGTAAAACCACTGAATGTCAAGAGGCACTGGTTAGATAGTCTCTTACTGGAGATGGTCATTGCTTGGCATTTGTGTGGCCTGAATGTTCCTTGCTACTTGTCAGCCCAAGCCTGGATATTATCCAGATCTTGTTAGATTCGAACATGGACTGCTTCAGTAGCTGAGGAGTCGCGAATGGTGCTGAACATTGCACAATCATCTGCAAACTTCCCCACTTCTGACCTTTGATGCAAGGAAAGTGGTTGATGAAGCAGCTGAAGATGGATGGCCCTAGGACATTGCCCTGAGGAACTCCTGCAGAGATGTCCTGGTGCTGAGATGACTGACCTCCAACAACCACAACCATCTCTCGATGTGTCAGGTATGACTCCAGCCAGTGGAAAGTTTCCCCCTGACACCCAGTGATTCCAGTTTGCTAGGGCTCTGTGATGCCACACGTGGTCGAAAACGGCCTTGATATGAAAAGCGGTCACTCTCACTCTGAGAGTAAACAGGAAGTAGGATTTGACTAGATGGGTAATGTAAAATTGCTGATCGTTGATGAGGCAAATGAACAGTTTGTATGTGACACTATTTCATGACTTATAGTTTCCACTGTACCGCACCTCCAATGCTTAACTCTCTTTCACCTCACACAGTGAATTCGCATTTTATTGGGGATGTTGGAATCTGTGAGGTTGTTAATTATGCACTGTGTTAACAAACAAATTCCTTTTTATTTAACTAACAAAATGAAGATTTCAATAAAGGTTTACCTCTGTTTTGGAGCCTCCATGCTGTTTGCACATTCACGATATATTCAACAACATAATAATGGACTTCCAATTATATATCTATTGCAGAAACATCTCCAATTACATAGGATATGTGCAGCAATACAATAAAGTGGAGTTTCCATCAGATACATTTTCAAAGAATATGTCAAATATGTGCAGGCTGCCTCAATTACTCTAATAGCTGAACAGATGTAAGAGAAAGGAATTCTTGTCCTCTGGCTAGCAAACCTCAGTGCTCTTTGAAAATGAATGCAGCTGAGTCTAAAAGCAGCTGGATAGAAGCCTGCTCACACTTGCCAGATAAATAAGACATTACCCACTGCAATAGGAGCCTGGGTATACCTTCCAGCTGCCTGCACTTTCAACTTTCCTTTCAACCTAGTGTTGCTGCAGGGATAAGTCAAACAGAAACAGCCTCAACACTCAGGACAGGACACAAGAGTGGATAAGTAGTCAATGTGCACAAGAGGCATGTTATATGTAATCTCATCAGCTGCAAACCATGTCAAAACAAATTATGGATTTATTTTACTGCCAAAAGGGTGAGTGCTTTTTTTATATAAGGAAAGCACTTAGTTGCAAAAACAAAAGTTGTAATTCGAAAACTTGCAAAAGCAGTAGCAGAACTGAGAGATGATAGCCATCAGGAAAGATTGAACAGGCTGCACCTTTTTTTTGTCTAAAATGGATTAGGTTGAGGGTTAATCTGATCAAGGTCTTTAAGATATGTAAGGAATTAAGGATATTTCCACTTGCCAGAAATGAAGATATATATAATACAAATGTAAGATAGTCACTAATAAATCAAAAGGGAATTCATGAGAAGTATATAGGTGTATATATATATATATATATATATATGCAACTGTGTTTGGACAAAGGAAACGAAGAATACATTGATGAAGGAAGGAGGCCCATGTGGGAGTTAAACATTGACTTGGACCTGAGGCTGATTTTACTGCTGAACATAGTGTGCAATTCTATGTAAAATTAAACCATTTCACGTTATCATAAACACTTACCTTGAGTGTCTATGTCTTCCAAATATACTGATGAGCATTTAAAAGCAAAAAAGATTTAGTATAAGCACATTAAGTTTTCATACGATAATCGGCCTTGAATATGCTTAAGGCATAGGTTTAAATCCACCCAGGTCAAATCAGCAGATGTCCCTCTTGTGCCCACTGTGAGTGAAGGCAATATTCAGGGGTCTCACTCGGTGTCAGTACAACCATCCCTATTGGCAATGTCTGTGTGTGTGTGTGTGTGTGTGTGAATGGTGAGTGAAAACAGAATTTGGGCTTGTGTGCAGTGTTGGCCCTGGTTATTTTGGCAATTGAATTCACTTAACCCTCTTTTTGACTGGATGAGGAAACAGTGGGTTTTGTACCCCATTTAGGATTCCTCCCTCCTGAGTTTAATAGCGTGTAACATCCCCCTCTTAAAGTCCCTCTCTCCATTACTGATCCCCTGTCCCCTGGAAATCTGCAGTGGAACTACATCTTCACTGGCCTTGACTGACCACTGTCCTTGCAACTCTCTGACCCCACAGTTCCTACTCCGCCAGGATTGACCACTGCCCACTCGTTGACAGGACTGATCCTTGTCCACTCCCCAGGCTGTAGCCAGACCAGCCTGTGAGCGGCTGGAGCAGATGACTGACCGTGACAAAGGCCCTGGACAACATGTGGACTGTGCCTCTGACTGACAGCAGTTCCCTCTTGGCTGGATTGAGAACAAGCTCCCACCCAGTTTGTGATTTGGATGAATAAATGTGCCATGTGTTTGCCGCAGTTAGGAGTCAGACTGACTTTTCTGAGTGTCACGCAGTGAGACAAGGTACCACCGCCACCCCCACAAGCCCACATGCCTCCCATTCGATGATGAGCACAATTCTGTAACATTGTCACCATAGCCCGCATTGTTCAGGCCCCTGTAAGATTCTACCAGATGCATGTAACAAGGATGGTAGGAAAATCAGCTTTTTAATTAAAATAAATTCTCACAAATTGACCATGAGACAGCCAGTGCAGGCATTGGAACCAAAGTCAGAATGTAAATGGAGGGACTGAAAGGGAGATTTTCCCCTTCACCCAGCAATGCCCAATGTACACTGTTCAAAATGGCAAATTTTTAATCACCTTAGATGTAATGTTCCACAACAGACAGTGCATAAAAAATTTAAACATGCAAGGAGCATTTGTCTAATAATGAAGCCAATTTAATTATGACTTAATGACCATCATTATCTCCTTAAAACCATAAACCTATCCAATTTCACTGCTATTACAATATTTTTCTTTATTCTTTCATGGAATATGGGTATAGCTGCCTATGCCTTCATTCCTCATGAGCTGGTCTTGCTCAGCTATTTCAGAGGGAGGACAGTCTGGTAAACCTGGAGTTTTATGTAGGCCCGACCATGTCAAGACAGCCAATTCCCTTCCACGAAAGAACATTAAGGATGAAATGAAATTTTATAACAATCAATAGTTCTAGGGACTGGCTTTCAATTTCAGATTTAATCATCAAACCTAAATTTCAACAGCAGCTATGGTGCGATTTGTACCCATCTGGATTAGTGAAGTACAGTCCAGATATCATCTCTATGCCACCATCTACCAGTACGGACACATATTGCCCGAAGTGACATCCCTTGTAGTATGGGTCTGTCCTGAAAACAGCTCTCAATAAGATGTTGATTTTCACTACACGTTCTCATTGATTAAGCCTCAATAGTAAGTTGTCTTACTAAGGGGACTAGGTGATTTACAATTGAGAACAACACCATTCTCACCTGCTATTCCAATGTGTCGCTTTCCCAATACAGTCACTCAGTAATATTTAATCAGGGATAGGGACCTCAACTAACTTTTACCCCTCACTGATTAGGGGAAGTTGAGGTTAACTGCATCATTCCCCATGGCCCATTGGTTGAGAACAGTTCATTCAGAGTATTGTAAAATTGAAACTGAGGTCTCAATCAGTCTCATCGCAGGCATCACAAAGATTGAGAAAGAAGCTGAGAGAAAGGCATTTATCAACTTGGAAACAATTCTTTGTGTTAATGCTCTTGCCTTATCTCCTTGAATTAGTTTGGCATGGATTTCAGTAGAGAATCTGGATTAAAATGTAATTATCTAGATTTTATGAACACAAGTATTAAGAATGAAGGAAAATACTCAGAGCTCTCATTAATATAAGTAAGACGCTCTTCGAGATCAAATATTCTTTTTTACCTTTAAGACTTTGCCTTAAGAACCCCTTAATCTAATTTTATCTGCTGATCCTATTCATATGGAGGAAACATTTCACTTTGAACTCATTTAGTCAGCACATTTCCAGTGCTGTACTGCCCTCATGTGGAACTCTGATCTCGATATGTTTCAATCTGTTTCATATTTTAATTTTTTTATGGACTTTTGCCTTCACCCCGAAAGGGAGCAAATGTTGTTGGCATCTTACCCAGAAGCTGCTATATGGAAGTCATCTCTGGCAAAGTTACTTGGTGTTGCAAACACAACTAATCCTATACTCACCCTCTCTAACCTTAGTGGAAAGATGGTGTTGGAGTTGTGACTGAGTTATTAAGCCAGACGGCCCTGAGGACATGGGTTACGGTCCAACCAGAACTCCTCATGGTACTTAAATTTAATAAACTGAGAATATAACGCGAGTCTCAGTTGTGTTGATTTTGTCCTCATTGACAAACCTTCTTTAGGGAAAGAGATCTGCTGTCCCAATCAGACCTACATGTAACTCCAGACCCATATCTATAGCTGCCCTCTGACAAGGCCTGACAAATCATTTGGTTCAAGAGCAATTTGGGATGGGCAATGAATACTGACTTTGCCAGCAATGTCCGCATCGCATAATAGAACATCACAATGAAATGTGTGCCCACTTATATTGGCCAAGAGGAACCAACTTAACATCAAGGACTCCATAGCAAGACACTGACTCAAACCACATCAGAATGTGGGGATATTGAGCATACAGACCCACATCCCACACTATTAGTGAAATAGTGACCCCTAGAAAAGGCCCAGGACACAGACATAAAAATGATTCCTCGACTAAACAACATCAGCTACTCAGATAGATGGGTTCACAGACTTCAATCTCTTCAGTCTACAGCAGTGTGGACTAATAGCTAATCAGGTAAAGGTTTTTGGAATAATGAAAGGCCTGGATACCGTTGAGAAGTTATTATAGTGGACGAGGGGATGCTAGTGGAACTCTGCAAGACGAAGCATTGGATTGATAGGAACAATTCCTTTTCTGAAAAGCCTAGAGACTCTGAAAGAATTACTGGCTGATGCAATGGATACTAACTCTCTCTCTCTCTCTATGCCTTCAAGAGGACATTGGCCCTTTCATATTGAAGAGACAGGCCCTAACAACTACAACAAAACCTTATATTTACAGTCAGGTAATGAAGGGGAAGCGCTCCAAAAGCTTGTGATTTTAAATAAATCTGTTGGACTATAACCTGGTGTCATTTATTTCCTTTACTGGTCAGAGTATTGAGTACAGGAGTTGGGAGGTCATGTTGCAGCTGTACAGGACATTGGTAAGGCCATTTTTGGAATTTTGCATGCAATTCTGGTCTCCTTCCTATATGAAAGATGTTGTGAAACTTAAAAGGATTCACAAAAGATTTACAATGTTGCCAGGGTTGGAGGATTTGAGCTATAGGGAGTGGTTGAATAGGCAAGGGCTGTTTTTCTTGGAGTGTCAATGGCTGAGGGGTGACCTTATAGAGGTTTACAAAATCATCGGGGCATGGATAGGCTAAATAGACAAGGTCTTTTCCCTGGGGTGGGGGAGTCCAGAACTAGAGAGCATAGGTTTAGGGTGAGAAGGGAAAGATATAAAAGAGACCGAAGGGGCAACGTTTTTGTGCAGAGGGTGGTACGTGTATGGAACGAGCTGCCAGAGGAAGTGGTGGAGGCTAGTACAATTGCAACATTTAGAAGGCATCTGGGTATATGAATAGGAAGGATTTAGAGGGACATGGCTGGGTGCTGGCAGGTGGGACTAGATTGGGCTGGGATATCTGTTCGGCATGGACAAGTTGGACTGAAGGGTCTGTTTCTGTGCTGTACATCTCTATGACTCTACGTGACTTCTGAAAAAGGACATAATTACGCGAGAAGAACTTTCAAGGAAGTTATTATTGATGAAGGGTTACCTTATGAAGAAAGGTTGAACAATTGGGCATTTACCCAATGCAGGAGATTAGCACTGGGTCAGAATGCTCAACATTTGCTGAGCTTCTCCTGCATTCCTGTATAATGTATACCACTTGGAAAAGGTGTGGGGCTGGGGATGGTTGTCATGTCAGCTGTGATTGGCTGAGGCATTCATTTTAATAAAGATATGAAAATATTGAAGAAAGTGCAGAAGAGATTTACGAGGATAACATCAGAACTGAGAGGGTACAACAATCAAGAAAGTGAACAGACTGAGATTTTTTTCTCTAGAAAGTTGAAGGTTGAGAGATAACAATGAAGGGGTAGGTAGGACAGAGAGAAGATGTTTCCAGGTCTGGGAGATTGAAAGATGAAGGGCTATGGTTATAAGAGAATCACTAATAAATCCAATAGGGCATTGAGGAGAATCATCTTAACAATGAGAGAGGTGAAAATGTGGAACTCATTATGAAATGAAGTGAATCGCATGGATTTTTTAAAAGGAATCTTGGCAAGGGAATGGGGCAGAAAAGAATAGGAAGATATGTTGATGGGGTTAGATGAAGAAGGTGGGACAGGGCTTGTGCAGAACATAGACACGGTATGAGCAAGTCAGTCAAATGGTCTTTGTGCTCTGGATGTGATTTTCATGTGGGGCGCACACTAGATGTATTCAAGGTGTGCGCCATGCATTTGAACTCATTGTGACTTAACATTGAGCTCCTGTCTTTTGTCAGTCACTCACTGAAACATCAAGCTGTCTGCAAAGGTCAGAGTCAATAGTGGCTTCAACCACTTTGACCTTACTGCACCGTCAGGGACTGGAGAGGACAATTCTCAGTGTCCCTTCCCCGCTGCCTCACATCCAATATCCTCAGAGCACATGCCAACTCTGTAAGGTTTGGAGAATTAAGAGCAATTGGGATTGCAATGCATGTTTACCTTGCATCTTTCTGCCAAATCTGGGTCCAGATAAGGAGCAGGATCTGACTCAGGCTGCTGATACAATCACAGCTCAACTCTGAGGCTTTCTTCAACATTGAAATAAAACAGTCTAATAAAAACTTCAAATGATTAAAGCACAATTTCACAAAATGCAGGCATGAGTGGACAAACTAGGTTCATATATATTGTTATATTCTCTTGTACTTAGCTTAATGGTGACGTTAAGCTGTTTTAAAATGCTTACAATGATAACACAAGTTTAAATCAGCCGAGAAATGGAGTTCATGCAAGTCATTTAGCCTCCAAACTATAGTGATGCACAGCCCAGGAAATTCCTACAGCTCATCAACAATGGACTTTCCACCACTCAACTAGGTGGGTTTTCCCCTGAAGGAACCATTTACAGGCCAAAAAACTGACCTCAAAGGTCACAATCTACATTAAAAATCATTAAAGTATAGAGTGTTGTGAGTGGACTCTCAATTTAATTGTTTGACATCTGTAACAAACTGCTATTAATAAAATTCAAATATTTTACTTACTCACCTTTGAATACAAGCTGAGGACAGGATCAGCTTTAGCTGATTAGGACAGTCTTATGGTCCTTCTCTCATGTGAAGAGCAGTCACTTGTCATGAGGGAACCAATGACAACTGTACGTCTGTTAAACCCAGTGCTGTGGGACCACCTCGATAAGACAGATTGGAGCAGTTCAAAGAAATGGGTCACAATCACTTTATCCAGGCCCAACTAAGAATGTGCAATAAATATTAGCTTTACCATTGATGCCAATTATCTTGAGAATGAATTATAAGTGTACCAGAACAGGAATCCTGTAGAGTTTCTTCCATTTAAATAGACTCATAAGTTCATAGAATTTTTAAATTCCTCTTCTTTCTCAGTAGATTTTCTCCTCCGCCCTCTTCCCCATCTGTACTCCCCATCCCTCACTCTGGTCAGTGAATAATCATCAGTGCTAATCCACAGGTTGCCTAAGGGTCGCTGTACTATTGCTCACCGTGGGGAAGGTTTGCTACCACCATCCTCTTTCAGGGTAGGACTCGGAGTGAGGTTGAGGCACTGGTCTAATGAGGAGAAGCGCTTGTCTTCAACAAGATATAGTTTGTTGCATGGGCCAGTCACTCTGATGTGACAGACATTGTTGCAGCGACCAGGAGGAGAACCCGAATGGTACACGTTACTCATTCGAGATTCTGAGCTATGCTCTAACCAGGTCAGTGTGATATCATCATAGTGGGTATTACTGAAGGGATTCCTGTGCAGGACAGAGGGTTGGACACCTGCCTCATCAGCCTGGACCAGGAGAAAGCCTTTGACAGAATATCACACATGTATATGAGAGGTGTTCTCTCCAAAATGGGCTTTGGGGAGGGAATCTGCAATTGGATCAGACTGCTCTACACCAACATTGTCAGTTCAGTCTCAATCAATGGGTGGGAATCAGATAGCTCCCCAGTCAGATCTGGAGTCAGGCAGGGCTGCCCTCTCTCTCCTGCCTTGTTTGTGTGCTGCATAGAGCCATTTGCCGAGTCCAGGAAGGATGTGAGCCTGAGAGGGGTGACTATTTCTGGCAGCGGGGGCCTACAAGTTAAGGCCTCTCTATACATGGATGATGTTGCCATTTTCTGCTCAGATCCGCTGTCCGTGCACAGACTCATGTGCATATGTGACCAGTTCGAACGAGCCTCGGGGGCCAAGGTAAACCGAGGCAAAAGCGAGGCCATGCTCTTCAGGAACTGGGCCGACCAAGCCTCAATCCCCTTCACCGTCAGGACCGACCACCTGAAGGTGCTGGGTATTTGGTGCAGGGGGATTGGGGCGTGCGCCAAGTCTTGGGAGGAGCGTATCAGCAAAGTGAGGCAGAAACTGGGCAGATAGAAGCTACAGTCGCTCTCCATCGCAGGAAAAAAAAACCTGGTCATCATGTGTGAGGCACTGTCATTGCTTTTATACGTGGCACAGGTCTGGCCTATTCCCAGAATGTGTGCCGCTACAGTCACCCGGGCCATCTTCCAGTTTATATGGAGATCAAAGATGGACTGGGTCCGAAGGGACTCGATGTACAAAGATCTGGGCTATGGGGGGAAAAACACACCCAATGCCACCCTCACCCTGATGGCCACCTTTGTGTGTGACTGCATCAAGCTGTGCATGGATCCCCGGTACGCAAACACCAAGTGTCACTACGTACTGAGGTTCTACCTGTCCCTGGTGTTACGAAGGATGGGCCTGGCCTCGCTGCCGCAGAACGCTCCGAGTAGTTGGACTGTTCCGTACCACCTGTCCTTCGTGAAGAAGTTTATGAAGAAAAACACCTTTGACCACAAGTCCATCAGGAAGTGGTCAGCACGTAGTGTCCTTGAGACCCTTTGGGAAAAGGAGAGGGCAGATCCTGTCGCGCGGGTCCCTGAGCAGACTGTCAAAGCCATTTGGCAGAATTCTTCATCACCAGAACTTTCCAACAAGCACCAAGACATGGCTTGGTTGGTGGTGAGAAGGGCTCTGTCTGTGAGATCCTTTATGCATGCCCGGACTCTCTGCCGCACCACACGCTGCCCTCGAAGCGGCTGCGGGGGGGGGGGAACGAGACTGTCACACACCTCTTTCTGGAATGTGCCTATGCAGAAGAAGTCTGGAGAGGAATGCAGTGGGGTTTGTTGAGGTTCGTCCCAAGCAGTGCCGTGACGCGGGACTCCGTGCTGTACGGTCTGTTCTCCAGGAAGCACACCAAGACAAACATCAACTGTGCCTGGAGGATCATCAATTCGGTGAAGGACGCTCTCTGGGCGGTCTGAAACCTGTTGATTTTCCAGCTGAAGGTGTTGACTCTGACTGAGTGTTACAGACTGGCACATTCCAAGGTCTAGGACTACGTGTTGAGGGACATGCTGAAGCTTGGGGCCTACCTGCCCCAACATCTGCCGACCTAAGAAGAACAGGGGGCCCACCCAGTCATTTGGGCTCCGTTGACACCTCAGCAGAAGAGCTGGATAGTAAATGTACAGACTTGTAGGAGAAATAAATTTCGATGTCTGTATGTAAAGCAATGTAATGTGTGCACAAGAATGGCATGACCAATTGTAAAAAGATCCAAATAATTTTATGAATAAAGTTTATTTTTGAAATAAAGGGATTCCTCAGTATTGCTCTTTTCATATCCTTACAACTCTTATTCTTTTTTTCTAACTGATGTGTTAATACACATCTCTGGAACAGGTGGGACTTGAACCCAAGCCTCCTGGTCCAGGGATAGGGATACTACCATTGCACCACAACAGGGCCACAAAATAGCACTCTCATTGTTACTTTCATCTCCTTCCATGCTGATATTGACATTTTGTTGGATGTGATTATATAGGCATTTGACATCCTTCAGTTCATTAGCTGGGACACCATTCTTCTCACTGATGGCCGGATAGTGCGTATTGGTCTCATATTCAACATTGAACATATGACGGCTGAACCCAACTGGTATATGCACAGTCTGTCCAACCAGATCCTGCACTGCACCAGTGTGTCGCTCTTGATCCTCCATTGTGAGACCTTGAACAAGTTCCAAACCAACGAGTCTTTCAGTGAAGAGTAAAGCAAGCTAATTTTCTCAAGCCGTCAGTGATATCTGAGGCCAATTTATTTTTTCCCCTGCTGCCCCTGGCAAGATTGGGACTAAGCACTGGTCAAGGATAAAACTGATCTAAATAGCCTCCACTCCAGACTGGCTGAATCAGGTGGGCCACTGGGAGAGTCTCTTTTATATTTGCTTTTGCACCTACCTGCTCATTTATGGTGATTGTGATGTACGTGGATTTCAGTAAGGTATTTGAGAAGGTTCCTCACAGTAGGCTCATTCAGAAAGTTAGGAGATATGGAATACAGGGAAATGTGGCTGTCTTGATACAGAGTTGTCTGGTTGAAAGAAGACAGCGAGTGGTATTGAATGGAATGTATTCTGCTTGGAGGTCGGTGACTAGTGGTGTCCTGCAGGGATCTGTTCTTGATCCACTGCTCTTTGTAGTTTTTATAAATGACTTGGACGAAGAAGTGGAAGGGTGGGTTAGTAAGTTTGCCAATGACACAAAGGTCAGTGGTCTTGTAAATCGTGTCAAGGGCTGTTCCAGGCTACAACAAGATATTGACAGGATGCAGAGCTGGGCTGAGAATTGGCTGATGGAGTTCAACCTGGATAAATGCGAAGTGATTCATTTTAGAAGGTCGAATTTGAATGCCAAATACAGGATTAAAGACAGGATTCTTGGCAGTGTGGAGGAACAGCGGGATCTTGGGGTCCATGTTCATAGATTCCTCAAAGTTGACACCCAAGTTGATCGGGTTGTTAAGAAGATGTATGGTGTTTTGGTTTTCATTAAAAGGGGGATTGAGTTTAAGAGCCATGAGGTTTTGCTGCAGCTCTATAAAACCCTGGTTAGACTACTCTTGGAATATTGTGTCTAGTTCTGGTCGCCTCATTATAGAAAGGATGCAGATGTTTTTGAGAGGATGCAGAAAAGATTTAGCAGGATGCTGCCTGGATTGACTGGCTTGTCTTATGAAGAGAGGTTGAGTGAGGTTGGGCTTTTCACACTGGAGAGAAGAAGGAAGAGAACTGATTTGACAGAGGTGTACACAATAATGAGCAGCGTAGATAAAGTAGATAGCCAGAGACTTTCCCCTAGGCAGAAATGGCAGTCATGAGGGCTTATAATTTTAAGGTGATTGGAGGAAGGCATAGGGAAGATGTCAGAGGTAGGTTCTTTACGCAGAGAGTGGTGGGTACATGGAATGCACTGCCAACCATGGTAGTGGAGTCAGAGAGATTAGGGACATTTTAATGACAGCTAGACAAGCACATGGATGACATTAAATTGAGGGGTTTGTGGGTTGGGTTGATCTCAGATTAAGATAAATGCTTGGCACAACATCGTGGGCCGAAAAGTCTGCACTGTGCTGTACTGTTAGATGTTCGATGCTTCCAGCCCCCTATGAAAGTAGCGTTGTAGAACAGAAAGACGTCAGGGTTCAGGTTCATAATTCTTTGAAGTTTGCATCACATATAGATAGGGTGGTTAAGAATGTCTTAAGCATGCTTGCCTTCATTGCTCAGACCTTTGGGTATAGGATTTGGGACATTATGTTGAGGTTGTTTCAGGATGTGGGTGAGGCCTCTTCTGGAGTACTGTGTACAGTTCTGGTCGGCTGTTGTCATAGAGTCATAGAGATGTACAGGAAAGATAATATTAAGGTGGAGAGGGTTCAGAAGAGATTTACCAGGATGTTGCTGGGATCGGAGGGTTTGAATTATAAGGAGAGACTGGATAGGCTGGGATTTTTTTCACCAGAGCATAGGAGGTTGAGGGGTGATCTTATAGAGATTTATAAAATCATGAGAGGTATAGATAAGGTGAATGGCAAGTGTTTTTTTTCCCCTAAGGTGGGGCATATCATGACTAGAGGGACATGTTTTTAAGGTGAGAGGAGAAAGATTTTAAAAAGACATGAGGGGCAACCTTTTTACACAGAGAGTGGTTCATGTGAGGAAGGAACTTCCAGAGGAAGTGGTAGATGTGGGTAAAGGTACAATGTTTAAAAGACATTTAGATGAGTGCATGAATAAGAAATGTTTGGAGGGATATAGGCCAAGCACAGGCAGGTGGGGACTAGTTTAAGGTTAGATTACGCACAGTGTGGAAACAGGCCCTTTGGCCCAACAAGTCCACACCAACCCTCTGAAGACCAACCCACCCAGACTCATCCCCCTACACCCTTTAGCATGGCCAATTCACCTAACCTGCACGTTTTTGGACTGTGGAAGGAAACGGAGCACCCGGAGGAAATCCACGTAGACACGGGAAGAATGTGCAGGCAGGAATTGAACCCAGGTCTGTGAGGCAGCAGTAGTAGCCACTGTTCCACCGTGTCCCCATTTGATTTGGGATTCTGGTCGCCATGGACTGGTTGGACCGTGATGTATGATTCTATGAAAGACAGCAGGGCTCCATTCCCAATGGACCTCCAGTACTCTGCCATTCACAGTGTCCAGTACTCAGTACACAACAAATCTGATCGGGGAGAGATGAGGAGAATTTCCTTTACATAGAGCAGGCCCCATGTCCACAGTCACTTCTTCAATCTCATCATTATTCATCACTGCCCCAAGATATGAGTCCTTGATAAGACTATTGTAGTTCCATTCCTCATCTACCACACCATCCAAACCATTTTATCCCACTCTGTTTCCACTACTACATTCCCACCATTTACCTGAGAGAAAAACTCCCCCCAGCTGCCTCACTAACTCAATTCCCCTATGTTTTTTCTTCTGACCATCAATGCACCCTGGAATCTCTGCTACAATATTCCCACTTACCTGTTTCTTTGCCCTTGCCTTTGCCACCTATTTTACTCCAAAATACTTCGCCTCTCCCAAAAACCCTCTTTCCCATGACTTCAAATCAAAGGGCAATAAACTGGCGCACATTTATCGCCCATTTGGTAATCCATTGTTTGATCTGGCTCAACCACATCAAGCCATCTCATACAGTGTGGCCTTCAATGCTAAGCGTGAAGGGTTCATGTACTCATTTCCAAGACCAGAGCTAATGCAGAGCTTCCTCTGCCATGGACCTTCGCTTCCTCTCCCCACACCCCCACTGTCATGTTGGCCTCCTTCCCAGACCCCCAGCCGTTGTAGATCCTATCACACTGCAGTTTCTCCTTCAAACGTCCCTCTTGCTCACCCCCTTCACAACACTAGATTGGTCTCACCTTAAACATCTTCCAAACTCAACTTCTGGCCACTCAGCATCCTCTCCTGGGGATGTTAGAGAACTGTGAGAAATATCCAATCTGTCCCTTTGTTCCCTCTTATTTTGAGGCTAGGCCCCTTAGTTCTAGTTTCACCCACCACTCCCTGCTTCTATCTTATTTATTCCTTTCATAAATCTATATGTTTCTCTTAGACACCCTTATATTTTTTTGAAATCCCAGTCGAGAGTGTGGTGTTGGAAAATCACAGCAGGTCGGGCAGCTTCCGAGGAGCAGGAGAATCGACGTTTTGGGCATAAGCCACTGATCAGGAATGAGGCTTGTGGGTCAGGGCTGAGAGACCTCTCCTCATAAGCCAACGCTCTCAACTCTGAAATCAACTTAGTGAACCTCCTCTGCCCCCCTCCAGCGTCAGTACATCCCTTCTCAGATTAGGAGATAAAACTGCAGATCTGTGAATCGGTGGAATTCCCTCACAGGGACACAATTGAGGTGACTTTATTGAATGGTTTTAAGGCAAAGAAAGATAGATTTTTGAACAGTAAAGGAATTAAGGGTTATAGTGAGTGAGAGGGTACGTGGAGCTGAGTCCATGAAATAATTGGCCGAGATCTTATTGAATGGTGGAGCAGGCATGATAGGCCAGATGGCCAATTCCTGCTCTTATTTCTTACATTCTTATGTTCTTCAGGATGTCAGGTTAAGATCAAGATGAGGTGGAATTCTTCTCTCATCGAGTTGCGGGTCTTTTTTTTAGATTAGATTAGATTTACAGTGTGGAAACAGGCCCTTCGGCCCAACAAGTCCACACCGACCCGCCGAAGCGAAACCCACCCATACCCCTACATTTACCCCTTACCTAACACTACGGGCAATTTAGCATGGCCAATTCACCTGACCCGCACATCTTTGTGACTGTGGGAGGAAACCGGAGCACCCGGAGGAAACCCACGCTGACACGGGGAGAACGTGCAAACTCCACACAGTCAGTCGCCTGAGTCGGGAATTGAACCCGGGTCTTCAAGCGCTGTGAGGCAGCAGTGCTAACCACTGTGCCACCGTGCCGCCCACTCTGCCACCGTGCCGCCCACTCATTGTCACAGGGGGCTGTGGGAGGACTGAGTCTTTGTGTATGTTCAAGGCTCAGATAGATTCTTGATCAGTCGGGGAATCAAAGGTTATGGGGAAAGGACAGGAAAGTCAGACATGAGGACTGTCAGATCAGCCATGATCTATGAATGGTGGAGTATGCTTGAGGGGCTGAATGGCCTACCCCTGATCCTATTTCTTTTGGTCTTATGTTCTAATCATTGGTTAAAAAAGTGTGGGATGCACAATTTTTTTTATGTAGTGCCAGACATAAGATTTCAGCCAAGAACGTACAGGTGAACAATTTGAACTAAAAGGTAATGTTTGAACATTTGGATGTACGATGAATTCAAAATTCCTTTGTACTGGCAGCTCAAAGATTTCAATTGTAAAGAAGTTGAATTAACATTGCCTGGATTCCTTTGAGTTTTGAAGATGGTGGATCAAACTAATTACAGTGTTTAAAATAATAACAATTTGTTTGCATAAAAAAAAGAGTTGATTTCCTGCAGTTGGGAAAATCCAGATTAATGTGACACAATCTTAACATTAATTCCGGATGCTGAAGAGTTAAGTCAGGGGATATCTCTTCCTAACCAAGGTCACAGATATCTAAACTTTGTTCCCTGAAGTCTTCAAAGCTGGGAGTAATTAATTTTTCTTGGAATATGGAGTAAATGTGGATAGAGATTAAAATGTCGATTACTCCTGATAGAATTGAACAACATTACAGATAGTTGGGAAAACACTGGCCCACTCCTGTCTTGTACACAGTTAGACAGAACTTACAGCACTGAAAGAGGCCATTTGGTTCAACTGGTCTTTGCCAGTATTGGATGCACCATGTAGGCCTCCTCCTAATTGAACCTTAAAAGCATATCCTTCAATTATTTTTGTCAATAACTGTGTGTCTAGTTTCTCCTTAAGTATATCTATGTCATTTCTCTGAATTATTCCCCATGATAGCATGCCCATATTCTCACCACTCTCTGGTTAGCGAGGTTCCTTCTGAACTCCCTCTTTGAGTTCTACAATCTATGATTAAGTATTATCCTCACAAATTCTTTTTGCAACTTTTCCAGTGTTTCACTATCCAGTTGGTTCTTGTATTGTACAGATATAGACAAATTATTGTGGGGTGACAAGGTTGCTCAGTGGTTGCAAAGCTGCCTCTCAGCACCATAGACCCAGGTTCGATTCCAGCCTCAGGCAACTGTCTGTGTGGAGTTTGCACATTCTCCCTGTGTCTGCATGAGTTTCATCCCACAATCCAAAGATGTGCAGGTCAGGTGAATTGGCCGTGCTAAATTGCCCATAGTGGAGGTTATTAGTCTGGGATAAATATAGGTTAGGGGAATGGGTCTGGGTCTGGGTGGGTTACTCTTCAGTCAGTGTGGACTTGTTGGGCCAAAGGGTCTGTTTCTATGCAGTAGGGATTCAAACTCTAATTGTGGATTGATCTATTTTCAACCATAAATGCTGGGTCTAGTTTCACTCAACAAAAGTGAAATGTTTTGATTGGACAGAGAGAAACCACAAAGTCAATGTTTAACATCCAAACTATCTGGAAAGAGAAGGCAGTTTCTTTTTCTCCATTTGCGGGATATGGGCATTGCTGGCTGGGCCAGCACTTATTGCCCATCCCTGGTTGAGAAGGTGGCGGTGAGCTGCCATCTTGAACCACTGCAGTCCGCCTACTGTGGGTTGACCCACAATGTCCTTTGGGATGGAATTCCAGGATTTTAACTCAGTGACAGTGAAGGAATGGTGATATATTTCCAAGTCAGGATGGTGAGTGGCTTGGAGCGGAACTTGCTGAGGGTGGTGTTCCCATGTATCTGCTACCCTTGTGCTATTAGATGTAAGTTTGTGACTAAAACAAGATGTGATCAACATGTAAAAGTTATTAACCATAATCCCAGAGGAATACCTTAAAAGTAAATAAGGACAGAAGAAAGCCTTGTGGCTCAGTGGGTCAAGTTCCTAACTCTGGGTGCGAGCTCTCAGTTTGAGTCCCACTCATTGATTCCATAACCTTAGATGGTACATTCACAGTGTGAGAAAACAGGTTGATTACCAGTCTGTAAATCCTTCCAATATGCCTGTTAGCAAGTGATAAGAGTGGGAGAGTGTCCTAGTCAGCCATCCTGCAGAAGCTAAAGCACATTGTGACAGTGCACTATCCATAATAAAGGAACAAACCCATTGAAAACAAGGCCAAGAATACAGACAGATCAGGACACAGTTTCCAGATGGAGAAAGGTGAATTTAGCCTTGATTTCTTCAGACAACATATGATCGACATTGGAGACAGTAAACGATGGAAGGTGGAACATAACTAATGTGTTTAAAATAGATTTCAACTTAGCTAATGGATGGAAGAATCAAATGTTCACTCATTCAAGAGGGCCCAAAACAAAGAAAGTTAGTACACAGATACAGCAGGTAATCAGGCTAAAGGAATCTTGGCCTTTATAGATTCAAAGATTTATAGTTTCAAAAAGGCCCTTCATTCCATCAAGGCAGCAATGACATAACTCCCACTAAAAGTGAGCTAATCCCAATTACCTATACTTGTCCCACATCCTTGAATTTTATGATATTTGAAGTACTCATCCAAATTTCTTTTAAAGATTGTAAGTCTTCCAGCCTCTCCTACCCGCCCAAGCAGTGTATTACAAATTCTCACCACCCACTGAGTGAAAATGTTTTTTCCCAAATCCCCTCAGAATCTTCTGCCCCTTACCTAAAACTATGCCCTCTCATGTCTGATGCCTCAATAAATGCCCCTAATCATGCCGTCCATTCCCCTCATAATCTTTACATCTCAGTCATGCCCCTCCCTGCCCCCCAACCCCAGCCGTCTCTGCTGTAGAGAAAGCAATGCAAGCCTACCTAGTCTGTCCTTATAGCTCAATTTTTCCAACCCAGGCAACATCTTGGTGAGCCTCCTCTGTACTCCCTCTTGTGTGATCACATCCTTACTTCAAAGGAGTAGGATTATAAGAGTAAGGAACTCTTGTGAGAACTGTACAAGGTGAGGGGGAGACCACATCTGGAGTACTGTGAGTAGTTTTGCTCCCTTTATTTAAGATGATATAATTTCATGGGGGCAATTCAGAGGATGTTCATGAGGATGATCCTGGAGTGGCGGGATTATATTTTGAGCAAAGGCTAAACAGATTGGGACTCTACTCATTGGAGTTTAGCAGAATGAGCAGTGACCTCATTGAAACATATTGGATTCTTTGAGGGATTTGAGAAGATGTTTCCCTGCATGGGAGAATCTAAGCCCAAAGGGAACAGTCTCAAACTAAAGAGGTGCCAATTTAAGACTGAGATGAGGAGGAATTTCCTTCCTGAGAGAATTGCAATCTTTGGAGCTCCTTGTCACAGAGAGCTGCGGGGCAGAGTCCGTGTGTATACGAAGGCTGAGACAGACAGATTCTTGTTCAGTTGTGGAATCAAAGGTTATGGGGAAAGGGCAGGGAAGTGGACGTGAGGAATGTCAGATCCTCCATGATCCTATTAGATGGTGGAGCATACTCCTGTTCCTATTTGTTATGGTCTTACTCCAGTAAATTCTGCAAGACAGCATAGTTGGCCATTTGGATCATTAGAAATAGGAGTCGGATGAAGCCATTTTGAATCATGAGCCTGTTGCATCATTCCAAGATGTTATGACCAAAGTGGCATTCAAGAGGATTATTTGGATAAAAATAGTGTACAAGGAATGGGAAAAAGCAGGAGATAGGGACTAGGTAATGATGCTCATTTAGTGAGCCAGGGCAGAATGGGCTTCTTCTATACTGTAATACTCTTGCACTGTCACACCTCTGTGATTCTGTGAAGTGCATAAACCTTTCATTGTTCTACATCATTAATATCTATACTTATTAAAATCTATTGATCCCAAATTTTAAATTTTAAAAAATGGACCCAACATGAAATGTAGTTCCAACACCGCACAGCCCAGATGGCCTCCTTCTTCAAGGACCGCAGATGCCCCCCAAACGTGATCGACGATGCCCTCCACCGCATCTCCTCCACTTCCCGCTCCTCCGCCCTTGAGCCCTGCTCCTCCAACCGCCACCAAGACAGAACCCCACTGGTTCTCACCTACCACCCCACCAACCTCCGTATACAACGTATCATCCGCCGTCATTTCCGCCACCTCCAAACGGACCCCACCACCAGGGATATATTTCCCTCCCCTCCCCTATCAGCGTTCCGCAAAGACCACTCCCTCCGTGACTCCCTCGTCAGGTCCACCCCCACCAACCCAACCTCCACTCCCGGCACCTTCCCCTGCAACCGCAGGAAATGTAAAACTTGCGCCCACACCTCCTCCCTCACTTCCCTCCAAGGCCCCAAGGGATCCTTCCATATCCGCCACAAGTTCACCTGTACCTCCACACACATCATCTATTGCGTCCGCTGCACCCGATGTGGCCTCCTCTATATTGGGGAGATGGGCCGCTTACTTGCGGAACGCTTCAGGGAACACCTCAGGGATGCCCGGACCAACCAACCCAACCACCCCGTGGCTCAACACTTTAACTCTCCCTCCCACTCCACCGAGGACATGCAGGTCCTTGGACTCCTCCACCGGCAGAACATAACAACACGACGGTTGGAGGAGGAGCGCCTCATCTTCCGCCTGGGAACCCTCCAACCGCAAGGGATGAACTCAGATTTCTCCAGTTTCCTCATTTCCCCTCCCCCCACCTTGTCTCAGTGGGTTCCCTCAACTCAGCACTGCCTTCCTAACCTGCAATCTTCTTCCTGACCTCTCCGCCCCCACCCCACTCTGGCCTATCACCCTCGCCTTGACCTCCTTCCACCTATCACATCTCCATCGCCCCTCCCCCAAGTCCCTCCTCCCTACCTTTTATCTTAACCTGCCTGGCACCCTCTCCTCATTCCTGATGAAGGGCTTATCCCCGAAACGTCGAATTTCCTGCTCCTTGGATGCTGCCTGACCTGCTGTGCTTTAACCAGCAACACATTTTCAGCTCTGACCTCCAGCATCTGCAGCCCTCATTTTTTACCCCAACATGAAATGTCATTTGCAAACAGAGTTCCAAGCTTCACCCTGGTTTTTTTCCGTATAAATGCGTCGTAACTTTATTTCTAAACGATGTGGCTCCAAACTCAAAGCTCTGTCCCCTAGACCTGGACTCGGAGACCAGTGGGAATTGTTTCTGATTGCTTTTCTGACCAACTTGCTCTGACTGGACCGGATGGATTTGCGGTCTTCCGGAAGGCCAGTATCTTGAGAAAAACCTGGGAACGAAAGGAAAGGATTTTGAATTAAATCCGCCCCCACCCCACCTTCCCTCAAATCTGACTGACCGACACCATCCCCCTCCCAATGTAGATACCCACCAACTCACATGTTGAGCAGCTGTTCGGAATTCCTTAACAGCTATTCCACCGAATAGTGCTTCCTGTGGATTTACAGCTTCATTCTAAGCTAATTGAACATCACTTCAAACATAAGTATCAGCAAATCCAGAAGGGGGTGTACAGGAATAGAATAATTAGGGAAGAAGTAAGGAACTTGAAGCTGTTAAAGAGCCCTTCTCAGCCCAGTGTTCCATACATTGGTCTCACTTGTGACTGTTAGAATGGAACCTGTCTCGCTCTACTCCTGAACACAGCGAGAGTTGTCATGTAAGTTTCAAAAAATAGTTCCTTTAATACTTCCCCAAGCCCTGCAATTAATTACATTCAAAGGGCAGGTGGAAATAAAGGAGGAATGCTACTATGAACCAATTCTCAAAGTCGATTATCCATAAAGCTCCCAGAAAGATTCACATATCCAAAATAAAAGCTGATGAAAGCTCACAGACCTGACCCCCTGAACTATCTCTCACTTTACAGATGCTGTCTGACCGGCTCAGTATTTCAAGTATTTGACATGGTTATATATTTTTTACAATTTTTGTTTTGGTTTACAAGTTAGCAGGATTTAAAAGGAAAGTGGGTGCATATTGAAGAACTAAAACTGAGAGAGGGGCATGAGAATGGGGGTGGAGCGGAGCACAGCATTAAAAGAGCTAGCACGAATCCAAAGGGCCGAACAGTTTATTTCTTTTCGTTTTCCCCACGTTGAGAGATAAAGGAGAGGCGGGGTCAAGAGATTAACTTGACCGCATTATTCAAGTCAGTGGTGCAGAAATCTTGATAAGTAACTCTTCAAATCTGTCCCGAATGCCCTCCCTTGCTCACGGCTCCCGGAAGGATCGATCCCTTGGTGCCACGTCAGGGTTCAGACCGACCCTAACACCGCTTGTGGTCGGCGAGAGGCGGGGCAAATGGGAACAAGGTGAAAGGATTTTCCACCAAACACAAAGAGAAGCCGAGTACCAGCCGCGGGGAGGAGAGAGGGCATACCAGTCACTCGGTACCGGGCAGCACTCAGTCCGCCCTTCCCAGCTCCTCTCCGGTCATCATGTTGTTTCCTTTCTTGCTATTCATGCCTTTGGCATCCGCCAATTTAACGGAGATGACCTTCGAGTTGGCAGACAGAGAGATCCAGTGCTTCTATGAAGAGTTGCAGAAAGATGCCAAGTGCAACTTCGTTTTTCAGGTAAAGTGCAGTCACACAGTGGCCAGATTAACCTAGCTGTAAACTGTCAAACATGGGAGGTCTCAACACCAGGTTTTACTCCACATGGAATGAAGAGAATGTTTCTTTTTGACTTGACCTTAAGAGTTTGCTCCCGGACATTGTTCAGCTTCCTAAGGCAGGGTATGGTCCTGACTCGACAGGCTAATAAAAAGCACAGCAGGTCAGGCAGTATCCGAGGAGCAGGGGGAGAATTGATGTTTCTGGCATTAGCCCTTCATCATCTGCAGTCCTCACTTCTCCTAAACGTTAATTTTAAAACCTGTTATTACCCAACAGCAGAAAGTGAAGGAAAGATGGATAAGCATGTGAAATGTCATAACATTCGAAAGTATGGGTCAAGTGCTAGAAAGTGGGATTTAGTGAATCTCAACACAGAGTCGACTGGCCAAAGGCCCTCCTCTGTGCTGTATGACTCTGACCCTCGTTGACTCTTAAAGGATCTTCTTTGTGGGAATAAATTGGAATAGTGTCTGTTGTTGTGGTTCTGTTAGCCGAGCTGGGAATCTGTGTTGCAACACAAATTCACAACTCAGCGAACAATACCACAACAACGACGAGCACCCGAGCTACAAATCTTCTCTCAAACTTGGAATAATGTCTGGTTTTGCAGCCATATGGTGGCATCTCCAATGGGCTGGTTATTTTTTCATAACCGTTTATTCTATAGCTTTTTGGGAGTTTTGTTTTGGTAAGTAGCAAGATGGATGGTGTAATTATGGTCAGACTGAGCTTACCTGTGAGATGAAGGTTGAATTCCCACTCCAGCGCAATGTGAAGTCAGACAGAAGTTGGTGTCTTTCTAGTGAGATATCACAAAAAGGGACACTTGCTGTTACATAGTGCTTTTCATGACCACCAGGGGCAGTACTGTGGCACAGTGGCTCAGTGGTTGGCACCGCTGCCTCACAGCGCCAGGGTCCCAGGTTTGATTCCAGCCTCGGGTGACTGTCTGTGTAGAGTTTGCACATTCTCCCTGTGTCTGCATGGGTTTCCTCCAGGTGCTCCGGTTTCCTCCCACAGTCCAAAGATGTGCAGGTTAGGTGAATTGGCCATGCTAAATTACCCATAGTGCTAGGTGCATTAGTCAGAGGTGGGTTACTCTTCAGAGGGTCGGTGTGGACTGGTTGGGCCGAAGGGCCTGTTTCCACACTGTCGGGAATCTAATCTAAAATACTTTATGATTTCAGTAATCTTGAAATGTCATAATATAGGAAGCAAGGTCCCATAAACAGCAACGTAATAACAACCAAATAATTATTTTTGTTGACATTAATATTGGTCGGGCCTCACCTTCAGTGCTCTTCTTTGAAATGTGACCATCATGGGAAGGTTAAAAATCACACACCTGGTTATAGTTCAACAGCTTTATTTGGAAGTACAAGCTTTCAGAACGTTGCTCCTTCCAAGTAAACCTGTTTGACTCTAACCTGATGCTGTGTGATTTTTAACTTTGTCCACTTCAGTACCTCCACACCATGGGCATCATGAGAAGGCCATTGACTTAGCATCTCATCCATGTGGCAGCATCTCTGATACTGCAGCACACCCTCACTACTTCACGAGAGTGACAGACTGGCGTTTTGTGCTGAAATCATAGACTGGCATTTGAAGACTCAACTTTGTAACTTGGAGGTAAGAGTGTTGGCTCAGTTGGCTGGCTTGTAACACACTTGTATACCAACAAAGTGAGGTCAATTCCTGCACCAGCTTAAGGCCACTGTGAAGTCTCTCTTGTTTGTAATGTGGTGATGCTCAGGTTGAACTATTGCTAGTTGTCTCTGCGTAATGAGGTGAAAATGTGTTGCTGGAAAAGCGCAGCAGGCCAGGCAGCATCCAAGGAACAGGAGAATCGATGTTTTGGGCATAAGCCCTTCTTCCTGAAGAAGGGCTTATGTCCGAAATGTCGATTCTCCTGTTCCTTGGATGCTGCCTGACCTGCTGCACTTTTCCAGCAACACATTTTCAGCTCTGATCTCCAGCATCTGCAGACCTCACTTTCTCCTCTGCCTCATGAGGGAATGGGTTTGTAGTTACTTCACTACATTCACACAGAAGATGCTCTGCCATCTAGTGTAGAGTCCTAGCAGTGGGGAAACAGACCATTTGACCCATCAAAGCCACACCGATCCTCTGAAGAGCATCCTCCCTCTGTAACCCTGCATTTCCCACAGCTAATCCACCTAGCCTGCACATCCTTGTGCACTATAGGCAATTTAGCGTGGCCAATCCACTTAACCTGCACATCTTCAGACTCGTGGGCACCTGGAGGAAACCTGCTCAGACAGGAGGAGAATGTGCAAACTCCACACTGACGGTCGCTCGATGGTGGAATTGAACCTGGGTCCCTGGTGCTGTGAGGCAGCAGTGCTAACCACATGAGCCACTGCACCAGTGTTAACATTTGCATCAGCTGTTCAAGACCGAAGGAGTTCTCCTGGTGCATGAGCCAGCCATCATTTTTACATCTTTTCTCTTTCACCACTATCAACAAGCCCTGTATCTTTTACACGGAGTCTCTCCATCACCCACCCTCATGTTCTTCCTCTGCTTCTGTCAAAAGTACAAAAAAAAGTTCCCAACTTCTTTCAGTTCTGAAGAAGTGTCATACTGCACTTGAAACATACACTCGGTTTCTCCCGTCACAAATGCTGTCAGGACTGCTGTGTTTCTCCAGTATTTTCGGCGCTTTTGTTCTTACATCGGTAACTGATTGTGCAGTGTGCTGAATACTGTGTGTAAAATGGCTGCTATGTTTGCCTGTATAATCATAGCCTGTGTGTTTCATTGTAATTTAGTGCATGTCAAGAACTTAGAACATTAACTGGTGAGTGGACTTTGAACTTGACTGCATGATACCAGCACTGGGAGCCCCACTGTGTATTCTCCGATGCACAGCACTGTATTGTCTGTGGAAAGGATGATAAAAATAGTCAGTTCCTTTGTACCTAGGCCAATGCACTAAATGATGGTTCACAGTTAATGTTCCAAACTTGCTGATATGGGGAGAGACCTCCAACAAGCCCTGTATCACTGATATGTGTCTGGAGCTAGGGAATATCCCAGTATGCACACTTCCACTGCCCTTATATGGGACAGTTAAAGTTCTGACAATCAGTTTTATCCTGTCTGAAACCTTTGCAATTCCAACGACCTTGAGATCAGCCAGCCAAATGGAGACTGTTTGCGTTAGTCCCAAGGGTAGCTTGTTAATTGAAATCAGACAGTCTCTGATACTTCAATGGAACAGCAGAAAATGTTTAAAAATTGTCACATTGCAAATAGAATGACAACTTGAATTTATGTAGTACCTATAACATCATAAAAATGTTCCCCAAGAATGTGATTTGACACCTTCTCACATGAGGAGATGTTATGATGGATGATTTGGCCAAACTGGCAGATGGAGTTTCGATATAATGTCGTATCTTTATCGGCAGCACCTCCAGCAGTGCAACACTCCCTTAGTTCTGCAACAGTTCTGTGTTTAATACCTGGAGTAAAACATAAACCTGGGGACCTTGCAAGACAGAGGTCAGGCAGCTACTGTGACAGCTGTTTTGGTTTGAGCTCTCTTATGATAGGAACTGCTACCTGGATCAGTTTTTGATCTTTTGAAGTAGACAGACAGGAGGCTGGAAGAACAGCCTGAGTACTTTGGGTTCCAGCATCTGCAGTTTTTTTTGTCTTTAATCCTTTGACACCAGTTAAACATTTGTGTTCTCACCAGGTGGTTGCAGGTGGTCACTATGATGTGGATTGCTTCATCGAAGATCCCAGAAGGCGAATGATCTACAGGAAGCACAAGATACGGCAGGACAGCTTGGCTGTGAAAGTGGAGCTCTCCGGTGTCTACAGCTTCTGCTTTGGCAACCAGTTCTCCACCTTCAGCCACAAGAAGATTTACTTCCACCTTGAAGTCGGTGAGGAAATCCCCATTTTTGCCACTGCTGAGGGCAAGGACAGTGCTCTCACACAGGTAAGTAATCTGGCTACTCACCCTCACAGAGCCTCAGACTTTTACTGTGTTTCAAATATATTTCTTTTAATAGTGAGACCTCGCAGATGGCTCCATTGCACCAGGATTGAGTGAGAGGGGTGACTGTGTGAAGGCAGACTCAGATATTCAATCCCACGGCTTGTAGGATAGTTCTGTGACTTTGGCTAAACCGTGGAAGATCCTTGCAATAGCCACAGGAGCTCACTGAGCTCTACCTCAGGAGGCCATTTGGTCCATTATTTGGGGATACTAGCATCATGTTCAATTCTGGTCTCCCTGCAATAGAAAAGAAGTTGTTAAACCTGACCGGGTACAGAAAGTATTTACAAGGGTGTTGCCAGGGCTGGAGGGTTTGAGTTACAGGGAGAGGCTGAATAGGCTGGTGCTATTTTCTCTGGAACATCGGAGGCTAAGGGGTGACCTTACAGAGGTTTATTAAATCATGAGGGGCATGGATAGAATAAATAGACAAAGTCTTTTTCGAAGAGTGAACATTTCTAAAACTAGGGGGCATAGGTTTAAGGTGAATGGGGAAAGATTTAAAAGGACCTAAGGGGCAACTTTTTTCACACAGAGAGTGGTGCGTGTTTGCAATGAGCTGCCAGAGGAAGTAGTGGAGGCTGGTACAATTACAGCATTTAAAAGGCATCTAGATGGGTATATGAATAGGAAGGTTTTAGAGGGATATGGCAAATGGGAATAGTTAAGTTTGGATATCTGATTGGCATGGACGAGTTGGACCGAAGGTTCTGTTTCCGTGCTGTACATCTCAATGATTCTATATTAATGTCACTGGATGAGTAATCTAGATGTCCAAACTAATGCTCTGGAGACACAAGTTCAAATTCCACCACAGCAACTGGTGGAATTTAAATTCACTTATTAACTCTGAAATATAAAGCTAGTCTCAACAAAGATGGCTATCAAGGCTCCCTCTAAGTTGTGCAGCTGTAGGGAAGCTCTGCAAAGCTGATGGTGTGTAGACAAGTTGACCTCCAGTCCTAGATGTCACTGCATTGAAAGTCTGTACAATGACAGGAACGATCAGAGGAAATGTAGTGGCCATGACAACTATCACCAATAGTAGTAAAAACCCTTCTGGTTCACTCATGCCCTTTAACAAACGGATTCTGTCATCCTTACCCAGTCTGGTCTACATGTCACTTCTGACTCAACAATATGATTAACTCCTAACTACCCAATGACATGACCTAATAAGCCACTCAAGGGCAATTAGGGATGGGCAACAAATTGGCCTTGCCAATGATGTCCACATCCCATGAAAGAATGAAGAAACAAATGCCAGTGTTGGCTCTTTGAAGGACCTCTCTAATTAGTGTAACTGCCTTGCCTTTATTTTCCCCCCTTCCTTCCAAAAAAATGGCAAAATTGTTCTTGCTAATGTATTCATCCAACTCTCTTTCAAAAGTTATAATTGAACCTGCTTCTACAGCATTTTCAAGTAATCCATTCCATATATTAATAAGTCATTGCATTTAAAGACAAGTTCTCCTCAGCTCCCAGTTGTGCCTTTGTAGATAAATCACACAGGGCACTTTGGCTGAGCCTCAGAGGGATTACATTCCAATACATGCAGGATGTTTGGGTCAAACAGCAACAAGCCTGAGTCCAAAATTGAAAGTCTTGGAGAATGACAGTGCTGATTAATAGGGATGACCAGAAGAGCGTGACATATAGTTAATGTCACTGGACTAGTAATCATGAGGGCCAGGCTATTGCTTTGGGAACATGGGCTCAAATCTCACTAAGGCAACTGGTGAATATTTTATTCAATTAATCAATCTGGAATATTAACCTAGTCTCAATAATGGCGACCATCAAGCAATCATCAAATATGGTAAAAGGCCATCTGTTTCACTAATGTGTGGGTGACATTGTTACAAATCTTGTAACTGAAGAAGCTGTGCCAAGGCACCTTTGTACCGAAGATGGTGCTGTGAGTGGTGACTTATAAAATTTTCACACTACACATTTGAGTGCATATGACAATACAGCTATCAATTCAATTCATGTCCTTTAGGAAAGGAAATTTGCCATTATTGCCCTCTCTGGCCTTGGTGGAACTCTGAGCAGTGTCTCTTAACTGCCCCTGTGAAATGGCCCTAGTGTGGCACTCAGTTAAAGGGCAATTAGGGATGGGCAATAAATGCTGACTTGACCAGTGATACCCACACCTCATTTAAGGAAAAGGGAAGGTTGATGAATTATTGCTATTGTTGTTGGAGTCATAGTTATACAGCACAGAAACAGACCCTTCGGTCCAACCAGTCCATGCCGATCATAAGCCCACACTAATCCCACCCACCTGGTCCTGGCCCACATCCCTCCAAACCTTTCCTTTTGATATACTTGATATACATTGTAACTGTACCCAAATCCGCCACTTCCTCAGGAAGTTCATTTCACACACGAACTACCCTGTAAGTAACATATTTGCCCTTTGTGTCTTTTCAAAATCTCTCTCTTCTCACCTTAGAACATGTCGCCCAGACTTGAGATCCACTTTTGAATGTGCCGTCATTAATGGCCGAGGCTGTTATACTGCAGTGTTATCCTATTTGTTTATCTCCTCAGCTGGAAGCCTCCTGCCTTTCCATCCATACTGCACTGCGGAGTGTGATGAACATGCAGACACAACAGCGGGTGCAGGCATTGATTGATCACCTGCACGCAGAAGACATGAACAGTCACATTATCTATTGGGCATCTAGCGAGACCATCATCCTTTTCCTGGTTACTGTGGGCCAGGTGATTATCCTGAAGAGATTCTTCACTGATAAAAGGGCCAATGTAAGTGTGGCCACCACGTAACCACCTAACATCTATTGGCCACTGGAAATAAATATGCAACATTACTGCAGCAAAGGCATTGTGTGACAATCAACGTGGAGTGGTCAAAGAAAAGATTTAGTCAGTGAAACTAGTTCCCATTTAACTACATGTTGCAAAGTGAGAGAGAGAGATATCTGTACCTGTGGCTAATAGTTACCACTTCTTAAGATGGAGAAAACCTCTTCAACCATAGGACAACCTGACAACCATAAAAAAAAAGCAAATAACTTGCACTTATAAAATGCCTATCATGACATCAGGATGCCCCCAATTATTTAATTTGTTGAAGTGTTATCAATGTTTGTACAGTATGCAGGGTATTGTGATCAATTTGTACACAGCAAACTTCACAAAATGCCAAATGGATGCCTAACCATATAAACTGCACTTGTAGATATAGTTAAAGGAAGTTAATAGGGTTGATTAAGGGAATTTATAGTGTTGGTTAATAGTGTTTGTAGTATACATTAAGGGAGATTTAGTGCTGGTTAAGGGTGTTCATAGTGTTAGTGAAGGGTGTTTGTTGTGTTGCTGAAGGCAGGTTGAGATGTTTATTAAGAGCCTTTGTTGTGTTGGTTCAAGGTGTCTGTAGTGTTGGTTAAGGGTGTTTGTAATGTTTGTTAGGAGAAGTTATAGCATTGATTGAGCGTGTCTGTAATGTTGGTTAAGGGAGTTAATAGAATAGGTTAAGGGTGTTTGTGGTGTTAGTAAAGGGAGAAATGATGGCTCACATGTAACTACTTCACTACAGACTATATCACTGGTGTCAGGTGACCAAGCCACATCATACTTTGAAATGTGCAGTAAGACATCTCTAATAATTCCACACTTCCAGTGAATCTTCACATTTTGAGGCTCTTGGCTTCACTATCTCCTTTGATCTCAAGTGAAGCTGCTTCATCTCCTCAATCTCTAAGTTGGCTTTCACAACATTTGATTTCCTTTTTGACTGCTGGCTCTCTCAACAGTGTCTCATTGCTTATAAGACCTCAGGTCATGTGAATGGGCCTCTCATATTCAACACCTCTTACTCCCTGGATGCAGAAACAAGGAAAGACCAAACCATCTGGATTGGCAAATCCAAATCGTACCGTTAGGTTCCACCAACCATGTCCTTCCTCACTGCATATGTCATCCTTGTTTGATTTTGCCAACTTAATGAAAATAATTAGCAACAGCAATCTCCTATCTTGGTCCCTCAAAGCTGTGTCTTACACTAATCCTCCTCACTTTCTCTTCACCATTGTTGGAAATGTGGATGCCTCAGACCTTGTCTTCCTCACATAGATCTCAGAATCCTGATAATGAGAGCCTCACTTCTCCCAACAAACCTGGTTTACCTTGTCTGCTCACCTCATTCTTTCCAGGTGACAGGCAGCCTGTACCTGGGGCTTCAGCCATTCAATGTGGGTTCGGAACAAACGAGCAACAGAAAGCTATTTGGGTCTCAGATCTGTTCTGATATTCAGTTGGATCATGTCTAATGCACGTTGCTAAAAATGCTTAAGAAGAGATGCCATTTGATATGGCATGATCATCCTTATCATGTGGACTCATTCCAACCCTGCTCATTGTTCAAAGGGAGAGGATATGTGAGAGGTTAAGAAAAGAGATTTGTTTTGTATGGAGTTCTTGGTGTAGCATCGTAAAATTCAGTAATAATGATATCACAAGACCGCTCTGATTACTTCATGAGTCTGCTTTCGTGACATCAACAAACTGCACCTTTTCCATTATATTTTATTAAAACCTTTTGTCTTGCACCCATCAGACAATTCACAAGTATACCATTATAAAGAGAGAACAACATTTATGAAGTATCAGAGGCAGTGGAATTCAATATACCATGATATTTATTTGTGTGATAGATAAAACATGTGAAATGCTGTGATTTCAGGTGTGTCGGCTGTGTGTCTGTCAATCGTATCAAACAACATGGCTCCCTTCAGCTGTTTGAAATCAACAAATTATTGATTATACCCAAACTTGTACAATTCACAATACGGTGTCCAACATTTGGTGCAATTTTGCAATTGGTTAACATGGACTTAACAATCCTGAGTGTGCTAAGAATTATGCAGGGAATCAATTTAGGATTGCCTATCAGGTTCACAGTGTGGTGCATTAGTGTGGGATATATTCTGTAAATTAATATAAAATGTCATGGCTTTGCAGGCAGAAAGCACATGTACACATGAGCACCTATTTCAATTCAACAAAATAGCTAACAGACATTCACTGGCTCATTTCTTGAGACAGTACCTTGTCAATCAATTTAAACAGAATTTATCAATTAACTGTCAGTCATCATTACCCATCACATTATCCTGGCAATACCTCTCAACCAGAGTCTACTTGCCAACCAATCTCCTCTCATATGGTATCAATGTTGTTTTCCCTTTACATTGGTATTCTTGCAAATTGTCCTGATGAGTGCAAGATGAAAGGCTTCAACAAGATGTGTTTTTTGTTTAAAGCAATACTTAATTTCTGCACTGCCAAATAGACTATTTTTAAGGGATTGGATGTGAGGAGTTGAGTGATATGCCTCCAGTCTGTGCTGGTGAGTTGTCAGCAAGTGTGAAATTCTATTCTACCCCCGAATGAAAATAATCATCACAGGTGGCTGATGCACCTGGTCTGGAATATAACTATCTCACTCAGTAGCAGGGACTGGTAATAAATGCTAGCCTAGCCAGTGATACCCACATCCCTCAATGATTTTTTTTTAAAAAAAACATTTCAAGTAGCTACTTGGTTGGGCACTGATTCCAAACCACCTGTTGTCTTGTTGTGAGTACCAGGACAGTTTATCCTAAGAATAATTATTACACCACAGATAGCATTTAAACACGTTCAGTATAAAGACTACTGACTGCAGGCTCTTAACTGAACAGAACTCACTAAGGCAGTAGCTCAGACGGAGAGTAAGTGAGACTATATATTCACCCCTTTTAAAGAATCCTGTTAAATGAGGGCTTGAGTGCCACTGAACAGGAACAATTGAGTATATAGTAGGTGTAGAGTAGTCTCAGTACAATTCCATTGCTCTTTGCAACTGGAAACCTAATTTTTCTTGGTATGCTAGGTTCTGTCGACTGTTAACCTGTTAATCTTCACCCGTGGAATATACAATTTGTACTTGTGTAATGCTTTTCGTGACTCAGTATGTGCCAAGTTTATCAGAGCCAATTAGATGCTTTAGAAGTGTGGTCATACAGAAAGCACAACAGCCAATTTGTTCACTGCAAACTCTTGCATGTAGCGTTGTGATATTGACCTGATAATGTATTTTTTAAATGGTGACTGAGGGCAGGAGAGCAGGAAGGGGCCCCAGTTTTGTTGAACAATCACAGATTGTTTACATCCCACCGAACAGCAGATTGGACAGGAGCATCCCACTAGAAAAAGGACAATTTCCACCAGTCCAGTTCCCCACTTGTGTTAGTTTCCTGAAAAGGTCGTGTTTAAGTTGGTATTGGCTAAAGAACAGGGCAAAGTCATTGGCAAAGGGTACATCAATGCCCAGAAGAAGTTGACACTTTCAGCAGTATAGTGGCCAACATCTCATGGAGAGGGAGGGGAAATGGCATGGTTGGAAAGAGTCAATGATTGGTCCCCAAGACACAGCAGCTGATGTGGCCCCAGAAATGGTGTCTCCACCCCCTCCCACCCAACCCCCAGCCCAACTCTGAACTGCTCCGAGAGTTAGAGGCCAAGAGATCATTAGCTATCACTGTCTTTCCCTAATGGCAATGTCACTACAGCCACACTGACTTCTTTTTTCCCATTTCCTGCCAGTTCTGACATGCTGGCATGCTGTCCTGGGTCATGGTGCCTCATAGGGCATGTGGACCTTGCAGACAGAGAAGAACACATTGGGTACGACAATCGGCACATTCTGTTCTCGTTCCACATATTGAACAGGGCCAAAGTTCGCTATGGATTCAGCAGTTGGCATCTAGACACACTTATCCCAGACAGTAGCTTCTCTCCTATCAATGCAACCTCATGACTCTCAATCTGATTCACTCTCTCATGGTGTCCATGAAATATTATGCTGTAGGGATAGTGTATAGGGGATTAAATCAGGGACATAAATCCTGTATATTGAGGAGATGCACAGTTCTTTCATACTGCAAGTAATGCATGAATTTATTCAACAGCTGTACAGATCAGATGTGTTGGTGTGATTTCAATCAGAAATTTGATTCTATCAATCAGTATGCGTTTAGCTCATTTCAATTTTCGCTCACCCACCTCAATGAATAAAAATAAATTTGATGACTGATTGATTCTAATTCCAGTTTAATTTTCAACTTAATCAGGAAATTATTCCCATTGTTTAATCTGGCGAAGCAGTCAGAGAGCAGTACAGGGAACTGTGCTTGGGCAACCTGGAATGAGTCTCTTATTGGTGTGATCCTTCCTCCATGCAGAAAGGCACAGATTCTTCCCTTAACCAACACCATCAAGAATAGGTCATTTATTCCAGTGGCTCAGTGGTTGACACCATTGCATCACAGCACTACAGACTAAGGTTCAATTCCAGCCTTGGGACACTATCTGTGTGGAGTTTGCACATTCTTCCCGTGTCTGCATGGGTTTGCTCCAGTTCCTCCTATAGTCCAAAGATGTGCAGGTTATGGTAGATTGGTCATGCTAAATTATCCATAGTGTCCAGGGATATGCAGGCGAGGTGGGTTGGCTCCAGTAAATGCAGGGATGGGGGAGCGGGTGGGTTTGGAAAACATCATTCATAATTTCTCTGTTTCAAAATGTAAATAAGATGACAAAGGGTGAGAAGTGACTTGCAAGTCTATTACCCTTGTTCTCTAACTACCCACACAGCCTTCAACACTTTGGACAACCCCCATTATTCCTGCCTTTGCTACTTCCTCCTGGTTGGATTACTTGAAAACTATTCACTGACTTTTCATGAAATGACACTCTCATCCTCATAGGGACATTCAGCACGGAAACAGACTCTTCGGTCCAACCAGTCCATGCCGAAAATAATCCCAAACTAAACTGGTCCCACCTCCCTGCTCCTGGCCCATACCCCTCCAAACCTTTCCTATTCATGTACCTTGACATGGTCTGATCTCACCCTTTTTCTTCATCTGTAGCATTTCAAATGAGTCTGCACATTTAAATGGGAAACTTTGTGAAGCTGCCCTAATTCTAGGCAATGGACCTCTGGCTGTTTGATATTTGAAGTGTCAAGGTGCACAGGTGCAATACTTGTACTTCCCAGCAGATGGAGCATTGCAGTCACTCGCCATCCAGTTAGCGTAATGGAAAACTCCAATGGGACAAAGAGAAAGTTTGGACTGCCAATGCTGGAGATCTGAGCTGCAAGGTGTAGCTGCAGGTCAGCCAGCATCTGAGGAGCAGGAGCGTCAACATTTTAGGCATAAGCCCTTCATCAGGAAATCAAGGGCTCCTGCTACCTGCTGTACTTTTCCAGCGCCACCCTTTGCAACTCCAATGGGACAAGCCAAGTACAGGTAGTTCTGATATAACGCGCGTTTCGATAATGCAACTTCTCTGTAATGTGATTGATAGACTGGGGACGCAGTTTCTGAAGCACAAACTTTTAAAACATGATTACATCGCCAACACTTCAAGCGCTGTTTCTAAAGCACAATTTTTCTATAATGCGGGATTGCACAAGAACGTTATAGAAGAACTCCCTGTCTCGGACACAGCGTTCACACAAAGGGAAGGAACTGACAGACTGGGTTTCTTCTTTTGAAGAGGGCTAAACGGTGACCTAATGGAGATCTTCAAAACTACAAGAGTAGCAGTGCAACAAACAGAAGGGAAGAGCATAGCCAGAGGCCACCAATGCAAGATGGTCACCAAGGAATCCAATGGGGCTGGCTCAAAAAAAAGAAACTTCTTTACCCAAAAGAATGGTGAGAATGTGGAACTCTATTACTGGAAGTACTTGAGGAGAACAGCACTAGTCCACTTAAGGTGAAACAGTCAAACATCAAAGGGAGAAGGGAACACAGCTTTGTAAAGGTAGCTTAAGATGAGGAAAAGTAGGTGGAGGGTCATTGTGTTGGGCATAAATACCAGTACAAACAGGATTGAATGAATTCCTTGTTTCTATGCTGTTTATTTGATGTAATTTTATATAGAACGAGCAAAAGACTTTTGCAGAATTAATAAACAGACTGTTGAGCAATGAGACTGTAAACAATCCAGCGTGAGCCAGTGAAGTTGCCCCAAAACCAGTTGATATTAAATAGTGATAACTTTGGCCGTGGAAGTGCTTGTGATGGAGATGCCTTGGATGGATAAATGTGACCTTTAAAAGCATTGACCCTCATCCTGAGAAGCACGAAATTCCTTCACGTACGTGGACACGTACCCAAGTCTTTAAGAGCAGATCAAATAAAAGCTCTTGTAATCTATTCAGGAGCAGCTGCATGAAGACTGCCTCCCTGCCTCAATGAGTGAATGAACTACAGAGTGCAGTGTATTGTGTTGGACAGAACAGAAGGTCCACCATCCTCCTCCCCCTTCATCAACCTCCCCTCCCCCCAACAACACCCTGGTCCATGGTTAATGTGCAGTCATGCGGACACAAATGAACTGATTGCAATTGCCCGTAATACCTGAGCTAAGGATAGGAGGGTTGGGGAGGTGGATCAGTAAACAGGCAGGGTTCATGCTCCTGATCACGTCCCAGTGGCTCCTGGAGAGGATGCAGGATTGTAAAGGGGTGGGGGTGGGGGGGAGGGGGGTAATGAGATAAGCTGTGAATCAGCCCCCACCCCTTCCACCCTCCCGCCTGTCAGTGGGCTCATAGCCTCGGGTCACACAGCCATTTGAACGTGGAGACCAAAATCCACAAGGAAGTGAGAGAACATGTAAGTAGAGAGAAAAAAATGAAACAGTGCAGTGCAGCATGTTGATCTCGAGTTAACAGCAGACACCATTCCATGTTCGCTGTGACACACGAAAATCAGAGTTCCTATCTGTAATCTGGCAATGCTGTTTTATTCACTGATATCTGTTTCGATTCTCAAATCGATTCACTATCTCCACTTTGCGTCCCTCTCGGAGGTGCATTTCCCACATTATATCCACGAGTTTAAAAAGTTCCATAGCCGCACTCGCATCTTCAACAGAGGAGTGTCCTTTGTGGCTATCCTGTTAAAGGAAAATAAAAGATTGCAGCAGTCAATGGAGGTCTGAGAGTGGAAAGTGCTCCTTGGCTCTGTCAAATGCACCTTCAGCTGAAACAAGATTCAGGCTTGTGGCTGGGACACTGCAGCATTCTACAGACCAAACTTTATCTTGGGAATACTTTGATGGAACAATATAGGGTGAAAGCTTTACTCTGTACCTAATCTCTAATGGATCTGAAAATAGACCAAAATAAACTCAGAAAAATGCTGGAGAAATTCAGCAGGTCTGGCAGCATCTACAGAGAGAGAAACAGAGTTAATTAACATTGCAAGTATAGTATCACTTGTATTTTGTATTTTGCCCTCATTCAAGTTCTTTAGGCTGACACTGGCTACCCAACATCTTACTTTCTTGAAATCTGATCTTCCTTATCATGATTTTTGAATTCACTTATGGGATGTGAGATTTACTGGCTGGGCCAACATTTATTACGCACCCCTAGTTCCTAGTTGTCTTTGATAAGGTGATGATGAGCTGCCTTCTTGAATCAATGTAGGCCAGGTAGTGTAGACTTCGCTGCACCCGATGTGGCCTCCTCTATACTGGGGAGACAGGCCGCCTACTTGCGGAACATTTCAGAGAACACCTCTGGGACACCCGGACCAACCAACCCAACCACCCCATGGTTCAACACTTCAACTTCCCCTCCCACTCCACCAGGGACATGCAGGTCCTTGGACTCCTCCATCGCCAGACCATAGCAACACGACGGCTGGAGAAAGAGCACCTCATCTTCCACCTAGGAACCCTCCAACCACAAGGGATGAACTCAGATTTCTCCAGTTTCCTCATTTCCCCTCCCCCCGCCTTGTCTCAGTCCAACCCTCGAACTCAGCACCACCTTCCAAACCTGCAATCTTCCTCCTGACTCTCCGCCCCCACCCCCACCCCCACTCTGGCCCATCACCCTCACCTTATCACCCTCACCTTGACCTCCTTCCACCTATCGCATTTCCAACGCCCCTCCCCCAAGTCCCTCCTCCCTACCTTTTATCTTAGCCTGCTTGGCACACTTTCCTCATTCCTGAAGAAGGGCTCATGCCCGAAATGTCAATTCTCCTGCTCCTTGGATGCTGCCTGACCTGCTGCGCTTTTCCAGCAACACATTTTCAGCTTTGATCTCCAGTATCTGCAGTCCTCACTTTCTCCAGGACTCATCAATGGTGCTGTTTAGAAATGAGCTCAAGAATTCTTTAAACTGATTAGATTAGATTACTTTACAGTGTGGAAACAGGCCCTTCGGCCCAACAATTCCACACCGACTCTCCGAAGAGTAACCCACCCAGATCCATTCCCCTACATTTACCCCTCCACCTAACACTTTAGCAATTTAGCATGGCTAATTCACTAAACCTGCACATTTTTTGGACTGTGAGAGGAAACCCGAGCGATCCAGAGGAAACCCACGCAGAGAACCCATGGGGAGAATGTGCAAACTCCACACAGACAGTTGCCTGAGGTGGGAATTGAACTCGGGTCTCTAGTGCTGTGAGGAAGCAATGCTAACCACTGAGCCACTGAGCCGTCCACATTCTGATGCAGGAAGACGAAGTTCCCTCAGCAAAGTCAGAGAGTCGTAGAGGTTTACAGCATGGAAAAAGGCCCTTTTGCCCAACAGTTGAAAGGAACAGAGAAGAAAATTCTGGAGAAACTCAGCAGATCTGGTAACATCTGTAGAGGCAGAAGCAGAGTTAACATTTTGGGTGTGGTATGACTCTTCTTCAGCAATCAGAAAGTGCTGGCATTTGCCCTTTTAAGGACAATATATCCCACTCCATTGAACTCTCCCACTCACTCTCGACAGCACTGTGCGTGCACCCACACAGGACAGACTGCATGAGTTTAAGACAGTGACTCACCACCAGTTCCTTGAGAATAATTAGGTATGGGGTAAAAAAAAAATGTGGGTCTATTCAGTGTCACCACAGCCCGTGATATGACTCTATGATGGGTTTCTACATATTCAAACATCAAGGGATACATGGATTGTGTCAAAGTGAGAGATCAGCCGTGATTTCGTTGAATAGCGATGTAGACACCAAGGGCTAACTGGCCTCCTACTTCTCCTTTTTTTCAATGTTCTATATCTTATGATTTTAGCAGTGAGTGAACTTGGAGAAGACATTGTAGTGACATACAGAATTTGAAGCAAACAGAGAAAAAAGTTAGGAAGAAAGTTCTCAAGTGTATCTGAGTGCCCGTTACATGGTGCACATTTACCTGTATCCTTTTCCCCAGTAGGTTCTGGCAGAGGCTTTTTAACGAGGCACGCCTGTCGGTTTTCAGTCTTGCTTTCATGATCAGTAACTTGCATGAAGATGTGTCCCGGATGGCATAATTTGAGATGTCCGTTTTCAGGACCCGGAAGTCAGATCTAGGATCATGGCCCACAATAATTTTCCCTTGTATAATCTTCAAAATCTGAATGAAATTGGTGGAAACCTAATTAGCAGAAAGAACAGGCACTTAAACAGCACAGGTCATGTTATCCTCAAAACCAGAATCACTGAGTGTTAAGGCATAAAGGGAGGTCATTCAACTCATTGTATTTGCATTGGCTCTTTAAATGAACATCATTACTAAGTTTAGATCAGAGTGGTGCTGGAAAAACACAGCAGGTCAGGCAGCATCCCAGGGGCACGAAAATTGATGTTTCGAGCAAAACCCTTCTTCAGGAAGGGCTGATGAAGGGCTGATGAAGGGGTTTTGCTCTAAACGTCAGTTTTCCTGCTCCTCGGATGCTGCCTGACCTGCTGTGCTTTTTCAGCACCACTCTGATCTAAACTCTGGTTTCCAGCATCTGCAGTCCTCACTTTTGCCTATCATTACTAAGTGCCAACTTCCAGATTTTGCCCCATACCCCTGAACACTATTTCTATCCAAATAGCCCTTCAATGCCTCAGTTGCACCTGCCTCCACTACACTTCCAGGGAGTCCGTGCCATATCCCAACTACTCACTGAGTGATAAAGCTTGTCTTCACATTACCCTTGCTACTTTTGTAGATTACTTTAAATCTATGGCCTCTCATCCGTGTTCCTTTTACACGTGGGAACAGTTTCTCCCTATCTACCTATCCAGCCCACTCATGATTTTGAAATTATCTATCAGATTTCCTTTTAGCCTTCTTTTCTCTAAAGACAAAAGACTCAACTTCGTTATTCTATCCTCTTCAGTGAAATTCCTCACTATTCTTGTCAATCACTGCTGCACTCTCTCCAATACATTCACGCCCTTTCTAAAATGTAGTGAACAGGATTGTACATAATACTCTAGATGAGGTTATATTATTATTATTATCCAACCACTTTACATAGTTTTCTATATTCTTTTCCCTCAAGTATTCACCTAGATTCCTCTAAAAAGGATCTATGCAAACAACTGCCAGAGGAATGAGTTCCACATTCCCACCACTCTCTGGATAAAGAAGTCTGCCCTGAATTTTCAACTGGATTTACCAGTGTCCTATATTTATGATGCCCCTGTTTTTGGTCTGGTCACCTTCCCTACATTTACTCTGCCTTTCATAATCTTCAGTGAGACTGCTCTATTATTTCTAGAGAAAGGAATTCCAAGCTGATTAACCAAAATGCATTACTTTTCTGTTCATCCAATTAAACCTGTTTATGAATCTCACCCAGTGTCCTATGTGCCATCCTTTGTATAATATGGAGACAGAATGTGACCTCTTTGTACATCTTCAGCAGCACCATCATGTTTGGCCACATCGTATTCCTGTATTGTACATATTTTGGTCAAAATATTGCATTGGAATTGTTCGAACGTGAGTTTCCCATTTAGTTTGCAAACTTTATGCATGGAAACCAAGAAACATCACCTCATGAAGGTTCTAATCTGACTCATAATTTTCACTGATCTCTTGTCCAGAACCTCCCTCCATCTCTGACCTTCTTACAAGCTACTACCTTTTAAAACCAACAGTTGACACCCATAATCCTTCCTGATTTAGTTTGTCTCAGCTGAATTTAGCTTTGAATAGAAACCTTTCAAATCTGGGTCTAAGTACTTACTGAAATAACTCCACAGAGACCAGTCTCCCGTCACCTTTTATTACCAAGTGGAGAGCGCTTGACACTGATCCAGCTCCCTCAGAGCCAGCTCTCAGGTGTCAGGAAGTCTGACACTCCTGTTCATATTGTCAGCCAAGGCTCCCTCATTGGACCAGATTAACAGCCCCAATCAGGGAACGCATGTTATATGAGATACACCCGGCTGACTTCATTACAATTACTACATTTACATGTTTTGAAATACTTAAGAAACAAAACTCTCATCAAACGGTAAATTGCAGCTTCCTCCCCAATTCCTCCTCTTCTGAAGATGCTAAACCATACAGTACGGAAAGAGGCCATTCAGCCCATTGTGCCTGCAGATAACGGCTGTACAGAAACATTGGAAAGAGGAGGAGAAGGCCATTCGCTCCCTCCAGCTTTTCTGTAACTCAATCATGGCTGATCTATCTCAACATCATTTTCCTGCAGAATCCTCAAATCCCTTGATGTTGCTAATTCTTGTTGATATCTGTCTATAGTTTTTTTTCATCTGTGGATAGTTTAACTGAAAGTGGTTCCTTGCCAGGTTCACATTTGATTGGCTATTGATCATAGCTAAGTCTACTCTAGAAATCTTGGCTAACTCACTGACCATAGGAGGATGGGATTATCATGATCCCCACACACAGGAAAGCTCACTGCTTTGCTATCAGAAGCATAAATCTTCATAGCTGTTTTCCTTTCTGAGGATCAGATTGTTGGACTGGTCTTGCAGAGTTGTGAGTTTTTCACTGAACGTAAAGACGATTCTCTCAGTAAAATTAATGAGGGTAAAATTGCGAGCAGTCCAAATTTGCAATAAGTTATCAGATTCAAACAAAAAAGGAGCTAAAGGATTGTCCAAGAACTTTGATGAGAAGGCTCAACTTTGAAGGAGAATCTTCACTCAGATGGACCACACATCTTCCCTTTGGGTCAGTGCCCAGACTCACAATGCTGGTCAGATAAATGATTAAGGCTAAAATTATTGTTACAATCCAGAAATCTTCATTATCATCCTCCATACAATCTTTTCTCCCCTGTAAAAACTGGTCAGATTTCTGAAGGCAGAAAATAGAAATTGTTGGGCTATTGGGAAACAGTGAGGTAATAAAATTAACTGATTGCACTCAAAAGCACTAACACAGATCTGATGAAACAAATATCTTCTTCCTGCCCTGTGTTATTCTAAACATCTATTCTTCTTGAAGTTCACATGCTCCCTTCACATCCTTCCTTTCTGCTGTATTCTCTTTAATGCTAGATCAAGCCTCAAAATGGGATAATGACCAGAAATGTTTAGCATGTTCCATACAGTGATAAATCTACAAGTTCAAAATGTCTCTTCAGGACCCAAATACCATCCTCTAAAATTTTATTTCTGTTTCTTTTTTTTCTTGGCTTATATTTCCAATGATCAAGTCCCATTTCAGCGTAACCCTGCTTAGGGCATTAGCTGGGGGAGTTCTCGCAACCCAAAAACAAAACCTTAAACTTTTTGTTTTCAAGTGCTCTTCATTGTGAAGTTTGGTAGAGTAAGTGTAGATTGGGAGGCAGGAAGTTATAATTTGGTGTGTGCAAATTTGTGAAAAGCATTGTGTGGCCCCTTTGAAAGATGGGGTTTTTTTGTGCTTAGAGATTAAATGGATGTTGGTGAGCAGCAGATTGAGATTGCTAGTACACAGACAACCCTAACTGAACCATTTGTATCGAAAGGCCATATTGTACAACCAGGGACTGCAGTTGAGAAGTGTAGTGCTGGAAAGGCACAGAGGTCAGGCAGCATCCGAGCAGCAGGAGAATTGATGTTTCGGGCATAAACCCTTCCTCAAGAATGTGAGGGAGGGAGAGGGGGAGGGGCTGAGAGAAAAATAGGAGGGTGGGGATGGGGCTAGGGGAAGTAGCTAGGAAGACGATAGATAGATGCAGGTAAGGGATGATGGTGGTAGGCTTGAGGGATGGCTGGAACGGATAGGTGGGAAAGAAGACGGACAGATAGGACAGTTTCAAGTGGGTGGTGCTGAGTTGGAAGGTTGGATCTGGGATGAGGTGGGGTGAGGGGAGATGAGGAAACTGTTGAAATCAATGATGATGCTGTTTGGTTGGAGGGTCCCAGGGTGGAAGATGAGGCATTCTTTCTCCAAGTGTCAGGTGGCCTGGATTTGGAGGTGGAAGATGCCCAGGACTTGAAGGTCCTCAGTGGAGTGGGAGGAGTATTGAAGTGGTCAGCCAGAGGACAGTGGGACTGTTTGGTGTTGTGTCCCAGAGATGTTCCCTGAAATGTTTCGCGAGGTGGCATCCTGTCTCCCCAATGTAGAGGAGACCACATTGAGAGCAACACACATAGTAGATGAGGTGTTTGGAGGTGCAGGAAAATCTCTGCTAGATGTGGAAGGATTCCTTGGGGTCTTGGATGGACATGAGGGGGAGGTGTGGGTGCAGGTTTTATTCCTCTTGCACTGGCGAGTGAAGGTGAGTGGAAGATGGATTGGTGGAGGGCCATGGCCCTAACGAGGGAGTGTCGGAGGGTTTAGTCTCTGTGGAGGTGGACAGAGAAATTTATCCACTAATAGGGGTAAGGAGGGAAATATATCTCTGGTGGTGGAGGTCTGATTGTAAATAGCCAAAATGGTGGAGGACAATGCGCTGTATCCGGAGATTAGTGGAATGGAAAGTGAGGACCCGGGGGTTCTATCCTTGTTGCAGTTGGAGAGGTGGGGTTCAAGGGTGGGGGTGCAGGAAGTGGAGGAAATGTGCTGGAGGGCATCATCGACCACATGGGTAGGGAAATATGAGGCCCTCTGGGGTGTCCTGGAGTGAAATTGGGAGCAGATACAGTGGAGATGGAGGAATTGGGAGTAAGGGATAACATTTTTAAAGGAGAGGGGTGGGAGGAGTTGTAGTCCAGGTAGCTGAGGGAGTCAGTGGGTTTGAAGTAGCAGCTACCTCCCACCCCCGCTCCTGTAAAACCATGATTGCTTCCTCCCAATTCCTGCACCTCTGCCACATCTGCTCCCAGGAGGAGCAACTCCACCTTAGAACATCCCAGACGGCCTCCTATTTCACCAATGTCCACACCCTTTTGACAGATTGTACGGTCAGGGGCTCCTCTTTGGGTGTTTCAGTTTTAATTTTCAGAGAGGGATCAACCTCTGCTTTGTCACACCACTGTAGCGTTATTAGTTTCACATCAGCCTGTGAGTTTCGTTTCCTCAAAACCAATTGAAAACACTCCTTACAACAAATTACACGGTCACTCATTCAGTGAAACTGAAACTGTGTGATGTGTCACTGGCAAGGCCAGCATTTGTTGCCCACCCCAATGGCCTTGAGAAGATGATGGCATTTGTCTTGTATTACCATGCATTTTGACACTGACCGTGTCTCACCAACCGGCATTTGTCCTCAGTTTTGCTAGCCCATTCCTCTGGCTTGTACTTTGCCCTCTCAGTTTGATCGACTTGTTGCCCATTATTTGAGGGGGCTTCCTCCCCTCAGTTTTATATCATTAGCAAACTTTTTAAAAATCACGGCTCCTCTTCCAATTTACAAATCAATTCTCAACATCTTCAACATCATAAGCTTATAAAACCCAAACCTGTTACCAGTTAGCTCTTTTAACCTCTACAATGTCAGTGAACATTTCACAATTGAAATGTCTTTATAGAATCACAGAATGCCTACAGTGTGGAAATAGGCTATTTGAGTCCACACCGACCCTTCAAAGAGCATCCTACCCAGACCTACCCCCTCTGCCCTGGTCCTATATCCCCACATTTCCAATGGCTAATCCACTTGGACATAATGGGCAATTTAGCATGGCCAACTAACCCGCACACCTTTAGACTGAGGGAGGAAACCCACACAGACACGAGGAGAATATATGGCAGCAGTTCTAAACTCTGAACCACTCTGCTGTCCTCACTACATCACTCAGTTAAATGGATCCTAGTTACTCTTTTGTTTAGAGACAATTCCCTTAAGAAAGGGAGCTACAAGCAGAGAGTGAATTACAACATCTTTACAAGTATATTGTTTACATTGGCAATAATGCAAAGCCTACCTCCTCCCTGGCGATAGGATACGGCAAAGCTGTATCCATATCTAATGGACGAATCCCACTCACAGGGGTCCTGAAATCAGTTATCTTCCCATCTGGCTTAATAAATTTGTCGTAGATCACAGTCCCACTGTAATCCACAATACTGCACCGTGCCAGGCCACTCTCAAAGCCATTGGGTCCAAGTCCCACCATCTCGCAATCAATGGCAACGTACTTTGAGGGATCGATCATTTTTCAATCCCTCAAGAAACCGCTCTCTTCTGCAAACTGTGTCCAACTGAAAACAAAACAGCAGCTCTATCTTCCTTTTTTAAACAATTTCTCATCCGCCTAGTCAAGTTCGAGGGCGTCACCTTTGTATTGGATACCGGCCTGGAGCCAAAACACAAACAAAAACACAATTTCAACAGAGGAGTTTTAAATGATGTGTCACTATTTCCTGCTCTATGAAATGACAGCATGACACTGCATCAGCAACAGAGCTGAAGTACACTTACACCTCAACACTGCTCACGGTTACACTGCTGGTTTATTTGTTTATCTTTCTGATGGTTTTCTGTAGCATGATCATGCACAGAGTCTTCATTTTCAAAAATATTTGTTTCGTTTTAATGCAGAGGCCTAGGGTGTGTAATCTTTTCCTGGAAAGCTGCCACCCAAATGCCCAATCAATTAGTGACACACTCACTGGGAACGCAAGAGACGATCGAAAGAAGATATGGGTATAATTTTCCTGAGCAGGATGGGATTTTGACAAAGTGTCCCATTGCCCTGTCAGGAAATCCTATTTTACTGGCTGCAAGTACCAGTGGGCCTACTTTGCATTGCAGCATTATCAATTTTTGTTTCAGTCCATACTTTCTTCCCTGATCAAACCCCGTTCATCTTACTACCTTTATAGCTTGTTTGCATTTTTTCTGATTATACATGGTTGACATCCTGTTTCCTTGACATCTCATTAGTTTAATGCACCACATGGTACTGCTGCTGAGTCATGCCAACCAGAGAGCACAAGTCAGATTGTGGGCTTCTGTCCCAAGTCTGTGCTGAGCTCCGGTGACTGAGGGAAACCACGGCAACAGAGGATAACCCTAAACTTAGAACTGAAACATTCAAGGGTGATATCAGGAAGTACTTTTTGACACTAAAGTTGTTGGAAAACTGGATCTCACTGTCCCATGAAGCTGTTGCGATCTGGGCATCAATTGGAAATTTTAAAAGTGTTTTTTTGTGAGGCAAAGGATTTAAGGATTACAGAACAAACTGGGCAGATGGAGTTTGAGACATATCAGAGCCAAAATGTAGTTGAGTGGTAGAAAAGGCTTGATGGGTTAAATGGCCTCATCCTCTCCCCATTTTCCTAACTTCCCATGTTCCCGTAAGGTAGCACATCTCAGCTAATAGTGAGGAACAACATAATTGGGTTTAATGTCACAAGTCCATTGCTTGAGAGCTTGCAGGCTTAATAGGATAAGCTTCCTCTTCCTCTGTCCCCAGCTATCTCTCTGCTGGTATTCAAGAAGTTGAACATTTCATCCTCCATACATGAACAAATCACTACAACCTACTCAAATAAGTCCTGCTCCCAATCTCTTTCATTCTTATCCATTATTCATTGTCACCACAGACTGTCCAATAGTTCTCATAAGCAATTGTCTGATCCTTAGACTGGCATTCTGAACTGAATTACACATCTTATTATGTTAGCCCTCCTTGCTAGTTGCAGTTTGGCTAAAACTAGATATATAAATAGCTTATCGATTTGTACAATCTTTCCACATTTGTTTTACAGGTGCTTCTTTGTGAACTGTAGAATCACCATGCAGCTTGATTCTGATTGGACAAGACAAACGTAAACAAAACTTTGGTAGTTAATTCTCAGTCATCACCTTGCTGGCACATTCTCCCTGGCACATCTTTAACAATCAGAGTTCATTTGTCAATCAATCAAGACACCTTCCTAATGTAGTCTTAAAATATTGTTTCCCTTTATATTGATATTTCTTGTGATTTCTTATCCTGATGAAAGCAAGACAAAAAGCTTCAGAAAAAATATTTTCTTCTGTGGTACTGCACAAGGACTGTCTATATTAGAATGCCCTGATCACATTGCCATGATTGGCCCATGGGCAAATATTGTTTCCAATCCTTGTTTGAGAAGTCACTCGGTCCTGTTGTACAGTTTCAGAGTAGAGACTATAATTCAATGGGTTTGAGGTGTAGGATGACTACAGTTTTAACATACCAGACAGTTAAAGCTTTGTCTCATCGTTACAAACGGAGGAGTACAACAGTGATCAAGGGCACTGAACAGTTCTCTTCACAGCTAGCAGAAGTGGGTACTGCAGATGCTGCAGATTAGAGTGGTGCTGGAAAAGCACAGCAAGTCAGGCAGCATCCGAGGAGCAGGAGAATCGCGCTTTGGGCAAAAGCCCTTCATCAGGAATTCCCTTCACAGCTATCACAGGTATGATCATAAGAAGATAAATCATGCCGTTGGCAAATATATTTTGAAGCTGTATCTCTGTGAAAGAAATGTTCTCAAATCTAAGAAACATGGTACTTTGGGGTTTGTGAAAAATATCCATGACTTCAGATAATTTTAATTCATCATTGGTATTGAACCAAGTGAATTACCCTGGCATTTGCATTAACCATCACAGGTAAGACAGGAAAAGGAAACTACTATCTGAAAATTTTAATAGAAAACTGAATCAGGGTAACACTCCCAATACTCAACCATACGGTACCATTGGAATTTTTTATATTCACCTGACAGAGGAGACATGGTATTGAAATAACTGTACAGGAGCCAGTATTTTGTCACCAAGTCACCCTTTACTTACTCGTGCAGAGTCCTTGACACTGGATTGGCTTCCTCAGAGTCAGCTTGCAGAATGAACAGAACTTCTGACACTCCTGTTTAAATCTGTCAGCCAGGGCTCCCTCACTGAACCAATCAGGAAACTCATATTCTCTGAGGTCCACTTGGCTGATCTCGTTACAATCGCTACATCCCTGCTCCTCCAAGTCTGGGACCCAGGCCTATTCTTTTCCTGTAGCTTCTCCTGGTGCATTTTTGCACCGGTCCAGCTCCTCTGTCTCAGCCTCAGAGACGGGCAGCGTGTACCGGGCCCTTGCATCTGGAGTGTGTCAGAAGAAATTCATCCTCTTCTTCAAGTGGTAAAGGCGTGAGGCTGCGACATCCGTTGTGTCCATCTCGGACTGCAAGTTTTCTTCAACACCAGATGGAAGGGGAGTCCGCATGAATGGGGAGAAGACTCCGCACCAAGTTAAATCTTATCTTCTCGGACCGGGGGGAGGGGGGGTGGAACAGCATCAAGACCACCATGGCCCAACACAAGATCTGTCTAATGAGAGCCTTTTTGGCTGTTCTGACGAGCCTGGTAATGTTTGGATCCTACCTCATTTGTGAGTTTGCAGCTTTTATGTGGTCCACGTGCTTGTTCAGGACCGCCTCACCGACCCGAACATTGTACCTGACCCTGCAGTGACCATGCCCTGGTTTTGGCACTAAACCTCATCCCCTGAAGTATACTGTCTCTCTTACTTCGACAGATCTTGTGTTGGGCCATGGTGGTCTTGATGCTGTTTCACCCTCCCCCCACCCCAGGTCTGGAAAGATAAGATTTAACTTGGTGCAGAGTCTTCTCCCCATTCACAACACTGCTGGAGCTGTCCCTATATTTGTGTGAAGGATTGTCATATAATTAATCAGGAACAGGGACAGTTTGGTATCTAGTGAAGTTGTAGGCTGTTTCTTTAAGCCTGCTTTCAAAGTTTGGACTGTTCTTTCCTCCAGAACATTGGATGGTGGGTGGTATGGGGCCATCTTTATATGATGAATACCATTTGACTTTAAGAAATACTCAAATCCCCTGCTGGTAAACGATGACCCATTATCTGTGACCAACACTTCCAGGAGCCCGTGTATTGCAAAGGACATGTGCAATTTTTCTATTGTCATCCCCCTGTTTCGTAAATGAACTCTATGCACATCCAGCCACTTTGCATGGGCATCCACAATGATCAAGAACATTGAGCCCATGAAAGGATCTGCATAGTTGACATGTAACTGAGTCCAGGGTTTACTTGGCCATTCCCACAAATATGGAGGAACTACTGCGATAATCTTTGTCCTTGTTGGAACTCTGGGCACTGCCCCAGCAATGCAGCTATGCCTACATCCAATCCTGGCCATAACTTCTCACCAACATCTTCATTTTGAACACCCCTGCATGACCCTAGTGGAGTTTGGCCTGTATCTGTGGTGACCTTTTCTTGGCACTGGAAAAGACAACAGCCGAAACAGTACTGTCAACCCTGCAAAGTCGTCCTCACTAACATCTAGGGGCTAGTTCCAAAATTGGCACTATCAGAGTCATGGAATCATATCTTACAGACAATGTCTCAGGTACCACCATCACCATCTCTGATATGTCCTGTCGCACTGGTAGGACAGACTCAGCAAAGATGGCGGCACAGTGGGATACATTCAGGAGGGAGTTGCTCTGGGAGTCCTCAACATTGACTCTTGACCCCATGAAGTCTTGTGGCATCGGTTAAACATGGGTAAGGAAACTCCTGCTGATCATCACCCTTGCCTAATGAATCAGTACTCCTCCATGCTGGACAACACTTGGAGGAAGCACTGAGGGTGGCAAAGGCATGAAATGTACTCGGGGTGGGGGATTCAATGTCCACCACCAAGAGTGGCTCAGTGGCAGTCCTACAGATTTAGCTGGTCAGGACCTGAAAGACATAATTGCTAGCCTGGGTATGCAGCAGGTGATGAGGGAACCAAGAGGGAAAACATATTTGACCTCATCCTTACCAATCTCCAGCTGCAGATGCAAATGTCCATGACAGTATTGGTAAGAGCGACCACTGATCAGTCTTTGTGGAGATGAAGTCCCACCTTCACACTGAGAATACCCTCCCATTGTGTGGCACTATCACCGTGCTAAATTGGGCAGACTTCAAACAGATCTAGCAACTCAAGACTGGGCATTCATGAGGCGCTGTGGGCCATCAACAGCAGCAGAATTGTACTCCAACACAATCTGTAGCCTCCTGGCCCGACATATCCCCCACTCAACCATTACCATCAAACCAGGGGATCAACCCTGGTCAATGGAGAGTGCAAGAGGCCATGCCAGAAGCAGCACCAGGCACACCAGAAGATGAGGTGTCAACCTGGTGAAGTCACCAAACAGGACTACTTGCATGCCAAACAGGGCTACTAAGCAGCAACTGGTAGACAGATCTGAGCTCTGCAGTCCTGTCACATCCAGTAGTAAATAGTGGTGGACAATTAAACAACTCACTGGAAGAGGATGGTCCATAAATACCCCCTCCTCAATGATGGAAGAACCCAGCACACCAGTGCAAAAGATAAGGCTAAAGCATTTGCAGCAATCTTCAGCCAGAAGTGCCAAGTGGATGATCCTCTCAGCATCCTCCAGTGGTCCCAGCATTACAAATACCAGTCTTCAGCCAATTTGACTCACTCCATGTAAAATCACGAAACGGTGGAGGCACTGGATACAGCAAAGGCTCTGGGCCCTGACAACAATCCGGCAATCAGGGCAATCATATTCTATCAGGTCCGCCTGGCTGACCATGTTACAATCACTTCAAGTATAACATCTCATTCTAAAGAAACATGCTTGATGTATTACTGAGCTGATTGTTTCTTGTCCAAGTAACTCAATGGTTCTCACAGAAGTTACTGTAATGCAAAGGTAGAAAGATTGCAGTAGGTTGATAAACCAAATATATAGTTTTGACCATACTGCAGCAGGCAAGGAGGTCAAACATGTAATTCTGATTCTAATCTATGGATCAGGCAGTTGCTTCTGAGGTTATGAACATGCAAACTTGATTTAAGAGTAAACTATGTGAAGAAATAACACTTTTGTTCACAATGTTTGATGTATGTGTGACCCATTCTTTCAATTTTAGCCTCCGAGAAATCTAAAACATTTACTCCATTTACGCCCTACATAAACGTGATTGTCTACTCTGCAGCAATCAATGTTTGGATGATCAACATTTCTAATTGCAATTTTATTATAACACATATAATGTCTGCCATTATGACACTATACAGGTGTAGAACTGGTCAAACTATGAATGTAAACAAAAATAATGAAACAGGCTGGAGAGACAGAGGGTTTGGTTATGGTATGATCACAGAATCATTATGGTGCAGAAGACCATTTGGCCCATCTTGTGTACACTGGCTCTCTAACAAGCATTCACTTTATTCCATTCCCCTGCCTCCTCTCTGTTACCCTCTACATTCTTCCTTTTCAGATAAGTCTAACTCCCTTTTGAATGTATTATTTGAATCTTACTCCACCACACTCACAGGCAATGCATTCTAGAACTTTATCATTCATAAGAACATAGAAGCAGGAGTTAAGTAATTTCCCTGTCCATCTTGCTCAGCCACTCAATACCATAATGGCTCATCCTGCACTTTAATGTTTTTCTCCCCACACTGTCTCCATATCTATTTAAAAGCACTGGTATTTAGAAATCTATTAATCCTTATTTTAAACTTAATCAAAGCTTTCACTGCTTTCTTGGGTAGAGGATTCAAGATTCACAATCCTCTGAACAAAAAGAATTCTCCTCATCCTGGTTCCACGTGATTTCCCCTTATTTTGAAATTGTGGCCCATAGATAGACTCCCCAACCAGGGTAAATGTCTTACCTGTATTGGCCCTGTCTATCCCTTTAGGCATGTTGCAGGTGGATGTGTGGATTATAGTTTTGATGGTCAAGGAGAGGTGGAGTTGGAGATGAATGAGAAGATCATGTGAGGGTGTCATGGTGAGAGTGGAGCCAAACAAGGATCTTCAACTCTGAGCTAAGCAAATATGAAAAGGTCAGAATGTATCTCCATTTATTATCTGTACAAATTGTACTCAATAGATTGAAAGTACAAGGCCAATGACAATAGACAATAGGTGCAGGAGTAGGCCATTCTGCCCTTCGAGCCTGCACCACCATTCAATATGATCATGGCTGATCATCCTTAATCAGTATCCTGTTCCTGCCTTATCTCCATAACCCTTGATTCCACTATCCTTAAGAGCTCTATCCAACTCTTTCTTAAATGAATCCAGAGACTGGGCCTCCACTGCCCTCTGGGGCAGAGCATTCCACATAGCCACCACTCTCTGGGGCTGACATTTATTGGAATGGTACCAGTTTTTGACAGGACTGAATCATTCAGACTGGAACTATCAGTACCGAATGTGAAGCAGCCTGTCTGACGCTGAATACTGGTACTGCCACGTACCTTGTTGTACCGGTCAATACTGAATGTGATCCGACATCCTCCAGAATAAAGATTTCCTCTTCTGAGCTTTGGTTTAATACAAATTATCAACCAATCACCATGAACAATACAGTAGCCTCCACAATCACTCTTTCTATGTTACCCCCAAACTATCAAATTTACCCAATTCTAGCATCACAATGGGGTTTGAACATTCAATGCTTGGATTGTTTATCCACTATTCTAACCAGTAGACCATGAGAAATTACCAAAAACCCATCAGCATTTGAGGGTTGGGGCAGGGATGGCTGCACAGTTCAATACATTGAGAATTGTGAAGCAATCAATGTAAGCATCTAAATTAGATTAACAGATTGTGGAGGGCATGGGAGGTATATCAAGAGAAATGTACCTTATTTAGTGTGGGAACCCTGAACAAGGTAATAGGATCTTAAAATTATACCCAGGCCCTTTAGGAATCAGGAAATACTTTCAAAGGTGGGTATGGAATGAGCTGCCAGAGGAAGTGGTGGAGGCTGGTAGTTACAGCATTTGAAAGGCATCTGGGTGGGATGTGAACAGGTAAGGTTTAGAGGGATATGGGTAAGTGCTGGCAAATGGGACTAGATTAGGTTTGGATATCTGGTTGGCATGGACCAGTTGGAGCGAAGGGTCTGTTTCCGTGCTGTACCTTTCCATGACTTTTTAATAGAATTATATCGGATAAGATCATCAAGCGAAATGGAGATGAATAAATAATGCAAGGATCGAGTGTGATTTACTAAGTGGTGGTGGATCAGGTTCAACAGTTTGATGGCTACTTGCATTCCTATGTTCTGGAGCTGAATTTCACTTCTAAGATTTAAAATCAAGTCTAATCTGAACTCACTTGCCTCAAAGGTTTCCTTTTCATGTATGATGATGAAATTAATTTGGAGTTTTAATCCAGTTACTAACTGGCAAGCGCATACATTTAGGGCAGCACGGTGGCACAGTGGTTAGCATTGCTGCCTCACAGCGCCAGAGACCCAGGTTCAATTCCCGCCTCGGGCGACTGTCTACGTGGAGTTTGCATATTCTCCCCGTGTCTGCGTGGGTTTCCTCTGGGTGCTCCGGTTTCCTCCCACCGTCCAAAGATGTGCAGGTCAGATGAATTGACCACGATAAATTGTCCGTAGTGTGATGGGCAGGGGTAGATGTAGGGGAATGGGGCTGGGTGGGTTGCACTTCGGCGGGTTGCACTTCGGCGGGGACTTGTTGGGCCGAAGGGCCTGTTTCCACACTGTAAGTAATCTAATCTAATCTAAACATGAGGATTCTCCAAAGTGAGGTTTGCAAGCTGCACATTTTGATGATCTTCAAGACAAAAATGGCCAACGTTCACCATCTGCCTGTTCTAATAGGTCTTTGCCCCCTCCCTCATCACTCATCAAGGGGTCGTGAAAGTTTTCAAGCTTGAAATTGGGTCACTGTGATAAAAAGCAGTAATAAGGTACTGACCCCCTACTGGTAGAGATCTAGTGTAACATCAAAGGACTAGTAATCCAGAGGTTGAGGCAAATCCTCTGGGGATACAAGTTGAAATCCCACTGTGATAGCTGGTGGAATTTCAATTCTAAAAATTTGTTTTGTGTCACTATTTCTGAAACTATCATTGATTGCCATGAAAAGCCTTCTAGTTGTCTAATCTGCTTTAGAGAAGGAAAGCTGCTGTTCTAACGCAGCATGGTCTACATCAGAGTCCAGACTCAGAAATGTGATTGACTAAAGTTCCTATTTAAAAAGGCCAAGCGAGTCACTCAGTTCAACGGCAATTAGGGACGGTCAATAAATTTGGGACTTGCTCATGATGCCTTGTGAAAGAGTGATGCGTAGCTATGCAGCGCTTGAATATACATTATCTGATATTCAACTGGAATGTGTTTTCTAGCATTGGCATGTTTCAACTCCACTAAGCAAAATGACTGACATTGCTATCACTGATGAGAACATGTTTTTCAGGTAGATCCCAAGAGAAAGACGAAGAGCTCTGATGGGTGGAGTTGACACTTGCAGAACTAACAACCTCTTACAGTTGCAAAGAAATTCTTAACTTCTAAAATCAACATAACTGTCTGAGGTGGCTGATTTGATTTGTCGTGAAATCGAATGGAGATCCTGCTCCAGTTCCATTGATTCTGGGGGTGCAAGAGTCAAAACTCATTAAACAGCACAGTTCTACCCAATCTGACTATACTTCAATCACCAGTCTCCCACTTCAGTTCGACATCAAGCAGTTTACCACTGCCTGTTCCACATGGTTAATACTTGCACTTCCCTTATTGCCTCCAACTCCTTGGCATAACCAATTAGCCCCAAGCTAAGGTAGCAGGAATTGCTATAGTCTCTAAATCAAGAGACTGATATTCAAGACCTATGTCAGCTCTGGTGTAGACAAAAGACAACTAGGTCACTCAATGACAAACTCACTCACTGTGAATACAATGAGGTTCCTTTGATAAACTAGCTATTCTTCTGGAAGGTTTGTTTTGAACTACTATTAACCTCAAATTAAGACCCACAACTTACACTTTTCTTCCCATATGGCATAGCTGTACCAACGAGTATGGCCCTGGTCTTCAAAGTTCTAATGAAAATCCAGAGATGAGGCAGGTGTAAGAAAGATGATATGCAATTAAAATCCAAATATCTGACAGGATAAGAAAGAGAATGACCAATTGTTTGAAAATAATTTATTGTCCGACAGCCACATGACAAGATTCTTCCAAAATAAACCAAATGTTTCAGCTTTCCAATCACGGGGTGAACAAGTTGCAAGTAGTGAACCACAAACATTTGGACTTAAGTCAGGAATTCTCTTGTCACAGAGTGATCAAGTTGTAATGAATTGCTATGAGGAATAATAAATTAATCACATGAAACAAAACCCTGTTAAATGGAATAATGAACAGTGCCTGCTTCCTTCTGGATGAGCCTGCTTTATCATTATGTTCAATTATTCATGAAAGGCAACTGTGAACACTTCCAGTTGAGTTTACATCCCAGCTTGGAAGTCACCAACTCAATCGAGTATAGGATGCTGGAGTCCTGCAATCTCACGCAAATGCCACCTTCATAAATGTGGGAAGTTATCACTGAAGTATTCAATAGTGGATAACTTCACCATTTTTTTTTTGGGGGATGCAGGTCAGGCAGGATCAACATGGTGAAGTCAAATAAGCACGAAAAGGGAATGATAACATTGGTTTGTTGATTCCAATGCACTTCCTAATCTAGTATTAGCATGTCAGAATTTGGTGCAATGCTGCACAGAGATTACCAATGAAACCAACAGAACACACCAAAACAAAAGCTTGCACCATGATGCAGTAAACTGCAAAAAACACATGAGAATTTGTGTAGCTATCAGAGCAACCAATAAAATAAGGCATGCAAACCACCGTAGATGAGTGCTAGAAATTCTTAGAAATCAAATCACACAACTACAGCCAGGCATGGTGTTAGCTTCATCCTCCTGGATGATAAGCTGATATTAATTGTTTGGAGTAAGTTTTAAACTGGTTTTGTAAGTCTTCAACCTAAAGAAACAACCTATGAAAAGAATAAAGAGCAGACTACACTACAATTAAGTTGAATGTTTAAAACAAAAATTCAATAGTGGATTTCATAACTCAGCAGGTCCCAAAATGCTTCACAACCAATGATGCATTTTTAAAATGTTGTAATGGAGAAAGTGTGCCAACTAGTTTCCAAAAGTAACCTAATCTAATCTAATACCAGCAGCAATGTGATAATGACCAGATCATTTGTTCGTAGATGATAGTTATGGACTACATATATAGTATTAGCCAGGGCACCAAAGGAATGTAGCATCATAGAACAGTGAAAAAAATCGCTGGGACAGGACTTTGCCCACATTCACGTGACAGAAAGCTAACAGTGCTACCTGATGCATCATAGTCATCCCAAAGGAAGCTCTGCATTATCACATCTCTCAGCAATATTTTAAAACTCTTTACATTCAGGTAGTTATTTTGATTAACCAATGGCGGTGTAGCGGCAAGCACTTTGAGCACATGAAGAAGCTATGCGACAAAATGCCAGTAAATGTGTTTCCTCTCTCCCCCATATTCCCCCACTGCTCCAAGTATCTTTTCTTCCCCACCACAAGATTTAATCAAGGTAGTGGATGAAACCCCACCCACCCTCACCTATTGTTCTTCAAATACTGCAATGGGATATTTAACATTCATCTGAGGAAATCAGGCCTCAGCTGAAAAGCTGCCTCTGAGCGCACGTGACTTTCTCAATAAGATGTGTCACAATAAATGGGATGGCACAAGAAACAAAAGTAGGCCTCTGTAGGCCTTCATTCTTTTCCATTTCTACGCCCCACCACCCCCCAAGCAAGAGTCTTCACACACAACGTTTGACCCCAAAAACTAGGAATGTTTACACAGCAGGAACTCGAGGCTGCAACATTTCACACCAAACTTTTCAGACTACAAGTTTTTAAGTAGAATACTTCTATAGATTCTTAGTGTTATTATTTGTGTCCGTTTTCACCCTTTGCAGCCACAGAAATGAGACAGCAAAACTAGAACGTGGAATACATATGCCTGTGAACCTGTTGACAGTTGAGGGGAAATTAAATTCAAGGGAAAAGTTCAAAAGAACAAAATGGAGAAACTGGGATTATAGAACTCCAGTGATGAGCTAATAATGAGCCAAGTGGTTTCTAGTTGATGGAAATGTCCATCACTAATCGACAAAACAGTGGCATTAAAGTTCAATTACAAAAAAAGTACCAGGCAAAACCTATCTCCACTCCCTCCCAAAACTAGATCTTCGCCCATTGTGTGTTAATTTACCATTTACTGAAGTGACTGGTCCTGTACACTTACTGCTTTCTGCATCATGCTTTGCTGGTCTGAATTATACTGGTAAGACAGCCTCGAAGGAGACATTTTGTATAGAACTCCTCTCATATGAGCTCATCAATGGGGAATGATACCCACAAACCACTGCCCCACTGATGTCACAGGGGAGGGGCAAACATTCTGCTCCATTTAACCTGCAATTCCCTTCAAAACAGACAGAGTGGAGAATAATGCCCTGGTGAAGGAGGAGTTTAGAAGACATACATTAAAAGTGGTAAATAAGGTATCATTCTGGGGAAATAAATGAGGCTTAAACTTATATAAAAGTTAAAAATCACACACCAGGTTATAGTACAACAGGTTTAATTGGAAGCACACTAGCTTTCAGAGCGACGCTCCTTCATCGGGTGATAGACCTAATGACTTATCACCTGATGAAGGAGCATCACTCCAAAAGCTAGTGTGCTTCCAATTAAACCTGTTGGACTATAACTTGGTGTTGCGAGATTTTTAACATTGTACACCCCAGTCCAACACCGGCATCTCTAAATCATAAACTTATATACAAATTCAAACAACAAGACAAGTGTAAAATAATTAGCAGCATTGGCCTGATTGGTGGGGTAAAGTGAGGCTAAAAAATGCAGGACTCCTCAATTGAGCCCCGATTATTGGCCTCAAGAATTGTTTCAGGATAACATTCAGCATCCTGTTATCTTAGAACAATTTTATAGTCCCCCGTCATTTACAGCTTTGGGACTGTTCCACATCTGAATTTTTATATAGATCGCAGGTATGGAAGAACAAAACACAATGCAACATCCATGCTCCTTTGTGTTCAGACACCTCAGGTGGTGAACCACACCATTTTGCATTGTATTGAGCCACACATTACAAAAAGATCTTATAAAGAACTCCAGACATAGGCTGAATCAGTGGATCTCCATTTGTGACCATTAGCAACCGCATTTGATCGACTGCATTGGCAAAGATCACCAGGGTGGGGGAAGAGCTAACCATGTGTGGCATTGGTTAGTAGCTGCAAAGACCTGAGAACAATGAAACCAAGAGATGGCACCCATGACCTCAAGTGTTTAGACTGCTGCAAGAGTCTTCATGTTTGCTGGTGATTGCGAAAGCTGAAGAATGTATGCTCAGATCATTTACTGTCCTTGTGAAGATCAGTGGGCCAATATTGGTCATCCATGTATTGACTGATTTCAAAGTTTGTTTCAGAAGCCACTTGTTCATTTGCCACTGACAACTGATCGCACAGTTTTTGTTCCCACTGACTCTCCACTCGTTGATACAACTCCATCGAGGCGCAGGCATCCTCCACAGAACAGTGCCCATCGTTACCAACCTGCCACAACAAGAACAATTGACAGCGAATTAAGGAAAAAATTATTTCCCCAACTTCATTCCTCCTAAAAGACCTGCCTCTGCCCCCAAAGTGCCAATTGATGGCGCATAGATCCACAAGTGCAAACAAAACCAACAACATACATTACCTTATCCAAGTGCTCAGTTCACATACATTAGGTTTGACAAGTGGCAACAGGGACTTCAACAGTACCACAATAAAATCTTATACTGATCACACTAGTCACCCACGCTCTTCAGATGCCAGCGCCCAGGTCTGAGAGGCCTTCTTGCCTGACACACAGGTTTTACTTTGATAAGAAAGTGAAACGCTGTTTGCAAAATTGCCCAGTATTAGGCAAACATCCTGCAGAAATACTTGGAAGCAGCAAATTTGTTTCCTGGAGGCAGCTATTTGTCAACAAGGTGTAGATGAAAACAGGAATATTCATGGGTGAATGAAGCAGAACTCTCAATGGAGGGCAAAAATGCACTCACATTATCAACATACCCTCTAGTTTTCTTTCTGGCTGTACAGGCTTCAGAAGTCTGTGCATGGCAGCAACCTCCTGAGCCCAAGTCTATGCCGCAATCAGATATTGTGGAATTTTGCAACTGCTGTGTGCGCGTGCAGCTTAGAGGGAACGTTACACGTTATGTAGAACCAGTAAGTTCCCCATGTGATCTATTAGTAACACTAATCTCTGAGCCTTAATGTGTGTTGAAGCCTCACTCTGGGATTAGAATGCAAAAACAAGGCAAAATTTCAGTACAGTAGCAGAGAGATAATCCATGTTGGAGGTGACTGAATTTTATTGACGGGTTTGCGAGAGAAAAAGAGATGAGAACTTAGAATGAAACCTCCTCTAGTTGAGGTGTAAGTACTGTCTGGAAATGGCATTTACCCAGTTGCACTTCAACAATAACCCACTGAGGAGAGCATACTAAGATTTTACAAGCACGACCTAAATGTAATGTTTTGTTGAGTCTTGACAAGACCACACCTGAGGTTCTGGTCTCCTTAATTAAGGAAGGGTATGCTCATCACACAAAGTGTGCAAGGTTCACACTTGAAATTGTCCAAGGAGAGATTAGAAAGACTGGGCCTGTATTCCTTAGAGGTTAGAAGAATGAGACATGATCTAACTAAATCATACAAAATTCATACAAGGTTTGACAGGGTAGATGCTGGAAGGATGTTTCCCCAAACTGTAGGGATCTAGAACAAGGGGCTGTTTCAGAAGAGGCAGGTAACTTAGGATACAAGCAGGAAGAATTTCTCCACTCGGGGACGGTGCATCTTTAGAATTTTCTACCCCAAAGGCAGTGGAGAAATTCATTTATAAGCATTGGGTACGGCCAAGTCAAATCAATATAAACTTCCAAGACACCAAAGGATATGGAAATATTGCAGAAAAACAGTGGCGAGGTAGAAAAGAGCCACCTGGATGTTTCGTGTGTTCCAGCTCTGCTGCACTTTGTACTCCCACTTTCTGCAACTGAACTCCCAGAGTAAAAGAATAGTCAGTTCACATACTCACCTGGATGCTTTTACCCAAAAGTAGCTTTGCCAGATTCTTCAGGGAAACAGATTCTCTTTCAGGAAAACCAGCTTTCCTCTTCAACAATGGGATTTTACTCGTGTCCCTTACCAGAGATTTTGGATGAAAATACTTCAGTGCTTTAAAGTCATTGTGCAATGCATGGCCCACCACAATTTTCCCCTTCAATATCTTCAAAATCTAAATTGAAGCAAAAATTTAACATATTAATTAACTTTTGGAATTATTAACCCTGCCTGCATTCCACCCCTGATCTACATCATCCTAATTTGGATCTCATGACCCAGGACCAGAAGTAGGCCACTCAACCCAACAAAGTCTGTTCCAATGCTATTGTGGCAGATCTGATAATCCTCAACTCTGCTTTCCTGCCTTTTCCCCCATAACCCTTGATTCACTACCCTTGGAAGAACTTCCTCCTGATTGGTCCTAAATGGATGGGCCCTTACTCAGTGATTATACACTCTGGTCCTGTACTCTCTCATATGGGGGAACAACCTCTCCACTTCTACCTCGGCAGGTCCCCTAAGTGTTTTGGACACAAAACAGCTATTCCAGCATTATGACTGGGTGAAAAAGCCTGGAATTCACTATCTAGTAACACTGTAGGAGTCCTTTCATTGTAGAAATAACAGCAGATCAATCTTCCCAAGAGAAGCAAGAGATGGAGAATATTTGAGCGACATCGATGAGAATGAATTTACTTTTAACTTGTACCCATGCAGACGTGTCTGTGCGGCACTAACTTTCAACCACAATCTTCAGACCTGGGCAAACCTCGTGTTAGGAGAAAGTGAGGACTGCAAATGCTGAAGATCAGAGCTGAAAATGTGTTGCTGGAAAAGTGCAGCAGGTCAGGCAGCATCCAAGGACCAAGAGAATTGACATTTCAGGCATGAGCCCTTCTTCAAGCTCATGCCCGAAACGTCGATTCTCCTGTTCCTTGGATGCTGCCTAATCTGCTGCGCTTTTCCAGCAACACATTTTCAGCTCTGATCCTCAGCATTTGCAGTCCTCACTCTCTCCTAGAAGATTTTAACCTACTGCGAATCCTCTTGCAAGGATGCCTTACTTGAAGAAGCTCTCTTCGAAACCTCGTGTTGTCTAAAAAAGGCCCAGACCTAATTATGTCCTTATACTTCACTGGAGTTATACTCCAATCTCCGCCTCACTTATGAGGGAAGTCACAAAAATGACTCAAATGCAAAACCTCTCTAAACTTGCAGTATTAAGGTTGTACTGATACCAAATATAATTTTTAATGAGACAAGATTTATGGGAGCGATGTCTCTGCAGCTTCAGGATTGCTGGTTAGTCATAATGGAGCATTTTAATTGGTTAGTATAAAGTGGTTACCAAACTCTGTCAATTCTGCAGTCTACCTTATTGAAACATTAAATCTGTTTCTTGCTCTCTCCTCATGGATGCTGCCTGAGCTGGTAAGTTTTTACAACTTCTTTGTTTTTATGTCATATTTTGACAATAACTTCAATTGCATCAGGTAAGGTAGAACCCAACAGTACTTCTTTCAGATTATTCAAATTTAAAATCACCTTTCAGAATCCATGGGAAATGTTAACTCTCAAATGTTTTTCAAACATTTAATTCATTCCTCCTACCCCACAATATCTACAGTTAAAAACAATAATTACATAAACACAAAAAATACAGCATGTACAGATTATTGAAATAATACTTTGGAGACTGTATTTACTTTCAGCTATCAGTGAAATGGATATGTCTGCTTCCCACTGCAGGACTTGCTCATCGTGGCCAGAACAGTGATTACATAAAACACATTAGGGAAAACACACAGGGTGAGCAAGAGCAGTTCTGTGATCACTGCTCACTACTTCAGCTTTGATCACATGCCCCAGGAAACTGCAGATCTGCAGACCCAACAATTTACAGTCAGAGCCTCGAACAACATGACAATGAGTGGATACTCTTGCACAATAATTCTAGTCAAGGGATAAAAATTGGTCAAGACACTGTGGTCAAGTTGGTCAAAACATGGTTCAAGACACACCACCTTTTCTGCAAAGTAGTGTTCTGAGATCCTTTGCACACACCATTTTCCCATAAAACCAGACAGGGTCTCAGTGTAATGTCTCATTTGAAAGGCAGGACCTCTTTCGGCACTACATCAGGGATGTCAGCCCAGGGGTAATAACTGATGAACCCATTAATTCCACACTTAGGGATAATAGGTATTAAGTGAAGACAACATTCAAGATGTTTAATATACACACCTCCCTCTGAGCAACATCAAACTCAATTGCATTCGCCATATGGTGTTTTCGAATGCCACTCCAGCGGGTCCGGTAATCGGTGATGGGTTCTTTGGGCTTCACATACTTGTCATAGATGACTTGGCCCTGATAGTTCACGATGCTACACCTGGCCATTTCATTAACACGTCCGTAGGGGCCTGTTCCAACCATCTCGCAGTCGATTGCCACATACTTGGCAGGATTACAGCAGATGGGTGATGGGCTTGTCTGGCATGGGAGTGCAGTTTGCGGCAAACTATAAGGGCCCTCAGGATTTAGCATGTTAGTCCTTTCTACAGGACACGTTTTACTGCGCGGGTCCATGCACTTTGAAGAGCAAGTAGAGTGAACATCTCTCCTTTCAGCTTCAGGCCACAGACTGGAAGCACCAATCAGATGGTAGTGATTTTCATTCACATCAGAACCACTTGTTTGCTTGGTATCTCCAGACTGAAGCGTGTGGTTTGGATTACAGCTGGTCGGACAGCTTGTTTGGTCCAAAGGTCGCCGCTTCCTTTTCATCCGACCTTGCTTGAGGATCCCTTTCTTCTCCAGGAAAGCTTTTCTCTCCAGGAAGCGTGCATGCCTTCGGCTGAGCTTCTTCTTCCGCTTGGTCTGGCTACTGAGGCTTGGAGCCATAGGCGAGCAGCAGCTGAACTGGGTCAACCTGTAAGACCCAGGGAGCAGCCTACAATCTGAGCCTTCAGAAGAGGGGATGGCGGAGTCTACACGCATGCTAGCTATACTTGGCATCCTTTAATCAGAGTCCAAATGGAGGCTTCTTGGAATCTGCAAAATCAATATAAGTCCTTTCAATCAAGGGGAAAGTCCTAGTAATAACAAGTTCCCCTGGTTTTGGAAGGAAATGGTCAGTGAATATTAAAGTATCTCAGCACTGGTAAACTGAATATTCTTCATCATCACACTCTAACCAGGTAGTGATCTGGAGTTCGCTAATTTATTGCTGACACTTTCACATAGTTATCAATCAAGAATCTCAGGCTTCATTTATGGATTTCAGCACATAGTCCACACTGACACATCAGTGAGAGAGCTATGTAGTCAGAAATACCTCAGTTCCCTCCCCCACTGCCTTTTCAGATGAAAAGATCATGTTGCGTTATTTAAGAGCAGAAAACAGAAATAGACACGCAACTTATTCTCCCTCAAACAAGACAGCCAAAACCATTAAATGGTCATTCTTCCAGCGATTACTACGCAAGAGGGGCTTGCACTCATACACTTATATTTTTAGAAATTCACAACACAGTGCGGCGCTCCCTCGGCGCTGACCCTCCGACAGTGCCCTCCCCCTCAGCACTGACCCTGACAGTGCCCACTCCGACACAGGCCCTCCGACAGTGCCCGGTCCTGCGGCACTGGCCCAGACAGTGCCCGCTCCCTCCGCACTGACCCTCCGACAGTGCCCTCTCCCTCGGCGCTGACCCTCCGACAGTGCCCTCTCCCTCGGCGCTGACCCTCCGACAGTGCCCGCCCCCTCGGCACCAACCCTGACAGTGCACACTTCCTCAGCGCTGACCATCTGACAGCGCCCACTCCGACACAGGCCCTCCGACAGTGCCCGCTCCCTCGGCGCTGACCCTCCGACAGTGCCCGCTCCCTCGGCGCTGACCCTCCGACAGTGCCCGCTCCCTCGGCGCTGACCCTCCGACAGTGCCCGCTCCCTCGGCGCTGACCCTCCGACAGTGCCCGCTCCCTCGGCACTGACCCTCCGACAGTGCCCGCTCCCTCGGCACTGACCCTCCGACAGTGCCCGCTCCCTCGGCACTGACCCTCCGACAGTGCCCGCTCCCTCGGCACTGACCCAGACAGTGCCCTCTCCCTCGGCGCTGACCCTCCAACAGTGCCCTCTCCCTCGGCGCTGACCCAGACAGTGCCCTCTCCCTCGGCGCTGACCCAGACATGCCCGCTCCCTCGGCATTGCCCCAGACAGTGCCCGCTCCCTCGCCACTGACCCAGACAGTGCCCGCTCCCTCGCCACTGACCCAGACAGTGCCCGCTCCCTCGGCACTGACCCTCCGACAGTGCCCGCTCCCTCGGCACTGACCCAGACAGTGCCCGCTCCCTCGGCACTGACCCTCCGACAGTGCCCGCTCCCTCGGCATTGCCCCAGACAGTGCCCGCTCCCTCGGCACTGACCCAGACAGTGCCCGCTCCCTCGGCACTGACCCAGACAGTGCCCGCTCCCTCGGCACTGACCCAGACAGTGCCCGCTCCCTCGGCACTGACCCAGACAGTGCCCGCTCCCTCGGCACTGACCCAGACAGTGCCCGCTCCCTCGGCACTGACCCAGACAGTGCCCGCTCCCTCGGCATTGACCCAGACAGTGCCCGCTCCCTCGGCGCTGTCCCAGACAGTGCCCGCTCCCTCGGCGCTGACCCAGACAGTGCCCGCTCCCTCGGCGCTGACCCAGACAGTGCCCGCTCCCTCGGCACTGACCCTCCGACAGTGCCCTCTCACTCGGCGCTGACCCAGACAGTGCCCTCTCCCTCGGCGCTGACCCAGACAGTGCCCTCTCCCTCGGCGCTGACCCTCCGAAATGCGATGTTCCTTCTACGCTGACGAGGAGGAAGGTATTGAGCCACTTCCATCATTTATAAGACCCTGGTTAATCTGTGATGTGAATCCTTGGAGCTGCCTAAAGCCCATGTCCCTTAAACCCCTTCTGGGAATAAAAAAAGTCATGTCATATTTTAAGTTAAAACCTGATGCTGCACCCAATGCCGTTTGTGGAAGATTCCCAAACCTCTCCCACCCCCTGGGTGGGGCACTGCTTCCCAACATGTGGCCCCCGTGCCTCCCTCCTCCTGAAGGCTCTGTCCCTCATTCCCAGACTGTGTTCTCCAGGAAACACTTCACTCCTCCCCAACCCCCGCCTGTTGCTGACCTTTGATCAGGCCGCCCCCATTAACTCTCTCCCGGGACCAGGCCTCGGCCTTTCCTCCCTGGGCCTTACCCGGTCTCCGGGGCACGGGCTCCAAGGGTGAGGAGGCAGAGGCGTGAGCTGGCGGGTCGCAGGCCCCAGATCCCGCCGAGAGCCGGTACTGGGCCGCGAGGCTCGCGCTGGATCCCGCCGAGAGCCGGTACCGGGCCCCGAGGCTCGCGCTGGATCCCGCCGCTCCACCCGAGCCACGTGCGTGCTAAGGCCCGCCCATTGGCTCATGGCTCCCCGATCGCCGATTGGTCCCTCCCGGGTACCGCCCGCTGATTGGCCACGGAGCCACAGCTGGTGCCTGCTGGTTGGTTACCCCTCAATACCGCTCCCTGTGATTGGTCGCTATGGCCCTCCACTGTTGAAGTACCTGAGGAGACAGTGAGGTCTGCAGAGAATGTGGTGCTGGAGAAGCACAGCAGGTCAGGGCGGTGTCCGGGGGGGGGTGGGGCATCAGGCCTACATCTGACTGACAACGAATGACACCCTGCGCTGGGGGTTGCTTGATTGGCTGCGCTGAATATCCTGACACCTCATTGGCTGCTGGTCTGTGCATTTTCTTTCGTCTCAGGATGCCGGTGTCAACCCCCAGAATTTATTACCCATCCCCTGAATTTATTACTCCACCATTCCGTATTTATTATCCACTCCTGTATTTATTACTCCACCCCCAGTATCTATTCCCCAACCCTTGTATTTATTACCCCACCCCAGCATTTATTCCCCAACCCCTGTATTTATTACTCCACACCCAGTAATTATTCCCCAACCCCTCTATTTATTACTCTACCTGCAGTATTTATTCCCCAATTACTGTATTTATTACTCCACACCAGTATTTATTCCCTACCCATCATATTTATTACTCCAACCCCAGTATTTATTCCCCAACCCCTGTATTTATTACTTCACCTGCAGTATTTATTTCCCAATTCCTGTATTTATTACTCCACTCAAGTATTTATTCCCTACCCATCATATTTATTACTCCACCCCCAGTATTTATGACCCACCCCCTGCATTTATTATTCCACCCCAGGTTCTATTACCTACCCCTGCATTATTACTTCACACCCAATGTTTATTACCCACCTCCAACATTTATTACTCCACCCCAATACTTATTACCCACCCTCTGTATTGATTACTCCATCCCAGTATAAATTACTTTATTCTCCACTCCATCCCCAGTATTTATTACTAATCCTCAGCATGTATTACACATTCCCCACTCCATACGCAGTGTTTATTACTCCATCCCCTGTAGTTATTATTCGTCCAGTAAGTATTGCTGCATCCCCAATATTTATTACCTCATCCCCCAATGTTTATTACTCCATTCCTGGTATTGATTACCCAGGGGCAGTTCGAGTTAACCACCTTGCTGTGGGTCTGGAGTCAAGTGTTGGCCAGGTCAAGTAGGGATGCCAGATTGCCCAAAGCACATTAGTCAGCCATATAAGATTTTCCTGACAATGATTTCACGGTCACCACTAGATTCTTAATTCCAGATACTTTTTATTTAATCCAAATTGCACATCACGTGATGAGATTCGAACTCAGGACCCCCAGAATATTACGTAGATTAGTAGATTAATAGCCTTGCAACTATACCATCAGACCACTACCTCCCCATTGGATCATGGCTGATCCATGACCCAAATCCATATAGCTGTCTTTGGCCCATATCCCTTAATAACTTTCTACAGGGAAAAAAAATTAAGTGTAGAAAGGGGCAAAAGGGAATCCAAGTGGACCTGAACTGCACACAGTGCTGGAGGTCAAACAGAGGGTGGGGGCTGGTTTTTGGGGTCAGACAGGGAGCTGAGGGCAGGTTTAGGGTCAGGCCAGGAGTAGGGCCTGTAAAATTTTCTCGGTCAGTCCCTTTGAGGCCAAGAGATGCACTCCAGATTTGCAAGTCATGGGGTGATTCACAGTGCAGTGCTGGATCCGCAGACCCTACCACTTCAGGGGCATCTTGGTGTTTGAAGAAGTGGGTGGGATGCTCGGATTTCCATATGCTCCCTCTAATATTTGTACTTGGCTTTGACATAGGCTTCAGAGTCGAAAAGCGTGGTGCTGGAAAAGCACAGCCGGTCAGGCAGCATCCGAGGTGCAGGACAATCGACTTTTTGAGCATAAGCCCTTCATCAGGAATGATGCTTGTGAGCTGAAAGAGCTGAGAAATAAATGGTAGGGGGTGGGGCTGGGGAGAAGGTAGCTGGGAATGGGATAGGTAAATAGAGGTGGGGGTGAAGGTGATAGGTCAGAGCAGAGGGTGGAGGAGATAGGTGGGAAGGAAGATGGACCGGAAGGGCAGTTCAAGAGGGCGGTACCGAGTTGGAAGGTTGCATCTGGAATAGGGTGGGGGGAGGGGACGTGAGGAAACTGGTGAAATCCACATTGATCCCATGTGGTTGGAGGGTCCCAAGGGGGAAGATGAGGCATTCTTCCTCCAGGCGTCAGCTGGTAAGTGTTTGGTGGTGGAGCAGTCCGCATGTCCTTGGCGGAGTGGGAGGGAGAGTTAATGTATTTGGCCACAGGGCAGCAGGGTTATTTAGTGCGTTTGTCCTGGAGATGTTCTCTGAAAGATTCTGCAAGTTGGCGTCCTGTCTCCCCAATGTAAAGGAGACCACATTGCGAGCAAAGGACACAATAGATGATGTGTGTGGAGGTGCAAGAAAATCTCTGCCCAATGTGGAAAGATCCTTGGAGCCTTGGATGGAGGTGGCAGGGGAGGTGTGGGCACAGGTGTTGCAATTCTTGTGGTTGTGGGGGAAGTTGCTAGGAGTAAAGGGTGGACCTAACAAGGTAGTTGCAGAGGGAATGGTCTCTCCAGGACACAGATAGGGGTGGGGAGGGAAACATATCCCTGGTGGTGGAGTCTTTTTGTAGGGCTTGTCATAATCATTGAAAACAGTCAGCACCTTTGACAAAGGGTCAGTTAGACTCAAAACGTCAGCTCTTTTCTCCCCTTACAGATGCTGCCAGACTTGCTGAGATTTTCCAGCATTTTCTCTTCTTTGGTTTCAGATTCCAGCATTCGCAGTAATTTGCCTTTAGCACCTTTGTGCTGCTTCTCCTTCTGTAGTGAGAGATTCCCATGGAGATGCCACAGTTCAGTTCTGAAGAATGGTCATATCAGACTCATAACATTAACTCTTATTTCAGTCTCAAATTCTCCAGGCCTGCTGAGTTTTCTCCAGGATTTTCCATTTTTATTTCGGATTTTCAACATTCTCAGTATTTTGCTCTTATTTAGTAGAGATGCTCATTAAAAGAGCTGGCGCAGATGAAATGGGCTGAATGGCCTCCTTCTGCAATGTAATAATTCTGTGATTCAGTGAGAAAAACATCAAGCAGAGTGCAGCCTTCTGCATCAGAGCTGCTGGTTGAAACTCTGTTAACAACGAATGCTACACCAAATAAAGGTCTAATTTTCAGGACTATAAGAAATAGGAACAGGAGTTCAGCCCATCAAGTCTGGTCCGCCATTCAAGAGTACCATGGTTGAACCAACATTCCTCTCACATCCATCTTCCTGCTCTTTCCTCATAACCTTTGATTTCTCCTACTGACCTCTTGTCTTAACCTTTGACGGCTCTCTTTGGCAAGGAGTTCCAAAGACTTCAACCCTCTAAGTGAAGAAATTCCTCCTCATCTCAGTCTCAAATTGGCATCTCTTAGTTATGAGACTATGCCCTCTGATCCTAGACTCTGCTATGAGGGAAAACATCCTCCCAGCACTCACAGGAATTACAAGGGTGTTTCTGGGACTGGAGGTTTTGAGTTACAAAGAGAAGCTAGATAGACTGGGACTTCTTTCCCTGGAGCATAGGAGGTTGGGGAGGTTTGGAAAATGTGGTCGGCATAGACAAGTTGGATCGAAGGGTCTGTTTCAATGTGACTCTATTTAAAATTCCCTCTATTTCCCATAATAGAAGGAGTAGGCTGTTTAATCCTTATAGAGGTCAGAAAATCATGGGGAGGGGCATTGATAAGGTGAATAGCAAAGATTTTTTCCCTAGAGTAGGGGAGTTCAAAACTAGGGGGCAGAATTTTAAGGTGAGTGGAGAAAGATTTGTGGGTGGCACAATGGCTCACAACGCCAGGGACCTGGATTTGATTCCCGCCTCAGCCAACTGTCTGTGTGGAGTTTGCACATTCTCTCCGTGTCTGCGTGGGTTTCCTCCGGGTGCTCTGGTTTCCTCCCATAGTCCAAAGATGTGCAGGCCAGGTGAATTAGCCATGCTAAATTGCCCATAGTATTCAGGGATGTGTAGGTTAGGTGCATTAGTCAGGGGTAAATAGAGGGTAGGGGGATGGGTCCGGGTGGGTGACTTTTCAGAGGGTTGGTGTGGATTTGTCAGGCCAAATGGTCTGTTTCCCCACTGTAGGGATTCTATGATTTATAAAGGGCCTGAGGGGCAACTTTTTCACACAGAGGGTGGTTCATAGTGGAATGAACCGTCAGGAAGTGGTAGATGCAGATACAATTACAACATTTGGATGGGTACGTGAATAGGAAAGGTTTAGAGGGCTATGGCCCAAATACATGCTAATGGGACTAGTTCAGTTTGGAAAACGTGGTCGGCATGGATGAGTTGGACCAAGGGGTCTGTTTCCGTGTGACTCTATTTAAGATATTCTCTATTTCCCATAACAAAAGGAGTAGGCTGTTCAATCCTTGAACATGTTCTGCTATTCAGTTGGATTTGTGTTGGCCTGTGTGTCAACCTCATTTACTGCAATTTGATTGGCATCTCTTGCCGCAGTAACCCAGGTACATTTCTATTTATTTCTCAAACGTCTCTGAGCCGAGCTTAAACCTAGATCATACAGAGCAGTGGGACATCAAAGAGTTTGGACACTAGATGTCATCATTGTAAAGCTGGTGCTGTAGATTATCCAGTCTTTCACATTCACGCCTTCCCATTCACACATTCTCCCTCAATAACCACCCCCAAACACACACGCAAACATATTTAATATTTCTCATTGCCCCTTGCAGTCCTGATATTACATTTCTGTCACCTGCCTGGCCACATACAACCTGATGAAGGGCTTTTGACTGAAACGTAGTTTCTTCTGCTCCTCAGATACTGCCTGACCTACTGTGCTTTTCCAGCAGCACACTCTCGACTCTAATCTCAGCATCTGCAGTCCTCACTTTCGCCTGGCTACATACTGAGTGCACATCGGGGTCCAATAAAAGCTTGAGGGGATGAAAACAGTTAGAAGAGGAGGTGATGCATTGAAATTAATGTACTGAATCACGCTGCAGCTCCATTTTAATGTCTGCAAGATGAATCATGCATCATTTGGAAGTTTTACTGGTCTTCTCTTCTACACCAGGGAACCATTTTTTTCTGTATCTGCCCCTGCCTGGCTGCATTTCATGCATTGGTCTGCAACACCTTTTTTAAAACTGCATTCACAAAAGCAACCTCAATTGAAATAGCACCTTTAATGCTGTACAGCAAAATGTCTGAACCAGCTGCCCAGGATGAAGAGCTTTTGCTCGAAACGTTGACTCTCTCGCTCCTCGGACGCTGCATGACCAGCTGTGCTTTTCCAGCACCACACTTGTTGACCCAGGAGTGCTATTGAACAGCTTTCGACACTGCGTCACATAGATATGTTAGGATAAGTGAGCAATAGTTTTGTTGAAGAGGCAGATTTTAGGCGCGCCTAAAAAGCAAAGACAGATGTGGATTTGTAAAAAAGGTTGAGGGAGGGAAAGCGAAAGAGTTCAGAGCCCTGGACAATGCCCACCGATCGTCAAGGGATGGAAATTGGGGATGTGTAAGAAGTCAGAACTGGAGGGACTCAGACATCTCAGAGAGCCGTGGGAGAGAAGGAAATTTCAGAAACACGAAGGTGCAAAATCATGCAGGAATGTAAAAATGAGGATCCGATTTTTAAAATCGAGGTATTGCCAAATCGGAAGTCAATGTAGGTCAGAGATCCCAGCCAGGTTGGTACTTGAATGACACTTGGTGAATGTTAGATTATAGGTAGCAGAGATTTGCATAAATAAAGTGGTATATCAACCAAGGGAGCGTTTCTGGAAGATTAGACCAACTTGATTTCGTATGATAAGGTTTCCTGTCCAAAAATATGGCTAAAATTATTTGTTAAGGAGAAACATAAAATTCCCCTGATTAATATTGGGAAGGCTGAGACGTTGTTTTCAGTTCCTGCTGCAAAGTGCATTTCCTGATTAATGATCCCAACCGAGCTTTGGTGCGAGATGCAGCCTCTCAATTCACAATAAAACAATAAAAAGCTGAAAAATACAACAGGTCATGGAAATCTGTGGAGGGAAACAAGAGCCAATGTTTGAACTCTGAGATGGTCCCAGATGTGAAATATTAATTCAATTTGTCTCTCCAGATGCTGTCTGACCCACTGAGCTATTTTATTTTTGACTTCCTCAGTATGCCCTCTTTGCAGGCATGATGGACTGACAGGTTACCTCTTGCATTGTAATAACTGTGATGACAAACACGACCTAAATATTTTGCTCATCAACCTGTGGAGAGATATTATTACATACTTCTGGAACAGGTGGGACTTGAACTCAGGTACCCTGATGCAGGGGTTAGGACACTACCATTATGTCACAGAATCATCATTGTGAAAGACACCACATAAATTTCCTTCAGGGGTCTGAGGTTGAGTTTCCAATTGTGACAAATTTAGTACAGAGTTGGTGGTCTTTCTGGGTCAGATGGCTCAGTTATCCACTGCTTTTGTTAACCTGAACTTATTTTTTATCTCCTGCAGAATTCCAACATCAGAGGTATCCCTTTCATCAGTACAGATTAAAAATATTTCCTGGTCTACACCCACCCCTGATTAAAAGTCTCACTTATTTTTCTCTAATCTTCTATAAATTGTCTGGATGTTGACTTCTTAATTTAACTTTTGTGATGTATGATATTCTATAAAAAGCACGCAACACCTTTTAACACCAATAATGAGTTTTCCTTTGCTTTGTGAGTAATAGGGTTGGGTACTTTTGTATGAAATATCACCACAGGTCTAATTGTAGATTGCTTTCAACTGTGTTGAAATAGTGTCTAATTACTGTTGTTTGGGATTCAGAGTAGATAGGAATGAAATTGCAGTGACTCATAAATTTAAAGTCTGATGCTATGCATTTAGAGGGACCCTGGTGTTCAAGTGTAGTAGTTATCCGTACTTACTGGTGAAATAAAGCAACTCACACCATCTTCCTTTTTCTGAATGTAAAATAAACATCTGAAATGAACAAACTATCCTTTTTGCACATTACCCATAACATATTTAAGACAATTCTAAAATAAATGTTTTTCTTTATAAAAGTATAATTCAATGTTGCATTATAAAAATGAAATCAAAGTTCCAAAACAGTGCAGATCTCAGTGAAGAGAAATTAAAAATAACTGCTTAAAACAAACCGTAAGTTACAGTTTTAGATTCTGCTAATGTGCTCTCTTTCTGGTGCCAAGCTTGAACTCTGGAGCCTCAGATCCAGCAGTGTGCAGAGACCTGTTATCTACCTGTATTCCTGAAGCCTTTAATTCCCATTAAGATCTGCTGTTCTAAACACTCCAGTTTAATACTTCAATATAGTTTGAAGTATAGAGTATGTGCTCCAGATTTGACTCGGCCATCCAAAACTATCTAAACCATGAAAACAAGAATGGATCATGAAGCATGGCCTTGGAATCCTATATTGTGACTTGAACCTGGAGCTTCTGGGTCAGAGGCAGAATGCTATCCACTGCATCACAAGACCTCCACAAACATTAGATGTAGCTTCAGTTCAATATCTCATCTGAAAGAAAATACATGATCCCTCATGGAATTCTGCACCATCTCTGGCACCTCCCTCCCCTTCCTGGACCTCGCCATCTCCATCAATGATGACCGACTTGACATTGACATTTTTTACAAACCCACCGACTCCCACAACTACCTGGATTACACCTCTTCCCACCTTATCTCCTGCAAAAATGCTATCCCATATTCCCAATTCCTCCACCTCCGCCATATCTACTCCCAGGAGGACCAGTTCCACCACAGAACACACCAGCTGACCTCCTTCTTTAAAGACCACAATTTCCCTTCCCATGTGGTTGAAGATGACCTCCAACGGATCTCATCCACATCCCGCACTTTCGCCTCAAACCCCACCCCTCCAACTGTAACAAGGACAGAACCTCCATGGTCCTCACTTTCCACCCCACCAATCTTCACATAAACCGTTTCATCTGCCGACATTTCCGCCAGCTCCAAACGGACCCCATCACCGGGGATACAGTTCCTTCCCCACCCCTTTCCACTTTCTGCAAAGACCATTCCCTCAGTGACTACCTGATCAGGTCTAACCCCCCAACAACCCACCATCCCCTCCTGGCACCCTCCCCTGCCATCACAAATTGCAAAACCTGTGCCCACACCTCCTCCCTCACATCCATTCAAGGCCCCAAAGAAGCCTTCCACATCTATCAAAGTTTCACTGGCACATCCACCAATGTCATTTATTGTATCCATTGATCCCGATGCGGTCTCCTCTATATTGGGGAGACTGGATGCCTTCTCGCAGAGCACTTTAGGGAACATCTCCAGGACACCCGCACCAATCAACCCCACCACCCCATGGCCCAGCATTTTAACTCCCCCTTCCACTCTGCCAAGGACATGCAGGTCCTGGGCCTCCTCCACTGCCACTCCCTCACCACCCTGGAGGAAGATTGCCTCACCTTCCACCTAGGAACACTTCAACCCCAGGGCATCAATGTAGACTTCACCAATTTCCTTATTTCCCCTCCTCCCCACCCTACCCCAGTTCCAACCTTCCAGCTCAGCACCATCTTCATGACCTGTCCTACTTGCCAATCTTCCTTCCCACCTATCCATTTCACCCTCCTCTCTGACCTATCACCTTCATCACCACCCCCATCCACCTATTGTACTCTTTGCAACCTTCTCCCCAGCCCCACCCCTCTCCCATATATTTCTCCACCCCGGAGGCTCCCTACTTTCACTCCTGATGAAGGGATTTTGCCCGAAATGTCAATTTTCCTGCTCCTCGGAAGCTGCCTGACCTGCTGTGCTTTTCCAGCGCCACTCTAATCTAGACTCTGATTTCCAGCATCTGCAGTCCTCCCTTTTGCCTAATCCCTCATGCACCAGCATGTCAGCCTAAACATTTGTGCTCAAGTCTCTGGGACACATCTTAAAGCAAACAGTCTTCTGACTCCGAGGTAAAAGTGATTGGTACCCCTGAACTCACAGCTGACAGCAAAAGTCTTTTTATCTAAACTGATGTAAAGTATTTCAGACATTGGAAATCTGAATTGAAAATGTCAAAAATACTCAGTGGGATAGGCAGTAAGATGGAGAGAAAAATAGGGTTAATATTTCACATCAGTGATGGAAACTCACAAACCTGAAGTGTTAACCATTTCTCTTTGATCATGGGATTTCTCAACACACTTGCCATTTATGGACAATCCTAAATTGCCCATGAGAATGTGTTCATGAACTGCCTTAGTGAACCATCGCAGTCTATATGGTAAAGATGCTCCTGCAAAGCGATGAGTTAGGGAATTCCAGAATATATACCCAATAGTCACAAACAGGAAATATACCACGTTTTCCAAACAAACCATAATCCCAACAGGAACACAGAAAAGAAAAAAAGTCGGAGATGGGGAGCAATTTGAGCATGGCTGATCCTTCATTCACTTACCACATTCCTGCTTTCTCCCCATTTTTCTTGAAGCCTTTAAAATCTAAATATCTATCTCTTGTGCACTAAATGGAACGTGTTTAAAATGAGAAACCCAGACTGACGTTTCAGTGCAGTATTGAGGGGGTGCTGCACTGTATAGGCCTCAGCTCCTAGTACACATGAATGTAAAGCACCCAATGTCACTGTTTTGGAAAAAAAAGCAGTGTGTTTCCTTGGTGTCTCACCAATATTTATTCCTCAATCAAAAATGTTTATGTGGCTGTTGACATATTGCTGTTTGTATGAGTTTGCTGTGTGCAAATTGGTTGCTGCAATTTCTGCATGATGTCAGTCTTTGAAAATATGGCCGTTTTAAGGAGCAACAAGAACAGTTCCAAAGTTAAAGGTCACACAACACCAGGTTATAGCCCAACAAGTTTATTTGAAATCACAAGCTTTCAGAGCATAGCCCCTTTTTCAAGTTACCTGATTAAGGGACTACACTGAAAAGCTTGTGATTTCACATAAACTTGTGAGACTATAACCTGGTGTTGTGGGACCTCTAACTTTGTCCATTCCAGTCCAACATTGACACCTCCACATCATAGTTCCAAAGTTGATTGAGAGCAGATGATGCTCACTGGACTTTTTATTTAAGCGTTGAACTCTCCCCTTCCAACTTCATTTTGATTTAGCTTCCTCCCTCTCTCCCCTTTGATGCCCTAAACAGGCTCTGCACAACTGGAAAACATGAATGATTCACTGGTAGTGGATTAACACATAGGAAAATACACAAGTGATGGGAAAGAAAAAGTTGAGTTGTACATGGGTAGGGACGTACAGCACGGAAACAGACTCTTCAGTCCAACTTGTCCAGAGTTGACCAGAGATCCCAAACCAATCTGTCCCACCTGCCAGCACCCAGCCCATATCCCTCAAATCCCTTCCTATTCATATACCAATCTAGGTGTCTTTTAAATGTTGTAATTGTACCAGCCTCCACCGCTTCCTCTGGCAGCTCATTCCATACATGTACCACCCTCTGCGTGAAAACGTTGCCCCTTAGGTCTCTTTTGTATCTTTCCCCTCTCATCCTAAACCTATGCCTTCTAGTTCTGGACTTCCCGACCCCAAGGAAACTTCTGGATCTAAAAGAAAGAAAAAGAGTTGAATTCTTCATTGTCTGTATTGGACGTTTGCCTGTAATTTGATATTGGAAACAGGCAATTTATTGATGGTGAATAATAGAGAAAAAGTGCCACAGATGATTTGGTGGTGGATTCCTCCCTATTGGGGGCTTGACTTCTGGACAGGGAATGGTTCCAGTGGGGAAAAGATGAGAACTGATATTTGCACTAAGCTTTGCATTTACAATCAAATCCATTGGTCTGTTAAACACATGCAACACTAAATACACTTCATATTTACTCTGATTTGAGAAACCCCTTATTCATGGCAACCTCCCTAGAATCTGTGGTTCCAGGTTGGACATACCAAGTCATCTGAGCACACACAAACCATAATGCCCAGCAGACATCAGACTCACTTCAAGAGACTGACAATGGCAAAAAATATTAATGAGAGAGAAGATACATTCCCTGGTGGCAGAATCCAGGGAACAAATGGATATCATCTTAAAATAAGAACATGGCCATTCAGGAATAAATTAATTCTTGGGATGGAGGGATTGTGCTGTGAGGAAAGATTAAATTGATTTAATTTATTCTCTCGAGTTTGGAAGGGTGAGAATTGATCTTAATTCAGGATGCTGTTGTACACAAAGTTAAGTCTGCACCACTGCTCACCACATTGTACTTGCAGTGAAGGTAAGTCTGCACCTCACCATATGGTAGGTTCTTCATCACCACCTTCTTTGATGAATAAGGACATGCTTGGTCAAATTTGGTTGAGGAGAAACATTTTCCAGGTCAACTAGAAGAGGCTCTTGCATTGAACAAGAATGAGATTAGAGCACATTAATTAGAGCACACCAGTTACATTGTTATGAGGAGTACCTGGATGCTAATTTTATTGCTTAATTGCTCCGGGATTTTAGGCTGTTCTTCCCACAAGACCACTTGGTATTGTTTTAATGGGTGTGCTTATGGCATCTCTCTGAATTAATCCTTTTATCACACACATATACAACTGGCTTGACAATGTAATTGCATTGTATTTCCCCTGACTGTGGGATCTAGAATTAGGGGGTCACAGTCTCAGAATAAGGGACATGTAATTTCGGACCGAGAGGAGGAAAAATTCTTTTACTCAGAAATGAATCTTTGAAATGAGTTACCACAAGAGTTGTGGAGGATCAGCCATTGAGTATGTTCAAGACAAGATAGGTGGATTTTTGGAGAAGAATGATGTCAGTGAATATTGTGCAGGAAAATGTTGTTGAAGCTGATCAGCAATGGATATATTGAATGAGGAAGTGGACTTAAGCAGTTAAGTGGCCTACTCTTATTGCTTATATTTGTACAAGAAGTGAAACAGAGTAGACCAGACAGCCCAACAGCCTTTTCATTCAATGTTAATTAAAATCTACAACACCTCCACCCTCTAGGATGTGAATGATAAAGATCAAATGGAATGCTCAAAGGTGAAATGATTTTGTTTTATTTGGTAAAGTTATTGAGGTACATGGGTTAAATGGAAAGCAAGGATCAGTTATGCGTGACTTGAGCAGCCAAACAGCCTTGGAAGGTGCTGATTGGCCTCCCCACTGTTTGTACGTCCACTTTTTGTATTCAGTTAAACATCGCACAACACCAGTTTATAGTCCAACAGGTTGATTTGGTAGCACTAGCTTTCGGAGCGCTGCTCCTTCATCGACCTGGTGTTGAGTGATTTTTAACTTTGTAGACCCCAGACCAACACGGGCACCTCCAATTCTTGGCTTTAACTTCTTGTCAAATGCTCGCCTTCTCCAGCTACCATTGGGTAATGCCCCGACTGTCAATCACATTCTGGCTTCGAGGATTGGTCGGTTTCACTATCAATTAACGCATGATTGCCCCGCCCAGCCTTTGTTGACAGACGGGGCCCCGCCCAACGGGCAGTTTCAATTCCCCCCTCAATTGTATCCATTCGCTGTTACAAAGATACGCTTCGATGGCACTCCTGATTAAATACTCAGCGACAGCAGTAAGTACTAGCTTTAATACAAAACAAGAGTATTTAAAACCTCTTCACTTTATTTTAATTCAACGCGAATCGAAAGGAATTTTGTTTTGGAGGGCTGGCTGGGGTGTCAGTTACCTTGCTGACTGGCACCGCTTTCCTCTCAAATGGGCAAATGGAGATTTCAGATCCTGAGGCGGTGTTTCCAGTGATTTATTCTTTAATCTTACGGCTGCAGTAAGCAATGTTATTCGAATAGATTTATGGGTTTATTTAGGAGGCTGGGGAGGGAATGTGCAGCAGTTTAACACGGTGTTCTTCTTTGTTTATTTTTAAACCGTTCGAAGTTTCTTACCCCGGATACAGCTGCCGCCTGGTACTGTCTTTTGATAATGCCAGTCTCGTCCATATAATTTAATATCGACATGGTCGTGGTCACTGGGGGGAAAGTCAAGTTAATGCTGTTTAGGAAGAGCAAGGATTACGGTAACCGAAAAAGGACATATATTTTGTGATTAAACATTTCCATTTTTGCAAAACGGCCATGGAAGCGTCCAAATAGGTGGGTTTGAGAAATATACAAGTGGGGGAGTGGGGGGAAGAGTACTGTTCCGCAGAGGGCTCGTTATCATATTGCTTGACTGACGATTTACATGTCTCTGACCGGTTGGTCAGGAGGCGAAATAGTTACTGGAATTTTGTTCATAATCATTATGCTGTGAACTCCACTGGGTACTGAGTGTATCTTCTACACACAAGACCCTTAGGGGACTTGATAGGTTGAATGATTAAAAGATGTTACCCCCCTCGTGGGAGAGACCAGAATCAAGGGAGATACAGTTTAAAAATAGGTCTCCTATTAGAGGAGATCTTCTAACCCTCTCGTTTGACTGTGAAATTTTCTTGTAAAATGTGAGGTCTGCAGATGCTGGAGATCAGAGCTGAAAATGTGTTGCTGGTTAAAGAGCAGCTGGTCAGGCAGCATCCAAGGAACAGGAAATTCGACGTTTCGGGCAAAAGCCCTTCATCAGGATGAAATTTTCTTCCCCACAAAGCAGTAGAAGCAATGTTATTGAATTTATTCAAGGTAGAGTTAGATTTTTGATAGGGATAAACGGGACCTTAAAGTTGAGACCACAACCGGACATGCCAGTGGTCGAGCAAGCTAGAGGGGCTGAATAGACTAGACTAGACTTACAGTGTGGAAACAGGCCCTTTGGCCCAACAAGTCCACACCGAACCGCCACCCACCCATACATTTACCCCTACCTAACACTACGGGCAATTTAGCATGGCCAATTCACCTGACTCGCACATCTTTGTGACTGTGGGAGGAAACCGGAGCACCCTGAGGAAACCCACGCAGACATGGGGAGAACGTGCAAACTCCACACATTCAGTCGCCTGAGTTGGGAATTGAACCCGGGTCTCAGGCACTATGAGGCAGCAGTGCTAACCACTGTGCCACCGTGCCGCCCAATAGCCTTCGCCTGATTTAATTTTACATGTTTGTGCTTATGAATCGTTGAGGACCAGAATGGGCCCGACTGCAGTGCCCAGGCATGGTTGAATAGCGTGCTGACAATCAGATTTTCGACTCCCGTATGGAGAGTGAGAAACCAGGTTGTGGTAGTGGAAGGGTGATCACAAACTGAAAACCTACTCCAGTGAGTCAATATCTTCAGGAGGGGAGAAAAACAGACACTCACCGAAATACTGTGGCTACATCAAAATAAAAATACTTTCAGAACTCCCTGAAATTGGTTTCATTTTGACACCCAATCCTTGGGGATATTAGTTCATCTCTAATGTAGCTGAGTAGAGATTGACTTTCTGTAAGTTAATTTATTATCTTTCAATTAGGAAGATTAGTGAGTTCCAGGAGATCAGTTAATTTTCTGTAATACGTCTTTTGTTTAAAGAAAGCATCTGTTTGTAGAGCGCTCTTCACGGTCCGAATATTGTTCAGTGGTCGAGTCAATAATAGACTGACGTTCCAGAGAATAGAATCATTCCAGCACAGAAGTCCATTTGATCTTTACTGACTCCCGCTAATGTGCAATTCACTAGATGGCTCCCTCCCCATATCCATTCACATTTTTCCTCCTCAGGTATTTAGACAAATCTACAGAGAGAGAAAGGCCACTCTGCCCACTGTATGCGCCGGAGGAAAACTTAATCCCGTTTTCTAACATTTGGAATGTATCCCCGGAAGTTGTGGGAATTCAAGTGTATATGCTGGACCTTTTAAGAGTTACGCGTTCCTGACTCCTTAAGGCAGCGAGTTCCAGACTCCTGGATGAAAATGCTTTCCTTGTTCTCCCCCTCATCCTACCAATCATTTTAAACCTATGCCCTGTGATACTGCAGTTAGAGCCGACTGTCCTGCTTGCTGGTAATATGATGATTGCTGAGCATTCCTGATGGCCCAGCTATAAGCTGTCACCACGTAGCAGGAACAGAGAGAACGTACATTTCATTACTGTCTGCATGTTTGTGAGCTGCAAAAATAGCAACTGCCTTTTTCTACACCGTACATCAAAGTAGTCCGGTCTATGTGAAGTATTTTGAATTGATTCCTAAAGATACAGAAAGCTGCAGGAATGCAAGGATATATCTGTTTCGAGCAATCTCAGTACCGTCTACTCTTATCAGGAACTGTGATTTCCGACAGTGATGCTGATATCTGTAACTAAAGTATTCCAGCTGTCTGCCGAGAATATTGGTGCAGTAGAGAAGACGCTGTGAGCCGGTTTGCCTTAAGATTGTGGCCTTTCTACATTGCAGTTGGATTATAAACAGTTACTGATGTTTCAGGGATGATGAGATCCCATCTACAAAGTGAATGTATTGCTTTTGCTCTTTGACAATGTTTTTCCTTTGGCTAAATGTTGTTCCTTCTCCTTCTGGTGGACTGCATTCTTGTTGGTTCTGTAAGCACATTCTGGCCGCTGACACTACATCTAGATTGTCACACTTCGTTTTATTTAGAATCCAGGACTGAGAGTGTGGGCTCATTATCTAGTCATATTGGCATGTGCAAAAACAACTTATACAGTGTTGTTGATGTAATAAGACATCACAAGTGCTTCACAGGACAATTATAAAACAAAAGCAACACCATAAAACATAACCTTATAAAGTAAGGGAAAGGGGTGATATGGTTAGAAAAAATGGCATTAGTAATCCATAACACCATGCCAATATTCTGGGGCCATGAGTTTCCCATCATAACAGAGAGTGAAATTTGAATTCAGTACATTCTGAAATAAAGATATGGTCTAAGGGGCACCACTGGCATTTGTCATAAAGACCTGTCTGGTTTGCTGTTGTCCTTTTTATGAATGGAAATTTGCCATCCTAACCTGGTCAGGTGTGCATGTGGCCCTTTGACTATTAATTGCCCTCTGGGCTATAAATTCTGACTCACATCCTTTGAATGAATATTCAGAAAAAAAACTTAGGTAATCATAAGGCAGTATTAGGTCACATGCTAAAAGCTTGGTCAAATCCTCAAGGACAGCCTTAAAGAAGGAAGGTAGAGAGATGGAGAAGCAAAAGAAGGGAATTCTGGAGCTTGAGGACCAGGCAACTGAAGTTACAGCCACCTATAATGGAATGATTTTAAAATCTGGAATATACAAGAGGCCAGAATTAGTTGAGTGCAGATATCACAGAGCCTTGTGAGGCTGGGAGAGATGGGGAGGGGAGAGGACGGGTTGAAAAGTTCAGGAGTGTGCAATTTAAAAGCAAGAGTTGAAGAGTGTGGTACTGAAAAAGCACAGCTGGTCAGACAGCATCCAAGGAGCAGGAAAGTTGTTTCAGGCATAAGCCCTTCATAAAAGCAAGGCCAAGGTTATTCTGGCATTATCTGATGTCTGCATATGTACACATTCCAGAAAATTTCCTACATACGGGGGAGAACCCTGCCTGACTTTTGATTTCTTAGTAAATTGAGAATCATCGAAGCTAAGTAGTAGCATGTTTACCATTGTTGAATTGGGTTGACTTAGTACATTCACAGGCTGTAGCTGGTGTTTTGGCTCAGGATTACACCAGATGGTGTTTAAATCTGGAGCATTTTAACTAATCCATCACTTACATTTAATAAATCAAGTGCAGTAAATCATACAGTTTAGGAAAGGCCTTTTGGTACATCTGGGGTATTTTTTTTATTTCAAAAATATTCTTTAAAAAACTTTGTATATGTACATATTCACAAACACAATGCATTTCTGTAAAGTAGCATGTCAAGGAAACAAACATTGGAGTTTGACTCTATCCAAAAACGAAAGACGTCTCTTCGAGCTACAATACTATAGTTTCATAGGTTAATGTCACAGCTACGCTTAGCCCAATTTTCAGCCTTAGGCCCTTAGCCTGAATGTTATATTTCAAATGCTCATCCAAGTACTTTTTAAAGGTTGTGACACTTTGAGTGCAGTTCATTCCATTGATTTTAGCTGAAATTTGCACTTTGTTCCTGATGGTAATCTTGGGTGAATAAGAGGTTAAGCTTATTGTAACCAATACTGCTGCATTTGATTGAAGTATGACAAAGGACCCACATCAGTGTCTTAAACCCTTAATTGGATTGCAGTTCACTTTGCAAATTAAATCTAATCTTTCTGTAGATACTGTTTTCACTCTTGAGAGGGACCACCTTGACTGTTTACAGGTTTAATGAAAGATGGTCCTGATTTTACCCTTCAATTCCCGGCAGGTCCATGGAAATTTTGAAATCTGGAGCTTGCTGGTTTTGTTAGTTTGCAACCTGATCACTGCTGCAATACTGCCCTAAAACGTGAGCATATTTTGAGGGAGTGCAGAGGTAGTTGCATTTTGTGATCAGGATCATTTTTAACAAAAATCACCATGAACAACTAACATAGCCAACCACAAATGTAGCAAAGAAATTCTTGGTGAGAAAATGAACAAGTGCTGTGAAAGGAAATGGTCAAGCACAAAGTTACATATCTGGACTTTATGGGATGTTGAGGTTGGGGAGATCAAGGAGTGGTGACTGGAAGTTGAGATACTACTGATTGTGTATCGGAAAAAATGTCCATATTGTCATTGTACGTTCTTTTGCCATTCAGCTGGATCAGAACTGATCTGTATCCTAACTTAATCTATGGCCTCAGTTCTAGATCCCATGGTGCATTTGTCTTACAAAAACCTACCAATCTGTTATGAAATTTTCAATCTAACTAGCCAGAATAGCTATTTAAGGAGGGAGTCCCAGAATTTCACTACCTTTTATGAGAAGACGGGTTTCCTACATCACCCAAAACAATCAAATTCCAAGTTTAACACGATGTCCTCCTGTATTGGGAATTCCCCACCAGAGGAAATAGTCTACATCTATGCGACCACTTTGTTTTTTTCCAAAAATCGCATTAAATGTCTCAATTAACAGAGTAGGGAAATGGAAACCATGAAAGCATTAAAGAAAGGAGGAGTAGGTCACTTGCCCATTGAACCTGTTCCACCACCGAGCTAGATGGTGGCTGATTTTCCACCTCAATGTCACTTTCCTTCATTTCTCCCTGATATCCCTTGATGTCTGTCTTAAATATAATGAAAGAATTAGGTTCTCCAGACATTTTGGGGCAGTGAATTCTGAAGATTTAGTCGCCTCTAAATGAAGAAATTTCTATTCATCTCAATCCTAAATGGCCTACCATTTTCTTTTCTTGGGATATGGACATCACTGGATAGACCAAAATTTACTGCCCATCTCTAATTGCCTTCATATGGCGGTGAGGTTCTCCCTTCAGCTAGATGTAGTCCTGGCAGTTTCAGTACACCCACAGTGCTGTAAAAAGGGACTTCTAGGATTTCAACTCAACAAATGTGTAGGAATAGTGATATAGTTCCAAGTTGGGATGGTATGTGACTTGGAGCTGAACTTCCAGGTGGTGGTATTCAGGTGCATCTGCTACTCTATTCTAAAAAGTACAGGCTATGGGTTTGGACGGGTCTGTTGAAGATTCCACTGGTGATTTTGCTGAGACTGTGTCCCCAGTTCTAGAATCTTTTTCCAAGGTAAAAATCCTGCTTGGCTCAATGGGGTTGATGCATTGTAAGAGTATTGTCTGTTTCAATAAGATTACCGCTCAATCTTCTAAACTCTAGACCATACAGGCCCTGTATCTTCAAACTCTCCTCATTGGACACTCCTGTCATGCCTGGAATCTTTAAGGCAAGTGCAGCTGGGCAGAAATTGCCAACAAGGAGGAGCAGGTTATGAATCCCCATCACAAAAATATGAGATAGGTGGAAGCAGGTCATGGTGGGATTTCAGTAATGTCAAAGTGTTCTTGGACAACAGAAAGTGATGAGTTGACCTACTGGTGTTTGCAACATCAGAAAGGTTTTGATGAATTGGACCAGATCCTGAAAAGGTGTGAAAAGAATGTTTTTTTTCTTGCAGGTGAGTCCAGAGCTACAGACTTCTGATTTAAGGGTCCTAATAAATTATGAATCACCGTTTTAGGACAGGAGGGAACTTCTTATGGAGGCTAGTGGCACTTTGGAACTGTGTCTCAGAAAACATCAGAGATTGGGATCATTGAACATTTTTACAGTGGAGGTAGATTCTGTTAGACAAGGGAAGGTAGACAAAAATTTAGAATTAAAAAATAAAACAAAACAGATGAGCCACCATCTTATTGAATGGAACATGGTTGAGGGACTGAATGGCGTACCTTAGCTCCTAATTCATCTGCATATTTATAAATTTATTCTCTCTGTTGAGTGAATAAAATGAATTCAAAATCATTGTCAATGTTTTATAGGGAAACAAAGGAAATATATTTTCACTGCTTCTTGGGAACTGGAACCCTAATTATAAAGGTGATTGACGATGATTTCAGAAATAATTTTAAAACCGAGTTGGATAACGAACCTAATTATGAACAAATGTGAGGATCAGCACAGGCAGAATGGTATGGATGGCCTATTTCTGTCTGTACATTTCCTTAATATCACTTTAATGTGAACAGTTTGCTTAATTTAAAAAGCAAATGAGACCTCTGTGCCTGAAATTAAAGACAAGCCACCTGCTACAAGTTGGCAAAACTATCCTGGGAGATGACAGAAGCAGTGTCTCATTACATATCCCTTGGCCAAGTCCACTGGGCCTAAGTTGCTCAACTTAATCCTTTTGTAAAGTGCAAGTCATTGCATAACAGTCACACAGATTTTTATGCCATTGCTTCTTCTCCCTACCCAATCTCTGAAGATATTAACTTGTGCTCGAGGGACAGAAAGTCCTGTAATACAGGATCCAAAGGTCCACTTTGGATCCTGTATTAGTGCACAGACGAATGTGAGATTAAGTTGAGAGCTGAGCAGGATAAAAACGCGCGGGACTTTGAGTACCTGAAACAAACTGCTTTTGTAGTGGACTATTTTTTCCCAGGATGGGGCAACCAGCCAATCAGGACACTTGTGTCACATATCAAAGTTAATTCTTATCCACTTGAGTAATAGGAGCTCAGAAGTATCATTGCTATAGGTTGCCAGAAGTTGTGATGTAAGGATTACAAAGTATAGATTAGACTTTATTTCCTCAGGTCATGTCATCCTTCATATGATTTTCACCAATACAGCTTTGAGAAGTAACTCAATGTTAACTGGAAATCACAATTCCTTTATTCAGCAACGCAAAGAGTTAATTTTGACATGACAAATAATTGGTATTATTGGCTGTGGAATTTATTCTGTTAGTGCAGTCAGTTTCTCTTATGGTGAACCTGTGTACACTTTTAAATTAGTAGGGCAAACCAGGCAGAAATCTGAACTGATGTCAAGAATTGAAGTTCTACCTCAATGTTTTGTGGGATTATAAAGCAATACACAAGTTGGTTTCGCAGGACTTTATACACAAAATCTTCATTTAAAAAACATTGTCATGAGTTCTCGGCCTTTATTCTGACATCCAAACTGGGATCTAACTTGGGAATAGGTGTCAAGTCCAAAAAGCTATATCTCATTAGCATCGCCCTGAAGGTAAACGTAAACAACCACCTAAAATCAATCAGAAGTAGGAATCCTGGATGATTGTGTGTGTGCCAGTTTGCCTTTCATACAGTCAAGTTCAATGGTCCCACTCCCAAGTATAGTCCCAGGTGAAATGAGTTGATCCAATGAATGAAAATGCATCTTGTGCTTTGTATGCTGTTTAATTTTGGCCTGTTGTATCTCCCCACTTTTGATTGCCCCAGCATGCTTAGAGCTGCCTAACTCCTAAGCACTGAAATTTTCTAATTTTCTCCCTTAACATCTAAGATCCCTCTTTTAAGACACTCTGAAAACATATGTTTTTGAACGGTCATCGGCTCTAATTTCATTTTGTGTGGCTCAGGATCCAAATTAGTTTGATTTTACTCCAGTGAACTGTCTTAAACATTCTCAGCTGTAGTACAGGATATAGCTGAGTCACGAGGGAAGAGGAGTTTGAAATACTAGATAGGGACATTTCCCTGCAGCAAGTATCTCACATTACTTGACTATCAAGGCTACATTAGAATAGGTACAGATGGTACATTTCCTGTGCAGTACCATGGTAATATTACCAAAAAAAAGAGCTTGCAAAGACAAAGAAGCTTTGTTCAAGTCCTTAATGAAATACGTTATTTCCAATGAGTGCTGGAACCTGCTAAGACATTCCACTAATATTAAAAGCATCTCTATACTTGTGCCACTTCTTTCAAATGATTGCATTCAGGGCTGGTGCAATGCTATGGAATTCTGAATTTGGGAATATTTTATTCCGAGATTATTATATTAAAATACAGCCTTCATCCTTGCAAGGCATCAGTAAATGTACAAAGTTAAAAATCACACAACACCAGGTTATAGTCCAACGGGTTTATTTGGAAGCACTAGCTTTCGGAGCACTGCTCCTTCATCAAATGGTTGTGGAGTATAAGATCGCAAGACACAGAATTTATAGCAAAACTTTTGTCCAACACCAGCATCTCCAAATCATCAGTGAACGGTCAGACTGAATGTGTTGTAAAAAAAAACTGACGTAAGCTGAGGCTCTTGGTGTGTCTAATGCTTGGTTGCTACATAGGAGGGTTGACAAAATATTCAAATATTTAAATAATATTTTGAAACAACGGATTCAAAATTTCTCACGTTCTCTGAGTGTTTTTGTTTCCTAAACGGTTTTTAATTCAAATATCTATAAAGCCAAGAAGAGTTTAAAAATTTGAAAGGATGGGACAGGGTAGAAACAGGCTGTTTGCAGTAGTTGAGATGTCAAGAACAAGAGCTAAAATTAAATGTTAAAAGATTTGGAAGAGAAACCTAGTGAAAATGTTTTACAAATAAAATTCCTGAGTGTGTGGACTTCACTGAAGCATGTTAACACTGAAGACTTGGATGGGGAATTAGATTGGTAAAGGTGATTGGAGCAATTTGTTTGTATGAATGGTAAATGCTGACAATAAATTTAAACTGACCAAATGACTGGTTTCCATGTTTTGATTTCTATAAATCATTCAAACTACTGAAAACTAAACCTTTCATGAATTGTGCACTTCAAGGTGAGGGATGTTAGAAGGTGGAGAAAGTGAGGACTGCAGATGCTGGAGATCAGAGCTGAAAATGTGTTGCTGGAAAAGCGCAGCAGGTCAGGCAGCATCCAAGGAGCAGGAGAGGCTCAACTCTGAAACGTCGACTCTCCTGCTCCTTGGATGCTGCCTGACCTGCTGCGCTTTTCCAGCAACACATGTTAGGAGGTGGAACATGAAGTCTTCCTTTCCCTACTTTTGCCTAAAGTGATCTGCCATCTAAATGAAGACTTTAGGCTCTCCACATCCACGTTATATAATTTACCTACTGAACAAACCTAGGAGAAAGTGAGGACTGTAGGTGCTGGAGATCAGAGTCGAGAGTGTGGTGCTGGAAAAGCACAGCAGGTCAGTCAGCATCTGAGGAGCAGGAAAATGAATGTTTCGGGCATAAGCACTTCATCAGGGATCTGAAGAAACCTGTCATGAGATATAAAACCAACACACAGAAGGGAAGCCCCTGAATTCACTATTAAATGACAACATCTACAAAAAAGATCCAGGATTATCTTTCTCATGGTATGCTGGACTTTCAGTTTTCTAGATTTGCTGGGTACTTCTGTTATGACCCATAAACAAAGCACCGAGATCCAGGATAATATATCCATTAAACACAAACCAACACTGATAACAAGCAAGCAACTAGATGAATAGATTCCAGATGCACCATGTGAAAATCTAGCACAGTAGTGTGCGAGAATAAACTCAATCTCTAGAATGAACGGTGTCTCCAAGCCAAGTTAACATCCCTCTGACTTTCTCAGTTATGTTGTCCTCATCTCTACAAGTTTCCAAATTTCCCAACTCTTTCTGGCACCTGTACCTTCCTTAAGTAACAGGTTTGCCTCAGAAATTGTCTGTTCAAGTCCAGCTCCAGAAATCAAGCAAGTGACCTAGGCTGACCCCACTGCAGAAGTGAAAAAGTTCGAATGTCTGTCAGATAATATGATTACCCTGGCTTTTCTGGGGATGTTAGAAGATCCCAAAGCCCAGGTTGGAGAAGAGCAACGAGTTGAACCAATGCTGTTTCCTCAACTGACATAATTGTTCATTTATCACATTGCTGCTTGTGAAATCTTGCCTTCTCTTTTAAAACATAATAGCTATCATGCTTGCCTATCTAATGCTATTTGAATGCACTTCATTGTAGGTAAATTATTTCGAGATGTTTGAGTTATTTGTAAGATACAACAGAAGTCATGGTTTTATCAGGTGTCCGATCATTGACAATTTGTAGTTTTCTAACTGCCCAAATCGAGCAAGATTGTTACCCAGAGATCCAATGTCTGGTTGCATTTTGAAATATCTGCTAAAAGTTGGGTTTCTTAGTCTGCAGAGGTTTCATTTGTACTTAACCCTATGAGGGATGGATTATTTGTTTCTGGAGGTGACGAGTTTTGCTGGGTTATGTGGTAACATTTGTTTTCCAACAATAAGTGAATGGATGAAAGGTAACAATGAGTAAGAGGAGGGTGACTGTAGGGTGACAGCAGCTTGCATCAGAATTGTGTAAACTAGCTCGACTCTTGGGCAAGTATACATGGAAGGGGCAGCGCTTTTTGTTTTTTAGAAACATTGATTAGGACAAGATTTGTTGAGTTTCTCAACCTATTGAGCATATTCATTGCCACAGAAGGCTGTGGAGGTCAGGTCATTCTGTATATTTAAGACAGAGATAGATAGGTTCTTGATTGTCATGGGGATCAAGGATTACAGGGAGAATGGGGTTGAGAAACTTATCAGCCATGATTGAATAGTGGAGCAGACTCGATGGGCTGAATGGCCTAATTTCTGCTCCTAAGTCTTATGGTCTTATATCTGAAAAATACCGAAAATAAAAACAATGAGGAGCCATAAGAATATTTAGTCATTCTAAAATCAAATACTTGGTAAACTGTCAAGTGTATCTGGTAGAGTGTATAATTTATACACTTAATTTCAGTAATTTATTATCAAATGGAAAAGAAATTCAAAAACAGATCTACAATGAATTGTTTTTGACTCTGTTAACAGTATAATTTTGTCATTTAATGCTTAAAGCAAATTAACTTAAATAAGAAGTGCTGAAAATTCTCAGCAAAGCTGGAAGCATCTGCGGAGATTGAAATAAAATGTCACTTTAGTTCTGATTAAAAATGTTTGGTGTTTTTCGCTGTCCCCAGATGCTGCCTGATCGATATTTCCAGCATTTCCATTCTTGTATCCGATATTCAGCATTCCCAGTATTTTGCTTTCATTTTAAATATTAACTTTGGTCTAAATATTTCAAATCAATTTTTATCGCTTATGATAAAAACTTGGCATTTGATAGCACATTTTGAATAATGTATTACTAGTTAAATTAATAACAGTAATGGTCACAACCATAAAAGTTATTCCACAAACCTAAGGCATTATCAATAATTATAGTGACTATATAACTCTCAGATTTACTTAGTACACACCATGTTTATCATCAATCAGTGAAATCATGAAGTGCAGCATAATGATTAGCCTGTAATCCCCACAATAAAAAAACCCACAATTCTTGATGACTTAATTTATCTTTAAGGCTTTGTTTCATGTTAATGCAATTGAACTGGAAAAGGTCAGGGGCAGGCACATAAAGATCTGTGTGTGGCTCCAGAACGGCAGTCTCTTGAAAGGTTAGGAAGGACATTACAGTTGCTTTCTTAGTTTTAGGCTGGATTTATTATGAGCACAGGCCCATGTTGAGCAAAACAAGGTAGCCTAATGCCCATTTCAAGCATGTTCTACTGATATTTCAAGAAATTGAGCAAAAAACACCCTGACCAAAATTAGGTTTCACTAGCCTATGCCAGCTTTTAGCATCCCCACTCACTGTTAACTTGGAGCCAAGTTATAGTCACTTTTAGCGGGTTTTAAGAAGATTTGTAACTCAGGTTGAGGTTTTGAATGTAGGTTTGCTCGCTGAGCTGGAAGGTTCATTTCCAGATGTTTCATTATCTTACTAGGTAACATCTTCAGTGGACCTCATGGGAAGCAATGCTGAAAGTTATTGCTTGCAATTTATATGTTTGGGTTTCTTTGGATTGGTGATGTCATTTCCTGTGGTGAAGTCACTTCCAGTTCCTTTTCTCAGGGGGTGGTAGATGGGGTCTAACTCGATGTGTTTGTTGATAGAGTTCTGGTTGGAATGCTAGTCTTCTAGGAATTCTTGTGCATGTCTTTGTTTGTCTTGTACTAGGATGGATATATTGTCCCACCAAGTGGTGTCCTTCCTTATCCGTATGTGAAGATACCAGTGAGAGAGGGTCATGTATTTTTGTGGCGAGTTGTTTATGTATCCTGGTGGCTAGTTTTCTGCCTGTTTGTCACAGTCCTTGCACGGTATTTTGTAAATGACGTTAGCTTTGCTCTTTTATAGTCACTTTCTTTTATCTGTATCTGGGGAATTTTACCTCAAAAGTGCAATAATTCTGATGAGGCAGACGTTGGTGCAATTATGATATTACTATTGCTTCTGTGCTATAAACTAGAGTGAGAGAAGAAATCCTATTAGTTTACATTTTGCTGATGACCATTCAGTGACAGCAAGTGCAACTAACGAACAAGCAACTCCAATTACTTGACTGCACTGTTGCTATATTCTGACACGTCAATTTGGTGGTAATGCTATCTTCCAGATACAGGGTGCATCTAATTGTCTTGAAGAACCTACTCTTTATTGCCGTCCCTCCATATCTGTTGGTTCTGAAACGGCACCTACAAGTCCCAGAGACTCGTCTGCTCCAGATATTCTGTCTGCAATCTGTCAAAGCTTATTCGTGCATTATAGATGTTGGTGTAAATTATTCACTCCAAATGTTTCCTTGATGCAGTGTAATTCAGTTCAGAAAAAGCATCACACAAGAATTGATTTGTGCATTAACAGCGCCTTCACAGGCCATATCTCTCTGAAGCACATAGTGCTATAATTGAGATTATCAAACTTTAAAAGACTGGGGCTTAAAAAGATAACACTACTCTCACAGCTCTGTGTTATACTTGGGGGTGCATTTATCTCCAGCAGAACTGGAAATAATATCAGCAACACAAACTGCATTCTCATTTCTTGGGAGAAAAATTAAGAGGCAATTCCAATGTCTGATGACTTTATTTCTAATGTAAAATATCTCAATGTGGAAATGCAGAAACAAGTGCTAAAAGGATAAAAGCATGGTATCTGCACAACCTGATCTTGGATACTTGGCCGAATTTACGTTAGAACAGTCAGCACTTAGGCTGGTGAAAGCTGAATGGTCATTTGGCCAAGTTGGAGTAGACAGGTTGCGGTTTGTGGACCAATATCAAGATAAAAGCTGGTCAATAATTTGGTAAACTAATACTGAAACTGCTGCTGAAATGACCTATGTTGGTTATACTGTGAACAAGCTACAATTAACATTGCCATTCAAACACAAATACAGCACATCGCAGTGGTGTTCTGACTTGCCCTTCTACTTGATGTCAATTTTCTGAAATGTTGGCCTAGGACCAAATATTTAATATCTTTGACTGGATTTAATCTCCTACTAATAATCATGGGGGAAGGTAGATGGGAAATTGTCAGATTCATTGCTGAGCTCATCCATAAAATGCTCATCAATCTATTATTAGGTGTGATGTTGGGAAAATTGCAATTTTAACTTAGGAAATACTTCCCGTGTTATTCTGAAATGTGGAGATCAAATCAACTGATCAGCCAACTACCATTTCCCACACCCACAGTTTCATTATTATGGTATTTTTGAAAGTATGGTCACGTAGTAGATGGCGGAATGATAGCCTCAGAGAGTCATAGCCATAGAGATGTACAGTATGGAAACTGACCCTTTGGTCCAACCTGTCCATGCCGACCAGCTATCCCAACCCAATCTAGTCCCACCTGCCAGCACCTGGTCCAAACCCTTCCTATTCATGTACCCATCCCAGATGCCTTTTAAATGTTGCAATTGTATCAGCCTCCACCCACTTCCTCTGGCAGCTCATTCCATACACAAACCATCCTCCATGTGAAACCATTGCCTCTTAGGTCTCTTTTATATCTTTCCCCTCTCACCCTAAACCTATGCCCTCTTTCTGTTCCCCAGAGTGGTGTGGCAGGGCTTTTGCACATTTCTGTTTAAGGCAGAGGTAGGTAGATTCTTAACTAATGAAGGGTCAATGGTTGATGGAATTAGGCAAGAATGTCAAGTTGAGGCCACAACCACGATGTTACTGGTTACTTAAAGGCCTACTGCTGGTAACTTGTTTGTTTATAGGTGGAATAACTACGTTTGACATCTAGAGAACCAACTTTAGTCAATCACAGATGATCTTGTGTCGCATTTCCAGACTCAAAAGCTCTCAAATACTAGTCTATTAAGGAAATAGAGAAATTTTTACTTCATTGTTAACTCAAATCCAGATCACAAACTTAACATCTAAAATACACTGGTGCAGAGTACCACAACTGACCTTAGTGACCCATAGGATAAAATTGCCTGATTTTCATTACTTTGCAATGACACTGAATGACATCTTTTGGAAATGGTGGGCAAAGATGATCAGTGTCGTCAACATTAGGTTTGGCTCTTCTCAAATTTAGGGGCGAGAACAAACATTAATGCAAAGAATGTCAACAACAGATAATGTGGCAACATAGGTGAGCAAACCTACTCCATTCAGACATGATGCAGCAACTTTGATCAATTGACATGGACTAATCATACAATATTCCATTGACATCTCTTTCAAGTATTGTCCGCATTTTGAGAAAATTCCTCTTTAAGGAAAACAAGCAGAAATTTAGGTGACTGCAGTACCTCATGAAACTTAAACGTTTTCAGTTAATTCCCACAACTAATTTATTCCCTTTAACCGTGAAATGCTGCAGGCTTCTTTCATGTTTGTGTTTTACTGTTGTCATTAGTTGGTGGAATATATTTTCTTCAGGATTAGTGATGCTGGAAGAGCACAGCAGTTCAGGCAGCATCCGAGGAGCAGTAAAATCAACATTTCGGGCAAAAGTCCTTCATCAGGAACCTATATTTTCTTCAGTTCTAGTTACCCTTCCTGTGACGTTTAATTCTGGACTTGAATTCTGGCACTCTACAGTTCAGACAGAACTATGCAGGTGAAGTTCTAGAAGTTGTCTGGCTTGCTTTGGGAAGTAGTTCTTTGGATATGATTATACACTAAAAATGGAGCAGAAACTATTTTAGTGTCAGATAAAGTGTGAACTCACAATAAAAATTCCTTTGTCTTTCACTAAAATATTTTAATAGAGTTGGATGATTGCCAACTATCAATGAATTGTCGGAATTTTATATTGAATATCCAACGTTAAGCAGAGTAGCCACTCTTGCAAGATTCCTGGGAATGAAACAAGTTTCCTCCTCCTAATTACTTCCCAATGGGAAAGAATGAAATCTGTCTTCATCAGGTAAATGCTCAGGTGGAAAACTTTACATGCTCACCATATGCCCCACATGAAAGTAGCATATACATATGATAGTCAACATCGAATACATAGGAAATTCGGTTTGGCTGGGTTGGCAACTTGCCTCTGGGACAGAAGTTGGGGATCTCAGGCTATGTATAAGCTGAGAACCCAAAATGAACCTAAGATGGTTGGAGATGTCATCTCATTGAGGAGACTCTATCAATCTCACCTCTCAACAGCACAGTCACTTCCATGCATATTGCCCGACTGATGTGCTGCATCAAGTCAATGAATCTGTCACAAGCTCCTCCCAAACAACATGAGGATATTATTCTGATACTATTTTGTTGCCCCTTCATTGTGACTGGGTCAAAATGCAAAAACCATCAAACTAGTGGTTTGATGCTCACCGTCGCCATGTCAGGCAACAAGGAAAGGGCTATAAATACAAGTTTTGCATCACCTGAACAAATTATTTTAAAAATAACATGTGGACCTTTGTTTTTTAAAAACAATGAAGAATAACTTCTGGGTATCCTAGATGGCATCCTTTGACACAAACCAAAAAGCAAAGGCCTGTTCATATTTCTGCTGCTGATGCAAAATTGTGTGTCTGCTTAAACCGTAATCATTACATTTGTGATTCATTGAGTGAGGCACTTTTGAAAGCTTTCCACAAAGTGAGATTTCTATAATTGACAAAAGTATTTATTTTTAAACTGAGTTCCAGTTAAGGAAACTGTGATGTCGGGCTTTACTGAAATTGTAAATACACAAAATTGCAATCATTCTGTGGCCTCTTCCACAAGATTGCTGCCAAACATTGGGATTGTTATTGGACTGTCTAGCCACCGATTCAAAAGAAGCATTGTATTGGGTATTCCATTGAGCACGGGTGTGTCTTTAGAAGAGACAGCCTTTACCCAAATATTATTTTTAAAAATTTTTTAAATTTAAAAATAAGCAAGCTGATATCAGGCTATACTGTATTGAGGCTTGAGTGCATATGGTATCATCCCTTTTAAAACACTTATGATCAAAAGTCCTTATGTTTTATACAATATTGTTAGAATATATTGAAGTAAATTTAATATTGTATTTGCATTCAATTCCCATTGTACTGTTAATCCATAAAATTATTGACTGCATTAAATTTAGTGCTAAATATGCTTATTGCACATTTGAATTTGACATGAATCCACTAAATATTTCTAAATTCCAGAGCTTTGACTTTGGAGTGCCCCTTATTTCTGTATACTCCGTGGAGAAGTTAGGATATCCTGTAGGCATTTTCACATTCTGATAATGAGAAAAAAATCCCCTTTTAGGGTAAGGATACTTGCAGGTCAGTGTTGTGATTATATGTGGGTCTAAGTTAAAGATGTGGCCAATCAGAAGTTGGAAAATGCTGGAAATACAACAAAATGAAAGATAACAGGCAGTTTAAGGTTTCAGATGGGAACTTTCAACAGACTTTCAAGGTGTTCTCTTTTTTTTCTGATGCTCATTAGTCTGTTTTTTTGTTCTTGTTACCTTTTTCTCTGAAATCACGATGCTTGTGTGCTGACACAATTGAACTATGGTCCTACAGGTATTATCATGACCATTCCTTGGGGTAATAGAGTCAAGACATAAGAGTAGACTTTTCAATTACGATCTGCACAATGCTGTAGTCAGTATTGCCTGTATCTGATGTCCATAAAAATGTCTATTAGTAACGCAAGCCTGACATCGCCAGACACCTGGTTTGATTCCACCCTCAGGCAACTGACACTGGAGTTTGCACAGCTTCCCTCGTCTGTGAATTTCCTCCCACAGCCCAAAGAAATGCAGACTGGGTGGCATTAGCCGTAGGAAATGCAGGATTCAGGGGACAGGGTAGAGGGACAGATACTATTTACAGGAACCAGTATGGACTTGATGGGCCAAACTGCCTACTTTCACTCCATACAGATTCTATGATATTGTCCAGTTCAAAATGAATGGATTTGATAATCACGGAAGTAAACTTAAACATAAGCAAGCACCTTCATGGGGGAAACTAAAGACAAAGAATCTGTCCAGTCAGTTTTGACTCATTCAGTTGTTGTGCATAAAGTTGGGTCTTTGTTGATGATGTCTGGAAACAAGCAGTCTTATGAAAGAATGTTCGAGATCTGGTATTACAGTATTAGGAAGCATTCCAAGCAAAATATTGGTGTTTGAAAACATGGAGCCGTTTTTGAGAAAATTATAGGCCAGATCCTAAAAGCAGCACTGTTCCGAGATGGTTTGTTTACATTTCTGCCACTTAAACTGTCCTCTGCATTTTTACCACAGCCCACAAACATCAAGTGACTTTGAATGTGCTAAACAAATGTGTGTCACAGTCCTGAAACATGGTTTATGGAATTTTTATGGAATGTGGCATCACTGACAAGTTCAGCATTTTTTGCTTATCTCTAATTATCCTTCAACTGAGAGATTTTGTCAAAGGGCAGTTAAGTCAATTACATTCCTGAGTCTGGAATCCCATTTAGACCAGACAAGGATACCAGCTTTGCTTCCTTAAAATGATATTTGAAAACCAGATGTTTTCTCTCATCTATCTTTCCACCATCTCTCTCTTCCCCCACCTATCCAACCACTCACCTGCTCCCCTAGGCACAATTTTTCACTTAGTTCAGACTACAGTCTCCTTCACCTCCCAAGCTGATTCCTTTCCATCCAATCTGGCTTCCAGTCCCACTTCTCAGACCCTAATGACCCCACCTTCAACCATCTGACAACACCCATTTTCTCCAGCTGCCACCCATCCATTTACCTGGTCGCCTATTTTGTACCACTTACCATTTGACAACAATAGTCTGTGATACTGGACTTTTGAATTTCAGAATCTCAGATGACTGCTTTGAAAAGGTAGCTAGATTTTCCTTACCTTAAGAGTTCCTCACTAAAAGAAAACTCTCAGTGGCGTAACATAAAACTGCATTTCTGACAGAACCCTGATTTGAATGACCTGGTAGAATTATGGACCCCTCTCCCTTGGTTAAAAAAGGGATGCCATGGGAATCTGCGCGAGACTACCAATCCGGGAACGTGACTCTTTGGAATTTGGACAGTAACAAATTGCTGGAGAAACTCAGTCAGTCTGGCTGGATCTGTGCCAAGAATGCAGAATTAACTTTTTGGGTCCAGTGACCCTTCTTCAGAACTGTACTGGATATTGTCTATTTCCCTGCACAAGGAAGCTGCCAAGATGCTTGGCACACTCTCCTCATTCCTGATGAGGGGCTTATGCCCGAAACGTCGAATTTCCTGTTCCTTGGATGCTGCCTAACCTGCTGTGCTTTAACCAGCAACACATTTTCAGCCAAGATGTGCCTGTGTTCAAATTTTCAGATCTCGCTGTACATTTATTCTGAGGGCACTCTGACTTTAGATACAAGTTTAAAACTAAGACGAGGGGCAAATGTTTTACACAAGAGGATGGGGGTTCGGGTGCGGAATGAACTTCCTGAGGAAGTGGTGGATGTGGGTACAGTTACAATGTTTAAAAGACATTTGGATAAGTTCATGAATAGGAAAGGTTTGGAGGGATGTGGAGCAGGCAGGTGGGTCTAGTTTATTTTGGGATTGCTCGGACTGAAGGATGTTTCTGTGCTGCATGAATGTGTTTTCTCCTCCTTTGTGTTTTGCAGAGTAAGCCTGCAGCAGGAGGACGGGAAGAACCGACCATGAGCGAGCAGGAGAGCCCGGGCAGTGATAACGCCTCCCTGTTCCACAAGGTCTCCCACCCGGAGAGCGTCCTGGCCCAGCTGGACAGCCTGCGGAGGCAGCGCCTCTTCACCGACGTGACCCTGCGGGCGGGCCGCCGCTCCTTCCTGTGCCACCGGGCGGTGCTGGCCGCCTGCAGCCGCTACTTCGCGGCCATGTTCGGCGGCGGCCTGCGGGAGAGCGGCGAGCCGGAGGTGGACCTGCGGGCCAGCGTGCACCCCGAGGCGCTGGAGCCGCTGCTCGACTACGCGTACACGGCGCGGCTGGCCCTCAGCGAGGCCAACGCCGAGCGGCTGCTGCAGGCCGGCGACATGCTGCAGTTCCCCGACGTCCGCGACGCCGCCGCCGCCTTCCTGGAGCGCCGGCTGCGGCCCTCCAACTGCCTGCGCCTGCTGCTGCTCTCCGACGCGCACCAGTGCCGCCGCCTGCGACAGCGGGCCCGAGCCGCCTGCCTCGCCCACTTCCAGCGCCTGGCCGACGGCGACGAGCTCTGCCGGCTGCCCGAGGCCACCCTGGCCGAGCTGCTGGCCAGCGACGAGCTGGAGGCCGAGGACGAGCGGGCCGTCCACTCGGCCGTCGTGCGCTGGGCCCGGCACCGGCCGCCCGGCGGAGGCCCGCGGCGCCTGTCTGGCCCGCTGCGGCACGTCCGCCTGGCCCTGCTGCCCGCCCCTTACCTCGAGGCCTGGGCGAAGGCCGAGCGCCTCCTCGACGACGACCCGGTCGGCCGCGCGCTGGTGGACGAGGCGCGCCGCTTCCAGCGCGAGGGAGGGGCGGCGTCGGGCACGTGCGCGCGGCCCAGGCGCGCCGGGCACACGCTGCTGATCCTGGGCGGCCCCACTTTCCTGTGCGACCAGGTGTACGAGCTGGAGCGGGGCCGAGCGGAGGGAGAGCCCGAGTTGCAAGGCCGGGGCTCGGAATCCGGGCACCGCTTGGGGTTGGGGGAGGGGAGAGGCCGCATCGTCGCCAAGGCGCGTCTGCCCAGCCCCCGCAAGGAGTTCAGCGCCTGCGCACTGGGGCGCCGCGTCTACCTGAGTGGGGGGCGGGGACCCGAGAATGGGGTCTCGCGAGACGTCTGGGTCTATGACGCGGCGGCTGGCGATTGGTCCAAAGTGGCGCCAATGTTAGTTGCCCGCTTCGGGCATGGTTCGGCCGAGCTGAGGGGAGGCGTCTTCGTGCTCGGAGGCCACGGCTCTGCCTGGGCCCCGGGCTCGGCCCCTCTCACTCAGGTGGAGCGTTACGAGCCGTCCGCCAACACCTGGAACTCGGTGGCTCCTCTCCCTGACGGCGTCAGTAACGCGGCGGTGGTGAGCGCCCAGTTCCGCCTCTACGTCTTCGGCGGCGGCGCCTCCTCGAGCTTCCCGGCGGCCGAGCGCCGCTCCCGGGTGCAGCGTTATGAGCCGCTGGAGGACCGCTGGGCCGTGCCGGCCGTCTGTCCGCAGCCCTGGCGCTACACGGCCGCCGCCGCCCTGGGCAGCCAGATCTTCATCATGGGCGGCGACACCGAGTTCACGGCGGCCTCGGCCTACCGCTTCGACTGTGACACCAACCAGTGGACTCGGGTGGGCGACATGACGGCCAAGCGCATGAGCTGCCACGCCGTGGCCTCCGGCAACAAGCTCTACGTGGTGGGCGGCTACTTCGGCACCCAGCGCTGCAAGACCCTGGACTGCTATGACCCGACCTCGGACACCTGGAGCAGCATCACCACCGTGCCCTACTCGCTCATTCCCACTGCCTTTGTCAGTACCTGGAAGCAGTTCCCTGACTGATGCTCATCACGTCCCATCTTCATCCCGGAGCGGAAGGAAAAGCTCGGTGAGTGCCACACACACAGGAGAAAGACTTGCATCTCTTGCTGCCCAGGTGAGGGGGCACCTGGCTGAAACCTAGTGCTCATCAGGACACCATGCAAGAATGCCAAACTTCAAATGGTCACGACCATACTACGTGAGAAAAAGGTGATGTTTCATGTGAAACTTGGTACTAATTGATGCGTTCTTAGGGAAGACCAGAAAATTGAGCGTGGTGACCTAAGAATCGGTCAGCAGTCACTTCTTGATTTGAAGTTTGACATTCTTGTGTTGCGTCTTGATCAAGACCAAATGTCAGGGCAACATTTGTCTATCTCCAGCTGTATTCAAATTTGTACCAATAACAACTTGCATTGATTACAATACCTATCACAAGCACAAAATGCCCCAAAGCACTTTAGAGCCACTTCTTTTCTGATACCTAGTCTCAAGAAAGCCTCTGCAAACAGCAGTCTGACAGCAGCCATAGAGTTGTTTTCTGTGATGTCAACTGTGGGATAAATATTTGTAGGGACACCAGTATAACTTCCTGTGCTGTTCATATTTATGCTGTGGGATGTTTCACATGAAAAGAAATAGGGAACAGGAGTAAGTCACATGAATCCCTCAAGTCTGCTAATTTGTTCAGTACAATCATGGCTGGTCTTTTAAACCTCACTTTCCCACTACTGCTTTTGACATCCCTGAGGGAGTAATGCTGCAGCATAAATTCCAAATATTCATGACCTCCCCATCTCTCCTAAACAATCAGATTGCTGAGGAAAAGCAACCACTGTTTCTACCTTGTCAAAATGTCTTTTTCCAAATCTTGTATGTTTGAGTGAGATACCTTCTCAGCGGCAATTAAGGGTGGGCAATAAATGTTGATTTTTGTGCCTTTTGTAGCAAGGGGCAATCAACAGACTCATAGCCGAATTTCTACTTGCACAAAATCTCGGCCCAAGATTCTCAGAAAGGGATCAATTGGAATGATTAAAAGTCATCAGTTGTTAACTCATTGCAGTCTGATTGAATCTGGACTATAAAGGTACGATTGGTTTTGTGCCATACTGCACATTGCCTGCACCAAGCATACCACTGATGGAGTTTTAAATGATGAGTATTAAATAAAGTTTAAAAATCATACAACACCAGGTAGTCCAACAGGTTTATTTGGGAGTACTAGCTCCTTCTAACTGGTGACCTGATGATGGAGCAATGCTCTGAAAGCTAGTACTTCAAAATAAACCTGTTAGACTATAACCTGGTGTTGTGTGATTTTTAACTTTGTCCACTCAAGTCCAACACCGGCAACTCCACACCAGTATAAAAATACACATTTTATGTAACTAAAGCACGGAGAAGAAAGAATTCAAGTGTTGGTTGATTTTTTTTTGAGGATCCAATAATCTTTTAGGTAACTATCAACTGGTGTGGGTGAGTGTACAGTCCTAGTTCAGTTGAATTGATGCTTCTCAACCCATACAATTCTCTGAGTCATGAGATGGTTGTCAGAATCCTGCTAAATCCTGCGTATTAGCTTCTGAAGCCTCCTATCAAGTTGGTCTCACCCCAACAGGCCCCTGATTAGGTACTATTTTGATAAGGGTATAATGCAACCCTTGATGGGTATTATCTACTATATAAGTCTAGTATTTGTGCCTTTCCATATTAAGCAGGGAGTGTTTGGAAATGGGATGAGGGTAATGGGATTCATACTTGTGATTTCTTACTAAATACTTTTTCTCATTGTGGAAGTTAGTTTCGTTTGGTGCAATGTGCCGAGTCACCTAATCTCAACTGTGGGGCAAAAGCAAACTAATCTGTTTATATTTAAAGAGATGATTAATTGGTTATAGTTCTTGCTACTTATCAAAAACAGTTATTGCTGCTGGACAGTAACTTGTGTATAGATGTTATGGCTGGAAAAGACATTCTAGAACTTGGAAAAATTCACTGTAATCAAGAAGAATTAATATAGTTTTGTGAAAGTCATGGTTAACAAATTTATTGGCATTTTTTTGAAGAAGTAAAGTGCTGTGGATGAAGGAGAAGTAGTGGTTGCGATGAACATAGATTTCCAAAAAGCATTTAGTAGGGTAGTACAGCAAAAGCTATTGTGGAAAATCAAACCACATGGAGTAGGGAGGTCATGCACTGCATGAATAATGATTCGTTAGCTAATAGGAAGCAGTGGTCATTAGTAGCTCACCTTCTGGTTGGCAAATCGTAATGACTGGTGTGCCATAGGAAGCAGTGCTGATGCTTTAACTTTATATGTAAAGATTTTGAATGAAGTGACTGAAAATATGGTTGCTAATTTCGCTGATGAGACAAAGTAATGTTAGTTTTGAAGAGAACTTAAGGATATAAAAGTGCTGGGAAAACTCAGTTGATCTGCCACCATCTTTAAAGAGCGAAACATTTCACATCTCGTACCTCTTCCAAACATTGGCTCTGTTTTTTCCTTGACAGATGCTGCCAAACCTGTTGAGTTTCTCCAGCACGTCTATTCCTATTTTGGTTCTTGAGCATCACAGTAGTTTACTTTTATGGAAAAGATTTAAATAGGTTGTGAGTTTGTAAAGATCTGGCAAACAAGTATAATTTGGGAAAAAGTGAAATATTTCATTTTGGCAGGAAAAATAAAAAAGCATAAAGTCTAAATGATGAGAGATGCAGAAGGATCTGGGTGTCGTCATGCATAAATCTCACAAGGTATGGCAAGTAATTAGGAAAACAAGTAGAATGTTATTGATTATTGCAAAGGGAATTGTATACTAAAGTAGTGAGGGAAAATAATACTAAAGCAGAGAGGGTATATTTCTGCTATACAGGACATTGGGATGAGGCACAACTGCAGTACTATTAACAGTATTGCTCTCCTTATTTATGGAAGGACATAAATGCATTGTACGTTCTGAAAAGATTTACAAGGTTAATAACTTGGAATGACTTTGATTTGTATCAGCTGGAGCTTAGAAGGGACAAAAAAAAACCTGCAGCTGCTGGAATCCAAAGTATACGAGCAGGAGGCTGGAAGGAAGGACACAGCAAGTTGGACATGATCAGGAGGTGGAGAAGTTGACATTTCAAGTAGACACTCTTCATCAGGCTTAGGGGACGGGCAACTTGATTGAAACACAAGATCTTGAGGGATCTTGCCAAGGTGGATGTGGAAAAGGTGATACCTCTATGTGCTAGTCTAGAACCAGGGTCATCTTTTTTTAAAAAAAAGATTAACCTATTTACAACACAAATGAGAATTTTTTCTTGTGTGGTGAGTCTTTGAAATTCTTCATCAAAAGTTGGTGCAAGTAGTGGCATTAAATATTATGGCAGAAATTCTTCTAAAGCAAGAAGGTGAAAAGTCATCGGTGTAGGCACAGATTTGGAATGATCAGATTTGATCCAAGTGGCTTACTTCTGCTCTTATTTTGTATGCGTGCATGTTTGAGGAAATATTTGCTCAGTGATGCCCTCTCTAATCAAATGGTTGGCTATCATTCATTGAAGGGTGGTCACTAATAAATTAGCAGGGTGATGCTAGTGTTTGTGAAACATTGAATAGACAATCTGTTTAGCATTGTATTAATGAGATAACGAGAATCCAGAGAAAGTATATTCCTGTCGGGGTGAAAGGAAAGGCTGGTAGATATATGAAATGTTGGATGACTAAAGAAATTCAGGGTTTGGTTAAGAAAAAGAAGGAAGCATGTGTCAGGTACAGACAGGATAGATCGGGTGAATCCTTAGAATATTAAAGAAGTAGGAGTATACTTAAGAGGGAAATCAGGTGGGCAAAAAGGGAACATGAGATAGCTTTGGCAAATAGAATCAAGGAGAATCCAAAGTGTTTTTACAAATACATTAAGGACAGTAGGGTAACTAGGGAGAGAATAGGGCCCCTCAAAGATCAGCAAGGAGGTCTTTGTGTGGAGTCGCAAAAAATGGGGGAGATACTAAATGAGTATTTTGTTTCAGTATTTATTATGGAAAAGGATATGGAAGATATAGACTATAGGGAAATAGATGGTGACACCTTGCAAAATGTCCAGAGGTCTTGAAACTGGTAAAGGTGGATAAATCCCCAGGATCTAATCAGGTGTACCTGAGAACTCTGTGGGAAGCTAAAGAAGTGATTGCTGGGCCTCTTGCTGAAATATTTGTATCATCGTCAGTCACAGGTGAGGTGCTAGAAGACTGGAGGTTGGCTAACATGGTGTCACTGTTTAAGAAGGGTGGTAAGGACAAGTCAGGGAATGATAGACCAGTGAGCTTGACCATGGTGGTGGGCAAGTTGTTGGAGCAAATCCTGAGGGACAGGATGTACATGTATTTGGAAAGACAAGGACTGATTAGGGATAGTCAACATGGCTTTGTGCGTGGGAAATAATTTCTCACAAACTTGATTGAGCTTTTTGAAGAAGTAAGAAAGAGGATTGATGAGGACAGAGGGTAGATGAGATCTAAATGGACTTCAGTAAGGGGTTCGACAAGGTTCCCCATGGGAGACTGATTAGCAAGGTTAGATCTCATGGAATACAGGGAGAACTAGCCATTTGGGTGCAAAGCTGGCTCAAAGGTAGAAGACAGAGGGTGGTGGAGGAGGATTGTTTTTCAGACTGGAGGCCTGTGACCAGTGGAGTACCACAAGGATCGATGCAGGGTCTTCTACTTTTTGTTTTTACATAAATGATTTGGATGCGAGCATAAGAGATGCCGTTGGTAAGTTTGCAGATGACACCAAAATTGGAGGTGTAGTGGATAGCAAACAGGGTTACCTCAGATTACAACAGGATGTTGACCACATGGGCCAGTGGGCTGAGAAGTGGCAGATAGAGTTTAATTCAGATAAATTCAGTGTCATCTGCAAACTTACTAACTGCAAGGTGCTGCATTTTGGGAAAGCAAACCTTAGCAGGACTTATATACTTAATGGTAAGGTCTTAGGGGGTGTTGCTGAACAAAGAGACCTTGGAGCGCAGGTTCATAGCTCCTTGAAAGTAGAGTTGCAGGTAGATAGGATAGTGAAGAACGCTTTATTTTATCGATCAAAATATTGAGTACAGGAGTTGGGAGGTCATGTTGCAGTTGTACAGGACATTGGTTAAGCCACTGTTAGAATATTGTGTGCAGTCTGGTCTCCTTCCTATCGGAAAGATGTGAAACTTGAAAAGGTTCAGAAAAGATTTACAAAAATGTTGCCAAGGTTGGAGGATTTGAGCAATAGGAAGATGCTGAACAGGCAGGGGCTGTTTTCCCTGGAGTGCCAGAGGCTGAGGGGTGACCTTATAGAGGTTTACAAAATTATGACGGGCATGCATAAGGTAAATAGGCAAAGTCTTTTCCCTGGGGTGGGGGAGTCCAGAACTAGAGGGCATAGGTTTAGGGTGAGAAGGGAAAGATATAAAAGAGACCTAAGGGGCAACTTTTTCACAGAGGGTGGTAAGGGTATTGACTGAGCTGCCAGAGGAAGTGGTGGAGGCTGGTACAATTGCAACATTTAAGAGGCATTTGGATGAGTATATGAATAGGAAGGGTTTGGAGGGATATGGGCCGGGTGCTGGCAGGCGGGACTAGATTGGGTTGGGATATCTGGTTGGCATGGACAGGTTGAATGGAAAGGTTTGTTTCCATGCTGTACATCTGACTCTTAAGTGTAGATTCTATGTGGACCTTTTTCAGTTTTGACATCAAGCTTTCATACCAGATGCTGTTTTCTTTATAATAGGGTCTGGTATGAAATCGTTAGCTTGCATTAATTAACATCCAAAAAAACGAGGGAATTTTTCACTGCAGTTAATGTGTGAGTAATAACTGTTGCATGTTCTATTTAGAAAAACAGGGGCACCCAGATTTTACGAGTAGAAATACAGGTATCTGGATTATTTTATGTATTGCTTTTCATTATAAGACTAACAAATTCTGTTAAGTATGCACACTATTTTAATTTTGCAGTATTTTCATGGATGAGCTTGTAAAATGGACTTTTACATTTAGAAACTTAATGGGGTAACTACTCTTGTGGAAACTTGCTAAGAATTAGACTGACATTGCCCTCATCTTATTTAGTTAGGAAACTTACAGGCAACTTGGTGAAGCAGTCAATGCTTGTTCAAAGAATTGGTGGAACGATCTACATTTGGAGCACATCTCGTGACTCCTAGAAATGTTGCAGTGCAGTGACTTGCTATACAACCGAATATGCGCAGAATGATCGCACAATTAATCACGAGAAAGTTATGTATTTGCAGTTTTTAGTTTAAGAATATTTACTGGGACTTAGTAGAAACTGGAATTTTCATAGCTTATACATCTTTTAACTTTGATTATCCACATAAGAACTGAAGTTCCAAAAAAGGGAAGAAAACAATACACACAAGGGAAACTGGCTGAGGCATTGAGGGGAATGAGGGATAACTAACATGATTAAAAGGATGAATTTTGGAGAATTTCTTTGTTCACGGTGATCTGAGGTGAGAGATCCAGCGAGGACAGTCAAAGCAGCCAAACCTTCTGTCCAAGTGTAGTGATAAAAGAGGAGCACACTGAGGATCGTGAGAACAAGCAAAGACTATGTCACTAGTACATCTCACCTACAGGAATCATCTCTGTTCTGACAGTGCAACACTGAACTATCATGTTAGTCTGCAGCTTTTCAGGGTTACAATTATTATCAAGTTGTGCCAAGATATAAATCATTGCACCACCCAATTGCACTGAGCTCCTTTTGAAACAACTCTTGTATGAGCAGAGAACTGTCGTATTCCTGTGTTTATGTTGTTAAGCCAGCAAAGTTTACTGTGGTTGAATTAACAATACCATTCAGGTGATCTTTTGTTCGCTTAGAAAGACTTCTTTGTATTCTTCATGTTATCTGTTGAATCATTTTCCAAAGAAAGCCGGAAAGGGCAGTGTTTGGATTCTGAGCCAGGTGAAAGGGAGAGCTATCAAATGGCAGTACCCATGAGAGGTGCAATTAGAGCCACTAAATACCTAAAAGAATGGTTAATTGAGACAGGAAGGGAGGTTCCTTCTGTGAAACTACTTGGCTTTTTAGGCCAGTCAAACAGAGTTATTGTCTTCAACTTTGGTTTCATTTGGTAAGAAGTGAAATAGAGGTATTTTATTTTCTTTGCCTTCGTCTCTGCTTTCATAGAGTCATAAGACATGTACAGCACGGAAACAGACCCTTAGGTTCAACTCGTCCATGACGACCAGATAGTCTAACTTAATCTAGTCCCACTTGCCAGCTGGCCCATATCCCTCTAAACCCTTCCTATTCATGTACTCATCCAGATGCATTTAAATACTGTAATTATACCAGCCTCTCATTCACACGAACCACCCTCTGTGTGAAAATGTTGCCCCTTAGGTCCTTTTATATCTTTCCCCTCTCCCTCTAGACCCATGTCCTGTAATTTTGGACTCTCTCTCTCTCTCTCCACACCCCCCTCCCCCCCCACCCAACCCAGGGAAAAGACCTTGTCTAATTATTCTATCCATGCCTCTCATAATTTTATGAACTTCTATAAGGTCACCCCTCACCCTCCAATGCTCCAGGGAAAACAGCCCCAGCCTATTCAGCCTCTCCCTATAGCTCAAATCCTCCAACCCTGGCAACACCCTTGTATCTTTGCTTATGTTTCTCAGTGGTGGTTGTAGTCAGTTAATTTGTCAAACATTGAGACTCAGTCCAGTGTTGTTATGTTTACTTTCAACAGCAGTCATTAGGTAGCAAACCAGAACAGGAATTTCGAAAAATATGGCTGCTGTCATTGGAGGTTTCTGTAGAAATCTATTTATGCAGGTTTTCTGTCTATATATTAGTGAATGTTATCTAATCATGTTAGTGACATGTGTTCAAAATTTCTGGATATACTCAAAAGGTCCAGCAGCATTTGTGGAGAAGGAAAAGGCCGTTAGTGTTTTAAGTTGTATATGACTTCCGAATAGAAGTGAATTTGAACTGGGTTGGGATTTTATGCTCTGAATCAAAAACAGAAATTGCTGCCAAAGCTCAGGTCTGGCTTCATCTGAGGAGAGAAATCAGGGTTAACATGTTTTGAGGAAGGGTCACTCAGCCCGAAAAGTTAACTCTGATTTTCTCCATAGATGCTACCAAACTGCAATATGTTTTTATTTCTAATTTTCAGCAGTTGCAGTTCTTTCAGTTTTTATTAGATTTTTGAGGTTGTAACGGAGTGAGGGAAGGATGGAGTAGTGTAGAGAACAGAAGAAATTAAATGACAAAGCTGTGACGGAGCTAAAGACAAAAGGAGTGGTGATGGTTGTCGTAAAAAGAAACCATTGACCAGAGTGAGTATAACTGACAAAATAATTAAAAGCTCTCTCCAAAAGTAAAAACATGAAAAGCAAGATACACAGTTCTTAACAGCGATTAAAAAATAGATTCTGAATGGGGACAGTGATCAGGATGTGAAATTGGTGAACTCAGCACTGAGCTCAGAAAGATGGTAAAGTGACTCTTCTGAAGAAGATGCAGCAACAAATTTAGATCTTAAAAACTCATTGTTTCACTCCTTTGTCCCAAATCATGCATTGAACTGGTTGCAGTCATTCATTTAACATAAACCTTTGTTCTGCTCTATCCATAGTGTACTTCCATGCCAATTCGCTGGGAGCTATCCTTACCAGGATCCTGGACAGAAGTTTTCCATGATCTAGAGGACCGAACCATGGAGCAGCGAAACCTGTGCAAAGCTTCACTACCAGTTGTGATTGTAACTGGGAATTTGAAAGCTTGGAGGAAGTGCAGGAGAAGATTTTGGGGTTGGGGGGGGTGTTTGTGGGGAGATTGATGAGATCCATTTAACTAGACAATATTCTGACAGTTTTGGAATTTGCTTGAGGCTGCTCTTGGTAACATTAGTCAAGCTGGTTGTAGAAATAATGCTGTTTTTTTGAGAAAACTGTTCATTTGCACTGAGCCAGTTACCATTTAGTACGGTTTTTCTATAATTGTGGAAAGAGATCTAGATCTCCACAAGAGAGCAAGAGAACTTGACAAGTACCTTTTGAACATTTCAGGAAAACAACTTACGCACAACTTTGTTAGGAGCAGCTATATCAGAAATGGATCTTTTGAAATTCCTTTTTCTAATATCAATTCAGAAATTCTGTGGAATAAGGAACCCAATAATGGTTTGTGTATTGGATAATTTTTGTTCCAAATAAAATTGAAATAAAATAAAGTTGATGTCTTATAATTTGAAGTGTAAAGGAGAGAATGGGAAGTGCATTTTCCTGGAAAGTTGTTAAAATATGGAATCTTGGCACAAGGTTCAATTAAAGACCAATGAGTCACAGCTTGGGAAAGCAAATTCATTCAGGAAAACGCCTGGGGCAGTGTCTCACTACAAAAGAACCCAGATCCTGGAATTAATCAATAATGTTTGAGTCTTGTGCCTCAGTCACACCTAACAGGGTTCCAGTCCCAGGATTGTAACTTTATTGTTCTTCAACCAATTTGATCCACACAACTGCAATGCCTTATGCATAACAATAAGTGCAATTCAAACTCACTCAAAAGCCGTGCAGTTTTCAAGGACAGATGAAAAATCTTATTCCAATCAATTTGGGGTGGGATATCTGGAAAGCCATACAAGTTAGGATCACCCTCTGCATAAAGATTCTTGATGAGATTGATCAAAAATCCATCTTTTATAAGTTTGTACCTCTTACATAACAGTGAAGCTAAAGCAGAACTATCGTTATTTTGCATTGTTACATTACTAACGTGTACTGAACATTTGATCATATGTTCAATTGTAATTAATCATATTTTCTGTTTTAACAATCATGAATTGTGGTGGTTTTAAAACACCTATTTCTGTTATCAGAAAAGAAAACCAAATCCTCATTGTACACTTTCTTGCACTCCCTCTGCTCTCCCCTCATTGGATTACTTCACCTCCTTACCAATGCGAAAAACACTAACATCCATTCTAAGAATTAATATGTCTGATTCAGTTTATTCCAAAGAAGCAGATAAGATGTAAGAAGTGATTCTAGCCATACTTTGTCATCATTAGTCACTTGATTCAATGAAATAAACTGATAAGCCTCAACTGAAGCTGGGGTATGGCTCCTATTACTTGTTACTAAATCTGGTGTAGATGGCCATTAAATTTTTTCCATCCCCATCTGTTAGCTTTCTAGCCAAAATTGAGCAATATATTTCTGGTGTCACAAGCTAGAAACCTGTATTTTTATAGTGCTGAAAAATTACAACAATCAGCATAAGCAAATTTACTGCTGGTCAGCTCTCTTCATAAATGACTGCAGGTCGGTACATTTGGAATTCACTTCATAACAGTTCAAGATTTTGCCCTAACCTGAGGAAAATAACAGTTCTCTGTTGGGAGGGTGTGGTTAGTAAGTTTGCAGATGACACCAAATTGATGGTAATGTAGACAGTGAAGGTTACCTCGGTACAATAGGATCGTGATCAGATGGGCCAAGGAGTGGCAAATGGAATTTAATCTAGGTAAATGAGAGGTGCTATATTTTGGTAGAGCAAAAAGGGCAGGACTTATGCACTTAATGGTAATGTCCTGGGAGAAGTGTAGCCAAACAAAAAGACCATGGAGTGCAGATGCACAGATCCTTGAATGTGGAGACTCGGATAGATAGGTTAGAATACAAGTTTGGAGGGATTGCGCTATAGGAAGAGGCTGAGGCTATTTTCTCTGGAGCATTCGAGGTTTATAAAATTGTAAGGGGCATGGACAGGGTGAAGAGCCAAGGATAGGTGTGCCAAAACTAAGGGGCATAGGTTTTAAGTGAGAAGAGAAAGATTTAAAAAGGACCTCCTAATTCTTTTTCACACAGTATACAATGCATGTTTGGAATACGCTGCCAGAGGCTGGTACAAGTGTAGCATTTAAAAGACATATGAATGGGTATGTGAGTAGAAAGGGTTTAGAGGGATATGGGCCAAATGCTGGCAAATGGGACTCGATTAATTTTGGATATCTTTTCGGCATGCATGAGTTGGAACTAAGGATCTATTTTTATGCTGTACGTTTCTATGACTGTGGAGGGATCTTGCAGTTGGTGGTGTACACTTACATCTGCTGCCTTAGTCCTTCAAGGCTGTAGATATGATGGGCTTTCAAGAAGCTATTGAAGGAGCTTTGATGAATTGCTGAAGTGCATTTTGCAAATGGTACACCCTACTACCACAATGCAATAGAAATAGAAAAGGCAATGTTTACATGTGTATCTATGTGGAAACATGGTGATAATAAGATCAGAGTGAAGTGTGATGTCACCTGCTGTCAAATAGCCTGCTGATGCTCTCACATGAAGAATTGGCATTTGACTCCGATACTGGGCTTGGTGCCAATGGGAATCAAAGACTTCAAAAGAGGATTAAGGGGTAAAATTGGATTTCCAGCAACCCACTTCACACTGATTGACAGCCTGTGGTATGATGATCTTCTCTTTGCAATACTTGCAATGACACTTGAATTAGTTTGGGCCCAGGAACTGCTCCATGTTGCAAAACCACGCCCCATCAGCACTAATTAATGTAACCACTTAAAAGCTAATTGCAGATTTAATTCTAACGTTGCAGAGCAGAAAGTAATTTTGGATTCAGCCATTTATTCAGTGTGACTACCTGTTGATGCGTATGCTGGGTTCTGCACACTGTGTATATAAATATTACCACTGGGTTACAATTGCATTTTGCAGAAGCTGGCCAGTGTTGAAGGAAATCCCATCTGTCAGGCAGAACTCTCATCACATTTAATAAACCAAATGGCAGGAGCCTCTTTTGCTTTAGGCACCGATATATATATTTGTGGTTACTCTCCCAGAAATATCTCAAAAGTGATTCAAATGCCATAAATTACTTTGAACGGAGGTGACAATTATTATTGCATATAAAGTAAGCGCCCACCAATGAAATGTTAATCACGATGCTGATTTGCTTTTGATGTGTCAGCCAACAAACTGGAAAAGCTCCCTGCCCCTGTTTAAGTACTGCCTAAATCAGAATTGCAGTTTACACAAGTGTGAAGACAAGATTGGCTGTGATGGTCCCTCGGTTGGGAAAAAAAACTTATCAATACATTCAAAGTATCAATAATGGAGGTGTGAATGGATTACTGGTGGACATACCATAATGGATTATTTTCTAAACTGTCAGAAAATTAATAAAACTGAACTACAAAGGGATCTGGGAGTGCTATTCCACGCTTCTCTAAAGGTTAACTTGCAGGTTGAGCCATGAATAATAAAGTGAATGTGATGTTGTCATTTATCTCAAGAGGGTTGTAATATAAAAGTGCTTCTGAGACTTTATAAAGCTCTAGTTAGGCCCCATTTGGAATACTGTGTCCAATTTTGGGCCCCACACCTCAGGAAGGACATATTGGCACTGGAGCATGTCCAGCAGAGATTCACATGGATGATCACTGGAACGGTAGGCCTAACATATGATGAATGGCTGCAGATCCTGGGACTATTCATTACAGTTTAAAAGGTTGAGAGATCTAATAGAAACTTACAAGATAATGTATGGCTTAGAAAGGGTGAATGCTGGGAAGTTGTTTCTGTTAGGCGGGGAGACTAGGACTCGGCACAGCCTTAGAATTAGAGGGGATCAATTTAGAATGGAAATGAGGAGACATTTCTTCAGCCAGAGAGTAGTGAGCCTGTGGAATTCATTGCCACAGAGCGCAGTGGAGGCTGGGATGTTAAATGTCTTCAAGGCAGACATTGAGAAATTCTTGATCGCAAGGAATTAAGGGCTACGGGGAGAGTGCGGGTAAGTGGAGTTGAAATGCCCATCAGCCATGATAACATGGCAGAGTGGACTTGATGGGCTGAATGGCCTTACTTCCACTGCTATGTCTTATGGTCTTATAATTAGATGTAAAAACAGGATTATGAGAATATGTTGCATAAACCTAACACATATTCTCTCGAGTATAGGTAAAGGTAAAGTCACCATTGGCCTTAGAGACTTTAGGGCTGCTCTTTCATTAGAGAGACAACTGGTGTTGCTTTAACATGAGAGCCACCACACCTTAGACAATGGGAGAGGTTGAGGAGGCGAGTTCTGCATGATAACTTCAGCTAGTGAGGGAATTGAATGGACACTGTTGGCATCATTTTGCATTGTAAGCCAGCCATCCAGCCAACTGAGTGCAGAATGATTTGATTGAGATGTTTAAAATGTTAAAAGGATTTTATAAGAGTAGAGGTAAACTGCTTTGCCCTGGTGGTGCGCTCAGGAACAAAGGGACATTACTCTTGACAAAATAGCATTCAGTCGTTCACAAGCAGAGCATTCCTTCACTGAAAAGGCAACAGAAGCCTGGAACTGCTAGGATATTTGGGGCTTACACAAAAGAGGTAGATGAAATTTTGTTAGATAATGATATCAAGGGATATGTAGCAAAGATAGACAAAGAGAGTTGAGGTGCAGATTAGCCAAGAGCTAACTGAGAAGCAGGCAGAATTTGAGAGGCAGAATGGTTTACTCTTAATGTTCCTGAAAGGGAAACAAAAGGAAAATAATTGGTGTAATAAACAATGTATGGCCATCAAGAAACTTCCCTAGTTGCAAGGGTTTCTTAAAATTCAATGTTAAACCGATACTGTCCTGAAGGCTTAATTGATAGATCAAATGTAGACCTAAAGTCCTAAGTCTGTGTTGTGTTTCAGATTCAGATGCTACAATACACCTCAGTGCTTTTGGGAACACAGAGAGGGCCTATCCCCTGCAGGAAAGTGTTTTATTCTTTAAATTCAAGATCGACCTAGGTTGTGATAACTGAGTAGCTCAGCCACTGGCATCAGGTGCCATGAATAGATTGGTTGCCAGTGCCTCAGACAGAATTGATCAACACAACAAGTTAGCATCTGCAGCAGTAGTAGTGGTGGCAATCTACCTAAGAGCAGTTCCTCTGCTCATTTCCTCTTTGTTGCATGGTCATGTGCTTACCTCTTTAGTTGTTCATAGGTGACTCGCCTTTTCAATTGCAAATGGTCAAACATCATAATTTCCTTCCTCTTTTGTTTCCATTCCTCTAATCATGTTCACTGACCATCTTTCCTCCTCAATTATCCTAATTATTTTAAAATTGCTCTTGATGGACTCAACAAGAAACCCGCTCCATCCTTCTCCAGAATGACTTGTCACAAATTTCTAATCTTTGGATGTCAGGTTTTTTTTTCATGTTCTAAGTTTTGAGCCAGGAAAATGAGACATTGAAATCTCAGTCTTCTTGGAACTTCAAGACAATAGGAACAAACGTTGGAATAAAGAGTATTTATCTTGGGAAACATACTTCTAAATCAATTATTGCCAGCAGCATTCTTTTTAATTGCTGGAGCTCATTATGGGAGATAATAGCACTTCAAGATATGGAATGCCTTAAATTCCCTTCTCAAATAACCTTGAACATTTAGGGCTAATTGTTTTTCATACCTTTGGTGTGAAAAAAAGTGTACTGCTCATGAATTACTGAGCTCTAATTGTTTTAAAGCCCCTTTTCATGTCTCAAACTAGGAAAATTAATTTCTTCACATCTACCACATAAATTCCTTGTAACATTTTAAACATCTTGATGAAATCATCCTGCTTTAGTCTAATGGGATGCTCCCCAGTTGCCTGGATGAGTGCATCTTCAACAACACTCAGGTTTGACATCATCCAGGACAAGACAGCCACTTGACTGGGACCTTTACTGTCACATTCAACATTCATCCCCTTTGATGCAGTGTATCTTTAGGGCGGCACGGTGGCACAGTGGTTAGCACTGCTGCCTCACAGCGCCTGTAGACCCGGGTTCAATTCCCGCTCAGGCGACTGACTGTGTGGAGTTTGCATGTTCTCCCCGTGTCTGCGTGGGTTTCCTCCGGGTGCTCCGGTTTCCTCCCACAGTCCAAAGATGTGCGGGTCAGGTGAATTGGCTAAGCTAAATTGCCCGTAGTGTTAGGTAAGGGGTAAATGTAGGGGTATGGGTGGGTTGCGCTTCGGCGGGTCGGTGTGGACTTGTTGGGCCGAAGGGCCTGTTTCCACACTGTAAGTCTAATCTAATCTTCTTTGGAATGCACTGCAGTAACTCACCTTCAACAGCATCTTCCAAAGCTGTGACATTTGCAACTTGGAAGGACAGAACAACAAATGGAAACACCACCACATGCAGGTTCCCCTCCAAGTTACCTATACATTCCGAAATTAAAAATATATTTCTGTTTCTTCAGTGTCAAAATGGTATTACCCTGGAACTGTGGATGTCCCCATACCTCAAAGACTGTAGCAATTCAAAATGACAGATTACCTTCCCAAAGGCAATTTAAGATAGGTATTAAATTTTGGTCTGGTCAATAATATCACAATCTCATGAACAAATGTTTGAAAACATTAAGCTTACATCATGATTACCCTCAGGTTTGGAGTGTCTATGTGGATTTCGAAGTTGCCAGTCACGGGACAGACTTTCTCAAGACCCTGCCATCCGTTTCAACAGTGCAATAGCACCTTCTATTTATGCAGTGTCTCATGTGAAACATTCCAAGTTGCTGCACAGAACAAAGTGCTGCCCAATATCTGAGGCTGAACCAGTCTACCCACAAAGCAAATCTTCTTTTGAATTCAGTTCCTGGTTTACCCCATACTATTTCCATCATTGACTGGCAATTGAGAAGATGCATGTATCACTGAGACTGCATACATCCACTTACGTAACATTATCCATCTCAATTCATCTGTTACTGAAAATTTCATTCATAACTCTACACTCAAAGATTTTGTTTTGTGTAGCATAATGTTCCTGTACATATCTTTCATGTACTGTGAGCAGTGCTATGAGACTTGCTGTATATACATGAGACATAGATGTCACTGGTTATGCCATCCTGTATTGACCATCCTTCATTGCCCCAGAGAAATTGGTGGTGACCTGCTTTCCTGATCTGCTGCAGTCTTGGAGTGTAATAAAGCTTCGGATGACCTACACATTAAAATTCCAGTATTCTTCTGACTGGTCTCCACCTTGTTCCCTCTGTAAAGCTTGTGTTTCTCCCAAACTCTGTTGACTGTATTCTTACTCATACTATATCCTGTTCCCTTATCAATTCCCTGCTCACCGCTTTTACATTGGCTCCTCTTCTGACAGTGCTTTTGATTAAAAACTTACATCTGTGACTTCTCTTTCTGATGCATGTTTTGCCTTCAGCATAGGTGTCTTTACCTGATGTGGCAATGCTTGTGTTATCCCGCTGTCTTCTCACAGCCGAAGAAACTAGATATGAGTCACATCATATTGAAAAGTTAAACACAAGGTCCAGCAAACAGATGCAATATTCCGGGCACATCCGCGCATGGGCTAAAATTAAGCTATTCAGTTACAGAAAAGTAGAAATATTCTCATCAACATGATATGTATCAAATGACCCCAAGTAAGATGGAAGCTGAGATCTTTATTCCCTCAGATCATACATTATGGCTCAATGACAATATCTTGAGGTAATCTCCTAAGGCTAAACTGATATAATAACTGTGAGACATCAAAGGAAACAGAGGGTGTCCTGTTGCAATGGTAAATATTGGCAATATTGGCAAATCTATAGAACTGATCATTGACTTTAGGAACAAAGGAAAACACCCCCCCCCATTCAGATCAATGGAGCAGAGTTTGAGAGGGTTGAGTCCGAGGAGTAACAATGACTGTCAACAGGTTCAAGAACAGCTGCTCCCCTGCTGTTATTAGACTGATGAATGGACTCTAACTTCAAATAACGTTGATCTTGCTTCATGCACTGTGTATGTGGTGTAACCTGTATGCCTCATTCTGACTAAGCACCCCATAATCTGTATGCCTTTGGTTACTGTGGTCTTTCTGTACTGCTCACAAACAAAGCTTTTCACTGTACCTAGGTTCACGTGACTACAATAAATCAAATCAATTACAACAGGTCCCTCAATGGCTTTACCCTATCTGATGTAAGTAACTCCCTCTGGCTACAATCATCCAAGGGCAGTATGGTAGCTCAGTGGTTAGCACTGCTATATCACAGTGCCAGCGACCTGGGTTCAATTCCAGCCTCGGGTGACTGTCTGTGTGGAGTTTGCACGTTCTCCCCATGTCGAGAGTGTGTTGCTGGGAAAGCACAGCAGGTCAGGCAGCATCTGAGGAGCAGGAGAATCAACAGGAGTTCTCCAAATGTCCAAGTGCTCTGGTTTCCTCCCACAGTCCAAAAATGTGCAGTTGAGGTGAATTGGTCATGCCAAATTGCCCATAGTGTTCAGGGATGTGTGCATTAGTCAGGGGTAAATGTAAAGTAATAGGGGAGGGCAATGGGTCTAGGTGGGTTACTCTTTGGAGGGTCAGTGTGGACTTGTTGGATGAAAGGTCTGTTTCCACACTGTAGGGATTCTATGATCATGGATAGGAAATGTTTGGAGGAATGTGGTCCAGGAGCAGGCAGATGGGACCAGTTTAGTTTGGGATTATATTTGGCATGCACTTGTTGGACCAAAGGGTCTGTTGCTGTGCTGTGTGACTCTCTGACTCTATTCCTGCCCTCCTCTAATTCCACCCACTACAGTCAGCAATTTTCTTTGTCACACTTTTGATACATATGGTATCAACAGCTAAAGTTCGAAGCTTTTGAATTCCTTTCCTGTTTCACTAAACGTTTGTGCCTGTGTGAATGCTCCTTGTGTGGCTCTGTAGCACATTTTATTTGATGATCCCTCTTGTGAAATGCTTTGCATTGTTTTATTACATTAAAAACATCATTTCAAGGCAAACGGTGTTGTTTTCAATGACGGTCTAAAGAATTGTCTAAAAGGTTATTTTGATTAGTGGTCAGAGCCATTCCACCAAATAACTTGCAATATGTTTTTATGTGACAGAAATGAAGAGAGATCAGGAATCTGTATCTGTAATAATGTAGTAATCTATCCTGGGATTGAGAAAGATATTATTGAGAAATGTGCCCAGAGGCTGTGAAATAAAATTAAATTGCTTTATAATTGCAAAAACAATTGGCAATCTTTAAAGGGTTACAACACTCCTCACAGAAGTAACGCAATCTCTCATGTAAGTAAAAGCACATTAAGCAACATTAATCGTAAACCATAATACAGAATTATTTCTATGCTATGATTTTACCATACCTGAATGAGTCAAATACTCCACACACAAACATAAACCTCACTTTACGTAATCTAATGGTAATAAACTGTTAACATCAAGCAATTATATTCTGTAGCTTACTTAACTGTAATAAAATCACAGAGTCATAGAGTCAAATAGTATGGAAACAGACCCTTCGGTCCAACTTATCTGTGCTGATCAAATGTTCCAATCTGACTTAGTCCCATTTGCCAGCATTTGGCCCCTATCTCTCTAAACTCCGCCTATTAATAAACCCATCCGGAAGCTTTTTAGATGTTGTAATTGTAACGACCTCCACCACTTTCTCTGACAGCTCGCTCCATACACACCATCCTCTGCTTGAAAAAGTTACCCCTTGGGTCCTTTTTAAATCTTTCCCATCTCACCTTAAACCTATGCCCTCTATTTTTAGACTTCCTGATGCTACGAAATAAGACCTTGGCTATGCACCATATCCATGCCCCTCATGACTTTATAAACCTCTATAAGGTCACCCCTTAGCATACAACATTCGGATCAAGGCCCCAGCGTATCCAGTCTCTCCCTATAACTCAAATTCTCCAGTCCCGGCAACTTCCTTGTAAATCTTCCTGCACCCTCTCACGTTTAACACAATCCTTTCTGAAGAATGTCCAGAATTGTATGCAGTGTTCTGAAAGTGGCCTCACTAATGTCCAGTCCAGCTACAACATGACATCCCAATTCCTGTAATCAATGTTCTGATCAATGAAGGCAAGTGTGCCAAGTGCCTTCTTCACCATCCTGTCCACCTGTGACTCTACTTTCAAGAACTATGCACCTGAACAGGTGTCTGTTCAGCAACACACCTGAGGGCCCTACCATTACGTGTATAAGTTCTGCCTTGGTTTGCCTTACTAAAATGCAATTCCTCACATTTATCTAAATTAAATTCCATTTGTCACTCCTCAACCCAACGGTCTATCTGATCGAGGTCCCATTGTACTCTGAGCTAATCTCCTTCACTGTCCACTACGCCATCTATTTTGGTGTCATCTGCAAACTTACTAACATTGCCTCCTATATTCACATCCAAATCATTTATATAAATGACAAAAAGCAGTGGATCAAGCACCTGTCCTTGTGGCCCTCCACTGGATACAGGTCCCCAGTCCAAAAAGCAAACCTCTACTGCCACCCTCTGTCTCCTTCCTTCAAGTCAGTTCTGTATCCAGTTGGCTAGCTCCCTCAGTATCGAATCTAATTTAAACTTACCAGTCCATCCAGTCTACCATGCAAAACCTTGTTAACATATTTGCTGACGTCCTATAGACAACGTTTACCGCTCTGAATTCATCAATCTTCTCTGTCAACTCTTCAAAAAAACTCAATATGATTAAACAATAATATATAAATCACTAAACAACCAATCTGGTATTGGACTCTTACTAACATAGCCATTGGAATTATTCAAACTGTAATTGCATGGAGAAATACCAGCCTTTCCAAAAGTGTATCATATATTAACCAATGTCCGGAACATTTCAAACAAAGAAAAACTTAAATCTCAAATAATAAACGTAATGCTTGATTGTCCTGTACAAGAATTTCAGAATAAAAAATAACTTTCCAAAAGAAAAAATATGCTCCAATTGCACAGAGTACAATTGTGAAGGGAGTAGCTAGACAGCAACTCTGAGTGCAGTATTCCCTGTTCCTTAGCAGCCTAGTCAATTACTTTGATGGAATTTGATTGGTAGTGAAAACAAAAAAATGCTGGAGATCACAAAGGGTCAGGCAGCATCATGGAGAGACAGTGAGCTAATATTTGATTGGTAGTGAATTGACTTGTAAGAGAAAACTAACACAAGGTATATTTGTAACGAATCACAGAACCAAAGTGATGTAATAATTAAATTGGGGTGGGCAGAATACCGTTTTGGGGGAGAGAGGCAAGGAAGGTCCTAACAATATTATGGGTACAGTATTTTAATCAATCTGTTTTACCACACCTCTAGTGCAGGTGGACCTTGAATCGGGAACTTCTGGTGCAGATGGAGTGGCACTACCACTGTGCTAAAAGAACATGTCTTGTAATTTTTAAAAAATCTGTCTGTTTAGTTGGAACTTGAGTCTAGAAGGTCTGTCTTAGAGATAAGGCCACTGCACAAGGCCTAGGAGAAAGTGAGGACTGCAGATGCTGGAGATCAGAGTTGAGAGTGTGTTGCTGGAAAAGCACAGCAGATCAAGCAGCATCCGAGGAGCAGGAGAGTTAATGTTTCGGGCATAAGCCCTTCATCAGGGTGAAGGGCTTATGCCTGAAACGTCGATTCTCCTGCTCCTTGGATGCTGCCTGATCTGCTGTGCTTTTCCAGCACCACCCTCTTGACACTGCACAAGGCCACCTCATAACCTTACAGCATGAACAACAAGTGAGTGTCCCTTAGCCTACAAAGTCTAACTGACAAACATGAGATCAGGTTAATTGCCATTAAGGTGAGATCGGGACCTAGACAGTGCTAACAGCAAGTCAAATAAATAAAAAGCTTCAGACTTAATACTAACATTTCTGCTATATGATTGTTTACACTACTGTTTGAAAATGACAGATTTTGTTTCGAGGTATATACATTTTTTAAGTGTGACATTTATTTATTTAGATCGTGCAGGATAACTGAACCATGTCAGTTTAAGTACCTAATCTCTCCACTGCCGTGTATATAAGCTTGTGCGTGTGTGGTATCTACAAACCACACCAGAAAAGACTTACAGCCATCAAACACCTTCACCCAAATCCACAATCTACACTAACATAGAAGATGAAGGGCAGCTGGTGTATAGGCAAACCATCAACATATACAACCTTCCCAATGTGGAAATAGATCATGATTCCTTCCTCATCACTGGGTCATGATGAAATGCTCTGAGAGGTTAATCATGGCCCACATCAACTCTAGCCTCCCAGCCCACCTCACTCCACTGCAATTCACCTACCAGTGAAACAAGTCCACAGTGGATGCCATTTCCCTAGCCCTACTGTACTCTCCATATGCCCATGACTATGTTGCCCAATTCTGGAGAAACACCACTACAAGTTCGCTGACAACACCAGCACTGTAGGCTGGATATCAAACAACGATGGGTCAGAATACAGGAAAGAGATAGCCTGCTTAGTGTCGTGGTGCAATGATACCAATCTCTCAATGTCAGCAAAACAGAAGAACTGATCATTGACATCAGGAGGGCACATGCCTATCACATCAATGGAGTTAAGGTGGAGAGAGTCAAGAGTGTCAAGTTTCCAGAAGTGGTGATAGCCGACAATCTGTTCTGGACTTACCACGAAGATGTGATGGTCAAAAAAATGCAACAACACATTTTCTTACTCAGGCTGCTTAGGAAATTTAGCATGCCCATAAGGATCCTCACCAACTGTTCCAGATGCACTACAGAAAGCATACTATCTGGTGCATAACAGCCTGGTACAGCTCTCCCACTGTGCTCTCCCCAGGACCGTAGGTAACTATAGCCCATACCATCCATGGGAAACCAACCTCCCATCCATGGACTCATTTACACTTCTTGTTGCCACAGAAAGGCTGCCTACCTCATCAAAGATTCCTCTCATCCCGGTGGTACTCTGTTCCAACCTCTTCAGTCAGGCAGAAGATACAGAAGTTTGAAATGGTTCAAGAGCAGCTTTTTCCCTGCTGTAATTAGACTGCTGAATGGACAGAGTCATAGAGATGTACAGCATGGAAACAGACCCTTCGGTCTAAACCGTCCATACCGACCAGACATCCCAACCCAATCTAGTCCCACCTGCCAGTACCCAGCCCATATCCTTCCAAACTCTTCCTATTCATATACCCATCCAAATGCCTCTTAAATGTTGCAATTGTATCAGCCTCCACCACATCCTCTAGCAGCTCATTCCATACACGTACCACCCTCTGCGTGAAAAAGTTGCCCCTTAGGTCTTTTTTATATCTTTCCCCTCTCACCCTAAACCTATGCCCTCTAGTTCTGGACTCCCCGACCCCAGGGAAAAGACTTTGTCTATTTATCCTATCCATGCCCCTCATAATTTTGTAAACCTCTATAAGGTCATCCCTCAGCCTCCGACGCGCCAGGGAAAACAGCCCCAGCCTGTTCAGTTTCTCCCTGTAGCTCAGATCCTCCAACCCTGGCAATATTCTTGTAAATTTTTTCTGAACCCTTTCAAGTTCCACAACATCCTTCCGATAGGAAGGAGACCAGAATTGTAAGCAATATTCCAACAGTGGCCTAACCAAAGTCCTGTACAGCCGCAACATGACCTTCCAACTCCTGTACCCAATACTCTGACCAATAAAGGAAAGCATACCAAACGCCTTCTTCACTATCCTATCTACCTGCGACTCCACTTTCAAGGAGCTATGAACCTGCTCTCCAAGGTTTCTTTGTTCAGCAACACTCCCTAGGACCTTACCATTAAGTGTATAAGTCCTGCTAAGATTTGCTTTCCCAAAATGCAACACCTCGCATTTATCTGAATTAAACTCCATCTGCCACTTCTCAACCCATTGGCCCATCTGGTTCAGATCCTGTTGTAATCTGAGGTAACCCTCTTTGCTGTCCACTACACCTCCAATTTTGGTGCCATCTGCAAACTTACTAACTGTACCTCTTATGCTCGCATCCAAATCATTTATGTAAATGACAAAAAGTAGAGGGCCCAGCACCGATCCTTGTGGCACTCCACTGGTCACAAGCCTCCAGTCTGAAAAACAACCATCCACCACCACCCTCTGTCTTCTACCTTTGAGCCAGTTCTGTATCCAATGGTTAGTTCTCCCTGTATTCCATGAGATCTAACATTGCTAATCAGTTTCCCATGGGGAACCTTGTCGATCGACTTACTGAAGTCCATATAGATCACATCTGCCGCTCTGCCCTCATCAATCTTCTTTGTTACTTCTTCAAAAAACTCAATCAAGTTTGTGAGACATGATTTCCCATGCACAAAGCCATGTTGACTATACTGAATCAGTCCTTGCCTTTCCAAATACATGGACATCCTGTCGCTCAGGATTCCCTCCAACAACTTGCCCACCACCGATGTCAGGCTCACCGGTCTATAGTTCCCTGGCTTGACTTTACCGCCCTTCTTAAACAGTGGCACCACGTTAGCCAACCTCCAGTCTTCAGACACCTCACCTGTGACAATCGATGATACAAATATCTCAGCAAGAGGCCCAGCAATCACTTCTCTAGCTTCCCACAGAGTTCTCGGGTACACCTGATCAGGTCCTGGGGATTTATCCACCTTTAACCTTTTCAAGACATCCAGAACTTCCTCCTCAGTAACCTGGACATTTTACAAGATGTCACCATCTATTTCTCTACAGTCTATATCTTGTATATCCTTTTCCACAGTAAATACTGATGCAAAATATTCATTTTGTATCTCCCCCATTTTCTGTGGCTCCACACAAAGGCCGCCTTGCTGATCTTTGAGGGGCCCTATTCTCTCCCTAGTTACCCTTTTGTCCTTAATGTATTTGTAAAATCCCTTTGGATTCTCTTTGATTCTATTTGCCAAAGCTATCTCATGTCCCCGTTTTGCCCCCCTGATTTCCCTTTTAAGTATACTCCTACTTTCTTTATACTCTTCTAAGGATTCACTCGATCTATCCTGTCTATTCCTGACATATGCTTCCATCTTTTTCTTAACCAAACCCTCAATTTCTTTAGTCATCCAACATTCCCTGTACCTACCAACCTTCCCTTTCACCCTGACAGGAATATACTTTCTTTGGATTCTTGTTATCTCATTTCTGAAGGCTTCCCATTTTCCAGCCGTCCCTTTACCTGCGAACATCTGCCTCCAATCAGCTTTTGAAAGTTCGTGCCTAATACCGTCAAAATTGGCCTTTCTCCAATTTAGAACTTCAACTTTTAGATCTTTTCCATCACTATTTTAAAACGAATAGAATTATGGTCGCTGGCCCCAAAGTGCTCCCCCACTGACACCTCAGTCACTTGCCCTGCCTTATTTCCCAAGAGTAGGTCAAGTTTTGCACCTTCTCTAGTAGGTACATCCACATACTGAATCAGAAAATTGTCTTGTATACACTTAAGAAATTCCTCTCCATCTAAACCTTTAACACTATGGCAATCCCAGTCGATGTTTGGGAAGTTAAAATCCCCTACCACAACTACCCTATTACTCTTACAGATAGTTGAGATCTCCTTACAAGTTTGTTTCTCAATTTCCCTCTGACTATTGGGGGGGTCTATAATACAATCCCAATAAGGTGATCATCCCTTTCTTATTTCTCAGTTCCACCCAAATAACTTCCCTGGATGTATTTCCGGGAATATCCTCCCTCAGCACAGCTGTGATGCTATCCTTTATCAAAAATGCCACTCCCCCTCCTCTCTTGCCTCCCTTTCTGTCCTTCCTGTAGCATTTGTATCCTGGAACATTAAGCTGCCAATCCTGCCCATCCCTGAGCCATGTTTCTGTAATTGCTATGATATCCCAGTCCCATGTTCCTAACCATGCCCTGGTAGACTTTTAGATATCAAGGGATATGGGAATAGTGTGGGAAAATGGGGTTGTTGTACTATGAAAGCAGTAAGTGCTGCAGGAAATTCAGGAGGTGTGGCAGCATCTAGGGAGAGAGAAACAGAATTAACATTTTAAGTCTTGTATGACATTTCTTCAGAACAGAAGGGGGTCGGGTACGTGGTGGTTTGTATACTGTCGGCAAAGTGGGGGAGAGGAGCAAATGGACAAATTATGAGATACCTAGAGCATATGACCATGGGAGTCCCAATGGTGGGAGAGATGGAGATGTAAAAAGGGGTTAAATAAGGATCCGAAAAAGAGAAAATGGGCCCACTCTGCAGGATAGAAAATAAATGGTGTAAGTGAGGCATTATATTGATTTGGGGGTTTCCTGGCTTTATCTCCAAGCCCTTTGACCCTGATGGTGGGATTTGCTTAAATCTCACATCTTGGGGATTTACTCTCCTGTACCCTCCTTCAATCTCATTCACCTCCATTCCTGACCTTTGATTCTTTGTCTTCAAAGGAAGTTCCCCTATGTCTTCTCAAGGATGAAATCACCATTTGAGGTTTTATTTCCTGAACTTTGACCCGAGCACTCTCGAACTCTGATACTGAAACCTCAGGAACCCAGATTTAAGATTTTCTCGATACTGGCACCTGGAACTCTGACCATGATCTGCACCACTCGATCAAGTTGATGATGAGACATTTGCATTGTCATTTTTCCCTGAATGTGAGCATTGAAGTTGTTAATAGCACCATAGCCATGATTTCTTGCAAGCTGTTTGGAAAGTTACCAATCTTGACAGAACATTAGAAGCAGAAATGAAAAGTTAGCACAATTCAGAGTGGGAGCTTTGCCAACAGAATCTGTGCCAGTAAAGTGCACTTAAAATTAATTAGAAGTACTAGTATAAACAGCACAAGGCAATGAATGCTCTTCGTTACACCAATGATTGGCAAGGGTTTATATTTGGGGCTTGCAAGATCTTTAGCTATAATCTTTATTTTGTATTGAGGAAAGTCCTGACTATAGAAGAGACACTTGCTTGATTATTTAGATATTAGCGCATGGACAAACAGCATTCACTATCAGACAGTGTTTAGATGCAGTGTTTGATACAGTACAGATACCATCCTGTGGATGACACAGCCAGGCACATTCCACTATTCCTCTTTAGGTTATTGTTCAAGATCCCATATGGCAAATTTCAAATAAGAGCAGGGGTCTTCTGAAAGTCTAATTGATATTCATACGTTTTTTTAAGATTAGATTCCCTACAGTGTGGAAACAGGCCCTTCGGCCCAAATGGTCCACACCGATCCTCTGAAGAGCAACCCACCCAGACCCATTCCCCCTAATTAATACACCTAACTCTACAAGCAATTTAGCATGACCAATTCACCTAACCTGCACATTTTTGACTATGGGAAGAAACCAGAGCATCCAGAGGAAACCCACGCAGACACGGGGAGAATGTGCAAACTCCACACAGACAGTCACCAGAGGTTGGAATGGAACCCGGGTCCCTGGCACTGTGAGGCAGCAATGCTAACCACTGAGCCACCACCCACTTCAATCCGTGACGTGAGAAGTAACAGTTGGAGGAGGTACTCTTTCCTGACAGGAGCAGTGGGACTTTTACTCTGCACTTAAGCCATGTTGTATATAGCTGAAAGTGTGTTGCTGGAAAAGCGCAGCAAGTCAGGCAGCATCCAAGGAGCAGGAGATTCTTCAGAAGGGCTTATGCCCGAAACGTCAAATCTCCTGCTCCTTGGATGCTGCCTGACCTGCTGCGCTTTTCCAGCAACACATTTTCAGCTCTGATCTCCAGCATCTGCAGACCTCACTTTCTCCTCCATGTTGTATATAGCCTGGGAGGGCTTCATGTTGTAATATGGCATGTTGCCTGCATACCAACCACTGGGGAGTTGTTGTTAGTATAGGGTACTGTCACCAACCCTGCTTCCAATTTTAATCTCAAGTGATTTTTTTATTTATTCACTGGATGTGAGTGTCATTGGCTGGACCAACATTCATTACCCATTTCTCATTGTTAAGGATCAACCACACTGGGGTAGGTCTGGAGTCACACATAGGCCAGAAGGGCAGTAGCAAACCTGATGGGGTTTTCCCCCAAGAATTGATTCACGGTTGCCATTAAACTCTTAATCCCAGATTTTTAAAAGAAATTGAATTCAAATTGCACCATCTGCAATGGCAAGATTTGAACCCATGTCCCCAGAACATTTCCTGGATAAATACCAATAGACCATCTCCTCCACTTGATCTGCAGTTGTACAGCAGTCTTTGGTGGAGGGTGGACCACAAATAAATCTCAGCAGAAAAAGCATTGTCTGAGATAACAAGATACAGTTTATTACATCTCATTAATTGTACAGTGGTTACATGAACTCAGAAATATTAACAGTTACAAACAAGAAATAGAGAAGGTGCATGTGGCACACTCGATCTGCTTCATTCCTGATTGAAGGGCACCTGCCCGAAACGTCGATTTTCCTGCTCCTCGGATGCTGCCAGATCTGCTGTGCTTTTCCAGCACCACTCTATCTGCTGTCTGTCCAATGTTTCACTCTATATAGACAAACTGGTAACATGGACAGACAGGAGGAGATGGAATTTAATTTGGAGAGGTGCGAAGTAACATGTCCTATTCACCACTGAGTTTCACTGCTTAGAATTCTGCAATTAACAGGTCCAAGTGATTTTTTGGGATTTTTTTGATGATATAGCATAACCTTAGACTTTGAAGGAAAGGAATGAAAAATTATTTTCAGAATGATTGTATTGTTCAAAGACCCAAGGCCTTGTTTTAACATGTTAGTGCTGGCCTAGTATTACGTTACCTCGATGTCTGTGGTATGATTGTTATTCTTTGCATCTCAATGCAGATTATTTCTTAGTCAAACTGCACTCTATTTGATATAGATTTACCAATTTACATCCAGAGGTTTGCAGCTAAATGGTCAGTAAAGACACACTCCACACTCAGGGAATGCTGCACTGTCAGAGGGTCATTAATGAGGGAGAGCCACACTGTCGGAGAGTAAGTGCTGAGGGAATGCTGCACTGTCAGAGGGTCATTAATGACAGATAGCTGCATTGTCAGAGGGTCAGTGCAGAGGGAATGCTGCACTGTCAGAGGGTCATTAATGACAGATAGCTGCATTGTCAGAGTGTCAGTGCTGAGGGAATGCTGCACTGTCAGAGGGTCATTAATGACAGATAGCTGCATTGTCAGAGTGTCAGTGCTGAGGGAATGCTGCACTGTCAGAGGGTCAGTACAGAGGGAGTGCCACATTGTCGGAGGGTCAGGGTCAGTGCTGAGGGAGTGCCACACTGGCAGAGGGTCAGCACTGAAGGAGTGCCGCACTGTAGGATGGCAATACTGAAGGAATGCTGTATTGTCAAATGGCAGTACTGAGGGAACAACAAACTGTGAGAGGGTCAATGCAGAAGGAGCGTTGCATGGCTGGATTTGCTGAGCTATTTCAGCAATTTCTGTTATTGTTTCTGATTTCCAGGATCTGCAGTTCTTTGCTTTTTAGTTTAAAGGTAAGCTGTAACCATAAGCTGATGTTGTAGGCACTAGGCAGCTCGGTGGTCAGATAAGAGTGCTGGGGTAATGAGAGGAAGGATTGTATTTTCACACAGTCAGTAATAATGAACTCGCTGCCTTAGTGAGTGGTGGAAGCAGAGATAATCAATCATTTGAAAGGAAATAAATTTATAAAATTATATGGACCCTGTGGGGGGAAATGGTGGCTTTCCAAAGAGCTGGTAGAAGGCTGGTGGATCATTCAGACTGTTAGTGTTGTAATACTACATGGCTCTAGCAAGGAGAGAGTGGTTCAGGAGTGAGAGCAGCAAATCTGGCCAAAGTCTATCCATTCCTTAAACCCAATGGCACTTTGAGACTAAAAACAGTTTCTTGGAAGTGATTGGATCATGGCAGATGGATCAGGGGTTGACACAAAGGCAGACTGGGCATTGCTTTGACTAATGTCCATGTTGGAAGCTTCTCCAACAGAAGATGCTGAAACATCCACCCACATAAAAACAGACTGGATTTGAAACAAAATGATCACCATGCATCTTTTTTGTTGATGTGTGTGTTGTCCTGGTCTTTTTGTGAAACTCTCAGCACAGTTTGTAAACTCACCTATTGTTGCAGCTAGTGCTGTGTCCAATGATTAGCCAGCAATGTGAGCCTTTAACTCTCCCCAATAACTACCCCTGATAACAATCACATTTCAATGTATCAGTCAGTGCGGGGATTAATCATTGAACCATCAGCAGTCCAAGTGTATTCTGCTTGTGACTTTCAGTAACTGCTGGCTAAGCAAGAATCATAAGCAGAAAAAATAAAAAGCTACTCAGAGGTTAATCATTCAGGGGATTAATAATAGTAAAAAAAAAACAGATTTATACATCAAACCTCTGCCTTTATTTCTAACCTGCGTGGCATCACTCACCTGCAGCTTGGCATATTGTGGAGCAGTAAGCATTCCAGGTGCCCTGCCACATTGTACAAGTGGTCAAATGTCCATCATAACACAGTTGCAGTGGTTCCCTTACTTCTTCAACATCCCAGGTGTCATTGGATGCAAGCAGGAATGAAAACTGTGGACTGAATGGCCTCCTCCTGTGCTATAACCATTCTTAATTCCTTCCCTAGACCTCCAAATTAGCCCATGAACAGGAACCAATGGGATTGTGGTGTCAAAGGGCAGAGATAGTGTAACTCAGCACAGTCAGGTTCACAAGCCTGAGATCTTGATGGAAAGTTCAGTCCCGCACTACATAACAGACTACATGTGCAGCGCTGCAGAAATCTAGAAATCTTTCAAGATGGAATGATTCCTTGACATGCAACACTGAGTTAAAGGCAGACTATGAGAGTCTGGGCAACGCTGTTTGACTGCAGAAGGCAGCAAGGTAAAAACAAGGGCTGCAGATGCTGGAAACCAGAGTCTAGATTAGAGTGGTGCTGGAAAAGCACAGCAGATCCGGCAGCACCTGAGGAGCAGGAACATTGACGTTTCAGGCAAAAGCCCTTCATCATTTGCTCAAAACGTCGATTTTCCTGCTCCTTGGATGCTGCCTGACCTGCTGTGCTTTTTCCAGTTCCACTATAATCTAGCCAATGCAGAAGGGAGCAGCAAACCATGATCCTGTCTTTGGAAGAAATGGTGCTTGGCTCCCGAGGCCTGTGTCACCCTCTATAACAGGTTCTCAGGCACTTTCTTTGAAGCTGCTGACTTCACAAATGGGTTGTGTAGAGCCACGAACAGTGTTTGTGATTGAGGGGAGTGAGTGAGAAGGGAAGAAAGGAAATAAAATTTTTTATAAAACACACCTGATATTTCTATGCTGCACTGATTGAGGACAACACTGTCAGAGTCACTACACTTTGATGAGATATTAAAAGACCACCCTCCCAACCGGTTGTTAAAGGACCCAAAAACACTATTGTGGTGAGGTCTCCATACAACTCAGGATCTGAAATTGATCACCCCTGTGACAGAACATCTGACCAATGTCACTGTGCTGTTTGTGGGAGCTTGCTGTGTATGAATCGACAGCTGTGATTCCTCAATTACACCCTTCATAAGTGTCACAAAATGCCTGGTCCGTTTGGAAATAATGAAGAACTCTATGCATGCGCACGTCTTTCCTATATTTCTCCAAAGTACTTCACATTCCGCCAATTGATGACGTGCTCCTAACATAACTTCCTTCTGCGGGATTTTATTAAGGCTGGAAGATTTTCGGAACATGATTTATAAGTACCACCATCATTGGCTGTCCCTCACAGACGTGGATGACTCTCTCCCACTCTCAGGGTGAGTCTGTAGGTGGATGCACAGACCAATGGGGCTACTGCAGGCTTTGTTACACTTGAGGCAGAGGGTGGTCACGGGAATGGGGTGAGGGGGGTGTTGGAGTGGCAGCTGCCTTCTTACACCGTTTTCCCTTGGCTTCTGCTTTCCCCCCAATGGCAAGTCTCCAGGTGATCGATGCCTTCCTGGATGTTCCTCCTCCACTTTGGATGGTCTTCGTCCAGTGATTCCCAGGTGTCAGTGGGAATGCCACACCTCCCCAATGAGGCCTTGAGGGTATCCCTAAGGAACTTCCTCTGCCCCACAGGGAGAGAGGGGCTCACCTGCAGTTTTGGAGCTGGGAGTAGAGCACCTGCCTGGGGGGGGGGTCTCATGTTGTTCATACGGATGACGCACCCAGCCCATTGCACCGATCGGGGTCAGTGCCTCGATGCTGGGGTTGGTGCGTCTGTCTTGCCAGTGGATTCACAGGACCTTGAGTAGGCACCGTTGGTGGTACTGCTCCAGTACCTTGAAGTGTCTGCTGTAGTCAGTCTATGCCTCAGATCCGCATAGGAGGGTGGGAACCATCACATGTTCTTGGTGTCATATCTAATGTTGTTGTCCTCGAACACCCTTTTCATCTGGAGGCCAAAGGCTGTACTAGTACACTGGAGGCAATGCTGGATTTCTTTGTCCAAAGCTGCTTTGGCCGAATGAAATTTGGGGGTAGAGGTGAATCCAGTAGTCAGCTGGGGTGAGGCCTATAGAGGAATTGGGACTGACATTCCTGGGCCTATCCTGCAAAGGAATCCAAACAAATCTCTCCTTAACATAGAGATGTACAGCACAGAAACAGACTCATCAGTCCAACTCATCCATGCTGACCAGATATCCCAATCCAATCGAGTCCCACCTGCCAGCACCCGACCCATATCCCTGCAAACCCTTCCTATTCATATACCCATCCAAATGCCTTTTAAATGTTGCAATTGTACTAGCCTCCACCACTTCGTCTGGCAGCTCAATCCATACACATACCACCCTCTGCATGAAAACGTTGCCCCTTAGGTCTCTTTTATATCTTTTCCCTCTCACCCTAAACCTATGTCCCCTAGTTCTGGACTCCCCCATCCCAGGGTATTTACCCTATCCATGCCCCTAATGATTTTAAAAACCTCTTTAAGGTCACCCCTCAGCCTCCGACGCTCCAGGGAAAACAGCCCCAGCCTAATCAACCTCTCCCTATAGCTCAAATCATATAATGTTTTAGTCAATATTCCTCTTGCTTTGGGATCTGTTACTCTGTTAAACAACTGCATTAATACCAAATTGTAACAAAACAATCTGTCCCTTCCTGAGAGATAGATGCAACTCATTGCTGCCACCCGCTGTTAAATATTGGTCCTGGTCGCTGAGGGAGTGAGTGAGTGAAAAGACAATAACAAAAGCACAAAAATCCTTTGAATAAATCTATGGTGTAAATGTTTATTGTGGGGGAAAGAAATTTACATTGGCTGATAATCTATAAGGGGAAAATGATAAATAAAAGTTTAATTACAAAAAAGCTACTGGAGATCACAGCAACATTACTGAAATGTAACTATGTTTACAGTTTCCACTTTTATACAGTAATTACATCATAGATAAAATAATTAGGTTTTCATCCTTATAATTTTTTTTGTACACAGAATCAAGAAAAATACAAGGTGTACCTTGGTGCAAGTAGATCTTTTTTGTTTATCCTCAGGAATTTTTTTTTGAAAGCAGAGAGGTATATAAAATGCTTGAGAGACATCCTGAGCATGTCCATTATTCAGTTAGTGCATAAATGTTTTCAGTACAAGGCAGGTGGGTCTGTAATCAAGCAATTTGAAATGGTGTGGAGAGACTGGGCATGGTTGGTTGGGATTGGTGGTTGTCTGCTTAAAGCGCAGAGCCTTGTTTAAGTAGCACTGGGTGAATGGTCCGCGATTCTCCATCTTTGTCAGTGAGGTTTTATACCTGCTAGCTTAGGAAAGATCTCGAAGTTTGAAACCCATCCGGGCAGACAGCGTCCCCGAGATCCCACATTTTTCTAGGAACACAATGAGCCCAATGCTAACTCTGCAGGTGAATACTTACTGAGTGAGTTAAAATCTTGCCCACCTTTCATGTCTTCTCAGTGTTGTTAGCTCTGCAGGAACTGGGTGATGGTCCAAAATTATAGATGGGATCATGAGGAGGGTGGTGTGCATCTTTCAAGCTTACAGTACTACAGAAAGCGGCATTCAACACTCAGTAAAGATAAACTCAACAAATGTTCTCCAAGGATGTAAAATTCCAAAATGTAAGGTTTTCAAAACATAAATCAAATCTCATGTCCATTCAAAAAAAGTAAAAATAAATTTAAAATAAACACTTCTGGGGCTAAATCCCTTTGTGTGTTCTCTCTAATACCAAATGTTTTACTGTTATTTTCCTGCCTGTGTTATTTCAACAGTCAGACACACTCAACAGTGTTGAAAAATAGGTAGGGTACAAGGGAAAAGAGTAATTTGAGAAGTGTCTCTCTCAGGAGAAGACAGATGTAATTGTACCCATGGGTACCTCCGTATTAACGTAAACGTTTACCTATGAAATAAATCCCTCTCTTTTTGGATACTGTGTCCTAACATGGGTATTTCCAGTTTCAGATTTAAATGCTGGTATAATGGCCGACACTATTCTCCTGACCCCGACAGACAAACTAAACTCCTTGAAGTCATGAGTGTTAGAACAGAACACAAGTCACATGCAAATCTTAAAACTTAAATCTAGTGGGATTGACTAGCACCCATTCCCATCCTCCCAGCAGTCAGGAAATCAAGCAGGAGCTTGAGTAGTTTTGTTACTCTCCAATAAGATAAACTGTATTGCCCCAATTCTGCTGGTGTAACCAGCAAAGTTCTTGGGAGTTTAACAGCCCAGACTGTCCCAGGCAGGATGATCATCTTTATTGTGTCACCCCCATGCTGCTCTAAAGTCTTGTATTGCCAAACCGTGAGGAGTACATTTGTCTTTAAAACGGTTCTCTCTGTATTGGAGGTCAGAGGTGTGACCGTGGTAGAAATGTTCAGAGTGGTGATAGAAGCGGGTGAGATGGAAGGAAGATCATTTACTGCTGATGCCTGCAGTGAACAGTAGGGGGAATGTCCATACACTAATACCTGACCAAGCCAAAGGTGAATTGGGCATGCTACCTGGTCGAAGGTCTGCACAATATACCCCCATTTGGACAAGAAAGAGATGATCACTTAGAGATATTTAAAGGCCATGAAACCTGGGTCCCACCAAAAGACATTACTCTGTCCTCAAAGTGATCAGAAATACCACATTCAAATAATTTTGGGTTTCCTTTTGGCAGGTGCACATGGATCCTACAAAGACTTGCCGTGAATGGGGTTTCCTGAGAGAAACCTTCATTCTCGACCTTTCTGATGTGGTTGGGTCAGGGCTGCCCTTAATAATGTACGGACAGCCTCAGCAATGTATCAACACACATCGCCCTGTCAAAATAAACACTAATTACCACAGCTATTGCAAACACCTGAAGGGGAACACTATATACTTTTGTTAAAAAATTATAAAATTAATAGCAGCTCTTAAGATTGTTAAATCAAATCTGGACCACAGGAAATGATAGAAGCTTGCAAAGCCATGTACAGTGGTTGTATTCTCCCTGGTTTTGAGTTCTGCCTTTGGTAAAATGCAGCCCTTTTCTCTTGGGTAGGTAAAGTCCAAAACATAACCGAAATAGCATCTTGCATTAAAACTCCACTTTGTTTCTTTCCCTGACGTGTGCATTTGGAATCCACAATATACAGCACAGGCCATGGAATTGTGATTGTCTTCTGATTAAAGTAGCATGAAAGCTGACAACAGTGTACATGATTTACAAAAAAACAACCAAGTTTTTGTTCCTTTAAAGTGCTTCATGGCCACAAACCACACTCTGGAGATGATGCTGCCTTTCAAGCTGGCCTTGTCTCATATGGAATGGGTCTTGGATTCAAGACATTGATTCTTGTGAGGCAATGGTACATTAAGGGTTAAGGAATCAAGTGGAGTTGAGATACAGAGCATCCATATTCTATTGTAGCAGACCGGGTTCAATGGGCTGAATGGCCACCTCCTGTTTGTACATTGCTAACAAGAAAATGGACCATTGATTCCTAAACTCTTTACAAGTCAACAGTCATCTGAGATACCAACAGCAACTGATCAGGGGCACCTCTCCACCTCACTCTGACCCTGGTTTGAGTTGGACTCTTCCCTCCTTTTCTGTAATGGGACCTTGCAGCAGGTTGGAAGTATCAGGGGTAAAAGGTAAATGGGATCAATTTTGTGTTCCCTCTATAGTTAAACACTGCAAACTATCCCTCTGGCTGTGAATGAAAAGGGACTTCCTTATCCCTGTAGATGGACAGATCCCTCTTAACATTAGCATCAACAAAGAGTTTTGAGGAAACTGCCTGGTGTCCATTGACGAGATGTACTGGAAAGCTGTTGGTGCTCAGTAATAATGGGTGAATCTGTGCTCAGTGAGTGAGTGAAGTTAATGGCGTGAAACATAGTCCCGTTTTGGGAAACTGATGTGAACAAATAAGTGAGAGCAAGGCTTTCTTTGACTTACATCTGAAGTCCCCCTGGAAAACCCCAATGTGTCGTGTCTCCATTTTCTCTGTGTATGCCTTTGATCCCTCCCCACTCCCACCTTGTGCGTGAGATTTCGTAGTTAGTGCCAAATTACAGATGGTTGTGTGGTGCGGACTGGACAAAGACTATCCAAACTCATTCCACATCAAACTTGTCAATGCTGACCCAAGTATCTTTGACCCCCTTTCAGTCCAGGCTGGATCTGAACCCAGGTTCCAGGTGAAAAATTAGTGCCCTACACACTGTGTTTCCTCATCAAATCATATGCAGGCCATCCAAAAGAAGACACTATTGATTTTTAAAATTATGAGATGATCTACATAAAAACAATTAAAATATCCCAATTAACATTCTAGTAGAATGGAACTTAAAGCAATAGAAAAAAAATCAAGTATAAACCATCGTGCATTAATTCCACCTTTGTAGCTTTACAGTTCTTGCTCTTAAAAACATTTTACATTCAGAATTTAATTTTACACCGATATTTGACAATTTCTACCCCATAAGATTTAAATATTAACATGTTTGAAGGAAAAGGAAATCTCAGGGATGAACCTTTCTCTCCCTCAAATGGGAGAAATGCACAAATTAAAAACCATTGCACTCACTGCAATTTTATTTACAACATAGATTGATGGCGCAGAATACACACTACTATGCCAGAAATTTGAAGTGAATTAACTAGCTGGCAAATTAATCTCTCCCATCCTGCAACCTTCATATTCTCTCCCATTTCAGTAAGTGGTTTGTTTAGTCACTGGAAGAATGGCTGGATATTTTCGGACGGGTATATTTAAAAATTGACTCGCCCCTGACCAACCATCTCCCAAGTCAACAAGGCCAGAAATAATGCAAGAGGTGAGCAAAGTGTTGAGAATGGCTCTGGAGAAAAGGGTTTTGATCAAATGCTCTTACAGGGTTGGATTGGTGTAAAACAGAAACATTCCAGAGGCAGACGCTCGCCAAAAGGCTGCATTGGAAGCAGATGCCTCAGGGGCCAAGGTTCTGGTGACAACAAAGCAGTCACTAGTGATGGCAGTTGTGGGATGAAGCTGAGTTAAGAGTTTGACTCAAATTCCCTTTTTAGAACAGCACTGAACACCAGTGACAACACAATGCCTCAGAAGACTACAACATTTCAAGAAATATCAAACTTTTGTTTCGCTGCTCTGATTTAATCTGCATCAATTTCCAACAAGCTCTTGCCGGGTTTTAAATCAACCCGATGTTTCCTTGCCTTGCCTTTTGGACAGCATTTCTCAATCAGTTGTTTTGTTACGCAGAGAGAGAGATTGATGTACCAACTAAATACATATCTATTTTTATTATTTCAGCACGCAGTCCCATCAATACCACCATCAGAGAGCAACGGGGAAGGCAGTGTGGATATCACACATCCTGTAGACAGCCACATGGCTGAGGGGAGTCCTTATCCTCTCCCTCACCCTCCTCCATCCCCAAATCTCCACACAGTCTGTAAAGCAGGAAAGCTCAGCAGTAGAAAACCTCTTCATTGCCCAGAAGTTCAGTTGCAGGGTGCTTTTTATCTGGTGCCGTTTTATTCAGTGCTGAGCTGTCTGCTGTTGGTAGGACATCTGAGAAAATACACAACAGAAAGAAATATACATATTCTGTTTATAATAACTCTTTTCTAAGTGTGCAGAATTTACACATACAACGTATTTTTAATACATAGAGAAAATAATGTGATCCCTTCAGCATGGAAAGAGAACATTTGAGTCTGCACTAACCCTCCAAGGTGCATCCCACCCAAATCCAGCCCCCCAGCCTATCCCTATAATTCCATAGTTAGTGTGGCCAACCCACCAAACTGGCACATCATTGGACTGTGGGAGGAAACTGGAACACCCTGTGGAAATCCATGTAGACACGGGGAGAACATGCAAACTCCACACAGACACACAGTACAAAGGCTGGAATTGAACCTGGGTCCCTGGCACTCTGAGGCAGCAGTGCTGAATACTGAGCGACTGTGCTGCTTGATATACACGCGGTATATGCATGTACATGTAGTTCATGTATGCTTGCATGGCACATGTGCCCATGAAGTAAAGTACATTCAGATAGTCAGAAAGAAACATAAGAGTAGGCCATTGATTTTTCCTCCATTATCCATTAAGACCATGGCTGTTTTCCTTCGGTACTACTTTCCTTCACATTATGCCATATCTCTTGATTTCTCTAACATCTAGCAATGTGCTGATCTTGGTCATGAACATACTCAATGACATGAACATACTCCAAGATCTTTGGGCTACAGGATTCTATACATTTGCTACCCACTGAGTGAAGAAACACGTCCTCATTTTAGACCAAAAATGCAGGCTCCTCTTTCTGAAATTTGCCCTTGAATCTGGATATCAACACCTCATTGTGCACCCCACTCCCTGCACCCCCACAACCAGGAGAAACACCCTTGCTGGGTGTCGTCCTGTCGCGCCCTGTGTGGAATGTTGTACTTTTCAATGAGATCGCCTTTCATTCTTCTAAACTCCATGGAATACAGACCCAGCCTTTGCAATCACTCTTCATGGGTCAATCCCATGAAATTAATCTAATGAATCTCCATTGCACTCCAGTCTGTGACAAGTATACCGAGGTAAGCACCAAAACTGTACAAAACATCCCAGGGACACCTAATCAAAATTTTATACAATTGCCTCAATTTAGGAAATTACATTACTGTAACACCTTTGGCAACCTTCCTGTTTTTAGAATAGAACAGAATCCCTACAGAGTAGAAACAGACCCTTCGGCCCAATAAGTCCACACCGACCCTCCGAAGAGCAACCTACTCAGGCCCATTCCCCTACATATACCCCTGATTAATGCACCTGACTTATACATCCCTGAACACTAGGGGCAATTTAGCATGGCCAATTCACCTGACCTGCACATTTTTGGATAGTGGGAGGAAACTGGAACACCCGGAGGAAACCCACACAGACATGGGGAGAATACGCCACACAGCAAGTCGCCCCAGGCTGGAATTGAACCCAGGACGCTGGCGCTGTGAGGCAGCAGTGCTAACCATTGAGACAGTGTGCCACTCAATTAAACAGTTTGTTAAGAATCCATACTTTATGAGCTAAGGGTAAATATGTACAAGCTGTTTCCTGTGTGTTGCCTTGCCGTCGTGTTCTGGAGATTAATGCTGACCTCCTGGAGACTCCCCAGATAATCCCGCAAATTGGTAACCTCACACCCTGTGCTGGCAACTCCCCCCTCGATCCCCAAATCTGACGAAAGATGGAGCCTTGAGGCCCAAAAGCCTGAGACCATTCCAGTTAGGACTGGCTGTCTCAAAGGTTTTAAACAGTAAGTGTCCTTAACCCTGCAAAACATCAAATGCTATTTCAAGAGCCAATCTCGTAAGTCAACACAACACCCTACCCCAGATTAACCAAACCACACCTGGATTGTATTCGGGTGGTAAGTTCCCAGAGCGGTGACCTTTGCCCTTACGGTGTTTGGATTTCTTCTCCTTTGGTTTCGCGAGCTTGAGTAACCGTGGTGGCAGTGGGTTGCTGGTTGAGTTTGTGGTGTTTCGTGGTTGACCTGTGAGGTTCTTGGCATTGCTTTGTGTGGAGTCTTTCCAAGTCGGGCTGGGAGAAGTCTCCACATCCCTCTTCGTAAGGTGTGCCTCCGAATGTTCCTGGTTTAACGAATTACAGCCAAACAGCTTTGTTGAGCTTGAGGATCCCTCGGTCAGAGGGCCGATTGGCGTCACAACCTCTCGATCTGAAGACTGGGATAGGGAAACGAGAAAGTTGGAAATTACGGAACTTGAAATGAGCACAACTTTCTCTGCCGAGTCAGTTTTTGCTGATCACGGTTGAAGGTATAAACTCTTTGACCAGGAACCCAGACACTGGCCTGGTCACTGGACACACTTTGCTGGCTGTTTGCCTCATCCACAAGTCCCTTCTCCATATCAGCTCAAACAGCAAGTGTCGGTAGGTTTGAAAAAAAATCTGATTCTCTTTTGAACCAGATGGGTTTTGCATTGGGGTAGAGCAGCAGGAGGATGCCATGCAACCCACTGAGTCTATTCTATGACTCAATTGGATTATGGTTAATCAGGACCTTAACTCCATTTACCTAGTTTGGCCCCGTAACCTTCAAATCCCCAATCTAATAAAAATATATCAATTGCAGATTTGAAATTTTCAATTAGCTCTTAGGTTTCCCAAAACCAGACCCCCACCATTTTTTTGGGTGAGTTAGGAAATGTTTTGCATATCCTCAAACCATCTCGCTCAGAGTTTCAGGTTACATTTCCTCGTTCTGAGCTCTCCATTAGGAAGACAGCCTCAGGAGAATCTCTACCTACCTTGTCAGCTCCTTTAATCATAAGGAAACTTAACAGAATGCTGTCATTTATTGTGAATGGAATTGAACACAAAGTAGAATGTTTATGCTTCAGTGATACAGAACACTGGGGAGATCCTATCTGGAGTACTGTGTATAGCTCTGGCTATCTTAAAGGAAGGATATAATCGTGTTGGGAGCAATGTGAACACTACCAGACCTAATACCTGCAATGGGTCAGTTGTCTAAAGAGGGAATGTTGGACAGGCTTTACTTGCATCCAACGGAGTTAAGAACAAGAGGTGACTTGATTGAATCCCAAGATCCTGCAGGATTTGGACAGGGTAGATGTGGAGTGGATGTTTCCCCTTATGGGAGAATCGAGAACTAGGTTTTGCTGTTTAAAAGTCAGCGATGAGAATATTGACTCTCCTCAGAGAAGGTTGTTGGTCCTTGGAATTCTTTTTCCCCAAAAAGGTGGTAGAAGCAGAGTCTTTAAATACTTTGAAGGCACTAGCTCCTTAGTAGCAAAGTGGTAAAATGTTGTCTGGGTTAGGCATGAATGTGGGGTCATCAAATCAACCACATCTTACTGAATGATGAAAAAATTGGCTTGAGGGGCTGAATGGCCTACTCCTTGTTCATAGGTTTCTAAACCCCTCCCAACTTTAGAAATGGTCAGTCCAGTTGTGACATCAGGCCTTGCCAAAAGCAGCAGCACAGACCTGGGCCTGGCCCGGTATGGCTGAGACCTGGGCCTGGCCCGGTGTGGCTGAGACCTGGGCCCGGCCCGGTATGGCTGAGACCTGGGCCTGGCCCGGTGTGGCTGAGACCTGGGCCTGGCCCGGTGTGGCTGAGACCTGGGCCTGGCCCGGTGTGGCTGAGACCTGGGCCTGGCCCGGTATGGCTAAGACCTGGGCCTGGCCCGGTATGGCTAAGCCACAATGGGCAGGTAACTTTGCTCACAAGAGCTATCAGAATAACCAAGAAAGACAACATGAATGGGAACAGCCAAAAACATGGGCAGCTTGAATGAATCATCTATGTCACTTTGGACACGACATATTGAAAACATTTATAGGCTTTAGTTTTCTTCTTGAAAGTCTCTGGAGTCACACCAGAATTTCACCAAAGGTTAATGGTCGCTTTGTAAAGGTTTCACATTTGTATCTAAATGCATCTAGAAAGAAATTGCAAAACCATTGTTGAGATTAAGGTCTTGTCAGCCTGGTATGTGACTTGGCGTGTGGGCTAACAGGGTGCACAACTGATGGTAATGGTGGAAATAATCTGGAGGTGGAGTAAGACTTTCACACAAATATCTTAAATAATGTTAAACTGGATGAGTTGAGAAGCTATTTTTTTTCCTACACAGGGACCAGTAGATGCAAAGAACTTCAGCGAATTGAGTTTGTTAATATCTGAAGCACTGCTGCACTCAGCCACAGTACAGCACAGCAGATTGGAGACAGAGAACAACTGCCATGAGCAGGGAGGTAGGGCTGGCAAAGATACCAAGGAGTTAGACCATGGAGGGATGGGTCGGAGGCATGAATAAGCAGAATTTTGTGTGGGACAGAAGTGGGGTCTTGCACCAGTTGATGACTTGATCAAGGAAGAGCTAGAGTTCTGGATGTAGGTTTGCTCACTGAGCTGGAAGGTTCATTTTCAGATGTTTCGTCACTATACTAGGTAACATCGTCAGTGAGCTCCGGATGAAGAGCTAGGGTTTTAAGGTGGGAGCACATTGGTGAATCCCAATTGGATGTTAATGAAAGCTTGGATGTTGGTGTGAGATGGGGTGGAAATGGATAAAATTACAAAGAGGTAGAAGAATGTGATCTTAGTAATGGATTTAGAATGATATTGAGGTCAGGGTCAAATAGCTTGTGGGCCTGTGGTTTCACCCAAGTACTAGGTGGTTGAGTAGAGCTGGACCAATCAGTTGGGATCAAGCAGAACTTGCTGTTAATAGGGGTAGTTGAGGCAATGAGTGCAACTGCATTAAAGGAGCAGTTGGACACAAATGAAGAAGAAAGAAAGAGAAGGGCATGTTTCATCGGGAGCGATGAAATAGCATGGAAGAGGATTCGTGGATCATTAACACCAGCACTGACCTATAAAGCTGAATGATCTGCTAAAGGGGAAGAATTCTACCATTTAAGTCAGCTTCTTGTTTTTACTGATATGCAACTGTAGAAATATGTGGATTGAAGATGATGGTGAATCACAGCTGGCTATCATTGGTACACTGAGGGAAACCGGCCCCATAACAGGATAAGGTCTCATTGTGAGGATGCCAGCAACTAGCAACTGAATGCAAAACATATTGGGTGGTGCTGGGTTTACCCTTCAGTTCCAACAGATGCTGTCACATGTTATTATAGTCCTTAAAGCTTGACCTTTGCCAATGGTTGCCAAGTTAAATGGATTCAGGCCAGATGCAGCAGATCAATGTGCATGCTGTGTCCAATAATGTGGATTTGGAATCTTTTAGCATGACCAGAAATTCTAAAGTACAGAAGTATTTGTTTGGTTTGTATCTTCATACACACCTTTCCCTTGTGGGTGACGTGGGAAGCAGCTGGAAGGATTAACAGGGTGACCACATTATGAGTGTCCCCCTTCCATAGCCAACAAGCTCTGCAGTGGGACTTGAAACCAGAGTCACTGAGCTCCATACAGCTAACTAACAAGAAGCAGGGACAGTGGGCTGGATATTATGCGGCCCCGCTTGTATGGTTTCACTCTTCCCCCTTCCAACCCCACCATACACATCTACTCAATGTTTTTACCAGATAGTGTTATTGAGCGTACAGCAAAAGCTTGTACCTGTGAACTGAGGGAATCCGAGTGTGTCAGGTGGCTCTGCCTTTGATGAGTGAGCAGCTCTTCCATCCTCTTGAGCTGCTCTTTCTCCTTGTCGAGCTGCTTCTGCGCTGTCCTCAGCCTCTCCAGATCCTGCTGATACTCCTCCTTCCTCAACTGAAGCTCCTCCCTCTGCTTCTCCACTTCCTTCTGTAACCTTGCCGTCTCAGCATCTTGCAGCGACACTTTGGCCTCCCGCTCGGTCAGATCCTTCTCCTTTATTTCCCACTCCCGTTCCCATTTCTTCTTGTCCTCCAGGTGCAGTGCCTGCTGCCGTTTCAGGTTGGCCAGCTCCTGACGGTGTTTCTCCAAACTTCGTTGCTTCTCCTGCTCGATCAGGGAGCTCGGCCGTAAAGATGACCGCGTCAAGCGCTCACTCCTCTCACTCGTCGCTTGCTTCTGGTCCTCGATGAACGAGTCCTGTTGCACCACGACAGCCTGTCAGGAGCCAGAGTAAGAGTGATTATTAAATGCAGGAAGCATCAGAAACTGTCTGAAGGGGTTTTGTGCTGTGGAGCTGGAACACAGCAGTCATTAAAAACACCTTCAGAGTGGGAGGAGGGAAATATGTAACAATATTGGCAGGTGGAAACAGATTGGGATGGGATATCCTGGACGAATTGGGCCGAAGGGTCTGTTTCCTCGCTGTACATCTCCATGACTATGATTAGTATTCATGCACATTTGGGGAATTTTGGAACAAATGCTGACCCCAGTTGGCCCTAAGCTGTATTGCACAAGAATCTTTTCAAATTGAGCCGTTAAAAAGTGCTTGTACATTTGCCATTCCTAGTTTGAAAAGGCTGTGCAGCTTGCTAGGCATGGTGGCTCAGTGGTTAGCACTGCTGCCTCACAACACCGGGAACCTGGGTTCAATTCCGCCCTCGGACAACTGTTCTCCCCACGTCTATGTGATTTCCTCCGACAGTCTGAAGATGTGCAGGCTAGGTGAATTAGCCATGGGAAATGCAGAGTAATCGGTGGGAGGGTCTTTGGAGAGACGGTCCTGACTTGATGGGCCAAATGGGCCCTACCTTCACTGTACAGATTCTATGATTCCACAATCCATTGAATAGGATTGCCAAGAGTTAACAACACGGTTATGGGTCTGGCTCATGTAAGAATGGCAGATTTCCTTCCAGTAGGGCTTTACAACAAATCAGTAAATTCACAATCATCTTTCCTGATAGTATGGAGCTTGCCCCCCACCTCCCTCCAAGATTTCTCTAAAATAAAAAGTAGATTTGCCTTTACATTAGGTACATCAAAGTCAACCCCAATGCTGAAATGGTGCATTTCCTGCTGAAACAGGTGTACAGGAAGTCAGTGTTACTGGTGCCATCACTGAGTGCCCACACTGTAATGGAACAAAGTGGTGCAGCCATTGTAGCTGTCTGTTTCTGCGGTCCCTTCCTTATCCCATGGCGGACAGCACGTACACTTTGGTTGCTATGTCAGTTTATAGATCTTATCCCAAGAAGTCCAATTGAAATCAAACTATGCAGATTGCTTGGGTCAGAAACATTGCGTTTTAGTAGCAGAACTTGAGCGGGTGGTGAGTACACCTCATGCAGGGGCACTGGACAGAAATATTGATGATCAACTGATGAAGAAACTCTGCTAATTTAATACTGGACAGTAGAGGGCACTGTTGGAACACAAACGGGATATTCGGACCGAGGAAAACCTGATCTCATCTTCCTTCAGCTGCTGTTCACTTCCTCTGAAAATGCTCTTCAATGACCAACTCATCTTCATTCACTTCAGTAAGCACACAGCAATCTCCCTCACCAGCTCAATGGGCAAATGCATCACCTAATGCAGTGCTGGAATTATGTTAGCCCAGTTATGGGTGGGATATTATTAAGCTGGAGAAGGTTCAGAACAGATTGACCAGGATGTTGCTGGGTATGGGAGGTTTGAGTTAGAAAGAAAGGCTGGATAGGCTTGGCCTTCTTTCACTGGAGGGTAGGAGGTTGAGAGGCGACCTGAAAGAAGTTTACAAAATAATGAGGAGTATAGAGAGAGTGAATGGTAGTTGCCTTTTCCTAAGGATAGGGAATTTCCAGACTAAGGGGCACATTTTTAAGGTGAGGAGGAGAGAGATTTATAAAAGATTTAAGTTGGTAAATGTTTTATACAGAGGGTGCATTGCAAGTGAAATAAACTTCCTGAGGAAGTGGGGTGGATGTCGGTACAATTAAAACGTTTAAAAGACATTTGGATTGATACATGAATGGGAAAGGTTTGGAGGGATGTGGCCAGGAGTAGGCAGATGGGACTAGTTTAGTTTGGGATTATGTTCGGCGTTGACTGGTTGTATCCATGCTGTATGGCTCTGTGTCTCTGAAGAGCCGACAGTCTGCAGCTAGGGAACTATAGTGTTGGTCTCACTATCCCTGGGTCAGGGAGGGATAATTAGCAAGAGCTCGAGCACCTCATCAAAAATGTGCTTCAGTTGATACTGGATAAAGAGTATCCTCAGATGCTTTGTTAATGGCCTTCCCTCCAGCTGAAATGGGAACAATTGATGTCTGGTCCCATTCAGACCTCCTCCCTTTCCGAAGCAGTCTACACTCACATTCAGCAAGAGGTGGACAACATTCAGGCTTGGGCGAAGAAGTAACAAGTAACATTTATGGCACACACATGCCAGGCAATAGCCATCACCAACAAGGGAGAATCTAACCATTACCATAACGCATTTGACTGCATTACCGTCACTGAATCCTTCACAATCAGCATCTTGTGGGGGTTATCACTGACCACAAACTTAACTGGACCAGCCACAAAAAAACCCCAAAGCAGCCCGTTTAATCAGCCCATCCACCAACTTAAGCAATGACATCTTCCACCGCTAGTACATTGAAAACAGTGTGTACCAGCTACAAGATGCATTGTAGCCGCTCGCAAAGATCTCTTTGGCAGCATCTTCCAAAACCATGACCACTTCCATCCTGAAGGAGAAGGGCAGCAGATACATAGAAAATCACCACCTGCAAGTTCCTCTCCATGTCACTCACCATCCTAAGAAATATATCGCCGTTCCTTCACTGTCATTGGGTCAAAATCCTGGAATTCCCTCCCTAACAGCATTGTGGGTCCTACGTACAGCACATGTACTGCAGTGATTCAAGAAAGCAGCTCACCGACACCCTCTCAAAGCCAACCAGGTGTGGCCAACAGGGTGGTCCATACGTGGAATAAGCTTACCAGAGGAAGTGATAGATGCGGGTACAGTTACAACATTTAAAAGAAACTTGAACAGATACATGGATAGGAAAGGTTCAGAGGGGTTTGTGCCAAATGCAGGCAAGTGGGACTAGTTTAGTTTGGGAATTGTGATTGGTATGGATGAGTTGAACCGAAGGGTCTGTTTTCATGCTCTCTCTGTGCCTAGAAACAGATGGAAGACAACAAAGGGGCAAATGCACATCACAATGTTGTATGGCCTCTGCCCTGGTTCCCAGTTAGTTCTCAGAAGTTTAAAAATGACTATTAAAGGGAATAAAGATGAGATATGTACCTGTAATCCAAGCAACAACTGCTGTAGGCTCAGCACCTTCTGAAGCACATACTGAAAGAGAAACACATCATGTAAAGTGAAACAGAAACAGGCATTTTTAAAAACACTGCTCTTCCCTCAGGCACTAACATTGAACCCAGAGTGAAGCAGAATCGTGTGTGCGCGGGCATGCAAGAGAGTCAGTGTATGCGTGAGTGTGAAAGAGAGTGTATGTGAGAGTAAGAGAGAATCTGGCTTCAAAATCAGAACCTAATCCAGAGCTCTAAACATTTTCCCACTATGAACCCAATTTGAGAATGACTGTGACCCCCTCAGTGAGGATTGACTGCTGGGAGGGGCCCTGTCTCAGAGAGTGGGACACTGCCACTGCCGCCTCAGAACCTCCTCCCCACTTTAGGTCGTGACCCCATGCTTTGGGAGGCACAGTCCTAGTTTGTAAAGACTTGGCAATGTGGTTGAACAAAAACACCTTGTCCCCTTTAAACACCCAAACTACACTGGTTGGGATAAGAGGTCCGATTGAATGAATCGTTTCCCCACCTAAACCAAATGAATTATCAAATCTTTTCTCAAAATAATATAAGTTATCAAGACTCCCCAAGAGCAGCTTTTAATAAAAAGTATTCTTATTGGCCTTTCACCTTCTTCCAGATTATTTAAACTAGTTCCTGTTAATCGAAGCTGCTGTAGCTCTTGGAAGGCCACTGTAACAGTTCCAATGTAATCCCCTGCGTTTTCTGGAGTTGGGATGCATGTTGGCTATGGATTTCAGCTGGGACATGAAGATTGGACTCTGTGAAAAATCCCCCACATCCTACTGACACAAAGCAGTAAACCACCACAGGAAACAATAAAGATCCACAGTTATCTACATCCCTAACTTTAGCCAGAGATTGGGAGCGAAACCAACAAACAAGTAAAAATGATGGTTTATTTTCTACAGAAGTGGAGAGATCATACTTGGCTTTCCTTTCGGGGTACTGAGGCACCATTACATTACACAACCCTCAGATGAACAGTTTCAGTTTTTAAAATCTAAATATACCTGTTGGTTTAACTGATGTTGGCAAGGACTGGACTTCATTAGGTCAGTGATTCTCAACCAGCATGCTGTGAGAACTGACTGAGTGTGCCGTGAAACTTTGGATAAAAGTACTGAAAACTAACGTAACATAAACGTTCTTCCATCTTAAACAATGTTCTATCCAATTAAATTACAATTCATAAAACTCTGTGCATGAGTTGCGGTATTTTGTTCAACGGATCTGAAACATTAATGCATCTGATCCTTCCACTGGTTTGCTGTATGTTGCAAACTTCTCTAGTGAGACTGTAATCACAGTAAATGCAAGCAAATATGACATTTATGAGCAATTAATTCAGCTGAAAAAAGTGGGTGGGGAATTTTCAATCTCATTGAAATGTGTCATGTTACTTAAAGGTTGGGAACCACTGGATCAGATGACAAGCAAAGTTTCAAGTGGATAGGGACGATCTCATTCAGTTGAATCACTGAAGGATAGTTGGTGACTGTGGGACCTGGGACCCCAACTTTACCCTGTGGCTGGAGGTGAAATCAACACAATGTAAAAATGGCTGACTGTTGGTTGACAGAAATAGCGAATTCACATTTGGCTTTCTGCTAAGGATATTGTGACACCAATACATTACGTAACTCCCAGTTGAACAATTTCATTTCTTTGTCTAAATATACCTTTTGGTTTATTTAAAATATCAGCCTTACCTCATTCTTTCTGATTGGCAGGATCAGATTCGCCGTCAATCCCTATTAAAAACAAAACATGGATAAGACTTGTAATCAGGTTATCACTGGGGCAAAATCTCAGAATAAAAATGACCAGAATACTGCTACAACATGCAAAATCATTGTCAGAGGCCTGATTTGTCAACACAGTGAAGTTAAGCCTCTCTCATGTTTGGGTTCTGAAGTTTTAGAGCTTTAGTCTGAAGTAAATGCCAATCAGTTTTCCCTCTGCTGCAGTAGCAGTATCCAGCACATCAGAGGGATGCAAGGTAAGAGGTGATTTTAACGGCAGAGATGACATGACAAGTGTTTGTTTCCTGATTCACGACCCAGTTTGCACATGCTTCTCACAGTGTGTGGTTATGAGCTGGGCTGACTGGGGAGCTCCTGGATAGAAGGGTGCACTTTTTCATGTAAATGCAGCCAGGTGAGGGAGTGAGAACAGACAGAGAGAAAGGCTGACTGAATTATTCAGCAAACATCACAGAGTCACTGATGATCAAACTTTTCAGTATGTTTTGGAAGGATTCCTTTCCTTATGAGAGTTTAAATCAGGCAATTTCCAAAGGTTGGGATATTGAACTGGAGCAAGGGATAGGTTTTCGAAGGTGCTGGTACCTGGGAATTTTGTGGCTCTTTTTGCTCTTTTTGCTGCTTTAATTCTTTAGCCGCTTGAGATTTGAACTTCTGCTTTTACACCGTTCCAGTGAAATTGAATGGAAATTCAAGGAACAGCACCTTATCTTTTCTGACTGCACACATTACAACCTCCCGGATTCATAATTGGTGTCAACAATTTAAACTGATAATTGATCCCATTCTTCCCAGGGCCTATGCTTCTGCTTTTGCCATTTTGTGATCGTCTGGACCCATTGTCGTTTTCCTCAATTGCTCCACTATTCTCCCTTCTGATTTACACCATAAGACCATGAAATGTAGGTACAAAAGGAGGCCATTCAGCTCATCGAGTCTGCACCATCATTCAATAAGATCATGGCTAATCTGATAATGCTCGACCCTACCTTCCTGCACACATCCCATAACCCTTGATTCACTTCTTGGTTAAAAATCTGTCCATCTCAGCCTTCAATATACTTTGTGACCTAGCTTCAGCAGCCCTCTGTGGGGAAGAATTCCACAAGTCCACTACTCTCTGAGAAGAACTTCTGCGCCATCTTAGATGGGCCATTGTCCCGTTGTCACTAACTCACTGTCGTATTCCTGTTAACCATCGACCTTCCCTTCTTGTCTATCCTTCACCTCCCGTTTGTTTTATTTCACCCTGTACTGGGTTTGAGACCTTGTTTTGCTCACACTACTCTCCAGTTCATCAGATCTGGAAAGTTGGCTCTGGTTCTCTTACTGCACAGATGCTATCAGACCTGCTGAGAATTTACACCATTATTCTGTTTTAATTCCTGCTTTTTGACTCGCTGTTGTCTAATTGGTGGAATAATCTGAAATCAGAACACCTGCAAGTGTTAATATTGGCAGTTTAAGATGCACACAGACTAACGGGAACACAGAGTTTACTGCTAACACTGATATTTTACACCTTCTGGTGAGTTACAAACCAGTTTTTCACTCTGTTCTGTTTCTGCGAGTGACCTAACAGAAAAGTAACTTGTAATGGTATTTTGACGGGGTTGATGGCTCAAGAGAGTCTGCTCTGACATCTCAAACATCTGAAATTAAAACAAAGTGCTGGGAGAGTCAACAGGTTAGCAAGAATCTGCAGAGAGAGAAAAACATTGTCAACAGTTTGAATCGGATATGATTTTTAGATTAGATTAGATTCCCTACAGTGTGGAAACAGGCCCTTCAGTCCAACCAGTCCACACCGACCCTCCGAAGAGTAACCCAACCAGACCCACCTCCGTCTGACTAATGCACCTAACACTATGGTCAATTTAGCATGGCCAATTCACCTTACCTGCACATCTTTGGACTGTGGGAGGAAACTGGAGCACCTCGAGGAAATCCACGTAGACACTGGGAGAATGTGCAAACTCCACACAGACAGTTGTCCAAGGCTGGAATTGAACCCGGGACTCTGCTGCTATGAGGCAGCAGTGCTAACCACTGAGCCACCGTGCCACCCTATTTGTTCTAATATTCGCTCCAAAGAAGATCATATTGAATTTGAAACATTAACTGTCTCTCTCTCCCCCTCTCCACACATGCTGCCAGACCTGCTGAATTTCTCCATCATTTCTGTTTCTATTTCAGGTCTGACCTCTCTGTTGGCAAAATCCATTGTGCTTTCGACTGTATTAAAACTATAATTTTCGGAAGGAGACTGTTCTCTGACATGTGCTGACAGGAAGATTTTTAAAAACTAACATGTCAACTATTTGCAACAAAGGAGACAGAATAAGATGACAATAGTACCCTGAATCCTGAGACTATGCTTGAGTTTTAAACTCTCCAGCTGGAGGAAGAACCTCTCAATGTCCACTCAGAAATAACCTGTAAACGTTTCAAATGCTTCAATGAGATCACCTCTGATTGTGCTAAAGGGGAGCTCATTATGAATAACCTCCCCTCACGGGGCAATCCTCCTATCCTGGTTCTTATTAAAAATACAGAAGCCAGGCTGATATCATTCATAATAAGTGATGTCACTGATGGGGGAAGCAAAGAAGAATGTTGCTAGGCCTCCAGGGTCAGTAGTACATAACAGTGACTGGAGGAGCAGGGAAGGTGAAGTCTCAGGAGGTGGAAAGATGAACTTCTGAAACTTAATATTAATTTATTCAGCGTTTTACCATTTAAACAATGTACTCAGTAATTTATTATGTAATCCAAGATGGTGCTGGAATGTGGTGACATTATCTACTTTGCACTGTACCTAGGTACAACTGACAATACATAAATACACGTAGAAAGGACTGAGTTTGTCACACTATCAGAAGGATGTGAATGCAGTGGAGAGAATCTTTATTCGTCCACAGGATGAGGGTGTTGCTGGCTGGACCAACATTTATTACCCAACCCTAACTGCCCACAGGGCAGTTAGAGTCAACCACATTGCCATGGGTCTGGAGTCACGTGTAGGCCAGACCAGGTAAGAATGGCAGCTTCCTTCCCTAAAGTACAATAGTGAACTAGATGGCTTTTCCAACAATTTACAGTGGATTCATGGTCATCATTATACTCTTTATTGGAGATTTTGATTGAATTCAAATTCCACCATTTGCTGCAGTGGGATTTGAACCGGGGTCCTCAGATAGTTATCTGGGTCTCTGGATTAATACTCTAGCATTAATTCTACTAGGCCATCATCTCCTCTTAGTGGAGCAGAGGATGGGTTTAGGAGAATGGCTCCAAGGATGAGAAATTTCAGATATAAAGATAGACTGGAGAAGTTAGGATTATTTTTGTGGGAAAGGAGAAGGCTGAGAGGAAATTTGATAGAAGGCTTCAAGATTACAAGCGGTCTGGACAGATTAGATATGGAGAAACTGTTCCTGCTTGTGAAAGAATCAAGAACCGTTTAAATGTGCTTTTCAAAAGAAGCATGTTTTCACTCTGTCAGTAGGTAAGCTCTGGACTGCACTGCCTGGAACTGAAATGGAAACAACTCCACCTAAGGCATTCAGGATACCAGTGGATAATTAGTTAATCAAAATATTGGGGAAATCCTGGAAAGTGAGACGAAGTTAAAATACTCAGACAGCTGGTACATGCGAGGGGTTATTTGGCACTGTAGTGATTTCAAGGAGTGTAGACATTCCTTTCCTTTGTGGTGTTAAAGTGCCATAGCCTTACCAGATTAGGCCCATAGAGAGAGAAAGAGAGTGAGCGAGTGAGCGAAAGCGCGAGAGAGAGAGAGCGCGAGAGAGAGAGAGCGCGAGAGAGAGAGAGCGCGAGAGAGAGAGAGCGCGAGAGAGAGAGAGCGCGAGAGAGAGAGAGCGTGAGAGAGAGAGAGCGTGAGAGCGAAAGCAAGTCAGCGAGTGACATGACTTTAACTTGAAGACCACCACACCTCAGAGGTTGGAAAGGAGAATCCTTCACGGTAATCTCAGTCAGTGCAAGAATTGAACCCATGCTGCTGGTATTGCTCTGCATCATAAATGTGCTGCCCAGTCAACCAACTCCCAACTCTGTGGTGTACCCGTCTTGTGGCAAGATTCAGCTAAAGAACCTAGCCACCAGAGGGCGCACTAACCACAAAGTATGACAATCCCATAACCAGAGAAATTTGTCAATGAGTGACCAACATTTCAGAATTGCCCTGATGTCTACAGGAATTGAAGATTAATTTTGTGGATAACCAGAAACAACCCAGTCTGAATAAAAGAAGTTTTTGTTTAGATTTTCATTTTTAAAAAATCAATTAGAAATTCAAAGAGATGGAGTGAGAAGGGCCATTGATGTACAAGTTCACATTTAATGAAATCTCTGGTATTGCTGTCCCTACTGTTGACTGACGTTAGCTGAGGACGAAAAATGGGCCTGAACACCAGGAGCTCTCTCTAGTCTATTGCTGAAGTTATAGAGAGCTCTGTTTGCATGATGTTTTGCTGAGAGTCATTTACCTTTTTTAAAACACTGTCTGATTCTGTCCTGCGAAGGTCCTGCACATCATCTACTTCATCCTTTTCTCCACCTGCAAGTAAAGATGCTACAGTTTAGTGCTCAGTAACTGATCACAAAGAAATTCACATAACAAAACTGGTGTCTGCTTTCTCTGGGTTGTGGGACATATGGACGTTGAGTAAAACTCAAAGGAATTACATTGCAAAGACCTTAAGAGTGTATAAATGGAATGTTTGGGTTGATTAGTCGACTCCATTGCACACCCGCTGTACCTTGCTCCATTCCACCCTAAAAGCATCACCATCTGTTGCTTTCTTCCTCATCTGTTTATCCAACTTCCCCTAATGCAACCAAGGAAAGGCAGAGTCAAAGAGACAAAGTTTGGAGTTGGTAGAGTCCTAAGGACGGATGGACTTGGGAAGAGAATTCTAAAGTGGGGAATGTTTCTGCCAGTGATGTAGAGGAGTGCACCACAGGCAGAAAAGCAATTACTGTAAGGAGGTGGAGTGAGCGAATGGATGCAATCTGAGGATGAGGTCAAGGATTCAGGTGGAATGTGTATCCATCTTTCCTCTGGTTGGTAAATTTATTTGGTTCTAATGAATTCCAAAATGAAAATATTAACAGAACAAGAACTTGTACTTTAAAAGTTACAAAGTCAGGAAAAAAAACGTGATGCAATAACTGGAAAGGGACAGCTCAACATCAAATATCAGGGGAGGTTCAATCTCACACCGGGAATGTGAAACCTAGCACCAAATAAGAGCGTTTTTGCTGTCAATGATTTCCCAAAATGAAAGAGTTGACTTGTGCCATGGAACTGGTTCCTCATCTACTCTTATTAAATGTCATGTAAATTTGGTTTTAAACCAATCTGTTCAGAACATGACAGGTAGGACTTGAACTGGGACACCACCACTGTGCCACGAGAGCCTTTCACCTGGTATCGGAATGAAGTGTTTAATTGCAATTTAAATGGACCCTCACTGGGAAATTCACCTCTGCCCTGTGAAAAGGAGCAGTCTGAAAATGCAGTGGTTGGGTTTGGAGAGGATTCCTCGTACTGTGTATTTCTGTGAATAAAAGCTTATTGAAATGTGGAAAGGTTAGGCTCCAGTTCTAACCACCACCAGGCTATCTAAAAGCAAACACTCCTCCTCACTCCATCCCTGCTATAGTGGTTATTCGTTATGTGAGCACCTAAATTGGAAGGAAATTCTAAGGAGATTGGAATCAAGTTTGATCCAGTTCTCATTCATTATTTATATAAATACATATCCTAAGAAATGGCATTTGAAAATGACTAACAACTGCTACTTTCTCTCATCCTTAAACATGGACCCACTGTAGCAATTCCAATGTTGATCCGATTGAGATGAGCTCAGTTGGAGCATTGTAAAGTTCCAAGGGCAAGATTTCTGTTTAACTCAATCTTGCTTCGTTGGTAGACACAAAACTCTCTTTTTAAAACAGCTGCTGATATAATGCTAACTTACTTTTCGTGGCACTCATCTGATGGCTGTCGAAGCCTCCAAATGTCTCGGCCCTTCTGGGTAAGGATACGTGTCCAGTGATTCCCTCCTGGTCTGCACTGCCTGATGACTGCTGCCCAATAGCACCTCCAAAGCTCTGAGACAGCACATTCTGCAAGGTCTCGACTGGATAAAGAGAGGTCAGTCAATAACTGAAGTAATTTACAGCAAATCAAGAAAAACAGAACAAAAGAACATGCTAGTGCCAACAATCAGGTACATCGACTGCATGTTACAGACTGAGAATACCCACAATTAGCCTGATTCAATGCCGTGCAATCATTTCGTGGACAAAAGTTACACACTCAACTATGATCTTCAAAGTCCTCCCACCTTTGGGAGGAAAAGACTTGCATTTAAAGAGCAACTTTCACAGTTGCCAGATCTCTCCAAGCACTTTGCAGCCAATGAAAGACTTCTGAAAAATGATCAGTATTGCAGGAAACCTGACCATCAAGTTGCACACAGCAAGCGCCTGAAAACTGTTGTGATTATGACTAGATCATCAATGCTGATTGAGGGATAAATATTGATTAGGGCACTGGGAGAACTCAACTGCTACTCTTCGAAATATTGCCAGGGGATCTTTCGCACTGACTTGAGTGGGCAGATGGAGCCTAAGTTTAATGCCTCATCCAAATCACCTCTGTCAATATAGCACTCCTTTCAGTATTACAGTGAAGTGTTGCCCTTGATTTTGGGCTCAAGGCTCTGAGTAAAATTTGAATCCTGAACCTTGTGACTCATCAGATTGGAGTGTTACCCACTGCGCCACAGGTGAGGAGTACCAGCACAATGCCTCCTGCACCAGTGTCAGACTCACGATGTCCCAGGAGTTCATTTCAACTCCCAGAGTTAGAAAGGTTACATCCTCTAATCCCAACCCTGGGAAATGATACCATTTGATTGGATCCACTGGAAAACCATTGCAGACTCTTGCCATTCGGTAAAGTTTATGGGCCATCTCACAAATATGTGACTGAGCTTTGCATAAAAGCTGATGATAACCAAATATATTGTAATCTGTTTCAATCTGTCAAACATCTCCCAACAGTTCATCCATTGGAACGAAGCATTAAAGTGATGAGCTGTGAGGAGTAAGCCAAACATCAACAGCCACACACTTAAATTCCAAGCCTTAGTGCCAACTGCTGAGGGATAGTTGGAGAGAGTAAAGAACATGAATTAATTCTCATAGACTACATGGGCCACTAGGCATTCTGCACTACTTAACACACTCATTGATGTTCATTGGCTTGAGCTCCACTGTCCAATCCCTCCCTGTATCCCTCTGGTTACAAAATATTTGCCTACATCATTCTTAATCACATTCAATGATGAAGCGTTCGCAACTCTCTGGGGCAGGAAATTCCAAATTTTCACAACTGAGTGAAGAAACTTCTCATCTTACTCTGAAATGTTCAACACTGAGACAGTGCCTTCATGTTCCTGATTCCCCAGAAACAGAAAACACACACATCTTATCAAGCCCTTTTCAAATTTTCACGTTTCAATCAAATCACATGCCATCCTTCCAAACACTGATGTGTAAATCCCATTTTCTCAGTCTATCTTCAGACCTCTCACCCCCCCTTACAGGTCTATAGTATTTCCACAGAGTGAGGTAAGGGTTACCCTGGACTGTCTGCTACAACAGTCTGAGCATAATTCACTGCTTCATTGAACAGTGCTGTGTGGAGAGTTCACTGGAAGAAATGGACATGGGTGATGGGATGGCTTTAGCATCCCATGTATAAATGGCAGAAGAACACACAAAGCTCCCTTGACTTCCCTTGTTCTTCCAAAATAAAGCATCCTTTGAAATGGTAACATCGCCCCCTGATTGTAGTGCTCATCTTTATGTCATGGACTGGATATTGACCTTTCATCTTGTAACCTGGGTTCAAATTTGACCCTGACAGATTGGAGAAAGGTTCCTTGATCTGCAGGAGCCTCTCCCCTTGACAGAGTTCAGCTGTATCAATACAGCACCTAACAGACCCCTTTAGTTACCACTCAATTTGCAATGCTGTTGACATAGGCTACAGGGCAGCAATTGGAAATGCTGTAGAGCACTCATCTGAGGTCAAGGCAAATTTTGTTCAGGGAGCCTTGTTTTCCATCTAACCTGATTTGGACTTGGTCTGCAATTATTTGATGGGGCATCACAGAAGTTATTCAACTTGACCCCTAACCTGTGTGAGATCAGAGTTCATGTGTCAAAGATTTAAGTTATGAGGGAACAGAACTTGAACCTGAAAGGAGGCGAAAGTCATGATTGTCTGAAGGCATACAAAGTGTGAAAGAGGTAAGTGTAGGAAATCAGGTTAAAACACAGGACAAGGAAAAGGAGGACCAACCTAAAGAGGGCAAATGTAGATTGAATGCAAGAATGTTCTTTTCATGAATGGACTCTCTGATACAGCAGTTTTGTGGACTAGGAGAATAATCCCAATGTAGCTGAGCTAGTAACCTCGGGTATTGTCCAGGGAAAAATGGCACCACAGCAGCTGATGGGATATAAATTTCAATTAAACCATTAAAGATCGGTCTCAGTAATGGTGCCATGGAACTACCATTGATTGCTGGTAACACCCTTTCAGGTTGTAAGGTTTGGTGTGGCTTCATAACACAGCCATGGGCAGCATGATGGCTCAGTGGTTAGCACTGTTGCCTCACAGCGCCAGGGACCCTGGATCGATTCCAGCCTCGGGTGACTGTCTGTGTGGAGTTTGCACACTCTCCCCGTATCTATGCGGGTTTCCTCTGGGTGCTCTGGTTTCCCTCCACAATTCACAGATGTGCAGGTTAGGGTGGATTGGTCATGTTAAATGGTCCATTGTGTCCAGGGATATGTAGGCAAGATGGTTAGCCGTGGTAAATGCAGGGTTACAGGGATAGGGTGGAGGGGGGAGCTGGGGTTTGGTGGATGCTCGTTGGAGAGACACTGCAGACTCAATGGGCTGAATGGCCTCTTTCTGCACCCTAGTGCTTGACATGTTCCTACTCTCTGAAATGGTTGGGAAAGTCACAATTTGGAATGGGCAACAAATCTGGCCCAGTCAGTGGCACCTACATCCCATGAAAGAGTTTTTGGGTGTTAAGGTGGGGGCTGAAGATAAAAACGCGAGATTAATTTAAAAAAAAACAATTGTAGGTTAATAAAAAGAGGAAATTATGAGTTTTCTGGATGGATGAACCAAGAGGGTGAGTGATGGATGATCTTCTCAATCCAAATCCTTGCGTGAACTGGACAGACCCAGTCCCCTCACTGAAAGCTAAACATATTTTTCCTCTGATGAGCGCAAACAACTAACAATGAACCAGAGAAAACAGACATCAAGATCGAATGAATGTTTGGACGTGAACTGTTCTTGTCTGTCTGCATCGGCTGAGCTCATTTCCAGGCCTTCAGATTAGACTTTGTGATTTGATTGATTTCAACTGAAGCAAATCTCCTGCCTGGTATTTCCAGGATATAGTCAGCAGTTTGTGTACACAGTGACCACATTTGCTGGTCAGATAACAGTATCAGAAAGGCTACTAGACAGAGGCGGAGAGATGCTGATCACTTTATCTCTGTGGACAGGCTGCTGCATATCTGAGGAGTGTATAGGCAAGTCAGTTTTCTACTTCTGTCCCCTTATGAAGAGGCAGGCTTTTGTTTAATTCACTCTTGGGATATAGGCTTTGCTGGCAAGGACAATGTATAGTGCCTTTGAAGTTTCCTTCAAGTAGTGGTGAGTAGCCTTCTTGAACCACTGTTAACAGCGTGTTGAAGGTTATTACCCCATAGGTATTGTTCCTGGTACAATCCTGCATTTGTCCTTTGCATTATTGAACTGTGGACACTTGGACTTTTCACTAAGGATTAGCTGACGGGGTTTAAATATACAGGCTGGCACTACTATCCCTGCTCTCAAACCTGGGACTGCCTCAGCCTTTACCCCAGATAATATCACCTATTAACCTACAGACCAAAGACTGAACCTTGGGCTGGGGTAAGCTGCGTAGCATAGTTCCAAACAAGGTCGTGTATTTATCATCTGAGCCATTGGTGAAATTGTACAGGTCAATGGAAATGATAAGTAACAGGAACAGGAGTAGGCTGATAAGCCCCATGAGCTTCCTCCACCATTCTACAGTATCTGTTATTTGTCATCAGTTTATAATGTGAATGAAACTATTCCCTGGCATTATCAGGCAATGGAATATAGGGCAACTGTGCATCATTAAAGTCTCACAAGCACCATTTCAACATTGCTCATGTTGTCCACTCATGGACTTGTCCTCAGCAATGGATCCTTGATCAGAATCTTTAAATGTCCTACCTAATAACACCGCAGATGGTCTGCCCTTGTTCAAGAAAGTGGACAATCAACTCCCACAGGGTGACAAGGAACGATTAAATGCTGCTTATAGTAGCAAAACTTACATCTTGTCCATAGAAAATGTTTTATACAAAATCTTAATGTTAAAGGAAATTTTAAGTCGCATGTTCTCACTTGGATGAGAGGTTCCACCCAATTGGTGTTGACGAGTCATGCATCACCATTGAAAGTAATAGCTTGTAATTGTTTGTGGTTTAAGACCACTTCAAAGTTAGTTAATAAACAGAGCAGCTTGGCATGAGCTAGATGTACAAGAAGTCATAGGGAAATAAGATTTTTCTCATGGGACTGCAAGCTGCCAACCTCAGGACAGGATTGATCATGATTTATTGAGAGCCCTTTAACTGCATCTGGTGCTTTGCCACTTCTACCATAGAGACTGCCAGCTCTGGTTAGAGATTGGCCAGTAGTGATTAACTATGTGGTAGTATTGTAAACAGAAGACCATTGCAATCCACAAGCTTGCCATTGCAAACCACTCATCAGCTTCCTTACTGTGATTCTAAATTAAAAATCATCTTTCCAAAAATGAATTCAACACAATTTTTTCATAAAATCTTCCCTTGGTGTTCTGCCTGAACACTGCCACTGGTAATCTCTTCTAGAATTTGATCATTGTTTTGTCTATGTTAGAAATGCAAATAAACCAGGGTTGATTGAGGTAGGTGGGGAGTGGGGAACGTCACTGGACTCTACATTAAAGAACTCAGTTCTTACGGACTTTGCGGCACAGAGGTAATGTCCCAAACTTTGGCCAGAAGGCCTGGGTTCAGATTGAACATGCCCCAGAAGTGTACCACAGCATGCCTGAATGTGATAATTAATAGTAACCCCAATGCTGGTTATTATCACATTCTCACTGGTAAAGTAAGAGGGAAACAAAAGTAGTTCTTTTGAATATTTCATTAATGTGGTGAGTCTATTTTTAAAAAACACAGAAAAAAAGAGCGGAGTTCTTCCCCAGTGAGGATTTGGCTTCTTGAGAGAGAGCCCAGAACAGAAAGGCGGAAACTGGGGTTTATGCAAATCTATAGTTTTACAATGAAACCCTTGTAAATCACTAAAAATCTTTCGCTGACAAATTCAACACATGGATATTGGTCTGTTTAATGCTATTTACTGAACAAAATGACATTTTTATAGCCACAAACAGATGATTGACTACATGTTGACCTCAGTGGCTTCTTCTGCTTGAACTGACCTTCTTTCATTGCATCCTTGAGTAAGGACTCTCCCTTTGGAGCATCTTCTGTATTTGCTCTGAACAAGGACCTGGTTATCAGATTCTGCGAAGCTTCTTCATGCCCAGTAGCCTCCGCCATTTCCTTGTACAGTCTCAGTTTCTCTTCCAAGAGCGAAAGGATTTGTTGATCTCTTTCCTGCAGTTTCTCTGTGGTTCGAAGAATGAAATGAACAAATTTTAAACTGTCAAACATTGGGTGTGTAGATAAAATGGGAGGAGGAAACAAAACCAACTATGCAGAAGAAAGAAAACTAGAAAAGATAGGAGGCAACAAAGTCTACTGTCAAGTGCAGGACTAAGCAACAGGGCAAAAAGCCCTAGTTCAATATTAACTTGGTGTGGCATGAGTGGATTCTAGTGGGTTGGCATTTGGAGAACCAGAATTAATGTCAATGCCCTGGAATTAAGCAAGACTAACAAACTGCTGATCTCTACCCTGTTATTGCGAAGTGAGGATGTCATTGGTCTTGTTACTGAAGCAACAACAAATGCTAAGTAAACAGAATGGACGAAGGTGGTGGATATGATCAGCTGGTCTATGCTCACTGACTGGAACACAGCCATTTCAACTGTGCTCTACTCCCCCAGATTCTTCCCCACCTATAATCTTCATCTTCTGGAAGGAGCAAGTTAAAAGCCCCAAACCAGGAAGAAAATAACTCTGGACAGTTCCTCTCCGATTCCATCAGACACAGGAATCCAGCTCAACTGATCAAATTGACCATGTCCAAGGTCAGAATGGCTCCTTGGCTGCTGATTCCTGTTGTCCCTCACCTTCCTCTCCTCCCCTTCACCTTCTCTTGGGCATCTAATTGGGGGGGGGTCAGAGGTCAACAGGAGGGAGGGAAGGGGAAAACCCAAAACAAAGTTCCCACAAAAAGCATGTCAGGTGACAAAACAAACATGGAAGTGACATTTTTGAAATCGAAGCCTATGGTCCTCAGTCAGTAAATGGTTCCTGATTAAAAGTGAATTCCCCTATGGTTTGTGGGAAGATCTGGTTCATTGTACATAATAGCAAGTAGCAATATAAACAAGATGTTCTTTCAAATAATCCTTGATCCTGTTAATTAAAAATGCTAATGTAATAAGCAGATTTTCTCAGCAATCATTTACATGTTCTCATTTTAAATGGATGAAAGCTTGCAGAAATACTAAGCTCTTGCAAGCGTTATGGCCAACTCTTGTAACGGTTCAGTTCCAATTAATGGTGGATGTGCCATCGTCACTGAGGCCCTTGGGACAAGGAAAGATCTGTCCAGTTCCTCCTCTTGGTCACTAAACCTGTTGGAGGCTCAAAGTATGAACCACATACTCCATCCACTTACTGAGAAGAAGGTTGTCATGGATAAATCTAGCCTTTCAGCAACAGAATACACCATATAAACAGATGTCACTGACTGTTGGTGCCCAATTCCGAAAGGTGGAATGCCTTTCCCGGAATATTTTAAAAGCTGCTGCATAAATACAAGGATGACTCTATGACTCCAAGTGACTGATGAAGCTCTCCTTCCAAATTATTAGAGCAGAAGTAGGCCATTCAGCCCATCAAGTCTGATCTACCACTTGATGAGAACATAGCTGATTGATAATCCTCAACTCTACTTTCCTGCCCTTTCCCATTACCCTCAATTCTCTTACTGATTAAAAATCTCTCTGTCTCTCTCAGCTTGAATGTGCATTATGACCTAACATCAATGGCTCCAGGTGGTAAAGAATTTCATAGATTAATTACTCTCGGAGAAGAAATTCTTCCTCATCCCTGTCTTTAAATGGGCAACCCTTTAATCAGAGGTTGTGCTCTCTGGGTGACCTGTTGGAATCGATTGTCAACATTCACATGGGAATGAATCACTGGAGAGATTGGATCATTGCCCCAAATCCCACTTTAGGGAGTTAGCAGCTGCACAGAAAATGTCGGGGTGGGGGTGGGGAATGGCAAGAAATGTGGAGGAGGCAGGTTCAACTGAGGCATTCAAGATGGTGTTTGATGATTATTTGGATAGATATGATGTGCAGGGATATGGGTAAAAGACAGGAGATTGCCACTTGATAGTAGCACTGGGTAATAACAGAGCAGGGTGAATACCGTGTAGCTATTCTGTGATTCTGTGAAAAATTGAATCTTCCTCTCTCCAGGAAGTGAAAACACCACTTACTTAATGATGAACAAAAACAGAAGTTGCTGGAAAAGCTCAGCAGATCTGGCAGCATCTGCGAAGAAAAACCAGAGTTAATATTTTGGGTCCGGTGACCCTTGCTCAGAACTGATGGCAGCTAGAAAAGTTTTGGTTTATAGGTTAAAGGGTCACCGGACCCGAAATATTAACTCTGGTTTTTCTTCACAAATGCTGCCAGATCTGCTGAACTTTTCCAGCAACTTCTGTTTTGTTTCTGATTTACAGCATCCAGAGTTCTTTTCGTTTTTCACTTACTTAATGATCACTGACTATCTAATTCTGAACAACCATCTAACAACTACTAACAGAACAAACGTCAATAATCTTAATAAAAGCTCACAGTTCCCTCCACCCCCGTTGTGTCTCATATGATGTGCAAAAAAATTTTCAGCTTTACATTGAGACTTCACACATAAAAACCCAAGCCCTGAGCCCCAGCCTTATTCAGTAACTAGGTCGGAAACATTCAGTTGTGGTTCTTGGTGATCGCACATGTTCCATAAATAAAGCAGATGTACCTTTCAGTTCTTTGGCTCTGCTCTCTAGCTGCCGCCGGTCCTCCTCAGACTCACTGGGAATTCCTTCATCTTCATCCTGACCCCTGTCAGATCAATCAGAGCACAGGGTTCAAGGCAGTGTTCAACTTCATTCGGGGGGATAGAGAAAGGAATTTAATATCCTAGGCGAGCATGGGGAGGCCATGCATGATGGCATGGGTTTTTCTGGCTGGAATGAACAGCCACATTACACTGGTCTGACTGAACAGGGTAGAACTGGAGGGTGGCTCCAGCCTTTCACAAGCTCCCCTGGGGATAAGACCCACTTTCACTCTTCAGAATCTTTAAAAGCTTGGAAACCATTATGTATTTATTTTTTATTTTCTGAAGGGACACGCGTGTCACTGTCTGGGCCAGCATTTATTGCCTGTCCCTAGTTGCTTCTTGAGAAGGTGGCAGTGACCTGCTTTCTTTAACCCCTGCAGTCCATGTGCTGAAGGTAGACCCACAATGCCATTAAGAAGGGAATGCCAGGATTTTGACTCAGTGACAGTGCAGGAACGACATGTATTTCCAATTTAGGATGGCAAGTGGTTTGGAGGGGAACTTGCAGATGCTGGTTTTTCCCATGCATATTTCTAACTGGCAAGAGATAAATTCCTACCAATTGATTTGAGAAATCTGGGATGATGGGGCAAAACACTGCTCAGTAATGAGGGCTATCATGCCAGATGACTCGTTGACAGGGGCTTATGACTGACTACACACTCCTGGGAAACCAGGTTTGAGCTCACAACCCATCACCAACAAATAACTTAGAGCACCATGTTCCTGAATCCCTAAAGGACAGTCAGGTGGCCAAAATTATATTTGGTAAAATCCATCCTTTGAAGCCGACAATGCACAATGCAAGTATCTGACCCTCGCTTTATTAACATGCTCAAGTTTGGTGAAGATTGGTTCATAACGATTGTTAAAGGATTGTTCTCCCTCAGGCCAAAGACAGGCCAGGAATTGGTGATCAGGGCTAACTGCAGATCATAAAGATATGAATAGGAAATTTTGAGCCATAACATTGTTTTCTGTTGGTGTCGGTCATGCACATTAAAGCTACAGATACCATCCAGGAGGGATCACTACGTTTTGCTTCACTTTGAAGGAACAGCATTTGAAATATTGATCTGAAGTAAAGGGCAAAGTGAAAGGCAGCTGTTTATTTTGCTCTCTGCTCGGCTCTAATGACAAAGCTACGTACATCGTGCTGGTAGTTTGCTGAATGATTTGCATCCAGTTCGTCCTCTCCTCTTTGGAGCTGGCATGTACCTCGTACATCTCAGGTAACTTGGCAGCTGCACTGATGAGGAACATGCCCCTTTCCTCGTGTGCTACTTCACGCACAATAAGTTTCTGCAGTGGCACCACAGTAGACTTCTGGTCCTAAAACAGGTGTTTCAAAACAGGTGTTAACACTTTGAGAAATAGAGGTGTTATTGATTTCAACAGTGCTTAGATCCCACAGCAGACAGGCATGTACCTTTAAGACAGATACAGAACATGTATAAAGAGACCTGTATCTGCTTGAGACATTATCTCATGCAGTCAGTTCAGTGAGAATGTAATGTACGGTAACGTCAGTAAATGCAGACTGTAATATCACAGACTTACACGTAACGTAAACAGTGTTGTTAATAAGCTTTACGACACCTGTCTCAACAAAAACCTGATCTTTGTGGCACAAATAATGAGAGTTGACATATAGGGGCAGCACTGAGACCAGAGTACACTGCCATTGGCATGTCTCCCAGCTGTTAGGTTTTATTAAGGGTGATGGAGAAAGAGATATAATGTCATATAAGCAAAGTATTGGGCAGGTAATGAATCAATAATACACAGATCTGGTTGAACAAAGCAGACTTGGCATATGGCCCCAGCCTGGGAGTAAGTCGTATCTTCTCTCATTGGGATCCTTTAAAGGATATAAATTTCTTACTAATTCAGGGTAAATTTCTACCAAGTAAGAGAACAAACAAGGGCTTATGGGGCAGAAGACAATTTGGTGAACAGTATGACATTGGCATGCTCCTAAAAATTGCCTTACATTAAAATCACCCAATGATGCACCCCAATGAGCCTGAGAATGACAATGAGGCATTAGCACAGAGGAGATGGGAGAAAAAAATTAAGAGTGAGCGAGAGACAGAGATTGAGTGCCAGCAAATGTGAAAGATCAATAGCGTGAGAGCATGAATACATGACAGAGAGCATTTGAAAGAGAGCGAGAAAGCAAGAGCAAGAGAGAAAGAGTGCATGCAAGGACAAATGAGAATGAGTGAGCACATGAGACAGTGACTGAGAACAGTAGTGTGTAAATGAGCAAGACAGTGCATGAAGGGAGAATGTGAGAGTGAGTCAGAGGCAGATTGGAAAAAAAAAGAGGGGGAACAGAAGAGAGATGAGAGCAAGAGATAGATTGAAAGGGAGGGGAAGGAAGAAGGGAAAGAGAGAGGGAGAGAGGAAAGAAAGTCAGAGGGAGAGGAGAAGAAGTGAAAGAGGAAGTGCAGGGTTGGAGTGGGGAAGAGAGACAGTGTGGGAGCGGGGGGTTGTGGAGTGCCAGTGCTTTACCAGTGACAGTGTTGCTCCAGTGCTGTGAACTGGGAACCGTATGTCTATTGTCAGGTTAGAAGAAAGTAGAAGAAATAAAATGTGACTAAAACATCGAGGATGAAGTCCAATAAAAAAAGTGAACAATAGGTGCAGGCTGATGAGACATCAGCACAATGGGCAAAAGGACTGTACGTTTGTACCGAGTGGAGAACCAACATTTATTACAAAAGGATGCAGGTTAAACAGCAGCAGCCTAATTGTGATTGAGAGGGGCTGGAAAACCAAAAGGCTTTGTGACAATGTCACTGTAAGATTAGCGATGCTGGGTGTAGCCTAGTGCTTGGACGAATGACAAATCTCTGAAGCACATTCTGGATAGAGAGTTCAAATGTCACTGCATTCTTGTGCTGGGCAAGGGAAGCAGTTTGAATGACTGGGTGAAGTACAGTGTGCCGTGTAACGTTGGCACTGTGCCTGGTAGAGTGCTGTTGCATCAGACACATCAGGTTTACCGTGGCATGCTCCGCTACAGGTTGTGAAAGAAAACCATTAGCCTCATCACCGGGGAGAACAGGAATTGGGCTTCTGTGTGGTCGAGGGACTAACCTCCAGATAAGCTCGCACCGGCTTGCTTTGTCGACGCAGCCAATAGTGCAGCTTCCAAGCAGAAACCACAGAGGTCATCACCCACAACAATTCTCAAAAGGATTATAGCAATGCAGGGCATTTGATGCAGAGAGTGTCACTGAATCTTCCTTTCAGCTTAATTTTGTGGAATTGCTCACATAAACTCAATGCCCTAATCTGAGCTGACCTTCCGAATTAAACAGCCTATTAGCAGGGGGATGTCTCTGGGTGGGAATGGGATAATATCTTAAGCTCACTTCTGTTGATGAATCGTAGGTTTAATTGATTGTGCTAAGTGTTTTAAGAATCAGAGTTCACAGCAAAAAAAAAGCACAATCAGCATTTTCCAACTGCAGTCACTCTATTGCAACAACGTCACTCTCATCTACAAATAGGCTCAAAGACTGAATAATTTATGTGTCAAACGAGTCGAAGACAGGAAGTCCAATTATAGCTACTCAACAGTGACCCTAGTGAAAATCTTCTCCCACACGTTCAGTAGTTTCAGTCCCTGTTTGTGGATAAGGGATTCCAGGACACAAAAACTTACATTTCTATAGAGCCTCTAACACAATAAAAAGTTCCAGGATAGCCCACTGAAGGACTATAAAACAAAGTATGGCACTGAGAATTCGGGCAGACAGCCAAAAGTTTGATGCATGAGATTGGGTTGGAGAAGAAAGCAAAATGAAAAGCTTAAGAGGGTTGGAAGATAAAAGCACCATTGTGCTGAGACTTTATAAAGCTCTGGTTAGGCCCCATTTGGAGTACTGTGTCCAGTTTTGGTCCCCAGACCTCAGGAGGGACATACTGGCACTGGAGCGTGTTTAGCGGAGATTCACACAGATGATCCCTGGAATGGTAGGTCTAACACACGAGGAACGGCTGAGGATCCTGGGATTGTATTCATTGGAGTTGAGAAGATTAAGGGGAGATCTAATAGAAACTTACAAGATAATACATGGCTTGGAAAGGGTGGACGCTAGGAAATTGTTTCCATTAGCGAGGAGACTAGGACCCGTGGACACAGCCTTAGAATTAGAGGGGGTCAATTCAGAACAGAAATGTGGAGACATTTCTTCAGCCAGAGAGTGGTGGGCCTGTGGAATTCATTGCCGCAGAGTGCAGTGGAGGCCGGGACGCTAAATGTTTTCTCAGCAGAGATTGATAAATTCTTGATGTCACAAGGAATTAAGGGCTATGGGAAGAATGCGGATAAGTGGAGTTGAAATGCCCATCAGCCATGATTGAATGGCGGAGTGGACTGGATGGGCCGAATGGCCTTACTTCCACTCCTATGTCTTATGGTCTTATTGTTGAGGATTCAGCTTCTATCTTCCCCCTGCTTCAGTGCAGCTCTGTCCTGCTGTATTCTGATTCAAGCAAAAGATCAGACAACAAATGCCAGCACTCTTGGAGATTAGAGTGTGATAAATATCTTGGCTCATCCAAACACTTGCATATTTGTGTAAACTAGCTCATGACACTTGTGCCTTCTTAGCTTAACACTGAAATGGTCACAATAGAGGAATTTCCCCACACCAGATGAAAACCTGCAATGGTTTAAACATTTAGCTTATTTCCTGTGATTACATCATTGCATTACAAATCCTGAGCATGAACTCAGTCTCCAGCCTGAGCTGAATTATTGGATTAATGCCGATTCCAGAAAGTGGAAAATCTGATCAAATCCAAAGGTTGCTCAGGGTGGCAAAACTATCACGGATGCACAAGCCCTTGCAAAGTTTACTGGATAGTCTCCTCTTACAACTAAATGCCTAATTAGTGGGATCCTGCTCTGCAGAGGTGTGTGACCACATTTTCCATGTGACAATGGTGACTGGAGTTTAAAAGCATCAGCCTTTCCACAGAGTGCAGGGGGTGGGGGGAGCGTGAATGATCAATCTCTGTACAAGAGTACATGCAAGAACAACTCAACTGGCAATACACCCAAAGTGGCAGGTCTCCAAAGGATAGAATGTTCTGTCGATAATGGAAGCATATTGCATGAAACACCAGCCTTGTCTTCTTGATACCCTCGGTGGAGTTTTAGCTCCGCCCCCAAATGTCCCTACTATTTGATCTAATTTGGAGTTAACTGGGGTCAGGAAGTTCTATTTGATCTCATCACTTGACACAACCAGCCCTATTGACTTCCTGTTGCAGCTTCTGACACACACCCAAACAGGCAGACAGTGTCTCAGCTAAGCACTGAATCAAGGTCCTGGGGTGGAGATGAATGGCAGATCCCATTCTTGTGCTACGATGAAAGAACAACACAACACTCCCTCAGCACAGCAGCAGCCCAGCTCCTGCAGAATTCATCTACAAATGGAAGCACGAGATTCCCAAATAAGCTGCATAAATTAGACCAGCTTCTACCTAAATGATTACGGTCTTGACTTGGTTGACATGAATTAGAATTAACAGCATGACTGAGACACACATACTAGTCAATATATCAGCAGGGTGGAGAGCAGAACGTTACACAGGCAGCTGTGTTAAGTAATATCTAGATATGATCAACCTTCAAAGAATTACTAACTCACCAGTGCAGCAAAAGTATACTTCTGATCCTTCTCTTGAAGAAACACCAACACGTCAGAAAGCAACACAGCCTGGACTTCTACAAAGCAAGAGATAAACATCTTAGATAAAAGGTGTTTAAGTACAAACCAGTCATAACCACAAGAGACAAGGTAAAGTCATATCAACTCTGAACAGGATGGTGTACTGCAGGGTTAATCATCCTTGGACAACTGCTCATCTTTTGCATATTTTAGTGCAGGTTCATCATCAACGTTTTGAGAGGTGAAGAGAAAGGGACAGTACTCCATCGCACCTTTCATTTCTCTTTGACTGGCAAACAGAGAAAATCACGTATGTATAGTTTCCTTTTGACTGTTTTCCTTTTAGATGATCTCTTTATAGGCACACAATTTCCTGACCTGACTTCTAGGATTTTAGGCATTGACTGGCAATTGTTTTCTGGAACGGTAAATGTGGAAGGACACACCTGCAATTCAATTCATGAAAACTACACTGTTTCCTAATACATGGTACTGACAAAAATGGGAATGGCTGGCAACTTTCCTTCCATCAAAAAAGTACAGAACCGATAACAGGCATAGTTCACGAAAGGTCTTTCATGAAGGAAATCTGCTGTCCTGACTTGGTCAAGCCTACATATGAGAGCAATGTGGTTGGCTTCAAACCATTCTCTTAAATGGTCAAGCAAACCACTCAGTTCAAGAGCAGTTCGGGATGGGCAGTGCACACTGATCTTGACATCTTCATACCATGAAAGAAGGAAGAAAATGTAGGGAAAGGACACATTTCAAACAGGAACTACATAGATCTTGGCTGCATAAAAAACTGGGGTGGATTAGATTTCAAACATAAACATCAAACACAAAACTTTAGTATCCATAGGCAAAGATGGGCCTGGAAATGGCTATGACAGAAGCACATAAGAATTATGGAGACAGGGAGCAGTCTATAGATAGTATATAGATATATTTTAGCAATTTGTAGAACAAAGATGCAATCCACTCCTCATTTATTCCCTCACTTGCAGGTTGGCATTTGGAGGAGAAATGTTAGATGCAGTGTTACCGATTATGGCCCTCCTTGCTAGAGGATGGCCTCTAGCACGGTCCGACCAACATCCCTTTGAAGAGTGCCGCGCACTTCATAAAGTGTAGAGGCTGTACCTTTTAGTCTTCCCGCTGAAGTCTTTAACGTAACAGGGCCATCATGTACCAGCTTTCTCCGGATCAAGTCTTCCTTTGCAAACATCTGGCCACTCTTCATCCTCATGATGGCCTTGGTCTCTGTTCTGCTGTGGATCTCCTGCAGTCTGGTTTTCTTTTCAAATTCACTGACTTTGTTATCTACTGCTGCGATCACCTCTTTTATCATGGCAAGTGCTTTTGTGAGATCAGCGTGATCGTCATCATTTTCTGTGAAGATCAGAGAAAAGGGATAATGTCCTCGATTCAGACTCACTCCCAAGTGCATGCTGGTACTCATGTTCCACCTGATCCTTCCCCCATCTTTCCTCATTTAACTCTTCCATTATTACACTCTCTCACCTCCACCCCCAAATGCTGATCTACCATTAAGTGGATCAATACTATTCACTTTAACCCCTCTGTGTGAACATGTTCTACACTCTCACTGTTACACATTTTCAGGTTTGACTTCAATAAAGTGACACATGCTGAATTGGGGTTCAGTGGCTGGATGGATAGCATGTGTGCTCACACGGTGAGCATTGACAGGCAATAACTTGGTGGGAGTGGAGGGTTGCCACTGGCTATCGATCAAAAAGCAGGAAACAGGGTTGATCTGTCTTTCCTGAATCCAAAATGGCAAGTAGCAGAACAAGAGATATTTTCTCATCAACCTGTTCAGACATCTGAACATAATTCTGCAGCAAGTAGGATGTAAACCCAAGCCTCCTGACTCAGAGACGGAGATACTACTGCCACGCCACAAGAGCCTCTAATAGAAAAAATAAGATTTTTCTAATCAACTTGTTCAAAGATGTTATAGCACACCACTGGAGCAGATGGGAATTGAACCCAGGCCTTCTAGTCAAGAGGTGGGGACATTACCACTGTGTCACAGGAGGCCCTGAATAGCAGAAGAGGAGCGACAGGCTTAATAAACGACACCTATTCCTGTGCCAGTGGTGACCTCCTACTGGGAAACGACAGTGTAGACAATTAGAATGAGTTCACAGCCTTTGCAAGGAGGGAACTAAGGGCATGTCACAGAAATGCCTTTACCTTTGGTATGCTGAATTATCCTCTGGACAATCACGGGATACTTGGTAATCCTTTGAGTAACCAGTAATATGCACTCCTGGATTCCTAATCTGCGAACTATGGAACTACTCATTTTTTTCTGCAAACACAAAATAGAACAATTTAGGCATGGATTGAGTTCTCCCAGGTTTCAAATTCTTCAGCTTTACAGTTGGCAGTGAGTGGAGTGGCTGTGATGACGCACCCGGACAAAGGCCTGGAACTTTTTCTCTCTTGCCAAGAGCTCTTTGCAAAAATTCACGGCGTCGTTGTGCTGCCCACAGAACTTCCCATACGTCTTCTTCATGCGCTCAGCACTCGGTCCAGAGAACTGCCAAACACAAACATGCATTACACACGAGAGATAGTGAAACACAAATCATTGCAGGTGGAGTCTTAAAAGTGTCACAGAATTGTGATGGTGCTGAAGGCAGCATCCAGCCCATCATACCTGTACCAGCTCTCCTACAAGCATTGTAATTTACTCATGTTCATCGACTCAAAGCTCAGAAGTCCTTCTGCCCATCGAGTCTGTGCTGACCCATGTATACTAGTACCACTTTCCAGCACTTGGCCCATACCCTTGCAAGACATTTCAAGTGCTCATCCAAATTCTTTTGGAAGATTGCAAATTCGATTCTAGCCCTGGACGACTGTGCGTGTGGAGTTTGTATATTTTCCCCGTGTTTGTGTGGGTTTCCGCTGGGTGCTCTGGTTCCTCCCGCAGTCCAAAGATATGCAGGTAAGGTGGATTGGCAATGGTAAATTGTCCCAAAGTGTCAAGGATGTAAAGGTCAGGTGGGTTAGCCATGGTAAATGTGGGGTAACAGGGATAGAGTGGATCTGAGTGGGATGCTCTTCAGAAGGTCAGTATGGACTCGATGGGCTGAATGGCCAGCTTCCACACTGCAGGGATTCTATGATTTCCACTGCCCTCCCAGCAGTGCACTCTAGATTCCCACCATCTCCTGGTGAAAACATTTTGTGCTTTTCCCTTGTATCCATGCACATTATTTCTATTCAAGTAATCATTTTGTGTCCTCCTGAATGGCTCAATTATACCTGCTCCACCACATTTCCAGACAGGGCATTCCATAACCTGAGTACTCACTGAATGAAAAAGGTTCTCTTCATTTCACCCTCTTTTGCAGATCACTCTTGATCTACGCCCTCTCATTCTCCCTCCTTTCACAAGTGGAACGACTTCTCTCTATCTACTCCATCTGGTCTGATCATGATTCTGAAATCCCCCACCAGATCTCCTCCTAGGCTTCTTCTCTCCAGGGAGAAGCCCCCAACCTTTTCAATCTACCCCCATCACCTGGCTTCACTCAAAGATTGCCAAGGCAAGCCAAAAGTAGTGGGGGACAATAAGCTGCACCCAAGCATGAAGCACCATTTTCAGGAGACAAAACAATTGGGGGAGTGCAGCAGGAAAAAGCATTATTAAAACACATAATTGGTTAAGAGAATGATTCCTGAAGAAGGGCTTATGCCCAAAACGTCGAATCTCCTGCTCCTTGGATGCTGTCTGACCTTCTGCGCTTTTCCAGCAACACATTTTCAGCTAAGAGAATGATTCAACTCAAAAACAGCAGGAGGCCATTTAACCTCTTCAGCCTATTCCACTATTCACTGTTGACCCATTCAATTTCTTTCAAACATTCATTCACAGAATGAGGGCATCGCTGGCTAGGTCAGCATTTATTGCCCAAGCTTTATTTTCCCAGAGGGCAGTTAAAAGGCATTGCTGTGGGTCTGGAATTATATGTAGGTCAGGTCAGGTAAGGTTGGCAGTTTCCTTCCAGAAGGGACACTAGTGAGCCAGATGGGATTTTCCTGACAATGGTTTCATGGTCACCAGTAGATTCTTAATTCCAGATTTTGTTTATTGAATTCAAATTCCACCATCTGATATGGCAGGATTTGAACCCAAGTCTCCAGAACATTGCATGGGTCTCTGGATGAACAGTCCAGCAAAAATACCACTAGGCCATTGCCTCTTGTGAATTTTGCTTCACTTGTTTGCCTTTCTAAATAAAAATGACTGGGAAAACACCACTATCATAGGACAAGCCAGACAGAGAACAGCCAGAGAATTCCTAGAAGCATGGCATTCATCCCCAAACTCCATCAATAGACACATTGACCTGGACACCATATACAAACCACTACAGCTGAAACTGACACCCGGAAACGGCAAGAACATCCATCAACAGACACATCGACCTGGACCCCAGATACAAATCACTGCAGCTGAAACTGACACCCGGAAGCGGCAAGAACAAACCAATGTAAATACCGAAAGAAACATCAAAGCAGCGCTTCACACGAGGCTCCCACCGCACTGATGATGTTCCCTAGCCAGGGAACGAAACGTTTGCAGCAAAAACTTCCAGCTCGGCGAGCAGAACCACAACAAAAATGAATCTGTTGGCCGCCATCTTGAAAGCTCAAACAAACCTTAGAAGCAATGAAACTTCTGAATGTATATGGGGGTTACAACAGTCAGCACAGAGAGAAGTAGGCATTTCTTTATGCAGAGATTTGGGAACATTTGGAACTGTCCGAGAGGATTGGGTATGCTCTATAATTGTGTACATTTAAAACTGAAAACAATAAATATTTGATTTTGGAGGGATATGGGGAGTGGGCAGGAAAACAGAGTTGTGACAGGAACTCAGCTGTGATGTTAGAGAATGGTGGAGTAGACTTGAGGGGTAGAATGGTTTACCGTGTTCTTATTTCTTAAATTCTTATTTTTCAATGGTTAGCCTGGGTCTCAAACATCTTGATGGGAAAAGCATGCTTGTGAGTCACACGTAAACCCTATGCTACCGTCGACTTGATGGTGTTCTCATTGAGGATTCATTCAGCACTAAGCCAACAGCAGCAATGTTAGGGACAGTCCAGATCAAAGCTGCGGCCTCACAAAATTCAAACAGTAAATCAGGTCGCCTGAGGGTTGCACAGCCCAGAGTAAAATTAGTTCAATAGAAAGCCACATTGCCCATCCAGTCCTCTCTGAGGAGAGATCCGGTCAGTCCCATTTCCCAGCTCTATTCCTGTAACCCTGAACACATACTCGTCCCTGTGTGTTACAGTTGGGATACCTAATCCCCAACTTTCAATTTAAAAAGAACAATTAAACAAACACATTGGCTCAGTGAATCCTTTTTACCTGATTCACCAGAATGTCTCCGATCTTTCTAATGAAGAAGTTCCGCTCACTGTTTGCCACCAAGGACTCTTTCCTCTTCTCTAGAATCCGATAGAGGAACTGTGTGTGGATGTCTATCAGATCTTCCAGGCAGGGAAAGATACGTTCCACTGTCGAGGTTTCAAACTGCAGCTCCTTTGTCATCCCTTTGCTGTAGATTTCAGACATGATCTTCAGAGTTCGGAGGTGGTGCATTTCCGTCTGCATTAACTCTGAAGAAGCACACATCAACCAGTCAGATGCCAAGTATACACAGGGTTCGGCACCAATACCAGTTTGCCAACAATGTTGTGCACACCCTATGATATTTACAAATTATCAAGACTTTTTGTATAAAGTTTCTATTTCTCATCCTTGCTCCAGTTTCTCTTTCCCTGCTGTAAACTCCATGGACTTAGTTTTTAAATGATCACTACTTCTTTTGAATGGTTTTCTATTGTGACATCTAGCACTTTGCCCAGCCTTCATTCTCACTGCGTCAAGACTTATTTTTAAACACACTGGCCTTCTGCTCAAGCCCCCAACAGTAAAATTCCTCCCTTAGATTTCCCAAACCTGGTTCTCTTACAAAATACCTCTCAGTTTACGTTAGCCTCTCTAACCTCAAGTGTTTCCCTGATTGCTGGGCCTTGTACCCTTCCTGGAGATTCCTCAATATAAAATGAGAAGGGCAAGGAGGAAACTTTTGCAACTGAGAGGTAAGAGACCTTTGAAAAGGTCATTGTAACAGACAACATTAATGGTTTCAAGGGACACTCATCTGCATGCCTGGGGAATAGATCGAAGGAAGCAGTGAGGATGTTGATTGGTGATGTTCATTTATATATATAAAAGGAACAAGACTAATTTGAATTCAGGGCCTTTCCTGCTCCAATAAAGTCTTCAAACGTAAAATCATTCCATTTAAGACAGGAATAAGTGTCAAATCTTACCATAGATAACATCCTGCCGTTTAATCACATCCTTCTTCTGTTGACACACAAAGTCGTTGTCCACTACTAGGCTCCAGGAGTCTGCTTCCAGTTCTTTCGCATCGGACTCGAACTCTCCCATCAGCTGCCCGTCCATGACATCTGTACCTGTGGGAGCGTGCAGTACACATGCAGAGTCTGACAATAAACATCAATGTTCAGCACCTACTGTAACATCACATTACCACACGCACGTGCACATGGACAGCAAAATTCTCAATTAATACATCTGTTTTTGGTGGCTGCTGATAAAATTCAGGTGTCAAAAATCATGTGGCTATATCATGGTCCCTTCTCACAAACTGGAGACATCACAAGTCTCCAAATAAATGCTGCATTTTTTAAATGTACCTTAAGATTAAGCATAATTTTATGCCCAATGTAAATAACTTTCAAAACACCAACTTGCTGCTGCCAATACAGTGGCGTGTCAACCACAATAAGAAAGGTACAGTTTCAATATAAAGAAGACTGGTAGTAAATTCAATGGAGCCCAACAGAGTGTGTTGCGCGTGTGCACACATGTGAGTGTGTGTTTGTTCACGCAACTGTACCTGCAAGAGTGTGATATGGTTAGGTTACCTCCTTCACTGATGAGATGTTCTAATCAACTCAGGTCTTGGAAGACTGTGATCCAACAAGTCGAGTAACAGAATCTCATCTTGGTGATGATGTATTAGCTCAGTGAAGATATTTTGAGCTAGACTCTGATCTGAACAATTTGAGTTTTATGCTTTGTGATGTCAGGTATCAATGACCCAACTCAGGCTACTGATCTCCTCAGCCTCCGAAATGAACATTTGTATCCGAACAGAGTATGAGATGGGTTCATCACCTTCATTACAACAGCAGGCAGAGGAACAGTGTGTGCAGGCTTTGAGCTGTGATTTGCACAACACGTTTCAAGGAATTCACACACACACTGAGATTCAGCAGTTCTCTATCCTTTACAAAGATGCTGTTGTTATTTTTTGTGCCGCCTATATTTCCACCTTCTAACGTTCTGTAAAGGGGAACTGTGTGTTTTGTTTACTTACTGATTCATTGGTTTTTCATTCTGAGTGTTTTGAAGACACTCAAGTTAGAATTTTAAAATAGAATAAAGGAGCCGTGCACTAAACACTACTCTTACCTTCATCAGTCAGTGACTCCATTGACTCGGTCACTTGTTTGATGTGGTTTAAAGAATCTGTCGACTGTGACAAAACCCGCCAAGATGCAAGGGAGGTTTCATCAATCGTAGATCTGCACAGGACAACAAATAAACACCATGAGGTAGGAAATAAACTGAACTGCAATTGCATTAACATATCAAAATAAACAGTTTCTTGAAAACAATGGTTTTCTGGGTGTGGAACCAGGTTTGATTCCAGCCTCGGGTGACTGTCTGTGTGGAGTTTGCACATTCTCCCCGTGTCTGCATGGGTTTCCTCCGGGTGCTCCGGTTTTCTCCCACAGTCCAAAGATGTGCAGGTTAGGGTGAATTGGCCATGCTAAATTGTCCCATAGTGTCCAGGGATGTGATGACTAGGTGGACTAGCCATGGGAAATGCAGGGATAGGTTAGTGGGTCTGGATGGGATGCTCTTTGGAGGGTCAGTGTGGACTCAATGGACTGAATGTCTTGCTTCCATATTGCGGGGTTCTATGATTCTGTTAAGTTTACAGCTGTAAGCACTGCCTACAATACTCAAATACGCAGATCAGAATATCTCATTACACCTGATTAATGAATATCAGCAAAACCATCAACTGAAGCATTAAAATTGGCCTCATCGCCTTTAGGCTGGGTGGGAGATACATCAGTGGTGTCCTCTATTGACTGCTGTTCGATGACATTTACATAAAAATATCTGTGTTTAAATGTGTGTTCAGACAATGCCCTCCCCTCAGGAGCTTTATCTAGACATACATCCAAAAACTAGGCACTTGGGAGAGGCTTACATTGGCCTACATAGAAACACAGCATAGAATCAGGCTATTCGGCCCAAATACACCAAGTTTCTTCCTATCATTCCTCCTCTTAGTAGATCATCCAAACCATCTATTCCCTTCCCTTTCATTTGCTTACCTCGCTTCCCCTCAAATACACTGATACTCAGAATGGTTGCAAATTCTCCGTTCTCACCATTCTTTGGTGAAAGTAGTTTCTTTGGAATTCCTTTTTGAATTTCTTACTAAATGTCTGACATTGTTGGCCTCAAGATGCTCCTCCCCACAAGAAGGAACTTTCCCTTTTGCATCCACTCTATAAAAATCTTTCATAAACTTAAAGACGTCAAGCAGATCACCCCTCAGTCTTCTGTTATCTATGAGACCCAGTGGCCATTGTTTCCTGATAATGTATTTCCACTCATTTTTGGTTTCATCCTTGCAAATCCATTGGCGCCCTCTCCGTTACCTCTATGTGCTTTAATGGAATTACAGGATTACTGATATCTGTAAAACTAAACCCCCCAGTCTGGACAGAACAGTGAGCAAACAAACAAAGGGAACATGTTTTCATTTTGGAATCATAATGCTAGGATACAAACACTACCACATGATATAATTATCACACACTAGCGATAACAGGAGATGCCTCCTTTCAAAGAAAAAAGTTTTTTGAACTTTAAGGTACAAAATGCTGGAGTTCTGGCTTTATCATTGTCCTTTCTGCAGTAGACTGGTGAAGCAATGATGCATTGGGATGAGAAACTCCCAAATCAAGAACAATGAGGCCACAAGGATGAGCGTGTTAAGGCTTCCACCTGCTCCATGAATGACAACACTTCCGCTCTGCTCCGTTCAACTAAAAACCAATAATAATGTAACGGGTGGATGCTGTTGCCCCCCAAGTTTCTATGTCAGGGTATTCTCACCTTTCACTTTATTTGTGGTTAATCTGTGCACTAGTAATCATTGGCTTATTTAGGTTCCTTCTTCCAGCCTAGTGAATACCAGATGATGTGCTGACTTAAAAGAAAATTCATTCATAGAGATGTACAGCATGGAAACAGACCCTTTGGTCCAACTCGTCCATGCTGACCAGATATCCCAACTCCATCTAATCCCACCTGCCAGCATCTGGCTCATATCCCCCAAACTCTTTCTACTCATACACTTATCGAGATGCCTTTTAAGTGTTGCAATTGTACCAGCCTCCACCACTTCCTCTGGCAGCCCATTCCATACATGCACCATCCTCTGTGTAAAAAAGTTGTCCCTTAGGTCTCTTTTATATCTTTCCCCTCTCGCCCTAAACCCACGCCCTCTAGGTCTGGACTCACCCACCCAGGGAAGAGACTGTCTATTTATCATACCCATTCGTGGGATGTGGCTATCACTGGCTGGGTCAGCATCTATTGCCCATCTCTAACTGCCCCTAGACTATGAGGCTTGTGAAGCCATTCAGAGGACCATTAAGAGACAACCATGCTGCTGGAAGTCTGGCGTTACATGGAGACCACAGCAGGTAAGAATGGTAGATTTGCTTCCCTAAGGGCATAAGTGAATAAGATGGGCATTAACAAACATTGAAAGTGGTTGCATAGGCATCATTAAATTGGCTTTCAGTTTCAGATTTTTATTCAATTCAAATTGTACACTCTGCCATGGTGGGATTCAAACCCATGCCTCCAGAACTACAGTAAGTAACTCTGATCGCTACACAGTAGATGAGATAGTATAAGCAACAGATTTCATAAAAGGACAACAATGTGAATGTTCCAACTTGTTGACAATTCCACCATCAGGACTAAAGCTGCCGCCGGTGGGTGGCACGATGGCACAGTGGTTAGCACTGCTGCCTCACAGCGCCTGAGACCCGGGTTCAACTCCCGCCTCAGGTGATTGACTGTGTGGAGTTTGCACATTCTCCCCGTGTCTGCGTGGGTTTCCTCCGGTGCTCCGGTTTCCTCCCACAGTCCAAAGATGTGCGATTCAGGTGAACTGGCCATGCTAAATTGCCCGTAGTGTTAGGTAAGGGGTAAATGTATGGGTGAGTTACGCTTCGGCGGGTGGGTGTGGACTTGTTGGGCCGAAGGGCCTGTTTCCACACTGTAAGTAATCTAATCTAATAATTTTTGAGATAGAGGTATCAGTTTATGGGAAGGCAAAAGCAGTGCATCGTAAATGTGCATTATCAGGGAAACAAGCTGTACATGTGAATGTTTCAGTAGCTTGGTTTGTTAGGGTTGCTCTAGGTGGCTGATGATACAAAAACAGAACTTCTGGAAGGATTCATAAGGCTGCTCACTGCTGGAAATATATTCTCAGCTTAAAGATGGGTCAACAGAGATTCCTGATTCCTGGGAAGATTGATAAAGAAAGACTGACTGGAATAGGTCTAAACTCTTTGACATTCAGAACAAAACAAAATCGCATTGAAATGCACAATATTCTGAGAGACAGGGTCATAAAGTCATAGAGATATACAGCATAGAAGCAAACCCTTTGGTCCAACTAGTCTATGCCGATCAGATATCCTTTATAAATCTAATTCCATTTGCCAGCTTTTGGTCCATATCCCTCTAAACCCTCCTATTTATACCCCATCCAAATGTCTTTTAAATGTTGTAATCATATTAACCTCCACCACTTCCTCTGACAGCTCATTATACACACGCACCATCCTCTGTGTGAATAAGTTGCCCTTTAGGTCCCTTTAATCTACTTCCTCTCTCACCCTGAACCTCCACACTCCTAAGGTGAGAGGGTGGAATTTGAAATAATATTTCCCCTGGTTTGACAATCTGGAACTGTACATCTGTGGCTCAGGATAAGGGCCCAGCCATTTGGGATTGGGATGAAAAAGATAAGTTACAAATATGTTGCAGCTTGCACAACCTCAGAAAAACCCTGCAGCATGATCCTACCTACTTTTGGAGTCTAATTACAGCTGTAATAAAAGAAATGCAGCAGCCAATTTTGCAGAGAAAGCTGCAAAATCACAGCAGTAATGTGATAATGATCAGTTTTGTTTGGTGATATTAACTGAAGGATAAGCACTGGACAGGAAACAAAGCAGAATGCCCTTGATACCTTTGCCTTCACAATACAATAGCTGTTTTTAAAACACTCATCTGAGGAGACAAACAGCTAAGTTCAAGGTAACCATGTCGAGTCAACATGGTTTTGTGAAAGGAAAATCATGTCTGATCAATCAATTGGAGTTCTTTGAGGAGATAACGTGTGGAGACTGGGAACTAGTACTTAGCTTTCCAGATGGCATTTGATAAAGTGCTGAAAATTAAAACTCATGGGATAGGGAGTAACTATATTGGCTAGATATTAGCTGGACAGATACTAGCTGACTAACAGGAAGCAGAAAATAAGCACAAATGGGTCTTTGTTGGGTTGGCAAGATGTGACAAATGGTCCTGGAAGCTCAAGTGCTTACAATTTATATAAATGACTCAGATGAAGGGATCAAAGATACGCTTGCTAAACCTGCTGATGCCACAGACGGGTAGGAAAGCAAGTTAAGAAGAGGATATAATGAGGTTACAAAAAGATGTGAAACAAAGAACTGCAGATGCTGGAAATCGAGTACAAGGACAGAAATAGAAATTGCTCGCCGCACTCAGCAAGGCTGGCAGCATCTGTGGATAGTAAGCAGAGGTAGCATTTCAAGTCCAGTCACCCTTCTTCAAAACAAAATGATATAGCGAGGTTAAGTGAGTGGGCTAAGATGTGTCAAATGAAGTACAATATGGGAAAGAGGAAATTTGTCAATTTGGTATAAGAATAGAAAAGTCGTGCTAAATGTCGATATATTGCAATTTTGTGATACAGAGGGTCTGGGTGATCTTTGTGCATGAGTCACAAGGTGTTAGTGTGAAAATACAGCAAGTAATTAGAAAAGCTCACAGAATGTCAGCACTCAACACAAGGAGGAATTAATATGAAAGGAGGGAGACATTAGTTATAAAGGGAATGGTGAGACCGTATCTGGAGTATTATACCATGTATCTTATTTGAGAAGGGATATAACTATATTGGAGGCAATAAAGAGAAGATTTACTGGACCAACACCTGGAATGGGGAGGGGGTGTCTCATAAGGAAAAGATTTGGATAGATTAGGATTGTATCTGCTGGAGTTTAGAAGTGCCTTTATTGAAACACATAACATCCTGAAGGGATCCGAAGACAAATGTGGAGACTATGTTTCTTCTTGTGGGAAAATCTTGGGGGTCACTGCTTAAAAATAAGGGATTGTCCACTCAAAACAGATGAGGAAAACCTTTCAAACAGTCTTGAGTTTTAGGAAAAGGAGCAGAGTCCTCGAATATTTCCATGGCAAAGTAGACCAGATTCTAGTTAAGCAAGGGACAGAAGGTTATGAGGGGTAGGCAGGACAGCAAATTTGAGGTAACAATCAGATCAGCCTGATCTTATTGAATGGCAGAGTAGACTGAAGGGAGTGAATGGCCCACTTCATATGTATGTTCATTCATCAATGCCTGCAGTGTCCACTGTCCCTTTTGGACATTTTACTAACTCAGGGAAGAACAAGTGCTCACTATTTCCAGTTCATTTAAAAAGAGATCTTTCACACAAATCATTCAGCACTTCCATACACTATATAAATATTCCGACTTACCCTGCAATATTAGCTATTGACATACTCTTGGAGAGTGATCGGTAGAGGGGCATTTTCCTGTTAGGAGCGCTCAATACGTTGTCATCTTGAAGAATTATTGCTGACCTTGGGCGTTCTTTGGGTTGGAAAGCTAAATAAATGAAGCACAAGCACAGCAAATAAATATGAAACTCCTAAATGCTATCTCACTCATAACAGAATAGCAATTTATTGTCACACGTATTTTTACAAAAATACAGTGAAAAGTTTTATAAGTCATCATTCCACAGCACCTGTAATTCATGGCATAGATAAGAAAAAATATAAGGTAGCTTATTATGGAGCAGATAACCCATGAATCACATCTGAGATATCGCGATTTGCTGATACTAACCCATGTTGGTTTCTGAAATAGGAGGTATCTCTAAGGAAGAATGATGCAATGAACAGCTCTTTGCAAATTCACAATACTGCAGCAGGGTACTGCAGCTAGTGAGAAATATAACACATAGCTTGGATACTAATGTCAGGGCCACTCTGTGGGCAAGCCCTTGGGAAGCCTCCTCATGGAGCCCGATAAAGAACCAGAGAATCAAGCAACACTGACGGATAATAAAGAGTTAAAAATACTGGAGATCACCCAACATCCTATTCACCACTACAGACTGTTACCACATTGGCAGAACTGTACCCAACAGTGCTTCACCATAGCACAGCACAGCTCAAAATGTTCACTCCAAACACAGTCCATGTCTGGAAGGTTAACATCTATAACTATAACACAATTGGGTTTATTCCATTAGTGGAGCAAGTATGAAAACAGACACATTTTTCAAAATGGTGACATTGTAGTGACAATGCTGTGTAAAACCTGCATCCCATTAACTGGATCAAATATATGAACATGCCCAAGGCATTACATTGAATGAACTCTAAATACAGATCAAACGCTGCTTACTTTTATTTCGCATATTGACGGCAGTGGGTAATGTTGAAGAATCTTGGGCCTGAGGGGCTTTCTGCTGCTGAAATAGAAAGGATTTGATACAAATCAACACGATGGTACAACACTGAAAAATATACACACTGCTAAAGTCTCTCCTTACAACTTCTCCTGGCATGCATGAACACTTCCCAATATAGGTGCCTTATTGGAAGAATTGAGGCAGCAAACAGTTCCAATGGTGGCACAGTTCAAAAGATATTTATAGATCAAGATGGACCTCCAAACTTCTTTCGTGACATCCAATCATTATGGTAGAATATTTGTCTCAAATATTCCAACCGGAAGTTAATTTCATATTCGGATTATTCTTACATTGAAACTAGGAATAGGCCAGTTGGCCCTCTGATCTTGCTCCACCACTAAATGGCTGATCCTCTATCTTTGATGTTTTCAAAGTGAGAAGTATGCTGTGAAATTGTCAGGAGATATCACTGTCTTGTGTATACATCTGATACTGTGCGAGCATGGCATACAACTTGGTTTGCCTGCCTGGACACACTCCCGTATTAGCAAAGATGCTAAGTTGAATATTTTTAGAATTGTTAAATAATTAAGCCATGGATCTCGGTCCTAGAAGAAGTGGATAAGTTGTTGTACGCACAATGTTGTGAACGTTTCTAGTAAGGCTACCACAGTAAATGCAAGTCAATGTAATATGAGCAAGCAATTCAGCTAAAGAAAAATGGGCATGCAATGGAATTGTTTGTCTCACTGAAACATGCCTTGATACTGGAAAGGTTGGGAACCACAGTTCTATCTCAGTGCATATTCCTGCTTTCACCCCATCCTCCTGGATGCATTTAAAATCCAAAAAATTATCAATCTCTTTCTTACTGAGACTGGGAGATTTGAGTTATAAGGAGAGGCTGGACAGGCTGGGGCCTTTATTCCCTGGACAGCAGGAGGCTGAGAGGTGACTGTAAAATGATTATTAAAATCATGAGGTGCATAGATAAGGTGAATTGTCGATGTTTTACCCCAGGGTAGGAGGGGTTCAAAATTAGAGGACATAGGTTTAAAGTGAGAGAGGAAATATTTAAAAAGGTTCTGGGGGGTAACTTTTTTCACAGAGAGGGGGGTGCATATTGGAACAAGCTGTCAGAAGAAGTGTCAGCTATAGCTACAATTACAACAGTTAAAAGACATGTGGACAAGTACATGGATAGGAAAGGTTTAGAGGGATAAGGTACAAATGCAGGCAAATGGGACTAGCTCAGTTTAGGAATCCTGGTCAGTGTGGATGAGTTGGGCTGAAACGTTGGTTTCTGTGTTGTACAACTCTATAAATATCTTCAGTGATTTGGCCTCCAGTCTTCTGCAGAGCATTCCACAGGTTCACTATCCTCTGAGTGAAGCAACCTTTTCTCATGTCAGTTCTAAATTGTTCATCTTGTTTCCTGAGACAATGCCCTCGGGTTCTAGACTCCTTAATGAGGGAAATCAGCCTCCCTGTGTGTAGAATTTTACACCTTTCTGCAATAACCCAGGAAATCTGATTGGAAAGGAACACGATTTATTGTTAAACACCAAAATAGAGCCATTATTCATGGCTAGTCCCAGTCAGGGAAGATGGTTCAGTACAACCACCCCCGGTCTGCCTTTTTTTCAAAGGGCATCTGCAACCAAACAGCTTTCCCAGATCACCATGACTTTTTATTTTAAACCATTAACAGCACCAGTAAATCATTCATGTCGCCAATTCGAAATTTACATGCAAAGCCCATCAGTGGCCGATGTCTGCTTTATAGATACTATTGAATCAACTTGTTCAGGGCTGTTACTCTGGAGAAGGGGGAATGTGAATCCAGATCTCCTGGCCCAGAGGTAGGGACACTACGACCTCACCACAACAGCCCTCTTCAAGGACTTAGGTGATGGGTTCCAGTTGGGCAGGGGCATTGCCTGTTACCAAGCTATTTTACTAAGCAACCTGTTCAGAGGTGCTATCAGTAAGTCCTCATTCCTGATGAAGGGCTTATGCCTGAAACGTCGAATTTCCTGTTCCTTGGATGCTGCCTGACCTGCTGCGCTTTAACCAGCAACACATTTTCAGCAGAGGTGCTATCACACAACCCTGCAGCAGATGGGACACAAACCCCCGGCCTTCCAGTCCGGGGTAGAGGCACTACAAGTGTACCACAAGAGGGACCCTTACATGTTACCAAGGGTGCTCATGCTCAATGAGCTTCACAAGCAGATTAGCCAGTGATTCTCCATGCGCTTTTTACGGATTATTACAGTTTGAATTGGATTCTCTCTCTCCATCTAAACTCTCATGGACACAGGCCCAGTCAAACAAATCTCTCCTCTTAGAACAGTCCTGCCAACTAGGGTGTCAGCCTAATAAAACGCTACTGCACTCCTTGTATGACAAGTATTTGCTCTCTGAGTTAGGGAGAGAAAAGCGTTTGGCAATAATCCAGGAATGACCTCACCCAGGCCTTATATAACTGTAGTAAGACATCCCTCCTTCTGAATTCAAACTTCATAGCATAAAGACTTTCCTGACATCAGTCCTAGATCGGATTTATACTGCTTTGAATCTCTCCTTGTTAGACCTAGCCATTGTAGGTTTACGGTTTTGATTTTTGTACTCCATCTATTTCTCTGCAAAGTCCCTTCCTGAAGTTAGGGCTCAGTCTCAAGGCTGTGGTCAGTAATGCCCTCAGGTTTTACAACCTCAAATGTAGCTAAACCTGGATAGAACACAATGTTTGGTAGCATCTATAGTTCATCAGTTCCAAAGCAGAGTCATGTACCACTCCAAACGTGAACTCTCTTTGTCTCCACAGATGCTGCCAGACCTGATGAGTTTCTCCACTGCTTTCTGTTCTTAGTTTACAACAGGAGAACTCCCCTTTCCTTCTTCCAATAGTGCAACAGGAACGTTTGTTTCATATCTCATCCAGTTAGCGCATTGTACAGCATTATGAAGTATCAAGCTGGAACATGTGCTCAAGTACATGGTGTGGGTCTGGTATTCAAAAGCTTTGGACTCACTGGTGAGGGTACCATCACTTTATTAAATTGACAGATTGGAGCCTTACGCCACATTGAACTTTAACAATGACCTGGAAGTGCATGATGCTGACATTAAGTTCCTGAGATGAGATGAGCAGAACTGAGTATTCCAGTTCCTCACAGCAACATCTGTCACTGAGAGCAACAATAAAAGCTCACCAGGAACACGAGTGCGCTAAAAATGCTTCTTGTACCACGAACAGAAATTAGGAGAATAAATACCTTCTGTTTAATCTTGTTACAGGAGGGCAGACTATCCCTGCAACCCTTGTGAACTTGAGCATTACAACCTGAAGAGATATAAAAATGTTCAGTTGTTAGAGATAAGACTTGATCCAGATTCAGCTACAAGAAGCTGCACGTAAACCACAACAGGTTTTTAAAAAAATCTATTACCCAAGAAGGGGAGCAGTTTTTTTTGGCACTTAATTTTGTCAGATTTCAGAGAACAGGATGTAGTGAGATGCAATTACGATGACTACAACAGATTTCATTTGTGTAATAAATTCAATGCAGGAGCATGTCCCAAGGTAGATCATAGGAACGTAACCAGACTCAATAAGCCAGAATAGTGAACGCAGAGAAGCCAAGATGGGGTGAGAGAGTTAGAGGTCCACAAGGGCAGAAAAAATTAGCAGCAGCAAGAAGAACACACAGAGGGAGAGAGACATCGAATAATTATTTTTGTTTCTGACTTACACCATTGACAGTTCTTTTGGTTTTTAAACATTGGAGTTTGACTTTCCTGACAGTTTCTGCAAACAAACCCAAGGCATTTCTTGGTGAATGGACACACATTTGGGCTTAGACCACTAATGAGCTTGGACTAAGCCTCAAACGTTCTCTGAATCATGTCCCAGGGTCACACTGTTCACTCGGCCTGCCTACTGTGATGTTAATTATTCTTTCAGCTGGGACTTTTTTCACTGGAGCGTGGGAGGTTGAGAGATGACCTGAATGAAGTTTACAAAATAATGAGAGGTATAAATAGAATTTATGGTAGTTGTCATTTCCCTAGGATGGAAGACTTCAAGACTAGGGAGTACATTTCTAAGGTGAGAGGAGAGAGATTTAAAAAGGACATGAGAGATAAATGTTTTACACAGAGGGTGGTTGGCATGTGGAATGAACTTCCAGAGAAAGTGATGGATGTGGGTACAATTACAACGTTTAAAAGATATTTGGACAGATACATGAATAGGAGTGTTTTGGAGTGATATAGGCCAGGAGCAGGCAGGTGGAACTAGTAATGTTTGGGATTACAGTTGGAATGGACTGGTTGGACTGAAGGGTCTGTTTCCATGCTGTATGACTTGGTGATGACAAGATTGAGAATTCCAGAAAAAGAGACAGGTAAGTTGAGGGATAGTGACAGATACTCAGATAAAAGGAGGCAGCGGGTAATTCTAACACTGCAAATATGAAACCATCACAACTATGAAGCAGGTGATGAATAGATGTTTAAAGAAGAAAAATGCAAGCCATACTTCAATCAGATCCTTCAGTAGAGGACCAGATCTATCATTGGTAAGTTTTGACCGAGTCACGTTGGTAAAGAGGTGTTACTATTTGGGAATTCTATTTTTTGGAACACAGTACTTCTTTAAGAAAATTCTTCAACTTGCACTTAAACATAACTTGTCATTCATGCAGGAAAACTGGTCCAAGAACTTCTGGGCATGTTGAATATGAAGGAATGATAAATAAGTTTGGCTGAAGAAGCAGATACTGAGGGAGTAGCAAGTGGAGAGAGAAGGGTTTACATAGGAGCTCCAAAGTAGGTCCTGGAGAGCTGAATATACGGTACAAATGGTGGGGTACAGGAAGAAGACAGTTTTAGCACAGAGACTGGTCAGGGACCTGTTGTCTATTGATTACAGTTTACTAATCTCTTGGTCAAGTGCATGTCCCAAAGAGATCAGCATTTAGCTAAGATCTACCCTCTCTACCCCCTTACAACACTAAAATGTATCAGACACTTGTAATTACCATTGCCTTTATTTAAGTTACCTTAATATGAATCATTTTCCAAGTAGTTTTCATACAACCAGCCAAAGTAAACCAGCTCCAGGGCTGTTGGGAACATGGGGCAGGAACTTACTCCCTTTTCACATTTACAATATTTTGAGATGCATAACATGTCAATCTTTAATAAAGGAAAGCTCCATTGAAAAACTGATTAGGAAAGAAAATAAAGTCACAATGTTCCCTTTCAATTTGGAGAAACTTCTTTTCTCACATTCAAACCTGACTGAAATTTGATTTCGTTGGATGCATATCAAATAACTAAAATGCCATTGAATTTCATCCTTTAATTGTAACAACATTGTCCGACACTCACCTTCACCACCCACTTCCTCACGGTGATGTAATCAAAACAATTCTGTTCAGATGCAAACCCTCACATTTTTACCTTTTTCAGAACACGTGCGCTCCTTCAGTTTTCTCTTCCTACAACAATCTCCAAACAAACTACAATTTTTTGATTGACCCTATTTTTAGTTTTACCTTTTCCAACATTGGTGACTGCCCTATCCTATGACCTTTAGCTCCCCCAAAAGCACAAACAGATATTGTTGCGGTGTTCTCACCTGGATTTCAAGTTCAAATTGGGCACCTGAAATTTTCAGGAGAAAGTGAGGACTGCAGATGGAGATCATCAACTAGGAGAAAGTGAGGATTTTCAGAAACCTCAAAATTTTCACATTATTTTAATTTGACATTGAGGAATCAGAAACAGAATTTTTGCTTCAAAATATCACAAAAGTGCTCTAGATCACAATGTAGTCACTGTCGTAATGTATGAATTTTCTTATTGTGCATAGTGTCAATGCATCAAACCAACCTTATGCAAAACTGATCTTTGTTCACTGGGAACACACAGAAATGGATTCCACATTATGAGTACAAAACAGTTACAATGACTGTCAATTGTAGCACAACTGCCAACCCAAACACACTTCCTTATTGCTCACCTCACATAGTTACAATTGTTAACTACAAACTGTTTAATGTCATCAGTGTTAACGTTCAATTTCAGTTAATCAACTTAAGTTTGAACCTGGCATTCTTTAAAGCAGTGGTATATGCTGGGATGAAGAGTGATGCTGTCTATAGACTGGGTGAAGTCCATGACTGTCTTAGACTTTAATGGTGCTAAACTAAAAGGAATGAGGCAGTACTCCTGACTGGAACAAATCACATTAGTGACCTTTACTCGTAGGCAACCGCTCAAGAGTTGATAAGAGCTAAAAAAAAATTGCTGTCCCATTAAGCCTATCCCATTTTCAGAAACCTTAACTCTACGTAACACCAAATCCTTTATCTTCTAGAGTCACAATCAATTCTGTTTAGGTTGCTTGTGTTAATTGTTTTAATATCCTTTTTTTGGTAGTTTCACTAACATAATAGTCTGTTGATTGAGAAAAATATTCAACCAATTGCTTTTCTCACAACTTCTGAACTGTTTAAAAAGTAAAATACTCTGGGTGTTGGGAATCTGAAATAAAACAAAATATGCAGCAGGTCAGATAGAACATGTGCATCTAAGGAATACAGATAACATTTTAGCTCTCAGCAATTGCTTGTCTAGATTTTCTGTTTGACATTATTTGAGTGCCAGTGTTAAGAATGAGCTGAGAAATGATTAAATTATAAGTGGGAAAATCAGTCCCAAATGCTTGAGTGTATGGCAGATGATGGATACATGAGAGTGATTTTCAGGTTATGAAATTCAGTTAGTTTATATCTAGAATACTAGAAATAATTACTGTGCAGTAATCCAAAAATGAGTTCATACAATATCAAATGTCAGCAGTAAAGCTCAGGTACTTACAAATGTCATCAGAATCCAAATAACAGAAATCTCTGGCTTCAGAAAGTAGATCTGCTACATTTTCTTACATTAGATCATGATTAACAACAGGCTATTTTACCTGTAAAGCATGCCTTGATTTTAAATTTCTCATCTCTCCCCCTCTCTCTAATCCTCTCTAGTCCCATAATCCTCGGAGATAAAGGAATTTCAGAATTCTGTCTTCTTGTACATCTGGGATTTGAATTGCTTCACCCAATAGTAGCTGTGCTTTCAGCTACTTAATCTCAGGAACTCCCTCCCTAAATCTCTCCGTCTCTACACCTCCCTTTAAGGTATTCCTTAGGAGCTCCAGCTTTGCTGAAATATTTGGTCATTTGCCTTAATATCTCCATATTATGACTTGGAATACAAATTTCATTTACCTTGGAAAATTTTACCATGTCAAATACAGTCTATAAATACAACATCTAGCAGTAATAAACAGGGCAAATGAATCACAATTAAGTTGAATCACATTGAAAATCTGCAGTCTACGTGTCCACTTTCCAACAGGGGGAAATAGATAGTGATCAAAAACAGCTGCAAAAAACTGCGTTTCCCTGCTTTAGAGGCATAGAGACCAAAACGCAATGCTGCTCAGGCTCACACTACTCAAGGTCAGTCAGCTCAGGTCAGACCAGGGATCAAACTTGAGCTCTTTTCCTTGCCTCTTACAGCTTAGTCCCAGGGGCTGCATTCACCCACTTCTGACATTAGAACATTCGGTTGCTTTGTACTTTCTGCAGTTGCTCGCATTTGATTGAAAAGCAATTGCAAAGCTACAGCGTAAGGGACCAGGAGGAGAAGGCAGGCGAATGACACTCAGGAGGAGGGTTAGTACAGTCATTCTGGGCTGAATACCAGCACCTTAACAATTCTGTGATTCATTGATAATCTGCTTCCCTTATGAGACAAAGAAATTAAGTCTTTTCACCAAATAAAGGACATGAAATCTGTTCATATTTTCCATAAATATCACCTTTATGAATGGCAGTTTGTATTCAGGACAATAATCGTTGAAAGATTCCTATATATTTTCAGATTGAGAGTGGCTGAGGAAGCAAAACATCACACCAATTCAGATGCTGCTTTTCTTCCCTCTGTTTAAGTTGAAGTTGTAATTTTGAGTTTTGAGAATGTTATCAGAATGCTATAGCGAATGGGTACTTTTGATGCAATTAATTCATAACACACAGAGATAGTTCACCCCATAAACCGCTGCAAGTCCATGGAACTTATAAGAGGAACCTTTTGGAACTGAAAAGGTTATTTATTTCAGTAGGCTTGGCCCTTTTATCATTTTCTTCAGTTTGTACTAACATCAAATCCCAGCTCAGACAAGTTCACAATCACAGCACTGTATCACACCAACAAAAAATCTAACTCTATTTTGGTTGCATTTTCCAGAATCTGGCCCATAGCTTTGAGGGTTATGACATTTTAAGTGCAAGGTACCAAGAGTTTTCACTCCTGAGTTGGACTAGTGATCTCTGCAGGTGCAGGAAAACCACACATGGTATATCCCAGGACCAATGCAGTTTTTAATATTTAGTTGCTCCTGTATGGACCTGTGCACTCCATGCGCAGTATCTTCAAATCTGAGTGGAAGTTGTACTGCGTAGAATAATGGAGTGTGCATGGGATTCCTGAGCTGTCGTGTGGCTTACAGGGAACACTCATCTGCACTTGTGCTCCAGATCAGAGTGGGGGGTGGTGGGGGTGCAGTGTCTTCCCAGTGACCTCAATCACCAAATGCTTATAGGAATTAAATCAGGTAAGGTTAGAATTGATTTCAGTCATGATGCCCTTCCTAGTCCAATAGCTTACTAATTATGATATCTGAAGATAGTGGAGAGGCTGCTAATGCCTGTGATGTGGTTCTGTGAAAAATATGTTCTCTTGTACCTTCGGAAGAATAAATAGCATTACAAAAACACAGGAGCCAAATTAAACACCTTGTGTCAAACGTTACTTGATCTAATAGGAGTTTTGCATCAAAGTGCTGACTGCTCCAAGCACTGTGGAGTGCAAAGGTTCCATGGAAACATGGATATCTATGTATAGCAAAGTTTCCCAAGATGCTGCCAGTTGCTGGAGGATTTCTGCAATCAAAGGGACATTGTGCAACTGAGGAAATCTCACTACATGACTTCAGCAAAGTTGGAAGTGTCTCCATCCTGTCCTCTATTTCTAAACTGTGCACAGGAAAGAAATCAAAAATAAACTGGCACGCTGAAAATCACATCCACATTTATAAACACCTTCAGGATTTCACCGCAAAGTGCACACAGGGAGAAATTTACAAGTTCACAGTTAATTTAATTGCAATTTATTTTTGGATCATCAAAACATTATCGCTCTCGATCAGAAATTCGATAGCTAATGTTAAGATTAGACTAACTGAAGAAAGATTTAACGAAGGTTGTGGGAATCTATCTGAAAGGTCAAATCAAGTTCTCAAATGAACTCAACTTGCTTAGTGAGTGATGGCTGCATTAGCCAAGATTTCAAGATTACGGTAGCTTATTTGTTCACTGTATATTTATGGTATTTAATGGTACGTAAGTGTTGGGCTTCAGGCCAATGACAAAGGGGGTACCTCAGACCTCAATAACAGTGACCATAGGGGACCATTGTGCTCAGGTCAGGGGCCAGGCAGCCCCAGGTACCATGATGTTGTCCCTGCCCCTGCTGGGTGGAAGCAGTTCCACTTCAACATATAAAGAGACATTTAGTAAAACAGGTTGTTTGAGTTAGGAGGCTGATGCTTATTCTGCTTAACTCTGCAAAGAAATGGAAGACTGAGTAAAGATTGGTTCCAGTACTATCTCTTACCAACAGGTTGTCCTGATGTGAACATTATTTGTCATGGTCATACCTTCATGATCCACACAGAATCAATATTCCCCTACAACACATGCCCCTCCAATATAAAGGGCTAAAATTGGATGATGTTAAAATCACTGGATTTTAAGAATATATTGCTACATTTTAATATTTTACTAATAAAATGGGAATACAGGCAGAACTAGCCAATTGGATATAGAACTGGCTTGAAGGTAGGTGATGGTGGAGGTTGCTTTCCATATTGGAGGCCTGTGACCGGCGGTGAGCTATAAGCATTGGTGCTGGGTCCACTGCCTTTCGTCATTTACATAAATGATTTGGATGAGGATATAGGAGGTATAATAAGTTTGCAGATGACACCAAAATTGGAGGTGTAGCGGACAGCGAAGGAGGTTACCGCAGAGCATAATGGGACCTTGATGGGACCAATGGGCCGAGGATTGGTAGTTAAGAGTTTAATTCAGATAAATGTGAGGCGCTGCATTTTGGAAAGGCAAATCTGGGCAGGACTTAAATCACTTAATGGTAAAGTCCTGGGGAGCATTTCTAAACAAAGAGACCTTGGAGTACAGGGTCATAGTTCTTTGAAAGTGGAGACGCAAGTAGATAGGATACTGAAGATAGTGTTTTTTATGCTTGCCTTTATTGATCAGGGTGTTGAATGTAGGAGATGTGAGGTCATGTTGTGGCTGTACAGGACATTGGTTAGGCCACTTCTGGAACATTGTGTGCAATTCTGGTCTCTCTCTTTTAGGAAGGATGCTGTGAAACTTGAAAGGGTTCAGAAAAGATTTACAAGGATGTTGCCAGGGCTGGAGGGTTTGAGCTATAGGTAGAGGCTGAATAGGCTGAGACTGTTTTCCCTGGAGCATCAGAAGCTGAGTGGTGACCTTATAGAGGCTTATAAAATCATGAGGGGCATAGATAAAGTAAAGAGAGATGGTCTTTTCCCTGGAATGGGGGAGTCCAGAACCAGAGGGCATACGTTTAAGGTGAGAGGGGAAGGATTTAAAAGGGACTTAAGGGGCAACTTTTTCACACAGAGTGCGTGTATGGAATGAGCTGCCTGAGGAAGTGGTAGAGGCTGGTATAATTGCAACATTTAAAAGGCATTTCGATGGGTATATGAATAAGAAGGGTTTAGAGGGATATGGGCCAAGTACTGGAAAATGGGACTAAATTAATTTAGGAATTCTGGAGTTGCACAAAAGTGTCTGTTTCTGTGCTGTACATCTCTATGACTTTATGACCATCAGCTACAAGCTCCTCTCCAAGCCACTCAGCATCCTGACTTGAAAAATATATCATTGTTCCTTCATTGCTGCTGGATCAAACACTTGAAGGGCACTGTGAGTTTATCTACATCGCATGGGGACTGCAGCAGTTCAGGGCAGCAGCAGGTCACCACAAACTGGTCAAAGGGTGGCTCCCATGAATGATTTTTTTTCTGAGACAATCCTTCAAGTCTACTCAGCTGTTCAATGAGATCACAAATTTCAACCCCAATTTTCCCAACATATCAGCATAATCCTCGCATCCAAAGATGTACCAATCTGTGTCTCTAATACAGCAAATGGCTGAGTAGCCACAACCCTCTGGGATAGACAGCTCCAATGATTCACAACCCTCTTACTAAAGGTGATTTCTCATCCCAGTCCAAACTGACTGGCTTGTCATCCTGAGACTACAGCGTCTGCTTCTGGACTTTACAGCACAGGGAAACTCTCAAAGCTGTTCCCAGACGCAACAAGTGTGCCTCCAATGAGGAGAGGAGACACAGGCAATCAAACACATGCAGCTGCATCGTGCTTCAGAAAAGAGAGAAACAAAAATCACGCCAAGACACAAGCTACAAAATGAGTGGTCAGCCACTGATGGGCTCCTGCAGGGAGGCTGCTCGTGGCACTCAGTTTTGAGGAGGTGAAGATGAAAAAAGGTACAGAGGTGATGAGGGGAGGACCATTGAAGTGAATTGAGGAGATTGGGATGTAGGCATTTCACCAACAGTGGGGCAAATATGGCCAGGTGGGAGGGGATAGAGCTTGAGGAACGGAAGGTCCAAGTGGACTACCATGAGGCTGCAGGAAGTGACAGCCAGATCAAACCTTGGAGGGATTTAAAAACAAACATTTTAAACTCGAGGTGTCACAGGGAATGGGAAGTGAAGCAAGAATATGGGGAACAGGCTTGAGGCAGGATGGAATGAAGGCAGAATTTCGATGGCTTTGTATGGTGCAATGAGGGGAGGATGAGATTCCAACCAGGAAGCCACGTTGTAAAAGCAGCAAGGTTTCACTTTTGTTTGCTGTTCCCATGACACCCAACTCAACAACTTAAAAAGGACAACAGCCTCCTCAACAACTAAACAAACTGTGCAAAGATCACCGAGGTCGCCTCTGCACCTGATGGAGGTTAACTTGAAACTTTTAAAATAATTCTGTATGAGGGCTTTTGAGCTGCAGTGTTAGTGTCCGTGCCTCTGAGCCAGGGGAGCTGGGTTCAAATGCCACCTGGTCCAGAGGTGTGTAATAACATCTCTGAACAAGTTGGTTAGAAAATAAGTGAGAAATGGAATAACAAATAGCCCATCCTTTGATGAGCATTTTGCTCATATGTTTGAGACAAAAAAGTGGCAGGAATCGAAGATTCAACAGTGACCTTTTGAAAAGGAACCATTTGATGGGCTATAGCGGAACAAGAGGTGAAGGAGACTAATAGATTGTTTGAAAAGACATCCAGAGCAAGTAGGAAGGGCTGAATAGCCTCCGTTTAGCTATAGCTTTCAAAGATTCTAAGGTGCATCAACATTATTGCACAAGTAAAACACTGAAAAATTTCCTGAGAGGCGATAATATGGGGGAGAATGGGCAGAGAAAGGACACTGGAAATGTTAAGTGCAATACTTAAAGAAATAGCAGCTGATTGCTAGGAACCAGGGGAAAGAAAACACTGGAATAATCATTATAATTTGGAAAAAGTAACCAGTTCTTATTTTTCTGGTACTTATGCTGTCACTGCAGTTATCCTGTTTAACGACTGCCCAGAGGAGTCAGAAAACAGATGAAAAGCTTTTCATCATCCGTGCACTGCCAACAGTATAAGGTTAAGATGGAAAAAAGGAAACTTTACGAAAGTTGCAACCGTAAGGGATTTTCCATTCTATATCAATTTCATCATTATGAGAGAAAAAAAATGAGGATTTGGAATATAAATTACATTCTTCAAGGGAGGGGTGTATGTGTGTGAGCACACATAATATGTGAGAGTATGTGTATGCGGTATGTGTATGCGTGTGCATGTATGATTGCGTATATGATTATAAATGTACGTAATGGGGGGGGGGGGGGGGGGGGGGGGGGGGGGGGGGAGGAGTAATGGAGGAACAGGGAGTCCCTAGGGTTTTTATACACACATTTTAGAAGGTGCCAGAGCTAGTTGATTAAAAAATATATTTTAGAAAAAAACTCATTTGGCTTTGTCAATCGAAGCACAGAATATAAAAGGAAATTATTCTTAAGTTTTATGAAATCACTGGTTAAGCACAAGTTAGAATGTCATGCCAGAATCTGGAGACCCCACTTCAGGAAGGATATTACTTCTTGGAAAAGATTATGAGAGGATTTACTGGAAAGACCCCACTGCTGAGGTTCTTCAGTTGTGTGTGTGAAGAGTCTGGAAAATTAAAATGAATTGCATCAGCATTCAAACAATGATGTGACAACTAACGGCCTTGAGATTCCCTCAGTAGATCTTGTGATGGGATTAGAATGAAGAATGGTTCTATGGTTCTAAGTGAGCAATGGAGCCAAGAAAGGAAGGAGACTAAAACGTGCTCTCACTCAGCTACTTTCATTTTAAGGGTAGCGAATAGGATTTCTTCAACTGGCATTGAGAGGGGAGTGAATAGAGCATTTTAAAACAAGAGCCCCCATGATTAAAGGGAATTGGACTAAAATCGGTCATTTCAGACAACTCCAAGAAAACGGTTTTAAAATTTTGACTGACATTTGGCTATGGATTGGTTTGAGATGTTGTGCTTTGTTTTAGAGCATAAAACATTGGTGCTGCCTGCCAATTCCAAATGCTGAAATGGATTTTGAGGATTCTCTGGTTGAACTGTGTCCCCTCCCCCTCACGCAACTCCAAAAAAAAACTGATAAACTAGCCTTTAATTTTGGGGGAAGTGGTTTGGGGGGAAATCTGCGTGCAAATAGTTGCTGCACTTGCCAAAGGTAATAGTACTCAGAGCATTGAGAATCATTCCTTATGTGATAAAATTGGAGACCTTTCCAAAAGACGAGTAAATGAAGCCAAGAGTTTCTTGAGCAGATAAAGACCATAACGACTGTCCATTACGGAGAAGATAATTAGACCCTTTACAAAGCAAAGAGGAAAAATGCCTGCAAACATGGGACAAAATTGATCACCTAACTCTAGACTTTCATTTATTTTGTCCCTCTGTATTTGAATATAAAGCTCTAATCTGTCAAAGCAAAATGAACCAAGGTCAAGCCATTGTTCTTCCAAATATGAGCAGTTACATTGTCCCCTTGTGCCTGAAAATCATGGGGCCCCAGCAGGTGAACTCAGCTTTAACATAGGAGATAATTCAAACTCATAAACGTGGAATTCACATTGTGCAGACTGTATGTAACCTGCGGTGCTGACTAAGTAAATGTGGCTTTATCTGTTTCACACGTTATTTTGACAGGCCTTCAGGGACAGTTCACCAGTAAAAGTCAAGTCTCAAATACTGAGTCAGAGTGAAATCCATTTCAAAAATACCCTGATCCAAAAGGTGCTCTGTAACAGGAGTGTGCCAGTTCCAGTGTTACAAATGGTCTCTATGTCTGTAGTTGATATTTTTCACTTTGCTCACATCCCACACTTGATGAATCATTTTTGTTTAAATGTTCTCTCACATGCAATTTTTTTTTCATAAAAGTGTACGCCTTCCAGCTTCTCGATTCAACTAAGCCTTTTTAAACAAAATCATCCCCATGGCAGGCAATCTGTCTTGTTCATAATTGCTCTGGCACATACCATCCTTTCTAATTCCCTCAGTCGCTCTGGCTTAGATTGTGTTATTGTGGAGCGCTCCACAAGTTATTCATCTGGCACGAAACCATCAAAACCTCAATCTCCCCACATTCTCCATCCCAACCCAGGACACATGAGCCACTTTTGGATTGGGTTAAATCAGCTGATTGTGCCATCAGATCCGATCATAACAGTAAGGAAATCCTAAAGGGAACTCTCTGGAATCACTGGGATGGCCAGAGGAAAACACACATATTTGTTCTGCCGTAATGAAAAAGTAGTTAATGGTCACCACCTTTCATTTCAAAGGTGTTTTGCCATTGTATGTTAGGTTAGGAAAGGACAACACCTATTTCGTAAACACAGAGTCATATAGCATGGAAACAGATTCTTCAGTCCAACTCGTCCATGCCGATCAGATATTCTATATAGATCTAATCTATTTGCCAGCATTTGGCCCGTATCCCTCTAAATCCTTTCTATTCATACACCCATCCAGATGTCTTTTAAATGATTTACTTATACTAGCCTCCAACACTTCATTTCATACATGCACCATCCTCTGCATGAAAAAGTCACCCCTTAGGCACCTTTTAAATCTTTCCCTTCTCACCTCAAGCCTATGCCATCTAAGTTTGGACTCCCCTACACTGGGAAAAAGACCATGCCTATTCACCTTACCTATTCATCTCATGATTTTATAAACGTTTATAAGGTCACCCCTCGGCCTTTGACGCCCCAGAGAAAACAGCCCCAGCCTATTCAGCCTTTCCCTATAGCTCAAACCCTCTAACCCCTGCAACATCCTTGTAATTCTTTTCTGAACCCTTTCGAGTTTCACAACATCTTTCCTATAGGAAGGAGACCAGAACTGGACACTGTATTCCAAAAGTGGCCTGACCAATGTCCTGTGCAGCCACATGATCTCCCAACTCCAATACTCGATGCACTGACCAATAAAGACAAACATATCAAATGTCTTCTTCACTACCCTGTCTACTTGAGACTCGCAAGCAACTATGAACCTGGAATTCAAGATCTCTCTGCTTGACAACACTCCCAGGAATTTATATACTTAATGTTAAGTCCTGCCCTGACTTGCCTTACCAAAATGCAGCACCTCACATTTACCTAAATTAAACTCCATTTGCCACTCCTCAGCCTACTGGCCCATCTGATCGCGATCTCGTTGTACTCTGAGGTAACCTTCTTCACTGTCCACTGCACCACCAATTTCGATATCATCTGCAAACTTATTAACCATACCTATGTTCACATCCAAATCATTTATGGAAATGATAAAAAGCAAGGGCCCCAGCACCAATCCTTGTGGCACACTGCTGGTCACAGGCCTCCAGTTGAAAAAGCATCCCTCCACCACCACCCTCTGTCACCTACTTTCAAGCCAATTTTATATAAAAATGGCTAGTTGTCCCTGTTATCTATGAAATCTAACATTGCTAATCAGTTTATCATGTGGAACCTTGTTGAACGCCTTGCTGAACTCCACAGAGACAGCATCCACCGTTTGCCTTTATCAATCTTCATGATTTATCATGATTTCCCAGCACAAAGCCATGTTGGCTGTCCCTAATCAGTCCTTGCCTTTCCAAAGACATGTAAATCCTGTCCCTTAGGATCCCCTTTAACAACTTACCTACCACTGACATAAGGCTCACCAGAGTATAGTTCCCTGCTCTTCTATAACACCTGTTCAAAATAATGGCACTACATTAGCCAACCTTAAGCATTCCAATATATTACACATATATAAACAAATCCAAATATTGCACAGACTGATGATCGCTTGTGCTTGCACATTATATTAACATTACTTGGAAAGACACAGTTCACAATTAGTCTCCTTGTAGATTCGATGCCAATAAGAGTATAAAAGTACATTCTGTCCGTAACTTTCTAAACTGACGCAAATTTCAATGAGATCAATCTTTTAATCTTTATCTTTGCAGAAAAGGAGAGCATCCCCTGAAGGCAATCAGGTCTAATGTCTGTATAACTATATATTAATTATATGAAACCTGTGTAGTATTGGGATCCAGTCTAGTTTGACTAGGATGTTGTCTACTTTGAGAAGAAAGATTTAAAAGGGACCTGAGGAACAACATTTTCGCACAAAGGATGGTTCATATGTGGAATAAATCACCAGAGGAAGTAGTAAATGCAGGCACAGATAACAGAGATTGCTAGAGAAGTTCAGCAGGTCTGGCAACATTTGTGGAGAGTAATCAGACCTGAATGTTTCCTTTCCACAGATTCTTCCAGGTCTGCTGAGCTTTGAGCAATTTCTGTTTCAGATTTACAGCATCTACAGTCTTTTGGTTTTTTGAATGGTCTAGGAGGATTTGGGCCAAATGAAGGCAAGTCGGGTTAGTTTAATTTGGGAAACTTGATCGGTATGAATGGATTGGACCAAAGGGTCTGTTCCATGCTGTGTGACTCTATGAGGAATTGGTTTCATTTCGTCAGAACAACGCAGATTATGTCTAAATCTTTCTAATAGTGAAAAGATAAGACAAGCTGGAGAGAAGAAGAATGGTTACTGAAGCTGAGGAGTTAAGATCAACAGCTACAGATAAAAGATGAGAGACAGATTCAGTGAGAGGAGGAAGAGAATCTTCTTTACCCAGTGTGTTGTGAGCATAAGGAATTCACTTCTCATGTTTCTGGCTTAGCTGGTAACCATGTCAACATTCAAGATGAGACTGGAATATGGATGAATAAAATACAAAAAGGGAGTTGAGAGAATGTAGCAACAGAGTGATTGCACATGATTAAACTAACTACTCATATCAAGGTAAATACAGACAGAATAGTTGAGTCCAAATTTCCATGTTGCAAAGATTTCAAGCAGTCAAAGATACAGACCTGAAACTGTGAGACTGGGTGGGGCAGTGGATCAGAATTGTTTTTTCACTCTCAGTGACTTGGTTTATAGACCAATTCAGACAAATGAAATGAAATATTTCTACTGCCTACTGACAGTGGCACTTTTTTTTCTAGCTCGATCAGTTTTAAAACATCTCAACAATGGGCTGAAACAAAACAAAGAACTGATGCTGAATCCGAAACAAATGGAAGCTGGAATCGCTGGAGAAACTCAGCAGCTTGGACAGTGTCTGAGGAGAGAAAACAGAGTCAATATTTTGAGTCCGGTTCTGAGGAAGGATAACTGGAATTGAAATGTTAACTCTGCTTCCTCTTCACAGTCACTGCCATACCTGCTGAGTTTCTCCAGCAATTCCTGTTTGTGTGTGCTTCAGACCTCAACAACGGGTGTCTGGCTAAATCCTGAAGAAACCTCAATAATCCAAATTTGGCTACAGAAATTGCTATTGTGGGAAATGGGAGACAGAAATAATGCCACGGGGTGGAGGGTACCCTTCTGAAATTGGGACAAAGTAGAAGAGAACCCTTTCACTCTGCCTTTGAAACTTGTGATGTATGATGAGATGGTGCTCAGTGCTCGAAATGGGAAACTATTCATTCTACAATAATATCTTTGTTCACCCCACTGAGTCAAGTCACACATGAATAGTACCAAGGAAAAAAAAACCGAACTAAACTAGCCACAGGAACACAGACACTGAAACTTTCATGGCAAGTAGTAGGACTTGCCCTTTCAGGCAAACTTGATTTTTAACAAGGAACTAAAGCAACTTCTCCATCTTAAAACACAAAGTTGTGAATAACTAACAACTCACCCTCTTGTGGTTCCTGCCATTTTCATTTCCACCCTGTAACACTGACCAACTACAGAATGCACATCCACATATCCATGCAAGCCAGCTGACAACACAGCAAGCTGGTGAACAAAAAAATTAACTTTGGAATTTAAACCAAAACTTTCACTGAGTTCAAGGCAAATGTAAATGGTCTCAAGTTACAATAAAAGGCTGGAGGAGGTTCCGGTGCCTTGGGCAACACTCCTCCCTCAATCAATACAGGTTAACCAGGTATCCATTGCTGTTTGTGTAACTTAGTTGTACTCAAACAGTCACTGTTTGTCTAAATAACAACGATGGCTACATTCCAAATGTATTTTATAGGTGGCTACCTCCTCTGGAATGTCCCGAGCATTATGAAAGTATAAGTCCTTTCTTCTTTCTCTATTCAAGCTGCCTCTGATTAGTTTCGGTCACACAGCACAGACAGGACGACTACCTGGTTAGTGGGATTTAGTTGATGAGGGGGCCAGCCTACCATAGCCAACCTCAACTTTCAAACTCAGAAAACATTATGTACAGCACCCAGACCTGATCACCATCCACTGTCTCTTTGCTGCAAAGCAGTAACAGGACTGGATATGTGACCAGACAAGATGAACTGAGGAAGGGGACCAAAAGACCCAGAAATCTTGCAGAAACATCCTGTTCTCATTCCGCTAACTCAGTGAAGATTAAAATGACACTAGCAATCTAAGCAAGAATCAGTTCAAAGATTCAATTATTGAAGTGCATGTGCATCATGTGTTTGGGTATTATAGCACGTTGAATAGAAAGTTGATATTGTCTCCATTTTCAATTAAAGCCATGGCTTTTGTGCTATTTTAAAATATAATTAAACAATCAAACATAGCAAAAGAAAAAATACCTGATTCAATCATTAGAACATCTCAAAGCTTCTCAGAGACCTTCAGCGTTGTAGCAGTCATTATTTCCACTGACTACGTCTTTCAAATAATCAGCTAATGATGTTGTTGGTAACAGGAATGTTGGCCAGGGAACTCACTACTGCTTTCAAATCTTCCAAAGTTACCTGAACCAACACTAAGGCTCTTGTGGTATAGTGGGAGTGTTCCTATCTCTAAGCCAGCAAGCCCAGGTTCAAGTCCTATCTGCTCCAGTTAAGTGTAATAACATCTCTATGAGGAACAGGTTGATTAGAATATATCTACTTGAAAACAGTGTGCATTAGTTTGATATCTCAGTTGGAAACTAACAGCTTTGACAGACGACTCTCAGATTATGTGCCCAAATCACAATCTCCTAAAGCTGAGGTGAGAATCTCATTGACTGTGTTAAACTAACGACTTAGTTTGAGAATTACAGATGCGAAAAGAAATTGGACTACATCAAATCTATAAATTAAAAAATAAACTTTCCTGCAGTCTGCCTGAGGATAACAAAATTGTTGGTGTCTTAAACTGATACTGACTGACAGAACTGGTCAGGATGAACATAATTGAAAGAACTGAACAAATGGGCATGCCTAACCATGCTTTCTATCCTGGTCACTACCTTTCTTGTCCTCTTTATAATTACAAACATAAGAGTAGGAGCAGGCCATTCAAACTATCAACATTGCTCCACCATTAAATACAATCATGGCTGGTCATTCACTTCAATGCCATTTGTCCACACTATCCCCATGTCCCCTTGTGTTAGAACACAGAATAGTAGAGCACAGTACAGGCCCTTCAGCCTTTAATGTTGTGCCAACCCTTTATCCCTCTCTAAGCTCAAACTAACCTGAATATCCTTTATTTTACTATCATTCATGTGCTTATCCGAGAGACGCTTAAATGTCCCTAATGCATCTGACTCTACCACCACCACTGGCAGTGTATTCCACATACCCACCACTCTGTGTGTGAAGAACCAACCTCTGACATCTCCCTTAAACCTTCCGCAAATCACCTTAAAATTATGCCCTCTTGTGATAGCCGTTTCTGCCTGGGAAAAAAAGTCTCTGACCATCCACTCTTTCTGCGCCTCTCATCATTGTATACACCTCCATTAAATCACCTCTCATCCTTCTTTGCTCCAATGAGAAAAGCCTTAGCTCCCTCAACCTTTCATCATACGACATGCCCTTCAGTCCATGCAGCTTCCTGGTACATCTCCTCTGCACCCTCGCTAAAGCTTCCACATTCTTCCTAGAATGAGGTGACCAGAACTGAACACAATATTTCAAGTGTGGTCTAACAGGGCTCTACAGAGCTGCAGCATAACCTTGTGGCTTTTAAACTCAATCCACCAGCTAACAAAAGCTATCACACCATACACCTTCTTAACAGCCTATCAACTTGGGTGGAGGTTTTGAGGGATCTATGGACTTGGACCCCAAGATCCCTCTGTTCCTCCACACTGCCAAGAATCCTGCCTGTAACCCTGCATTCAAATTCAAATTCAACCTTCCAAAATGAATCACTTTACACTTTTCCAGGTTGAACTCCATCTGCCATTTATCAGCTCAATTCTGCATCCTGTCAAGGTCCTGTTGCAACCTACAACAGCCCTGCACACTATCCCCCACTCATATTCATAGTTAGACATTGGTTAACCTCTGTTCTAAATAGACTCAATGACTGAGCTTTCAGAAGGTTCTGGTGTGGAGAATTCCAAAAGTTCACAATCCTCTGAATGAAAAAAAATTCTCATCAACAGCTTCTCTCTAATTTTGAAATTATGCCTCCTTCTGCACCTACCCTTTCTATCCTTTTAGGTATTTTCTAAGTTTCACTTAGATCACCTCTGACTCATCAAAACTTTAGAGAGCACATGTACAGCTTCCCCAATCTTTCTTCAAAGGACAATCCTGCTATTCCAGGAACAAGTCAAGTGAAGATTTGATGCACTCACTCTAATATCCTTCCTGAGGTACGTGGAATCCAGTTATTCAATTCAGACTTGGTGTGGAGGCGCTGAACTGGGGTGGACAAAATCAGAGATTACATGACACCAGGTTATAGTCCAACAGCTTTATTTGAAATCACAAACTTTTGGAATGCTGCTCCTTTGTCAGGTGAAGTCTTCACGTGATGAAGGAACAGTGCTCTGAAAGCTTGTGATTTTAAATAAACCTGTTGGACTATTGCCTGGTGTTGTGTATCTTTTACTCCATTCATACTGATTGCTTTTTGCTATTGTTTTCTGGTGCCATGTAATTGTCTTCCTCAGTCTTCCCTTAACAATCTGCAGCTTCCCTGAAGCTGAAATTCATGCTACTTATTTATTTATCTCCTTTTGGTTTTGTGAAACCCGTGGTGTCCATCAATTTATTTCTTTCCTCACCAACAAGAAAGTTAAGTCTCCTAAAAGAAAGATTGTTCAAGCACAGGCAATTTTAAACTGCACATATGCGAGCTCTGTAAAAACTTAAAAGACTTTGAAACAAAACATAGAGCACACTCTCCCACTCTTACTCGGAACTACTGTTGCACAGACTAGACACAGAATGTTCAACTGCAAAAGACCACTAACACTAAACACCAAGAATAAGATGTCTGGACTTCAGTCATGGAAATTCTATCATGCTTAATAATATTCTGAGCTATCACTTACTTGAGCTCTTAAACTTTTCACAGAATGAAGGAACTCTGAAGCTCTGCTCAGCAGGCTTATTAATAATAATTTAAAAAATCAACATTTTCTTTTAATTTTTCACATTTGAAACCTGATAGGATTGAATGTTCACTAAACGCAGACATGGGTGGGCACATAATGAAAAGAAATCCTTGTAACCGAGAAAAAAAATGGGTTTGCTCACATCTGTACTCATTTTTATTTTTAAAAAGAGGCAGTGATCAGTAGCCAAACTGTAGTGTCTGGTATTCAAGTGGAATTACTGGGCACTCATTCCTGAAACTCTGCTGTCTGGTTCACAACTGGATAGTTATCTGACACACATTTATACAGTTCATAGATCTGACGAGATCAGGGAACGAGACGCTTTTGACTTTGTTGTTTATGGCTTATGAGGGCTGAATCTTTGCATAAGTCATCCTGTATCAGCATTTTTGTGGCATCTGCTTATCTAACTCATGGTTTTTTGAGGAAAATTTTTAAGAATTGCAAAATGGAAATAAATCCAGTCAGAAGCACGAATACAGGAAATAAAAGGAGCTTCTGCAAGTTCACATGTCTCCTGAGAAGCTACCACTGTTGTTCAACACAAATGGACAAAACTGCCCTGAGCGGTAAAGTACAAAGACTTTAACCTACAAGGTCCAAAGGTGATGGGAGGACACAAAGGTTGGCAACAGGAGACCAAAGTTGCAGTATCTGCAGCTAAATCAAGTCAGCACTTCAACTTGCGTGGGTTTGCTCCCATCATCCTAGAAGTGTACCAATCTACAGTGTGGTTGAATGAAGGAATTCACTTTCTGCTCTAAACAAGAAAGGATTTTTTTTTTTAAACATGTTAGCAATTAGTTACATTGTTCTGCTAGACACTGTCACAAAAACTTTGCGGATGGCCTGGATGCTAAATCTTGCTCTTCCAAGGTCCTAAGTTGTACTACTCATGAGCTGATATATCATTATTGTGATTGGTAATGCTTACTTCATATCTCAGTAGTAACCCTTTCAGACCAACATGCATCAACGCTAACAGAAATGTCTGTTGTCTCTGCACATGAAGTTAACCAGAGAAACACAGTTGTTGCTATGAATGACACCCTGCATCTCACATTATGCGTTGTTTTGGTCTTTCTAAAACTCTGCACTGATCTCACTAAATGTCACTAACCTCAGTGATCAATGAAGAACGGGCGCTGCTAAGTTTCTAATGTAAAATGTAGGAAATGATACTTATGAATGATTATTGTGGATTGGAAAAATAAACTTTACAAGTATGGAGTCTCATTCTCCAAGAAAAATTAATGGTCCAGATATTTAAGAAGAAGAAATAAATACTTATTTCATGTTTCTCTTCTCTGCCTCTCCCTTAATCTGGATGTCAAAACCTTTATTAAATTTCCTGTGCACTGCTGTACATAATTAATATTTCCTGTTTTTCACTCTTGCTTTGCAGTCTGCAAGCCTCAGTTAAGAACCTTCAATTTGATTGGTTAAGGAGTGTTCAGCTTCTCAGCATGTTCACCATTATCACAGCTTCCCTCAGAGGTTGCCATATTGGATGAAATATGTGCTTATGGGCTGGGTATCCTTTCTCCCCATGTCTGAAAACCAAAAAGACCTGACAATTAAAGGTCTTTTTGAAAGTGGACATGAACAGATCTAAATAGACCAGTACAGACACAGAGTTTGGGGCCTTCAGAAAAATATTTCACTTTTCAGACTAAGCAAAGCTTTTTTCCCCCCCAAAGTGCCTGAGTGGACCCTTGCAGATCTATGGGGACATGTAAGTGTATACGATAAACAAAATATCCCTCATCTAAAAATCAGTTGGTCCCGAGGTTTTCAGATAAAGGATTCCCAGCCCTTCATCGAATTGTGTGTGGGAAAATCAGTAAATGATCTCCCGGTAACCATACAGAGCTTAATGGCTCAGAGCAAAGTCTGAGCCTGAATGGAGCAAATATTATGGTTTGTATGCAGGTCAAGAGCTGATCAGTGTTGTAGTGATTGGAAGCAGTTGAATATCCTTGATTGGGGTTGTTAACCTGAGCTAATCATGGAGCCCAAGCTGACAGATATAAACAGGAGATAGGGCACTCTTGTAGTACAGCATAAGTCTTCCTATGTCTGAACACAGAGATGGGGTTCAAGTCTCACCTGCTCCAGAGATGTGATAACATCTCTGAACAAGTTGATTGAAAAAATAGGTTAATTAAAAAAGAAAACAGTTCATTTTTATAAGAATTAGTGGAGTCAGCACAGATATATTGCCACCTCTAAATTATGAAAATTATAAACAGGAAATTCAGAGAGTCCCATGGTTCTAGGGACTGACTCTGTGTTGGCTGGGCCACAGTCAGTGTGTTCCTCTGCTGTTGGTTTCTGCTTCTTTTGGGGTGGAAATCCGATTCCTGAACTGGCTAAATTATATAGCCAGCTTGTTAACTGATATTTCTTTTTATTGAGGACTGATTTTTAAACTGCCTGATCTAAACTGTCAATGTGTTTCAAATGTAACTTAGTTCTCATTAGGGAACTGTTGTTTCACTGCTGTTACAGCCTGGGTGTTACTCTGTTCTCTTTGAGAACTGTGCTGATTTAGAGACAGGGCTCAGCCCTTGCACTCTGGTTCTCTTTCTTTTGAATGTGTTTTCACTTGTTTGAACTAAGCCCTTGTGAGAAAATACATCTTCTCAGATGAGCTAGCCCCATATGGGTAGGCCTGGCCTTTTGTGGGTCACTAGGCCTAGCTCTCTGCGGGTCACTAGGCCTCTGTAAAGACTGAACACACCTGTGTGTGCTGGGAGATGAGCAATTGCTGCATCCTGGAATGGACCAACCCCCTGTTAGTTAACTGCACCTTTACAATGTATTGTGATCCTTTGAGTGAGCCTGGTGCTTAAGATGGAACAGGCCTCTGTAGACTGAACACCCGTGTGTGTGGTGTGGACTCTGCCTTCAGGACTGGGCCAAGCTCCTGTGAGTTAACTGCAGCTTCACAATGTTCCTGAGAGTGGGCCTGGTTCTCCCTGGAAGGACCAGGCCTCTATGGAGAGTGAACACTCTCTACATCCTGGGGTCCAGGCGTGGATTCTGCCTTTGGGTATGGAATCTAAATAGTGGAAACTGTATTAGGATTTTGTGAATGCTGTTACTATCTGTGGGTTTTGTAATTATTTATGTTTGAGTGCAGGCCAGAGTTAGCTAGTCAGTACATGGGGAGGCTGGGAGCTGGAGGGTCACTGGCCTGGGAGAAAGTGGGCTGGAGTGGGGAGGAGAGAGAGGGGGCAGGGGTTCTGTTAGTATGCAGGGTGACTGGGGGCTAGGCAGCCGATAGCGTGCTTGTAGGAAAGCTGGTCAAGGGAGGGGCAGCCAGTACATGGGCTGGCTGGGGGCTCAATGACCAGCCTGGGAAAAGGTGGGCTGGGAGGACTCTGTCAGTGTGTGGAGTGGGTGGGGCCAGGTAACTGATAGCATCCTCACAGGAAATCCAGTATACTGCAGGCTGGTCAGTACGCAGGGAGGCTGGTCTGTGAGTAGGCTGGTCTGTAGGAACACTGGCCAGGAGAAAGGGTCAGTCAGCATGAGAGGTGGCCGGTGCTGGAAGGCCGATAGCCCAGTTGTAGGAAAGCAGGTCAGGGGTGGTTTGGTTAGTACGGGGGGTGACCGTGAGCCAGTGGCTGACGTCCATCCTGGAGGAATGTGGGCTGTGGGTCACTCAGCACGCAGGGTGGGCGGAGATCAGAAGGCCAACACCCAGCTCATAGGAAAGTGGCCCGGGAGTAGTCCGGTCAGTACGCGGGGTGACCGGGAGCTGGGTAGTCAACAAACAGCCTGGAGGAAAGTGGGCCTGGGGAGGGTTGGTCAGTATGCAGGGCGGCCGGAGAGTGGAAGGCCGACTGTCCTGCAGGAAAGCTAGGGGAAGATGGTCTGATCAGTATGTGGTGGGAACAGGCGTCGGATGTCTTTTATTTATAGCTATATTGGGTCTGTGTTTTATGCACTGTCTTGCCTGTGTTGGTTATGTTATCTTTGTGATGAATGGAAGTGGGATTTGAGGAATATCCTCACTTCCCTGAAAACTGGTTGAATGGTGGAGTTTGGCTTTGTTGCCCTTTCCCCTTTATATAGTGTGTTTTGTGAACTGCTGCTTTCTGTTTATTAATAACTGTGTATGTTGTACTGTTAATAATAAAAAAAAAGGAGATAGGGCACTCTTGTGGTATAGTGTTAGTGTACCTATTTCTGAACATAGAGGCTTGGGTTCCAGTCCCACCTGCTCCGGAGGTATGGAATAACATCTTTGAGCAGGTGGATTGGAAAATAGGCTAATGAAGAAAAATGTCTATCTTAACAAGAGCTAGTGGAGTCAGCACAGACACACTGCCACCTCTGCAAACTAAATTATGAAAAAATGGAGGTTCAGAGTCCCCTGGACTGAATCTGCGCTGGCTGGGCCACAGTCAGTGTGTTCCTGCTGCTGTTGGTTTCTGCTTTTTTTTAGGGGAACCCAATTCCTTAACTGGTATTCCTTCTTTAGTGAGGGCTGATTTCTAAATTGACTGTTCAAATCAGGCAATGTGTTTCAGGTGTAACTCAGTTCTCATTAGGGAACTGATGTTTCACTGGCTGGTTACAGCCTGTGTGTTACTCTTTCTCTTTTTGAGAGGAGGATTATGCTAATTCTGTGGCAGGGCACAGCCCTTGCACTCTGGTTTTCTTTCTTTCAAATGTGTTTTTGGTGTTTGGACTGAGCTCTTGTGAGAAAGTACATCTTTCCAGATGAGCCGTTTCTGTGGGTAGGTCTCATCCTTCATCAGTGGGCTAGGCCTCGATGAAGACTGAACACCCGTATGTGCGTGTTGGGAGGCGAGCATTTGCTGCATCCTGGAGTTAGGGGTTTGGTCCACTCCCAGTGAGTTAACCGTATTTTTACAACATACTGTGTTCCTGTGAGTGGCCGTGACTCTATGGAGATTGAACGCCTGTGTGCTGTGTATTTACTGCCTTCAGGAGTGGACTCTGCCCTCAGTTGTGGACTGTTTTTAGCAACGGACTCTGCAGTTTGGAGTGGACTCCATTGCATTTTGTATACTGGAGTGGACTCTGTCCCTGAGAATTGTCTCTACATTTTGAAGAGAACTGTTTATGGTAAAGAAGTCTGTACTAGAAGGGATTCCTTTGTTTGTTGTTATTTGACTCTCTTTTGTTGGGTTTACCACCTGCACTGTCTTATAGGTCCCTGGGTCTGGCAGGTCTCACTGGGAGGTTCATAGATTGTCTTGAAAGCTGCCACCCTGTGAGCCGGAGAGTGGTTAGGTCATTCTAAGCGCTGTCATCCTGAGTGGGGATAATCGGGATGGGCTGTCCTAGAGGTGGTCGGAAGGTGTGTCAGAGCGGTGAGAGTTGGAAGGGACATGGGGCAGACAGAGAGCCAGTAAGGACGGGTTGCCTTAGAGTGGCTGGATGGACAGATGGCGGGGGGGGGGGGGGGGGGGGGGAATTCCAATGGCCTGTGGTGTAATTAAAATCTAATTGGACCGTCTTATGTATTCATTACTGTTTTGTGATGACAAAGTGGGATTTGAGGTTTGTCCTCATTTCTCTCAAACTAGTGGAACAGTAAAATTGCTATTTCTCTGTATACAGCAGTTAATGGTAATTATTTGTTTGTAAATGATATTTTAATAAAATATGAACGGGAGATAGGGCACTCTTGGGGTATAGCGTTTGTGTCCCTGTTTCTGTACACAGGCTTGGGTTCAAGTCCCACCTGCTCTGGAGGTATGTAATAACATCTCTGAACAGGTTAACTGGAAAAATAGATTAATAAAAAAAGAACTATTTACCCTAACAAGAACTAGTGGAGTTAGCACAGACACAGTGCCATTTCTGCAATTGAATTATTTAAAAAAAAAGGATTTGGAGTCTCGTTTTAGGGACTGGTTCTGAGCTTACTGGTCAGAGACGGTCACTGTGCATATGTTTAAAAAAAAGTGTGATTTGGTGATAACTACACAGAGGGTGGTATCCTATTTCAACGTTCAACTTAATCTCTCCTTTCCTCTTGCACTGCTTCCTCCACTCCACCCTGCCCAGTGCACGTACAGTTGAAATAAACTTAAACTCCTGCAACCAAAATCAACTGTGATTGACTTTGTTTAATGCCTTTTCCAGCGCAGAGGGATCTGGGTGTTCTTGTGCATGAAACAGTGTTAGTTTGCAGGTGCAGCATGTAATTAAGGCACATGGAATTTTAGCCTTTGCTGTTTTTAAACTTTTAACAATAAAGTATTGTTTCAACTGTGTAGGTGGACTACTGTGTACAACTTGGTGCCTGTATTTGACAATAAATAGATTCATTTTGGAGGTAGCTTAAAATAGATTATTTTGACTGTGTCTCCTGGGATGAAGAGGTTGATTAGTCAAGAATAGTTAAAAGGTTATGCCTAAATCATTAGACTTTAGAAAAGAGTCAGTTTATTAAATGTACAAGATTTTGAGGGGACCCATATTGAGAAGATGGCTCGTTTAGTGGGGAAATCTGAAACTCGGACACTGGCACAGAATAAGGGGGCACCCATTTCAAATTGAGACATCAAGGAAAGTATTCTCCCAGAGAGTAGAGAGTATTTGGAATTCTCTACGTCAGAGTTATGGAGGCTAAATCACAAACTATTGCAAGAGGAGATATCTAACTGATTTCTGAATTCAGGGAGTTGAGGGCTATGAGTAGCTGCCAAAAACCGAAGTCGAAGTCTGGGGCAGATGAACCAGGATTTCACTGGATGGTGGTAAAACTTGAAGGACTGAATGGCCTGTTCCTACTTCAAATTCTTATGAGCTTATTTTGTTGGCAAGGACTGACATTAAAACTAGTCAGTAAGGGACAGGAGGAGGCCTTTCACAATACCGGTCATTCAATGAGGTTGTGATACAAATTTACTCTAATTACTCAGTTGCCCGTTAACTCTTGTGGTTCCTCTTCCAGCTGTTGGGAGCTTGAATGGACAGTAGTGTACGTAACTTAAACACCTTATTGAATACAGAAAATCCCTGTTTCTGCATAATACAACACTCGATGTTGCTGCTTGTCATCAACACCCTCCTGATTCTCAAACCATTTGTAAAGCTTCACCCTAAAGCCTATGAAAGCAGAAGGCCATCAATATCTGAGATTTCAAGGCGAGACAGGGCAATGTAAAAACTGAAAATAATTAAAAGGGTGGGTGGACTGAAAACATGATTGAGGAGAATTCCAATGGCCTGTGGTGTAATGTAAACATCTGTCGTGAGAGTAAAATGGTCAAATTCTAAGTGGCAGACAGCAGGGTCTAGGATGTAGGTACTGGATAAGATTTAGGGAAAAGAACAAGAAATTCATACACAAGAGCTGGCCTAAACTCTGATGCATGGAGTTTTGCAAAGGGGGCACTTGCTGCTCTGGCTCTGAATGGATCCCATGTGATTAGAACTGGACGTATCACGAGTTTCACAGAAAAACAAATTACATAAATTAGTCATAAGAGAATCCAAAATAAAATGTACCAAGATATGAACATGCTTAACTTTAATATTATAACTCTAACCTTCATCCTTTCATTACCTTAAGAAGAGAGGTAAAAAACGTATCGACTTTTGCTGATATACAGAATAACAAATGCAGCACTGACCTGGCTGAAGAGCATACAACAGGCATTTGCTATTTTTAAGCTTCATTCTTGGCATATGTGCACTGATGACAAGTGTGACATCTACAAATTAATGGTTGCTGGGCCATGTTGGGTGGCCAGATCAGGTTAGGATAGCAGATTTCCTATGTGAAGGACATCGATGGAAGAATAGTTTCTCTTAAATCGACAATATGGTTGCTTCACGATTATTATTAATGGAGGGATTGGCACTTTTGTCTCCTAAAGACTAACCCAAATCTGAATTTCTAGCCCAGTAATAAATCCAAGCACATATTAAGAATGGCCAAATGCCTTTGAGCTTCTCTTCCTGGATTCCTCAAGGAATTTGGTTTTCTATTAGTTAATGAAAAAGAGAGTGAACTCTAGTTTGCACACTAGAATGGGAGATTGGAGGCAACTGATAGACGTTCACAGGATGAATCCCAGTCTGGGATAGAGGGGCAAGAAAAAATAAATAGCTGGAAGGACATGCTAGGCAGCAGAGTTGCTTTTATAAATTATAGGCTGGTAATTTGTAAGGTTATCCCACTTAGTGAACAGGAGGAGGAGTAGGGTCATCTGGTCCCTTGAGTCTGTCCCATCATTCTTTAAGACCAAGGTTGATCTGATCTTGGCCACAACTTCACTTTCCTGGTTGTTCCCACAAGTCTGGACTCCCTGATAGGGTCAAACATCTGTCTATCTCAGGTTTGAACATATGGCCTAGCTTGCATAGCTCGAGGTACAGAATTCCAAAATGCTGAAAACCGTCAATAAATAAACTCCTCTTTTTCACCTTAAATAGGAGCCCCTAATTTCAGAAACTATAGGCAAGGTCTTTCCATCCCTAGGACTAACAAGGGAAGGTGGTGGGAAGGGTAAAAATATGGACACAACCGCCCCTTCCTATTCTGTCACCCAATTCAGGCCGTGCATGGTCAATTACAACCACATAGACCTCAACCTACCACTGACCTGAAGAATAACCTTGAACGCAATGGCACAAGATGTTGCCTTCCCAACTGAGGAAGCAGGGCTCCTGTCTGCCTGGTTCGGAGGAAGTGGTCCAATTTGCTCCAATCTGGGGAACGGGTCAGGGATGGAGAAAAGATGGTGGCATGTGAATGAAATCTCTTTCCTCAAACACACCTGACACCCACCCCTCTTCTCCAGCCCTGACTTACTCCCAAAAAACACTCAGCTTCTCATTAGAACATGTTAAGATGGCTGTTCTCCAGAACCAGCACAATGTGCTTATGAGGAGTCTCATCAGTTCCCTGGTGGTGCTTCTTGGTCGCAGTATCTGATAGATTGAGAAACTTGATCTGGTGAGTTTACACATTGTGTGGATGCAGTGTCTTTATTTCTCTCTTGCTTTTAAAGGTACCATCCTCCACATTCAGAAACAACAGAAGGAAAATGTTGGCCAAAGTTCCCTTATTCTGGAATCCTCTATCAAAAGAGCCATCCTCTTGGCATCTACCCTGTCTAAGTCTTACATGTTTCAATAAAGCCCCCTCTTATTCCTCTACAATTCAATGAATATAGGTCCAACCGCTTCAATTATTTCCTTATAAGACAAGTCATATATCTTAGGAATCAAACTGTTGAACCTAATCTCTGAACTTTCTCCAAAGCAACTATACCCCTCCAATGTATGGAGGCAAAAACCGTATGCAGTCCTCAAGTTATTGGTGGGATCACACCTCAAGTTATACTAAGATTTCCCTCCTTTAATACATCATTCCCCCTTGCAATAAAGATCAAATATTCCATTTGCCTTCCTAATTGTTTACTGTCCTGCCATTAACACATTGTGTTAGATGACCAATCACACCCAGATCCCTCTGTACCATTGTAATCCCCAGTCATTCACTATTTGAATAATCTTTGCTTCCCCTGTTCTTCTTACCAAAGTGGATAATCTCACATTTTCCCACATCATGCTCAGCTAACAAAAGGTTTTGGGCCCATTTACCTATCCATTATCCCTTTGCAGGCTCTTTGTGCCAGGGCTGGGATTAAAGGCAGCACTAATCTGTCAGCTCTCCCATTCCATCCTGCCTCTGGCGTGGTTTTGCACACAGCAGGAGGTTCACAATGGTCATCCAGAGTTCTTCGAGACTGACTGGGATTTTCCAGTCCACCTCCAAGTTCCAAGGGCCAGTTCACATTAGCTAGGGGATGCTGGAGGATCAGAAAGGCTCTGAGACCCACACTGCCTGTTTGGGTGCAGGAACAGAAGTAAGTGGCAACCCCAAAGAACAATTTCCAGGCCAGTTATGGGGGTGCCCCAGTGAAAACGTGGCCAGCAACTGTTCCAGCCAGGGATAGGTTGGGACCCAGTAATGACCCTCTGCATCCTGCACACAGCCTGCCCGCCTGCAGCTCACTGAACCTGGACTTTTAGTACACGTGAGCATATCAGCTTGGAGCCAAAATATCATTAAAAGACCCAGACAAAAATCAGAGGTATGTATGCACCACATGAAAGAGGAACTGAACCACCCATGCGCATTTCACAATCTGCTTTCAAGCTAGGGACACTACCACAGAAACCACACACTGCTCTATGTCAATCAAGGCTATTATAGAAGGATACAGCCTGGAATTCATCTACTGTATCACTTGAGACAGTCACAGTTGCATCTTTCCCAAAAATTAAAATTAACTGATGCAAGCAACTTGAACTAAAACACTCCCCTTGTGGAATAATGGACATTTAACTAAATAAATCAAAGAGGAGTGCAAATTGCAGCAAAGGACACCATCTAGATAATGTTTTACAGCAGCAAGGGGCTTCCTTCACAGCAACTTGACACCACATCGTAAATGCTTACTTTGGTTTCTAATGTGCAAGACTGGCCACGGATATGGAAGCTCCCTCCGCCAATCCTTAGCTGGAAAAATCCTAAACTGCAGCACAACATCCAACATGAATTTCAATAATGTCGAGGAAATGTAGGCATAACTCACTGTTGTGCCAGCATTCACTCTATGTGATTATTCCAAAATTTTCAGGTCAAAATTTGAAATTTGCCTTTCCCTAATTTTTGCTCTAGTTACACTTCCTTGTTTGCTGCCTCTATTGAATTAACATTTGTACACTTCACTGAAGTCCCTCTTGGTTTTCTTCTCTTGGCTGCAAAACTTTTGGCTGCAAAAGTTTACAAAGACATTGTGGTATTTAGTTGCTGGGAAACTTTCATGTTGAATATGTGGCCACAGTGCAATCACTCTTCAGGCTATAATCATCAACCCTCTATTAGAGATATCAGCTCAGACAGCAACTGGAGATATGGGATGATTTAGACAAACCTGAAACCACATAGTTTGAACTTGACACTAACCCAAAGTGGCCACCTAACAATCATATTTTGGCTAAATTCAGTCAACAAAAATCTTGCTAATATTTCTCACTGCCGGAGTTAGTGCCGCAGATCCGTTGTTAAACCGTGACCCACTCTGTCATCGCATGTTGACTTTAAACAACCTTATGGCACTGTTCTGAAGAACATAGGAATTTCTATATCACTGGATCTTCATTGTCACTGAGTCAAAATCTAGGAGCTCCAACCCAAATGCATTGTTGGCCTACCTACAACTAAGAACACAGTGATTCAAGAAGGCAGCTTATCAGCACTTTAAGGACAATAGTGAAGGGCAATAAATACTGATTTACTACAACTAACAATGCCCATGTACTATGAGGGAATTAAAAAAAAACCCTTGACAATATTTCACCTTGAATCAACATCCCAAAAACAGATCATGTTCATTATGAAAATGTTGCTTATGGGAGCTTGCTATGCGCAAACTGCTGCATTTCCTACCTTACAACAGCGACTACTCTTAAATAGTACTTCATTGTCCATAACGCACTTTGGAATGACCAGAGGTCATAAAGGACACTATATAAATGCAAAAGTATTTATTTGGAAACAATCATTTGACAACTGTCACAGGAATAATGCAAAACATCCAATATCTCACAAAAGATCGGTTGGGTTGGGGGAGGGAAATCACAGAATTGAGGGGAGAGAAAGGGAATGAAGAGACATACAAACACACGAGTTATGAACAGCGGGCCATTCGGTCCCTTGAAGCTGTCCCACTATTTAATAGCAAGATGACTGATCTGATTGTGGCCTCAACTCCACTCGCCACTACCTCTCCATAACCTTTGATTCCCCAGTCAGTCAAGATTCCAGGTTTCTCTGCCTGACAAAGTATTCAATAACTTGTCACCACCATATAATCATCACAGACTGAGGGTGAGGGGCCAGCTTGGGTGTTGGGGGAAGAGAGGAGGGTGGTCATGGAACATAGTACAAGACAGAAAGTATTAATATGGGAATAAATAGAGTGAGGAGGAGCTTTCAGAGGAGACAGATGCGTGGTGGAGTGTATTGATTGCAGGCAAGATTAGAGTGGTGCTGGAAAAGCACAGCAGGTCAGGCAGCATCCGAGGAGCAGGAAAATTGACGTTTCGGGCAAAAGCCTTTTCTGATGAAGGGCTTTTGCCCAAAACATCAAATTTCCTGCTCCTCAGATGCTGCCTGACCTGCTGTGCTTTTCCAGCACCACTCTAATCTCCAGCATCTGCAGTACCCACTTTCACCTAGGAGTATATTGGTTGACACTTCTGCCACCAACTTGGACTTTGGAGAACAGATAGCTGGCAAGACCATTTTCTGTAGAGGCACAGAGCTTGGAAATATCTTTTCATTTTTCTCACAAACTTATTTTTGCATTTTGCTGCTGCTTTAAAATGTTCAAATTTGTCCTGCCATGACTGTGGGTGACACAGATATATAAATAGGAAGCTAAAACCACAAGCAAGGGGAGGGGAAACAAAGAGTATATGTCAGACACAAAACCACATTGTTCCATTTAACTTTGTCCCTGGTATAAACCTCAGCTTTCTGCTCTTTAATCATCTCATACTTGATTCTTGTGCTATTCTGTGCTAAAACCATTTGTTTAGCGTCTGTATTATCTCTCTCAAGATTGTATATCTATAATAGACAAGACAAAAACACTCTGTACAAAGCTGAGATCCTTAATACTACTCAGAAGTTGTGAAAGCAGCAATGAAAATGGCTCTCCTGAACATTGAGAATTCAACTCCCTGACACACTTGGGGTAACATTCTGTCCCCAGGCATTGTAAATACATGGGACTGATCCATCAACATATCCCCAATCCCTGAACTGTCTTTCCCACATAATACAGAGGGAATTGGGTGGATTTCTTTTTTAGAGAAAAGCCAATCTCAAGCAGAGAGCTCTGAATTTCAGCTCTGAAGAAGCAATGACTCTACTCATTGCTCCTTCAGAAATGCAGAGCTGCACTTCCATTGGACAGTTCTTTCCTAACAAAGAATGATTGGGAAAGACAAACCACATCCCCATTACATGGCAGTCAGCTGCTGTATATTCTGATATTTGAAGGACTGACAACCGTGGGTGGCACAGTGGTTAGCATTGCTGCCTCACAGCGCCAGAGACCCGGGTTCAATTCCCGCCTCAGGCAATTGTCTGTGTGGAGCTTGCACATTCTCCCCGTGTTTGCGTGGGTTTCCTCCGGGTGCTTCGGTTTCCTCCCACAGTCCAACCAAATGTGCAGGTTAGGTGAATTGGCCGTGCTAAATTGCCCGTAGTGTTAGGTGAAGTTGTAAATGTAGAGGAATGGGTCTGGATGGGTTGCGCTTCGGTGGGTCGGTGTGGACTTGTTGGGCTGAAGGGCCTGTTTCTGCACTGTAAGTAATCGAATCTAATCTAAAAAAAAACATTTTCTGGCAGCTGCTGTCAAACCTTACATACAAAAGGCAAGTATGATGTTAGGATACTAAGAGGGGTAGGGTGCCAAATTCCCAGATAAATAGGATGCCAATGAAGGTGATAGGACACCAGATGAGTAGGTGCCAAAGTGCCAGGTTAGTAGGGTGTCAGCTAGGTAAGGTGAAAGGGCGCCAGGGAGGGTGTACACGAGGTAGGAGTATAGTGCCAGGTGGTATGGGTAGATTATGTAGTTTTGAGAATGAGTGGGAGAAATTACATCTGGCATTTGGAGGGAAAGGGATTGTCAGGTTAGGCTTTGTGAAAGGGGAGGTCAGGTCAGTTCAGATTTGGTCAGATGGCTTTATGACCACCTGAGCATTTTATTAGATTAGATTACTTAGTGTGGAAACAGGCCCTTCAGCCCAACAAGTCCACACCGACCCTCCGAAGCGCAACCCACCCAAACCCATTCCCCTACATTTTACCCCTTCACCTAACACTACGGGCAATTTAGCATAGCCAATTCACCTAACCTGCACATTTTTGGACTGTGGGAGGACACCAGAGTACCCCCGGAGGAAACCCACAGGAAAAATATACAAACTCCACACAGTCAGTCGCCTGAGACGGGAATTGAACCCGAGTCTCTGGCGCTGTGAGGCAACAGAGCTAACTACTGTGTCACCATGCCGGCAACAATTTTTCCCAGGAAATTCTGTGGAATATGCTCCAATGGGGATTCCACAGGTTCCTGCCTGTGTGTGTTGACCAATCCTCAATTCAGGCACACAGATTATCCCCAATACCAAGAACTCCTATCCTGAGAAACGACCTTTCATGCAGCAATCTACTGAATGCCTTTTGAAAATCCAAATACACTATTAATTTCACTTGTCCTCAAAGAACTCTAACAAATTTATCAAACTTAACTTCCATTTCATAAAAACATGTAACTCTGTTTGATCGAATTAAGTTTTTTTCTAAATGTTTGCTATTTCTTCCTTAATAATGGACTAGAACATTTTCCAATAACTGGTCTATAGTTTGCAGCTTTGTCATCTTCCCTATCTCCTTTGAATATAACCCAGAACCATGTGAGAAGAATAAGATGAGATTTCATGGGGTGTCTGACTTATCCCCAAATGTATTTTGCAATTTTAGTAGAGATGCTCAAAAAAAATCAATGAGAACATAATACCATGTAACATAGAATACACTCAAGGTACAGTTCAACTCATTGGTACAATACATGATATATGGTACTTGTATGCACACCTATGGAGAGTTAGAGAATCATGTACGTTTGATGGGAATACTCAAAAGTTGGATGCAGACTTGAGTCTCAACCCCACCACTTCTATTTCCTGTTCTTTTCTCTTTATAACAACAGTTACATTTATATAGTGCCATTATCATAGCAAACGTCCCACAGTTCTTCACACGAATGTCATGAAATATAACTTGACACCCAAGGAGATATTAGGTTGAGTTATCACAAGCCTACACAAACAGGCAGGTGGTGAAAGGGCATCTTAGAAAGGAGAATAAAAACATGGAGATGTTTCAGGATGACATTCCAGGACCCTGAGCTCAGTGAACTGAAAACATGGGTGACAATGGTGAAAATCAGAGATATTCACGAAACCAGAATTGAAAGAGCACAGAGACATTGGGAGGATTGGAGAGCAAAAGGGGGCTGCAGAGAAAAGGAGATGAGGACATGAAGGGATACGAAAAGAGGAATGAGAAAGTTTAAAATTCAATCTTAACAACAACTGTCCACAATGAAAGTCTCAAATCCTTCATGAAAATGTTAATCAACTGTCTTCACATTGACTGAATAGTCAACAACATCTTCCTTAATGGTACAGTAACAATTCTAATTTTGCATTCCACCAATTAAAGCAAATAATTAGGATACAGACTTGACTCTCAGCCCCACCACTTCTACATTCTGTCCTTTTCTCTTTATAACAATAGTTACATGTACGTAGTGCCATATTTGCAGCTTTTCATATTTGGAGTTGACAAGAAAAACATTTCCCAAGCTTTGGAAAGGCAGCAGTCACATTACTGAGGGCTAACTGTCCAGGTCCAAAAGGACCTGTGTGAGTGACTTCAAGCTTGTGAAACCATTAGCATGAAACATGCTTGAAAACTGTGACATCACCTCAGCATAACTTAAATAACTTACATTAAATTACAAAACCCAGGTACTTACTGCTGCATAGGTATGCCTCTCGACTGGTGATGGCTTTGTTACACTGGGCACATTGTGGAGTACGGAATGCTAAGATGGCAGTAAAACTGTGTCCGTTTACAGTTTTTTTGTCTTTGTCTTTTACTTCCTTCTCTTTTGATTTCTCTTTCTCCTAAAGAAAGGGTGAAACATCAGTGACACAAATCTTTTCCATTTCCCATCACAATATGCTTGATCCCAGTGAAAGCTCCTTCAGGAGCGGATTTTGCGATAGTGCTCCCGAGCTCTGAGAATATTGATAGCACCTCTGCAAATATTTGGCATAAAATCACCAACCAACAAGACCCAAGTCACCTACAAATTAAAATCTCCATTCCCTTATTTAAAATTCATTCTCAAGATGTTACTGCAACTGAACATTAGGCTGCTTCAGAGGACGGTGAAGGAGTCAACCACTTTGAGGATAAACTGGAATCAAACACAGGTTAGACCATATAAGGAATGTCCACCTAAGTTCCCTTAAGTCCAGCATTTTGGCTCTTATGGCTGTTGTATGGGCTTGAACAGCTCATGGTGCTGTATGAGTTGTTGCTATGAAAAAGGTAGCTGTCATTGTCCTTTTTAGTGTAAGAATTTACAATGTCTGTTGACTCTACTGTGGCAGACTACTTCCTAGTCTAATTAGGAGACTCTCTTGTGGTTAACAAGATCGTGTTTACCACTGATAAAGGTAGGGTCAATTGAAACACTCGAGAGCATTGGAAGGCACTTCAATGTGACACAGTGGTAGCATCCTTAACCCTGGACCGAGGGGGTCATGGATTCAAGTCCCACTGGCTCCAGAGGTGTGTAATAACATCCTTGAACAGGTTTCTTTGAAAAATAGGTTAAAGTAAAAAACATCAACACAGCATTAGAACAATGCATTGGTAGTGTCCATACCTCTGAGCCAGAAGTCTCAGATTCAAGTCCCACCTGCTCCAGAGATGCATAATAACATCTCTAATCAAGTTGATTGGAGAATATCTCAAAAGGGTATCAGATGATGATTGGGATAAAAATACTGAGCAAGGATATGGGGAGCAAGCAGGTGATTGGCATTGGGTCATGATGATCATTTGACAAGCCAAGTGGACCAATCTCTCTCAGCATCATAAAAATCCTGTGATTTTGCATAGTAGCAGCTAGTTACTGGTTGCACTGAGAAGATAAATATTTTTACAGAGACTTTGAGGAGGACCAGATGTTAGGTCTCTCTCCTTTGAAATCCTAAGTTGCACTGCCCACAATATTTTCACAGTAGGTGGAGCTTACGGCCAATGCTTTCCTGAAGACGTGCATTGCGCAGCTCCTTGGAGAGACTGCGCATGCCGACTGGTGTGTGAACCAATCGTCTTCTGTTCCAGGACTCACTGCCCAGCCCTGACCTCAGAGATCTATGCAGAAGTGGTGATTAATACAGGAAACATAGCTTATAGTACCCACCCCCATTATTAATGCTCATATCCACATTCTCCTAACGACAACTGGACCATCAGCCCGATTTTGTAAACCAAATTTAAACCCTCAAACTGTTCTGGTGGAATTGAACTGTTTACAGGGGATTCTGGGATCTGGATCACCAGTCAGGAACCCTTAACCACATCACTGGATGCAAGTTAAGTTTTGGGCAAAGGCCTCATGGGTTTCCACACAACGTGATGGGCAAATATAAATCAAAGCAACTCAGGAATAGTGGCAATATGATGCTGAAACTTGGCTTTCAAAGGTTTGAGGGGGGATGATTCAGAAATATAAAGTTTTAGATTAACAATCTTGTGAAAGTATGGGTTAGCAGCAGGAGACAACCAAAGAGATTCAACAGAGTTCTCCCAACCTTAACAGTTCAACAATGTTATTTTCCCAGAGCATTCACCGATTCTGAAATTGAGTGAGATCAATCTGCTTATGATAGTATAATCTTTAATTCATCATGCTACAGCTCTCGAGTTCTTCATATGTTGGCCTCACTAACACCAGTAAAAGCTCATTCTACCCAGTGCCATAACCAGGGCTCACTGTTCAAATGGAAATGACAGGACTGAAATGGGTGGAAACATCAGTAAGATCTTTCATTGGCCCATTTTCACATGACAAATACTAAAGAGCATAGATTTAAGGCGAGAGGAGGAAAGTTTAAAGGAAATATGCGAGGCAGGCTTTTTTTAAAATGCAGAGAGTGGTAAGGATCTGGAGCCTACTGTTAGGGGAGGTAGAAAAAGCAGAAACAATTGCAACATATGCAAGGCATTTGGACAGACACATGAACAGGCAGGGAATAAAGGGATAGGGGCCATGTGCAGATGGGACTGGTTTAGAATGGCATCATGGTTGGCACAGACATGGTGGGCCGAAGGGCCTGTTCTTGTGCCGTACTGCTCTATTTTATGACTGACTCTTTTAGGTTGCAAAGAGATACCAGCAAATGGTAAAGATGAGCAGAATTAAATGCTGCATCACGCTCAACACATGGTCCAGTTTGTATTGTGTTCAAAATTCATAGTCCCAGGAACAAATCTTCTTCACTCACTTTATCTCGGCAGACAGCTGCAACCTGACTCCAATGGTGGTTTCTTGTATTTCCTCTAGCCGCTTCCTCTGTTTATGATGGTTTAGGCTTTCTAGCTAGCGATTACCCCTCAATCCCTGAAAACAGCCAACTTTCTACCAAGCTGTTTCTCTCCTCACCTTTAAAATCGCTTGTAAAAGTAAATTTGACCCCAGTTTGTTACCTCCCCTAATGAGTTGGTCTTGATTCTCTCCCCATGTGGATGTTTCTAAGAACTTTCGTAGAAATTCTAAGCAGCTGTCACATTGCTCACAATTAAGTCATTCAAAAGCTAATTTGTTTGAAACTTTGGAGTCCCACAGCACAGAGAACACGTGTAGAGACCCTCAATTGAATATCTCCTTCATCAGTGGGCCCACAGGACAGACAAGTGATTGACTGCATCGAGATATTAAGCCAAAAGGGAATTGCAGTTCCAATTCTTGGTCTTTGTTGAATAGTAAGTGTCAGCAAGTAAAAGGTGAGGTCTGCAGATGCTGGAGATCAGAGCTGAAAATGTTGCTGGTTAAAGCACAAGAATCCTCCCACTTCCTCCAAACTAAAGGAGTTGCCATGGGCACCCGCATGGGCCCCAGCTATGCCTGTCTCTTTGTAGGATATGTGGAACAGTCCATCTTCCGCAACTACACTGGCACCACCCCCCACCTTTTCCTCTGCTACATCGATGACTGTATCGGCGCTGCCTCGTGCTCCCACAAGGAGGTTGAACAGTTCATCAACTTTACCAACACCTTCCATCCCGACCTCAAATTCACCTGGACTGTCTCAGACTCCTCCCTCCCCTTCCTAGACCTTTCCATTTCTATCTCAGGTGACCGACTCAACACAGACATCTACTATAAACCGACTGACTCCCACAGCTACCTGGACTACACCTCCTCCCACCCTGTCCCCTGTAAAAATTCCATCCCATATTCCCAATTCCTTCGTCTCCGCCGCATCTGCTCCCAGGAGGACCAGTTCCAATACCGTACAGCCCAGATGGTCTCCTTCTTCAAGGACCGCAGATTTCCCCCAGACGTGATCGACGATGCCCTCCACCGCATCTCCTCCACTTCCCGCTCCTCCGCCCTTGAGCCCCGCCCCTCCAACCGCCACCAAGATAGAACCCCACAGGTTCTCACTTACCACCCCACCAACCTCCGTATACAGCGTATCATCCGCCGTCATTTCCGCCAACTCCAAACTGACCCCACCACCAGGGATATATTTCCCCTCCCCTCCCCTATCAGCGTTCCGCAAAGACCACTCCCTTCGTGACTCCCTCGTCAGGTCCACACCCCCGCCAACCCAACCTCCACTCCCGGCACCTTCCCCTGCAACCGCAGGAAATGCAAAACTTGTGCCCACACCTCCTCCCTTACTTCTCTCTCCAAGGCCCCAAGGGATCTTTTCATATCCGCCACAAATTCACCTGCACCTCCACACACATCATCTATTGCATCCGCTGTACCCGATGTGGCCTCTTCTATATTGGGGAGACGGGCCGCCTACTTGCAGAACGCTTCAGGGAACACCTCTGGGACGCCCGGACCAACCAACCCAACCACCCCGTGGCTCAACACTTTAACTCTCCCTCCCACTCCACCGAAGACATGCAGGTCCTTGGACTCCTCCATCGCCAGAACATAACAACACGATGGTTGGAGGAAGAGCGCCTCATCTTCCGCCTGGGAGCCCTCCAACCACAAGGGATGAACTCAGATTTCTCCAGTTTCCTCATTTCCCCTCCCCCCACCTTGTCTCAGTCGATTCCCTTGAACTCAGCACCGCCCTCCTAACCTGCAATCCTCTTCCTGACCTCTCCGCCCCCACCCCACTCCAGCCTATCACCCTCACCTTGACCTCCTTCCACCTATCACATCTCCATCGCTCCTCCCCCAAGTCCCTCCTCCCTACCTTTTATCTTAGCCTGCCTGGCACCCTCTTCTCATTCCTGATGAAGGGCTCTGGCCCGAAATGTCGAATTTCCTGTTCCTTGGATGCTGCCTAACCTGCTGTGCTTTAACCAGCAACACATTTTCAGCTAGTAAGTGTCAGCAGCCCTGATATTTCAATATCTTTGGATTAGGGAAATAAAGTAAATCACAACATTTCGCAATCATATTCAATAGCATCTGAAGCGTGTACATGGGTGGACAGCAGCTCACAACAGGATTGGGGCTGAATACAATGCCACACAAGGCAGAATTGCCTGCACTTGCAGGTGAATGAGGAAGATGTCATGCAGAATCAGCAACGAGAAAGAGAGAGAGAGAGAGAGAGAGAGTCAGAGACAGAGGAGAAAGAAAAGAAAACAAGTCATGTCAACACTGAGCCAAGACTAAACCAAACTTCCTGCCAATGAACCTCCCCCATTCTAACTGTGTAACATCTGCTGCAACATCTCCGAATCTTCTTACAAAACTCTTCCTTACCCATGTGCTACAGGAGTTGTTCCTGTATTTATTTACGAAGTGACAAAGTAGAGCTGTGTTTTTTGTAACATGTTGGCAACTGCCCAAAAAAAATGTGGAATTGATCAGAGGCAAATGCTCTGCAATGTATATGATTAAAGGGACCTACAGCAGACAAACCAATACAGAAAAACCTTGACTATCTGAACGAGATGGGTGGGAAGTATTGGTTCAGATAACCGATTGTTCGGATAACCGAGGTTGTTCTGCATTGAGGCAATCTTGTACAGACACAAATGACATTGATAGTGTGTCCAAGACACAGGTTTAAACCCATAAAAGGCAAATTTAGAAGTGATGTCTGAAGTTCACATGCAGTGATCAAAGATTACAATCGATGTTTAATTTTGAGTAATGGTGTAAATCCAAATTATTGTTGGATCTAGATAGAAAAGTAAAGCACAGAACAGGCCTTTCGGCCCATGATGTGCCAAGAATTGTTCCTAATATAAAATAAAATAACCTAACCTAGGCACTCCTCAATTCACTGCTATCCATATGCATGTCCAGCAGTTACTTAAATGTCCCTAATAGCTCTGTTTCCACCACCACTGCTGGCAACACATTCCATGCATTCACACTCTCTGCATAAAGAACCTACTTCTGACATCTCCTCTATACTTTCCTCTTAATATCTTAAAACTGTGACCCCTCATGCCAGTCAATCCTGTCCTGGCGAAAAGTCTCTGGCTATTGACTCTTTCCATTCCTCTCATTACCTTGCATACCTTGATCAGGTCACCTCTCTTCCTCCTTCTCTCTAGAGAGAAGAGTCCGAGCTTAGAAAATCTCCCTTTGTTAGAGAAGCCCTCCGGTCCAGGCAAACCTTCTTTGCACCCTCTCCAAAGCCTCCTTACCTTTCCAATGAAGGAACTGTCTAGCTCAATGTAGAAAGACGAGCTGGATGTTTCCCCCATCCACATTTACCCTGTGACAAAGTGATAGTAGATTGCTGCTGAGAGGCATTGGGGGCGGGTGGGTGTGTGTGTGTGCACATGAGAGAGAGAGACAGCAAGAGAGGGAATGCATGAAAAAGTGTGCGAGGAAGGGAGAGAGAAAGATCAAGGGGAGTGGGGGTGGGAGAGGAGGGGCAAAAGGGAGAAAAGCCAAATTGCAGGAAAATGTGAAGATTACACTGCAAGCCTGACATCATCTACTGAGGGAGAGATGGAATTACCCCTTCAGGTCTATGGCATTTCATCAGAAATTCTAATCAATGGTCATACATCTGAAACAGTAACCTTTCCCCTCTCTCTTTTGTTTTTGTGCTTTTCCTCGATGTTTCCAGCATCCAGCATTCCAGTTAATTTGGCTACTGCTGGAAGGAAATCCCCTTTTCCAATGTCTCCTGTGACCAGCTGCAGGGACCCATGAGGATGCTGGATGCTGGATGTATAACCTTTATCCTGCTAGTGAGCCATCACCAATGGCTGCATCCCACAGCACAGTACAGGAAGTAGTACTTTGGGAGTGATCCAGACACAGACAAACTTAGACAAAGAGTAGCTTCATGGTGACGATGCTGCAACGCTTTGAATCAGAATGAGCAATAATCCTTGCCTTTCAATGCTCATCCTGCACTGTCTTAGTTGTCAGTAGCTGAATCCAAACTGACCTCAAACATACCAGTCTTGTACAATAGTCTAATAGGCAAGCACAACATAGGAAATAATGTCACACCTCATCATTGCCACTAAGTGACAAACACTGAGGTTAGGACTAACACACAAAAACATTGTTCTTTCTTCAAGATCTACAATTCCTTTAGTAAACCATAGTGATTCACTAACTTCCAACATTATATTCTGATCCCTGTCTCAATAACTCAGCGGCATTCAGTGAGAATTCCAAATGGCCTCTTTTTCTGGTAATTGCTCTATATATCGCCTTGCTTTATACCATCATTTATCCTTAATGCAAGACAGCTGTCTCTGCTCATTTCATAAACAAATACTTGGATTCAAATTCAACATTATGAACAGCTTTGCTTTCACTAACTTTTTTGGACTCAGCATAAAACCAAAGAAGATTCATCTTCCCTGGAACACTGCAGAATAGATTTACATTTTGTTGCCTGACGGTTTCTATAAAAACCGAAATCTATATTAACATACACAACGGTACAGCTCCCAACTGCGTTAACAGGGAACAGAAACTGTTAAAACATGTGCAAAAGATTTAATTTCAAAATGCAGTGAAATATTAGACACCACGATTGGAGATGGGAGTCTATCATAGCAGATTGTAAACAGGAAACCAAGTAAAGGCAGCCAAAATGAAGACGTTAACAGTCGTGAACATTTAAGCTTTCACTTCCTGAGCAAACATGGTAGTTTAACATCATTTGCACTGCGAATCATTTTGTTACCTACCACTTTGAACGGACTTGACTGCGTTATAGAAAATTTAATCCACGACATAACTCAGCTCAGGAGAATTCTGCCTCTCGCATTCTGGTTACAGAAGAAAATGGACAGACTGTCTCAATTTGCCCATGACGTACAACTCAGTCAGAGGAAGTTGGGGTCTGGAGAGGGGGAGGCAACCCTTTATAGGGTCTCAGCCGGTAAGTCTTTCAGAAGCATTAAGCTTCAAAATAAAAAGGGAACATTTCCTCTCCCTTTTCATTTTAAAGTAAAGCTGTCTTTTTCACCATGGTGCCTTCGAAAAGGCTCTCCCACAAATTCTTAAAATAACAAAATATCTTTACTTCTTCAAAATTAAACTGAAAACTAAACTCTGGGCAACATTTCTGCTTGATAATAAAATTAACTGTTTCCATGTGAATTCTTAAATATTACACTTAGTGTAATCTATGGTAATGTTTAGTAATCTATGGTTAGTAAAATGGGTTAATGTAACCATAACAAATACAATTTTCACAGTCATTCTGCTTTACAAAGTTTTTTTTAAGATAACTACCAGTGCAGCTGAAAATAATATCTAACATAAAATTACATGCAATTATATCAATTTTTATTTTAAAAAGGGACCCGCAGATCACTTTAGCCCCAGGGAGAGTTATACTATTTTGTGGTCTCTTTGTAGCCCTCTACTGGTGTCAATCTGTAACCATCTATCTGAAGGCCTAACAACAAAAACTTAGATTTACGTAGCAGCTTTAATATGATGACAACTATCTAGGTGCTTTACAGAGGCATTAATAGTCAAACGTTTACATGGAACTGCATAAGGAAATATTAGTCCAGATGACAAAAGCTTGGTCAGAAATTTGTTTTAAGGGCTGTCTTAAAGGAAGAGAAAGATAGAGAGAGGACATTGCAAAAATCAAGAGTAATAGAGCTACACAGCATGGAAACAGGCCCTTCATGCCAACTTGTCCATGAGGACCAGATATCCTAAATTAATCCAGTCCCATTTGCCAGCATTTGGCCAATACTCCCCTAAACCCTTCCTATTCATATACATATCCAGATGCCTTTTGAATGCTGTAGTTGCACCAGTCCCCACCACTTCCTCTGGCAGCTCATTCTATACATGCACCACCCTCTGCATAAAAAAGTCACCCTTTAGGTCCCTTTTAAATCTTTTCCCTTTCACTTTAAAATTATACTCTATAGTTTTGGACTCTCCCACCCTAGAAAAAATACCTTGTCCACTCACCCTATCCATGTCCCTCATGCTTTCATCAACCTCTATTTGGTCACTGCAAATGTGTTTGACAATCAGTACATGATGAAAATTGGGGACGTGTAAGTGGCTAGAAATAGTGGAACACAGAGATCATGGAAGTCGTACAGCTGAAGGAGATTATAGACAGATAGATGGGTGAGACTGTGCAAGGAGTTGAAAGGCCAGGATTAAGTAGTTGAAGCTTTACTGGAACAGAAGACAAAATGGGTCAGTGGTGATAGGTGGAGGGGCAATGGTACAAGTTAAGTATTGCTAGTGGAAGAGATTTGGAGGAGCTCACGCTTCCTGAGTGGGAGACATGGAAAGCTTGACCATGTCAGTGCACACACTCCTCTGCTTTCAATTTTCCCTTTCCTCCATTACAACAGTGTCTCCCTCTGCTCGTTATTCCTGTTCAATGGTACAAATGAGGCTCACTACATAGAGCAAAGCACAGCTTGCATTTAAATGGTGCGCATCACATACAGCCATAATCATAGAGATATACAGCATGGAAACTGACCCTTTGGTGCACCTTGTCCATACTGACCAGATATCCCAACCCAATCTAGTCCCACCTGCCAGCACCTGGCCCATATCCCTCCAAACCCTTCCTATTCATATACCCATCCAGATGCCTTTTAAATGTTGCAATTGTACCAGCCTCCACTACATCCTTGGCAGCTCATTCCATACACGGACCACCCTTTGCGTGAAGAGGTTGCCCTTTAGGTCTCTTTCATATTTTTCCCCTCTCACCCTAAACCTATGCCCTCTACTTCTGGACTCTCCCACCCCAGGAAAGAGATGTTGTCTATTTACACTATCCATGCTCCTCATGATTTTATAAGCCTCTATAAGGTCACTCCTCAGCCTTCGATGCTCAGGGAAAACAGCCCCAGCCTGTTCAGCCTCTCCCTCCAGCTCAAATCCTCCAACCCTGGCAACATCCTTGTTAATCTTTTCTGAACCCTTTCAAGTTTCACACCATCTTTCCGATAGGAAGGAGACCAGAAGTGCATGCAATATTCCAACAGTGGCCTAATCAAGTGTCCTGTACAGCTGCAGCATGACCTCCCAACTCCTGTACTCAATACTCTGACCGGGACAACATACCAAATGCCTTCTTCACTATCCTATCTACCTACGACTCCACTTTCAAGGAGTTATGAACCTGCACTCCAAGGTCTTTTTGTTCAGCAACACTACCAGGACCTTACCATTAAGTGTATAAGTCTTGCAAAGATTTGCTTAGATAAGATAAACTCCATCTGCCACTTCTCAGCCCATCTGATCAAGATCTAATCTGAGATAACCTTCTTTGCTGTCCACTATACCTCCAATTTTGGTGTCACTTGCAAATTTACTAACTATACCTGTCATGCTCACATCCAAATCATTTATTTAAGAATGTTAAGGATAATGTAAGCATTATATATTAAGGATTATATAAGCATGTTAAGGATATTCCATAGAGTTTTCTTGATGTGCATGCATTCATAGAGAAGTAGAACACTGATAGCCCTTACAGACAAATGTACACTGACCATGTAGACAAAGATCTCTCAACTAGGAGACCTAGGTTTGGATCTCACCTACTCTAGAGATGTGTTATAGCACATGATATGGAGGTGCCTGGTGTTGGTCTGGGATGGTCAAAGGTGAGGGGGAGGGGGGGTGTGGAGATGGGGGTTGGGAGAGAATGACACGGGCTCACATCATACCATGGCAGCTGGTGAAACTTGATTTTAAATGACTGTGTGGAAATTGAAACTTTATTTCACCAATGGTGATTACAAACCACTAAAACCAAACCTGGCTCACTCACGTCTGTATGGGAAGGAAACCTGCTAATCTTTCTCGGTCTGGCATCCATGTTATTCCAGATCCACTGCAATGTAGTTGACCCCAAAAATACTGTCAGTAGCTGCCCAGCAATACCAGTCAACTGAAGGGCAGTTAGAGATAGACAACAAGTGTTGGCTCTGGCAGCAACACACAGATCTCATGAAATAATAAAGAAACTCAAGTCTGGGCCACTGCTCTCAGTAACAGAGGGATGGAAGCGAACAATTGATCAGGGGACCAGCTGGTGTACTTCCTGACCTGAGAAATTTTCAAACAGTTTCATCATGCCCAGGAAATGACATATGTGAAATCTCCAGATGATGGCGAGACACCAACTTCACACTCATAGTTTATAAAGATGTCCTGAATGCCTTAGTGTACATTTACATCTTATCCTATCACTGTCTGCATCTCTGGTTTGTCAGAACTCAGTTGGAGACTGCAAGCTGCAAGTGTAACTGTGAAAGTCTAGCAATGTAATGACCACAGACTCCTTCAGATGACATCACCTCTATGCTAATAATCCACAATGCTACAAAGATACAGAACCCAGAAAACCCTCCGAATGACAGGGTTTAAATGAAAAAAAAAGTGACCATCTTTTAAAAAGCCTACATCCTGATTAGTGTTCGATATTAACACTGAGAGGTAGAACATAAGAAGTAGCTATTCAGCTTCCCCCTCATCCTTTACAAGAGTAATACAAAACTAATCTGCTCCCCAGAATCTTCCATTATTTCAAATAATCAATTAAAATCTCTTGAAAAATACTGCACTCACTCTTTTCGAAAACATCTTCTTTCTGGGAATGATGCCGACAGCATCTGTTACCCATCACTAATTTCCCTTGAATGGGAAACTGTCAGAGAAACTGTACATTGTCCCTGGTGTCTGCAGTTGAATGGATGCAGGTGAATGCTATCCAAGAGATTAATTTACCTCCAAGCCAAAGGGGATGGCTAGGTCAATTGGTTGGATGTCTGGTTTGCAATGCAGACTAGTCTCAGCAGCATGGGTTCAATTCCCACATCAGCTAAGGCCACTATGAAGAGCCCTCCTTTAACAGGTTCCAGTGGTAAAGTGATAGTATTAACGTTGGAGCCAGGAGACCCAAGTTCAAGTCCCACCTGCTCTGGAGGAGTGTAATAACATCTTTGTGCAGGCTGATGAGAAAAATTGATTAATTAAAAAAAAAATTAGGACTGAATTAGAAGGAGCCAGTGGTGCAGTGGCCCTACCTTTGAGCCCAGGTGGTCCAGATTTAAGTCCCACCTTTTCTGGAGGTAATACCATCTCTAATCTGGTTGATTGGAAAACATATAAAATATATACCTCTGAACCAGGAGGGTTCTTGTGTCACAGTGGTATTATGCCTATTTCTAAGCTAGGAGGTCTTTGTCCAGGATGTATATTAACATTTCTGAACAGGTTGATTACTAAATAACTATAAATAACAGACTACTCCAGTATTCAGTGATTATCATCATCCTGTATTCACAAAACAACTTAGTTGCTGAGCACAGATATATTCCTGTCATTAAAAACAAATAATTTTAAGAAATGTGTTGGTTAGATAATGTGCTCTCATTTTGTAAAAGTAATGTTTTGTTAATACCATATCTTCTCAAATTAGAGCATTTAAATGGCTATACAATTAAGAAACAAAAATCACCCATTTTACAGTAGACTGATATTTACAAAAGCCATATATTGGAAATTAAATGGCAAATGTAGAAACTCGATATCTGCTATTTGCAGCATGATCGACAGCTTGTCGCTGTGTAGAACAAGGGATTTTTATACCTGATACTTTGCTAACCAATGATATGTCAAGCTATCTTGCAGTTCTGGTGCAGGATCTCTGCATTATACAAATACATTCCCCTCACTCAGTGCCAGAGTTTGTGAAGACCTTGTTGGCTGCCCAACAGATGTTGGTGCCCTCCTCCTGCATTTGGATTTTTGCTGGAATCACAGCACTGCCCTGCTCCCTCACCAACACCCAGTCCAGTGGAGCGTCACCTCCCATGGAATGAGCAACTTCAAATGTTGCCGCAAAGACCCAGAGTAAGCAAGAGCTCCACTGATGAAATCAACAAATATGTCCCTCACCCACAAAGCAACACAAGGCCTCATGTACTTGATATTTGAGGAGCTAAGGATAAATGATCTCATCATCACACGTTTAATGTTGTTGTATAAGATAGTTAGTGCTGAAAGGTTTAACAGACATCACAAAATCAGCCCATTGCCATTAGCTCCTGGGAGGAACTAACCACTTTGTTATCAATTCTCATACAGTTCCAGTTCACTGCTAAGTTCTGTGCATCTATCAATACCATAGAATTCCTACAGTGTGGAAGCAGGCCATTCAGCCCATCGAGTCCATACCGAGTCTCCGAAGACTACCCTATCCCCATAACGCTGTATTTTCCATCTAGCCTGCACATCCCTGAACATTCCAGGACAACCTAGCACAGCCAATCTACCCTAACCTGGAAATCTCCGGACTGTGGGAGGAAATGGAAGCACCTGGAGGAAACCCACGGAGAGAACATGCAAACACCAAACAGACAGGTGCTAGAGCTGGAATTGAACCTGAATTGCTGGCGCTGTGAGGCAGCAATGCTAACCACTGAGCCACTGTGCTGCCTATGTATTTATGCTTAGGTCCTGCCTGAAGTCTTAGAAAAAGCCTCTCATGCAAAACAGATTGATGTAACTAGCTATTAAGTAACAAACCTCCTCTACCAAGATGGAGCCTGTCCTTTACCAGAAACACCATCCTTCTCCACACTGCATCAGTATTTGGTAGTCATGTCAACAAGATCAGAAGTCACATGCCACCAAGTTATAGTCCAATAGATTTATTTGAAACCACAAACTTTTGGAGCACTGCTCAGGTGAAGTCTAGATGAAGGGGCAGTGCTCTGAAAGATTGTGATTTCAAATAAACCTGTTGGACTATAACCTGGTGTCATGTGATTTCTGAGCTTGTCCACATCATGTCAACAAGGAGGATTGATGGCAATAAATTTACCCAAAACTTCTAAGATAGAGCTGGTAGACACAAATACCACATATATCACCAGACTGACAGCGCTGGTGTCTGAAAACACACCGGAAATGATCACAAATTTTATATAAGCTTCTCTCATCTTCATTTTTCTTCTCTGGGCTCTCTGCCAGTGACAATGGAGAACAGCACTAATATCATGGAAACACTGAACACTTCCTTGTTCTCCTTTAAATCAGCAAGTTATCCTGATTCGGTCACATAGCCTTGTTTCCCCAGTAGCTCCGGGTTGATTCCTGAAAGCTCCTGCTCCCAAAATGGGAATACCCTCACCGCAATGCTGTTGCAGGTGAAACAGAATCCCTCACTGCCACCTTTCCAAGGCAAATGAATGAGATCTCATCAGCAGCAGTCACACCCCAAAAACAAACATCAACTACAGATGCTGTTTCCCCATTCCATATTCTTCAGCAGCCTCATTGAAGTGAGTTAAGTCTGGGTTGTCCCACTGGGTGGGACAATGAGGTAAGAGGATAAGCATGACCACAGGGTACGCTAGTAAGTCAGTTCTTTCAGGACTTTTATCGTTTACCCCATAATTGGTGTACGGACAAGGTTATAAAGAACTTTATTAGTATGTACCTTGTTCTTGTGTTTTCCACTTGACATCTTATTTTTGAGGTAGCTGAAAGTTCGAGAGACTTTAGTGCTGCCTTTCCCTTCCAAATCCTTCCTTGTTGGACTTGGGGGCACTTGGCTGTAATCCTCTTCGGAAATGCTGTACAATTAAGGCATAAACAACTCTAAGATCTGGAATGAAAGCAAAATGCTGGAGAGACTCAGCAGATTTGGCAACCTCTCTGGATAGAGAAGCAGACTTTACGTTTCATGTTCAACATGCACACAACTTTGGCCTAAATAAGAGTGACTTTGGATTCAAAATGGTGACTCTGTTTCTCTCTCCACAAATGCAACCTGACCCACTGAGTATTTACTGCTTTCAGTTTTGAATCTCACCTTGAATTTGTTTTGGCCAACTCTTGTCACTGTTGATGCTTCTCCTGGACAAGATGTTGTATCATCTCAGAAAGATAATTTCATCCAGAGTTCTTGAATAACCACATATACTATTTTAGCCCTGCTGTTACCCAACTGTCTCAGCCCTTCATTTTGCTTTCTCTATTTTAAGTAGAATTGCCTAGCCTACAGAAAACCTAAAATACACAAATTTTGCTTCCAACGTCTGCCTTTCCCTTGCCTTTACTAGAGCCATCTCTGAAGCTTCTCTTTACTGCACTGTTTCCATTTTCAGTGATAGACTGTTTTTGCACATTCTTTACAATCCCACAACCATCACTTTTGCATCACCTGCTCCTCCCTATCTTTCTCTTTACAATATAAAAGCCATCATTTTTACAATTCTCTTCAGTTCTAAGAAAACTTCATTTTGGACTTGAAATATTAAATCTATTTCTGTCTTCACTGACCTGTTGAGTTTCTTCAGCACTGTGTGTTTTCATTTCAAATCTCCAACATTCACAGTATTTTATTTTTGTATTTAAAACATGGTTGAGGTTTGAGACTTTTGCAGGAACTTCTTTATGATTTTATGGGCAATTAAATCACATGGAAGATGCAGGAGGTATAGTAATTAGTACAGGCAGGCCCTGGGTTGTAAATAGGTTCTGTTTCTGAGTCCCTTCACAAGTCGATTTGTACGCAAGGCAGAACACAATGCATTACAATGTAAACTATAGGCTCATACGTAATCATGGACCCACTGTAATGAGCAAAAAAACCCAGCAGATTCTATGTGGATAGGGGTTGAGGGGGGTGAGGGGTCCATCAAAGAATGCAGGGGGAGGTTAAGGAAGGCACTTTTAAAGCGATGCCAGAATGCCATCAGGCGGCACTGTGGCTCAGTGGTTAGCACTGTTGCCTCATAGCGCCAGGGACCAGAGTTCGATTCCACCTTCGGATGATGATGTGGAGTTTGCACATTCTCCCAGTGTATTAGATTAGATTCACTATAGTGCGGAAACATGTCCTTTGGCCCAACCAGTCCCCACCAACTCTCCAAAGACTAGCCCACCCAGACCTATTTCCCTCTGACTAATGCACCTATCATTATGGGTAATTTACCATGGCTGAAAACGTGTTGCTGGTTAAAGCACAGCAGGTCAGGCAGCATCCAAGGAACAGGAAATTCGACGTTTCGGGCCAGAGCCCTTCATCAGGAATGAGGAGAGTGTGCCAGGCAGGCTAAGATAAAAGGTAGGGAGGAGGGACTTGGGGGAGGGGCGATGGAGATGTGATAGGTGGAAGGAGGTCAAGGTGAGGGTGATAGGCCAGAGTGGGGTGGGGGCGGAGAGGTCAGGAAGAAGATTGCAGGTTAGGAGGGCGGTGCTGAGTTCGAGGGAATTGACTGAGACAAGGTGGGGGGAGGGGAAATGAGGAAACTGGAGAAATCTGGAGTTCATCCATCGCCCCTTCCCCCTACCTTTTATCTTAGCCTGCCTGGCGCACACTCCTCATTCCTGAGGAAGGGCTCTGGCCCGAAACGTCGAATTTCCTTGGATGCTGCCTGACCTGCTTTGCTTTAACCAGCAACACATTTTCAGCTCTGATCTCCAGCATCTGCAGACTTCACTTTTTACTCGTAATTTAGCATGGCCAATGCAAATGACCTGCACATCTTTGGACTGTGGGAGGAAACCGGAACACCCGGAGGAAACCCACGCAGACATGGGGAGAATGTGCAAACTCCACACAGACAGTCGCTTGAGGCTGGAATCGAATGTGGGACCCTGGTGCTGTGAGGTTTCCTCCAAGTGCTCCGGTTTCCTCCCAAATCCAAAGATGTGCAAGTTAGGTGGGTTAGCCAGGCTAAATTGCCCTAAGGTGGGTTAGCTTTGAGAAATATAGGGCTACAGGATAGATATGGGTGGGATGCTTTTCGAAGGATCGATGTGAACTCGATGGGCTGAATGGCCTGCTTCCACACTGTAGGGATTCTATGATTCTAAATGTCCAGTTAATATCAGGTATAAAGCACAGAAACCAGCAGGTTCAGATTTAACCTTTATCTCTGATGCATCAGATAAGGTGGTAGAAAAGCTGAAGGCATTGCATGTGGTTTCAAAGTGCTGCATTGGGGCAGGGCACAGGAACCAGTGTACCTTATTGATACCCAGCCTGACCCACAGGTGACTGCAGACCCACGACAATCTGTTGATATTTAAGAGTTCTCGGAAATGGCCAAACAAGCCTTGCAGTTCAAAGGGAACTGAGGAGGGCCAACAAATGCTGGCTTTGTCAGTGATGCCCACACCATATAAGAGAGTTAAAGATCTCCTGCTGGAAGATGGGTACACATTCATGACTGTGAGAGTGGAGTTGACTGACCATGTGGTGGAAGCAGATTCAGTCATGGTTTCAAAAGGGAATTACATTATTATCTGAAAAGATTTATAGGGCTACAGGGGAATGAGCTGCTCTTAGAGAAACAGGATGTGGTGTGATGAGCTGGGAGGCCCCACTTTGGAGATATAATCATTCTATGTGAAGATATGACTTTTCGTTTTTATATATATAAAGTTTAAAAACTGAGAATACTCAACAAACTTCAGAATGTTTAGGAAACCAGAGATAGAAAATAATTAGTTGACATTGGGTCTGGGTCCTAGCTCAAACAAACTATTTAAAATAAAAGTTCTACTTACTAACAGTGAATTGGAGTCACTTACCTCTGGCCCAGAGAGTTACTGGTGGACGATCTTAAATCTGGAGGGGAAAGTTGCAATATTAATATTTTTGTAATTTCACAAGCGTAGAAATTTGCTAATTGTTAAAAAATCAAAATAGTACAAATACAGAAATCACAAATAACTGAAATGGCCACATTTGTACTAATATATATATATAATTACTACAAAGGACACATTAATAGATGAAGGTTGTACAGTAAAGCGATGGAATTATTTTAGACACTGGGAATAACTTCATTCGAAGAAGTCAGCTGGCAACAGTTTCACATGTTCAAAATGAGTTATATATACAGATTTCCTCCAAGTATTTAAGGCAAAAATCTAGAAAGAAAATCAGAATGAGATTTATATAAATGCACATTTTTCTTTACAGCAAAGTGTGTTCTAGCAGTAGAGGGTTGGGGTTAGGTCAGTAGGTTGGACAGCTGGTTAGTGACACCAATGGAATGGGTTCAATTCCTGCATTAGCTGAGATTACAATGAACAACTCTCCCTCCCCTTGCCTAAGGTGTGGAGACCCTCAGGTTCAACCAACACCTATTGTCTCTCTCTAATGAGAGAGCAGCCCTATGATCTGGTAAGACAATAGCAATGTTAGCTTTAGCATACCTTTTACCTGTACAAAATATTGCTAATTAAAAATAACCCTCACCCAAAGACTCCGCTTGCTGATCACAACCCAACACATTTATGTGCTTTAAAAATGTGCTGTGATTCAATGATCACCCACTTGTTAAAAGACCTGAATATTCCATTGTCTTGATATCCTATGGGCAGCACAGTGGGAAATTGGCAACTTGTGAATACAGTTGAGTGTGCTGCTGGAAAAGCACAGCATGTCCTGATGAAGGGCTTCATCTCGAAACGTCGATTTTCCTGCTCCTCGAATGCTGCCTGATCTGCTATGCTTTTCCAGCAACATACTCTCGACTCTGATCTCCAGCATCTGCAGTCCTCACTCTCTCCTACTTGTGAGTATAGTTTTATTTAGAAGCCACACATAGGGTGAGGTTGGCATATTTGGGAGTGGGCTGGAGTGACAGCAGACACATAGAAATGTTAGCTCTGTTTCAGAAATACACTCATTGAATCGACAGGTCGAAGTCATCCCTTGTCCTTGGACTTGAGCATTTAACTGCCTAATGATTCAAATTAAGCATTGTAAATTGCAAAATAAATTTAAGTAACATTTCTCACCTCTCGGCCTATGTATGTAACGTCCCTGTGATTTTATCAGACAGTATAAGAGTGGATCAGACTGTAATTCTTAACTTACACTTTATTGCTTTCTTAAAGAAATTATGCAGTCAATTGACAATTAAATGATATAAAATACAATTGTACTGAACTGTACAAAATGTACAATTGGTTTTGACCCCTCTGGGATCTACAGAAAGCTGAAAACTAGCCATGGTTGAAGTCACATGGGTGGGAGGTCACAAACAGGTGAGAAAAAGCACAAGGAAGGTCAGACTGAATCAGCAAGTCTTCCGACAGGATGCAGGAAGGGACAAGAGTTTGAACAAGGAAGCCTACCACCTGTAGATGATCAATAATTACCAAAGGAACTGAACTTTCCATCAACTGTGTTATTTTCCTGAAAGAAATTAAGCGTTCTCTTTTGAAAGATGATTCACCTATTTAAACTGATCTGGAAGCATTTGCCTAGCCTGAAGTGGACCCATGTGGAGAATCTAAATCAATCTATCAAAGATGTCTGTCAATGGCTAAGCACAGTGAGCATAAAGCCTCACAAACTCTGCTGCTTTGGAATTATTATCATTCACTCACCATTTTACAATAAACATTTTCTGCTATTTTTCTTTGCACAGGGCACACCAGTGTCTGGTCTCTACCCACCAGTCTGAGTTTTGAACCCACAATCTCTGACTGGTCTACTGCCAAGTCACAGTGACACCAAATCTGGGGTAGGTTTGTCCAGCTGTAACCACCCACCCATTACAGCTTTGTCTCGCAGGGACAGGCAAAGTGGCTGCTCTACCCCCCAGTCCAAACGCACTGGCTCTCTGTTGGGTTACAATGTCCATCATTGCCCAGTAAGCCGCAATGGCTTGGACAGCCATGGAAAACTTCACAGTTCCACCCCCAGCCCATATGACCAAATGCTCACACACATTTTCAGGCAGGAATTATAGGTACACTGTGAACCAAAAACAACTTCACAGCCCCGAAGCAACATAATTTCTCACAAATTCACTTGGCTCTATATGATATTAGACAAATGGAACACCATCTATAACTTCAGCAGTGATACAGCCACTGATAAGACTATGTAAAGCCCCCATTGCAATCTTGGAGCTGCATTTGTATCTAAATGATGCAGCCTGACGTCCTGAGGCAGAAGGTCACTTGAAGACACCTCTGCTGGTTGTGATTTTGTGGGAAGGATACTGGAAACTCTCAAATACTGGTGCTGAGCCAAGAAATTACTGGAGAAACTCAGCAGGTTTGGTAACACATGTGGAAAGAAAGCAGAGTTAACCATTCAAGTCCAGTGACCCATCTGCAGAACTGAGACACCCCACAGATGCTGCCAGACTTGCTGAGTTTCTCTAGCAATTTCTACTTCCAATGTGGAGTGTCTCAGTTCTACCGATGGATCACTGGATTTGAATGGTTAACTCTGCTTTCTCTCCACATATGTTACCAGACCTGCTGAATTCTTCTGCAATTTGCTTCAGATTTCCAGCATTCACAGTTCTTTCTTTTAATATAGAAATGCAAACAATTTTCCACCTTCACGCAACTCCCTTCCACATTCATGTCAGGGATAGAACAGTATTTGCTGTCTTTTTTCTGTGTTGACATCCTAATTACATGGAATTTGCAGGGCAGATTCTTCTATCCTTCTACTGGTTCACACACAGGACTAATCCACTCTGGTGCTTACATACCAGCTTCCATTTAACGGAGTTCTGTTTTAGACAGAAATGTAGCAATTTAACACAGAACTCTCTGTGCAATTCAGGTGTTAACTTTCATAAGAAGGCCCTCCTCAATCTTGAGTTTAGTTTAGATTCCCTACTGTACGGAAACAGACCCTTCGGCCCAACAAGTCCACACCGACCCTCCGAAGAGTAATCCACCTGGCCCATTCCCCGACTCTATATTTACCCCTGACTAATGCACCTAACACTATGTGCAATTCAGCATGGCCAATTCACCTGACCTGCACATCTTTGGATTGTGGGAGGAAACTGGTGCATCTGGAGGAAACCCACACAGACATAGAATGTGCAAACTCCACACAGACAGGTGCCTGAGGCAGTTGCCTGAATCAAACCTGGGTCCCTGGCGCTGTGAGGCAGCAGTGCTAACCACTGAACCACCGTGCCGTCCCCGAGTTCATAGACTCAGAATCATACATCATGGAGACAGGCTCTTTGGCCCAAACTGGTCCATGCCGACCAAAATGTCAATCCACACTAACCCCATTTTCCTGCACTTGGCCTATATCCTTCCAAACCTTTCCTATCCATGTATTTGTCCAAATGCCTTTTAAATGTTGTTTATGTACCCACCTCAACGACTTTCACTGGCAACTCATTCCAAATGTGTACCACCCTCTGTGTAAATAAAGTTCTCCTCAGGTTCCCTTTTACTCTTTCCCCTTTAACCTTAAATTGATGCCTTTTTGATTCTCCAACCCTGTGAAAAAGACCGAATGCATACACCATATCCATGTATCTCATGATCTTATACACTTCTATAAGATCTCCCCTTCAGTCTCCTAAGCTCTAAAGAAAAAAGTCCTCACTTGTCCAACCTCTCCCAGTTGAATCCTGGCAACATTCTTGTTAATTTCTTCTGCACTCTTTCCAGTTTAATAGCATCCTTCCTATAATAGTGTCTAAAACTGAACACAATACCCCAAGCGCAGCCTTACCAACTTCCTGTACTACTGCAACATAACTTCACAACTTCTATACTCAATGCCCTGACTGATGAAGGTCAGTTTGCCAAAAGCCACCTTCACTGCCCTGTCTACCTGGGACTCCACTTTCAAAGAACTGTGCACCTGAATGCCAAGGTCCCTCTGCTCCACTACACTCCTGAAGGCTCTACCATTCACCATGAAACTCTTGCCTTTATTTGACTTTCCAAAATGCAAGACCTCACATTTATCAACATTAAAATCCATTTACCATTTCTCAGCCCACTTCCCCAGCTGATCAAGGTCCTGCTGCAATTTCTGATAACCTTCCTCACTGTCCATGATATTGCCTATTTTAGTGTCATCTGCAAACTTACTAATCATGCCTTGTACATTCTCATCCAAATCACTGATATGGATAACAAATAGTAATAGGCCCAGTAATGACCCCTGACACACTCCACTAGTTAGAGGCCTCTTGTCCGACAAGCATCCTTTTATTACCCTCTGCTTCCTACCATCAAGTTATCTTGTAGGATGTAATATCTAAATAATTTCTACATTGAAGTATTGATCCTTTGCTGGGTACAGTTCCACAGACACAATCTAGATCATCTTTGTTCGTATGAAATCCGACACTCTAAGCGTCAACAAGTTCTTCAACATTTGAAGGCATCATATTGGAACCCCCAAGCTCTGACCCCTCTTCCCAAGCTCTACTGTACTTTCAGCAATTTAAACACCAGCATTAGCAGCGACAATTTACATAGTTGCCTACAAAGGACACTTGCCTCATTTGTTTCACAACCCTGATGTGTATATCAAAATAAAAGCAGTGGACATAGGGGATGACCCTGTAGGTGCCAGTCAAAGGCCTGGAACCTAGTATTTCTTCTTTCGGAGTGACTACAACTGAGAAAGAGGAACTCTGACTCAAAGTAATTGAAGCAAACTGGGGATCAGGCCGGTCGTGCACAACTGAGCTACAATCTCAATCTTTGAATGAAATAGATGGCCTGTGCTACAAATGGATAAACCGCTTTCCCCAGCCTCACCAACATCATGAATTGTTGCCTCTTCATTAACATGACTTAACCCAATTTAACGGTTTTAGAGTTAACTTCACTTTTGAGTAATGAACTCAGAAACAATACTCTCAGTACTGAAACCAAGATCTTCTCAAATTTGTTTATGTTGAGCAAGATTTTTTTTTGGCCTATTTGTACCATTCACAGGCCATGGGAAGATTTGGAACATGATTACTGGAAAACAATCTCCCTGGTACATCAGGCGATGTAAGATGGCATATTTCCAGAACTTTAATCCATGAGTTTTGGCGGCTAGTGAAAGCTAATGGCCAGTAAAATATAGGGAAATATTTTTCTGCCAGCTCTCTACTCTCCCACCCATGGTTCTTTACTGGAATATACTAATGCTTCGTGTTCAGCTGTCCAGTTAGTTGAGACAATCTCTCCAACTATGGAAACCTTCACAGCTGAATTCAACCCATCATGACTAAATATTTACATATACTTTCTGGCAGGGGATTCTGTACAAAGAAAGGTAGTATTGCTACTGGACAAATATTTCCACCTTCCTAGCCCAGGAAGTGGAAGGTTGGCCGGACAGCCAGCTTGCAGTACAGGGTGATGCCGATAGCATGGGTTCAATTCCCACACTGGCTGAAGTTACCATGAAGGATTCTCAAAATCAGTACTGAGAAAGATTCCTTTTTGGTGTATTATACCATTTTTATAAAGTTTAGCTTTGAAACAGGATCATTTTACATATGAAAATGTTATGGAAAAATTATAGACAACCTGAGCTATTTTCAGTTGGTGCACAGTAAAACACTCATCTAAATATTGTATTCCCTTGATTGGTACTGAACCAAATTTCAGATCACTAGAGACTTTAATCACTCAACGATAACTAGACTCTGGCAGCTGAAAGAGAGTTTGGGCAATATACATTTTGTTTCCACTGTAATGCTTAAAAGAGAAGGACTTTGAATAGTGAGATTTTCCAAAAAAAATCATTGAATTGGAATACTTCAGCAGCGTGTTTCTGAGTGCCTTGTTTTCTAGATGGGCCACGCGCAAGTACATTGCAAACTATTCGGGAAGAACGTGCAACATAGCACTTAAAAAAATCTTCCACCCTTAAAAGGAGTTGGAGGTCTGACTGTACTTTGTCACAAAATAAAACAGAGAAAGCAATTATACACCATAACCTGCTGAAAACAGTACATGACTTAATAAACAATTGACTTGCAGTTTATGACTTGACAAATTTCAATGATATATCAACATTCACATAACTCCTGAAACATAACCATGTAGAATCAGCTACTTGGGAGTTTATGGTCCAATTATTATGCCTGCTTTTTGGCAAATTTTGAGCATATTCCTGTTGAAACACTGGTAAGTAAACATTTAAAAGAACAAATTTCCACAAGACAGATATTTAAGTTCGAGGTTTACTTACTATCGAATTCATCGTCACTTGAGGAAGAACCAAGAGAAAAGACAGTTTTAGGCTTAGGAAGGAGTGGAGAAATGCTCAGGGAAAAGGAGATTCTCTTCTTGGGCCTGGGGCGTCCAGGTTCTGTTAACAGCAGAATTATAGCATGCATTTCACTGAAAGGAACCAAATCATAGGTTCATTTGACATCCGCCTACAGCTCCTTCACAATGACTGAAGCAAAAAGTCAAGCAGCAAGGTGGACACAGTGCAGGGCTGCATGCAGATTAATGGCAATGATTAAATCACCAGCTGGTAATTGCCACACATTGTGAAGAATAAGAGAGTAGATCTAGAATTCAAGTCTGGAGACAGATCAAAGCATTCTCTGATTAGAGTTTAACGATTGATGAATTGTTCTAGGTAACAAACCAATTTTAATTGTTTCTTATTTTAACGTAGAAATTGGAAAAGAATTCCAACCAACGTTTCCACTGGCTCCTTGTCACTTTGGTATGCAAAATCTATTCTCTCATTTATCTCTATTAGAAATAATGTAGTCACTAGGACTTCAGTAAAAGCATATTAGTGGGCATGTAATATTTTCAGATTATGCCCACTTAACCCATTGAAAGCACCCCGCAGTATTAATTCAGATCTTCCTGCTCCCAATCTTCCTGGCTTGTTGAGACAGCATTTTCAGCACTTGAGTGAAGCACTGGTGAAGATGCTTACTGATGGGACTACTTTGAGTTGATGGGTATGACACCAAGCACAATGTTAAGGCAGAATGATTTACCTCACACTTAAGACTTTGTTTAAAGCTGCTGTCGTCCTGAGGCATGGACAGAAACCAGATTTAGAGACTTAAATGTGGATGAGAGATAAAGATGCACACAAAATTGGGTTGAGAGAATATATTCAGGGTTTTTGGAGAGGAACAGCAAATCAGAAATGGGGCAGTAGCTTGCAAACACTGGGGATCAAAGTGGGGTGCTCAGGTGAGGATGATGTCATGGTTTTGTGAGGTACAACACACTTAAGAAGCAGCCCATTCAACAAATGGAGCTACAGCTCTTCCCAAACTCACCAAATATCATGAATGATTGTCTTTTCCTTGATTTTACTTTGACAGTGCTTTAAAATTGCAGTTGTTAATGAGCTCAGAAACAATAACTCCAGTATTGATACAAATTTGAGAAAATTTTGGTTTATGTTGAGGAAGATTTCCTCATGTTTATATTGACTTTCTGCAAAAGTAATTTAACCAGTGTCACGGCTCTGCCATTTCCCTGGAGCTCTTAAAATCTTTCCTCTTTTGATACTGATCAAATTCGCTCTGAAAGGCCATCACTGAAGCTGTCTCCTCCACACTCTCAGGCAGCAATTCCAGACCCTAACCACAAGCGGCATTAGAAACTCCTCTGCACTCTCCCCCTGTCCACCCCACTAAGGGACTGCTTGTTCTCAATTCTTGGGAAGAGTTTCTTCCTGCCCAGATCCCTCCTGATTTTATACACCTCTACCATATCTCCTCTCAATCATCTCTTGTTTAAGGAGGCAATCAACTAGCTTCAAAGACAAAAGGTGGCCAACAATTTAATGCATATGCATCAGAAGGCCAGCAGGTAATCACCGAATCCTTATAGCGTAGAAGCAGAGCAATCAGCCCATCAAGTCCACACTGACCCTCTGAGGAGTATCCCATCAGTTCCACCTCCACCCGCACCCTTCCTTGCAATGTCCATGTCCAATCCACCTGACCTCCATACCTTTGGATTGTGGGAGGAAACTGGAGCACCTGGAGATATGTGCAAACTCCATAGAAAGTTGCCCGAGGCTGGAAGCAAACCTGGGTCCTTGGTGCTGTGAGCCAGTCGTGCTAACTACTGAGCCACCATGCTGCCCTTGAAGGTCCCTTAAATCTCAAGGAAAAGGACAACATCACAGCCATTGTGAAACCAGGAGTGCACTGCGGAGGTTAGGAGAAAAGTTAGATAATAGATGTGAGTGTAGTGTTGTAGCTAGGTGTAGGGGGAGTTTGTAGTTTGACTTGTTGGAGAAGGAACGGAATAGAAAATATAAATATCCTGATAATTAAACTCACAATCAGGCCATTTTGGGCAACTAGTCTTTGGAAAGATGTCCAGATTGTGGGATGTCAGGTTGTTACTGCATATAAACGAGTTCAGTTTTGAAAAGCTAGTGGTCCATGAGTTTTAACAATATAAACAGGGAAATCCTCCTGTAACCGTGTTGGCCAATCCATACATATTAAGCTTCTTGTCAAAAGAATGCAGGGAGGAACTTGGAGATTTTTCTGTAAACAAGGAGAGAACTCAGAACATGAAATTCTTGCCAAATGAAGAGTGATTGAAACAAAATTCATGACAGCTTCAAAAAGGGAATTAAATAATTATTTGAGAAACAGAAAATACTGAGCTTTCTGAAAGGAGAGAACATGACTAACTTAATAAGTTTTATCAAAGTCAGATTAGACACACTGGGCTGAATGACTTTCTCTCAACCTTCCATGTATGATCTGTAGCCAATAAACTTCAGAGATTCACAACTTAGCTTTGACGTCAATGAACCAGCCAGCTACAATTCTCAGTTGATTCCATTCTCACAAATAGCATTAATAAAACCATGAGATATTTTCCAGTCATTGATTACTAAACAAATTTCTAAATTAAATATCAAATATTATGCAAACAGCGTATGTCTACTTCCTTTGTTACAACACCACAGCAAGACACATCTTTCCGGTCTAAATCTGCAGACTCTTATGGAACTTGGTCCAACTGATCTCCATAACTTTCCCATTTAACCATCTCTTTATTTGCCTTCCATTATTTTATGTCAACACAAGATTTTCCAAAAGCACTTAAATAAGGCATTAGTAACTCCAACCTCAATCACAGTGTGAGTCACCACTTCCAAAGTGCTGATTTGTATGTTGCTCATGCGCATTAAAGTAAACTTAACCCAAAGTCACTGACATTCATTATTTCAGCCTGATGCAAGTATTGCTTAATTTCTGCATGGATCTGTTCAGGAAAAGCAAACCAGCTCAGCTAGTTCCAAAGGAAGTGGCCAGACCTCAGTATGATAGCTGTAGTTAATGTTCACACAAGACTTGTATATTCTCAGAACAGTTAGCCACTTATATTCACACTGTTTCCCATTATTCAACAAACACTAGAAAAGCATTCATCAGCCAGCTGCTTATGTTTTTAATCTGGGTGTATAATTTTGGTCAAGTAACTCAAATTATTTTTAGAAATGCAACGTTAATTGCTGTTTACTGCAGATGAAAGACATTAAAATGCTTTGAGACTTGGTCCAGCACCTTTCAAACACCATACTTCTCCCACTTCATGGACAGTTGCCAATATTTTCAAACTGCTGCACTAAATTAAAGATATACAAGCCTGCACAAAGTGATTCATTTTTGCACTGGGAAACTGGATGCATCATTAACACTCACAAAGGCTTACTGCTCCCAGCAAACCTTGGACAAACTTGACAAACATTTAAAGGTTAAGGATGTGGTGTTGGAAAAGCACAGCAGGTCAGGCAGCATCCGAAGAATTCCTGATGAAGGACTTTTGTCCGAAATGTCAAATCTCCTGATCCTCGGATGCTGCCTGACCTGCTGTGCTTTTCCAGCACCACACTCATAACTCTAATTTCCAGCATCTGCAGTCCTCACTTTCACCTAAGCATTAAAAGGTATCACTCTAGCACCAAGTTACTCCTGCTGGTTCCTGATCTAGTGTTGTCAGGCAGTTGATGACAACTTGAAAGGTAAACAGTCCAGAGCGGTCCACGTGGATGGTAGTAAGACATGGTGACTGTTGCAAATTTACCTCTGATTAGAATTATAGAATCCCTACACTCAGGAGCAGGCCATTTGGCCCAGTGGGTCCACACCGACACTCCAAAGAACATCCCACTGAGACCCATCCCTTACCCTAAACCTGTAACCCTGCATTTCCCATGGTTAATCCACATAGCCTAAACATCCCTGGGCACTATGGGCAATTTAGCACAGGCAATCCATTTAACCTGCACATCTTTGGACGATCGGAGAAAACCCATGCAGACATGGGGAGAATATGCAAGAGTAAAGACATTACACAAATGTAAATTGTTGTTTTGCTGCACACCTCTCATCACCCTGTCTAAAAAAGTGCAAGCGCAATGCAAAGTGATAATGGAACTGGAAGGCCACTCATTTCCATCTCTGTAACATCACTTGACTCCAATTTTGGCTTAACCCTTAAAGTAGATGAATTCTAATTCATACTTTTGTTACTTCTGGACCTGACTATTCTAACCTCCAACTCTTATAAACACAAGACCTTTCAAAACTTAACTGCTGCTATCTCCAGCTTACATCAATTCTTGCTCATCCACAATGATTCTTGCTTAAGAAAGTACAGTGATTGTAATGAGGTCAGCCAGGTGGACCTCAGAAAATAGGAGTTCCCTGATTAGGGCTGTTAACCTGGTCCAATCAGGGAGCCCCATCTGACAGATAAGGACAGAATGTATAAATAAAATTTATAAAAAGAACAGAATGTCTGAGATCCTGTTCACTCAGAGCTGGGTCCGAGGGAGCTGGATCAGTGTCAAGGGCTCTCCATGTGTAAATAAAGGGTGACTTGGCAATGAGATTCCAGCCTCTTGTGGAGTTATTTCAGAAAGAACGAGAAAAGTATTCATATTAGTTTTCAAATCGCTTTGTGTCTCTGCTCATCTTTAATATCTTACAGCCTCATAACCCTCCAAGATCTCTGTGTCCCTCCAATTTTGAGTGCTCTACCATTGACAAGTACAGGTGATTGTTCTATAACGCGATGGTTCCATTCTTGTGCAACCCCGCATTGTACAAAAATCACACTTTAGAAACAACGGTTAAAGTATTGATGATATCACCGCATTACAACCAGCACACGTTTTAAAAGTTTGCGCCTTAGAAACAGTCTCCCCAATTTATCAATTGCGTTCCAACAAATTTGTACTAACAAAACATGTGTTATAGCAGAACGACCTGGTTTAGCTGCCGAAGTTTTAAATTCCAGGATTCGCTCCCTAAATCTCTCCATCTCACTTCACCCCTTTAAATGATCCTTGAAACCTTCCTGTTCAATCAAGCTTTTAGTCGCTTCTTCTAATATCTTGTGTGGTTAGGTATCAAATTTCTGTTTCATAATGCTCCTGTGAAGAACTTTGGGATGCCATACTCCATAAAGGCACTCTCTCATTGCAATTCATGGCTGTGTGAAAGCAACCTATTTAGTAGCTAGATATGCATGTGAAGTCATACACTTTTAGCATTTGTGATGGCTTTCTCTGGCAGGACGTGGGATGATCAATGTGCATGGTGCATGACTAAGAATATCAGTGCTAACAGGAACTTGAAAGTTTCCTTTGAAACAGACATCTGAGAACTAACGCTGTCCACAGTGCAGTTCAGCAATTACATGATTGCTAAATTATGTTTGCACAATGATGCAAATCTTCTAAACCATAAATGGTTACTACTTCGGGAAGTGACAAGTAACAGATATGTGGCCATGTACCCCAAGTATGATCTTGGTGTACCTGATAGGGTTGGCAAAAGGAAATATTTCAAAGTGAGATGACCCACACTAGAAAGTGCACATTCAGTTGTTGAGCAATGACAGCCAGACTCTGTCTGTTCTGCTCCCTGGTGTTTGAGTCACTTCCATCTCGGAGACAGCTGACAATCCAGTGGAACTGGAACACAACAAACCTCAATACAGTGGCTCCAATTTTGGCATTAAAAGGTTAGTTATGTCATCTTCTGTGAACTGAAAGAACCCAGTGGTGGCTGATGCTTTGGTTCAGAAAATACAACTTTTTTTATTTTACGAAAGGAAAGCAGAAGTTTTGGAATGATGTTACTGTCTTAAAGAGGAAGGTTAAATCTAACAGCATATTGCAATATGGTGATTACTGTGCTGAAAGAGAAATCTGGAGAGTTTGAGGTTAAACCATACCCTCGTCAGTGATGCTATTCAATTAATTAACTTATTAATGAGTCCATGAAAAGTGTTAAGTAAAAACCCAATTAGGATATCTTTCTGAAGGGTATGGGTGAATCAAGAGAACCACATTGCGAAACTACAGCTGTGTATATGTCACACTAAACAGAGTAGGCTAGGACCTACAAACCTCCTTTCCTGCAGCGCACAAGTTTCAAACTCTGGGGGAGGGGAGTGTACCTCCTAGCTGGACAAGTGCTCTGAGAATAAATGCAACCCTGCCAGACTAAAACTAGATAAGGAATAGCAAACAACAACAAACACACTCATAGTCTTTTCATTTTGTGATCTGTACTGTGCTTCTCTTCAATTCCCTCAGTAACTCTCCATTAAAATTTACAGTCAAAAACTTCACACTTCTGCTGTAGAACTAGATTTCCCACTTGTCTGCAAAAAAAAATTGACCACTTTCTTTTCCCTATCAACATGAATCCACTCTCTTCAATGAATAAATGCATTCGTACTTGGCTACGGATATTCCAGTTTTGCACAAAAGCAGGCAACTGTAATTATTGGTGTCATTGGAGGAATTACCAATTGTCTCTTGATATCTACCTAAAGATATTCTAGTTACGAATTGGCCGTTTTAGTCATATGAAGACTCATGGCAGGATCTTGTTACCGTAGATTGATATCACCCTCAATTCAAGGGGTAATCCGTGACAATGAATTTTTATTTAGAAGTAAACAATTCAGAAATATTTTAAAGAAAAGCAAACATGGTCATTGGCTTGAGTACAGCTAGTGTGAACTACAAGACAGGTCCTACTTTTACAGCTACGGCCAAATGATCTGCAACCACTCCCTCCTTAGGACTCAGGCATAAACAGATAAGCTCAAGAGGCCAACTGATCAAGTACATTTACCATTAATCAGAGTGGCCTTTAAAGTAAAATGGAAACACAGGCTGTGTGATTTTCAATTACTGTACCTACAAGTTCATGAAATCCACACCATAACATCTCTATAACACAAAGTACACCAAAGCTTCTCAAATCATTAACTGCATGACCAGAACAACAGCTCAAAAAGAACACAAACATATATAAAATATAAACACGAATCCTCCTGCTCTGTTCTCCTTATATCTTATTTTATCTTAACTCTTTTCCTAACTATTGAAGCCACGACATAAATAAATTTATATTAAAGCTACAAAGCATATCTTATGGTCACCTTGTTTACCTTTGAAGTGTAATGCCCATTATTGGATGGGTTAGTGGAACATCCCACAGCAGCAAAGTAACAAATAACAATGAGATGAAAGACAAGTTTGAAAGCAGGAAAGTGAAAAGGAAAGGTGAGAAGAATGAGCTTCATGAGGGTCAGGAATGAGCTGATAGCCATGTCTCAGTTCATTGTCTGAGGCAGAAAGTTGTAACTCAAATTTCCAACCTACTATCAGAACACTTGAAACACCATAGTATTCAATACTATGGGTGAAGGGAGAATGGGATTAGAGCAGACGGTTATTTGATGACTACCGTGGAGATGACGGGTCAAAGAGCTATTTACTCACTGTAACACTCAATGATCCCATGACATTTATAAAGCGAGATTATCACATTGATAATAGAATAAATGATTTCCCGCACTAATGGCATTGTGGGTAAACCCACAGCAGGAGCAATGCAGCAGTACCAGGAGGCAGTTCAAGGGAGTTTAGGGAAGGGCAGTAAATCCTGGCCCAGCCAGTGATGCCAACATCCCAAACATGATTAAAAGAAAGATTCATTTGGAATGAGGCCTTTTCCCCAGCTTGCGGACCCTATATCCTTCCAAACAAAGGCATCATGGGATATTCCCACATGTATCCATCCCCACTGCCGTGAAATTCCTTTAAACCTTAAAGGTTTAATCTGTTACTTAGGCCCAACACCCTTTGTATCCTAGATCTTCTGGTAAAGTAATCAAAAGAATTAAAACCTCTTCACCTGCCAGGGACAAAGCTCAAGCCAGTGCAGAAATATTTCACCTAAAGATCAAGTGAGATGACTCACTATCTCATTTCCACTCGATATTCCCAATCTCTGTCAACAGTCCACGTCAATCACTCTTCTATCTCTAAAACAGAAGACCATGGGCTCAAGGCCCATTACAATGCCTTACAACAGATGGTATTTCAATGCAGTGGAGGGACTGCAGCACTGCTGGGAGTGCAATACATATTGAAGTGGATGCCAAAAAGCCCAGCTACTATTCAGAACAGCATGGATGTCCTGTGTGTCCAAGCCATCAACTATCTTCAAGCATTGCCAACAAAACACATTGACTGGTCATTTATCTCATTGCTTGGACTTTGTTGTGGGCAGAGGGATTGCCACGGTCTTGTCCACAATCACAGAGGCTTCAATTCAAATGTCATTTCTTGGTTCGACACAGTTCCTGAAAGCATGCAAGGGGCTGTCTGAATCTAAACACTCTTCTCTCTGCTTTAATGCCCAGTCTGTGAGGAGTTAGCTGGGTTCAAGCTGTGACAACGGCCAATCATTCCAACACCTCCACGCTTTTAAAAAAAAGGCCCACTTTCAATTACTCTGAACTCAGTTTTACTTACTCGGGTGCCGTAGCAAGGCCAGCATTCATTGTCTATCCCTATCTACGTGTGTCTGGATATGGGGTGAATGAGGGCATGGGATTTTGCTATGGTGTCCTTTACAGTTGTATTGCTTGTGGCTATTGATGGTTAAGATTTACCCACAAACACCAGTTGTTACTGTTATGGTATGGAAGGTTATTGCAGCAAGGAGTGGACATCATTCAAGATGGTGTGAAAACTGGAGAACAGATAAAGCATTGAAAATAAAACCATTTAAAATAAGCTCAAGACTTTCAGCATCTTCACTTTTGCTTGCTCTGAACACACATATCATTTTAGTTAGTAATCTTTGTGTATTAGAATGCTGAAAATCTATTCAGTACTTACTGTGTACATTTGGTGGGTTAATGGCTTGCAGTGAAATGGATTTCATCAGTGGAGGAACAGAATGTACCCTCATCGATTTCTGTAAGGAAACAACAGATTTGCTTTTGAATTTCCTTTTACCTAATATTCTGCAAAATTACAGGCAGGTTCTAAAAGTCCCAACTAGGTAGTAAAGTTGTTACATCAGCACTAAAACCTATATTCTGTGCAACAGATCAAGAGAGAGAAGATATCAGTCACAATCAATAGTTTACTAGAACTACTCATGAGGTTTACACTGTCTATGCCAAAATAGTTGATGAAGTAATTGCAGTGCGATGCACCTGTGCTGAGTATTTCCTACATTTAAACAATGACTTCACTTTAAAAGTATTGCATTGTGTACGAAGCACTTTGGAACATCATGAGACTGTGAAGTGTGCACGTGTAAAGGCACATCTGGCCTCCTCCTTCTCATACAGTTCACTTGTTGTCTCTGAGCTTAATCCAGTCTTACCACCCTTAATCCAACCATTACCACCCGATGCCTGAAGGAGGACACCTCATATTCTGCCTTGGGACCCTGCAAGCACACAGAATAAATGTGGAATTCAACAGCTTCCTAATTTCCTCTCCCCCAACATTATCTCAGCTCCAAGCCTCCAACTCTGCACTGGCCTCCTGACCTGCTACCTCTGACCTATCACCTTCTCCCACACCTTCATCCATCTATCGCTTTCCCAGCTACCTCCCTTCCCCACCACCTCCCATTTATCTCTCAGCTCCAACCCACAAACCTCAGTCCTGATGAAGGGCTTATGTCTGAAATGTCGACTCTCCTGCTCCTTGGATGCTCCCTGACCTACTGTGTTTTTCCAGCACCACACTCGCGACTTAATCCAGTCTTGCTGAGCTCAGCTCAGGTTTCTTACTCTGCCATCAATACAGGCCTTGACCCTTTCACCCATATCGCCCAGTTTTAATCAAATAAAATATGAGCTGATCATCTCTGGCTGTGGTCACAGGACATTCCTTTAAAAGTGGTGACTTTACCGGGTTGTCAAACACACTGCCATCGCTGTGGTCTGACTCCATCTCCTCCTCGGTCAGTGAAACGAGTGATCCGCGCTCATCGGTGCTGATGATTGGAGCTCGGCGAGGGTCGCGGGAATTTTGCAAGACGGACTCCGTATTGTGTGACGTTTCTTTGGTCACCTCGTTGTTATGTACCAGACCTTCCAGGCTGTAACTGGATGCACATAGGACATATAGTCAATCCACAACAATTTTGTGTTAACTTGGAAAATGGCCTGTGGCAAATTCTCCCTCGAGTGTTTCCCTATCAACACTTCCATGAACACACTGATAAGTGCAAGAGTTAATTTCCATTAACAATTCAGTTTGCAAATAGGGGAATAATGAGGAATAATACATGTACAGGAACACGTCTCAGGACAGAGATGAGATGACATCAATGCAATCATGATATAAAGAGGAACAAGAGGGGTGGAAGGTGGAGAAATGCCAAGGGATGGAGATGAGATGGTATGGGGGTTGAGGGCATTACCTGAAGTGGAGTCAATGGTGGATTTAGAGATGAGATGTCAGCTACATTGATGGCCACTGGTTTACTGGTCTAATACCTGGAACTGGGAGCTTGCCTCATCAGGAAAGGCTGAATAGGTTAGACTTATATTTGCTGGAATTTAGAAGAGTAGGAGGCAACTTCTTTGAAACATACAAGATTCCCAACAGGGTGGATGTGAACAGGATATTTCCCTGTGGGAGAATCAAAAGCTAGAGGGCACTGTTTTAACATAAGAGGCTGTCAATTTCAGATACAGAAGGAAAGATAGTTTTCTTCACATTGGTGGTGCAGCACTCTCCCTCAATAAACAGTGGAAACTCAGTCCTTGAGTATTTTTAAGACAGAAGTAGGTAGCTTCTTAATAGGGAAGGGGGTGACAGGTTAGCAGGGGTAGGCAGGAATGTGGAGAAATCACAGCACCCATGAATGGTCTGATTGTTCAATGGGCTGAGTGGTCTAATTCTGTTCAGAATTTGTGTGCTTATACGTCAGATATGAATGCACAACTCATGATCACAAGGACAATAGATACAGATGAAGATAAAGAGGAGGATCCGCTCCTTCATCTTGATGACCCCTATATAACATGAAGAAGATGGAAGAGTGTAAGGTATCTCAGCTTTCTGGCCAGCGGTAATTTGTGATAATGTCTGGAGACTGAGGAGGAGGCCACTGGTGTAAACAAGTTAGAGAAGTAAACAAGCAGTCAGGTACTCAGGGTGCTGTTTTTTGATACTATTGACACAATCAGTGGATGTTCATCATCAATTAAGTTCAGGAACAGTAGTTATACTGTGATGCATAATTGGAATGCTAACCTAATTGGCTTGTTTCCAGATGCCAACTGGCTTTGCTGTGCATTTCTGTTCTTGTTGTGGAAAATTGTGTTTCTTTTGGCAAGGAGAATCGAGGACAGGAATAATAATCTTTATAAGTGATTTGGAAAGGAAATATTTTACTTGTGCGTGGGAAAAGTGTAGGACAGCGATTAGTAGCTAGATTGGTGACACGATCCTGACATGAAATCTATTCTGAAGCAATTCAACAGTTTCAAAAACAAAAGCACATTTATACACAGAGACTCAGTGTGTAGGAGGCTTCAGTTTCTTGGGGGTGGGGGTGAAGCGTCAAGAATCAGCTCTCGTGCATCAAAACATGCCCCGTGAGCATGCACCACTTTTCAAAGTCAATAGGCAGCTAAACGTGCTTCAAACTTTGAAGGAGAAAGTTGCAAACACAGATAAAATATGTCCATTTTTAGAGCAGTTGAGTAAGTATAAAGGCTGACTGTACATCTACCAGGCAGCAAGCATCTTAAAGACAAGAGTAGCAAGGCATACAGAAGGTTTGAAAGCAAACTAGTTAGTTAATAATCTGTATGTTGTCCCCATTCTGTGCTTGCTACACTATTTTTCCCCACCCTCTCAAAGCTGTTCCCAGGTTACTGCTAGTGAATACAATACTGTGACAGGAACACCAAAGTGACAGAGTGACTGTGGACACATGCAACTGTACTTGAGCAATGTCTTGGGTTTGATTCAAAGCCTCCAGAAGACCACTGACTTGCGTGTTTTTCAGTTTTTGTTCCTTGTTATGGGCATCCTTGTTTGTAGAGGGACAGCGGTAGGGCTGTGGTTGCAATAGGTTATCTACATATTTTTCTTACGTTCACACAGATCTCCGGGATATCCCTCGCTGTAGTCAAAAATCAGAATCAGGAAATTCCTGCCAGGCTACCAGCACTACTTCCAACAGGCACCAGGGGTCGCCCAACAACAGCAGTAGGGGGGGGGGGGGGGTCACTCAATCTTTCACTCTAAATATCATTGGAAGAGACTCAACATTGGGATAATAGATTCCCCGAGAACTAAGCTTCAGCATAAAGGCATGTGCCTCTATGCTGACCCTTCAAAATCCCATCACAATATTCTTGGAGAATGTCTCACAGGCCCCCTACACATATTCAGATAAAACCAGAAGCTATAGATAATTGAAATGACTATTTTATGGACTCTAATTGTGTGCAAAATCTCTCAAGTAATATAATTTGCATATCTATTATGCATTTCCTGAACATTCTGCTCATACTTTGGATGTCCAGCATTTGAAGGTTTATTTAAACAAGATTGTAACCTTAAGATGCAGCAGGTATGTCTCTGTTCAATGTCTCCTGCCTCATCATATTGAAAACAGATATGAAACCACCTGGCCTTTATGCAGTGCATAATCCATACCTTCGGTAACTAATGTCAGATTCCAAGACAGGGCACTGCATCTCACAGGGACACCAACTCATGCTAGAGGTAAGGGGAGAAAGGATCAGAATAAGGAAGGAAATATTGTCATAGCAAGGAAAAGATGAGAAGAAAATTTTAGCACAAGTTTCAATGCAACGACACTATGAGGTTATTAGGAAATTGAGAAATTGTTAGGTGTTTGCATGTCTGATGAGTTTTCTAATTTTCAAATGATACATATTGGTTGAAAAAAAAAGCCTGCCAGATTATATGTTCTTTGCCACTTGATTTTCCACAGATGAATCTTTAATAAGTCACACTAAAGCAGGGTGCATTGTGGATCTAAATCTATCTTTCCACATTACTCCCACACTGACAACCCTGACTGATCTATCACTATCAAGTAGTTATTAATGCTGTGAGGCAGTCTACTACTTTTTTTAAAAAGTGTATTCTATGTTGATGGCAGATTGGAGTCAATTTATGGTGGAGATAAATGCCCCTCGTTAAAGGGTTAATGAGTTAGCTGGTTTATTAATAATTCACCACTTTCTTCCTCGTGTAAATCCACAAATTTGTCGTGACGGCTCTGGAACCAACCTTTGTATTTCTACCGCAGTATCATAGTTACTGTACTACAGTGCTATTCCCGGAGGTTACCTGGTTAGATTCCTCTAAGTTTGGGAGGCAGCATCCAAAGGTTTTTCTTTCAAATTAATTTATGGGAAACAGATATCACCAGCTCAGCCAACCTTTACCACCCACTCCAGGTAGTCCACAGCAAAGTGATGGTTAGGACTCTCTTGAACTGCGCAGGCTGTGAAGTTTAGTGCTACAAGGAAGGGAGTTCTGGGATTTTGTCCTAGCGACAATGAAGCAACATGGATTTCTCTCCAGTCAGGATAGTGTGTGACTTGGAGGGGAACCTGCAAGTGGTTAGTGTTCCCATGAATCTGCTGCTCCTGCCCTGCTAGGTGGGAGAGGTCATCGATTTGGAAGGCGCTGTTTAAGGATTCTAGACAAGTTGCATCTTGAGGATGGGTACTGATTACTGCTACTGTGTGGTGATGAGCAGAGCGAAAAGTAGGGGTTGGTATGTCAACCAAATGGGCTGCTTAGTCCTGGATGTGCCAAGCTTCTTAAAATGTGATTGGAGCTGCACTCACCCAGGCAAGTAGGGAGCATTCTCAGAGTCACAGTGAGATACAGCGGGAAACAGACCCTTCAGTCCAACGTATCCACGCCGACCAGATTTCGCAAACTAAAATAATCCTATTTGCCCGTGTTTGACCCATATCCCTCTAAACCCTTCCTATTCATGTACCTGTTTAAAAGTCTTTTCAATGTTATAGCCGTACCTGCTGCTATCACTTCCTGATGGTTCATTCCACACACGAACCACCTTCTGTGTGAAAATGCTCCCCACGCGTCCCTTTTAAATCTTTCTCCTCTCGCCTTAAAACTATGCCCCCTAGTTTTAAACTCCTCTACCTGTCACCATATCTATGCCTCTCATGATTTTATAAACCTCTATATGCTCACCCTCAACCTCCTACATTACAGGGGGAAGAAAGTCCCAGCTGATCCAGCTTCTTATAAATCAAACCCTCTCATCCAGGTAACATCCTTTAAATTTTTTTCTGAACCCTTTCCAATATCCTCCACAGAACATTTTGGGGAGACTAAGGCTTATCTCAAGATTCTAGCATCTGATCTAATCTTCCTTTGTAGCTAAAATATGAATATTCAGTGGCTCAGGTGAGCTTTCTGGTCATATTATACCAGTGGGCAATTTTCATCTTACAAGGTGACAAGGCATAAAAGTGTCACAAATTAATCATCATCTGTGACTTCAATACCAGTGAAAATATTGATTTCTATGTAAGACAAGAATTAAAAATGGTGTCATTGCATATTCCTTCACGTGCTTTTTTTTGAGAAGTAGTGATAGTACCATAAAATTTTAGTTTTAGAAAAGAGTTAGATGGGAAACAGAAGCAGTGGCGGTAACAGCTGTTAAGAACGTTAGCAATGTATTTGCAAAGATTAGCCCTGATCATGATTAATGAACCCTGTGTTGATACATGCAAATTGTTATTACACTGAAACCTGGACCTCAAATGACTAACACTCCTTCACCACTACCTCCCTCCCTTCTCGCGAGAATGGAGGAAAAGGTCAACAGTTCAAAGGGACAGGATTCAAGGCTGAGGAATGTACTGATTTCCACAGAAACCAGTTCACCACACTAAATGCTGACCTGATTCTTATTTATCAGACATTCACATGTTAACATCCTAGGTCAGGACACCCTCGGTCCCCTTGCAGGCTCAGGAACATGCTAAGTTCATGTGTGATCATGGCTGTCAACTTGGCACACAGCAAAAATGCTAACAGAGACCTTCCTGTACAAAGCAGGCCTGAGACCGCTGTTAATAGTCACCTATTAACTGTCTGTTGCCACCTCCCTCAGGTCCTCCCACAGCTCCAAGACTTTGGTGAGGAATTAATTTTATTTGAAGAGTCAACTTTTAGTTAGTCCCAATATGGTGTTTCTGATCAGGCTTCAGTGAAATACAATTTGCAAAATAAAAGAAGTCTGTTTTCCTACTGAACACCAGAGATGCAGCCAAACGCTCAAGCTTGTGTGAAAAATAGAAGATTAATATTCATTTTCACTGGTTAAAATAGATAGTCTTGCTTCATGTTTACCTTCTTCTATGAATTGGTGGCCGCTTTACCATGTCACCAAGCATTCTCACAGAACTGAAAACAAATCAATGAAGATGAACAATCATTCAGCATAGAAATGAAATGATCGATGCCTCGAAGAATAAAGGATGAAATGATTAGAAGAACGAAAACCAGAGAAATCAAGAAAGCAAAATAATGAATAATAGCAAGGGACAAAACTCACACAAGGTGTAAAAATCGATACATTTGAAGTCCAAAGGTAAAGTACACTGCAATTAAAACCATCCCCCTCTTTCATGTACTGAGATCCCAACCTTCAATGTGCAGAAAGAGACCATTTGGCCCAACACATCTGTGCCAGTGCCTATGCTCCACTTGAACCTGTATCCCACTGTAATCCATCCCACTATGAACAGACTGTCTTTTTCCCATTCATGTGGACTTATCTGGCTTTCTATTAACTGTGTCAATACTCCTCCCTGAAATACTCAATGTGGTAGCCAGTGATAGCGAGTTCTAAGTCACAACCACTTGCTTGAAGACCTTACTGGACTTTCAGTGACTATCTTAGATTCATGACTTTGACAGCAAGATCCTCCCAGCCCTGGGAATGGTCTGAATGGAGACTGATGGTAGTTGGGGTGGGGTGGGGTGGTGAGGGACGGTTGATAAAATAGCAGGGACAGCTCACCGATGCATTCCTGCTTCTTGGGGACCACCAGCCAGCACGAAGATTGTGATGGGTAGTCTAAAGCAGATTTAATTCACCATGGCTTCCCTGAATGGAAGTGCTACTGGTGACAGCCTGGGGTCCATTGGAGTTTTAGGCTGCCAGCCAGTCAGTCTTCCTCTTCAACGGTGGGAGCTTGCCCACTTGGCTCCCCTGTAAAATACATTATTGCGTTCACCCTTTCATGGCACAGGGGAAGGGTGGGGCAGCATTGTGCGATGCCCCTATATTCTCCTACCAGCCTGAGGAGCACCCTCCTCCCTCTGGAACTGCGGAGGTTCTGGAGATGCCAGTCCCGTAACCGTTATATCCATAATTGGGTAGTGAACTCAGGGGGATCCTTTGGGAAAATAGCTGCCTCCAGCTTGTCTTGCAGTAAGCTCGGGTAGGCAATCTCCATTTGGTCTCCAGTGCTCTGAAGCCACTGAGAGGACTCTGCTCCCAAACGCACGAAAATCTCATTCATGTCTGTCTCATCATACCACTTCACAACTAACATCAGGTCACTCCTGAAGTCTTTGCTTTTCCCTATCATTTCCCTGCATCCTGTTCTTAATAGTTACACCCTCTCAGGCCAGGTTGAGTGATCATCCAATTGAACATGAACTAGGGATGCTATCCAATGTGATGCTAATACCATTACTTCACAGCTGCAATCTATGACTGGAGTAATCACCATCAAGTCATGCAACCAAAGAGAACTACAGCACAGAAACAGGCCCTTCAGCCCATCGAGTCTATGCCAGTCAAAAACAACCATCTAATTATTCTAATCCCATTTTCCAGCACTTGGCCCATAGCCTTGTTTGCCTTGGGATCTCAAGTCAAGATTAGAATGGTGCTGGAAAAGCACAGCAGGTCAGGCAGCATCCGAGGAGCAGGATGGTCAATGTTTCCGGTAAAAGCCCTTCATCAGGAATCATTTGCTGATTCGCTTTTCCAGCATCACTCTAATCTTGACTCTAATCTCTGGTGTGTGCGTTACCCACTTCCGTCTTGGGATCACAAGTTCCTATCTAAATACTTCTTTAACAGGTATGAAGGTTTCTGTCTCTACCACCCTTGCAGGCAGTGAATTCCAGATTCCCACCACCCTCGGGTGAAAACCTTTTTCTTCACCTCCCCTCTGAAACTCCTGTCCCTTACATTAAATCTATAGCCCCTGATCATTGATCCCCACATCAAGAGGAACCTGCTGTCTACCCTTGTCTATGCCCCTCAATTTTATACATTTCAATCATGTACAATCCCAAACTCCTCTGCTCCAATGATAACAACTCCATTAAAATTGAATTGCTTCCTTCCAGCTTGATGCTTTCAGGCATGCGCTTGCTTCAAATCACCTAAAGATTGTACACACCACCCAATGACCATAGGCCTGAGTTTCAGGAGTTTTTTTCTCTCTCAAGCTTAAATGATCACAGAAAAACAAAGATCATTTCATTTTGGGACAAATAACAACATGGAAATTCACTCTGTTTCATCTCATGAACAGTGCAACCTCTTTCCACCATTACCTTGATGTTTAAGAATTTGCAGCTTATACTTCATCACGTCCTTCCACAAAGTCATTTTGAAGGCCACCAAAACAGACAAAATGCCGAAGCAAAGAGAGTTGTGTGAACAAGGTTGAGGATTATAATGACTTATTGAAAAATTAAATGTTGCAATGTTTAAACATTGTGGTTGCAAAATGCATTGTGTATTCTCCATTTAGGTTAATTAACCCATTTTCCTACAGTACATTAATATCCACTCACTGTAACATTTATTGTTGTAAAGTGTCGCCATACCAATCGAGAATTGAATAGAAAAATGGTTGAACCTTATGAATGCTACAGAGTTCTCTCCCTCAACTCTCCAGCCACATCCCTCTTTCTCACATCTTACCTTCTCTGGTTGATCTCTGCTTCGCTGCCTGTGTTCTTCCCGGGTCCCCAGCTGTGTCGCCGGAAGGGTGACAGTGGCCTGATCACTGGTCTGAAGATGGAGGCTCGTGTGGGCACATCAGCAACACTGTCCTTCTCCTCTTCAGCTTCACACACTACAGTGCAGCCATTATCTTGCCCTGCCGACCCTCTGCTGTCCCTCTGCTCGGTGCTCAAAAGGCTCTGTCCGTCATGATCCTCCTTTACTTCCAAGATTGCATCAGAGGGCAGGAAGACCTCACCATCAAGGGCTGTGGTCAGCTCAGGTGACTCAGAATGCCCAATAGTCGAACTACTTGTTGTCACACCACCAACTTCATACTCAATGTTCTGCGCACCCACAAGCTGAAACACAGGAAAAGGAAAACTAGGTTCATATTTTTAATAACAGCCAGTGTTATGGACTAGGCCAAACCCTCTCAAAACACAGGAAGAAGTTAGCCTAGACCCTAACTTTTTCTTATTTTAAAAGCCAAATGTTGCATTCCAGATGCGATTCAATTGGTCAAACTATCATCCTTGAAACAAAACACACTTTATTCATTCAGTATAGTTAAAATACACCAAAGAAAGAAGAAATTGGAATAAGTTAAGTCTGTTGGATAACTTAACAGAATAATAAATTATTTAACCACTAAACAGTAAATGTTCCAACAGAGTAAACACACCCATGGCAAAGGCAAATTCAGTAAAACAGATAGTCTAACAGGCAATTCTCCAATCCAGGAGGAAAAACAAGAGAAAACAGAGAGAGAGATGAGAGAGAGCTAGAGACAAACAGATAGAGAGATAGAGAGAGAGAGAGAGAACGAGCGCACACATGCGCGAGAAAAGCAGGAGAGGTATACTGCAGATTACAAACCCAGCATCAAGACCCCAGCACCAACTGCTACTAAAAAAACTAAAAGTCCTAGCTCTGTGGGAGCTTGACCCCACCCATTCAGGCTGCTTCTATTGTTCCAACTTTTAAAAAAGCCCCAAGGCCTCTCAGGCTGTTTACTAGATTCACCTTTATCTTAAGGCCTCTCTTCAAAGAATAAAGTAAACCTCTTAAAGCTATAATATCGTCAGAAGGCATTTGCCACCCTTTACTCCTAAAGAGCTGCTTTGCTGGTTGAATTGGTACATGTTTTGTATGGTGGGGGAACTGAGCACAACTACAGACGGATCTCAAAACAGATCGCTGGTCATTGCTTAACCCAGTTACCCCAGCATTAGATTCTGCTTCAGACTCCAAGAACACAGAAGATGCAAGGCTATCAGCTGAGTTCCTGCCTGTGAAAAAAAGTGCACAAGGCTACATCCCTTACCCTCCACTAAAGCCCTCCCCAAGTATCAACCCCCACTTACACACTCTAAGATACACAGGATTTTAGCACATTCCAGGTTGATTTACTGTATCATATCAGGGTAGTGCTACACGACAGGAGCTGCCAAATTTCAAACTGAGATATGAAAGGAACTGCCTCTTTAGCTTCTCCTACGGATGTAAATGATCCCAGAGGGTTTGTTTTTCTCATATTGGGGGCTCCCCATTCCTTAGGAAATTGCTTGCTACCTCTTGGCTCCTTTGGTGGCTTGCTACAGAAACTTCTCATTTTCCTACCTCATGTCAGTAGGACATACTGCTCAATGATTTGTGCCTGTAAAATGGTTTGGGGGGTCAAGCCAATGGTATTGTGTCAGAGGGAGAGCCATCTCAAGGGAACAAGATGTTTGCAGAATCACATCCTAAAAAAAGTAGCTGATTTGCTAACTTTACAGTGCTACCTCATACAGTGCTACCTCACTACAACAGACTTAAGGTTGTTCAGCACATAGGCATATTGATGTGGTTTTGCTGCCTTTGCCCAGTTTTAGACTGACCTCATGAGTGTTGGACTGTCTTGCAGACACCTTGTACTGCCAGCTTTTGAAAAGCAAAACAAAAATCTGAAGAAATCTAAATGAACTCAATTGCTTGGGGTTCAAAGGCTCAATAAGTTATTTTTTTTTAAAATCGGATATGTGATGTGAAGCATCAATTCAGAACAACATTTCCATTATACTTACCAGCACCCTGAAGCTCAGTGCAATGAGAATGGGGAATTAATTTGATCATTGCTGCTGAAGCAATAGATAGGTACCTGAAATTAACTCGTGCTGACAAGAACTTGCTGTTTTTATGTCATTCATGCCCTCTTATTTTGAGGTGATGCCTGCTGGCCCAAGGCTCTCCCACAAGGGGGAGCAATCTTCCCATTTCTACCCGGTCAAGCCCACTCAGAATCCCGTACAGTTCAATAAGGTTGCCTCTTATTCTTCCAAATTCCAATGATCCCAAACTACTAACCTCGCCTCATAAGAATGTCTTTCTATTTGCAGGATTAACCGAATGAACCTTCTCTGGACTGCCTCCAATGCCAGTATATTGTTTATTTAATAGGAGGCCCAAGACTGTTTGCAATAACCCACCTGGGGTCTAATTAGGAAGCTTAGAAGTCGAATAGGAACAGTCTAAATCAAAATTTGACGCTGAGTACAACAAGGAGATGGAAGGTCAGATGGCCAAGTGCTCGGTTAAAGAGGCGGGATTTAAGGAGCACCTTACATTCGATGACATGGAAGACAGAGGGAGGAGTACAGCTGGAGCTTGTGGCTGGTGGCTGGGGCAAACGAACATGGGTCACTTCCAACACAGCGATTAAAATTCAGCATGCTAAAGAGGCTAGAAATAAGTTAAGCATTCATCTTGGTAGGTCAAGAGGCTAAATGAAATGGCAAAGACAGGGAGGGGTGAGGATATAGCGGGATACAAAATGAGTGAATGAGAATTTTAAAAGTAAGGAAATGCTTAACCTGGAATTGATGTAGAGCAACAGGCACAGGAAAGAACAGAGTTTTGAGCAAGTTGAGATATAGGCAGCAGAGTATTGGGTGATTTTCAAGTTTATTAATGGGAGAATGTAGAAGACCAGCCAGATCTGGAATAGGTAAGTCAAGAGGGAGTTGAGTCTACACTTTGATGTAACTCAAAGTAGCCAGAGAAGAAGTTGGATGAGCTTCAATTCGGATTAGATTAGATTCCCTATAGTACGGAAGTAGGCCATTTGGCCCAACAGGTCCACATCAGCCCTCTGAACAGTAATCCTTCCAGGCCCAGTCCCCTACCCTATGTTTACCCCTGATTAATACCTAACACTATGGGCAATTTAACATGACCAATTCACCTGACCTGCACGTCTTTGGATTGTGGGAGGAAACCCACGCAGGCAGGGGGAGCATGTATAAGCTCCACACAGTCACCCGAGGTGGAAATCGAACCCAGGTCCCTGGCGCTGAGAGGCAGCAGTGCTAACCACTGAGCCACCGCGTTGCCTCTCGAAGCACAAAAATATCGCTGAAGACTCCTACCTGCCAATTACTAACGTCCCCAGAAAAATGTACATGGGTTGCAAGAACCAGGATCAGACTCAGTTGCGACATTCTCCAGGGTCAAAGTTCCTTCCAATACTCCATTATTCAGATTGGAGAGTGAACATAATGGTAAGTTCTGACAATGCCAGTGGAATGGTAAAGAAAGGAGAAAATGTAAGAGGAAAAGGGTGGTGGTGGATGGGCAGAGGTGGCATCTGGAAAATAACATTTTTCAATGTAAGTGACGATTAGGAGCTGAAATCTTGCTGAGGAATAGCCAAAGAAATGTGTGTGTGACTCATGAGCAACACTAACTAAAACTGATGCTGGAAAAAATGATGTGGAGGTGCTGGTGTTGGACTGGGCTGGGCAAAGTTAAAAAAAACGCACAACATCAGGTTATATTCCATAAGGTTTATTTGGAAGCATGATATCAGAGCACTGCTCCTTCATCAAGTAGCTAGCTACCTGAAACTAATCTTGGAAAAAAAGTTACACCCAGAGTTTCAGATAGGATGCATGCAGATATATAGTGCCAAAAAAATCATTCAACTCAAAATGTTGGAAGTAACTTTCCAAATTTATTCTCTACCATGTGACCTTATAATTGGATTTCAGGTAATACCTAAGTACTAAAACATCTAAAACACGCCAGATGGCAAAAATGCTGGTCTGTAAGCTTCTATCAAGTTGTCATGTATTAGTTGTCAGCAGACATGGTTTAGACTTCACTTTGAAGGAAGACTACTGCAGGAGTTGCCAACACTGATGGACAAACAGCCCAAAAATTGTCAATGACTTAATGGATTTTTAAAAATCCTGCAATCACTGCAGGGTAAATCATCAAGTTGACTTAGACAAATTGGCCATTTCCCCAGGACTGGCTAATTGTTTTAGTTTTGACAGGAAGTCAGAATGACTCCTGAAGATCAAAGGTGACAGTAAGTATAGCAGTCTGTTCAGGATTAGCTGCTCCAATTCACTCACAGACTACAGGATTCCTTTGACCTTCGACCCACAACAGCGAGTTTAACTTCCTGTCAGGAACCGATCCAAATCAGCTAATTAAGACAGGCTGGGGCACCACCCTATGGTGAATCCACGAGATGATGATTAGGTTAGGTGAACAAACAGCTTGATAAAGAAAATACAACAAGGGTGGATTTATCCACCGTCAACTTTATAGGCAAAATAAGTCAATAACACTCATCGGAGTCCTGCGATAATGTTCGCTGACAGTCAGAAGGTGCTGTGGTTCACCATGTAAGCCCATTATACTTGGACAACAATGACTTCCAACAATGATGCTCCCCTCCAAAAGTGAGGAATCATTTCTCAAGCTGAACATTAAATACGAATCAGAGTCCCTACAATGTGGAAAAGAAAATCATCGAGTCAGCACCAATGTTCCCATCCCCATAACCCTACATTTCCCATGGCTAATTCACCTAACCTGCACACACTTGGACATTACAGGACAATATAGCATGGCCAACCCACCTAACGCTGCACATCTTTGGACTGTGGTAGAAACTGGAGCACCCGGAGGAAACCCACACAGACAGAGGGAGAATGTGCAAACAGCACACAATTACCCAAAACTGGAATTGAACCCGGGCCCCTAGTGCTGTGAGGCAACAGTGCTAATCACTGAGCCATCATACTAAGACACTGGTTTGAGAAAACCAGGAGAATACTCAAATAGGGAAACAAAACAGCATGTTTTGTCTGTTTTTTTTTCTTGAGAACTTTGGTTTTATTGGTTAAGGGAAGTTTTGACGATTGGACATGATAGAGGATGGCAGTGGGGTGAGAGGGGTGAGAAAGACTGCTTGAGAGATGATGGTATGAGTTAGAATCTAATGCAAATAAGAGATTTCCTTATTTTATGCAGCACTTTTCACAACCACTTTATTGCCATAGAAACACTGTTGAAGTGTAGTTATAATGGAGGGAACATAACAGACAATTTGCTCTCAGAAAGGTCCCAGAAACAACAATGGGATAACAAGCAGATTCTCTTTTTTCTGGTGGTGCTGCTTAAAGGATAGAAATTGGGCGATAATACCAGGATAATCTCACTGCACCCGACTCCGAAACCTGTCGTATAAACATAAAATAAAACTCCAAAAAACTTTAAATTTTAAAATCAGCTCTGAGCTACGTTTCCTTTTCAGTTCTCACTAGGAAAATTATATCTTCACTGTATAATGTTATGAGTCTGGACTGGACCTTTCTGAACAAGTGCAAGTGGACATCACCTTATTCCCTTGGGGTCTTGGTTTAATGGTCTCATCCAAAACATTGCACCTTTCATAGCCCCTTCAGGTCAACGCTGGAGTACCAGCCGTGGGTGTTCAGGCTGTGGATTGGCATGTCAACCCTGAGGAGTGAAAACCTTTGTGAATTAGTCTTGAGCTGACAACTCTGGGGCAACTACGTATCTGGTGGCTCTAGCGGCAAGCTGCTGTATAAGGCATGTGTAGGGAATACTAGACCAGGGAAGTAGGCTGTATGCATTACCAGAGTTGAAAATGTGTTGCTGGTTAAAGCGCAGCAGGTCAGGCAGCATCCACGGAACAGGAAATTCGATGTTTCGGGCCAGAGCCCTTCATCAGGCCCGAAACGCCGAATTTCCTGTTCCTTGGATGCTGCCTGACCTGCTGGGCTTTAACCAGCAACACATTTTCAGCTCTGATCTCCAGCATCTGCAGACCTCACTTTTTATTCGTATGCATTACCAGGCCAGCAATGGTGGGGAGGAACCAGACTATCAAAAATCAAGATGGCTTGTACACCAGCAACTGGAAACAGTCACTGGAAAAATAAACGACTTATTGCTGGTCGTGTTCTTTTCATACATTAAAGCAATAAGCTGTTCATTAATCAATGTATATGAACAAAAACAACTGTCATCAAAACAAGTCAGTCATTCCGGTTTAAGCCTATTCTTTGCACAAACAGGAAACCAATATTTCAGTTTGATTTGAGTTACGGGGAATTGCAGCTGACATTCACTTTAGCTTTTACAGCAAAACCATCAGTCCAAATCAATAACATGATGCAGTGCAGACACAGGCAACAAGACAGAATTGGAAAACATAACATTGATCAGGGCTGACAAAATGTAATGGCTGGTTGACACTTGTTTATACAGCAGGCAAAGGAGAAAGAAGAAACAGGAACTACAGGAATGTGCTTCTATTTCTCCCTCATTCAGCCAGTGTCACCACAGTATGACCTGCCAATCACACCTGTAGACTAGGTGCTGGCCATTCTGGGGTGCCGAGTTAGGTGTTGGTGCTTGCCATCTCTCTCATCATTTTTGGGGAATAGTAGAATAACTGCTCTTGGCCTTGGGTGATAAGGGGCCAGTTAGCTTAGCTGACTGGACGGTGATGTGCCATGCACAGTCATGCCAACAGCATGGGTTCAATTTCCATGCCAACTGAGATTACCATGTTGTACTCTCCTCCTTAATCTCTCTCACCCCTGAGGCATGATGACCCTCAAGTTAAACACCACCATTTGTCTTTCTCTAATGAATGAGCAGTCCTAATGTCCTCTGGAACTATGGCAACTTTACCATGGGCCCTCTTGAGAGAACTCTTCAGTGGTGTGGGTGAAATGTCTTGTCTGATCTTGCAAAATGGAGGCGAGATGTTTTAAGTTATTAGGATAGGCACCAAAATCTTGGATCCACTTGAGTGAAGATTGAATGTTGATCTGAACAAAGTGTTTAAAATGTTAAGAGAGATCTATAACAGAGATCCAGAAAAAAGTATTTCTTCAGATGGGGGTCTTGAAGAAAGACAAAAATCTTAAAATTACAGACAAGCCATTTAGAAGCTAATTGGAAAGTACTTTGAGAGACATAGTTTCACATTTCTGCTAACCTATTTCCCAAAAGCCCATTGATTCTGGGACAATTGAGCTTAAAAAGCCAATTTGGAAAGAATAAGACATCAAAAGATAAATACTGATGAGGTCCCAGATCAGTCATGATTTTTATAATAGAATGATGAAGGAGATGTGATTGGCTGAACAGCTTACTCTTGTACTTGGATTCTTTCAAAGCCAGGCAATTTTAATTGTATTTGCTTTTACTTCAAACTTCGTTCAAAATTTTTGATTCTGGTGATTTGCAAAGGCAGTTGAATTTTACAGGCTTTACCTTATTGGTGCATGAAATCAAAAGCTAACAGCAGAATCTATTTAAATCAGCAAATTAACACATTAAGGTTCAAATTGTGTCTTCTGTGCATCTGAAAAATAAACAACTTGGCTGGCAGAGAGACAGTGGTGGGGGTGCTGGAACTCCACTGCACGTGTCAATGGAGAAGAGTTTATCTCAATAGTGATGCCTTTCAAATGGCAGATAGTCTACCTTTACTCACTAGGTACACCTCCAAGAAATGGACAGCGCTCTGGCCACAAGCCCTAATTCCTCAGTATAGTTCAGCACCTCGGAGGATAAAAGGAAAGAACAGAATTTAAACAAAAATCACCACGAACAGCATCAAGGAAGAGGCCTCGATATTTCCAGTGAGCACTGTGGTAATCTACTGAGTCTGTAGCCAAGCTGACATCTGCATTTGCTACTTTTGTCGATGCTGACAGGAAAACTTTTTTGCCTCAACCCACAAAACTTCCCACAAGAGAACAGACTGTCTGTTCAGCTGATGCTTCTTCTTGTGCCCATTACCAAATAAAAAATGCATTTTTGTTTTAAAACAAAAAAAAATTCATTGACTTAAAATCTACACTCAGCCTGGGAGCAGAACGTGGAAAATCAACACCAGTGATATTTCACAAAGACACCTCACAAAAGAGAGATATTTCTGGAGAGCAGCTTTCTATTTGTGAAAGACTCTTCCAAGTACATATTAACACTGGAAATTTGCCATTCCCTCTGGAGGAATCGGAACACACATTGATTACAAACTGCTGTCTCTTTAAGATTACTGCTGTAACACTCTTGTTCAAGAAAGTGTGCAATGACAGTCCGAGGAAATGCATGTCAGTTAGGTTAACATCCAATAGAGGTTAAGGTAATTAGTAACTGGGGGAAAACAAAATCAGCAGAAACTTGGGAAGGGGGCTGAGTTAATCAAGATAACCAAAATATATCTGTAAAATAATAAAAATTCTGGAGTAACTCAGCCAGTTTATCAGCATCTAGAGAGACAAAAACAGAGTAAACATTTCAAGTCCAATAGAACTCTTCTTCAGAAGAAAACTTTCTTCAGTATTTTGTTTTCACTTTTGGTTCAGGTCTCCCGCACTGGCTGTAATTTGCTTTTATTACAGTTTGGTAAAAGGCAGATTGTGTCTCAGCTAATTAAAGGAATACTTTGATGAAGTAAGAGAAAAAGTTGAAGAAGGATAGACAGTAGATGCGGTCCATATGGATCTTAATAAACATCTAAGTGCCACATGAAAGTTACTGAAATTGTGTCTCATGGAATAGGAGGATCGGAGATCACGTGGATAAAACAATTAGCTTCATTAAATGAGGAGTAATCGCGAATGGTTATTTTTCAGACTGGAGGATGGCGTTTTCCCAAAGAACTAGGGCTTTTTTTTGACACATACAGGGAAACATGAAGCAAAATGTACTGGTAGCAAAATTGGAGCAGGGGCAAAGTGGGAGGACAATACAAACAGCCTGTCAATGTCATGTTGCAGGTGAATAGAACAGGCAAAAAAATACAGACGGAATTTAGTAGAGAAGTGTGAGGTGACGTATTTTTGGGGATGGGGTAGGGGAAGGAAGTATAGACATTATGGCAGGAGACAGCAGTCAGCTGGGATCTTGCTCTTCATATATTCTGTTGCTGAGCAGAAACGCAGAGAAAATATGGAGAACTTTTATAAAGCACTCACCAGTTCACAATAGAGAACCGTCTCCAGTTCTGATCGTCATACGTCAGGCAGCTAGTGAGGGTCCTTGAAACGGTACAATGGAAATTTAACAGAATGATTCCATGGATTGGAGATTTTAGCTACATGGTTAGGTTGGAGAAACAAGGGTTGCTGTCCACAGAGTAAAAGCAACTAAGGGGGATTTAGTAGAAGTACTCAAGATTTTAACAGGCTTGGATAAGGTCGACAAGGAAGAACTGCTCCCATTAGCTTATGGAACAAATACTGGTGATAGATTAGCCGATTGCTTTGATGGATACATGGGCATCAAAGAAGTGAAAGCAGACTTGGATGAGACTCCAGAAATCCATTAGTCTATTCAAATAGCTGAGCACCAGGGAAAGCATTGCTTGAGAGTTTTAGATCACTTCTATCAACATGCTACATGGGGTTTGGGGAGTTTCTAGTGCTTGCTGTTTCTGCTATTGTTCCTGTAAAGGATTTGGATGATTGACACTTTATTGTCTTGAAGTAAAAAAGGACTTCCTTTTAAAGAAAGTGAAAAATAGGAATGAAAAGCTATTTGTTTACATTATAGCAACACATTCTACATCCATGTCATTGCCTGAAATGGAGAACATTTGAGAGGTGTGTGGAAGTGCGCAGTAGCATTGAGGGAGGAAGGATTGAGAAGGACCTTTTGAACTTATCAATTGAACAGCTCCGCACGCAGCAGCTCTAAGATGAAAAACTGGTCCAACTCCTGAAAACCGTGGAGGAGTTAGGCATGCCTATATCCACAATGAAGCTGGTGAGATAGGAGGATGAGATGAGCTTGTGAATATAATGATCTGTTTTAAATATACTTTAATTTGATGTATACACTCCTAAACCTGGGTAACACAAGTAATAACAAGAAACTTAGCTCCAACATTTAAAATGTTGCAATGAAATTATAACATTTTTGCTCAACCTTAAAGCTCCTGGTCTAATCTTTCTCCTAACTTCACCTTATTTCCACCTTGACACTTCAGACCAGTTTTGTTGCTCGGTCCTGTTTATTTTGGCAGTGATTGAAATGGAATGCTAAACATAATGCAAAAGCAAATCACTGAGCAATTAAATAGTTCCTCATGACCCTCTCAAACACTTGATGTGCTTCAGATCAAAAAATCACTTTCAAAAGAAAATGCAGCAAACGTGGAGGCTATATTCAGCACAGTAAGATCACAAATGCAGTCAGGCAGATGACCTTGCTCTTGGAGAAGGTTGCTTGACGCAGAATTGCTGGTCAGGATTCCAGGAACTATTGCAGTTGCTTTTCAAATCAAACTGGTATAGAGTCAGGTCGACCCAAGTCTTACTGTGAAGCATCAGAACAAAAATGGCCAAACTAATCAGGTTAATGTGGTTCAACGTCACTGGTACACCAATTTACAGGCCATCTGTATCACAACAGCAAGCTCCTCACTTCCAGACCTTGGAATCAGACAGAACAGGGAGGGACTCTTGCCATCTCACAATATAGCACTTGCTTACTGGAAGGCCACTTTAAGAATATAGCTGCTGTTACAATTTCTTAAGACTTCCACTTTACACTGTTTTAACTCTTGCAGCAATATAACTTGATTTGGCAATGTTCCCCTCTCCATTAATAGCATGACCACAGGTTGAAGAAGTCTGCCCGGTGTATATGTGGTAGAAAGTGTCAAGATGGGAACGTGGCTCAATTCTTTAAGTGCAGCTCAAACATACAAACTTCAGACTCGAGGCACTGGAAGCTCCACCACTCGAATTGTATGAGCTCTTGCCCTTCGAATGAGATAGGATTCCTGGCTCTTATCATCAAGTTATGCCTTTAACTTGTGTTCAGCAGTTTCTCAATCCCTACCATTTCACTGTAGAGGCTCAACTTTTCATGGGTGAACTAAGGCAAAAAAACCCAGATTTACCAAGATGAATGTGCAGCTTGTAAACCAAGGGCCGGCTGCAAGAGTGTCTGCAGATATCAAATATATGTACATTATTAAACATCATTTTGATTTTCATGGACATGTATTCTGTCCTGGCTGTGTCTTACTATTCCATTAATCTTGGGAAGAAAACCAAAGTTGGTTAATTGTTGGCACAGAGCCCATCAACTCCTGGCACCATTGCAATCTGATCCTAATTTTCAAAAAAGATTGAAGCCACTGAGCCAAAATGGTTAACACACTCACTGAAGTCTGCAAAGAATAAGCTCACTGTTTAACGACTGCATCTGCTGGGACCAATCTGTGCAGCTGAAATTACCACTTTAAAGGGGCTGTTTAATGAATATGAGGCTTTTGTTTTCAATAAATAGTTGCATGCTCAAAAAGTCAAAAGTGTTTTAGAAAAAACTTAAAATCCTCAAACTACTTTAACTATTATTCAATATTACTGACATTGGTAAATTATTTTAAACTAACAGCAAAAAGAGAGGAGCGCAACTAGCATAAGGAACGCACTGCAGGCCATGTGCTAACTTGCCTTTGTCAGAGAACACAATCGAGATATGAGAAAATTACAAGGATTGGCAGTGGTGGGGCAGGGGGAGAGAGGGGGAAGAGAGAAAGAGATGGTGGCAGGGGAATGGTGAGAATGAGAGAGTGAGAGCGAGGAAGACAGTGAGTGAGAGTTCAAGCAGAACCTATGCACCCATAGGATGACAGATACGTAGTAAGTTACCACGTAAGGGGACTGAAACCATCTGTATAAATAGGATTTGAATGATTGACACTTTATTGTCTTGAAGTAAAAAAGGACTTCCTTTTAAAGAAAGTGAAAAATAGGAACGAACAGCTATTTGTTTACATTATAGCAACATATTCTACATCCATGTCATTGCCTGAAATGGGGAACATTTGAGAAGTGTGTGGAAGTGCGCAGTAGGTCTTTTCAGACACTCAGTGTAAAGGTGGTGTTCAAATCAAATTTATGGCTTATTGACTTTGCCCCATCTTTAAAACTTATTATTCCAGTATATAACATACAGTCAAGTCAAGAGCAAATCACCAAAGTATCTAACAAACTCCGTGTGAATGCATTAGCTCAAACTTTCAACACATTAACTTGCATCTCTACATACAAATTTTACTCAACACATTATTTTCCAGGCAACATGGTGAAATTTGCATCTCACTATCCAGACACATTATCTCATATTCATTATATTCAACCTCAGACATGTTAATATCCTTCTGCATTATCCTGATACTTTGTCCATTTAAGATGTGTAGCTATGTGCTGCACTCCCATTGCCAGGCCCAGTCTGCAGGTTAGCCACTACATAACCATCATTCACCCATGTTTAACAGTCCATTTAGCTCAATCAGTTGTGAATTAGCCTGCACATAAGTAGGGTGTGAACAGAACATATATGTGAAATTTAAGGATAAGGTACAGGTTAGCCTGTGTTATGGGGAATGTAATGTATGTGGGTGATGCCCACATCAATCAGACCTGAGCCAGTATATTGCTTTACAAGGGTTACCATTTATCCAACAATATGAGGACCCAGCTATCAAAGTACTTACCACTGAGACCCCTGAAGGTTTACTGGTCATCTCACTCCCCCCATGTGTAATTTACAGAACTCTGTTCTCAATGCTAACATAATCCAGATACTACTGCCAATGCTGGAAGTCTTAAACATAACAGAAGTAGTTGGGGAAACTCAGCAGGTCTGGCAGCATCTGTGGAGAGAGAAACTGAGTTAACGTTGAATCCAATATGGAAGCTGAAAAAAGTCACATCAGATTTGAACCATTAACTTTGTTTCCGTCTCCATGGATACTGCCAGACCTGCTTAGTTCTTCCAGCACTTTCTGTTCTATTTTAGATCTCCAGCATCAGTAGTATGTGGTTTTTATTCCAAAATGAACTGTTTCTTGAATTTCAGTTTGTAAACATGCCTGAGAGCAAGAAAGAGTTGCAGCTGAAATGAAGCTATTGTTAATAAACCTGGCGATTCTCCAAGATTAATTTTTCTATTTATTTTTGTATGAGGATTCCTTTCTTTTGGCTCCACGACCCAATTAAGCACACAACCTGAAGCCATGGAAGCACATGAAAAGTCTAAATCGATGCTCGCATTCATATTTAGGATAAATCATTAAAATCAAGACAGCTAATGAGGCCATAGAAAAGCACCAAGAACAGACTTTCCCAAATGTTCAAACCCAGATAAAAATCAGACAACATAAGATGGGACAATTTGAAAGTGGGCAGTTCCAATTTTGCAGGCCACAGACTGGAAACATGCAACTTAAAACCATATACTTTCCATAAAGTCTGTTTAAATTCCTGTATTTGTTCATGAACACAAATGCCTGTTTGAAGAGCATTCAAATTCTACTGAGTGTACTACAGTTAGCCGTTGATGGACTTTGAACACATGAAACACTCCTGAAAACAGGCAGCTGGCCTTGAACACATTGGTCAAAACGTGCATTTATTTAAATACTAGCCTCCAGCATTTCAGCACAGCAAGATTCACTGACCGAATGTTCCAGTTTCAATACACTATTAACAGTTTAGAATTCTTACCATTGACTTTCAGTCCCTGATTCATGGATCGAATCAGAGGCATTCTTCAGGTACCGAGTCAGTCACTGAATTATGTCCATGAAGTGAACAAATGAAACACAAAGCAGAGCAAACACTAACCCATGGGGTGCCCCTGACCTTTGCTAAGCAATTTCTCAATAATAACGCATCTGCAAAATCACAGCCTGGAATATGGAACTCTCAAGCCCTGTCTCAGCAGCGAAGGAAAGAAATTAATTCCCCAGCTGATTGAAGCACGTTGGCCCAGGCTACTCATTAAATGGGCACAAGAAGCTATCCTTATGCAAAGGCTGCTCCCTCCTCAGCCTGGATAACTCAGGCAATCAACAAGATAATACCACCAGAAACCAAGCCAGAAGTATTCGTTGCAGCATTTTACCCCGGTTAGACACTGACTCTTTCAATTCACATTTCAACCACATTCAACATGAGGGGTCTACAACTAACATCAGATACGACTTGACTGCAGCTCCAGACCTTGCTCGATCTGACCCTATCGAACAAAAAGTTTGTTTCAATTCCCACCATTTATCGACATTACACTTGGTGAAAATGGGAGGAATCATGGCATAGCGGTACTGTTTCCAACTCTGGGCTAGAAGCCCCAGGTTCAAGTCCCATGCCATGACTTATTGACCACATATGGTGTGTTAATAACGTGGTCAGCCAGACTGATCAGCCTGCAATTCCTTCCAATATGCCTGATACTAGGTGTTAAAGAGTCTAGTCAGCTATCCTGCAGAAGGCAATGACTAACCACTGCAGTAGTTTGGCCTTGAGTGTCAGCCAATTTAATGGAAGCCCATGGGCTCAATCAGAAACAGGGAATGGGAGACAAGGCATACAAGCAGGACCCTGTGAAAGGGGATCATCAAAATGTTGCTGCAATGTATCTCCATAGCAATACGACTCTTATGATACTGTATTGTCAACCTCCATCTCCAGCATATGTTGTGGCCAAATATTCTGGTCTCTGGACTGAAAGCAAGAGACAGCCCAAATCAAAATAAATCACGTATAAATGCCTTTTAACTTATCCTGGCTATTTGCTAGAACTGAATCTGACACATTGAGTGACCACATCCCAACTTCACCGAGATGGCTGAATGTTTGTGGGTATCCTATTTCCGAGTCAGTGTCAAGGTTCCCTACTACTGACCACAAAAGCTGCCCTCAACGGTTTCTCGATTACATTGCTTACTTAGTCCTACCTCACCTAGAGAACAAAGTTACAGAATGACTAAAGTACAGGAGGAGACCTGCAACGCATGTGTCAGTTGCCCACACTTAGCTACTCCTCACCCTACCACCCTTCCATTGTCATAATACTGAAGTCAAGAACTGTGGATGCTGGGACACTAACACAAAAACAAAAATTGCTGGAGAAACTCAGCAGCTGTTGTGGAGAGAAAGAATGTTTCAGCTCCAGTGACCCTTCTTCATAACCTAATTCAGGATTCTGAAGAAAAGTCACTGTACCCAAAACTGATGCTGCTTTCTCTCCTCAGATGCAGCCAGATCTGTTGAGTTTCTCCAGCTCTTTTGATGCCCTTCTCTTTCAATAATGATCTGTTTCCCTTTTGAAAGCCACAATTGCTTGGTTCTACCACCTAGATTCTAACCACTCAGTGGGTGAATGGGCTTTACCTCCTATCACCTCTCGTTGTTTTGCCAATCACTCTAAATCAGTGTCCTTTAATACCCTCAATCCTTCAGTCAACAGGAACAGGGGTCTCTTGACATCTACTCAGCTCACACCCTGACGGTTTCAAATTTCATTATGAAAGGAAGAGTCCAACATTGCAAGTCAAGGTGAATAAAAAACACAAATGGTCTCGATTTAAAGGTCATAACCATGATGTTTGCAATCATCAGCCTATGAAATTCATCCAAATAGTTGTTGGATGCAAAATTGAGGAGATAAAATGCTGATTAGTGAAACGCCCATTGGCTTGATAAAAGAAACTTATTATGAATCTCAATTACTTGCAGTATTGCTGATTTGCATACGATTGCTTTCAGTTTTTACTTGTCTTATTTGGCTGAGTCTAACCCTTCTATTAATTTTGTAAAACTGGAAGTTTTGCTTCTGACTCAGCCAAAGGAGTCTTCCTGTGAAGCTGTTAGCTAACAATGCAAAGATATCTTATGCTAAAATGTATTGTGCGATCAAGTTGCAAAAATGCACCAAGTATTCCCCTTGTTCAAAAATGAGAAATTTAGAGGTTTCCTTTAAATCCACTTCAGTTGATACAATGGGCTATAACTGCCGTTAATGAGCAGAAACATCAGTTGAATATGACTTGCCTGATCATTTTTAGGTGTTCATACAGCTTGCTGACCAACTCAGATTCACACTATGTCCCCTGATAAAACATGTTTGGAACATTTAACAAGGATCCATGTGAATTATTGCACACCATGCTCTGTGTTTTATTTCACAGATACATCTAGAACTTCATGTAAATTATTGCTTTTCGATTTTTGTAAATGGATGTGAAGCTCAGAGATATCAGCCTGTTGTAATTTGTCAAGGTATTTACATTGCAAAACTTGGGCATCTTACTCCTAGAATTGGTGACGTGTTGAGCATTTCAGATCTTGATTATGCAGTGCACCACTTCAGATTTACTGTTGCTTTCCTTTTTCGTTTATGGATATAAGTGAGCTGTAGAAGTTCATTTGCTGAGCAGGTGTTACCTTTCAGCTTCGGAAGAGTCTGTAGCTGTACCAGCTAGGGGGTGTCTCAACTTCTGTGTTCAATCCACAAGAAGTTCTATTTTTCACCCTGACGGTTTTGCTGTCTGATTCATTTGAATGTGACAAGAGAGTAGAGAAAAATAAGATTTATACTTGACATTCATATGGGCTTCAGCGAAGTGTTTGGCAAGGTTCCACATGGTAGACTGGTTAGTAAGGTTAAATCACCCTCGATCTCAGCGAGCCAGCCAACTGGATACAAAATTGGTTTGAGGGTAGGAGACAGATGGTCATGGTAGAGGGTTTCTTTTGGACTGAAGGCCTGTGACCAGCAGTGTGCCACAGGGACTGGTGCTGGATCTACTGCTTTTATCATTGATAGAAATGATTTGTCTGTCAGAGAGGGTGCACGTGTGCCTGTGTGTGTGTGTGTGTGTGTGTGCCTGTGTGTGTGTGTGTGTGTGTGTGTGTGTCTGTCTGTCTGTCTTGGAGGGCAATTGTCAAGGAACCCTACAATTTTTGCAAATATAGAGCATAGTCAAGCGCAGTTCTCTATCGATGAGGTAGACCAAATGCCTATGTTTGGGGAGAGAGCTACACTGAGAACCAGATCCTTGATTTGCTGCTTTTTCTTCAGATGAAATGGTATTGTGCCTTCACGCCACTGCAAAACGAAACCCGTGTATAAAGTTATTGGGACTGATGAGCTTCAGTTATCCATTGCTGGAATCACGCTTTGTTTCCCTGCCAAGTTTAGGCCGGATGCTCTCTCCTATGAGGAAGGGTGTTGCTATGACTTTGAAATTAAAAAGATGACACGGTCAATTGAGAGGAGGGGCATTGGCTGCAGTGGAAGGTCCCTGTGGGAATACTCACACCCACTGACAGGAGACACGCTCAGAGTGTATGAGAACCTTTCATTCAAACACCTCTATGATCAGCCAGCACCACGTTTCCATTTAGACCTTTAATTACAGATATGCAGCATTACGAGCCAGAACGTGTCAAATATAAATGCAGCAGGGTGCGGACCATATTCATTACCACTTATATTCTGTACCTCTCTTTCCTGCACTGAGTTATCATTCTAGATATGAACTATAATAGCAGCTCTTCGTCTCACTGCTAACTACTCTGTGAAGGTGAAATCTATTTCCCTCACGCAAGCAACAAACCCCTTCATTTAAACAGCATCTGTCAGGTAGTAAAATGTCCCGAAGGTGTTTCACTTTGCAACAAAATACAACTCTGCACCACACAGAGACATGGTGGCTATGATCAAAATGGCAGAGAGAGGAGGGGGAATAAGAGAGGAAAGAGAGTAAAAGGGGAGAGAGAGTGAAAGGAGAGAGACGGAGAGAAATTGGAAGAGAGGGGCAGAGGCAGAGAGATATAGAGAGAGAGAGAGAGAGTGAGAATGAGAGTGCAAGAGCAGAGACACACAGAGAAGCCGAGACAGAGAGAAACCGACAGATAGAGAAATGCAGGGTGTGGGAGGAGAGACGCAGAGGAGAGGGGTGGAGACATGGGGGGGGGGGGGGGGGGGGAGAGAAGAAGAGAGGGAGGGAGAGACGCGGGGGGGCAGCGACACATGGGTGGAGAGATGCAGAGAGGGGTGGAGAGACGTAGGGGGAGACATGAAAAGGGGCAAGAGAGATGCGGGGATGGAGGCATGCAGAGAGGGGAGAGAGCTGCAGAGAGGGGGGAGAGACACAACGAAACTGAGAGACAGAGAGAGAAGCACAGAGACAGAGAGGGACAGAGAGGCACAGAGACAGAGAGCGAGAGCGAGAGCGAGACAGACAGAGAGAGAGAGACAGAGAGAGAGAGAGAGACAGACAGACAGAAAGAGAGACACAGAGAGAGAGAGAGAGACAGAGAAACAGACAGACAGACAGAGAGAGAGAGAGAGACAGACAGACAGAAAGACAGACAGAGAGAGAGAGAAAGAGAAATGCAGACAGAAAGGGAGAGGCAGACAGAGAGAGAGTCAGAGAGAGAGACAGAGACAGAGAGAGAGAGACAGAAAGAGAGACGCAGACAGAAAGGGAGAGACAGGGAGAGGCAGACAGAGAGAGAGAGAGGCAGACAAGGACAGGCAGACAAAGACAGACATGTAAGGACGGAATATTACAGTTTTGAGCCCAGGCAGGTGATTGATAAAAATAAAGGATGTTCAACAAGTCAGAAACAGATACATGTAAGCACTGAAAAGCATTTTTATTTGTCTTACATAAAATTAATTCCAAAGAGAACCTTAAAATCAGAGATGATTAACATATACAGCACTGTAGTGCATTAACCATAAAAACAGTAGAGGAGAAAGGAACCTTCTGCCTACCTTCATAAGCAGGTCAGCAGCTTCCGAGCTCTCATCACTAACTGCTCCATCTGAATGGCACAAAGGATCCCCAGTCACAGGCATTGAGGAGGTACACTCAACCACCAACTGCTGCTCAGACAACTGACCATACTCTGAAGAATAGAAAATACCAGACATTACAATTGGTCTCCACGTTTCTCAGTTTGAATTGAGAAGCAAATAAACATTCAGGATTTCACCATCACAACTCTCAGATTTTCAGGAAAATCTCTAAACTCTGGGCATGGCAAAATCTTCCCAGACTGTTCTAATGAAGTGGGAAACCCTGGTGGGTGGAATAATGGAAACTGACAAATAATTGAGAAACCCCACATTTTGATCTATGGTATTACAACATGCTCTGACAAACTAAATTAAAACATCAAGAAATGTAACTTCAATTTTCATTTCAAAGTGTCAGTCATGGCTCATCAGTGAACTCACTTACCTCTGAACCACAAGGTTCTGGTCTCAAGCCTCACTCCACAGTTTAAGAACAAAAATCAAGGTTGACGCTCCAATGCATCACTAAGGGAGCACTGCACTGCCACAGTGCTGGCTGTGGATGAGATACTAAGCCTGTCCAGGTAGATTTAAAAGATCAAGAGTATGATGCTGGAAAAGCACAGCAGACCAGGCAGCATCCCAACACCTTCTGCTGCCCTTCAGATGCTGTCTGACCTGCTGTGCTTTTCCAGTACCGCACTCCTGACTCTGATCTCCAGCATTTACAGTTCTCACTTTCTCCTGGATTTAAAAGATCCTGCAGCACTATTCTGAACACGAGTGGAGAGGCTTATCCTAATCTGCTTTGTGATATTTATCCTTCAAACAACATTGAAAACAAAAATTGTCTGGTTCATTTTCATATTTCTGCACGTGGTTTTTTTTCTGCTATATAAATGCAAGTCTTATATTGCACCTTCCACAACTTCAAGAAATAGTGATGTACAGCACAGAAACAGACTCTTTGGCCCAACCCATTCATGTCGACCAGATATCCCAACCCAATCTAGTCCCACCTGCCAGCACCTGGCCCATATCCCCCCAAGTAAAAAGTGAGGTCTGCAGATGCTGGAGATCAGAGCTGAAAATGTGTTGCTGGTTAAAGCACAGCAGGTTAGGCAGCATCCAAGGAACAGGAAATTCGATGTTTCGGGCAGAGCCCATATCCCCCCAAACCATTCCTATTCATATACCCATCCAGATGCCTTTTAAAATGTTGCAATTGTACCAGCATCCACTCAAACCAATTTGGTGTAGTCTCTGTTGCAACGTGGAAAGACAGTTATTTACCGGTTATAAAGACAGATAAGTGACAAAAGGACAAATAATATATTTAATTGATATTGTTCAAAGGATATATATTGATCAGGACATGTGGGAGAACACTGTCTTCTAAGTTGTGCCATTGAATCTTTAAGATCAAGATGGAGCATCTCATTTGGAAGAGAGAGACTAAGAAAAGCACTGGCAGCTGAGGTAATGACCCCTACATTTGGGTTCGCCTGCTAACTATCAATAGATCAATCCAACAGGCTAAGACCAAGGCTCTCGGAGTTGGAACTGCATCAAGGTGGAAGGAATAATTGAGAAAATTAGTCCCGTCAAGAGATAGTGGACTGATCACGCCTGCCATGCATTTGAAAAACTGTTTGGTTGTGGAGAGAAAGGAAGATCTCGGAGGGTGAGATGCGCAGTTTTATTTGGAAATCTTAATGTGGATGGTTTGCACGCTTACAGATTTTTTTTATAAAGCACATTTGATCTGTTTAAATAATCTATTCTGCTGTAACTACCACAGTGGTTTTTTTGGAGAGATGATACGGACAGGAAGCTGAAACAAAAAATGTTAAAATAATGTGATCACTCAGCTGTAATCAATATGGATAGGGCGCTCAGATAGGAGGGGCACCTCTATTCCGACAGTACTACAGACAATAACATAACTACTAACTCGGGCCATAAAAAGGTCACATTGCAAGAGCCACATTCTTCTCACGAGCGTATTTTCCCCCATCAATCCAACTTTGTTCCAAGGATTACCTTTATCTTCGATTAGGAAAAAGTTAGTATTTTCTTAAAATGTATTTTCGATAGGACATGAAAATTAAGAGAAGGTGCACTCAAATACAACCTGTCTCCATACAGCATGCCCAGCAATACATTTTCAATACTCTTGATGTTCACAATGTCAATTCACTGTCAGGCATACAGATCAAGTGGCTGCATATGGTTTATAGTCCCGTGGTTTTCTATGGCTGAAAGGCCTTAGACACTGACCTTTCCTCATTGCGTCTCTGCAGTATGAATTCATATCTCAAGAACAGAAACTTTCCACAGGCAAACAGAAATAACAGCTCCAGTCCAAAAAGTCAGCTTTTCAGAAGAAATTCGGCCCAAGTCTTCACTTACTATCCAGATTTGTTCGCCACGTCCCTTCCTCCAAGCTCCATTGTTGAACTTCAGTGGACTCTCTGAACTGTAATGTCACTGCAGCACTGACAGCACTGTCAAATATTAAACCCAGGGACTGTCTGTCCTAGGTCCTAAAGAACCCACAGCATTATTCAAAGGCAAGTTTCTCCTGGTGGCAGGGCACGGTCTTCCTTCAACTATCAACTTCAAAAAGGCTTTTAAAAATCTCCCTTACAGTCTCTGGCATCATGATGTGAGCAAAACATTGACTGTACTTAAATCAACAATGACCACACTTCATAAAGTAACAGATCACTCATGAATCACACTGGAATATCCTCTGCTGGCTACTTTGTAATTTAGAATTGTCTCTTTATTTCGATATGCTGTTAAGCTTTACCCCCTTCCAATTTAGATCTGGGAGCAGAATAAAAACACATCAAGTGAGCCACCTTTCTGAAACACCTTGCATTGCAAAGCAAAATGGAAAGGATCTGGAACTTCGAATGGAGTCCTTACAGACAGTGACACTGCATACATAGTGCTGCCCAGCCATTTCCCACACCAGCTTTCTCCAATTACTTCACTGACAATCTGCAGCCAAATTCTCGCGAAACAGTACACTTACTACAGTTATGAGAGAAGCTTCGGAAACCCAAGTGACATAAGCACGGAAAAAGCGCCACAAAGGTCTGGCAGTGTTTCCATTTACTTGGATAATACTCTCACTGCCTCAGGGAAGAATACTATCCAGCTGTATATTACAGGAAGTGTGACACTGATTCACAGCTTTTAACTTGACTGAGTACAACTCACAGCCGTACTCTAATTAACAGATTGCCAAGTCCAATTGCTTCTGAATCTCATCGCTGGAATAATATATCCTGGAGGAAGGAAAGGGTCACATTGCATTGAAAATGTATGAGAGCCACAAGAGCGAGGTCGATCACCAAAACAGCTTCAGTACTGAGAGAAAAAAAAGCAGAATAGTGCAGACGCTGGAGATCTGAAATGAAAAAAAGCCTCTGACTCATATCTAGAGAGAGAGAAAAAGAGTTATCATTTTGAGTCCAATGTGACCCTTGTGAATAATATCAACAATTGGCAAATTTGTCTATGGTAGTGAGTCCACAGCTCAAACACTTCAAAACATAAGGTTATAACACTGTACATTCCCAACTAGCCAAAGGTGACCTGCATATTTCAGAAATATAAATAGTAACAACATTCAGAAAAATATCTAAGTATTGGTACAACTGAGCAAAATCTTGACCAAAAACGATTGCTCACTAGAAAATCATTTTTAAGAAACTGCATATTAATACACTAAAAGAATCTTATAATTGTACTTAATTTCTTACTGATTATGATGTTTTTCCCTTACAGATAACTGTTGCCCAAAATTATAGCCCCGAGACATGAGAACGCACAGCATATTCAGGGGTTTCAGAAATAGTGGCTGCAACTACATAAAATAACTGAAGGGCAACTGGAAATAGATTTAAAAAATTCTGTAATGTTATAAAGCATTACAGCTCCTAGAACACATATTGTGTACTTAATGTCAGTTCCAAAGCCAACTTTGTTGGTGGGTGGGAGGTGGTGAAAGACAGAGATAATAGGTTTCTCTCCCTAAAGTATATGGTTCAAAGTGGAAAAATGTAAGTGAGAACAAACGTTTACAGAAGCTGAATAGGGGATGTTCCATTTGCCACCATTTACTGAAGTACGGACTGAAAAGAAACTTTTTCCATAACTTGTGGTACATGATCCAATAATTAAAAAAAGATAAATTTTGGCAAATGTTATTCTTTGAAAGCTGGTACGTAGAGTTAATATTGTTTTCAATACAACCAACCTTCCACAAGACACAGACAGGCAAGAGACACACACAAATAGGCTGACTCTTTCATGGAGTTTTCATTTCCTCAAGGCATCCTGAACCTTACTGAGAAAGGGTGGGTGGTCGGCACAGTCACCCACTTATTTCAGACACTATCCCTGAGCATGCTTCGACTTAAAGTTATCAGCAGTAATTCTTTCACTGTGCAGAGGTGAAAACTAGAGAGGTCCACCAATCGTTTTCAGGCTTTTTTTCCCCTGAAGACGGTTTGTGCAACCAACAGGAAAGGATGGTGGCAAAATGGCTGAGTGGTTAGTACAGCTGCCTCACAACACCAGGGTCCAGAGTTTGATTCCAGCCTTGAGTGACTGTCTGCCCAGAGTTTGCACATTCTCTCCATGTCTATGTAGTTTCCTCTGGGTGCTCCCGTTTCCTCTTGCAGTCCAAAGATGTGCAGGTTAGGCGGATTTGTCATGCTAAGTTGCCCATAGTATCGAGAGATGTAGAAATGCAGGATTATAGGGACAGGAATGGGGGGGGGGGGGGGGGGGGTTAATTTGGATAGGATGCTCTATGGAAGGTCAATGTGGACTTGATGGGCTGAATGGCCTGCTTTCACACTACACGGATTCTATGATTCTCTGACCACTCTTGTTCAGGCTGGGCCACTCCTCTCTTAAAGAGGTTAGATCAGAGTGGTGCTGGAATAACACAGCAGGTCAGGCAGCATCCAAGGAGCAGGAAAATCGACGTTATGGCCAAAAGCCCTTCATTAGGAACTACTCTTCTCTTAAACAACAGCCTGAAGAGTGACCAAACAGAAGTCTTCACATTTTCAATGAAGTGGATAGATACAGAATGTTTCTTCTTGGGAGGGAAGAAGTAATTAATTTAAAAACAGTCACCAACAGCAACTTCAGAAGAAACCTATCTACCCAAAAATAAGAGTGGAATTTGCCGAAGCGATGGAAGTAAATACAGTAGATGTGCCTAACAAAGAATAAAGGATGGTGATAAGAAAGTTAGATGTCAGGAGAACTGATTTGATTTATTTATTGTCATGTGCATTTCTTACAAACAGAGTGAAAAGTGTTGTTTAGCGTCACCACTCTCTGGTGTCATCTTAAAACACAGAAAATGGCCAGCATGGTGGCACAGTGGTTAGCACTACTACCTCATAGTGCCAGGAACCCGGGTTCAATTCCCGCCTCAGGCAACTGATTGTGTGGAGTTTGCACATTCTCCCCGTGTCTGCGTGGGTTTCCTCTAGGTGCTCTGGTTTCCTCCCACAGTCCAAAAATGTGCAGGTTAGGTGAATTGGCCATGTTAAATCACCATAGTGTTAGAGGCAGGGGTAAAACGTAGGGGAATGGGTCTGAGTGGGTTGCGCTTCGGCAGGTCGGTGTGGACTTGTTGGGCCGAAATAAACAAAAGCAAAGAATTGAATAAAACAATAAAGTTCATCTTATAGATTTATCTCATGGTGGGAGGAGGCTGGAGTATATATACCAGCAGTGACTAGTGGAGCTGAATGGCCTGTTTATGTGTTATACATCCTATAACATGGGTGGCAGCCATAGCTTTGTACATTCATGCAAGCCTACAGTGAAACTTTTCATGAAGTGACTTCAGTTTGGACAAATCAAAAAATCAACACAGTAGCAAATTACTCCCAATGCTGAAAATCAGGACTGAAAACAAGAAATGCTGGAGACACTGAATGGGTCAGATGATTTTGCTTTGGGGCTCTTGATCTGCAACATTAACAAAGTTTTTCTCTCTTCATAGAATGCTGTGTGACCTGTTGTCTCCAATATTGTCTGTTTACATTCTGTAGTGCGCACACACAAAGCAACAGGAATTTTAAAAATAAATTCTAGTTGAGTGACCACAGAAGTACACGTTCCACTTAAAGTGAGAGAAAGTTGTTTCAGAAGGGAGCTACACAAGCCCTGGGCATGATGCAAGAAACAAAGCCACATGACAGATTTCTAGAATCAAAAGGACTTTAGTCACTCATTTCATGTTCAAACAAACCAAAAGATAACTTCATACAAAGTTGGCTGTGACTCAGTAATTGCATCCTTAGCTCTGAATTAAAAGATTATAGTTTCAAATCCATGCCAAACACTGCAGTGCAAACGTCTTGCGTGATGCTAAAATGCAGAACCTGCAGGGGTGCTGCACTGATGTGGTGCCATCGCATATGAGACACTGAAACAAAACCCTGTCTGCCACTCTGGCCAATGGCACTATTTTCAGGAGAGTCCACCCTGTGACTTGGCTAATATTTATGACTCAACATAATTTAAAGTAAATCTGTGGCTCTTGTCACTTTATAACTTATGGTTGCTTTCTGTATGCAAATTGCCTGCAGTGTTCCGCACATTACAACAGAAACCATTTTCTAAAAGTACGTCACTGATTGTAAAGTGGTTTGATAGCCATAAATTGAACTTAATTTTTGTGTCTATTTGCCACTACATCAGCATTTACATCAACTCGCCAAGTAGTGCCACAGGAGACAGAATTTCTAATTACTCTCATCCCATTCCAGGTTTAGTTTCTCTGTACAATTTTAGTGAGGAGCAGAAGACAGGAAAGATCTGAATTTAAAGACATGAACAGGAAATACTTTGTTTCGTAGTGCTCAGGGCATGAATGGAATCCTGGTTCAATTAATGGGGGCCAAACTATTTTGAAACAAAGGAGAACCATTTGGATGCTGTGATGGAGAAGTGGAAGTTTTCCTGGGATGGATGACTGGCATTCATTTTGTTGTTTCGATCTCCACCCAGCTTGGGTCTGGCCAATGCAGCACAAACATGTTCATCACTCAGTAATAGCTTGCTTGATGTTCTGGGTTTTCTTGTGGTATAATTATGAATCAGGCAGCTCGAGCGAAAAACTTGTCAAAACAGAAAATGTTTAGTCAGGCTTAAATTGAAAGTTATCTTATCCTATGTGTTTGTGTACACCAGGAAGGGGTGTATAATTTGCAATAAACAGGAATTAAATCACCAGGTGCAACCCTACTAAGAGCTCTAACTGCAGTTGACATAACAACACTTAAACACTGAACCCCATCAAGATTAATTTCTATGTATACACTAAATACAGTCTCTTCAAACTTGTTAATCTTGTTAAAGGAACAGTGTTACTGCAAAACATTGCAACACCAAGGTTGAATACTGCCTGGAAAGAAAAAGGTAGAAAAGAGTTGCATTTATCTGGCACCTGATCTCTGGATGTCGTAGAACACCCTATGGCTTACGTATTAATCCTAAAATATAATTACCATCCATGCTCCCTCTAAGTTGGGTCGCCTACACAACAAATGCCACAGGTTTAATTATTATGGATGTACACACTGCGATAGTTAAATAAGGTTTACTGTTGCTCTAGTTAATGACCAGAGCGGCACGGTGGCACAGCAGTTAGCACTGCTGCCTCACAGCGCCTGTAGACCCGGGTTCAATTCCCGACTCAGGCGACTGACTGTGTGGAGTTTGCACGTTCTCCCCGTGTCTGCGTGGGTTTCCTCCGGGTACTCCGGTTTCCTCCCACAGTCACAAAGATGTGCGGGTCAGGTGAATTGGCCAAGCTAAATTGTCCGTAGTGTTAGGTAAGGGGTAAATGTAAGGGTATGGGTGGGTTGCTCTTCGGCGGGTCGGTGTGGACTTGTTGGGCCTAAGGGCCTGTTTCCATACTGTAAGTCTAATCTAATCTAATCTAAGAACCTGTGGACTCCCTCTGGACAATAAATCAATTGACAAGAGCCAAAAGCTTGATGTGAATAACCAGATGGAATTAACAGCTAAAATTCACTTGTGTTATTTTCTGGAGCCTGAAGCTAAATCAGCAGTTGACTTTCTTGCATCCTGCTCGATCTCCTATCCCTTGTGCTTGCCCCATTCCTCCCTGACATTCACACTCACTGCCTCCTACCCTGAATTCCCTCACTTGTCACTTCCATTGCCTGAACCTCCCACTTGCTCTGACATTCCCACTCACCACCCCTGGTCCCCACTCACTGCTTTCATTTCAGTAAATGCGATCATCACATTGCCATGTCAATGAATTTGAGTGGGTTTATTTCTTCATCATTCTTACGCTCTTAAAAATATAGGTTTTGTTTCTACTGGTAGTGCATATTTGAATGTTACCCTTTTTAGTGGGTGCACACAATGAAGTTGAATCCTCATTGGGTTGGATAAAATTAAAGGGAACATTGTTCCCTGCTGTCATGCACAAAATGTGACAGTGCATAGCGAACTTGCACAAACAGCAACGTGATAATGGTAAGACAACTTGCTCTCTTCAAAATTATGTTGACTGAAGCATGCATATTTGGTTGGAACTACAGAGAACATTTCTGCTCTTATTCAAATTTGGAGAGAGCAGAATGGTCTTTGGTTTAATGTCTCATTTAAAAGATGCACTTCCTCAGTACTCGGTAAAGATAAAGTCACCATAGTCCCAGAGGACTGAAGGGGTGCTTTCTCAGTATAGAGAGATGACTGGAGGTAAATTTAACCAAAGGGTCACCACACCTCAGGCGAGGAACAACGTTGAGAAGACCAGACCTCCATGGCAACCTCAGTCAGTGTGGAATCGAACCCATGCTGTCACTGTGTCAAAAACTAGCCATTCAATCAACTAAGCTAACTGACAAGTTACACCTGACACCCAATCCCCACCAAGTATTACACCAAAATGTCAACCTAGATTTGTGTGCTCACATTTCTGGAGAGGGGCTTGAATCTCCTATCTTCTGATATTAAGTAACAATGGAGGTTTTGCAACATTCAAGACAAATATTATCAAGACTTCAAAAACCTGAATGGATCTTTGTTACCATCCTGTGTACCACAATTTTCCGTCACTTGCCCCCTTTTCTCTAGCGCCACTGTGATCCTATAACTGATGTGATGGCAAGCACAAGAGCAGTCAGCTTCTGACTGGCTAGTATTCATGCCAGGCAGGATCTCTGCACCTCACTCCCAGTCAAGGTGAAGGCCTACTACAAGACCTTCTAACTGTCTGACTGGATGTAATTCAGAGGGTTGTGATTCTCTCCTTGGAGCGGACAGTTCAACTCCCTCATTGGCTCTCCAACCATCTGACGAAACTCATTAGGGAAGGCAGTGGTGTCGTGGTAATGGTAATCTGGACTAACCTTCCAGAGTCCGTTACGTTTTGGAGATATGACTTCAAATGCCCACCAGGGCAGTTGCTGGAATTGGAATTAATTTTTTTTATCGTTGTAAAAACCCATCTGGTTCATGAATGTCCTTTGGGGAAAGAGATTTATCATCTTTACCCGTAAAGGGTTACACCCAGAATGTTGACTTCTCCACCTCCTGATACTCTCTGGCTTTCTGGGTTCTTCCAGCCTCCTGCCTGTCAACTTTAGATTCCAACATCTGCAGTTTTTTTGTCTTTAATCTTTAACCCTTGCGGCCTACATGTGACTCCAGACCCTTAGCAATACGGTTAACTCTCATTTGCCCTCAAATGGCCAAGCAAACCACTCAATTCAAAAGTAATAAAGGATGGGATATGTGCTCATATCCTATACACGAATAGCAAAAGTAAACTACAGCACCTCAACAAGGTACTGCACAGTGTTAACATTTGGCTGGATGAGATTTTGATGTCATGTTACATTGCATCCTCAATTATGCATTTAATTCCTGGCATATGATTTAAACTTTCCAGTTGTGGATGCACAATACAGATCATTAGCAATTATGCCAGCTTTGCACCAATCTCCGATTTTAGAATTGATTGGTATTGATGAACCCTTTATCCACATACGATCCTTATCGCAGTCAGAACAAAACAATTCCAGTCTCATAATCAACAGTAAAGTGGAGAGAGAGGCATCTTATTGAGGCAAAAAGGAACTGCTGCCAGAGGGTGGTTAATCTGCGGAACTCATTCGTATAGAAGGCTCTGGAGACCAAGTCATTGAGTGTATTTAAGATAGAGATGGATAGGTTCTTGATTAGTAAGGGGATCAAAGGTTAAGGGAAGAAGGCAGGAAAATGGGGTTGAGAAACATCAAGCACAATCTAATGGTGGAGCGAACTAGACAGGCTAACTGGCTTAATTCTGCTCCAATATCCTATGGTCTTATGTAGAAAGATAAATGTGCTCCGGTGTCAGATTTTACGATTCAGAATGTTTAAAGAAAAAGCTTTGTTTTATTCATACCTATCTGCTTTTTGAATATTTACTTCATGCTTACTCATCGATTGTCGCTTGCAAAAAAAATACTCCACCCAAAGGAGTTCCTTCATAGAAGGGAGAGGTAGTATCAAGAGGTCACAGGACTCAGTACATAGGGTGGAGCCATTGCACCAAATAGGAAGAAATTTTGATTACTGCAAACAGAAAAGTAGAGTTTACATTGGCAGACCAACACTGTCCTCCTAATATGCAATATGAGACTTTGTCTCATTTAAGAATTACTGAATTCCAACAAAATCTCACTGTTTGAACTGCGGTATCTAGTGAGCCACACAAGGAATACTATTGATTCTGTCTAACGGCGTGTTTGGGTGGGATATCATAACTGAGGCCTTTCCTCTACCATTCAGCAGTATAATACAAACTTAATCTTCCTGACAAAGTCCGAGTGTAACACGGAGGTGCCTCATTTGATATATACGGTCGTATTCTACTTCAATCTGTTAACTGCTGAAGATGTGACATATATTTCTTACTTCTCAACAAATCTTCCCTTTATAAGATCAATGAAATGCAAAGGAACAAATATAGCAAGAGAATCTTGTAGAATGCAAATCCTGAAGACTTCAGGGTCGAGTACTTCATTCACCAAAGTAGAAATCATTTCCACTGCATGCGAAAGTGGACACTGTGATACAATATGGCCACAAAGTCCAGTAACAGTCAGAGTATCTGTTCAATCTCTCATCACAGTGGAAGGTATAATGGTAGAAGACGATAATTAGCTTCCTAGTCTGAATGGTTTTAGGCAAAGGGTAACACGTTAGGGTTCCTACTCATGATTGCGTTTCGATTAGATTCCCTACAGTGTGGAAACAAGCCTTCAGCCCAACCAATTCACACCGACCCTCCGAAGAGTAACCCACCCCAACCCATTTCCCTCTGACTAATGTACCATGGGCAATTTAGCATGGCCAATTCACCTGACCTGCGCATCTTTGGACTGTGGGAGGAAACCAGAGCACCCAGAGGAAACCCACGCAGACACGGGGAAAATGTGCAAACCCCACACAGACAGTTGCCTGAGACTGGAATCGAACCCAGAACCCTGGTGCTGTGAGGCAGCAGTGCTAACTATTGAGCCATCCTTATAAATGACCCCCATTGGAAAGCATATGGGTGTTATACCACTAAAACTCATGCCAGACTCCATTCTAAGAGACTGACTCACCCCATCAATGTAGTTGAATAATATGCTAACAACAAGCAGCCTAGGACTATTACATCAAGGTGGACAGCTGAGAAAAGTTCAAGAGAATGGCAACATCTCGTTGCATCACAAAAATCATGAAAATATGCACCAAGATGAGTGGCCATCTTCAATGTAAAGGAGGGAACAGAGTTTCGGAAGAAAGAAGAGGAAGAATTTCACTCCAGCTCGGCGAACAGAACCACTACAACAAGCACCCGAGCTACAAATCTTCGCACAAACTTTGAAGAGGAAGAATGCAAAACATGTTGGGAAATACCAAATCACAGTACTTCCTGACTGCAATAAGCCAACCATACTCTTTGCTGCTTTAATGTCTTACATTGATGGTAATGGCACCATGAAATTTCTAGCCGCTGGGAACACAACTGTTTTGATTAAGTAGGTATAGCCCAATTTTAACATTCACAAAGCCTTGACAGCTGGTCCAATGAGTCAGGACCTAGTGAGCTGGATGCTGTGGGAATGTGTAACTGGCAGATTGCCCGAGGTGAGGCAAACTGGGCTCCTCTACAGGATAGGGTGGGGATGGACAGGAGGATGTAACGATCTGGGACCCAAGCCAGATCTTTGCCATTAACATTGCCAAAGCTGTAAAAGATAAAACTGGGTTTAGTCATGAGGACAGAATAATGTTTTCTTTTGCTATATATTTATTCCTGATGATTTGGATGGGGTCTCTTTGTTTTTGATTTGCAAATGAATTAATCTAATTAAAACGTCAGGTCCATGGCATAAGACCAAGGTTGAAAAGAAAGAAGAAAGATGAAGAAAATTAAAACATGGTGATTAGGCAATGCTAAACTCATACGCTGTAAGCTTTTGAATTGCAGAAAGATGAAGGTATTGACAGCTTAACGCTCAGAGAAACAATAAATTTTGACCCCAAACACTGCAATGAATCTTGTTTTGAACACACTACGACAAACGGGAGTAAGTGAAGTGTGCGGGATTATGTTCTGTGTCTTGACAGTGAAATGGTACTGTCAGCTGAGGCTCACTGGAAGCACATTCCCCTGCCAGAAGGTTGATGACAGCAGTTCCACACCACAAAAAACGTAATGCTGACGTTCAAATGCAGTATTCAGGGAGTGTTGCACTGTCAGAGGTGCGGCCTTCAGAAGACATGTTAAAACAAGGCCCGTCTGCTCTCCCTCAGACAGATATAAAAGATCTCACTGCACTATTCCAAAGCACAGCAAGGGTATTCTCCCTGCCAGCTGGGTCAATAATGCAGCTCACAACCAGCACCACTAAAATGATAGCTGGTCATCATCATACTGACATTTGTGAGTGCCTACTGTGTGCAATTTGGCAATTACCTTCCCTACATTAAAATAGTGACATATTTCAATAATACGCCATTGGCTGGGAAGCTTTTCTGGGACATATGATGTTGTGAAAGGTGCCATATAAATGCAAGTCTTCTTCATTTCTTCCTTCTCATGTTAAATTAAAATTCCTCATCTGTATGGAGTACTCAATACACAAAGTAAGGTTTGTCCATTCAATATCTTTATAGCTTTTAATTGCCATTCTTTTCCCTATATAACCATTTATTAGCCACAGTGCAGAAAAAGAAGCCATTGAGCCCATTGTGTCCTTTGCAAGAGCAATTCAGCTAATCCCATCTCTGCTCTTTCACTAAACACCTTGCAATTTTCTCTCTTCAAGTGTATATCCAATTTCCCTTTGGAGAGCCACAAATAAATCAGCCATCACCATACTCTCAGGCAGTGCATTCCAAATTCTAACCACTCACTACACAAATACCTTGTTACTCATGTCATTTTTGGTTATTTAGCCAATTACCTTGAACCAATGCCTTCAGCGTCTCTGCCAATGGGAACTAGTTTCTCTTGGCCTACTTTGGCTAGGCCCTCATGAGATTTGATCCTAATTTAAAAATTATCAGCTGCAAATTTAATGCATACATAACAATTAAAATCATAAAAGAGGATATAACATCCAGCATCAGGAATCATGGTTGAGTTCCAGCCTCAGCTCAATTTTAATGCTACAGCAGCCTTGTCAATGTACGAGAAAAGGCACACTTAACAACAGGTAGTTCCTTCACGCCTTGTCTTTCCTTTGACAGATACTAAAACGGTCACTAGAGTGGATTTAGGGATGAAGGCAAATCAGGCAGTGATGTGGCCGATAGTGTAATCACAAAAGGTACTTGGGGAAAAACCTCTGACAATGGAGAGACAGAGGAAGGCAGCACTTTGTGCTTGACTGCAGTAACGAAGTGAGTAAAGAACTGGAATTACTTTACCATGGTTACATCCATACTACTGGTAGAGTACATTAGAGAAGGACAATTATCCAGTTCAACACCACCAGGAACAGGTACGAACAGTCTGAGAGCAAGGACAGGCTAAGCCATGGTGTACAATTTCATTCCAGAGCCAACCCCATCCCAAGCCAAATGATCTTCTGGCCTCTCCATTAGAATCCTTTTGAGCTACTAATAAAACAAAGCACAAAAGGATGCCATTCCGTCCATCTTACCACTAGCAATTCTTTGAAAGAAACATTCAAATGTTGAATTAGCGCTACTCCCTTGCCCTTTCCCATTGGGCTGAAAAAACTAGTTATCGAATCCCTATTGAATATTTCCAATGAATCTGCTTCCACCACCACTTCAGAAATTGCATTCCAGATGGCTTCATCTCGCCGCACCACAAAAAACTGTCAGCTCTCAAATTCTTTCCCTCGCCTGCATTTTCACTGTGTCGAAGTTAAGGCTTGATACTGTGCTTCCTATTTGAACTTATGCCCTCCCAGTGCCTCAGAACTATGGCATTCCCTACCTGCATCGGAATTCGTTGGCTTGCAGCAGGGAGCCTTACCACTAAACAAACATTCAAATACAAATTAAATACATTTCCAGCGTAGGTTTTATTTGAAGGACCAAAGCTGTGCCAGGGAGGAAATAACTGTGTAAAAATAAACGGAGAGATATCTTTGCTCCTGCACAGACTTGGAGGAAATGCAAGGGGACTGGGTCTTTTGGGTCAGAGTTGCTTACGGGTCAATAGTCTCCTTTCTGGGAACTCCTACTCCTATTACGGCTACGCATACCCACATCCTTCCTCTATGGTGGTTCAAGGCACTAAGTGCTAAACAGAGATTACCTTTTATACGAATCAGCTTAAATTACAAAATTCCAATCTGATTGGCACTGAAGGGAGGTACAGGGATGAAGAGGAGAAGTAAGATGGCAGAAACAGTGGAGTGGCTTGCAGGCATTAAAGGGAGGTTATGAAGATGTTAGCACAGCTGGGAGTTGTGATCTGTTTTACCTCAGGGAGAGCTTCAACAATTTTGCCCTTGAGGGGAGGCAGTGATGTAGTGATAATGTGACTGGACTATTAATTCCAAACTCAAGGGTACTTTTCTGACTACATGGACTGGATTCCCATCAAGATGGTTGGTGAATTTTGAATTCAACGAGGGAAAAAATATCAGAAATTAAAAATCTAGCTTAATGGTGACCATGTAACTACTGAAAATTGTTGATTAAAAACTCAGCTGGTTTACTAACGCCCTTTGGGAATGGAAACCTGCCATTCCTACTTGACCTGGCCCATGTGTGACCCCAAACCCATAGCAATGCAGCTGTATCTTAACTGCCCTCTGGGCAATCAGGGATGGGCAGCAATAAATGCTAGACTAGCCAGCCATGCCCACATCCCATGAACGAAAACAGTAAAAGGGAAGACTGCAACTATTAGCTGTTGTAAAGGTGCAAGCACTGAGGCAGATGGAAGAAGAGCACAAGTATGAAAACAGGACAGCAGGAAACTTCAAACTTATACTCACTCTGAGGGTTGAATAGAAAGTTTGTTAAGGAAGACTGCAGGGAAATAGATGGGGAGCATACTCTCTGAACTGAATGTGGAAGGGTTCAGTACAGTTGTAAATTGGGATAGAGTACAAGGAATGAAAGGAAGATTGAACCTATTGAAAATCATAATGATTATTATCTCCCTAGAAATACAAAATACTTAAAATTAACTCAAAAACTCTTCTTCTTGCAAAAATTAAATGTTTTCCATTAAACTCCGACAAAACGTTATCAAAAGTTGGCACAAAGCACACTTGAAAGGAAGTGAATTGTTAAAAACTTGCTATCCATTCCCTTAACTAGAATGATGTCACTGCTTGTTAGACAGGATTTGCATTCCCGATTTCCTGGACCACTTCATATTTTAAAACAAGAAACAAAATTAAATATCCCAGTCATTGATGCCCTCTGACTCAAGAAGGGTAAAGAAAAACACTTCACCGCAAATGGCAACTTCAGTGACATTACTGATCAACCTCATCAAATGCTTTGGAATATAACCAAATATGTGGAAAAGTAAATGCAACGGCATGCGCTCATTATATTTCACTGCCATTACTGGCAGATGCTCCAAACGTAGTGAAAATACATTTCCCATAGAATGCATGATCAGAATTATCCTAGAAAATGAATTTTATAACTTCAACCATTAGTATTTTCCTGTACTTCCAGCTTTCTCTGCAATGCAGTCAAAAACATTGGACATACCTGAACCTTAAATTGATTGGCTTTCATAAAACATAGGAGCAGAACCAGGCCATTCAGCCTATCGAGTCTGATCCACTATTCACTGAGATCATGGTTGATCTGATAATCCTCACCTCAACTTTCCTGCCTGTTCCCCATGACCCTTGAATCCCTTACCGATTAAAAAATTTGTATCTCAGCCTTGAATATACTAATAGTCCCAGCCTCTAAAGCCCTTTACGGTAAAGAATTTCACAGATTCACTGTACTCTGAGAAGAAATTTTTCACACCTCTGTCTTAAAAGAGCAACCCCTTATTCTGAGATTGTATTTTCTGGTCTCACAGTCTCCCTCAAGGGGAAACAATCTCTCCACCTCTACCCTTCCAAGTCCCCTAGGAACCTTGCATTTTTCAAGAAGGTCACTTCTTGTTCTTTTATATTCCATTGAATATAGGGCCAATCTCTCCTCATAAGGCAGCACCTTCATATCCAGGATCAACCGAGTGAAACTTGTCAGGATTGCCTCCAATGCCAGTAAATGTTTCCTTCATTAAGGGGACTAAAGCTGTTCAGTACTCCATCTGTGGTGTAACTCACAGATATATAATTAGGACAGTTTTTTTGTCATCAACATTTTAGAGTTAATGAGGGAGTAATTGCCCACTGGGGAAACTGGCAGTCTGGTGGGAGGGCTGCCGATTAGCCAGTATTTAGTCAGGGTGGAGAAAGGAGGACACCCCACAACCTCCCACATGATTAAACTCTCCTTCTGCCCCTCCAAGTACATTGGGGGAATTGCATTAAACTCCACATAATGTGCAGAAGGCATTATGAGAGACTCAATCATAGAAATTTATTACCCACAGGTCACAGTGAGTAACTTAGCCACACTGACACTCTTAAGATCATTTGACTTCATATTTTAACATTTTCCTCCATAGACATTTACTTCTGGTGTTGCCTATTATGCTAGGCGACATTGTTAAACAAACCTCAGCAACTTAATATCAATAGCACGCAGGCACAGCAAGAAACAAGGGAAGCTAATGGATTATTGACCTTTAATGTAAAAGAAATGGAAGATTAAAAATAGGGTAATTGTGTTATAAACATACAAAACACTGGTAAAACTGTGTACAGTAATAGTGTCCTTCTGCAACTAAGGATATATTTATTTTGGATGCAATGCAGAGACAGTTTACTCATTTGATACTTATGACAACTGGGGTTCTTTCTGGGGAAGGTGGGACCTCTATAAAAAGGATAGTCTACACCTGAACCTGAGGGGCACCAGTATCCTTGGGGGGAGGTTTGCTAGTGCTCTTTGGGAGGGTTTAAACTAACTCCGCCGGGGCATGGGAACCTGAACTGTAGCTTTAGGGTACAGGACCTTGAGTGTAGGGAGGTTATGAATAATGCAGCGATCTCGAAGGAGGGTGCCTGTAAACAGAAGGGTGGATTGAAGTGTGTATACTTCAATGCCAGAAGTATAAGAAATAAGGTAGGTGAACTTGCAGCGTGGGTTGGTACCTGGGACTTCAATGTTGTGGCCATTACAGAGACGTGGGTAGAACAGGGACAAGAATGGCTGTTGCAGGTTCCAGGGTTTAAATGTTTTAGTAGGATCAGACATGGGGGTAAAAAAGGGGGAGGTGTGGCATTACTTGTCAAAGATAGTATCACAGCAGTGGAATGGACGATGGAAGAGGACTTGCCATCTGAGGTAGTTTGGGCTGAGGTTAGAAATAGGAAAGGTGAGGTCACCCTGTTAGGTGTTTTCTACAGGCCTCCTAATAGTCCTAGAGAAGTAGAAGATAATATTGCGAGGATGATTCAGGAAAAGAGTGAAGGTAGCAGGGTGGTTGTTATGGGGGACTTTAACTTCCCAGATATTGACTGGGAGAGCTATAGCTCGAGTTCATTAGATGGGTCGGTGTTTGTCCAATGTGTGCAGGAGGGTTTCCTGACACAATATGTAGACAGGCCAACAAGAGGTGAGGCTATACTGGATTTGGTTCTAGGTAATGAACCAGGCCAGGTGTTAGACTTGGAGGTAGGTGAGCACTTCGGGGACAGTGACCACAACTCGGTGACTTTTACTTTAGTGATGGAGAGGGATAAGTGTGCGCCGCAGGGCAAGAGTTATAGCTGGGGGCAGGGAAATTATGATGCAGTGAGGCATGACTTAGGATGTGTGGATTGGAAAAACAGGCTTCAAGAGAAGAACACTAATGAGATGTGGGGATTGTTCAAGGAGCAGCTACTACGTGTCCTCGATAAGTATGTACCAGTCAGGCATGGTGTAAAGGGCCTTGTGAGGCAGCCGTGGTTTAGTAAGGAATTGGAATCCCTTGTGAAAGGGAAGAAGGCGGCATATGTAAAGATGAGGCGTGAAGGTTCAGTTGGGGCGATAGAGAGTTATAAGGTAGCCAGGAAGGATCTAAAGAGAGAGCTAAGAGAAGCGAGAAGGGGACATGCAAAGTCTTTAGCTGGTAGGATTAGGGAAAACCCAAAGGCTTTCTATAGGTATGTCAGGAATAAAAGGATGACTAGGGTAGGTATCGGTCCAGTCAAGGATAGTAGTGGGAAGTTGTGTGTGGAGGCGGAGGAGATTGGAGAGACACTAAATCAATACTTTTCATCAGTATTCACTCAGGAACAGGACACTGTTGCTGATGTGAATATGGAGTCACAAATGATTAGAATGGATGGCCTGGAAATATGCAGGGAAGAGGTTCTGGGAATATTGGAGAGGATGAAAATAGATAAGTCTCCTGGGCCTGATGGCATTTACCCTAGGATCCTATGGGAAGCTAGGGAGGAGATAGCAGAGCCATTGGCCTGGATTTTTATGTCGTCATTGTCAACGGGAATAGTACCAGAGGACTGGAGGATAGCGAATGTGGTCCCCTTGTTCAAGAAAGGAGTAGGGATAGCCCTAGTAACTATAGGCCAGTGAGTCTGACTTCAGTGGTGGGCAAAGTCTTAGAGAGAATGGTAAGGGATAAGATTTATGAACATCTGGATAGGAATAACGTGATCAAGGATAGCCAGCATGGTTTTGTGAAGGGCAGGTCGTGCCTCACAAACCTTATGAGTTCTTTGAGAAGGTGACTAAGGAAGTGGACGAGGGTAAAGCAGTAGATGTTGTGTATATGGATTTTTGTAAGGTGTTCGATAAGGTTCCCCATGGTAGGCTAATGCTAAAACTACGGAGGTATGGCATTGAGGATACATTAGAGGTTTGGATTAGGAATTGGCTGGCTGGAAGGAGACAGAGGGTAGTAGTTGATGGACTATGTTCATCTTGGAGTGCAGTTACTAGCGGTGTACCACAAGGATCTGTTTTGGGACCATTGCTTTTTGTTATCTTTATAAATGATCTAGAGGAAGGGCTTGAAAGCTGGGTAAGCAAGTTTGCGGATGACACAAAAGTCGGTGGAGTTGTGGATAGTGAGGAAGGAAGTGGTAGGTTACAGCGGGATATAGATAAGTTGCAGAGCTGGGCGGAAATGTGGCAAATGGAATTCAATGTAGCTAAGTGTGAAGTCATTCACTTTGGTAGGAGTAACAAGAAGATGGATTACTGGGCTAATGGTAGGCTACTTGGTAGTGTGGATGAGCAGAGGGATCTTGGTGTCCATGTACACAGATCTCTGAAAGTTGCCACCCAGGTAAATAGTGCTGTGAGGAAGGCATATGGTGTACTGGGCTTTATTGGTAGAGGAATTGAGTTCCGGAGTCCTGAGGTCATGTTGCAACTGTATAAGACTCTGGTGCGGCCTCATCTGGAGTATTGTGTCCAGGATGTTGCCTGGAATGGTAGGAAAATCTTATGAGGAAAGGCTGAGGCACTTGGGGCTGTTCTCATTGGAGAAGAGAAGGTTTAGGGGAGATTTGATAGAGGTGTATAAGATGATTAGGGGTTTAGATAGGGTCGACACTGAGAACCTTTTACCGCTAATGGAGTCAGGTGTTACTAGGGGACAACAGCTTTAAATTAAGGGGTGGTAGGTATAGGACAGATGTTAGGGGTAGATTCTTTACACAGCGGGTTGTGAGTTCATGGAATGCCCTGCCAGTAGCAGTGGTGAACTCTCCTTCTTTATGGTCATTTAAGCGGGCATTGGATAGGCATTTGGAAGTTATTGGGCTAGTGTAGGTTAGGTAGGATTCGGTCGGCGCAACATCGAGGGCTGAAGGGCCTGTACTGCGCTGTATCTTTCTATGTTCTATGATGGGGCTGCCTTACATGAAGTAGTTGAACAGATTGGGTCTATCCTCACTGCAGTTTAAATGAATGAGTTGTAATCTTCTGTAAAAACACAAGATTCTGTGGAGGTATGAGAATAGATGCTGAGAGAATGCTCCCCCCCACCAACTAATGGAATCTAGCATGAGAGGGCATAGCTCCAGAATAAGGGGTACCCATTTCAGATGGAGACAGTGAGGGGGAGGAGAGTCATGGATCTTTGGCATTCAACACCCCACAGAGTAATGAGGTCAGGTCACTGACTATATTCAAAGCTAATTCAGACAGATTTTTGAATTATTACAAAGTCAAGGCTTGTGGAGAATAGGCAGTAAAGTGGAGTTGAGGCCAAGACCAGATCAGCCATATCTCTTGTTGTACGTTTTTATGATTCATGATGGCTTTTGCATTTGAGGTAGGCTGGTCAAAGAGAAAGAAAAAAGTCAAGAACTTTGTTCAAGCTTATTTTCAAAGTAACACTATTCATTAAACTTCATACTAAATGCTATGATATATGGCCATCGTGTACCAGACTCTGAGTTATAGTTACATTTAGTAATGACTAATTTACTTTCTTGGAGTGTTCATGTCGATGTGCTTTGGAAATGTTTTCTCAAGAGCCAGAACTTCTCATGTGCTTCTTTCAGCATTTTTGACCCCACTCTGCTCCAACGCCACCCACAATGTAGTATTTATACCCAGTAATGTGCAGCTCCATGATATCACAGCAAGGTTGCTTGGGGACCAAATGCCCGGACACACAGAGGACAGCAGATGTCAGGGACCATAAGGCCTACTCATTTGTGTTTCTTCAGCCCTATTGCTGACAGCAATACCATCAGCAAAGGAGTCATTGTTTATTGGGGATAGGCTGGAAAATGGAATTAAGATCAGATGGCACACCCATGGGATCTCCACTATCAGGATTCATAGCAGAAGCGGTAATGCAAAGACTAGAACAAACAGCCCTACCAACCATCAAACCAAAAATCTGGGTCCGCTACGTAGATGACACCTTTGTCATCACAAAACGAAACAAGATAGAAGAGACATTTAACATCATCAACAACACCCTCACAGGCATAAAGTTCACCAAGGAGGAAGAAACCGACAACAAACTCGCATTCCTGGACGTCACAGTCGAAAGAAAGGACAACGGGGAACTACAAACCTGCATATACAGAAAACCGACAAACACTGACCAAATACTTAGCTACACCAGCAACCATCCCAACACACACAAACAAAGCTGTATCAGAACACTATTCCGATGAGCCACCACACACTGCAGCACAGACGAACTTTGGAAAACAGAGGAGAACCACCTATAAAACGTATTCAAGAAGGACGGATCCTCAAAAAAATACAGTCCACAGATTCCTCAACAACAAACCACGACAAGCAGACCAAACACCGCCAGAAACCCTAACCACCTTACCAAACATCAAAGAAGTTTCAGAAATGACAGCCAGACTACTAGGACCCCTCGGAATCCTAGTAGCACACAAACCCACCAATACTCTCAAACAAAAACTAACAAATGAAAAAGACCCAGTACAACCCATGGACAAAACCAACGTCATCGACAAAATTCCATTCAAGGACTGCCACAAACACTACGTAGGACAAACCGGAAGAAAGTTAGCCACCAGGAGACACGAACACCAGTTAGCCACAAAAAGACACTCTCCCTTGTAGCCCTACACACGGATGAAAAAAAACCACCACTTCGACTGGGACAACACATTTACCCTGGAACAGGCTAAGCAAAGACATGCCAGAGAATTCCTAGAGGCCTGGCACTCCAACCACAATGCCATAAACAAACTCACAGATCTAGATACCATCTATCAACCCCTCAGAAACCGCACAGGAAATGACATCACCACAAAATCCAGGAACCCCATCCCCTCAGGAACCCCATCCAGGACAAATGTATAAATAGAAAGCAGAAGACAACAGCTTCGCTTCACTTGGAGGTCGCCACTGATGATGTTACCTAGCCAGGTAATGAAACGCCAGGATATCAAACCTACAGCTCAGTGAGCAAACCTACACCCTAAACCTCAACCTGAGCTACAAGCCTTCACAAACCTTGCATTAAGACCAGAAGTCAGCTCAATCATAATTAATTAAATATCCATTTTTCAGGCAGGATCACTCAAAGTAGTTGAGGTGAACAGCACAGATGCACAGCACAGAAGAAACTAGAGAAAAATCTACAGAAATGAACAGAAGAATATACTGATTGGGGTTAAATGAAGTTAGACCAATTGGACTGAACTTTTGCTGCATATTTCATGAAATAAGGAAAATACTTCAAGTTTACAGATATACAATGTGTCTGCATCTTGACACTTAGACTCAAACAGACCAGAAAATCTTGGGTTCAATCACGGGGTTCTGTTCTTGGTTCGAACAGGATTGTTTCAACCAGCCACAGAACCCATTGCTGGAGGAGGAGGAGAATAAGCCTGGCTTTCTGCTCTTGATTAATATCCTGCTGGAAAGGGCGTGGGTTTGTGCCTTCCCTGATCAACTAAGCACAGTGTATATATTATAAATGTTCATATAGTCAGACCTCATCTTTTTAATTGGCGTGACTTTATAAAGATTTATAAAATCATGTGTGGCATAGATAAGGTGAGTAGCCAAGGTATTTTCTTCAGGGTACAGGTGTCCAAAACTAGATAGCATAGGTTTTGTGGGGGGGGGGAACCCGACAGGCAATATTTTCATGCAGAGGATGGTGTGTGTATGGGACGAGTTGACAGCAGAAGTGTTGGAGACATGTACAATTACAACATTTTAACAATATTTGGACAGGCAAAATATTCAGATGGATTTTGAGGGATATGGGCCAAATGCAGGCAAATGGGACTAGTTCAATTAATAAACGGACAAGTTGGGTCGAAGGGCCGGCTTCTGTGCTGTACGACTATATGACTCTAATCCCTTCAAGGGATTGAAGTATCACTGGCTAGGACAGAATTTGTTATCCATTCAGGATTGCCTTTGAGAAGGTGAGCATCCTTCTTGAATCATTGTAGTCCCATGTAGTGTAGGTACACCCAGACTGCCATCAGGGAAGGAGTTCCAAGATTAAAGCCAGCGACAGTGAAGGAACACTTCAAAAACAGGATGAAGAGAGATATGGAGGGGGCCCTTGCAAGTGATAGTGCAGAGAATGCCCTCCTCATTCTAGGTGACAGTGATTGGAAAATGCTGTGGAAGGATGCAAGGAGCTGCCAAGAGGTTGTAGACCTTGTAGATGGTATACATCAATGATGTGTTGAGTTTGTGTTCAAAAGTGTAAAAGCTTTAGGTGCTGATCAGGCAGGCAGCTTTGTCCTGAATGGTATCAACTCCAGTTGAGTGCTGTTGGAGCTGCACTCATCCAGGCAAGTGGGGAGTATCTATCACTCTCCTGTTTCTTGTAACAGGTTTCTCAAACTGAAGACAACCCAAAATGCTATAATGCTACTGAGTTCCTTCTGAAATGTAGGCAGTCTTGTAAAATAGGTAACTTTGGTTGAGGAACAGGAAGAATACTGCTTTCTACAAGACTGTAGATCAGCACAGGGCAGACCCTATGAGGGCTTGGGAGGGGGGATACACAAGTGAAAAGGAAACCCATAAAAACATCTTTGCTTCTTCTCTTGGTTTCACCTGCAGCTAAAGGCATTAGAAACCGTGCCACCAATTAGAGGAGTTGAATGGTACCCCTGTCCTAAAAGTAAATCTGGCGATGTACGTAGTTTTTCTTTAACTGATCTGTAAATATTGGCACGAATCCAGTTCAAACAGTGAGGTTCTAAGCCTTTGAGAATGGAATTTCTTTATACAATTTGGACCACACAAACCTTGGAATAACCTCAGGGAAATAAATCTATGACAGTCAGTGTGATTTTATACAGATAGAATGAGAATATTTATTTACATAGCATTTGTTGTCTGGGAACCGTGGAGATATTGTTCTACACCGATGAACTTGTGAACCTGGTAAACCCATTTGACAAATCAGAATCACTTCTAATAGAAAAGAGATACGCAGAATTAAGAGTGGCTGGGCGTAAATAGGATTGAATGTCAATTCAGGGGCAGGCTTATTAACACAGACCACAAATTGTCAGAATTGAGAGGAGTTGAGAAGTATGTTAAAAAGGTGCTTGAGTGAAATATTTCCATACATTCTTTCAACTTATAGAAAAAACAAAGCTATACAATTACAGAGTATCAGCCTTTTGCTAAATATGAGCTGAAGCTAGAAAGGGTATTTTAGGATTTATGCTATTAAGCTGAAAACTGGCTGTAACGGATGTTGCTAATGGGAGCAATTGGAGATGATCAACCCCATTATTTCACTGCTCCTGTCTTCATTTCATCTTTGTATCTACATTATTCTAACAACATACATTTGGAGCTCATTTTGAAACAATTCCAATCTCTAAAAATAGCCCAACATCATTCCAGAATATCAGTCACTTGAGGGTACAGGAAGCAAAACTGCAAAAGGATTGTGAGGCCTGCTTGTCACATTGAAAAAAAAATTCAACTCATGAATTTGGCCACATTTCATCCATGGCAGAGCTATCTGATCAGCTTCATTTGTGAATCTGTGATAGCATCTCACTGTGACAGCCAGGCCTTATCCTAAACTGTCCCTGTACAAGTGTTGTACAGTCCAAATTGCTGGTAAGGTCCCAGATGAGTGTTCTATCTCTGCAGTACAGAGGATCTATTGTTAATTGAGCAAACTGAATTCTCTAATTGCTGTCGAACTTCTGGCCCTTCCCTTCCAACTCACAATACTATCTAACAAAAATATTTTAATCAGTTAACCACAAACTACATTGGAATATTGGACTGACTCGACTGAATTATTTGACTGAATCGTCATGGTTGTCAAGGGAGTTCGGCTGTTTTAATGTAGTAGCCACAATAAATTTATATAACAATTTATCAAGAGTACATATGTACTTAAGAGTGATTACATATAATTTTGGGCAAAACTGGTGGTGTGCGGTATTTGCTCGAGTCATTAAGTGTACGAAACCAGCAACAAATGCAGGTTCAAAAACACCTTCCAAGTAAGTCCAAAAGCAGGATGGGTTTCAGCAATTATTATCTACTTCAATTATTCAGATGCGCAACACCAAGTTTTTTCCATGGCTTGGCTGATGGAAAGAGAATTGAAATCACATGACATGTTACGCGCATTCTAACCAGCATTTAAAAGAAAATTGGACCCAGTACAAAGTACAGTTAGAACCTTGTGGAGTAACTATTCATGAGATCATTCCATGGGTGAGACTGATACCCTTAGGGTAACAACTGCACTGTTTGAACACAATCGTTCACTGTAATTATGGATTCAACCCAAGCTTAGAATGAAAGTTAACTCTCAGTAAATTTCATTTGAAATGCAGGCTTCTTGGACATGGGCCCAAATCCACTCCACCCCACTCCCTCCCCTCCACCCCCCCCCCCCCCCCACCCTCCACCCCCCCCCCCCACCAAAAGGTGGCAAACAATTATCTTCACAGAGAAAAATGCCAGCATGAGAAATGGAAGTTGTGCCAATGACGTAGCGACAGCATGATTGGGTTTGAACCGTGTTGTGGGTGTAATCTGAACAACATTTCCACCAAGATATGGGATCAGCAGCAGGAAGTTTTTTATTTGGTAACCTTGGAACAGAAGTCCAACAGAACAAATACTGTTCCTCCTATGTGCATTTTAATTAAAAGTAGTTGCCATCATAGCAACAGTAGCTATTCCAAGAAGTTCTTGTGTTTCCCTGATTTACAGCTGTCACACTGCAGTCACATCTAAATTATACCCCAACTGGATTTTACATTTTTAAACTGCAGGGTAGTGATGGGGTGGAGAACAACACAAGGGGAGATAAATTGAAGAGCTTTTCCATCTGACATGGAGAACACTGACATGACCTAGGAAATAATTGCACAGAGGCAGGTATCCCATCACCAAGTCACCTTTTACGTATACGTGTGCATTACATTGGTTGTGACCAGCCAGCTCAGAGTCAGTCCCTTAAGTGAGCGGATTCGGTTTCTCCTGTTTATCTCTGTCAATCCAGCTCCCTAATTGGCCCTGTTAAACAACCCCAAATCGAAGATCTCATAGTCAATAAGATCAACCCGGTTCCAATCAATACAACTATTGCACCAGCTTTTTGAATTACATTTAAATTGTAAATATTGGTCTAAACATTCAATAGTATAGGATTGCTAGCTTTATAAATGAACAATCTCAAACTTTGCATCGTGAAATTTAGCTTTGGGAATCAGAAGCAGGGTCGACAAAGACGATTTCACTTTGATCTTCTGAAAAATTTTAAAAAGGTTTTGTAGATCTCAATTTACTTTGATATCTTGGCATGCTGGCCCATTAATTAATTGCTGCAATTTCTTCAGTGTTTAGATGGAGGTATCATTAACAAAACAGATTTCAAAGCACAAGATGTCATACCAAGCAAAACTCCTTTACTCACCGGCTGCATTGGCACTCTGCTTTGGTTGTACCCGCGTGGGATCAGGACCCCAGCTTTCTCGGCTAATCTGTAAAGGTGAAAAGCAAGACAGTCAGGATGAGGCACTCTCTGAGAGGGCATCAAACAAAACAATAAACAAGGGGCACCAAACCAAGTGAATGCTCAAGCAGCCAAATGGTTTTGGAACAAGCAACTTGCAAGCATGGAACGTGAAGTCGTCACTGTGCTTGATAAGTTTGCACTCGTGCCAATAGCTACTGGACTGTCTTTAAACTAAAGCAAATTTTGCATATGTTAATTACAAACAGCTTGACAGTCAACTTCCTTTTTGGAAAAAATCTGAAGTCAGCTCAAATGACATCTGAAAGCTCAAGACTATCGTACATTTTTGGGAAGGATTCAATGCCAATGCAATCTATTTTTATTGCAGATTTTATTTTCGTGTACCTACCTTCAAATATCGCTCTTTACAATCTTTTGGGGGGGGGTGGGGTGGTAAACAAATTAATGCAGTTGACATCCAGACCACGCATTCTTTTAGCAGTCTGGGAAGCTGGGCTCCAGCTCAAATTTCTGGACCACAATTGCAAAATTCCTAGTGGCTCAGTTGAAATCCACCCACAACAGAGCAGCTGTATTAGAAGGGGTCAACACAGCTTCGAAATGTAGGACTGAGGGACATTAGTTTCCAACTACCACGGTCAGGCTATATTCAAGAATTGCTTGAATTACATGACTGAAAAAGAAATCCATGGACAGACTCATCACTTCTGGTCTCTCTCTATTCTCTTTATACTCTTGGCTCAGTCCATGAAGTTTCTGAACTTGCAGATACAGAAGAGTTCAGTCAATGTCACTCCTGAGTGTGTAGCATTTTCAGACGATGTCGTTAAGGTGCCAAAGAAAGTTTGAAAATTGACTGACCCATCTAATACACATACCTCTCTAGAATCTCACTGGGGTTGCACCACTTTCTAACTACAATTTCTTTTCCAGAAGTTTGGAAACTGCGGAACCATTCAACTCCCTTTCCTCTCATCATCAATTCGCCTCTGAGACTCGAGCTTGATGTCATTGACTGCTCGTGTTTACAGTTTCTCTCATCTCACCCCCATCCTCTCTGATCCTGGTTGAGAATTTGCCATAGGCCTTGGCCCTTCTTCAAAGCTAGATTAAGGAAGGCAGGAAGTCTGACAGTCATGTAATTCATTTATTCCTTTGACTTAAAGGGAGAGGTGCAGGTGTTACTGAATGGATTGGGAATTCAGGCAAGAATTGGGATTGAACATCTGGCACCGAATTCTAGTGCTGAAATGAACAGATCCAAGCATAAGGCAGGAGTACAATACAGGAGTAGAATTAAGCCATTTGGCCCACTGAGTCTGTTTCACCATTTGATCATGGCAGAAATGTTCTACAACTCCATTCGTGTCTTCTTCCTGTAAACCTTAATTCCCTTACCAATCAAGAATCTATTGTGGTCTTAAATACGTTCAAAGACTTGGCCTCCACAGCTCTCTAGGGCAATAAGTTCCATACATTCACCACCGCTCTGGTGTAGAAATTCTTCTTCAACTTAGTTCTAAAGGGTCATCCCCTCAGTCTGAGACGGCTCCCTAAGGTCCTAGTCACTCATTTAGTGGAAACATAGTTTCTACATCCACTCCATCTAGGCCTCTCAGTATTCTGTAAACCTCAATGAGATTCCCTCTCATCATTCTAAACTCCATCACGCACAGACCCAGGTCCTCAAGCACTCCTCATAAGACAACCCTTCATTCCTGGGAGCACTGAAGAACAGTATACTTTCAGGCCTTACAGACAAATATATTTTCCTGTTTCTCAGATAAAGGTCACTAGCTGCTCAAAATCACAACATGCATAAGACATGTTCTGGGGTGGAGGGGAAAGTTTGGCCATTGCCAATAACTTGAAAAGAATTCTTTATATGTCAGATGGTGGCATCGTTATCATGGCATTGGACCAGTAATCCAAGGGACATGGGTTCAAATCCCACCATGCCAGCTGGTGGAATTTAAATGCAATTCAACAAACTTAGAATTTAAAATTAAACTTGTCTCAGTAACTGAAGAAGTCCATGTCCAAATGCAGTAAGACATGGTCAATATTCTACAAGTGGCAAGGAACATTTGTGCCACAAAAATGCCAGGCAATGACCATCTCCAATAACTATCGACCCTTGACATTCAATGATGTTATTATCCCCCATTATTGGCACCACTGACCAAAAATAGAATGGGACTTGTCAATATAAACACTGGGTTACAAGAGCAGGTCAGAAGCTAGAAAGACTGCAGTGAATAACATACCTCCTGACTCCCCAGAATGTGTCTACCATCTACAAGACACAAGTCAGATCCTCACTTGACTGGATAGGTGTAGCTCTAACAATACTCAAGCAGCTTGACACCATCCAGAACAAAGCAGCCCGCTTGACTGGCACCGCACTCTCAAACCTCTACTCTCTTCACCACTGATGCTCAGTCTGCACCATCTATAAGACACTCTGTAGAAAATCTCTATTGCTTCATAGGCAGCAGATACATGGGAACACCACCATCTGTAAGTTCCTTTCAGAACCACTCACCATCTTAACTTATAAATATGTTGCCTTTCCTTCAGGTGTTGATGGGTCAAGATCTTGAAACACCTTCCCTAATCGTATTGTGGGTCAACCCACCGTATATGGACAGCAGCAGTTCAGTTGGGCAGCTCACCACCACCTTCTCCAGAGTAACTAGGGACAGGCAATAAATACTGGCCCTGACGGTAATGCCCATATCTGACAAGTGAATAAAGTAATCACAAAGCCGTTATTTGCAGTAAAACCTGTTTGCCTCATAAATGTTTGAAGGAAACAGAAATCTGACTTCATTATCTGGTCAGGCCTACATGTGACTTCAGACCCATAGCAATGTGGGTGGCACCCTGAGCACCTTGTAAAATGCGACACATGGCCCATCAGCACCTACATTTAAAGGCAATTAGGAATGGGCAACAAACACTTGTCAGTGATACTGACATCCTATGAATCAATCAAGGTAACAAGAATTATATTCTCAATGCTTTAACTTCTACTCAGAATGTTTGACAGAAAAGAACGCAGGCAAGCTGGAAATCAAACTTCATCGTGTTTTGCCATATTTAATCATTGCTTGAACCATGAGAAAACAAACAGGGATTTGAGGTTTGTCATCATTTCCCTGAAAACTGGTTGATCGGTGGGGTTTGGTGCCTGGTTCTGCTGCCCCTCCCCCTGTAAAATGCTTTTTCTCTGTATACAACTGTTAATATTAATTGTTTATTTGTAAACTGCATTATTTAATTAAATAGAAAAGATAAACAAGGCTTTAGTTTAATGTCTTTTGTCATAAAAAGGACACCTTTGGCAGTTCAACACTCCCTCAGCACCACAGGCAAGGATCAGCGCAGATTGGACGTTCAAGTCTGCAGTGAGAACCGAGTTTTAGCCTCAAGAAGCAGGAGGACAACGGCTTTAAACCAAGTTTATGTTTAATATCTGGATGTGGAGACGGGAACAGAGGGAACTCTCACGCTTTTAAAATAGTAAAAACGACTTTGTGAGACAATTAAAGACATAATGGAAAAAATAACAGAACAGGCTCCCCAAATAAGGTAACCAATTTTGGAGTAATTGGAAACAAGTTTCCTGTTTGGCTTTGACTATAGTTCATGAAATGCAAAAGGTTTTCCTTGCAGTCAATAGATGTCATTCGTGGAGTTCCTTCAGTTAAATGGTTGCTACAGGATACTATTAGGGCCTCAACAAAACAAGCTCCTTATAACCCCGTCACTTGACAAAACTTGCATTGTTTATGCTAACTGAATAAAGATTCTTTCAATTAAACCTCCTTTCTTTCGAAACATTTACTTCGAAGTATTTTGGTAACTATGAGGAGCCAGGGTATAGCTGGCAGCCTCAGTGACACAGGGAAGGCGGCGAAGCTGCCCTCTCTAGATTATGCAGTAATCTTCGCTGGGCAGTACCAGCTGTGGTGGTGACCTCAATGACCAATTAACTGGCAACACTCATGGTTGGTCCTCACTTTGCCAAAGTACAAGGGCACTGTTAGCAGATCTGAAACAATGCCCTAGTGAGGGCCAACTTTTGAGAAAACCATTAAAATTGGAGGATTCTGTAAACTTCAAAACATATCAACATAATGGAATAAGAGTGAGGGCAGGTCAGATGGTCACTCAAAGTTATCTGCGACTCAAGAAGATGGGGCTGATCCTCTAATGCCAGCTTCCCACTTTAACATTCAATTCCCAGTCTGTGGAATTCTCTGCCACAAAGGGCTTGAGGCCAAAGCATTGAATGTTTTCAATAAGGAGTTAGATATAGGATTAAAGGGGATCAAAGGGTATGGGGAGAAAGCAAGAACATTGGACTGAGTTGGATGATCAGCCATGATCATACTGAATCGGAGCACACCCAAAAAGGCCATAGGGCCTGTTCTTTCTATGTTTCTGTACAAACTCAGGAGTAGAATCATAGAATAGAATAATTGAATCCCGACAATGTGGAAGCAGGCCTTTCGGCCAATTGAGTCCACACTGTCCATCTGAAGAGCATCCCACCGAGATGCACTGCCTTACCCTATCCCTGTAACCCTGCATCTCCCATGGCTAATCCACCTATCCTGTGCATCACTGGACATTATGGGCAATTTAGCATGGCCAATCCACCCTGACCTGCACATCTGTGAACTGCCACGCAGACACAGGGAGGATGTGCAAACTCCACACAGTCGCCAGAGGCTGCAATTGAACCCAGGTCCCTGGCACTATGAGACAGCAGTGCCACCCCATTGTACAGAATCACTCTTCACATGATAGCCCTCTCACCCAGGAACCAGTCAAGTTGATATTCATTGCACTCTAAGGCAAAACCACTAAAATACAGCATTGCAGGAGTGGTCAACCAAAGCTTCACGTACTAACATCAAAAGCTCCTTCAGTCCCTCACTCCATCCCATCTTGTGAAAAAAACCCAGCAAATTGGATTTCACAATTATTTTTAACATCCTTGTGGTTCAGTTTCAAATCCTATTTGTTAAATCACTGCTGCGTGTCAGTGCAGATTAAATCAATTTTCAGTAACTTTGTACAAGACATTATTCAGCTTTTCAGTGAGGTGTGCTCCTTGCATTCTCCATACTCAAGCTTTGAAAGCCAGTGTCAGCCACTCATTGCACAAACCATTCTTTATGGTTACATATCAATGATACTAACGTACTAGCGTTTGCCCAAAGATGTGCAAATTAGTGTGGATTGGCGAGGGTAAATTGTCTGTATTGTTCAGGGATATGTAGTCTAGGTGGGATTAGCCACAGGAAATGTGGGGTTACAAGAATAGGTTGGTGGGGGACGCCGGGCGGGGGTGAGGAGGAGAGCTGGGTCTGGGTGGGATGATCTTTGGAGGATCGGTGCAGGCTCAAATGGGCCAAATGGCCTCCTTCCACACTGTAGGGATTCATAGAATCATGAAGTCATAGAATCATGTTCATAAAAACTCAGTGGAAGCCCTTGGGTCTGAACACTGAAACATCTTTGTTCCAAACTCAAAAGCAGTGTTTAAGCATTGCTGTAATAAAGGGAATGATTCTGATTGACCAGATAATGAATAAATTAGTGTCTGAGAACTTTCTCTTAAACAAACGCAGTCAGTGACAGGTGTCCTTTATTCAGTATAGGCTGCACCTGACCAGTGTTTGTACAGATGTAACCTGAAATATCTGCTCTATTTAATGTTATTTTATTTTCAAGAAACATGTTCTCAGCTGGATTCTGATGCAGACAGATGTGAAGGGGAACTGATCAACCGGGTTTTGTCCGTGAATTTAACCCTTTGTGGAATGTGAGATGCACATGCTGGACAAGCATTCATTATCTATCCCCAGATGCCCTTGTGAAGCTGGTGGTGAGCAAAGTACCCAGTGACCCTTTTTACTGCCATGTAGATCTATGTGCAGCAGTGATTCCAAGAGTAAGCCATTCATAAGCACATCGATCAATGTCTGCAGAGCATCCAAGCAGCTGTGCGGCTTACAGGGAATGGTGGTGGTGAGCTGCATTCTTGAACCACTGAAGTCCATGTGCTGTAGGTTGACCAACAATGCCCTTAGGGAGGGATTTCCAGGAATTGACCCAGTGACATTGGAGATATATTTCCAAACCAGAGTGGTGAGTGGTTTGGAGAGGAACTTGCAAGTGGTGGTGTCCCCACTTTTCTACTGCCCTTGTCCTTCCATGGCATTGTGGTCACGGGTTTGGAAGGTGCTGCTTAAGGAGCACTGGTGAATTTCTGCAGTACATCTTCTAGATAGTACACACTCCTGATACTGAACTTCAATGATGGAGGGAGTGGATGTTTGTAGATGTGTACCAATCATGTGGACTCTTTTGACCATTGGTGTCAAGCTTCTTGAGTATTGTTGGAGCCGCACTTGTTCAGATGAATGGGGAGTATTCCAACAAATTCCTTATTCATGCTTTCTAGATGGTAGAGGCTTTGGGGAGTCTGGAAGTAAGTCACTCTGGTTTCCTGGTGCTGACCTACTCTTCTAGCCACAGTATTTATAGTGCAAGTCCAGTTCAGTTTACAGTTAATGTTAACCTCCAGAATGTTGATAGTGGGAGAATTGCTGATCATAAAATCGTTGAATAATGAGAAGTGGTGATTAGATTCTCTCATGTTGGAGACAGCCATTATCTGGCATTTGAGCGGTGTAAATTTTACCTACTGCTTGTTGGCACAAGCCTGGATAAGGTTGAGGTCATGCTGCATTTGGAAATGGACTGCTTCAGTATCTGAAGAGTCCGGAATGGTACCGAACACTGTTCACTGATGACCATGCATCATCACTTCTGACCTTATGATAGAGGGGAGGTCATTGATGAAGCAACTGAAGATGGTTGGGCCGAGGACACTACCTTTGGGCCGAGGACATTACCTTGAGAAACTCCTGCAGAGATGTCCTAGAGCTGAGAGACTGACCCCCAACAACCACGACCATCTTCCTTTGTGCCAGGTATGACTCCAACCAGGAGAATTATATTCCCATTGATTCCAGTTTTGCTAGAGCTCCTTTGCTAGTGACTGGGCTACACTCAAGTCAAATGCAGCCTTGATGTTAAGGACAGATATTCTCACCTCATCTCAGGAATTCTTCAGCTTTTTCATCCATGCACAAAACAAGGCTATAATGAGGTCAAGAGCTGAGTGACTCTGGCAGAACCCAAACTGAGCATCAGTGAACAGGTTATTGAAACGTAAGTGTGCTTTTATACCACTGTGGGCAATATCTTCCATCACTTTAACTGATGACTGAAAGTAGACTGATGCAGTGGTAATTGGCCAAGTTGAACTTGTCCTACCTTGTGTACATAACATTTCTGAGCAGTTTTTCCACATCATCAGGTAGATGCTCATGTTACAGCTGTATACAGCTTTGAGGTGTTGTTAAGTTCCAGAACACAGTCCTTAGTAATATTGCTGGAATGCTATCAGGGCAAATAGCCATTGCAACAGCTAGTGATTCTAACCATTTTTACATTGCATTGAGAGAATTAAATTGACCGAACCCTGGTAACTGTGAAGTTGAGGACCTCTGGAGGAGGCTGAGATGGATCATGGTGTCATTGAGGTTTGTGGGAGCTGCAGGCAAGTGGAAAGTCTTGCATCACACTCATGAATGGTGCCTTTCAGATTATATAAAGACTTCTGGCCAAGCAAAATGGCAAGGTACTCTCCAAAGAACTCCCAGCCTCTGACCTGTGTCACTGAATGCACAAAGATGATTCTGCTCAAGATGGCAATTCCTGATCACCCTCGATCCACCCTCAAAGGGATGTAATGAGAGCCATGAGCAAGGAACCGGGCGGAACAAGATCACTGTAAATGACTGGGTCAGAGAGCCTAACGTGAATTCAAATACTTTAGAAACACCCTCACGCTGCTGCCTCTCTGAATGGGCTAGCAATCTGTCCTCACAGCTGAAATAGAAATGTATGCAAAGATATGAAAACATCTGTCTGTTCATTTCCTGACATCTCACAGAGTCCACTGTAACCCAGTAGCTAATAATAGCTACCTGGGACTGCATTGTTCGGTGAACACCAAGGACTATTCTTCAATCATCTATTTTTGTTACAATAACCCATGAAGGGTGAGGTGAGAGTGACTGCCCCTGACATCAAGGCAGGCGTTGATTGAGCATGTCATCAAGGAGCCCTGCACTAAAGTTGATGGCTTCTTGTGGAAGTGGTAAACAGATGCTGAAATGGAAAGCATTTTCTCATCTCCCTGTGCGTTCAAATGAAGCAAAATAAAACTGAAAATAGCAGCAAGAGACTTTTTGAGCTGCAGCTTTTTTGTGTGAGGGAGATCGTAGCCTTAAATGTGAACCAGTCTTTCCCTTTTTAGATGCTGATGTGCTGTCGATTCCCAGGATTTTCTGCTGAATATCTACTCATTCCAACTTTCCATTTCTGAAACCAAGATTTTATTTGGCAAGCCTCTATGTTTATAACGGGAAGTTTCATACTTTCCTTTGCAGTAACCTGAGGCCAGAGAGATCAGTCACTCTTCAGTTTAATTGGCAAGGTTTGGTGTGAGAGCTTTGTGGGATTTATACCCTGGTGTGTTGGCTGACATTTTTGCTTTAACTGGTACCAGGAATACACTAACTGGCCAGTCATCCCGCTGGAGACTGTGTACATGATTAGCGGTTGTGTTGATCTTTCAAATGTCCAATAGAGTTCAAACAAACTACACTTCTAAAAATGTCCATGAAAAGAAATGAAGGGAGTGATTTGATCGCCAGGTTGAATCAAAGTTTGGAAACTATGCAGCATTACAGGAAGTCATACAATTCAGCTGGCTGGATGGCTGGTTTGTGATGCAGAGTGACTCCAACAGGATTGGTTCAATTTCACCATTGGCTGAGGTGACTACAATGGCCCTCATCTGAGCTATGGTGACCAACATTCTCCCAAAGCTGGGAAGATCCGCCGCACTGACTGACCTTGCAGATGCATGGCTTCTGGAAGCCACAGACATTGGACGTCTGCCCTCAGCAAGAAAATAATAGGGAAATATTGGTGGTGACTGTCAGGTCAATCTCACTGGGAGTCATGGCAGGGCAATAGATTTCACTCTGAGAGTCCCCAAAATCCTGTAACTGCTGAACTAGCAGCATCCGGTTATATTATACCTTCTTAAGGTTGGATGAAAACAATATATATTTTATTTGGGTAGCTGCCACTAGTAAAAGTTAGAACACACAGAGACAGGGGAAGACAGGGAATTAGATTTAGCTTTATTGTCACACGTACTCACATGAGTACAGTGAAAATTTACTGAGACAAAGGTGGGTTGGGGGAAGAGACAGAGAGTGAGTGCATGGGAGGGGACGGGAAAGGGCAAGGACTGGAAGTTGCACCAAGGCATCAATGTTTACGGCAGTTTCTAGAAGCCTGCCACCTTCCAGAACGTGAACTATGTGGGCAGGCTGGGCACATAGATGAGGTTCTGCCAGTGTGCCCGGCTGCAACTGTTCCCTGACCATGCCCTCCTTGAAACAGGACTCAGGAAGGATACATTAAAAACGGTTCAAAATTCTGAATTCAAATTTACTTTGAACTCAATCATAACTTAATAATGCACTCTGGCTATTGTCCAGTTCTCCAGTTGCTCTGTCTATTAAGTCATGCATTCCAGATAAAATATACTGTTTCAAAGATAATTATACATCACTCTTACAGTTGGGATATTACCAACCCTTCTTTCTTAACTTTTAGAAACATAAAATTGAAATAACGAGGGCTACATTCGCACATTGTTGGGCTGGGATGTTTAATTGAAATAATTGAAATGCTGGCACTATTTGAACAGCAGGGAGTTCATGTGGACCTCAGGTCAACTTTCATCCTTTCGCCAAGAACCCACCAGAAAAAGACAAAGAAAACAAACTAAAATTAATCTTATCGCTCTTTCGTGGGATTCTTACTCTTGAAGTGGCTGCGGCATCTGCCTAGATAACTACATTGTTTCAAAGAAATTCAGCCTTTGTGAAGTGCTTTGAGGGGACAATACAAGTGCAAGTCTCTCTTGGTGATGATGAAGTTGGCGTACCTGCCGTATATTTATATCAGCCACTATTTTAACATTAGCAAGAGGATGAAAAACATACAGCTTGGTGTTTTTTGAGAGAATGGGAATCAGCCATCAGCTTATGGACAAGGACTGTATTGCACCAATGAATCTCTGACAAGAACCATGCAACCCTGCAAACAAAACAAACACAAGACACAAACAATTTATGTGATTAAATTTGGGCATGGTCATCCAGGTGAATCAATTACTGACCAAATTTGACTTTCAATCATGGGAGAGAAAGCAAGCTGCTGGAACAGGTACAAGAGACAAAATCCCATTCGCCGTCCTGAGACTATGACTTAATTTAGCCTGTTTAATATTCAGGGTAGCTGCTGTGAGCTAAAGTTCAGTAATATTATCATCCCAAGGCTCCCCCACTGCACATCCATCAAGGTGTCTGCACTCCTGTTGTGGGAAGTTGTATGCAGACAAAAACGGAGTGTGAAGTCACTTAGCTTTACTGTTTTCCATCAAATCTACCAGGAAAGGAGCCAAATCCAAAAACAGTAAAAAAAATTCAAGCCGAACCAAACTCCCAGGCTGAGCTTCAAGATTTTCCCAATCCTTAAAATTACGAATAGAGTGCAATAAAACCTTACTGACAAGTCAACAAGCTTTCTAAATTTTTGTATTTTAAAACAACATACCTTGAGCAGCACAACATCAACACTCCTGGCATGTTTCGAGATCCCTGATAGGCTGTATCGCCTTTTGTGCCTTTCATACATTTTGTCAGGGAAATGCAAAAGGAGTCAAATTCCACAGCATGGACTCCAGACTGCACTTTATGGAACATAGGAACCAAAAAGTACCAAAACTCGCACACACGTGTGTGCGTGTGTTGCTGATTTCCTTTGAATTACTTCTGAACTGCAGGAAGAAACCCTTGCAGCTGAAACCGTTGGATAAACGCCCTCCTTTCAAAAATCAAACACAAGGGAAGCCACACACAGAAAAAAAAGGCAATTGTCAGAAGGGAAAAAAAACTGACGGAATATTTTCCAAGTAGTTTGTCAAATGAAAATAACAAGCTGCTGTTTTCTTCCCCTCCTCTTTTCCTTCAAGGTAGCTGGACAAAGTGACTCTGTGTAAGCTTATGGACCGCACACCAGTCAATGGTCTTATTCAGATCAGCTGGGCTTTACGCACACTGCCACATAGCTGTTTCCTGCGTCTGTGCCTCTCAGTCTCCCTGGGATAAAACACTCTCTTTCTCTTCACTTCCTTTTCCTCCCATTAACGCATCCAGTTGTAAAAGCTACTTCATTCAGCAGCAACAAGGCACAATGCCGTAAATGTGAGAGGCCTAGTTTATCCCAGGACGTTAATTACACATGGTGCGGAGTACACAGGCTTTGTGCTAAAGGACTAATTATTGCAAATAAATAACATAAATTAAAGCTTTAAATCAAACTTGATGCAACAGGAAAGTAAATCTGCTGACTTTTATGAGGGTCTTTCACTGTATTACACAGTGGAATATTACATCTGCTCTTGGCTCTTTAGCTCAGGCTGCCAAAATTAAAACTAATAGTTTGGGTCAACCAATGCATTGTTTACAATAACAACTGGACAGTGCTCCATCAAATGAACTCTAGTGTGGGGAAGTAAGTGTGAGGAGGTATAATCTGGTGGAAAAATAAAAGAAACTCAACCTTGGAAAGCTGAACTAGGGGAAAATAGAACAGAGGGATTGCTGGGAATTGCAGACCCCGTAAAGTTCATGACACAGGTCAATGGTGCCATCTGAAAAAAAGCACAACAAAGCAATTGGAGTTCCAGAAACTTACACTCAACGTGTACAGAACCAAGGTTGGCCATGTTTTGAACAGGTCTCCATATCATGCTACAAAAAAGGCAATGGAGGAATTGGAGAGTGTTTTAAAAAAGACTGACTAAAATTATACCAGATCGGAGACATTTACCTTTCAGGAGCAGTAAAAGATACTGAAAATGTTTTTCTCTAGAGCAGAGAAGACCAAGAAGTCTTAAGAGCGTTTGAAAAGGTTTGATGAGATTGACATAGAAACTACAGAATATTGATAAAAAAGTTAACCACCAATAAATACAAAAGAAAATTCATGACACAATACTTTAAACAGAGAGTGGGCCCAATGTGGAACTTTACTAGTTGTTAAGGAAAACAGTACAGAAGCATTTAAGAGGAAGCTGGGTAAATGTATGAACAGGAGGATGCAATGAAGGGTTGAGATGACGTGTGGCAGGAGATTGTGTGGTATATGGACACTGACACAAATATCCTGAGCCAAAGAAACGGTGCTTTTTGCTGCAAGTATCCTCTAATAGACAACGTAAGCAGCACAGGTCCTACCATTATTTATCTGTGACTGGGTCAAGAGGAAAGGCTATCAGGGCAACAGAACTATATTTTGCAGAGGCTGAAGAGGGACAATAAATAATGGCACGGTGTCTCAGTGGCTGCCTCAAAGTGCCAGGGACCAGAATTTGATTCCGCTCTTCGATGACTGCGTGGAGTTTGCACATTCTCCCTGAGACATCTTGAGCTTCCTTTGGGTGCTTTGATTTCCTCCCATAGTCCAAAGGTGTGCAGGTTAGGTGGATTGGCCATGCTAAATTGCCCCATAGTGTCCAGGGATGTCCAGGCTGGATGGAGTAGCCATGGAAAATGTGGGGTTACAAAGATAAGGTTAGGGGGTGGGTCTGAGTGGGATACTGTTTGGAGAGTTGGTGTGAACTTGATGGGCTGAGTGGTCTGCTTCCACACTGTACAGATTTAATGATTCTATGAACTGTGGATTGTCAGAACCCAAGAAAAATCAAGTCCTGGTGTTTGCCTGGTCCACCAGGATGGGAGAAAGTGAGGACTGCAGAGCTGGAGAGTCAGAGTCAAAAAGGGTAGCTCTGGAAAAGCACATCAGGTCAGGCAGCATCCGAGCAGAGTCTATTTTTCAGGCATAAACCCTTCATCAGGCCCTCTGGTTAGGATTAGATTAGATACCCTACAGTATGGAAACAGGCCCTTCGGCCCAACCTCTGAAGAGTATAACCCAGCCAGACCCATTCCATGCCCTATATTTACTCCTGACTAATACACCTAGCACTACGGGCAATTTAGCTTGGCCAATTCACCTGATCTGCACATCTTTTGGATTGTGGGAGGAAACCGGAGCACCCGGAGGAAACCCACACATACGCGGAGAGAACGTGCAAACTCCACACAGACAGTTGCCCAAGGCGGGAATTGAACCCGGGTCCCTGGCGCTGTGAGGCAGCAGTGCTAACCCCTGAGCCACTGTGACGCCTAATTGCTGCCTGACCTGCTGTGCTTTTCCAGCGCCACCCTTTTCAACTCTGGTCTAGCAGAATGATATACCATGAGCTGTGGAATTAACATCCACCACTTGCTTGAGATGCAAATCTCTTTTGCAAATCACAAAATTTCAAATAAAACACTGAAAACCCTCAGCTGATCAGGATCGATTCATGATGAGAGAAAGGGTTCATACTTGCAGCCTGCAGCAGGGAAAATTCCCTGCTTGTTCTCATTGCCTTGGGAGAAAAAGCCAGGGAAGGTAGTGCTATTGATTTGGGGCAGATGGGTGCAGGTCATAGTCGGGTCATCTGATTTGGCAATGTTGTGGGTAAATCACCACCATTATCTTTAATTTGGTCAATTATTAAGAAATCGCAGAGACAATCAAGTACTAAAGCAATGATTTAAACTATCTTGCACGTAGCAACTAAAATAAGACTCCTTAAGTAGGGAAGTTAAACCTCACAAATGGGCTGTTGCTCGATTGACAGTGGAATTTAGCTACGATTTCAACCAACAGTGTTTATATTTGGAAGTGCCCAGGGTTTGATCCATGTACACATTCTTGTTCTTTGAAGGTCTGTCAACAAAGGATTCTGTAGTTGAATTCGAATGCAGATGTTAATCCTTCAGGTCTATGTTGTCACAATATTGGTGATTTTTAGATTCTTTCATTCAAAAATACTGATTACTCTTCCAGAGTCCTTGATTCTGCAGCTTGCTTCCTTATCTGAAGTAACTCCTTTGTTCCTTGTTAAATTCAGTGTTAGCTGCCTGTCTGATTGCAGTGATTGAAATTAGGTCAGGCAGGGGATCTCATAAAATAAGAGCTCCCTGACTGAACCAGGTAATAGCCCGAATCAGGGACCCCCTGGCTGACAGATATAAACATCAGTGTCAGAGGTTCTGTTCACTCTGTGAGCTGGCTCTGAGGGAGCTGGATCAGTGTCAAGGACTCTTCACGGATAAATAAAGGATGACTTCGTGATGGGATACCAGCCTTTCAGTTGTTTCACTGAAGACACAGCTTTCCGTTATTAACTCCTTAAATTCTTCTACAAGGCCATCAGTTGCCCTTGTGACAAAAAGCAGCTGGTTATCAAGCAGATGTCCATACCGTTTTATTTACGTAGCTTCAACTCCCTCTTCCAGACATTGCTAACTGCTTTCAAATCCTGTAGAAATTTGTTTTAATCCCTCAATAATTTATTCCAGACAGAGTCATTGCTGATCTCTTTGTGAGTAACGGTTTATCTTTGTTGATTTTGTTCAAGCTATGATCAGTTATTAAAGGAGTGAAGTTTATAATATCACAGTTTAAAAACCAGAGGCACCCACTGGGATTGCTGGGTACTAAGGGTGACTGAGTTAATAGCCCACCTCAGTGCTGTCATGAAGAAGAAAAGCATTCTACCCTTACACCTCATAATTCCTGCATACACTCCCCAAAAAACTATCCATACCAACCATATGCCTCCCCAACCCAATCACATGGCCCCTCAAGCATCTGAAAGACAAACAATGGCCATTCACCCACTATGCACAGTCTAAAATCCATGAGTTCCATAGTGACAGTAGGATGAGCAAATAAAGTTAGTCATAACTTTGCACTTACTTTAAGAAAACATGTGCACACAGAAACAAAGCTAACATTTCGATATATTTCTCACTAACCAGATCTCAAACACAACCTCCCTCGAAGAACTGGCTAGTTTTGCAAATGAGTTGTACACTAAACTTTCAGCAAGCTGTTAGATCACATAATTAATGGCACACAAAACCTTTAATGACACTATCATTGTTCATTCAACAATGGTCAATCCCTCTGGCCCACTGTGCTGGAGATTTTTAGAAATGGCAAAATGAAATGAACCTTTCCTTCACCTTTCTGCTTTGTTCTTTCTTTCTCCTCTTCTAATCTCACCTGCCCTCTTTCTCTCTTTCTCCTTCTTTCTCTCTCTTTCTCCTTCTTTCTTTTTCTGTGCTCAATTTCATTCCAAATCACACTCCTGTTTCAGAGTGACATTTTCCTTTCCTAAGACTGTTTTTTAAAAAATTCATACACCGAATGAGAGCGTCACTGGCTAGACCTGCACTTATTGCCCAGGGGGCAGTCAAGATTCAACCACATTGCTGTGATTCTGGAGTCACACGTAGGACAGACCAAGTAAGGTGGCAGTTTCCTTCCCTAAAGGACATTAGCGAATATCCTTTCTTACCTAAAGGATACAGACTGTTGGTAGCAAGCACCTCATTGGCCATGACATTCCATCATCAACCCACACTTCCAGCAGGTGCCAGAAAAAAGTCACTTCACATTAAAAGGTACAGGAAGCAGTTGAACTAAAGGCAGGGACTTCAAAATGCCCCCATGCTGGAGTGCTTTGGCCCACTGAAGATACTTTGATTGCTGCAATAAAATAGCATTTTCTTTGAGCTCCTCCAGCAGGAAGTCACTGCAGAGATTTTTTTTAAAACAAGGAGGAGGAGGAATTGAGTGTGAAGGACAATAAGGAAGGGGAAGAGGGAGAGCAATGAAGATACAAGATACAATTTGAAAAGATCAAAGAGGAAGGCTTGAAAAATAGAATGGGGGGAATTCGGCAATTCGCATAGCGCAAGAGCCATAGCAAGTTCTTTGAAGAGGCATCATTGAACCCACAAGGAGCAGGGGAGTGCAAGATCACATCATTTCTTCCTCTTTATTTTTTCAAGGCAAGGCAAGCATTTATTGCTAATCTCCAAATTTAATTATGTGCTTTGTTGGGCCATTTCAGAAGGTATCTTCACGGATTGATTCTCACATAGGCCAGACATCGTAAAGATAGTAGATTCCCTTTCCTAAAGGATGGATGTTAATGAACCAGACAACTTTTAACATCAATATTTGCTGAGGGTCACCATTACAACCAGCAATTCCAAATTTATGAATGGAGTTTCAAACCCACCATCTGCCCTGGTGGGGTTTGAACCGATATCCAGACAGCCTCTGGATTGGTGGTCCAGTGACATCACGATGACCCCATCATCTCCCTTTATTTGAACAGCATTGACTGTACCCAAAACAATTAAAAATGACTACATTCACATGAATGATTTGTGACTACTTACCGGTCCATTTTAAGTCCATCGAAACATGATTGCTGCAGAAGTGGATAAAGAATTACCCTCTCTTTAAGGAAACCTTCTACTAGTTTACGAATGCCAAAATAGTAAACATTTGGTATCTAACAGCTTGCAGATAGACTAAGAACAAATAGGGATCTTTATCTTCCATACGGTCTTTGACACATGTTAAGACTGAGAACATCAGTCCTATCTGCTCCACCTGTATTTAATTTATGAAACAGTTTCTCCTAATCATACCGGACGACCTGTGGTTGCATCATTAACTTCAAATAAGCCACATGCTATTAAAATAGTTGTTGGGTTTTTTTAAAATAGAGCCACCCCTTCGCACATGATTAAACAGGCTTCACATTGCATAGGCTGCAAAACCAGGACTCTCTGGCACCTCCACTCAATCATATGAGACTCTCTGTTTCCAAACTTGTTCCCTTGATTCCATTAATGGCACATCTCATTTTCAGAGCAGCAGCACTATTTTTCAAAACAATAAAATTCGAGCCAACTTATTACTTTTTGCTGGCTGCCAGTCTGCCCCTCCCTACTCTCGTACATGCACTGATTTCTCGGTCATTCGCTACATTTCACTGAGAACCCGGGGGCATAAGCAGAATCCTGAGCTTGAATCCGTCTGGGTTCAGCAGGAGACAAAATATTAAATCAGCAACAGAAATCACGGAGATTCTTTCAAATCCCCAGCTCCACGTGAAGCATCCCTACTGCAGCTCAGTTGGAATCAGCTAACTTGTAGACAGAGGACTGATACATTCTGTTCCACAAAGGTGGGGGGGGGGGGGGGGGGAGAGAGAAAGGGGGGGGAGAGAGAGGAAGAGGAAGAGGGGGAAATGGGGGAAAAGGGGGGAAAGAATGAGAGAGAGAGATGGGGGGGGGAGGAGAGAGAGAGAGAGAGAGAGAGAGAGAGAGAGAGAGAGAGACAGACAGACAGACAGACAAAGTCAGAATGACAGATGCCAAAAGCAACCTGTTTCTATTTCTGACAATTAGCATGATCATTCAGTTAAAATGCAAACTTCACAGTTCTTAAGCAAAGTGGCAGATTTCAGATTCCAAAATGCTTTCACGAATAGTTACTAAATATATAATTCTAACCAATGCTAATGGGTTAAATCCCATAGTGGCATACATGGGAAATTGGTGAGCCTTTAATTAAAACTGGTTTCAGTTGTAACATGATGTTTGCCCAGGCTAAGCTTAACATTTGTAAATAGTTCAATTTCCATTTTAGTCTTCCAGCATCAAACACTTCCAAGTTAGTTATAATCCACCTTTAACGAAGATTATAGCTCCTGCTGCACTGACCCAACAAGCTTCCAAATATGGCATAGATTATACACAAGATTCGAGCTCCTGATACACTGTCCCATCAGTCTCTCCAAAGTGAGGTACAGTATGGTCCTGTAACTGGTAGTGATAACAGATAAGGGAGGCATTTTCGCAAAAGGGGAGAAAAATCTATTGTGAAGTATTCAGAGGAGGTCCAGGTTGTGTTTTATAGACTAATTTACAAGTGTTCTCCGAATGAGAATCTAAATACCTGCCTAATTATTTGTGTAATTAGTTACAGAATTTGGTTTATGATGAAATACATTAAGAAGCATTAATCTCAACTTGTTAGCGTAGTTGGCTGTGGGGGATTTCAGGCTAGCTCAGAGCAACTAGTTTTATTGTTAAGATTAAATTAAAAAATAATACAAACACAGAGGACATTTGCCTATTGTATCTGTCCAGACCATTGCCAAGTTCCTTGCTTGTTTCCCATACCCTGACATTATTTTCTTGTTTCATTCAGTGTATATCTAACTTTCCTTTTAAGACTGCCATGATGTGGAGGTGCGGTATTGGACGGGGGTGGACAAAGTTAGAAGTCACTCAACACCAGGTTATAGCTCAACAGGTTTATTTGAAGGAGCATCGACATCAGGTGACAAAGGAGTAGCACTCTGAAAGCTTGTGATTTCAAATAAAACTTGTTGCATTATAACCTGGTGTCATGTGATTTCCAACCTTTAAGGTTACAATTGAAGCTGCTTCCACCGTGCTCTGAGGTAATAAATTCTTCATTTAATTCAGCACTGTGTATATCTTTACCCTCCTCAACGTCCTGCTGAGTTTTTTTTTTAAACTAACCTATTTTACTCCTTCAATCTATTCAGAGATGTTATTACACACCTCTGAAGCAGGTGGGACTTGTACACTAGCCTCCAAGTTCAGAGGTAGGGGCACTACCACTGCACCACAAACAGCCCCCCTCTGATTCTTCCACCATTTATTTTAAATTGCCAATCAACCCACCCACCAGCATAAACAGTTTCTTTCCAAACACCAAATCATATCCAAAATCTCCATGTAGTTTTCTCAGCCAGCCCTGATGTGTGTGCTCAAGCTCTGCAGTGAGTTTTATATAAAGGATTTTCTGAATTTTAAATTTATTATATACTGTGGAATTATATTCCAATCAATGAGAGTTAAACAGATCAGGATTCTTGTAGCACAATGGTAATGTCACTACTTCTGAGCCAGGACACCCAGATTCAAGTCCAGAGGTGCATAATAACATCTCTGAACTACATGATCAGAAAATATCTCTATTGTCACTTTTGTTTACATCCAGAACTTCATTGCACTATTAACCCTTCTCTTAAATTCTATGCTTTGTTGATAAGGTGAACTCTCAGCTGTTGAACCACAATACAAGTTCAAGACAAGTTCAAGACCAATTACTGGCCAGCATCACAATACCACCAGCTGACAAAGGAATCTACAAGTAATTAAAGGCTAATTTATCAACCTCCAGCCAACCCAAGGTCACAGACTTTCTTCTTGTCTCAAAAAGATTTGTTGCCCACAGGGAGAAGTGTCTTTGAAGTAAAGCACTTCCACAGTGTTACTGAGAGCAGCTGACAAGCTAGTCCTGTGCAGGGGAATATCTAAGGCATGGTAGACATCATCTGATAAATCCTGTACACCACTGCCACAATGACCAAATGGCTTCTAATTTTTATCCGTTTCCTCATCTTGCCTCGCAACTCTTGCCCGAACATGTTCCTTTGAATTCTGGCAAGGTTCTTGAATCTTATCCAGATATTCATTCACCCAGAGTCAAGCCTCAATAGTTAGCTTTTCTGGAATTTGTCCTTTCCTCATCACTCAGACTGAGGGGACCAATTATCATATCTAATCACTCAGGCTAAAGGTAGCTCACTCTGTGGAGACTAGGAGGGAACTCCAGCCTGTCCTGGTTTGCTAACAAGACCAGGAAGTATCCTGCACCAATGGGGATGTGTGTTATGAGCAGAGAGCCTGTTCACCACTGAGCTGGGGGCAGTGGATGGAACCAAGAGGCTGGAGGGCCAATGGGAGACTTTCCAACAGGAGATGATACGATGAAGGAAGATACTGATGTGATTGGGGGGGGGGGGGGCGGTGAGAGAGAAGGGGGGGCGGTTGGCAAAGAGAAAAGGGGGACAAACACAAATTGTGCCCTATAAAAGAGAGAGGGGGAATGAAGAGAGAGAAAGGCGGGGAGGGGATGGAGGGAGAGGGGGTGGAGGGAGAGAAAGGCGGGACGGGGGGAACAGAGGGAGAGAAAGGGGGGTGGAGGAAGGGGGGGGAGATAGAGGGAGGGGGCAGAGGGAGAGAAATGGGGGGGCGGAGGGAGAGGGGAGGCGGAGGGAGAGAAAGGGAGGGGCAGAGGGAGAGAAAGGGGGGGCGGAGGGAGAGAAAGGGGGCGGAGGGAGAGAAAGGGGGGCGGAGGGAGAGAAAGGGGGGGAAGGAGGGAGAGAAAGAGGCATACGGCGGGACTGTAGATAGACTGAGTGGGCAAGCATCTGGCAAATAAGAGTACTGTATTATTTGTTTGCTGCAAGGGGAATTTAATACAAAAATCAGGAGGTTATTTTCAGTATTACAGGGCATGAATAAGACCAATTCTAAAGTACTGTGTACTGTATTGGTCTTAATTAAGGAACAATGTAAATGTGTTGGAAGTAGTTCAGAGAGATTGACTAGATTAATGCCTGGAATGGGAAAGTTGTCTTATGAGGAAAGGTTGAACAGGCTAGGTTAGAGAAAGAGACATCTTAAATATTTCAATTCAAGATCAGGAGGGGTCTTCCTGTGGGCTTGGTAAAGTGGAGGGGAAAATAGCCAGATCTCCTACGTTTCACCATGACTTCCTCCTGGCAACCGGACTTTGGATGAGAACGGGATCAGGTTTGTCTTGACAGCATCCAATCCAAGTGCCTAAGACCCACTCATTGAGGCTGATGAGTAGGTGATTTAAATGAGGCAGGAGTGTGTTGGGGGAGTCTGTGAAACCACCCACCCTCAGTCACACCCTTCATGAAGGGAGGGGAGGTGGCTCAACAGCAGCTTCCCCAGGACAATTAGGGACGCACAGCCAAAACGTGGACCTTTCCAGCGACAGTCACATCCTACGAATGAACATTTTGAAAAAGCCAACAGGTGGTGTGCACAGACTGAACGTATTAGCAGCCGGCATACACACTGGAGGGGTCTCTGGAGAAATCTCCCTCCTTCAGGAAATGTGCTTAGCCAGTAATTAATGCTTGCTGTGACATGCGAAGTCCAATAATGTCTGAGAACCTCCAGTCTCTACTTCCCTCCCAGCATGACACATGGCTGTATCCAGCTGACTGGCACTTGCTTGACTTTTATCACTGTCAGCTCAATGACAAAGAAATACATGCAGCTCTCAATACCAGCTGAAATGGTACTTCAATTCCATTAGAAACTGAAGATACCACTTAGCTTTCTGAAAAAAAGCCATTGGTCATTACTTTTACGAAAGGGAGAGAAATAAAAAAAACCTGCAAATCCAGTTTCCTGTTGGACTCTTACTGCAGCAGTTATTCACAGGCCAATACAGCTGAAAGGATTTGGTGCAAGTTTGTTGCATATTCCTACCATGTTGGGCCTTTAATAACTGATTCAATATCAGCCCAGCTGAAGTGGTGCTTACGTCAGGACCTTATTACTCCCAGATGCTTCTCAATTAGAAATCAGTTGAATGGCGAGTAATGGAGTCCCCGAGGAAAAGAACAGTTAATTTCACAAGCAGGGGCATGCCAGCTGGACTGTAACCCAGAACGCTTCCTTAAAGCATGAACACTAGTTCCCACGAAGACCCTGCACAGGCAGGGCACAGAGCAATAACAAGCAATGCAGGCTCAGCCAGCACTTGGTGCTCCCATTAACCTTTCTGCTTTTGTGTCAGGCACCAGTGAACGACGAGCTGACCACAGCTTCAGGGAAAACAGCCGGGAAAAAATGGGAGGGGAATGCATCTGGAGAAAGAAGAAAAACACAGTAAAAGGAGAAAAGAATAAAGAGAGAGAGATTAAGTGAGAGTGAGCAAACGCAAGCAAGCAGAGAGAGAGAGAGAGCGCGCAAGAGATTCTGTGCAAAAAGAGAATGAGAGAAAGGGTGACAAAGGCATAGAGGGAACAGAGAGAAGGAAAGGTTTGTCTATCAAAGCTATAGATGAAGGAGGCAGCAGTAATTTTAATTTTATGTCTCTGTCAATATTTAAATAACTAATAGCATCTCAAGTCTCCAATCAAAAGGCTGGATTGTGAAAGTAGCTTTCTGGGAAATGAATCTCAACAGTAGTTTAAATCAAAATAATTTGCAGATTAAACATGGAGTTGACCGATTAGTGCTTGTTTGAAATCAGCTTCAAAGTCAAGTAATTTTCATGGTTAATTGAAGTACATGGTACATATAATTATGCACAATTTAGAATCCAACCATTGCTCAGCTGCCAAATGCATTACTGCCTCCATGACTGTTGTTCTGACAGGACTGGTCAGGCCAAAGAAGATAACCAGCTCAGGATATCGGGGTGCCAGGTTAGATAGATAATCTTACACATTTCCCAATAAGCCTTTAAGCTCACAGGAGAACACAGAAGTTGGATAGATTTCCTGATCCTTGACATTGGACTGTACAAGGAACGAGCTCGGCTTGAAGGGCATTTTTGGTCGTTAGTACTTTCATGTCCTTATTTCTCCATCTGATTTAACCATTGCAAGTGTCAGTTCTTTCAAACTTGTACGTTTTTCTACACCTAGACTTTCTCCCTTGCTTAACTATAGAAGCCTGTGTTGCTACATATGACTCCCTCAAATCATTCCTGCATTAAGTGGCTCCCTATGTACTTTATAGTATAAGTTCATATGACCCTGCTCTCAGCAGTATCAGTGGTTGGGACAAAGGAAGGGAACCTGGAATGATATTAATTTTAGGAGAAAGTGAGGACTGCAGATGCTGAAGATCTGAGTCAAAAAGTGTGGTGCTGGAAAACCAAAGCCACTCAGGCAATATCCGAGGACCAGGAGAAACGACGTTTTGAGCATAAGATCTTCATCAGGAATGTGGATATTTCTTTTCCCCACCTAAGCCAAGGATGCACTGCAAACAGGGTTTGTGCTCTGGAGGAGCTGTTGTTTTTTAATATTGTTATAAAAACAGTAATATTCTGAAGGACAAGGTACAAAATATTCACTTTCATTCATGTAAAATGAATCACTGATTAATTCTGCTCCTGTCTCAGTGGAAGACTTACTTTTATATCAACACTTCATTCTACATGATTTCAAAGCTCCCCTTAAGGAGTTACATTTGAAATGAAGTATATGTTAGTGTTAAATAGGACAGGCATGCTACACCATTTAGCCAACAGCAGTGTGCTGATCCATCTTAAAGGGAGAGTTTGGAAAGACACCAGGAGAACACCCTGCTTTTCTGAGATAAATGCTGCAGAGATTGGGTCTGTCTACACAAATAGAAGGGTCCTTGGTCTCAGCCAAGTTATGAAAGAAGAATTAAACCCCATCCTTTAGCAATCTTGTATTTACTGTTTTAAGATTTCTTTAATGAAGAAGGGATGACTGTGGTGAATAACTATTTGCATTCACACTGCATCTTTGATATTCAGAGGTGGAGAGGGGATTCCATAGTTTAGGCTTTTAACAAATCGTGGAATTCCTTTGATATAACAAAAAAATGTTCAACTTGCCATTTTCCTTCTCACATATAGGCTTACTGCTGTAATATTTGACCAGCCAAGGACATCCATTGTTCTGCTATCTGTTTTCCCTTCAAAGATATAACTTCAAAGTCCCAATAATCCTAATTTACAAAATTAAATGTTTGGGACTTCCTTTGTGTGCATGGATAAGTGGAGTTTCTGAATCTGTTCTACTTTGGAAACAAAGTCTTTGTCTAAATGAACACTCCATCATTGCTTTCTAACAGTAATAGTGCCAGCATAGTTGTAGTAATGTTGCTTAGGTCAGATAGGTTTGGTTTTAAGTTCTACTTCAGAAGCTTGAGAACAAAATAAGAGTTGACAGTCTCCTTGCAGTCTCGAGTGTGCTACATGATTAGTGATGCCATTGTTCAGATGAGATGTTAAAATTAAGATTATGTTGAAGAGGTGCCAGGGAGTAATCGGTGATGTCTCGGTTAACATTTATTCCTCAAGTAAATAGATTATCAAGTCTATGCACAAACTGACCTTCAATTTTCCTACCCATTACAGTGATGAATACACTCCAGGAGCTGGTTGTCAAGTGCTTTGGGTCAAGTTGAGGTTGTGGAAGATGTGACTAAAATGCAAGCCTACTTTTTGTACTGACTGATTTTCTTTACTCTAGTTTTCTGCAGCAGACAAACCTGTTACACACAGGTACAATCTGAGATTAGGATTTGCAAGTAAACTTAGAAAATTCAGCAGTAAAGGTTTTTTGAAGATCTCTGAACCAAACATTAATATGTCAATCAGAATTGCAGTATGCACTCCAAACGTGCATGTTCTGCTTGACTAGACACAGATGTTATTATTCCTTTTCAACTTGTGGGACGGTTGTGATCAAATATTAAAAAGAAGAACTAAAAAGAAGAACACAAAACTGAAGAGATTTTAACAAACAAATAAAAATAAAATTATTTTCAAAGAAGTTCCAGGACACACAAGCAATGGCTAGTTGTATTGTTAGGGTAAAAATAAGTTGGCATGAGATTTCAACCGTAGTAGCCCTATACACAGCGAATTTTCCACTCAGCAATAATTCCCCATCTGTCAGGGTTTCAGTAACAGTCCAAAGGTTTGCCCAGAAAACCAACAAAAAAAAACTCACCGAAGTCTTCAAGGTAAGCAGCTCTGCCTCAGGTCTAAATATCAAACTGGACTAGAAATTTCTTTCAAGAACAAAGCATTGACTATTCATCGTTTTAAACAGGGTGATAAACCCTGCTTAAAGTAAAACCAATCTGTGCTCAGTAGGAACACCACTTGAGTAATAGCAAACATTGGCTTCTAGTTGAAAACGCCCAGAAATTACTCACAGAAATAATGTTCTTTGCAAAGAAATATTAGGTTGATGACTGATGCTTCTATTGTCAGTCAGAACACAATCAACTGTTCACATTTAGGTGAACCCAGCAACCAATCATTTTATTCTTGCTTCTGCTAATGAATCTAGACAGTTACTTAAAGAGCATGTTCTGACATAGAAAAGGCATGTGTATGAGTCAATGGAATACAGGATGGCCAGTTTAGAACATTTTTTCCAAAGACATTCCAAACCTTACTTGCCCCATTTTGTTTTTCAAATTCACATTACTAAGCACTCATGTATCTAACATTCCTCCCCTTCAAATCAGGCACAGCCTTTAAATCATGCAGCACATATGAATAAAGGCACATCAAAAAGAAGCTGGTGTGAAATCAAAAATGGTATGTGACAGATTTTATTTTCTCATTGACTTTACCCAATCAATCAGTCAAGTGAGGACTGGTCTAGAACAATACTACCAAAACATAATTGGCCATTTGGACATTTTGTTTGGCATAAAGTGAATGCCATATCTAACCACACAACAATAACTAAACAGGGTTATTGTGCCAGTATTGTGTCCCTATCTCTGAGCCAGCAGGCCTGTGCTCAAGTCCCACCTGCCTCTAGAATTGTGTAATAATACATCTGAACAGGTTGATAAGAAGATATCAATAATAACCGCACCTTGAAGTAATTCATAGTATGTTGATGGTTGAAGTGAAAGCCACCTTTTGTTTCTCATTGTCCTAACCTTTCTGCTTGATTTCAAACCATGCAATCATTACTACTCCAAACTTCATCCTTATTCTTCCTTCTGAGCTCCAATATGTCCAGAACCTTCTCTCAGCATTCCTAATTGATTGGAATTAAGACTCACTGAAACTTTTCCTGTGCTGATACACATAGAAGCCCCATTCCCACAACCACAAGTATTTATAAACAAAACCGGGGGATTGTGGTCCTTTGTAATCATGTTGATGAATTATCTGAGTAATAGGTGCACTCCAACGAACTTCTCCAATGGACAATTTGTTGGCTTGTCACATTGATGTTGGTGGAAACTCGTGTCCAAATTGGCTGCCACACTCCAACAGCACCCACCAAACAGTACTTCCTTCTTGGAAAGTGCTTTCCAAAGTCCCGAGATCACAAACAGTGCAAATATAAACACCACATCCATCTCTACTTCTTCCTGCTCTTACGGATTTGCAACGTATTGCACCGTGCACTCAACTGTGGGCAACTTTAAGTGGATTTGGCAAAGGGGTGATGAAGGATCGCACAGATTTCCTTCGTTCCCTTGGAGAACGTACTGTAGTTAGTTCAAACTCCAGGAAGGGGACAAGGGCGCCTTCTGTATACATTCACACATTCCTTGGGACCCCTTCCACCTCCGAAAGATAATGGTCAGAGAACCAAAAGAAAGCATCAGCTGGGAGTGTATAGAACAACTCAGTGTTAACACTTCCCAAAATCCATCTAGGTCCACTCACTAATGGACTTGCAGCGTTACTTTGAAAAATGTTGAGGTTGGAAAGCAAGCACTGAAAAGTCTAGTTTGTAGGGAAAAAAACAATCCATTCTAAAAAAATAAATTTCTGTTTCTCACGATATGTTTGATTTTATCTTTATAAAAAAGTAAATCTCAGAAGTCAAGCCATGTTCTCCACCCATTTTTTTGGTCTTGTGATTGGCAAAAAAGGACAAAAACCTTCCAAGTATTTGGCACAGAAAGGGACAGGCTCTCTGCGATACCAAAATAAAAAGCAGCGTTAATGTTAGTTACTAAGAAGCACCTTATCTTTCACAGTGGTATTTGCAGCTGGTTGCACTCCAACAGTTGGACGACCAGCATCCTTTTCAGTAAGGAAAACAATTTAACAGTCAGAGAGCATCCAGAAGTCTTGGAGTTTCTCCAAGTTAAACTGGTGAAAACGCTACACGGGGCAAAGTGAGTGGTTTGCTCGACACGCGAGCATGTTAGTAGGTTGGAATGGAGTCTTTGGCCAGTTGTGAAAGCCATTTCTTACCCAAGCCCTCCTGCCCATCCTCCCAATTCTTTCAAGCCAAATAAGAAACAAACATTGACATTAATGGATGCCCTCACATGTGGGGATGTTACGAAGGATACTCCGAACAGCAATGCTGATGACACACAAAGAAAACAGAAACATGTAAAAATCAATGCACAGAGTGAGACCAGTTGACCAATCAAGCCTAGCCCACCTTACAATATATGCAGCATCCTAATTAAACACATCTTTCCCTCCTCTCTTCCACCATAGACATAGAATCTCCAGAGAGACACAATATGAGAGAACATACACCTATGGCCAATAAAGGAGAAACAAAATGCTGGGAAGTTCCTTTGCAATCCCCTTAGGCAATATAAACTGGCTCACGAGATCCAGGAACACCATGATGACCTTGGTACATTGCAACGCTTCAAAACAACAAGGCTGTGTTTTTGTAAAATAAGGCTTGCATAAACCACAGCCCTGAGTTGTTTAACTTTCTGTCAAGTTCAGAACTGTTCAAAACCAGCAGTTGTTTTTCCACATGTTCAATCCAGGTCACTGTTGGCGCCTGCAGGAGAAGGGATGTAAAATCTGTGCTGTGGGATTTGCAAGTACTCGTCGTGCAGCTGGTTCTTCACAATGGTGCGGGCAAGAATAAAGTTGACAGATGAACCTGGAAGAATCTGTCACAAGTGCAGTGACCATAAGGTAACAATGCTAGAAGGTAAATACAGTTGATGCTGCTGTTTCTGGAGGTGGATGTCTCCTGCAGGGCTCAGTTCCCCCCAGGCATGTTGTAGCCAACAATATCCCTGTTAGCCAATCTTTGCAGAAGGTCTGGCAGCTAGAGTGAAGTCCTGAACTGCAATGTTTAAACAGCTGGAGACGCAGAAGCCAACATTTTCAATTTTACATCCATAGTTCTCGATATGCGGGACTATCCCTCTCAGGGGTAATCTAGAAATCCTTCTCCTTGAACTAACTTTGTAACAAAAGGCACTTTTATAAAAGTTGCAGCCATGTCAGATATGTATTAGCCTCTGGATTCCGTGTACTTCAGTTAGAGAAGTTTCAGGACTTTGATACGTAACCCTGGACACAGCAGAACAGTAGAATCCTACAGCATAGGAGGCTGCCATTTGGTTCATTATTCTGATACTGGCTCTTTTGAAAGAGGTACCTCATTCACCACCTTCTTTCTCTATGGCCATATTCTCCATATTTTCAAAATCCTCAAGGTTAATGTCCAATTTTTCCAGTCTAAGGCAGCCCAATTCCATCCACTTTCTCCCACACATGTTTTCTATTTTCCTCATTGTGAAAGACACATTTTTCACATGGAACACAATACAAATGTCAAATTTTCATTACCAGTATCTGGTGAAACACATTCAGAATAAACTCTGGATGCACAACAATGGAACTTGCAGTTCCAGAGGTCTTCCTACCTCTGTCTTTGGCTTCTTTGAGCTGTATGGTACTTTGAAATATAAGCTTTAGTCACCAGTTACACTTGCAAATAATGTACCTTTGTAAATCAACCAGAAAAAACATCATGTCAACAAGTTTGGCTCATGGAAAATGATGCCATCTACCCATTTGGGGAGGTGGCTTATTACACAATGAATGTCTCATTAAGTTGGGTAAAGGCTGCTGATATTTGTTTACAAAGTCTACGGTTCTAATAAAAGGAGATAACTTGGCTGGATGTAAAAATCGAGTTTTCACATGTGACACTTACTCTAAAGATGAGAAGGAATGAACTGCAAAGAACACAAAATGCTGGCACAACAGAGGTAGAGGCAATCAGAATCTGAAAAAGGAAACGGCTTTCCCTTCCCAAATGAAGTGCTTAACTTTTTCACATCATTATTCCTTGAAAGACCTCCTATGAACAGAATGATTTCTGTGATTTTCTAATTGTGTGTTGAGAGCCAGAACGGATACATACTTAAAACGAGACACTTCTGCAGCAATGGAGAAAGAGCAGGAGAGTTGGACAAACTTTGCCCAAAACATCGATTCTCCTGCTCCTCGGATGCTGCCTGACCGGCTGTGCTTTTCCAGCACCACATTCTCGACTCTGATCTCTAGCATCTGCAGTCCTCATTCTCATCTAGCTCTTGTGATAAGCTCGTATAGGCAAGATGGGCCAAAAGGTCTCTTTTTCAGATGTGTGAATCTACAAAACTGATACGGAGGAGTGCAGCTGGAAGTTGGAATCAGCAATTCACCTCCCCCCTCAACTTTACCTCTCACCCCCAACTCAGAATTAACCAAAATTTGGAAACCACAGTGGTACAAACGCAGTTGGTAAAGATGGCAAAATATTTTTCTACAATTACACAAGAGCATGTTTGAAATCTTGGGTCAGGAATGGGTTGCTACTAATTTCAGGGACTGAATTAACTATTTTATATATTAATTATTTGAAAAAGGAAACTCAACACGAGCAAGGGAAAGAGTTTACGTGGCAGCTTGCGACTAGTTAACAGGCTGCCAACGTGCTTTAGTCACTAACCGAATAACACTTATTCCTGCTGAAACAGTGTCCTGCTGGTTGGCAAAAGCAAAGAGTTTGGGAGGTAACTGTAACGCTACAGACTCAACAATGACTCAATTCAGAAAGACTGAAATATGATACTTTCAGAATATTAAACGCTATTTACATATAAACTACCCAGACTTAAATGTGGAAAAATGTCTCCCTGAGCACAAGCCAGTGTTCCCTGCCCCCAACCGTATAAAATACTGCACCCCAAGGCAGAAAGAAATCCTAATTCTAGCCAACAAAAATGGAAGCAACATCCTTTGTTCTGCTTAACTCAAGCTTCCAAATGAAATTAACGGTTAACACTTCAGGTGTGTGTAAAAGAAAGATGGGGCACACTCCCACAGTGCATGGGTGTGTAATATTTATGCTGGTTCTCCAAACAAACCCACCTGCCCAAACCCCACCCAGCTCTGCAGACTTCTCACAAAACATTCATCTTGACTCCAGGGATACAGAGTGAGGCAAGGGAAAACTCGTACTGATTTTCAGTGAAAACAGGAAGGTTTTAAATTAGCAAGGGGTTCGTTTGCATTCCAAATTTTTTTTTAAAAATTATCATTTTTGTGGAGAATGACTCGATTGGAACATTATTTTGGTTGGTAGGGCAGCAAGGTGAGTTGATGCTAGAAGAATTCAAAGTCCAAAGTAAGTCCATAACATTCACAACAATACTTCTGCAGTACGCATCTGTATGGAAAATCATGAAGTCGTAGAGATGTACAGAATAGAAACAGACCTTTTGGTCCAACTCGTCCATGCTGACCAGATATCCTAAATTAATCTAGTTCCATTTGCCAGTACCCGGCCCATTTCCCTCTAAACCCTTCCCATTCATAAACCCATCCAAATGCCTTTTAAATGCTGTCATTGTACCAGCCTCCACCATGTTGTCTGGCAGCTCATTCCATACCAAGATTGAGAAGTTGGGCGGCACGGTGGCACAGTGGTTAGCACTGCTGCCTCACAGCACCTGAGACCTGGGTTCAATTCCCGACTTAGGCGACTGACTGTGTGGAGTTTGCACGTTCTCGCTGTGTCTGCGTGGGTTTCCTCCAGGTGCTCCGGTTTCCTCCCACAGTCCAAAGATGTGCGGGTCAGGTGAATTGGCCATGCTGTAGTGTTAAGTAAAGGGTAAATGTAGGGGTATGGGTGGGTTGCGCTTTGGCGGGTCGGTGTGGATTTGTTGGGCCGAAGGGCCTGTTTCCACACTGTAGGTAATCTAATCCAAGTGTGGTGCTGGAAAAGCACAGCTGGTCAGGCAGCATCCAAGAAGCAGGAGGATCGACGTATCAAACACAAGGTATTTGTCAGGATGAATATCAGAATCATTCCTGAAGAACAGCTTATGTTTGCAACATTGACTCTGCTGCTCCTTGGATACTGCCTGACTGGCTGTGCTTTTCCAGCACCACACTCTTGATTCTGACCACCAGCAGCTGCAGTGCTCACCTTCTCCCAGCTCATTCCATACATGCACCATCCTTTTCATTAAAAAGTTGCAGCTTTGCAGTATTTTACTGGTCGGTGAACTTAAAGTAAACTCGGTGTAACCAGAAGTGGTTGCTTGGGTGGTGGTGTAAGTCATCTATTCAGGATCAAAAATGGTAATACAGTAACTGAAGAAGAGTCATAATCGCAGTTCCTACTGATACGAACTAATGTGGGCAATGGATAGCAGGTTAACGAGGCTGTTCCCGAGTACTGTGATTTCCACTTTGACCCGCAATATCCTAGTGTGATCTCTGCTGATCCTGGCCGGCTTGTCAGTAGGAGAATTACATTTTCTGCATCATGCGCTGAGCGATCGGGGCTGGACTTCTTTCAGAGTCTACATTCAGGTAGTATTGATCAATTTGAGCAATCAGGATCTCCCTACTCTCTCTGCTAAGTATCTTGAGCATAAAGTGTCCAACTCCTCACAAGATAATTAGCTACATTTAAATCCAAAAGACTAACATATTTGAAATTAAGCAGTGTGCACGGATGCCAGGTCTTTGAGATTCCCATGAACATAACAATGCCCAAAATTGCTTCCAACTGGAGCTCTTTTCAAATATGAGACAGCTTCCTGACTGTGACAAACACCAGCTTCATGCACTATGAGTTGTTAATTTTAAATCTGAGATTGATAAATTTTTGTAAAGCATAGGTATAATAGAAGTTTATAAAATAATGAGGGGTGTTGATAGAGTTAACAGAATCTGTCTTTTCCCGAGGATGGGGGATTTCAAGAGTCGGGGCACATTTTTTAAGGTAAGAGGAGAGACATTTAAAAAAGACATGAGAGGCAATTTTTTTTTACATAGAAAGGGTGATTCGTGTGTGGAATAAACAGCCTGAGGAAGTTGTGAATGTGGGTACAATTACAACGTCTAAACAACATTTGGATATGTACACGAATAGGAAAGGTTTGGAGGGTCAGGGGCCAGGAGCAGACAGTGGGACTAGTTTCGTTTGAGATTATGCTGGGCATGGACTGGTTGGACCGAAGGGTCTGTTTCCATACTGTATGTCTCTATGGACCAAAGGCAAGTACATGGAGTTAGGCCACAGATCAGCTATGATCTCCTTGAAAGGTAGAACAGGCTCAAGAGGCTGAATGGCCTACTGCTGTTCCTATGATCCCAGCAGGATGACCATACTGGATTGGGCTGACATACTGTGTCTAAATGGCAAAACTTTCCCCTCAAGTAAATGGCAGCGATAGGTCACTTAGAAATCAAAATATCACATTTACTGTTGCGAAGAAATAAAACGTGAATGTATGCAGCTGCAGAGAGATTCTGACTGCCAGAAAACGCTCAGGACATTTTCACTATCATCATTGAGCAAAATAACAATGGCATCGATCACAAACTATAAGACTGTCTTAAATCAAATGCTTCTAAAAAGGTGACAGTGAGGAGGCTAGAAATACGCATGTACTACTGTCACCATATCTTCATGATCAAGTGTGGGAACTTCCCCAACTGCTCCCAGCACTGCCTAAAGATATCTGAAAACTTGCTGACCATTATAGAGTCCATTTTCATTTCATTAAGTTTTCTTGCTTATCAGCTTTTTTTTTGAAAAGATACTACATTGAGTCAGTATTCACAAACCACCGATTTTATAAATGGAGATACTGAAACAAAATAATTGAATATTTATAACCACAAAACTATAAATCTGTGCTTTTCAGCTCATTATTTTGAGCTGATCTCTCCTAGATTTTGGATTATTGCTTGTCTTATTAGGATTCTGTTTCAACAAACGTAACTATCAAAATATTAGGCATCAGAAATACTGCTGTTCCCAACAAAACTAAATACAACAGGTGAGTTTCAAGAGAATATGGAACACATCACGAGATGCTTCAGGTCTCATTAAGCAAGGCAGCATGAGAGAGAGAGAGAGAGAGAGAGAGAGAGAGAGAGAGACAGACAGATAGATAAAGAGAGATTCAGAGAAATCAGGACAGACATCACCAGTTAGGAGGGGGTAGATGATGCTGAACGATTTTACAGGAGAATTCATAGTGTCCGGAAGAACAGGCTTTTGTTGTGAGAGAAGACATGCTAATCTGTTGATGAGACCCTGGATCAGGATCAAAAATTAAACCCTGCTGAAGCAATGCCAACAAAATGTAGTCAAGCTGATTGAAGTGAAGGTTAGAAGTGAAATTAGTGGATCACAGTATCTTTCCAAAGGACAAAATAAGATCCTGCTGAAACTGAAGCAGTGATAGCGCACAACAACAAAACACAGGAGCTAGGAGCAGGAGTAGGCCACTGGGCCCCTCAAGTCTGCTATATCACACTATAATATCATAGCTGATATGATTTGGATCTCAATTCTATTTTCCCATCTGCCCCCCAGAACGTGAGTACTTTAACTGTCAAAAATCTCCCAAACACAGCCTTGAATATATTCAATAACCAGGCTCTATTGCTCTGGGGCGATGAGAAAAAAATTCTCTTCATCTCCATCTTAAATGGGAGGTGCCATCCAGAGAATGCTCAGGATAATGGTCATCAGATTGTTACAAGGTTCTCAGAGGTAACTGCCCCTCATTGTGACTTACTGAACAAAAGTTGACAACGTGAATCCCCTACAGAGTGTCTGGAAATAATCTGGATGGGTACTTCTGAAGCACTTGGGTAAAAATACTTCAAAAACTTACAATTTGAAAATGTGTTACACCTAAAAGATCTTCCATACATATGGCCAGTTGGCTTACACTTCAAGATCAAGGAATAATGCTGATATTTGTAGTTTGGAGCACAGTCACAAACCTTAAGGAGAAAATCACCTGGAAAAGTGATTTAATAACTTGAAGCCATTTTGAGAGAATTGAATTGGAGGCATCCAAGTAGTGTGAGGGGATTGTAATGCAATTTCATAGCCACAAATTTAATGTCATTTCCCATGAGTATGAATTTGATGTTGTTTCCAAAAGAACAAGGAGATGGATGTGCTGACAATCTGAGACTTCCACACAAACAAAAGGATTGATAAGAAAATGGTTTTCTGGTCTCTGGTAAACAGGGAGATGAAGGCTTGCTCAGTCTGTGCGCAAGAAATTTCCCGTCACGCAGAAAGAGGAAGCTTAGTGATCAAATATTGAAAAGGATTAGATTTCTTTGCTGCAAGAAAGACTACATTGACAGATGGGCAAAAACTCCCTTCACTATATTACAGTTTTTCAACTGGACGTTCAGTTGACTCAAGTGAGTTCTAAACATTTGCACATTAAACTCATGTAACCAAGGTGTCCAGGAAACTCTCCAAGACACTCTTTGGATTAAAAAAAATAGAAAGGTCCAGGATTGGTGCTCTTGACAAAAATCAAAATGAGATACTGCAACCATTGAGTTTCATCGTAATTACAGCTGAAAATGTGTTGCTGGAAAAGCACAGCAGGTCAGGCAGCATCCAAGGAACAGGAAATTCGACATTTCGGGCATAAGCCCTTCATCAACCTTGTTGACCTAAGCTAGATTCCCTACAGTAAGGAAACAGGCTCTTTGGCCCAACAAATTCACACTGACCCACTGAACAGTAACCCACCCAGACCCATTCCCCTACCCTACCCTACATTTACCCCTAACTAATGCACCTAACACTATGGGCAATTTAGCCTGGCCAATTGACCTGACCTGCACATCTATGGATTCTGGGAGGAAATCGGAGCACCCAGAGGAAACCCACGCAGACACAGGGAGAATGTGCAAACTCCACACAGACAGTTGCCCAAGGCAGGAATTGAACCCGGGTCCCTGGCGCTGTGAGGCAGCAGTGAAGATCTTCTTGAAAGGTCTGTCTTCTTTTCAGGAAACTGATACGTAGCAATTGGTGTAACTTTATACTGACAGTCAAACAGATGAAATTCTTTGACTGCTTCCTTTGACCAAATGTTTGCATGAGTGACAGCTGATGCAGTTAGTTAAGATAGCTGAATGTTAAATGCCATATGGTAAAGACCTGGATCAACTGAAAATTTAAAGAAGATAGCAACCAAAATGACTAAGGGGAATTGAGGAATCAGATGGAGAGAAGGGATTATACAAAATGGACGTGATCTCACTGAACGTGGAACCATGAAGAGCAACACAACAGATGAGATCAGGTGACCCATTTTACCCTGAACGGAATGGAACAACCAGAAGATATGACCTGCATTTGAAATGAGGGTGAGAAGGGATATGATTTAAAACAATCCTATCGACATAACGAAAGGCATCTGCCAATGTTAGAGAGTGTCTCGCTCACTTGCTGAGGAGCTGGAGACACACCCAGCCTGACCTTTACATCACCTTCCACCTCCAATCAGCTCGATTCGAGGGCAGTGCTGGGCTCTTCTCCAATACCCAGCCCCGAAAGCGGAAAACCAACACAATGGGTGTTTCTGGCCATTTCGAGGTTGACAGCTCTTGCCAATGGCATGGCTGGTGCTGGGTGGGCACCTGACATCCTGAGCACCCAAGGTCTCAAGCAAATGCTTTCCTTTGTTGTGTGGAGGGTGGTATCTCTGCGGTTGGGGCAGGGATGGCAGGGCCCAAGGAGAGGGTGGGAAAGGGAATCAGCAGGGCTTGGGAGGGGAGTGGAGGAGAAAGGATTCAATGGCCTTATACCTGCTTCAGTGTCCCAAACCCAGTCTCATTGAGAATAAGGGCCTTAATGACAATTTAAGGGCCTTAATTCCTAAGGACTGGAAGATCAAGGTTGGACTTTGCCATCCAGATGCAATTCAGGAACAGACAGGAAACCAATGGAGGAGACAGAGAGACCTGCAGATGCTGGAGATCAGAGTCATGAGTGAGGTGCTGGAAAGGCACAGCAGGTCAGGCAGCATCCGAAGAGCAGGAGAATCGATATTTCAATCATAAACCCTTCATCAGCCCTTCCTTATGCCCAAAACGTCAATTTTCCTGCTCCTCGGATGCTGCCTGACCTGCTGTGCTTTTCCAGCACCACACTCCCGACCCCGGAAACCGACGGAGTTCTGGGATGTAACCACCCCAACTAAGAAAGCTCTGGCTTCATAACTGGACGCCTCAGACCAATATTCGAGTGAGTGAATGGTCAATTCAGAGACAATGGAAGTGGTTAGCAAATGGAAATTAGGTATTTACTTCAGGGAACGATATTTGAAGGTACAGAAAATGTGTAATTTGATGCTTGGCATGGAAGGGAATGGTTGAGTTTGGAGCTCTGGTTTCCCCTGGAACACCACCATGTGGTTGGCCACATGTTATGTTGAAGTTTATCCCAGACCAACTGACTGGGGCAGATTGCTACAATTAGTTAGCAAACTCTTCCCCCCCCCACCCCCCCCGCTTCAATCTGTTCTGCGCAGTCATTGCCTGCATGAACACAGCATCATCTCTCAGAGGGTAGTGGAATTCTTTACCCTCCATCGAGGGCTCTCGAGACTGGATCGTTAATTGTAATCAAGGCTGAGGTAGACAAATTTTAACCAGTAATGAAGGGTTATGGGAAAAAAGCAGGAAACTCGAAGGGAGGTTCATTAGATCAACCATGGTCTCGCTGAACATGGAGCTGACTCGATGGGTTGAATGGCCTATATCCACCCCTAAATCTTATGAAGGAAACAGTCATTAACTGTTGCTTTGGTCACTGCCATACATACCTTCACCATCATGAACATGGCTTTCAGAACAGGTATATTGTATATTGAGGTCAGATATGGCACAGTGGCACAGTAGTTAGCACTGCTGCCTCACAGCGCCAGAGACCCGGGTTCAATTCCCACCTCAGGTGACTGTCTGTGTGGAGTTTGTACATTTTCCCTGTGTCTGCGTGGGTTTCCTCCCGATGCTCCGGTTTCCTCCCACAGTCCAAAGATGTGCAGGTTAGGTGAATTGGCCGTGCTAAATTGCCCGTAGTGTTAGGTGTAGGGGAATGGGTCTGGGTGGTTTGCACTTTGGCGGGTCGGTGTGGATTTGTTGGGCCGAAGGGCCTGTTTCCACACTGTAAGTAATCTAATGTAATAAATGGCAGATAACATGAAAGATCAGCAGCCGTCGGTCACAGGGCAGGCTAAACAATTGCAGCTACTCCAGAGTGGCAGCTCATCACTTGATGGGGTTTGCTGTGTTACCATATTGGTTGACAAGTTCAACATAAGCTGACTCTAATGTCACAGTTTCATTCATCTCTCTATTTGTACAGGACGGAACTGAATTCTGCTACTCAGAAGGATCTTTCAGAATCAGGCTGGGCATAAAAATTGGGTTTACACAGCAACAATACAGATACAGCTGCACTGAAAATGCAGCCTAAATGAATTTCTTGTTGATAAGGCCTGCGGTCTCTTACACTCCATGCAAATATTTTCTTATTCTTCAAACAGCTAAGTCCCACAACAAGTTAAGTCAGTTATTTGCTGGACACAATGTTTGAAAGACAGACAGGTTGAAATTAGGCAGTCATGGCAAGTCTCCTGACTTCAAGGTCACTATTTGTCTAGTTTTGGGTGTCACAATCTTTGTTTATTGCATGTACCGCCCTGAAATTCCAGAAACTGTAAACTAGGCACCAAGAGCTCATTCTTTCCTCTCCAGCTATTTTCCGTACCATGACAGGGACGTGCTCATTGTGTGTAAATAAATTTCAGCAGAAATAAAAAGGAAGCTCTGAAATCCAAGCCAAAACCCTACTCTTCCACCTTCAAAACACAGCAAGTGATGTAGACAGCCTTATTTACATCTGATCTGACAATGAATTTTAATGACATGTACAGTCCAGGTAATGTTGAAGAAAATAAAAAAAATGCTGGAGATCATAATGGGTCAGGCAACATCCATGGAGAGAGTGCAAGCTAATATTTCGAGTCTAGATGACTCTTTATCAGAGTTGATGTGAAGTGTGGAGGGGGCAACTTAATCTGAACTGTCAACATCCTTTCTCCCCCAGCAGCCCCCCCCCTCAAAAAATATTGCATTAATGCTGTCCCTCCACACATTAGTTCTGAAGAAGAGTCATCAAGAGCCAAAACGTTAGCTTACTCTCGCTCTATGGATGCTGCCTGACCCACTGTGATCTCCAGCATTTTTTGTTTTCAGTACAGATTCCAGCATCTACAGTAATTTGCTCCTATAATGTTAAAGAAATATCCCCTCACATCACCCCAATCAGAAGTCGACTCTGTCCATCCCTCCACGCTTCCCAAACTGAGAGAACATGGTCCCAGCTCCAACTGGATCACTTGGAAAAAGATTGATGCCAAGATATTATCAACAGTACTTTATTCTCTTGAGTTTATCCTGCGAGTTTCCCTCGATATCCTGTGTTGTGTCTTCTCCACAGAAGCATTTCCCACTGGCTCCCCTTTCAACTCCTCTAGCCCAGCTAATCTCTGGCTTGGACTACTCTTCCAATGCTGGAGCCTGCCAAGACTTGAATGTGGAAATAGAAAGAATGAACACTTCATCATTTTCCTAAGACGTCACAGTGCAAAGAATATCCATACCTTGAAAGCCGGCAAAGAAAATGGAGATGTGAAAACAAGAGGTAAATATTTTTTGACTCTGTATGAATGGGCTGTTAGCCAAGCCCATATGGACTTCGGAGTATTGAGAGTAACTTACAGTAAAACAGTCATTTAAAATGACTCCACCTTATTAATGACTGGGAATACAGATGGGGAAAGGATTACTCAGGGAAACTAAAAGGACATGATCACTGGGGCATGCCCTGTCTGACAGCTGGCGGTTGTATAAATCTGATCTTACTGCAAAATGGCAATTAATTCAAAGAACTTTCATGGCTCGGAAATTTCACTTGCATTTCAGTCTCTGTTGACCAAGGGTGTGGGTGGTTTGGTTGGGGGAAGGTGGAGGATTGGTGTGGTGGTGCAGCTCAAAATAAATCAGAAACTTACAAGTACTACTAGGAAGGCCTCAGGTTGAATCCCCAGTTTGAAATGTGTTTCATGATTTTGGTTACACTGTGGATTAAGTCTGAACAACAATGCTCTGCATAGCAGTACTGAAGGGTGAGGAACGAGGGGTAGAGGGTGGAGAGAGAAGGAGGATAGAATATGCCCACCTCTATTCATGAAGAACTAGACAGGTGTTCATAGTAGGCTGCAAAATGATGCATTACCCCAATAATGTTGAATAGCTTCCAATACACACTGTTCTCACAGGAAGAGGAGACGTTTTAATAGGTCACCAGGTGCTCACTATAAGTCAGTGACTTCAGGACAAGAGGCAAGAAAAACAGAAAATCTTCCCCCATCTCGAACTCAAAGCAAAAATCCAAATCAATCTCCTGAGAAGAACTCATTTACACTAAGGCTGTATCAATTCTAAGTTTCACACAGTGGGATTTTTGTTGTGGTATTACCGACAGGGGATTAATGTTGACCAGGACATCAGCGAAAAAAATCTCCTGTTCTTCTTTGCCATGGGATGGTTAGATCAAGGCTCTGTTAGAATGCAGTTTTATCTCAGGGATGGCATCACTGACAGTGCAGGGCTCCATCAGAACTGCACTGAGAGTGCCAGCCTGGCTTTTTGTGCTCAAGTCACCCAACTGAACCTTTACTGCCTTCGGACTCAGAGACGAGAATGTTACTGAACGGCCAACGGCTGACACATGAACAACTTTGGGAGCTTTCCCTCTGAGAAAAAGAGGAGAACAAGTCAAAACTATGAAGTGGTTTTATAAGACAAATGTGGGAAAAATGGTTCTACTTCAGAGTTCAAATTGAAACTGGTGTTTTAAATTGCAAAAAATAAAAGGGTATTAAAAAGGTTACAGTCAGAAAAGAAAATTTTCTACATTTTGGTTGTGCAAACAGCTACAATGATCTCTTTTAGATGTCAAAGTGAAAGGCAGCATGAGGAATCAATCAGGCGCAGCTGCATGATGGATTCTCAGATTGACTCAGATGTACTACAACAGGATGTTGAAGATAGCTGAAGACAGAGGAGTGTGACAAACCATGACAGCAGATCCCCCATATAAGTAACAACAAGCAGTATCCTCAAATTTACTCAGGACAGTGTCTGCTAGTGGTATGGTTAAAAGATTCAAACTGATAGAGAGACCAGCCATGCGCAGAGAGTTTATTGACTATCTAAGTCCAATCGTTCTCCCCCTCTAAGTCGCAACTATTTCCCTTTCAAATATACTTTATGCTTATTATACACCTGTTTAGAGATATCAGTATATACCTCAAGATCAGGTGGGACTGGAACTGGGCCTACTGGCTCACACTGCACTGGGGGAACCCTCTCCTTTTTTTTCTTCTCTCAAGTAGGTGCTAAATCAAAATGGGGCTGGAGAGGGAAATAAAGAACAGTATCACCCGCAGTGCCCACCTCTCTCTAAAGGCATCAAGAGCATTGACGGACACAGCTTCCTCCCTCTCCAAGAACATCCGGGCATGAACATAACTGCGAAAGAGGGGCAGACAGACAGAAATGACAGAGATGACTGCTTCCACAGCTGCTGCCTGGACCCGCTTACAGCCAACCTGGCCACAAGGTGGTCCTCCAATCTGCCCACACACCTCTGCACTGGCCCTCCCCCCCCCCCCCCCTCCATGTGTAGATCAATTAATTAATTAATAGCTATCACTCATCTTCCCACTTATCTAAATTTCTTGTTATATAACAAGAATTCTTGTATTGAACGGAAGGTTGAAGATGAGGAAGCTTGATTACCCGGCATTTGATTACCCTAATATCAGATTATAAGGCAAAATCCTGATCCTCAGCCAAACTATGTTATCTGGCATTCAATTATCCAGAGTCTGATTAACCAATACTCCCTGCCTGTACCCTTTGGACAATCAAAGTCCTCTGTAAATCCAACATCGAGCAGATGTGTGTTAACAGAAAGTCACTAAAGCAGATACTACAATTTACTACAAGAGAAACTAAGTGGAAGTCTGAAATGAAAAGCGACCGAGTGTATGTGGGGTTAATCAGTACAAGAGCTCCAAGCCCCATTGGGCTTCAGAACCTTTCCCTGTCGGTAGAGACCCTTATGTTTATTCCATAAACAATTTTATATTAGACGACAGAAACAACTGGTGGTTGAGCATGTGTTACAGGTGGGTGTTGGGTGGAGGAGGGGAAATCTCCTGTGAGTTTGGAGTTTGATGAAATGCCGTTCCCACAGCTATATGTGGGAACAGCTGTATGTGTTCCTTGTAAACATCCAATGCTCCAATTCCAAGTTCCAGCTGCAGGAGAAGTGGCAATCTATTTAAAAGGCAGCTTTTACAACGGTATTGGGATCCTGCTGCCTGTTCTATTCATGCAGCCTTCCACTGGGCTGAAGGCCAACATGGATCATGTTCTGCAAGGAGCTCATTCTCCGTTAAGCCATACAAGGTGTGTAATTCAGTGAGATTGGGAAGTGAGAGACTGTACAAGATCACGGTAATCTCCAATAATGTCCATGCCTTTCTTCCCATTTCTCTAATTTCCTCAGCTGAAAGATGTCTCACATGGGCACACCTTTCCACAACTGTTGGAACATTCCTTGGCACCATTTCCAAGATGGTGGCTCCTCATACTCAAGGGCAGTGAGTCAACATTCCTAAACAAACAAAGCCACACACACACTAGAACATGAATACCAATGAAATCATCTGCTTGTTAAAACATCACATGCTAAATATAAACATGAGCATCTTCTGTTTAAGTGATGTCAAGGAGATGTAACACCTGCCCTTTTGCCATCCCACTCCTCACTTTCCAAAGCCCCAAACACTGCTGCAAGTTGAAACAGCAATTGGTGTGTCCTACAATGTAGTCAACAGTTCTCACTACTCACAATGTGGTCTCATCTACACTGGGGAGCACAAACACAGACTAGAGAAGGTCCTGCAGAATATGAGGCTGTGAACAGGTCCCTGAGTTCTTGGAGGTTTTAATTCTTCACCTCGCTCACAAGCTGGTGTCTCTGTCCTTGGGTCTGTTGCACCATTCCCCGAGAGACTCAACGTGAGCTTGAGGAACAGAAGCTCATCCTTCAATTCAGCATTTTACAGCATAAAGTTCGACAAATTCAGACCTTTCCCCATTCCATTTTACTTCCTTTTCTTGCTCGCTTTGGTTTTTCTTGTCTTTACTTTCAGAGAGTACTACGCTAGCTCTAAGCACATCTTATGTTTGTTTTGCTGCCTTTATTACTATGTTCCTTTGATACAAGACAAACTCTTTATTTCAATTGCTCCTGTCTTCCACTCCAACGAAGACCTTTCATTTATCCTTGTCCCAGCCAGCCCTTCATCAGAACCAATCACATCTCTGATATTTCCCACTTCAGATGAAAGGGCATCAACCTGAAACTTCGAGTCGGTGTCTCCAGAGATGCTGCTTCACAATTTCATGTTTTTAATCCAAAGCAAAACATCTTGGCCTTGATATAAATGTGAAGAATTGCTGTCCTGATTACTTAGCGATTTGGACAGTGTTACAGACACAGGCCAAACCACCCAAAACATTCTTAAGCGGACAGTCCAGATGATAACTTTGCAATTGGTTTCACTAAGTGTACAGGGAAAATTACCCGAAGTTAGTGAGGTTGACTACCAGGTTTTAAAAACAGACAAAAATTTATTTATAAAATTACACAATGAAACACATAGAACAAAGAATCGACAGAACTCAGTCGATACAAACTAGAAATAATTATGCTGTTCTGAATATACACAACAGTCCCAATAAGCAAACCCCCTAAAATCACAATTAAAAAATGAACAGATGCTTACATGTTGAAATTAGAAGGGCAGAAGGAGAGAGAGAAAGCCTGTTTCCACATAGCTGAACCCCCAACTAGTTCTAGACTGAATTGCTCAGCTAGGGAGCTGACCACTCCCCTTTCATTATACAGGTCACTTCTAAAACATGACCACTTTGGTCTGAAGTCTCATCTGTTTACATATAAACAAAGGCCTCTCAAAATCCTTTTCAGCTCTGTACCAAACCAGTCTAATCAGAGCGTGGCCCCTCTGAAAAAAAATCAAGGACACAGTACCCATGAGAAAAGGAACAGCTTTTAGAAAAAGGGAGCATCTTTGTGACAACATTAAATTTAGACAACAGACAATAGGGGCAGGAGTAGGCCATTCTGCCCTTCGAGCCTGCACTACCATTCAATGTGATCATGGCTGATCATCCTTAATGAGTATCCTGTTCCCGCCTTATCTCCATAACCCTTGATTCCACTATCCTTGAGAGCTCTATCCAACTCTTTCTTAAATGAATCCAGAGACTGGGCCTCCACTGTCCTCTGGGGCAGAGCATTACACACAGCCACCACTCTCTGGGTGAAGAAGTTTCTCCTCATCTCTATCCTAAATGGTCTACACCGTATTTTTAAGCTGTGTCCTCTGGTTCGGCACTCACCCATCAGCGGAAACATGTTTCCTGCTGCCAGAGTGTCCAATAATTTTATATGTCTCAATCAGATCCCCTCTCAGTCTTCTAAACCTAAGGGTATACAAGCCCAGTCGCTCCAGCCTTTCAGTGTAAGGTAGCCCTGCCATTCCAGGAATTGACCTCGTGAACCTATGCTGCACTCCCTCAATAGCCAGAATGTCTTTCCTCAAATTTGGAGACCAGAACTGCACACAGTACTCCAGATGTGGTCTCACCAGGGCCCTGTACAGCTGCAGAAGAACCTCTCTGCTTCTATATTCAATCCCTCTTGTTATGAAGGCCAGCATGCTATTAGCCTTCTTCACTACCTGCTGTACCTGCATGCTTACCTTCATTGACTGGTGTACAAGAATACCCAGATCTCTCTGTACTGCCCCTTTACCTAAATTGATTCCATTTAGGTAGTAATCTGCCTTCCTGTTCTTGCCACCAAAGTGGATAACCATACATTTATCCACATTAAACTGCATCTGCCCACTCACCTAACCTGTCCAGGTCATCCTGTAATCTCCTAACATCCTCCTCACATTCCACCCTGCCACCCAGCTTAGTATCATCAGCAAATTTGCTAATGTTATTGCTAATACCATCTTCCATATCATTAACATATATTATAAAAAGCTACGGTCCCAGTACTGATCCCTGCGGTACCCCACTGGTCACTGCCTGCCATTCTGAAATGGAGCTGTTTATCACTACTCTTTGTTTCCTATCAGCCAACCAACTTTCAATCCAAGTTAGTACTTTGCCCCCAATACCATGAGCCCTAATTTTGCTCACTAACCTCCTATGTGGGACTTTATCAAAAGCTTTCTGAAAGTCCAGGTACACTGCATCTACTGGATCTCCCTCATCCATCTTCAGAGTTACATTCTCAAAATATTCCAGAAGATTAGTCAAGCATGATTTCCCCTTCATAAATCCATGCTGATTCTGACCTATCCTGTTACTACTATTCAGATGTGTCGTATTTTCATCCTTTATAATAGACTCCAGCATCTTTCCTACCACTGAGGCCAGACTAACTGGTCTTTAATTTCCTGCTTTCTCTCTCCCACCTTTCTTAAAAAGTGGTACAACATTAGCCACCCTCCAATCCGCAGGGACTGATCCCGAATCTATCGAACTCTGGAAAATAATCACCAATGCATTAACGATTTCTCGAGTCACCTCCTTCAGTATCTTGGGATATAGACCATCGGGCCCCGGGGACTTATCAACCTTCATACCTAACAGTCTCTCCAACACCAATTCCTGGCAAATATAAATTCCGTTCAATTCAGGTCCTTCAGCCACTGTTACCTCAGGGAGAATGCTTGTGTCTTCCCCAGTGAACACAGATCTGAAGTACCAATTCAATTCTTTGTTCCTCGTAATATATTCCCCTGTTTCTGTCTTCGAGGGCCCAATTTTAGTCTTAACCTTTTTTTTGCCTTTCAAATACCAAAAAAAGCTTTTACTGTCCTTCTTTATATTTTTGGCCAGTTTACCTTCGTACCTCATTTTTTCACTGTGTATTTCCTTCTTAGTAATCCTCTATTGTTCTTTAAAAGCTTCCCAGTCCTCCATTTTCCCACTTATCTTTGCTATGTTATACTTTTTCTCTTTTAACTTTATATGTTTCTTAACTTCCCTCGTCAGCCACGAACGCCATGCCTCCTCCCAGGATCTTTCTTCCTTTTTGGAATGAACTGATCCTGCAACTTCTGTATTATACACAGAAATATCCGCAATTGTTCCTCCACTGTCATCCCTGCTAAGGTATTGCACCATTGAACTTTGGCCAGCTCCTCCCTCATAGCTCCATAGTTCCCTTTATTCAACAGAAAGATTTTCACTTCCGATTGTACCCTCTCCCTCTCAAATTGCAGATTGAAGCTTATTGTATTATGGTCACTACTTCCCAATGGCTCCTTCACTTCAAGGTCTCTGATCAATTCTGGTTCATTGCACAATACCAGATCCAGAATTGCCTTCTCCCTGGTTGGCTCCAGTAACCAGCTGTTCTAAGAATCCATCTCGGAGACACTCCACAAAGTCTCTTTCTTGAGGTCCAATACCTTGCTAAAGTTGATGCACCATAACATACTTCTCAGGCTTTATCTCAGTTTCAGTTCGGCAATTGGCACGTTAATTCTAAACACATATTTGGAGAAGTCTAGAGCAGTGAAGCCCCGTTCAACAGGTCTTCAGCTGATTCAGGCTTCATCCAACACTGTCCAATAGGACTCTGTACAGCTGACGGGTAACATGCAATCGATTTTACTGTGAGACACCAGACTTTGGCCTTCACTCAGGAAGAAAGTCATTCCAGTAACCACAAACAAACTCACATGAGGAACATAGAGCAATCCACACACTATGTACAAAGCAATCCTCACATTTCTCCAGGAGAAATTACGTTCAGCAAATGTGTCAACTTACTTGTTCAGAGACAAATTCAGCAAGATCCTCAGGCAGTTTCTGGACACAATCATCTTCGTCCTCTGGTAATCCTTCTGAAATTAGGGGTGAGAGAGAGAGAGAGATGCATCAGTTGCCTCCCAGCTAGCAGAGAGTGGAAAATGGTGAGTAGAGTTACACAGCATTGGACAAAGACATTTAATTCAGGAGTGAGACAAGGTCTACAACATCACAAAAGTAACAGCACAATGCCACACCACATGTGTCAATCCTTTGGTATTCTGTTGGCCTTTATTGTGCAGAAGGAACTTTCTTTTCAATGTTTCATCAAACAAGCTTCGCTGAATAAATTATATCTAGGCTCACACATTCATCAGAAGGAACTGAAATGGACTAACCACGTAAAATAGTGTGACGACAAGAGGGTGGGAATTCTGCAGCGAGTAACACATCTCTTGACCTGATTCTCAATGCTCATCCATCTGTCAAACATGCACGCATCAGAAATGAGATACTTGCCTGGATAAGTGTAGCTAAGAAACACAACAACATCCATGACGAAAATGTGGTGCATCTTCAAGATTCATACCCTCCACCTCTGAGGCAGAAACAGCAATAACATCTTTGAGATGCACTGCAGTAACACATCAAGACTTTTTTTGACTGCACCTTCCAAACCTGCACCATTTACCAACCAGAAAAACAAGTGTAGAAGCTGCATGGAACCACCCAATACTTGCGATCTGACATTTCCTTCAGAGCAGCACTGTGCATATACCTGGACAGTTAACTTGAGTTGGCTGGGTGGCTGGTTTGTGATACCGAGTAACGCCAGCAGTTTGGTTCAATACCTACACCAGTTGAAGTTACCATGAAGGACATTCCTCCTCAATCTCTCCCCTTGCCTGAGCTGTAGTGACCCTCAGGGTAAAACATCATGAGTTGTCTGTCTGGAATGGGAGAGCAGCCCTATGGTCTGGTAAGACTGTGGTGAATCTATCTTTACAGTGACAGGATTGACATTGGGTCCTCCTCAATATCTCAGTAGCAATGTTGGATCTCACTCCTTCAAGATCCTCAGCTCAGTCCACCAAGTCAGATGACATCATCATAGTGAGTGGAGCTTATGGCGTTCCTCAATGTTAACCCTTTTCAGACCCACACACAACAATCGACGATGGCCCTCATAAAGGACAGTATCACTTTCAATCAGCAGATAATAAAGAGGAGAAAAAGAGCATGTGCTTATTGAACAAACTTCAGGCAGCTCTGTGAGAAAACAGCTCATTCTTTCAAATACTAGGTACAATCGACCCTAATGTGGATTCTGTCACATCTATTGGATATCTACAGGGAAATGTCATCACATTACTAAATGGTGCACTCACCACATCCATCGACAATGATTCCCCATTGTTCACCAAAGGCCAGAGACCAGTCTCACTCCAGGTAGTGCTAATGTTGCAAATGCTGAGCTAACATGGACACGGTAAAGATAAAAACTAGCTGGAGTATTAACCAGAGCATTAACCTAAAATTACGCTTTCTACTTGGGAAAGGGGCTGAACAATAGAATAGAATAGAATACAATGGAGGTCTTCATTAATGCTGGATTACGCTTTAAGAGTTTAGTCACAGTGAGAAATCTATTCATTTTGGTTAATAGTCGCAGTAGGAGCGCAAGTAAACTCCCTCTACATCCAGTTCCCCAACTTCATAGACCAGCTCATCATCAACGATGTCACACTAACTGTACAACATTTTAAAAAAAGACATTACAGCTCAGAGGCCTGAAATAGAGCCATTCATGGTGTATGGAGTTGACGTTAAAAATGAAGCTAATGTTTGCTTTCTTCTTTGCTATTTGAACCATTGTAAGTGATGTCCATCAGTTGAGCGAAAATTTGTCAAGTGCCCAGAACAACACACTGTCGCACCCTGACTGCTCCAGCTTTGCTATTAATATTCACAATGGGAGTACAGAGCAGATTAAAATGTGGGCAAGACAAAATAGTTCAGATTACTTATTGAATAATTACTGGGGCGCAGCTGCTTCTGAATTTACAGAGGTAAGAAGTGAGTCATGATGCAGCATGGGGCAATGACAACCAGTGGTTGGTCTCCATTCTCCACACACACACACACACACACACAAATTCTCTCAGGACTGAAGTGCTCTCTGTCAGTACACAACAAGTAGGAAGATCAAGTGACAAAAAAGACCAGACACAAGTTACCCCACGCAGGGCATAAGTGAGACTGCGAACCACTGCCAGGCACTTCCCATATTCAATTCCAGACAGGGCTCCCAAACAAAAATGTTTAATTTTTAAAAGGATAAATTATCTGAAAGGGCATCAGGTTCAGCAGATTATCATTCAAAGGCAATGTGTTTTTGGCAGATTAGCTTAATGGCAAACAAACTGGCTCCCCAAAACAATAATAAGCACAAACACAGGGTCCTGCCAATCACAGCTGGCAATTAAAATCAGATGATAAGCATTACCAAGTGTTAATTTTCATAAACTCGCATCTGCAGAGCACACAGTCTTTTCAGTACTCACTGCTATTTAATTTGTGGTGCACCAGATAGGAATTCAGAAGCAGCATTACTCTATACAACCACCAGGTGGCTTTGGTAATTCACATTCGGAGCTGGAAGCAAGATATTTAGGCTCAGAGAAATAGAGAAGGAAGGAGGAAGGAGGAAGGAGGGAGGAGGGAGGGAAGGGATAATAAGGAGAGAGAGAGAGAGAGAGGAGTAGACTAGTGCGGGAGAGGGAGAGAAAGGGCAATTAAGAGAACAAGAGAAAGAGAAACAAAGTGAGGGAGAATGAGAAAGAAAGGGATAAAAAGGAGAACAACAGAGAATAAGAAAGAAGGGAGAGAAAAGGAGAAAAGAGAGAGGTGGGGATGGGGGTGGGGGGTGGTGGGAGGAGGAAGGAAAGGAAGAACAAGAGACAGCCTAGGAAGAGAAAGGGATAATATGAAATGTCAGGGGTTGGGAGGATTCAGCATCACAAAATCAAAAAAAGTCCCATGAGAAGAGGCAGAAAGGAAAATCTAAAGGAAATCAAAGTTAATCAATGAGACTTCCTCTCTATTCTGGAGGTACTCTGTTACTGAGCCAAAGACATTGAACACTCCGGATTTGGAAGGATTCTTTTGAATGCCAGTCTTTTATAGTTGCAACCAATCAACAAAATACTAATTTTAACTGAAGAAGCCCATCACAGTATCTTACTATAATTGGCCTCACAGGGTCAGACTAGGCGGAAGTCGCTGACGAATGAACGAGTGCCTACTTGAACATTACCCTGTCTGTTCTCTGTCAGAGCAGCTCAGCATTCCCAGCATTTTCAATTTGTATTTTTGACTTTCAAAGGCTCCAGTGATACAAAGTTAAGGAAATGCACACGACAAGTACACATTTATTGATTCTGCATTCAGGATGCTTTAGATAAACATCCCTTTCCACGTCGATCCTCATGAATGGAGCTACAGGCTCACGTGACTGCTCATTATTCAAGATAGTTAAAGTATAGCACTATTTTATCATCGTGTTACTGAACTAGATAAATACTCACAATTCTTTGCCTTCCTCCATCAGTATTCATGTTCAACAAAATCATGAGGGGCATGGACAAGGGTGAGCAGCTAAGGTCTTTTCCATGGGGTGAGAGCGTCCAAAACATAGGTTAAAGGTGAGATGGGAAAGATTTAAAAGGGACCTAAGGGGCAACTTTTTCACACAGAAGGTGGTACATGTATGGCATGAGATGCCAGAGGAAGTGGGGGAGGCTGGTGCAATTGCAATATTTAAAAAGGTATCTGGATGGGTATACGAATAGGAAGGGTTTAGCGGGATATGGGCCAAATGCTGGCGAATGGGACTAGAGTAATTTAGGATATCTGCACATCATAGAGGAGTTGGATTTAAGGATCTGTTTTGTGCTGTACTCTCCGTGACCCTATTCTCACCTTTGCCAGGTTATACTCAATTCATCAAATCTCTTCAATGATGATCCATTTATCTTTAATTGAAATCTTTGTCACCCATCCTTTTTGCTTGAATTTGAACTGAGAATCCACTCTGGCTTCCCAAAGTTTTCCAAGCTTTCAATTAAGTCTTTGAAAGTTGCACATAAAACTGAGAAAGACAATTGTTAAAGTCGTCCTGTGAGTGAATATTGCTGAGTTTATACATCTTGACGTATGACAGACAGTTTTTATAGTATAACACAAGTGTTCTAGCAACTCAGTGTAGTACAGGCAGTCCCCAGGTTGCAAATGGATTCTGTTCTCGAATCCATTCACTAAACATTTTGTACAGAAATTGAAACAGAATACAGGACAATATAACGTAGCTGTTTCTAAGTACGTTGATCTTTAAAATTACACCCCCACGCGGTACCGTGCTCCTAAGTATTAGTGTTTGTAAGTCAGACATTTGTAAATTGGGGACCCCCTATTTAAAGTAATGTTACTGAAAGGGTTAATGCTAAAGTCTGCAACAAACTCCATCCAGTGCGATGATGAGACAATGTGATAGAATTCCTACAGTGTGGAAGCAGACCATTCAGCCCATCAAGTTCAGACGACCCTTGGAAACAGCATTCCACTCAGACTCATCCTATCCCTGTAACTCTGCATTTCCCATGGCCAGTCCACCCAGTCTGCACATCTTAGGACCATGGGAGGAATCCAGAGCACCCAGAGAAAACCCACAGGGGAGAAAGCGCAAACTCCACTTGGACAGTTGCCCAAGGCTGGAATTGAACCCAGATCCCTGGTGCTAACAATTGAGCTACCATGCCGCCTGATGATGACCAAAGAGGAGTCACAATGGATTCAAAACCTTCATGTTATTCCTCTCTGCACAGATGCTGCCAGACCTGCCGAGTTTCTAGAGTACATTCATTTCACTTGTTACATGCACACACCCATAGAATGAACATGCTAATACTGACCCATAGTGGTTACCTATGGATTGAACATGTGCACTTGCAATAAATATTACAATGGATGGTGGTTCCACGGGACAATATTGGTGAAAACTTTCCTCAACTACATAATGTCATTTTATCTGACACTCAATTTGCTTTTGACGTTCTTTATTTTTATCCACTTTTCAGAAGTCCCAAATAAGCACTAAAATAAATTGTGGAATAATTTCCTCCCTCTGCTCCCAAAACAAAAAAAAATCCCAAAACGGAGAGGATACGGGGGTCAGTCACAAACATGAGTGAGGCCATTTATAGAGTATTTAACTAATGGAATTGTAACTGAAGTCACACATACTGGATCTTGCAACAGCCAGCGAAGATATAGTAACAAATTGCAAACAGGTAATAGCTTCACAGCACGTAGTGAATAGTGCAATTCTGACAGTCTCCTTCCTATTGTATTTGCCTCCTTTCTAAATACAGGAGCTCAATGCTAGCAGAGAGACATGCTCCTGGCATTGAGAAGCTGCTGTATAAAGTCAGCCTCTTGTTTTATTCATTTCATAACTAGATTGAACCAGTTCCAAAGAAGTATACCACCTGTGAAGTCTTGTAATAGAGCACGTTACCAAGCAATAAAGTAAACTCACACTAGGCACAGCCTCAGCCTCAGCCTCATGTACAATGTTGGAGGAGGGTCACAGCTGTGCCAACATCATTGTCGGCTCATGTTTCCTTACCCTCATCCTCCACTGCACACACCATCCCTCCCAATACACCCTTGACCCATTCCCACACTCACTTCCTTCCCCTCATAAGGCTTCCTCAAGTTAATCATTATTCCAGACAATAAATTACTACACACTCTGATTAAACATTGCTTAAGATATCTTCAAACTACACACTTGTCCTTTTACTCAAAGTCACTGCTCTGATGTCTGTAAAATAATAATCGGTCTCTTTCTCTTCTCTATTTTCCTTGATCATTCTTGCTCAACTCTTTTGGACTCCCAGATGACATTTTTCATTTTCCATCTCCCTCCCATTTCTACACAGCCACAGACTTTGTAGAGCATGCACAATATTGGGAAATAGTGAGGATGCACATTGAACAGAGCTGAGACATGAGCATTAAACAGAAACTGACAATGTGGCTCAATGTAAATATTATTTGCACCTTTGCCAACCTCACAGCTGGTGGCCAGGCAATAGGCATTGGCCAGCCAGTGCAGAGTCAGCTGTGGACGAGAGACATCAGAATTATAGAATCCCTATAGTATGGAAGACGACCATTTGGCCCATTGAATCCAAGCTGACTCTCCAAAGAGGATTTCACCCAAACCACACCCCCTACCAAATCTCTGTAACCCTGCATTTCCCATGGCTAATCCACCACATCCCTGGACACTATGGGCAATTTAGCATGGCCAATTCACTTAACCTGCCCATCTTTGCATTGTGGGAGGAAACCGGAGCACCTGGAGGAAACCCACGCAGACACAGAGGGAGGACGTGCAAACTCCGCACAGACAGTCGCCCAAGGCTGGAATCGAACCTGGGTTCCTGGAACTATGAAGCAGCACTGCTATTCACTGAGCCACTGTGCCACTCATTACCCTGGAAGATATTTCTAACTTCCCAACTGCACAAATCATGTCCAATGTCACAGCTATGGGTTTGCAGGTTTCTGGCTACACTATTCCTGAGTGGAATGATACTGTGGGTTTAGTCAATTTCTCTCCTGCACACACATTGCACAGGGCCTATGGAGGCCAGAAACTTCACCCTGGAGGCATAGAGAAGATAAACACCTCTTACCAAATATACCTAATGACTATTGGATGGGAATGGGAGCAGGCCATGCTAGCAAGATGTGAGGTGATACTAGGTTTTCAAGTGAAGAATGAGTAAAGCACCAGGGAACTCTCAGGGACAATGGATCAACAAAGTTTGGATCTTTGGGAGGGGGGCTCTGCAAGGGAAAGTTGGAAACAAAACTAGTAAACATTGGAAAAACCCAAGATTTTCATGTCCTTTGTGTTTGTATCACAGAATGGGCTTTGGGCCTAGGTTCAGGCTGTGGCTTGAGTAGGCCCATGTTCTGTGCATATTGATCTGTGGCATCCTGGCTCAAGCATGGAAAACAGTATTCATGCCAAAATTATGTGTGTGGAGAGATGAGCTGGCCAAATATCAGAATTACTCTTGCAGCACTTGACTCTGGAGAAACAGCACCAGCAAGTGGTGACAATGGAAATTCTCACTGCCCTCTACAAGGCCAGCCAGCCAGCCAAACAGCTGCCAATGTATAGATCTCTCACTGCAGGGTGGGGGGGGGGGAAGGTGGGGGAGAGCTGGCAATGAGATCAAAATCGAGACGTGTCCGATTGTAACGTCCACACTTGGGACAACTTTGGTCGGTCGTTTTCTAATAATTAATTATAAATGATCATTAAAATTACCCTAACACATTATAACTGCAAGATTAATCATGCAGCCACCTGGTTATTAATCATTGGTGAAAGCATGAAGGACATTCACAAAAATCACTAAAATAAGAGCAAAGTACTGGGGATGACGTTCCGAAGAAATCATGTTGAACTCAAAATGTTAACCCTTTATAGGCACTGCCAGACCTGCTGAGTTTCTCTAGCACTTCCTGTTTGGGTTTATAACATCACTTCCAGCTCTCATGATGTGATTGGTTGGCCCCTCAACACTCTCTGAAATTAACAAACATTCGGCTCTACAGGTCAATTCTATTGTCTAATATTGCAACCAGTGTTCAAAGTCTCAAAGTACCTCCCTCCAAATGGCTTGGTGCAATGGAGGGACATTAGATTACTTACAGTGTGGAAACAGGCCCTTTGGCCCAACAAGTCCACACCGACCCGCCGAAGTGAAACCCACCCATTCCCCTCTTTTACCTAACATTACGGGCAATTTAGCACGGCCAATTCACCTCACCTGCACATCTTTGGACTGTGGGAGGAAACCGGAGCACCCGGAGGAAACCCACGCAGACACGGGGAGAATGTGCAAACTCCACACAGTCAGTTGACTGAGTTGGGAATTGAACCCGGGTCTCTGGCGCTGTGAGGCAGCAGTGCTAACCACTGTGCCACCGTGCCGCCCTAAATGTTGACCAGTAAAGCTGCATTTGGCAGCAGGTGCTTAGGCACACTAGCACGAGCTTGGGAGCCATCATGATAATACAAAGGGCACAAGGGCGAGAGCAGGATGCCCACAGTTAACTTCAATGAAACCAAGTGGGGGGGTGGGGGGAGGAGGAAATGTTGAGAGTATCCAAGCTCAGGTTAGGGGGAGAAGGTGGATAAGAGAGAGTACCACATTTACATTCGCTCTGCGCATCTCCCGTGAGGCAATGTGGCTGCCCAACACATGCTACTTATAATTATTTTTGGGTTGCCATAAAAGTGGTCAATGGTACATGATTTTTGCCTGCAGATGTTGACTAATTAGTTACTTATTTTTCTGGAGTGGATAGGTGAATTCATGAAAACTGATTTCACAGATACAGAGGAATGATTGTATCTCAGCATATACTCTGGGAATCCAGCCCTGCACCATGATCTTTGAATGGCTCAGCTGACTACCCATTCCTTTAACCAACAGCACAACTGGCTGTTATTAACTCTCTCTCCCTCGTCCCATCTCTATATCGAGCAGAGATAATGGGACAAATGACCTCCATCTGTGCGATAATCTTTCACCAATCCTACTCTTCAAAACTAGTGACGAGTTTGTGAACTAGTTTTAACCCAAGCTTAATATAACCGTGCCTTCACTTCATTCCTTGAATTGCAAAAATATTAAAAAGAGGTCAATGAGGGAAGGGCAGATGGAGGAAAGGCCATTGATGAAGGCAACAAGGAAGAAAGGGGTGAATAAGGAGAAATAGAGAGAAGAGAAGCAAAAGAGAAAATTGATAGAGGAAGTAAAGAAATCAAAAGAAACTCTTTGGGGTCAATTTAGTTGGAAATATTAGATCTTGGGGAAATGCCAGATGGCGTCATTGCTGTAACTGCACAACAGCAGCTCAGCATCAAAAGACAACTCTGTGCCAGATTATAAAATATTAGTTCAGCCGACATCTCCTTACTCCCATGCACAAAAGTGATCTTTCACAAAAATATGTACTTAAATCATATCTAAAACTATTTATCCCTTAAAAAAGTACGAATAACAATTATTTTAATGATTGTTATTTAGGTCCAACCTATTTATTGAACAACCAGAGTTCCCATCAGAAAATACTGGGTCCCACCCAACCTTGTCAGCACTGCTATCTACCAGGACAGAGACTGATCAACAAACAACAGCCTTACAAAAGTGTCTGCTGCTTCGAAAAGCAAAACATTCATCTATTTTGCTTCCTCTGCCGGTCTCGTCAGACAGTAACCCATTCCCAAGTCTCTGACAACATCCAGCATAGCGTTACACATTTTCCTCTCTGAAGCAGTGCTGGTAAATGTCCATGTCTTTTCAAAGCAGCAAAGTGAAGGTCAGCAAGATAGAAATGTGCCAGAACATGCATTTTTTGCAGCTGATGTATTATCACCTCGAGACTCCCTGCACCAACCCCCAAATCTACTACGACAGACTAATGAGACAACACACACAGACAGATATCTGAAAAATAGTCTTCTGAAAGCAGCAGTGAGGAGTATTGAAAGCCAAGATACTTTGAAATTATAACACAAACAGACCATTCACCACAATCAGTCCACGCAACAAGCGTTTACACGCTACTTAAATCTCCTCCCAACCTTATGCAGTATAAGAAAAGCAAAATACTGCAGATGCTGGAAACTTGAAATAAGCACAGGAACTGCTGAAAAACCTCAGCAGGTCAGATAGCATCGTTGGAGAGAGGAAAACAGAGTTGACACAGACTCCAACATGATCTTCCTTGGAATTGAGAAAGGTAACTATTACTACCAGCATCATTCTTCTCCCGTAGAAACTCATTTTTCCCCATCAAGTGAATCTATACTAACGAGTTTTCAGAAGATTTGTAGTTCAGGTTGAGGTTCTGGATGTAAGGTTGATCACGAGCTGGAAGGCTCATTTCCAGACATTTCGCCACCACACTAGGTAACATCTTCAGTAAGACTCCAGAAGGCTCACTGAAAATGTTACCTAGTATGGTGATGAAACGTCTGAAAATGAACCTTCCAGCTCTGTGAGCAAACCTACATTCTGAATCTATACTATTTAAGTAAACTACTCCCCCTGTAGTGAGTTTTACAAATTCACTGTTTTCCACATAAAGAAGATCTTCTGTATTCTCTCTTTCATCTTTTGGCAAAGAACATCCTCTGTTAATGACAATTGGTTTTGTTGTTCCTCAGGATGGAAGATGTTCCATGATTAGTCTATCGAATTCGTATCAAACAGTGATTTCTCTTTATTAGGTTACTCCTGAACTTCCTCTTTTCAAACGCAACATGGACAGAATCTTCATCCTTCCCTGATGAGTATAACTTCACAGTTCTGCTGTTGTTCTTGTACATCCTCTTCACTGTCTCCATATTCTTAAAATATACAAACCAGAACTGTACAAGGAACTCCAAGTGTGGTCTCCGCAAAGGTTTGTTCCCAGTTTAGCATAACCACTCTACTTATCAATTCTACCTTTTTAGAAATAAACCCAGTGGAGTCTGGTTAGCTTTTGTTACTTATTGACAAGTATTGTAACTTTAAACTGAAACCACCGAGGCATTCACTTGACAAGTGTATATTAAAATTAAGTCAAACAGACAGCCGTAAAAATGGAAATAACAAATGGCAAATGAGGACTCCATGTAAGCAAAATGTTCCATACAGCTCAATGACAATAACTTGCATTTATATATAGCATCGTTACCGCAATAAAACATCACAAGACACCTCACAGGAGTATTGTCAAACCACACAAGAAGATAACTAAAAACTTGGTCAAAGGGTATAGGTTAAAGAATGTATTAAATGAGGAAAGAAAGATAAAGACAGTTACTGAGACAGTTACAGAATGTAGGCTTTGCAACTAAAAAAACGGTTTCCCAAGGTGAAGAGATCAAAATCAGAGATGCTCAAGGGGCCAGAGTGTTGCAAGAGCTGCAAGTGATTCAACTGTTGTGTGTCAGCCATAGATCTGCTTCACTTCAGTATGTTGAATGAAAACACTATTTTCAATGTTATTAGTCCCTTAATGAACTGATTGGTAGAGTGGGTCACCACCTGATATCCTCACCTCCACATGGAACCAAAAAAAAGAGTTCGACTACAGAAACATAGGAAGAGGAATAGGCCATTCAGCCCTTCAAATCTGCAAGCCTATTCTAGACCATGGCTGATCATCGAGCTCAATGCCATTTTCCTACACCATCTCCATATCCTTTGGTGTAATTTTATCTGGAAATTGACCCATTTTTGTCTTGAATGTACTCATTGACCAAACTTACATAGCACGCGGGGTCAGAAAATTCCTAAGATTCCCCATTTTGAGTAAAGAAAATTGTCCTTATCTCAGTCCTGAATGAGCTGTCGGTAAATCTGAGACTGTACCTCCCCCAACCCCCGCCCCCCACCCGCCCCCCCCCCCCACCCCCACCCCGACCCCCACCCCGACCCCCACCCCGAGTGTTGGATTCCCATTCTGCCAGCCAGGAGAAAACATCCTTTCTGCATACAGTCTGACTGGCTCGTTAAGAATTTTTTAAGTTTCAATGAGATCATGTCTCATCTTGTAAATGCTGGGGAATATTTCATCCATGGAACATCTCCAGAAAGTAAAGTTAGGTGGTGGAGCTAACGCAGGAAGTAAAATTGAACAGATGCCATTTTAGACTGGCAGTCGAGAGGGTTAACCAACACAAAGGTCAAGGTTTCAGTCACTATCGAGGGATTCAGTTAAATTAGCTGTTTTTAACCCCTCTACTACCAACAGTGTGTACAATGTACAAGATGCACTGCAGAAATTCAGCAAAGGTCCTTACACAGCACCTTCCAAACCCATGAACCTTTCCATCTAGAACGCTAAGGGCAACAGATACATGGGAACACCATTACTGTCAAGTTCTGCTCGAAGCCACTCACCATCCTGACTTGGAAATATACTGCCTTCACCTGATGAAGGTGCAGCGCTTTGAAAGCTTGCAATTTCAAATAAACCTGTTGGACTGTAACCTGGTGTCCTGTTATTTCTGACTTTGTCATCTGAGCTCAACACATCCACACCATGGGAATATATTTCCATTCCTTCAGTGTCATTTTGTCAAAATCCTGGAATTCCTTCTCTAAGAACATTGTGGGTCAACCCACAGCAGGTAGACCACTGCGGTTCAGGAAGGCAGCTCATCACCACCTTCTCAAGGGTAACTAGGGACGGGTAATAATTGCTGGCTCTGCCAGTGATGCCCACATCCTAAGAGTGATTAAAGGAAAATTCCAATAAAATGCTAGGAACCCTGTGAAGTGCCTTCATTTTGCAGAGTCACAAAAGAACTATGTATGCCAAATGTCAAGGTGTGAAAAAACAAATCGTTTTCACTTAACATGCTTGGACATGTTCTGACACACGTCTGGGGCAACTACATGTTGAACTCACATCTCCTGGGCCCAAAGGTAGGGATACACAGTTCCACTATATCAGAAGACTTCTAACATCAAGGTCTGAACTGAGTTTGGAGTGAGACATATTAGTCCAAGATGCCCCATTAACTCCACAGCATAGTGTAAATCCAGGGCTCTTGTGGTGCAGTGGTAGTGTCCCTATGTCTGAGTCAGGGAGCCTGAGCTCAAGTTGCACTTGCTGCAGAGGTGTGCAATAACATCTGAGCAGGTGGATCGGAAAATGTCTACAGTGTGAATCCAGCCTTCACGTTATTTCCTTTGGGTGCTGCTCACCTTCACACACTCCTTCCTAACCTTTATGTGACATTAGGTTGTGAAGCAAGTTCTGCAAATTTCGCACAAAATATCCTCCAAATTCCTTTCCTGACTTTTTGGGACATGTCTACCCTCCCTACCCCAGCAAGAACGAGGGAACCAGTTTAGTGACAACCAATCGATCCAACTACCATCACGCCACTTGATGGCCCTTAACTTTTTGGGACACTACGTTGTCTGAACTTTATTCTGAATTCAGCAATTTTATTGTGGTTCTGCTCGCCGAGCTGGAAGTTTTTGCTGCAAACGTTTCGTTCCCTGGCTAGGGAACATCATCAGTGCTGTTGGAGCCTCGTGTGAAGCGCTGCTTTGATGTTTCTTCCGGTATTTATATTGGTTTGTTCTTGCCGCTTCCGGGTGTCAGTTTCAGCTGCAGTGATTTGTATGTGGGGTCCAGGTCGATGTGTCTGTTGATGGATGTTCTTGCCATTTCCGGGTGTCAGTTTTAGCTGTAGTGGTTTGTATATGGTATGAATCATCAACGCCACACTCACAGGAATCCGATTCATACGAGAAGAGGAAAAGGATAGCCAACTCCCATTCCTAGACGTGTTAGTAGAGAGAACACCCAACGGAGAATTCACCACAAGGGTACACAGGAAACCAACACACACAGACCAAGTCTTAAACTATGAAAGTAACCACCCCAACACACACAAACGAAGCTGCATCAGGACACTATTCAAAAGGGCCACAACACACTGCAGTACACCAGAACTACGAAAAGAGGAAGAGGAACATCTATACAAGGTATTCGCCAAAAACGGATACCCACGCAACTTTATCACCAGATGCCTAAGAGATAGACCGAGGAACGAGGACATGCCACAACCAAAAGGACTAGCCACTCTACCATACGTCAGGAGCGTCTCAGAACTGACAGCCAGACTACTGTGACCCTTAGGACTCATAACAGCACACAAGCCAACATCCACGCTCAGACAACAACTCACTAGAACAAAGGACCCAATACCCAGCATGAGCCAAACTAATGTAGTTTACAAAATACCATGCAAGGACTGCACAAAACACTATATAGGACAAACAGGAAGACAGCTAACAATCCGCATCCATGAACATCAGCTAGCCACAAAACGACACGACCAGCTATCTCTAGTAGCCATACACTCAGACAACCAGCAACATGAATTTGACTGGGAAAACACCACTATCATAGGACAAGCCAGACAGAGAACAGCCAGAGAATTCCTAGAAGCATGGCATTCATCCCCAAACTCCATCAACAGACACATTGACCTGGACACCATATACAAACCACTACAGCTGAAACTGACACCCGGAAACGGCAAGAACATCCATCAACAGACACATCGACCTGGACCCCAGATACAAATCACTGCAGCTGAAACTGACACCCGGAAGCGGCAAGAACAAACCAATGTAAATACCGAAAGAAACATCAAAGCAGCGCTTCACACGAGGCTCCCACCGCACTGATGATGTTCCCTAGCCAGGGAACGAAACGTTTGCAGCAAAAACTTCCAGCTCGGCGAGCAGAACCACAACAACGGACACCCGAGCTACAAATCTTCAATCAGATTTTTTTCAGCAATTTTATCCACTGAATTCTGTTCTGTGGATCGATAGTTGAGAGTACTATGCATCCTTACAAATGCACAAGATGCTGCATTTTTATGGAATAAAAAAATGCAATTTTGGTAAATGTGAATCATTTTAAAAGTATCTACATCATCCAAAAACAAAGCATGGTACCATTACAACTTTTAACAAGACAATATTTCTGTCACAGGTGCACTTACCTTTAAAGCTTATTGTTTCTAAATTCCCATTTGCATCCAGTACAATGTTAAATTTTCGATCAGAATGCTGCAGCACTTTTGAATCCAAAGAAATTGGATTCATTTTTTCATTTCCGAGGAAAATGTCTTCACTTTTGTCATTTGCTTTACTTCCTGATGCACAGCATTTCATTACGCAGGAATCTTCCTCATCTACGGTTGAAGGTTTCCCATTTTGTTGAAACAGATCCTCAGAATCTGAATAACTGTTCACCATATAATCAGCAGGTTCTTCTACTATGCTGAGCAACACGTCCTGGTTTTGCAGATGTGAAACAGTATCAGTTGGTTTGGTTAGGACCTCCAATGTCCTTTTGGCTCCTTGGGGTCCAAAGTCTTCATTATGTTTAGTGGGACATTTCATTGTCATCGGCAACCAAGATGGCTCTTTTTCAGAACTGCATTTAGATGACAATAACTCTTTGATGCACTCATTTTGAGAAGCTCCTTCTTTTAAATCCACTATGGATTGGACATCCATTGGCATAGCATGGTCGTCAACATTGGAATCTAATGCAGTTTCTAATAATGCGTCAACCTGTTGAGACCACTGATCATCACAAAGACAGTCCACTTCCAACTCGTCATCATTTTGCTCAGGTTCACTTTCCAAGACATTTACGTGTAGCACTTCTGATGTAGAGTGAGTCTGTTCATACTCCTCAACGTCATTCAGTGACTGCAATATCTCAGACACTTTACGACTCTGTGTAAACTCTTCCTCTACAGCCATTTCATGGTTTACTCCTTCACATTCCTCATCAGAATTGAGAATCAAGTTTTGTGAACTTGCAAACATTTTGTCAAGAGAATCATTTTTCATCTTAAAGCCAGCTTCAGCATTAGCTTCATTAGTCATGCTGGCAATAATGTCTGCACTGGACTCATCTTTGCTCAACTCCATATTGCATTCTACTTCTGCAGTCTGTTCAGGGGGTGGAGGACTTCCATTGTTCAGTTGTATAGTGTAACAGTCCGTCAACTGTGTAAATTCCTCTGTTGACCCACCATTATCACTCAGGGCATTTTTATCAGTAACCAATTCAACACAGTTTTTGACATTTTCTAGCTTATTTTCTGCAATAGGAATAGGTTTCTCCTTTACTTCAAGGGGTTTCACAGTGACTACTGTTTCACTGTCAGGACTATCATTGTTTAAAATTAACATATTGTCCGACATCTCCCTTTGTGAAGCATCCTCTTCGAAAGCGCACTCTTGATTGTGATGTAATTGTTCAGATGGTCCTGAAGTTTCCACAAGAGCTGTGTCACAGGACACGCTGTAATTATCACAATCCCCATTCGATGCTTTCTGCAAAAGTACAGTTTTCCCTGGTATATTTTCAGATTCTACCATCAACACAGCCTCCTCCTGTTGTCCTATACATTCTAGGTTTGTGCAATGATCTTCATAACCGGCTGCTCTCTCCAATTTTGTATCAGTAATGCTGTCTTGAGTAATATTTTCTTGATGCTTAAAATGCATCCCCTCAGGATACCAATCAGTCACCTCTTCATCAGCTGGCATGCTCTCCTGTAGGCAAACGGAGTTCTCAGCTGGCATTTCAATTGGTGTTTGTGCAATGGTGCTGCTACTATTGGCTTTACAACCCTCCTCAGTTCTTAAGTTTTCAACAAGCTCAACAGGTTGTGACAGTTCAGGCTGTGATGTCTGATTGGTTGGCACGGAAAGCGTATCCTATTCAAAAAAAAAAGGAAATAGGAATCAATGGCCGGACTGTGTTGCAAAAAACATTGCTGTGCTGAGATATAGTAGTGCACCAAGAATCGTCTAACCAAGCTTATTTATCACATTGGCACCAGCACAGTGTCACTTAAGTCAGCATGCTTCCCATGGGACACTCATGAGCTGTTTTTATTTTACGGAGGTGCAGTTGCACAAAGCAATTTGTTGCTTTGCTTCACTTCCACGCTAAAATTATAATCTAAAGTTAGAGATCAGAATCCAGGGAGTTTCAATTCCCTTTGCTCAGAACTCAGGTTGGCCCCTGATTCCAGGTCTCCATTGTCTATCTTGCACTAAAGTTGCAGAGGCCTTCAAACAGCTACATCGTGAATACAATGTTTTTCTTTACCCCAGACTGTTCCCACTGCCAAAACCTCTGGCTAGTATTCTGCATTTCCTCTAGTCAGTGATGCTATAAATTCAAAATGGCCCTGTCTGTACACAACCTCAGCTTGAAACAAACCTTATAGTGACCAATTATGATCATTCTAAATTAATTTTCAAGTTTCATCCATACCATCTTCCACTTTTCTAACGAAAATTAGTTTTTTTACTAATGCTATATATTTACTACTGGGGCTTGGAATAATGCTATTCAACCTGACAAATTATAAAAATACAAAATGTGGTTCCAGTTAGAAAAGGACATCTGGTTGCTCTTAACAATTAATTCACAAATTTATAAACCTTAATAATATTGATAATTGTAAGCAATTACCACAATCCTGAAACACACAACATAATTAGCATAAGCATAGACACATGAACCGATATTCCAATTGTGAAGATAGATTACAGTGGGACATCTGAAACCCATTAAATACAGCACCATCTGTTTTGCTGCTTATTGTAATTGCAAACCTGTCCATTTCTCTTGATAATTATACCTGATCAGCATGTCAACATGACCAAAAGAAGGACATTTGAAGAAAAACAACAGGGTCAGTGGTAAACTATGAGCTCAACAATATTGATATTACACTCGTAAAAGAAAAATGCTTTTCCAACCTCAATAGTTTGGCTTACAAATGTTCTGTACAGTGTGGAACCTAACCACTCTTAACCATAGAGTTTCAGATTTGATCATTAGGGTCTGTTGAGCTACCTCGCAGTCAGATCTGCTCAGCTGCCCTTAGGTTAGCAAGGGAAACGAGGAAAATTGAAGAGAGGGTGGTGGTAGTGTGGTCGGGGTGATTTATCAAGACTCAAGTTGCTGGGTGGTGATGGCCTAGTTGTATTATCGCTGGACTGTTAATCCAGAGATCCAGATAATGATCTAGGGTCCTGGATTCAAATCCCACCACAGCACATGGTGGAATTTGAATTGGAAATAAATTGTCTTTAGTTTCTCTCAAACAAAATAGAATAATATCCAAATTTCATGTTTTTGGATGAATTGTGTCTGATGATTGATGCATTTCGTTATACATCTGGTGTCCCTGACAAAGACATTCCTTGCAAGCTTTCAATAACAGGAATAAGAATTTGAAATAAAGTTCAAGATTCAAGTTCTTCAGTAGTGCCTTGACTTTTTGTAGGAGAGTTGCACCAAGAGAGAACCCGATGCCTTCCCAGCCACCAAGTGAGATGCCAGCACATGTTTAGCTTCATGTATTACGGTCTTTAATAGAAAAAGTAATTAAGTTGGAACCCATTGAATTGTTACTTCAAAACATTTGCCTGATTGATATTCACAATGGTAAATAATTGATATTGATAACATATTCCTAAATAACATTAAGATGCAGGAAATTATGGGAAGTTCTGCAATGTGGGTCTGAGATGGCTTGCTGTGATTAGTTAACAATTGCGTCATTGTATCATGCAGTGCATCGCGCGGCTAGCAAGATGACTAAAGGCAATGTAGATAAGTTAACTTGATATTTTTCTCAAACAGCAATTCTGCTGTTCCAATAAGTAGGTTTTAATAAAATCAAACTGGTTGTGCAGGCATTTAACCGTTTTGCCTCTATTTTCTCTCAAACAAAATAGAACAATATCCAAATTTCATGTCTTTGGATGAATTGTGTCTGATGTTTGATGCACTTTGTTATACATCTGGTGTCCCTGATAAAGACATTCCTTGCAAGCTTTCAATAACAGAAATGAGAAGAAGGCTTTTGGAAATTGGTTCTTACCATTTCACATCTGTGAGTCTGGATATATCTCTGCAGTTCACTGATGTTGTGTTCCACACTGTTAAGCTCTGCTCCCTGGGGGTTATTGATGGTATACATGTAAACGTTCAAGTGCCGTTGGTAGCGTACAGAACAGTCTTCCGAGGATGCGATCGGTGTTACGTCCCCTGCTAACGCTGCATCAGGCTTTTGCCTAAAACAGAAGGAGCAACAGTTAAACATATCGAAATATTAAATTTTGCATGATTGACGTAACTCTTAATGAGTCAGTTCATCAAAAGGGCGCAGACAGCAGTTAAGACGAGAGATCAGGCATGGAGGTTGCTGCTGTGTACAGCTGCCTTCACCCCTCAATGCGATGGTGGGAGGTGCCAAATAAACACCAGCTGCTTCCGCTGAAGTTGCGATGTGGAAGGAACATCAGAGGCGAACCCATCAGCAAGCTGCTTCTGCACATCTCCTATGGGCTTCCATCCACCCACTCAAAACACAGTTGTGTGTTGAGACAACAGAATGGGGCATAATGTAAGTAACTTTGAGCAATAAAGGCGGCACTGAAACAATATGTGCAACCATATATGTGCCATGGAATCCGTGGCATTTTAATGTGCCATAACTTTTGAGCTCAGGGACAACAGGCCAAGCGTTGATGGTAAATGCAAATTTAGCCCAATGGCAGCTCTCCTACCCCAGTAAGCCGTTGGGGTGCCCAATTTCCAGATTCACTTATAACCTTCCTACATTTCGAGTTGGTTACATATGTTACCATTCCTTTGTCATTGTCACTAGGTTAAAATTCAGGAGATGTGGGCTTCACTAGCTTGGGCAGCATTTATGACACATCCCTCGTCACCCTTCAGGTGGTAGTGATGAGCTGCCTGATTGAACCACGACAGGCCATTGAGTTTAGGCATCCCCACAATGTTGCTGGGGAAGGAAGTTCTCAGATTTTGGCCCATCGACTCAAGCAACAGTGATGTAGTTCCAAGGTAAATTACTTGGAAGGGAACTTGCAGGTAGCGATGTTCCCATTTATCTGTTACCCTTGTCATTCACAATGGTAGTGGTTCTGGATTCAAAAGTTGCTGACTCAGGAGCTTTGCAGGGCATATTGTAAATGGTAAACACTGCTGCTACTGACTGTTCGTGTTGGAGGGAGTGGATGCTTGTAGGCTGGTGTCAGTCAAATGGGTTGCTTTGTCTTGGGGTGTCAAATTACTTGAGTGCTGTTGGAGTTTTACTCATTCAGGGAGCATTCCACCACACTTTTGACTTTGTGCCTTGTAGTTGGATGTGATTTGGGGAGTCAGGAGTTGAGTTGCTTGCTGCAGGATTCCGAGCCTCTGACCCGTTCTTGTAGCCACAGTATGGATATGTCTAGTCCAGCTCAGTTTCTATGAGACTATAAGACCTAATCTACAGGAACAGAAATAGGCTATTCAGTCCATCAATTCGCTCAGCCATTCAATGAGATCATGGTTGATTAAGTAACTCTCAACTCCACTTTCTGCCTTTCTTTTCCCCCATAGCTTTCGATTTCCTTACTGATTTAAAAACTTGTCTACTGCAGCCTTTAATATACACAGCGACCCAGCCCTCGATGGCAATGAATTCCAAGGTTCTGGTCAACAGCAATTCCCAGTATGCTGAATGCAGGAGATTCAGTGATGATGATTCACTGAATGCCAACACACAATAGCTACTTTCTGTCTTGCTGGAGATGGTCACTGCTGCCTCACAGCACCAGGGACCTGGGTTCGATTCCCGCCTTGGGCGACTGTCTGTGTGGAGTTTGCACATTCTACCTGTGTGTGCGTGGGTTTCCTCCGGGTGCTCCGGTTTCCTCCCACAGTCCAATGATGTGCGGGTCAGGTGAATTGGCCATGCTAAATTGCCCGTAGGTAAGGGGTAAATGTAGGGGTTGGGGTATGGGTGGGTTGCGCTTCGGCAGGTCGGTGTGGACTTGTTGGGCCGAAGGGCCTGTTTCCACACTGCAAGTAATCTAATCTAATCTAGTGCATATGTTATTTGCCACTTGTCAGTGCAGTCCTGGATATTTTCCAGATCTTGTAACATTTAAAATTGGGCTGCTTCAGTACCTGAGGAATCGTAAATGGTGGTGAACACAGTGCAATCAGCAGCAAAAGGTTTGACTCCTAATCTTGTGATGGAAGGAAGGTCATAAATGAAGCAGATGTGACCTAGAACACTATCTTGAAGAACTATCACAGAGATGTCCTGGAGCTGGGATTACTGGCCCCCAACAACCACAACCATCTTCCTTTGTGCCAAGCAGAATTCCAACCAGTGCAGGAACATCCCCAGATTCTGACCGACTATAGCTTTGCTAGAGCACCTCGATGCCAAAGGCAGTAACTCTCACTTCTCCCCCTGGAGTTCAACTCTCTTGTCCACATTGGGAAAAAGGCTATGAGGTCAGGAAATGGTGAACCCAGACAGAACTTAAACTGAGCTCTCCACCTAGCAGCGACACAAACTACAGTGGTTAAGGAAGAAGGTTCATTTCACTTTCTGACAAACAACCAGAGATGGGCAATACATGTTAACCTTGCTTGCAACATTCCTTTCCAAAAGTAAACTTTAAAAAAAAACAAAAGCCCCACTGTAACTCTCACTTGTCAAGGCTAGGCTGATGCTTTGGGGCAATCCTGACAAAATGTCACAATGTCAAAGACTTTCAGAGGCAGTGCTGAAGAGAATTTGCCAGTCTGTTCAAATGGACAAAAAAAAGGACTCCATAACAGTATTCAAAGAGCAGAGAATTTATCTAGTTGTCACTCCTAATGCAGCATCAACAAAAGCAGTTTCAAAAACAAATTACTGGAATTCCAGCAATTTCTGTTTTTGTTTCTGATTTACATCATCCCCAGTATTTTTGGTTTTTATTAAGACCAGTTTCAAATTGGTTGCTCACCTCAGTGGGGATTTAGTACAATCTTAATCTGTGAAAGTAACCTTGCTCAACCTTCTGCATTCCTTGGAAATATCTTTCTGCTCCTCCTAATTTTATGGTACTGACATACACCATTCTAAAACATTACCCAGGACAACAACACTGCTTGTAAAGGTTTACCACACCCTATTCTCGCTCTCTTGCACATACATTGCAATTTTGGGAGTTGCTTTAAAACTCTTCCCAAATTATCATTAACCACATTCTTAACAACAATTCAAAGCAATTTGCTTACTCCTGAAACTTATCTGCAAACTAATGAAAGGCACTTTATGGAAAGGACCAATAGTGAGAGCAAAAATATCTGGAAACCAATTGGTGCTTGATGCAGTATCTGCTTTTAAGCAGATACCTGTATTCCATTCCTATTAAGAGGATGTCCATTCCATTTGCCTGGCTCCTACCAGATTCTGCAAACAGTTACATCCAGATCACTGAACCCCCCATTATCAATGGTGGCCAGCAAAGTATTAACACTTTCAAGTACGTCATGTGGCTTTGACAAACATTGGGTACAGTCAAGGATTTTCTATTAAATATACAATTCCTTGTGAATCAAGCATTGATACACAATAGGTGGCATACATGTGCAACTACTGTATCCATAAATCTATGCATTCAAAAAGTCAGTTCAATAAGACAACTTAATGACAACCAGAGCCACTGATTGAGATTAGCACAGTGACTGTGAGGATTTGGATCTAAATTGAAATCTCAACATAGTTCCAGTCCTTTGATCAAAATAATGTATCACAAAGTTTATTCAAATCAATCGAAAAATCACCATGAACGAGTGCTGAATTCAGGGCTTTAATTAATAGCTGTGCCAGAGTAGGGCTCACTATGGTAACTTTACTCTTCCACCCCAACCCATTGAAAGTGGGAGCAGCTACAGAGGTGAAGCATCTTACTGTATTATTTCGGGCTGGTCAGTAGGAGTTAAAACTGAGATGTGTCCAAAAGGAGAACTGGGCAATTTTGAAGATCATAACATTCTTGCAGAATGTACATCTGAATCCAATCTTAATTCATGGCATTAAACTCTCCTCCTTGAACCTTATTTTGCAGAAGTAAGGCTGAACTTCTGAGGCCAAGTCCCTGGTCAGCAGAAGTCTAAGGCATGACACTGGACACAATTTGATCCTCGTACACAAGGACCTGAGCTATGGCTGACATTCAAATCAGAAGTGGCACAGTAAGGATTTGGTTCTCTTTACTGGACAGGGAAAAGGTGAGGTGGGGGGTAGGGGTGGGGGTGGGGGTGGGAGGGGCTATTAAAGTCCATGCTTCGGTAAAAGAGAGGAATCTTTTCAACAAAGCTAACCTAACCACTGGGTATGTCACACGGTTTTAAATTAAACTAACACTGAATAATAGATTAATATCAGCAAAGGATTCACTAAATAATTCTTTCACATAGCACTAGTAACAAAAAAAATCAAATATTTTGGAAAGTTTTTAAACCCTGTGATTATATATTTTTAGCAGAAGAAAATATATCTGTTCTTCCTGAAGTGGTATCAACAGGGCTAGAATTACAGCCTGAGAAAGTGCCACTGGTTCGGTTTTTGCTGGGCAATTGTTCATCTTGCTGATTGTTCTGGTGAACAACAAAAATCTGCATTTATATAGCGCCTTCAGCGTTCTAAACAATCTAAAAATGCTTGACAGGAGGACCTGAAATTCTAAGCCACAATAGGTCAGAGGACAAGTAACCAAAAAACGCAGTGTCAGGCAGCAACATAATGATGACCGATATGCTTCAGTGACACTGGTAGATGACTAAATATTGGCTTCGAGGCCAGATATTAGGCAGAATTCTTCTGCTCTCCACCCAATTAAAAGTTGGGATGTTTTTCCATTCATGTGAGGGGATGTAAGAGGCTTCAGTTTAACATCTCAGCCAAAAATCAGCACTTCCGACACGGCAACACTCCCTCAAATACTGGAGCGGATTACCACTCTAAATTTTTTGTTTCGGTTTATGAAGTGCGACTTGCTTCCACAGCCTTCCGACTTCTGTGTGGAGTTTGCACATTCTCCCCGTGCCTGTGTGGGCATCTTTCAGGTGCTCCGGACTCCCCTCACAGTCCAAAGAAGGATTGGCTCTGCTAAATTGCCCCACTGTGTCCATGGTTGTGCAGGCAAGGTGGATTAGCCATGGTAAATGCGAGATTGCGGGGATAGGGTGGGATGCTCTTTGAAGGGTTAGTGCAGAATCAATGGCCTGAATGGCCTCTATCTGCACAGTAGGAGTCCTATGATTAAGGCAAGAATTCAGCCAACTGAGTTAATAATGGCAGAAAAACTTCCCGAATAACCACTGCTCCAGTTAACCCAGGCTTCTATTAGACAAAGTGCCTTTGGCATGACCACTCATTAACTAGCTTATCTCTCATAACCCCAGACTGACTGATCAAACATTTCCCCGCTCTTTGTAAAACTTTGTTTTTGGCTGGAATATTTGTCATACGATTATCACACTGTAAAAGTAATTCATTGCAAAATGCTTTAAGGCATTTAAGATCGATGATTTGGAGAGACCGGTGTTGGACTCAGGTGTACAAAGTTAAAAATCACACAACACCAGGTTTAATTGGAAGCACTAGCTTTCAGAGCGCCACTCCTTCATCAGGTCGTTGTGACAATGACCTGATGAAGGAGCAGCACTCCGAAAGCTAATACTCCCAATTAAACCCATTGGACTATAACCTGGTGTTGTGAGATTTTTAGCATTTAAGATCATCATCAATGATGAGTGGAAAGTGATGTTCAAATGAAGACATGCACAGTTCAGATTATAGACTCAATACAGTTACATTTCCCAATGCAGGACAAACAGCAGCAAACACCTCAAATCAGGTCAGAAACATCTTATGCAGTTATATCAGTATCTTACAGAAAAACAAACCAGTGTTTCAAATATACAATTACAAATACTTCCAGATGTGAAAGAGGGAAGGATATTGAAACAAAGTAAAATCAAGAAAAGGGTATTTAGCTGCCAAACCAAAATTTTAAATACAGTCCCCAACACTGCTACGCTTTCTTAAAGACAGTCCCATGGGTGATGTACTAATTGAACTTTCATCAGTGATGGATCTGATTCTAATGTCACTCAGCTTTCTTTACGAACTGTGGAACCATTAGACTCTAACTCAGTTCTACATGAATATCAATTGACTTAATCAGAACTCTTTCGAAGATTGGCCACCTTGTTACCAAAATCATTCCTTATCTGTTACCTGCTTCCTTTCCCCTTCCTTTGCAATCTGTTGAGTCTTGCAACCACCTTTTGTAATGTGATGAGCACAACTGTATTTAATATTTCAAATATGGTCTGACCAGTGTTTTGTTAAAGATGCAACAAAATCCCACAAGATTTTTACTTCCTCTGAAATGCTGGTTGCTTCAGCTTGTAAGCACACTCACCTCAGTTTACTCTACCTGACAAAGGAACAGCGCTTCAAAAGCTTGTGTTTTCAAATAAACCTGTTGGACTATACGCTGGTATCATGTGACTTCTGACATTATTACTGAGACAGATGGAAGAGATCTTATGTAGAGAGAGTACGGAATTTCTCCACTGTCCTGATCAATATTCCTCTCCAAATCTATACTCACCTGTTGTCTGAGGGAGCCTCACTACAATCTGCAAGTAGTTTAAACAAAAAATTAATTGATACGGTATGCTTTGGGATGACTCATGAAGCTGATAATGTGCCATAAAATACAAATACAGGTTTGATTGCTGTAGTCCTGTATTGCATCTTTTCGGATGCTAACGCATCTGCTCATATCTTCTGTTTTATTATTATTTCTGCAACTGCAGATTTTGTCTTGGACAGGTTCTTTGAGCAATATCCTCAACACTTCAAAAGACCACAAAAGGTGCTTACTGTGAAGCCAAACGGCTTTTACGCTGTGGTTGTGGTTCATGCTTCCTCCGATGGCTGTTTCACCTGTTGCAAATTTTGCAGCTGCACCAGTAACTCCACATATAACAACTCTTCACAAACATGCAACTCAATATATTAGAGCTCTCATCACGTGGTCCTATCTTACAATCCTGAAAGATCTCATTACCTTGCTGATTATACCTTGGACATGTAGTTTACCACCAAACCTGCAGAGTGCTCTTAATAACAGTCTTGAACAGAAACATATGCACCTTCCCTCCCCCACACAGACAAAGATGCAAAACTATAATTAATACATTTACGGAATTGAAAGGGTAAAAGATCACCAGACACTGTGACGACAGGAAAATTCCGCCGCCCCCCACCCCCCCCACACCCCTCACCACTACCACACTGAGTTATTTGGTTTTGTAAAAACCTGCTCAGAGCTGGTGGTGTTAATTTGCTACAAGCTCTCTCAACTGTGACATAGATTTACTGTCTGGGCCAGAAAACAGCCAAAAGCTTTTGTGCAGACAGAATGGTGAGCAGCCACGCTCAGAAATGGAGAACACTTACTGGGTAAAAAGCTCCTCGAGATTGTGGAAACCTCTCTGTGTTGCAAGATGAACCGGTGTCGCACCATCAAGGTTGGTGATACCCAGAGCCTCCTGTCCACCTGGCTGCTGGAGTAGGAAGGAAGCTAGTCTGGACAAACCCAGCCGCGCTGCAAAATGCATTAAGGTTTCCCGTGGGATGGAAGCTGAAAGAAAACAAACACATACATGATCAGTATCAGTTTCACTTGGCTGTTCGTTCTAGATTAATGAATTGACTAGATGCATAAGTAACACCTCATCACATCATACTTTCAAATCAATGAATTACTTTAGAATTACTACACCCATTTGTGCACAGCCAGATTCCACTAACAAACGAGAGACAAGAATTTATTATTTTCTTTTCAGGTGGAATGCTCCGAAATGAGGAACATCGGCTGGAATACTGACAGAATTCCCCTCTCCTCTTTGAATCCTCCTAAAAGGACCACACAATAGTCCTCAGGAATGGTAAACAGGGTCTCAGTTTAACAAAAGCAGCATCACCAACAGTGCAGCACTGCATCATACATTTCAGCCTACATTACACACTCAAAACTGCAGCCAGGTTTAAAAGCTCTGACTCAGAGATGAGAGGCAACAATAAAGCCACAGCAGCATTTAAGGTTTCAAGGTTTTCTACTCGAGGAAAAGAAACTGATGTTGAAAATGAAAAAGAAATTATTTTAACAGGACAGCAATGGCACATTGGAAGTGTGTTGTTTGCATCATCTCAGATGTATGTTTTGTTTCCTCCTCCCTCTCTCCTGGAATGACAAAAGATTGCCTGAGAAATGGCATCACGTATGCAAGCAAACCACGGACACCTCAGTCCAATGGTTTCTCTTCACACAAGGTTGAACAAACTACTCATAATGAAAGTGGGTTTCGTGGTCTAAAACCCCACCCTGTCCACACATAATGACAACACCCATACATGCAACACACCTCTGTGACACACAGCAAGAATCCTGGCTGATTTCTGTTCCTCGCTAACACCTTTCTCTACTCCTCAACTGAAGTCCCATTTCAGAATCCACTGTGCTGCCTCGGCCAAAATCAGCTAATGTAATTCGGGAATCATAACATGTACTTTTTGGTCCATGGACTTTATCATTCCAACTATATGTTCCTCCATCCAAGGAGGAGAGGAGAGCACTCAATGGACTGAAAAGTCCAGAATGATTATGTCCACCTTTAGCTCTGCCACTAATGTTAGGGACTCAGTCAGCGAAGCATACCAGAGCCTAGCTAAATGAATAAGTTACTAAACAGTGTGGACTATCCATTTGGGTAAGATTAAGTGACCAGCTCCTCTTCGGTGAATAGAGAGAAGGTAGAGTCGGAAAAATGCAAGTCTTCCTCAAAAAGGACTTTCTCCCTCTCTTCCCAACAGATGGAGGTTCTGACTCATACTCAGGTACAGCTAGCTTCATGGGCGCCAGCAACTGTCTATCCCCTCTGTCCAAATCATATTCTTTAATGTTTGGCAAATCTTGGTAAGATGGGCGACTGAAGGACATCCCCGCTATCCTGAATCCTCTTCCCATGCATGCCATTTGATACAGTTAACTGGACAGCGACCAAAGCCAAACAAATCCATTACATTTTTAATCCTTTCAACCCCAGGGATACCAACAAGCACAGCACCCCAACCTCAACACAAATTAGGATTTGAACAAAACAAAAAAGTTTTAAAAACTCAGCCATCCAGCATGTACAGAGAAACAAGAATGACCATTTCAGGACTATGATCTTTCATTAGCTCTGTTCTACATTGGTCAGTAAGACATAAGGTTGAATGTAGTATGCACCAAGTAGCCTTAAAAGATGATGGTGGTGGCTCAGGAAGGACAACAATTTGTTTACGTGTCAAGACCGTAACTCTCCACAGCCAATGGGGTCTTCACTGCAATTGTCTTCTCACCTTCTCCAAGAGAATTCAGAATTGGCAACAAATGTTAGCCTTGCTAAGGATGCTCACATTCCATGAAAGGATAAGTTATATACATGTTTTAATCCGATGTACAAATATACAAACAATTATCAGATTAATTTCAACACAACTGTATTTCATTACCAATTGCAATTTCAGTTGACTCTCAGGTATTCTACCAAGTATTTGAGCCTCCCTGCTGAACCACTCAACACATCTATTTTGGCACAATATGAACCATAGGTTTGCTCACTGAGCTGGAAGGTTAATCCGGCAGCTCACTGATGATATTACCTTGTGTGGTGATGAAACGTCTGAAAATGAACCTTCCAGCTCAGCGAGCAAACCTACATCCAGAACCTCAACCTGAGCTACAAATCTTCTCAAAACTTGCAAATGCTTGTTATACATCCCTATTGTCCACACAGTAGTGACAAGCTTTGTCTAGGACAGTACTAGACTAATTAGATAATCCTTGAGACAAACTGGATAATCTTCAACATGTAGACAATTGACATTGAAGACACCAAAATCAGAGTAATACTGGTTTGGAAAGGAGATTAAACTCCAGTTTTATAGTACAATTTTAAGAGACCAAACACAGTGATTGTGCTGTTTCAGATGTACTGTCAGATGTCAGAATTCAAACGGTCATGCTCAGGTTGCAGAGATGGTCTGCAACACATTGTTACGCTCGCCATAAGATAGTGCAATGTGTCCCGAGACAACTGTATTGACATTTCAATTGCCGTAATGTGGGAGTTAACCTATTGTTCATATAATCACTGCTAAATATTTAACCAAACATAAACATAAAAACATAGGCTCCCTGCAACTTCTCCCAACCACTATTTTGAGTGCAGCTATCATATGACAATTATATCTGAGAGAAAAACTCAAGTGTTTTTGTGGGTGAGTTATGTCTCTCAAGGGCGAACTGAGAAATCCCTCTGATTCACTACTGCCTTATCATGCTCCCAAATCACCCAAAAGAATCAGCAAATTTGCTTATTGCAAAAAAGCATTTGGTTGAATTAAATGCTTATGCACACATGTTAACCTGCACACAGAAGGGGGTGGATGTGGACGTGATTTTTTTTAAAATTTGGTTTGACAAGTTAAGAAAAGTTGAGATCAGGAAACCAAAATGGAGTATTTATAAAATGCAGAGCAATAGGAAGAAGTTGGTGTGGTCAATCTCAGGGAAAGCCCTGCACACCACAATTGTGTCCTAATTGTCTCTCGTCCTGCAAACAGTGATTCACAAAGCAATATAGCTCCATGGGTTCCTGAAGCACTTTACTGCCTTATTGGAGGAAGCATTCATGCAAGAGTTTCCACCGCAGTCACCAATACCAATATATACCAATTAAACTCAAACACATTCAGATAGGTAAGCCCCTGGCATCGAATCTCAGCAGTGGGGATTCACACAATTAATGAATTTACAGATCAATGGAAAGCCAAATCAAATCCAGTTACTACTAGAATGAATGAAGTTGGCTGCAGAAGAAAACCGATTTATGTAAGTATAGCTTTTGCAAAACAAATATTGCTAAACACCATCATTTGACTATTCACAGTTCTTCCACTCAGAATGCAGCTTCATTTCCTGCATCATAAAATTCAACAGTTGTGGTATGAATGATTGCTGCTTTCATCGCCACTGCCCCTGCATAGGAAGGCTTTTCTACATGTTGATGACACCTTGAAATGAAAAGCTTCCTGTTATCAGCAACGAATTTGCCCTTTGTCCCATTGAATGGTTTTGATGTGAACTAACACTCCTGATGTGCCTGAACGATGCTGCATAATATTTGCAATATCTATAACACGTCACACACAGCAATGAAATAAGTGACCATGTCCTCCATTTCCCTTGGTTGTACACGCTGATAGCAGACTCTTTCTCATCTTATAACCACAGACCCAAGCAATATGAACAACACACTCTTTATTAGATTCAGTTTACTCTACATGACCATGCATTCTTATGGTGACAGTGAAGTCAATCTCCCCGTGGTTTAGAAGAATGAGAAGTGACTGCATGGAAGTGTTAAACATTGTGAAGAGGCTTCACAGAGAAGATGCTGAGAGTCTGTTTCCCCGGCTGGGAAATCTAGAATAAGGCAGCACTGTGTGCATGTAAGGGATCTATTATTTAGATTCGTTTCTGAAGAAGGGTCACTCGACCTGAAACGTTAACTCTGATTTCTTTCCACAGATGCTGCCAGAACATGCTGAGCTTTTCCAGGAATTTCTATCTTTATTTCTGATATACGGCATCTGTGGTTAAGTTTTTACTTATTCTTTAGATTGAGATGGGGAGAAATTATTTGAAAGGGTTGTGAATTGCTGCACTCCTTTACACCAGTGATAGTCGATGCACTAGTGAAAACGTTAAAGGCTGATAAAGACAGATTATATGATCTCCCAGGGAATGAAGGGATATGTGGAGGGGAAAGTGGAGTAGAAGACATGACCAGATCTGGTCATATTGAATGGTGCACCACTTCCAATGAGCTGAATGGTCTTATCCTCCTCCTATTTCTTATATAGTTTTCAACTGGCTACCAACATTCCAGGTTGTCTGGTGTCATTCCAGTTCTGCATCACAGCTCCTGTGCCCACTTCTCTCTCTCTCTCTCTCTCACACACACACACACACACACACACACACACACACACACACACACACACACACACACACACACACACACACACACGTACAGAGGAAAGACTACTTTACTTCAATAATGTTCAAGAAAGCTCATTGGTCTATCAGTCACCAGCAACTGAACTGAACCAGCAATATGATAATGGCTTTGAAAAAAAAAACCAGAACAAATTGAATTGAATCATTTATTGTCATATGTATTCAATATAAAGTACTGAAAAATGTATACCATCACCATGCATAGGTGCCACTCTCATTAACTTAAAATAAAATTTAAAAATTAACAAAGATAACTTAAAAGAGTGTCCAACTTTTCCTTCTCTGCTGCTACAGTCCTATTCTGGGCTACACCAGCCCAGGCCATGCCTCCAGAGTCTGAAATAAAAATTTTCCCACTAAATCATACAAAATTGTTAAGAGCACTACAGGGTAGGGGTAGGAAGGAAGTTTCTCCTGGCTTGAGGAAGAGGGATCTAGAACCTGGGAACACAGTTTTAGGAGGAGGGATAGGACGGAAGGAAGTGAGACGAGGAAGAATTCCCTCACCCAGAGGGTGATGAACATTTGGAATTCTCTGTCCAGAGGGCTACGAAGGCACAGTCATCAAGTATGCTCAGGGCAGAGGTCGATAGATTCCTCCAAAAGTTAAAAATGTCAAGGGATATGGGAGCAGTGCAGGACAACAGCACTGAGGCATAAAATCAGTCACAATCTAATAACAGCAGATCAGGTAAGAGGGGCCAATGGTTTATGCCTGCAGTCGTTCCTATATTCTCAAAACAGAAAATTGTAAAAGTGGGGGCAGGTTTATCAACCTGCCTTTTCCTCGCGGATGCTGCAGCATTTTCTGCTCGTTACAACATGTGGCTTGTAATGTTCTACATCCAAGAGTCAAGCTACAATGGAATTCCTGACCCAGTTGCTGATGAGATTCCCACTCAACTCCACAACTATGTGACATTTGGAGAAAGGCAATACTGCACACCAGTCTACACATACAAGGAAAACAAAGAACAAGGCAAGTTTTGCCGAAGATTATATTCTGTTTCTTTTGTAATCGGAGAATCCAGTTAACTGCTCTGAAATAAGATCTATTTTAGACTTTGTGGGTAAGTTGTGGGTAACCCTAACAGTGGTCTCGATATTATTTTCTCTCAATACTTTGTTGGATATTATCCACAGTGAGAGTTCTGTGGTATATGTTCGAGTCTTGCCCAACTTGGATCAATGCCACAAACTCCTATTGCAAAAACACAAGGAAAGAAAGCCACACTGCACTCCAACTTGTTCAATCTTCCACAGTTATAGTCCCATGGAGCAATCATTCTGTAAAAAAGACATTGATGAAAAGAAAGCAGGGTAATGTGGCAATTGCACTCTCTTGATATGTTTTAAGTCAGAAATCAGACTCCTTCAGGTTCTAGTCCAACAGGTTTATTTGAAATCACAAGCTTTCAAAATTTGATAAAGAAGCAACCCTCCGAAAGTTTGTGATTTCAAATAATCCTGTTGGACTATAACCGGGTGGCGTGTGACTTCTGACTTTGTCCACCCCAGTCCAACAGTGGCATCTCCACATCATGGCCACATGTTTTTATGCTATTTTTTTCTCATACATAACTACAATCGCTGTCTCTTAAGCTCCTGTGCACATGATTTTGCCCACAATATTCACACAAGATGGAAGAGAATTAGTTCAGGTCCTTTGGAGAGTTTTGTGCAGGAACTAGGGACACCTGGGATGTTTTGCCTTGCAATACAGAAACAAATCTTTGCATCTTTACCACAACTGTCAAAAAGCCTGCAGTGGTCCTGACCTCTAAGATCAGATCTGGGCAACTAGAAGAGCTGTTGATGAACTTGTACATATTGATATGATAGCTTTATAAATATGGAAGGAAATGCAAATACCATGATTCGATCTTTATTTTGTTATGAGTACGTAAGTGGCTCAATTTGCCGAGTTTCTTGAAACTAAAATATCTGCAAATAGGAATGGAGTTCATACATCAATAGCAGAAGAATGCTTAAAAAGAGCATTCCTTCAGCTGAACTGATGCCACCTTCAAAATCCATTAGGATTTGTTGTAAAGAGCAAAATGGTCAGTCTAAAGCAGTCTAAACTCTGAAGTTGACTAGCCACCAATTTATGATAGCGCCATAATTAAAATTTCCCATCAGCATCAAATTTGCAATCATTGAAAAGGAAAAAAAAATTTAAAACGTTAACTTGATCAGATGTCTATAACGCTTGGAGACAGTAAAGACTGTGGACCATGACTGTATAGAATGGAAGGCAGAGTCAATAGATGTGAGGCTAGAAAAGCACAGCAGGTCAGGCAGCATCCGAGGAGCAGGAAAGTAAAGGTTCCGGCCTGAAACATTGACTTTCCTGCTTCCCGGATGCTGTCTGACATGCTGTGCTTTTCCAGCCTCATATCTATTGCCTATAATGGATGGGTTAGATAAGTACAGCTGTTTCTTCTCAGCTGTATTAATATAAATGATTAGGTAATCACTTTGTGGTTGATTTTAAATCAATGTTTCATTGTAAACACTGGACATTCAATGGATAGAACTGTGTATGAAGTTTCATGAGTAGAATGCGAGACTATTCAGGAAAGGGTGGGGAAGCAGAAAGGAACATTCTAGCTCATCAGCCCTACACTTTTTTACAAATACCAACTTGATCAGCAACTCAACCCAAACCCACTTTTTTCTGAAACAGTTTCAATATTTTTAAAGACAGAGCCACTGTGGTAAGCAAGGAAATACATTCTATAAAAAGATACTTGAAATAACATTTGAACAAGTTTCATTTACACAATAAAACAACCCTTCAATTAAATCCAGAGGTATTTTAAAGCTTACTTTTCAGGATGGCCATCTCTCATCCTTATTATAACCAAAATACATTTTTCATTCAATCGATAAGTTGTTGAAGTGTTACAAGTCAAACAAGTCAACTATTTTTCCTTTGGTAAGGATTCACAAGCAACAAACAATAAAATGGATGGTTGTGGCAAACAATCAAGCATGGTTGGTTGAGAGGGCGAAATAACATCCTTGCTTACCACATTGGCTCTATCTTTAGACAGAAAAAAATTGGTTGAAGAAAAAAATGGATTCAGATTGAGTTCTGGTCAAGATTGTATTTGTAGAAAGGTGTAGGACCAATATTCCTTTCTCGTTCCCCACACTTTCCTAAATAGTCTTGCATTCTACTCATGAACGTCATGTACTATTGCCTGCATTGAACGTCCATTGATTTAAATCAGCCTAAAAGTGATAGCCATAACCATTTGTATTAATATGGTGTCTTGAGTATTTTGCAGCTGCACTTATCGAACCCATCCATTATAGGCATCTGACCAATTTAACATTGATAAGTAAAAAAGAACATTTAAAGAACAATGATTGCAAAGCTGATGCTAAAGGGAATTTTTAATTATGACACTATCATAAATAGTTGGTTAATCAACTTCACAGAATTTAGTTGGCTTTAGACTGACTGACCATTTTGCTTTTTACAACAAATCCTAATGGATTTTGAAGGTGGCATCAAATCAGCTATAGAAATGCTCTTTTTATGCATTCTTCTGTTATTGATGTACAAACTCCATTCCTATTTGCAGATATTTTACTTACCAGAAACTCAGGGAAAATTCAGCCACTTATGGACTGACAAGAGTAGTGTGGGTAACTGTGGTAATTAACTTGCAGTCTATTTTCACCAAGTGGCTGGGGGTGGAGTGTGCCTATATCCAGCTCTGTGATAAATACAAGGGTAGCATTGTTCAACATTTCAAAAGGGGATGTTCATCAAAACTTGCAACAATAAACTCTTCAATTCTTAACCCACTGAGCAATTCAGAGGCATTTCCGCATAAATGCTTGTAAAGTACACTTACACAGATACAAAGTTAAAAATCACACAACACCAGGTTATAGTCCAACAGATTTAACTGGAAGCACACTAGCTTTCGGAGCATCACTCCTTCATCAGGTGGTAGTGGAGGGCTCAATCCTAACACAGAATTTATAGCAAACATTTACAGTGTGTGTCTTTGTCAGACACATGCACACATATAATTTGTGGGGTGAATTTGTACTTGCAGGGTTACATTGTACTTTGCTCAAAAACTGCATGAATTCATGTAAAACTCTATTATCTCACTTTTAAGATTAGAATTAATCTAAACATCATGGCATAGACAGAGAAACACAGGGGGCTAACACCATCAACATATTGTCTAGCTATCACCACTTTAACAGCTAACCTGAGAATGCAACTTTTTCAAAAAAAAGGTTTTGTGATTTACCCATGAAAGAAGTGACACTGTTGTGTTGTGTTGTGTGATTTTTAACATTGTACACCCCAGTCCAACACCAGCATCTCCAAATCATGACTGTACAGATACAGTACTGCATGGTCTCTGTATCACTTACTGCAATAATTTCAATAACGTCAAATTAATTCATCACCAAATCTACATACGGAGAACATACAATAGTTATGAGACAATTGATTACTTTTTGGTGAAAACATTGTAATATTCAAGTTGCTGAATTGGAAAAATGCTGAACACTGATATATAATGGGTTATACATCAGAACAATTAATGAGCAACTTGACTGTCCACCATGACTGTATAGAATAGAATCATTTAGATTAAGAATTTTACAGTCCAGAAGGCGGCCATTTGACCCATTGGAGCTGTAACAGCTCCCGAAAGAGCCACTCAGTTGGTCTCACTCTCCAGCTCCATCTCTGTAGCCCTTTCACTTCAATACTTCCAAATATACACCCAGTTCTCTTTTGAAACCTCCTGTGGAAACCTCCACCACTTTCCCAGGCAGTGCATTCCAACTCCCTAACAACTCTTGAGTGAAGACATTTCTTGTCATCTCACCCCTTGCTCTCTTGTTGACTATCTTGAAATTGTTAGTTACTGACCGTTTCTTTTGACATTTCTCAAGGGTACATCGCCGACTTTATAGGAACTTTCAGATTCACAAAGTAGAGCTTGAATGACAAATTGTCTTTGAGTGCAGCAAACTGTTCAAGGGAGAATGTTCCTGGCTGTCAGGAGAGCAGCAGCAGCATTTTTTTCCCAAGCACTGTAGTGTGAACAAAACAGTCTCATTTGTGTTTGTACCCCATTATCTATAAAGTACAATGACCCCAATCACACCAAGGACTGAGCCATCAATTTTGCACTTGGAGCCAGAAATGTATTGATCTTCCCTGGAAATACTTTATACAGATGCAAAAGCAGGAACTGCTGTACACCCAATCGCTTTCACCCTAACTTCACATAAAACAAGGTACGGAAAAATCCAACTGCACAAACTCTTTGTATCTTTACCAAAATAGTCTTTGGCAGGGAAGATATGGAAATGTTGTTTTCCCCTTCTGCGAAGAGTTCAGGACCAGAGCACATAATCTCAGAATGCCATACATGTAAGACAGAGATATGGATGAATTTCTTCTCTCTAAGGGTAGCACATCTGTGGAATTCTTTAATGGAGAGAGCTGTGGACTTGGGTCATTAAGTAAATTCAATGCTGAGATCAGCAGAAATTTGAACAGTAAGGGAATTAAGGGTTATAGAGAAAGGCAGGGAAGTGATCTCACTGAATGGCAGAGCAGACTTCATGGATTGAATGGTCTACTTCTGCTCCTGTGTCTTATGCTCCATTACCCTCTAAACCAGCAACATCTACCACCCAAGGGAACAATGTGTGCAGAAGCAAAAGAATGTTCCCACAGTTCCTTCCAAGTACGTGTATTTAGCATGAAACCCTATCACCATTCTTCGCTGTCACAGGTCAAATTGATGTAGCTCCATCCTGAACAGTGCTGTGATGCCTCCACACCACATTGGCTGCAGCAATTCAAAGCAATGGCTCACCACCAGCTTTTCAAGGGCATATAGGGATGTGTAATAATGATGGCCTCCCCAGTGACAGCCACATTCCATAAACAAATCTGAAAATATCCAGCTGGAATTGGCTGTAAGGGTCATTCCTCTAGTACTTTCAGAGTGCTGTACTGTCAGAGATGTGACTCTTTCAGATGATACCTGAAATGAAGTCGCGGAGATGTGGTAAAAGAAAGAAAACCTTGACCATTAAAGCAGAGAGGAGGAGAAGAGTTACACTTAGTCTCCTGGTCAATATTTATCCCTTAACATAGGTCATCATATTGCTCCTTGTGGAGGCTTGGAGTGAGCCAACTGGTTACCATATATCCATCTCCCAACATGGGAAACCTCCAAAATCCTTCACTGGCTGTAAATCAATCTGAACAAGCTAGTGGTCATGAAAAGTGCTATATAAATGCAGGCCTGTCTTTCTCTTCTCAAACATGCACATTTCTGAATCTCTGATGAAGGGTCATCTAGACTCAAAACTTCAGCTTGCTGTCTCTCCGCAGATGCTGCCTGACCAGCTAGTGACTTCCAGCAGGTTCTGTTTTCAGTTCATTTTAGAAGCTCCATTGTTTGCCCACCAATGTTAACACACAAGTCTATTAGTCGTTCAGTGCAGTGTCTCTCTCTCCCACTCACTCTCTCTCTCTCTCTCTCACACACACACACACACACACACACACACACACATTGATGTGGTTGATTAAACTTTTGTAACTTGTTACCAATGGACACAAACATGTGACTGTTAACCTTGTAAAAGAATACATTATGATTCATAAACATTAACCTAAGGTGCACAAAGATTTTTGTTTTGATGTGCAGAGTACAAAAGCAGTACTGTTGAAATCAAGTAACCAACCACTAATATTAACTTTTTTGCAGCAAAATCAATCTTACCTTATCAAAATCAAAATGAATCACTTGAAAACTATTACTAAATAAATGTTGCTTATTCCAATATACTCTATGGGCAATCATCCACCTTCCACTGACTTGAACCCATCCAACTGCCAGTACCTCAATATGTACCAAGTACTGATCAATGTTGGCTGCCAGTCTGACAGTGCCTCGGTTTTAACAGGATCATTCTAGTTTTCAGATCCCTCCAATGCATCTCTCCTATCTAACCCCCACCCCCACACCCAGAAACACCTGGCAAATGTGTTGTCAGAGACGTGGCTCTAGGATCGGGCTCATCAGTCACATAAGGATGCAAGGAACGCAGGACTAGTGACACAGGAATTCCTCATTAGCAAGTGATTGCTGTTGCGGCCATTCTACCTTTGTAATCTTGTCAAGCTGTACAAAGAGGTCTCTCCGTGCCTCCAGTTCTGGGCTCTCATGCACCTGATTTTAATTGCTCCACCAGCAGACCACCAATCTTGGTGTCATTTGCAAACTTACTAACCATGCCTCCTATATTGTCAGCCAAGTCATTTATATAAATGACAAAAGTGAACCCAGCACTGATCCCTGTGCAACACTGCTGGTCACAGGCCTCCAGTCTAAAAAAACAACCCTCCACCATCACTCATGTTTCCTGCCATTAAGCCAATTTTGTATCCAATTGGCAAGGTCACCCTGAATCCCATGTGATACCATGGCACTCATTCATCCCATTGATGTGTGACATGCTCTTACCATGAAACACACCACAGCACTTTTACTGAGCCGTTCCTTTAATGCAGGTAGTGATCCACATCAGACTCTTTATCATCCCTCTTATTCGGCTCACTCCAACATGCATAACCCATTATTAGATAGTTACAGTCAGGTCAATTCAACCTCAAACACATAATGTTAACTCACCATTTCACAACAGTGCACAAAATATTTTTCTTGCAAAGCAATAGTTAGATAGCTCACAAACATCAGTGACCCGTGCCTAATGCATTCGGAACTTACTGTTGGCAATGCTGTCATTTTACTAGGAATTATCTTCAACAAAGAATCTCAGGCAAAAAAAAAACACAGGAAGGCAGAGAAACCTCTTGATTAACCAAATGCAATCCAATTTTATGATTTTACTTCTACCCAGTTAGTGACCAAACCTTAGTTTGGATTGCAAAATATTAATGGAAGTTCTGTGATGTAGGAACAGGAGCAAGTCATCAATCTGCTCAAACCTGTTCTGTCATGCAGAAGTTTTATTCTCTCTTTTATAGTCCAGATGAGGCAGATTCAGCAGATACATTAAACAATCTTGATCATTCACAGAAATTTTAAACAAAAAATAAATCTAGGCGATCCTTGGTTTGAAAAACATGAGACTCTCCAGGCAGCTGTAGTATGGGGAAATTGGTACCAGAAGGTAAGCACCAGCGAAGTGTAAGCCAACAATTCCATTAGCACTGTGACCTTTTATTCACCCTCCTGAAACTGCTCAAAAGATGAATAATCATTCAGAGGGAGAACTATCGTAGCTGGAAAATACTCAGAATTGAACAGTTATTCATCTCAAATGCACACGGTCCGTTGACCTGCACATAAAAGTCTCGCTTCAAAAGGATTGCAGTTTATACAGAGATTGAGACAGGCTGCTGGTGTCTATCTACACGACCATGACTGGCTGAAGACAAGGAGTTTTTGATTAAATGTGTCCAGAGTTAATAACTTCCTTAAATCTTTAGTAAGGGGTCACTTCACTTATGTCCCTCCAACTTCATTAAACACTGACTGACCTTTCCAGATAGTGTAACGGTGATAAGGTTAAAAGAAGAATCGTCCACTGTGAAAAATGGTGAAGACAATATTCAAAAGTAGCTTCACATTGGATTAAGCATCCTGCTAATGGTGCCACCCCACAATGAGTTGATGGGAACCCAAATGTAAAGGCACTGGCTCAGCAAAAACCAGCAAAACTTGGTTTTGAAAAGCTGCCTTGTCAGTAGCTGACCAAGTCAGAAGTCATACGACACCAGGTGATAGTCCACTTCACCTGACAAAGGAGTAGCACTCCGAAAGCTTGTGACTTGAAATAAACCTGTTGGATCATAATCTGGTGTCATGTGACTTCTGACTTTGTCCACCCCAGCCCAACACCGGCACCTCCACGTCACGGACACTGATAGAACATAGAACAATACGGCACAGAACAGGGTTTTCGGCCCATGATGTTGTGCCGAACAATTGTCCTAGCTTAAGCACCTATCCAATTGCCGCTTAAAGGTCACCAATGATTTTGACTCTGCCACTCCCACAGGCAGCGCATTCCATGCCCCACCACTCTCTGGGTAAAGAACCCACCCCTGACATCCCTCCTATACCTTCCACCCTTCACCTTAAATTTATGTCCCCTTGTAACACTCTGTTGTACCCGGGGAAAAAGTCTCTGACTGTCTGCTCTATCTATTCCCCTGATCATCTTATAAACCTCTATCAAGTCACCCCTCATCTTTCGCCGTTCCAATGAGAAAAGGCCTAGCAATCTCAACCTATCCTCGTATGATCTATTCTCCATTCCAGGCAACATCCTGGTAAATCTCCTCTGCATCCTCTCCAAAGCTTCCTAAAATGAGGTGACCAGAACTGCACACAGTACTCCAAATGTGGCCTTACCAAGGTCCTATACAGCTGCAACATCACCTCACGAGTCTTGAATTCAATCCTCTGCTAATGAATGCCAATACACCATAGGCCTTCTTATAAGCTCTATCCACCTGAGTGGCAACTTTCAAAGATCTATGAACATAGACCCCAAGATCCCTCTGCTCCTCCAACTTACTAAGAACCCTACCGTTAACCCTGTATTCCGCATTCTTATTTGTCCTTCCAACCTGGACAACCTCACATTTGACAGGGTTGAACTCCATCTGCCACTTCTCAGCCCAGCTCATCATATCGAAGTCCCTTTGCAGCCGACAATATTCCCCCTCCTCACTATCTACAAGTCCACCAATCTTCGTATCATCTGCAAATTTACTGACCCAGCCTTCGACTCCCTCTTCCAAGTCATTAATAAAAATTACAAACAGCAGAGGACCCAGAACTGATCCCTGCAGAACTCCACTTGTAACTGGGCTCCAGGCTGAATATTTACCATCTACCACCACTCTCTGACTTCGACCGGTTAGCCAGTTCTCTATCCAACTGGCCAAGTTTCCCACTATCCCATGCCTCCTGACTTTCCGCATAAGCCTATCATGGGGAACCTTATCAAATGGCTTACTAAAATCCACGTACACTACATCCACTGCTCTACCCTCATCCACATGCTTGGTCACCTCCTCAAAGAATTCAATAAGACTTGTAAGGCAAGACCTACCCCTCACAAATCCGTGCTGGCTGTCCCTAATCAAACAGTGTCTTTCCAGATACTCATAAACCCTATCCCTCAGTACCCTTTCCATTACTTTGCCTACCACCGAAGTAAGACTAACTGGCCTGTTATCCCTATTCTCTTTTTATGAACAGGGGCACTCTCCAGTCCACTCTCCAGTCCCCTGGCACCACCCCCATTGACAGTGAAGATGAAAAGATCATTGCCAACGTTCTGCAATTTCCTCTCTTGCTTCCCACATAATCCTAGGATATATCCCGTCAGGCCCGGGGGACTTGTCTATCCTCAAGTTTTTCAAAATGCCCAACACATCTTCCTTCCTAACAAGTATCTCCTCTAGCTTACCAGTCCGTTTCATACTCTTCTCTTCAACAATACGACCCTCTCATTTGTAAATACTGAAGAAAAGTACTCATTTAAAACCTCTCCTATCTCTTCTGACTCAATACACAGTCTCCCATTACTGTCCTTGATCAGACCTACCCTCATTCTCGTCATTCTCATGTTTCTCACATACGCATAAAAGGCCTTGGGGTTATCCTTGATCCTACCCGCCAAAGGTTTTTCATGCCCTCTCTTAGCTCTCCTAATTCCTTTCTTCAGCTCCCTCCTGGCTACCCTGTATCCCTCCAACGCTCTGTCTGAACCTTGTTTCCTCAACCTTATGTAAGCCTCCTTCTTCCTCCTTACAAGACATTCAACCTCCCTCGTCAACCAAGGTTCCCTCACATGACCATTTCTTTCCTGCCTGACGGGTACATACATATCAAGGACACATCGTATCTATTCCTTGAAAAAGTTCCACATTTCAACAACATCCTTCCCCGACAGCCTATGCTCCCAATTTATGCTCCTCAGATCCTGTCTTGCAGCATTGTATTTACGCTTCCCCCAATTGTAAAACCTGCCCTGTTGCACGCACCTATCTCTCTCCATAACCAAGGTGAAAGTCACAGAATTGTGGTTACCATCACCAAAATGCTCACCCACGAACAAGCCCATCACTTGTCCGGTTCGTTATCAAGTACCAAATCCAGTATGGCCTCCCATCTTGTCGGACAATCTACATACTGAGTTAGAAAAGCTCCCTGGACACACTGCACAAACACCGCCCCGTCCAATCTATTTGATCTAAAGAGCTTCCAATCGATATTTGGGAAGTTGAAATCGCCCATGACTACTACCCTGTGGCTTCTGCACCTTTTCAAAATCTGTTTCCCCATCTGTTTCTCCACATCTCTGCTGCTATTGGGGGGCCTATAGTAAACACCCAACAAGGTGACTGCTCCTTTCCTATTTCTGACTTCAGCTCATACTACCTCCAAAGGCAGATCCCCCTCGAACTGCCTTTCTGCAGCCGTTATGCCATTTCTAATTAGCAATGCCACCCCCCCTCCTTTTTTACCACCCCCCCTCAATGTTACTGAAACATCTGTAACCAGGAACCTCCAACTACCATTCCTGTCCCTCTTCTATCCATGTTTCTGTGATGGCCACAACATCGTAGTTCCAAGTACCAATCCACACCTTAAGTTCACCCACCTTATTTCTGATACTCCTAGCCTACACTTGAGCCCAACTCTGTGTACGCAAGTATTCCCTGTCAGTGCTACCTTCTCCACAGCCTCCCTACATTCTTGGACATCCTGAAAAACAGCTAACCTACTTGCTGAACTACAAGTCCGGATCCCATCCCCCTGCCAAATTAGTTTAAATCCCCCTGAAGAGTGCTAGCAAACCTACCTCCCAGGATATTGGTGCCCTTCTGGTTCAGATGCAACCTGTCCTGCTTGTACAGGTCCCATCTTCCCCAGAATGCAGTCCAATTGTCCAAATACCTGAAGCCCTCCCTCCTACACCATCCTTGCAGCCACATGTACAACTGCACTCTCTCCCTATTCCTTGCCTCACTGTCACATGGCACCAGCAACAACCCAGAGATGACGACTCTGTCCGTCCTAGCTTTTAGCTTCCAGCCTAACTCCCTGAACTCCTGAATGACCTCCCCACCCCTCTGGCACCAACGACATAGGTAGGAAATGTGCACCACGACTTCTGGCTGCACACCCTCCCCCTTAAGGATTCTGAAGACACGGTCCGAGACGTCTCGGACCCTGGCACCCGGGAGGCAACAAACCATCTGAGAGTTAGTGGTTACACCAACTTTATTTTTGGTTACCCTGAGACCTCTATAGTGGAAGTCCAGATGGTCAAAAGTCTTAAGGAACCTGAAAACAAAAATCTCCAACAGATACACCTTGATGTTTCCCAGGGCAATAGAAAAGAATAACCAACACATTGAAAAGAAATTCACAAATTAGTTAGAATTATTGCAGAGGGATATAGAGCCAGTGTCTTTCTGAACTTGGGCTCAATGTCAAGAGGTGGTTTTGTGCTGTTTATGGATTTGTTTTTGTTGCATATGGCAGTGAATCCATATGGGTGTATGAATTAAGGGCAGTATACATAAAACATGCAAGTTTTTTCCAAGACTCCACTGGCACCAATAAGCACATTGAAGGCCAGCAAATGCAATTGACCTACAGATTTTGCCAAATTTAGAAACTTCAAAGACGATTGTATTTCAATCTTCATATTTATTTCCTGTCTACGTTATAAATCTCTTGATCCATCGGGCACATTATGGACCACTGCACCAGATGTGGCCGGCAAACCTCTCGACTGGATTACTTCACAATCCTGTCTGGAATAGTAAAGCCAGGAGGTTGCTTAGTAAATATTAAGAGTCGTCAGCTGTCTTCCCTCTAAACTGGCCATGAGTTGGAAAGTTCTCTTGTGGCTCAACTATAAGTCAGCCCCTTTAAATGACCATCCATGCATGCCTACACCAAATTTAAAGGGATCATGCGTTTAAAATTAAAGTCCTGTGTACTCCAGAAGAGAAATTAGATGGTATGCTGTTTGGGAGCCATTATAGGTGATGAAAGATCCTAAGACCGGAATAAAATTGCTCTCACATCCTCTTTGATCCCACTTCTGAGCAACTCACCTCGATCCAGTTCAAAAAGGGGCCTCTGACACTCATCATGCAAGAACTCTTAAGTTTCCAAGGAGTGACGAAAACCGGGGAGGCATCGAGAATTACCCAGTTTGCATCAATCAGGCTTCTAATCCCAGGTTACAGTGCAAGTTGATTCAGGCTCTTCGAATTTTTGATGTAACTGATTGCGTAGATAGAGCCAAATTTTCATGGTAGGTTGGGGGAGATTAGGACAAGGAGAAATGACCTTAAAAATCAGAGCTAAACCATTCAAGACAGACCGTTGAATCATTGAATCAATTCCAACAGTGTGGAAAGAGGCCATTCAGCTCATCAAATCTCAATGACCTCTGACGAGCATCCCAGGCCCAGCCTACCACCCGATCCCATTAACCCCAAATATACCATGGATAATCCACCTAGCCTGCACATCTCTGGACACTACGGGACAATTTAACATGGCCAATCCCCCTAATTGAGGAAGGAAACTGGAACAACCAGAGGCAACCCATGCAGACACAGGGAGAACGTATAAACTTAACACAGAGTCACCCAAGGCTGGAACCGAACCAGGCTCTTTGGTACAATGAGGCAACATGTCTTCACTCAGTGACATAAAGTGACCTAAAGATCTTTATCTCCCAGGGTAATAGATGTTGGGTCACTTCATTTTAAATTGAAGCTCAATAGATTTTTGCTTTAATGACATATGAAGGGACATGAAGTTAAGGTTAGCTGATGCAGGAAAACTGCAAAGCAGTAATCAGTCTCCTGAACATTGAAACATGGTAGAGGTGGTGAACAGCTTTTTGCAATTTCCCCACGTTGAGCTCAGGGGATAATGAATCAGTTTGTGAACCGCACCCAATCCCTACCTGGCAACATGGGGTTTGGTCCCAACACATTCCACGAGGTTGGTAGCAGCAGATGTTGTACCTCCAAAGTCAGATTTTTATCCAGTAATGCCACATTGTCGGAGGATTCGCGGAAGTTATCCATTATCCGAATAGCATTGAGTGCTTCTTGTGATCCAGCACTGCTCACCAGGAACTGTGCCATGTCATGCACAGCGTCCTGGACATATTGGAAATTCTCTTCTGCCAGCACAGAAATGGGGAGTCCTTTCTTGGAGGCACACAGCACAACTTTCACCGTCTCACAGCAGTTGTGAGCTGCAAAGAGAAAAGAGAAATACATGATAAAGATTACAATAGGCATGATTTTTAAAATAACGTTTCAGAGCATTGATCAGTGTTTGAGCTGTTCTGGTCTACCCCAGCTGGCTGAAATACTGAGGCACCAAAACATGGATTAAATCAGTGAACTAAAAAACGAACTACAGGTGTTGGAAACCTAAAACAAAAACATGAATAGCTGGAGAAACTCAGCAGGTCTGGTGGCAGCTGTATAGAGAAAACAGTTAATTATTTGTGCCCAGGGGTCCTTCTTCAGAAAAGTAGTCAATTCTGGAGGAGAGAATGTAGAACCAAATTCAGAGAAAACAAGGCAAAGACATGGTGGTAGAGATAGGATTAATTGTAGAAAGAAACAAAAGGGAATGGATCATTTGTGAAACTAATTGACATTCAGGAATTAGCAGTAACTTAACAGGCCAGCAATTGTATTGCGCTTACAGCACCTTGGCCTATCCAATTCTGATCCCGGTACTCAACAAGCAACTGATTGATTTTTCTGTGCAATGATCTTGTCAAAGATTAGGATTTTCTACCTTGCAGTCATCTCACTTCGAAGAAGGGCAGACAATATTGTTTCAGAAACAAGCTACCTCAGTAGATGATGCTTTTCTGCTTAAATATGCCACTTGGTTATGAGAGCAAACTGAATACAATACAGCTCCTTTGGCCCCTTTGCAAAAATCAAGATTCACAGCATCATCTCATACTACTAGACAAGCTTCCCCTGGCACTTAAAAGTGACATGCCTTTCCATTTCTCCTTCCTCCTATGATGTACCAATATTATAAACTCAAACACATTATTCTTTAACCAGTACCACATTAAATTTCTTGCCTTTATGGCTTTCATCCTTTATGGTGGACTCCTGAACTAATGACCTCAGCTAATAAACCCTCTGTAATTTGTTTGTGTGGGGTTAAATTCAGTATGCAAGGTCTCTCTATGTCTTTACACAGACATTCTGGAATGATACTTTCAGGTTGCTGCATGGCTACACGGTTTAGAGCAAACACTGGCCTCAACCTAGATTTCAAACTAAAACTATGACTGAGAAAGGAGATGCGGCCGAACGTTAATATCTAGACGCTGTCTGCAGGTGTGAGCATCAATTCAGTTTCAGGGAAGGCAGTGACATTGTAACAATGGACTGGAAACTCAGATCCCTAGGGAAACATTGAGGTCAGGTCTCATGATAAATGGTGAAACTCAAATTCAACAAAAAAACGCTAGTCTAATGGTTACCATGTAACCACCGCTGATTATCTGGACCATGTATGACTTCAGACACACAAGGTTAACTGTCTTCTAAAATGGCTGAGACACCTATCAATTCTAGGGTAATTAGGGATAGGCAATAACGGGGGCCTTGTCAGTGATAACACCCATGTCCCATAAATGACTGAATTAGCTTTATTGTCCCACGTACTCAAATGAGTACAGTGAGAAGTTAATACCTCACCACTTACAGTGCCATCTTAGGTACAAAAGTTATCTAGGTACAGCTTCTTCAGTTACAAGATCTTAGAAAATGGAGAAATAAAAGTTCAGAACAGTGGCCTTCCAACCTATACCACAGTGGCGTCAAAAAGTGTGGCGATGGAAAAGCAGCCAATCAGGCAGCATCTGAGGAAGAGAGTCGACATTCTGAGCATAAGCTCTTCTTCAGGAATGTGCCTCCAGTCTGCACCAGACCTTGACAACAGACTGCACCAGGCTTCACCTTGAGGACCATGAGGCTGGAATAGCACTCTGATATCATCTCAAGACCAGGAGACCACACGGAGGCCATGTCAGGCCAAGAGACCGCTACGCTGCACCAGCTAAAAGAAACTCTAAGGCCTATATTTATTCTCTGCCTCAAACTGGTTTAAAGAGTTTTACAAATCAAGCATGTTGATATGAGACTGCAGTTTTGTATAGACCAGACCTGGTCAGGATGGTAGATTTCCTGATTGAAGGATATTTAAATAATTCACTAAACAACAGAGAGCTTCATGATCACTTTTACTGATGTTTTATAAAATGACTCAAAATCTCAAATTATTTTAATGGGTTTTGAATTTGTGTGCACTAAACTACTAGTCCAGACCTCAGGAATATTCATCCAAAAGGACAGACAAGATATCATTCTGGTCAGTCAACCCATTACAAACAGACCTGCACAATGTATGCCATTTATCAAATTCAATACCTGTTGGCTGCCCTGTGGTCACTGTAGCATGACTACAGCAGCTGACCAGTTCAAGTGAAGAATGTAACCGAAAAGTTTCATTTCCACATCCAGATAACGCTACTCCAACATGAGATAAGTTATCCCTGAATCTTAGCACAGGCACGTGGGAACATACTTAACATCTCAGATTACATCACGAACATTCAAAAAGCTTTTCTCTAAACATTGATAATGGTGAGTAGCTTAATATAAAACAGCATCAATGAAAGTGAAAATCCGAGCGTGCACATGGTCAGAAACTGCTGGTGGTAAAAGTGGTTTTCAATTTTTAGCCCTTTGATTTTTGAAGAATCTTTCATCCAATGGATTCAAATTAACGATCAGATACTTTCCATATAAGAATCCAATACATTCTCCACTGTGTCCAGTAATATGCATACCCATCAATTCTTATCGGGCATAGGCCGAGTAAGTGGAATGCTGTAGTGTAGTTTGCAGTCCCTTACAACAAACATGTAGTCCAAGTACATTGAACATCTGTCCATTAAACAAGTGACACACAAAGCTGAAGAAATATCAGGAGATAAAAGCTGTTATCCTGTAATTCAGCAGCTTACCATACAAAATTTCCACAAACCAGACTGGGAACACTGAGCAACAACATAGCATTTAGCACAATCCTATTGAAGACCCACTGCTGGACTAACACAGAATCCCATGAGGAGAGATGAACTGAATTCAGCTACTCAGTACCCTTTCCCTTAATATCTAATTCTGGATGCAAAACAATACTAAAGGCTGTTTTTATCTGCCACTTAATATGGAATTTATAGCTTAATTCTGAATTATGTGGCAAATTGCTGTCATGCTTCCATCATGTTAGTTTTGAACGTTAGAGTATTGGATAAGGAAGCATTTAATGCTTGCTTTGTTGGCTCCTTGACAAGAGCAAAATCTGTTTAAATCTATTTCTATGCTAGCTGAAGTCATCATGAAAGACTGTTTCCTTTTCAATCTCTCCCCTTGCCCGAGATGTGGAGGTGCTCAGATTAAAGCAACTGCACCTGTTATTCTCTAATGAGACAGTAGTTCTAAGGTCTGATAAGACTGTGGGAACTTATTGGTTTATTCAATGAAATCTTTTTGTCAGGCAGTTAAGAAAGTTCCAAACTTGATCCATGATCTGTGCTGAGTTAGTTAACCCTAACTATGGCTGTGGATGGAGTTGCTGCAAACAACAACAACTTTCACAATTTACAAAAGGGAAAATTTGGCTAGGAGTCCAACTGATTATCATTCAGTGATACACAAGGTAAAACCAAGAGCAAGGTGGCAATGATGCTCCATTCCTTCACCTGTGGGCCAAAGTGCCTGTCCACAATCAAAGATTTCCACTTTGAGCAATGTACAAAAGTCATGCAGTGGTGGACTCAAAACATTTGGAAAGGATGCAACTTCATGAGGCAAGTTCAGTGAAATGTAGGGATGGGTTTAAAAAAAAAGTGAAATTTAATATTTCAGAATGCTGAAATGTCAGACAACGCTCTGCTGAGCTTACTGTGCCATTCAAATGAACCCTAATCAGAGGGGAGTTACTTTCCAACAGGGAGAGAACAGAGAAACACAAACAGGGCCTTCTGTGCAACAGTCAGCAAAGAGGGGGGGACTTTGTGCTCGCAATCAGCCAGGCAGCTAGGTACGCAAGTTACAAGCTCAGGTTTCAGCAAGAAAATGATGCGTGACGAACACGGCCTCTTAAAAGGGGAAAAGGGAGGAGAGACTCAGAGACAGACAGAAAATAAGAATACAAATTATAGTTCCTAAAACAAGGCCACATTTTTCTTGAATGAAGGTCAGTTATATTAAAAAAATTACGAAAAAGAGGCATCAGAAATTTGCCTGAAACAAAACTCACATTAACTACAGCATAATTATGTATACTGGCAACTGTACAACTGGTTTATTTTTACTTTACAAATGGCCTTTGAAACAGACACCATTCTAATGCACATCAATCATTGTACGGGATGGCCTCTGAACCACGAATCTATTCCATGTTAGTAAGCTGAAATTAGAATTTCTGAGTTATAGAGTCACAGTCGAGTTATGAAACAATTTAGTATTTCCTGGACGTGAATCAGCCATGAGGCGGCTAGGAATTGGACAATCATTAAGGGGACTCGGGTTGGTAAAATAGCTACTTAATCTGTGAATGCAGATATCACAACAGCAAACACTATCACCTGAAATAAACCTGCATTTATATAGCAACCTTCACAATCTCAATGTCCCAAAGCATAGAGTCATAGTTGTACAGCATTTGGTTCAACTCGTCCATGCTGACCAGATATCCTAAATTAGTCTAGTCTTTATGCCAGCATTTGGCATGTATCCCTCTAAACCCTTACTATTCATACACCCATCCAGATGCCTTATAAATGTTGTAATTGTACCAGCCTCTACCACCTCCGCTGACAGCTCATTCCATACATCACTCGACAACCAATTAAAAACGTGATGGAAGATTACCGAGCAACATACAAAATATGCACAGCAAGTTCCCCCAAGCAGCATTATGATAATCATCAGATGATGACTTAAAGGGGATGTTGTCCTCTAATTTAAATGATTTTCTTTCCCTTTTTTGGTTTAATAATGCCACTTCTGCTGCTACGACCTATAAATCCTCTCATAAAGGTAGCATGCTCTTCCTTTGAAGTGGTCTGGAAATTAAAATGGAGAGTGAGGGGGGAAATATCCAACAAACTAAAAGGCTGAAAACTGGAGTTAAATTAAGTGGCCATAGTTTGCAAAAGTTTTTGGGTGTTGACCTTGTGTGCTTGGCTAGCAATAGGCACATTCATTTACATGATGATAACACATGCTGGTTTAAAAAAAAGCACCTGCCCTTTGAAAACAAAGTCATTCATTGTTTAACGCCATGGATACTTGCTATTATATTCAACAGGTTAAACTAACTACAGGTCAATTTTAACCGATTCCATATGACAGAAAATGCGTGGCTTTGGGTCATATGCCTATTTTACGTCTCACCTGCGTTTAGTTCCCATTGTAAAATTTTAGAATGGTTATTGTACAGTAGGGCATTCAGCCCTGTGTGGCCATACTAACTTCCTACAGAAACTGCTCCTGTTATCCCACTGCACACCACTTTCCTAAAAGCAGTGCAAATTTTTTGACTTCTAGTGTTTTACCTTTAAGAAAGACTTGCAGATCTAACTCCTTTTGGAAACCAAGACTGCATCTGCTGCCACCATACTCTTAGAGTGCATCCAAGATCTTAACCACATTGTGTCAAAAAAAAGATTTTCCTCATGTCAGCCTGAACTCTGCTAGGAGATAGTGAGGACTGCAGATGCTGGAGATCAGAGTCGATAGTATGTCGCCTGGAAAAGCACAGCAGGTCAGGCAGCATCCGATGAGCAGGAAAATTGACATTTTGGACTGGAGCTCTTCATCAGACCCTTCATCACCCTCAACTCTTCTGACAATCGCCTTTAATTGGTGTCCTTGGGTTACTGACTCTTCAAACAACAGGAATAGTTTCTCTCCATCCAATTTGTCCACAGCAATCACAATTCTGAATTTTGTTTCTGATTTTTCCTTCCTCAGTGTTCCGCAGCTGGGGAGGGACATTTTGACCTTTGAACCAGGAAGACAACATACCCTCCTGTGGTCACATCTGCAATCATAGAAACAGCTGCCTGTCACCCCAGATACTGAATCACCTCCATCACCATTAACCTCAACTCAAATGATATGTACAACGAGCAGCTGCCAAACCCACCCATTTCCCGCTGGGCATGTGAGGATATATTTAAACATTTCCCACCCCCCCATCTGCAATAATTATACTTTGAACTTAGAAGTCAGAGCAAAGTCAGAGGAACGATTCCAATCTTAAGCTGTCAGTAGTACTACAATCCTCATGTACAAACACAATGCATGGGTTGGCAGAGTCCATACAATGCAACTTAGTCATGACAGCACTCCACTGAAACTTAGAAAATTGGTACAGACTAGCTCCAGGTGGTGGTACCTCAATCACACTGAATCACAAGGCCTATTGCACAAACATTGTGTGTGTGCACGTGTGCGTGTGCGCACGGTGGGGGGAGCTTCCATATTATCCTGCTTGTGGCATTTCTTAATCTGGAAAGTATTGATTTGAATCGTCTTTCCCTGTTTTTGGTTATTTCTTTCACGTTAACCAGTTCTCTTTTAAATGATGCAACAGTCTCTGTCTCAGAAACCACCTGAGGCAAAACATTCTATAACCTGCTTACTCTCTTACGAAAACTTTGCTTGCGACTTTCCCTTGAGGGATAAGGATCACTGATTTGTCATGTCCTGCATCACCTTAATTGCAATTAGGCTGTAGTGCACCTTGATCCAGAAGAAACAGGAACTGAAAGAATTCCTTGTGCAGAGCAAAACTGCTCCATTGTGTCACATGGCATCAACACAGGTTCTATACAAATGCAAACATATGAACCCTCACGATCACTACTTGTAGCTGAACCATGACTGAATTTATAAACAGTTGATTCAGTAACAAATGAAGAAGAAATTAAACCTTCTTGTTTGTTTTTTTAAAAGTTACAAGAGAGTCACATAATCCCTACAAGTGTGGAAGTAGACAATTCGACCCATTGAGTCCACACCAACCTTCCACTCAGGCCCACCCCGCTACGCCATCCCTGTAACCCTGCATTTCCCATTGCCAATCCACCTGACCTGCACGTCGTTGGACTGTGGGAGGAAACCAGAGCACTCAGAGGAAACCCCCACAGACACGGGAGGACATGCAAACTCCACACAGACAGTTGCCCAAGGGTGGAATCGAAGCTATGTCCCCGGTGCTGTAAGGCAGCAGTGCTAATCACTGAACCCCATGCTGCTCCCAAAAAGCTTTATTTAGATCTGTTAGGAATAAAAGATTGTGAGCAAAAATTACCAATAAATTTGGCACGATTTCTGCTTCTGAAAATATACATTAAACAACAAATTCAAAATCTTCAAAATATCGTCACTGCACTTTTGTTGGAGGTCAGCTTGAATGCTTCTCTCTCCTTGACTGTCAAACCAAGATCAAGGCTACTGCAGTATCTGATGAGCAGCTACTGATGGCATGTAGCCAGAGCTGTAACAATAGTTTTCTCACAGGGGAGGATGGCACATCAGTCACCCCCCCAACACACGAGCCCACAACAAAAGAAGGAAAAATTCTATCCACTATTCCGTTGTGATTTTCTGTTGAACATTGCTCTTATTTTTGATCAGCCTACTCATTTCATATTCCACAAAGTGAAGCTTACTTTATTTTATACAGTTACCGGCTCTACCTTTATTATTTTGATTTAATTTTCTGGCTTTAAGAATACCAACTTATTTTGGCAATCTACCAAGATTTCTCACAGATTTGGTCTTCTGTGACCCCAGTGTCAATCTGCAAGACATGCTCAGTTCCATCTTTGTTTATGGTTGGAAAATTACAGCATGGCTCAAGCATGGGAAATACATAGGATCAGCTCCATAGGAATAGGAGGAGGCCACTCAGCCCATCAAGCCTGCCCCACTGTTCAATTACATCTGATTGAAAGCTTCAATATATTTTACCCACCCCATTCCCATAACCACTGGGAGTCAGAAATGTATCCATCTCTACATTAAACATCCTCAAAGACTGAACTTCACAGTTCACTGAATAGGAGAGATTTTCCTTATCTCAGATCCAAATGGCACCCCCTTCATTTTTAAATTGACTCCCCCTGCCATCACCGATTTCTGGACTCCCCAAATGGGGAAACATCTTACCTGCATCTGTACTTAAGTATTTTGCAAGTATCTGCAAGTTCTGTTCCAAACTACATACCATCTTGACTTAGGACTATACTATTGCTCCTTCATTGTCAAAATCCTGGAACTCGCTCCTGAATAACATTGTGGGTGAACCTACATTACATGGACTGCAGCGGTAGAACAAGGTGCTTCCCAAGTACCTTCTCAAAGGTAATTAGTGATGGGCATTAATTGCTGGTCCCAGCCAGTAATGCCCACATCCAATAAAAGTGACCATCTGAATCTCCTTGTGAGCTCATACTTCCAATTTCTTTAAAGAAACATCTGTACACCTTTGCCTCCCTCTTTCTTGTCAGACCATCATTGATGGTCCATTTGATAAACAGATGGCTACTCTGGCCAAGTATCAGGTTTCCACTTGCCAAATCAACCTCTAGGTTGAAACATGAGAAAGGCAAATATTATCTGCACAACTTTCCTCCAAAAGACATTGACTCTTTCAAGCATCGAATTTCTTGCACTAATTAACGCAGCTCCGGTTTGTTATACAGGTTTAAAGATTGGCCTACATAAGCTAGATGCTGTGCAAGGAAACCAAATTACTGCGTAAACTTCCAAAAATTGTAAGTATGATTTAACTCATTTTTCACACTGTTCTTAATAAAAAGACAGATGCTTAGTTGAGGGTTGCATTCATACTACTTAACAAATGAATTGCAACCAAACTAGGTGGTAAGGCTCAAGTCATCATACATCAATAATAGTGCTCTGGAAAGTTAGGTACATGTTCGATGATGCTGCAAACACATCTGAAAGCACAGCACAGGATCTGTGTACTTACGACGGATAGAGTCACAATACAAAAAAAACCACATCAATCCTCTTGGCCATTTCTTTCTACATGCAGCTGAACATGCAGCAGATCGGCAGCCAATCTGTCTAATGTGTTTATGTTGGAGATTTCCAATCTATTCCTCTTTCCCATAGCCCTGTGATTCCCTTTTTCTAAGTTCCTGCTCAGTCTGATTCTATCAGCCAGTCTGTTCCAGACCATAACTATTGATTTAAAATAATTTCTTCACACACTTCTTGTACGGCTTTTGTCATTTATCTTCAGTCTTTGTCTCTTCTGACAGCACCTTTCAAACCCACAACCTCCAACAGCAGAAAGTCCAATGCAACAGATGCACTGAGAAACCATCACTTGCAAGTTCCTTTCCAAGCCACACGTCATCTTAACTTGGAACTATACACTGATTCCTCCCCCTCCAAGTTACATCACATTGCTGTTCCTTCACCGTGGCTGTGTCAAAATCCTGGAACCCCCTTACTGACAGCGCTGTGTGTACACTGCACAGACTGCAGCAGTTTAAGACAACTGTTTGACACCCACCTTCTTAACAGCAATTCAGGATGGGCAATAAATGCTGACCTTACCAGTGATGCCCATGTCTCGTAAATGACTTTTAAAAAAGTCCGATTGCTGATCCTCCTGCTAGTGAAACATTTTCTACTCAAGCATATTCATAATTCTGAGCACCTCTAGTAAATCCACCCTTAAGGCCCACCACATTGGGAAAAATCCTACTTTCTCCAGACCTTCCATTTACCAGCAATCCTTCACCCCTGACGTCAATCAACAGAATCTCGCCTGCATTGTCTCTAAGGACTTGCCACATTGGCAGTGCTTTATCATGCATTGGGCACAATACTCCAGCTGAGATTTAACTAATGATGCATATAAGGGTTAATGTAATTTCTTTGCCTTGGTATTCCAGCTATCAATCAATAAAGGCAACGCTTTATTTAACGAATTGATCAACTTGCCCTGCCAACTTCAAAGATTTGTATGGATCACCTGGTCACCACTCCTGCACCCTTAAAAATATACCACTCAGTTTATTTTGCCTCTCTCGATTCTTGCCCCCCAAAAATGCATTAATGATTTCAAGAGAGAATATCGTGAGGATCTTTAATCAAGGAGCAATTCAATGAACTTTAACAGTACATTACAATTACAGTGATGGTGCAATGGAGTGTCCTGGTAGCAGCAGTGGTGTTGGTGCCCAGAGTGAGGGCTCCTGGCTACAGTAGGTCTGAAGTGTGGACTTTGTAGAAATCCTAGAGCCATGCTTGGGTCCTTGGCTGATAAAAATGAACGCTATTTAAGTCATTTCTTTTTATTCTTTTGTAATCTCAACTAGAGATGGATTGTGACCTGAGAACATTTTTCACTGTATCTCCGTAGGTATATCAGACAATAAATCATTCATTCATTCAAACTCATGGGATTTGCCCCAAAAGTTTTTGAAGGAGTATTTGAATGTTGATCCTTTTGAGTTAAACTTTAATTGTTCCCACATACCTTGTGGCTTCATCACCTGATAAAATGCTGGATGGGGGTGGAATTTAAAACATCACCACCTGCCACTTCTTAGAATGTAACACTGAGAGGTCTGTTCATGGAAAAACTGCAGCCACCAAGTTTCTCAGGACTACCAAATCTGATGACTTCACTTCATCCCATACTGATGGGCAGCGAATTGCTCGCAGCCTGCAAGAGGTGCTGCCAGATTCAATTCTGCTCTGGTCAAAATTGTAAAACAGACGCATTGGCTTTAGTGCTACTCTCCACACACTGCCACATTGTGAAAACACTCCCAGCACACCCACTTCAGAGCAGTGGCAGAGACAACACTGCAAAGAAAACACACTGACTGTTGGAATACAGTTTCAGAGTTCAAACCTTTATCACTTCAGGTTTGCTCTCCCTCATTCCATTGATAACTGAGCAGCAGCAGCTGTATAATAGTTTACATACAAGAATGAAACTTGAGAACGTGTTGAGATTTGAGAGAAAGCAACAAAAGTGAAGTTCAAACTTTTGGGAGAGATCTCACTAGTGGAATGCACCTGTGGGAAAACCTCCCAGTAGATATGAGAAAGCAACTTTCTGCAGCGATTAAACTGGGACTTCTAAAGTGGCCATTTTTCTAAAATAATGTCCACTGATAAATTCTTAGGTTTTTTTTGGGGTGGCAATGGAGGTGCAAGTTACCAATATCTGCCCAAAATCTACATCACTTTTCCAACTCGGGTATTCGGGTTCAGAGACATGTGTGCATCAAATTTAATGTCAGGTCACACTTTTAAGATGCTCAAAAACAAATTAAAAGATGGCACAGTGGCTCACACTGCTGCCTCACAGCGCCAGAGACCTGGGTTCAATTCCAATCTTGGGTGACTGTACAAACTTCACACAGACAGTCTCCCTGTATCTGTGTTGGTTTCCTCCAGGTGCTCAGGTTTCCTTTCACAGTCTAAAGATGTGCAGGTTAGGTGGATTGGCCATGCTAAATTGCCTGTAGTGTCTAGGGACACGCAGGTTAGTCAATGGGAAATGCAGGGAGTGGTGGGAAGTGGGTGGCTTTGGATGGGATGCTGTTCGGCAGATCAGTATGAACTCAATGGGCTGAATGGCCTGCTTCCACACTGTAGGATTCGATGATGTATAATTATTTGTTAACATGCCACTAGATGCTCTCCATGCCTGCCATGATCAAAATATAATAATAAAAAACACATTGCAAAGTTACTTTTTGTCAAGTCACACATTTAGAAACATCAAAAACAAATATAGCCACTAGTTGCACTCTATGCCTACCATAATCAAAATATACTATACGCACATTGCAGTTTTTCTAATAAACAACTATATTTTTTTCATTTTTTGAATCTATGTGTGGTTTAAAATATCTTTGCAGGATTTTTATAATGCTTTATGATTCAAAAGGCATGGTGAGATACTTTAATCATTAAATATAGCGATTATTTGGTAATGCACACTTACTCACAAATACCATCAAAACATGTTCCTGCAGGAATAGTGTTTCTTGGTCCTAAAAGTCACATCACCTTTTGGAACACTCTTTTGGTGTAAAACGTAATTGCCATTTTGCTTCCTTGTACCAATTAATGATGATGATCTGCAGAAAATTTGCCAAGGTTCCACAGACAGCACTTTCCAACCCAATGACCACTACCATTTAGAAGGCCAAGGGCATCAAAAACTTGGAAGTCTTGACAATGGAGCATAGTCCAGCAGGTTTATTTGAAATCACAAGCTTTCGTTGAACACCCAAGATGGAGCAATGCTCTGAAAGCTTGTGATTACAAATAAACCTGTTGGACTGTAACCTGATGTCATGAGACTTCTGAGTTTGTCCACCCCAGTCCAACACCTGCACCTCCACAGTAGAAACTTGAACACCACCAGCCCCTCACCATCTTAACTTGGAAATATATCATTGTTCCGTCAACGTTGCTGGATCAAAATGCTGAAACTCCCTCCTTAACTGCATTGTGGGTGTACCTACAGAACAAAGACTTCCACGATTCAAGAAGGCGGCACACCACCACATTCTCAGGGCAACTTGGCCACATCCCATTAATAAACTTTTTAAAAAAGCAAATAATTTGGTTATTTACTTCCTGGAAGTTTAAGTAGTAACAGTAAAGCCACAGAAGTCCCAGCAGGTTGCTCTCTCGGAGTGAGATGACTGGTAGTGGTTAATCTGAGGGTAACCGCACCTTAAGTGAGGGGTGAGGTTGAGAATTTGGAACCATCATGGTGACCTCAGCTGGTATGGGAATTGGACCTACACTATCAGCACCATCCTGTACCACAAACCAGCCATTCAGCCTACTGAGCTAACCAATCCCTGGAGATTTTAGTGATGTTCAAAACATATTCATTTTCAATATTCATTGAATTTATCCTCTTTTTTGGAGTTTGAATTCCCTTCTCCAAGCCTTATAAGGTTTTTGGTGGTGAGAGGAAAAAAGGTGTGCAAATGATAACAGAATCTGAACTTAATTTTTTTTTAAAATGATTACACAGAGCAGAGAATGCAGTTAAAACCTAGTTAGAAACCTGTGCATCTGCTCACGATGCAAAAGAGTTCAAACATTGAGAAAATTGAATTTCCAGGATCAGTCCCTAGTCTGTGTTGAACAGCTTTCTCAATAGCTTTATTTCTTTTGTGGAGCAGGAGTGTGAATAACCTTAGGACATCTTAGGGAATGGGAGCTAAAGGATCGAGTTTTCATTTTCTATCATTCAGAGAGTCCCACTGGGAATCACAGAGTCAGAGAGATGTAAAGCATGGAAACAGACCCTTCTGTCCAACCTGTCTATGCCAACCAGATATCCCAACCCAATCTAGTCCTACCTGCCAGCACGCGGCCCATAGCCCTCCAAACCCTTCCTATTCATATAACCATCCAAATGCCTCTTAAATGTTGCAATTGTACCAGCCTCCACCACTTCCTCTGGCAGCTTCCATACCACCCTCTGTGTGATAAAGTTGCCCCGTAGGCCTCTTTTATATCTTTCCCCTAAGCCCTCTAGTTCTGGACTCCCCCACCCCAGGGAAAAGACTTTGCCTATTTACCCTATCCATGCCCCTCATAATTTTGTAAACCTCTATAAGGTCACCCCTCAGTCTCTGACACTCCAGGGAAAACAGCCCCAGCCTGTTCAGCCTCTCCCTATAGCTCAAATCCTCCAACCCCTGGCAACAGCCTTGAACATCTTTTCTGAACCCTTTCAAGCTTCACAACATCCTTCTGATAGGAAGGAGACCAGAATTGCACGCAATATTCCAACACTGGCCCAGACCAATGTCCTGCACAGCTGCGACATGACCTCCCAACTCCTGTACTCAATACTCTGACCAATAAAGGAAAGCATACCAAACGCCTTCTTCACTATCCTATCTACCCACGACTCCACTTTCAAGGAGCTATGAACACCAAAGAAAAATTGGGTTCCATTCTCCTGGCTTCAAGATTTAACAATTTGCCAATACTCTTGGTCTAGACTCACTGTGGCTGAGGTACCAGATATGGGATTGTTTACCATGGAAACCATTAATTATCATCCAAAACTCTGAATTCAGCACATTAGTCAAAGTCTGTAGTCCCATACAAACACACAAAATAAAAACACTTGCATTGCTCAGATAAGGGACTAATGGATATTTAGGAGAAAATGGCCTTGGATAGACAGGAGCTGATAAACAGCTATGTAATGACAAATAATCCACATTCCTGGATTCACAGAAATGTCGGTCCGCCTATTTCACTGAAAAGGCATTGTATCCTGACATAGAACTGACAGAAAGTGCAGGCTGAGGTGAAGCTGGACCAGTATCCTTTGAGAAAGGAGCATTGAGGGTTACGGGGTAATACTGACTTTGTCAGATGGATAGACAGGGGATAAAAGGTCCTTGTGAAATTAGTTAACAGTTAGGGGGCATGTGAAATCATTAGAGTAGAATGTTTCTGATGTTACAACACTGACTGTATTTCATAAGTGTCAGAAGTGAGTCATTGGCTCTCACGGGCATTGGAAAATGCCCAGATTACAAAAAAGGGGTGTTAAAAAATATAAGACTTCTTAAAGCATCCAGAGACTTTGGATGGAGTGATCTGATGAGGTAATTCTCCTTTATTACTTCAGACTTTGTACACTTCTATTCTTAAAACATAACACTATCAGAGCTAAACATTATTTTTATACTAAAGACTTAAGATTTTCCAGGCTGCATGAGACAAAACAGCTATCTTGAATGCAGCACCTGTCAAAGAATAAAACTGAGTAACAGGCACAATGAAGAATCATATTTACCTTGTTTCCTTCAAAACAGTCAGACAGAATTTTCTAAGAAGCTAATAATAGGGAACATCAGTGACAGACAGACAGCTATTAATTAAGGAGGCAACTGGATTAACAGGATGGAGGAGAGGCTCCTTGGCAGAAAAACAAATGAGAATAAAAGGTCACAGCTTATCACAAGCTGACATCATCAGAAACACAGAAACTCTTTTTAGATTGTTCATTTGATACCATTTAGGATGATCTCAGTGAAGGACAGCCTATTAAATAGAAATTCATTTCTGAATACTTCATTTCCTCAGTCCATAATTCATTGAACCCAGAGCATTGACACACTGCATGGCAGCTTTGAAAAGGGTCAAATGATCAGAAGTATGCCAGGCCTCACATGAGAAATGCGAAGCACTCAATTTAACACACTTTTTGTGAGCCCTTGATTATTTCATAGAAATATAGAGAGTGGAGCAGGATCAGGCTGTTCAGCCCATCAAACCTGTTCCACTGTTAAATCTGATCATGGTTGATCCTCTGACTCAACCTGTGTTCCTGCACTCTCTCCTCCCCATATCCCTTGACACCTTTCACCACCAAAGTACTTTATTTTCTTAAATCTATTCAGTGACTTAGCCTCTATAGCCCTCTGCAGAGGAAAATTTCACCAAATCACTAGGCTTTGAGTAAGGAAATTTCACCCTGTATCAAGGTGAAATGGTCTACCATGTATTCTGAGACTGTAACCCCCTGTTCTAGAGTGTGCATGCGCATACACAAACACAAACAACCACGAAAGTGTGCCCAACCCTGTCAGAAATTTATACATTTCAATGTGACCTCCTCTCATTCTTTGAAACTTGAGTGACTACAAGTTCAGTCAACTCAATCTCTTCTCATACAACAAACCTACCAACTGCGAAACCAGTTTGGACATTCTTTGCTGCACACCCACTCCAGGAAGTACATATTTTCTTAAAAGTGGGGACCAAAACTGCACACAATACATAAGGTGTGCTCTCACCAAGAACCTGTACAGCTGCAGCAAGACTTCCTTACTTCTGCACTCAAATCCTCTTGAACTGAAGGCCAACGTACGATTTGCCATCCTAACAGCTTGTTGCATCTGGTCAGTGACCAGTGAATAAATCATTGAGTCACAGAGATGTACAGCACAGAAACAGACCTTTCAGTCCAATTCATCCATGCTGACCAGACATCCCAAACTGACATAGTCCCATTTGCCAGCATTTGGCCCACATCCCTCTAAATCTTGCACTCAGATCCCTATGTACATCAACATTTCCCAATCCATAACCATTTAAATAATACCCTGCCAGTAATTTGTTTTAAACCAAAGCAGACAATTTCACGTTTATCCATATTATACTGCATCTGTCGTGCATTTGCCCTTACACTCAAATTGTGTAAATCCCTGAAGCCCCACTTACATTCTCCTCATCATTGACAATCCCAACTTGTTTTGAGTTGACAGAAAACTTGGAAATATTACGTTTGATTTCCCTCATCTAAATTGTTGATGTATGTTGTGAATACCTGAGGCCCAAGCACCAGTGCTTGCAGTACCCCACTTATTGATACCTTCTGCCCCAAAAATGACACAACAGTCTGGATTTTCCCAGGACTCTTGCTTTTCCCCACATAGAAGAAATAGGTCCAGAGTGGCAAGCTATAAATTTGGAAGGAGATTCCACTCAAGGATTCCCTAGAAATGTGAAGCAATACTTTCATTCTGACAGATGTTTCGTGGTATAGAAATGTCAGAGGAAGGCAAACACACCTACTTTGCATCGCAATCAGCTGCCATGTTCTGAAATGTAGAGATCCTCACAGCCTCTTTGACAGCTATTGCTAAGTCCATAACGCATGTATGATGCTGGGATGCTGTGAGGGTCGGATGTAAGATGGATGATGGTGGTGGTTGGGGCTGGGAGGGAGAACAACAGGTTCCAGGCAGATAAGGTTAGGGTTAGGATCCCAAGCGTTAAGAAGTCAGATGGGTGGGGAGGATGGTGCTGGCTGTGAACAGGAGTAGGATCCAGATAAGCAGGATGTAAGGTGCCACCTGAGGATAGTCCCAGCTTGGTGGAGGTAGGCTGTCAGATGGATAAGATGCCAAGTGGGTAGGTTGCTAAGATTCAGACAAATGATGCAGAGCTTTGGGGTAGGTGGGGTGGGGATGAGATATTGGGTTCAGTAAGGGTGGGGCATGGATCTGGGGTGTGGAGGAGGGGATTTATATTCGGTAATGGGGCGTTATAATCAGACCAGGTCAGGGGATGTAGATGGGGATGTGATGTGGGTCAGTTGAATAGGTACTCACGAGTATGCATGCAACAGTCTAAGTTTTCCTGGATAACTGTTTTACTCAATTACATCAAACCTCCCAAAGTCTCTGATTTAAATAGATATTTTCCAGAGGGTTTCAGGCATACATAAATTAACCTGTGGAAAGTTCTGGTTTCCAGGCAATTCCTTCAGAGAATGCTGTGATGGTAATTCAACAGAGTCCTTGCACACAACTCATACCTACACTGGAACAAATGTCTGGCCAGGGAAAAATCTAGGCCAATAATTCCTACCTTTTTCCTCTCTGCTAACCAATTCTTACTCCAGGGCATACTTGAAACTGACATTAAAAGAACTGATGAGCGCGGGAGAGAGAATGAGAGAGAGAGAAAATCAGAGAGAGAGAGAGAGAGAGAATGAGAATGAGAGAGAGAATGAGAGAGAGAGAGAATGAGAGAGAGAATGAGAGAGAATATGAGAGAGAATGAGAGACAGAGAGAGAGAGAGACAGACAGAGAGACAGAGAGAGAGACAGACAGAGACAGAGAGAGAGAGACACAGAGGGGGAGAGAGACAGAGAGAGAGAGAGAGAGACAGACAGACAGAGTGCGAACAACAATAAAATAAAAAGCCAGGGTATCCTCACTTACCAGGAGCGACTGTCTGCAGTGTTTTCTGATCTATCCTCTGTGTGCTGGTTAAATGATGTTGACTGGAGCCAGAAAACACCAGGTAGTGGGTTACATCCTCTTCAACTGTGTGTTCAGCATCCAAAAGCACAGATAGAACAGACTCCCCCTTTAGGAGAAAAAGTCAAGATTTCATTAGAAACAGAACTGAAAACTGATCATGGATTTAATCACGAGAGTAGGTTTGAGATCAGCTGATAAGTTTGGATAGCTGAGTAGCTTTTGTGAGAGGATTTAGGGTTATTCTCCTCATTTACCTATAAGATTGAATCCTCCATAAATGAAGCTTAAAACAATATAACATAATAAATTTTACTAAAGCATCTCTTTCAAACTTATCAATATTTCTACACTAAACCTTTGAAATTAACTTAATCATAGAATCATACAAAGGAATCTTCGCAGTGTGGAAGCAGACCATTCAGCCCATCAGAACCACACTGAACCTCCAAAGTGCATCCCATCTAGACCCATCTGCCTACTCTACACCTGTAATCCTGCATTTCCCACGGGTAATCCGCCTAACTTCCCCATCATTGGATTGTGGTAGGAAACCGGAACACTGGGAGAATTTGGAACTCTGGACAGTTGCCCAAGGGGGAACGGAACCTCGGTCCTTGGTGCTGTGAGGCAGTGGTACTAACCACTGAGCCATCATGCTGACCCTGAAGGCTAAGCAAGAACCTTTACTTGCTTAATGTATATTTAAACATTACTTGGGGTAAGCTGACCCATAGATAGATTCTTGATCAGTCAGGGATTCAAGGGTTATGGAGAAAGGGCAGGAAAGTGGACATGATCCGACTGAATTTTGGAACAGGCTCAAGGGGCTGAAAGGCCTATTCCTGTTCCTATTTCTTATGTTATTGTCTTTCACATTAGATCAGGTGTCAACTAAATACATACTTAAATTAACTTTTAGCATAGAGTATGCTTATTAGTAGCTCAGGCTTGAATTCCTGATATTGGCTAGACTTGTATAAAGGGCTCTTATCTGACCAAAACCCTAAGTCATCAAAATTATGCCTAAACTAACAATGCAATCAAAGGACTGAGCTCAACTGGTCAATACGTTTCTGTATCCTAACACATGTTAATTCTATTGTATCTTGAAAGCAAGGCCTTTGCCTTCACTACATAAACAGTTTCTGCAATTTTTGCCAAGCTGAAATTGGCCTTCCTGACCCAAGTGGTCACTGCACATTTATAAACCCATTGCAGCTGGCAACAGGTCATTTAAAGTGACCTTACTAAGTGACAGATATTGTCCACAGTGAACATCAATCCATCAGCATTAGTCATGGGTCACTCTCAACACCAAATAAGGAAGAATTTAAAAAGTTAAGAGTAAAAAAGACACTTAAACCGAGAATGACTGTATAATTCCAAAGTGCAGGGGGATCTAGGAGTCTTCATGTAGGTTAATGCGTAGGTACAGCCATCATCAGAAAGCCAATGGCATGCTATCCTTTATTACATGAGGAATTAAGCAAAAATATGGATGTCAAGGTTCAAACAGGCATTATTGAGACCACATCTTCAATACTATGCACAGTCACGATTTTCTTATTTAAGGATGGATATAGATGTGCATTGGAGGAGGTTGACCAGTTGTCTTGTGAAATAATAGGAAGAACTGGATAGACTAGAATTAGTTTCTCTAGAATTCAGAAGAACCAAAGCTGACTTGATTGATGTTTGTAAAATCCTGACAGGCCTTGACAATCTTGATATGCTTCCTCGAGTCAAGAACTCTTAAAATTAGGGGTCACCCTTTTCAGACAGATATGAAAGGAATTTCTTTTGACGGTTTGTGTACTATCGGAACACTGCTTCAGAAGGGAGTGAAATTCCAGTCATTGGATATCGTTGAGGCAGTGATAGACTGATTCTCTTGTCTAACAAGAATCTTAGCATAGATGGGAATGTGGCATTCATAACACAAACAGATCAGCTTTGACTTTATTACATAGTAGGGTAGGCTGGATGGGCTGAATGGCCTACACCAAATTCAGATGTTTGTGTGGAAATATTTGGTTCAAGTCCCACTCAAAGTGTCTTGAGCACATAATCCAGGCTGACACTCCAGTGCATTATTGAGTGAATGCAGCACTGTCAGAGATGCCTTCTTTTGGACGAGATACTAAACTGAGACACCACCTACTCTCTGAGGTGGATAGGAAAGATCCCACGATTTGGATTCCACAGAGACCAGGAAAGTTCTTTCCATGCCCCAATTAAGGTTTGTCCTCTAACTAAAACAGCATGGTACTGAGGTTCATGGAAATTGTTGCTGTGTCTCATCATACCAGATTTCAATTGGCAGCAAAGAGCAATTGGAGATCTTTGAGACAAGAAAGGCACTATGTAAATGCAATTTAGTCCTCGTTCTCAAAACAGACAGGGATTACTGGATACACAATTAGAAAAGGGCACCATAATGGATTTTTCCCTCCCAAGCCTCAGATGCTGAGGGCAACATTCGGAAAGGTGGGAGTCGGTGACCAATGCACAGACTAGCAATCGGATCTGGGGTCAGAATTGAATCCTTACTGTGTGGAAACAGGCCCTTCAGCTCAAGTTCACACCGACCCTCCGAAGAGTATCCCACCCAGACTCATTCCCCTACATTTACCCTGACTCATGCACTTAACCTACACATCCCTGAACACCATGGGCAATTTATCATGGTTAATTCACGTAACCTGCACATCTTTGGATTGTGGGAGGAAACCGGAGCAAACCCAAGCAGACAGAGGGAGAATGTGCAAACTCCACACAGACAGTCGGCAGAAGCTGGAATCGAACCCGGATCCCTGGAGTCATGAGGCAGTAGAGCTAACCACTGAGCCAGCGTGCCGCCCCAATGATTTGTAACCTTCAAGCCCAGACTTTGCAAAGAGCTCATCAATAAGGGGACTGCACAAACTATAGTTCATGCCTTTCACTAAAAAAAACAGTTGGTGTCACTGCTCTCAAGGCTTTAAAGAAGATGCAGAAAAGATTTTCAGAGAAACAGTTCCATGGATGAAAGTCTTTAATGACAATAGACAATAGGTGCAGGAGTAGGCCATTCAGCCCTTCAAGCCTGCACCACCATTCAACATGATCATGGCTGATCATTTTTAATCAGTATCCGCTTCCTGCCTTATCCCCATAACCCTTGATTCCACTATCTTTGAGAGCTCTATCCAACTCTTTCTTAAATGAATCCAGAGACTGAGCCTCCACTGCCCTCTGGGGCAGAGCATTCCACACAGCCACCACTCTCTGGGTGAAGAAGTTTCTCCTCATCTCTGTCATAAATGGTCTACCCCGTATTTTTAAGCTGTGTCCTCTGGTTCGGCACTCACCCATCAGCGGAAACATGTTTCCTGCTGCCAGTGTCCAATCCTTTCATAATCTTATATGTCTCAATCAGATCCCCTCTCAGTCTTCTAAACTCAAGGATATACAAGCCCAGTAGCTTCAGTCTTTCAGTGTAAGGTAATCCCTCCATTCCAGGAATTGACCTCGTGAACCTACGCTGCACTCCCTCAATAGCCAGAATGTCTTTCCCCAAATTTGGAGACCAGAACTGCACACAGTACTCCAGGTGTGGTCTCACCAGGGCCCTGGACAGCTGCAGAAGCACCTCTTTGCTTCTATACTCGATTCCTCTTGTTATGAAGGCCAGCATGCTATTAGCCTTCTTCACTACCTGCTGTACCTGCATGCTTGCCTTCATTGACTGGTGTACAAGAACACCCAGATCTCTCTGTACTGCCCCTTTACCTAAATTAATTCCATTGAGGTAGTAATGTGCCTTCCTGTTCTTGCCACCAAAATGGATAACCATACATTTATCCACATTAAACTGCATCTACCATGCATCTGCCCATTCACCTAACTTGTCCAGGTCACCCTGTAATCTCCTAACATCCTCCTCACATTTCACCCTGCCACCCAGCTTTGTATCATCAGCAAATTTGCTAATGTTATTACGAATACATCTTCTATATCATTAACATAAATTGTAAAAAGCTGTAGTGCCAGCACAAGAATGGATTGAAAAAGTCGGGAATGTTTTCTTTAAAATGGGAAGATAGAGAAGAGGTATAATCAAAATGTTCAAAAGATGAGGCAACAAGACAGTCTTTTTAAAAAACTCAGTCATGGGATGTGGTAGTCACTGGTTATGCCAGCATTTATAATCCAATCCCAAATGGCATGCAAGAATTTCTGGATCAAAATCCTGGAAATTTCACCCTGATGGCATTGAAGATTATCCACCCAAGTGGACAGCAGCAATTCCAGAAAGCAGCTTAACATTATTTTCTCAAGGGGCAACTAGGGATAGATAATAAATGTTGGATTAGCTGGTGATACCCACATGTTCTGAATCAATGAAAAGAAAGCACATTTTTGTGGGTCTGGAATCATGTTGGCTAAGACAAGCCAAGAAAGAATGGCAATTTTATTCCGTAAAGGACATTAAAAAAATCAGATAGATTTTTATAATAGTTGACAATTGTAGCCATTAACTAGGAACAGAGAAATTAGGAGCAGTTCAGTCTTTTGAGCTCGGTCCACCATTTAATATAATCATGGCTGATCTTCTCCCGGTCTCAACTTCACTCTCCTAGCTGCTTCCTGTAGCCTTTTATCTTGATTTTAAACAGAAACATATACACTTCTTGAATCTGTTGATTGATTTTACCTCCACTGCATTCTAAGGCAATGAGCTGCACAGATTAACAACCCTCTGAGAGAAGGTGTTTTTCCACATCCCTGTTTTGAACCTACCTGCTCTCACACTCTATCCATGACATCTGGTTCAAGACTGTCCCACAAGGGGGAAGATCCATTTGATATCCACCTGATCAATAGCATCTAACATTTTACATCCTTCAATCAGATATCCCATCATTCTTCTGAGCTTCAGGAAGTACAAACCAAATCTATTCAACTGAATGACAGCCCTTTCATCCTTGGAATCAAACTGGTGAACCTCTTCTGAACTGCCCTTAATCCCATCAGCTTACTTAATACATTCTCCCTAGTAATTTCATCAAATTCCTCTATAGAGGAAAGGAATCATCTTCCAGTGTGAAACCACAGACAAAGTATTGATTTAATGCCTCTGCCATTTCTGAGTTTCCCATTTTATTACCTCCCCATTTTCATCCTCTAAAGCACCAACATTACTTACAATATTCTCTTCCTCTTCATATACTTATGGAAGCTTTTGGCATCACTATCTATGTTTTCTGCTGCTTTTGGTTCTTAGTTAATCTTGGGTCTTTTGATTTTGTTATTAGTAAGCCTTTGCTGACATTTAAAGTTCTCCCAATCGTCCAGAATGCCGAAAACATTTTTTTAAAATACCAGATTTTGTATTAAAATCAGATGCCCACCATCTGTTATGGTAGAATTCAAACCCATATCCCCAGAACATTTGCCTGGGTCTCTGGATTATAAGCTTGAATTATGATGTTACCACTACTTCCACATGTGAATAGACTATGGATGGGTGGAAGGTCAAGAACCAAACAGCACCAATTCAAGGTAAATGACAAATGAACCAAAGGCAGCAGGAAGAAGTATAGTGAAAGGTGATGATTTGCAATGCACGCCATGTGTTGGAGGCAGATTCAACTGTGCCTATCTTAAGAGAATTGATAAGAACCCTAAGAGAAGACTTTGCAGGGCTATGAGGAAGGGTTGACTCATAAGACTAATTTGTTTACTCTTGCAGAATGTTGGAAGGGTTGGAAGAAGCAGATGAGTCTCAACTGGTTCTGCAACCATTTTGTTGATATGTCGAAGCTCAAATGTAATAACTCTCAGAACAGGGATTAGAAAGGTAAAAAAAAAAGTCCTTTAGCTAGTCTGACACACTCAATTTCTAATCACCACTTCTGTTAGCACTGCTGCCTCAACGCCAGGGACCCAGGTTTGATTCCCACGTCGGGCGACTGTCTGTGGGGAGTTTGCACATTCTCTCAGTGTCTGCATGGCTTCCTCCATGTGCTTTGGTTTCCTCCCACAGTCGAAAGATGTGCAGAAGAGATGAATTAGCCATTCTAAATTGCACATAGTGTTCAAGGATGTGTAGGTTAGGTGCATTAATGAGGAGTAAAATGTTGAGTAATAGAGTAGGGGAATGGGTATGGGTGGGATACCGTTCAGAGGTTTGGCGTGGACCTGATGGGCCAAAGGGCCTGTTTCCACCCTGTAGGGTTTATATGATTCCGTGATTATTAAATGTTCCTGATTTCACCAATTAAATCTGTTGATGCACTGTCAATTCCACAATGATTCCAACTAAAATTCCATATAAACAGACCATTTACAAGCTGCCCATTTTATCAATCCACTCTAAAGCTTATCAATGGATGGATTTCTTTCCAAACAAGTTTCCACTGCATAAATAATATAGCCAGGGATATATCAGGCCTCTTAACACATCTCCTAACATTCCCATCACCAACCAGAAGCTCAGAACTGACTGAATACCAGCTGCACAGACAGCTCCATCAGTAAAGGCAAGGTGCACCTGTATAACACCATCCACAAGACACCACATTCAATTCCCAATCGGTACTCAGTTTACTCATCCCAGGCTATTGGAATAGGGATACCACAGCTGGCAACAACATTCCTGAGCTGCAGCGGGAGAGGCAAAGCTTCAGAGTGAGGCAACCACAACAGGAAGTTCATATTGCATTTAAAAGAGTGTCAGTAGTGATGGCTTTTGCAGGTGAACAGCCTGCCAATCAGGATGAAGAACTGGCATTTGAGAAGTCTAGGAGCCTACGGGTCCCAAGCCTCAGAACTTTCAACACGACGGTGATAAATTTAAAAAGGGAACAACAACATTTGGCAGAAATGCATCTCAAATGACCAACAGTGTACTTTGGCAGTGACATGTATAAAGGAGTGTTTGATTTGAGCCAGGATACAATTTGATATTCAATACTGCTACTGAGGAAAACTGTTGCAGCATAGCAAGGAAGGTATTAGCACAGTTTACTGTAATCAACCACTCCATATATAATCAACCACTCCTGGAACTTTTCAATGAATAAAACAAGAGGATTCATTGTTTTCATTTCAAAGCTGAACTATTTTGATTTAAAACACTTCCTCAGGTTCAATCCTCTGATCGCAAGGCTTTGCTTCAGGTCACTGTTTGCCTGACTAGAATTCTAGAGGTTGGAGGGTACAGCTGTGAGGATAACTTCACAGCAAATGTACAGGCTGGAGTGAGTGGCAGACAGCAAATGGACCATTGACGCCTGCTGCTGTTTCTGAATGACATTTGCATACCCCCGACAGTCAACGACCATATATTCAGGTTAGCGTGAAAAGAAATTGGGAGCGTTATCAACTCATAAAATTTATTTCATGATACTTTCAGTTATTTTGGTGCAACTTACATCACTGCAAAGTTTCACTTCTCCTGAAAATCAACTACTCTAAGACGAAACGGAATCAATCAGTGCAGGACTGGTTTGGCTGCAATTCAAATCCCTCTGGGCGTCTTTTAGAATTATCATTAACTAGTCTCTTAACTTTGCTCTTTTCCAACTCTTTTCTGTAGCCAACCATGGTTGCTGGGAGGTGGGGAGGGAGCAGACATTTGGAAAAGAAGTTGAAGGGTGAAACACATTGCCTTGCTGATGCGAGAGAAATTTCAGCAGTGGAAAAAGGTGGCCATAGGTAAACAGTGAGAAGCACTTCAACAGCTAACGAAAGGTTGCTAGGGCTTCCCCATCAATAACAGGAGAAGGGAAGGAGACAGCGAGAGAGGAGAGACAGAAGACTAACAGCGATAAGGGTAATGGGTTGGTAAGCATCCTCCATGGAGATACCCTCACTGTGTATAACGTGTTCCCAGGAGGATGTCCCTGTCACCAGCCCGGGGCATGATGCAGCCACAACTTTCCTAGACCCTGCACCTACAAAGAACTGTCAATCCTCCCGTTCAATGGTGAATGAAGGCAGGAGGGATGTTTGAGCCCCAGAGCTAAACAGTCATTTGTCCAACAAGCATCGTGCTGGGACTTAACAGAAATAGCTGAGGTGGCATTTTGCCTGGCTTTCCACTTGCCATCAGTATCATTGGCAACGAGTTGGACTATTTCTTTCCCCTATCATTCTCTTCTGGGATGTGGCCAGCAATTTCAGCATTTGTTGTCTATTCCTAACTGCCCTTGAACAGAGTGGCTGGCTAAACCATTTCAGGTGGTGGTTAAGAGGCAACTATATTACAGTAGGTCTGAAGTCACATGTATGCCATGCCAGATGAGAATGGCAGATGTTTTTGCCAAGAAGATGTTTGTCAACTGGATAGATGTTTACAATGATCAATGTGGTTTCATGGACACCCATTTTTGAGATTAGTTTTCAAATGCAGAGTTTTTAATTGGGTTTAAATTTCACCAGATGCTTTGCTGGGATTTGAACTCATGTCAGCAAAGCATTAACCTGGACTTCTGGGTTAACAGTTCAGTGACCTTACCACTTGGCCACTATCTCCTCAAATAATTACTGTTAGGAAGCAGAGTTATAGTGAGATGCAACAAAATGTTTAGCTTTGAAAGGAGCACTTTCCACCTCGAAACAAAATCTATAAAAAACTCAGATTCAAGCCTAGTTCTGAAACACTTGAAATGGGATGAAGAATCCCTACAAATACCTGAAAAACAACTTCAGAGCTTGGGAATGACAAGATACTCTGACATTACTCTGACATTGCACGATATCACAAATTCAAGTTCACTTGACAAAAGATTTTGCATTTATGAATATTTTGCACCATTGCATCAGGGAGATGGTATATAGTGGTAATGTCACTGGGCTAGCAATTCAGAACCCGACAGTAATGTGCTGGGGATGCAGGTTTGATGGCAAATGGTGATATTTAAATTCAACAACAAAACCGTGGGCAAGATGCTATCCTAAATGGTGACGATGGAGTCATTGTGGATGCTGTAAAAACTCATCAGGCTCACTAACGTCCTTCTAGGAATGCAATCTGGCATGCTTTCCTGGCCAAAGCAATGTGGTTAGCTCTGAACTGTCATCTGGGCTATTAGGGATGTGCAATGAATGCTTGCCTCACCAACAACAAAAACATCCTGTGAATGACATTACAAAATCTGAAGGTTACCTTCAAATTTCTGTTGAGGTACTGAGTGATAAATTTGGAAGAAGTGGTTGCACTTGCAACTTGTGATATTTTTTTTGGTCAGGGAAACACAGCAGCCCAGCAAGCTGTTCATAAGTCTATAAACTAAGTTATCCAATAATGCTCACAGGCAAGTTTCTGTTAGTCTGATATAATACACCATTTAGGAAGAATGTTGGTGTAAGCCAAGATGCAGAGATTTCCAACACATTCGATGCTTTCTGTGACCGGTGACCACGGGTGTAAATGGTGCGATTCTAAATTTAATTATTTCTGCAATGATATTCTAAGTATTATTGTTTCTGCTTTTTCTGATAGCTTTTGAATATTTGCCTGGATACTTTTCATTCTTGTCTAATAGATAAGTCATCACCAACCTTACAGTCTGCAGACAAGGGAAACAACAGCAAATTAAATATATTTGGTCTTTTCACCTAACTGTTCACCTCTGAAGTACACTTCCATCAAAGACTGCTGTAAATATAATTTCAAAATCAATTTCTCCAAAGCCTCAAAGACAAATACAGTGATTTTCCTTCACTACCCATTGGGGAAAAGTTTGATTTTCAGTCAGTATTAAACTGAAATCCATTAATTCAAAAGTAGCAACACTGTATATGATGAATGCGCAAAACTATGTATTGACATCAAAACAGAAAAATGAAAAATTGGCCAGTATGTCCTCTAAAAGCAGAAAACCACAGGAAATTAGTATTTTCAGCTTCTTTGAGTGGAACCATCAAAACTTCAATTTGAAATTTTGAAAACAGCGTGTGGCCTAGGGTACCAATAAAACAAACATCTCAACATTTCTCCAACTTGTAAAAGCTCCTTCTTAGAGAAGAAACAGATTTCCCACGTGAGAAACAGAGGTTTATTTTTCCTTTTTCCAATATTCCCATATTTCCAACATCAGGAATGTTCAAAGTTTTGTTCTTTGAGAGTTGTTTAACTGTGGGGCATGAAGGCTATAGGTGACGTATAAAGTTTGATCTCTGCTACTATTATTTCCCATACGCCTCCATCTGTTAAAGCAAAATGTGATCCTGGCAAGTCCATTTCAGATGTAAACATTTATGAGCCAGTTGTAGTAAGAACCACACTATTGCACATTCCAAACCAGAGAACCAAAACATGAGTAACCAGGAACAAATGATAATAAACATAGATAGGGCCAAGTTGTCTTGGACAAAACTGACAAACCATCACTTCAACCTTCATCTGAAACAAACACATCAAACTAAGCTTTAAAACCTCTGCTGGTATCTTGATCTAACTATCTTATAAATAGAAGACACTATTACGATTTCAACAATAGGAGAACTGCAAGATGGCTTCAAAGAGCTCCCACAAACACTGATAATTCATTGCTTTCAAACATCTTGAAAATGTATTGCTGCCATAGTCTTGTTTCTAAATCAGGGGTGGGGAACCTGCGGCTTTCAGGCCGAATGCGGCTTTCTAGGCCATTGTGTGTGGCCTTTTGAATGAATCCAAATTTTGCAACAAGCTTTCTTGCTTTTTAACCACTTCTTGCTGCAAATCCACGTTCTCCTACTTAACCAAAATCAAGATGCCCTTAAAGTCACAAATGGCAGATACCCATCTAGAGGATCAGCTAAAACTGCAGACCTCCATGTTATAACCAAATATTCAAATGCTTGCCTACAAAAAGCAGTCACAATAAAGTCATTAAAAGGTTAGTTAACTTTAGAATTAGCATTTTTTTTTCATTTTTTTTAAAGTTAGTTAGTACATAGTAGTTAGATTTTTACAAAATAATATGAACTTTGAAGAATATATAATTGAAGTTTCTTGGATACGGTCTTATTAGATTACAACTAACATAATGCGGCCTTCCAGCATATAAAGGTTCTCCACCTCTATTCTAAACTAATAAACACAGCACTGAAATATGTGCAAGGAACAAAGGTGAAAGCATTTTCATTTTTGTAAAGGATTCTATTGCACTTCTGCATCACCTAATGAATATTAAAGATTCATCACCCACCACTCACCCTCCAACCCCAACCCCACCCACCCCAACCCACTTCAGTGTTCCGGATAATAATCACAAAAACACATAAGGAATCTTGCTGAATGCTACATTGCTACCAGAGTTCCCAACAACACAACAGTGACTACACTCAGTCACTAGTTCAGTGACGAGGTGCCACATTAAGAGAATTGCACTTTTAGTTGAACTGCAAGTACACAGCCTGAACAACACCTGAAAGAACTTTCAGTCACCAACAGTAGCATCAAGTGTAGGTGCTCATACATTTTCCAGTCAGCCGAACCAGAGAAAGTACAACTTAGAAATTTGTTCACTCTACCTCTTACATGCACATGTGATTTTCCTTTTGTTTAACTATTGAAGCAGACTATTAGACCACACATTAGAATCGCAAATTGACTGCAAAGGTATTATGACAGTCAGGAATACTGAATAATGAATAATGGACAATAACTGTAATCAAAACCAGCCAAAAATGTATTTGTATATTTAGATAGGGGAATATAAATATTGATTTGATAAAGTCTTCAGAAAGTAAAGACTTTGCAATCATGTAGTTTTTTCATCACCAATGGACATCTCAAAGTCTGCTCCAGTCAATGGAGGGTAACCATCATTGGAACATGGGAAACATAGCAAGCCGGTTTAATTATAGTAGACTCTCATCAACAGTGACGTGAAAGCGACCAGTTAATTTGTTTTTGTGGGCACCAGGGATGACTTAACTCTTGTTCAAAGCAGTGAAATGGGATCTTGTACTTACACCTGTCAGAACAAATGGGGGATCAATTTAAGATCCCATTCTGAAACCAGAATCTTGCATCTCCCTCAGAACCGCACAACAGAATCAGTCTTGATTTTTATACTCAAGTCCTAAAGTGGCACTTGAATCCAGAACCTCGAGCTGAGACAACTACCGACTGACCTATGGCTAACATAAAAATTACAGCCGATTTTATGGCAGAGATTTACTGAATATGTATGAAAGGCGAAACTAGCAATTTGATTTCATTTTCATTAAAGATTTTTTCCAAAAGACTTCAAAAATATATGGACGTGTGATTCAAACAAAATGATCCAATCCATATTTATTTTAAGGTTGCTGTGAAAAATGGATGTGTTGAAAGTTCCATTAGGAGCAGGGTCTGCTTTAAGAGTTCTCAACAGACTGGCAATGATACAAGACAGCTGGATGAAATTGTACCATATAAAGTGTCAAACATGAAGGTCATCAACTTAGACTCAAAGTGTTTAATACTGCATCTGAAAATACTTGCGCCATGTTGGGCCTCACTGTACAACAGTGTTACTCTCGTCACAGAACAGTATAAGACGTAACTTCTTTCCCACTTCAAGTGGCTGCACCCACCAAGTTTACATACGCACATTAAATACTGAATAGGGATGTTTATAAGAATAAAGTTAAGAAACTGCAAAGGGTTAAGGGCTCATAGAGCAGCCCTCAGAGTTGTAAAAAAGTAGAAGTGAGAAGTGAGTTAAGACAGACCGCTCTTGGCATCGAGTAGTCCTAGCAAAATCAAAGTCAACAGGAAGAGGAAAACTCTCCATTGGTTGGAGTTATAATTTGTGCAAAGGTAGACAGTTATGATTTGAGGCCAATCCACTCAGACCCAACATATCGCTGTAGTGTTCTTGGCCCAACCATCATCAGCTGCTTCACCATGACCTTCCATCCAATGTAAGGTCAGAAATGTGAATGTTCACTGATAATTTCTGAACTATTCACAAGATCTTCAATCCAGAAGCAACCTGCGCCTTCAGGCAAGAAGATCTATACAACATTCAGGCCTGGGTTGGTCATCCAAAAAATGATGGTCATCTACAGAGCGGAAGTCAGGATTATGATGGAATGCTCTCTGCTTGCTTTGATTACTTCAGCTGTGTCACTGAAGAAGCCTGACCTATTCAGAACAATTCAGCATGTTGGATTCGCTCCCATCCACCACCATACCTACTCACTCCCTCTGCGCCCCCCGCCCCCCAACCAAAGTTTCTCCAAAGACACTTTCTAAATCAAAACCTGTGCTACCTGCAGGGGAAAGGGCAGCAATTAACTGGGAAAATAATTGCTGTTACCTGAGTGCTACTATGATTCTCTCTATAACAACACCTACACCATATTGTGTGTAGTAGTTCAAGTCGATGGCTCACAATCACCTTCTCAGGACATGGGCAATAAATGCTAATTTTTAACAAGCAGTTTTTGGGAACAATCATCATGGATTTCAAATGTTTAAAGACTGTTGTTAAATGGGAGGGAGACAGAGAGAGGGAAAGAGCTTCAGCTTTGAGGTTTTGATGAGAAAGAAGTCATTGCTCGAAATGAGTGCTAATTTCCATATGTATAGAATATCCTGAACAATAAGATGCAAGAGTGACTGATGAAAGGCCAGTGAGGAAAAAAAAATCATACATCCATCAGATATCAATGTTCTTTTATCTTGACTCAGTGGGTGAGGGATACATTAAACTTGAACTGTTTGATTTCTTGCAGCACCAAATGACTATTAAGTCAGTGAAACACTCTGATTGTATGATATTCAAATACAATACAAAGCTCAATATGCAACTATTGCTGGAAGCAACAATTGTAGTTTCACTGTATCTGACAAGCAGATTTTTTTTTAATCTGCCAAAAAAGGGTATAGGTTTACTTTCCGCAACTATGGAAATCATTAAAGACGGAATGAGTGATTTTAAAATTCTATCTAGCTAAGAATGAGAGTTTTGCTCACCTGAATGGCTCAGTGATTTGGACTCCCCATTAGTGGACTCAGTCTATTCATTTTTGTTTGCATTCTTTCACCAATGTAGCTCAGGCTATGAGCAATTAGTTTGGAATTTCACTGGATTTTTTTTAGTCCTTCCATTTTCTTATCCTTTCCCACTGAGGCAGAGCCTCAAAATAGATGCACGGCTGAAATCAGAACCTGTCTCCTGTCTGTAGTATAACATTGTTACTCACTGTAGCCACTTGCCATCTATGACAATGGAAGACATTATTAATTCGGAGTGCTGAGGAGGCCATCAGGGTTTGTATCAGCTACACTGAAACGTTGAGTGCCAACGCGGACATAGCCTGAGTTTGCTTAAGTTGATTTGTCAACTGCGTATGAAAGCAGCAATAGTTTTTAACTGCCTCACTGGCTGAGCGTCTCCTCAGCTGGTATCTAACACATGCCAACCAATTAGCACCAGCAGCTGCTTAGATACCAGCAGAGTTTGCCAGATCCAGAAACTTATATAAATGCTGCTCTGAAAACTGCGGTGGTGCCAATTCATCATCTTTCTCTTGCCAACTTCGTCCGTTCACAGGAAACAACTGCTGCATGGTGTCTGATATACAGACATCAAAACCAATTGAAGGTTCAGTTTCAATGTATGCACTTTTACAGTTAGGGGGCAAAAACAATGCCTGGCTTTATACCATGGTATTTGGAGCAAACCAATTTCAAAGAATCCAGCTTGTGTCTTTCTTCAGAATTAAGCAACACTGAAAATCTCTACACAAAAAAAAAATCCAAGGAGGTAGGAGTTCTGTTAAAATTAATCAATCGCAACAAGTGGTTTTCCTTTTCACTCAGATGCTCTTGAATAAAACAGGGCAGAGGATTTTATTCCACCTTCTAGTCTTCCTGAATGCATTATGTATTGACCAAAGTTTTATCAAAGGAGAAAGTGTGGGTTGGAAAACAAGTTGCTGTGGTATTGTACTTGGCCACCAAAGTGTTGGGCATATTTTATTAAAGATACAAGTTGGTTGATGTTTAAAGCAAGGAAGAGCAATGTGATAAGGAAATGAGTTAAAAATCACACAACACCAGATTAAAGTCCTGGTGTTGTGAGATTTTTAACTTTGTCCACCCCAGTCCAACACCGGCACCTCCACATCATAAGGAAATGAAAAAGATTTCCCAATGAGAGCCATAACTGCCAAGCAGCAGTCAACGGTCATTTGATCTTAGGCAAATGTTTGGAGCAACGTTAAAACCATCACAAACATCTTCTCAATTTCTTGACAGTTCAAGCCAATAGAAAGGTGAATAGCCCATGGTAACAAGCTATATCTTGCCATCCACCCCTCTTGGAGATGTTAATTCTTGTTGTGGTTCGACTGATTGATGGCGATATTCAAGCAACCATGCAAGTCCCACCCAGTCATGACTTGAAGTAACAACAATACTTTCAGCAGACCTCGGGCAGTCACTAAGAGTAGAAATCTGGCTATTATTTTTCCATTCCTTAACCTCTATAAAAGATTGATTATTGTATCACATTTCCATTACAGTTGATACCTAAGGCCAGACTGCAAGTCTGGCACAGTCTTAACTCTGTACATCTTTGCACCAGGACTACCCCGGGAACTCAAAGCAGTGCCCAATCTTCCAGCTTGCAGAACAGTACTCATTTTTTTTTGTCTCAATGGAAATATTAATTAGTTCCAAAACATTGAAAGAAATCTTCATCCAAGTCAATGTTAATGATATTGAACTCACTGACAGCCTTTTTGATTGACACACCATACCGTTTTACTACTTTGAGGAGATTCAGAATCACACTGGCCAGTGGGGGAAGACAGTACCATACAACATGGATGCCAGCATAGATCATTCTCCTACATGGCTTGTTGATTTGCTGTAGATTCTATATAGGCTCTAGCCAAATTCATTACTTCATTAGCTAAAGTCAGTCAAGACATTCAGTCAATACTATAAGGGCAGATTAGACAAAGTGTGGACCTCCAACCCCAATCAAACTATCACAGGCATCCTCCCATTTTTTACCATTCACTAAGTATCTTGATAGGCCATTTCCACATGCACATACACCATTTCGATCATATTCCACCATGTCAATATGAAAATAAAATCTTCACTTTACAAATAGGATGTAAGGACATTCCAACAGCATCTTTGTCACTTTGTACTGTGGCCAGGGTTTTGAAATGTAAAAACAGCCATAGTGGAATGTGAATCCATTAGATTCTCCAAGTTACCAACACTACAAATTAACATCACCCTATCAAACATCTCTCCCAACTGGTTTACTTTTTCTGCTTATGCAATGAATTTGTATTTGCTATCTAGTATTCACATTAAACGTTGTTACTTGACCAAGGCAAGGGAAAGAAAATTTTACCAGTAAAACCTTTGAGCCACCGTCCTAAGTAGCAACTTGCATTTATATAGCATCATTAACATGCTAACAATGTTACAAAACCTTTCAGGAGCAACAGCAAATAATATGTGACCTCAACATTAAAAATGGGATCTGGGGAGAAGAAAGGGATTAGACAATATTAAACTATTTCAGAAACATTAAAACGAGATGCAAACATATCTTCCCTGATGACATAAGTGAACAAATGTTGTGGGAATTGTAGGAATGCAAAGCTGTCATTACACCACTTGGAAATCTCCACACACACTCACCAGCTTTTTTAATTCAACTGGCATAAAGGGAACATGGGCTTTTATGACTAAACAAAATTCCAAGAGGAAGAACAAACCAAGAAATGTCCTAACCAGATCACTTGCCCTTTAACGTGCCAGGAATTGAGTTTTTCCATTAATAATTACACTGTATACTCACTGTATCTTGGAAACACCAAAGTCTGGAATAACTGGGCTTTATGTGAACATCAAGAATGGACTAACCTGTTGCTAAACAATGATGGATTTGTCTTCCTCTTAAAGTGCACATCAGGTTTCCCCTTTCCTTCTCAACACCAGCAAAACAAAGTACAAAAATGCACCTCTAATTCCAGACAAATAGTCAACAGGCTAGCTGCCCAGCTGCTAGTTAGCTTGGTTGGCTGATTTGTGATGCAGAGTAAGGTTATTGTGGGTTCAATTCCCACACTGGCTGAAATGACTGATCAGGTTGGTCAGTAAATCATAAAAGATGGCAGCATATCTGTGATAGTTTGCGATGGGATTGACCAGGGATTGGTGGCCTGCACTGTGTTTAATCTGCCCTTAATTAAAGGCAAGGTTTGTCCTTGTGGTCAAACTTGATGATTGTCCTTATCTTTTCTCCTCTACTAGTGAGCTGAATGTAGTCATGTCAAAGTAAATTCAACTCTCTATTCACACCATATACCTTCCCATAGTCTAATACACAACACCATTTCTCGTAACAGTCTCCACCTCAGCAAACATTACCATGAAGATCCCAGCTTAATAACCACACTCATCCAACAGTCCACACTAACCATGTTCCCAAGCTAAACTAGCCCCACTTGCCTGCACTTGGTCCATATATCTCCAACCTTTCCTACTCGTGAACTTATTCAAATGTCTTTTAAACATTGTAACTGCATCCATCACTTCCTCTGGCAGTTCATCCCACACATGAACCACTGTCTTGTGTAAAAAAGTTATCCCTTCTGTCCTTTTTAAATCTTTCTCCTCTCACCTAAAAAATATGACCCTCGTTTTGAACTCCCCTACCCTAGGGAAAAGACCCTAGTCATTCATCTTATCTGTAACCCTCATGATTTTATTAACCTCCGTAAGATCACCCTTTCACCTCCTCCACTCCAGTGGAAAAAGTCCCAGTCTTTCTAGTCTATTATTATATCTCAAACCCACACAGCAACATCGTCTTTAACTAGTTTTGAAAAAAAGCTGCTATGTGTGCAATTTCATTACTTACAATTGCTCCAAAACTGAAGGAGAATGTTTCTTTGATCAGTGTTGATGCCTAGGATTATGACTATGATGCCAATAAAGTATAATGGTGTGTGCAATTTTCAATCATGCCTTGTTGAGTTGTGAAAAACACACATCAGTGGAATTAGACAGCCTGTTTCTCCAATATAACTGTGTGCTGAATGATCTGCTACACCAAATAGTGGACATTTAAAGCACAGTTCTCCCACTTTGCTTAGTTTTTGACATCCAATCATGTTTTCTTCAGAAACTCATTCCTTAAAAGGTTTTTCAACACTGCAAGCAATTTCATTTGCTTCACATGTTATCAGGCAGCAATGCATTGTGGGTTTACTTTCCCAAATCAAATATCAATAACTAATTAGTATGTCATACTAGGAGTTAAAAGGGTTCAATCAATTTAATCCTGCTACCATTTCTCCCATTTCCTGTCAAACTGCAACTACAGATGCAACAGTCATAGAGTCAAACAGCACAGGAACTGATTTTTCAGTCCAACTTGTCCAAGCCAATCTGATTTCACAAACTAAACTAGTCCCATTTGGCTCACATCACTCTAAACCTTCTCTATTCATGCAAATTTCCAAATGTCCATTAGATGTTGTAACTATACCTTCACCTACTGCTTCCTCTGGCAGTTTGTTCCTCAAACAAACCACCCTTTGTGTGAAAACATTACCTGAGGTCCCTTTCAAATCTTTCTCCTCTCATCTTAGAATATGTTGCCTAATTTTGAACTCCCCCCATTCTGGGGAAAAGACCTGTATGTTTAATCTTAGCTATGCCCCTCATGATTTTATAAACTATTAGGTCATCGCTCAACCTCCTACAATCCAATGAACCAAGTCCCAGCTTATCTAGCCTCTCCTTAGAACCCAATCCCTTCAGTACCATCCTCATATATTTTTACTGCACCCTCTCCAGCTTAATAATACCCTTCCTATAGCCAGCCTGGACTTCCTACATAGATGCAATGGTAAAGAACGTATAACACCACCTCTTCTTCCTCAGGCAGCTTAGGAAATTCGGAATGTCCATAATGACCCTCAACTTTTACAAATGCACCACTGAAAGCATACTATTTGGATGCATAATGGCTTGGTATGGCAACTGCTCTGCCCAGTACCATGAGAAACTACAGAAGGTTGTTTTACATGACATGGACTGTGCACACAATCTTCCATCTGTAGGCTCCATTTACACCTCTCACTGCCACAGAAATGCTGCCAAAGACCCCATCCCCATCCCAGTAATGCTCTCCTATAACCTCTTCTGTCAGGTAGAAGTTACAGAAGCTTGAACACATGCACCAATGTTGATCTTGTTAATGCTGATCTTGCTTCATGCACCTCCTGTGCAGTGTAATCTGTATGTCTGACTCTGTCTAAGCACTCTTTGATCTGGACATCCTTGCTTACTATGATCTGCCTGTACTGCTCGCAAATAACGGTTTTCATTGTACTTAGGTGCACATGACTGCAACAAATCAAATCAAAACTGTATACAGTTCTCCAAAAATGGCCTCACCATTGTCCTGTACAACCGCACCATGACATCTCATTTCCTACACTTTATGTTTTGAGCAATAAAGGCAAGTCTGCCAAAGTTCAGTAAACATTCAAGATAACAAAAAATTTGGTCAAATGCTTATGACTTGAAGCATTTTTGAGAGTCGCTCTCCTTCAAAGCAGAGTGTGGAGTTGGGAGTGTTTACAGAAAGTTCTTGAGTAACAAGGCGTCAAATGAACCTCAAACAGTCCCACTTCACTTTCCTGTTTGTACCTATTAATTGGCTCGTAAAAAACAAGACTAACTATATACTGATTTAAGCCACTTGTGATGGTCTTATTAGACTATTTACTGGTAAGCTTGCTTTGGCAAGAAAACAAATGCTTTAGTTACTAATGCAGCACACATGAAAAACCCCAAAGTCTTTTAATTTCCTGACAGAAATCTACAATATTTCAAGGTATTCATTTGACCTAAATCAGCTATGCATCAAATAAAGTCAGACTGATATATCCTAGATGATTTTCTAGCTATTTAATCTTAAGCCTGATCCAAATATTGGCCTTTAGAGAGGAAAAGAACAGTTACAAACATTGAATACAAAAACAGAAACTGTTGGAAATGGCACTTTGATGAAAACGGTCTGTCTGAAACATGAAACTATGTTTTGTCTTTTCAGATGTTTGTTGGATCTTTGAAAATTTCCAGCAATTCTTTACACTAACTTCAAATATATTGATGACAATTCAATTGACACAATGTTTGTTAACAACCTTAGGGTTGAAAATATGAACTCCTCCATGAACTTCATCTTGGTTGGTAGCATTTTCCTGTGTAACAATGTTCCAGGTACAAAACCTACTCCCTGGTTTGACCATGACTATCAAGCTGGTACTCCAGAGTAGCACAATCAAGTTTCACTGTTCACATATCCCCTATCACAATTTCACTTATCCATACACCCCAAAAGCAAGCTTTCTTTTTTTATTATTTAGAACTGTATTAGCAATGATTAGCCTCACAGTGGACAAAAAAAGAGTGCACTTTAAGTTTTGTATGGCTAAGTGATTTCATAAAAGGCAGGCATGTGTATAGGGCAACCTGACTAACTCGGAGTAGAAACTATGTACTCCCCAGCATCTCATATTGGACACAAACATTCTGCTACATTCACAGTGATATTATGAGATTTATATCTCATGGTCATATTAAATAATGGAGCAGGCTTGAGGGATGTGACCTCCTTGACAGTATGACTTTAGTGTGCTGAAGAGTGCAGAACTGTCAGAGGTGCTGTCTTCTGAGGTCTCAACTGCCTTCTCAGGTAGATATGAAATCTCTATGGTACTATTACAAAGAAGAGCAGGGACGAGCTGGTGTTCTGATCAATATCTATCCCAAATCAGCAGCAATACAACTGATCAAGTTTTTAGCATAATGCCGTCCGGCGGAATTTGCTGTGTGTAAACTGGTTGCCTCACTTCCTCCAAGCTGGTGATCATGAAAAGTGCAACACAATTGCACATTATTTTTCTTCTTGATACCTATCACAAAATCTCAATTAAGCCCTACTGATTCTATATTAGTAAAAGAAGGACATTATTGCTTAATCTCTTTGATATTCAAAACAGTAACATCTATTGTAGAAGTCGCTCAAATACAGGGAAATTTGCATCTTATTGAAATTCTATTAGACGAAGTGCAGCTAAGGAACTCCTCTCTGAAACTGCCGATTGTTGAGTATTTCCACTTTTCAATGGGTTACTAAATGTCTGTAGATTCAAGTCATACAAATAAGGAAGACATTAATTGAGACATATAAGATTTTTAAAGGATTGGACACTCTGGAGGCAAGAAACATGCTTCCGCTGATGGGTGAGTGCCGAACCAGAGGACACAGCTTAAAAAATACAGGGTAGACCATTTAGGACTGAGATGAGGAGAAACTTCTTCACCCAGAGAGTGGTGGCTGTGTGGAATGCTCTGCCCCAAAGGGCAGTGGAGGCCCAGTCTCTGGATTCATTTAAGAAAGAGTTGGATAGAGCTCTCAAGGATAGTGGAATCAAGGGTTATGGAGATAAGGCAGGAACAGGATACTGATTGAGGATGATCAGCCATGATCATATTGAATGGTGGTGCAGACTCGAAGGGTAGAATGGCCTACTCCTGCACCTATTGTCTACTGTCTAATTGATTACAGCAAACAGGACTGTTCGGAAACTGCATTTGGGTAAGGCATGTAGGAGAAGGTGCACTATTCATTCCCAGATGGCACTTGGTAGATCAAGTGCAAGGAACATGGTTCTTGATCAGTAACAGTAAATAAGAATTATTTAGATACTGATACAAGATTATTGGGATGAACAAGCTCCTCATTTTTCCACGACAGTAGTTAATCCACTGACTAATGTTAATAATATAAAGTCTAAGATTTGGAGATCTTCAACCTGTGAAATATCACCAGTTAATATGCCAGGTGACACACACCCAGTTTTGCTGCCTTCATGGATACTGAGGAATGCAAGTGGGAGCTCTTCTGAGCTTCTGGTAAGCTAACTGAATAGCTAAAAGGTACGTGCATTTACTAGAGTGTTTTGGAATGGCGAGGTCATTCTTTCAGCCAGTGCAACTGCCAACTGACACCCAAGTCCAGCACAAGAAACTTTAGGGAGGAGAGTAAATAGAGAAACAGCTAGTCAAGAAATTTGGAATGCATACATGATAGGTCTGCTGGAATTTAACCTGCAGTTGATTATTAGGAAATTGCTGACCTGAATGCATGAAATACATTTGATTTTTTTGTAATTCATTTTGTAGCCTAAGAGACACCAGTGAATGTGCAACAATTGTTGTCAAACTGATCCATCAGCATACACTCAGTGATTGTAGGTGAAACCACCCGATACAATGTGCAACTGGGAGAAACATAGAAGTTTCACATAACAGTTCTTTTGGAACATTTTCAAACCATAAAAATTGAGGAGTGGGTACCCCACACAGAGCAGGAGGAGTTTAGGCAAAATCCCAGTTCTGCTGAGTTAGTCGGCTTTAATAGGACAGGGATGAAGAGTCTCTGGACCAAAGACAATTTGGGCCTCCATTAAAAAAAAGACAAGTTTTGTTACTACTCACTAGCAATGTCTCAACTGCAGACATGGAGATGGATTCAATGCTTATCTAGTTTTGCTGGAACATTGCCCATAATTCTATATAACCTGACACTCAGCCACTGATTAGGCACGGTGCAAAAGTAATGGTCACTTGATTAAGACAATGGCAGACAACTCATTGCCAATGTAACGATATACTAATTATTGTGTGCAAATGTTTTAAATAAACACAAGGAAATGATAACTTATATTAACATTTGTCAAAGCTTATATTTTAGCAGAGATTGTAATGAAATTAAAAGACAATAGTTGGCATATTTCTTTTGTGTTGATCATGATGAGGGAAGGCAGCACGAAGTAATTAACCACTTACAGATATGGAGACCTACAAAGCAAATGGATATGGTGGTATTACAGGGCACAAACGGAGACAACAGTACTCAGGGTGGCACAAGAAGAGACAAGAGTATACAAGTATATGAAAAACAGCAAAGGCTATCAAAGGGAGAAAACATGGTAATTAAAAAGCCAAATCAATGACTCTTCACATAAAAGTACTTAGTATTTGGAATAAAATAAATGAATTAACAGCATAAATAGAGGTTAAGGGGTCTGATGGAAATAGACCCCTCAGCCCAACTCATCAACTATCCCAGAGCAAGGGTTGACCATTTAAGACAGTGATCAGAAAGAATGTTTTCTCAGAGGGTAGCAAACTGTGGAACTCTTTACTGCAGACAGTTGCCAAGGTTGGGTCTTCAACAATGAAATAGTGACTTTTAATGAGTATGGAATCGAGGGTTATGTGGAAGATGCAGTAAAGTGGAGTTGAGAATGATCAGAACAGCCATGATCTCATTGAATGGCACAGCAGATTTGGTGGGCCAAATGGCCCACTTCTGCATTTATGCTTCATGGTCTTATAGCTGGTGCCAATGTGGAACACCCCACGTCAGGTCCAAAGTCAAATCCAGTCTCCCAACTTATACACAGAAAAACACTCACTTTATCATCTACATAGCAATGTTCCCCCTCCAACCATCTAGTGATCGCTCTCGGTAAAAGTTGAAATTTAATGCTACACCGAGAGGTAGCTCTATAATTTGGGTTTTGTGCCCACTTTATACTCTGCTGAAAATATCCAAAAACATTTCACTTTGTCCCTTACTTGGAGCATATAGACTTTTACTTCTTCAGTCTTGCATAGAATTGAAGTCTAATTTTGTGGAAGAACAGGTTCCAAAACTTGTGTTTTGCAGGCATTATCTTTTAAAACATTAATATATTCAGGTGCGCTGTAGTTAGCTCCTAAACCCCACATCTAACCTCGTAACGGAGTTAAAAGATAACCTTTCAGAATCTGAATGACTGAATTTATCAATAGCACCACTGCTCTGAAAAATAATTTTCTTTAAAAATTTTTATTACTTACATATAATGGAGCGTGATTTGGTGTAAGTTTCATGACACAAGGTGCTGCAAGTCAAAAGAGAAAAAAATAAGTATACAGAAGGTTATTTGCTAAACCATAAAGTTATTTAGTAACATATTCAGTCATAAAGTGCTACTTCAAACAGGATAGGAATTTAATCTCACTTTGTTACATTGAAAAATAATTGTACTCTCAATGTTACTTATATCAAGTATTCTTCATCAACTTTCAGTAGAGCAGATGCCATACACACCACAAGCCCATCAAAGTATCATGTGTATCTGTTAAAGTTTAAGTTTAGTTGGTTATAGGCAGGCATCTAGTTCAGTTGGCAAACAGGACAGCAAGGGACTGTAGTCAATAAAGGGGAAACCACTAGGTACTTTCCTCAGAGTTAATCAATCTCACCTGGTTAGTATTAAAATCAGCCAAATTGATCGCTGGGCTTGGAAAGCAGCAGCATAAGTGAATGCCCATGAACAAAAGGATTCCTGCACTATGATCTAATAAACACTCCTTTCCTGTAGAAACAAAACAATGACTCACGGTATTTCAGGTGGTGAGGTAAAATAGAACAAAAAGAATTTAAGACTTGGTAGTGAGTTCTCTGAGAGGCACCATTAGACGCTTAATAAAAACCAAACGAACTGTGGATGCTGTAAATTAGAAACAAAAATAGAAGTTGCGCGAATAGCTCAGCAGGTCTGGCAGCATCTGTGGAGAGAAAGCAGAGTTAATGTTTCGGGTCCAGTAACCCTTCCTCAGAAGTGGCTTCATTGGATCTGAAACGTTAACTCTGATCTCCCTTCACAGATGCTGCCAGACCTGTTGAGCTTTTCCAACAGCTTCTATTTCTGTTCCCATTAGAAGCTTGCCCAGCAGGTTGGGATTTGGGAAACAGTGTCAGGAGCCTCCCATTCATGGAAAGGAGCCTTGTTCTGAAGTTGCTGTTGCCTCTGTCATGATGCTGAGGTTGCATGGCCCTGAGACAGCCTGCTGGGCCCAAAGAGTCTGCCAACAATCACTGGGCAACTTAGCCAAGGTGGCAGCCAGACGCTACTAACCAAAACCCCAATCCGAATCAGGATCCATCAGGAGAATGGAAAAAAGTTTAGCAGGGAGGAGCACAATATCAAATCTGTTCTTCAGTTACATTACAATGGCCACTACTTCCTTTTCCCTCATTCCAATTCACACAGGCAGAGGAAAGAGGCCATTCTCAAAATACTTAACAAAAATATAAATATACACAGCTTCCTCTGACAAACCATTGCTTCCCTGACCAACAGCAGCTGGATTTGTAACTAACTGAAATGTGTAATGTCAGAATCTTGTTTTTGTGAACGACTGGCCCCCTTTTCTTCTATGGATAGAATGGTTAGTTGTTTATTTGAATTTAAAGATTACACACAGCCTTATATACAGCCTGTAAAGAGGCAGTCCATCTGATGCAGAAGCACAAAGCGTATCAATATCAATCACAATATTGTGCAATAGTTTGCTTTATGGTTTTCTGGTATGAGAGCATTAGATGATGGCACAAGCACGAACAGGGGAACAAGAAAACATTTTCAAATTAGTGAAATGTAAATTTGAAAGGGATCTTCAAATAATGATTAAAATAGGATTAATGGTTTCACTACCTCCTTATTTGGAAAGCAAGTAAATTCAAAAATTACTAGGGGTTCAAAATTTGATTGCAAGATACTGCAAGTGAATTAATGCACCAGAGAAATGAGAAGTTCTAAATGTTCAAATTTTACTGTTCTTACACTTGATTAGATGGTTATTTTAGTATAACAGTTATCTTTCACATTTGGTGCCCAGAGCCAAAATGTGTAACGTCAAACTATATCAATTTTTTTTTTAACTTCCTTTTCAAAGGTTACCATAAATAGAAAGAGGCTGACAGTTATTTTCCAACTTGTAGTCAGATAGTAGTCTTCAAAATGGATCACTGGATTTTGAAACATTGACTCTGCTTTTGCTCCACAGCTACTGCCAGACCCAAGGAGTTTTTCCAGCAATCTCTGTTTTTGTTTTCTGGTTTCCAGCATCGACAACTCTTCGTTTTTGTTTTCTGAGGAAACCGTGTTGACTTGATACATCAACACAGGTGCTATTGCTGCAAATGCTGCCAGAGTGGATGATGGTTGATCTGTATTTTCTGTGTTTATTTCATAATTTTCCTGATCCACTTTGAAGTAGTGCCATGAGATCTTGCACATCCACCCAAGCAGGGAGACATGGCTTTGGTTTGACATATCATCTGAAAGATGGCACATCTATTGGCATAGCCTGGTGTGGCCAGATTTGACTTTTGAGCACATTCCCTGGCTTCAGCTAGTTGGATCAAATAATCACCCCGGCACTGTGACATGTTTAGGGCAAGTACATAATTATTCTTAATCATGGAGTGAACATAGCATGCAAAGGACTGTAAACTATGTGTCTGCAAATATCAAACATCATAGCCTTAGATAATAGAATCCTTACAATATGAAATCAGGCCATTGGCCCATCAATCCACACCAACCCACCAAAGACTATCCCCACCCAGTCAGGGAGCTCACCTGGCTGACCTCATTATAATCGTTACACTACCTAAATAAACAAGGGAGGAGGAACTGAAAGATATGCAATAAAGAAAGCATGAAGCAAGGTGGGAGGAGGCTTATGTGAAGCACAAACACAGCTGTTGGGTGAAGAGACTGATTTCTGCGCACTCGTGCCACAACGAAATGACCCATTAACCAGAGTTAAAATGCTCGTCTTATTTTCCGCATGCCACTGGATTCTTAAGCTTTTCCTCCAAGTGGTACAGCTGCAGGTTCTGCCTGCCTTAACATCTGTAAGGTGGACGTTAATTAATTGCAGAAAAGTTAAAAATATAATTGAAATACTATGTTGCAACTAAACAGACTTGGGATGATACAGAAACATGACCACAAGCAGAGAGAAATCAGGCTCGAGATCCACTGGGCTCTCCCTTGGACCTTCGAGTACAGAAACCACCCCAAAGAGCAAATCTACAAACTGACTCTCTGTAACTTTTACTAAGTGCCTTAGAATCCTGACAGATGCCTGCCAAGCCAATGAGCAGTACCGGTTAACCAGAACACTAAAAAGGAGTATGATGAAACCTCTTTACAGTCAGTGGCCTCCAGAAATCTATGTCCCATGCTCTGTATGAGGTTTGTGACACTATGATCAACAATATTTTCAAAGTTACCAACATTCCTGACAGACCCCAACCCAAAATAAGCTGAAGATAGGAAAGTTACACTGAGGACCAGTGAAAATTCATTTGTAAACAATTACAAATACTACAAATAGGATGGGGAAGTAGTGCTGTGACAAGCCCAATATAAAAGAGAAAGGCGGTATTTATATAGAAAATAAAACAAAGAATTGCAGATGCTCGAAATCTGAAACAAAAACAAATTCTTGGACGAAGTGTTATGAAGGAGGATCACTGGACTCGAAACATTAACTCTGTTTTCTTTCCAAAGATGCTGCCAGACCTCTGAGTTTCTCTAGCAATTTCTGATTTTGGATTCACAGGGGACTTTTCACAATCTACACACAGAATTTACTTTGCAGTCAATGAATTACTGTTGAAGTAAAAGTACTGCAAATATTGGAGATTGGAAATAAAAGCAGAAGATGTTGGAGAAACTCAGCAGGTTCTGGCAGCATCTGTGGAGACAGAAACTGAGTTAACATCTCGATATTGAGATGTTAAGAGGTTAATTTGCTCTGCTGATCTAAGAAATTGGATGCCCTGGGGGGTAGGGTGGCAAGTTTCTCTGTCTTGCAGATACAATGTAAAAAATTCTACATTATCATCTCCTACTATTCAAAGTAAATTTACATTATCATCCTCTATTCAGAATCAATAAGAACACTGCAGTTAAAATTCTGACTACTCCCTGCAATCCAAAAAAAAACCGATTTACACCAGATCTGGCCATTAAGGGATGATCTACATTACATTGTTTCTGGAGATAATCAGGTTACTGCATTGTGGCTTGAGTGGCAAGTGACTGTGGGGGAGTGGTTGGGATGTCTTGAGTGCATTACTGACTGTGATGTAGAAATTTTGGATAAAATAACTGTTTGTTCAGAGAGCTTCTCTTGACGCACTTTGCAAGCATTGTGTAGAGTATTAAGAGTTTCTCCACAGCTTGTACTGTACTTGCTTAATAAATTTTGACCATTCACAGAAGTTGGCCTATCAAGTGTATAAGAAATTCAAGAAAAAGAACCTAACAATATGACTCTTAAAGCAATTTTTGAAGTGTGGTTGCCGTTGCAATATTAGAAAAATCTCCATGCCATTTTGAATACTGCACATAGTTCTCCTCACTGGATAACATAAAGGATATGATTACCCTTGAGAGAGTTGAGAGTGAAGCAACATAATGATCCTAGGGTTCAAGAATTTAAGTTATGAGGAAAGATTAAGGAAGCTGGACTGATTTTCAGAAAAGAGCAGGGAGATCCAACTCATGTTTTCAAAGTCACGGAGAGAAAGTTGATCCAGGCTAACTGTTAGCTGTGGCTTCGGTCTGTCTGAGAAGGATACACCACTCCAAACACTTGAAAGTTACAAATAGAAATTACGTCAGCAGGAACGTTTTGAACAGCTGTAAAGCTCTGTACTAAGAAGGTATTGGAGGATTTTCAGAATTCTTGAAACTCAGGCATCTGTGTGTCAAGACCTGACAGTTACAGCTCATTGACACACTGCTGGATAAATGATGACTTTTTCACCGGCAGGACAAGTCTTTTTTGTTGAGAACCTGGTTTATAATAAAGCCAGATATTCGCCTTTTTGAAATAAGCAATACAGTATTTTGCAATATCCATTGTTAAAATAGACAGTGTAAGTGAAGCCAAACTTACAGCATAGAAACAGATCCAAGTCAGTTTTTATGGTCCAGATGAATCTGCAAACTTCTGGACTTGACCTCAACTACTCTGATTATCTCAGTTGTTCTCCAAAGAACTCTTGCCATTTGCAATAATAACCGCTGTTCTGTTATCACCAAGGAGGATCTGGCAGGGATGTCTGAGGTCAAGTGAAGCTAAATCACAGGCAGTGGTTATATCCTAAAGAATAAAAGGATGACAACTGGATGTCTAGGGAACAGGTAATCACAGTATGTTGGAGTTTTGCAATATGCCAGTTAGAATAAAGTTGAGATTCTGACTAGGAAACATTATGTACCTCGCATCATGCAGCCAGTGACAAAGAGGTCATTAGTATTTGCAGGAGATTTCCCTCCAAACAGATGTTTGAAGATCCCTACTTAAAAGCAGGAAGCAGGTCAAGCTGCATCACCAGCAGAGTGACAGCATCAAAATCAATTACATTGTTAATTAGGACACTGATTTCATCTCCATCAGTAATAATACCAGCAGTTTGTCAAGCACTAATGAACTGGAATGAGTATTCGTTCCAAATCTAACCAGACTTAAAATTACATTGGTACTGCAGTATGTTACATCATTCCTCTTTTGAGCTATTGGCAGAGTGCTCAATTTCCATTTACTGAACAAGTACAAAGCAGGTTCAGACTAATAGATAATAACCCTAAAGCCTTTCTATTGTCCCTACTCCCATCATCACCAGTGTATTCAAGATGTGGCTTATATTTAATAATAGGTTGTGACAGTGCTTAAATAAACATATGCACACGACAGAACATTTCGTTTCTGCCACAAATCATCCTTCGCCAACAGGCTGCAATATTTGCTAAAACGCATTACTTCAGAATCACATTCAGGTGGCTGTTCTTCCTTGACATATTACATTAGTAGGTCATATCCGACAATGGAACAACACTGTGATTGCAGCCAATTCCAATTGTGTCCTCATTTGTACATATTTGCAAAACATATTCCAGAATAAGCAGAGGCGAGCACAATCAGGGCAAAAAAATCTGTGCCAAATATTGTTCTATGCCCATCCCAGGACCAAAGCCACAGCAGGAACCTGAACGTAGGCCCTGAAACAGTTCAGCTAACTCAGCAAAATATAAAAATTGTGACTCAATTGATCTGCAATGTCGATCTTTTTACACTCAGCAACTCAACCGTAAAAGTTCTGTGCAGTATAGATAAAGTTAACATAGCCCTACTGGACCATAGTACTGTTCTCTCATTAGAGAAATGACTGGTGGGGATTTACCCTAAGGGTTACCAGGCCTCAGGCAAAGAAGAAGTTGAGTAGAGTCCTTCCTGGTAACCTCAGCCAGTGCAGAATTGAACCCTCACTGTTGGCATCACTCTGCAGCACAAATCTGCCAGTCAACTGAGCTAACTGACCCCCATCCATACAGTAATACCGAAAGTCTACTGTACATTTAATTAATTAAGATTAAAATGAATTAACTCAAAGTGCGAATTTAGAAACAAGTTTCAACCAACAATGAGAAGGAACATGGAATATTGATTTTTGTCATACCAGATCATTAATTTTCAAGTATATGAAGTAGGAGATGAATCATCCTTCTCGGCATTCACTGATTGCATTTAGATTACAGCTTTAATATAGCAACCTGTCTCAAAACATTTTGCAAAATCACTTAAAAAGTTTGACCCTGAACACATTAGAAGATAGTAGGGACAAGATGGTTAAAAAAAAGATTGATCGAAGAGGAAGGCCGAACAAATGATAGAGGAGCAGAGAAACTTAGGGAGAGAATTGGCGATATTACAGGCATGTCAGACAATGGGATGGCCACCAGTTGTAGAGCAGTTAAAAACAGAAAGGCACAAGAGGTTACAATTGGAGGCACGTAGAGACACTGGAGTGCTGTAGAGTTGGTAATTACAGATGGAAACAAAGTATGCTGAGAGTGACTACCCTTGACATCAGGACAACATTCGATTGAGCGTGACATCAAAGAGCTTGAGCAAACCTGGAGTCAATGGGAATCGACAGGGGGACGCTCCCCATGTTTAGAGTCAGACCTTGCACAAAGAAAGATGGATGTGGCTCTTGGAGGCCAATCATTTCAGCTTCAGCACATTTCTGTCTTCTGGTCACTGAGGTCACCCTAAGGCCAGAAGCAAGGATGTTCACTGATTTTTACACAACCATTCTGTACCATTCAGGACTTCTTAGATACTGAGGTCATTGTGTCCATTTTGCCCAGATCTAGACAACATCTTGGTGTGGGTTGACAAGTGGAAAATAACATTAACTCCACACAAGTGCCAAGCAATGTCCAAGAGAGAATCTAATCATCACCCCTTGATGTTCAATGACATTACCATTGCTAATTACCCGATTATCAACATCCCAAAGCGTTACCATTGATCAGAAACTGAACTGAACCAGCCACATCCATACTATGGCTACATTTAAAATCTTCAGGATTCACTTCCTCGACCACCAATGCAGAGTAGCAGCAATGTGTACCATTTACAAAGTTCACTAACACAAATCATCAAGTCTCCTTCTATGACACTCTCCAAACCTGTGACCTCTATCGTCCAAATGGGCAAGGGCAACCAATACATATGAAGTTCATGAGTTGCAAATTCCCCCTAAACTACATATCATCCTGACTTGGAATGATATTATCATTCCTTCACCATCACCATCACTAGGGCAAAATCTAGGAACTCCCTCCCTCACAGCACTGTGGGTGTCTCCACACCACATGAGTGCCGTAGTTCAAGAAGGTTCACAACCATCTTCTCAAGAGCCATTAACGGTGCACAATCAAGGCTGGCCCAGCCAGTGATGCCAACATCCCTGAATAAACTAAAAGTATAGAATAAGGCTACGATTTAAGAGATACCAATGGAGAAGTTCTAACAGACTCCATACTGACACACGGTACTCACCTTGTGTATGACTCTAAAGATCTTGCAACCCTCTGCTTAGTTGACCTTGACCTCATCATTGTCTCACCAAGTAGCATACATGTCCCCATTAATCCCCATACATCTCTCAGACATCCCATACAGCCAACATTACCGATTATCAACTATATAGGGCTTGAATCTAACCATTGTCTCCTGACCCTGTCCAGCAAAAGAAAAATTTAACTTAAACCCCTGTGACATTACCATCATTTAAACTCCTATTAACAACATTCTGGGGGTTATGACTGACCAGAAACTGAACTAGCCATTTCAATAGTGGGAGATTTTTTTACTCCCCGTGGTTTGTGGCATCTTGGGCTGACCAGGGTTTCTGGCTGGTCCCTAGCTGCCTTGAACTGAGTGGATTTCCAGGCTATTTCAGTTGAGAGTCAACCACATTACTGTGTGGCTGGAGTTACATGCAGGCCAGGCCAAACCAGGTGAGGATGGCGGTTTCCTTCCCTGAAGGTCATTAGTGAGCAAGTTTGGTTTCTCTGACAATCGGCAATAGATTTGTGATGATCAGTAGATTTGTAATTCCACTTTGTTAAAAAAAAATCCAAATTCCACAAGCTATTGTGGGTCCCTAGAACATTAGCTGAGTTTCTACATTAATAGTCTAGCACTAAAACTACTAGGCCATCACCTGCAGCTACAACAGCAGGTCAGAGGCTTAGAATACTGTCACAGTTAACTCACCTCCTGATACTTCAAAATCCGTCCCGTACCTAGGAAGGTATAAGTCAGGAGTGTGATGGATTAATTGACTGGATAAATGCTGTTTCAATGACATTGAAGAAGCTGAACACCATCCAGGACGAAGCAGCCCACTTGACTGGTGTCCCATTCACCATTTACAGCATTCACCATGCAGCGACAACAGTTTGTACTACTTACAAGATGCACTCACAAAGGGTCCTTGGGCAACACCTTCCAAATCTGCATAATGCCCTGATAAGGAGGAGGGCAACAGATGCCTGGAAACTTCGCCACCTGAAAACTCCCCTCCAAGTCACACATATTCTGACTTGGCATGCCTTTACCTACTCTAGGTCAAATTCTTGGAGCTGTCTTCCCCATAGCACTGAGGGTCCTTGCATCTCAAGGCCGTAGCAGTTCAAGAACTCAACTCACTACCTACTCTCAGGTATGAGCAATAAATGCTGGCCTAATGCAAATGCCCACATTCCTCAAACAAATTTTAAAAAGGAATTTTAATAGCAAAGCATTACCAGACCATAAGCCAATTTACTTCAGTGAGTGTGTGCTTGGACTTGAAGAATGAAAGTGCTAACATAAGAGTTAAGATATGGGGAGATTTTAGAATGAATTTGCATCTATCCAAGAGTAGGAGACAAAGTCTGACCAACAGTCCCCTGTAATAGTCCAAGTCTATAGGCAACAATGACATAGATGAGGGTTTCAGCAGAAAATAAGCTGAGGTAGGCAGAGAGATGAATCAGGTAACACTGGTGTTTCGAAGGTCACCTCAAAGTCAAATGCAACACCAACTTTGCGAAGAGAGTGAGATTCAGCCTTAAACAATGGACAGGGAGTGGTCCTACCATCATAACCAGCAACTCATTTGTATCCGTCAACACTTCCAAAAATGAAATGCTTTGTTGCTTAGGCAAGATTCATTCGTCATTTGAGTATGATTGCGGTTCACACCGAGTGGCAGCTACAGTCATGAATGCTGAATATAAGCAGGAAAAATCACCTTCTCCAGAAGAGAACTGTTTAGAGATGTGAATCAATACCTAGCAGCCATGACTATGCATTACAGCAGGACTTGGCAAGTTGAAGAGAGGAGTCCCAGCCAGAGACCAGATACAAGCCCTGTGCAGAGTGTCTAACTGTGGATCAGCCTCAAACGAACTTCAGTTTCAAAACTATGACTGATAACAGACAATAGGCTTTCAGGCTTAACAGTCCAAGCTCTGAAACCAAAACTTAGTTCAGCTTAGAGATTCATAAAAGTGAAATGAAACCTGGTTTAGAATCATTTTACTAAAATTGATGTTTCAAGGAATTACTATTTACGTTACAACCCGAATACAATGTGAAGGTCAGCACCCCTTCAAATAGCCAAGAAAAAGTTGGTGAAATTCAATTTGCAATTGTTGGTGCTGAGCTGAAGTCTCTCTTTTCATGTAGATCAAGGCCCATTTAAAAGACACTTTCTCCAGAAAGATGGGGATGAATGGATATTATCTGGTTCTCATCTGGTACGTGGGTACACAGCCTGACAATAGAGATAGCAGGAGACTTTCCATTTCAATGTAACCCTCTCAGCACCTGAGCTGGGATTCAGGTTGATTCGAATACTGTCAGATGTTTTTCTTGAAAAAAAATGCTTTTCATTCTCTTGAATGCTGAATACCTGGCCCTAGCTACCCCATTGTTACACAATCAAATTTATTCTTCCCAAAAATAACAAGTTTGGAGGGATAAAAAGCGTCGACACACAGTGGAGTCATTTGCATGAGTCTACAGAGAAACCACCTCGCTGAAATTCAAATTCAGAGCCTATACCACAGCATCAAAAATCACATCCCAAAAATACAGGCTTATCATTTCTCAATTCAGCTACTGTTGGTAGGGGTGCTGTGGCAATGATTAAAGCTGCCACTTACTGGAGCTGATATCCTTCTAGTTGCTGGCCTGTGATCAAGATCCTGGCACATAGACTGCTTAAAACCATCAACTGTGGGAGCAGAAGCAGGCCATTCAACCCATCTAGTCCAGTCCAGCATTCAGAGAGATCAGGGCTGATCTGATCACCCTCAATTCTACTTTTCTACATTTTCGCCATTCCCTTTTGTAAAAATTTCTCATCAACCTGCTCAGAGTTGTTATTTCACAAGTCTGAAGTTGTAGGAGTTAAACTTTACTAATTAAACATTTATCTCAACCTTGAACATACTTAACAATTTAGTCTCAACAGCCAACTGCAGTAAAGAATTCCACAGATTCACTATTCACAAAAGAAATTCCTCATCTCTGTTTTAAATGCACAACCCCTTATCCTGAGATAATGACCTCTCGCCCTAGGCTCTCCCACAAGGAGAACCAACGTTCCTGTATCAACCCTGTCAAATCCCTTCAGAATTTTGTACGTTTCAATAAGGGTAGCTCTCATTCTTCCATATTCTGTACAGACCCAACCTACCCAACTTCTCCTCAGAAGGTCCCTCCATACCTGGTATCTGCCTCATGAACCTTCTCTGGACTGCCTCCAATACCATAATACCTTTCCTGAGAAAAGGGGGCCCAAAATTGTACACTGTATTCCAACTGTGGCCTGACTAGTGTCATACATAATTTTAGCAAAACTTCCCTACATTTATATTCCATTCCCTTTGATATAAAGTCCAACATTCCATTTGACTTCCCTATTACTCACTGAATTTGGATGCTAGCTTTTTGTGATTGATGCACGATGACTCTCTATCCCTCAGTTCTGTAGCTATCTGCAGTTTATCCCAAATTAAATAATATTCATCTCCTCCATTCACTTTGAAGAAGGGTTACGCTTGAAATGTTGATTTCACCACCTCCTGATGCTGCCTGTCTTGCTGTGTTCTTCTAGCCTCCTGCTGGTCTACCTTGCATTCCAGCATCTGCTTTTTTTTTGCCACTATTCATTCTGCCAAAGTGTATAATGTCACATGCACACACATTACATTCCATCTGCTAAAATTATGCCCACTCACTTAACCTAAATTCCTCTGCTGACTTTGTCAATCTCACCATTTGCCTTCCCAGCTATTTTTGTCCCATCTGCAAACTTCGCTCTGGTACATTCACTTTTCTCATCTAAGCTATGAATATATACTGTAAATAATGGTGGCTCCAGCTCTGCTCCTTGTGACACACTCAGAGTTACAAATACCATCCTCTAAATATCTCCCTTATTCCACTCAATCTCCTATTAGATAACCAATCCTCAATCCAAGCTAATACATCAAGTCTAAGACCATAGGCTCTAATTTTAAGTATGTAAATATCTACTGAAGATCAAAATATATTATATTCACTGCTCTCCTTTTATCTATCCCTCTTGTTACCTCCTCAAAGAATTCTAGTAGATCTATCAGGCATAATTCCCCCTTCACAAAAGCATACAAACTCTGCTTAATTAGATCATATTTCTAAACACTCTGCTATTATATGCTTAGTAACATACTTCAACGTATTAAGCAAAACACATATTAAGCTAACTGACCCATAGAATCCTGTTTTATTAAATCTCTTTCCATATTTAGCTAGAAGTGTTACACTGGCAGCTTGCCAATCTTCTGGGAAAGTTCCAGAATTTAAGGATAGCTGGAAGATAGTGCATCCATTATCCCTGCAGCTACTTCCTAGGATGCATCCCATCAGGTCCAAGGGCTATATTGATCTTTGGCTTCATTGGTTTCCTTAGTATTTTGCCTCTAGTGATAGGTATTGTATTTACTTCTTCGTTTTGCCTCTTTAGCAGCTGTGAAATGCCAGTAGTGGCTTCTAATGTGAAGATAGATGCAAAATATTTATGTAGGTCATCTCCTGGTTCCCTGTTCATATTTCTCCAGCCTCAATCTCTAAAACACCTACGTTCACTTTAATTCTCTCTTTCTTTTTATATATTCAAAGAAGCTCTTCTTGTCTGTTTGGGTGTGACTTGCAAGTTTATTTTCTCCTACTTTGTTTTGGTCATTTTTGCTGGGTCTTTTTTTACCCTTTGATTTATTGTTAATCTTTGCCACAACGTATGTGTTCGTTTCTTTCAATCAGATGCTATCCTTTACTTTCTTGGCTAACCATGGTTGGCTAATCCCCTTCCTAGAGTCCCTCTTCCAAACAGAAATACATCTCTGTCATGAGCCATAAATTATTTTCTTGAATGGCTGCAATTGTCCCACAATGTCTTTGCTCTCCTTTTCACTCCTGCAAGCTCTGCCCTCAATCCTTCATAACCATCCTTACTTAAGCTTAGCGTAAATGTTTCTGATGCAAGTTCCTTCTTAGCGAACTTATTGCTAAGTTCTACCACATTATAGTCACTACTTCTTTGGCGATCTTTTACTGACATAATTTTTTAAACCTGCCTCATTACACATCACCAGGTCTAAAGTAGCTTGATGCCAGGTTGCCGCCACAACCTGTTGATCTAGGAAACTCAATGTTTCATTTTCCAATCTGACATCCAAATCTACATGAAGATTGTCGTCTTCTATGATTAACGTACTGTATTTGTACACATCCCCATCATCTCCTGGTTTAGCCTCTGTCCCATTGTATACCTACATAGATTACTCCTTTAAGGATTTTCTTTCCTTTCTACATATACCTCCACTTTATGAATTCTTATTCTTATGGATTGTGCATCTTTTGATTCAAGATTATTTCTTGCAATTGTACTTATTCCATTCCATAGCAACAATGCTACACCAGCATCTTTTCCTTCCTGCCTGTCCCTTTGAAAAAAATCACATACTCCCAGCTGGTTCCGAGCTTTCAAGTTTAAATATAAAGAAGGCTTCGAGTCAGACTTCCTCAGTGGCAGAATTCAGTCACAAAATCCAGCTGTCCCTAAACCAAATGAAGAGAAGGCCAACCCCATCTCCCCATTATAAAAGTAGATTTGTTCTGCATTTTTCTCTTGCCTTGATGCACACTTTAAAATTACCTGACACAAATATGAAAGTATCACTGCTTCAACAGGACACTGTCTCAAATCTTGCAGAGCAAGAATTTCACTAAATAGGACCCCTAAACTAAAACAACTGTACACCTGCAATACAAAGCAACAAAAAAAAAAGGCCTGGTCCAAAAGGTCTTAAAAGGATTACTCAAAGCCTACTTATAAAAGTGACAATGAGCAAAGAATGGCTTTATAAATTTGGCTTATTTTGTTGAGGTTAAACTGAATAATACATACAGCAAAAACCACAGACAAAAATCAACTGAAGAGCGTGCATAGATACTAGCTGCAACACACAGATCAGGAGATAACCATGATCAAACAGGTTCTTCAGGGTCCTTACTACCTCAAGCTTCCTCAAAGTGGAAGTTCACTGCAAAAGAAATAGCTGGGTGCATCAATTAATTTGTTTCCCCATCTTTAAAAGGACACTTTCCTTACCAAGTTCATATCTAAAGGGGCACTTTGTTCAGTTATTTACAAAAAAAGGGGTATGTATTATGGCAATTTTTTGGATGGAGGATTATGCAAACAATTTGACTCCTTGCCTCATGTCCCCACTCTCCCACACATCAAGAGTATCTTCCTGATGAAGGGCTTATGCTCGAAACGTCGAATTCTCTATTCCTGAGATGCTGCCTGGCCTGCTGTGCTTTGACCAGCAACACATTTGCAGCTATCTTCCTCTTCAGCCTATCACCCAATGGCAAAGGAAGAGGAAGATCAACTTTCCTTTCTGAGGTTACAAGCAGACAGCTGCAATGAAAATGATGCCACACTTTTTTTCCATGGGAATGGATGGAGAGTTGAGCCGAGGGATCAGAGTCCAAGCAACAAGATTGGTGAGATTTTATACACAATACCTCGCATTTTCCAGGGCCAAGTTATGTGGTCGTTAAATCACTGAAATTAAAAACAGTATTCAATCCCACAGACACTTTGCAGTAAACAAGTTGATTTTAGTTTTTAAAACAAGTTGACCCAGAATAACACACCCAACAGTTCAGGCATAGTCATGCTCGAGACTTGCTTGAACTAAAATTGACAGAGGGGGACATTCAATTGTCACAACGCTCCGGGGCAAAAAAAACCAAATAAAATCAGGGCACTGGTCAACACGGAATTGTTGGACTCATTTGCATCTCAGCTTGCTCTCCACTCCTTGATTTGAAATAGTTGAGAGATTTACTGACAAATTAAACATTATGATGCCTAATCACCCGCTGGTTAAGTATTTTCCAATTACTCCATGAGTAAAGTCATAGGTTCAAAGTTTGAGAGAAGATGTGTAGCTCGGGTGCTCATTGTTGTGGTTCTGTTTGCCGAGCTGGGAATTTGTGTTGCAGACATTTCGTCCCCTGTCTAGGTGACATCCTCAGTGCTTGGGAGCCTTCTGTGCTGGTTCCTCCATCATTTATAGCGGTTTGTCTCTGCTGCTTCTGGTCGTCAGTTCCAGCTGTCCACTGCAGTTGCCAGTATATTGGTCAACACAGGAATTCTTGGACATCATCAGAAATATACATATAGATAAGGAAGAAACTACGGTCCCATTCGATGTAACAGCACTGTTCACCTCTATCGACAAAACCCTAGCCAGAGAAACAATACCCAACCTGCTGGACATACAGAACAGACAACAGGACGTTGAACCTATCAACAAAGACGGCATACTCACTACTGGACCTGTGCCTCACAATACACTTCACATTCAACAACCAAATATATGAACAAATCAACGGCACACCCATGGGCTCACCCATCTCTGGATTCATAGCAGAAGCGGTAATGCAAAGATTAGAACAAACAGTCTTACCGCAAATTCAACCCAAACTCTGGGTCAGATATGTGGATGACACTTTTGTAATCATTAAAAACATAGAAATAGAGAACACACACTGGATCATCAACGCCACACTCACAGGAATCAGATTCACTAGAGAGGAAGAAAAGGACAACCAACTCCCATTCCTAGACGTGATGGTACAGAGAACACCTAACGGAGAATTCACCACAAAGGTATACCGGAAAGCCACACACACAGACCAAGTCCTGAACTACGAAAGCAACTACCCCAACACACACAAAAGAAGTTGCATCAAGACACTATTCAAAAGGGCCACAACACACTGCAGCACACCAGAACTGCAAATAGAGGAAGAAGAACACCTATACAATGTATTTGCCAAAAATGGATACCCCGCAATTTCATCAACAGATGCCTAAGGGAAAGACAACAGAACGAGGACATGCCACAACCCAAAGGACTAGCCACGATACCATACATCAAGAACATTTCTGAACTGACAGCCAGACTACTACGACAACTAGGACTCATAAGAGCACACAAACCAACAGCCACTCTCAGACAACAACTCACCAGGACAAAGGACCCGATACCCAGCATAAGCAAAACCAATATAGTGTACAAAATCCCATGCAAGGACTGCACAAAACACTACATAGGACAAACAGGAAGACAGCTAACGATCCGTATCCATGAACACCAACTAGCCATGAAACAACACGACCAGCTATCCTTAGTAGCCACACACGCAGATGACAAGCAACATGAGTTCGACTGGGACAACACTACTATTATAGGATAAGCCAAACAGAGAACAGCCAGGGAATTCCTAGAGGCATGGCACTCATCCACAGATTCTATCAACAGACACATCGACCTAGACCCTATATACTGGCCACTGCACCGAGGATGTCACCTTGACAGGGGACGAAACGTCTGCAACAAAAACTCACAGGTCAACGAACAGAAACACAATAAAGACGTATGCACATACACCAACTGAATTAGATCAGTTTGCTCTATGAGATCATCAAAAAGCTAACCACCAGAAAGAAATATTACTTTAAACTAACTCTTACTGATGACACCACGGTCATCAGGACAACATTCAACTGGCACAAAACCTTCCTCAGCAGTAAAATGAAAGAAAGACTCTCAAGTTTAATAGCCTTATCAGGCCAACACATTATACAGGACAACAGCAATAATTATCTCCCATCCAGGCAGCACAGGTGTATATCAACTAAAACAGCATAAACAGACTACACTTTGTATTTGGTTATTAAAGTTATAGTCTCCTCTATTCTCCACATAAAGAGGCATTCAAGTATGCGCTGCCCTGCTCAGCGAGAGGCCTACAAAGTGCAGTAAACATTTTGTTCCACTCTTGCGGTCTGCAAGTTGATTGAGTGGTAAATTGGCAGTGTCCTTCTGTGCAAGAGTGCAAAAATCAACTACGTACTGGTTAACTAATTCACAAACACTACCTGTTCGGAGTGCTGTCACCACCTTTTCCAACATGCCCATTAGACGTTCTGAAGGTATTTCATTTTAAATAAAAAGGCAACAAAGTGAAATAGAACGTGACACGAATGATGCTGATTTTCATCTTCGTTTCATTAAAAATGCACAAAACCTGTTCTTAATTAATTGGCAAAAGCCTCTGGTGGTTCCCATTGCCAGGGAAGACTGAAATTATTAACTGATATAATTCATTGCACTGAAATAATCACTACCCAAACCAGTCACCCACAAGCACTGATTAACTACCAAAACCACACGGCCACATGAAGGCAGAAGGCATTGCACTCGATGTAATTCTAATAGAACTGAACCTGCCAATGATGCTCTCATTGTGGAAAGGTCACTTAAAATTGGGAAGGTTGCCTGACATAGAATTGTGGCAGGCTCATTTACCCTTCTGCATTTGAGGAAATTGCACTGTTTTATTACAGAAAGGCTACATCAATAGAATAGTGTGTCTAATAAGATAGAATATGTTAGATTATACATGTACAATGTTATGTATAATATTCTGCTTGCTTTCAGTAATTTGCCTTGATTAGTGCTAGTACACTTTCCTCAATCAGAAGGTCATGGGTTAAACCACTGAATTGAACACACAAATCTGAACCACCATTCCCATCCAGCACTCAATGTTGTAATGCTAGAGATGCAAATTTCTGAATCAGGTTCTCAGCCTTACCTGTCCTCGCAGGTGCACCCTGCATGGCACCTTTCAGATACAAAGAAACTTTGATTTTCCAAAAGCTTCAGCAGGGAATATTTGGTTTGGATAATCAAAGGTTCGGATAATCAAAGGTTCAGATAATCGAATGCTGAATAACACAGTTTAGCCAAATATCGGGACCCTGCAATCTTGTCCGGATAACCCGAAATTTGGATAATCGAACGCTGAATAATCAAGGTTCCTCTGTGGTAACACAGGAGTTTTCCAAGTGCTCTGAACTCCATTTAACATCACAGTTAACTCAGATTAATCCTGTCACTTAGCTCTCTGCTGTTTGCAGCACCAAACTGGGCTGGTGCGTTTTCCCAACAGGATTACATGATTTCATTGGCTGTGAAATGGTTGAGATGACTGGGAGTCATGGTAGCTCTCTTATAAATCCAAGTTCTTTCTTTTTCCTTTGGCACCACCCAGCTACTCTAAAAGCAACTTTGAGTTAGACATAGAAACAACAGTTTAGACTTTTATTGCAAGCCAACATGCATCCTCTCAACTTTCGACGCAAACTTGCCAACCCAACATTCTTCAAAAGGCCACAAAATACACCCCATGGAATTCTAGATGCAGCAACAAGACAATTTTTAAACTCAAGGAACATGGGGACAAGGGTGAAGCTACGATATCAAGCAGCAAGCTAATTAAAAGAGGAGACTTCCTGTTATCAACATTAGAACATTCAAAACAAAAGGAAATTTTGCAGAATAATGTTTCCAATATTTCATAAAAATAGAATATAGAGTTTTTTTTGGTTTCAGGATGAACCTTATCTAACATTATGCAGCTAATTAGCACACACCCCTGTTCAGAGAGTGAACACATTACAGTGTCAATGGATTATTTTTGGAATGCCACCAACCGGGGGTCAGAAAGGGTGTACACAACTTTATATGAAAGCGTTGAGAGACTAGGCAACATGTGTGTCAAGAATCACAGGTCAAAATTTGAACTTGAAGCGTTTGCTCGTATCTATATAACAGTATTCATGTGATCCTATGGCAACCGATGACAAACAAAGAATGCTTTTAAACGTCCTCACGATCACCATGTGAAAACATCCTTTCCTGGAGATAGGACACACATATCTCTGACAGCAGGGTTATGCCAAGGAAACACATGCGGTTAGTGTATAGTTTGGCTTGTAATTGTTTCCAGTGTGGGCAAAATTAGCTTCGATGCATTATTTTACATATGAAGGATGTGACTAAAACAGTGCACACTTAACTTCCTGTACTTAGGTCAGATATATTTAGCTCCCATACCTTAGCTCCAGCACATTTAAACAGACAAACTCAATGCGATTTGAAGGCAGAACTGATCTTGCCACTGAGATTAGCCTCGAGTACTCATTCCTGCAGATGGGGGAGGGTTTGGAGAACATCAAGACAAAAGCAGGCTTAAGCAACAAAGCACCGAGTGATGCAGTGCCACTTGGGAAATTCTCAATATTTCAAAAGTCTACAGCCTGACTGTGGAGGTATTGCAACTATTTTTGACAGATAGCTGATATAAAACAAAAAAAAAACTGCGGAAGCTGAAGATCTGAAATAAATAAAAACTGAAAATGCTGTTGAAACTCAGGAGGTCTGGCAACATCGTGGAGAGAGAAAGAGGCGATATTCAAGTCCTGGGACCCTTTTCCAAATGGTTCTGAAGGAGGGTCACAGAACACAAAACATTAATTCTGTTTTGCTCCCCAGCCAAACCTGCTGAGTTTCTCTAGCAATTTGTAATTGGTTGGCAGATGATTGACATTCCATTTTCCTTTGCTGTCAATAAACTGAAGCTTTCACACAGGAGGCAAACAGGAACGTGACACCGTCACTAGTTTTGGTGATTTAGATTTATAATTTGTCAATAGTATTGACAATTTCTTCCCCTCTAATTCACTCCACCCTAATTCTGCAGCTTTCAATCCTACATTGTCACTTGAACTCTTCAAACTTGACCTGCTCGCAACATCTCCCACTCCAGCAACTTTCAATCATCTGATTCCAGCTCCCATAAATCTTGAATTTCCGCAATGGCCTTACCTTCTAACTTAGTCTTTTTTCCTTGCGGAAAGTCTTCTTTAAAAAAAACAAAATCAGTCCCTTCCTCGAATACTTTTGCTGCATTCTAACCACCAACTTTGAAAAAGCTATTGGACATTTTGCTACATCTATTCGCACGTGCAATGACAAACCTCCAGACTGATGGAACTCAGACCTCCTGGCCCAGAGGTATGGTCAAGACCACTGTGCCACAAAATTAAAGTGTGAAAGCTTAAGGGGAATCGCTCAATATGGGACACAATCTACAATCCTAAGATTTAGACTTCCATGCACTATTGACTCAATTAGCCAGGCACAGAAGTCCCAAGAGGCTCTAGTGAGGTTAGTACATTTATAAGCGCTTTATAAATAGTTTTGAAGTCATACTTTAACTCAGATTTACATTCATGTTAAGCTCGTGGACTGAAACCCCTGTATTTGTGTATTCTGCAAAATAAACACCAACCAGGTCTCTCGTACTGAGCTCCACTCCTGAATATTTGGAGTTTGCTGTTATTCTTGGACTGTGTTTCCCCTGCCAAACTGTACATTTTTTACACTTAAGAAATAAAACAAATAGAACTGAAATGTTTACACAGCAAGTGTCGGCACAGGGCTTCTTCCCAGACAAAAAACATCCCCCTTGGCTCAATACAAACCAGCTGCCAAATCCTGGACTCCAATACAGGCAAGAACAATGCAGCTGATCCCTCGTCATGGGATGAACTGTGAGAAATTGCTTGATTATTTAGAGGTCTCCAATCTCAGAGGAAACCTTCTAAAGGGTGCAGGATACAGAAAGAAGATCCAAACATAACTTTCAAATAAACCAGCCAGTGGGACATTATGGCACACCTTCTGGATTGTGACAGGCAAGTTCAGGACAGGTAGTTGGAAATAATTACTCTGTACAGAAGAGCAGTAACAGTTTAGTAGGCTGCCAGCACAGTAGATTCACTGAAATGGCAAGTGTGATAGTGAAGCTAACAGAATGTGGGTATTCTGGAGGAATAAGATTGAAATGTGTAATTTAATGTTGTGATTACCAATCTTAAGGACCATCGTGTCAATAATAACAAGAGCTTTGCAAAAGAGAGCAATCCAACAGCATAAGGTTGTGGATATGACAGACAAAGGTTTGCAGCACTAAAGAATGCCTTGGAAGAGAGTTTTGGAAGTACTGAACCAGTACATACTTTTGGGGTTCTGCTAGTTCAGTTGGCAGGACAGCTGCTCTATGATGCAGACTGATGCCAAGAGGGATTGAACTCAAACCTCCTGGCCACTTGAGGTTACCATGAAGGACTCTTCTTCTCAATGTCTCCCTTTACCCTAGGCATGGGGACCTCAGGTTAAACCACCAATCATCTCTCTCAAATGAAAGCATAGCCCAATTGATCTCTTTTATTAGAATTTTATTAGAATTCCTACAGTGAGGAAACAGACCTTTCGACCCAACAAGCCCACACTGACACTCCGACGAGTAACCCACCCAGGTCCATTCCCATATCTTTATTTATTTTACGCTTGACTAGCCTACAATCCCTGAACACTTCAGGTAATTTATCATGGCCAATTCACCTAACCTGCACATCTTTGGATTGTGGGAGGAAACCAGAGCACCTGGAGGAAACCCATGCAGACTTGGGGAAAATGCGAAAACTCCATACAGACAGTAGCCGGAGGCTGGAATCAAACCTGGGTCCCTGGCGCAGTGAGATAGCAGTGCTAACCACTGAGTCACCATGCCGATCCAGTGTATTTAATAAAAACTATTTCACAAGAAAGTACCATCAGATACAAAAGATGGTCAAGAGCCATCAAGAGGTTTCCCCATTAACCTCTACCTCCAGAATAAACAACTATGTTGTAGATACATGGCAATGGCAGCAAAATGGAATAGTTTCTGTTGTTTGCACGCAATGTAATTGTTAATTACTGTTTCCATATGGTACTAACAATTCTCTACATGGTGTTGCTCACAGGTGGAGAGACAATGGCCTGAGCTCAGGCTGGGCAATCTCTCCAATCTCAGAGAAAACCTTATAAAGGGTGCAGGATACAGAAAGACGATCCAAACATAACTTTCAAATAAACCAGGCAGTGGTATGCAGATTGAGAAATTTCATTTTTAATGCAAAAACAAAGAAAACCTAGGAATGAACAGAATTAAAACACCTGTCTCTATTTGAAAGCAATTGGATAAGCAATTTATGTCTACCTCAGTGGGTTGTTAGATCATTGATGTGAGTATAACTGGCCTCAACAACTCTGGGTTAGAAGAGAGCAGTAGTCAGAAATCCCCAGTCCAAATTGTTAGCCAGTGGTTCCTGGCAGGAAAGTAATTTGGGAGAGTTGGGTGATGTAGAGCCACAACATCTTCCACAACTAAAAATTCAAAAATCACCCCTGCTCTGGCTTTTAAAAAAAACATAGCTGTGTGGATAGCACCTATTAAGTCCTTTCCTCTTGCAAAGATAAAACATGGACACAATGGCCTGGACGATCACTCTTAACATTCAGCCACAGTACAGATGTTGATCAACTGGCTCCACTGTGAAAAATAGTTTTTTAAAATCTTAATTGAAATTGCAACTAGATGTCCACCCAACTGCACCTGACCAAAGAAAAGCCTGGTACACTTCAAGGCTGATGAGCAATTACACTCATTTGGCAGCTGTTTATATCAGAGTTTTAGCACCAATATAAATGCCAGTACGTTCACAAAAATCCCCAACACCATCTCATCAGTGCCAGGGTCATGCAAAAGTAGTCAATGTTACTTCAGGGGACAGACCGAAATGAAGCATGTACTCTGGAGACAGTTTAAGCACTGCAAGGTTTGCTTTTCAGTTTGAGAAAATGAATGCATGCTGCCAACCATCCAAATTCTCTTGAAAATCACACAAAGAAAATACTTGGGCTTGCCAGAAACTTCGGCTCTCCAAATAAAAACAAAATCCACAGGAGTCCTGAGCTCTGCCAACAGTGTAACCACTGGAAGATGAAGGGGGAGGAAGAGGGGGTGGGGTGGGGAAAGAGAGAAGGTACTTGTGCACTCTTTTGACAGAGAACTATTAAATATTCCATAACCCCCAAGAGACCATCACTGTTTTGCGAGATAACGTTTGCATTTGATATCTGACAAATACAAAACAGAAGTGCTATGTTTAAAACATTTTTCCACTTACAGTCCCAAAAATAAATGTGAGAACTTTAACAATTGTGTTAAAATTGCCCAAATAAGAGCTACTTAATATCAATGAAACGGGCAGTTTATTAATCGGAGAAAGTGCTGAAGAAGGCTCATGCCCGAAGGCTCATTCCTGAAGAAGGGCTCATGCCCAAAACGTCGATTCTCCTGCTCCTTGGATGCTGCGCTTTTCCAGCAACACATTTTCAGCAGTTTATTAATAAGATGAATTCCCCAAGCAACCAAAGATCTTAAAGATTTAGAGAACAGAAGGTCAGAAAGGAGTAAAGAATGTTCATTTTGTATCAATCACCTTTGGACTTAAACAGCTACCTGATTTTCCCCAATTCTCCCACATTTTTCTGCCTGGATGGAATCTACCCCAAACTTAAACCACTTCAACACGAAGTGCCATATGTACGCAACTAAAAGTCAAATTTAGGAAGCCAAAACTATCAAAAAGCAAGGGCTTGAATTTCCATGAGTTATATTTTAGAGAGGTTGAAGTCCACTGTCTACCATCTACCATCAACCCCCCCCCCACCTTGTGTGTGCTGGCACAGAGTTTCCGAGATGGAGACGGTTCCCACCAAGTAAAAAATGAGGTCTGCAGATGCTGGAGATCACAGCTGCAAATGTGTTGCTGGTCAAAGCACAGCAGGCCAGGCAGCATCTCAGGAATAGAGAATTCGACGTTTCGAGCATAAGCCCTTCATCAGGAAGGTTCCCACCAAACCTGGCCCCAAAAACTGGCACAAAGGTGGCAAATCCATATGTTTATCTGTATTCTCTGTAAACACAAGGTGCTGAATGGCTTCCATCAAAAGGAGTATTTTCTTCACCAGGATGGGTGTGACTTCACCAGCAACTGCCAAACGTCTGGTGTTAACTTTCCCACAAGATCAACAATTCAGGCACCTTCTCTTTTTGAAGCTATATCTTTTTGTCTTCCCAGTCAACGATTTGCAGCAGTACTGAATGGATCATTGGCTGTAGACTGATGTGTGCCTAAGTGACTCCCTTTGGACAGCAAAGAACAGAAGAAAGGAGGTAGTGAGGTCTACAGATGCTGGAGATCAGAGTTGAGAGTGTGTTGCTGGAAAAGCACAGCAGGTCAGGCAGCATCCGAGGAGCAGGAAAATCAAAGTTTTGGGCAGGAGCCCTTCATTGGACTCATGGGGAAACCATACTCTAGGGCAAGTCAGGACACCCTGAGAGAGCAGAAAACTGGCGTGGAGAAAATGTTTTCAAAATTAATTCAATGCTTAAAGAAACTGCTATAATGCAAATTCATTCACTCCATCAGGATATCTGAAAATTCTTGTCAGCCATTTTACGCAAAAATCATCCAAAAGAAATCAGTAACTCACTAAATCTATATTATGGGTGGTGTAAACTGAAAGATAAAAGTTGTCCTGGACACAAGAAGGATTTGATTCTTCTTCAAGGGAGTGCCATGAAACTCAAACTACTTTAACAGACAGATGGGACTTGAAGCATAGCATCTCATGAATTCTTGGGCTGTGGTCATGCAATGGTAGCCCCTACTTCTGAACCAAAAGACCCAGGATCCAGTCCCACTTGCTCCAGAGGTATGTATTAGCATCACTGGACAGGCTAATTGCAAACTATATAATATAGCTTTCCCTCAGTATTACAAGGGAATGTCAAGTCTAGATGTTCAGATTTTAAGGCTGTGGCTTTTGATTTTTCCAAATTTCTGCTTCAGAGGCAAACTGCCACTTAGGCAGGTTTCCTGCAATATCTTAACATTCAGGTTCAATCCATCTGATGATTCAAATACTGATGTTTTTTTTCCCCCAACTTGGCAATCCAGAATTTAAAGTTTCCATGCCCACTGCACACTGTCTCAGAATCTATGACTGGACAGAAAGTCAGAGCCTCCAAAAAGGTCATTGTGTGTGCAACCTAAGTTACACAAGACCATAAAACCACAAGCTTTAGGAACAGCATGAGGCCATTCAGCCCATTTTCCACTCTCCTAGCTTGTCCAAGTCATTTTGCATCATCCCTTCTGTCCCTCCATCAAATGGTGTCATCTGCAAACTTAACAACAACACCCGCAGTTCCTTCATCCAGATTATTAATATACAATATGAATAGTTGTTGTCCCAAGCCAGAACACTTCTAAACTCTCCCTGTCACTAGCTGTCACTCTGAAAAAGATCCCTTTATCTCTACTCTCTGCGTTCTGCCAGTCAGCCAATCCTCTATCCACACCCTAACACCACGGGCTCTTATTTTGTTTAGCAGCCTCCTGTGCAGCACTTTGTCAAAGTCCTTCTGGAAATCCAAATAGATCATGTCCACTGGCTCTTCTTTGTCTAACTTGATCATTTCCTCAAAGAATTCTTTCAGATTTGTCAGGCATGATCTCCTCTTGATGAAGCCATACTGACTCAGCCTTATTTTACTACGTATTTTCAGTAGTCCGCAATCTTATCCTTAATAATGGACTCAAAATCTTACCAACATACAATGTCTTAACTGGCCTATAGTTTCCTGCCTTCTGTCTCCCTCTCTTCTTAAAACAGAGATGTTACATTAGTCATTTTCCAGTCCTTTGGGACCCTCCCTCAGTGCAGTGATCCCTGAAACATATCTCTACAATCTCTTCAGTTATCTCCTTCAGAACTCAGTCTAAAATATAGGTTTAGGTAATTTATTCACTTTCAGACCTTCCATCTACAGAACCTCCTCCTTAGCGATGACTACTACACAGGCCACTGCCCTGACTGTCCTCAAGTTCTGATGTGTTGCTGATGTCTTCCACTGTGTACATAGGGGAGAATGCAATGAGTGAAGCACTCAGGCTACGGGTATCCAAGCTAGTTAAGATTCTTGCTCTTACCCAAAAGATGGTGACATGGTGACTCGGTGGTTAGCACTGCTGCCTCACAGCCAGGGACCCTGGTTCAATTCCATCCTTGGGTGACTGAGTGGAGTTTTCTTATTCTCTCCGTATTTGTGTGGGCTTCATCCAGGTTCTCCAGTTTCCTCCCACAGTCCACAGATGTGCAGGTTAGGTAGAGTGGCCATGCTAAATTGTCCATAGTTTCCAAAGATGTGTAGGCCAGGTGGGTTAGCCATGATAAATGCAGGGTTATAGGGTAAGGGGGTGGGATGCTCTTTGGAGGTTCGCTGTCGACTTGATGGGCCGAACAGCCTACTTCCACACTGTAGAGATTCTATAATTTGATGCGAAAAGCAACAATAATATTTTGCAACCCTCTCTTGTCTACTTGGTGAAACACACCCACAATATTTCATATCCAACCACCAGCAAAACATTTCCAACCTCATGTCTTTAAATACATCAAAAAAAACTTCCTGAGTATTGCTTTTTCGCTATTGCTCCATTTCTGTCTGACATTCATTTATCTTATCAAACAGCCTCAGAATCCCCAAATAAATACCAACTGTTACATGAAATTCTGAGGGAAAGAACAGAACATTGGTACAAAGGACAAGGTTGCAATAATCACACACCTCTTTTCGCCAATTTTCAAATGAGTGTTAGGGAGGCGTCATGGGGGATTCGGCTTGGTAATCCAACTGCAGACTAAACTACAGGGTCAAAATGCAAAAGCATTCTCAAAACCCACTGCAGCAAGATGCATACCTTAAATTCAAAGCCACTGGCTAACATGAAATCCTAAATAGGTTTCTTTCAAGATACAGACACACAATGATGTTGCACTTCTAGTTTTAACATGAAACTAAGAAGCAAATATATAAAAATAGACTGGAAAGGCTGAGACTTTTTCCAATGGAGCAGAGGTGGTAGAGGAGTGACCTTGAGATTTATAAATTCATGAGGGACATGAATAAGGTGAATGATAAGGGTCTTTTACCAATAGGTGGGGAAGTTCACAACTAAGCGTTTATATTTTTAAGGTGAGAGGAGAAAAAAAGGACACATGGGGCAACTCTTTTTCTTTTTACAGAGAGTAGTTGGTGTGTGAAATGAATTGTCATTGGATGCTGGTACAGTTACAATGTTTAAAAGATATTTGGATAAGTTCATGAACAGGAAACATTTGGAAGGATCTGACCAAGTGCAGGTAGGTAGGACTGGTTTAGTTTGGGAACATGGTTGTCATGGACCAGTTGGACTGAAGGTTCTATTCCTCTGCTGTATGACTTTATAAACATCCTTGGGTTTGCCATGGACTAGAAACTGAACTAACAACATAAATACTGCAGATATGAGGTGGTCAGAGGTTAGGAAAACTGCAGCATGTAACTCATCTCCTGACTCCCCAAAGCCCATCTATTACTAACAAAGCACAAGTCAGGAGTGTGATGGAACACCCCCACTGAGATTGGTGTAGCTCCAACAATACTAAAAAAGCTTGATAAAGCAGTCTGCTTTGAGTGGCACCACATCCACAAATATTTACTCCTTCCACCACCAATGCACAGCAGCAACAGTGCATACTATATACAAAATGCACAGTAGAAATTCACCAAGACCCCTTTGACAGCACCTCCCAAGCCTACGACCATAACATCTAGAAAGATAATGGTAGCAGATGCATCAGAATACACCACCTGGAAATTCCCTCCAACCTACTCACCATCCTGACTTGGAAATTTATTGCTGTTGCATTAGTGTCACTGGGTCAGAATCCTAGAACTTCCTATCAGTGTTATGGCTCTACACCAGTGGACTGCAACGGTTCAAAGTAGCAGCTCATCATCACCTTCTCAAAGGACAAAGTTAAAAATTACACAACACCAGGTTTACTTGAAAGTACAAACCTGTTGGACTATAACCTAGTGTGAGATTTTTTAAACTTTGCCCACCCAACATCATGGCTTCACAAGGGAAACTAGGGATGTTTGACAATTGCTAGCCAAGCCAGCAATGCCCGCATCCCGAAAATGAATTTTAAAAAATCATTCATTGTGGGGCGGAGCGTATCAATATGGGTTCACCGAAGAATTCCAGAACATAGGAGCATCATAGTTTCAGTGAAGGGAGAGGCAGCTGAGACTGCAAACTGAGCTAAAAAGAAAGGAGATCACCAACAAGGAGATATGGGATCACGTAGCAGTTTGAAATCAAAGACCCTATAGCAGGCCAAGGTGCAACGATTGCAGTTTAATGCAAGATATGTTAGAGACTTTGAAATCACCAAACATGGATATACTTCTAGAGTATGCAGGACATTTTAGATTGAGCTCAGTTCCCCTGTCCTGACATGAACCTAGTAGAAGGGATACATATGCTCTGGTCAGAGAATAAGGGAAAAAGGAGAGAAGGGTGGGGATCCAAGTGAGACTGCAGTTTGAATCTGTTTGATTTAAGCATCGGGTGACTGACTGTGAGAGTTTCTTCAGTTGCTCCAGTTTCTTCCCACAGTTCAAAAGTATGTAGGTTAGGTGGATTAACCATGTTAAATTAGTGTCCTGGGATGTGCAGGCTCGGTGGGTTAGCCATGTTAAAGTCAGGGTTGCGCATCAGAGGATAGGTGCTGACTTGATGGGCCCAATGGCCTCTTTCTGCACTATAAGGATTTTATGAAGCACCTTTTGTGCAATAAACATCTTGTCACTATTTTTGAAACAGAAGAACACAGAGAGAGGTAACGTTGTGTAGCAACACACACATTGAAGTGTTACAGATACATTTTGTATCAATGGGAACAGATTGCAGCACCACATTAAAACCAAAGTATACAACTCGGTGCAAAACTATCAAACTGACACTTCATATTTGAACACATAACAGGCCTGAAGTTTCATTTCAAGACAGCTGCAAGCTTAGTAGTAGCTCTGATGCATCATCTTATGGATGCATCACTAAAACTGAACTTCTCTCACATTTAAATCCCAATCAGCAGTGTTTGCTTTCCTTTGCTGGAGACAATACACAGCTGACATAATGACTCAGCTCCTGCTAAATCTAACCTTTGGCAGTAGCTGTAATATTGCCCTGCTAGTATGGATAAGGCTGAAGATGATTAAAACCAAATTGTCTTTAGCACGACTCAAAACTTCGCGAGGGTGAAAACTCAACCACATAGTTTGTAGCAGAACAGTTGAAGAATGTGGCTGCACACATGCCTGTGGTTTGCAGTTCTCACACGGCACGAAACATTTACTGCAGACAGACTCAACCTAAACACTAAAGCAAAAAATCAATTAAACATCTGAGTAAGTTCTTGAAATTAAAGGTGCAAACTTACGGCACAGAGCAGACACCTGGGAGCCTAAAACTTGAGATTAGGAATATGAGAGATTCATGGATATGCACCTCAGGAGAAACATCCATCTCTGAGAGAGTGTTATCAATGTGGAACACACTACCACCACAAGGCATAGCTGAGATAAGCAGCACTTTTACATTTAAGGGGAAGTTTGATAAGTGGATGAAGGAGAAAGTAGATTGGTAAGAGGTTCTTGTGGAGCAGAGCAGTCAGGACAAATTGTTTCTGTGCTCTATACTAAATGCAACTCAATAATCACAACAGCTAGCCTTAACCTGAAGAAGAAACCGTCCATTTCTTTCCAGCCAACCATGCAGCCTTGCTCAGGAGTGAAACTTTGATCTGCATCTTCCCTTGATTATGGTGGTGAGTTCATATCCTTACAAAAGGATCTGGACTCCATCTCTGATCAGACATGCCACACTGCATGCAAGACAACATCCCAACCTCTTAGGGCAGTCTCCATCTATAGAAACCAGATCGCTAGTCTGTGCTGAGCTTTGTACCATCTGTCAGAGCTGTGGTTGAAGCTGTAAAATCACTTGTTGACACAACTCATCCAATTAAAATGCAAGCATATTCTCAGTACCATGAAGAGGAAGGACAAATTCATCCAATACTTTAAATCAAGCTGTAGATTCTGAATAACTAGGTTCAACACACAAACTGATTCAATCATGGTCAGGCAGGCAGCAAAGTCAACACAACATTGAACAGCTCCAACAATATCAAATTCAGATAATGCATGGCACCACACTATTACATTTAGAGAACATACAGCACTAACACTATGGAATCTTTCATTAATATCCAGTTGGAAGAGGAAGTTGGAAACAACAGCGCTCTACTGAAGTGCTGATGCCTACAGCCATAGAAAGATGGCAATGCTGGAGGAACTCAAAAAGAATGCCATAATCTAGATTTTACAGAAACCAATAGGCAGCATTGCCACAGGAAGAAAATGTTTGCCACCTAGAAAACACCACCTCATCCAATACAACGCCAGCCCAATTTAAGAGAAATCAGAATGCAATTAATGGATCCAACACATTTGAGGTGGACTGGATTTCTCTTACATAGCCAGTGATTTACAGAATGCAGCATAAAAACTCCCTAGATAATCAAACAGTAACAACAACCAACATACCTCAAATTGCACAAATCCTGCTGGTGCAAAAATAAACTCGACAGGATTGATACCAAATTGTTTCAACTAAAGCTTACCTTAGGTGAAGAGCATAAATAATTAAACACACTCCTTTGAAGCAATTCGCTAAACATTATATTTGAAACTATTTCACATCAAACAAGTTCATCAAAGCACAATGCTAGCGTCAGCATCTTTAGTATCTAGGCACAAACGACATTCAGCTTTTCTGGGAGATTAAAATGAATTATCTTCAAATGAAATAAAATCTTTAGGAAGAAGGCAACTGAATTACGTTGGTAATCAGCCGACATTAGTACCTCCCTCAGGGTCAAATGTACAATAGAATCACATTCTTCCTGCGTGCTGCAGTGAGACAGTGGATTAATGCATTATTATAACGGCTGTGAACAATGCTAGCTGCTAACCCACACGTGGCACCCACACTTGGACAGATTTCTTTGTCGTCTTGTTTAAGACTTTAATAATGTTGAAAAGGACAAGCACATACAAAGGCTTGGAAAACACAGAACCACCCCCCATCCCGTGCCTCCTTACAAGGCAAAGGGAAAATAATGAAAAGCCAAAATCTAACTTACTATGGAAACACGACACAATTTGACTAAGCAAGGATATACGAGCCAAGACGATGGTCAGCTGGTTCTGATTATTCCAACTGATCTCATCCTGTTTTCAAAAGCCATTCGTCAGATCAAGATTAATTTATGCAACATACTGCCTCATCATTCTCTGGAGTGTGGAATATATTCTGAAATCTGAGAATACCATTTGGAAACCCAGACGAGTAAACTGACTATAAACTGTGAAAGGGCTCCCTCAGAAGATTACAGATTTCCTTGAATTTCATGAAGGACAGTGGGAGACAGCATCTTTCCTCCAGTCCACGATTTGAATGACTTTTATAAATGTGAGTGGCCTCGTAGTACAACTGGCTCATCACATGAATTCCTGCCTCCTTACTAGAGAGAAGTTCCTGAGCACGGAACTCTTCTTGTGCTGTTTGGCCAGATTTACTCCGTTGGATCTGGCCCTCAGATGATGAGATAATGAAAGAACAATGCTGAGCAAAGCTTTATATGAATTCACTCCCCACTCAAAACTGTCTTGATCAGACTCGAGGGGTTCAATCATGAACAATGTTTGACCAAACTTCATCTGGGCCTGCGTTTGGACATTGGCAGCATCACACAAGGTATAGAGTAAATGGCAAAGTAAAATAAAAGTGATGTCATTTTCTCTGTTGAGTGTGAACAGGTGATGTCATTATTGTCTGGAAATCAGGGCTTGTAATTGCAAAGAACTATCCCATTCAAATCCACGACTATGTAGAATCCCTACAAGTGTGGAAGCAGACCATTCAGCCACCGAGTGCACACTGACCCTCCAAAGAGCATCCCACCCAGACCACCCACCCTGTCTTTTCCATGTAACCTGCATTTCTCACAGCTAACCCACTGAACCTGCACAGCTGTGAACACCACTGGCAATTTAGTGTGACCGATCCACCTAACCTACACATTGTAAGAAATCTAATCTAATCATCTAATCCAGTGTAGAAACAGGCCCTTCAGCCCAACAAATTCACATAGACCCCCTCCGAAGGGTAACCCACCCAGACCCATTTCCTTCTGACTAATGCACCTAGCACTATGGGCAATTTAGCATGGCCAATTCACCTAACCTGCACATCTTTGGTCTGTGGGAGGAAACCGGAGGAAACCCATGCAGACACTGGGAGAATGTGCAAACTCCACACAGACAGTAGTCCAAGGCTGGAATCGAACCTGGGTCCCTGGCGCTGTGAGGCAGCAGTGCTAACCACTGAGCCACCGTGCCGCCTACTTGTGGAAGGAAACCCATGCAGACACGGGGAGAAAGTGTATGTTTAGTCGGCACAGTCGCCTGAAGCTGGAATTGAACCGGGGTCCATGGCACTGTGATGCTCCACTGAAGCAAACAAGACTTGACTCCTGACCTAGAAGGAAGGACACCACCACTGTGCCACAGTAGCCTCTCGATTTTCCTTCCATGGTGCATTGTGCCGGAATTTGTCGCCCATCCCAATTGTCCTTGAACTGAGCAGCTTGCTACATCATTTCAGAGAGCAGTTAAGTTTCCCCATTTAGACTGGGTAAGGATGGTAGATTTTTATCCCCAAAATGTATATTACAAATCCATCCGATTCAATGGAGTGTCAGAGGCTGAGGGGTGACCTCCGAGATTTATAAAATTGTGATGGGGCACGGATAGGGTATAGAGACAAGGTCTTTTCTCCAGGGTTGGGGAGTCCAGAACTAGAGGGCATAGGGTTAAGGTGAGAGGGAAAGATATAAAAGGGACAGAAGGGGCATCCTTTTCATGCAGAGGATGATGCATGTATGGAAAGAGCTGCCAGAGACAATGGTGGAAGCTGGTACAATTACAACAACATTTTAAAGATACCTGGATGGGTATATGAATAGGGAGGATTTAGAGGGATATGGGCCAAATGCTGGCAAATGGGACTAGATTAATTTAGGATATCTGGTTGGTAAGGACAAGTTGGACTGAAGGGTCTCTTTCCATGTTGTATATCGCTTTTACAATAATCAATAATAGTTTTATGATCACCATCACGAAGACAGGCTTTGATTTTTAAAAGTTCCATCAGCAGACACAGAGGGATTCAAACTCATGTACCCATAGCATTTTCCTGCATCTTTGGATTACTCGTTCTGTGACATTACCACTGTCTTTCAGGACCATTGTTCTGCTTTCCCAACGTGAGCATTAATTTCTAGTCACAGTCATCTATCCCCAAAAATAAATTGGCTTAAAAATTGTTCGAGACTTGAAGATATGCACATAAATGTATTTTTTAAGACATTAGTTAGTTAGTAAAGGAGTCTTAAAAGCATCTGTTTTCAAAGTAAAACAACAGTTTAATTTTGTGTCAAATTTCTTAAACTTGTTTTCCACATCTAATTTCAGAAACTTGAATAAATGAATGAACGCCTTAAGTATACAGTATTAGCCAAGTAAGAAATTTCACACAGGATGTACTTAGTTAACATTATATCAAGTACAATGTCAACAATCCAGAAACATGAAATTGTAAATTCACTTACAAGTTTGGGGCACAATGTGATAGTACACTTTCATCAAAATCTGCTCTTCGGCTTGAAGTTGGGAAATGGTGGGGAGGAGGAAGAGGGGACTGGGAATTCCACATCTTTGAATAGCACAATTGCATAAATGTCACTTGTGGATTTGTTGCAACAGCTGAAAAATGTGTTGCTGGAAAAGCGCAGCAGGTCAGGCAGCATCCAAGGAGAAGGAGAATTGACGTTTCGGGCATAAGCCCTTCTTCAGGAATGAGGAGGGGGTGCCAAGCAGGCTTAGATAAAAGGTAGGGAGGAAGGGCATTGGGAATGCGATAGGTGGTAGGAGGGTAAGGGGAGGGTGATAGGCCGGAGAGGTGGTTGGGGGCAGAGAGGTTGGGAAGAAGATTGCAGGTCAAGAAGGCGGTGCTGAGTCCAAGGGTTGGGACTGAGATAAGGTGGGGGAGAATGAGAAAGCTGGAGAAATCTGCATTCATCCCTTGTGGTTGGAGGGTTCCTAGCCGGAAGATGAGGTGCTCTTCCTCCAGGTGTCGTATTGCCACGGTCTGGCAATGGCAGAGGCCAAGGACCTGCATGTCCTTGGCGGAGTGGGAGGGGGAGTTAAAGTGTAGGGGGTGTGGACTTCACGAGGGAGTCGCGCATGGAGTAGTCTTTCCGGAACGCTGATAGGGGAGGGGAAGGAAATATATCCTTGGTGGTGGGGCCTGTTTGGAGGTGGTGGAAATGATGATGGATGATACGATGTATCTGGAGGTTGATGGGGTGGTAGGTGAGGACCAGTGGCGTACTGTCCTGGTGGTGATTGGAGGGGCGGGGTTCAAGGGCGGAGGAGCGGGAAGTGTAGGAGATGCTGCGGAGAGCATCGTCAACCACGTCTGAGGGGAAATTGCTGTCTTTGAAGAAGGAGGCCATCTGGGTTGTTCGGTATCGATACATTTCCCTTCTCTCCCTTCCCCATCAGCGTTCTGGAAAGACCACTCCCTCCGCGACTCCCTCGTCAGGTTCACACCCCCCACCAACCCAACCTCCACTCGCGGCACTTTCCCCTGCAACCGCAAGAAATGCAAAACTTGCGCCCACACCTCCCCTCTCACTTCCCTCCAAGGCTCCAAGGGATCCTTCCATATCCATCACAAATACACCTGCACCTCTACACATATCGTTTACTGCACCGGCTGCACCCGATGTGGCCTCCTCTCCATTGGGGAGGCAGGCCGCCTATTTGCGGAACGTTTCAGAAAACACCTCTGGGACACTCACACCAACCAACCCAACCACCCCGTGGCTGAACACTAACTCCCTCTCCCACTCCGCCAAGGACATGCAGATCCTTGGCCTCCTCCATCGCCAGACCATGGCAACACGGCGCCTGGAGGAAGAGCACCTCATCTTCCGCCTAGGAACCCTCCAACCACAAGGGATGAATGTAGATTTCTCCAGCTTCCTCATTTCCCCTCCCCCCCACCTTATCTCAGTCTCAACCCACTGACTCAGCACTGCCTTCTTGACCTGCAATCTTCTTCCCGACCTCTCCGCCCCCACCCTCCTCTCCGGCTGATCACCCTCACCTTACCCTCCTTCCACCTACCGCATTCCCAACGCCCCTCCCCCAAGTCCCTCCTCCCTACCTTTCATCTTAGCCTGCTTGGCACACCCTCCTCATTCCTGAAGAAGGGCTTATGCCTGAAACGTCGATTCTCATGCTTCTTGGATGCTGCCTGACCTGCTGCGCTTTTCCAGCAACACATTTTTCGGCTCTGATCTCCAGCATCTGCAGTCTTCACTTAGTCCTGCAAAAGCTCAGCAGGTCTGACAATGTCTGTGGAGAGAAATCAAAGCCAACATTCTGGTCCAGTGACTCTTCCTCAGAATGTGTAGCAGGGTTGCAGAAAGAATGCAATGTTACAGCAGCAGTGAAGGGAGAGAGAGAGAGAGAGAGAGAGAGAGAGAGAGAGAGAGAGAGAGAGAGAGAGAGAGAGAGAACAAGCATGAGCGCTCAGAATTAACATTTGAGACATCAGTTCAGAAGTCCGATATCAGTGGGGAAGAAGCTGTTTGTACATCAATGTGGCTGGACCAGGACAGATTGCCGGCAATTCTCACTCCCAGGAACTTGAAGCTCTTGACCACCTCCACCTCAGAACCAGTAATGCAGCCAGGAGTGTGTCCTCTACTCCACTTCCTGAAGTCAACGACCAGCTTATTTGTTTTGCTGACATTGAAGGGAGAGATTGTTGTTTGATGCTATGCTGCTAAGCACTCAGTCTCCAACCTACAAAGGTGGGGTCATCAGCAAACATGCAATTGGGGTTGGGACAGAACTTGGCCATACAGTCATGAGTGCATAAGGAGTATTGTAGGGGGCTGAGTATGTAGTCTTGTGGGGCACCAGTGTTGAGGTGTTGTCACCCATTCTCACCTACTGCGGTCTACGGATCAGGAAGAGGAGGATCCAGTTACAGAGTAGGGAATTGAGAATAACTAGAGATGACTTTGTTTGGAATTATGGTGTTAAGATGGAACTGTAGTCAAGAAGTAGAAAAGCCCATGAACATAACAGTGGGGGGCCTCTGAAGCACACAGACCAACTGATTGATGCCACCAACTTCTCTCTCTCTCACAACTTTGCATCAGCTTTGCAACACTCTATTGAATCACATATAAGAGTACCCATCGCTGTTTATTGCTCAGGAACCCACTGTTTTCAGTTCATCTCTAAGGTCAATGTAGGCAGAATAAGTACACTTATCAGTACAGAATAAGTACTGTATCACTCCCATTTTAAGCTTTGTTAGCATTTATTAGCATTTTGCCCCCAGATTCAGAAGGTGCAAGTTGAAATCCCACTCTGACATAGTGAAGACTGGCTCCATTGCTGCAGGGACCACTTTCTTGATCAGAACATTAAGCTAAGGCCCAGTAGTCCTATTCAGGTGAATGTTGCAGATTTATCGGCACACCAGGAAGTCTGCATGATATTCCGGGCAGCACCTGACCAAACATTAGTCAGGATTATTAATGGAAATTTGCCAGGTGCAAAATGATTACATTTGCCAACATAACACCTCAGAGTAATTCACTGTGGTAGTTTGGCTTGTTAATAAATCAAGCTTATTCTTTAGCACATTCTAATTAAACACACTAGCAAAAAGAGTAGACCAAAGAGTTGGAAGTTGCAGTTAATCAACATACTGCCTTCTGCCCATGGGATCAAGGATCAATTTCATTCAGTGCAAAAAATGGGATTAAAGTTTATTTGTGTGAAGGGTTTTGAAAGGTTGAGGCAATGTCCCCATCAAGTCGAAGGAAGCATTGCTCTATGTTCAAGATATTTCTGACTTGACACTTACAAACTGGTACTCTTAGCCAAGTGTCACGCGTAGTGCTGGTCTGAGGAGAAAAATGGTGCTACAGCAGGTGCACTTGAGAGAACTGAGAAACCTGCTGCCACTGTATATCTACTTAACATGAGGAAAGGTTGATAATGTGTCTGCTCAGCACAGAGACCCAAGGGTTCAGATACATACTGCTTTGAAAGTTGTATGGCAGATTGATAGGGTGGTTAAAGCTGCATTTGGCATGTTTGCCTTCATTACTCAGGACTTTTGAGTACAGGAGCTGGGATGTCATATTGAGGTTATACAGAACATTGGTGAGGCCACTTTTTAAATACTGTATACACTTGCATGACCAGAAGGATATTATTAAATTGTAGAGGGTTCAGAAAAGATTTACGAGGATGTTGCTGGGATTGGAAGGTTGGAGTTATAAGGAAATGTTGGATTGGCTGGGACTGTCTTCACTGGAGTGTAGCAGGTTGAGGGGTCACCTTAAGGGGATTATACAATCATGAGGAGCATAGATAAGCAAAGGTCTTTTCCCTGTGAAAGAGGAATTCAAAACTAGGAGGCATACTTTTTAAGGTGAGAGGAGAAAGATTTATAAAGGAGCCTGAAGGGCAACTTATTCACACAGTGGTTGGTTATGTGAAATGGACTGCCAGAGGAAGTTAAATGGTAGACGCAGGTACAGTTACATTTAAAAAAGATTTGGACTGGTCCATGAATAGGAAAGGTTCAGAGGAATACAGGCCAAATGCAGACAAATGGGACTAGTTTAGTTTGGGAAACTTGGTTGGTGTAAACGAGTTGGACTGAAGGGTCTGTTTCCATGCTGTATGACTCCTTGAGTCATTAATTTCAACTCCATACTCCTCCAACCAACTAATCCTCCCAACTGGTATCCTTTACCCTACGAATGACAGCAGGCACATAGGAACACTGCCACTTGCAAGTTCTCCTCCAAGTCATTCACAGTCTTGACTGGGAAATATTTTGCCATTCCTTCAGTTTAACTGGGAGAAAATCCAGGAACTGCCATCCTAACAACACTGTGGGTATCTCAGAAGGCAGCACATCTCCACTCTATTCAGTGCAATTCAGGATAGGCAACAAATGCTGACCAAGTCAATGACATCCATATCGCTTGAAAATTTTTCTTTTAAAATCAGTAGTTCAGAATTTAATCTTTTCCTGATCACTTTCTTTCATGAAAATTCATAAATTTTAGTTATGTTGGCAAAGATGCCACATCAATGTCATTCCTTCCTTCCACTCGACTGCTTTTGCCTTGCTCGCCAATGCTCAATGAGTCAGTTTTGGACATTATTCATGGAACATACAAATTCTTTCCAACAGTACCCTTCTGAATGAACATTTGTTTATATTAAAGTTCCATTGTGATAAGGAGGAAAGAGGAATGGGAAACACCCAGTTTCTCATTTTGGAATTAACTTTCCTTCCTGACTCATGGGAGCCATTTATAAACAGTTATGAAGGTGTTCCTTGGCAAATCAACAATTTAATTCCACTCGCTCTGCTCTAGTCTCCCAAGTCAATAGGTTGTGGATTGAAATCCAACTTCAGGACACACATTTTATTTTACTCTTTCACGAATGTGAGGACTGCTGGCAAAGATTACATTTGTGGCCCAATTGAGACGGTGGCAATGAACCAACATCTCGCTCACCTGCCTGAAGTGGGATTCCATCTGGTGTAGGTACAGCTTATGTGGGAGGAAGGGAATTGGGACTTGGTGATACAGCAAAATAGCTCCAAAATGTGTGGAGCATGGTGATATTGCCATACATCACCGTCCTTAGATAAACGTGGAAGGCCACTGTTAAAAAGTTGCTGTCGAAGAAACATTGGTGAGTTGGTGGAATGTATTGCAAAATATGACAATGCCTGCACTAGCGCTGGTTGCAGAGGAAGTGAATGCTAATATTGGTCAATGAGGTGCCAATTAAGCTGAACACATTAACTTAGGTGTTTTTGGTCTGTTGTGGAGCTGCCTTCACTAAGCGGAGTGTGTTGGCTTTAGGAGTTGGGACATCATGTTGCAGCTGTACAAGACATTGCTGAGGCCACTTTTGGAATATTGCATATAATTTTGGTCATCCTGCTAAAGGAAGGATGTTGTTAAACTAAAAAGGGTGCAGAAAATATTTACAAGGATGCTGCCAGACTGGGGGGCTTGAGTTATAAGGAAAGGCTGGATAGGCTGGGACTTGTTTTCTCTGCAGCATCAAAGGTCAAGGGGTGACCTCAGAGGTTTACAAAATCATGGATAGGGTGAATGACCAAGGGTGAGGGAGTCCAAAACTAGATGGCATAGTCTTAATGTGAGAGGGGAAAGATTTAAAAAGGGACTTGATGGCAATTTCTTCACAGAGGGTGATGCATGCATGGAAATGAGCTGCTAAAGGAAGTTGTAGAGACTGGTACAGTTACAACATTTAAAAGACATTTGGACAGGTGCATGATTCGGAAAGGTTCAGAGGACAATGGGCCAAATGCAGGCAAATAGAACTGGTTCACTTTGGGATACCTGGTCAGCACAGATGAGTTAGACCACAGAGCCTGTTTCATGCTGTACGTCTCTATGACTTTTGACTTGTGCTTTACAGATGGTGTCCATGCGTTTGGTAGTCAGGTGGTGAGTTATTCACCTCAGAATTCCAACCTCTTATCTACATTTGTAGTGACAGCATTTATACGCATTTCAGTTGTTGGACAATGCTCTTGCTGGTGGAGGATATAGTGGCAGAAATGCCACTGAATTTTAAGGAGGGATGGTTAGATTTCTCCCACTTTGGTATTTGTGTGGTGTGAATGTCACTCATTGTTTTTAAACCCCCACTCTGAATGCTGTCCAGGTCTTGCTGCACATGGCCATGCATTGCCGAAAGAATTGCAGATGGTGCTGAATGATGTCCAAAGTCACCAGCAAACATCTCCACACTGGCCTCATAATGCAAGGAAGATTATTGACAGAACAGCTAAACATGTGTGGACACCAGCCTGAGGAGCTCCTGCAGTGATGTCCCAGTACTAAGATGACTGACCTACAACAACCGAAAACATTATATGGGCTCGGTATAACTGACCAGTATCTTGGTCAAATGCAGCCCTCACCAGCTTCTAAAGAAAAATCTCATTGGTACTTCCACACAAACAGCTGTTAGATTTATGCACTAATCAGCTGTCACTGGATTCCACTACAGGTCACACACCAGCAGGAGTTTGAATCGCCTTTAGTTATTAGGTGCTGGAGAAATAAGAGATTTTGTTTAGCTACCCTGCAGTGTAAGGTACATTGTTAATCACCAGTATGAATAAAGGTCAACATGCAATGTCAGTTAAAGGGCAGGTGTATTTCCACTTTGTGTAGACCAAGTGAGGGCTTGTGATTGGCAGATTCAATGCAAAACAATTAACCACTCCATGTTCAAGAAGTTTTACCGAGTGCCACCCGTCTCAATAAAATTTTAAAACAACAGAGACCTGGCTGGAGATTTAGTGTTGCAGCATCAGTGTGATGCACAGTCTAGCTCTTCATTCAACGTCAGAAAAATCAAATCAGCAGGTAATTCAAGTTTATTGTAGAGATGAAGAAATGCTAAATTCCCAGGAGCAGACAGCAGCACTTAGAAATCTTGGACTAGTCACCGGTTTTCCCATAAATAGTACGCGCATTCAGGGTTTTGGATTTAAGTTTTATTGTTACATGTACTCAATACAGGGTACAAGATTATACCAAAAGTCTACAATGTCTCCACATGTGGCACCATCTTACGTACAAAGTACCTAGGTACATGAAGCATATGAACTTTGCAAAATCAGAAATAATCAAATACATAAATGTGTAAAAATCTATAATTCAAATTTAGGGAATATGACAGAAACAAAGATGTATTATTGCAAAGAAAGAGACTATCCCTATCCATCATACTTGGTACTGACTCTTTAAACTAGCATCATTACCTTGTACCAATCTCCTGCTTTTCCCCCCAAACCCTTGCACATTATTTACATATAAATAATCATTCAAGGCCTCTCGAATACCTCTAATGAAAGTATGAAAAGCAGTCCATTGCATAACCCCTTGGCCAACTCGTCAAGAAATATGATCAAGAAATTCACAGAAGGCATGAACCCGGTTGGATGGTAAATCGTGAGGGAGATAGGGGCAAACTGCAGCAGGATATCAATTTGCTGGGCAGCTGGGCAGCACAGTCACAAATGGAATTCATCCTGGAAAGGTGAGCGGCAATACACACGGGGACAGCTAACAAGGCAATGGAATACATATGATGGGCCAAAAGACCTCCTTCAGTCTAGAGTCCAAATCATCCAACTTTCATTTGGGGCTGGAATCTCCTTGAATGACACGAGGTTTATTTTAATGTTGCTTCGACTTGACCAAATGGCGCCTCCCTGACTGCCTCCTCCCCGGGGAAGGGAAAGGTCAGCAGCAACCAGGAAGGATCAGGCGAGGGAGGTTTGGGAATCAAACAAATGGGAAGTCGCTGTAAAATAAGCCACGTTAAATTTTTCTTTCATATCTTGAAGCTTATTTTAGTTTAAAAGTTACTTAACTTACTAATGTATGGATTTAGAAAAGTGAATTTCAACTTAGAGGGTTTAACATTTTCTCTGCTAAGCAAGGTCTAACAGAACCCAACTTCCCATAAAGTCATGATTTTCATTACCATAACCACAACTTTAAGTGAGGACTTACTGCAGTTAGGCACTTTACAGAACACATACCCAGGAATATATCAATGAAGGAGACAGATAATTTCACTTCATTCCATTCAGCCTCTGCAACTGACTTAGTAATATACACATGAGACACAACCTGTAATCCAGTGCTCAGTTCAGTCAACTTCTCACATCGTGGCCTCACGCACATTTTAGTTATAACAAAATAAATAACAGCAATCTGCAGCAGATGCATCTGCATCCGAGAGAGAGATTACGCACTGCAGATAATGGTTAACGGAGGAGACAAAACCCAAAGCTCCTTCCATGGCTTACTAGTTGATAAAAACATAGTAAATAGTACCAGGAGCAGACCATTCAACCCTTTGAGCCTGCTCTGCCATTCAATGTGACCATGGTTCTCACCCAACTCAGTACCTTGTTCCTATACATTGTCCAATACCCTTTGAAGGTTCTATCCCCAAGAGCTATATGAACTCCTTCTGGACAAAAGAATTCCAGTCTCACCAGTCTCTGGGTGAAGAAATTTCTCATATCAGTCCTAAGATTGTCTACCACATATCCTTACACTATGACCTGTGGTTCTGGACTCCCCTGGTCATTAGGAACATGCTTCTTGCATTGACTCTGCCAAGCTCTGATAGAATTTTATAGGTTCCTAAGAGATCATCCTTCGTTCTTTTGATGAATTAATCCAACGAGTTTGTTCATCACAAAAGATGGCAGCCACTTTCAAATGTTCATGATTCAGCAGTTTTTCTTTGTCATACATTCTAACATCTAGTTCCGAACATTTAGGAATCCTGAGAAATCAGTATCAATAAATTTGTTAGTGTATTCCAATAAAGGTGTTTAAAATGATGATAGATCTTCAGCACCTGTCTCAGACGCTTAGACAAGCAAGTTCGTAACAATAGCCAATTATTTATATGGGTCTCTAATATGATGGGAAATCCTTACTTTATGTGGCTACTGATGTGGGGAGTGTAATTATTTTTAATCAATCTATCTGTTTGGACTTGTTATGGCCCACCTCTAGGGCAGATGGGACTTGGACCAAAACCTCCTGGCCCAGAGGTACGGGCACTAATAGTGTCACAAGACCTTTATGTGGAGGTGGTAAGTTGGTTTGTTGGTGAGCAGAACCAAGGATCTACCCTGAAAGCTTCTGATCTGAAAAAAGGCCTGAACGTCTCAGTGACCAGTGATCGTTGGAGTGGAACCATTTTTAGTTTGACATGTTAAATCCGGACCTCAGTTACTAGAAAAGTTGTATCCGAAACATGAAACCCAAACAAGAGTTTATATTTTCCTGGTTTCAGAGGGAAACACAGACACACACACACTCTCACTCTCTAGCAGCAAGTAGACAGTATTGTGACAACGGATATGACTTACAGCTCTCCTCGTAAGCAGCCATCAGGAAAGGGAAAACAGGGAGGGACTTTATATCAAAGCAATGTCTTCGAGAAAAGAGACAAACACAGAAATTGCTGGAAAGGTTCAGGAGGTCTGGCAGCATCTGTGGAGCAAAATTGGAGTTAACATTTCAGGTCAAGTGACCCTACTTCAGAACTTTGGGCTGGATAGGATTTATCCAAGGATTCTCTGGGAAGCGAGGGAGGGGATTGCAGTACCTTTGGCTTTGATCTTTATGTCGACACCAATAGTGCCAGAAGACTGGAGGATAGCAAATGCTGTGCCCTTTTTCAAGGAGGGGAGTAGAGACAACCCTCGTAATTGTAGTCCAGTGAGCCTTACTTTGGTTGTGAGTAAAGTGTTGGAAAAGGTCATAAGAGATAAGATTTATAATCACCGAGAAAGGAGAAAGTTGATTAGGGATAGTCAACACTACTTTGAAGGGTAGGTCTTGCCTCACAAATCTTGAGTTCTTTGAGAAGGTGACCAAAACAGGTGGATGAGGGTAAAGTGGTTGATGTGGTTACATGGATTTCAGTAAGGTGTTTGATTAGGTTCCCCATGGTAGGCTATTGCACAAATTATGGAGGTATGGGATTGAGGATGATTTAGCGGTTTGGATCAGAAATTGGCTAGCTGAAAGAAGATAGAGGGTGGTGATTGATGGGAAATGTTCATCCTGGAGCTCAGTTACTAGTGCTGTACTGCTTTGCCCGGGAGATCTCCCACACACAGCTTCCAACCTCATGGTCCGGGAACCCTGCACTGCCCGGTTCTACCTTCCCAAGATCCACAAGCCTGACCGCTCTGGCCGACCCATTGTCTCAGCATGCTCCTGCCCCACTGAACTCATCTCTACCTACCTCGACACTGTCCTATCCCCCCTAGTCCAGGAACTCCCCACATACGTTTGAGACACCACTCACGCCCTCCACCTCCTCTAAGACTTCCGTTTCCCCGGCCCACAACGCCTCATCTTCACCATGGATATCCAATCCCTCTACACCTCCATCCACCATGATCAGGGCCTCCATACCCTCCGTTTTTTTCCCTCTCCAGACGTCCCCAACAGTACCCTTACACCGACACTCTCATTCGTTTGGCTGAACTGGTCCTCACCCTTAACAATTTCTCCTTTGAATCCTCCCACTTCCTCCAGACCAAAGGGGTAGCCATGGGCACCCGTATTGGCCCCAGCTATGCCTGTCTCTTTATTGGCTACGTAGAACAGTTGATCTTCCGTAATTACACCGGCACCACTCCCCACCTCTTCCTCCGCTACATTGATGACTGCATTGGTGCCACCTCGTGCTCCCGCGAGGAGGTTGAGCAAATCATCAACTTCACCAACACATTCCACCCTGACCTTAAATTTACCTGGACCATCTCTGACACCTTCCTCCCCTTCCTGGACCTCTCCATCTCCATTAATGATGACCGACTTGACACTGACATTTTTTACAAACCCAACGACTCCCACAGCTACCTGGATTACACCTCTTCCCACCCTATCTCTTGCAAAAATGTCATCCCGTATTCCCAATTCCTCCGCCTCCGCCGTATCTGCTCCCAGGAGGACCAGTTCCACCACAGAACACACCAGATGGCATCCTTCTTTACAGACCACAATTTCCCTTCCCACGTGTTAAAGATGCCCTCCAATGCATCTCGTCTACATCCCGCACCTCCGCCCTCAGACCACACTCCCCCAACCGTAACAAGGACAGAACTCCCCTGGTGCTCACCTTCCACCCTACCAACCTTCGCATAAACCAAATCATCCGCCGACATTTCCGCCACCTCCAAAAAGACCCCATCACCAGGGATATATTTCCCTCCCCACCCCTTTCCGCCTTCCGCAAAGACCGTTCCCTCCGTGACTACCTGGTCAGGTCCACGCCCCCCTACGACCCACCCTCCCATCCTGGCACTTTCCCCTGCCACGGCAGGAACTGTAAAACCTGCGCCCATACCTCCTCCCTCACCTCTATCCAAGGCCCTAAAGGAGCCTTCCACATCCACTAATATCATTTATTGTATCCGTTGCTCCCGATGCGGTCTCCTCTACATTGGGGAGACTGGGCGCCTCCTAGCAGAGCGCTTTAGGGAACATCCCTGAGATACTCGCACCAATCAACCACACCGTCCCGTGGCCCAACATTTCAGCTCCCCCTCCCACTCTGCCGAGGACATGGAGGTCCTGGGCCTCCTTCACCACCGCTCCCTCACCACCAGACACCTGGAGGAAGAACACCTCATCTTCCACTTCGGAACACTTCAACCCCAGGACATCAATGTAGACTTCAACAGCTTCCTCATTTCCCCTTCCCCCACCTCATCCTAGTTTCAAACTTCCATTTCAGCACTGTCCCCATGACTTGTCCGACCTGTCTATCTTCGTTTCCACCTATCCACTCCACCCTCTCCTCCCTGACCTATCACCTTCATCTCCTCCCCCACTCACCCATTGTACTCTATGCTACTCTCTCCCCACCCCAACCTCCTCTAGCTTATCTCTCCATGCTTCCAGCTCACTGCCTTTAATCCTGATGAAGGGCTTTTGCCCGAAACGTCGATTTCGCTGCTCGTTGGATGCTGCCTGAACTGCTGTGCTCTTCCAGCACCACTGATCCAGAATCTGGTTTCCAGCATCTGCAGTCATTGTTTTTACCCTGTACTGCTTTGGGGCAGCTGCTGTTTATCACTTTTATAAATGATTTGGATGAGGGTATAGAAGGATGGGTTACTAAATTTCTGGTTGACACTAAGGTTAGTAGAGTTGTGGACAGTGCCAAAATATGTTGTAGGTTACAGAGATTCATAGATAAACTGCAGAGCTGGGCTGAGGGGTGGCAAATGGAGTTTAACGTGGTAAAGTGTGAGGCGATTCACTTTGGAAGGAGCAACAGGAATGCAGAACACTCGAGTAATGGTGAGGTTCTTGGTAGTGTAGATGAGCAAAGAGATCTCTGTGTCCATGTACATAGATCCCTCAAAGTTGCCACCCAGGTTCATAGGGTTGTTAAGATGGCATATGGTGCGTTAGCTCAATGTCCAGTCCCTCTGATCCTATATTAAAATTTGGAAACAGTGCGTTCGTTACAGTATACTACTGGTAACTCATAGCTGCTTCCTTTACCACAAATAATATTCAATTTATCACGCAATTTAAAATTCATAATGACAGCATAATGACAGACCTATGCACTAAAAAAATTGACTTGCCAGGCAATTTGAATTGAAAGAACTATTCCTCGTTGTTTTAAGTCACAAGTCAATTTGGATCCATTTTGGGCCCTCTCAATGTAACTTTAAAAAGAAACCAGAGACAGAGGGAGAGACAGCACACACTCAATCTGGGGTATGGAGGGGGATATCAGCTTTTATGTGGGAGTTGGTTTTCAGTAGCTGCTGTGCTGTGGCCTACTCATGATGACAGTGGGATCTTAAAGATTCTTTACTGTTCCTGAGAAACTCAAACCAAATTTTTAAAAGCTCAGCCTTTTTTATATAAAAAAAGAAATTCCTATGAGTTGTCTAATGTAAACAAGTGAATATTTAAAGCCACATGATGAGTCACTGGCTGGTTATTAAAGGCCTCAAGGGGTCCCGTGCCAACAAAGAAAAGTTTCTTATTCGATTTGAGGATATCCAGTAGGCAGACAATAATTATTGTTAACTTCACAGGACCAAAGTAAATTAGAGCCAGTGGAATACAGAGGGAATGCTGCATTGTCAAAAATAAATTAAATCAGAACCTCTTTCATTGTGGAAGGTAAAGTCACCATAGTCCCACTCTATTAGTAGAGAGATGACTGGTAGTGGTTTAATCTGAGGGGCACCATGCCTCAGGCAAGGGGAGAGGCTGAGAAGAGTTTTCATGGTCACCCCAGCTGGTGCAGGAATTGAATCTGAACTGTTGACATCACTCTGCGTCACAAACTATTTGTCCAGCCAACTGTGCTAACTGACCCCTCTTTCTTGCCACTAACACTGCAAATTTCCAAATTCCTCTGCTACTCGTCTTGTATTTTTTTTGGAACAAATCAAAGTGTGTGCGTATTGGCTGCCTCCTCAGCAACTAAAGGGGTCGCAGCCAAATGAAACCAGTGTCTACACCGCTTTCCGCACAGCATAGTTTCCAAGCAGGAACACTGGACAATGATCAAGATCAAGAACTCGATTGCTTTTCCTCACCAACCCCAGCTCTCTTCCCTCAAACTTATCCCAAATTGGAAACCTTAAGCTTAACGGTCCCACTGATCCAACAGAGACAAGCTAACACATTTGGGACTAGAGACAGAATCCAAGACCTTCCTTGTCAGTGTCACAGAGATATTGTCTTTTCACAATAAGTCTATAAGGGAACTCTGCGGTTTCTCACTTAGAACTGCACTGAAGAATTTGCGGTTGACACGAAGGTCAGTAGAGTTGTGGACAGTGCCGAAGATTGTTGTAGGTTACAGAGATTCATAGATAAGCTGCAGAGCTGGCTGAGGGGTGGCAAATGGAGTTTAATGTAGTAAAGTGTGAGGCAATTCACTTTGGAAAGAGCAACAGGAATGCAGAGTACTCGGTTGATGGTGATGTTCTTCGTAGTGTAGATGAGTAAAGAGATCTCGGTGTCCACAAACATAGATTCCTCAAAGTTGCCACCCAGATTCAGGGTTAAGATGGCACACAGCGTGTTAGCTTTTATTGGTGGAGGAATTTAGTTTCAGAGCTGAGGCCATGCTGCAGCTTTACAAAACTCTGCTGCGGCCACACTTGGAGCACTGCGTACAGTTTTGATCACCACATTTTAGGAAGAATGTGGAAGCCTCGGAAAGGGTTCAGAGAAGGCAGGTGTTCCATGGAAATGCTGAGGGACTTGAGGCTGTTTTCACTGGAGAGAAGGTGATTGAGAGGTGACTTAATTGAGATGTAAAAGATAAATCAGAGGGTGAGATTCGGTGGACAGCGAGAGCCCTTTTCCTTGGATGGCAATGGCTAGCACAAGGGGGCATAGCTTTAAATTGAAGGTTGACAGGTATCAGACAGAGGTAGTTTCTTTAGTCAGAGAGTAGAATCCATGACCTTCCTTGTCTTTTCACATTAAGTCTATAAGGGAACTCTGCGGTTTTTCACTTAGAACTGCACTGAAGAATTACAGCCTAAAATCTGGTTCAACACAGCCCATTACCCAGGATGCCAAACTGTTCCACTCTCAAAAAAAAAACTCAACCTCTAGCAAGTCAACCGAAAAATTTAGTGAACCTTTTAAACTAAAGGTTAATGGATTGCTCTGAACGAATTAAACCAAGTGTTCAGCAGGTGCAAGCTCGTAGCAAAGGCCAAAATCATCTTTTCTATTTAAATGGATTACCAGAGTGCTGTGAAAGATAATTTGGACACAAGGGAATGATGATTATTTCCTCAATCAGTAACGAGAAACTGGTGTTTCAGTACAGGACCCCAGCTGAGGACAAGAATCTACCATAGTGTTGGAGGAAGTCGATATTAAAAGATTGGCTATTAATAGGCTTGTTTGTTGTGCATTTACAGCAGATGCCCAAAGCATAACGCTGCACGTGGTAAGATTACTATTCACACCCATACAATTATATTTCTGTCAGATGCCCATTGAAAGCCACTGAATGAAGAATTGTTGGCCACTAATAATTCTTGTTCCAAGTTGTGCATTTATTTTTGCTGCATGTTGTAAAGGAAATGTCTGTGTGCCTGTGTCTCTTTCATCTGGCCCACTTTATAAAACCGGCTGAAGTGAGAATCAATTCATTTATTATTCCTACTTCCAGTTTTAGGTTAGATGGCCAGCTTCATTAGTTCCACAGCCCACATTTTCTTTTTTTGTTCCTAAACTTGACAGTAAGAAACTCCACGTTTCAAAAACTCACCAAGACAAGCATTTTGAGAACTTTTGATGTGAATTCAGTTGTGTCTCAAAAGGAGCACACTCTTCCCTCAGAGTCAGGGGTATAATTCTCACGCTCTCCAAAAGCTTGGGCACATCATCCATGCACTCCCCATACTGTTGTCAATTGAATGAGATGTTAAACCGATGCCCAGTCAACTCCCTCATTAAGGCAGAAAATTTCAAAAACGTACCCCTCCACTTCAATGTAGGGAATAACGTTTATCTCTTAATCAACACCCACATCATTGTTTGTGGAATATTGGACTCAAAATCTGTAGAAGCATAGTCTCAGAACTAACGGGTGCTAATTTAACATCGAGATTAGGAGGAATTTCTTTTCTCAAGAGGTCTGACTGTCTTTGGAACTCCGTGCTACAGAGAGCTGCGGGGGCAGAGTCCTTGTTGCTGACATGGAGATAGAGAGATTCTTGATCAGGAGGGAAATGAAGGATTGTGAGCAGATGTGAGGAATATTGGATCAGCCATGATCCTATTGAATGGTGGGACAGGCTGAATAGTCTATTCCTATTCCCATTTCTCATGGTCTTATAACGTTTTGCAGAATGTTGGCTATACGACTTCATTAGCTTTAGACTTAGATTACTAAATCTAAAGCTCTGTGAGATGTTATGAGGTTGTGGGAGGCACTTCATAAATGCAAGCACTTTCTATTTTCTTGATTAATACAACATTGTAAATATTGTATATCTCAGCTCCTTTTAAACTACACTCACAGATTCTGCCCGCTCCTGAGGCTAAAGTCCTCAGTCAGGCTAGAGAAGCCTCAATAGTAGATTCAACTCACTCATTTAAGCCATTATAAAAGCAACTTTTACTAAATGCTGAAATGCCAAGAGTTGACATGTTCCTGGACAATTCACCATCGTGGGAGTTGACAGCTTCTTAATGGCCCAAAGAAATAAAGAGGATTATAAGGGCCTGACACTCTTGACCCAAACTCTCAGGAGTTCGAACGATTTTCTGAAGTTTGTGAACATTTTCACAAGTCGACACTGACAAGAGACAATGTGCAAGTTTTTCTCAAGCAGATTCATGAAGCTCTGTATCATGAGGACTACCTCCCTGGAGCGGTGCAGCCACGCTGCTGGCTTTATTTCTTGACCACTACAATAGTGTGTATTCTGACCTTGAAATACAGAGTCCTGGGACCCTTTGCCCTAGACTAACAAAAAAGCTCTTTAGGGTCATTGTGTGACTTCACACATGGAATGCTGAGGCCAATCTGTGTCCTCCTACACAACTCAAACAACAGAATGGGGAATGTTGCATAGAATGCTGCATTGAGGGGGATGGGGGAGGTGGAGAAAATTTAACTTGTGCAACAATAACTTATTACCCAGCCACATCAATACTGCTCTATCTTGGGGATTCACTGTGAAATGCAAGATCCCCGTTCTGTTTAAGTAAAACTTACCCTTAGCTCGCTGTGAAATGCAATTTGTAAAAAAGAAAATCAGCATTCAACAATATTCCGATCCAACCTCAGTAGAGTGCTCCAGCACAATTCTGGCAGAGGCTAAAGACATGAATATCCATAAAGTGTTGTTGCTACAGGCTCCTCTACTCTCAGCACTGCCTACATCCAATATAAACAAGACAAACTTCCTAAAGAGTCAGCGATTTTAATTCCCCTTCCACACCCCCCATCCCAACTGCATATGTAAAACAAACACTTTCTTCTTACTCCCTTCAGTTCAACCACAATCACAAGCAGCTTCTGTAGAATTAAAAGGGGTAAAAGCAGCAACAGGGTTAGGGGTCTGCAGATATTGCTTCAGCATATTTTTCTGCAGTACACAATTTCACAGCGTAACTGAAACGTGAGGTGGCATACAGTTTAACTATCTGTAGCCCAAGAGTGGAGCCAATTGCTTTTCTTTTACCTGCCAGCTCTTATTAACAGGAGTAGTCAGAGTCAAAAACTGTGGTGCTGGAGAAATATAGCAGATCAGGCAGCATCTGAGAAGCAGGAGAGTTGATGTTTCGGGCAAAAGCCCTTCATCAGGAATCCCATTATCGACTTTCCTGCTCCTCGGATGCTGCCTGGCCTGCTGTGCTTTTCCAGTGCCACACTTTTTGACTAATCTCCAGTAACTGCAGTCCTCACTTTCTCCACCAGGAGCAGTCACCCTTCCGAACCAGATTATCACTTGGGAAGAGATCATAGGGGACCCGAAAAGTGAAATTAACCACAAAGTGCTGGCGATACTCAACAGGCCTGGCAGCATCCGTGGAAAGACAGAAAGAGTTCATGTTTCGAACCTGATATGACTCTTCTTCAGAATAAGGAAATTCATGGAAGGACACACCAATTGAAAGTCTTTGTTGAACTGGACACTGATTATTTTGTTCAATAAACGCAATGGATTGCAGAATCCACTGAACACACCAACACCAGGAACCAGGACATTTTTCCCAGATTATCTCCTCCAGATGTGCTCTTCTGACAGAAAATAAGGAATACCTCTCTCATGTCTAAGGTAGTGCCTCGTGCCTTGCTCCTCACTAAAATGGGTCCATTTTAGGTCCTCACTGGTTGCAAAATCCAAAGCTCTACCTGCAGTCGTTGTCTATCGCAGTTTGTCAGGGAAATGGAGGGTGGGATGGCCACATTCCCATGTACTTCCCTGTCCATTTTCACTCTAGATCAGATTGCCATCAGCCATTAAGCCCATGTTGCACAAATTCTTTTCAGGTATGTTCCCTTCGCTTTGGGTCATCCTGTGTCAAGGTGGCCCAGGTGTTGGTGGGATAGTTACATTTTTGAGGTGGGGGGGGGGTGTCCACAAAGTGTCTCTTCAGAGCGCTTGCTATGAATGGAGCAGTTGCTTCAGTAGTCTTGCGTCAGGGATCAGGATGATGTGACAGGCTCTGCGGAGCTCACTGAACATAGTGAATGCTTCGATGCTGGGAATATTGATCTGAGCCTGCGCCTGGTCTCTAATTACACTCTTCCTCAGGTGACTAAAGGTTGCAATGCCAAACTGAAGGCAGTGTTGAAACTGTGCTTCATCTATCCTAATCAGTGGTAAACTCCCAGAGTATGAAAAGTGATCCACATTGTTCAAGGCCTCGTATTTTCTGACAACCAGAGGTTGACTCTACAGTGGGGCATATGAGGAGGTTGGTGGAGGATTATATTATGAAGGTTGAGTGTAAGCCCCATGCTCTCGTACATCTCAGCAAAGGGGTTGATGGTTTGGAGCAGAGAGAGTGAACAGATATGTACGCTGTCATTGGAGGCAGTCCTGGGAAAGTTCACTAGGCGGATACCAGGTATGGAGAGCCTGTCTTATGAGGAGAGGGAGAGAAGGTTGGACCCGTACTCATTGGAATATAAAAGAATGAGTGTGACTTTATTGAAACAGACAAGATCCTTAGGGGATCTGGCAGGGTAGATGCAGAGTGGTCGTTTCCCACGTGGGATAGTCGGAGACCAGGACCATAATCTCAAAATAAAGAGGTCACTCATTTAAAACAGAGACGAGGAGGACTTCCTTCTCACAGAGGGTAGTGAATCTGTGGAATTCTCTATCTCAGAGAGCTGGTGAGGCTGGACATTAAGTATATTCATGGCTGAGACAGACCTTTGATCAGTGAGGGAGGCAAGGATTATGGGGAAAAAGCAGGAAGGTGGAGTTGAGGATTATCCAGTGAACCATGACCTTTTTTAATAGAATCTCTGCAGTATGGAAACAGGCCCTTCAGCCCACCAAGTCCACACCAACACTCTGAAGAGTAACCCACCCAGACCCTTTCCCCTACCCTATTAACCCTATAATTTACCAATGACTAATGCCCCAACCCATATATCCCTGAACACTACGGGCAATTTAGCATGGCCATTTCACCTAAACTGCACATCTTTGGACTGCGGGAGGAAACCAGAACACCCAGAGGAAACCCATACAGATATGGGGAGAACATGCAAACTCTACACAGTCACCCGAGGCTGGAATCGAAGCTGGGTCCCTGCTGCTGTGAGGCAATAGCGCTAACCATTGAGCCACCGTGCCATCCTTGTCAATTGGCAGAGCAGACTTGATGGGCTGAATGCCCTGTATTCCTCTGAACATTGTAGTTTAATGACAGATAATATGGTGAGCTTGGAACTGGCCTGCAGGATGAATAGGTTCAGATTTATTCCATCGATTAGCTCCACTCCAACTGGGAGCTTGCAGCAAGGAAGATCAGGAAGAGTGCTGGTGTGATGACACAGCCTTGTTTGACCCTGGTCAGATAATTAACATGGCCTGCAAATAATCAACTGCTTAGGATCGGGGTTTGCACATCATCATGGAGTAGACAAATGATGAAGAAAACCAACTGAAATGGAGGCTGCTCCATAATCTTGAATAGGGAAGGCCTTTGTGAGGCCAAATCTGAAGGCTGGTGCAGGTCCCTGCATTTCTCGGTGTTGATTTTCAGAGTACGCTGTGGCCTTAGAGGACAGAGGCACTGTGACTTTGTGAATTTCCTGTTCCTTGGATGCTGCCTGACCTGCTGTGCTTTAACCAGCAACACATTTTCAGCAAGGAGAGCTTCAGCCACAGGGAGAACGTGATTGCTGATTATCACAATAAGAATTTTCTGTGGGTGACAGCAAGGAGACTCCTCTGTAGTTACCACAGTCAAACTTGACACCAGTTCATAAAGATCACCATGGTTATGGCATCTCAGATATCTTTTGACATATTCTGCTCCTTCCAGATAAGGGAAGCAAAGCGATGTATTTGTGCAGTCGCTCTTCTGTCTTAGTTCAGTGCCTTGGTGGGGATTTCATCTGTTCCTGATGTCTTGTTTGTTTTATTTCCTTAGCCTTTTCTACTTCATGCCAGTTTGGGATTGAGGTGAGCTGGCAGTGGGTAGCATCTTGCAGGATGGAGTCGAGAACATTTGCATTGAAGACACAGTCTCTGTTAAGATGATCTTCAGAATGTTCCTTCCAACAGGCAGCTAGTCCTTCAGTCCATGGTGAGCACCTCTTCACTCTTGACCAACAATGGAGTAGGGCCTTGGATACACAGGTAATAAGAAGTCTTGACTGCTGTAAAGAAACCACTCACATGTGGTTATTGGCTAACTGCTGGACCTGCTGCACTTGATCCTTTCATTATCTGTCAAGAGGAGCCAAGCTTTATCAGCTGGAGCTCAGCCTTCAGTTGCCTATTGAGCTACTTTCTGGTTCTCAGATTGGGTTGCTGTTTCTGGGTCAGAAGTGTCCTGGGATCTCCTGGTCACCCCCATTGAGCCAATTCTTAGTGTTTCCTAGTAGAGTGATGGAGCATCTCATTGCAAGTGTTGATTACGGACACTTCAAGGGCACACCTAAGCTTTTGGACAAACTGCCATCCTGATAATTTCAGAGATACAATGAGGTGCTGGCTGAATTGGGCTCTTTTCTTCCGGCTCTTGGGGTACCTCAGTGTTTCCTGTGATTTTGTTTCCGTTGTTCTTGTTGCTTTGGGCCAGTATTGATGTGGATAACAGAGTGAATTCGGAGGTGGATCATGAGCATTCCTTGGCTGCTATCATGGTGCATGTGACACACACATGCTCTTGAGATCACTCACGTAATGACATTGTCCAGCAGGTGCTGAGGAATGGAGCAAGAATGTTACCATGAGGCATTCTGCTTGTTTCTCTGATGGAACAAGGTGTTGGTTATGATAAGACCATGTTGTAGGCATCGTGTCAGGAGCAAGAGACTACCATTAGCTTTCTCTACCCAGACTCTGCTGATTATATATCTGCAAAGTTCCCAATCCTTTCCAACTCGCACAAAATAGGACACAGTTAAAATTCTTACATCCCAATTACAATCACAGCTTCGTTCTGAATCTAAAACTGCAGAATGATTAGGGCTCAGGTGGAGGACATTGGATCCATTAAGTCAATGCTAGCTTTCTGCCAGAACAATTTAACCAGTCCCACTCTCCTATGCTGAACTACACCATTGGCTATTGTTCATTTGACCTAAGTCAGGTAAACACAACAAGGGAGATTGGAAGCCCTAGAAAATGATTTGCTGTGTGCAAGCTAGTAAATTTTGTATCTGGCAGACATTTGGGGCAGGAGTTCTTCAGTTACACAAAATTGTACTTTTTGTTTAAATACAATAAAGTCCTCCCATTTGGCAGTTAGTGTTTGAAAACTTTGTCAATGACAATTTGAGCAATTGGCAAACTTGGCTGAGTATTTATGCACACTTTCTACTCCAAAGAGAAGCAAAGTTTCTTTGTTTTATTTTGTCCAGCAATCGTAAAAAGCCATTAGTGCCCTGGTAGTACATCCAGTCAACAGAGTAGCAACCTGTATTCACAAAGCATCTTTAGTAAATCACACCACAGTGCTTCGAAGACATATTAGCAACCGAAACTTAGCAATGGCTAGATAAGGAAATTACTCAGAAAAGTGAGCAAGTTCTAAAAAGCATCTCAAAGAAATGAGAGAGAAAAAAACAAAAGCACAGAGAGAGATTTCTGGAGGGGATTCCAGAGCTTAATGCCTTGGCAGCTGAGAACCTGACAGTCAGTGGTGAAGCAATAAATCTCTGGGATGAGCAAGAGGCCACAAGTGGAGGACTGCAGAAATCTCAGAGGGTTTAAAATAACAGCATCTTCAGAGATACAGAAGAGAAGAACGATGGAAAGATTTGAGAACAAGGATGAGAATTACAAAGCTGCTGCGCTGTCAGATGATAAACCAGCACGTGGGTGATGGATGAAGAGTACTTGGTAACAGCCTGGGCAGATTGCTTTTCAAAGGCATATCATGCCTTCTCATATCAGAAATTATTTTTCCCTTTCATGCTTAACATCTAACGTTGATTTGTGGGAGGTCCACTTTTACAATTACCCGAGAGTCTCTGTGAATACTGAAAAAGTTAATTTTGTACAGCTGTATCAGATTTCGCTCCCTACTATGATGCACAAGTTGCCCATCAGTCCTGTCAAGGCTTCTATTAACAGTCAATGGTTTACAATGTTAAACAGCTGCATGCTAGAGACCCAGATTTCTCTGTTCTTTAATCTATGCCGCCCATGGTTCAACTCCCAGCTTCAAGCAAAGCCATGGACAGATATGTGGTTTAGACGACAGGCCTGTGCTTAATCTGTGTGCGGCTTCTCTCCCTTTCCAAACCAACTTTTCTCAGCCTTCCCTTTAACTAACATTCATTTGATATAATCAGTGTTTGTTAGGTACTTTTGTTTTAATGGACAAATGAGATAGAACGAAAGAATGTGTGTCTCATTCCATCTGCACAGAGAAATGCAGAAACCAGAACTGAATGCGATTTGTTCAACCTCACTGTAATCAGAAGGCTTGGAATGTGATCTGAAAGTAGAATAATTCTAAACAGAGAGAAGTGCACAAAACTATCACTGGTTGGATAAGGCAGATAAGGAAAACCTGTCCGTTACAGCAGATATTCAAAAAGTAGGGGACACAGAATTGAAGTTTTGGATGACAGTCACAGGGGAAATATGAAGAAAGGCTTTTTTTAAAGACTAAAATACAGCAAGTGGTAATGACTTGGAACCGGCTGCCCACAACTGTGGAGGAAGTGGAAATAATCGGTGATTTCGAGATGAAATTAGATGGCTATTTGAAGGAAGTAAATTTGCAATGCTAGGGGAATTGAGCAGGGTAGGGTAGGATGAAACTGACTGAACTGTTGAGGAGAATCATATGGACTCAATGGTGTATAATGGCCTCATCTGGTGTAACAAAGGACCTTGTGATTCAATATTTTGCCATTGCAAAACAGCAGCCTTCGCCACAGTCATTGTTGTACCTCCCCAAAATGTTGGTCTAAAGCACATCAACCATCTCTCCTCGCCCCACTTCAGATTTCCCAAAGAAACTGCTCTGCATTACTGCAATGAAGAACTCCCATGCCCCAAATGCAAGGGAAAGATAAGCTTACCAGCTTCCACACAACTAATCATTGGCTGGGGTTTGATCCTTCCTCAGTAGCCTTTCTGTATGCATGGTGCTACTCCAAGTCATTGAGTGTGCTTCCGTCATGAGGGCAATTGCACATGATCCAACCTTGCAAGCAGCATGTGAGCAGCTTAGAATCTGATCGCAAAAAAAAATAAAGCAACAAATATCTTCTCCTGCTCCTCCCTCAACTGCTCTCTAATAAACCCATTTGAGGCTGTCTTGGAAAATGAAGGATAGAAACCTGAGGCAGTAGATATATTCATTGCCAGTGACCAACCGACTATAGAAGTAATGAAGACGGATTGGACTGCTGGGTCCGTACCCCTGTTGTATGACTCTACTGCTTTTACGTGGCTTTGACCCATTAATTGCACTGAACATCTTCACCAATAAAATGCACCCGATTGCTTGGTACACCTGGCTGCCAGTCATTTTAGAAAAAGAGGTTTCAATTTGGTCAGAACTGCTCAGCCGCGCAATTGTCTTCCACTTGATCCAATGCATTTGCAAATAGGTTACTGTTCACCTGCGTGGGCAATCAGAGCACTTGTCTCATTGCAGTCTGTGCATTGGTGGACTGGGGGCCCAATCCCCAACCAATCTGGAATTCCTACAGGGCCTCATGGGGTAAAAGTACCAGAGATCCCAGGTTTGAACCAGCTCCACTTAAAAGGGATGGTCAACAACCTCATTACTTGAATGTTGAATCATGATTCGCAACCAGAGAAATAAGTAACATCATTCTTGTTGGCTTGGTGTTAAGGAGGAGGACAGGCTTGAGGGGCTTTGGGAGGAACGGCTGTGCTCAGGGGCCCAGAGGGTTGAAGGCACAGCAGGGCAGTAAAGGGAAGGGAGGATACACAGAAGAGTCAAATGTGAGGGAGAAATGGAAACAAAGTACTTGGAAGGCTGTAGGAGCTTGCAGAGATACAAAGAGCAAGGCTAGTGCTTTGAACACGAGAGTGAGAATTTTATACTTGAGCTGCAGGGCAACAGGGAGCCTAAATGAAATGCTGAAACAGCCAAGTTAATTCTGTTTAATGTCCCTACGCGTGTGAAAATCTTGGCATCAGTGAGCATGAGGGCAGCTGGGTTTTGGATGAGTTGAAATCTGTGGAAGGTAGAGGACGGGAGCTCTGCCAGGAAAACAAAACCTGGAATCAACTCTGGAGGTGAAGAAAAAGAAACCGCAATTTTTTTTCCAGCAAACCCCGACTTGGCTATTTTCCAAACTACCCAAATACAACTGAGGGTCAAAAGTAGCCCAACACTATAAAGGTAGGGAGTCCCAAGCCTAAACATAAATAAGGAAGTGCATTCTTGTGGTTTTTCACAGAAATTGCTATGTCACACAAACCCCTCACTGTATTACTGAGCTCAACTGATATTGTTTAAAAACATAGCAGCATGGGTTCTGGGAGCAACTCAGAAACCACATTGCATTGAAAGATACCTTGATAGTGAAAGTTGGCAAGCGTAAAGTACAAATACTGAAAACAATTAATGGAATATTCAACTGTTGAACAGGCACTGCTCAACTGGATTCAAACTGCGCCGAAGACACTTGTGGAAACTGCAAACACTAGGACTGATTTCAATACTAATATTTAGTGTTGGTAGTTTGTTGAGTGAAGCCAACATCGCTTATGGGAGACTGGACTATAAGAAAGCTTTGCAGTGAGGCGGGGAATGTGGAAATAAAAGACCTTTCTTCAGTCTTAGTGAGTGAGTCTATTGAGTTTACTTTGGTGTTGCCACCACCCACACAAGACCTACACGATGGAACCCAGTGCCACTCGAACATGACAAAAGGAGCTTTTATGTACTCTGTTGAGGAATGAAGCCATTTATCACACTGCTGATAATGCTGTCACCAGACCCACAGTATGTTGGCACCCAAGTTCTTTACAGATATCAAAAATATCCAACTGCACACCAATCAACATCTGGCAGAACATTTTAAAATGTTGAACCTTTTGACTGGCCCTATCACAACCCAAAGGCCATCTCCCCAACATGATATCCACCTATTTCACCTCAAGATCAAGAGTTCCCTCTCTCCCTTAACTAGAGTTACAGTACTTTCAATATTCAGAATGCAATACATCAATTATCTTCCTAGCTGTGTCAAGGCATCGAAATTGAACATCTCAATATCACTGTTTGATTAGATAAACGGGCTCTTATTTGGAAGCTGGTGGATTTGTGTCTTCTTTGTCAAAACATAAATATTTGCCAGGCCTAGTTTTGAAATTAGTTAAAAAAAAAACACAACACCAGGTTTTACCCAACAACTTCATTTGGAAGTACTAGCTTTCGAAGCACTGCTCTTTCACCAGATAGCCATGCAGCAGGATCCTAAGACACAGAATTTAGATCACAGTGTCATGCGGCTGATATGATATGTTGAACAAACCTAGTTCGCTGTCAAGTCTTTCATCTTTTAGAATGGGTTGCAAGTTTCGGATCATTAATATGTGAACCCCAGAACTTCTTTCAACACTGGCACCTCCACATCATACTGTTGGAAAGTCCAAACTGCCTTCAATTTTGCAACACAAGTTGCAGACTCTTCCCCACACTTGCAGCACCAGCTTTCAGTCTAGTATTAGAGTCAACATTTTTCCCTCAACAAATTAACTGTTCACTCAGCTGCTGCTTGTGGCTTTTTAGTGAGCACAAGCTGATCACTCCTTTGCTTAGAGGACAACTGGAATCATACTGGAACAGTTATAGAATGCTTTGTCACATGTGCACCATATAAATAAGGCAACTTTTCATTCTTAAGTGCTCTAAAAAAATGATCTCTTCAGACACAATCCATATTTGGAAAGTGATGAATGCTGCTGACTAGCCCAATTTATTTGGTTCAAATGACCCCGCAGAATCTGGATTAAAAAAAGATATAGCACAAAACTTCTTGTGGAGGTCACAGCAGAGGAAGCTACCCTCAAGGCATCACTGGCAAAGTGCAACATTCCCAAAGACAGCTGGGAATCACTGACCAAAGACCATCCAGAATGGAGGAGGAACAGCATCCTGAGATGCATCAAGCACCTTGAGAGTTACTGTTGGGCAAAAGTGGAAGCCAGGCGAAAACAGCAAAAGGACCGCACTGCCACACCAACCCCTTTCTGCAACCACAGAACCTGTAGAAGCCATGTCAGTCTGTATAGCCTCCCACAGACTCACCCTGAGAGTGAAAGTCATCTTCATCCACGAGGGACCACCAACGATGGTGTCTGGCACTATCAGTGACCTGGGTCCCTGGGTTCAAATCCCACTATGGTGGAATTAAAATTTGATCAATAAACAAATCTGGAATTGAAAGCTATATTTAGTAAGTGACCATAAAACTGGAAACCTGCTGGTTTATAGAAAGAAACACCTGGTTTACTAATGTCCCTCCAGGAAGGAAACCCTTACCTGGTCTGGCCGACATGTCACTGAAAGCATATTAGCAATGTAGTTGACTCTGAACTGGGCAGTTAAATTTAAAGTAATTAGGGATGGGCAACAAAAGCTGGCTTTAGCAATGACACCGACATCCCAAGAAAGAATAAATGGTTATGCTTCAGTCTGGGTGTCAATGGAGAGGGTGCACGTGGTGTCCATCAGTGCTTTTGATGTCTTTTGAGAGAGAGGTGGGCACTGCGTGAGGGATACAATGTTTTATTTCCCCCTCCAACACCATTTTGATGTTGTCCCCTTCCTCTCTCCCTGCACTCCTCCTGCTCCTCACTCTCTCCCTGGCCCTTCACTTTTTGATTAAGGGTAAAAAATGAGGTCTGCAGATGCTGGAGATCACAGTTGAAAATGTGTTGCTGGTTAAAGCACAGCAGGTCAGGCAGCATCCAAGGAATAGGAAATTCGACGTTTCGGGCATAAGCCCTTCATCTTATGCCCGAAACGTCGAATTTCCTATTCCTTGGATGCTGCCTGACCTGCTGTGCTTTAACCAGCAACACATTTTCAACTTCACTTTTTGATGTTAGCATTTTCCTTATCAAGCTTTGTTTGCAAATATTCAAATGGCCAAATGGGTGTTTTCCTGGTGGTGAAAAAAAACATAATAATAAACTCTTATTTGTAAAGGTGGAGAAAAAGAAAGACTAAAGAAAAATCTATTTCTGCCTTACGCTGAAAGAATTTTTAAAAATGCATTCATAGTTCCTGGAAACCACTGGCTGGGCCTGCAGTTATTGCTCATCATCAGTTGCCCTGCAAAAGGTAATGGTGAGCCACCTTCTTGAACAGCTGTAGTCTTTAAGGTGAAGCAACACGCAAAGTGCTGTTATAGGAAGGGAGCTCCAAGATTCTGAAAAAGAACAGCGATACATTTCCAAGTTAGAATGGGATGTAGTTTGGAAGGGAGCTTAAAAGTGCTCCAATACATCTGCTGCAAATTCCCTTCGAGGGAGTAGAGGTCACAGGTTTGGAAGGTGATGTTGAAGAAGCCTTGGTGAGTTGTTGCAGTGAATCTTGCAGATATACAGAGTGTCAGCGAGTTGTACTGAGTTGTGCAGAGGGTGAATATTGGAAGTGGTGGATGAGATGCCAAGCAAGAAGGCTACTTTGACTGGGATGGTGTTAAGCTTCTTGAGTGCTGTTGGAGCAGCCATCTAGGCCACTGGGGGAGTATTCCACCACATTCCTGACCTGTGCGATATTAATGGGGGAAGGGCTTTGGAAAGTCAGGAGGTGAGTTACTCACTGTAGGATTCTAACTTCAGTTCAGCTTTCATACCTCCAGTATGTATACTGCCAGTTCAGTTTCAATGATGTTGATATCAGATGATTCAATGATAGTAATGCCATTGACAAGAGGCAATGGCAAGGTTCCACCTTGTTAGAGATGGTCAGTGCCCTGCACTTACCCCTCACCCTCTAGGGTTGGCAGCTTTGGTATTAGCTCTCAATTCACAATTTGGGTGACTCAAAAAGCCTTCTTCTAACTTCCATATAGAATATTCTTATGAAATTAACTGGGGTGGTGAAGAAAAAAAATATTTCCTTTGACGATCTGTGATCTCTCTCTTTGGTTGCTCACAGCGCAAGCCAGGAGATTAATGATCAAGTCCTGGAAACTCCAGGGAACTCTGGAGGGTCACTGACCCTAATAACATTGCAAATTTTTTCTTTTCAAGTACAAATCGAATTCCCATTTCAAACATTTATTGCAGCCTCAATTGTATTTTACTCAAAGCTCCAGGGCAATATCACACTTGCCATGCCAGAAATAAAGTTACCCAGGCATCCACAAGTAGAGTCAATGAAAATCATTTGGGAAAGAACAGAAAACCATTAGTAAAAACTAACACAAACATAATGCTGCAAATCTGAAATAACAAAAAGCCTACAAATCAATTAGCATCTGGGAGAGAGAGATAGGTCAACACCCTTCATTAGAATTGTTCTGACAGAAGGCTCCCACCCTGAAATGCAATCCACCTTCCTCTCTAAAGCAATTCCACCTGCTGTATATTTCCAGCACGTTCTGTTTTTAACAGCCATTAGCATTGTTTAGCATGCTGTATAATCTGGAGGGACAGCACTCAAGCGCCTCCCTAATGGACAGCCTTTCTTGGCTTAACTTAAAATTTGAAAAAACAACCCATTGCTGCAAGATTCAAAACATCACAACATACCACAAACACAAGTGAAAGTCACAAGACAGATATTTGCATGGTCACAGATAACACACAAGATCACATGGGCACACTTGAAGCCATTTGCGTGAGGATATCTGAAACCCAGGAATAGATTACTTGTCTTCTTAAAACTCCAGCAGAAACTAAATGAAGGACACAATTTTTTTGTAAATGGAGAACGTTCAGAGACTCATTAGAAAACTGTGCTGTCCAATGAAAATACTTGGACAAGGCAGAGACGTGTGTGCAAAGAACTGGGACCAGGCCACATCTGGAATTAATCCAGAATTTGGAGTAAGAAGCCAAGGGGAAAAATAACTTGCGCCAAAAGACAATGATGTAAAGGACAGTGTGCACATCTCTTATTAACTGTTGCCCCCCAACACCCCATATCAGGATACTTAGTGAGCACTGCTGACTGCTCCTAAATTAGTTAAACTCTGATTACATGGCATTCCAAAATTCTGAATTTTTCATGAAAACTGAAAATAACTACCTTAACCACAGTAAGTGAAGGGTCTGTCATTTCCAATAATCAGGGTCACTGGTTTCTTATAAGAGGTTTCATTCCACTTTTATTAGAGGAGATTCCAGCATTGTTAACTGGTCATTTGGGGGAAACTAAGGAGTCATATTGACATGAAACATTAACTCTGTTTCCCTCTGCACAGATGCTGCCAGGCTGGAGTTTTCTCAGCACGTTTTTTTAAAGAAAGGGAGAGGGGAGGCACAATTTTTGGAGACAGCAACAGAATAGTGGCCATGATGTGCATCGTAGTGGGGGACAGAAAAGGAATTCAGTTCAATGATAAACAGTATCTATGCAGCAATTTACATTCACTGTAATGTCTCAAGGTGACTTCACAACAGTACCCTCAAAACGGATACAGGTCATTTCGTCAATACAAATTTGCTGTAGCACAATTGATGAATTATGGATGCTGTTTGAATAACAGACTTTCTACTGAACGGTTATAGCTATTTTATATCATGATCTTCTACAATGCGATTTTCTATAGCGATTTTTCATGACGCGACTTTCTGTAGTATGAGATTTCAGAGTAACGCTACCAATACGTTTTAACAGAGTAATCAGTATTGGCATCAAACCAAAGGAGAATACATCAGGACAGATGACCAAGTTATTTCTTCTTTTCTTCTCTTTAGCCACATGAGTTCTTTTTCTCCTTCTTTGCTCCCTACCTCCGACGTCTCCAGGCCTAGCTTCACGGCCTCCCAGCCTAGCGTCATGTGGTGACCTCCTGACCCAGCCTCATGATTCTCAAAGATGAAACCTGGTGTGGTCTGAAGCCAGGGCCCCAGTGTGGTCTAGGTTGGAAGACCGTCATTCTTAATTTTTATTTCAGCCAATGCCGGACATTTTACTTCTTTATTTTCTAAGATCTTGTAACTAAAGGAGCTGTACCTAGGTACCTTTGTACCTAAGATGGCACTGTAAGTGGCGACATATAAACTTTGTACTCATCGAGTATGAGTGACAATAAAGCTAATTCATTCGTGCATTCCTGTTTGTTCAAAGAGATAGCTCTAATGGAGTGTTTTAAGGAGAAAACTGTAGAATGGTTCAGAGCACAAATTCCAGAGCCAAGGGCCCAGACATCTAACAGTGTGGCTGCCCATAATACAGAAAAATGAATTCTTGGACATGTAAGGAGACAGAGTTAGAAACTTTTTGGGGAGCTGGAGAGGTTTACAAAAATAAGAAGATGTGAAGACTATGTAATGATTGGAACACGAAGAAGAGGATTTTAAAATTAAGGCATTGATGAACAAGTAGCTAATGTAGGTCAGGGGGCAGAAGTATTATGAATGTATGGGACTTGGTGCTAGTTGGGAAACATTCCCAAAATAAGCAGATTGATGCACCAACTGAGCTTTCCATCATTCCTGTGACACGTAATCTATATTTTCTTGTTTTGAATAGTTCCAAAGACTTGGATCAAATTCAAAAGACGACAAATTCAAATATATCTATTGAAGTACAAGTTAATAAGGAAGGGTCAGGAATGTGGGAAGTCACAACCAATTACTTTAGTGCTTTTACTTTTGAAGTGGGGGCAGTAAGGTGGTCCCAGCAGACCAGGTCTGCAGCAGGCTGGGGCTAAATCCCAAAACCAGCTCTGATCACGTATGAAGAGCAATTGTTTTGATGTGATTTCTAAAGCAAACAGGTTCCAGTAGAAGCACAGCCAAATGAGTCATTCCCAAAAACACAGTCATTATTAACATGAGGAATGTGTGGGGTCACAATTAACTTGATCTCTAAAAGGTTCAAATACAGGTGAAAAGGGTGAAGTGGGTTCTGGATTTTATGTACTGGGAACCAATTCTAAATGCTAGGATCTTGATGTTGCATTTTTATATCATGTTCCTACTGTGATTTAAACAATATGAACTTGCAAAGTGAGAAGGGGAGTAGGCCACTCGGCCTTTCGAGTCTGCTCCGCTATTCAGTATGACCACGGCTGAATAGTTTACATTACTGTCTACCTCAAAAACTATTTATCCACCTGCTTATCAACAATCTGTGTACCCTCATCTTAAAAATAGTCAAAAGCTCTGCTTCCACCAACTGTCGAGGAAGAGAATCATAGAATCGTTCCAGTGCAGAAAGAGAGCATTCGGCCCATCGAGTCTGTTCCAACCCTCCAAAAGCAGCCCATCAGACCCATTCCCCTCCACCTTATTCCCATTTCCCATGGCTAATCCACTTTGGTTTCACATCCCTGGACCCTATGGGCAACTTAGCATGACCAATTCACATAACCTGCATGCCTTTTGACTGAAGGGGAACACCAGGGGGAAACCCAAGTAGACATGGGATGAATGTCTGAACTCCACACAGACAGTTGCCCAAGGGTAGAATCGAACGCGGGTCCATAGTGATGTGAGGCAGCAGTGCTAACCACTACACCATCCAAGTGTTCCAAAGACTCTCAACCCACTACAAATAATGGTTTTTGCACGGTGTTTAAAATGGGGCAATACCTTATTTTGAAAAAGTGACCCCATACATTCAGGTTCTTTCACAAATGGATACATCCTCTTCAATATGAATAGAAAGGGTCTGGAGGGATATGGGCCAAATGCTGATTAATGGGACTATATTAACTGGATGTATGTTTGCTCGCTGTGTTGGAAGGTTTATTTTCATACATTTCATCACCATACTAGGTAACATCATCACTGAGCCTCCGGTGAGGTTCACTGATGATGCTACCTAGTATGGTGATGAAATGTCTGAAAATGAACCTTCCAGCTCAGTGTGCAAACATACATCCAGAGCCTCCACCGGAACTACAAATCTTCTCAAAACCTGCTAACTATATTAACTTGGTATAGCTGGTTGGCATGGATGAGTTGGACTAAAGGGTCTGTGCCGTACAGCCCTATGATTCTACAACGTCCCTGAAAGATCTTTACAACTGGAATGGAGAAGGTTTAAAAAAAAGGAAATCTAATGGATGCTCTCAACTTGAAATATTTTAAAGAGACAATTTAACAAAGCTTTCGTTTGGCTGATGCATCAGTAACAAAGTAGCTTTGACTCAGGAGTATCTGTAGAGAAATGAAAAGGGAAATTAGAAGTCTGCTCCCACGGAGTTGATAGTATACAGAATGCATTAGAACACATGGCCCTTGAGGCAGGGATTGTAAGATTATTTAAAACAAAATGAAAAACAGAGGATATAAAAGGAAATGGAGAATGAGGATGGAAACCTGATTACAGAAAGCAAGCTTCAGTTGGAAAATAAAGCACTTTCGCTGCCGTAATTGCTAGGATTGTATGAATCTGCAGTCCTGAGACAAATGGGGTGAACCGGGGGGGGAAGAAATAGAAGGAAAACAGAAGTATGAAAGCCCGTAATTATGAAGTCAGAAACACACTGGCTTCAGTCTGCCACTGAAGGTACTAGTTGTTAAGACCGACATGCCATCCATTGGGTTAATGGTTGCGCTGACAAGAGCAGAAAACCACTGAAGGAAATGAGCAATTAGGCTGGAGTAATAACCTCTCTATTTTCAGACAACTTCTACTTTATGCAAGTTTTTAATCCGTTTTCCTTTAACTTGGAGATGGTTCATGGGAAGAAAGACACGGCTTGTAACAGCTTTTATTTTCAAACCAAAATTTTCATTTATGCAGCAATATTTGAGACTTCTGATGTTATAAAGGAGTTTGCAGCCAATAAAATACTTTGAAGTATAGTTGCTCTTGCAATGTAGAAAACTTGCCTGCAAATAATGTGTACAGCAAGCTCTCACACACTAATATGGGAATAGCCAGATAATCTGTTTCTTTGTTGCTGATTGAGGGCTCAGTATTTTGCAGGAGACCAGGGATAACTCCCCAGCTAATAGCTGAAATTCTAATATGTGTTTTTTTTGCCTCTTTGAGGAGAAAGTGAGGTCTGCAGATGCTAGAGATCAGAGCTGAAAATGCGCAGATCAGGCAGCATCCAAGGAACAGGAGATTTGACGTTTTGGGCATAAGCCCTTCTTCAGGGCTTATGCCCGAAAGGGCATTCCCGAAGAAGGGCTTATGCCCGAAACATCGAATCTCCTGTTCCTTGGATGCTGCCTGACCTGCTGCGCTTTTCCAGCAACACATTTTCAGCTTTTTTTTTGCCTCTACCCGACAGTACAGATAGGACCCTCTGCTAATGGTTCACTGAATACCCTCTCTTCTGATAGCAGATTCCATATCATTGCAGGCATGAAATAACTGCACAGAAGCTGGTATCCCGTCACCAAGTAACCGTTTATTTACACGTGCGTAACACATGGACTCTGACCAGCCAGCTCAGAGCCAGTCCCTACAGTGAAGAGACTCACCAACAGTCCTGTTTATATTGTTTTTCAGCAACAGTGAAGCAGGCCCAGGCTCCATCAGGAGCAGCAGCGGTGGTAGTGGCTGCTCGTGGAGCTGAATACAGTTCAATGAAAGAAAACAAAAACAAAGGAAAAAAGAGGAAGGCAATGTCTCCCAGATAATAGAGCGTTTTTACCCCCACAGTACACTGGCTGTTGGCAAGCTGGGTCGGAGTCAGTCCCCTGAACTGAGGAAATTGTAATCTCCTGGTTATACTGATTCCCACTTATCTGTCAACCAGGATTCCCTGATTGTCCCAGGTTAATAACCCCAATCAAGGATCTTATACTCAACAAGATCCACCTGGCCAACCCTATTCTAATCACTATAAGTTGTTAAGTCAAACACAATATCAATGTACAAATAAACACATCTGCATTTCTATAGTGCCTTTCACAATTAAAGCTCATCCCAAAACATTTTGCAGCCAAATGTATTTTGAATCATAGTCACTGTCTTAAGGAAGAAACAGCAGACAATTTGTGCATAGCAAGCTCCCATAATAATATTGCTTTCACAGAATTTAGGTTAATTGGGTATTAATATTGGGCAAGACAGAAGAGGAGAACTCCTTGCCAATCTACAATTTTGTTTGTGGAATCTTTAACTTATACCCAAGGTGCTGGTTGTCTCCTGAATTTAACATCTCATCTGAAAGGTGGCACCCTCCAACAATGCAGTGTTCTCTCAGTGCTGATCCAAATGTGCCAACTTTGATTTGGGTCCTTTCTGGAGTGAGGCTTGAAGGTAAAACTTGCTGACTCAGAGGCAAGAGTGCTTAGCACAGAACCATAGCTGACACAAACAAGGACACAGCAATACATGCACCAGCAGGAATACTTAAAAGTAAAACAGATTTTATGCAACATATGCAAAATGGTACAATGAAGAGTTCAAAGAAACAAACTAATGGCTAATCACTTAATCAGCCATTTTATACCAGCTTGGTACAAAACGGCCATGTAAGACAAAATAGTTGTACTTGTCACATGTCCCCAGGACATTGCAACATCTCACAGCCAATGAACGGCTTCTGAAACAGAATCATTGTTGCAAACATGACAGCTCACTCGAATATACCAAAGATTCTGTATAACTGCAATGAGATCAATAAATACATAAATCTCCTTTGCAGAAAATCTGTAAAGGAAGAAGATTCATTGGGAAGTCTCAGAGGGTCGATCAAATTACCAAATTTTGAATTCTTTGTCAATTTTAACCAAGTGCTTTTCGCTCAACACGTCAGCCTGTTCTTTTTCTCCTTGCAGATGCTAACAGATTTCCAGCATTTTCTGCTTTAAATTAAAGTATTCTTTTTAAATGCAAGAAAGAAATAACTTTAAGAATCCTTGGACTCTGCACCAAAATATGACTCATCACCTTAAGAAAAGCTGGTGCTAGGCAGGGACCTTTCTTGATTCACATTTAAAAAGAAACCAAAATGGATTAAAACCATGTATTTAAATGTCACAGATACATTTAATGAAAATGCTCAAGGTTAGAACGAGGTGAATAAACCACAAGAGCTTAACCTGTCGACATGTTGCTGGCTTGTACCACACTTCCATTGGCAGAGACTGGCAGGTGAAAAAACAAAACAAATAACCGCACGTGAAGCATTTTAAGATATTCAAAAAAGATACCTGGTAACATTTATATAGTATGCAAGCAGCTTTCCCCACTTTCAAAAACATGTTGATCGAGCTTGCCTTTAGTCTCTTCCTTCTTTCCCATCCCCCACCTCCAATGCTGACCTCTTTACAAAGTTTTGTGATCTGCTCAGAGGTATTCTTTCACTGGAAAAGTTTTACAAAAAAAAAGGACAACTGTTTACAACGCTCAGAATTCTGAAACCTAACATACACGATGGAAGTATACTGGGGTGACAGGGGGAGAAGATAATGCATGATACCGAAGCACATTTACAAAACAATTTATGGGGACTTATCCTGCGAAAGAAAACACACCCTTGGCAGTTCATTAATCCTCCATTCATACGGAATTCATTTCAAAGGGAGTTGTACTTTGGAACAGACATTACTTCCTAGGCCAACCAACTGAGGCTCTGAGTACTCATTTATGACAGAGCATATATTTACAGCTGTTTCTACTCAAAATAGGACTTTGAAACTGAACTTCTAAGATGCAGAATTATGGGAAGATGACAGGGAGAGGACAATTCACACCCCGTTATGCATAACAAACTAATTCATAGCTTGATTGACTTTCTCTGCCCTCTTCCATAATTCCGCATGTCTGTCCGGGCAAAGAGTAACATAGTAAACTTCCTGTCGCAAGGTTTAAACTTTGATTGGGCAATCATTAAACTTGCCCAAAAGAATTCTACCTTGAAGCTGAGGGGTTACAGTGGAGAAATACGGTCCTCCATTACTTTGGATGTATCAATTATGTTCCAGTTTTAGAAGGTTTGAAGGGCATATTGTTTACAGGCAAAGGCCCTGTTGCAAAATTTGCAGCACAGCCACTCATTTATCAAACGTGGGCGCTATCAGACAATCAAGATTCATGTACATTGTGTTCAAACTATCCAATCAATCACTACCTTAGTCAGACGTGGTTAAACAAAATGATTCGGAAGACGGCATATTCAAATTGATATTTAATATTAATTCCATTCAGCAATTTCTCCATTTTTAAAATTCTGATCCATGCTTCAGAAGAACCTTGCCTAGCCTCATCAAACTTCCTCCAGCCCTTCGACTTTGAGCTCTCTTCACTCCTACTATTTGAACTGCACCACCATTCGTGGCTATGTTGGTAGATGGCCAGGTTGAAGGTTCCAGAACCTTCTCCCTCAACAAGTCTTTGAATATGGGAATGAGTCCGTACAAAGCAATGACATAGCCAGGTCTGCATTATCAACTGTGCTTAATTCAGAGCACTGCATAACAGCAGAAGCAACCAAGGATTTGAGGTAGTGCAAATGAAAGGAAGTCTAATTGACAATACCTGACTAAGAGTATGGTGCTGGACAAGCACAGACAGTCAGGCAGCATCCGCAGAGCAGAAGAATCGACATTTTGAGTATCAGCCGTCATCAGGAATGAGGCCGTGGCCCAAAGAGCCACATCATCTACTGTGTTCATTGCTCTTGATATTTTCTCCTCTACTTTGGGGAGACAGGTCACCAACTCGCGGAACGTTTCATGAACATCTCTGGGACACACGCACTAATCAACCCCTCTACTCGGTGGCCAATCACTTCAACTTCCCCTCCCACTCCGCTAAGGACATGGGCCTCCTCCACCGCCAAATTCTAACCACCCAACATCTGAAGGAAGAACATCTCATCTTCTGCCTTGGGAGCCTCCAACCACACGAAATCAATGTGGATTTCACCAGTTTCCTCATTTCCCCTCCATCCACCTTATTCCAATCCATCTTCCATCTTGATCTGTCCATCTTCCCGCACCTTCATCTACCTATCACATTCCCAGCTACCTTCCACCCCCTCCCCACCCCCCAACAACACACAACCCCCCGGCTCATAAGCCTCATTTCTGATGAAGGGCTTATGCCTGAAACATTGATTCTTCTGCTCCTCGGATGCTGCCTGACTTGCTGTGCTTTTCCAGCACTGCACTCTCGGGTGTTAAATGGAAATAAATTTGAACTGCAGAAGCTTATTTCACTCTTACACCCAGTGAAAACAAAACAGGAATCCTTTCAGAGGAGCCTGAATTTGAACCTGGACCATAGAGATTTCAGTAAACAGACTCTTTAACAGTTGCTTTAACAAATTATCAGCTCCACAGAAGAATAGATCTACATATGAGTTTTTGCACAATAGTAAAGCATTTACTGAGATATCTGCATAATCTAAAACAGATAAAGATCTCAAAGTTTACATCAAAAGAACAAAAGCATTAAATTAACAGCGGTGTTTATTTAGCAACATTTATTTTCCTCGTGTGATTTATTCAACAACATGGAATAACAACATAAGATAACTTTGTGTGTATATATACTCAGGAGAAAGCGAGGGCTGCAGATGATGGAGATGACAGTCAAAAAGTGTGGTGCTGGAAAAGCACAGCAGGTCAGGCAACATTTGAGGAGCAGGAGAGTCAACGTTTTGAGTACAGAGGAACCTTGTTCTTCAGAATACCAATTATCCAAAAATTGGATTATCCGAAAGCGATCGAGGTCCCAACAGAAACATTTCAAAGACGTGTATCCAACATTGATTAAAAGTGCTGCAGAGAACAGCCCTGGATTGATGGGAGTGCAGGCACTGTCTCTAAATGACTGACTTGCCACCTCCTCTCTCTCTCTTCCCACACTTTTCCTTGAATTCTACACAGGCGTGTACCCTACACCTCCCTTCCCCAGATAATCTCTCGAACATAGTTCTGTACAGGGCAAAGATGGAACCTGCCAAAAAGTTGCAGTAAAAGGGGTGTGTGTGTGCGTGCGCGCGTGGGGGGAGGCGCGTCCGGCTGCACGGTGAGGGGGGCAGGGGTGGAAGGGGCTGAGGGCAGACAGAGGTCGCTCAGGGGTGGGGATGAGCGAGGGCCAGTGTTGACAGGGGGGGGGGGGGGGAGGATAGGGGGTTGGTGTTGGACAGGGTTTTGGAGGGGCGGGCGGTGAGGTGGTGTTGGATAGGGATTGGGGTCGGTGAGGGCTCGCACGTGGTGTGCTGCTGCTAGTCTCCTGAATGGGGAGCAGACTTAATAGAAAACTCCGAGCCCCAGAGGAAAGGTATTGACTCGATGAACCGAATAATCAATTATCCGAACTAAATAGTGCCCATCCATCTCGTTTGGATAACTGAGGTTCCTCCATACAAGCTCTTCATCAGGAATGTGGGGAGGCCCAAGGGGGCTGAGAGATAAATGGGAGGAAGGGTGGGTGGGGCTGTAGGGGGAAGATAGTGGGCGGCACGGTGGCACAGTGGTTAGCACTGCTGCCTCACAGCGCCTGTAGACCCGGGTTCAATTCCCGACTCAGGCGACTGACTGTGTGGAGTTTGCACGTTCTCCCCGTGTCTGTGTGGGTTTCCTCCAGGTGCTCCGGTTTCCTCCCACAGTCCAAAGATGTGCGGGTCAGGTGAATTGGCCAAGCTAAATTGCCCGTAGTGTTAGGTAAGGGGTAAATGTAGGGGTATGGGTGGGTTGCGCTTCGGCGGGTCGGTGTGGACTTGTTGGGCCGAAGGGCCTGTTTCCACACTGTAAGTCTAATCTAATCTAATCATAGCTGGGTGTGATATAGGTAGATGATGGTGGGGGGGTGAAAGTGATAGGTTGGAGCGGACAGTAGAGCAGATAGTTGGGAAAGAAGATGGACAGTTCGAACAATTCAAGAGGGTGGCGCCGGGTTGGATCTGGGATAAGGTGGGGGAAGGGGAGATGAGGAAACTAGTAAAATCAACCTTGATCCCGTGTGGCTGGACAGTCCCAATGTGGAAGATGAGACGCTCTTCCTTCAGGCGTCGGATGGCTAGAATCTGGCAATGGAGGCGGCCCAGGACTTGCATGTCCTTGGCAAAGTGGGAGGGGGAGTTAAAGTGTTCTGCCATAGGGCGATGGGGTTGTTTAGTGCGTGTGCCCCAGAGATGATCTTTGAAATGTTCCGCAAGTTGGTGTCCTGTCTCCCCAGTGTAGAGGAGACATCGGGAGCAACGGAACAGTAGATGACGTATGTGGAGGCACAGATAAATCTCTGCTGGATGTGGAAGATCCTTTGGGGCCTTGAATGGAGGTGAAGGGGGGTGTTTTAAATGCTGGTTTTACAACTCTTGTGATGGCAAGGGAAGGTGCTGGGAGTGGCAGGTGGATTGGTAGGGGGCATGGACCTAACAAGGGAGTCGCAAAGGAAATAGTCTCTGCAGTTCGCAGACAGGGGTGGTCGTGACATTGATGAACTGTTCAACCTCCTCATAGGAGCATGGGTTGGTGCCAATACAGTCATCAATGTAGCGGAGAAAAAGATGTGGAATGGTGCCTGTATAGCTGTGGAAGATGGATTGTTCCACATACCCAAAGAGGCAGGCATAGCTGGGGCCCATGAGGGTACCCATGGCTACCCATTTGCTCTGGATATATAATCTTCAACATCTGTTTTTGTAACAGAACGTATTATGAAAATACGCCATCTATCCAAAGATGCACCTTGTTAATTATGCTGCTTCAATGTCTCTTTTAGAACACAAGAACTAGGAGCAGCAGTGAGTAACTCGGCACTATGAGTCTGCTCCTATCATTTGCTCTGACCATGGCTGATCTCACCAAAGAAAATAGAACCGAGGATGCTGGAAGTCAGAAACTAAAACAGAAATTGCTGGAGAAACTCAGCAGGTCTGGGAGCATCTGTGGAGTGGGAAAAACAGAGTTAACATTTTGATTCTGGTGAATCTGCTCTCATAACTGTTTCTCTCCACGCAGATGCTGCCAGACCTGTTGAGTTTTTCCAACAATTTCTGGTTTTGTTTATGGTCAATCTCATCTTGGCCCAACTTCACTTTCCTGACCGCTCTCTAGAATCATTCAACATCTCTCTATCTCCTTCTTAAATGTATTCAATGCCCTGCCACTGCACTCTGGGGTAGTGAATTCCAGCCTTACACTCTTCTTTGGGAGAAGTAATTTCTCCTCATCCATTTTAAATCTGCTACCCCTTATCCTAAAACTACAACATCTTTTTCTGCATTACTCCACTAAAGGAAACTATTTTTTAACGTCAACTTAATCAATCCCCTTTAGCATCTGGCGTACCTCAATTAGATTTCCCCTCATCCTTGTAAACTCAAGAGAGTAGTGGCCTAAACCACTGAATCTCTCTTCATAAGACAAACCCCTCATCTCTGGAATCAATCTTTTGAACTACCTCCAACACAACTACATCTCTCAAGTAAGGGAACCACAATTGTACACAAGTGCAGTCTCACTAATGCCCTGTATAATTGAAGCAACACTTTTGTTCTTTGCTAGGTTCACGGGACCTCCTGGTTCTAACCATCTCTGCACAGATTCTTAGATCTCCCGGTTCTAACCATCTCTGCCATAGAATGTGGGTTAAACATCAGTGTCCGTTAGCAGAATGGGCTAATATTCCACCAAAATACAAAGCAGCAAAGCAAATTATAGCACATGTTCCAGCTCTAGGATACAGTTCTCAATAATATGCAGCACAGTATATTTCACTATGGTCCATCCTGCAACCTTCAGGGAAACATCAGAAACTACAGATGCCAACAAGCTTATGTGATGAAGGTTCATGATATTGTTACTACTGGGAAACATCTTCAAACTGGACAGAACTATGGTCTTGCTTTAGTTTGTAGTTCCATATTGTGTGTCAAGAGGATAGCACCTCATTTTAGCTACATTTTTGATTTGAGTGTAGTACCAGGTATCTGAAGTTTGATTTGCATGCATCTAATCAACTTCGGGGTGATTAGTTCAGTGCTATATGACACAGGTCAACAGAGATAGAAGCCAATTCTTTTAGAAAAGTAGAACCATCTAAAAAGGTCAGAAAGTGGGCAGATTTCCTTTCTTGACAGTCTGCAAGTTTCTTCCAGAGGAAAACAAGGCTGGTAACATCAACAGTGCCGTTTAACAGACTCCAGAGCAGTCAGGGTGAAAGGAACTAAGTTCGAGTGATTTAAATTCTTAGTAAGGGATGAGCTCCAATAACAGAAGGCTGCATGAGTGAAATTTAAAGGAACCCACAAACAAAATAAGTGAAATGTATCAGCAATTTGTTTGTGTCTAAGCAAGAGACACTGACTAAAGAAATTGCACTGATTCAATGCAGATGTTTGCTGGAAAGAAATAAAGATCAGCCATAGCAAGTCAGTAAGGAACTTTAAAATGGAAACTCAATGACCTTACATTGAGGTTTGAATGTGTGTTAGACTGTTGTTGAGGGTAAAATGATTCAATCTTCACTTTTGCAAGATTGTTTCATCCAGTTATCCGATAATGTCACTGTGTGTATCTTTCATTTGAGTGCGAGATAAACATTGACATCCTTATGTTAGAAGTACATTGGTGGCCTCTTCCAAGTGTGTTCAGGGACTGACCACCATGGGAACCAAATTACAGAAACTGCTTTAACTATGAAGTTGCAGTTAAAGATCTCTCCATTCAGATACAAGTTGCCTGACAGAGTGCTTTGGAAGCTCTGTCATTAGTTTCATAGAAGAATTCCTACAGCTTGGAAAGACTTCCGCCCTACAAAGGCGCACTGACCTGCCAAAGACCAGTCATCCCAAACCTATTCCCCATTACTCTGCATTTACCACTAACCTACAGAGCCCTGAACACTACGGGCAATTTAGCATGGCCAATTCACCTAAACTGCATATCTTTGGATTGTGGGAGGAAACCGGAGCACCCGGAGGAAACCCACGTAGACACAGGGAGAACGTACAAACTCCACACAGACAGTCATCCGAGGATGGAATCGAACCCGGGTCCCTGACGCTGTGAAACCACAGTGCTAACCACTGAGCTAGCATGCTGCCCTTGTTGTTCAGTTCATTTGCTGCCCTCGTACAGCAATTATTTGGGCACCTCCAGGGACGTGTCTGACTTCTCAGGCATGGTTAGTATTTTATAACAAAACTCACTGTATAGGAATGCATTCACTGTATATTTCCAATGGATGGATTCCTCTGCAGCACTACATAAATAACCAGAGTGTTTATAAATAGTTCTTAAGCTAGTGGATAGCACAATAACTAGCACAGTACTCCTCAGCGAGTAAATAAATATAAAAACGAAGAAATGGAAGCAGTGACCCACACAGCTACTCAAGCCTGCTCGATCATTAAGACTGATATGTTAACTCAACTTCACTTGACTGCCCAGTCCCTACACCTCTCATTTCCTCAGTGCTCAAAAAACTATTAATCTCAGCTTGAATACACTCAGGAACTGAGCATCCAATGCCTTTGACATGATTGAGATTCATAACCTACTGTGTGATGACAATTCTCCTCATCCCAGTCCTGAAAGGCCGACTTTTCACCATGAACCTACACTCCTTTCTTCTTGATTCTTCAAAACGGTATTTGGCCATGAGCCACATCAGCAGTTCCTCGTTTCCTTACTGCAGCAAGGTCACCAATTCTGAGCCCTACAGTTCCTATACTGGATTTTCATTCTATGATGAACTAGTTGAGCTCAGTGGTGCAACAAACAGCATTCTTGGATTAGGAAACAAGCCAGGATTCCTTTTCTCTATTCACCTTGCGTGAAGCATTTGAAAATCTTCCAACTGCTCTATCCCTCTAGAGCCATCAATAATTTTTTTTCCCCCCAGAATCCATGAGACTATAGATTCATAGAGATGTACAGCATGGAAACAGATCCTTCGGTCCAACTTGTCCATGCCGACCAGATATCCCAACCCAATCTAGTCCCACTTGCCAGCACCCAGCCCATATCCCTCCAAACCCTTCCTATTCATATACCCAGTCAGATGCCTTCTAAATGCTGCAATTGTACTAGCCTCCACCATTTCCTCTGGCTGCATATTCTAAACATGTACCACCCTCTGCGTGAAAAAGTTGTCCCTTAGGTCTATCTCATATCTTTCCTCTCTCCCCAAGGGCATTTGATGTGTGAAAATATTTCACAAGGCAAAGGAAACCATTCACACAAGACTATCATGTGAATTACACTGTAGGAAATGGAAAAGGAGGGCGAACATTATATCACAATGTAATACGGGTTTCACAGCAAACTTACTCAGAGCAAGATCGTTCGTTAGATGGTATTTTCCTTCAAAATGCCACAATAACCTGAAAAGATGAAAGTTAAAATATCAGAATTTACACAAAGACTTATTATCCCTGCCTGAGAACATGCCAAAGGAGGAAACTGCGGGAGCTTTGGGGAAAACAAAATACAAAGCTTTTTTTTTATTTAAAAGGTTATGAGAATTTTGGGCAGTTTCTAAACTTCAAGGCCACAACATTTGGTTTGAATAAGCTTTGCGAATTATAGGGGCACACTTGCACCTTATTAAAGGAGAAGCCAGTCAAAGGATCCCATTCTATTTCCAGATGCAGTTGGTGGAGGGAGATTAGGAAACCTCTCCTTCTCTTAACCAATCAGTCAATGAGATAGAAGAAAACAAAGGTTTACAATTGCAAGTGATTTTAATTACGCAAACTGGGGTAATTAATCCCACATTTTGATAGCTAAATAGCAGAGCTCAATATACTGTCTCTACAATTCTAAAAGTACCTCAAGTACAAGACCAAACATAAAAGCATCATATTATCAGATTATCAAGGTTGCAAATTACTTGAGAATAAGGGTGCAGCCACATTATGGTTGTTGCTTCACTGAATAGCAACAGTTTGGCTCATAGATAGCTCTCTAGTCTCACAGTAATGACGGTTGTGATGTAAAGTCCCTCTTTGAGACACAGTTACATTTTTAGATGAAGTGTTTGTGTACCACAATTGCATTCAAAAGGAAAAAAACACCATATCAAATATCAACAAGAAACACTTTCCTCAGAGCTCCCTGTACAATATGATACAGTTTCACTATAATGCTGCCTTGTAGTTATTGCACCAGGCAAGAGATCCAAAGGATTTTGACTTCTCACTGATCTGTGGGACTTACCCTTGTAAGAGCCAATGAACTAAGTCGCTTAACTCTTGTAAAAACACAGCCTCTGCCAAAAATACAGGACTGAAGTTTACAGATAACCTTTGAAATTTATGGAGCAATTATGACATTAAGTGCATGGCAAAAATGTATGGAGAATTTTTTTTTCATCTGGCTTAAATCATCTTTGTCTGGAGTTGCTGAAATTTGTGGCTCATGAACTGAGCTGGGTATATGAGAAAGTACAAGCTCAATGTAATAAGTGAATTGTTCCTCCATCCATATTTCATGGTTTGTCCTCCACTGAAACAGTAGTTGTTCTGGAAGAAACTCAAATTATATCTTTAAAATATTGTTCTCAGGCTATGGACAACTGGCATTATATTTAAGACTGTACCTTCCTCAGCTATGAGATCACTTCAGCCCAGCAACAACAACCACCTGTACACATGTAGCTGCTTTAATGCAATTTTTTTTAAAAATCCAGAATGCTTAGTCACATGAGGAGACATTAGATCAAATGGCTAACAGCTTTGCAAAAAGGTAGGCTTTAAAGAATGTCTTAAAGAAGGAAAGGGAGGTTACGAAAGCAGCGATCTAGAGGCAGGGTATTACAGAGTTTATGGTTAAGGCAGCTCTTTTTCCTATAGCAGTCCCTAGGATTGAGAATGACGGTCATCCACTCCAGTCTGATGGGTTTGGAAATAGCTGATAAATCCAACGCACAAAACACAGATTCTGCTGCACATGGGGCAGGTCATGCTTGGAGTGTTGGTCGATCACTAGACTGAAGGTTTGTGGCGACTGAAGTTACAGCCACCAATGACAATTAAAATTAGGGATGCTCAAGAAGCCAGAATTAAATGAGTTTTTTTTAAAAAAACATTCATGAGATGTGGGTGTCACTAGCTAGGCCAGCATGTATTGCCCATCCCTAATTGCCAAGAGGGCAGTTAAGACTCAAGCACATTGCTGTAGGTCTGCAGTCGCATGTTGGTTAGATCAGGTGAGGATGGCAGATTTCCTTCCTTGAAGGACTTTAGTGAACCAGATGGGTTTTTCCTGACAATTGCAATGGTTTCCTGGTTATCATTAGACTCTTATTTGCAGATTATTATTGAATTCAAATTCCACCATCTGCCATGACAGGATTCAAACCGAGGTTCCCAGAACATTACCTGGGTCTCTAGATTAATAGTTTAGCGATAATACCTTTAGGCCATCACCTACCCGAGTGAAACTATCTATCTCAGGGTGCTTGTGGGCTGCAGGAGGTTAAAGAGATAGGATGGTTTTATAAACTGGGTGAGAAATTTTTAAAAGCAAGACCTTGCTTGCCCAGGAGCCAGTGTAGGACTGCAAGCACAGGGACAGTGAGTATTTGAAGCTTGCGCGGGCAGCATTTTAGACGACCTCAAATTTACAGAGGGTAGATTAGGGCAGACCCTCCAGACAGGCAGTGGAATAGCCAAATCTGAAATAAATCCAAAAAAAACCCAAGGACCAACAACAGTCATCTATTCGCATGTGAGATAGGAATAGGCAGGACATTCATGAACCAGTTAAGATGGTAACAATCTGGTAGCTTTGCTGCTGGAAGCCTTTATGTGAGGAGATTTACTGACTTTAGTTTGTTTGAAAGCTTGCACACACAACTATATGACTGCTTAGCCCACACCTTGGTAAACGATTCTCACATTAGACAGCATTTGCATAAGTTAAGACATAGATAGATGCATTTAAATTATATCTTGCACAACCCACCGATCCCTCAAAGTGTTTTTTACGAATAAATAAGTTTGACATTAGTCACTATTGAAATGCAGGAAAACTTGGCAGCAAGCTAGAAGATTGCATCATTTGTTTTTTTAGTTGTGATTGAAGGCAGATTGGCCAAGACACTGGGGACACTCCTCTACTCTTCAAAGATAGTGCCGTGGAATCTTTCACATCTTCTGAAGGCAGCAGGTGGGACACAGTTTAACAACTCAAATGAGATTATGGGACATCAGACGGTGCAACATTCCTGGATTTTGTATCAGGCCAGAGTTCTCTTGCCGGCTGCTTTTGATTACTTCAAAGTTTAAGGACTTTTGGAGGTAAAGTGATAGTGTCCCTACCTCAAGGTTGTGGAGGCACAGGTTCAAGACCCACCTGTTTCAGAAGATGTGTAATAAGGGGTTCACTAAAGTAATCACAAAAATATGCATTTTCTTTCATGGTATGTTTTTAATTTTACAGGAGGTATGTAATAGCATCTCTGAAAAAGCCAATTTAAATAAAAATCAAATCCAAACTTTAGATTACATGCTGAGATCTCTGGATTGGGGTTTGACTTTCTGCTCAAGACTGATGTATCAATGAAATGAGACTGGGCAGGAAACTACAAAAACACTTATGTAGTGACAGCTCCCTCTGGACCAGGAGGTCTCCTTTCACCTGCCTGGAGGTGTGGAATTAGGCTGTATTCGGCTGGAATTAGAAGAAAATGTGTAAATTACACCAAAAATTTCAAGCCTGAGATGGTTATTAAACATTAGATACAGGAAGTGGACTTTTTAAAAAAAAATTTGTAAGTAAACTTACAAAAGTAACAATACTTTTGTAGAACTGCAGTACATTAAACACAGTCTATCAGAGACCTTACTAATAGAGCAAGAGAGTCACAAGGTAGTGATTGTAAATCTGTAGCTGGGTGGTGAAGCAGGAAACAGTGATCTGACATACCAAGCAAATCAAAGATCAAAAGTTGACTCTCTGTAAGCTCCCAGTTTACTTTACACAACAGAGAGATGAATTGCAATAAAAGTGCAATAAAACACAATGACAGGGTAAAGATTTTCTCATTAGATCACCTTTTGTTGCATCTTGTAGATTAATCACCTTATTTGAAGAGGATAGGCCAGAAAAACCTCACCACCACCAGGTACCTTAATAGAATGATTTCAGCTAATCTTGTTCAGTTTTGGCATTGGAGTTTGGAGTTATAACGAGGATTTTTCCCCTGCACATCCCAACAAAAAAAAGTGCTGAATGTAAAAGAAGGTCCAAGAATACATTCTTCACTTTAAACAGAGAGAGAGAGAGAGAGAGAGAGAGAGAGAGAGAGAGAGAGAGAGAGAGAGAGAGAGAGAGAGAGAGAGACACACACACACAGACAGAAAGATAATGAGATGGAGATTATCAAATAATTTGATGATTCAAAACAACTAAATGTGATGTCTAAAAAGCAGCCAAGAGCAGCATGCATTAGTTGTTTCACTGTTAGTATGTAACAGCAGAAATTGTCACCAATATTCTCATACCAAGGCTGAAAAATTCAATTATTTTCCTTACTATTTCACTGGAGGAGTCAATTTACTTTCCGTAGGGTCAAGAATTTAATGTAAAGACACCCTCTGTATAATAATATCGCTTAGCTTATTGGGAGCTAACTACCTCTGAGCCAGGAAGTCTCAAAGCCCACCTGCTCCAGAGCCAACCAACCAACAACAAAAACAGAAGTTTTAAGAAAAGCTCAGCAGGAGCTCTGATCGATGGAGAGAAATCAGAGTTAACGTTCCAGGTCCAATGAACCTTTCGCAGAATTCAACTGTTCTCTGGAAGGAGACTGACCAGAGATACTTGAGAATCAGGAAGCATTTTAACAGAGAATTTCTCCCACCCCATCTTTCCTTCAGTGACCAACTCTTCCCAATTTACAAAATATTCCAAATCCTCTCAACGGAGAGGGACAGTATATAAAACATTCCAAAACCACCTCAAGAGAGTGGGACAGTGTGTATAAAATATAGCTGACACGAGGAAACTAATCACTGATAGCTAATATAGGTACTATCACTGGTTTACGTGCCCAATGTTAACCTGAATGGCAAATCTGATAAAACGGAGGCACACTGCCTAATACTGTTATAATTCTACAGCTGTTTGAATGGCCTATTAAAAGTTTCCTGAGCAGAAACTCTTCTAGTTCTTCAACTTTTCCAAACGAGGCAGGTTACAGCAACTTGAAATAGAAAGGGATGGCACGGTTGTTCAGTGGTTAGCACTGCTGCCTCACAATGCCAGGGACCTGGGTTCTATTCCAGCCTTGGGCAACTGTCCGTGTGGAGTTTGCACATTCTCCCAGTGTCTGCGCGAGTTTCCTCTGGGTGCTCCGGTTTCCTCCCACAGTCCAATGCTAGGAAGTTAGATGAATCGGCCAGGCTAAATTGCCCATAGTGATATGTGCACTAGTCAGGGGTAAATACAAGGGGTAGGGGAATGGGTCACTTTTCGGACGGTCGGTATAGACTTGTTGGGCCAAAGGGCCTGTTCCATACTGAAGGGAATTTAATCTAATTGAAAGTCCATAATTAATCTGAAATGTTTTTTAAAATCACAAGGTACTTTAAAGTAAGGTAGAGGTTGGGTGGGTCAGTGTGAAGAGAAGGTGAAAACAGGTAAAGAGCCAAGGTGTAAAGGTTAGTGGATATAGAGAAGTTTGACAGCAAAGTGAGATACATGGAGTACAATCAAGACAGATAAAAGGATGAATACTCTCCAAGGTCAATGTTACTCAGGATACAAGAATGGAGAAAAGGAGAAGGTGCAGGAGAGGGGCTTGATGATGAACATTAGGTACAACTATACTGGGCAAAGGGGGGGGCACAGTGTACTATAGGAGATGCGTGGATACGTGAAAAATAGTATTGGGGCTGAAAACTGCCATACAGGAGGCAAAGTCTAAGATAATTGAGAACTATATCATTGTTTACTCTATATGAATACGGCTTTGAAGGTTATGTACCATCAGTCAACAGGGCCAGTCCCTGGCATTACACAGCATCCTTTGCTTCCCTCCACTTCCAATGCTGGTAAATTTCATCTTTAGCAATAAAGTAACTATATAGATAGAAACTTATGATATATTCTTGCTAACAGGCATCATTTACTCAGTGTATCATAGTAGAGAGGAAATGAGAAGTCAGAAACATGGGGTGGAATCATTTTGAGGTGTCGGGGGTCCTGGCTGCCAGCTAAAGTTGGTGAGAACAAAATCCTGCACTGACCCTTTGTGGGAAGGTCCTCTGAGCACGAGCCAGGATCTGGCAATGACAAAACCATCAGCAATGGAATCTTTGCCTGGAAATCAAGTCTCACTGGTGGAATCTCACCTTTTGCTCAGCAGGGCCACTAGATTTACCCTGCCACCCCCACTAACCCCCTTAGCTGCAGCTCCCCTTACACCCATCCTCTGAAGAAGGGTTATACCCGAAATGTTGATTTCTCCATCTCCTGATACTGCCTGGCTTGCTGTGTTCTTCCAGCCTCCTGCTCGTCTAACTAGAGTTATTGTGGCTGTGCTTGGAAGGACAAGTACCTCAGTTCCAGGATCATGAAGTGAGCCAAACCATATGTAGGGGTGGGCTTCATAGGGAGAGGGGTGTGGGTGGGAGTGTTGGCAGGAAGGGTGTCTGCTCTCAGCAGTACCATTCCCACCTACTTTTCTGATGTCCCTCAAATCAGTAACAAAGAGTAAAGTTTATTTTGGAGGTTTCCAAATGATCAAGATGCTTAGATATCCGAACCTCAAAATAAATATGTAAATATAATAGAAGCCATTCAATCTATCCAATGCGATCTGTACACAAAACAGGAGCACTTTTGACAAGAATGCTAGTTACTGCTGTTTATTTGTGGTCAAAGTCACAAGACGCTGGTTGTGAAATTTTATGAATATATACAGTAATTTCAACTGACGTAATGGCAATGATTAAAATCAGTTACACATCATTGATTATAGGTTGTAAGGTGCAGAAAACACCCAGGTTTCTTCACTTCAACAACTGCACAATTACTGGGACATGCTCCAAGTTGTTTCATCAATGTTTTATGAAACAGGAATAGTCAGGAATCACTAATTACAAAAGTCTTTTTAATGGAATGCTACAGAATATAAGATTTTTAAAAAAAAGGGTCCAGGATGAAGGCAGCTATTTTTCACTTCAAGCATTCTCATTTTGTCTCGTATCTAACTCCGGTTGAATGAGTTCCTAAATATTGAAATTAAGAGCTCACTTATTTTGTGTAAATTTGCTGTTCTTCAACTTTATATTGAATACATCAAGATATAGGACATCAATGCTCAAAATTAGAATGAGGAGGATGGCACAGAGGCTCAATGGTTAGCATTACTGCCTCACAGCACCCGGGATCTGGGTTCGATTCCAGCTTTGGGTAACTGTGTGTGGAGTTTGTACGTTTTTCCGTCTCTGTGTGGATTTCTGCCAGGTGCTCCAGATTCCTCCCACAGTCCAAAGATGTGCAGGCTAGGTGGACTGGCCATGTTAAATGGGGGATTATGGGGTTGGGTGGGGGTCTGGGTCTGGGTGGGATCCTTTGATGATTGGTGCAGACTCAAATGGGCCAGATGGACTTCTTCTGCACTGTAGGGATTCTATGCAAAAGTCAGATCTAAGGTAATCTGGTTCAAAATTAAGTCACTGTCGTGCTACGTCTCATCTTCAGCAGATATCACTTCAAGGGATATGCTAACACTATCATCGCTGTACAATGGCATGTGACCTAATAGTATAAGAGGTTTCAGTCTGCATCTAACTGAGCCCTCCTGCAGAACAACATGCTGAGGAAACGGTGCTACATTACAAGACAACAATCTCTCCCTCAATTACAGCAATTTGAAAGAGCAGATCATCAACTTCAGCAAGTGGAGTGGAGGACATGCCCCTGTCTCTATTCAATGGTGCTGAGGTGGAGGTGGTCAACAGCTTCAAGTTCCCTGAAGTAAATATCACCAACAATCTATCCTGGTTCATCCACGTTGATGCTATGGTTAAGAAAGCACCCCAATGCCTCCACTTCCTCAGACGACTAAGGAAATTTGCATGTCCACAATATTCTTACCAATTTTTATACATGCACCATAGAAAGCATCCTATTTGGATGTATCAAAGTTTGGTATGGTAACTGCCCTGCCCAAGTCCACGAGAAATTAGAGTTGTGAACGCAGCCCAGTCCGTCACTAGCCTTCCATCCATTAACTCCATCTATCTATACTTCCTGCTGCCTTAGGAAAGCAAGCAACTTAATCAAAGACCCCTCCCTTCGTGAGTTATTCTCTCTTGCATTCTCTTCTGTCAGGCAGAAGATACAAAAGTTTGAAAACACGTACTAACAGATTCAAGACCAGCTTCTTCGCCCATTGTTATCAGACTATTTGGCTTCGAGGACATGTAAATGCCTGTGTTTGTACTGTACTTAAGCAGATACCAGGTACTGGAATTAAGGTTCATTGAATTCTTCAGTACTGTCACCCATTTGTACATTATAGGAGCCAACACAGGTATCATGTCACAGTCAGCAAAAATCAACGGCTATGACACTATATCACGCGAGTCTCACCCACTCTCCTGCAAACAAAACGGTTCTCCTTCAATCCCAAAATAATGTCCCTTCATTATCAGTATGTCACACGCCATGTCTCGCAACAACTGTGGCCCACCCAAATCCCAATCCAATTCATCTTGAGGGGAGATTATTTGTGTAAAATTTGACCAAGGCTAGTACAAGTTTGTTCCATGCAGGACACAGGAAGGTTATGCACAGTGAGAAGAGTCCAGAAACAATCCAATTGGAATATGCTAGTGAAGATGGACTGTTAAGTATTGTTGTAACCAGCTGTTAAATTAAATTTCATGTTACATAGTAAATACTAGGAAAATTCAGTTAATGGTTCCCAGTGTTCAACACCAGCGCTAGCCTTTTCAACTTCAACTCCATTTTAACCTATCAGGATATCCTTCTATTTTACTGCCCTCAGAAGTCCAGCTTGCTGCCCCAACACCCCTTCCCCCCATCTGTATTTATGCCTTTGGCCTCAAATATTCAGCATTTTGAACACTCTAGGCAAAGAAATTTCTGATGCATTTCCGAATGGATTTATTAGTAACTATCGTAACTGTTTGGTATCTTGTTTAAGAGGCTCTCACACATATTCTCTTAGTGTTAAGACCCTTAACAGTTCTCCCCTCAGCCCTTTACCTCAAAAAAAGAGGCACCAACTGGCTCAGAGTTTCCAGGTATATAGATTCTGCTCTCACCCTTGTGAATTGGTTTCGCACTTCCGACTGTCTCTTTGGATTTAGGTAAAAGGTTAGTGTTGTTTCCCTTGCTGCTCTCTTCTTCAGTTCTTCCTTCTTTCCTCTACAACTCCTGAATACTCATGTAGCAGAAGGTACCAGCCACCATCATTTAGTATCATCCAAGTGGTCATTCCTATGAGAGCTTCGATAGAGGAAGGGATAACAAACCAGTCTCATCATGTATCAATTTACTGAGTAGGCCTTTATTTTGTTAGGATGACAAAACTATTTACTAAAATATCTTGCAAAATTCAGGTTGTGTTGGACATCACAGAGCAGCAAAAACATTAACTCGTAATTGGCTTTTAAATTTAAAAAATACTGGCGTGGAAACTTATCAAATATACCCAATTTCTAAACTTGCAATCTCAGGCAGTGGTTACAGAGAAGCTTTGCAAGAATCTAGAAAAGGGACGCTTTCTAAAACAGAAGCTGTGGGTTGTGGGGAATCTGTAAGTCTTGACAGTGCAATTCACGACACCCCCAGAAAACCGAGCTTGAAGCTGCATTTCTATTTCTTCCTCGTCTTGCGTGACCTTCATGGACTAAGTTGTTTGCAAAGGTTTGTTTTCAGAGCAGTTGTTTCATTGATCAAAGAGACCTACATCAGAACATGAAGATCTGATAACATCAGCAACTTGCAACATGTAAATTCACTAGTGCATTTACTTAAAATGTTATACAATCCCCAGAAACAAACCCTGCAAAGTGACCCTGCAAAAAAACAGATTTTTAATTCAAACACAGGGGAGGTGACAAGCACAGCCCAGACCCAACAGCACCTTCACAAAAACTGAGAATCAAAATCCAAAATAAACACAACAAGAACTGCAGAAGCTGGAAATCTGCAGGAAGTGCTGGAGAAACTCAGCCAGTCTGGCAACGTCTATAGAGAGAAAACTGAGTGAACGCTTAGAGTCCCGTGACTCCTTGTCAGAAGATCCACAGTTGACTTTTCCTTACAGGGATAAATGTACTTGTCTCGTTTGCCTGGTTTGGGGTGGGGGTGTCCTTGAGAATGGGCAACATGAGTACACCATCCGAAGCCAGAATGAAGATCCCATGTTCCCACTAGGCCATAGGGTTGCTCCCTCTCATTAAGAGTCAACTGGCACTAAGTTTCACATGAGGATCACCACACCTCAGGCAAGAGGAGAGGCTGAAAAGGAGAATCCTTCAGGTTAACCTCAGCCGGTGCGGGAAGTGAACCTATGCTGTTGGCATCACTCTGCATTGCAAACCAGCAATCCAGCTAACTGAGCTAACTGACCCTAATCTACGCCAACATATTTTCAACATTTAGTCAAAAACTATTATAAAAGGCAAAACGTTGTTACTCAAAATATCAAAAATAATGCAGAACAAACAAAGATAAGTTTCAAAAGCATTTAAGATTCTTTTAAAAAAGCATGAATGATGCTTTCTCACAAGTAAGAAAGTGAATCAAACAATGATAAACAAGTTTATTTTGGTTACCTTAAAAGGTGTTCAACTGATAAGAGTTAGGAGCTACACATCTCTTTACTGAGCTGTGTATGGCTGCAAACCACATGTAAAATCAAGGATTTTATTAAAAGCAAATATTAAGCTACAACAATAGAAACAAAAAAAAAGGAAGCGAAAGGAGTCAAAAACCATAAATATAAATTTCAATCTACCTTCAAAACATGCAGACATTTCGCAAATGTTGTGCAGTACAAAATAATATGTAAAGGGGAATTGGCTTAGCAACAAATTTTGTAGGTTATGTAGATGCACTGTGCAAGAGATTTGGTGAAAAAAAAATTATAACCACTTGAACTATAAACGAGCTCTTACTAAAACTTTCCCACAGTGTAAGATTAACTTGATACGTTCCATCTCATACTCACTGACCAGCTGGGATAGCTTGGAGAAAGACTACTCAACTGTGTAACCCTAAACCATTAACAATCAAAAGGAATTTAGAGTTTATCCTCTACCCAAGAATGGGTTCACAAAAGACGACAAAGTTTCAGTTTCCTTAATGTCAACCTTTTATGGATTGATGATGAAATTATAGCACAACCAGAAATTAACATGTGGGTCATGATGCTGCAAGATTATCCTTTAACACTCAGCAATGCATAGGGTTTCTAAGATAGGCATACACGCATACTGAATACAAAACAATATGTACACAAAGTACATGGGAAACAAACAAGTTTTGCCTTCTATAGGACTCAGCACGGTAAGTGCAGGAAGAAGTTTCCCCTGACTGTGGGGTCATGCATCAGGGACATAACCTCAAATACGGAGCAGGTCATTTAGATTGGAGGAGGAGAAGAAATTGCTTCACTCAAAAAGTGGTGGATGTTTGGGATTCTGTACTCGAGAGAACTGTGCAGGTTCAGGATCTGAGTATGTTCAAGACAGAGATTGATCCCTAGATATCAAAAGAAATAGGGTCAAGGCAAAATGGCATTGAGATAGATGATCAGCCACATCTAATTGAGTGGTAAAGGGGCCGAATGGCATAAACAAAACAAATCCATACACTTCCGCTGTACATTAAAATCCACAGCTAGCATTATAGTTAGACCTCACCCAGACTACTATCCCATTCTTATCCTCTCAGATGGGAGAAGATATTGAGGCTCTGGACAAGATTCCAAAGAGGGTTGCTAGATTAATACCAGTCATAATAAGCTCAGACAGTTCACCTTGCTACTCTACAGCACAGGGCTTCAGGAAGGTCGGTCAGAAGGTCACTCGCCGCAATCCACAATGAAATGTAGGCATCTTTTATCAGAGACACAACAGGCTTTGTAGCTCAAGGGTACACCCTTCATCAAGCAAGGGTCTGGACAGAGGTCCTCGGTCTACCTCAAACGGAATGGGAATTGAACCCATGTCATTGGCATTATTCTGAAACACATGCTATTCTTCCAGTCTACCAAACTAACAAGCTCCTACCCTTGGGTGAACAAATCAACATTTGTGTTAAAATTATGAAGGAACTAGACGGTGTATTTGTAGACAGATTGTTTGAAGGAGTGAGGCTTGGGAAAATGAAACACGGCTACACAAGTCATAAGTATAGAATTAGGTGATTTGCCAAGTTTAGCCACTTCCCCTTGGGTGTCAGTGTTGACTAAGTTGTTGGCTTCATGCAGTGAGAGTTTGTTTTGCTGCAAAAATTGGAAAAAAAAAGGCTTGGATAATCAGGTCAAATTTACTGTATAAAAGCAGGCTATTTAGTCAATGTTCTCTTTTGCTCCACAGTGCCATCTTCTCAGCCTATTTCACCTAAACCTATCAGCTTCCTCTTAAATGCATCCATACCATTAGGTTACAGGGAGAGCTGCAATCACTATATTCAATAAAAGGTAGAATGTTAATAAGCTCACTTCCTGGCTATGATAGCTCCTAGAACTCATTGATTTTCAGGGGAGGTGCTGGTGTAATGGTGATATCACTCAAATATATGTAGAAATAATCTTGTACAAGAAAGAAATGTTTTTGTTTGTTGGATTGAATCAGATTCCAATGTTTTGTTTGTTTTTCTTCACACGCTACTGTATAGAAGTGAATTGTTTTAGTGACTAATGTATATTTTTTTAAACAAGTAAAGTATATTTTTTAAAATTAAAAAGGATGTTGTCACTGGACTACTATTTCAGAGATCAAGACCCTAATGCTGTTGGGATATGGATCTGAATGTACACCATAGCTAATGGTCAAATTCAAGAAAAACGATTGGAAATTTGAACCTTGTCTAATGGTGACCCTGAAACCACTGTTGATTGTCACAAATACCCATCGGGTTCACTAAAGAAATCAGCCAGACTTACCCGGTCTGGCTGAATGTGACTCCAGATCCATCAGCAAAGTGCTTAACTGCTCTGAAGTGGCCTGAGCAGACCACTTGGATCAAATGCAATTAGGAATGGGCAATAAATGCTGGACCAGGCTGGTGATGCCTGTACCCTATGAACAAACGTGGAAAATAAAAATCACCTTTGGAGGTTTGGATTCAACGATCACAATTAGCCTCCGCTTGTTTTGTTTAGCTTATCCTTGGTTACTCAGTTTCTGGCGTGTAGGGAGCATCAGCAGGGCTGATACTAGGTGAACCCGATGAACCTGTATGTTTGCATTTGCCACCCTCACCTTTGCTTCTGTAAATACATCCTGGTATTACCTAGAGTAGTTTCAGGGTGTTGCATTATTTTCCAATGAGCATTGTACCAGACAATGGTCTGATACATATTTTTCTGCACTTTGTTGAGTTCCATTAACGTTCATTCGTTCCTTTAAGGTTACAAACTCTAATCACTAAGTGAACACAGCCTGTAGTCAATTAAGTGCCAATTGAAAGGAAGCTTTTCTGTGGATTGGCTGCAAATCCCAGGCTCCTTCTGAGAGATCTGTTTCTATTTCTGTCGATCAGTACAACACACAGAAGTTATGTGCAAGAGACATGATCAGTGCCATTTTTGCTTCTTGAACTTTTACATAAACTTTGAAACTTCAGTGCTACGCTGAGGTATTCAGGATAAGCTGATAAAACTGCATGTAGCAGAGAGAGAGCACGAGAGAGAGAGCAAGGAGATAAACTAATGTGACATCAAACTTTAATTTTGATAATCTGAAGGGAGAGTGAGGGAATCAACATGATGCACATTTTTAAAATTCTGGGAATAGGAGTTATAGAATATTTTCCAAACTTCAAGTTACAGGGAAGAAGAACAGCACACTTGGTTGGCATTTCTGAAGCACAGCATGCACATCCCACAGCCACTCCACAACAGGCCGCACAGCAGATGTGCTGTCCATCTTGTTTGGGAACAGAAACACTATTGCAATTTGTAAAGCCACAGAATCATACAGCGTGGAAACAGACCCTTTGGTTCAACTTGTCCATGCCAACCATGTTCACAAACAGAACTAGTCCCAATTGCCTGTGTTTGGACTTTTACCCTCCAAACCTTTCCTATTCAGGCACTTATCCAAATGCTTTAAAATATTGTAAATGCACCTGCATCCACCACTTTCTCTGGCAGTTCATTCCAAACATGAATAACTCTTAAAATATGTTGCCCTACATGTCCTTTTTACAACTTTCCCTTCTCACTTTAAAACATGTCCCCTAGTTTTGATCTGCCCAACTTTAAACACCCTTGCTTTTCACCTTAACTATACCCCTTCTGATGTAACAAACCTCTACAAAGGTTACCCCTCAACCCCCAATGCACTGCTGAAAGACGACCCAGCCTCTCCAGCCTGTTTTTATAAATCAAACCCCCCCGCCCCATTCCCGGCAACATCCTGGTAACATTTTTCTGAATCCTCTCCAATTTAATAATATCCTTCCGGTAAAAGGGTGACCAGAACTACACACAGTACTCCAGAAGAGGCCTTACCAATGTTCCGTACAACTCAACATAATGCCCCAATTCCTATACTCAAAAGGTCTGAGCAATGAAAGCGAGCATGCTAAGTGCCCTCTAAACCACCCTGTCTACCTGTGATGCAAATTTCAAAGAATTATGTACTTGAATCCCTAGATCTCTGTTCTACCAACTAGCTAGGCCCCTACCATTAACTGCGTCAAGTCCTGCCCTTGTTTGCTTTACCAAAGTGCAAAACCTCGCATTTTTCTGAATTAAACTCTATCCGAATTAACCCAACTGATGAAGACCTCTGTAATCTTAGACAACTTTCTTCACTGTCCATTATACCACTAAATTTGGTGTCATACTCAAACTTACTAAACATGCAGTCTAGATTTTCATCAAAATAGTTGATATAAATGAGAAACAAAGTGGACCATTTGGAACACTGCTGGTCACAGGCCTCCAAGTCCAAAACACAACCCTCCACTGCCACCCTCTGTTTCCTGCCATTAAGCCAATTATATATCCAACTGGCAAGCTTACCCTGAATCCCAGGTAACTTAACTAATTAGCCGACCATGCAGAACCTTGTCAAAAGGTTTTACTAAAGTCAAAGTAAACAATGTTTCCTGCTCTGTCCTCAATCTTCTTGGTTACTTCTTCAAACTTGATTGAGATTTTTATGAAACACCATTTTCCTCACACAAAGCCATGCTGACTATCCCTAATCAGTCCTTGCCTCCCCAAATACGTGCAAATCCTATCTTTCAGAATCACCCCCAACAACTTACCCTCTACTGATGTCAGGCTCACAGGTCTATAGATCCCATGCTTCTCCTCACAGCCTCTCTTAAATAAAGGCACAACATTAGCCAAACTCCAGTCCGCTGGCACCTCACCCATGTTTATAGATTATACAAACGTTTCTGTTAGGGGCCCCTGCAATTTCTTCTCAAACATTCCACTATGGCCTGCAGTACACTTGATCAGATCCTGGAGATTTATCCACCTTTATGTTTTCCCCAAGATTTCCCGTACTTCCTCTTCTGTAATGCATACTGTTTTCAAAACACCAGTTGTGCTTCCCTAGTTCGAGTTCTCTAACTTCCATTTCCTTCTCCATAGTAAAAATTGATGGGATATATTCATTTAGTATCTCTCCCATCACCTGAGGTTCAATACATAGATTACTTCGTTGATCTATAAGGAGTCCTACTTTCTTTCTAATTGCTCTTTTGCTTTTAATGTACTTGCAGAATATCTTTGGATTATCCTTAACCTTATCACTTAAGGTTTCGCTTCTTTGCCCTCGCATTTCCCTCTTTAGAATGCCTCTACGCTCATTGCACTCTTCAAGAGATTCATTTGATACCAGGTGTCTATATCTACTATGGTTCTCTCATTCTTGACTAGAACCTCAATTTCTTTATTCATCCATTGTTTCCTATTCTTACCAGCTTTACCCTTCATTCTAGCAGGAACATTATACCTGTGAACTCTCATCATCGCACTTTTGAAAGACTCCAACTTGTCAGTCATTCTTTCATCTACAAAGTCTACTCCAATCAACTTTTGAACATTCTTGTCTCATACCAATAAAATTCGCCCAACTTCAATTAAGAACTTTAACTTTCATGGAAGGCTTATCCTTTTCCATAATTTAACACTAATAGAATTATAATCACTTGTCCCAAAATGTTCCCCTACTAATATTTCCGTCATTTGCCTTGCCTTTATTCCCAACAAAGGTTCGACTTTTCTCCTCCTCTAGTACGTCCATTCACATTTAAAAATGAAAACTTCTTAAATACATTTGACAAATTGCTCACCATCCAAGACTTTAACACTGTGGTATCCCAGGCAACATTTGGAAAATTGAAATCCCTCTTACAATCAGATGAGTCTTACACACGAGATCCTTCTACATATTTGTTCCTCAATTTCTGACTATTGTGGGGGGGGGGTCCATAGTACAATTCCATCAAGGTGGTCATCCCTTTCTTATTTCTGTACACAATTTCACAGGATGATCCCTCAGAAAAATCCTCTCTAATAACAGTAATGTTTTCTTAAGCATAAATGCCACTCCCGACCTGCCCCCTGCCCGCACCCCCCCCCCCCCCCCACCTTGCCTCCCTTTCTATCCTCCCTATAGCATCTAAAAACCTGGAACGTTGAGCTACTATGCCTGCCCTTCCCTCAGCCAAGTCTGTGTTAGCCATGATGTCCCAATCCCATGTTCCCATACAGGCCCTGAGTTCATCAGCTTTATCTGGAAGATCCCTCGCATTGAAATAAAACACAGTTTAATTCTTCAGAGTTACCTCGTTCTGACTTGCTCTTGTCTGCCTTTTCTAATTAAGAAACATTCCCATCTGTCTTTCTATTTTTAATGCTACTTTGAACTCCCCCACCACAGCTTACTAGCTTAAGGGCTCCTGAAAAAGAACTCCTGAATCTCCCTGCCAGGATATTGGTCACTTTCTAGTTGAGGTGAAACCAATGCCTTTTGAACTGTTATTTTCTGTCCCAGAAGAGATCCCAATTATCCAAAAAGTCTGAATCCTAGCATGATGCACCATCTCTTCAGCCATTGATTTATCTGCCCTGTCTTTTTATTCCTCCTCTTGTTAGAATGTGACACTGGCAGTAAACTAGAGGTTACTATCTTTGAGGTTCTGCTTTTTAACTTCCATCTATTTACAAAGGTCATCTGTAGCCTGTAAAAGCCCAACTGGTTCATAGTTGGACAAACATCTGTGGGGAAACTTGTTACTTATTTTCATTCATGCCCAGCAACTGAAGCACAACTAACTGTCTGGCTTAACAAGCAGTTTGGTGCAATTCCTAAGTTCATTTCTGTTGCAAAGGTCCTTGGAATGAGGGGCTCCAAATGTAGTTTCTACCTCTTTCTACTTCTCAAGATGTATCTTAGACAAATGTAGCATGTTCAAACCAGAAATCCTCCTCTTCACAAAAAGGAAATCCAGTATTGTGTGTGTGGCACGGGTGGGGGGGGTGTATATTCAATCAGCCTTTGTACCTCACAAGGGGGAGAGCAGCAGCCCCCAACTGTTATAGGATGTCTCCATTGCTCCTTTCTACTGAATTTGGTTTAGGCTCCATTGGGAAAAATACTCGGAAGAGTTAGATTTCTTCAAGAATAATCTGAAGTTTTCCCTCATCAATGCACTGCTCTCTTTATCGAAGATGCAAGAAAACCTGTGATGGCTTTTTAAAATGTCAGTCAGCAATAATACCACTAATTGGTCAAGTCTGATTCTGCGAAAGTGATCTAAAGTTTCAGGAGGTAGTAATTGGAAGAGAAATACTTGAGTTTTCCGTTTGCACACCATTAGTGGTTAGATCACTGATGTTAAATGAGTAAATTGGCTGCAGAGTGAGTATTAATCCCTTCATCCAGGAACAGAGGCAGTCAAGCTAATTGAATGTCTTGGCAACCACTCTGGGTTTTAAAAAGCTCTTTTCAAAAAAAAAGGGGGGGGGTGCTCTCTGAACTCACTACACAAAATCTTTGCATTCATACACCAGGCTCACATTAAGATACCAGCTGCTCCAAACTCCAGCAGTGGTGTTCCCTCTCCGGTGCTTGTGAAAAACAATTGGTCGTATTCCTCATTACTGGGTTTCTTCCGGTCCTAGCTGTCCATTTGTTGCTGCCTTCCCATTGAGCAAAACAAACTACATGCAAAAAAAAAGTGAACACACTAATAAGCCTCTCCCAAAATGATTCAGAACATTCCAAATATCTATTCCCAGGTGAACTGTTATAGAAAAATCAAAAAGAAAAGACATGCTGTTAAATTTAACGAACCTCAAGATCTCTAAAATTCTTCCGCCTTTTGTACATTGCAAATGACAAGGCTGTTCTTCTAATATCACATTGCATCAAAGCATTTTCAGCCATCAAGAAAGATTGCACAAAGCATTATAAAAATCTAAATCTTTCTTTCTCTCAGGATGAATGAAACACTTCCATATGAATGGCAAAAGTATTGGCACTGAACAAATAATAGATCCTTTACAGTTTTGAATGTTAAAAGCTTACTCAAAATATTGTGCAGCGAATGCTGCAATCCACCCTGTGCCCATAACAGTACAAAAGTAAGAAATTCAACGTAGGACTGTTACTGACAACAGCACGGTAAAGCTTCAATCTAGATCACCACAAAATGGGAGGCTGGAGCCCAAGAATTCATACCACAAACTGCTAACTTCAGTCACACATCAGTGCAAGGAAGGGCTGGAGAGAACTCTCCACAGGAATAGAAAGAGACAAAAAGAACAGACACTGCCAGCACAGAGGGAGAGTAACTGTACTGATTTGATCTACCAATGTCAATATACAGCAGAAAAGTAGCACGTTATCATGCTTTACTGCTGAGCACTGCTGTAGTAACTGCTGACATAGCAGGTAAAAGGTTCAGAGTAATGAATTAAATGTACATGACTGGAACATGATCAAAAGCCAGTTGGGATGGAACTGCTCGGTATTCTTCACAGTACAAGAAGAAATGACATGGCCACCAGAGTATCATAGAAGCCCTACAGTGTGGAAACAGGCCATTGGGCCTAACAAGTCTACACCAACCCTCTGAAGAGTATCCCACCCAGACCCATTTCCCTAACCTACTACTCTACATTTACTCCTGACTAATGCACCTAACCTACACATCCCTGAACACTATGGGCAATTTAGCTTAGCCAATTCACCTAACATGCACAGCTTTGGACTGCAGGAGGAAACTGAAGCACCCAGAGGAAACCCACAAAGACAAAAGGAGAATGTGCAAGCACCACACAGTCATCCAAGGGTGGAGTCCACTCTGGATCCCTGACGCTGTGAAGCAGCAGTGCCACTCCACATACATTGTAACAATTTGCATTTATATAGGACCTTTACCACAGCAACTGAAGAGGCTTCACAAAACTGTAAAATCAACACCATCTCAAAGGAGTAGGAGATATTTGGACAGATGATTGAATTATGTTTTAAGAAACATCTGCAAGAGATGATAAGTAACCTGGAAAGAGGGTCTGTGGAAACAATTACAGAATTTTGAATCGGAAGAGTTGCAGCTTTTAATCTTCCTGTCATTTAAATTTACGAAAATTTGGTTGATCAAGGTCAAGATGTCAGACAAGCAGCCTGACAAAATAGAGTTGGGAGAAGTAGTGAAAAAGTGGTGTTGGTGGTTTACATGCAGAAACTGGTACCCAGTCTTTGGATGACAGCCTGCAGATAACAAAGGAGTGGGGCAAGGATAATCCATCAGCAGGTCTGGGTGGAAGGAGTCGGAAGTGGCCACAGAAGTCATTGCTTGTCACCTTGCTACAATGCTAGTGAAAATATTAAGTAAACATCAGTAGCCAGTTACTTGCCATGTAAGCAAGGATATATTCAGCATGAGAAGGCCAGTGCAAGTTACAAACAACGAATATGGAGAATTATAGGAAAAGACAATGTTCCCATCCAGATGAATGCAGCCTAGATACACCAACCACACCACCTGCTTTAGAAAAAAAACTATTGGAAAGTTCTTCTCTGATACACAAAGGATAGCAAATAAGTTCCAGAAAAGACTTCCCAAACTTGTTCCCTTCTGCGTTATCATTCCAAAACTAGAAAATTGTCACAATACTTTAGTGACAATGGAGAGTTGAAGAGGACAGGTGTACAGTTGTTATAACTCAGGGCAGAGTACGACAGCAACTTCAGGACATCCAAGTCGACATTTCTATTTGTGACCCCAGTTTGGGTAGTCCTGTTCCCAGAGCATAAAATAAAACCATTGCTGCGCTCCCCTACTTTCACTATACGATGTCAGAATCTCAGTTCTCAGGACCTGTTTCTGAAGGGTTAAGCAAACACACAACTCCGTTTTTAAAAGTTTATATAGGCTTCGCATTGGGTATGTGGTTAACCGGAGCAAAAAAGATCCAAAAGACATCCACCTTGCTGTCTGATTTTGGTCTCTTTAGTGACTTGAGCCCTCAAGGGTGCTCAGTTCATCACAGTACATGTAATGTTGTATTTACTACATCAAATACAGGTATGCAAATACAGAGGAGGTCCCAACTCTACCAATCAGGAAATGGTCATTATAGAGTTTAAAAAGAAGAGTTAAATATTTACAATCTTCTGCTGAAATATTTGTCAAGTGCCAGTTTTCAAGACAACAGTCATAACCATCTCTGAATAGCAACTCATAACTGCAGGATAATTTGATAAGCTTAGATTGGATTACTTAGTGTGGAAACAGGCCTTTCGGCCCAACAAGTCCACACCGACCCTCCGAAGAGGAACCCACCCAAACCCATTCCTCTACATTTACCCCTTCACCTAACACTACAGGCAATTTAGCATGGCCAATTCACCTAACCTGCAATTTTTGGACTGTGGGAGGAAACCAGAGCACCCAGAGGAGACCCACGCAGAGACAGGGAGAATGTGCAAACTCCACACAGACAGTTGCCCGAGGCAGGAATTGAACCCGGATCTCTGGTGCTGTGAGGCAGCAGTGCTAAGCACTGTGCCACCGTGCCACCCCACTGTGCCATTGTTCCGCATTGCACTCCAAGGATGCCAGTAAAGGCTGAACCAGACATTAAAACATTTGATGACCTTCAATTAAAGCATTAATACTAGCTTTACTTTAATTTAATTAAAAGGGCAATTTAGACCAACAACCTGACTTTTAAAAATGAACATTTATATAGCACCTTTGGTGAACACAGAATGTCCCATTGCACTCATCAACAAATGATGTAATTTCTTACAAGCAAAATATTGCAGATGCTGGAATTCTGAAATAAAAACGGAACATGCTGGAGAAACTCAGCATGTCTGACAGCATCTGTGAAGAGAGAAACAGAGTTAACAACCAAGTTTGATTAAATATACGAAAAGATTAGAGAACAGCTTCTTTCCCGTTATTTTCAGACTTTAATGTTAAAGTTGATCTCTCACTGCACCTTGGCAGCTGTAACATTGTATCCTGCACTCTGCTCCTTTCCCCTGCTGCACTTGTATACAGGCACGATCTGCCTGTCAAACACTTAAGACAACACTTCTCACTGTACGTGACAGTAATAAATCAAACCAAATTGAAGAATCATGCTGGACTCAAAATGCTCACAAAGCAATTTCTGAAGTAGAGTCACTGTTGCAATGTACAAAGTGGGCAGTGAATTTGTACTTAGCCTGCTCCAAAAGACAGCAACACATAACGATCAATATCGGTTTCTATCAAGTCGATAAATAGGGTAGGAAATCTCCCTTGCTCTTCACAACAGCGTCATGGGATTTTTACCTTTACCTGAGAGAGCAGTTGGTACCTGCTGAATGTCTTCTGCAAAAACTGGCACTTCTGACAATGAAGTATTGATTGATTTATTGTTACATGCACTGAAGCACAGGAAAGACATTTGGTTACAAGCATTACAGGCTCGTGGTAAGCAAGAATGTACAGAATGAAAGATCTAGATGGAGGTATACAGGTAACATGGCACAGGGTGTGTGTCTTCATACTGCACTGGGGTGCTGAGGTAGATTCCTGTGCAGCAGTCTTGGATTGGGCCTTACACCCACAAGCTTCCAACTCAGACAAAGTCTTTCCAACTGAACTATGGCTGACTTGGGCTGGTTCTCCCTCACAGCAAGAGAACGCTGTAACACCTCTATGGTCCTTGAACATGGAAATATTCATCAGTATGTCTCAGTGAGAAAGAATTGAACTTTTCAGACCTACCAAGAAACCAGAATATATATTTTTTGAAACATCTTCCTTCTAACATAAACCTCAAAAGTCTGACATGATGTGAATGCTGCCTATGGTAACTCGAGATATTTTAACAAAACTTATTATCACCTAGGAAAGAAGGTAATAATTCTACTCCTACACTGTTATTGAAATGTTGTGGTAAGTGCAATCACCCACCCGACACCAGTCGCCTTGACTGAGCTGAAATATAGCTAGGATATTTAAAACTCCATTTGTGATAACTTTGGAGAACTGCATCTAGACATAGGAAAACACAAACTGTGCCGTATTCAAAGAGCCGAACATGAAAAAAGATAAAGGCAAACACTTCTTACTTGAAGTGAAAAGAAAATTCCTTTCATTTAGAACAACTGAACTCCACCACACCTTTAAGCCAACAAGGAATGAGTCAGCATTAGTTTGCTCACCACAACAGTAGTTGCAGTAATAAGCCACATCATACTAAACTGGCTGAGCAGCTAGTTAATTCCTAGCTAATTCCAATCCATTGCCCAGCCCCATATAAAAAAGCATCTCGACTGCATATATATGTCTCATGTTGGATTAACTATACCAACTCTTCTTTCGTGTGCTGGAAGTTGCAGGTGCAACAGTATTTCCACATTCCCCCAACCCCAAGGCTTTGTAAAAATCAGAGAAACCAGTTAAAAAGGAAATAACTTTATCGCAGGATTTAACAGCAAGGGCCTATACTTATATAATCACATCTCTTTCATGCAGCATATAACAACTGCAAAAAGCAAAATTCCAGAAACAACAAGATATTTTCTAAATAAGCTATTCAGAGATGTAGTTACACACCTCAGCAGCAGATGGGACTTGAACTTGCACCCCTTGGCTCAGAGGTGGGGCCATTATCATTGCACCACAACAGCCCTATCCCAGAAACAGCAAGATATTTTCTGACCAACCTATTTAGAGACATTGTTACACAGCTCTGGAGCCAGTGACTTGATCCAGGGAACGATTAGCCCAGCAGGGACTCTACCACTGCACTACACAAGTCTATCCCGGAAACAGCAAGTATTATTTTAAACTAATTTTATCATAGTTTTCTAATCAAGTCATTCAGAGATATTATTACATGCTTCTGAAGGCAGGTAGGACTTGAACCCAAGCCCCTCAGTCCTGGGGTAAGGACATGACCACGACACCAGAAAAGGGGCCCCTCCCAGAAACAGCAATAATTAACTAGTTAAGCTGTTTCATATGGAGTTGTCAGAGGGTGGATTATTGGCCAGGACATTCCATGCTGTTAAGATTAACCGTAGTTTTTATATGCCAAACTCAACCACCAAGACAGGCAAACAAAGCTTGAAAAAAGACACATACTGAAGGCAATATCTCTGACGATGCAGTTCTTGTTTAGTGCTGCATTGGAAGGTCACCTTAAATAATCTGCACAGAATGGGACATGAACTCAATCTACCAATGGTGGCTGCAGCCTAGTGATCCAACCTCTGTCTTGATATGTCAGTATTGTCATCAAGGCATTGGTATCATCCTGAAGTAGGACAAATTATGGACTGGCTCAAATTATAACACGCTGCTCTGGAAGACCCAAGATTGGAAATTCAAGTCCCTTGAACTTCAGAACAAACTGAGTTAATAGCCAATTAAGAACCAACAGAGTGGAGGAAAAACCTGGTATTTGTTTGAATCTGGTCCTGCACAGGTTCAGCTGACCTCTTCCCACTGTCTGTATCAAGATAGAAATATTGGATGTTAAATCAAGGAGCCAGGATTGACAGGATAATGTGACATGTGCACATGCCCCACACTCCCTGCACCCCCAACCCCATGCATCCACATGATAATCCTGCTGGAAGTGAGTTCCAAAATGTCACAGCCTCAGCTGTCATTGAATGACTGATTATCCACTAACAGGAAAATGTCTACTTCATAAAAGCTCCTGTACCTTGTGAACCCTCTCCACCACCAGCTACCAAAGCACCTAGTTATCACTGAAGTGTATTCCTCCAATTAGGCAGATGTCCAAGGAATGTCTCTGCATCTGATCCCTTTACGCAAATGACAAAGTTTTTGAAGGGAATCAGCTCCGAGTGCGGAAGATAGCTTCTTGCACATCTGTCATGTTGCGACATATCTGGTGGTGAAGCCAAGAGCTGGCAACTTCAGAGCCTGTGCTCTTTTCCATCATAAAATTTATTGTCACAGAGGGTCTGGATCAACAAGAGAAGGTTTGTCTGTGTAGCCCGAGTGAAAAGTGAGCTGCAGTGGGAGGGGTATTAAAAGAAAAATATCACAAAGACTCAATTCAAATCAAGAGATATGCAACATACTGGAGGAAAACCACGAGCCAGAAAATCAAAAAAAAAAGGACTGCATATGAAGGAAATGCACAAATCAAAAAAAGAAAAGGCACAGCAGACGAACACTTTGGGAGTAACCTTTTACAAAAACAATGAACAATGAGTCAATAATATATATTTTAAAAATTCAAACAAGGGCAGAATTCTGATTTTGAGAGAGATGCAACAGCACAAGATATCGACCAAGGCCATGTCTGAAAGCTTCATCAACATTTCCACTTCAATTTTGCTATGTCAACATCACAATACATTTGCAGGTTCAGCCCACTAGGAGACTCTGTGGAGTTGCTTTTTCATAGAGTCAGAGAGATGGACAGCACAGAAACAGACACTTCGGTCCAACCCATCCATGCCGACCAGATATCCCAACCCAATCTAGTCCCACCTGCCAGCACCCAGCCCATATCCCTCCAAACCCTTCCTATTCATATACCCATCTAGATGCCTTTTAAATGTTGCAATTGTACGAGCCTCCACCACTTCCTCTGGCAGCTCATTCCATACATGTACCACCCTCTGCATGAAAAGGTTGCCCCTTAAGTCTCTTTTATATCTTTCCCCTCTCACCCTAAGCCTGTGCAGTCCAGTTCTGGACTCCCCCACCCAGGGAAAAGGTCTTTGCTATTTATCCTAGCCATGCTCCATATGATTTTATAAATCTCTATAAAGGTCACCCCTCTGCCTCTGAAGCCCCAGGGAAAACAGCCCCAGCCTATTCAGCCTCTCCTGATAGCTCAAATCCTCCAATCCTGGCAACATCCTTGTAAATCTTTTCTGAACCCTTTCACGTTTCACAACATCTTTCCGATAGGAAGGAGACTGACTGGAAATGCATGTAAGATTCCTAAAGTGGACAAACCAACATCCTGTTCAGCTGCAACATGACCCCCCAGCTCCTATACTCAATACTTTGACCAATAAAGGAAAACACACCAAAAGTCTTCTTCCCTACCCTAGCCACCTGCAACTCTACTCTCAAGGAGCTATGAACCTGCACTCCAAGGTCTCCTTGTTCAGCAACACTCCCTAGGACCTTACCATTAAGGTGTACAAGTCCTGCTAAGATTTGCTTTCCCAAAATGCAGCACCTTGTGTTTATCTAAATTAAACTCCATCTGCCACTTCTCAGCTTATTGGTCCATCTGATCAAGATCCCATTGTAATCTTCTTCACTGTCCACTCCACTTCCAATTTTGGTGTCATCTGCAAACTTACTAACTATACCTCTTATGCTCACACCCAAATCATTTATATAAATGATGAAAAGTAATGGATCCAGCACTGATTCTTGTGGCACTCGACTGGTCACAGGCCTCCAGTCTGAAAAACAACCCTCCACTATCACCCTCTGTCTTCTACCTTTGAGCCAGTTCTATATCCAAATGGCTAGTTCTCCCGGTGTTCCATGAGATCTAACAATCTTGCTAGCCAGTCTCCTACGGGGAACTTTGTCGAACGTCTTACCGAAGTCTATATAGATCACGTCTACCACTCTGCCCTCATCAATCCTCTTTGTTACTTCTTCAAAATATTCAATCAAGTTTGTGAAACATGATTTCCCACACACAGTCATGTTAACTATCCCTAACTAGCCCTTGTGTTTCTAAATGCATGTTCATCCTGTCCCTCAGGATTCCTTCCAATACCAACATCAGGCTCACTGGTCAATCATTCACTGGCTTGTTCTTACCACCTTTCTTATCCCAACTCACATCATCTTATATAGACATTCCTAAAGGAATTCTTCAGCCAACCATGGAAAATATAGGGTGTAATTTGCACATAAGCACTGAAACTAACACAGCAGAGAAAAAACAGGAGAGGAAACCACACTCGAGCCAATAACGTTATGTCATACTCTTAATGCATCCTATTACAGACCCGTAACAAATAGTATTTCACCTTACTTTTAAACAGTTTGAAAATCCCCCAAAGATACATGATAACTTTATGAACATATATACAAACACCTTAATCAATTGTAGTTGTAGACCATTCACCCCCTCTGCCTGCTATGAAAATAAGGTAATAACTGAATTTAATTGCAGCCTCAACAAAATAATTTTGCTTACTTGCCTCGATACCATCAAGAGAGTCAGTAGTTAAAGAATATATCTTTGCATTAAAAGTATTCACTGACCCCACCTCCACCACGCAGTGGAGAAAGAAGTGCCAAATATTCATGACTGGCAGAGAAAACATTTCTTGTCTCAGTCTTAAATGAGACAGCCCTCGCTTTTCAATATGCCCTTGGTTGTACTAAATTGGAGCACGTTGTACTTGTCCATTTGAACTGTGGAAAAGGCTCTGGTGAAAACCTAATGAAAAACCCAGTACAATAACTGGGTGAAAATGGAACAGCCCAGTGTACTTTACTGTAACTGCAGTGGTTATATTGGCCCTTATGGATGGAAATACTGCAACACAAACATTTAAGTGGAAATAAACTTCAGAAATGAAATGCAGATCACCATTTTTCCACAATTTCATTTTTGTTTTCATTTCTCTGGTTATGTAGAGTTTCAAACTTGTCACTTGCAACATTTTTAATTGCTCAGATTTTATGCCAAATGACAAAACATTTCATAAAAATGAATTACAAAAGCATTTAAAAATAGCAAGATTTGATAGAAGTATTAAAAGAATATATTGCCAATATCTGTATCTATAATAGTTATCATTGTACTTATACACAAACACAGGCCTGAGAACCTCCAATGAACAGTTATTATGCAGATAATATGATATCATCTCCATGGACACCTGTCATCAATGTTAACTTACTTATAATTCTATATAGGGATACCATCTGCATCCTGTGATTAGCTTCCCAATGTATAAATCACTCCCAAGCATCAGTGTTTCACACATAAATAAAACTTGCCATGGTCTCACTAGAATAATGAGCATTCTTAGTCATTATTTTACCTCCATCCCTCAAAAGAAAACATTCTACTTTAAAAGATCCATTCTGAGCTCAGCAAGCTAAAAGAAGCAGTACAGACAGTGTGCAGGCATCAGAGGGAGTGGATTATTGACAGGCTTTCATTGTTAGGCGAGGCCAGATGACAGGAGAGTATGGGAAATAAAGACTATGTGGGATGTTACTATTGGAAATCCATTTCAGGCATTCATTGTAAACATTGAAGCTCCCCCACCCTCCCAACCCTAGTCAGGTACGATACCAAACAGATGCAGATTAAAGGTTAATACAGAGGGCTTTGATGTGCCCTTGCAGCGTCATATTTGGTCACAGAATGTGGATGTCGCTGGCTAGACCAGCATTTATTTCTTCATGCCTAATTATCCAGAGGGCAGCAAAAGTCAACCAGATTGCTGCAGGTTTAGAGTCACATGTAGGCCAGACCAAGTGAAGATGGCAGATGTTGTTTTCCCCCTCAAGAGCATCAGTGAACCAGATGAGATCTCCACAACAATTACCGTTAGGCTAGCTTTTGATTGAATTCAAATTTCACCAGCTACCATGATGGGATTCAACCCATTTCATAGAACATTAGGCTGAGGTTCTGGAGAACTGGCACAGTGGCATTATCACCACCTACATCTTATGACACATACCTGGGCCAGAAAGTCAGGGTTCAGATATGTATCACAGCAAGTCTGAGCAGGTTGATTAAAAATAGTTAAAGGCTATTCTGCCTTCTTTGATCAGTCCTAATATCAGAAGTCACATGACACCAGGTTATAGTCCAACAGATTTACTTGAAATCACAAGCTTTCACCTGAAACCTGTTGGACTATAACCTTGTGTTGTGAGACTTCTGACCTTGTCCACCCCAGTCCAACACCAGCCCTAATATCTCAAGAGTCTTTTTGACACTTTCTCTTTCCCCAAAACAGGGAACATCCTGCTCCTCAAAATAATTTCCAACTTAGTGCTGAATTAGAGGCAGTTTTTTTGATTATTGCACAGACTCAGTTCACACAGCATTATCAGCAGGATATAATTAACTTTGTGATTTTTCTTTAAAATTATGCTTTGAAGGGTGCAGATCAAACAACACAGATATGCACAACATCTACCTTATCACGTTGCAACCAACAACATAGTCAGCCTCTAAGAAAAAGAGTCAAGTTATAAATGATGTTCTTAGCAGGGCACGTTACCCTAAAACAATGCATGTGAGATTCACAAAACATGATGAAAGTTAGAGAACAATGCTTCACTTTGAAGTAAATTTGGCATGAAGCCTCAAATTTAAGATTATCAACATTCTATTTAAATCCTTCTTTGACCCAGTCCTGTTTATCTCTAACACTTTCAAGCTTTGAAATCTCCTCCCTGCACCGATTCTACACCCTTTCCCCCATCATCCCCCTCCTGCCCTCTGCCTCCAGAATTTGGTATATCATGGTCCCTCTTGTCAACCCACAATTCTTGAGTCTCGCCCTTTTGCAAGTCCTTGCTCATCTCTACTGCCTTCTCCTCCTTTAAGTATCTCCTCAAAACCCAACTCTGACCAAGCATTTGGTCTTTCCTGTATGATCTTTCCCTCTGACTCATTCCTTTCAACCTCTCATGCCTCTGCAATGTAAGGCATCATGGAAATAAGTTACAGCCAGTTATGGTTACATTTTTGGCACATTAAATCAGAACACAACATGACACAAGAGCAATCATCTTCCTCCCTTCAAAAGGTTCAAATATTCCTTTCCCTTTTAAAAAAAAACTTTGTAGATTGTGGGGACCTGGTCATAACTGCTTGGCTAATACATTCCTGTGGAAAGGGAAAGAGAACTATTTACATCAACACAAGAGGGTCTCTGACCGTACACGTCTGCACTCCTCTTGTCTGATATTCAAGTCAACTTTCTTCTCAGTCTTTGCAAATACATCCCAGTGACCCCCTCCATGAAACAAGTTCCTCAAGCTTATTCAAACCAATCAATACCTAGAAACTGAATGTGACACACACAAACTAGATCAGAAGTGATTCAACCTGAAAGTCAACCTGAATAAGATAATCAAAAGTTTTCCAGCTGTTGCCCCCATCCCAAACAAAAAATGTTTTGTTGGGTAGAGAGGGGAAAAGAGACAAGGCAGAAGGTAATTACAGCCACTACTGAGAGGCTCGAGTTAGACTGCTGACTGTGCCTCAATGTCATTCACACCACATCTGGGCCTTAGTATGGATGCTCAGAGCTTGGTCTTCTCCTCCCTCAAGGCAGTTGATTTTTTTTTTGTTTTAGAACAGTAGATCTCCAGCCTTGATTTACAAAAGATCCTGAATGGTTTTTATTTTTCATGGCAAAAAAAAAATGACTAGTGCATGACTAAAACACAGCAGCTTGGACTGATACTGCAGTCTGATGAGAACAAAACTAGTCAGACCTCCTTGAGAAATGGAGGGATGAGTCTCACACTATTCCAAAGCCAACTCCTGAAGAAAACTGTTGATGAATGACCAAACCTATCCTTACAGCTACATAACTACACCAGCTTCATAAGCATGCACCCAATATCCCTGGCTTTCCTTGTTAAAATATATCCACACACACAAAAGATGATCAGGGAGAATCCTATGGTTATTTTAATACATGGAATTCCATTTTGACCTTCATCCCTCCAACCTCCCAAAAAAAAGTACAAAGACGTATCTATATCTGCACACACAAAAGAGCTCCTGCTCCCTCTAATCCATTAATCAAATAAATCAAGTTGTTCATAGGCGGGTATTCAATGTTTTTAAGTAAAAAGTGAGGTCTGCAGATGCTGGAGATCAGAGCTGAAAATTTGTTGCTGGTTAAAGCACAGCAGGTCAGGCAGCATCCAAGGAACAAGAAATTCGACGTTTCGGTTCAGAGCCTTAACCAACCTAACAGCTTTGGTCACTAGCCACAAAAGTTATTGAAAGAGTCATTTTTATGTCCGCTTGTTTTTTTTTGACAAAATAATCTGCAGTTCTGTCAACAGTAGAGTCGTTTGGCCAACTTCAAAAAGAGGGACTGGTTAAAATTAAACCCAGTTGTAAACCGGCAATCTGAGTCACTGCTTCGAACATGGAACTAATTGACCGGGAGTGATTTAAATACCGAATGTTGGGGCTCTTTCGAAGATCTAACCTCTATCCTTGCAAGCCCTCAAGCAGTTGAAATTTTAGGTCAAGCAGCTTAACTACGACGTTAACATCTCTATACATAAACACAAAAGGTGAGTAACGCTGTGACAGATCCGGTACAGAGTGCCCACAAACAGGATCAGAAATCGTCAGTGCTCTAGTTTAGTGTACAAATCCAACAGAGAGAAAAAAAATTATAAATATATACCTAATGCTAGCGTGACCCAGAGAAACTCACCCGCAATACAGCAAAAATGTATATTTTACTAAGATTGCATATAAATATACAACTACCACAGACTTAACACTCCTCAAATAAAAACGTTTTTGAAATCTGCTGGAGACAGTTGCATTTAAAAGACCGCAATGTTACTTTCTCGTTCAAAACATTTTTCTTTTTAAAAACAAACATCGCGTTGAAATTAACTTTTCTTTAAAAGGACGCTTGCAAGACAAGTGAAAATAAACTTTGGGGGATAAAGTTAAAAGTAACTACTGAAATGGAGTTTACCAATTTTGTAAACTAAAGCAAACTGCGAAAGAATTTGGTGGGGGGGGGGGGGGGAATAAACCTTTAATAAAATAAAACACGGATTGGGATTTTGAAGGCGAGGGAACTGCAATCCCTGTTACAATGTATCCCTCAATCCCACAACAAACACACACAATCTCTCTGCAGGTAACAATGCGGTTGCAAAACTAGAACAAAGCCCACAGCAACAACGAGGGATATTAGGTTACATGATGGCAAATGCATTGATTTGCCTCACTCGAAAAATCAAAAACCTTGTGAAACAAAAGTTGTTTATGAAGTCTTACCTTAACCAGGCTCCGTTTATTTAATGAGAACAGCTTTTGTTTAACTCTGCTCCCTCAGTCCCTCCGTCATGTCCCCCCTCTCAAGGATGTCACCAACTTTTGCAGTGTTATCAAAATTACTGCTCCTTTTTTCCTTCCTTTTCCCCCCTTGGATCTATATTTTTATTGAGTTGATCTCAGTTGGGGGGGAATAAGTCTGCCAGGATTTGGGGGGTGGGGGTAGTGGTGGGTCTATGGCCTGACTTAGCCCAGCTCCTGCCCTCTCTCTACCCCCACTTGTTGCTCCGGAGACTCGGCACTTTCCCCCTAAATTTGGAGTGAAGCCATTGAGCCTGCGCGCTCCCTTGACCGCCCATCCTCAGCCCCATTGGATGGGCCCAGACTAAGATTCCCCCCTTCCATTCGTTCGCTTGTATGTCAATCACAATGTGTGGCCCGGCGATAGGCTGAACTGCCAGAAGGCCTTGTTAAATTCTGTGGATCCCAGATTCTAATCCACATTTTCCACAAATTGGAAGGCAGATTTTATAAATCTAAATACCATTAGTTAATAAAAGTAGCATATAGTCAGATTTATTATGTGCAATGTAATTAGACGAGAAACATAAGCACATAGCCATACAAATGTTAACTGGAGATTTCACTTTTGATTTAACATGATTCTGCATTAATTTGATTTATGTAAAAATACAACTACATCAAACTTGGAAATTATGTGGAGGTGGCGGTGTTGGATTGTGGTGGACAAAGTTAAAAGTCACCCAACACCAGTTTATATTCCAACAGGTTTATTTGGAAGTACAATCTTTCAGAGTACTGTTCTTTCATCAGGTAGCTGATGGAGTAGGATTCTGTGCCCCTCATTCCTGATGAAGGGCTTTTGCTCGAAACGTCGATTTTCCTGCTCCTCGGCTGCTGCCTGACCTGCAGTGCTTTTCCAGCACCATTCTAATCTTGACACCGCAAAGTAGAATTCTGTGTCCTATGATTCTACTCCACTAGCAACCAATGAAGGAGCAGAGCTCCAAAGACTTGTACTTCCAAATAAACCTGTTGGACTATAAACTGGCATGGTGTGATTTTAAACTTGAAAAAATATAAAACATCCATCTCTCCCTCTTTTCCACCACTCCTACCACTCTATCTAGCTTCTGATGAGCCATTCTTTTTGCCAACAAAACATTGAGAAGACTCAACCCAATGCCTTCAGCTCAGCCACTATATCTATTGCCTTCACATTAATCCTGTTCCCCTGCTTCCTGTCTGCCTCAGGCTAAACCCAAGTTGTTGCAACATCAGTGCTCTGTTTGACTTGAATTGAACTTCCAAATTCACAAAGTCGGCTGGCTTCCAACATCACAACATCACCGGCCCTTTCTGTTGCATTTGGCCCATTTGCTGCTAAAATCTATATGTACACTCTTCACCAGATTTAACCATGGCCAGCCTCCCAACCTTCACTTTCTATAAACTTCAGCTCATCCTCAATTCTGAATACAGCTTCCTTCTTGCATAATGTCCTTGTCATCTGTCTTAACTTTAACTTTTCCCAAGTCTAGTGATGCGTGAGACAAACATTGCATGAGCTTATGTCTGTTTCCTGGAACAGGGTGCTAACTGTTCCCAGAGATACAGCATATGCTCTGAGGGGCGTTACACTGCAACAGGCAAAGCAGGCCAGAAGACTGTTTCCACTCTTACTGCTTGCCATTGGTATTTTGAAAGGATTTTCAGGTCAATAATTGACCTATCTGGCCATGTTACAAACACACCTTCTATAGCTAACTTGTCCTGAAGTGAGATCTGACCCTGGAATCTCTAGCACAGGAATAGGAATGCTACCATTATCACAAGCTTTACATGTTCATCCATCATTCCTTCCCTTATTTACCCAGGTTGTCTCTCATTCCTCAAGCACCTTATGTCCTTGAATTTTCATTATTATGCTTACTTGCACAGCCTTGAGTTCTCCATCTGCTTAGCTTTCTCCAGTGCTCTAACAAGCTTTGCCCATCTCCAAAGAAACGTCCATTTCTCCATTGGCTTCCCTCCAATAGCTATACTTTCAGTCATTGACGTTTCACACTCTGGAGTTCTCTTCCTAAAATGTCTCATTCTCCACTGCTCCTCCTGCTCTACGTCTCTTCTTAAACCTACTCCTTGATCAAACATTTGGTAGTCCTTTTCAACATCTCTTTCTTTGGCTCAAAATATATTTCTTCCCCACATGTCCATGAAATTTCTTGTGGTACCTTTCAAGTTTAAAAGCACCATATAAAATGATTGTTGTAAAAGCAAGTTAGAGAAGCAAGTGTTAGCTTGGATCAGCTATTAACATGCAATTTCATGAGTCAGAAGATATAAACTCAAGTCTCATAGTGAAGATAAGTGCGTAATCCAGGATGGCATTTCTTGCAGTGCAATTGCTCAACTGAGTCTTTAAATTGAGGCCCATGCTCCTGTGCAGATAAATATAAAATATGTGGTTATTTATTTATTCCACTTGATTTCTTTTACCAAAGACACACTCACTAGCAGATCCAATACTTAAGGTAGGTAACAAAAGAACCAGAAGCAAAGTATAGAAAAGAAAACTTCCGTTAGGATCTGGAATGGCAGAGGGAGATGCTAAAATGAATTTCAAAAGGGATTTGGATAATTACTCGAAGAGAAGAAATTTGCAGAGCTATGGGCAAATATTCACAGAATGGAATTAGCTGAATACTGTGCTCTTACAGAGAGTGGGCATAAGCATAATGGGCTGAATGGACTCTTTAATTCACTGCTGTGATCATTCTGTTGTGCTATATTGTTGATTGAAACATGCTACACTCAGAACACTGTTTGTGTTATCTTCAAGGCTGAGGCAGTTTTGAAACCAAATAATGGCCGAGTGGGAAATAGACTGGACAGAGGCCATTCTTACTTACTGATTTGATTGAAAATCTATTCATCTTAGCTCTCTACGAATTCTAAACATGATTTGCATTCCTTATTTGGGCATCATCATTCTGTGATACTGTCATGGCTGAAGCTGGACAACAATACCAATATTGGGGGTTGATTTACACCCTCAGTCCCTGTTTCACTGAGGCAAAGGCCAAGTTCAATCAGCTGACCCAACAAAAATCAGCCACTTCAGCACAGACTGGGATGGAACAGTACGCTGAAATCTCAATCCAAATATAAACACATGTGCAGAATTATGTTGTGTAAATGGGAGCAAGTTTGATTTTGTTTCTTTACCAATGTGACTCATTTCTGATCATCCTTCGCCTCAGCCCTGCTATTTCATAAATAACATGTTGTTTCCAAAGAGCTGAAGAAAACTTGAACCAAGTCATTCTTGACTTCTCTGGTGCATCTCCTAGTGGCAGATTATGTAATGACAGTGTTTTAAATGCTGGTCTTCAACCTGTCAGGAAAATACATAGAAACTGGGGGGAAAAAAAGTGAAACTAAGTTGGCTGAAAACGCTTACAAAATAGAAATGCACTTAATTTCATTGACACAAGCTAACACTGGTGCTGTAATTCATTTTTGAGATTCCAAGGGCCTTAGATGAAGGTAAGGTTGAAAAGTGGAGATGCGACTGGGGGATGTGGAATCCATAGAGATTAAACATGAGAGGCACAGTCCATCACACTGTGGATTGAAAAATGTTTTTGGAATGATTGTATTTGATAGCACTGATCTTTTTTAAAAAGGCGTGCCTTCTCATAATCTTAAGGAATAGATTACTGTAGGAGAGGAGGTCAAAGATAAGATGCATGATGATAATAGATAAAAAGAATAAGAGTTTTCAAAATGACAAATTTGTAAAATCACCTGAAGAAGTTAACAAAGTCAACACAATTTTCTTTATTTATCATTCATGGGATGTGGGCTTCATTTGCCCATTCCCAGTTGCCCTTGACAAGGTGATGGTGAGCTGCCCTTCTTGAATCACTGCGGTTGACGTGCTGTGGTTAGACCCACAATACCCTTACAGGGGGAATTCCAGAATTTTCGACCCAGCGACAGTGAAGGGACAGTGATATATTTCCAAGTCAGGATGGTGAGTGGCTTGGAGTGGGAACTTGTAGCTGGTGGTGTTCCCATGGATCTGCTTCCCTTATCCTTCTAGATGGAAGTGGTCATGGATTTGAAAGGTGCTGCCTAAGGAGCTTTGGTGAATTTTTACAGTGTATCTTGTACAGAGTACACACCATTGCTACTGAGTGTTGATGGTGGAGGGAGTGTATGTTTGTGGTTGGGATGCCAAACAATTGGGCTGCTTTGTCTTGGATGGTGTCAAGCTTCTTGAGTGTTGTTGGAGCTGCACCCATCCAGTCAAGTGTATTCCATCATAATCTTGACTTGTGCCTTGAAGATAATAGACAAGCTTTGGGGAGTCAGGAGGTGAATTACACATCCTTTAGTCCTAGTCTGTGACCTGTTCTTGTAGCCATTGTGTTTATATGGCTAGTCCAGTTGAGTTTCTGGTCAATGGTAACCCCCAGGATATTGATAGTGAAAAATTGCTCAAATTCAGCAATTCTAAAGGAGAAAACTGATTCTAGATATCACTTTACTAACATATATATTTTTAAATTGGGAACATTTAGTGAAGAATCAGCATTTTGAGAACATTCTTTCGTGAAATTTAAGTCTCACCGGCAAGGCCAGTATTTTTTGCCTATCCTTAATTCCCTTTCAACCCAATGACTTCTTAAGCTATTTCAGAGTCACTGTGTTTGTAGAAGTTTGGAGACCCATGTAGGCCATTGAATGCAAGTCCACCAGAACTTCCATGTTTCCATTGGCAAAGCAAGCTGCCAATTTCCTTCTGCCTGATATATCTGGGGAAATTGACAGGAACTGTGCAAAGCGGCTGTGGATTGTCTGGGTGCATGGTTAGGATTTAAAGATGGTTCTGCTACCAGGAACCCCAGGACATCCCAGCAGTGGGCCTCAACCTTCAACAAACAGAGTGCTATGGCGGCTTGATGCTTAGGGAATGAGGTGCATTTGGGAAGACAGCATGAGAAAACTTGCATGATCATAGAAAGAAACCTTACATGAAAATTCCCAAAATGGACAATTAGCCAAATTTAGCCAGATAAAATTAAGATCATCACTTGTCTTTTAGCCAATTGGTCCCCTCCAACATCCTGAACTCTAGATCCTGTTACAATGCCAATCTGCTTCTAATGCTACATGTAACTGAGATTCCTATATGTGCAATTCTAGACTCTGAGCAACAATCGGCTTTCAAATCAATCACACTGCAGCTTGATTCTGTCCTCACCTGACATCTCCACTTCTGCGCTGGAGGGGTATCCTGAGTGGCAAGCGTTGTATTTAAAATTATATTGTATAATTGAACCCATAGTCAACTGATGGGGTAGAATCATGGCAACAATGCTTCATACTCTCCTGGCAGGTGCTGTATAAAGGAAAACACTTGCATTCATATGGGGCCTATCGCAACTTTTGGACATCTCACAGTACAGTCCAACAATTTAAACACTACTGAAATGCAGTTGCTATTGCTGTGCAGGGGACTGCAGCTAATTTGCATGTAGGAAACTCCCATAAATAAGTAAATGGCCAGATAACTTTATTTTTTCTGATGTTTGCTGAGGGCGGGCTACATATTTCTCGGAATATCAGACTAAACTCATCAAACTGTGATGAAATAGTGCCATGCCATCTTTCACATCCAACTGCAATGCCAGCTGCAGCCTTTGTTTAATGCCTCCTCTAATGGACAGTGCAGCACTCCCTCAGTACAGGAATGTTGATTTATATTTCATGATCTGGCCTCTGGGCTGGAGTGAATCTACTACCTTTTGATTTACAGCTACCACTAATTGAACCACAGATGGCATTGTAGAATCATAGGGAAAGTGACAGCCTAGTGGTATTATCGCTGGACTGTTAATTCAGCAACCCAGGGAATGCTCTGGGGACTCAGATTCAAATCCTGTCACGACAGATGGTAAGATTTGAATCTAATACAACCTGGGACTAAGAATCTAATGATGACCATGAATGCATCTGATTCACTGATGTCCTTTAGGGAAGGAAACTTACCTGGTCAGGCCTACATGTGACTCCAGACCCATAACAATGTGGTTGACTCTGACAATGTGGGCAATTAGGGATGGGGCAATAAATGCTGGCCTCGCCAGCGATGTCCATGTGCCATGAATGAATTTTTAAAAGAACAACATTAGGCAATCATCTCTGTGAATGTGGTCTGCTGATTTTATTACTGGATAAGTCAGATGCCAGGCAAACACGTGATTGATAGATCACAACTTAATTTATTTTGATTATAACAAACTGGTCTTTCACTAAAACACAAAATGCAGGTTTTGCTTTACTAATAAAATGAAAGTTTATTGCAAAAGAATTGAAAATAAAATAGAATAAACCAAGCCATCTACTTATAGCACAAATTCAAAGATTTTAGGATCCCAGTGAAAGTATTGTCCCATTAATCCCAAAACACTTCATCATAAATTGAGAGGCAAACAAAACAGTATTTGTATAGTACCTGTTATGGACCAGATAAAACCCTTTCAAAATAGATAGTCTAGACCCGTGCAATTCAATTGCTTAAATTACAAAGCTTGAAAGAAAGCATACTTTATTAACGCACTACAATTAAAATACAGACAAAATAAAAATAAAAGAAATGATTAGCTTAACTGTAACTCTATCAAAATGCTTAACAAAATAACCTATATATTAACTACTACTAATTAACTGTTCCAATATAGGAACATCTCATAAACACACCCTTGGCAAAAGCAAATTCAGTAAAATAGATTGTCTCACATGCAATTCTCGGAGCAGGTAAAGAACCCCCAGCTTTTAGCTGTAACAGAGAGAGGAATAAGAGCATCCACATCCAGCTTCAAGACCCCAGCAATTGCTATTGAAGGCTAAAACTAAAAACAAACCTGCTTCGGCAGGAGCTTGAGCCCACCCATTCAGGCTACTTCTACTGTTCCAACTTTTTTAAAAAAACAATTCCTAATAAGCTATTTACTTTATTGGCTTTGGAGCAGACTGCTTGGCAACTCTGTCTCAACATTTCTTCATAAATAAAATCCGATCAAATACACTCTTAAACCCATAGTTTGACCACACCACCCACCCACAAAAAAAATGAAGCAACAATATATGAAATAAAAACCGAAAGAACTGTGGATACGATAAATCAGACACACAAGCGGGAATTGCTGGAAAAACTAATGAATTCTGGGGAAGGGCCACTCAACCTGAAACATTAAGTCTGATTTCTCTCCACAAATGTTGCCAGACCTACCGAGCCTTTCCAGCAATTTCTATCATCAATATACAAAGATGGCTTCATTTTAAAAACCTGTCATCTTAATCTATTAGTACTCTACAATACATATACATAACACTGACTCTAAGCATGCCAACATCCACTACTACAGTCCATTTCAGTCCAATTTTTTTCCCACCACTGAACACTTCCATCTTCCTTCATCAAAGTCGCAACAACACATTGGAAGTTATGTTCTGTCATCCTGTTATGTGTATAATTTTCAAATTGAATGATTGCAATAATAAGCTCTATCAAAGCAGTCTGAATTCTTATCCTTAATCTTTTCCAAAAATCTAAAGGGGTTGTGATCAGGATAGACAATTGTCCCAGACACATTACTGACAATATGAATGTTAAAATGTTGCAAGCCAACACCAAGCTCAAGGTCTTTTTCACATCACAGAATATTTCTGTTGATGATTATTCAGTTTTCTGGAAAAATACCAATAGGCCTTTCAAGCTTCTTGTTGTCTTCTTGCAAGAGTAAAGCACCGACAGCCACATCACTTGCGTCGATTGTTACCTTGAATGGTTAGATGTGGCTAATACTGGGGCAGAGGTTAACACAGCTTTCATGTTGTCAAATGCCTTCTGACATTCCTCCATCCACTGAAATTTTCTGCACTGCATCAGTCTGCAGAGCAATCACAGTCCCAGGAATCGTACTACTTCCCTCTTCTACAATGGTAGAACAAACACCTCAATAACATTTGTTTTCACATCCTGTGGCACCAACATTTCATGTCCAGTGATAAGGCCAGGGAACATGACTTGAGCTTTGGCGAACTCACTCTTAGCCAGGTTTATCACCAAGCCCGCCTCCCAAAGGTGATTGAACAATTCCAATCGATGGTCCAAATGCTCCTGCCATGTGTGACTAAAATTACCACACAATTGGGTAATCCAGAAATAACTTTATTTGTTAGGCTTTGAAATGTAGCTGGTGCATTTTTCATACCAAATGGTATGACTTAAAATTTGTACAGTCCAGTTGGCATAATGAGAGCCAAAATTTCCTTTGCTCTTTCGGATAAAGTTACCTGCCAGTATTCTCTGAGTAAGTCCAAGTTAGAAATATAAATTGCTTGTCCTATCTTTACATTACTGTCTTCCAAATGTGGTATAAGATATGAATCAAATTTTGTAATTGACTTTGCCAAATTGACTTGCATTGACTTTGCCAAATCCACATATAATCATTGGGTACCATTAGTTTTTGGCACCATTACTATGGTTGAGTTCCATTCACTGCAACTCATTTCGGTTACATTGTCTTTGAGCACGCATTCAGTCTCTTTTTGAACCTATGCCAACTTTAGGAGATTAGTTTATAAGAATGTTGCTGAATTGGAACAGCATTTCCTATATCTACATTATGTGGAATTAGATTAGTACTTCCCAGCTTATACCCACATATCTCCCCATGTGATTGTAATAACTCTTTTAAGTTATTTTAGTTTTCCTCTGGAAGATAATTCCATAATTTATTCCAATTTTAGAGAATTTCTTCATTTTCCAATTTAATTTGAGGAATCATCTGAACTTGATTCTTCACTCTGTGTTGTAATCAGTAACACATTCTCCTTTTGCTGTCTTTCCCTATCAAAATACCTTTTGAGCAAATGTGTGATTTCTTTCTGTTTGGTATTCTTATCAAATACCTCACCTGACTCATTTTCCTTTCAATTTGATATAGCCTACTCAACCTTGCTTTTAAAGGTTTACTGACCACTAGGAGTAACACAAATACTTTATCTCCATGATGAAAATTATGAATTTTTGATTTCTTGTCTGCTTCCTGTTTCATCACATGCTGTGTTACTTTTAAATGTTGAAAATGTGTTGCTGGTTAAAGCGCAGCTGGTCAGGCAGCATCCAAGGAACAGGAAATTTGACGTTTCGGGCACAAGCCCTTCAGGATGAAGGGCTTGTGCCCGAAACGTCGAATTTCCTGTTCCTTGGATGCTGCCTGACCAGCTGCGCTTTAACCAGCAACACATTTTCAGCTCTGATCTCCAGCATCTGCAGACCTCACTTTTTACTACTTTTAAATGTTGTCTAGCCAACTTACCATTTCTATTTAATCTTTCCCTAAATTTGACACATAGTCCAGTATGTGATCTCTGATCTCTGAATCACCAATTTCTTCCTAATTAATTTCAGAGGTCCTCTCACCCCATGCCCAAAAACTAATTCAAATGCACTGAATCGAATTGTGTCAGAGACGATTGTGTACACTGACCACAATCCGCTTACATTCTTAGAACTGTGGGCGGCACGGTGGCACAGTGGTTAGCACTGCTGCCTCACAGCGCCTGAGACCCAGGTTCAGTTCCTGACTCAGGCGACTGACTGTGTGGAGTTTGCACGTTCTCCCCGTGTCTGCGTGGGTTTCCTCCGGGTGCTCCGGTTTCCTCCCACAGTCCAAAAATGTGCGGGTCAGGTGAATTGGCCAAGCTAAATTGCCCGTAGTGTTAGGTAAGGGGCAAATATAGGGGTATGGGTGGGTTTCGCTTCGGCGGGTCGGTGTGGACTTGTTGGGCCGAAGGGCCTGTTTCCACACTGTAAGTAATCTAATCTAATCTGAATTGAATTGAATTCATTGTCACGTGTACCGAGGCACAGTGAAAATCTTTGTGCAGTTTAAAGATAAGAATATGAGACTATTTCATTGGAGTCTTATGTTACAGATTTTTAATTTTAAAATCATACATGTTGCGGGTCAGAAGAATGTAATCGCAGATGTGTTATCGCTGATTTAACCAATATTTGGATGAAGTTTATCTTTATTTAATGTTTTATGCATATATACACAGGTATATGGGAAGACATTAAGGTGAAATTATATTAAAGTTACCTGTATGTTAGGGTAACATGTTTAAAGCCATCTTTTTATTATGATGGTATATTTTCTGTTAAGGCAGAAGTGTTATGAAGATGTGGGTATACCGTTAAGAGAGTTAAAAGCAGCAGAACTACTGGACCCAGTAAGTGTACTCAGAAATGGTAACAATGTAACAGTAGGTCGAACCACTCATTAGTTCGTTGCTTTGGAGACAAAAACAAATTCAAATTTGGCCAATTAGTTTAAATTATACCCAAAACATATCAAACTCCAAGCAAGTATGAATTGAGTATATTGACAGTCTTAAAAGACAATGACATATTCCAATGCTCTGGAGTATAAGCCCAGGGAAAATTGAACAGTTGAGAGGAGATCTGCCATGTCCTGGCATGTAAGAGAGTGCTTGAAAGAATATCTCTCTTAAAAGACCCTTTTAGATCAGTAACTTGTGATGCAGAAAATCTTAACAAGGAGAAAAGAAGACACAGGAAGATCCAAAGACAAGAACATTCAGCTGCCTGTTCTTGAGATAAGAAATGTTGTCTTATCAGACTAGTATTATAGAAAGGAAGGTAAATGATAGGATAGAGAAAGATATTGTAAATAGTGGTTAGTTAATTATTCTCTGTTATACTTTAAGAAATAAAGTTGTTAATTTTTACTTTTACGTTGTTACAAATTTTAATTTTTACATAGTTCTTGGCCACTTGATTTTTCATAGATTATGCATGGGATAAATCTTTCTGTGTTGCTGATTTTAAATTAAGCAGGAGAGTTTGCTCCGTGTCATAACACATACAAAGGCAGCCTCAACTCCTGCTTGTTTGTCAGTTCCAAAAGCTTTGCCTTTCTCACTTTCTGTAAAACTCCTGAGGTGATCTTCCACGCCCCTGGAAAATCTTAGTGACTAAAAGAACCGTTACTCACAAGACACATCTTACTTGAACCAATCGGATTCACCACCCAAAAAGAGAACACTAACACTCACCACTCAGTGCCTTTGAATCCAATAATCCTAAATCCAATCTGGATTTAAAGATTTTGAACCCCAATTTTTTTTTTACAGACCAGACCAAACCCCTCAAAATTTATTAAGAAATTAGTATGGATCTTAACTTTTCCTTATTTTAAAGGTAAGTGGAAGGCATTGTGTTCCAGGTCTTGAGACCCGTGAGTGAGTTGGGATGAAGAGGGTGGTTGGGGATTGGACCCGGGTTCGAAAGAGTGGAAAGGTACTCAGGGATATTTGGAAGAGAATCTGGTGAGAGAGAGAAGGTGAGGAAGGATGGAAGAGGGGCAGAGAGCGGGAGAGGACATCCTGTGTCCTGGACCCTCACTGAGCCCTCCCTCTACCCCACTGTGCCATGCTATGGGCCCACCCTCCACCATCTCTGCATACCCCAGTCCCTGACCCCTGTCCCAAATCCTCACTCTCCATCACTGAACCCTGATTCAAAAGTACACATTCTTCAATAAACATGCACAGTGTGATACCTACATATGACACCACACAAAAATTCTATGTGATGATGTATTGTATTTGGAATTGTGTGCTTGCACGCTCCTGAATTAGTGCCCACGCATAGCTGCCCACAGCAGTAGCTGTCAGAAAACACTGAACTTAATTATATATCCTTCACTTCTCCGGAGCACATTTCTAGATGGCATTCCTATTCCAAGAACCTCAAAGGACTGCCCCATTCAAAGTCAAAAACTAAATCTAAAGGTCTTTCTAGAGTCATATAGCATTGAAACAGGCCCTTTGGGTCACCACATCTCTGCTGACCAACAAACATCAAGCTGCATTAATCACATTTACCTGCACTTGGTTCATAGCCAACAGTACCCTGGCAATTTGTGGTCATCCAGATGCTTCTTAAACCTGCCTCCACACCCTTTCAGGCAGCATATTTCCACCAACCTCTGGATGAAAGATTTTTCTCAGATCTCCTTAAACCATTTCCTTCTCACCTTAAGCTGATGCCCTTTGGTATTACGCATATCTGCCAAGAGGAAAATATTGTCACAATTTACACGGTCTCTGCCTCTCATAATTTTGTATACATCAATCAGATCCCTCCTCAGCCTCCTCTGCTCCAAGGAAAATCTTTGAGGTTATCCAGTCTCTCCTCAAAACCGAGACATTTCATTCCAGGCAACATCCTGGTGAATCTCCTCTCTCATCCAATCATGTCATTTCTATAGTATGGTGACCAGAACTCTGTCAGCTGTGGGTGTTTCTCTGAAGCTTGAATAAAAACAATTTCCAGGACACTTTAATAAACTTTGAAGATTTGTTATTTCCCACAATGCATTGTAAAATTGTTGATTTTTAAACAGTTTTTAAAAGAAATCACCATGGCTGCAGTTATGCTTACAGTTAAATATTAACTTCAGGTGCAATGAAAACCCATTGGTTCCTAATTCAAAAACCAGAAACCCAAACTCACAACAAATAATGTTAAAAATTATACACATAAATCTCACTGTTTATGTCATATTTCTCATGCGGTACCTAAACATAACACACATCCACCTGCTTGCTCCCAACTCATGAAATATTCTCCTCCTTCAAACAGTTAATTCTCTTTTCTTTTAACAAATATTATAACCTCTACCTCAACATCTGTCTGTGGCAGAAAATTGCATTCTAGCTCCATACTTTTCCTTCTCAACCTCTCCTTTCATTCTTTATCCTCAATTTGTGCCAACTATTTACTGTCTGTCCAATTGATGGAAAATAAATTACTTTTTGTTTAATCAAAAAACTTCAGAAAAGCTGAGGAGCTTCTGAAAAGCATCATTCTGAAAAGCCTTCATTTTTCAGTTTTCTCTTAATAACTTTAAATTTTCTCCCTTGGTAAATGATAATTGATCTGTGCTACAGCCTTTCCATATCCTGCTAATATCAGTATAATGGACCAATGAACTGGAACGTGAGTTTTAATTCTTTCCTGGGGTGTATTTTTTTTAATACATTCAGAAGATGTGTGTGTCACTGGCAAGGTCTCTAAATCACCATACTATAGGAATGACATGATTGGACTAGAGAGGAGATTCACCAGGATGTTGCATGGAATGAAATGTCTTGGTTTTGAGGAGAGGGCTGTTAAGAATCAACCACATTGCTGTGGTCTGGAGTCACATGGAGGCCAGAGCAGGAAAGGACATCAATTTCCTTCCTTCAAAAGGCAGAAGTGAATCAGATGGATTTTTCCAACAATTGACAACAGTTTTGTGGTCATCAGCAGACTCTTAATTTCAGATTTGTTATTAAATTCAAATTCTATCATCAAACCCGGATCCCCAGAACATTACCCAGGTCTCTGGATTGATATTCTAGTGATAGTACCATCTAGAACATCGCCTCTTCTCACTGGCAAGGCCAGTATTTGTTGACCATCTCTAAATGGTCTTGATCTGAATTGGTTGCTTAGGCAAATTTGGAGGCAATACTTAGCCTAGATGGAAGGATTGCTTTCACCATAGACAGTGAGTGAGCAAAGGGGGCTTTTACAATCGACAGTGGTTACAAGGTCACAGATCACAAATTTCATTAAATTCAAATTTCACCATTTGGTGTGATTGAAACCCATGTCCCCAGGCCATTTGCCGTGGGGCTCTGGTTTACTGATCCAGTGACTTTACAACTATGCTACCACCTTCCCAAATGCTGAAAAAATGATCTTGAGAGTACTAGCCTCAAATATCTTGTAAATGAAGTGTCTTTCATCAGTTTATTCAAGCCTGTTTCGAGAATACACCAAAGGAAAAGGAGATGAAGATATTTCCCTCTCCTAACCTATGAGTGCTGGGCCCAATTTTGGCAAGTCTCCCCATTATCCTGACTTGGATTCCCCACTTCATGTCCAAGACCAAATGAACCATTGAGAAAATCTCACACATGCATCTGACTAGGACCAGCTGTTCCTTTCACATTAGCCATGTGAAAACAACAACCCTGTTTTGTTTTTCTGCAATTCTTTAAAGAGAAACTCTTGAAGGAAAATGTGGAGGGTAGGTGGCTAGGGTCACATGGTTAAACAATCAAAATCCACAAATAGATTCAACATGTGGCTTTAATAAACATTTTCATCCAAATCTGCATCAATAGTCACACAACAGAGCTGAATCTTAAAGCCATTATATTCCATCCACTGTTGGATTCCTGTTCATTAGTAAAGAAGTTGCCAGGTTATTTCTACAACTGCATCCAGACAACAAAACAAGGTCTAAGAAACTCATTTTCTTTTTGTTTACATTTCCAGTTTTCTCTCCCCTCTCCTAGAGGCACTCAGTCCTTTTGGTAGAATTCCACCAAACACTGACAGCCCTTGGTTACCGGCCCAAAACAGCCTTGTTTCAAGCAGCTGTTGCAACAGTGAAAGCTGGCAGGCAGTTCCTGAGTGTCAGCCATTCCTCATTTAGTAACACTCTCACCTCTGAGTCAGACAATCACAGTTTCTCAGTGACGTTGCAGATAATTGAAACAGATGCCAGTGCAGCACCGAGGGAGTGTGGCGTTGTCAAACATTCTGTTTTTCAGGTGAGACTTTAAACCGAGGGCACCTCTGCATTCTTGGGCAGTCCTAAAGGTTCTCATGGCATTAACCGGTAGAAGAATTCCACTCAATTTGTTCCTAAATCAACATTAAAATAAACAGATTATCTGGTCAGTAACAAATAACTTTTTTTTTGGTTTGCTGTGCACAAATTGTCTGCCACTTGCAACAATGTTGTGGAGGCATCGATGTTGGACTGGAGTGGACAAAGTTAAAAATCACACAACACCAGGTTATAGTCCAACAGGTTTATTTGAAAGTAATAGCTTTCAGAACACTGCTACCTGATGTGGGTAGACAAGCAGGATGTTGGAAGAACACAGCAAGCCAGGAAGCATCAGGAGGTGAAGAAGTCAATGTTTCGGGTGTATCATTTCTTTAGGAAGGGTTACACTGAAATGTTGACTTCTCCATCTCTTGATGCTGTCTGACTTGCTGTGTTCTTCCAGCCTTCTGCTTGTCTATCTTGTGTTGCAGCATCTGCAGTTTTCTTATCTCTAACCTGATGAAAGAGCAATGCTCTGAAAGCTTGTACTTTCAAATTAGCCTGTTTGATTATAACTTGGTGTCATGTGATTTTTAACTTGCAACAATGACTTTGATTCAGATTTGCCCAATAGGTGCTGAGGTGATTTGGGGCATTCTTAGGTTAAGAAAGATGTTCTCGAAATGTAAGGCTTTCTCTCATTCAACATTACAAGCACAAGCACACTAATTTTACAGGAGAATTATAAACAATATGACTGCCAAGCCACATGAGGAGGTGATCAATCAAATAACCAAAGGCTTGTTCAAAGTTAAAGGACTTAAGGATGTTCTTCAAGGAAGAAAGCAGGGACACAAGGTCTGGGCAGAGTACACCAGTGCTTGGGGTTAAGGTAAGTGAAGACATGACCACCAATGGTGGAGCAATTAAAATTAGTAATGTACACCAAGTCAGAATAAGATGAGTGAAGATATTTTCAAGGATTGGAGGACTAGAGTTGGAGTTAGTGAAGAGGAAAGCCACAGATGATTTGAAAGCAAAGATGAATTTCTTTTGATAATCAAGCCATTGCTTAACCAGGAGCCAAAGTAGGTCAGCAGGCACAGGAACGATAGTTGAATGGGATTTGGCGCAAGTTAAGACTTGCATTTTGGACTTAGTCTATGGAGGACAGAACCTGGGAGACCAGTCTGGAATTCATTGGCATAATGGAGTCTAAAGATAATGATGGCTTGAAGGAAGGTTTCAGCAAGTGAGGAGCTGAAACACGGATGGAATTGGCTGATGTCACAAAGGCAGGAATGGATAAATACAGTGTTGGCCCAATATCAGTAGGGAACTCAAGCTCAGGATCAAATGTGACATTTTACAATTATTACAATGATCGTATCAACACTGCATTTCACAGAATTTAAATCCATTGCAAGGATTTTCTTTGATCAGATTTGCTGCAGTCACTGACAATTATACTTGATTCTCTTTAAATTAATTCTAATTGACACAAAATGAGAAATCTGGCTCTGACATATTACACACCAGCATTTCAAAGCACAGCTTCATAGAAAGCCTACAGTGTGAAAGCAAGCCATTCGGCTCATCAAATCCACAGCAATCTTCTGAAAGGCAGCCCACCCAGACCCATGCCATGCCTGTAACCCTGCATTTCTCATGGCTAGCCCACCTCACCTGCACACCCCTGGACACTGTGCAATTTACCATTGTCAATCCACCTAACCTGCACATCTTTGGACTACAGGACGAAACCGGAGCACCCAAAGGAAACCCACACAGACACGGGGGGAATGTGCACACTCCACACAGACAGTCACCTAAGATTGGAATTGAACCCAGGTCACTGGTGTTGTGAGACAGCAGTACTAACTTGTGGGTGGCATGGTGGCACAGTGGTTAGCACTGCTGCCCCACAGCACCAGAGACCCGGGTTCAATTCCCGCCTCAGGCAACTGACTGTGTGGAGTTTGCACGTTCTCCCCATGTCTGCGTGGGTTTCCTCCGGGTGCTCTGGTTTCCTCCCACAGTCCAAAGATGTGCAGATCAGGTGAATTGGCCATGCTAAATTGCCCGTAGTGTTAGGTAAGGGATAAATGTAGGGGTATGGGTGGGTTGCGCTTTGACGGGTCGGTGTGGACTTGTTGGGTGAAGGGCCTGTTTCCACACTGTAAGTAATCTAATCAACTTTAACTACTGAGACACTATGCCACTCATGTGTATCCAGTGAATATTGTCTTTTTAGCATGTGACCAGCTAAACTTGTAATGTTTGAAAAGAGTCAAATGTACATTGATAGTTGTGGCAGAGGATAGTTTTCACAATAACTGGTCAATCAAGTATGGGAGTGTTGTGCCCAACTCCTGATTTCCTCACTGGTATTGTTGTAAGTATAGATTTGGGCTTAATTAGTTTTCTGATACTCTGAAGTCTTTGAAAAACTGTCACCTTATGATTCAAAAATACCTTCTGAACATTAGACTTTCCTTAACTATAGACTGGATTGATTGGAACTCCCCTACTTTGCAATGGCACTATTCGATAATAACTGAGACAATTCACACAAAGAATTACAAATGCAAGGCCCAATTTGCGTTCAGTTTACTAATCATTAATCACCTAGTTAGGCTACTTATTTTTATCACCTAAGAAAATCACTCAGAATTTCTTCAGGTACCCAGGGACTGTCCAATTCTCCTTCCTCCCTTGCTGGATTTTACGTGCATGTTACTTTAGGATCAGGCCAAGGTGAGATCTTTCATAAGCTAAGATCAGGTATGGTCTTGTCCTGTTGACATAATCAAGACACATGGACAATATATTGTGGGGCATTTATCTTGATGGGGGGGGGGGAAAACTGAAAAAGATTTGTTAAGATAATGCAAAAAATTGAGTTTATTTTCCAGCATATGTTGTGATCACAAAAAGGCTTCATTGCTGGCTGCCCACCCCACATACTTCAATAGTGCACATGTCACTTTAGCTCAGTGGGAGGGAGCTGCCAAATGACTTCAGCTTTTGCTGTTCAGTCAAGGTTAGAGGGAGCTCAGGATGGTGTGGCACGCTATAAGTGTTTTACTGATGAGAGAGAGTGTTAAGATCCAAGCAGGAAGAGGGAAATGCCAGAGTCACCATTGAAAAGTTCCTGGAGCTGAAACAGCAAATATTCCATCAGTTATTTAGAATTAACACTGCATAAAGTGTTAAACATCTGCTTTTGATTTGTTCCTAGTAGACTCACACTACTAATAACATGTGAAATAATTTTTCAGTGGCCGGCATCCTGTCACCAATCACCCTTTATTGACAAATGCATAGCCTTTGACACTAGCGCTGCCTCTCTCTCAGTCAGGCATTCAGCAACTCCATATCCCTGGCATTCATCCTTTTATTAGGTCCCTGATTGGGCTAGATTTACAGCCCCAATTAGAGAACTCATATTCTGTGTTGTCCAGCTGGCTGACCTTATTATAGTCACTACAGAGTGCTTCAGTGGACAAAATGTACAATGAAACTTTCAGTATATTACAGTGAACAGGGGAGTGGCTAAAAATTATTAGGTTCATTGTGCCCACATACATTCACCTCCATGTCTCAATGTCACATATTAAAAAGACAGCATTGACTGGGCACACACAAGCACTGCATTGAAATGCTGACATGGAATGTGTCTGAGTCAGATTTCTCATTTTGTGTCAATTAGAATTGAATCTAAGCAGAATCAAGTGTAATTGGCAGTGACTGCAGCAAACTTAATCAAGTGAAATTTTAAGTAATGGATTTAATTTCTATGAAATGCAACATTCATATGATCATTATTATAATTACAAAATGTCACATTTGATCCTGAGATGAGTTTCCAATCTAATATTGGCCTTTCACTACGTCAGGGAGATAGTCAAGACTGCAGATGCTGGAAAGTCAGAATTGATAAAGTGTGGAGCTGGAAAAAGTACAGCAGATCAAGCAGCATCAGAGGAGCAGGGGACAAAATGTTTCAGGTCAGGACTAAGACTATCACGAAGACTATCCATTTCTATTTTCATAACAATGGTCGATTCCTTCCCTAACACAGCTCCTCTTTTGCTCAAACCATGTCTCTAATTGTTGTTACATCTAGGCTCCAGTATGCCAATGATTTCCCACATTCTATCCTCCCTAGACTAACATCAAAATGCATGTCTTAGCTTAAACCAAGTCCTGCTTATCTATCACTCCTGCTGACCTGCATTCATCTATTCTTACCATTTCTTGAATGTTTATGGTTCCATTTGTTTGACGTTTTTGAAGTAACAAGAGGAAAGTGGAGAAGATAAATGCTAATGAAAACTGGGAAATTGGAAGGGATCCAGATTTTCAAATGACACTCTGCTGTTTGCTACTATGAGTTGGTCACTGACAGTGTCTGGACTTGACCCATTAGTCCACACCTTATTTCTAAGACAGAAAGTTTTAGAGTCATGCTTTGCTTCAGAGAGTTGCATTAGATTAGTTGAGGATGTCAGGATCAAATGGGTGGCAAACCTTTGCACTATGTGGGAAACACACATTGGGATTTTAGAATTGGCCAGTTAGTGGCGCAAAGACTAGCTCACCGTTCAATTAATAGGAGATCGTCCATCTCAGAGAAAGCTGCAGCCCGCGGTTTAGTCAAGATGGCGTACCTACATTGTGAATCACCCTATCTTAACTTCTAAAACTTTTAATTTTTAAAATATCCTCAGCAGATGGGCCACTAATGCAGAATGGGAATCTTGCTGATGTGCATAATTGACCTTAATTACTTCCTTGAATATGGTCCCTGATATGTTATTAGGGTGAGCTTGGAGATGGGTCGGAATTTGATGGAATAGCCATCTAAATGTTTTTATGTTACCTACCACCCTTTGAAGAACTGCTCCTAACATCCAGCTCATTGGCTCTCTCAGAGAGATCAGCTGCATTCAGCCTATCCTTTTAGTGATTACATTGCCTTTTTATTTCTCTTAGTTTTCTCTTTCTCTTCATTCCTCACAGTCAATGGTGGCACTTCTACAGAGTGAAGTGTTTGAAGGCTTTGGGTATGAGATTGGGTTTATTGATTGGGCAGATTTCTAGGATAGTTCAATGGTCAACTCTGATTTTTTTAAAAAAATCATTCATGTGATGTGGGCATTGCTGTCCAAGCCAGCATTGATCGTCCAAGACTAAGTGCCCTGGAGAATGATGTGGTGAGTTGTCTTCTTGAGGTGTTGCAGTCCTGGGGTGTAGGGACATCACAATGCAGATAAGGAGGGAGTTTTGGTCTTCTTACTAAAGGAAGGATGTACTGGCACTAGAGGGGATGCAGAGGAGGTTCACTAGTTTGATTCTGGAAATGAGGGGGTTGGCTTATGAGGGGAGACTGAGGTAAAAACAATGACTGCAGATTCTGGAAACCAGATTCTGGATTAGTGGTGCTGGAAAAGGGCAGCAGCTCAGGCAGCATCCGAGGATCAGGAAAATCGACATTTCGGGCAAAAGCCCTTCATCAGGAATAGCGGAGAGATGAGTAGACTGGGATTACATTTATTGGAATTTAGAAGAATGAAGGAAGATCTTACAGAAACATGTAAAATTATGAAGGGAATAGATAAGATAGAGGTAGAGAGGGTGTTTCCACTGGCGGGTGAAACTAGGACCAGAGAGCATAGCCTCAAAATTAGGGGGAGCAGATTTAGGATTGAATTGAGAAGGAATTTCTTCACCCAGAGGGTTGTGACTCTGTGGAATTCCCTGCCCAGTGAAGTGGTTGAGGCTTCCTCATTGAATGTTTTTAAAGCTAAGACAATTTTTTTTAAAAGTAATGGGGCAGTTTCGGGGTGGCATGGTGGCACAATGGTTCGCATTGCTGCCTCACAGCACCAGCCTCGGGTGACTTTCTGTGTGGAGTTTGCACATTCTCCCTGTCTGCGTGGGTTTCCTCCTGGTGTTCTGGTTTCCTCCCACAATCCAAAAATGTGCAGATTAGTTGAATTGGCTATGCTAAATTTGCCTATAATGTTCAGGGATGAGTAGGTTAGTGCATTAGTCAGGGGTAAATATAAGGTAGGGGTATGGGTCTGGTTGGGTTACTCTTTGGAGGTTGGTGTGGACTTGTTGGGACGAAGGGCCTGTTTCCACACTGTAGGGATTCTATTCTATAAATGAAGTAAGAGTTAAGGTGATCAGGTGGGTAAGTGGATCTGAGACCATTGAAAGCTCAGCCATGATCTTATTGAACGGTGGAGCAGGCTCAAGGAGCCAGGTGACCTACACCTGCTCCTAGTTCTTATGTTCTCACGTTCATAAGAGTTGTAGGATTTTGACTGAACAATGTTGAAGGAAGGCAAAATAGTTGTAGATCAGGGATAGTGTGTGGCATGGAACGGAACCTGAAGGTGATGGTATTTCCACGCATCCTTTGTCCTTCCAGGCAGTAAGTGCTGCAGGTTTGGAAGGTTGGATTGGAGGAGCCTTGATGATGGACTGCTGCTGCAGTGCATTGCTGGTGAATCAGTGCATGTCGAAGGTGGTGAATGGGGTGCCGATCAAGTTGGCTGCTTCATCCTGGATAGTGTCAAGCTTCTTAAGTGCTTCAGATGTTGGATCCATCCGAGAAAGTGAGGAGTATTGCATCACATTTCTGAATTGAGCCTTGTGGATGGTGGATAGGCTTTCGGGAGTGAAGAGATGAGTTACTCACTTATCATTCAGATGATGTTCTTTACTTTCTGGAGCTCAAGCATGCAGAATTCCAGTTCTTGAAACAAATCAGATTGGAAGCAATGATCGGTCGAGTGAATGTAGCCATTCTGGTCTAATGAGAGTAATATTATAAAGACAGAGGATTTCAGTCAATGAATTGTAGAGGAGCTTTTTCATTCAAGCTGCTGGCAGAGCAGTGAGTAGAATGAATAATGACACATGTTTGTACAGCATCCTTCCATGATCCTCAGGACATCTCAAAGCCTTTGGCAGCCAGTGAAATGCTTTCCAAGTATAGTCACTATTGCAACACAGGAAGTGCAGCAGCTGACATACCCTGAACAAGAACTCATCAGCAGCAAAGTAACAATGGGCAGCCCTGTTTCAGTGATTTTGATTGAAGGGCAAACATGGGTCAGACACTGGGAGGAACTGGTCTGCTCCTTCTTTAAATAATGTCACTGGTTTTTGGTTTAATGAGCTGGGTGACCTTGCAGTTCATCCAAAAAAGCAGCACCTTTGACAGCACAGCACTCCCTACGTGCTTGAGCCAATGTATGTGAAGTTGGAAAAGAACAGTAGATCAGACAGCATCTGAGGAGCAGGAAAGTCAACATTTTGGGCTGAACTGGCTGTGCTTTTCCAGCTTCACATCTATTACCTCTAGTTTCCAGCATCTGAAATCCTTCCTGTCTCCAACTCCTTAAGTGCTTCACTGGAATGACAGCTGAGATGATGTGCTCGACAGGTAGATACGATAGTGAAGAAGGCGTTTGGTATCCTTCCCTTTATTGGTCAAAGCGCTGAGTATAGGAATTGGGAGGTCATGTTGCGCTGTATAGGACATTGGTTGGGCTAGTTTTGGAATATTGCGTGCAATTCTAGTCCCCCTTCATCGGAAGGATGCTGTAAAACTTGAAAGAGTTCAGTAAAGATTTACAAGGGCATTTCCAGGGTTGGAGGATTTGAGCTGTAGGGAGAGGATGAATAGACTGGGCATGGATAAGGTAAATAGACAAGGTCTTTTTCCCTGGGATGGGGGAGTTCAGAACTAGAGGGTATAGGTTTAAGGTGAGAGGAGAATGATATAAAAGGGACCTAAGGGGCAACTTTTTCATGCAGAGGGTGGTATGTATATGGAATGAGCCATCAGAAGAAGTGGTGGGAGCTGGTACAATTACACTATTTTAAAGGCATCTGAATGGGTATATGAATAGGAAGGGTTTAGAGGCATATGGACCAAGTGATGGCAGATGGGACTAAATTAATTTAGGATATTTGGTCTGCATGGACAAGTTGGACTGAAGGGACTGTTTCTGTTTTGTATATTTCTATGACTCTATAACTCTCTGACTTGGACTCGAACCCAGAAATCCCCTGGTTCAGAACTGAGAGTTCCTGCGAATGAACTAGTGTTGACACCCTCCTGATGAAGGGCTTTTCTCCGAAACGTTGATTTTCCTGCTCCTCGGATGCTGCCTAACCTGCTGTGCTTTTCTAGCACTTCTCTGATCTTGACTCTAATCTCCAGCATCTGCAGTACCTACTTCGACCCAGTGCTGATACCTTAACCAATCATGAGCCAGCAGGGACAAACAGAATAACTCTATTTACACAACTTCTTATTGCATCTCTTCAAATAGTTCAAAGTGCTTCACATACCATTTAGTATTTGCCAACACAAAAGAGGAAGCATAGTAACTGTTTACAGGCAAATGCAGAAGCCTTTCTGCATCAGTAAAATCCTATGATCCCAAATCACCAACAATTTACTGGTCAGTCCTTTGAAGATTTGGTGGAGGGAGGAATGTTGGCTGGGGTAATTGGAGACATATCATACTCAGCTCTCAATAATACTGTGGAATCTTTAATGTCCACCAGAACAAGAGAAGAAGAAATAAATAAAATGAGAAAAACACAAGTTGGAAAAGCTATTGACTGCTTAAACAGTAAACACAAGAACTGAGAGTCCATTTTATCACACATTTTCCACATCTCCATTGGATAATCAGACACCCAACTGCCTCCTCTACTTAGTAATCTAATTCCCAAAACAATAGTGCAATTAAAGTATATTAGAACTCTTGTCTGTCTCTCTCCTTGAAATAAAAGAACATTCAGAACATATGAGGAAAATAAATAATACCGATATGTGTAATAAATATCACATGTGCGTGGTTTCTCCATCTGTTTTGTGTTTGTTGATTGTAGCCTTCACATTGCTAGGTTACTCAGGCATATGAAAAAAGTAACACAGCACTGCAAACAAGCAGAAAGGTCAATGTTGTGAATGAGCAATGGACAACTGACACACTCTCCTCTTATGATAAGACTTCTGGTCTTTCAATTCCATTTCTTGGATGCACACTTATTTGCACACTTGAAAAGACACATGGCACTTGACCCTCTCCACCTCCATCCAGGTCAATATGGATCCGAATCCCATCATGCTTCCAAGAAAGCATTCACAATTTGCTGCATTGATGCTTTCAATGTGATTACGGAACATAATTTAGAAATCTTTGTTCAGTGACTGGAAGGAGCCTTCTGTTTAATCAACAGACATGCAGAAATATCGTGCACTTAAACAGCAGTAGCCACCCAGACAACCACTTGCTTATGGGTGAGAGAGATGATTCATGGTGAATTTAACCTGAGGGTCACCATGTCTCAGGCAATAAGGCAAACTAAAGCAGTTGAACCTTCATGGTAACCTCAGCTGTTGGTGGGAATTGAACCATGCTCTTAGCATCATGAACCAGCCAAGCAGATAACTGAGCTAAGTGACATAGAACATAGAACATAGAACAATACAGCACAGAACAGGCCCTTCGGCCCACGATGTTGTACCGAACATCTATCCTAGATTAAGCACCCATCCATGTACCTATCCAATTGCCGCTTAAAGGTCGCCAATGATTCTGACTTTACCACTCCCACGGGCAGCGCATTCCATGCCCCCACCACTCTCTGGGTAATGAACCCATCCCTGACATCTCCCCTATACCTTCCACCCTTCACCTTAAATTTATGTCCCCTTGTAACACTCTGTTGTACCCGGGGAAAAAGTTTCTGACTGTCTACTCTATCTATTCCTCTGATCATCTTATAAACCTCTATCAAGTCACCCCTCATCCTTCGCCGTTCCAACGAGAAAAGGCCGAGAACTCTCAACCTATCCTCGTACGACCTATTCTCCATTCCAGGCAACATCCTGGTAAATCTTCTCTGCACCCTCTCCAAAGCTTCCACATCTTTCCTAAAGTGAGGCGACCAGAACTGCACACAGTACTCCAAATATGGCCTAACCAAAGTCCTGTACAGCTGCAACATCACTTCACGACTCTTGAATTCAATCCCTCTGCTAATGAACGCTAATACACCATAGGCCTTCTTACAAGCTCTATCCACCTGAGTGGCAACTTTCAAAGACATGTACATAGACCCCAAAATCCCTCTGTTCCTCCACCTGACTAAGAACCCTACCGTTAACCCTGTATTCCGCATTCTTATTTGTTCTTCCAAAATGGACAACCTCACACTTGGCAGGGTTGAACTCCATCTGCCACTCCTCAGCCCAGCTCTGCATCATATCTAAGTCCCTTTGCAGCCGACAACAGCCCTCCTCACTGTCCACAACTCCACCAATCTTCGTATCATCTGCAAATTTACTGACCCACCCTTCGACTCCCTCATCCAAGTCATTAATAAAAATTACAAACAGCAGAGGACCCAGAACTGATCCCTGCGGAACTCCACGTGTAACTGGGCTCCAGGCTGAATATTTACCATCTACCACCACTCTCTGACTTCGACCGGTTAGCTAGTTTTCTATCCAATTGGCCAAATTTCCCTCTATCCCATGCCCCCTGACTTTCCGCATAAGCCTACCATGGGGAACCTTATCAAATGCCTTACTAAAATCCATGTACACTACATCCACTGCTCTACCCTTATCCACATGCTTGGTCACCTCCTCAAAGAATTCAATAAGACTTGTAAGGCAAGACCTACCCTTCACAAATCCGTGCTGGCTGTCCCTAATCAAACAGTGTCTTTCCAGATACTCATAAATCCTATCCCTCAGTACCCTTTCCATTACTTTGCCTACCACAGAAGTAAGACTAACTGGCCTGTAATTCCCGGGGTTATCCCTATTCCCTTGTTTGAACAGGGACACAACATTCGCTACTCTCCAGTTCCCTGGTACCACCCCCGTTGACAGTGAAGACGAAAAGATCATTGCCAGCGGTACTGCAATTTCCTCTCTTGCTTCCCACATAATCCTAGAATATATCCCGTCAGGCCCGGGGGACTTGTCTATCCTCAAGTTGCTCAAAATGTCCAACACATCTTCCTTCCTGACAAGTATCTCTTCTAGCTTACCAGTCCATTTCACACTCTCCTCTTCAACAATACGGTCCCTCTCATTCGTAAATACTGAAGAAAAGTACTCATTCAAGACCTCTCCTATCTCTTCCGACTCAATACACAATCTCCCACTACTGTCCTTGATCGGACCTACCCTCGTTCTCGTCATTCTCATGTTTCTCACATACGCATAAAATGCCTTGGGGTTATCCTTGATCCTATCCGCCAAGGATTTTTCATGCCCTCTCTTAGCTCTCCTAATCCCTTTCTTCAGCTCCCTCCTGGCTACCCTGTATCCCTCCAACGCTCTGTCTGAACCTTGTTTCCTCAACCTTATGTAAGCCTCCTTCTTCCTCTTTACTAGACATTCAACCTCCCTCGTCAACCAAGGCTCCCTCACACGACCATTTCTTTCCTGCCTGATAGGTACATACATTTCAAGGACACGTCGTATCTGCTCCTTGAAAAAGTTCCACATTTCCACCACATCCTTTCCTGACAGCCTATGCTCCCAACTTATGCTCCTCAAATCCTGTCTTACAGCATCGTAATTTCCCTTCCCCCAATTGTAAAATCTACCCTGTTGTGCGCACCTATCTCTCTCCATAACCAAGGTGAAAGTCACAGAATTGTGATCACCATCACCAAAATGTTCAGCCCATCACTTGTCCCGGTTCATTACTGAGTACCAAATCCAATATGGCCTCCCCTCTGGTTGGACAATCTACATACTGAGTTAGAAAAGCTTCCTGGACACACTGCACAAACACCGCCCCATCCAATCTATTTGATCTAAAGAGCTTCCAATCAATATTTGGGAAGTTGAAGTCGCCCATGACTATGACCCTGTGACTTCTGCACCTTTCCAAAATCTGTTTCCCAATCTGTTTCTCCACATCTCTGCTGCTATTGGGGGGCCTATAGTAAACACCCAACAAGGTGACTGCACCTTTCCTATTTCTGACTTCAGCCCATACTACCTCCAAAGGCAGATCCCCCTCAAAATTCCTTTCTGCAGCCATTATACCATTTCTAATTAGCAATGCCACCCCCCTCCTTTTTTACCACCCTCCCTAATCTTACTGAAACATCTGTAACCAGGAACCTCCAACAACCATTCCTGTCCCTCATCTATCCACGTTTCCGTGATGGCCACAACATCGTAGTCCCAGGTACCGATCCACGCCTTAAGTTCACCCATCTTATTTCTGATACTCCTTGCGTTGAAGTATACGCACTTGAGCCCATCTCTGTGTCCGCAAGTATTCCCTGTCAGTGCTACCTTCTCCACAGCCTCCCTACATTCTTGGACATCCTGACAAACAGCTAGCTTACTTGCTGGACTACAAGTCCGGATCCCATCCTCCTGCCAAATTAGTTTAAATCCCCCGAAGAGTGCTAGCAAACCTACCCCCCAGGATATTTGTGCCCTCTGGTTCAGGTGCAACCCGTCCTGTTTGTACAGGTCCCACCTTCCCCAGAATGCAGTCCAATTGTCCAATTACCTGAAGCCCTCCCTCCTACACCATCCTTGCAGCCACGTGTTCAACTGCACTCTCTCCCTATTCCTTGCCTCACTGTCATGTGGCACCGGCAACAACCCAGAGATGACGACTCTGTCTGTCCTAGCTTTTAGCTTCCAGCCTAACTCCCTGATCTCTTGAATGACCTCCCCACCCCTCTTCCTACCAGTCGTGGTGCCAATGTGTACCATGACTTCTGGCTGCACACCCTCCCCCTTAAGGATTCTGAAGACACGGTCCGAGACATCACGGACCCTGGCACCCGGGAGGCAACAAACCATCCGAGAGTCTCACCCATGTCCACAGAACCGCCTGTCCGTCCCTCTAACCAGAGAGTCTCCTATAATTAGCGCTCTCCTCCTCTCCCCCTTTCCCTTCTGAGTCTCAGAGCCAGACCTCACGCCACAGACCACAGAGACGCCTCATACATTTATACATTTCTGAAAAGGTGGAAGTGGAAAGGATGTTTCCCTTTGTAGCTGAACTGAAAACTTGGGGAAATGTTTTAACATAAGAGATTGCCTTTTAAGGACCGAGATGAAGACGAACCTTTTCTCCCAGAGCGTTGTGTGTGATTGGTACTCTTTGTCTCGGATGATGGTGGAGACGGGATCATTGAATACTTTTAAGACAGAGGTGGGTATGTTTTTGTTAGGCAGGGAATCAAAGATTATTGTGGGGGATAAATAGGAATACTGAATTCAAAACAAACAGATCAGCCGTGATCTTATAGATCATAGATATTATTGAAAGGTAGAGCACTCTTGATGGGCTGAATGGCCTATTTGTGCTCCTACTTTATGTTTGCATGTACATGAGTGTTCCTCCTGGTGTGCTGAGCAAGGCTTGTCCCTCAATTAACATGGACAGACAAATAATCAGTAAATTATTACATTGCAATTTGTGAGGTGTTGCTACAGTGTAGTTGGTTGCTACATTTCCGAAGGACCATATTGGTGATAACATGCTTCTGAAATATCCTAAAGTTGTCAAGTGAAGATCTGCCCCAACATAATCCCCATCTCTGTAAACTCTTCCAAGCAATCCTCCAAGATTTCTACACTTCACCAACTCTGACCTTATCAGCATTTCTGATTTTAATCACTGCATAATTCACATCTATTCTTACAGCTATCTTCCATTGTCTTCCTAAACTTTATCACTTCTCAAAACTTGTCACTTCCGGATCTGTTTTTCCCTTAAAGCTCTTTAAAGCTAACCTCTTTGACCAAGCTCCTGGATCTCCTTATGTTGCTTGGCACCAAATTTCATTTGATAGCGCTCCTATGAAATGCCTTGCAATTACTGTATCAAAAGCACTCTATAAATGCAAGCTGTTGTGTGCTTCGGGTTCTGATGTAGCGTATTTATAGTACAGGCTTGGTATTATCCAACTGCAAGTCCAAGATTTACCTCATTCTTTTCTGTCCAGCGTTTCAATATTGGTGATACCCAACAGTGTGGACTTTGGTCCCTCCATTCCTGTTTCTGAATTGAAATGGTAAGCCTCTGTACCTAGACAGAGGCTTCTCCATCATTGTCTTTTACTGTTTCCATGCAGCCTTGAAGGAGGCACTTGGCTCATTGTCTGTTGGTATTTTATCCTGAACCAATTTCATTCCAGTAAGAACAGAATAGAATCCCTACAGTGTGGAAACAAGCCATTCAGACCAAAAGGTCCACACTGACCCTCCGAAGAGTATCCCACCCAAACCCATTATGCTACCCTATTACACCACATTTCCCCTAACTAGTGCATCTAACCTACACATCCCTGAACACTATGGGCAATTTAGCATGGCCAATTCACCTAACCTACACATCTTTGGATTGTGGGAGGAAACTGGAGCAAACACACACAGACACAGGGAGAATGTGCAAGCTGCACACAGACAGTCACTTGAGGGTGGGAATCGAACCTGGATCCCTAGCACTGTGAGGCAGCAGTGCTAACCACTGAGTCACCATGCTGCCCAATTTGTCAGCAATGGTTTACAATTGCCTACCATTCTAAGGGGCAGGACAATGAGGCAGCTCCCAAGCCTATCTCGATCGGGAACAGGAATTGATCCTATGTTGTTCTGATCCACGCACTAGTCCTTTATGCTAACCAGCCCCTGTGGCATAACATGGGTTGACTTTAAACAATTTTGCTATCGAGGCAGTCAAATGGTTTACCAAGTTGCTTTAAGCTTAGAGTGACATCCTGTGATTCTTGAATTAAAATAAGCTTTAGCTAGAAAAATAAATAGACATAAGAGGATTTTTTGAACCGCATTATTTTGAGTGGCTGTACACATGTTCAAAAATAAATAATGGGAAATATGCTGTGGCCAGAATTCTGGACTCAGAAGGCCACAAAATTATCCATAGTCCTTCCCACAGTTATGCAATGCATGTTACAATCTAAAAAAAAACACATTTGCAGCAGGGGTTTATTGAAAATCATTTTATTGGTCATAATTAAATGTGTTTTTTAAAGAAAAACAATATCTGAGGTAAACCTTGTTTGTCTAAATGGATTAAACTGAAAATAATGAGCCACAACTGCTCTTTTAACATATTCCAAACACTCCTAATGTAGGTTTCCCTGGAATACAGATGATGACATCATATGAAAGTGTTAGTCAGCAAACTTTGCAGCCTTGACTTCACAGGCCAATGCAAGTTGAACATCAATAATCATGACAGTCTCTGAGGTGTGATACCTAACTCAGGGTCCAGTCTGCTGTTCAGTTGAAGGTTAATGATCCTCTGGCACAAACTGAAGGAATGCACAGGGCTTTTCCAAAGAGCCTGGCCAATATTCATCCTTTAACCAACAACAGGGAGGCAATATTATCGCGGGACTGTTAATCCAGAGACACAGATAATGTTCAGGAGACTCACATTTAAATCCCACCATGGCAAATGGTGGAGGTTGTACTTAATAAATATCTGGAATTAAGAATCTAATGATGACCATGAATCCATTGATGATTGTAGAAACACCCACCTGGTTCAGTCATGCCCAATACAGAAGGAAACTCACTTGATCTGGACGGCGTGTGATTCCAGACCCATAGTAACATGGTTAACTTTTAACTGCCCTCTGAGCAATTAGGGATGGCAATAAATACTGGCCTAGCCAGCAATGCCCACATCCCATGAATGAATTTTTAAACATAGACCAACTAGAGATTCATCCCAATGTGAGAACTTGCTATCCTTCAAATGCTTGTGGATATGAGCACAATTTTTGCAGACGGAAGTAATTTATTGTGTGTGAAGCAGTCCGTGTCTCAGTGCAGTAAGTTGTGGGCAATAATCAGATGTGGGTTGATCACTGGCAACTTATAACAAAAAAAAAATCAGGCAATGGCCATTCAGCTCTCTCCCCATGACAGTCAAAGTATTACTACATGCTCCCACTCACAACATCCCGGACCCAGAACTAAACTGGTCTTGCTATCTAATTATTGTGGCTTCAAGAGCATGGCAGATGTCAGGAATTTTGCAGTGAGTAACTCATTCGTAATTTCTAAAGCCTATCCACCATCTACAAGCCACAAGTCAGGAATGTGATGGAATGCTCTCTGAGAAGATTGACACCGTCCAGGACAAAACAGCTCACTTTTGATCCAGATTTTTTTTAAAAGAATTCAAATGTCACCATCTGCCAATGTGACCCAACATTACGTGGATCACTAATCGAGCAACAATACCATTGTCTCTTTCTGCCTCACTTATGCCAATATGTATTCCAGGGAGTCCAGAACAAGGCCATTTAAGATTCCCTATAGTGTGGGAACAGGCCCTTCAGCCCAACAAGCCCACTCAGACCCATTTCCCTCTGACTAATGCACCTAACACTATGGGCAATTTAGCATGGCCAAGTCACTTGACTTGCAATTCGTTGGAGGAAACCAACGCAGAATGTGCCAACTCCACACAGACAGTCACCTGAGGCTGGAATTGAACCCAGGTCCCTGGCACTGTGAGGTAGCAGTGCTAACCACTGAGCCACCGTGCCGCCTCAATTTAGTATAGAGATCAGGAGGAATTTCTTCCAGAGAGTGGTGAGCCTATGGAACTCTGCCACAGAAAGCAGTGGAAGCCAAATTATTGGATGCTTTCAAGAAGGGGTTAGATATAGTTCTTCAGGCTGAAGGAATCAAAGCAGAGAAAACAGGGACAGTGTGCTGAGTTAGATGAACAACAATGATCATATTGAATGGAGGAACAGGCTTGAAGGGCCAAATGATCTACTCCTGTTCCTATCTTCTGTGTTTCTATGTTAACCAATTCAGATGGACGTGCTACCACACATCAATCCACCTCTCTTTCTCAGGTTAGGTGTCGTTATTTCTGTAATGATGCTTTCCTCTCATGTTTGCATTCTGCTGGCTTCAAAGTGCATGCCACCACATTTCATAGCAGACTCCCAACCTCTGGGATGCTTGATTATAGACTGTCTCGCCACTGTGGGAAATTGTTAATCTCTCTGACATTGGCATAAGATATCTCTTGTCACATACGTAATCCCACTATGTAAAGTGAGCCACATGCAGATTGATGCTTTAGTAAATTTTCTGCTTAAAACAATGTCTTTGTTTGTATTCAGTTCCCTCCCAGGAAGGCTGGTGGCCAGTTAATGCACAGCTTGTGATCCATCACTGCCTGTCTTGGTTACTGCTTGTACAGATATTCGTTTGCTTGATAGGATGGGAAAATACAAGGATTTTAATTGCAGTGCTAAAGCATTTGCAACACTTGTATTCCAATTGTTTGACCTCTTGGAAGAAATATTGCTGGTGGATCTACTACTGGGGTTGGTTTCTCTTGTCCAACAACTCATATCCACGTTTTATCAAATAATTAACAATGATGTCACCTTGTTTTGAATTCTGTAGGCCGACTCTAGAATATGGAATATAATGAGAAATGAATACTTTGATGAAGATGCCGCAAATGATTGGGAAAGAATCGAAAGAGTGAGAATTGGAGACTCAAAGAAATGCACTGCGCAAGATAAAAACAGAAACATTGAAACTAGGAGCAGAAGAAAACCATTTGATCTTTCAAACCTGCTTAGCCATTCAATATGACCACGGCTGATCCTCTATCACAGCACCATGTCCTATTTTCTCTCCATACCCCATGATGCCTATAATCTAAAAATGCTAGAGAAACTCAGCAGGTTTGGCAGCATCTGTGGAGAGAGAAACAGAGTTAATGTTTCATGTCCAATGTGACCCTTCTTTGGAAACATTGCCTCTGTTTCTCTCTTCGCAGATGCTGCCAGACCTGCTGAGTTTCTCCAGCACTTCCTGTTTTTATTTTGGATCTCCAGCATCCAAGTACTTGCTTTTACTGTACAAGATGGCTGTATTCTGTATGATTTATACCATAGTGTAAATAGTTAATAAAGAGAGACTTATTCTAAGGATAAGGTAGGGCCCCAAACAGTAGCAGAAAACAAGGACTGCAGATGCTGGAGATTAGAGTTAAGAGTGTGCTGCTCGAAAAACACAGCAGGTCAGGCAGCATCTGAGGAGCAGGAGAAACTACGTTTCAGTCAAAAGTCATTCATCAGGATCTCCATTCCTGATGAAGAGTTTATGCCCGAAACGTTGATTTTCCTGCTCCTCGGATGCTGCTTGACCTGCTATGCTTTTCCAGCACCACACTCTTGACCTCGAACAGTAGCAGTCTAGCCTGACAGTGCAGCCTCTAAGAGTATAATTGTAGATGCCCAACACCCAACAGAAACAATTGGATATGGAACCGAGGAAGGGACTACCAAATTGCAAGTGTCAGTGAGAGAAGCAGAATCCATTCACTCAGTCTGCAATATGGTTACAGCAGAGTTTTCTCAAGGCACAATGCAGTGGTGAGTTGTTGCAAATGTTGAAAGGTCCATTGATTGCGAGGTCAAGAAAATACTGATATAACTGATCAATACTGTCCAAAACAAGGCTATTATTAGCATGAAAGTCAACATTCTCTTTGGTGCTTCTCATGATGTTATATTGCCTTCTGAAGGTATTAATTATCACTTATGTTTAGGAACAAAAATGACTGTTTGGTTTTGGCAGATAATGGAGTCTTGTCTGCTGGCTGCATAGCTGCCAATAACCTCTTATTGCCTGTTTGGAAAGGGCCGACCAATATTAAGTTAATTATCTGCTGGTGGGCCTTCCTCAGGATCAAGGAGTCCGGGGTGGAGATCCTGACCACCACTTTCCCAGAGCTACCGCTCATCAGAGGCTAGCTGCTGTGCATCACAGGCAGCACAAGTGGGCATTCTGCCACTTGCTGGTAATGCAGGCCTGGGATTGCCAAGGGTGCCGGCCCCAGGTGAGTGGGAACAGGATGGGAAGTGTGGGGTTAGAGTTGAAGGGGGGTTAGGTGGAGAGATACTGCAAAAGGGGGCACTCTTCCTGATACTGGGTCTCTCAATCTGATTAAGTGTCTGACAGTAAGGGGCCACTCAGGATACTAGTTTTATTTTTCTGGATTCTTTTGCGTCAACTGTCACCTCACTGTTGCTGGAAGGTGATGAGTGAGTCCTGAACAAATGAACAAATTCACAAGGGACAAGAATAGGCCATTCAGCCCTTTGATCTATTTCCCCCATTCCATAAGGTCATGGCTGATCTGATTTTAACCTCAAACCTACATTGTTGCATACCACCCAATAATCTTTCACCCCCTTGATCATCAAGGATCTATCTACCCTGGGCCTTAAAAATCTTTAAAGATTCTGCACCCATTTCCTTTTGAAGAATGGATTCAAGATTCAAAGACCTCTGAGAGAAAAAAAGGTTTCCTCAGTTCATTTTGAAATGGACAACTTCTTATCTTCAAACAATGACACCTAGTTCTGGACTCTCCCACAACAGGGAACATACTTTCTACATCCACTCAGTCAAGTCCTTTCAGGAGCTTAAGTGGGCATTACTTTCCAACATTTAATTGGAGTCAGAATGATAAGGCCACCAACAAGCGTTCCCATCCCATACTTAATAGGTTCCTGGGGAATCAGCTCAATTATCACCTCTGCCAGCACGTGGTACAGAGCCAGGGTTGTTTGAGGTAGCTCCTTGCCTTCAATCCCCCTTTTGATACATTTTATCAAATCATCAGAGGACGCACCACCATAGAGTCTTTGCAGAAGAGGCTCTCTTCTATTTTAACAAGATGGTTTATTGTAAGATAGTGATAAGCACATCCTCATTACCTCATAGGCAGTGAGTTCCAAGTCATTATCATGCTCAGTGCATAAAACAGTTTCTCCTTCCATTCTCTCTGTATCTCCTGCCCAATACCTTAAATTTGTGACTGCCAATCTTTATACCAGGAATTTGGTTACATTTAGTTGACTAAAGGAACAGCTTCTCTTTATCTATCTTATACCTGGTATAATAAGACCATAAGACAAAATTAGGCCATTTCACCCGTTGAGCCTGCTCCGCCATTGAATCATGGCCGACAGGTTTCTCAACCCTGTTTTCCCACTTTTTCTCTGTAACCCTTGATCCCCTTAATACTCAACAATCTTTTTTTCATCTTAAATATACTCAATGACCTGGCCTCCACAGCCTTCTGTGGCACTGAATTAGTCTTGTACAACTTAGATTCTCCTCTCAACCTCCCTTCCTCCTAGATGAATAATGTAACCTCACCTTAGAACAAAGTTCGCTCACCCCAAAACCATTCTGGTAAATCTTTCTTGCACCCTTTCAAGGACTAGCGCATCCTTTTTAAAGTGTGGACCAGAACTGGCTGCAGCGTTGGCCCCGCCAGAACCATATAGTCTCACATTAAAGGGTTGTCCGTTCCAGACAGAGATGAGGAGGAATTTCTTCTCTCAGAGGATAGTGAAGCTGTGGACTTCTTCACCACAGAGGGCTGCAGCTGCTGGGTCATTTTTAATCAGTGAGGGAATCAAGAATTAAGACAAAAAGGCAGGAAAGTGGAATTGAGGATTAACAGATCTGTAATGATTTCATTAAATGGCAGCGTAGACGATCAGACATGGTTGTGATGAACGAAGGACCAGGCTCAAAGGGCCGTATGGCCTCCATTTGCTCCTATGTTCTACATTTCTATATAGACTTGATGGGCTGAATGGTCGCTTTCTGCTCCCATATCTTATGACCTTATTACAAGTCAGGCATAATTATTTGAACTCTCAGGAGCTGTACAGAATACATTGGCTCCCTGGGAAGGATGTTGTAGCACTCAGTCTCCACCCATATGCTATATGTGACAATAATAGAATGGGTGGGACTCAATGTTACAAGAAAATTAACTTCAGAAGCACTACCTTATACAACAGTTCCTGCCTGATACCCTCTGGCAGATTAAATGTCTCCTGCCTCCAAACTCCCCTTGAGAAAGGACATTAGATTCCACCCAAAGAATTGGTTCGTTCACAATTACTGGATGTTTCAAAATGATTTACAATGAATGATACAGTTTTGGAAATATAGTCACAGTTGTAGTGTCAGACGCAAAGCAGCCAATTGACACCCAGAAACCTCCTACAATCAGCAATGTGATAATGACTGAATAATTTGTTTCCTTTTTGTGATGATTGTTGAAGGATGAAGATTGGCCCCAATACTGGGGATATCTCCTTTGCTTTTCTCCGAAATAGTGCCACAGCACATGGACTTACTTTACAAGACTGTTTCTAATTTAAATCAGGGATAATAAACACACTCTTTCTTTATAAGGGATTAAGATCCTCAGCTTATAACATATTATATTTGGAATCCAGTAAAACTGATAGGGCAGATGCAAATGTCTATTCTTCTTCCCCATGAAAAGTGAGCATGGAATGGGGGCTTAACAAATTGGTTAGAAATAGGATGCCAGCATATTTGTTAGTGGAAGTTGTTGCCTCATAAATACTCTCAAAATACAATAGACAAGAGACAATAGGTGCAGCAGTAGTCTATTCGGCCCTTTGAGCCAGCACCACCATTCATTATGGGCATGGCTGATCATCCACAATCAGTATCCCGTTCCTGCCTTCTCCCCATAACCCTTGATTAATAGACAAAGAATACAAAGAATCGACAGCCAAACTGATCAAAATATGAGGGCAGAAAGCTAACTTGACCCTTTTTTATGGGCGGCACGGTGGCACAGTGGTTAGCACTGCTGCCTCACAGCCCTGAGACCCGGGTTCAATTCCCGACTCAGGTGACTGACTGTGTGGAGTTTGCACGTTCTCCCCGTGTCTGCGTGGGTTTCCTCCGGGTGCTCTGGTTTCCTCCCACAGTCCAAAGATGTGCAGGTCAGGTGAATTGGCCACGCTAATTGCCCGTAGTGTTAGGTAAGGGGTAAATGTAGGGGTATGGGTGGGTTGCGCTTCGGCGGGTCGGTGTGGACTTGTTGGGCCGAAGGGCCTGTTTCCACACTGTAAGTAATCTAATCTAATCTAAAAAAACCCATTGTTTTTGTGTGTGAGCAACGTGGGAATCAAGCAGATAAAAGAAAATAGATATTACTATTTTTTAAATTATGTTTTTTTTCCTTACTTGACCATAGGATATTTATTGCCCAAACTTGTGTGCACAGACACTGCAACTCTGGGCAGCCATTGCTCCCCAAACCTTGAATTCCTCACCATCAAATGCCGCCCCTTCTATCTATTACGAGACTTTACTGTTGCTATTACTAACTGCTGTGTACATACCGCCGCAAGCAAAGGTTGAGGAAGCTATGGATATGTTGTACTCCACCACTAACATTTTGGAGACAGAACACCCCAAGGCCCTGTTTATTGTAACTGGTGACTTCAATCAAGGCAGTCTAAGGAAGGTGTTGCCCAAGTACCACCAGAACATTACCTGCCCCGCCAGGGACATGAACATTTTAGATCACTGCTACACTACTGTGAAAGATGCCTACTGCTCCATCCCTTGCCCTCATTTCAGGAACTCCACCACAATGCGTGTTTCTTCTCCTGGTTTACAGGTAAAAGCTCAAACAGGAGACACCCCTCGTGGATACAGGTCCAGTGCTGGTCGGAGGAGGCAGAGGATCAACTCCGGTGCTGTCTGGAATTGGCTGCAGGTACCTTGGATGAGTATGCCACCACTGTCACAGACTTTATCAGCAAGTGTGTGGAGGACTGCATACCAAGGAAGTCGATCCGAGTGTTCCCCAACAGGAAACCCTGGACGAATCAGGACATATAGAACCTGCTAAAAACTAGGCAGGAAACCTTCAGATCAGGAGACCCACTCAAATATAAGGAATCCAAGTATGACCTTCGCAGAGCCATTAGGACAGCCAAGGACCAATACCGATCCAAACTAGAGACTCAGACAGACACCCGGTGACTATGGCAAGGACTGAATGACATCACAGGTTCTAAAAGGAAACTGTGCAAGATTAAGACAATGACACGTCCCTCCCAGATCATCTCAACACCTTCTATGCTCGCTTTGAGCAGAATTTTGGTGGAGAGTTAACACCTATTCCGACAAGTCCTGATAAACCTATCCTGACAGTCACATCATCAGAGGTCAGATTAGTTTTCCTTTGTGTGAATCCAAGGAAAGCAATGGGACCAGATGGAACACCAGCCCGTGCACTCAGAGCATGTGCAGATCAACTGGCAGAGGTCTTCTTGGACATCTTCAACCTCTGTCTGCAGCAGGCCACTGTTCCTGCCTGTTTCAAGAGGGCCAACATCATCCCTGTGCCTAAGAAGAATCATGCAGCATGTCTCAATGATTACTGCCCAGTAGCCCTACCTTCGATGGTCATGAAGTGCTTTAAAAGGCTGGAAATGGCATTAATCAACTCCAGCCTCCCCATTACTCTTGACCCACTCCAATTTGCCTTTGGGACCAACAGATCCACGTCAGATGCCATATCACTTGCTTTTCACTCCTCCCTAGAACATCTTGACACCAAGACAGTAACGTAGGAATCCTACTCATTGACTACAGTTCAGCCTTCAATACTATTATCCCTTGAGTCTGATTACTAAACGTAGTGCTCTCAGATTAAGCCCCACTCTCTGCAACTGGATCCTCAGTTTCCTGACCCACAGGCCACAATCAGTGAAGATTGGGGACAATATTTCATCCTCACTAACACTCAACACTGGAGCCTACTAGGGGTGCATACTCAGCCCCCTACTGTACTCGCTGTATACCCATGACTGTGTCGCCAAATACCAGATCAATGCTATTTACAAGTTCGCTGATGACACCACTATAGTGAGTCGAATCTCAGATGGCGATGAAACAGACTACAGACGGGAGGTGGAAGACCTGGAAAAATGGCGCACTGAGAACAACCTAGCTCTCAATGCTGGCAAAACCAAGAAACTCGTTATTGACTTTTGGCGGGATGTTACTCATGTCCCCCTACACATTAACAGCACAGAGGTGGAATGAGTAGACAGTGTCAAGCTCCTGGAAGTGATCATCTACAACAAACTTTCTTGGACTTTTCATGTGGACATACTTGTTACAAAGGCCCAACAACATCTCTCCTTCCTCAGGCAGCTGAGGAAATTTGGCATGATGGTGAATTCCCTTGCCAACTTTTATAGGTGCGCCATCGAGAGCATTCTGTCTGGATGTATCACTACCTGGTATGGCAACTGTACCATTTAATTTCAGAGATGGTTACAGAGAGAAGTGAACTCGGCCTGGACAATCACAAAGGCCAACCTCCTATCTATAGAATCCATCTACCAGGCCTGCTGTCAAGGAAAGGCTGCCAGCATTCTCAAAAATCCATCCCACCCTGGCAATGTTTTTCTACAACCTCTACCATCGGGGAGAAGGTACAGAAGCCTGAACACACGCACAAGCTGGTTTCAAAACAGTTTCTACCCTACTGTTGTTAGAATACTGAATGGACTCACAAACTCTTAACATTTGCCTGTACCTGTGTTTTTGTTTTTGCCGCTGTTCATCTATTATTTACTTATCTATGCGACTTAACCCTGCGATCTGCCTGTATTGCTCGCAAGACAAAGTTTTTCACTGTGCCTCTGTACACCTGACAATCAATTTAATTCAATACAGGCCTGAATGCCCTTGACTGTGTGACTAGCCGAGTCATTTCAGAGATCTGCAAATCAAACACGTTGCGTAGATCTGGCGTCAGATGTTGGCCAGACCAAATAAAGGTGGTTGATTTCCTTCCTTAAAACACATTAACAAACCAGTTGGGTTTTCTTTTTACCGACAAACCAATGATGATATGACGGCTGTCATTTCTGAGATTAGCTCAATTGCATTCATTTATTAATCAAATTTGAAACCCAATAAATCCTCTGTGGATTTGAAACCATATCTTCAGATCATTAGTTCACCTTTGTTCAAGTTATAGGGCCCACTGATATCACCGCTACACCAACACATCCCCTTTTGTTACCTGAGTATCTGTGATGGTGGATAATGTTAATTGAGAGCCATCAGAGTAAGGCTTTGTGTGCATGAGACTGAAACACTCAATACACCATGGTAACAGCAAGCAAATAACATGAGGGATATTGCAAATAAGGTACTGTTTGGTTAATATCCAGTGGTGGAATGGAGTATGTTACAAATTATTTGGGAAGCTGGATAAATATAGGACAGATAACGGAGCTGAAATTGTATGTTTGGATATGTAATTCTGTGACATCAGGCAACAGCAGTTATTCTGAGGGTGTTAAGTATCTAAAGACTCAATTTTCATTTCAAAACTGAACCAAGCAAGTCAGCAAAGTTCTAGCTTTGATCTTTGAGCTGTGCTGTCTGATTATGAGCTGGGGTGACAGGGCTGGGTCACGGAGAGAGACAATCAGCTGGTACCTTATTTAAATGAGATCCTTCCATGGACATTGCTGTCACACCCGGCTGTGGATCAAATGGGCTCATGTCTCGACCAGGACGTGAACTCATCCACCTAACACACCTGTCCTTCATCGCAGAAAGAGACTCACAAGCTCCCCATGTCAAAATTCAATATTGAACAGATCATAGCAGAGCAGCAAGGAATGAAACAATAATAAACTGAAGGTCAAGTCAACCAATGAACATTTCACACCATTCACTGAGAAATGTTTCAGAATGATTAATTTGCATCATTTTTGTGGAATAGAATCCCTACAAGGGAGAAGGAAGCCATTCAGTCCCTCAAGCTCGGCACCAATCTCCCAAAGAGCACCCTGCCCAGACCCAGATCCCAACCTAATTTCTACATTAATCATGGCTAACCCACCTAGCCTACACATCCCTGGACACAATGGGCAATTTAGCATAGTCAATCCAGCTAACCCACTTTTCTTTGGACGATGGGAGGAAACCAGGGCACCTAGCAGAAACCCTTGAAGACCTAGGGAAAACAAGCAAAGTCCACACAGACATTTGCCCAAGGCTGGGCTCAAACTCAGGTCCCAGGTACTGTGAGGTAGCAATGCTAATCATTGAGCCACAAAAATTAAATGTAAAAAGTAGAAAGGAGTCAGAGGTAATGTCACTAAAACAGTATCGCACATTTCTGTGGATAGTTTCAAATCCCACCGTTGTAGCTGGTGAACTAATATATTTCACTAATTAATGAATCTGGAATTGATAAAAAAAAACATTCCACTTAAAGGGAAGGGAACCTGCTATTCTTACTCGGTTTGGCCTACATGTGATTCCAGACCCACAGCTGCATGTTTGACTCTGAAGTGGCTGAGCATCACTCGGTTATATCAAACTGCTACAGAGAAATCAAATAAGACAGAACTGCGGAGGTTCAAGGCTCACACTGCCTTCACAGCTGGCCATCAGGTATTGCTCATTCTATTGCCACAATTAAGTTAGAGTCATAGAGTCATAGAAACATACAGCATGGAAACAGACCCTTCGGTCCAACTCGTCCATGCCGACCAGATATTCCAACCCAATCTAGTCCCACCTGCCAACACCCGTCCCATATCCCTCCAAATCCTTCCTATTTATATACCCATCCAGATGCCTTTTAAATGTTGCAAATGTACTAGCCTCCACTACTTCCTCTGGCAGCTCATTCCATACACGTGTCACGCTCTGCATGAAAAAGTTGCCTCTTAGGTCTCTTTTATATCTTTCCCCTCTTTCCATAGTTCTAGACTCCTCCACCCCAGGGAAAAGACTTTGTCTTTTTATCATATTCATGCCCTCCATGATTTTATAAACCTCTATAAAGGTCACCCCTCAGCCTCCACCACTCCAGGGAAAACAGCCCCAGCCTGTTCAGACTCTCCCTATAGCTCAAATCTTCCAATCCTGGCAACATCCTTGTAAATCTTTTCTGAACTCTTTCAAGTTTAACAATATCTTTCAGATAGGAAGGAGACCAGAACTGCACGCAATATTCCAAAAGTGGCCTAACCAATGTCCTGTACAGCCGCAATATAACCTCCCAACTCCTGTACTCAATACTCTGATCAATAAAAAGAAAACATACCAAACGCCTTATTCACTATCCTATCTATCTGCAACTTCACTTTCAAGGAGGTATGAACCTGCACTCAAAGGTCTCTCTATTCAGCAACACTCCCTAGGATCTTATCATTAAGTGTATAAGTCCTGCAAAGATTTGCTTTCCCAAAATGCAGCACCTTGCATTGATCTAAATTAAACTCCACCTGCCACCTCTCAGCCCATTAGCCCACCTGATCAAGATCCCATTGTAACCTTTTTCGCTGTCCACTACACCTCCTATTTCGGTGTCATCTGCAAACTTCTACTCACATTCAAATCATTTCTATAAATAATGAAAAATAGTGGACCCAGCAGCAATCCTTGTGGCACTCCACTGGTCACAGGCCTTCTGCTTGACTATCACTCAGTTTCTCATTAATTAACACCGGCTCCTTGTTTATTCCCAATGATTTGGTCAGTTTATGGCCTTAACCCCTCCCTATCTTAGTAATGTTCTCCACTCCACTATTCCTTAATATTTCTCTACAATCTCAAATTGTCCATTCCTCTGGTATGCATTCACCCTAGCCAGCATTCTAATGTTACTGGTTTCCAGGGTTTCTGCAGTTCTTCTGCCAGAGCAATCAGGGATAAGCATAAGACAGTAAGACCATAAGAAATAGAAGTGGAAGTAAGTCCATTTGGTCCATCGAGTCCACTCCGTCATTCAATCATGGCTGACGGACATTTCAACAACACTTACCCACACTCTGCCTGTATTCCTTAATTCCTTGCGAGATTAAGAATTTATCAATCTCTGCTTTGAAGACATTTAACATCCCAGCCTCCACTGCTCTCCGTGGCAATGAATTCCACAGGCCTACCACTCTCTGGCTGAAGAAACGTCTCCTCATTTCCATTTTAAATTGACCCCCTCTAAGGATGTGCCCACAAGTCCTAGTATCCCCGCCTGATGGAAAAAATTTCCCAGAGTCCACCTTTCTAAGCCATGCATTATCTTGTAGGATAAAGCAGGACCGTCCCAATGGAATTCACCTTGCCAAGTGTTTGCAGGCCATTTAAGCTGGCATTAAAATTATGAGTCACATTGTACCCATTGTGTAGTCACATTCATCGCACTTTCCAGCCTAACTGGTCACTCAGTTCATCTTCCCCTTCCTGGGTCAAGGATACTCTGGGCAATGGTAGATGACCAACTGGAACTTTCCAACTATTGCTGAACTCAGGATAGGGATCAAACAGAGACACCACATTTCAGCTCCTAACAGGTCAGTACATTTAGCCTCTTGGCTGGTGGGTGGGATTTGCATTGAAAGTTTTTTAGTGAGGTTTTCATTTTTATAAGATTTGATTTGTTTCAAGATGTAATGCTTTGTCAAAATGTACACTGACACCCCAGGATGGTACAGCGGAGTGCAGATTTACCAGAGCTGCCAAAACTGAGATATTGCATATCTGTTCCAAGATTCAAACAGGTGTAGCTTTTTTACCAGCATCTTAAAATAATTTCCCTTGAACAGAAATGACTGACTTGCTATTTGTAAAATATCCGGTGTCTTCGACTTTCAGAATAACAGCAATGCCACTTTAAAGATCGAACGTTTCTGATGTTTCGGTGAGACGTGATAAGGTGCTACATAAATGAATGATTTTCTTTGTTCGTGGCGTTGCCAATGCAAACAAAGGGAGGGGAAATATATGAATCCACAAAAAAGGAATCTGCTAGCTCTTTTGCACAATTATTAATTCTCCACGTCCCCTGGTTTCATGACACCATGGGTCGGAATGGCTGCCTTAATAAGGATAAAATATTTTTGAATTCTAACAGTGGTACACAGCAGGTCATTAAAAATAAAGCAAAGAGGCTCTAAAATAGGATCTTGCCACATCTGCAACTGTTCCTCAGCAGCCCGTCAGTAGGCCCCAAGATGTCGAGAAGTCCAGTGCCAAAGGAAACTTTATGTAATGTCTACAGCGATTCAGAGCCAAAGACAACAGCCAAGAATCCAGAAGTATACACAGCACTTTCGTAAGCTGGGCAGGAATACGACAAATATTTCAAAACATTCAGGGATATTTTTGTACCATTGGTGTGTCCGATTGTCAGGAGTTTGCTGCTGGCCAGTTGGGATGTCCTGTTTTCCCAAAGGCCTTGTGTTTCGCATGATGAAATGTTGTAACAAGCGACTAAATATTTGTTCAGGACCCATTCCCTCTCCTGGCTTCAGGGAACAGAAAAGAGCTCCTCAGAGAGAGACCTTTGTCCTGGTCAATCAACAAGACATTAGTTATTTTCTTCTAATTGCACAGAAATGGAGAAGGCAAATTTTGATAGCATTTCACTAAGATAAAGGTTGCATCCTCACAGTAGGTTACAGCCTTGCTGACTCCCTCTGATCCCTGTTAATATACTTTAAAATCATTACTCTTACCTTCAATTACTCCTCGTTTTGTAGAGGTCTTGTAGCTCTTGTAGGTAATGTCCTTGCCACTGAGCCTGAAACTTCAGGTTTCTTCCCACCTTGGACTTGATGGCCAAGATCTGTTCATTCATGTGGCCAAGGAGACTAAGCACAAACTTTTTAAATCCTTCCAATATGTACCAGTGGCAGGTGGTAAGAGATGGACATGTCCCTAGTCAAAGCCATATGATGGAAACAAAGTCAGAGGCTCTGCTGCAATTGCTGCAAGCTACAACATATTGTCATAGTAATACAGATTCCTTGAGTAAATTGCAACAGCAAACCTTCCCTTTTACATCACCCGAGACTCTAACCTGTAATCTGCAGTCCTTCTCACATTGACCTACTCCTCAGCCTTTTATCTCCTTCGCTCCATCTACAGCAATGCCCTCTACGCTTTTTTTTGGATTCCCTATAGTAAGGAAACAGGTCCTTTGGCCCAACAAGTCCACACCGACCCTCTGAAGAGTAACCCACCCAGACTCATGCCCCTGACTAATGCACCTAAGACAATGTGCAATTTAGCATGGCCAATTTACCTGATCTGCACATCTTTGGATTGTGGGAGGAAACCAGAGCACCTGGAGGAAATCCACGCAGACACTGGGAGAATGTGTAAACTCCCCACAGACAGTCACCCAAGGTGCGAATCAAACCCAGGTCCCTGGCATTGTGAGTCAGCAGTGCTAACCACTGAGCCACTGTGCCAACTAGGTGCCAGCTTTGTGTGATTTCTCCCTTCAATGCCTCTGTTTTATCCACATTGTATCTGTTTTCCTGTAGATATTTCGCATTGATTGTGTTTTCACCTCTTTTTTTGCCATCCCCATCCTTCCCCCGACTCATTGTCCATCACTCTCTGATCTGCTCCAAGATCTCCTCATGTACAAGACAACCATGTCAGAAATATAGAAGCCTACGTTATGGAAGAGAAGCTGCTTGGTCTGTTGAAGGCTGAGCAAAGTCTATGCTGGTTCAATAGTTTCTGCGTTTCTAAGTAATTGACTGGCATAATGATGGTTGTGGGTAGCTCCTTTTGCAAAGTTCAGCAGCTGCACCCAGGCAGACTACTGAGGTCCAGTTAATAACACTGGAAATGAAATTGCTAAGTTCTCCAGTTAGAAAAAGAGAAAGCTTTGTGCAACAATAATGAAGGAAAATTGCAGATAGATTTCCTTCATAGTTTATAATTAACCTGTTCAGTTACGCCTGGGGAAAGTAGGACTTGAACACAGAACACAGGTCTTCTGGAATGGACAATACCAATTCAGCATTAGAACCTTTGTAAAAACTGATGTTGCATCCTTGTTTTAATCAACTCATTTGGACATGTTTTGATACCTCTACAGAAGGAGGGTCTTAAATCTAGATATTCTGGCCTAGAGGGAAGGTCGCTATCGTTTGAGTTATTAAAAAATCATGGAGATGTGCATCATAGATAAGAAAAAGCACAGACATTGCATGTAATGAATGGATTTGTTCATGGTGTATATGCATGCATGTGCTGTAGTGCTGGGGCAAAGATCTTTGAAGTCATGCTTTTCTGATTTTCTCTAATAGACTCATACAGTTACTCAGCAAGGAAACAGACCCTTCGGTCCAACCAGTCTATGCCAACCATAATCGCAAACAAAACTAAACTATGGCTGGGCATAATTGAAAGATAGACCCTTGTTGTTTGGGTATGTGCAATCAGTAACAGCAAAGATCACACTATTTGCAGCTAAGCCTGCAGCATTTGATTGGAATGGAGGAAACGTAAGGGCTCCTGTCCCTACTCTCTTAGCAAGATTTCAGAGGGAAGGTGGATGCAGTTCATCTAGGTATCTTAGCAAATGCTGTCGTCATTGGGACAGGGTGGTACCTAATTGCTGGCTCACCAATAAACATAGCCGATGCTGTGACATCACAATGGGACAGAGCAAGGAGGTATATCCCAAGTGCTAACTCAGTCATTACAAGGACTTAACTCAGGCTGTTGTAGAATCATAGAATCATACAGCACGGAAAGAGACCCTTCAGTCCAACCAGTCCACGCCAATCAAGTTTTCCAAACTAAACCAGTCCCACTTGCCATATTTGGCCTGTATCGCTCTAAACTTTTCTATTCATGTACTTGTCCAACTGTCTGTTAAATGCTGCAACTGTACCTGCAACTACCACTTCCTCTGGCATTCCACATACGAATCCATGCTCTGTATGAAAATGTTGCCACACATGTCCCTTTTAAATCTTTCAGCTCTGCTTTCTGCTCTCACCTTAAAATTGTGCCCACTAGTTTTGAACACTCCTACCCTTGAGAAAATATCTTTGCTATTCACCTTATCCATGTCCCACAATTTTATAAACCTCTGTAAGGTCACCCCTCAACTTCGTACGCTCCAGTGAAAGAAGCCCCAGTCTCTTCCTATAACTCAAACCCTTCATTCCCGGCAACATCTGGATAAAACTTTTCTGTATCCCCTCCAGTTTAATAGTATCCTTCCTAGAGCAAGATGACCAGGAATGTACACAGTACTCCAAAGGTGGCCTCACCAATATCCCAATTTCCATACTCAAAGGTCTGAGCAATGAAGGCAAGCATGCTAAATGCCTTCTTAATCATCCTGTCTGCCTGTGATGTGACTTTCAAAGAACTGTATACCTCAAGCGCCAGGTCTCTGTGTTCAATAACACAGTTATCTGTTAATGTTATGTTGCACCAGGCTCTTAGACAACTGAGCTAAGTGGTCCCTTGTCCCCATGAACAATAACACCTAAAGGAGCAGGAGAGAAAGCTGGGGAAAAACAATATTTTGCCTAACTACAACACAGAGCCGTCCTAAAGAAGGGTTATACCCGAAAGGTTGCCATCTCCACCTCTTTATGCTGTCTGGCTTGCTGTGTTCTTCCAGCCTCCTGTTTGTCTACCTTGTTTCTATCCTTTATATCCTAGGAAGAGAGGAGCAGGAGTAGAATATTCAGCCCATCTATTCTGCACTGCTATTCAATATCATCATGGTTAACCATCCACACCAATACCTTTCCCACATCCTATTCCCATATCCCTTGAAGTATTGTGATTTAGAAATCTATCAATCTCTACTTTAACTATATTCAATGACTCACTTTCCACAGCCCTTTTGGATAGGGAACTATAAAGATTTATAACCACTGACTAAAAAATGATCCTTCTCATCTTGGCTCTAAGTGGCTTCTTTCCTAATTTGAAATTGTTTACCTTGGCTCTGCACTCCCTAACCAGAGAAAACATCTGACCTACATTTACCTTTTCTATTCCTTTAAATATTTTGTAGGATCTATTAAGAGCATCTCTCATTTTTCAAAATTTGATAGAATACACACTTAGTTTCCCTGGGACAATCCTGAGACCCTTTGTAAAAGTCTGGTAAATCTTTGTTGTACCCCATCTACAGCAATAATGTCCTCCAAAGGTAAATTGTTTGCAATACTCCAGGTGTGGTCTAACCAAAGTTTTCTACAATTAAAGCACAAAACTCAAATTGTCTTGCAATAGAGGGGAACATTTCAATATTCTTCCCAAAGGATTGCAGTGTCTGCATATTAGCCTTCAGAAACATATTGATGGTATATCCAGATCCTTTGTACATCAACACTTCCTAACCTTTTAACATTTAAGAAATGTACCAGGCATTAGTGAGACTCGAACCTGGAGAATTGTGCACAATTTTGGTCCCTCTACTTGAGGAGGAATGTAGTTGTGCTGGAGGCAGTTCGGAGGAGGTTCATTAGATTGAATCCAGCGATAAGGGATTTGTCTTGTGAAGAGAAATTGAGCAGTTTAGGCCGATAGTCTCTGGAGTTTAGAAGAATGAGAGAAGATCTAACTGAGGTAGAGAAGATGCTGGACAGGAATGCAGCCTTTTTGCCACCTCAGCAATTAAGTTCTGGGTGAACAGGTCCATTGGACTTTGAGTGGTCAATTAATGATCACTTAAAGACCTTGATGAACCATCTATCTCTGATTACCCGCATCCCTTAATAGTTAATACAATCAGAAAATGCTGGGGAAACAGAGTTAACATTTTGAGTGTTCTTCAAATTGGATCCGAACAATTAACTGTTTCTCTAGCTCCACAGATGTTGCCAGACCTGCGTAGTTTGATTGAGTGATTGGTGTCAGATGTACTCACCCGTGCCATGTTTCATTGCGCTACAGTGAGAAGTATTCTTTTGTGTGCTATACGGACAGATCATGCCACCATACAAAGTGCATCAACGGAACAGAGTGCAGAATATGGTGTTACAGGCATAGAAAAGGAGCAGAGAGAGAGAGAGCTCAGAATTAACATTTGAGATTGAAAGTCTGATAACAGTGGGGAAGAAGCTGTTCTTGAATCTCTTCATACATGTGTTCATACGTTTATAATTTCTGCCTAATAGAAGAGGGTGGAAGAGAGTATATCCAGGGTGGGGTGGGATCTTTGATTATGTTGGTTGCTTTCCCAAGGCAGTGGGAAGTATAGATGATATCAATGGATGGAAGGCTGGTTTGTGTGATAGACTGGATTGTGTTCTTGAGTCTCAGTAATTTCTTGCAATCTTGAGAACAGCAGTTGTCATACCATACTGTGATGCATCCTGATAGGGTGCTTTCAAAGATGCATCCATAAAAATTTGTAAGTGTCCTTACAAACATGTTGAATTTCCCTAGTCTCCTGAGGAAAAAGAGATGTTGTTATGCTTCTCTTATACTTTCTCTTTTTATTGCAGATTTCCAGTATCAGCAGTATTTTGCTTTTACTTGAGAAAGATGGCTACTTACCTGACTGGGAAATCAAGTGACATGATTGGGGGAGGGAGTTTCTTCCAATTGCCTCAACCTGGGTGCAATTGGAAACAAGGTTGGTACACCAAGGTATGCCCACTGAGAGTCAGGCCTTGCCGTCAGACCCACCCCCTCCCAACAGGAACCCCCTCTCCCTACAATCCTCACCCCATAGAAGAAGGTAGAAAAGACCTAGTATCTCATGACTGGAACCCTGATGAGGATGCCTGGACTGTTGCATTTTGGGACCCAGATGAATGCCTTGCTGTCCAGAATGATTTGGAGATGCCGGTGTTGGACTGGGGTGTACAAAGTTAAAAATCACACAACACCAGGTTGTAGTCCAACAGGTTTAATTGCTAGTGTGCTTCCAATTAAACCTGTTGGACTATAACCTGGTGTTGTGTGATTTTTAACTTTGCTGTCCAAAATAGCAGTGTTCATACTGAACTCAAGGGACTCACCCTCAAGGGCTGGGATAGGGTAAGATACTCACCCTCATGTCACCCAGCTCTTAATCAGTTGATTGGTGGGTGATATGAAGAGTTATCTCATTGTTGGGGCTGACATATTAGTTATCACCTCACACTTTTACCCTCAAAATTATAAGAAAAATCAAAAACTAACCCTTTGAAGTGACTGTTTCCCATACAGTGAGGCTTTCTTAACCTTCTTGGATTCTATTGATGAAGGTCAAAAACCTACAGAAAAATTCTGACTAAGTACTTTCCTTAATCCATAACTAGGGGGCTTAGGTTTAAGGTAAAAGGGGAAAGATATAAAAGGGATGCACGGGGCAATATTTTGGTGCAGACAATGGTATGTCTATGGAATGAGCTGCCAGAGGAAGTAGGAGACAATGAAGTTTGCAGATGCCGGAGATCAAAGTTGAGAGTGTGGTGCTGGAAAAACACAGCAGGTCAGGCAGCATCCAAAGAGCAGGAAAATTGATGTTTTGGGCCAGAGCCCTTCTTCAGGAACCAGAGGAAGTGGTGGAGGCTGGTACAATTACAACATTTAAAAGGCATCTGGATGGGTATATGAATAGGAAGAATTTAGAGGGATGTGGGCCAAATGTTGGCAAATGGAACTAAATTAATTGAGGATATCTGGTTGGCACGGGTGAGTTGGACTGATGGGTCTGTTTCTGTGCTTGTACATCTCTGTAACACTATGACTGTATAAGCATGTTTCATTGCGCTTACTAAAAGCAAAAACATTTGTTACAAAAATTGCGCCTATTATTTGTCTATGTGTATGTGCTTGTGTTTCAATCTGTCTCTTGACATTAATCATGACCCTTCTCCCCAGCCAAACCTCTAACCTTTCAAGTACTGTTGAATTACCGATAAACGTAAGGGCCATTGCATTCCAAAAATGAACACAGAACACCACTTACCCATACAAGGAGCACAGAGATATCGGAAAGTAGACACCGTCTTGAATTCATTTCTCATTATTCAAATGAAGCACAAAGCATTTTGTTCCACAGAGGTTGTTCACATTATAGGTCAGGAATGTAAACTGTGACATAGCAACAAGGGAACCAGGTAAGAACGTGTTTTTTAATTTCTGAATTATTGTTTTAGAGTTCAGAATGTAGGAGTAGACATGACTTCATCCTAGTCTGCACTCAACAAACAGATCCATCGTATGTTCCAGATGTTATTAAGAGTTCTTGTCATCCTGACAAGGAGCTGTGCTGAAACCAAGCAGGAGTTTGATATTTGGCCTCCAACATTGCAAGTTTTGCCCCTTGCAGGCTGTAGTTGCTCACTGAAACATGGATGTGGGATTTTACTCTATTGCTCTATTTTCCTCCTCAGAATTTTCCTGTTTTGTTTCGTTTTATAAATGTGTCGCCTTATATCCTCCTCAGCCAGGAAGAAAGACCTTGCGTTTTGAAAGTACAGTCGCAAAGTTCCTAAACAAATACGAGAAAGTGCTGGAGAAACTCAGCAGATCTGGAAACATCTGTGGAGAGAGAGTCAGAGTTTACGTTTCAAGTTCAGAGTGACTCTGAGTGATTTATCGTCACTTGCACTTTACAGTGGAAAATACCGGTAAAATAGAGTGAAAAGCTTCAACTGTTACCACAATCAGGCACCATTTTGCATTGTTTAAGAATAAAAACTCTATTTTGTAATATGGTCCTCCTACCTAGAATTCAATATTTATCCCCTCACCCTCCTGTCTTCCTCACTTTCTCAAGAACGCTAGACTTACTAAGTCCAGTTTGGTACCACTTAACACAGTACCAACTAAACCCAATGGCTGCACTCTTTCCTTTGTGTCAGAAGGCTATGAGATCACTTGAGCATATTGGGCCAACATTTAGTTGTCGTACAATGGGAGTGCTGCGTAGCTGACAGATCCTCTCAAAGGCAATACTGTAATCTGTTCAGGTGGATGATAGATGCTCAGGTCATCTCTGCAGAAAAACAGTGGAAATTCTCCAGCTGCCTTGGACAATGTTTACTCCTTAGTCAACAAATCCACAACGAGAATGGTCAACTCATCGTTTGTCTCGTGTCTGTGGAATTTTGCTGTGAGCAAGTTGGTTGTAAGAAAAGCAACGGTGGCCATAGTTTGGAAGCAGTTGGAAGGCTGTGAAGTACTTCATGATGTCCTAAAAATTAGAAAAGAAGCCATTTTAATGCATACCTGAAAAGATGGTCAGCTCCTCTGCTCTTGATCTGATCTTATCTCCACAAATCAGGAATTATTCCCCCAGCACCATTGGTGGCAGGATTGATAGCTGTAATTATGTTGCCTTTTAAAAAATAAACTCCCACTGAAATCTTCCAACAATAAAATATAACTCTTGTGGCTTTTCAATGTATTTCATGTCAAGGTCAGCACTGTGAGGTCTCCCCCAGTGTGTGAGCTTTCTGTGTTCATAGAAATTTCAGTGGTTTTCAATCCAGGCACACTTACCAACTGTGTACCCCCCACTGAATCAACAACTTCTGTTTATATAACACCATCAATGCCAGAAAGGCTTGCAAGGAGTTTTACAGGAAAGCCATAAAATAAAATTTGACACCTAAGCCACATGAGGCAGATGCCAAAAGCATGATCCGAGGGGTATTTTTTAAGTTTGAAAGAATGGAGCAGGGGATTAGGTGGAGAATCCCAGGATTTAGTGGCTTAGAGAGCTGTTGTCCTTACCAACAATATTGGAGCAATTCAGAGTGGGGGAGAGTAAGAGGCCAGAATTCAGGAGTGCAGCGATCTATTGTTCACTTGCTGCCTGTAGACCACAATGGGATGCAATTAAAATTGGGCACTGACTGTGTATGGAAATTGCAGCATCAATCTCACATTACACTGCTGAGAGCGACTGACATTGGTTTCTATCATGTAATGCACTGCATTGTGCTGAACAATAGTGGGGCTGGAGGATGGCCGTCACTCTCGAACAACTGCTGTTGCGGTAAATGTTACCAGGCTGCTTGCATCTTCATTCATTTAGGTTAAGGGTAATGAAACAGCACTGAGCTCGGGTTTCCTGTTCCTGTACTTGGCTTTATTTGATTGCCGATTTATAGTGCACAGAAGGAAGCTATTTGGCTTATTGTGACTGCGCCGACTCTTTAACAAAGTTTCCAAGAGGCTCACTCCCCTTCATATTTTCTCTTCAACAGATGTTAAGCTAACTGCCTTGTAAAGTTCCTGTTTTCTGCCTCCCTTCCTTCTCTGAATAGTAGTTACTGGAAGTAGCAATGGATTTTGACTGAGGGTGGAGCAAAATTATGAGCTGAAACCTCCAGGAATGCATCCAAACAGAGCTAGGAATCCAATAAATGGGTCATGAAAATGGAGACACAAGCTGTACAGCCCAAGTTCTGGAGAAGGTGTCAGCTACATTGCAGACGATCTATCAGCTGTTTGTAAAGATCCATGGACACACAGAGATTTGAAAAATAGTCACTTTCTATTTTGCAGCCTTATTGTAGCTGGTTTATTGCAACTCAATCAATTGCCATTCAGTGATTTGAGTGAGCTGCAATGTAACCCCCTTTTAAAATCTTCTGGCTAAAAGGGCTTGCCCTACCAAGGATTCATATCTTTTTCACCACACTCTCATAGAAATTATGTAGTTGTCACAGCTGGAAGTGAAAGGGAAGGTAAAGTCACCATAGTCTTACTAGATTATCATGCTACTCTCATTCGAGAGAAATGTAGTTTAATCTGAGGGTCATCACACCACTGGCAAGAGGTGGATTGGAGGGTTCCTCACATTGACCTTAGGCATTGTGGGAATTGAACTCACAGTATTGGCATCATTTTGCATCACAGCCTAACTACCCAGCCAGCTGAGTTAACCAGCCCTTTTACCCCTCTGTGGCGCCAGAAGTACTCCATTTTGGACTTGTATTTCTTCCTGTAGGAACCGTTTTCAAGTCCCTTCCTGACCAATACCATTGGTTGGCTATTTCTATTTGATGAATAATCAACATGCTAATTTATTTTGATGTTTCTGTAGCTACTATGGCAACAGTTAATGAACTGCAGATGGGTGGGACTTATAATTGAATTCACAGGAGCAATGTACTTCACAGCATACAGAGTTAATTTACCTGCTGAGTAGCAAAGTAAAATGAGTTTATTCACAATCTAAAGTATGTAACAAACAAACCAAGTAACACTGCAGTAACCATAGACCATAGACCATAAGGCATAGCAGTGGAAGTAAGGCCATTCGGCCCATCGAGGCCACTCTTCCAATATAATCATGGTTGATGGGCATTTCAACTCCACTTACCAGCATTCTCCCTGTAGCCCTTAATTCCTTGTGACATCAAGAATTTATCAATCTCGGCCTTGAAGCCATTTAGTGTCCCGGCCTCCACTGCACTCCACAGCAATGAATTCCACCACTCTCTGGCTGAAGAAATGTCTCCGCATTTCTGTTCTGAATTGACCCCCTCTAATTCTAAGGCTGTGCCCATGGGTCCTAGTCTCCTCGCCTAATAGAAACAATTTCCTAGCGTCCACCCTTTCCAAGCCATGTATTATCTTGTAAGCTTCTATAAGATCTCCCCTTAACCTTCTAAACTCCAATGAATACAATCCCAGGGTGCTCAGCCGTTCCTCATATGTTAGACCTGCCATTCCAGGGATCATCCGTGTGAATCTCCGCTGGACACGCTCTAGTGCCAGTATATCCCTCCTGAGGTGTGGGGCCCAAAACTGGACACAGTACTCCAAATGGGGCCTAACCAGAGCTTTATAAAGGCTCAGTAGCACAACGCTGCTTTTATATTCCAACCCTCTTGAGATAAATGACAACATTGCATTCGTTTTCTTAATCACGGATTCAACCTGCATGCTTACCTTTAGCGAATCCTCGACTAGCACTCCCAGATCCCTTTGTACATTGGCTTTATGAATTTTCTCACCATTTAGAGAGTAGTCCATGCTTGTATTCTTTTTTCCAAAGTGCAAGACCTCACATTTGCTCACACTGAATTTCATCAGCCATTTCCTGGACCACTCTCCCAAACTGTCTAGATCCTTCTACAGCCTCCCCACTTCCTCAGTACTACCTGCCTGTAACATCTCTCAATAGAATCAGAGTGATTGTTCCAACAAGATGCAGTGAGTTACATGGCCAGTACAAGCCCAGTCATTACAACAGTGCAGTCTCCTAACAATTCAGGACTGTTGTTGCAGTTCCTCCAACACATTCAGCTCCTGATTCCATTGTAGTCTACATGGCAGCCAGAGAACATCCAGGCAGTGTGCAATACCCCTCAAAAAAAAGCTCTGATTTGATAACCTCCTAATGACAACTCCGTTCCCTCTTTTTGCTGGGCAGTTGTAAATGAACAGCGCTGGATCTTAGCCCAGTCTAGAGGCTGTGCCTGGGCCATGTTATGAAGACTCACACTGAGGTCTGTGAGTTTGCCTGGAGTCATAAATGATGTTGTGCCAGACACCCTTAAGGCCCCTGAACTGATGAAGGTCGCCATCCTAAAAACAAAACAAACTTTTTTTTATCAACTCTTACTTAGTATCACCCAAATAGTTTTGTTTGAGTGTCCCTGTTGCTGAGATACTAATTAAACTTGAAATTATGCTCTATAATTTACTCTGAGCACATTCTCAAACAGTTCAAAGTATTTACGTTCTACAGATTGCTTCATGATTCATGTAATAATGAAAAATGACTTCAAGATGGTCTCTTTGTATTATCTGTGACATTGTCTGTCTGCTCCTTGCTTGGGTAAGCGGTGTTGTCTGTTCACTTGTGTAATGCAGACCCCCTAAAGTTTATCAATGATGGAGCAGCACTTTAAAAGAGGGAGGATTTGGCAAAGAGAGATGAGAAGCGATTCAACACACGAACCCTCTCACACAGACAAAGAACAGATTTGGATAAGCTATTTCTGAAAAAAAAACTCATGTTGTTCTTGGTAAATGTAGTTGAGCCAAATTTCTGAACTTGCTTTGTTGGCAGGCACTTTGGCCATTGGCAGCACATATCAGGAAACCATGTTCACTCTGCCTCCACAGTGCGGCCGTTCATGGGAAAACAATAGAAAGATCTACTCTAATACAGCAACCTTTGTGGCCTAGGGATGCCTCAAAGTGCTTCACAACCAGTGAAGGGCGGTTAACGTGTGGCCACTGTTGCAATGTAGGAAATGCATCAGCCCAGGTGCACTCAGCAAGGCCCACAGACAGCAATGCTGCAACGGTCAGATCATCTGCTTTTGTGATATAGGTTGATGTATAAGTATTAGCACCTGCACACGGGGGAGAACTCCCTTGGGCTTATTGGAAATTGTGCAACCTGAAGGGGAAAATGAGGATTGTGTATAGAATTTCATCACTTCCCCTGACAGTCCGCACCCTTACAGTACAGTGCTGCAGAGTCTGCCTGGACTTAATGTTCAGCTACTGAAATAACTCCCTGAAGACTGCTATTCCGTCGCCAAGTCAACCTTTATTTACACGTGCATAGTATGTGACACTGGTCCAGCTAGCTCAGACCCAGCTGCTAAAAGTGAATGGAACATCTGACACTCCTGCGTATATCTGTCAGCCAGGGCTCCCTGATTGGATCAGGCTAACAGCTCCAGACAAGGAACTCATATTCTATGAGGTCCACTTGGCTGACCTCAATATAATCATGACAGGTACCATAGTAAGACTTGAAACCACACACACACACACAGACACTCCTATACACACATACACATGGATACACATATACACAGATGCACACACAGACAACCACACGCACCCTTACAGACACACACACTCCCACATGCACCCCCTCACAGACTTAAGACACTCTACACTCACTATACACATACACTTTCTCACACTCACCACCCCCAACTCAGACAGACAGACACACACAGACAAAGACCCACATGCACACATATATTTTGTAGGGTGAATTTGTACTTGCAGGGTTACATTGTACTTTGCTCAAAAACTGCATGCATTCATGTAAAACTCTGTTATCTCACTTTTTAGATTATAATCAATCTAAACATCATGGCATAGACAGGGAACACAGGGGGCTAACACCTTCAACATATTGTTTAGCTATCACCATTGTTAACAGCTAACCTGAGAATGCAACTTTTAAAAAAAGTTCTGTGATTTACACATGAAAGAATTGAAACTATATGGTATTCAAACAGATGAAAAACTTAACAATCAATTTTTCAATGTATAATTTCAGTTACATCACACTGTAAATTTTTGCTATAAATTCTGTGCATTAGGATTGAGCCCTCCACTATCACCTGGTGAAGAGTGATGCTCCGAAAGCAAGTGCTTCCAATTAAATCTGTTGGATTATAACCTGGTGTTGTGTGATTTTTAACCAATTAGAGATGTTAGCCATCTCCAAAGGACTGTAGCCCAACCATTGAGTGGCCATTGCTAAGCTCCAGGAAGAGAGTGCCTCAGATTGGATCCTCTCAAAGATGCCTCGTTGCATTTGGGGAAGTCAATGTGTGGGGAAGCTCCTTTAATGTAGTGGATAGTCTCCCTACCTCTGAGACTAAAGACCCCAGGTTGAAGTTCCATCCCAGGACTTAATGGCACGCATTTAAACTCGATGCCAAACAAATTTAGTCTCAACCTGTAAATTCTTCCATCACACACCAATGGCAGGAAGTAAAAGTGGGTGACGTATCTGGTCAGTCGTGTGATAACATTGGAACCTCTACATCAATATCCATAGCTCCTAGCTATGATAGTCACAAAAGTATATGTTGCTGCATCACCTCAGACTCATTGAATGAGCTCAATACACTAGCGTCAATAAAATGTGTTGGAAAAGGTGTAATATCCAGCCCCTTACATAGGGTGGCAGCATTGTGACTCTGCTGCTCTTGGTTTTAACAGGAACAGATCTACTTGCTCTATGGTGCAGTTCTTAAAATGCAAAGCGCAATGCCTAACTGGAGCAGTTTACAGATGTTCCTGACCACATCAATATTTTAAAATAATCATGCTCCCTTGAACTCTAAAAATCGGCATTTAACTGGACTGTGGTGAAACATTATACTCGATTCATTGAAGCTAATTATGTAAACAAAAGGATAAATCTTTGATCTGCATGTACACATGGGGACTCTAATTTGATGCGAGTTAATGCCAACAGGACAAAATAAATCATTCTGGGGCATAGTTAGAGTTCAACGATCAGAAATTGGAAGCTCATTGATTGATTGAAGCTATCTATGCATGCCTTCCTGAGCTACAGGTTGCTATATAGCCCCTGGGCTCTACCACAAGTGTCTAAGTTGTGGATTTGTGATTAGTCACAGTTAGATAGCAGGATATAATTGGCAAGGTTATGGAATTTTTTAAAAAATTAGAGTTGGTCATTAATTTGATCACAGAATACCCAATGACCATTATTGGTTTGATTGTTGGGTTGATTGTTGGGTATTCTGTGATCAGGGTGGTGGGGACAGATCAGCTTCTTGCATTCATTCAGTTGAGCCACGTGGTTGTTGTATGTGAGGGTTTTTTACTGTGCCTGTACTGAATCTGTGGACATAGCATGCTTGCTTATGGATGTCATAGAAGTCGTAGAATATTATAGCACCAAAAGAGGCCCTTCAGCCCATGAGTCTATGCCAGTCTTCAATCACTTATCTGCTTTAATCCATTTCCAGCACATGGCCCACATTCTTGTATACTATGGTGCTTCAAGTATTCATCTAAATACTTTGTAAATGTTGCAATGGTTTCTTTTTCCACCACCCTCTGATACTTTCAATCCCTTTTAAGTTTCCAACCCTTACCTTAAATTAATGTCCCCTGATAACTGACCTCTCTAATAAGTGGAAATATTTATTCTTATAAACCTTATCTGTGCCCCTCACGGTTTTGTACACCTCAGTCATATTTCCTCCTCAGCCTTCTCTGTTCTATTAAAACAGCTCCAGATTATCCGGTCAGTCTTCATAGCTGGAAAGTTCCAACCTCAGTGACATCCTAGTGAATCTCCTCTGCACTCTCTTCAGTGCAATCATATCCTTTCTACTGTGTGACTTACAGAACTGCATGCAGTATTCTAGCTGTGGTCCAAATAATGCTATATATAGTTCCATAATAAGCTCTTAATTCTTGTATTCAATGTCTCAACTAACAAAGGCAAGTCACCCATATGCCTCCTAAACCACCTGTCTACCTTCAAGGATCTATGCACATGCACAATACAGACCCTCTGATGCTCCATACTTATCCAGGTCTTTACACAGAGATTAATTTGAGGTTTGCGTTAGCAATTGACATCTTGTGATTGAAATGCAGACATCTTGCAAGATGGCTCCTCCCTCCCTTAAATTTCTTCCATTTTTATTTGAGGAACTCAACTCCTCTTGTCTTTCGCTTGGGGTAATTGCTCAGACATGAAGCTGGATAAGGTCATTCTGTTTATTTAGCAACAGAATAATTGAGGCCAACCCTGCTCCATCACAAGATGCTGACTTTGAGGATGAGTAGAAACCCCAGCTGGTCTCCAAACCTTAGCAGTGATCTTAGCAGTGGAGGCACATGCTGGTTTTAGCATCTGTGCCATTAGGGGGAGTCCTCTTCACATTTGATTGAATAAAAATTCACAAACCTATTTGTTTCTGTTCATTAAGTATAACATTTCAGACTAGTTATTTCTGCAGTTGTTGCAATCCTTTGATATTTTAATAAGAAGGAAAAGAAGCAGACGAATTGTGTTTATCAAATGCTTCTTATCGCTGAATAACTGAATTCATTCCTTGCCCAGTGATGACCCTGTTTTCATTTTCTTTCAGAGAGATATTTTCGGATATCAGATGTCATTTCTTTGATTTATGGCTGGCCATTTTACTAGTAGCTGTGATTGGAGCTACAGAGAACTTTCTTCTAATTGCCTTGCCAGTGACTGCCTAACTCTTCCCTTTCAACTGGCTAAAAAACATCAACATTTCCTTTCTGTCTCCACTGGGATCTGATCATTTTTAATGAGATAGGGGGAAGCCATGCAATGGAGCTTATATCTGCTCTACGTTCTACATTGGAGCTTGGGTGCTGGCCATTACCTTCCCTTTCGTAAATCATTAGCCTTACTCAGGGTCAAATATTTGTGCCTTAAGTAATTCTGAGGAAGTGCTGCGTTGTCAGATATGCTAATGTAATGTTGAATTGCCAGCCTGTCTGAGGTAATATTGATAATCTTGAGGCTGGCACCATGATCAATCATCAAGGTTTCTTTGAGAACACATGGTCACTGAAACTTAGTAGGACAGGAGTCGTAGCTGTGTGCATGAAAGCACCATTGCTTCTGAATTTCACACAAGTCACAGACAAAGCTGGCTTGGACTTACATCTCTTGCATTGTTCGTGGGTCCAAATCCTGTAAATCCCCCTTTTGTTGTGTGATTTCATGCCCATGCTAAAGAGCTTGGGTTCAAACTCTTAGTTGGAACTAAGAGCTCTGGTTAAGGTGAAGCCAAAATCAGGGACTGTGTTTAGGCTAATGGATAGGGCTGTTGTGATAGTGTTCCTACTCTGAGCAGGGAAGCATGAGTTTAAGTCCCACCTATTCCAGAGGTGTGTGAATATTTCTGGGCAGGTTGATGAAAGAAATCTCAACCAAACATTTGTGACAGTTTATAAGGATCGCACTGTGTTGAGTCAATATGATGTTGCACAATGCATTGATTTTATGCTGTAAAGTGGCATTAATGTAGATAGGTCAGCACATACCCTATGGGCTGAAGGGCCTTTTCTATGCTCTGTGATTCGATGACTTTATGACTTAGGGTCCTTTAGAACTTTATTTATTCATACCACCTACTACTCCACTTGATAATCTGATATATACCGGGCTCGAAACTTACTGTTACATTAAGCCCCATGGGGAGCATCTCCTTGACATCATCACAAAATTCCTCCAGGGACCTAAAGCCCTTGCACAACACTCCCTATCCAAACAAAACTGTGAAACCATCTTCACAAGGGTTGTGGCAGTTCAGATAAAGGGGAATCTCCACCATCTTCTCAAAAGCAACTGCGGAAGAGCAATAAATATGATACCCTCAACTACAGAACATCTACAAAATAGTTAAAAAGAGAATTTTACTAGGATCATAGCAAGTGAGCAGTAAAACTGTCTTTACCTTTGCTCATGTGGTATGCACCAGTCCAAAACTCTCTTTAATGTGTTTGCAGTATTACCCTAACTTAGAGCAGGGAGTGATGAGCGAGTGGCTCTTATGACACGTACAGCAGAATTTTGAATGACTGAGTTTACGGCTGGTGGAAAATAACCAAGTTCTGATTGTTTGCATCTAATTGAATAATCACTGCAGGGACTTCACCTTGTGTCCAGGTCAACCTCTGTCCTTCAAACAACATTAACAACAAGAGAGTCATGGATCTTCCTCGCTGACTGTGGGATCTTGCTATAGTGCAGCTTGCACATTGTCCTTTACTGAAGTAACTTTGAGAAATTTATTCCTCATCAATCTCTCAGAGATATTTCTGAAGTATTGTGTAAATCCTTTATTCTCTCTTTTCCATCTCACGGTATCGAGGAGTATGGGAAATATGGCTGAGAAATTACGTTGGACAATCTCAAGAGATATTGCATTTGCACTACTGGGCAGCTTAACGAGTAAGTGAAAAGCTGCAATTTGAAATCAGTCTCTAAAGGTGAGGTTTCCTGGCTTCCTGCAAGGGTTTCAGTGCAGGATCTAAGAGGAGAAAATAATGATTTGGAAGGATATGCTCCACTGCAGCATCGTGCAGCAGCAGTGGAGATAGATTTACTGGCAGTGACTAAGAGAATGAATCAGAACTGTGGGCGGATACTGACATAATGGCAGATGGTCTGCTCACAGCTAGTGGGAAACCCTCTGTTGTCTCATTAATGCTCTGTGTCAGGTTATCTGTTCCACATCATTGGCTGCCAAGGACGAGAGAGGAAGTATTTTTGCTGTTCAACACAGCCAGCCTTTTCTTCAGCCAGGTAAATGCTGGGTTTGTGTTTGTTTTTTGATGCTGAGAATGGTGGTAGATCAGTGTGAAGAGGAAAGGCGAATTGATTTAAAATATTGATATCCCTGAATGCATAATACATTAATGTCTGTGCCATTTTTATCAGCCATCGCTGTTTCCAATTTATAACCTCACTTTTCCTAATGGAAATTGTAATGAGAGCCAAGGCTAGGATTTGTTTAAGTACGTTTAGGGTGGGAGGCTATTGCTGCGCAGCTATAGAAAGACCGTCAGTAAATCATCCAAGTCTTCCACTGTAGCTCAATTGAGGTTCAATTTTTAAAAAAAACACACAGGGTCCAAGGAAGTTAATTTCACTCAGAAGTTGTCAGGCATCTACTCAGGAACTAGGTGGAGAACATGCCAGACGAGGCCGGTAGTGTGTGGAGACATGGAGCTGTTTAATGATTACTTTCTTCTTAGGATCTGGACATTGCTGCCAAGGCCACCATGAATTGTCTAATTGCCCTTGAGCTTGGTGGGGAGCCATGGACTATTGGAATTGTTGGGGGGCAGTTCAGAGGTGACCACATTGATGTGGGTCTGATTTCACATGGAGGCCAGACTGGGTAAAATAACAGATTTCCACCCGCGAAGAGATTTTTTTAATGCTAATGCATATCCTTATTATTAATTTCTTTTTTAAGCTGAATATCCTTATTATTAATTTTATTCCAGATTTATCACTTCAGAGAATCCCTGCAGTGCAGATGGAGGCCATTTGACCCATTGAGTCTGCACTGCCTCTCTGAAGAGCCTCTTACCCAGATGCACTGCCCCCCCAGTCCAGACCCCGTAACCCTGCATTTCCCATGACTAATCCATCCATCCTGCACACCCCTGGGTACTATAGCATTGCTAACCAATCTAACCTGAACATCTTTGGACTGAGGGAGGAAACCAGAAGAAATCCACACAGACATGGGGAGAAAGTGCAAACAGTACATGGACAGTCACCCACGGCTGGAATCGAACCCAGGTCCCTGGCAGCGTGAAGCAGCAGTGCTAACCACTGAGACACTCTGCCACCCACTGTCTCTGAGATTTCAAAATCCACTAGCTGCCAAAGTTTGGATTCATGTTTCTGAATCATGTAGGCCTTTGAATGACTTACCCAGTAATATCATAGAATCCCTATAGTGTGGAAATAGGCCATTTGGCCCAACACATCCACACTGACCCTCTGAGGAATAACCCACCCAGAATTATTTCCCTACCCTATGACTCTACATTTCCTCTGACTAATGCACCTAACTTACACATCCCTGAACACAATGGGAAACTTAGCATGCCCAATTCACCTAACCTGCACATTTTTGGACTGTGAGAGGGAACCGGAGCATCTGAAGGAAACCCACGCAGAGATGGGGAGAATATGCAAACTCCGCACAGGCAGTTGCCCGAGGCTGGAATCAAACACAGGTCCCTGCTGTTGTGAGGCGACAGTGCTAACCACTGAGCCACCATGCCACCCTATTTATAGTGGTGGATATAAACCACAGGGTCTCTCCCTCCCGTCTGTGTTCCTGCAGTCTTTCTCATACTTGGATGGGGGCTGTTCAGGCTGACCTTCTCAAGCTGTCTGTCACCCCGAACTATACTACTATCCCTCTACATCCATTAGAGTCTCTCTTCCCTTACTGCCTGTGTACAGCAGTGCTCTGTTTTAAATACACATGGATTCACCTTTCTCACTGCCAGATGAATGCCAATTAAATGGTGATATTCAGAATCCTACCAGTGACACTGCTAAACCTCAGCCTTGTTGCATTCATGATGATAAGGCCTTGTCAGCAACATCCACATTCTGTGAAAGAAAAAAATATTTTTGCAATGACTACTGGTCCAGGGACACAACCCATAGCCACCTCGCATACTTACAATTCCACAACTACAATGAAGCTGCAAGAAGCATGCTCACAAAACCTTTTATTTGGTTAATGGAGGAAAGGCAAGCAATGAAACCAGATGATCTCCCTCTGTTCAGATTACTTTGCTCATATTTCCATGGAGCGGCAGACTAGTGATTGTAATGAGCTCAACCAGCTGGACCTCATAGAATGTGAGTTCCCTGATTGGGGCTGTCAACCTGGTCCAATCAGGGAGCCCTGGCTGACAGCTATAAACAGGATTGTCAGAGTTACTGCCACTCAGAGAACTGGCTCTGAATGAGGCAATACTAGAGTCGAGGGCTGTTCATGTGTAAATAAAGGGTGACTTGGTGATAGGATACTGGCCTCTGCAGAGTTATTTTAGGAAGGTGGCGTTTGAGCTTAATATCACATCTGAAAGACAGTGTCTGTTAGCTTCCCATTCCCTAGTGCAAGATCTGAATGCTTAACCTCCCAAACCCAAGGTCAAAATACCAGCAATCAAAACAAGCTGACAATTTGACAGTAAAGATATGGGAATCAGAAATCCTCCTTATATTTTACTATCCCTCTGTGACAATAACTTGAATTTACATAGCACCTTTAATGGAATATAATACCTTAAGTGCTTCAGAGGATAGCAATCAGATCAAAATTGGCACCATGAAGGGATGGACACCTACATTGGGACAAGTGACCAAAAGCTTGGACACAGAGGATAGGTTTTGAATAAGTAACTAAAGGTATTTTAGGGAGGGAATCCCTGAGTTTAGGGTGTAGACAACTGATGGTGCAGCTGGTAAGTAAACAAGTTATTTACTCAGTGAGATATTTGAGCAAAAAAACCTATTCATGAGCAGATGAGCCCAAGCTTGTGTTGTTTCATCCGTCAATCTAATGTACGCTCAAATTGTTGACAAAGAACTGAAAGTAATGCAAATATAAGTTTACTGGAAAGATAAATTGTTCACTCAATTTGATTGTTGACCAACTGCCAAAAGAAAAGGAAGAAAATAATATATCAAGAGACAGAAAAAGAAATAAATTGTGCTGTGAGGTTTCAGAGAAAGTTCAGTGCAGTCACTTCCATTTTGAGTCAACGTTTTGTCTCATTTTGGGAAATTCTAAAACACTTTCTTTTTTTGTTGCAGTGGCTTTTGTCAGGCATCAGCTCAATTGTGTTTGAGTCATAGAACATAGAAAAATACAGCGCAGTACAGGCCCTCTGGCCCTCGATGTTGTGCCGATCCAAGCCCACCTAATCTACACTAGCCCACTATCCTCCATATGCCTATCCAATGCCCATTTAAATGCCCATAAAGAGGGAGAGTCCACCACTACTACTGGCAGGGCATTCCATGAACTCACGACTCACGACTCGCTGAGTCAGAGGATTGTGAGTTCAGACCCCAAATTCAGACCTCGATCATACCCTTTAGGCTGGTGCTACCTGTGCACTACTGAGGGGCCATAGCATTGTCAGATGTCTCAGGTTTCTCAGATACGATGTGTAAAACAAAGACCCGTCTATTCCCCTGGGTAGACATCAAAGGTCTCTCAGCCACTACGTGAACATGGATAAAGTGGTTAAGAAGCAGATGACATCTTGTCTTTATTAGTTGAAACATAGAGTTTAAGAGCAGGGAGGTTATGCTGGAAGTGTGTAATAAGTTTTGTGAGTAGTTCCAGAATCTGCATTATAGGAGGAGTGGGTGCAGAGGGGACTTGCCAGGATGTTGCGTGGGCAGGAGAATTTTTGTTATGAAAAGAGTTCTGTGTTTTTTATTCATTTGTGTGACTTGGGCATCACTGGCTGGCCAGCATTGATAGCCCATCCCTATTTGCCCTTGAAAAGGTGGTGGTGAGCTGCCTTCTTGATTTGCTGCAGTCCACTTGCTGTGGGCAGAAGGGAGGGAATTCCAGGATTTTGACCCAACACTGTGAAGGAATGGCGGTATATTTCCAAGTCAGGGTGGTGAGTGGCTTGGAGGTGGTGTTCCTAAGTATCTGCTGCCTTTGTCCTTTTAGACGGACGTGGTCGTGGGTTTGGAAGGTGCTGTCTCAGGATCTTTGGTGAATTTCTGCAGTGCATCTTGTAGATAGACAATACTGCTGCTACTGAGTGTCGGTGGTGGAGGGATTGAATTTTTGTAGATGTGATGCCAATTAAGCAGGTTGCTTTGTCCTGGATGGTGTCATGCTTCCTGAGTGTTGGTGGATCTGCACCCATCTAAGCAAGTGGGGAGTATTCCATCACACTCCTGACTTGTGTCATATGGATGGTGGATAGACTTTGGGGTGTCAGGAGGTGAGGTACTCTCCGCAGTGTCCTTATTCTCTGACCTGCTCTTGCAGCCACTATGTTTATGTAGTTGACTCCAATTGGATTTCTGGTCAATGCTAACTCCAAGGAAGTTGACAGTGGGGGATTCGGTGATGGTAATACCTTTGAATGTCAAGGGACGGTGGTTAGAGTGTCTCATATTGGAGATAGTCATTGTCTGGTATTTGTGTGGCATGCATGTTACTTGTCACTTGTTGGCCTAAGCCTGGATATATCCAGATCATGCTACATTTGAGCATGGACTGCTTCAGTATCTGAGGAGTCGTGAATGGTGCTGAACACTGTGCAAACATTGGCGAACATCCCCACTTCTGATCTTCTGACCTTATTGGTCAGATTAGGATTGGTTTCCTTGGAACAGAGACGACTGAGGCAGGAGGTGGTTGATATGCATAAAATGATGAAGGGCATAGAATAAGTAGACAGGAAGGAACCTTTCCCTTTACTGGAGGGGTCAGTGCCTGGGAGTGTAGATTTAAAGTAAAGGGAAGGAGGTTTAGAGGAGATTTGAAGAAAGATTTATTTTCACCCAGAGGCTGCTATGAAACTGGAACTCAATGCATCGAAGGGTAGCAGAGGCTAAAACCCTCATAACATTTAAAAAGTATGTAAGTATTCACTTACAATGTCAAGACTATGGGCCCAATGCTGGAAACTGGGAATACAGCAGTTAGGTGGTTGGTTTTGACCAGTGCAGATTTGACAGGCTGTAGGGCCTTTTTCTGTGCTGTGGGCCTCTGTGACTCTATGACACAACAATGTGATTGCCTCTTATCTGCCCTCTGAAATAACCTAGCAAGCTGTGCAGTTTAAGGCCAAAGTCCGATGGTCAATGAATGATGGTGAAAGTGAGGACCGCAGATGCTGGAGATTAGAGTCAAGATTAGAGTGATGCTGGAAATGCACAGCAGGTCAGGCAGCATCCGAGTAGCAGGAAAATCGATGTTTCAAGCAGGAAGGCCTCCTGCCCGAAACATCAATGAATGATGCCTTGCCAAGTGCACAGGTATCGGAGTGCTTCTCCTAACACAGAATTTGCAGCACTTTGCAGAGTTACCATCTACTGTGTAGTCCTGATGGAGCTAGGTCTCTGCCCAATGGCTGGAATAGCCAAGACGATTGGAGATCAGGCTCCATTATGTGGAAGGAGACTAATATACTCACATGGTTGCCCCTAAAACCCCATCCCCAGTCATAGGAGAACACATTTCTGCTTGCTCTGGGGTCAGCATTGGAGTGGTGAGAATGCTTTATATCAATCAGACTCCATAAGATCAGCAAAGACTGATAGCTGCCACGGCAGCAGGCTGCATGCTTCACAAAAGGCCAATCCGATCCTCGCAGGTTTCACATTACAAGCTCTGTGCCTCTTCTGTTCCTCTGCTGCTTGAAATGACCAGGTCTGCCTCATTCCTCATGGTCGCTTTGTCCAGTATGCTTCCATTTGGAGTGGCTAAATTGTTCCATAGTATCCAGGGATGTGCAGGTTAGGTGGACTAACCATGGGAAATGCAAGAATGGGGTGGGTCTGGATGGGATGCTCTTCAGAGGGTTGCTGTGAACTTGATGGGCTGAATGGTTTGCTTCCACACTCTAGGGATTCTACGAATTGAGGGACAGAGAAAGCATTGCATTGGTGCAAACTGAAAATAAGAGTTTCACACAGGGAGGTATTAGAATGTAAACTTCTTCGCATAAGTGCCCATTGAAATGATAACACCATTTAAAAGGGATTTGAATAAATAGTTGAACAGGCAGAATATAAAAGGATTTTAAAGAATCTGAAGATGAAGATGAAAATATGTCTTATTCAATTCTGAACATGTCCCATTTAAACACAGCAGCAAACAACAACGTCAATAGCATGTGAAATTACATTTCCAAAACCAGACCATTAGGTCAAAGGGCATATTGATCAAACCTTGTATTGCCTGTGCAAAGCTATAACATGAATATTATTGCTGAGGTTTATAGGAGTGGATTAGGACCTGTGCTTGCAGGAGGTGGGGAATCAATGGAAATCCCAGAGCTGTGGCTGTTTGATGGATTTGATGGTAAAACTCTTCAGCGTGTTTTCTTCTCACATTTTTCCCTCCCATCTCACAGGCAATGCTGTGGAATGGGCAGCTTCCAGCTCCCTTCATTTACCATTCCAATCACTGACTTGCCTTTCTAAAGAGAGTGACATGGGCGGCACCTAAACTCACTGTTGTTAAATCAGAAAGAAGCATGTTTGCAATGGGTTGGAGGGCAGATTTCAGATTCTTTTTGATTCATAATCCCCATGCTTATCGCCCAATGTGACCTCTGGTTGGGAGAGGAACTCAAATCCTCCCATTGTGGCCCATTCTGTTGGCCACAATGTTGTGAGAGGAATTAAATGCAAAGATAGAACTGATTGGGATTCCTTTCTCCATGAAACGAAAGGCCGGAGGAGTTACCTAATAAAAGCCTTTAAGGTTATGGTGGGATTTGTGACAGTAGACATGGACTTGACATTTTCACTTGGAGACAAGGCCAGAACTAAGCACCATAAATATAAAATAGTCATAAATAAATTCATTTAGATACTCCGAGGCATCTTCAGAAAGTTAAATAAATATGGAACTCTTGACTTTGTGGGGCAGTTGAATCAAATGGAATAGGTGTATTTAAGGGGAACCAAAATAAGTAGTTGAGGGAGAAAGGAATAGAAGGATATATTGATTGGATTAAGTGAAGAGGTGTGAGTGGAGCAACATATGGAACTTTAATGTCAGCATGGACTTGTTGGGCAGAATGGCCTATTTCTGTTTTGTAATAGACACTAAGCACTAGATAAAAACAATGACTGCAGATGCTGGAAACCAGATTCTGGATCAGTGATGCTGGAAGAGCACAGCAGTTCAGGAAGCATCCAACGAACAGCGAAATTGACGTTTCGGGCAAAAGCCCTTCATCAGGAATAATATAGAGCAGAGAAGTGAATCCAAAGCAGCCACTCATATCAGAGATTTGTCTACGGAGGAAACCCCATGGACAAATTACAAAAGAGAGCATTCAAGGTCTTCAAAGCTGATAATGCTTTAGTAAAGATCAATGTGAAATATTACCTTTGATTAAACAGAGGATGTAGACCTGGAGACACATAAACAAAAATGTGTGAATGATCATTTTATGACTAACAACATGAGGTATGTCCAATGTGTGGAATAAGATGGAGCTTGGAGGTGATTCATTTGGGAAAAAAGTGGATGTTGGCACGGCATGAGCTATCAGGATCTTGTCAGATGGGTGAAATTGAGCTGGGTTGGCTTCTATATCTATAATGAACTTGTGAGATAGGGCAAACTAGAGAAATGGTATGAGAGCAAGTGCAGACAAAGGTGAGATTTCTTTCTTCACCGATGCTGCATGCACGCTGAGTGTGCCAGCATTTTGTGGCTTTAATGCAGACATACAGTTGGCCAAGAGCTCATTTTCTATGCTATAAATTCTATGACATTACATGATATCAGACCAGGATCGAATATGAACAAGGCCTCAGGAATAAAGCTTGTCTCCTGTTGTATCATGTAGTCTCTCATTGCTAACAAGCTTATGATTGAATGAACCTTTTGTTTATAGTGATTGCTCTCACAGTTCCAACATCCCTTTCAGTTAATAACACAATTATTAAAGGCTACTTCATGACATAGAAGGGAGAACAATCCCAAACATTTTTCCCATTTAATTAAGATACTTGTTTATTCCCATCATGGGAATAGCAACTATCTAATGTCCAGTTCCCAGGACAGTGATGCTAGTAATTTAGAATTAGTTACTGTACACTATATTTGGAATCTAGTCTGCACTTAATGCAGTGAAAATTTGATCTCGGAGGTACTTTGTCATAATTGCTGTCAACTCATATTTATTTATCTAAACAGCAATGGTAATTGTGCATTATGATATGCACCCATGGTGTAATGGCTTTGAACTGACCTTTATTGTTACCTATTCTAATTTTTATTTATCAGTTAGAGTCATAGAGTCATAGAGATGAACAGCATTGAAACAGGCTATTCAGTCCAACTCAAATCTGTGCCAACCAGATATCCTAAATTTATCTAGTCCCATTTGCCAGCATTTGGCCTATATCCCTCTAAATCCTTCCTATTCATTTACCATCCAGATGCCTTTTAAATGTTGTAATTGTACCAGCCTCCATCACTTTCTCTGGCAGCTCATTCCATACACACACTACCATTGGCATGAAAAAGTTGCCCTTTAGGTCCCTTTTAAATCTTTCCCCTCTCATCCTAAACCTCTAGTTTTGGATTCCACTATCCTGGGTGAAATGCCTTGTCTATTCAACCTATCCATGCCCCTTAAGATTTTATAAACTTTTATAAGGTCACCCCTCAGCCTCTGAAAGGAAAGAAGCCCTAGTCTAATCAGCCTGTCCCTATAGCTCAAACCCTGCAATCCTGGCAACATCCTTGTAAATCTTTTCTGGGTGGTTTCAAGTTTAACAACATCTTTCCTATTCAGAAGGTATTATAATCTTTGACTGTGTCTGTCCTCCATTCCACCTTTCCTCTTCCTTTCCATGTGATCATCACTCATTTCTCCAATTTTTCTCTCTTCTTCCTCTTTCAACTTCCTTTCCATGTCTTTTACTCTTTACCCCAATTTCCAGTTCTTTCCTCTCCGGTCTGTGCTTTCATACTAGGAATGTGAGCACTATTGGGAAGAGCAATGTTTGCTGTCCCTTGTTTATTTGCTCGGGAGAAGATGTTGAATGAGCTGCCTTGAACTGCTTGAGTCTGTGTTGTGCATGTACAGTGACATGAGGAAGGAACTCCCAGGGTTTTAAATCAGTAACAACTAAAGAACAATAAATATAGTTCCAAATCAGGATGGCATCTGATTGAAGGGGAACCTGCAGGTAGTTGTTGGCCCATCTGTCTGCTGCCCACGTTCTTCATCTAGAAGGACATAGGTAGCTGATGCATGTGAACATCACTTGCTCTCCTCTGAGTCACTCACCATCCTGAACTTGGAAATAACTTGGCATTCCTTCATTGTTGCTGGGTTAAAACCTGGAACTCCTTCCCTCCTGGCTCTGTTGGTGTCTCTGCACCAAATGGACTGCAGCAATTCAAGGCAGTAGCTCAGCATCATCTTCACAATGGCAACAAGGGATGTGCAATGAGTGATGGGACAAAGTGGGGACTGCAGATGCAGGAGATTAGAGTCGAGACTGTGGTGCTGGAAAAGCACAGCAGGTCAGGCAGCATCCGAGGATCAGGAGAATCGCCGTTTCAGGCAAAAGTTCTTCATCAAGAATGATGGGACAGGAAAGTTAGCAATGCTCACTTCCTAAGAGTGAAGAAAAAACATTAATGGTCTCAGTGCATTTCATCTATGGGGGAATAAATCAGCCAAGTGTCTTGCTGCTGATCTCTAATAAACTTGACTGAAATAATACAGCCTTGCTTAGGAGAAAAGGATGTGATGTGGTTTCATCATACTGTCTCTAATTGTCAATATCCTGTGGTCAGTCAGTGGCTTGAGTTCGGAAGTAAAGATGTAACCATCCCAAGACAGTTAATGAAGAGTGAATCAAGACATTAACACTTATCTTGGTAATAGCTTTATTCATAGAATACAGCATTACGTATGTCGGCTTCTTACTTATCAACCCCAGTGTCATCACCCTCTCTTTATAAATGCTCGAAGTTTTTAGTTAAACAGTGCCTTTCACCTCTGTATTTTAACAAAGCTATTAACACACCATTAACTCTCGTCACTTGAGTCAGATGCCAAAGGTCAACTTGTCGCCTTGCCCAGTGTGAGGGCAAAACCTTTAAAGCATGGAGTCAGGTAGTTGAAGATGGAAAAGAAGAAGAAATGAGGGATACTGATTCTCAGCAGTTGCAAGGTGGGAATTAGGTTGAAGTTAGGCAAAGAGGTAAGGCTTTGTGTCCACATCACACCTGTCAAACTCCTTCATGTGGAAAATTTCTGTTAGCAACTTAACTCTGAACGGAAACTTCCAATTATATTCAGCCTCATACATTGTGTTACTTAAGCCCGATATGCGTGGGTGGTTTGGCAGACAGTGAAAAATGTTGCTTTAGCATCAAACAAAATTACCTGTTGTTAGCAAGAATGGAAATTTATCTCACTAAGGATTGATCGTGTGTCCTGTTCAACTGTAATAGCAGATTCTCACAGGATGTTAACCCCATGCTACTTGATGTGAAAGGGGCACAGGAGATTTGCCTGGTGCCCCTTCCAACCACATCACGCTGGTGACAGACATGTGTGAGGACAGGAATTGTGATATCCCCTTGTTTGCATCTTTTGATTCTGTGACACATTCACTTCTTTTCAGCACACGGCTCCTGCTCCTGGCAGTAGTCACTTCCCTTCAGTCACTTCCCTTCAGGCATGTTCCAAAGCTGCTGCCTCATGCTTTCTAGGAGGCAGTCAGGACATGTACACATCCAGAAGCCATCATTCCTCTCAGGACAGGGCATAGTGGAGAGAGCGAGAGAAGATATGGGGCAAAATTGAGCTGCAAAGTATTTCTGCTGTGTTGGCCAATGACAAATTTTTCTTTTTCATATTTGATGGTGGATGCTCACAGGTAAACACTCAGGTATAAATATGGTAAGCTCGACTATGATGACCCTACAATGGTTTGTGAAACCCGGCTGTGAATTCTTTCCTCCCCTTAAAGAAACAAATATCTTGCATTTTTAAAATATCATTCATGGAATGTATGTCTTGTATTTATTGCTTATCCATAATTACCCAGAAGGCAGTTGAGTCAAACACTTTGCTGTGGATGTGGAGTCACATGCAGGCCAGACCAGGTTAGGATGGTAGACTTCCTTCTCTGAAGGGCTGAAAATGTGTTGTTGGTTAAAGCGCAGCAGGTCAGGCAGCATCCAAGGAACAGGAAATTCGATGTTTCGGCAGAAGCCCTTCATCAGGAAGGGCTTATGCCCGAAACGTCGAATTTCCTGTTCCTTGGATGCTGCCTGACCTGCTGCACTTTAACCAGCAACGCATTTTCAGCTCTGATCTCCAGCATCTGCAGACCTCACTTTTTACTCGAAGATTCCTTCTCTGAAGGGTATTAGTGCACCTGATGATCTTTCCCAGCAATTAATACTGGTTTCACGGTCATCGTTAGAACCTTAATTCCAGGTTTTTAATTGAATCCATAATTCCAGACTAGCAGGATTTGAACACAGGTCTCCAGATAATTACTGGGGACTCCGGATTTAGTGACAACACCACTATGCTAGTGTCTTTCCTTAAGCTGCCTTCTTAAACTGTTGTCATCAATTTGCTGTAGGTAAACCCAAAATGCCAATACGTATGGAGTTCCAGGATTTTGACTCAGGATTTTGACTGAAGAAATGGTCATATATTTCCAAGTCAGAATAGTGATTTACTTTACATAGCACCATTCATCATCTTAGAATGTCTCAATGTGTTTGCCAACCAATCAGGTACTTTGAAAATGACCTCGTTGTAGCAATGTAGAAAGTTACACTTTGCACTTGGTTGAATCTCGGAGGTAACAATCATATAGTCATAGAGTATATAGCACAGAAAGAGACCTTTCAGTCCAACTTGTCCATGCCTACCAGATATCTTAAATTAATCTAGTCCAACTTGCCAGCATTTGGCCCGTATCCCTCCAAACCCTTCCTGTTCATTTACCCATCCAGATGCCTTTTAAATGGTGTAATTGCATCAGCCTCCACCACTTCCTCTGGCAGCTTATTCCATATACACACTATCCTTTGCGTGAAAAGTGTTCTGTTAGCTCTCTTTTAAATCTTTCCCTTCTTATCTTAAAGCTATGCCCTCTAGTTTTGGATTGTCCCTCCTTGAGGAAATGACCTTGGCTATTCCATACCCTTCATGATTTTATAAACCTCTATAAGGTCACCCCTCAGTCTCTGACATTCCAGGGAGAACAGCAGCAGCCTGTTCAGCCTCTCTCTATAGCTCAAATTCTCCAACCCTGGCAACATCCTTGTAAATCTTTTCTGAAGCCTTTTAAGTTTCACAACATACTTCCTATAGCAGGGAGAACAGAATTGCACGCAATACTCCAAAAGTGGCCTATCCACAGCTGCAACATGACATCCCAACTTCTATACTCAATGCTTTAATCAATAAAGGCAAACACACCAAATGCTTTCTTCACTATTTTATCTACCTGTGACTCCATGTTCAAGGAACTTTAACCTGCATTCCATGGTCTCTTTGCGCAGCAACATGCCTCAGGATCTGAGTGTGTAAGTCCTGCCCTGATTTGCCTTTCCAAAATGCAGCCCCACACATTTATCTAAATTAAAATCTATTTGCCTTTCCTTGACTCATTGGCCCATCTGATCAATATCCCATTGTACTCTGAGGTAACTTGCTTCGTTATCCACTACACCACCAATTTTGGTGTCTTCTGCAAACTTACTAACTATACCTCCTATGTTCACATCCAAATCATTTATATAAATGATGAAAAGCAGTGGAACCAGCACCAATCCTTGTGGCACAACACTGGTCACAGGCCTTCAGTCTGAAAAACAACCTTCTATTCCGTGTGATCTAACTTTGCTAATTGGTTTACCATGAGGAACGCCTTACTGAAGTCCATGTAGGTCTCGTCCACTGCTTTGGTCTCATCAATCCTCTTCATTACTTTTTCAAAACCTCAATCAAGTTAGTGAGATATGATTTCCAAGTACAAATTCATGTTGACTGCCCATAATCAGTCCTTGCCTTTCCAAATACATGTAAATTCTGTCCCTAAAGATTCCCTCTAACAACTTGCCCATCACTGATTTCAGGCTCACCAATCTATAGTTCCCTGGCTTTTCCTTACCACTTTTCTCAAATAGTTGCACCTTCTTAGCCAACCTCCAGTCTTCTGGCACCTCACCTGTGGCTATCAATGATACAAATATCTCAGCAAGAGGCCTAACAATCACATCCCAGCTTCCCACAGAGTTCTAGAGTACACCTGATCAGGTCCTGGGGATTTATCTACCTTTATGTGTTTTAAGACAGCCAGTATTTCCTCCTCTGTAATATGGACATTTTTCAAGATGTTGCTATTTATTTCCCCATGTGCTCTAACTTCCATATTCTTCTCCACAGTAAATACTGATGCAAAATATTTGTTTAGTATCTTAGAGACATAGAGTCACAGAGAAGTACAGCATGGAAGCAGATCCTTTGATCCAACTTGTTTATGCAAATCAAGTATCCTAACCTACCAGATATCCTAATCTAATCTAATCCCATTTGCTAGCACTTGGCCAATATCCCTCTAAATCTTTCCTATTCATATATTCATCCAGATGCCTTTCAAATGCTGCAATTGTATCAGCCACCACTACTTCCTCTGGCAGCTCATTCCATACACACACCACCCTCTGTGTGAACAAATTGCCCCTTAGATCCCTTTTATATCTTTCCCCTCTCACTCTAAACCTATGCCCTTTAGTTCTGGACTCCCCCACCCCAAGGAAAAGACATTGTCAATTTATCCTATCCATGCCTCGCATGACTTTATAAACCTCTATAACGTCACCCCTCAGCCTTCAACGCTCCAGGGAAAACAGCCCCAGCCTATTCAGCCTCTCCCTATAGATCCAACCCTGGCAACATCCTTGTAAATCTTCTCTAAACCCTTTCAAGTTTCACAACATTCTTCTCCATCTCTAGCAGTTCCACACGTAGGTATACTTGCTGACCTTTAAGGGGCTCTATTCTCTCCCTAGTTACCCTTTTGTCCTTAATGTATTTGTAGAATCCCTTTGGATTCTCCTTAATTCTATCTACCAAAGCTATCTCATGCAGTTATTCTGTTTTAGTGTTGCCAGTTGAGGGATAAATATTTGTGAGGACTCCCAATGATATCCCCTTTACTTTGCAACAAATAATGCCATAGGATGCTTTACATCCATCTGAGAAGGTGGATGGGGCCTTATTAAAATAGAACATCTCATCTGAAAGTTAAAAATCACACCACACCAGGTTATTGTTCAGCTAGTGCTTCCAAATGAACCTGTTGGACTATAACCTGGTGTGGTGTGATTTTTACCTTTGTCCACCCCAGTCCAAATCTTCCAAATCTTCTGAAAGTTGGCACCTCCACTAATACAGCACACCCTCTACTGAGAGTGCCAGCTGGAAGTATGTGCTTATGTCTTTGAATGAGTAATTAAACTCAGCACATTTTGACTGAGAGATCAATGCACTACCCGATGATGCAAGGGTGACACCTTTCAGGCCTCTGTTTCCGTTGGGTCACCAATGTAATTGCCAATATCACTCTGTGGTAAAACAATCTCTCATACAATGTGGGACGTTGACTGATCTGTGATGCAGCAACATAAGGCCACTACAAAAAAAACAAGTAAAGAAGACAGCACATAAAATGTTGCAGAAAGTTCAAGGTTACTAAAACATCCATTTGCTATTCATCAGGTTGAATAATGGGCTTTTAGATTCTGCCATGCATTCATTGCTTTCCCAAAGCATTGCGTCTGTCTTTGTATTTCGGTCTCTTCCCTTCAGGCACCTTTTGAAGTAGAGTGTGGATTTGTTACAATTCAGACCATTCTATTGTGGAAGAACTAAAGACTAGGAATAGAATGTTAATAAGCTCCAAGGAAGAAGTGAACCTTCATATATTCCCCCCTACACTCACCTTCCCCACACGAATGTGTGAAAACGGTTTGAACTTAGATTTTGAAACTGAACAGCCAGATGGCTTTCACCTTCGGAAGAAAATGTAAGATTTAAAGATGTTCAGCAATGATTTACCATCTGGAGGAGGTGGTAGACCTGAGCTAGAACATATAGCATCTTGCTTAAACGAGAAGGTTTGCTTGATTGACCCCTGGACTGGATATGTTGTCTTATGAGGATGGGTTGTACAAACTGGGCTTATATCCACTGGATTTTGAATGTGGAGTGACTGAAGTTTATAAGACCCTGAATGGTCTCAACAATGTGGACTCGAAAGGATTTTTCCTCTTGTGAGTGAGTCCAAACCTAAGGGGAAGTTTTAAAATTAGTCGCCAACTCTTTAGGACTGAGATGAAGAGAAACTTGTGTTCTCTAATGTCTGTGACATTGAAACTCTCCGTCTCAGATGGTGAGGGTAGAAGTAGATAGGTCCTTGTTAGGTGAGTAATCAAAGATTATTGGGGGGAATGGGTTGGTAGAAATATGGTAATATAAAATACAAGCAGATCTGTCATGATTTTAATGAATCATGGAGCAGGCTAGAGGGACTAACTAGTTGATTCCTTCTTCCATTTTGTATGTTTGCATGTCAAAGGAACATCAATGACCATGAATGAGTTGGGTATTGAAGAGTAATTTGTGTACTTGAGTTTCAGAGATTAGTGAAAAGAAGTGTAAAATTCCTACTCAGGAACTGAAATGGACAATATTACATCTGCACTAACATTAAATTGAGAAACCTACATAAACAACTAAGGATCATAATGCAGGATATCACTCTGAGATAAAATAGCAGGAGTGAAGTTGATTTATATAACAAAAAAGATATTAATCTTCCACCCTTCATTAATTTAAGCTCAAGAAAACCCTGCTGCCTATATCCCACTCACACCAAGGTCTGTTTACCCTGTGCCCACTGACCTACATATGCTCTCAGTTGGGCACTTTTAAATTCTGACCCTAGTTGTCAAATCCCTCTGTGACCTCACCCTTCCCTATCGCTGCAATCTCCTCCCTCTGAGGTATCTGAGCTTCTCAGTTCTGACCTTTTGCACATCCCCAACCTGAATTTGACCATGCTTTATGGCTGTGTCTTCAGCTAAGTGTGTTTCTCTCTCTACATCTCCCTGAGTCTCTACCTCACTTCTCTCTATAAAGGTACTTCTTTAAACCTACCACTTCAACCAAACGTTTAGTTACCACATGAGGAAAAGGTGAACAGGTTGGGCCTTCACTCATTGAAGTTTAGAAGAATGAGATCTTTATGATCTTACATGTAAGATTCTGAGGGGGCTTGACAGGTCAATGCTGAGAGGACGTTTTACCTGTTGGATGGATCTCGATCCAAGGGAAGCAGTTTAAAAATAAGATGCTCCCAGTGATGAGGAATTTCTTCTTCAAGAAGGTCTTTAGTCTTTTCAATTCTCTTCCTCAGTGAGCAGTGGAAACTGAATGGTTGAATATACTCAAAGTTTAGCTGGGCGTGTTTTGATTAAAAAAGAGTCAAGGATTATGCAGAAGAGGTGGGGGTAAGTGAATGTAAGGTCAGAATCAAACCAACTATGATCATATTAAAACTTTAGATAGGTTTCAAGGGGTAGAATGGTCTCCACCTTCTCCTTTATCTTTTGACCTGTTTTATCTGCTCTAATATCTCCTTATATGGCTCAGTGTCATACTTTACTTAATACAATGCTTTGTGACATTTTATTAAAGATGTGATTTAAATGTAAGTTATTTGAAGGTACCACAAATATCTTTTAAAGGAATATAGGCTGCAGGGTGGGGCACAGAGGGAGGAGTACATCAGCAGTATTTGTGTGGAGAACCTTGAGGTATAATAATGTATAACAGAAATAAAGGTCAGTGTTTTGACTTTTTGTTAGTCATGTAATTCTGTCGATCTGCAATGACAACTCAATGTCAATTCACTTTGTGTCCTCTGGATATTTCCTATGCTCAGTGCCCCTTCATCAAATTGACTTGAGAGAAACCAACAACAGATATAAAAATAAAATCGGGATAGTTACAACAGTAGATTGATGGATCTAGTTCTTCAGGAACTGACCTACAGCTTTGTAAGGTTTTGTTAAATCTCCTGATGGCAATTCACAATTCTGAAACTCACTTCACCTACTGTGTGTTTTAATTGAATGTCTCTTCCTCTCTTCAATATCATATGACTAATTAAAGCTTTGTTCATGGTAATTCTACTCTCATTCTGCTCCTTACTCAGCCTTTGCTCTCTATTGTAAATACTAATCTATTAATTGTTTGCTTGTCTATTTGACGTGAAGCTACCATAAATATAATAGTCACAGCAATAGGGCAAGTCTGGGGAGGCAGAGTTTTTTTATTGTAAAGGAAAAATTAGACATTGTGCATTACTGAAGGGCAGATTGTTGTGTTGGTTTAACAGAGTATAGCAGGTGGTAGTGAAAATGGAGAAGTAATAACTGGAGTGTTGTGCTTATGTCATTAACAGGACAACCACGTGGAGTAAAAGAGTTAGTTACATCTTTACTCTAAGATTAACTACTGAGCATGCACAGAGCGATCATGTCACAGTGATGCCAAGTTAAAAATCACACAATGCCAGGTTATAGTCCGACAGGTTTATTTGGAAGCACTAGCTTTCAGAGCACTGCTCCTTTACCAGGTGGTTGTGGAGTATAAGATTGTGAGGCACAGAATTTATAGCAAAAGTTGACAGTGTGATGCAACTGAAATTGTGATGCCAGGTTATATTGAACAGGGGCTTGAATCTTTAGGCTCTCTCTGACCATCTCTTGTATATAATTATGTTCAATAATGTATTTTAATGGACATTCACTGGAGTGCAGGTCTGGTCTACTTCACAGTGACAGTAGTGGGATTTGAACTCATAATCCGACAAATTGGGAAGGCCCGAATAGAGTTGACAGGAATGGGGAATGGTTCACCATATCTGGTATGTTGGCTGTGGTATCCTGTTTAATGTGGCATTTAGAGAATGTCTGCAACATTGGGTAGATAGTAAGACATCTCAGACCATTTGAACTCTCTTCTCAAACAATATCATACTCCCATTACTCCTTCAAATATCCTTTAGTATAGATAAGTTTGTATTTTTAGAATCTCATTGCAAGAGTAACACTTTTGATAAAGTAATGTTCTCTGCTGTGATGCAATGGCCTGTTATTCCCAGCCTAGGTTTTATGTTTTAGCTATTGCATTGAAATTTAGCCCACAATGCCAGAGTTTTATTTGTTCATACAACATGGGCATCACCGTTATTTGAACTCCATCCTGAATTATCTTTGAGAAGGTGGTGGTGTATCACTGCTTTAAACTATTACAGTCTGTGAAGTTAAAGTCAAATGCCGGAGGAAAGATCACAGAAGCACTTCACAGGAGGCTCCCAAGCACTGAGGATGTCACCTAGACAGGGACGAAACGTCTGCAACACAAATTCCCAGCTTGGCAAACAGAACCACAACAACAAGCACCTGAGTGACAAATCTTTTCACAAACTTTGAATGTTCTGATACAAGTGAGAAGGTAGCGACATTAGGTCAGAAGGCAGTTAAGAATCACCTACGTTTCTGTGGGACTGGAGTCATAAATGGGGAAAGGGCAGGAAAACGGAGTTGAGAGAATTATCAAATCAGCCATAATCTCATTGAATGGCAGAGTGGACTCATCAAATAGTCTACTTCCATTCCTACTCCTTATGATTGGTCCTGAGGGAGTAGGGACCTCAGATTTCCTTCCCTAAGGGGCACCAGATGAGTTTATAAGATAATTCAGTAGTTTCAGATTTGTTTAATTAATTAATGAAATTCAGATTTGGTAATCGCCATGCTCGATGTGGAGTTTATGGTTATTAGCCCAGGACTCTGTTACAAGCCCAGGTAGAGGTCATGTCACCAGAGCCTTACCAGGCCATAGGGCTGCTCTCTCGTGTGAGGGAGAGAGAGAGACTCCTAGTAGTTATTTAACCTAAGGGTCACCATACCTCAGGCAAGGGGAGATGTTGAGAAGAAGAGTCCTTCATGGTAACCTCAGCTAGTGCTGGGAATTGAACCCACACTGTTGTCAATATATAGCTTTGTAAACCAACCATCCAGCCAACTGACATCCACCCAGCTGGATAACCACTGTGCCACTACACTTTTGTGCTACTAAACTGAGCCAAGCTGGCATTTACATACAATTGCCAATCACTTGCATGTATAACTACATTAGTGGCTTTTTGTTAAATTTGAAACTAGATTCTGCCAGCCCACACTTTGATAGGTTTTCTTAATTATGGTCAAATTTGACCTCAACTCCTTAGGTGATGGGGATAATAAAAACAGAAGTATTAACCAGGACTTCTAGGTTTAAATCTCACCTGCTCCAGAAAAGTGTAATAACATCTCTGATCAGGTTGATGAGAAAATGTTAAGAAAAGGAAGCATGCAGAAGCTCAGCAGGTCTGGCAGCATCTGTGTACAAAGTTAAAAGTCACACAACACCAGGTTATAGTCCAACGGGTTTATTTGGAAGCATTAGCTTTCGGAGCGCTGCTCCTTTACCAGGTGGTTGTGGAGCAGGATCATAAGACACAGAATTTATAGCAAAAGATTACAATGTCATGCAACAGAAATGATATATTGAACAAACCTAGATTGTTGTTAAGTCTTTCATCTTTTAGAATGGGTTGCAGGTTTCGGTTCATTAATATGTAAATCCCAGAACGTCTTTTAAGTCACATTCTCGAGATAACTTAAGGTTTTATTTTTAAAAAGTTGACATCTCAGCTCAGACAATGCATTAAAGGTGTGAGGTTAGAGACTGTCTGTACCCCAATCTTGAGTCAGACTGGTTGATTGCAGACATGGGCAGCACAGTGGCTCAGTGGGTAGCACTGCTACCCCACTACGCCAGGGCCCTGGGTTTGATTCCAGCCTTCGGTGATGCTCTGTATGGAGTTTGTACATTCTCCCTGTGTCTGTGTGGGTTCCCTCCTGCAGTCCAAAGGTGTGCAGGCTAGGTGAATTGGCCGTGCTAAATTGCCCATAGTGTTAGGTGCTTAAGTCAGGAGTAAATATAGGGTAGGAGAATGGGTCTGGGTGGGTTATCCTGGACTTGTTGGGCTGAAGGGCCTGTTTCCATACTGCAGGGAATCTAATTCATTTCCAAAATAGGAATTTATAAGATGGTACATGGATTGACTGCCTGCAGATTATATATTTTTTGAGCAAAATGGAATGTGTCTACAAATACAATTCTGCAAATGGAAATTCATCTCATAGACATACTAACATTTCAAATCAGTCATTACCCTTCTTCAGACTCTGAGCAAGTTAGATTGAACTCAAAATGTTAAAATAAAGGCAAAATGCTGTGGATTCTGCATCTTAGAAATAAAAACACACTAAATGATTGAGAAACTCAGCAGAGAAAAACAAAGCCATTACCCTAACAAGGAGTCAGCATCCATCAGAAAGAGAAGAGAAAATGGGAACAAATATTCTGTAACACTGCAGAATCGAGACTGTGAAGCTGTGAGGCATCTTTTTTTTCCCTGAGTGCCACCTGTTCTCTATTCTTCATGAGACACAAAACATATTTCAAGTGTGTGACATCACTGCCTGAAGGCTGTTCAATTCTACAAAGTGCCAAAATATTAAAAGCACAATGATGTTGTGTTAGCTTGAAATAAGCCTATAATGAAGTACATTATAAACTTCTTCCATTTGATCCCTGAAACATAGGAAAATGGTGTTATACCTACAATTTTATTTATTCTCTGCCTAAGTCACATGGACAATCCCATTGATTACTTATTCCATCAGTAAGATTGTAAGAAGAACTGACTTTAGTCAGTACTTCTTTTCTGTACAACGTCAGCAAGGGTGGAGCCAGCATTTTATGCATTAAACAAAAGATGTAAGAGGCAAAGTGAAGGGATGTTTTACAGTTTAAAATCTGAGTATGCATGAAGAATGAATTAGGAGCAGGAGTATGCAACTTTGTCCCTTGCATCTGTCCAACATTCAACAAAATTACAATTAATCTGATTCCTCTACATTCTTGCATACCTTTTTAAGTCCTTGCTTATCAACAACCTATCTATCTTTGTGTTAAAAATATTCACAGACTCTTCTTCCACCAACGTTTGAGGAAGAAATTTGAAAATGACCTCACGACCCTTGGTGAGAAAAACATTGCTCCCCTTCTGTCTTGGATGATGACCCCTTATTTTTAAACAGTCAGCCCCCTAGCCTGATTTCTCTCACAAGAAGAACCATCCTTTCCACATCCCCCTGTTCAAGACCCCTCAGGTTCTTATCTGTTTCAGTCAAGTCATCTGTTACTCTTCTAAACTCAATCATATACAAACCAGGAGTGTCCAACTTGTCCTCATAAGACAACCCATCCATTCCAGATATTAATCTAGTGAACGTTTTCCACACTGCTTCTAAAGTACTTACATCCTTCTTTAAATAAGGAGACCAATAAAGTATTCCAGTCATTAGAGAGGCAAAAATTGATTAGGGAGAGTCAGCACGGTTTTGTGTGAGGAAAATCGCAAACTTGATTGAGTATTTTGAGGAAGTTACCAAAAAGACTGAGGGCAGAGTGGTTGACATTGTTTACTTCAGTAAAGCCTTTGACAAGTTTTGACATGGTAGACTAATTAGCAAAGTTAGGTCACATGGGATTTAGGTTGAGCTTGCCAATTGGATACAAAATTGGCTTAATAGCTGGAAGCAGAGAATGGTGGTTTTGGACCAGAGACCTGTCTACAGCGATGTCCCACAGGGTCCTCTGGGTTCCTGGGTCCTCTGGGTCCTCTTTCATTTGTCATTTATATAATTTGGAAGAGAATATAGAAGGTAAAGTTGGTAAGTTTGTGGACGACACCAAAATTGGTGGTATGGTGGATAGTGAAGAAGATTTTCTAAGGTTACAAGGGATCTTGATTAAATGGGTCAATGGGCTTAAAAAAGGCAGATGGAGTTCTATTGGGATTGAGGTATTGTATTTTGGTACAACGGGGCAGAACTTGTACAATTAATGATAGGGCCTTGGGTAGTGTGGTAGAAGAGAGAGACATAAGTGTTCAGGTACATAATTCTTTGAAGTTTGCATCACCTTTAGACAGGGTGGTTAAAAAGACTTTTAGCATGTTTGCTCTCATTGCTCAGTTCTTTGAGTATAAGAGATGGGAGGTCATGTTGAGGTGGCACAGGACATTGGTGAGGTTCTTCCGGAGTACTATGTCTAGTTCCGGTCGCCCAGTTATAGAAAGGATATTACTAAACAAGAGAGGGTTCAGAAGCGGTTTACCAGGATGTTGCTGGGTGTCGAATGTTTGAGATATAAAGAAAGGCTGGATAAGCTGGGACTTTTTTCACTGGAGCCTAGGCAGTTGAGAGGTGACCTTATAGAGGTTTATAAAATCATGAGGTGTATAGATAAGGTTAATGGTGGACATCTTTTCTGGATGGGGCTTTTCAAGACTTGGGGGTATATTTTTAAGGTGAGAGGAGAGAGATTTAAAAGATAAATGAGAGGCAATTTTTTTACGCAGAAGGTGGTTTGTATGTGGAATGAACTTCTTGAGGGAGTGGTGGATGCAGGCGTAGTTACAATGTTTAAAAGACATTTGGACAAGTACATGAATAGAAAAGGTTTGGCGGGATATGGGCCAGGAGAAAGCAGGTGGGACTAATTAAATTTGGGATTATGTTTGGATGGACTGCTGGTCTGAAGGGTCTGTTTCCACGCTGTATGACTTTATGACTCTGTGTGGTCTCATCAGTGCCCTATAACTTCAGAAAAATGCCCTACTTTTGCACTCAATTTTCTTTAGAATAATTAATACCATTCCATTCAGTTTCCTAATTACATGCTGTTATGAACCCAGTTGATGTTACCATTGGACAGGTCAAATCCCAGATTGTAATCTGGCTTGATAGATTTTTATTTTGTTTCATTAGTTGATCTGGTGTTTAATTACTGAGACATATTCAAATGAGCCTGCAGATTTCCTTGACAACAAAACCTAATTTTATGACAGAAAAGAAAAAAGGAAATGAAATCCAATTCATTTAAATATTGAAGATAGCAGGATCTAAAACATAAAACAAAACAAAGTTTTAATTCATTTCCTGACATGATTCATGACACAGAATCAAGTCTCAAAAATTATATTCCTTTCTCAACTCTTTCACGTTCTACTTTACTGAGTCCTTCACAGTTAGCCTCGGATTATGGAGACAAGTTGATGAATCCTTTCCAAATCTGTTGACACTGAGTTTACACAAATCAAAAGGCCTAAACTCCAATAATCTGCAAATTTTGAAACAAACTTTCCTGGTTTCGAAAAGTTTCACACACTGCTCTCTCCTATTGTCATAACTAGGCCTGGAAGTTCCCTGAAACATTCCAAGTCGAGAAACTAAACCAGTTTCTAAACTCAACAGCGGTGTCTTTTGAGCTGCAGTATGAAAACTTGCTTCTGATCCAAATTAAAAAATAATTTGGTCATCCTAGGTTCTTCTGAACTGAAAACAGAGCTTTACACCTTTACTCAGGGGAGGTGATGGTCTGGTGGAATTACCACTAGACTGGTAATCCAGAGACCAAGATAATGTTTGGGGGGGCACAGGTTCAAATCCCACCATGATTGTTGGGGTAAAAACCCATCTGGTTCACTCATATCCTGTAAGAAAGGAAGCTGTCATCCTTATGTACCATCTGACCTACATTTGACTTCAGACCAATAGCAATGTGATTGATCTTCGCTGTCCTCTGAGTTTATGTAAGGGCAATAAATGCCTAGCCAGTGATACTCTCTTTCCTACGAAGGAATAAAAGAAACTCCACCTACTATAAAACATACAGTATAAACATCCATTCATTAACACCAGAGGAGTTTACATATACCTGCTCTCTGATGCATACAGGATTACATCACTGTTTCAGAACATCCCTGACTTTGAAAGCCCTTTATAAAAGAAACCAACACACATATGACACTACTTTGAAATCAACTCCAAAAATACATTAACATATATAAATTATACACCAGTCATCACAATACTTGTTTCCAAAAAACAGTATACTTGTTTCATCATATTTGCAGTTTGTGCAGGATGATGCACAGATCCCTCTGCATTTCAGAAGTCTGCAATCTCTCACACTTCAAAGGAGTTGGCAGATGGAATATAATGTTGAGAATAGTGAATCATGTTGGTGTGAAGAATAGAAAACAGAAGGTTTGTTTTCTAAAATGTGGAGAAGTTATTCAGTGTTATTGTCCGGTGGGATTATGGAGTCCTCGTACACAAATCACAGAAAGTTAACATGACGGTACAGCCAATAATTAGGAAGACAAATGATACGTTGCCAGTTATTGCTTGGACACTGTCTCAGGAATGTGAAGAGTCTTGTTGTGATTATACAAGGGTTATATTGAAGCTATAAAAAATGTTTAGGTCACAGCTAGGGTATTGCGTGCAAATCTGGAATCCACATTATAGGAGGAATGTGATTGCACTAGAGAGGGTACAGAGATGTTGTCTGGGCTGGAGAGTTTCAGTTATGAAGAGAGATTGGTTAAATTGATCCTTGAAGCAGAGGAGATCATGTGGTGGACCTGATTGAGATGTATATAATTATGTGGGACTGAGATAAGATAGACAGGAAGGAGTCTTTCCTGTTGGTGGAGGGATCAGCATCCAGAGGGTGTAGATTTAAGGTAAGAGATTTAAGGTTTAGAGGGAATCTAAGAAAAGATTTTTTCACCCAGAGAACTCATTGCCTGTAAGGGTGGTAGAGGTAGAAATCTTCATAACATTTAATAAGTATTGAGCTGTTCACTGGAAGACTGGAGGTTAGCTAATGTGGTGCCACAGTTCAAGAAGGGTGGTAAGGATAAGCCAGGGAACAATAGACCAGTGAGCCTGACATTGGTGATTGGCAAGTTGTTGGAGGGAATCCTGAGGTACAGGATGTATATGTATTTGGAATGGCAAGGACTGATTCAGGATAGTCAACATGGCTTTGTGTGTGGGAAATCATGTCTCACAAACTTGATTGAGTTTTTTTGAGGAAGCAGCAAAGAGGATTGATGAGGCAGAGCAGTAGATGAGATCTAAATGGACTTCAGTAAGGCATTCAACAAGGTTCGCCATGGGAGATTGATTAGCAAGGTTAGATCTCATGGAATACAGGGAGAACTAGCCATTCGGATACAGACTGGCTCAAAGGTAGAAGACAGAGGGTGGTGGTGGAGTGTTGTTTTTCATACTGGAGGCCTGTGACCAGTGGAGTGCCACAAGGATTGATGCTGGGTCTTCTACTTTTTGTCATTTACATAAATGATTTGGATGCGAGCATAAGAGGTACAGTTAGTAAGTTTGCAGATGACACCAAAATTGGAGGTGTAGTGGACAGCAAAGAGGGTTACCTCAGATTACAACAGGATCTTGACCAGATGGGTCAATGGGCTGAGAAGTGGCAGATGGAGTTTAATTCAGATAAATGCGAGATGTTGCATTTTGGGAAAGCAAATCTCAGCAGGACTTATACACTTAATGGTAAAGTCCAAGGCAGTGTTGCTGAACAAAGAGACCTTGGAGTGCAGGTACATAGCTCCTTGAAAGTGAAGTTGCAGGTAGATAGGATAGTGAAGAAGGCATTTGGTATGCTTTCCTTTATTGGTCAGAATATTGAGTACAGGAGTTGGGAGGTCATGTTGCGGCTGTACAGGACATTGGTTGGCCACTGTTGGAATATTGTGTGCAATTCTGGTCTCCTTCATATCAGAAAGACGTTGTGAAACTTGAAAGGGTTCAGACAAGATGTACAAGGATGTTGCCAGGGTTGGAGGATTTGAGTATAGGGACAGGCTGAATAGGCTGAGGCTGTTTTCCCTGGATCATTGGAGGCTGAAGGGTGACCTTATAGAGGTTTACAAAATTATGAGGGGCATGGATAGGGTAAATAGACAAAGTCTTTTCCCTGGGGTAGGGGAGTCCAGAACTAGAAGGCATAAGTTTAGGGTGAGAGGGGAAAGATATTAAAGAGACTTAGGGGGCAACCTTTTCACACAGAGTGTGAGACAGGTATGGAATGAGCTGCCAGAGGAAATGATGGAGGCTGGTACAGTTGCAAAATTTAAGAGGCATTTGGATGGGTATATGAATAGGAAGGGTTTGGAAGGATATGTGCTGGGTACTGGCAGGTGGGACTAGATTGGGTTGGGATATTTGGTCGACATAGACGGGTTGGACCGAAGGGTCAGTTTCCATGCTGTATATCTCTGTGACTCTATGACTTGCGATTCCAAGGCACACAGGCTATTGGCCAAGTGCTGGAATATGGGATTAGAATTATTAGGTGCTTGTTTTATCCTGATGCAAACTCAGTAGGCTGAAGGAGCCTTTTTCTCTGCTGCAGACCTCTATGACTATGACTCTAAAAGAAGTAGGAGCCGGATTAAAGTGATTCTGCCTCTTAATTTTGCTTTGCCATTGAATAAATTCACAGCTGATCGATTAACTAGTTCTTCCATTCTATAGCCATATCTCTTAGGTTTTTTTTGGATCAAACATTCATGAAATATCGCTTCTGAGTTTAGTCAATGATTGAACATGCGCATTCCTTTGGAGTAGAAAATTCCAATGATTCACAGACTGAAGATGTTTCTCCTCAGCTGTGCCTTAAATTGCTGGTCTTCTTATCTCAAGATGATGAGATCTAGTTTTAGACTCTCACGCAAAGAGCCTTTAAGCACTGGCCACCGCCATCCATCAGAGGGGTGACTGAAAGAAGCTACTGTCCTATGGTGAGAAGCTGAGTAAACTGGGTCTACATCTTTGAGAGTTTAGAACAATGAGAGATGATTCAATAAGGAATACAAGATTCTGTTGGGATTCGGCACCACAGATGTTGACAGATTGTGTCTGGTGGCTGAGGAAACTAAAGCATGAGATTGAGGATGGGGGCACAGTTACAGGAGCCAAAAGGAGAAATTATTTCACTTAAAAGTTTGAGATTTATCATGGAATCCTTTCAAGATTGCAGTACATAGATTTATGGTCTTTATAGGAATTAAGGGATGTGGGGAGTAGGTGATAAAGTTGAAGTGAAACCCATAATGGCACTGAATAATGGAGCAAACTCAATATACTCTATGATCCACATCTGCTCCTATTTCATGCTTTCTTCTTCTTGGTGTTCCATTCATGTGAACCAGGAGTGATGTGATTTGCCTTTTATGAAGGGGCTGGATTAGAACTTGTAGATGGTCAACAGGCTTTCTGGAATGAGTTACTCATAATAGACTTCCAGTCTTTGACCTTTTCCTGTTGCCATTGAATTTTTATGAGAGGTCACGTTCAGTTTGTGATAAATCCCCACAAAGTTGATGGTCGAGGATTGCATAATTGTGATGCCATTGAATATCAAGGAGAGATGGTTTGATAATTTCTTAATTACAATAATTAATTACATGGTCATTAATTACAGTAAATTATGGTAATAAATACAGACGCTCCCTCTCTGTGCTGATGGAGTCATTTATTATTCATACTCTCGAGGTGTTTAATAAGTTTCAGATTCTTTGTGACTGATGGTCACTTTGGCCTGAATTTTATGCACTCCCTCCCCCCCTCCACTTGGCATATTTATGAATGGGGTTTACACACAATACAAGGGTACAGCACCTTCCTGCCCATCACCCAAACCTGACCCTATTATCGAGTATGTGCATTGCCAACTATGTAAATAATATCAAAACTTCCTCTGGCATAACATTTCACCTGCTCAGCTCCCTAAGCTGCCCTCTCCTCAAGTAAAATGGAAATAATTGACTGTGAAGGTTGTGTATCCAAGACTTCATGTCAGAGAGTCATAGAGATGTACAGCAGGCCCTTTGGTCCAACTCGTCCATGCCGATCAGTTTTCCCAGCCTAACCTAGTCCCATTTGCCAGCATGAGGCCCATATCCCTCCAAACCCCTTCCTATTTCTATACCCACCTAGATGCCTTTTAAATGTTGCAATTGTACTAGCCTCCACCGCATCTTCTGGCAACTCATTCCATACATGTACCACTCTCTGTGTGAAAACGTTGTCCCTTAGGTCTCTTTTATATCTTTTGACCCTAAACCTATGCCCTCTCATTCTGGACTCCCCCACCCCAGGGAAAAGACTTTGCCTATTTATCCTATCTATGTCCCTCATGATTTTATAAACCTCGATAAGGTCAACCCAAGCCTCCGACGCTCCAGGGAAAACAGTCCCAGCCTATTCAACTCCTCCCTGTAGCTCAAACCTTCCAATGGTGGCAACATCCTTGTAAATCTTTTCTGAACCCTTTCAAGTTTCACAACATCCTTCTGATTAGAAGGAGACTAGAATTGCAAGCAATATTCCAAAAGTGGCCCAATGAATGTCCTGTACAGCCGCAACATGATCTCCCAATTCTGGTACTCAATACTCTGACCATAAAGGAAAGCCTTCTTCACTATCCTATATACCTGCGACTCTACTTTCAAGGAACTATGATCCTGTTAAAGGGTTGGAAGCAATAGGAAGAGGCTGAATAGGCTGGGGCTGTTTTCCTTGGAGTGTTGGGGGCTGAGGGGTGACCTCAGTTTATAAAATCACAAGGGGCACAGATAGGATGAATAGCCAAGGTCATTTTCCCAGGGTAGGGGAGTCCAGAACTATGGACATAGGTTTAGGGTGAGAGGGGAAAGATATAAAAGGGAACAAGGGGCAACCTTTTCACACAGAAAAGGTTGGAGGCTAGTACAATTACAGCATTTAAAAGGCAGCTGGATGGGTATAAGGATAGGAAGGGTTTAGAGGGATATGGGCCAAGCGCTGGCAAATTGGACTTGATTAGGTTAGGATATCTGGTCAGCATGGATGAGTTTAAGCTAAGTCTCCATGCTGTATATCTCTATGACTCTATGACTGGGACACAAACTTGAAGATGATGTGCCAACATAGCCAGCGGGTCGTTTTTGTTGATTGATCCATGCTGCAGATGGTTCAAGTGGATGAGAGCAATCCCATGGCACTTGAATTTGCAAAACTCTGTCTCTGAGGCAAACAATGAGGAACACTTCCATTACATGTGATGACACATCTTCAAATGCGAAAGTTATGGAACTGGAGGTGAAGGCTATGGTGAGCAACAGTCATTACTTACCAACAATAATTCAATGTAAGAAGTGTTAAACTATGATAAAGTTAAATATGCTTTTTCTCCATCAGCACAGTGTTTTGGAATGAAAACAAGTAGTCCAAGGGTTAAGTGGTCTCTGCTGTATATTGCTAATTAAAGCACAAACTTAAAAAGTCTTCTTTCACCATCCTTGCTTAAAACAAAATAATTACCTTCCTGCTGTGATTATACAAAACAGTTGTGTTGTAAAGATCACTGGCTTCTGACATAGATAAGACTTTTCTGTCAGTGTTGGTCTTTTGATTGCCATTTCCAAATGAGGATAATCATAAAATGTTTAACTGGGCTGTTAGCAAACTCTAAACTTTGCTTAGAAAAAATGTGTCACTTGTTCTGAATGTATATGTCATCATCTTTTCAGAAGAGGCATTGAAAATGTCACATCATGAGCTGCCAAAAATATGAAAACGTTTAAATATTCATCACTGCATGAACACAGTATATTGAGTCACAGACAATACCAGGAGAAATGCTCAGATCTTGAACAGAGAACGAGATAAAAGGACATGTTTGCAACATTAATTTAATTCAGCCTTAAAAAAGAGGCTTGTGTGGAGCACTAACACTAACATAGATCATTTAGGTCTAAAGGCCTTTTCTCTCTGCTAGAAATTCAATTAACTGTCAATTCTGTCCAGCATTCATCCATCAAAAGTAAGCTTCAAAGATCCAAACCCTCCACTCTCCTAGAAATACCACACAGTAACAGAGTTGCTTATATAATAATCTATGTAAGAACAGAGGTTACCTCAATCTGCCTCATTCATGGATTATGACCAAATCTGACCTACAACAATGGATTCATGTTTTCTAATCAAGTCAAAGTGTTTGTAAAGTATCACACAAAAATACAAGTTTAATCCTTAACAACAACAACAATCGATATACAGCAAGATGTGGGTCAGCTGGTTCCAGCTGCTGCACTTTCACGGAAATAGTCTTCTCTTCTCCTGTTGACTATTGTCTTTTGCCAGATGTATCAAAGGTGTCCAGTTGCCCCCTTTCTTTAATCCCTATTTTGGAACTGTTACCATGCCATTTTAGGGCATGCTGTGTCCAGGCCAATATCTATCAAGTGGAAGTCATTGGTAGTCCATGGATGTTTCATTCCTTAACATAGAGTCATAGAATCATAGAGATGTACAGCACAGAAACAGACCCTTCGGTCCAACTCGTCCATGCTGACCAGATATCCTAAATTAATCTAGTTACATTTGCCAGCACTTGGCCTATATCTCTCTAAACTCTTCCTATTCATATACCCATCCAGATGCCTTTTAAATTGTAATTGTACCAGCCTCCACTAGTTCCTCTGGCAGCTCATTCCATACATGCATTAACCTCTGCATGAAGAAATTACTCATTAGGTGCCTTTTATGTGTTTGCCCTCTTATCCTAAACTAATGTTCTCTAGTTCTGGACTGCCCCACCCCAGGGAAAAGACTTTATCTATTTATCCTATCCATGTCCCTCATAATTTTATAAACCTCTATAAGGTCACGCGTCAGTCTCCGACGCGCCAGGGAAAACAGCCCCACCCTACTCAGCCTTTCCCTACAGCTCAAACCCCCCCAAACCCTGTCAACATTCTTGTAAATCCTTTCTGATCCCTTTCAAGTTTCACAACATTCTTCCCACAGGAGGGGGACCAGAATTGCAAGCAATATTCCAAAGGCAGCCGAACCAATGTCCTGTACAGATGCAACATGACCTCCCATCTCCCATACTCAAAGCTCTGACCAATAAAGGAAAACATATTAAATGCCTTCTGCACTACCTGTGACTCCACTTTCAAGGAACTATGAACCTGCACTCCAAGGTCTCTTCGTTCACCAACACTCATGTAAGTGATTCCTGTGGTTCTGAAAGATTCATTTTTCCGCTAATAGCCCGAGTTCTATAAATTCTTCATTTTGTGAAAGCAACACATGTAAACATAACAAATAAAAAATACTGGAGAACACAGCGGGTCAGGCAGCATCCATGGAGACAGGGCAAGCTAATGGTTTGAGTCCAGATCACTCTTCATCAGAGCTGACGCGAAATGTGAAGGGGGCTGCATTCACGTAATATTCAGGGGAGCGGAGGGGGATTGGGTGGAGAGTGGTGGTGGCTGGAATGCTGGAGGAGAAAGGATGTTGATAGTTCAGATTAAGTGATCAGAATGTGTAAATGACAGCACTCCACAGCTCTCCTCACCTCATCATTGCATAAACGCTGCCCCTCCACACTTCTTGTCAGCTCTGATGAAGAGTCATCTAGGCTTGAAACATTAGCTTGCTCTCTTTCCATGGATGCTGCCTGACCCACTGTGATCGCCAGCATTTTTTATTTTTAGTATAGATTCCAGCATCTGCAGTAATTTGCTCCTACATGAACACACATTATGATGACACTGACAAATTGAGAGTTTCAACAATGCTAACCATCATGTCTGCAGTCCAATCTTGACATTACAATTCGTAAAAAGAAGATTGCAATATGATTATTGTAGAGTAAAAAAAATCTACCAAATCTGCAGCATTAATATTAACATTTGATGTTTGAGGCTTAGATTTGTTGTTTGGTTATAGAAATATTCCTTTAAGCCTTTGATTTTAGGATTTAACAACAGTGCCATATCAGGAAATGAATTTCAAAGAAAAAAGTAGATAAATGTCACCATAATCCGACTCTGTCATGAGGAAGAGAGACAATGGGTGTGTTTTAACATGAGGGTCAGTGTGCCTTAGTGAGGCAGGGAGAGTCCTTTCTGGTCACCTCAGCTGGTGGGAATTGAGTCCATACTGCCAGCATCACTCTCCAGTGCAAGTCAGATGTCCACCCAACTGTGCTAACTAGTACACACCAATAAGCAGCTGGTAAGTCAAGTTTGTCAAATCTAAATCCAGTTTTTGTCCAAATCCCTGGCTTTTGTCTCTCTTTTATGTGTGCACTTCCAATAATTGCATTGAATTAGGTTTATTGTCACATGTTCTCACATGAATACACTGAAACGTTTACAAGTCGCCACTTATGGTGCTAACTGCGATATAAAGGTACCTGGGTACAAGTTCTTCAGTACAAATTCTAAGAAAGAAAAGTGAAAATTAAGAAATAAAGAGTCCAACATTACAGACCTTCAAAAATACAAAATCACAGTAATAAGTTAAAAAAAAGATAAAAGTTCAGAATAAGTCCATTCACAATAATATAATAAGGGGAAAAAATTATTTTAAAAAGAGGAGAATTTAAGACAAAGTGCGTTTACTTCATTTCACGACTCTGGGCTCAAGGACTTCAAAGGGTTCAGAAAAGGTTTACAAGGATGTTGTCAACATTGGAGAGTTTGAGCTATAAGGGAGAGGCTGAATAGGCTGGGGCTGTTTTCCCTGCATTGTCGGAAGCTGAGGGATGACCTTATAGAGGTTTATAAAATTATGAGGGGCATGGATAGGGTAAATCGACAAAGTCTTTTCCCTGGGATGGGGGAGACCAGAACTAGAGGGCATAGGTTTCAGGTGAGAGGGGAAAGATAGAAAAGAGATCTAAGGGACAACATTTTCACACAGAGGGTGGTACAAGTATGGAATGAGTTGCCAGAGGAAGTGGTGGAGGCTGGAACAATTACAACAGGTAAAAAGCATTTGGATGGGTATATGAATAGGAAGGGTTTGGAGGGATATAGGCTGGATGCTGGCAAATAAGACTAGATCAGGTTGGGATATCTGGTCGGCATGGAAGAGTTGGCCTGAAGGGTCTGTTTCTGTGTTGTACATCTCTATGACTCTATGACCCAACCTCCCCTTGGAATCCCAGGTCGCACCCATCACAATGCCGAAGAAAATGTCGCATGGAGATGCCACATAAGCAAACTTTGGAGAGGGAGATGAAGATATTGATCAAAATGATACCAGAGCTAAAAGATGGAGAGGCTGAAGGAGCTAGATTGTTTTGAAGATAAGAAATTTCAGAGGAGATTTCAGAGAGAGTTGCACAATGGTCTGATGATTTCGATGGAATGTTCACTGGTGGTTCGATCAGCAGTGATAGAGACAGAGAGAAAGAAAGAGAGAGAGAGAGAGAGAGAGAGAGAGAGAGAGAGAGAGAGTCAATGGGTATGGTTTAACCTGAGGTTTATCGTGCATTAGGTGAGGCAGGGGTAGTCCTTTATGGTAACTTCAGCTGGTGTGGGAATTGAGCCCATACTGCCAGAAAATAAGGCAAGCCTTTTATAGAGTGAGTTGCTATGTTCCAAAAAGCATTGCCTGAAAAGTCCACAGCAACTTCAACAGAGGCTGTAACTTTGCACAAGGATTGACAATGTACAGTCCTGATCTTCCGGAACCTTTATTAACCCTCAGGTAGCCTCAGTATCAGGGGACGAGACTGGATCTTCGGTGAGTAAAGATGTTATTTTGGAATCTCTGCACCACTTCCCAGTCAATTTCACCCAATTTGTGGCTGATGTTTGAGCAACTCTACTCTGTGTTTTCAAGTTGAAATTTAAAGAATGATTCAGACTGGCTGGAAAAGCTCCAGGTTGATGGCTGCTACCATTCCAAATTAAATCACTGCATTAAAGTTTTAGCATGCCATGCTGAAGTCACCAGTGACATTTTTGGGACTGATTGTTCATAGAATAGAACCTACTAATTACAGAAATATGGATCAGAAGGACTGATGTATCTTGTTTGATTATGAGAACAGCTGTAAGCTTTGATATATATGCAAAGGTACAGGGCAATGTAATGAGGAAGCTGGAGTAAATTCTCCCAATATCTGCAACTTCATGCCACATACAGGTCTGAATAGATGTTTGCACAGCTGCCCTGAATGAACATGACATTTAAACAATGAGAGGTGACCTTATAGAGGTTTACAAAATTATGAGAGGCATGGATAGGATAAATAGACAAAGTCTTTTCCCTGGGGTCGGGGAGTCCAGAACTAGAGGGCATAGGTTTTGGGTGAGCGGGGAAGGATATAAAAGAGACCTAAGGGACAACTTTTTCACGCAGAGGGTGGTACGTGTATGGAATGAGCTGCCAGAGCATGTGGTGGAGGCTGGTACAATTCTACATTTAAGAGGCATTTGGATGGGTATATGATTGGAACGGTTTGGAGGGATATGGGCCCGGTGCTGGCAGGTGGGACGAGATTGGATTGGGATATCTGGTTGGCATGGACGGGTTGAACCGAAAGGTCTGTTTCCATGCTGTACATCTCTATGACTCTATGACTCTAATATACATCAATTTGCTCTCTAAGCTTACAATAAGCACACAGTACTTCGTATGCTCCGTCCAACATCTATGTTTAAAGAAAAAACTAACCCAACTAATGCAAAATTAGCATCCATTGGTGGTTTTACTAACCCTGAGTACCAAAGGAAGTTGTTTGACCATTCACATTTTGCTGGTTGTATGTATTCAAATATTCAATTTTTCTTTAGAATTAGAATCCCTACAGGGTGGAAACATGCCCTTTGGCCCAACAAGTCCACATCAACCTTCCAAAGAGTAACCCACCCAAACCCATTCCCCTACCCTGTATTTACCCCTGAATAATAATCTACACTATGGGCAAGTTAGCATGGCCAATTCACCTAACCTGCACATCGTTGGTTTGTGGAAGGAAACCCACCAGACATGGGGAGAACATGCACACTTCATACAAACAGTCAACCAAGGCTGGAATTAAACCCAGGTCCCTGGTGCAGTGAGGCAGCAGTGCTAACTACTGAGCCACCATGCCACCCTTATTCTTAGTCTTAAATCAATTTGTTTTTTTTAAAAACTTCTATCATGGGATGTGGGCATTGCTGGCAGGACCATCACTTGTTCTTGACCTTGAGGAGGTGGTGGTGAGTTGCTTTCTTGAACAGCTGCTGTTCATGTGATGATTCAGTGACAGTAAACAAATTGATGTTATTCCAAGTCGGGATGTTGTGAAACTTAGAGAGGGCTTTGCAGGAGTGTACCTGCTAACCATGTTCTTCTCAACTGAAGAGATGGCAGGTTTGGAAGGGGTTGTTCAAGGAACATTCAGTTACTGCAGTGCATCTTGTACACCAGTGGTGGAGGGAGTGAATGATTAAGGTGATGGATGGCCAGTTAAACAGGCTGCTTTATCCTCGATGGTGTCAAGTGTCTTGACTGTTAATGGACCTGTAGTCATCCAGGCAAGTGGGAGCATTTCATTACCCCCCTCTGATTTGTGTCTTGTAGATAGTTTTCAGGTTTTCTAGAGTGAATTATTCGTGCTAGAATTCCCAATCTCTGATCAGATCTGGCAACCATAGTTATCAAGAAGGTTCATTGAACATGAATCATTAACTCTATTTTCTCTCCACAGATGCTGCTAGACCTGCTTTTAAGCAATTTCAGTTTTCATCTTTTGCAGCCATACAACTTAGATGACAGGTCTTGTGCAGTTTCTGGTTACCCCTCAGAATGTTGAGATTTGGATAATCAACGATAGGGAGGATGTGAGCACTGCAGATGCTGGAGATCCGAGTCGAAGATGTGGTGCTAGAAAAGCACAGCCGGTCAGGCAGCATCCGAGGAGCAGGAAAGTTGACATCTTGAGCTCAAAACATTGATTCTCCTGCACCTCAGATATTGCCTGACTGGCTGTGCTTTTCTAGCACCACACTCTTTGACCATATTCAATGATAGTACTACCATTGAATATCAAGAAGAGATGGCTTGATTCTCTCTTCCTGTGGCTGGTCATTAATTACAGCAAATAGTAAGAAATATAGTGGCACGGTCTCTGTACTGATATAGACACACATGCTATTCATATTCTCTAAGAGTTTAGCAAGATTCAGATCCCTTGAGACGGATTGTCACTTTGGCCTGGATTTCATGCCCCGCCATTCCACTTGTGTTTATGGATGGGCTATGCATACAATACAAGGGCACACCATCTTTGTCGAGAGTGGACCTTCCTAATGAAGGGCTTATGCTCGAAACATCGATTCTCCTGCTCTTCAGATGCTGCCTGACCTGCTGTTCTTTTCTGGCACTGCACTCTCATCTCTGATCTCCAGCATCTGCAGTCCTCACTTTCTCCACACCATCTTTGTGTGCATCACCCAAACTGGTCCCTATAATTGGGCAGGTTTGTGGCTGATGAAATCAGGACTGAAAAGTGCTCCTTGGATGCTGCCTGACCTGCTGTGCTTTTCCAGCAACACATATTTCAGCTCTGATCTCCAGCATCTGCAGTCCTCACTTTCTCCTCCTTGATGAAATCAGTAACCCAGCCACCAGTATAACATAAATAATTAATGGTCAAGTGAGCTTGTTACCAAGACAACTGAGAACAGTTTATGCTTCCCACACTATAACACGTTTGGGTGAACAGGAGTAGGTCTCAAATTGAGCTCAATTTGTTGAAAAGCAGCAGGAAAGAGGGGACGCATCAATCGGGAGGTGTCTGAAGGTATCAAGGGAACCTCTTGCCTATGAACCCAAGAGATGATCTGCCTGCTTATTCCTTCCCACTTCACCTCCAATACTATCAACCTGTACCTCCATCTCCAGGCTGCCTCATCGAACTCCACTCTAGTAAAGGATGGTCTGTTCTTCTAGAATATTCTACTTCTGCCCAAACAGTGCTATTCACACACTCTGATGTGTAGCTCCATGACATCATTGCAATGTTGCTCCTCAACCTTGAACACAGCAGAACCCATGACCTCAGAACATTGGCCTGGGTGCAGAATAACTTAGTGCTGTGTCATTACCATCACTGCTCCCTTATACACCTCTGCTGAAGGGTCACTGATTGCCAGACATTATCTGTGAAATACTAAATAAAAACTAAAAAAACTGCAGATGCTGTAAGTCAGAAACAAAAAATTGCTGGAAAAGATCAGCAGGTCTGGCAACATTGTGAAAGACTAGTTATGGTCAGTTTGACTTGAAAGGATTTCAGATCAACAGGCATTATGTTTTTGGAGTGGAATCTTTCTTTTTCTGAAAGATTACAGCGTTTATTTGATTGTTTGGTTTACCTGTGTTGTTACTCAATCCAGCGGCTTGTTTTTATGCTCATTGAAGACTCCAGCTGTTATGTCAACGTGTGTGGGTGTAAGTGCTTGACGTAAAAGCAGTATAGCACAGGAGGGAATTTAACAGGTTTACAAGGTGCTGCTACACTTCCTTAGCATGTAGAGTTTTGGAAAAAACTGCAGTTTCAAATGCACTGTGTGCTTCTTTTATTTCAAAATCCTGTTCTAAAATCATAAGAATATTAAAAAGAAATTGCAGATTATGCAATTAAACTTGAAATAGGCTACTCTGATCTTTGCTTGCAATTTCAAATGATTGGTGAGGTGGTGATGAAATAAGTCCGTTACATTTTCTGTTCACTCTTTGTTAAGTGCACAGTTTACATTGCACTCCAATAATAAATAATGGAATCTCTTAACCCCTTACCTGCTTATACCAGGCAAAAAATCAAGCTACAATTGGATGAATATTTATCTTACTGTGCTCACTCTGGGGAAATGAATAAGGTTGCTAAGTAAGGCTCCCGATAGAGATGTTCATGCTTTTGTCTTTCTGAGTAGGAAAACTCCTGAATTTAGCAAGATTCATCTGTCCTAATTAAGGGGAGAGCCAAATTGAACCGGAATAGAGCATCAGATCTTCATGCAAGCACATGGGTTCACAGAAAGATGCCCATCTCAAAAAGAAGTTGCCATAGTTAAAGTTCATTTCTACATTGAGGTAGACAACACATCCAAGTTGTACATAATCAGCCATCCACTGCACAAGATGATGATTCAGATACTGAAACTATCATACCAGACAGCAATTTTACGTATGGATGATACACTTCCATCTAAACTGTAAGTCAGCCAACCAGAATGAAGCTACACAAATGAGTCATAATAACTGTACAAGGATGAGATCTGGGCATGTTGTACATCTGCCAAAGCATTATCTGCAAGTATAAATATGATGTACCAATGTGGATACTTGTACATTTGTTAGAACAGCTTTCTTAAAATTGCTAAGAAACTTCTCGATCTGTCTCAATAAAAGCCCGCACCTCTATGTAGATGTTATATGGGCTAGCATTTGGAAAATCACATCACGTGCTAGTCCTCAGGCTAGGTCTACATGTAAAAACATTTCATAGAATTTTAATAACCTTTGGAATTTTCTACCCCAGAGAGCAGTGGAAGCCCAGTCTTTGAGCAAGTTCAATATTGGGATCAATAGATTCCTATACCAAGAGACACGCAATCATGCAGAAAAATATGTTATAGAGTCATACAGCATGACAACAGACCCTTTGACTCATCCATACCAACCAGGCATCTCATTTGTCTGCATTTGGCCTGTATCCTTCTGAATCTTTCCTATTCATAAACCTGTCCAGATCTCTTTTAAATGCAGTTATTATACTCACTTCTACCACTTCCTCAGGCAGTTCATTCAATACATACACCACTCTCTATGTGAAAAAGTTGCCCGTCAGGTGTCTTTTAAATCTTTCCCCTCTTACCTTAAACCTATGCCCTCTAGATTTGAATTCACCAACCATAGAGAAACAAAACTTTTGCTATTCACCTTATCTATTCAGCTCAGGATTTTATAAACCTCTATAATGTCACCCCTTGGTCTCCAATTCTTCAGAGAAAAAAAAGCTTCAGCCTATTCAGCCTCTCCTTCTCACTCAAACACTCCAGTCCCAACAATAACCTGGTAAATAGTTTCTGTACCCTTTCTAGTTTAACAACAACCTTCCTACATTAAAATAGAAATTGCTGGAAAAGCTCAGCAGATCTGGCAGCATCTGTGGAGAGAACTCAGAGTTAACGCTATCCTTCCCATAACAGGGGAGGCAGAATTGTAAGCAGTATTCCAAAAGTGGCCTCACCAGTATGTTGAACAGCAGCAAAATGACATCACAACTCCAGCCATGATCTTGTTAAATGGTGGAGTGGGTTCAAAAGGCTGAATGGCCTACTTCTGTTGTTGATATGGTTTTAATAGAGATTCCTTCTAGCTCACAGCTTACATAATTTTATTCATCACAGTACCGTAGAGATGGCTGCAGAACTGAAGTCTTTTGTCTGAAGATGTCTGACTTGAGTTCATGAAATGTTAACTTGCATTCCCTGTGGACCCAGACTCTGTGAGATTTCTATTTGTACTGTTGAAGTTGCCTGTTTCGGATACTAAGTCATCAGACCTAGATTTTTCCTTAAATCAAATTGAAAGAAGACTGAAAGAAAGATCAACTCCTGCTTCAGCCTTTCAGGCAGTGACCTGAAATGAATTTGTATGCACCAGGTTGAACTAGCTCCTAATGAGCTAGTTTCCAGCATATCACCACTTTGAATTTCACACTGCCAGTAAAATGAAAGCATCACTGAGAGGCACCTCAAAGCTGTGTTGAACGCCCCAGTGATACATTAAAGGATGTTTGCTGAGTCTGGGGTAAAATGGCACATTATTAGTCCAGGCAGAAGGCGATTTATTCTGCATCTCAAGCAATGCTAAGCCAGCCATTACAACAGTGAACTAAATGACTTTAACTTGATGAGCATATTAATTCACTGCAATACACAATTATTTTTTAAATTGTAAATTTCACACAATACCCTGTGGGATTTGAAATTGGTGTTTATTTTTCTGCAAGTATTGATTGATTTTAAAGAAGCAAATACAACTGACAAGAAGCAGGTGCAGTTTGGAGCAGTAATTTTCTCACTAAGCCTCTTCCTACGTTCTATATTTTTAAAAAAAACATTCTATAAGAACATACAGAGTAATAGATATTGTTTTGTTCTTGAAATATTATTCATGCAATTGGGTTAGCTTATATTTGATGGCACAAGATCTGCAGGGGTCGGCTACATCCCAAAGGTGTTGCAATATTAATTGGTTTCATACTGGGAGTGCCAAACTGATACATTCTATTAATCAGTGTTTCTACCTCGTCATCACCAACAATGGCTTAACAAGAACTGAATTTACTCAGGTTAGATTTACATCTTACTTCACAACATAAGGTTTCACCTTCATCAACTGTTGTGAAATTCACTATTGGAATAGATTTTACAAATTAGTTTTTCTCTACTTTCTGTAACAGGTTCTAATTTATACAAAGTATTCTTTGGCTGTGATGTAACATCTGACCATTTACTTCCTTCCCCCCCAATATCCAAGGTCCCAGTTACACCTACCAGGTGAAGCAGTGATTTACCTGCACCTCACTCAATCTTGTCTACTATATTCACTACACAGTATGTGCAGTTTCATTTCACTTTGCAGTGAGGAAATGAAAGGGTGGTATTGTGGCTCAGTGGTTGGCATTGCTGCCTCACAGAGCCTGGGATCTGTGTTCAATTCCACCCTTGGGTGACGGTCCATGTGGCATTTGCACATTCTCCCTGTGTCTGCCTGGCTTTCCTCCAGGTGGTCCAGTTTCCTCCCATAGTCTAAAGGCGGGTAGGCTAGTTGGATTGACCATGATAAATTGCCTGTTGTGTCCAGGATGTGGAAACTTGTGGAATTAGCTATGAGCAATGCAGGATTAGAGGGGTGGATCTGGCTGGCTTACTCTTCAAAATATGGTGTGGACTTGATGGGCTGCTTCCATGCTGTAGAGATTTTGCAAGACGCAGACTGGGTGACTGCTTTGCAGAAAATTTATGTTCCATCCACAAAAATGACCCTGAGCTTCTGGTTGTCTGCCATCTCAACACACCACCATGTTCTCTGGTCAACTTCTCTGTCTTAGCTTGGTGCTGTGCTCCAGCGGAGCTCAGTGCAAGCTGGAAGGACAACACCTCATTTTCTGCTTGGGAACCCTGCAGCCTTCTGGGCTCAGTATCGAGTTCAACAATTTTAGGATCTGAGCACCTTCTCCCATCTCCTTACCACAACCTCCACACACCAGGCCTTGTCATCATATTGCCTGTTACCATAAACAACCCATTGTCAGCTATTCATTCTCCCAAGCTGACCTTTACCCATACCTTTGTCTGCCCAATTTTTCTTTCTCTTTGGGTTGCATCTCCACCTATCATTTATTCCTTTCACCACTCCTCCTTATCCCTCCTCTAGCATGTATGCTAACCCTTTGCTAGCTTACAAGCAGTTCGAAAGAAGACTCACTGGACCAAAACATAAAATTTGCTTTCTTTCTACAGATACTGCCGGACTTGTTGAGCTTTTCCAGCAATTTCTGATTTTGTTTCCCATTGACGCCAGTTTTGCTAAGGTTCCTTGATGCTAAACTCGGTCAAATACATCTTGATGTCTTTTGTCTATGTCTGAATCAAGGCTGTAATGTGGTGAAGAGCTGAGTGGGCCTGGCTTGAAACTAAATTGAGCATCAATGAGATGTATAAATGCTGCTTGTTAGCGCTACCAACAACAGCTACCATTTCTTTTTGTGTTAATTCATGAGAGGTGGTAATTACCCTCGAGTATTTGATGGTGAGTTGCCTTCTTGAACTATTGCTGCCCATTTGCAGTCAGCAGACCCACAACATTGCTGTGATGCATTGCTGATGATTGAGTTTAGACTGTTAAGGTGGTAATTAATGGGTTAGATTTGTCCTGCTATTTGTGGTCAGGACACACCGTGGTAATCGCAGAGACTTTTGAAAGCTGATTGGGGGCAGATGTTCACAGGTAAAGGCTTGGCTGGAAAATGGGAAACCTTCAGAAATGAGATAACAAAAATCCAGAGAAAGTATATTCCTGTTAGGGTGAAAGAAAAGGCTGGTGGGTTAGGGAATACTGGATGACAACAGAAACTGAGTGTTTGGTTAAGAAAAAGAAGGAAACATATGTAAAGTATAGACAGGATAGATCGAGTGAATCCTTAGAAGAGTATAAAAGAAATAGGAGTATATTTAAGAGGGAAATCAGGAGGGCAAAAAGGGGACATGAGATAGCTTTGGCAAATAGAATTAAGGAGAATCCAAAGGGTTTTTACAAATACATTAAGGATAAAAGGGTAACGAGGGAGAGAATAGAGCCGCTCAAAGCGACCTTTGTGTGGAGACGCAGAAAATGGGGGAGATACTAAATGAGTATTTTGCATCAGTATTTACTGTGGAAAAGGATATGGAAGATATAGACTGTAAGGAAATGGATGGTGACACCTTGCAAATTGTCCATATTACAGAAGAGGAAGTGCTGGATGTCTTGAAATGCGTAAAGGTGGATAGATCCTCAGGACATGAACAGGTGTACCCCAGAACTCCGTAGGAAGCTACAGAAGTGATTGCTGGGCCTCTTGCTGAGATATTTGTATCATTGATAGTCACAGGTGAGGTGCCAGAAGTCTGGAGGGTGGCTAATGTGGTGTCACTGTTTAAGAAGGGTGGTAAAGACAAGCCAGGGAACTATAGACCAGTGAGCCTGACGTCGGTGGTGGGCAAACTTTTGGAGACAATCCTGAGGGACTGGAAGTACATGTATTTGGAAAGGCAAGGAATGATTAGGGATAGTCAACATGGCTTTGTGTGTGGGAAATCATGTCTCACAAACTTGATTGAGTTTTTTGAAGAAGTAACAAAGAGGATTGATGAGGACAGAGCGGTGAACATGATCTATATGGACTTCAATAAGGCGTTCAACAAGGTTCCTCATGGGAGACTGATTAGCAAGGTTAGATCTCACAGAATACAAGGAGAACTAGCCATTTGGATACAGAACTGGCTCAAAGGTAGAAGACAGAGGTTGGTGGTGGAGGGTTGTTTGTCAGATTGGAGGCCTGTGACCAATGGAGTGCCACAAGGATCAGTGCTGGGTGCTCTACTTTTTATCATTTACATAAATGATTTGGATGCTAGCATAAGAGGTACAGTTAGTAAGTTTGCAGATGACACCAAAATTGGAGGTGTAGTGGACAGCAAAGAGGGTTATCTCAGATTACAACAGGATTTGGACCAAATGGGCCAATGGGCTGAGAATTGGTAGATGGAGTTTAATTCAGATAAATGCGAGGTACTGCATTTTGGGAAAGCAAATCTTAGCAGGACTTATACACTTAATGGTAAGGTCCTAGGGAGTGTTGCTGAACAAAGAGACCTTGGAGTGCAGGTTCACAGCTTCGTGAAAGTGGAGTTGCAGGTAGATAGGATAGTGAAGAAGGCATTTGGTATGCTTTCTTTCATTGGTCAGAATATTGAGTACAGGAGTTGGGAGGTCATGTTGCAGCTGTACAGGACATTGGTTAGGCCACTGTTCGTGCAATTCTGGTCTCCTTCCTATTGGAAAGATGTTGTGAAACTTGAAAGGGTTCAGAAAAGATTTACAAGAATGTTGCCAGGGTTGGAGGATTTGAGTATAGGGAGAGGCTGAATAGGCTGAGGCTGTTTTCCCTAGATCATTGGAGGCTGAAGAGTGACCTTATAGAGGTTTACAAAATCATGAGGGGCATGGATAGGGTAAATAGACAAAAGCTTTTCCCTGGGGTCAGGGAATCCAGAACTAGAGGGCATAGGTTTAGGGTGAGAGGGGAAAGATATAAAAGAGAGCTAAGGGACAACTTTTTCACACAGAGTGTGGTACAAATATGGATGAGCTGCCGGAGGAAGTGGTGGAGGTTGGTACAATTGAACCATTTAAAAGGCATTTGGATGGGTATATGAATAGGAAGGGTTTGGAGGGATATTGGCCGGACACTGGCAGGTGGGACTAGATTGGGTTGGGATATCTGGTCGGCATAGATAGATTGGACTGAAAGCTCTGTTTCCATGATATACATCTTTATGACTGTAAATGGTTTGACGAGGGGCACGGATGATTCTGGAGCACAAGTCTTCAATACTATTGTTGGAATATTTTCAAGACCCATTATCTTTGAAGTATTTATTGCCATCACATAGACTCAATTGAAGTGGCTTAAGATCAGCATCTATGATGCAGGGCATAACTGCATGAAGCTGAGATGAATAATCCATTAAGATTTTTAACTGATGGCTGCTGCAAATGCTTTAGCTTTGACAGATATGCTAGGATCCCTATCACTGAAGATGGGAATATTTTTGGAACCGCCTTATCCAATGAGTTTTTGATTATCCACAACCAAGCAGAACGGAATGTGGCAGGATGGTGGCTCAGTAGTTTGCACTGCTGCCTCACAGTGCCATGGAGCTAGGTTTGATTCCACCCTCGGGCAACTGTCTGCATGGAGTTTGCACATTTTCCCCACGTCTGCATGGCTTTCCTCTGGATACTCTGGTTTCCTCCCGCAGTCCAAAGGTTAGGTGGATTAGTGTGGTTACAGGAATTGGGGTTGAGGGGTGGGGGTGTGCAAGGTTGGCTGGTGTGCTGTTTGGAGGGTTGGCTTTGACTCGGTGGGCTGAATGGTTTGCTTTCACACAGTGAGGATTCTATGACTGCAGGCCTTGGAAATTGAATTGGTTACCATCTAAGCTAATGATATCACAGTTCTGGTTAGAGAATAGGCAGCCCTAGCTCTAGAACCTGATGTGGTCAGATATCTCATCTCTGGCTCCTGATAGTCTTTTCAATTATGCCTGAGGAGTTAATGTACTTGTACTAATGCCATCATGCAACAATTTACATTTTGCTTTTAAGACAAGTGCCTTCTCATTAAAACTCAATAGTAGTTTATCCTCATGATTACTAATTAGACTCTATGACTAATCATATAAAGGAGGATTGGAGAGCTCTTCTGGTACAGTGGTGGTGTCCCAACTTCTGATCCAGAAGACTTGGTTTCATGTCCCATTGCATCAGTGGTGTGTAACATGTCTATGTGGGTTGATTAAAAATACCTGGAAAGAAGAATTATTTGCAGCACATCAACTCAATCACATGCCACCAATGGTTGGTTCCACAGACATACAGATTTCTCCTCTTTCAGTATTGATTCTTTGCAGCGGTTTGGTTCCATTGGGAGCATCCAATATCTTACTCAGGCCATTATCCTTCATATCTATCTTGGATGGCACGGATTGCAAATGACAACAATGGCGCACATCATGATTGAACTCATTTGTAGGGAACATATTGGCTCATGCTGGCTGGAAGATTTTATTGAGTGGTGTGCCACAGGAATTAATGCTAGCACTTCAACTTTTTAAAATGTACATTAATAACTTGGATGAAAGGACCGAATTTATGATGTTAAATTTGTTGATGACACAAAGATAGATAGGAAAGTAAGTTGTGAAAAGGACATAGGAGACTACAAAGGGAGTTCATTAGGTTAAATGAGTGGGCAAAGATCTGCCAAAAAGAGTATATTGTGGGAAAATATGAAATTGTCCACTTTGGCAGGAAAAATAAACATGAAACTTATCATTTAAATGATGAGTGATAACAGTGCTTTGAGATACAAAAGAATCTGGGTGTCGAGTGCATGAATCATTAAAAAAAACATGGTTAGTATGTAGGTGCAACAAGTGGTTAGGAAAACATTTGAATTGTATTGATTATTGTGAGGGATATTGAATCCAAAATGTGGGAAATCATTGTTCAGACCACACTAATACTATACTCTCCTTATATAAGGAGGGGAAAGTGAGGTCTGCAGATGCTGGAGTATCAGAGCTGAAAATGTGTTGCTGGAAAAGTGCAGCAGGTCAGGCAGCATCCAAGGAACAGGAAATTCAACGTTTCGGGCATAAGCCCTTCATCAGGAATGAAGGGCTTATGCCCGAAACGTCGAATTTCCTGCTCCTTGGATGCAGCCTGACCTGCTGCGCTTTTCCAGCAACACATTTTCAGCTTATTTAAGGAGGGATCATGAAAGGATGTTCCTTTTTCTGGGGAAATATAGAATGAGGGGGTCATTGTTTTCAAAGTAAGGGGTCACTCAGTTAAGACAGTAGATGAGGAGATCTTTGCTCTCACAGTTTGTCATATATTTTTGAAGCTTTCTTCCTCAAAGATAGTGTTTAATGGAAGATTGTCAATCAGTACCAGAGTGCAAGATAATTTGGGGTATTTGAGAATGTGGAGTAATCAGATTAGCCATGATTTTATCAAATGATAGAGCAGGCATGATGGGCTGAGTGGCCTGTTGCTGCTCCTAATTTGTATGTTCATCACCACTCACTTACCCAACGGAAACCCAGTTGATTGATTCTCTCTGCTTCTCAACCATGGATACTGAGAGTAAGTGAGTTCATTGCTGTTCTGGGATTAGTTAACTCAGGATAGATTTGGGTGCCTTAGTTGTTAGTATAGATGAATCCCACAACTCAAGATGCCTTTCCTCCTGAACCATTGACAGGACCAGTTAAAATTAATAATGTTTGAATCATGTAGAATTTTCTTCAAAATGGCTGGACTGCAGAAATAATAAACTCGTGTCCACTGCCCATTATTCACTTTTATTAAGTAGTGATTCACTGATCCATCATAGTCTAGTAGCATTTGGAGTGTACCTGCTCTCACTGCACTTGTAATAAACATTAATCTGGTATCTATCTTTGTGAAGGGATATCAATATTGCTTTCTTCCAATATTTATGCTGATACCAGTGCACCATCATTTTTGGCATGTCTGTGCAGTACTGGGTAAATGTTGCACTGTTAGAGTTGCACAAGATGCTAAACTAAGGATCAGTCTGTTCATTCATTTCAATGTAAAAACCATGCCAATGTCTTGATTAATGTTAATTTCTCTGTTGACATAACCAAATTAGGTTGTTTGATCATTATTAAGTTGTTGCTTGTGGGAGCTTGCAATGCACGAATTGGTTCTTATGTTCTCTGTGTGACAACAGAGACTGCACTTCATTGACTGTGAAGCATTTTGGAGCTGAAAATATGTTGCTGGAAAAGCGCAGCAGGTCAGGTAGCATCCAAGGAGCAGGAGAATCGACGTTTCGGGCATGAGCCCTTCTTCAGGAATGAGGAGCCTCATTCCTCATTCCTGAAGAAGGGCTTATGCCCAAAACATCGATTCTCCTGCTCCTTGGATGCTGCCTGACCTGCTGCACTTTTCCAGCAACACATTTTCAGCTCTGATCTCCAGCATCTGCAGACCTCACTTTCTCCTCCACAGAGATTAAAGGGTATTGAGAAGCCTTTTTGTTTATATGTAAACAGATGAGACTTCAGGCCAAAGTGTTTTAGAAGTGACTTGTATAATGAAAGGGGAGTGGTCAGCTCTCTCACTGAGCAGTTCAGTCCAGAACTAGTTAGGTGTTCAGCTGTGTGGAAACAGGCTCTCTCTCTCTCTCTCCTTCTGCCCTTCTAACTTCAACTTGGCAGCATTTGTTCCACTTTTACTGTTTTTCAGGGGGTGTGTTTATTGGGACTGTTGTGTACATTTGGAACAGCATAATTATGTCTAGTTTGGCTAGACTGAGTTTGTTGGGGTTCTTTATTCTATTGTTTGTATTTCATTGTGTAATACTGTGAATAAATTTTTATCTGTTTTAAAACCTGGTAGTCACCCTAACTAAGTTACTTCGGGTAATTTTCACTGTATAGTTACTGAAACAAATTGCAACAATTATGGTCTGGGCTGCCTGCTTAATAATGTTTTGAGAGGTCTGGCCTAGCCCATAACAGCTGCAAGTCTTTCTTTTGAGCCTATTAATTTCAACAACACTTTAAAAAATGCCTGTTATATCTATTGATAAGACCATCCAATTTTCCAATGCAAAATAGCAGGATCTGAATAATAATCAAAGACATTCTGAGACAAAACCAGGAAGGATTTCTCCCTCCAAAAGGTAGCGGAAATGTGCAATTGAAGCATAAAAAGCTGTTGGAGGTCATTTGAAATTTGCAAGACAAGAGACCATGAATGTTTTCTATGAGGTAAAAGGATTTATATAGCAAAAGCAAAATAATCACATTGAAGAATAGTTTAGCCATCTTGTAATTAAAAGTGAAATTTGAATCATAGAATCATAGAATCCCTGCAGTGGGGAAGCAGATCATGTGGGCCATCAAATCCACACAGACCCTCTGAAGAACATCCCACCCTGGCCCTGTAGCCCAGCATTTCCCATGGCCATAAACTTGAGGGATTGAATCGTCTATTCATTTCCTTCTGTAAGTGGGTTACCATGATAAAAGATCAAGTTTTCTTTGAAGAAGACACCAGCCTGGCTGCCTCTTAAGACCTGGAGATAGTAGAAGGGATGGAAGACTGTGGGTGGTAAGAAGGTCCACAGTTCTATGTTCTCAGGAAGTAATGAGTTAATCGATTCTAGGTCTCCCAGTTTAGGAAGGATGTGAAGGCTTTAGAAGGATGCAGAAAAGATTTACAAGAATGATTAAAGGTGACCATGTTGTAAATGACGGCCCCTTTAAGAATGAACCAAAAACATTCCATGTATTTCCTATTCAAGAAATGTTACTACACATCTCTGGATCGGTTGGGATTTGAAGCTGCATCTCCTGGCTCAGAGACAGGAGCACTACCACTCTATCACAAGAACCCTTCCAGATCATGGTCCAAATAAAACAAGAGCAGTTGATTTCATTCGAGAATATAGTTAAGGGTTTATTTCCAAAGAGCATAGGAGTGCATTATTTCTCCCAACCTCCACCTCAGTTTTAATTTCCCCTCCATCCCTTCCTATCCTTTAATATTTTTGGTGATGTAACAGCACCTTGGTAGTTGAGTTGATTTTGTTTGGTCAGTTGTTTGGATGATTTGGTGATAGGCTTTCAATAAAAAAAAGGCTTGTTTCCACCCCATCCCCAACTACTGCTGTTTGAATTCAGTTCCCTCCCTTACTTTTCCTTACTTTTTTGATATTTTGTTATTGCCACACTTGTGATTTCATGAACTGTGTTTCTGATTAATCTTGTATTGGGACTTTAAAATGAAAAGAAAAGACTGGTTTTCCACATGTAGGGGAGAGAACAGACTGGAGTTTGTATTGAAATATGAAATGCTAATAAATAACTATGGAAGACAGACTGACTCCTGCTTCGGTCGATAGACGTTGAACAGTAAAACATCAGAAATGAGGCGCTTCAATGATGTGGGTAGATTAAAGAAATTGAGACTGTTCTCCTTAGAGATGAGATTTTACATAAATGTTCAATATCATGAGGACAGCATTAATAGGGAGAAGCTGTTTACATTGTCGGTAGGATCTAGAACCAGGTGGCGCCGATTTAATGAGATTTGTAAAACAATTAAAGGTGGCATGAGGAAAACCCTTTTCATACAGGGAATGATTAGGTTTTGGAATGTCCTGCCTGAGGTTCTGGTGGAAGTAAATTCGATTGTGGCTTTCAAAAGCGAGTTAGATAATTGTCTGAGGAAACAGTGAAGAAGCACGATTAGCTCAGTGGCTTTTGCAAGGAGCCAGCTCAGACGCAACACAGAAATGGGTTGTGTTGTACAGTCATCACTTTACAGATCTATAGTCCTATAAAACTCAAATGCAATGAGTACAGACGGCACATAAAATAAAACTTTTGAGTTACGTGGCAATCTTTTGCCCTCCACAATTCACTCACCTTTTGTAAACAGAAACTCCTTGCTAAAAATCTAATGTCAGTGTACTGGAAATTAGGATCCTCAAAGTGAGAGGTTCAGAAGTCAGCAAAGCCTGAGATCATCCAGCAAAGCCATGTCATTGACTGTTAATTCTCCTTAGTGACCTTTCTCATGTAAGCAGAAATGTCCAACCTCCAGCCCTTCACTTTAATGAAACACACACCAGCCCTGCTATAAACAACAACCAGCTTAGCAGATTTGGTCAGAAATTGGGCACTGCTCTGAATCACTGTGGGGCAAAAGGGACGAGGGCCTGGCATATGTCTGTGCAATCACAGATGGATCAGCATCTTTGCTGCTTCTCACAAGGCCTCCTTACAAGGTTGTCCGTAGTCCATCACTGAGCACTCTCATGCTGGGCTGCTCCATTTGTCTCACAGTCAGTCCTGAGGCACAGGCAAAGTGCTTAAGCATGCCTGTGTAATCTTCCTTTATTGCATTTTAAATAATTTTCTCCAAATTCATTTTCTTTTCGAGCCACAGAGTACATCTTGCCTCTGCTGTGTGTGGTATAGTAACATTTGTTTCTGTGCACTGACACGTAGAAGTAGTCAAGTATAATTAAATCGTCACACCACACGTACCAGAGCCAAGGTTTAATATGGCTAAGTACACAATGTACTGTTTTTCACAGAGTCGCATTTGGAGAATGCTAGCATACATTACTTACAATGGGGTCAGGTACATCACTGATTATATTGTAATGATCACCTCAGTCACTGGGGATCAGCTCAGGCAGGAAACCTGCTGTGATTGATGAAAAAAGCTTGAATGCCAATCTGTCAGCAGACTTAGTGACAAGTTCAGATCTTTCGCCACCCCTCACCATATTAAAAATACTACATTAATGGAACATTTTGGTATGGGGACTTCTCAAAGTGTAAATCCTTGATACCTAAACAGAATGCAAAAATAGAACCGGTAAAAATGAAACAAACAAATGAGTAAGAGCGGGCTGAGCTATTTTTGGGAAGCAGCTTGCTGTGTCTCCATAATCCTCTTTCAGTGACTTAGCCACCCATTGAATTAAGCAGCTTTACATGTATATATGGGTTCTGCTCTTCAGAATAACATTTTAGACTGTACCAAGCTTGCAAGACCCCTAAAGGAATGGGCAGTGAAACTGAGAGATGCAAAGATTTTTGTCCGACATGACAATTTCAGGTAGAATTAGCTGCTTAACTCCTCCCAGTAAATTGTTTCAATGAGAAGCTGAGAAGAGACACAAACTACAGGCCCATCTACGGTCTTCTCGCTGTTAAGTGCTGCCCTTGTCAGGTGCAAGTGACGCAATGCAGAAAAGCAAACTGCTGAGGGCTGCAACTGGATCTTGTTGGGAGGTCCAACAGCAATCAGTTAATGAAGGTATAATTAATGGCAGCCATATAACACTCAAATCTTCCTGATTAGGGGGATAACTGGAGGGAAGTACATTCACGAACTGATGATGCAGCACAATTAAAGATCATGATGAAACCTTTTTTTCCTGCTTAGAGAAATTAAAATGGACTTTATGTGATTTGGATTGATGTGTTTGCCATTGAAGGAAACTCCCATCCTTTTCAGTTTTTGGATAAACACCAAAGTCTTGTTAGCAATCATCACATGCATTTCTGCTCTCCTGTTGCTTTTCCCACACTGTCCACTTACAGGGGGCAAATCGAATGTTTGTTGATAATGTTGTGACTCAAATTAGCTGTCCATTTTAAAACTGATGTGGCTATGATTATCCATTCTATTTTTTAGCTTAATCTGCCAAGATTTTGAAGGATAGAGTGAAACAAACTACAAATCCACTCCTGAACGGGCAGGGTGAGCTTGTGCTACTATTGAGATTTTTGTCCCATGAATCAGTTCTCCATGCTGTGTCCATGAATTAGTTCTCCACATTGTGTCCCACTTGGAGGAAGTATTGAGGGTAGTCAAAGCACAGCTTGTACTCTGGGTAGGGGACTTACATGTCCATCACCAAGATCGGCAGCACCACAATTGACCCAGCAGTTGAGTGATAAAGGGCATAGTTTGACTTCATTTTCACCAATCTGCCTGTCAATGACAGTATCAGTAGGAGTGACCATCACCAAGCAGTCCTTGTGGATATAAAGTCTTTTCATCCCATTGCATTGTGTGGCACGATCACTGTGTTAAATTGGTTTTGATTAGATCTAACAACTCAAGACTGAGCATCCATGAGGTACTGAGGGACATCAGCAATAGCAGAATTCTACTCAAACACAATCCCCAAAGAGAAAGTGAGGACTGCAGATGCTGGAGACCAGAGTTGAAAAATGTGATGCTGGAAAAACACAGCAGGTCAGGCAGCATCCGAGGAGCAGGAGAATCGACATTTCGGGCATAAACCCTTCTTCAGGAATACCTGAATTCCTGAAGAAGGGCTTATGCCCGAAACGGCGATTCTCCTGCTCCTCGAATGCTGCCTGGCCTGCTGTGTTTTTCCAGCATCACATTTTTCAACTACAATCCCCAAAGGTCCAGCATTGCTCTAACTCCACCATTACCATCAAGCCATGTATGGTATTCCATTTTGGTTTCATGAAGAACGGGGGAGAACAGCCCCTAAAAACAAAGTGTCAACTTGGTGAAGCTACAATACAGGATGACTTGCATATAAAACAGCATAGGCACCCAGTGATAGACAGAGCTAAGTGATTCTACAATCAACGAGCCAGATCTAAGCTCTGCAGTCCTGCCATACCCAGTCATGAATGGCGATGTGTAATTAAACTCAGTGGAGGAAGAAGCTCCACAAATATCCTTGTCCTCTTATGATAGGAGAGCCCAGGATATCAGTGTAAAACATAAGGCTGAAATATCGGCAACAATCTTCAGTCAGAAGTTTTAAACAGATGATCTGTCTGGAGATCACCAGCATCAAAGAAGCCAGTCTCCAGCCAATTCTATTTCTTCCATGTGATATCAAGAAATGGCTAAAGGCACTGGATACGTAAGGGCTCTGAGCCCTGAAAACATTGCCGTCAATGTATATATGCTTAATGAGGTCCAAATTTAATATAAGAGTGCAGAAGGCAGGAATGAAGTATTTGCAACCATTTTTGCTTGGAAAATGTTGAGCAGATCATCCACTTGGCCTCTTTCTAATTTGTCAGCAATCTTTCAAAACTTTCACCAGGTCTGCTTCTCTATCTTCAATCTTTTGAGCCTCACACTTTGCAGTTCGTTCATGCAAATATCAGATTTAGAAACAGGAGTAGGCCATTCAGCCCTTTGAGCCTGCTCTACAATTCAATAAGATCATGGCTGATTTGATTGCCCTGCCCTTGATAACCTTCTGGTTTTCTTAGCAAGAAACAAAACTTCTCCAGCAATCCTACCCTCTCCAAAGACAAGCCTAACTCATCACCATTCAATTCTATTGTATCTTCTCACTGAACAATCTCTCAACCTCTCTTCCTTGTTAATTCACACTTCACCTTCACACCATTTTTGTTATTCATTTATGGGATGTGGGCATTTCTTTTGTGTGCCAGTGTTTATTGCCCATCTCTAATTGTCCAGTGGGCAGTTAAGAGTTCATTGCATTGCTGCAGGCCTGGAGTCACATTTTGGCCAGGCTGAATGGCTGATCTCCTTCCACGAAGGAACATTAGTGACCCAGATGGGTTTGCATGGCAATTGACAATGGTTATAAAGTCATCAATAATCCAGTCTTTCAGAGTCATAGAGTCAGTCACAGCACAGAAACAGACCCTTCGGTCCAACTAGTCCATGTTGACTACAAGCCCAAACTGAACTATTCCTGCCTGCCTCTGCTTGGCCCATATTCCTTCAAATATTTCTTATTCACGTACTTACCTAAATGTCTTTTAAATGTTGTAACTGCACCCGTATCTATGATTTCCTCTGGAAGTTCATTCCACACACAAACCACTCTCTGTGGAAAGATAATTGCCCCTCATGTCTTTTTTAAATCTTTCTCCTCTCACCTTAAAAATATGCTCTCTAGTCTTGAAATCCCTCACCCTTGGGAAAAGACACCTTATCTATACCCCTCATTATTTTATAAACCTCTATAATGTCACTCCTCAAACTCCTAGGCTTCAGTGATAGAAGTCCCATAACTCAAACCTTCCATTCCCAGCAATATCTCTGGTAAATCTCTTTGGAACCCTTTATTTGGGTTTAAATTTTTGGAGCAGGTGCAAAAGAGTTTTGTTAGGACTGGAGTGTATTAGCCAAAAGGAGATGGTCGAACAAACTTGGATTGTTTTGCTAGAGCATTGGAGGCTGATAGGTGACCTGATAGGAGTATATAAAATTGTGGGAGTCATAGATAAAGTAGATAGTCAAAGGGTTTATTCCAATACTGGGAATGCTACATATAGTAGGGTGCATTAGTTTAAGATGAAAGGGAAATTTAACAGAGATGTGCAGGAAAATGTTTTTTGCAATGGATAGCAGGTGCTCGAACACTCTGCCCATGGGGTGCAGAAGTTAATACACCAGCAATGTTTAAGAGGCATTTAGACAGACATAAGAACAGTTAAGGAATAGGGGGATACGGACCACTTGCAGGAAGATGGGATTAGTTTAGAATAGCATCATGGTCGGCACAGGCATAGTGGGCCAAATGACTTATTCCTGTGCTATAGTGTTCTATATTCTACATTCACCAACTGCCAATAGTCAGTTTTGAATACCTCCAAAACATTGGTTTGGTTTTCTGAATCATTAACCTGACGACAATACCCCTACACCACTGCCTCCTCTGTTGTTTTCTTCATGTATGAAGTTTCCATCTCTTGCTTGTTATCCAATCCCATTTCCATTCCCTCCACCTCCTGAGAAATGGCTAGGGACATTTAACTTGTCACAGTTGTTCCTGAATATTTTCCATCAGTGAGAGTCTAATGAATATCACAAAAATAATATTGCAGCACAGTAATCTGTAGCACACTGAAAAACAGGACTGGCTGCAGGTAGATTCATTGATCATGTCTTAGCAATTCAGTTGCAATCATCCAGAACATTACAAAGCAGACATGCTATCTTATTTTGTTTCCTTTATCTTTCAGTGATGTGGGCATCTCTGTCAGCATTTATTTTCTATACACCACAGAAAAGACCCATCGGCCCATCGAGTCTGCACTGACACAACTACCACTAAAGGCGTGCTAATCCCAATTTCTTGCGCTTGTCCCATGTTATGACATTTGAAATGCTCACCCAAATATTTTTTAAGGTTTCCACCCTCCACTATCTTCCCAGGCACTGCATTCAAGGTTCCCATCACCGCGGAATGAAAATCCCCTCTGAATCTTCTGCCCCTTACCCTAAAACTATGCCCTCTCGTGATTGACCCCTCAGCCGTGGTGAACAGCTGCTCTCTATTCACCCTGTCCACTGTCCTCATAATCTTATACATCTCAGTTATGTCCCCCCTCGGCCTTTTCTGCTCGAGAGAAAACAATCCAAGCCTATCTAGTTTCACCTTATAGCTCAATTTCTCCAACCCAGGCAACATCCTGGTGAACCTCCTCTGTGCCCCCTCGAGTGCTATCACATCCTTTCTGTAGTGAGGGGACCAGAACTGCACACAGTACTCCAGCTGTGACCTGACCAATGCTCTGTACATAGGGTCATAGAGTCATAGAGATGTACAGCATGGAAACAGACCCTTCGGTCCAACCCGTCCACGCCGACCAGATATCCCAACCCAATCTAGTCCCACCTGCCTGCACCGGGCCCATATCCCTCCAAACCCTTCCTATTCATATACCCATCCAACTTAATGTTCTTAAATGTTGCAATTGTACTAGCCTCCACCACATCCTCTGTTAGCTCATTCCATACACGTACCACCCTCTGCGTGAAAAAGTTGCCCCTTAGGTCTCTTTTATATCTTTCTCCTCTCACCCTAAACCTATGCCCTCTAGTTCTGGACTCCCCGACCCCAGGGAAAAGACTTTGTCTATTTATCCTATCCATGCCCCTCATAATTTTGTAAACCTCTATAAGGTCACCCCTCAGCCTCCGACACTCCAGGGAAAACAGCCCCGGCCTGCTCAGCCTCTCCCTATAGCTCAGATCCTCCAACCCTGTCTGCAGCATTACCTCCTTTCTCTTATATTCTATACCATAATTGATGAAAGTAAGCAAACCATATATTTTCTTAACAATTCTATTCACGTGCTCTGCCAATTTCAGGGATCTGTGAATAATTACACACTTTATCACAAGATTAAAAAATGCTAACACATTTGTCAGGCATGATCTCCCTCTGACAAAGCCATGCCGACCATCCCTAATGCCTGTCCAAGTGGGTACAAATTTGATCTTTCAGAATTTTCTCCAATAGTTTCCCAAACACTGACCTGAGACTCAGCAAGATGTAATTTCCTGTTTCATCTTTAACACTCCTCTTAAAAAGGGGCAACCATTAGCCAACCTCCCGTCCTCTGGCACTTCCCCATGAGCAGAGAGGAATTGAAAATTTGTATCAGGGCCCCTGCAATTTCCTGCCTCGCCTCCCATAGCAGCCTGGAATACAATTCATATAGGCCAGGGGATTTGTCTATTTGTAAGACCAGTGGAGCCTCCAACACCTCCCCATTTCCCATAACAAATGTGTAAGTTCCTCACAGTCCCTTTTCCTGAATTCCATACCAATGTTTTCCTTTCCTGGAGTGAAGACCCAAGAGAAGTATTCTTTCATTACCCTTCCAATATCCTCCAGTTTCACACACAGGTTGCCCCCTTGGTACCTAATGGGCCATAATCTTTCCCTGGTTAGCCTTTTCCCTTTAATGTATTATTATGGACGAGGCCAGACCCCCTCAAAACATTTCAAGAAAGTAGCCCTGACCCTAACTTTGCTCATTGTCTTAAGCAGGTGTAAAATGGATATTCCTGGCCCACCCAATTAGTTTTAAACTAAATAGACTTTATTTGCAAGATTACTGAATGAAACCCAAACAAAAGAGAACAGAACATAGAAAAACTTAACCTATCCAAAAACCTAAGGGATTATCCCAACTTAATGATGCTGTTCCAACAACTTGCAACAATCCCCATAAACACCCCTTGGCACAAAAGGTAAAATCAAATATAAGGTCTTACAGGAGAGAGAGAGAGAGAGACACACACACAGAGACAGAGAGAGAGAGAGAGGTGGCAGAGAGATTCAGCATGGAACACTCTCTTCCATGTAGCTGTTTCTTTAACCAGCAGCCTCAAACTGGCTGCCTGCTTTCGGTGAACAGCCAGACTGCTAAAAAAACCCAAAACAAACCAAAACAAACCAGTGAAAAGCTGAGCTGGTAGAGCATGGTGGCACAGTGGTTAGCACTGCTGCCTCACAGCGCCTGTAGACCCGGGTTCAATTCCCGACTCAGGCGACTGACTGTGTGGAGTTTGCACGTTCTCCCCGTGTCTGCGTGGGTTTTCTCCGGGTGCTCCGGTTTCCTCCCACAGTCCAAAGATGTGCGGGTCAGGTGAATTGGCCATGCTAAATTGCCCGTAGTGTTAGGTAAGGGGTAAATGTAGGGGTATGGGTGGGTTGCGCTTCGGTGGGTTGGTGTGGACTTGTTGGGCCGAAGGGCCTGTTTCCACACTGTAAGTCTAATCTAAAAACTGACTACTCCCCTTTCATTGTACATTTTTTTTTAAGTTGAAAGCTTTTTGCCTGAGACAGCATCTGTTACCTACAATCAAATTGGCCCTAAAACCCACCCAAGCCAGACTTCTCGCCAACTCTGCATTTACAACCCCTCTGAAAGAAAAAAAACAAGGAGAATACAATCTTGTTAAAGGGACAGCATTGTCACAGTGCTTATAACATATCTTAGGATTCTTCCTAATCCTGTCAGAAGATCTTTCTGATGCCCTGTTTTTCCGCTTCTAATTGCTTTCTTAGTTTCCCTCCAGTACTTCCTACATTCCTGGAGGGCCACAGCTGAATTACGTCTTTAGAACTTGCTAAAAGTCCTACTTTGTTGACCATCCCGAATTGCCTTTGAACTGAGTGGTTCTCCAGGCCATTTTTTGATTCATTCATGAGATGTGGGAGTTGCTGGCCTAGCCAATATTCCTTACTTACCCCTATTGCCCAGAGAACAGTTAAGAGTCATCCACATCGCTGTGGGTCTGGAGTCACATGTAGGCCAGATTAGGTAAGGATGGCAACTTCCTTCTACTGAAGAGCACGAGTGAACTAGATGGGTTTTTCCAACAATTTACAAGGATGTTGCCAGGATTGGAGGATCTGAGCTACAGGGAGAGGCTGAACAGGCTGGGACTGTTTTCCCTGGAGCGCCGCAGGCTGAGAGGTGACCTTATAGAGGTTTACAAAATTATGAGGGGCATGGATAGAATAAATAAACAAAGTCTTTTCCCTGGGGTCGGGGACTCCAGAACTAGAGGGCATAGGTTTAAGGTGAGAAGGGAAAGACATAAAAGAGACCTTTTTACACAGAGGGTGGTCGTGTATGGAATGAGCTGCCAGAGGATGTGGTGGAGGCTGGTATAATTGCAACATTTAAGAGGAATTTTGATGGGTATATGAATAGGAAGGGTTTGGAGGGATATGGGCTGGGTGCTGGCAGGTAGAACTAGGTGGGGTTGGGATATTTGGTTGGCATGGACGGGTTGGACTGAAGGATCTGTTTCCATGCTGTACATCTCTATGACTCTAATTGAGAATGGTTTCATGGTCATCATTAAACTTGTAATTTCAAATTTTCATTGAATTGAACTTCCACCATCTGCCTTGACAGGATTGAACCTGGGTCACCAGAACATGGCTTGGGTTTCTAGATTAACAATCTTGTCAGAATATCACTAGGTGATTGCCTCCAGAGGGCAGTTAAATATCAACCAGCTTGCTGTGGATTGGGAGGTAGGTTAGACCAACTCAGTTGGCTGGGCGATTGATTAGTTATGCAGCGTAATGCCAACAGTGTGGGTTCAATTCCTGCACTGGTTGAGATTACCATGAAGCACTCTCTAATCATAGAATCATGGAATCCCTACAATGTGGAAGCTGACTGTTCTACCTATCAAGTCCATACTGACCCTCTGAAGAGCACCTCACCCATACTCACACCCCTACCCTATCCCTGTAACCCTGTATTTACTGCTGCTAATCCACATAGCCAGCACATCCCTGGACATGATGGGCAATTTAAAACACCCAGAGGAAACCCATGGAGAGTATGTGCAAACTCCACACAGACAGTCACCCAAGAGTGGAATTGAACCCAGGTCCCTGGTGCTGTGAGGCTGCAATCCTAACCACAAATGAGAGAGTGGACTATCGCAATTTCACCTGAACCCAAAGTAGAATTGCATATTTCTTTCTCTTTAAATCATTAATGAACCAAATGGGTTTTCATGACAACAGACGAGATCTTCATGGTTACTATTGCTGAGATTCACTAAAACATACAGAATACTGGCAAGCCTGGATAGAGTGGACATAGTGAAGATGTTTCCACTTGTAGGAGAGACTAAGACCAAAGGGAATGTTCTCAAAGTGAAGGGACAACTCTTTAGAACTGCTAAGAAGAGGAATTCCTCCAGTCAGAGGTTGGTGAAACTAAGGAACTCATTACCACAGAAGGTTGTGACAGTTAAGTCATTGAGTGTCTTGAAGACAGAGATAGATAGATTCTTGATTGGTAAGGGGATCAAGAGTTATGAGGAGGAGAATGGGCTTGGGAAACATATCAGCCATGATCAAATGGCAGAACAGTCAATGGGCCGAATGACCTAATTCTGCTCCTATATCATTTGGTCTTATGGACTAACTTTACAATCTGAGATTTTGTGAACTAAATTTCAATTCTACCTGCAGCATGGTTGGATTTGTACCTCTGTCCCAAGAGCCTGGGTCTTTGGATTATTAGTCTAGCCACATATTAAAAGACCCATATTAAATTGCTTTGTAGAAACAGTAAAACATATTCATTTAATCTTGACAGATGGCAAATTTATATTCTCTATCTCTTATCCATCCCCTACAATTTTGTGTTCAGTATCATTAAGTTTCCCAAACAGAAGACTGTTACAATGGTTCACAGCAAAACTCATGTTATTATATTCCAGAGGAAGAGAAAAATACCTGGAAACAAAATGTCAGCAGTTAACAGAATTGGCAGGAACATCTGTTGACATTTTTCAGTTATTTCTCGCCCAACAATATAGTGCTATTGTTTTGTGAAGCAATAGATAAACATCTAGTTTGGTGTTAAGCCATTCAGTACTGACAGTCTTTGGTTTGAACCCTGATCAGTCGAGTGATGTGATCATGTTAAAGGATATATAATCTTGGAAAGACTTGACAGCATAGATACTGAAAGGCCAGGATGCTTGAACTTGCAGTTCTTTACTGAACTAGAAAGGATGTTTCCTTTCATGGGTGAATAAAAACAAGGGGCACACTTTGACGGACAAAAGGAAGAATTTCTTCTCTCAGTACGTCAGCAGTCTTTAGAATTTTCTTCCAAAGAGACCAGTGAAGCTCAATCAAAGGTGAGTTAGGTAGAATTTTTAATTAGCAAGGGTGTCAACAGCTATGGTAGGCAACTTGAAAAGTGGAGTTAAGGCTCCAATGAAACTCATAAACTTATTGAATTGGCTAGATGGGCCAAATGGCCTACTCCTGCTTCTGATTCTTATATCTTATGATTGCAGGCTGGGTGGTACTATAAGTGGGCTCAGCACTCTGAGATATTGGTAGGGTAAAAATGATCAGCCCAGAATATCCACTCCTCAAATTCCTGAAGTTGTAAAGTGCTAGTATCAGGTAAGGTCAAGGTACAATAGAATCACTTCAAGCTAATAGGTCACCAGTAACAATGAAACAAAGGGTAAACTGATTATATTCCTATGTATGGGGCTTAAGTTATCTTATCTGAAGAAACATTACAGTCTTGTCCTACTGATTGTGAACTGAAATGTTCTGCCACTGGTAAGGACTTAAAATTTGGTGCGCTCAGTTTTCCTTCTCAGCCAGGATGCATAAACCTGCAGCTCTTTACTGGGCTTGAAAGGGAGGGAGGTGAAAATGGATCTAGGTGGTGAGATAAAGCAGGCTGAATAGTTCACTCCTGATGAAGGACTTTTGCCTGAAACATTAATTTTCCTGCTCCTCAGATGCTGCCTGACCTGCTGTGCTTTTCCAGCCCCACTCTCATCTAGACTCTGATTTCCAGCATCTGCAGTCCTCACTTTTGCCTACCTGAATAGTTCTGTCCACCCATTACAGGATGTGCTTGCTGCAACATTCCAATGAAAGCATCACATATGAATGTCACATCTATAACAGATGTATAACAAATGTACAATGTGATTCGCCATATTTGCAAATTTCCTATCCAAGTCAAACTTCACATTCCTTATATAACTTTGAGTCTGCATATAGAATAATTTCTGAGAGGTATTCATTCTGAATGAGAAGCTCATATTAATGTAATACCATTGGCATAATAAAATATCCTGAGGCAAGTCCCAGGAGTGGGGTGAAGCAGAAATGGATACAGAGGTACGTAAGATGATATTAGAGCTTACAGATAAGTGTTCGGTCCAAGAGGTGGCCTTTAAGGAGAACCTTAAAGGAAGGAAAAGAGGATTTATAATCAAGAGCTTTTGGGAGGTCGTGCAACTGAAACATATGAACATGGAAACACACAAATTAGAAACCAGAATAGGCCATTAAGCCCATCAAACCTGCTCCACTATTTGAGAAGATTCTGCTGATCTGCTTATGGACTCAACTTCATTTTTCTGTGTACTCCAACATTCAGTTACCCAATAGAATCCTTAACATCTTAGAATCCCTATATTGTAGCGGCAGGCCATTCAGCCTATCAAGTCTATACCGACTCTCTGAGGTCATCCAGTCCAACCCCTCTATTGCTATAAACTGCATTTCCTATGTCTAATCCACTGAGCCTGCACATCTGTGGACACAATGGGCTATTTAGCACAGCCAATCTATCTAACCTGCACATCTTTGAACTGTGGGAGTAAACCACAGCACCCAGAGGAAACTCGCATAGACAATGTGCAAACTCCACACAGACAGTTGCCCAAGGCTGGAAGTGAACCCAGGTCCCTGGTGCAATGAGGCAGCAGTGCGAACCATTGAGCCTTCGTGTCACCTGTTCTCAACCAAGAATCTGTTTAGCTCAGCCTTAAACATATTCCATCACCCAGCCTCCATTGAAGTAGGGAAGAGAACTGAAGATGCACCAATGGTGAGAAATTCAAGTCAAAAGGCTATCGTTAGATGAGCACAGTCATTTTAGAATGCTGTGGGGCTAAAGAAGATTATAGAGTTGGGAAAGGATGAGGCCATGGAAGGATTTGTTAACCAGGATGAGAATTATTAAAATCAGAGGATTAGTTAACTGGAAGCCAATGCAATTCTGTGAGTGTAGGTGGGAGCATAAACTTGTTGCAAAATCACAGACAGCAGAGTTTTGGATGACCTTATGTTTATAGATGCTAGGATGCCATCCAGAAGTGTACCAGAGTAATCAAGTCCAGAATAATAGAAACATGAATGACCCTTGCAGCAGTGAATAAGCAAAATCAGGTGATATTCCAAGGATAGAAATGGGATCTTGGTGATGGTGTGGACATGTGGTCAGAGGTCATTGCAAGGTCAAGTATGGCATAGACATTGTAAGCTGTTTGGTTTAGACTTAGACATTTGTCAGAATATTTGCCATCTGTAATGAAGATGGTGGCTCGGGACTTGAGCGTCCATTGAAATGGTTTGTAATGACTCTATGCATAGGGTGATATTAGTGTAAATGAGACCTGGAACAAACTTACGGCAGTTTTGATACCAGATTTTGACGCTCAGCTTGGAAAGTGCTGACTCCTGCTGGGGTTGAATTTGTTATCATTCATCGTCTTTGAAAGAACAGGCCTGATCTGTCAACCCCTGTTGTCCACATATGGACTCTCCAGCATGTGTCATTGGATTAAAATCAAAGGAAGACTCTCTCTGCACTTTCTGACTTGAAAGCATTACCAGCTTTTGATTTTGTTAGAAATCTCCAGCCTCACTAGATGCAAACTCAGAAAGGCTGCTATCCTGTCTGGTCGTGTTCAATGTCGGCCACCTACCTCAATCTGCATTGAGATCAGCTGACTTAAAGTCAAACCCATTTTTACAGAGTCACCTAACTGTGACAGACCAGAAGGAGGCTATTCGGCCCATCGAATCTGCAATGACTTTCTGTATGAACAGTTCACTTTGCACCATTTTCCTGACTTCTCTTTATAATTCCTACATTCTTAGCTTTATTCCTTTTTCTATATTCCAACTGAAGCTGCATCCACCACAACCTCATTACAACATTTACAATTGGTACGATGAATTACTTTTTCATGTTGATCTCGTCTTTTTAGCAATTAATTTAAATCTGTTCCATCTCAGTCTTGATCCCTTAATGAGTGGAAATTGTTTCTTCCTATCCACCTCGTGCATTGAATATCTCTGTTAAGTCTCCTCACAACCTTCTTTTCTCAGCCACTCCATTGCTGTATAAGGTAATGAGTCTGAAAGAGTTCATGTTGAAGCTGCGCCAAGCTCCTCCCAATCTGATGGTTGCTGCATAGTCTTTGGATGGAAAAGTCACATTCTAGCAGAAAGGTTCTAATGCAGACCAATGTGACATCACTGGCTCCTGATAGTCCTTGTAACTGCGCCGAGCAAGTCAGTGTAACTTGTATGTATTGCTATCATGCAATAAATTACATCTTGCTGCTAAGATAAGTGCCTCTTCTTGTTTGGATTCAACAGCGGTTTATCCATTACCACTGCTAATTCAATAGGCCCTGAGACTCAGGATGAACTGAGAGTTGATGTGCCCTGTGGTTGATACCATGTCATTACAACGTCCATCTTCTGGCAAGATAGAGTTATAATGCATGGAAACAGACCCTTCAATCCAACCAGTCCATTCCAACCATTATCCCAACGAAACTAGTCCCACCTGCCTGTACTTGGCAGTAATCTTCCAAACATTTCTTATTAAATTATTTATCCAAATGTCAGTAATGTTCCACATTACTTACAGTGTGGAAACAGGCCCTTCAGCCCAACAAGTCCACACTGACCTGCAACCCACCCATACCCCTACACTTAATACTATGGGCAATTTCACCTGAAATGCACATCTTTGGACTGTGGGAGGAAACCGGAGCACCCGGAGGAAACCCACGCAGACATGGGGAGAATGTGCAAACTCCACACAGTCAGTTGCCTGAGGCGGGAATTGAACCCAGGTCTCTGGCACTGTGAGGCAGCAATGCTAACCACTGTGCCACCGTGCCACCCATTAATGTCTTTTGAACACTGTAACAGTACCTGCAATCATCACTTCCTCTGGAAGTTCATTCCACACACGAACCACCCTCTGTGTAAAATTGCCCCTCATGTCTTTTTAAAATCTTTCTCCTCTCACCTTAAAATTATGCCCCTCGTCTTGAAATCCCCCACCTAGGGAAAAGAAACCTGCCATTCACCTTCTCCATGCCCCTCATTTACATCTTCTAAATTATAATTAAAATTCAATACGTGGTGCTATGTTGGCAAATGCAGCAAAGAAAGGTCAGATCTCAAAAATCTTGGTAAATTTCATTTTTTAATGGTGTCAGAACAGGGATCATTATTGGCTGGGGTATTCCCTGCTCTTTGCTCTGTGCATGTGATCTTTTACAGGCAGGGAGTGCTTCAGGCGAGCATCTGCAAAGATAGCACCTGCACCAATACAAAGGTCTATCAGGAAGATGGTACGTAGATATTATGTATTGGGGCATCAATCATAGGGGGCTTGAAGTTGGGGTAAAATGTTGTCACTAATCCCTATCATGTCCTCGGGTTTTTGGTGTGGGATTTTGAAGACACAAAATTCTGATTCAGGAATACCACAGTATTTCCACCAAACCATCCCATGACTGGCATTTTAAGATGTGGGCTTTGACTGCTGACATCTCTTTGCAGTTCAGTAAGGGAACATAATGCAGACAGAATCAATTCTAAATACGTTCTGGAGAAGGGTCCCCTGGACTCGAAACGTTAACTCTCCTTTCTCTCCACAGTTGCTGCCAGGGATTTTCCAGCAACTTGTGATATCCAGCATCCGCAGTTCTTTGGGTTTTTTTTTAATTGTTAAATAATAAATACTTCTATTTTCCTTCCGGGAAAGAAAAAAGTGAGGAAATGGTATTGCAGTGTTTCTCGCATTAGAATCTGCCGGCCAGCAAGGAGTTAAAGCTGAACAAGCCTCTCGGTGTCATCTGAATGCAGTCACAACTGAGTTCGGTTTGAGCATCGGAGAATTCTGCTAGACCACTTGTGGGCTCGGCATCTCACTCTCCCTCACTCTCTGCCCTCTCCTCCCACCTCCCTGCTGCTGCTGCCACCAGAGAGAGAGGAGCAGTGTACACCCAGGGGCTTAGCGCTGTTTGATGATTTCCGTGATAAGACCCACTCCGTGCCACGGGATCTTAATCTCCTACCAGCGGCTAACGACCATTTTGTGATCGTGCATCCTCCGCCAGTCGCCTCTGGAGGTGGGAGATGCTGTCACCATGTTTATGATGGTAAGTTCACTGGGTGCCTCTGGCCATTCAGCGTCTGCTCTGAATCCCCTTTTCCCCCAGCCCGCCCTCAAGCTGCTATTTACTAGCAGGTGGGAATTTAATTCCTGCAATCTTGCTGGATTCCAAGTTGTCAAACTTGGAAGGGAGTTATGGATGAGATAAAAAGGTGTTGGTGCTGAATTCACACTTCTCTCTGTTATTGGGAGGTGAGGAAAAGGGCTGAGGTTTGGTTCTGTGTGAGACAGTGTCAGAAATGCTTGCTTACAACATGTCTTTTTTTTGTGGGTGTTTGTCTGCCTCACTCCTTATTTGCATCGACGAGTTTGATCTATTATGATTGTGCTATGGTCTCGTTTTCCTGGTTCGCTGCTTATGTATAAACAGGGATTGTAATTCCCCTCCTGATGAGCTCGATTAATTGCAGAGACACCCAGACGGGACTCGGGCAGTTTATGAACTTCTTTGGTGAGAAACCAGCCTTATATCTCCCTGAGATTTTGCAAGGTGCAGCAAGGCTTTTCCAGCGGATTTATTCACGAGTGTGGCACAGAGTTCAATCTCTTACCGACAGCATTCCCCGTCAAACACAGGCTCACAATTCAAATTGCTGCAGGTCTCAAAAGATTCACTGGGCTGCTTTAACCGGGTCAGGATACCAGTGCGATCTCTCTCTACTTAGCAAGGCAAAACTATAAAAGCCTCCAAATTATAACTCCTGTTGAAACATAATGTGTGGACTCTGGCATTTTACGGATGAGCTCTTCAGTTTGTGTTGTGTATGTGAGATTGAATGCAGTGTTCAGATCCAGTGATTCTCAGTGTGTTTATCACTACAGTCAGGAGTATTGATTTTTTTCTGCGGCACTTTCATGCCAACTTGCTTCACCCTCTCCATCTGTTATACATGACCGTCCATCATGGACTGTCTCATCTTACTGTTGCAGCAATATTAAGAATAAAAGGAATAGACGACTTGGCGTGGGTACATGACCAGTGCATGTCCCAAAATCCAATGCCATAACAAGGTCACACTCAATTTCTGTACAGCAGTGACCCAGGTACACCCCCTGATGCAGTGCACCCCTGCCACACCCATCACCCGAAACTGATGCAGATACAACCAGGCACTAGGCTGGTATAGCCCTTGCAACATGACCCTGCTACAGAGCTAGTCTCGTTAGCCTTAAACTGCTAGGTTTGTGACAGTGCCTGCAACACTGGGTGATGTACACGGCTACTTCAAGCTACAGCCGCCCTATGGTACAGGTCTGATAAAGTGCCTGGATTGATTCCATTGTGGCATCCACACCACAAGTTCAGCAATGATCCAGTGTCTCCAATGAGGAAGGTGAATGAGTTCTGAGGGAAGATTACCGGTCTTGAAATATTAACTCTGATTTCTCTCCACAGATGCTGCCAGACCTGCTGAGCTTTTCCAGCAATTTCTGCTTTTGTTCGCAAATGATCACTTTAATATAAAAGTACTGGGAACAGCAACACTTGCAAACACCCAACTGGCTCACCGCTGTCCTTCAGGGAAGACAATCTGCTGTCTTTACCTGGTCTAGCCTACATGTGACTCCAGTCCCACAATAATGTGGCTGACTCTTGACTGTCCTCTGTAGTATCTCAAGTAAGCCTCGCCATCAAGCATGCCATGGCACCACATTTATCTGACTATGAGATTTTATTGGTTAACTGAGGGTAATTAATAGTGGATGGAGAAATGTAGAATCCAAACTGCTGTTCAAGCTGGTGGAGGGAGGGGAGGTGACTGCAGAAAAGAATCTGTAAGTGAAGAAAATGAGACAGAAAAACCTAGAGGAAAACAAAAGACAAAAGACATTTCCCTTGAGAAAATTACAGTGAGTACATGATGAACCAATTGTGTTGTTACAGTCAAATGCTGACTACAATACAAAATAGGCAAAAAATTCTGCTTAGTTAAGCAGTAATAAAATCCTGTTATCATCTGTCAGGATGGAGAATGTTTCATTTCACATGCAAGATATCATGCTACAGATTTCCCGAATGTAAGTGGCTAAGTGCATGGCAGGCAGACACAAGTATAAGGATCGGGAAATGAGAGAAGTTTAATCAAAATGGACTTAGACAACAATACCAAAGCTAAATACTGTGGATGTTGGAAATCAGAAATAAAAACAGAAAATAGTGGAAGCAGGTCAGGCAACATCAGAAACAGAGGTAACATTTCAGGTTGATGCCTTTTTTGTCAGAAGTGCAAAGAAGTTTAAGATATGCAGGTCTCAAGCTGGTCTTATGGTCTCATTGGCAGGCAAGGGCAAGGGATGGGGAGGATAGAACAAAAGGTAAGATCTTTGATTGAGTGGATGGGAGGAGATATTAATTGATAAAGGGGGAAAAGTAGGTGATAATGGCATGGTCAAATGGACAAAACTGAGTTGTTGAAGGGGTGTAAATGGCAGAGTAGTTGCACATCCAGATAACTAGCGGCAAGGTTCATGATGTGATATTGTTGAATTCAGTGTCCAACCCAGTAGGTGTGAAGTGCCTATGTTGAAAATTGACATGCTGCTCTTCGAGTTTGCTTGGAACAGAGCAGCAGACCAAGGACAGGGAAGTCAGAGTGGGAGTGGAGAATGACACATGCTGTGGAAGCTCAGAGTCAAAATTATGGACTGAACAGAAATGTTCTGCAAAGCAGCCACTCTTGCTGCATTTGATCCCGCCGGGAGAAAGCATTTTGAATGGTATATGATCGTAAAATGACTGAGTGCTGGGATGGTGTGTGCCATAGTAAATGGTCCTTTTAGAATTCTGCAAGGGAATGGGAAGATCAACTATGGGAAATCCTTGGCACAGCAAAACAAAAGACATACACTATTACCGTAACATTGTGACAGCAGGTACAGAGTAGTTGGTGAAACTAAGACAATAGAATAGAGTCCTTTTGGAATTGGGCTTGTGAAGAGTGTAGCCAAGGATGCTTTGGGAGTCACTGGGCTTACAGTTGATATAGACCTGGTGTCTCCAGAAATGGAACAGGAAAAGCAGAGAAAAGGAAGGTAAAAGTTGGAAGTGGACCATGTGAAGGTGAGGGATATACAAAAATCAGAAGCAGAGTGGGTGAAATGTCAATTTTGGGGTAAGGTCTGGAATTGGTGCCTCTACAGTCATTAGCATAGTTGGGAAAAAAAACACAAGCGAGGGAACTTGGGTAGGGCTGGAATGTTAAATGTTCTGTTTCTCCAACAAAATGGCTGGCCTGTCTAGGATCTATAAAGATGCCTATTCTAACAATTTTCATTTGCAGGAAGTGAGTGGAATTAAGAGGACAAGCTGCTCAATATGGGAAGTTGAAGGAGCGTGGTGGTGATGGGGATATTAATAAGATGTTTGTCTAAGGAAGAAATGGAGAGACCCGACACTGACATGATAAGGATGGGGCTGTGAAATGATTGGTTGTCCCTTCTCCTCTGCTTTCAGCATTCTGAAGGGACAATGTACCCCTTTAAGATGGCGAAATCTCCATAGAAGGGGACCACTGAGGATCATGAATATTGCAAATTCATTATATTTTGTGCATATAATTATTAGACAACTAGAGTTTAACCTACAAATATTAGTGGTGAAATGTCCCATTTATTACTTGAAAGGGTAAGGACGTTTCTTAATATTTGTAAATGTTTGAAATATATATTTGCTTTCCACTTTGTTGAAGTGAATTTGACAAGTAACCTTAACCCAAATTTGATTGCAATCATTCTGAATCAAGAAGACTATACTTGCATTTATATTTCTCCTTGTACTTTATGTACAATAAGACACTTTAAATGAATGATCAATGTAAACAGGACTGTGGTACTGGAAGATTCTACAAGTGACCATGAGGTCAGTGACCCCATGATTTTTTCAAAGAGCATAAAAGATACTGTGCAGCATAGATGCAAAAGCAACAATTGGCAGATGTGGTGGACCTGAAGTGGGAATTGCAAAATGTTAGTAATGCTGAGCAGGTCTGGCAGCATCTGTGGAATGAAGAATGGAGTTCGCATTGGCGATCTATCATTGGGGGTTATTGACCTGAAGTACGAACTGTGGTCTTCCCCTGTCTCTATGGAAGGGGAATATACGCTGAATGTTTGCTACCTATTTTCTGGTTTCAAGCTTTGTAGCTCCCTGGGCACCTTTGAATAACACTCTTTAATGTATTCTTGAGCCATGGAAGCACACAGACTGATCTCTCATTATTAGAATCCCTTCACTGTGGAAGCAGGCCATTTGGCCCATCAACACTGACCTTCAAAAGAGCATCTCACCACATCCCTGTAACCCTACATTTCCCATGGCTAATCCACCTAACCCACACATCCCTAGACACTATGGGCAATTTAGCGCAGTCATTCCACCTAACCTGCACATCTTTGAATTGTGGGGGGAAACGGAGCACCCGGAGAAAACACACACACACACACAGAAAATGTGCAAACTTCACATCTACAGTCACCCAATGGTGGAATTGAACCCAGGTCCCCTGGCGATTTGAGGCAGATGTGTTAACCACTGAGCCATTGTGCCATTATTCCATTAATAGTTTGTCTAAAAATCCATTGCTGAAAATGGAGTAATTCTTCCGTGTTGTTTTAGGATTGGGCTTGATCCCACAATAGGAGAATATTGCAAAATGAGCTAAGCTGCCAGATTTCATCCCTAATATTTCAGAGGAAGACAAGGAACTTGAAGAGATGAAAGGATGGGTCGGAAGAATATAATGGAAAATGTAAAGCAACAAAATGTGTTGGAACTAGAGATGGATGAAGAAAAGCATTGAATTGTTTATAAGTGGCCATGTGGAAGTGGTGTTTGAGGACAGGGGAGTGGCTAGATCATTATTTTGTGACTCTCTTAACCATGAGATAATGTGGAGAGATGCCTCAGCTAAGTCAGGAGGACAAGAGATTGCTAGTTAATGTTATGGAAATTACATAGTCTGGGAAGTTCCAGACACTGATAATGCCCCTTAAAGTGTACTGGTCTCATTGGCTGAAGAGATGGCAAATATCCTCACCAAAATCTTCCAGTGTTCATTGGAAGCATTTAATGCCTGATGGATTGTAGTGTAGCAAATTAGGGGGTCATTTTTTATTTTTGTCAAATAACAAGAGATAAACCATCACATTTTAGATCTCTGAGCCACACTAAATGTGAAGAGTTTTCTCCCCTTTATTAAAGAAAGAAATAAAGAAATAATTGCATTTTACAGCACCTTTCATGACTATTAGATATCTCAAAGTGAATTACAGTCAATGAAGTACTTTTTGAAGTGCACTCCTGTTGTGTTAATGAAGAAATGTGGCAGCCAGTGTACGTACATACAGCAAACACCCACAGTCATGTTGATAATGTGATGGTGATTGGGGGATTAATATTGGGCTGGAAGTTGTTCAAGAACTGTCCCACTCTTCTTTAAAACAGTGCCTCAGGATCTTATCGCACCACCTGATATAGCAGCTGGGGCAATGGTTTAAAGTTTCATCTGAAAGTTGGAACGTTGAAAGAGAAAAATGTTCTCTCCGAGTGAGCATTGTGCAAAGTTCTGTTAACTCTGTCAGGCATACCTTGTGAACCTAATAGTCCTAAATGATCTTTTTATCATGTTGTTATGTTTCATCTGCTATATCCTTTGGAACATCCCACTCTGACACGTTTTTCTGTATAACATTCTTTAATCTGTGTTCAGTACAGCATTTGTTGGATTGTCCTTCTAACACTGCTTCCTTAGGTGAAATTTTTCAGGTTTGAAGATTGTCTCATGCAGTGCATTAAAATATGTTGAGACACTTGCAGTGACTCCTAGAAGGAGGGGGAAGGTCTGTTGCATCTCTAGCCCATTCAGTACTTTTGAAGAGAATGATCATAAGACCATAAGAATTCGGAACATGCCATTGAGCCCCCTCAAGCCTGCTCTGCTATTCAATAAGATCATGGCTGACCCAACACTCCTCATTCCCACTTTGCTGCTGTCTCTCTGTAATCCTTGATTCCCCGACTGATCAAGAATCTATCTGTCTCAGTCTTAAATAAGAGAATGGTGGATCTTTGTCCAGAACCAGGTCCCCTGGAATGACAGGAAGCTTGCATATGTAGAAGACTATAACTGATGTAATGGAACACGATTCCAGAAACTGCAGACCTGGGACAATAGTAGATGTTTTTGCAGGGGCGCGAGTCATCAGGCTCAGAAGCAAGAGCAGGGTTAGGCTCCCAGTGTCCAACATTCTCGCTTGCATTCTTACCCTTGACCAGTTGTTGAGTGCCTTGGTTCCAGGCAACACATCCCTCAATGATCCCATCCTCCCTGCAACTAGCTAACAGATAGCCTGCACCCCTTTTGCCTTTGAGCAGGTCACTTGTGGACATGTCGGTTTGCAGCTGGGTTAATCCCAGCAGTGGAAGCAAGAGGTCTGCAACTGGGGGGTCAGTAATAGGTCATAGCCTGGCTTCAATTACAGTTCTTGGTGGTTAGGTCAGCCAGGGACCTTCCTACCCAGAGCTACTTTCTGGTGAATGTGGGAGGTCAAGGGAATTGGGTGCACCACCACCATGACCAGTTACCTGTCCTTGTACCTCCTACCTCACTCTCTGTGGGATTCAAAAATCCCTCCCCTCGCATGTTACCCTACAGACGTCTGCTGTTGTTGAACGTTTGTAATATTTCCAACTTTTATCGCAAACCATGATGTTGCAGCACACCGCAATCACATTCAGTTTAAGTGACACATTCTTTCGAGAAGGAATAAGAACAGCTGGGCATCTGGTGTGAAGGCCATGCAGTGCAGTCTGTTTAAATATTTAACACTGCAGCGATTTACAGGGAAAGTCTAAGTGATCAGCATCAGAAAGAGAAGATGAGCCTTGCATGATCCAAGCAGGAGTGCTATTACCTGGCCATGATTGCATTGCTCTCATTTTTATGCAAACTGGCCTTGTGGGCAAAAATCTAGTTTTCATTCAGTTTGCACCTCAGTCCCTGCCACATGAAGCATCAATCCAGGGAAATGTGGCTAAAGAAATGTCTTTAAAAGAGCCAGATAAGTCAATGGGCTAAATGAACCCCTCTGTGCATTATTATTCTACATTATAATGCGGTTCAATCACTTTATTTGATTATAGCTCTGTGATTCTATCGGCTTAATTTTAGCTTTTTCTAAGTGGGTGGACTTTGAGTGAGTTGCAATTGAGCCAATGTATAATTCAATACTTTCACACAATGCTATGGTTCTAAGCAGGTGAAGACTAGCAAACTAAACCAATGCATAATAACATAGATAGTAGGAACAGGAGTAGGCCATTCCATCTTTCAAGCCTGCTCTGCCGTTCAATGTGATCAACTATGGCAATGTCAAGTAATCCAAGCAGTCAGGGAATGTGACTGAAGCAGCTGGATGGAGGACATGTGGAGTGTAAGGTGTCTGAATACAGGTAAGTTATTCTGAGTAGCTGTCTCTGATGGTGGAGGTGGAATAGAAAGAGAGGGGAGGGTTGGAGGGGGTTGATGTGCAGTATGGAACTGCTTTCTTGGATTCAGACAAATGACGGGATTAGTTTCAATTCTCTCAAAGTTGAAGTTTCCCACTTGTGCTTGACCTGACAGGCTGGCCTGATGGCTCAGTGGTCAGCACTGCTGCCTCACAGTTCATGGGTGCTGGGTACGATTCCAGCCTAGGCAACTGTGCAATCTCCATACAGACATTCTCCTTGTGTCTGCATGGGTTTCGACCAGGTGCTCTGGTTTCATTCCACAGTCCAATAATGTACAATGTAGGTGGATTGGCCATGCCAAATTGTCCTGTAGCATACAGGCTATTAGCCATAGTGAATCTGGGGTTATGGAGATAGGGTGGGATGCTAGTCAGAGGGTCAGTGCAAACTTGATGGGCTGAATGGCTGTGTTGGACAACCATCATTGAGCTCCCCACTTGCACTGAGGGAATGAAGACCACTGTCTGGTGTGACTCACCCCTCTGCACTTGCTGGGTGACTGTCAATGTTCCATTTAACACTTTTTTCTACTGACAAAGTTTAGGAGATTATTTCTTGATGTGAATTTTATATTCTCAGATCCAATATGGATTCAAGTGACCATTAAGATTTGGCTGCCTGAAGAGATTGGGAATATAGAATTATATAAACATGTGGGATCACATAAATCATATAGCCAATTAGCATTAGTGCAATTAAGTAATCATTCTTTTCAACTCAAATGGTGGATATCTATCAAAAATACACTCCAGTGTTACACATGGCTCTGGTAGCACTCTGATTCACAAAGTCTGGATTTAAGATGTCCCTCCAGAGCGTGAGTGAAAAACCAAAGCTGATGGTCCAATGCAGTACTAAGGGAGTGCTTTCCTTTGGGTGAGTTTTCGAGATACAGGCCTAACAGCCTGCTTGCATAGATGTAAAAACTCCTGTGGAATAAAAATTGAAGAACTTTAGGGGGTTTTCCTGGTCTTGACCAATATTTCTTTCTCAATTAAAATCACAAAAACAGATTGTTAAAGGTATTCCTGTTCTAGGAATATGCTATGCAAAATAGCAGCTATGTACATAAAATGCGGCTCTTTCTTATGTCTCTCTCATTTGCTTTCTATCATCTCAGACTCAAACCCTCTGCCGTGATCCCAGCCTCTTCCTAAACTCTGTCTGCTTTTGAATTTGATAAAGGTGGCATTCCTACATCTATTTCCCCTTGAAATATTTATTCCCACCGCAGTCACTCATGTTTTGTCCATAAATAAATACTAGTTTTTGTCCAACACTACAACATGAACCATCTGTTTAATGTGCACCAACATGTTTCATTATCAACATGTAATTAAATTAATTTTATTGAGATTTAATTAACTGCGTTTTCCATGACCTAATTTTTGAATCCAAACTGCTGTGCAATGTCATTATCATATTCACCAGCATCTAATAGAAAAAACCTACCACTAACTATTTGTATTTTAACATTAAGAATTCATGTATTTCTTGTTGCCTTCATCAACCTCCCTCTGATTCTTGTGGCGTTGTATTATTTTTTAGTATAATTGGTTTCACTGTGAGTTTGTAGCTAGTGGACACAGGCAGGGAGTGTGTAGTCAATCATGAACCTTTTCTAGAGCTATAGAGGGAATGAAATTTGTCTCCACGGGTAGCCCATCCGCCTGGACAGTGCAAAAAACAGAGCTATCAATTTCCATTTTGCACCCTACCTTTGTGAGGGAGTGACTTAATGGTACTGTCACTGGATGTGTACTCCAGACTAACACCAGATTAACTTTCTCAGAACATGGGTTCACAACAGGGCAGATAGTGAAACTTGAATGCAAGAAACATCTGGAATAAAAAGCTCGCGTAATGGTGACCATGTAATCATTGTCAGTTGTTGTAAAAAACACACCTGTTTTGCTAATACACCAGGTTCCTAGGAAAGGAAATCTGTCATGCTTATCTGGTCTACATGTGACTCCAGACTCACAACCATGTGATTGACCCTAACAGGGTTAATAATTCAGGATGGACAGTAAATGCTGGCCTAGCCAGTGATGTCCACATCCCATTAATGAATTTCAGAAAAGAGACAAAACCACTTGCAGATACTGGATTCCAAGGTGGACCAGCAGGAGGCTGGAAGAAAACTACAGCATCAGGGGGCAGAGAAGTCAACGTTTCGGGGGTAACCCTTCTTCAGGAATTTAAGAAATGGCTGTGATCTGAGTTGGCCTTTCACAGTTGCTTAAAACCTATGTGATTTGGAATTTTGAAGGAAGAAAAGGCAAGTTGACTATCTAGGCATCTCCTTCCTCCAGCCTATACTTACCTCCATACAGGATTTGAGGTCTCATTTCATGTCCATACTTGAGTTTTGGTCCCATTGCTTGAGTCAAAACATTATTGCATTAGAAGCAGTTCAGAGGAAGCTCATTTGATTGATTCCTGGAATGAAAGGATTATCAGAGGAAAAGCTGAGCAGACTAGGCCCAAGCCAATTGGAGACAAAAAAAGAAATTACTGGAAAAGCTCAGCAAGTCTGGCAGCATCTGTGGAGAGAAATCAGAGTTAACATTTCGGGTCTAGTGACCCTTCCTCAGAACTCAACCCATTGGTGTTTGGAAGAATGAGAGGTGATATTATTTAAAGGGGGCTTCGTTGGAAAGGTACTGAGAGGATGGTTCCATTTGTAAAGCAGTCTGGAATTAGGAAATGTAGTATAGAAATGAGACATCTCCCATTTAAGATTGAGATGTAGGGAATTTTTGTTTCTCCCAAGGGGCTGTTAGTCTGCAGAACCTTCTGCCCATGAGAGCAGTGGAGGCTGGGACACTGAATATCTTCAAGATTGGGTTGGATAGATTTTTAAGGACAGGGCAGTTGGAGAGTCTTGGGAGAGCAGGTGGGAAAGTGGTGCTGAGGCCACAAACTGGTCAGCCATGATTTCATCAAATGGTGGGGAATGCTATAGGGGTTGAAAGGCCTACATTGCTCTCTATCCTTGTGCTCTTATAATCTTCTGTATTATTAACCATTCTAATCAACTATACACATCTCATTTAGAGTTTCGAGGAAGGGTTAAGGGAAGTAATGAAGGTATTCCTAATGAAGGTGAAGAAAAACAACTTCCAGAACCTCTGTAGTTCCTCCTTTCAACATTCCTGACTGGATCCTCTCTTGGAGCATGACACTATTGTGGTGGCATCAGCTCAGGATTACCATGTTCCATTTTGTATTAAGTCATTTTTCTCTGTACTGGTCCTTACCATTCACAACTATGCCCTAATTAGACAATTATTCAGCAAAGCATCAAATACTTCAACAGGGATTTCATTCCACAGCTTCACGATTGCGTGGGAGGGGAAAATCCTTCTAATCTCAAGCCTAGCCTCAGATTTGATAATCATGTACTCACATCTTCCACTCCTGTGCTTTCAATACAAATTGAATAGCATGCTTGGATTTACATTATCCATTCCTCTGAGCATTTTAAAATCTGATAGATTTAGTGGTGGTTACTGGTATAATTGAAAGGAAAAAAAATCACAAAGAACTTTCATCTATAAAGCACCTTTCATGATCTTAGAATATCCCAAAGCATTTTACAACCAATCAACTACTCTTGAAGTGTAGTCAGTATTGTCAGAGAGGGAACAAATGGCGTAAGTTACTAGTAAAGGTAGTAATAATTACTGATGTTAGTGGGGTTTACCCGTCATCAGAAGCAGGAGATTTCCTGGCTACTTTTTTAGTATGTAGTGAGAGGTTTGTGGTACGATGAACCATGGATGGATTGATGAGTCTCAATCTGAATTGTTGCCTGATAGGAGTGATTTATTCGTAAGCCATCAGGAGGATAAAAGAGGTCACTATTGAGGTCCAGTCTCCTTCAGGGATCACTCTTTTGCTGTCTTCCATTTTAAGCAATTTATGGTCCTTGAACTCATGCACAATTGATTCCCCACGAGGATAATTCCAATATCTTCAGAGGATATTATGCCTCCACAAATAGCTAAAAAAAACCTGTATCTTTGCCAAGTTAAGTCAAGCTGCTTGGGGCAACAATGAAGCCTATTGATGATGGGAAGTGGTGGATGACATGTGTGTGTACATTTCAAAAAGAGTAGATCAAGGTATCATATAGAAGGATTGTTGATCAACTGATGTATGTTGGTAGTATGACGGCCATAGAAAGGAAGATGTCTGAAGTACAAGAAATGCAAAAGACTGTTAATGGATGTTTTGCAAATTTTTTCAGTCTTCACAGGACGTGGGTGTCGCTGGCTGGGTTGTCACTTATTGCCCATCCCTTATTTCCCAGAGGGCTGTTAAGAGGTCACAACATTGCTGTGGGTCTGGAGGCACTTGCAGGCCAGACCAGGTAAGCTCAGCAGATTTCCTTCCCTAAAAGACATTAGTGAACCAGATGGGTTTTTAGTACAATAGTTACAATTAGAATGGCATTTTATTTCATATTCTTATTAAATTTAAGCTTTGCAACCTCCCATGATGAGATTTGAACCCATGCCTTAAGAACATTTACCTGGGATTCACATGTGACATTACCACTGTATTGTGCCTCATTGCCACCATGACATTGCACAGGAGACAAAGTGTTAAGACCATTACTAAAGACCCAAATCTAATATTCCAATCTAGGTGTTATATCAGAGGCAATCAGAGATTGACACAGCAAGCATTTGCAGAGCATGTGTGAGCCAGGAGCAGATGGGTGAGGAAGGTGATAATTACCAAGTTGCTTTTGCTTAAGAACCAGAACATGGGAGCAGCAGTGAGCTGTTTGCTTCTGAATTGTAATAATTCTGTGCTTCCATTCCTCAAGTCAACTTCACTATTTCTGTTGCTACATTTTTATTGCATTTTCTTGCTTTCTCTCAAAGCATATAATAACCCTTATTTCTACAGTAAGTATCCATCTTCTTTTTGATTATCTCAAAGAAGTTTGAACTATGTTCTTCTGTGTATCACAATGTGTGTGTAGAGTCCCTTTTTCTTGTATCATCGTGTGGGTGGCACGGTGGCCCAGTGGTTAGCACTGTTGCCTCACAGTGCCAGAGACCCGGGTTCAATTCCCGACTCAGGCGACTGACAGTGTGGAGTTTGTACATTCTCCCCGGGTTTCCTCCCACTGTCCAAAGATGTGAATTGGCCATGCTAAATTGCCCATAGTGTTAGGTAAAGGGGTACGGGTGGGTTGAGCTTTGGTGGGTTGGTGTGGACTTGTTGGGCCAAAGGGCCTGTTTCCACACTGTAAGTAATCTAATCATTTTTGATGTGAATTTTAAGCTTTTATTTGTTTGTGGGATATGGGCATCACTGGCTGGGCAAGTATTTGCTGTCCACCCTATTTGCCCTGAGGAAGGTGGTGGTGAGCTGCCTTCTTGAAGTGCTGCAGTCTATACGCTGTAGGTAGACCCACAATGCTGTTAGAGGGGGAGTTCCAGAATTTTGACCTCAGGACAGCAAAGGAGCAGGGACACATTTACAAGTCAGGATGGAGTGTGGCTTGGAGGGAAACTTGAAGTTGGTTGAGCTCTCATACATTTGCTGCTCTTGCCCATCCAGGCAGTAGAGTTTGTGGGTTTGGAAGGTGCCATCCAAGGAGCCTTGGTAAGTTGCCGTAGTAGATGGTACACACTGTTGCCACTATGCATTGGTGGTGAAGAGAATTAATTTTGAAGATAGTGGATGGGATGCCAACAAATCGGCTGATTTTTCCCAGATGGTATTAGGTTTCTTGAGCGTTGTTGGAACGGCACGTATCCAGGGCAGTGGGGAGTATTCTATTGGGCTCCTGATTTGTGCCATGTAGATAATGGACAGGTTTCGGGGAGACAAGAAGTAAATTACTCGCTGCAAGGTTCTTAGCGTCTAACCTGCTCTTGCAGCCACAGTATATGCGCGATGAGTCCAGTGTAGCTCTGGGTCAATAATAAGCTCAAGGATCGTAAGTCTTTGAATTACGAAGGATAATGGCTAGATTCTGTCTTGTTTTGTGCCTCCCTACTGATTGTCTAACCAGATAAACTAATCCTTATAATTGAAAATAAAGAACTGCAGATGCTAGAAATCTGAAACAAATGGAAATTGTTGGAGGAACTCAACAGATCTGGAAGCATCTGTGGAGACCCAGCTGTGACACAGGATTCAAAGTATTAACTCTGCTTTCTCTCCACGAAAGGTGCCAAATCTGCTGAAGTTCTCCAGCAATTTGTGTTTTTACTTGACAAGAATCACTGTCTGACTTACCTGGAACAGTCCCAGCTGAGCTCAAACCTGCTTCTCATCGCAATTTCTCTAAATTATGTGCCTAATACGATGCACATATTTTGAGTTGGATAGATTCAGACTTACTACCATGTTTGATTAAAGTAGGTTCTTGCAACCCTGCCATCAGTAAATGCAACTTGGAGCAATCTGCATGTGAGGGCTCAAAAAATGGATCACCATGCCTGGCTTGATCATTGAAATATCAATGTAGTACTAGCGACCCATTGTATCTGCCTTGTCTTCAGCTATCCAAAAGACCCCAGCTTATCCGTCATCCTCTTTGATATCCTCCTCCTTAAAGCATTCATTTAATTTCCTTTTTCACATTAAACGTACAGCCTGGCTGTGGTACAGAGTTCACTGATGCCAGTGGAATGGGAAGCTCCCTTCCCCCTCTCTCCCACCCACCTCCCCCCCCACCCCACCCCAGTGGTCAACACTTTGAGAAGAAGTAAATAATTCTGGGAAAATACCTTGAAAGATACATTCTGCTTGTTATCAGGTAGTTACTCTTTGATACTGACAGGCAGAGTACACAGGAGATTAGTGAGAGCCCCTTTCTCCTCTGTCACACACCACCGCACCATCTGTCACACACATAAACAAGGCAGCTACAAGTCGACATGAGAAGTTAGATTTCAATTTGACGGACTCCCAAGTTAAACATCTTCCAGTTGCAGTGCAAATTGCTGTCGCTTAAATGTGTTTTGTAATACAGAGGTGCAGGAGAGTTCAGCATGAATCTGAGGAAGGTCATATTGGAATTGAGGGGACTAGTGATAGCCAGATTGAGGTATGAGTGACCATCGTTAAGAATACCAGCTCGAGTGGAAACAAACTAGCCATAGTCAAGTCAGAAGTGGCACCTTCTTTGCAAAGTCCAAACTAAAACAATTGGGAAAAAGGAGCAGAGATAAGATAGAATACTAAGTAAAAACTATAGATGGTCTAAATCAGAAACAAAAACATAAGTTGTTGGAAAAGCTCAACAAGTCTGGCAGCATCTGTGGAGAGAAATCAGAGTTAATGTTTTGGATCCAGTGACTCGAAACATTAACTGATTTGTCTTCATAGATGCCGTCAGACCTGCTGAGCTTTTCCAGCAGTTTCTGTTTTTGTTAAGATAGAAAACTGTCAATTATTGAGTAATTAGACTTAGGGTAGCAGTGGGACTGGAGGAGAGTTCCTTCAAAGCCCAAATAATCAGTACATTGTAAGATACTGAAGGAAACTGAGAAAAAATATACCTTTTACCTTTAAAAGAATGGATTTTTTACAGTCTTATTTGCACGTTAAAAATTTCCCAACAAACCCCAGGAAACACAGCATTTGGCTGGATTAGAATCCCCAACAACTGCAGCGTCCGAAGATGTTGGGGAATAAGCAACCAAATACTTCCGCACAGATTCTGGCTCGGTAAATTAAAATGCCACTGGTTGTAGGAAGAAGTAGCCATTACTCCCTCAAGGAAACTCTCAAGGTTGAAGCTGGGAATGGGGAAAACGAAGAGTCCTCAACTTCCTGTAGTGCTGTATTTTTGTTGCAGGCAGTCAATGCTGGGATGTTAGCATCTTGCCCTCCTGAGATTTTTTTTGTTGCACTCTTCTTTCCCATTAGACATATTTAAAAACATGCTGTTTGAATTCTCCCTCTACATGATATGATTAATAAAAACAATGCAAAACCATCTCTCGACTGATTCTATGTGAGCAAGCTGAGTTCCAAGGGACATTTTAATTTTAAATACCTATCCAGTTGATGGTGCAGTAATTAATAACAAAACATTTGTTCAGTTGTATTTATTACTTAATGAGGGCAGTTCAGCTGCTGTGAATGTTGATTCTGTTACCATAAGCTTGTAAAATTATTTATTTTCTGAATTTAACATCTTGTATGTGTGAATGGGACTAATAGAGCAAGGGCACTATGGTGGTGGGAATCTAATGCTTTGTGATGTTGGCAAAGGCTTTGAGTGGTGCAGTCTTGTGGTGCGGAGTCACTGAATCAAGGACAATAGGGATTGACTTAAGGTGAAGGCACTGGAGTGTCAGAGTGTTAGCAGATTCTTCGCACTGTCCTCAAGGTTGGAGAAATAGAAGAAAAAAGACTTTACTCAATAATGGACCATCTCCCGGTATATCAGGGTTGGCTTTAAGAACTAAAGTGTAAAGAACTGTGGATACTGGAAATTAGAAACAAGAACAGAAAGTGTTGGAAAAACTCCTGGTATCATCTGCGGAGAGAAAGCATAATGAATGTTTCGGGTCCAGTGACCCTTCTTCAAATTCCTGTTTTTGTTCTTGTCTTTAAAGGTCCTTTGTGAGAAGGTTTAAGGGGCTTGAACCAGCTACTGGAATCATAGAATGTTATCGTACAATGAGGTCATTCAGGCCATGATGAACTTCCACGTTAAACAGCTTGGGTGTCATGGTAGCTCAGGGGTTAGCACTGCTGCCTCACAGTGCCAGGAACTCATCTGGTCTGCCGTACATGTGACTCAAAACCAACAGAATGTGGTTGATTCTAAACTGCCTCCTGAAAGTTTCTTGGTTGTATGAAATTGCTACAAACTCTCACCTGGATTTGGCCTAGGCTTTGAAAAAGGCAGAAACAAGCCTGTCGACCATGCAAAGTTCTCTTTACTAACAGTTGGGGGGAGAGAGCTGTCTCACAGACGAGTCAAGCAACAGCCTGACACTGTTATAGTGACAGAATAATACCTTACAGACAATATACCAGACACCACCATCAACATCCCTGGATATGCCCTGTCCCACTGTCAGGACAGACCCAGCAGAGGTGGCGGCTCAGTGATATAGTTTGGAGGGAGTTACCCTGGGAGTCCTCAACATTGAATCTGGACCCCATAAAGTCTTAAGACTTCCAGTTAAGTCTCATTGTTAAGGAAACTTCCTGCTGATTACCACGTACCATCCTTCCTTGACTGATGAATTAGTACTCCTCCATGTTGAACAACATTTGGAGGAAGCATTGAGGGTGGCAAGGATGCAAACTTTACTCTGGATGGGGGATTTCAATGACCACCACTGACAGTGGCTCAGCAGCACGATAACTGATCGAGCTGGTCAGTTCCTAAAGAACATAGCTGCTACACTGGGTCTGCGGCAGGTGATGAGGGAACCAACAAGAGGGAAGAACATACTTAACCTCACCTATATCAATCTGCCAGCTGATGAAAGATGTCATCAGCAGTACTGTCAAGCAGCACCTGCACAGCAATAACCTGCTCAGTGATGCCCAGTCTGAGTTCCATGAGAGCAACTCCAGCCCCTGATGTCATTACAGTCTTGATTCAAACATGGACAAAAGAGCTGAATTTCAGAGGTGAGGTGAGAGTGACAGCCCTTGACATCAAGGCCACCTTCGACCAAGTGTGGCGTCAAGGAGCCGTAGCAAAACTGATGTCAATGGGAATCAGAGGGCTAGGCGGAGTCATGTTGGCACACAGGGACATGGTTGTAATTGTTGGAGGTCAGTCATCTCCTATCTGCAGGAGTTCCTTAGCATAGAGCCCAGGCCCAATTATCTTTAGCTGCTTCAACAATGACCTTCCCTATTGTAAGGTCAGAACAGGGGATGCTCGCTGATGATCGTCGATTCCTCAGATACTGAAGCATGTTCAAATGCAACAAAGTGTGGACAATATCCAGGCTTGTACTGATGATTGGCCAGCCACATGCGCACCATGCAAGTGTCAGGTGTTAATAAGAGATAATCTAACCAGCACCCTTTTACATTCAATGGTGTTACCATCACTAAATCCTCCACTATCAACATCCTGGTGAGTTACTAGTGATCAGAACCTCAACTGGTTTTGCCATATAAACACTGTGGCTAAGAGAGCAGATCAGACGCTAGGAGTACGACAGTGAGTAACTCACCTCCTGACTCCTCAAAACCTGTCCATTATCTGCAAGCCAGAAATAAGGAGTGTGATGGAATACTCCTCACGTGCCTGGATGGGTGCAGCTCCAACAAAACTCAAGAAGCTTGACACTGTCCAGGATATAGAAGCCCACTTGATTGGCACAAGCATTCACTCTCTCTACCACCGACGTTCAGTAGCAGCAGATGCACTGCAGGAATTCACCAAAGATCCTCAGACAGCACCTTCCAAACCCATGACCACTTCCATCTAGTAGGATAAGGAGCTACATGGGAACACCACCACCTGCAAGTTCCCCTCTATGTCACTCACCATCCTGCCTTGGAAATATATCACAGTTCTTTCACTGTCGCTGGATCAAAATCCTGGACTTCCCTCACTAAGGGCATTATGGGTCAATCCACAGCGTGTGACTGCAGGGGTTCTAGTAAGCAGCTCGCCACCACTTTCTCAAGGACTATTAGGGATGGGCAATAAATTGTTGGCCAGCCAGCGATGCCCAGGTCCCACAAATGAATACATTTTAAATTGTGTCAAAAAATGGTTTTGCAATGTGCAGAAGTCTTGGGGGAGGTATCATCCTGCTGACAGTGATAATGGAATCAAGTCAGCAATTGAAGGCTGATTGGGTGTCCAGGCCCACCTTACAAAACTGCCTCTACCGATCCACTATTTAACCCTCAATTAATCCTAATCAGTGAGATCGCTTGGTCACTAATGTAGAAATGGGTAAAAGCCACATTTGTGGGATAGAAATCACTTTAGGTGAGGTACTTTCTTGGGACAAAGTAAAAAGATCTTTTGACTGCATCTACCTTGGGTGAGATTTAACCTGAGCAATGTTTGCTACTGATTTTGAAAGTTCAAACAATTTGATTTCATCATACTGGCATCTTGATAATTCCAGAAATAAATTAAATGATACAGTCAAACTAATGTATCAAAATTACCATCTTGATTCAAACGGCTTTGGAAAACTTGAGACATATAAGTAGGGAGTGTAATGAGATGCTTGTTAGTGTATCTGTGATTAAATTTGATGCACAGCAACTGTGGAAGTATACATTAATGGCAAGATTAAAGAGGGTGAAATCTAATTATGAGTATACTTAAACGCAACATCATTCACAAGAGGAAATGACACTGCAATACTTACCCAATTACCTCCTGTTGGCCACCAGAATCTTTCAACTTTTTCCAAGGGTACAGGAGTCCAAAACTACAGGGCATAGGAGAAAAGCACCTAAGAGGCAACTTCTCACACAGAGGGTGGTGCACGTATGGAATGCACTGCCAGAGGAAGTGGTGGAGGTCGGTATAATTACAACATTTAAAAGGCATCTGGATGGGTACATGAATGGGAAAGGTTTAGAGGGATATAGGCCCAATGCCAGCAAATGGGGCTCGATTAGTTAAGAATATCTGGTCATCATGGACAAGTTGGACCTAAAGGTCTGTTTCTGTGCTGTACATCTCTATGACTCTGTGACTCTAACTTCCTTTAAATTAGCATTTTATTCATCAACATTGTTGTTTGCAAATGAATTTTAAGAAAAAACTTTCTGTAGCACATCCAGGGTATCAATAAAGAGCTGGCCAGATAATAGTTGTCAAGATTAGTTGCAGCAGGAAGTCAGTGGAGAAAACATCTCTGGATGTTTTCTTCATTGCCATGTGCTACCTTTACCCAGTCTGGCTTACATGTGACTCAAGATCCACAGGGATTGTCTCTTAACTGCCCTCTGAAATGGCTTAGCAAGCCACTCAGTTCAAGAGCAATTAGGGATGGGCACCAAATTCTGGCATTGCCAGCAATGTCCACATCACATTAGAGAGAGACACCCTATGAAGATGAATACATTTTTACAGGACCTGATGTCTAGGTATGAACATTTCACCCATTGGAAATGGTTCCAAAGCCAAGAGATAAAATAAAAAAAGAATCTCCTCTCTTTTATGGTTATAATGATTAATGTACCTTTAGTTTAATCTTAGAGCACTTTCAGCTGGACCCATGGCAGGATGGTGACTGCAAGAAGGCACTAAGTTGTGATTCTTAATCAGAGAATCTATAGTCATGTTGGGAGGGGAAAATCACCATGTGTTACCAGTTTAGTGATTTTCAGAAGCATTGGTTAGTTAAGCAGCATTGCTGGAAGCAAGTAGGAATTAAGATTGATCAAAATATGGACGAAAGAGCTTAACTTTAGATATGAGTGAAGTGAATTTCTTTGACATGAAGACAGCATTTGACTGAGTGTGGTACCAAGGAACACTAGCAAAGATGAATTCGACAGGAATCAAGGGGAAATCTCTCCACGACTTTGAATTATACTGAGCACAAAGGAGGATGGTTACAATTATTGGAGACCAATTTTAGGAGGTCACTTGTGGTTTCCTTTGAGTGTCATTCGAGGCTCATCCATTTTTAGCTGCTTCATCAATCGCCTTTCCTTCAACATCATGGAAAAGAGATATTTATTAATGATTCTTCAGCACATTCACAAATGTTCAGATATTGAAGCAGTCCATATACACATGGAGCAAGATAATGTTCAGGCTTGAGCCAATAACTGGTAGGTTGCACAGTGGCAGCAGTGTGTACTGTCTACAAGATCACTACAGACATTCACCAAGACTCCTCCGAAATCACTTTCCAAACTTGCAGATTCTACTGCCTGGCTGGACATGGGCAGCAGATGCATGGGAGCACCACAACATACAAATTCCCCTCCATACCACAAACCATCCTGACATGGAACGACCTCATTAGTCCTTCATTGCTGGTGGGGTTAAAATCTCAGAACTCCCTTCCCAGCAGCACTGTGCACATTCGGACATGACAAGGACTTTGCAGCAGTTCAAGAAGGCAGCTCACCCCCACTTTCTAAAGGGCACCTAGGGATGAACAATAAATGTTGGCATTGCCAGTGGCAGCCATGAATGAGTAGGAAAGATAATTACTGTACATCAAACTGCATCGATGTTCAGGGAGTCATTGATGCCAAAACTGAGTGACAAATGCAGGAACCTGTTAACATTCTTCAACTTGATAAGCATAAAGTTCATTATGGAATGAAATAAAATGGTCTGTATGACCTGTACTTTATACTCAATGATTTATCTACTATTGTAGAAATGTAGAGGTTAGGAACAATGGAACAGGAGGAGACCATATAGTCTAAAGTACCTGTAAAAGTTCAATTGCTGCTGTATATTTCCCAGTCTTTCAGCAATATATACATTCTTTTCCTTTTCACACGCTCATCCATTCAATGCTAAATGATGCAGAGAAGGAGGAGGAGTAGATCATTCAGCCCCTCAAGCCTGTACTGCATTCACATAAATCATGCCTTATCAGTTTCTTAAGTTCATTTACTTTGACCTGGTTCTGTATCCTTTAAATACCCCAAATAAGGCAAAACCCATCAATCTCAGCTTACATGAAGAAGGAGTTTGAGATTTTGACCATATTTGTTTGAATAACTACTTTCTGTATGACCTCAGTATGGCCTTGCTCAAACTTAATGGTATACTTCCTCATCCTGAATTCACCCACTAGAGGAAATGCTTATCTCCATCATATTTAATAAGCTTTAAAATCTCAATTAATCTTCTGTACTGAAGGGAATACAAGACTTATCTCTGCAGCTTGTTCTTATAATTTAGCCCGTCCAGTTTTTATTGAATCTACAACATATCTTTTCACAGTTCCAATATTCTTGTAATGCACTACATTAAAAACTCCTAATGCTACTTTTGTGAGACTTTTCTTGTAATAATGATGCCCATATTTAACAATATGTCCATGCAAGTGTATGGTCCATGAGGATTATGGTAACTTTAACATTTGCATTGACAATGGAAAAACAACAGTCTGTAAAATAAAAATAATAACAACAGAAACAAACTATTATTTTACCTTTTAATATCATTAAATGTTGCAAGATGCTTTAGAAGAGAGTTATTGACCAAAATTTGACCCTGTGCCTTTTAAGGACAGGTGATGACAACTTAGTCAAAGAAGTAGTTCTTAAAGAGCATCTTAAAGCAGGGCAAAGGACGAGAGGAGAAGAGGGTGAGGGAGGACATTCCAGTCCACAAGCCCTAGGCAGCTGAAGGCATGGCTGCCAATGGTGCAGTGAAATAACAAGAAACAAATAAACAAAGACACCTTAAAATATCTTTCAGGAGCTTTATAAATAGATTGTACTTTGGGGACCTACAGTTGGTGGAAACTAATGGCAATCATTGCAATGCATGTGACTACTGAGTGTCTGCTGTTTTGTTGGATGTGTGCCCAGTGCCACATGGTTTATTTTCCATCGATGACTGAAGTGCATCCGTTGTTGACTTCATTTTGATGTTGGTATGTTGTATTGTTTTTTTTCAGAGCTAGCTCAGTATGTGATCTTGGAAGAACGCCTTCTTCCTTGAATTATTTACAATCAAATGGCTCCTTTTCCCTCCCCTCTTTGTCTCTCTCCTACTAAAGGCATTGTGCTGTTGCGTGACTTGATTACATCCATGATTTGGAGGTACCGGTGTTGGACTGGAGTGTACAAAGTTAAGAATCACACAGCACCAGGTTATAGTCCAACAGGTTTAATTGGAAGCACTAGCTTTCGGAGCGACGCTCCTTCATCAGGTGTTTGTAGTCAACCACCTGATGAAGGAGCAGCGCTCTGAGAGCTAGTTCTTCCAATTAAACCTGTTGGACTATAACCTGGCATTGTGTGATTTTTAACTGATTACATCCAGATATCTCTGTGTGTTTTGCCTGGAGGTCCATTCTTCATATATGAGCCTAAACAGATTATTCAACTTCATAATACACCTTGACCAAATCCAATCTCATTCTCACCTAAGAGCCATAAGATACCCTCTCTTCAGCACAAGGCATTAGACTGTAATTAAGAGCATGAACACTTGGCTCTCGCTGTCCTTGATCAGGAAATGCTTAGACCAACTGCAACAATTTAGTAGCTGAGTTTAGTTAACTCAGCATAGACAGAGGATTGAACCTTGGATGTTTCCAATCGATATGGATCAAATCCAAACCTCACAAGGGCTCTTGTCAGCTAAATCATTGAGAAAGGTTAAAGCTTAACTTAAAGACTGATGAAGTAAATGCTCGCCCACTTGGTTCTTCACTCCAAGCTTTGATGGTAAAAGCTATCAAGAAAGTGCTGGACCTGCCACACCTGCTAACTGCGGCATACTCAAGTGCCCAGCATTTGTGAACCTCCTCAGTACTTGGTTTCATGAAAACTGAGCAACGATAAATACAAATCAAAGTAGTTCATTAAGCACAGCACGCTGCCTGACCTTCCCCCTCCCCAGCTGCTCTCCTTATTGCACCACAGCTTCTAACTGCAATGTGATTAATTACAATGGCCCTTCAAGAGCTGGAGGACTGTACTTATTTATCTGAAGTAAGACTTGAGTCATTGTTTATCGTCATAATGTTGGCTGTTCACCACACGTTGTGTATGTGTGTATGACGCTCAGTGAGCATAGTGCTTACATGAGAGCTTATAACCATTCATAAGAAGCAAGAATTTTTCAAGATAGCAATTGGAAATGCAGTGCTACGGCCCAATGCTTTTGAACCGTTTGACCAATTTGCAATAACAACATACATTTATGCAGCTCCTTATATGCACTACAACATCCTAAGGTGCTTCGTGATGTGGAGGTGCCAGTGTTGGGCTGTGATGGACAAAGTCAGAAGTCTCACGACACCAGGGTGTAGTCCAACAGGTTTATTTGAAATCACAAGCTTTCGGAATGCTGTTCCTTCATCAAGACTTTACCTGAGCAGCGCTCCATAAGCTTGTGATTTCAGATATAACCTGGTGTCTTGTGACTTCTGAATCAGGTGCTTTATAGCAGTGGTAATCAAGAAAAAATGGATGTATAACCACATGATAAGATATTGGGGCAGGTGATCATAAAACACATCAAAGTAGTAAGCTTTAAGGTACATTGAAAATAAGGAAAAGGAAGGAAGAAAGAGGTGGAGGAGTTTCGGGAGGAAGTACCAGAGCTTTGGACTTAAGTGGCTAAAGGGACAACCACCAACTTGGAACCCAGCTTTCCACGATGTTCCTTAATTCCTTTGTTCTTGAGAAACACATCTAATTATTCCTTCAACCCATTCGTGCCAATTTCAATTGATGTATTCCACTGCCCTACTATCCTTGGACTGGAAAAATTCGGTCTGATTTCTCTACTAACACAAAATTACCCAATTATTATTGTGCACCCCTATCTGAGATGGAACATTTTCTCTTCAGTAAGCATGTTAACCTCTTTCCGTTGTTTTTGTCACTTTCTCCACCTTTACTGAGAGTATTGACCCTTGCTGGGTTTGGAGACCCATGCACACTGTTACAAGTTTCTGAACTGCATTAGGTATTATCTCAGGTACACTGTTACAGCTCACCGCCGAACCATTTCCCAACAATCAGGAGCATATTGCTACTGCCTTAATGTTTAACTTTATATTTGTGGGACATTGGTGTGGGAACGGGGGAGATCATAATAATAACTCACCTTACTGTGTCTACAGAATATAGTGATCTCTTAGGTACCATTGTGAGCAAATCTAATGACTTTCAAAAAGAGAACAGATGAGCCCCTGGGCGATGCAAGACAAATCGAAAATCAACAAATGGATTTATTTTGAATGGATAAGACAATATCGCTAAACCATTTCCTCTCATTTGTAGGTACAAATCTTCGGTAGCCTGTTTTATTCAAAAGCTTAATCTTTTCCCCTCACTTTCTCTGGTAAAGTAAGTTCCAATGAAGGGTCACTGGACCCAAAGCGTTGACTCTGTTTCTCTCTTCACCAATGCTGCCAGACCTGCTGAGTTTCTCCAGCGATTTCTGTTTTCATTTCTCTGATAAAGATTAGCTTCCTGAATTTCCAGTCAGAGGTACTCAGGAAGGAAATTATCACTACAATGGAAGAGCTAAGACAGTTGTGTCGTCTGTTTAGTCTGGCGCTAATGAATGAAATCCAGTTTTTTTTTACCACACTGAAAGATGTAGATTAAGCACAGACTTATATCTGTCTTTTGATCCTTACTTTTCAAAATAAAGCCAGAGGCCAGAGCTTGAGAGATGCCACACTGAATTGCTGACCAGGTACTCTCCTACTCCTACTGCCTTCCTTAGGGGGGTTGGAAGGATTTACAGGTTGATAACCAACTTGCTTAGGAACGTACCTTCCTCAGGCCTTAACCTTAGACTGGGGTTCAGAGATAGAGACGCTCACCATTTTTCCCCAAGACCCACCTCACAGCGACAGCCTTCGATGGGATTTACTCATAGCATTTAATTATCTTAAACTGATTGAGTATGCAAAAAAAAATCAGCATTTTTGTGATGGATGATGTTTGAGCTATCCGGCCTGAAACATTTCCCCTGCATGCTTCTCGAAGTTAACTCCTTGTGATCCAAATTTCATTTCAGATCAAGATAAAAAAAATAAATTAACCAGAAAATCCTTTCGGAGTTAAGTTCAAATTGCCACAGATACAGCCTGTGACCAGAAGCTCACCTAAATGGCTAACCTTCATAAGTAGGATCATTCAATAAGTTTCAATAGATGGAGATTTGGTCAAACCTAAATTTCCATTCAAACCAGTACAGCCAGCACCTTACAATTGAGACGTATGCTCATTGACCAAGACTTTCGTGTTCCAGTTGGTTAAAAGCTTTGATATATGATCTTCTTATTACTTGGAGTTTGGATGATTGCAGGACTGGAAAAGTTTCTGCAGTTCATCTGTGTGATTAATAACTCTCAAATTTCCATTCCCTCAAACATCCAGTTCCACGATTATTTTTCTAATGTTTTTCCACCATTGTCTCTCTGAGAAGTCATTTTATGTGCTCATGATTATTCATGTAAATTGGTTACATCAAAAATATCTTTGCACTTTCTTCACCTCTGCACTGAAGTTCATTTCACTATTTTAGAATTTGAGGCTATCTGGAATAGTCTGCGGTTTAGTTAATCAATTTCCTGAAAGTGTTGAGTCTTTTCAGCCTTTTTCATCCTGTGTGAACAATCCCAAAGGTGATGGCCCAATGGTATTATCACTGAGTTGTTAATCTGGAGAGCCAGATAATGTTCTTGGGACCTGGGTTTGAATCCTGCCATGGTAGCTGGCAGAATTTGAATTCAAATTTTTTTTAAAAATCTGAATTTAAGAGTCTAATGACTCACACCATCCACCGGTTCCATGGACCTAGCCACTGCAAACACCAAAGATCATCAAAATGTTTTGTGGCCTAGTTCATTTTTCTGCTGTTTATTTCCCTCCCCAAGTTTCTTTACTTTGCAATTGCTCATATTTAATGTAATTTGTCACTCATCAGGCCACCTTCCCAATCTATCCAATAACTCTACCTGATCCCTATTGACTGGGTACTTAGTGGTTAGCGCTGCCAAAGACCTAAGATCGATTCCAACCTTAGGCAACTGTGCCTGTGGAGTTTGCATGTTCTCTCGATGTTTAAAGATAAAAAATCACACAACACCAGGTTATAGTTCAACAGGTTTAATTGGAAGCACTAGCTTTTGGAGCACAGCTCCTTCATCAGGCATTTGTCTCCAAATCATGACTTCCTGTGTCTGTGTGAGCTTCCACCAGGTGCTCTAGGTTCCTCCCATCTAAAGATGTGCAGGTTAGTTGGATTAACCATTGAAAAAAATTGCTTGCAGCATTCAGGGATGTATAGGCGAGGTGGATTAATCGTGGTAACGGTAGAGTTATCAGAATATGGTAGAGGGCTGGATCTGGATGGGATGGTCTCCAGAGGATCAGTGCAGACTCGATAGCTGAATGGCCTCCTTCTGCACTATTGGGGTTCTATCAATGAGTGCAAATCCTTTTTGCTAAATTTGTCACCTGCAGCCTTAATTTTGTTTCTGCAAGTCATATCCAGTGTAATGGTGCGAGCACTGATCACCGTTCCAATCCAAGTTTGGTCTCTGATTGTAATCACCAGAGAACTTTGTTTACATTTATGCAGAAAGTTTCCATATGACTTTTGAGGAGGGGTGATCTATTCAGCCCTTTGAACCTACTTTGCTCTCAATAATGTCATGGCTGATCTGTTTGCGGTCTTAACTCCTCTGACCTGTCCAGTCCCCATGATGCTTGCCGATCTATCAAACTTAGCCTTAAATAAATTCATTGCCAATACTCCTGAAACAGAGTATTTCCAGACCATCGACCCTCTGACATAACTGAAATTTTCCTCATCTCCATCTTGAGATAGCAGTCCCTTATTTTAAAACTGTGTACCCTGATTGTAGTATTCCCCCCCGCCACCCCTACCATCACCCCGCCGCCACCACACTCCCTCCATTCCCCGCCCCTATCACCCCCCCCCCATATACATGCACACGCACACACACACATACATACAAGAGGAAACATCTTTCTGGTATGCATCCTTATCAAGTTTGCTCAGGATCTGATATGTTTCAATGTTATCTCCTAATATAATCTCATCCTTTTAAACTGTATTGGGTAAAGGAACAATCTGTTCAAATTTCTTTGTTAGATAAGCCCTTCATCCCTGGAATGAGTCTAGTTAACTGTCACTGTTTCAAACCCAATTATACTTCCTTCCAAACAAAGAAACCAAATTTAGACAATGTACTTTAAATGCATTCTGACTAAGGCTCTGCAGAACTGCAGTAAAACTTCCCCATGTTTACATTCCTTTCCCCTTCAATAAAGAACACCATTCCTTCCTGATCATTTCCTGTACCTGCATGCAGCCATCTCAGAAGCTTGCTAACTAATTGCATGGGTCACATGGAATTAAAAGCGTGACTCAGATCAAAATATACCACATCCTTAGAATGCCCATTGTCACCTCATCCACATCTAGGCCAAGTAGGTTTGTTTCCCTTAAGGTTGATTTTTCATTTGCCCAACAGGCTGAGAGCCCTTCCAGTTAACCTGCACATCTGCTGAATCTGCATCATTGCAAAAGCTATTCTCCCTAAAATTCTATAACCCTGGTTAAGCGAGGAATTCCAGAACCCACATTTTATTATTAAGCTGTCACATCAATTGAGCATCCATTTTCTCCATGTCATTGACTGATGAGTTATCCATGTGTCATCACTCCCCCCAGTGGTCATATCATTATACTCCACTGCCTATTCTTTGCTGCACTGCTATCTGCCCTGAATTTTCATTTAACTTACCCTGCATTCTACTAAGATATTCAGCTTCTGCATCTTTTCTATCTTCATTATTCCTTATTTTCCCTCCTCCTTGTTCAGAGCCCTTTCTCCCTCCCTCTTGCTTTATTTGTTTAATCCTCGCACAATACCTCAGCTCCTGTTCTGACACTGATGTTGCAACATTTCTGTTCCGAAACTGGTTTAAAAGTGCACTGCCATCATGTCAATCTTCAACACAATGAGAAACAAAAGTAATGAGCTGGAACTTATCAAATGCTTATCACAGTGTTCAGACACAGTGTGTCACAAACAATGAATTACTTTGAAATACAGGGCTGCTGTTTTGTATGCAAAGATGGTAGGTATTTCATGCACTGGCAAAGTCCCAGAAGCAACAGCATGTTTTCTTTAAAGTGTCTTGCACAATGAGTTTTTGTGACCTTGAATTCATTGCCTGCAGGTCAGTCAAGGCAGATTCATTTGTAATTTTCAAAAGAGAATTGGACAGAGACTTTGAGAGAAATGAAATTGCACAGCTGCTGGGAAGAGCAGGTGAGTGGAATTTATTGGAGAACTGGATCAAAGGGCCAACACAGGTACCGTGGACCAAATGGCCTCTTTCTGTGTTGTCATCATTTTAGGAAAGTGAAGTTAATGCCACAAGCTAAAAAGGCAAGATTTTAATCAATGAAAGGTCAGATTTGAAGAGCCAAATGGCTTATCATGCTCCTATTTATTATGATCTTATCATCATTCTATGCACAAATGGTCAGCAAGTGATTTTTAATTTTCTTTTCCCACGAAGGCTGTTCTCCATTAATGTAGTTCTGGAACTGGATGGATACTGCAGCAGTCATTACTGAAGAATGAATTATTCTAAAGCTAATAATAGAACAGCCATTAATGCTGCTGTATATGAAAATACAACTTTGTCTCCGTTGTGAAATTGGAGAACATTTCTCTAGAATTAGAGAATCTGGTCTCAGCTCGGTGGAGTTAGCAACGCCATGAAAGTGCTTTATGTTTAATTTCTTTCCATTTATTTGACTGGAGACACTCACTTATCCTATGGTAAGGACTCAGCAACTCTCCATGATCCAGTTCGAGCCTCCTTAGATTAGAGAAGCTTGATTATTTCAAGAGATGTATGTTTAATGGCTGCCACACATTTGATGCAAAGACACTTACAACAGAGACAGCAGGCACATGACCACTGAAGTCAGCCAGCCTTTCTTTTCTCACCTCATTAAGGATATTGACTTTGTACAAGATGCCACTGTAAGCTATTCCCTGTACTCGCTAAAGCAACAGGTGCATCCATCCTGATGTTCTCAGGCCATCCTTTCCTTACTACTTTCTGCAGATTCAATGTCATTTTGGGGCTGATATGTCTAGCTGTTGCTTTTCATTGAATCTGATTGATTTCATACTCTGCCTAAGGATGCTTAACTTCCTCCATGGGAAGTGCTACTCTTGACAGCACGTCAGCAATGCGTATCTCTTTCTCTTGCCTGTAATGTCATGTTCAGATGATATCTCCATTGTCACACTTCTTCACAAACACTCTGGAATGGATGGATGAGAAAGATGTTTTGAAGTAGCTGTGTTTGGATCCCATTGCCTCTTTGATAGTCCCAGATGGGTTTTAATTAAAACAAAACAAAGAACTGAGGATGCTACAAAATCTGAAACAAAAACAGAAATTGCTGGCAAAACGCAGCAGGTCTGTGGAGAAAAAAGGTACTAATGTTTTGAGTCCAGTGACCCTTTTTCAGGTTTTAACTAAAGTGCTAACAAATTAAAGACAGTAGCTAGACATTCTTTCACAAGCTTAGCATGGCATTGTTCAGTTTACATTAACACTCTGAATGCAAATGCAACTGGTTCGTTCTTGGTCCATAATTGCCTCCAAGTTCTGTCTTGCTGACGTCACGCTGCAAGGGAACTTCATGTCGAGCAGTGTAGAAGCTCAGCACTGTCATTGTTGCCATTAGTTGTTTGATTCTATTGAAAGCTGTTTCTTGTAATGTGCCCCAGTACCACTGTGCATCCTTAGCAGTGAGCTCACATAGGGATACCCACACTGATGATAAGTGAAGCAAGACCATTGCTAAATAGTTGCCAACGATTCTTTGCATGTTTTTCCCATTTGTTGGTCCCTGGTACAGCTCTCACCTTGTTAGGAGCTGAGTATATGACCTGTGTACTTGACTCTAGGCATCTTCAGTGCACCTTTTTCTTGTTCAGGTTTATCTAATCTCGTCACATTGTTCACAAACATTAGTGGAAGTAATCTTTCACATTTTTACTCTCTCAAACACTTTCAGAATTTTGAACACGTCTGTGAGGTCTTTGGATGCCTTTCTTTGCTCTTGTATAGATGCAGGCTGGTGTTCTCTCATTCTTAGAAATATTCGGGTGAATTTCATTGTATGTTTTCGGTGACTTTAATATCCTTTCTGTGAAAGGGGTCTGATTTGCAACTGTACTCAAATCACTGGCTTCATCACATTCAAAACTTTTCCTTGCCTTTGGAGTCAGTGCAAAGCTCACTCAACGATAGTTTGCACTTTTCCTCCTTTTACCGAAAGACTTGGGTTCAAAACTTAACTCCTGAGAACTGGATACCTCATCCACTGATTCCTAATGAAGGGCTTTTGCCTGAAATGCTGATTTTCCTGCTCCTCAGATGCTGCCTGACCTGCTGTGCTTTTCCAGCACCACTCTAATCTTGACTCTAATCTCCAGCATCTGCAGTACCCACTTCTGCCATGTCATCCACTGTCACATGTTCAATGAAAGACTGAAGGGGAGTGGGAGTGGTGGTTAGAGGGTAACTTTAAATGGATACATCCAACTTGAGACCCAATCTTCTGCCTCAAGTTTGGTCAATATTTTTTCCAGAACCACCATCACTGCAAACAGACTATGAAGGTAATAGTGCATAGCGAGAGTTTTTTTTTGGAATCATGCTGTGCACAAATTGTTTGCTGCATTTCCTACATTGCTACAGTGATTAGTTCTAAAGCACTGGGAAATCCTGAGGTTCTGAACAGCATTAAATAAATGCAAGTCAGTCTTTTCTTTTGTTTAAATTGTATCACAATTATGTTTGCTCACACTTACCTGATAAGAAATGTCAACATGTGGGGAGCAAGAGAACAACCAACAACGATTACTAGCTTTATCTTATTAATCAATTCCAGTCTACTCAGAGGAACAGATTTGGAGATGCTGGTGTTGGACTGAGGTGTACAAAGTTAAAAATCACGCAACACCAGGTTATGGTCCAACAGGTTTAATTGGAAGCATGCTCCTTCATCAGGTTAGGAACAGATGGATCTTGGACTGTTTGTCCACAGATTCCTGAAGGTAGCAGGACAGGTTAATAGTGTGATTAAGAAGGCCATATGGGACACTTACCTTAATCAGACATGATATAGATTATAAGGGCAGGGAGGTTATATTGGAGCTGTACAAAGCATTGGTTAGGCCACAGCCAGAGTACTGAGTGCCACACTATAGGAAGGATATGACTGTACTCGAGTGGGTGGGAAGGAGATTCACTGGGATGTTATCTCGGTTAGAGCATTTTAGTGATGCTGAGAGGCTGGATAAGCTCAGGTTTTTACTTTGGAGCAGAGGAGGCTGTGGTTTTCGGCCAACTTCTGGAAAACGCGATTATTGTAGAAAGATCGGCACAGACTCAATGGGCCAAAGGGCCTCTTCTGAGCTGCCTCACTCTAAGACTCTCTTTGATCGTTACTTTCTTACTCTAACCATCCCACACTTTACCTTTGATACCACCGAATTCAATTTTCTGATGGAATTTTGATCAAATGCTTTGTCATAGGACCAATATATCACATCCATTTGTCTTTTTGATTAGGTTAGTTGAAGATGACCTTTCATACATAATCACTGTTAAATATCTCTGGCTAACCCATAATTTTCTAAGTTTCTTTCACATGTTTCCCAATACAGACCTCAAGCTACTTATCTCGAGTTGCCTGACATATTTTTTTTTGTGAATGGGTCAGAACAATTACCTCTCTGCAGATGGTTAAATATAGTTCCTGTCTCCAGAGAATTATGGTTAGTGCCTGTTCTTTTTTTTTTCATTAACCTCTCTAACTATTCTATAAACTAGGCCATCCAGGCATGGCAAATTGCCAAGTTTAAGTTCGACCATAAGAGTATAAAACATAAAAGTCGAAGTAAGGCCATTCAGCCCATCGAGTCCACTTCGCCATTCAATCATGGCTGGACAGTTACATTAGCATTATTTAATGAACAGTTCTCCCATGTCCTTCCTTTATATTCCTGTAGACTTCCCTTCACTTCTTTGATACAGAGTCATAGTTGTGCCACTAGGAGAGACCAGGCAGGAGAATGGATTTACATTTCATCTGAAAGACAGTGCCTCTGACATTGCAGAGCTCCCTCAGTACTGCATTGGAGGGTCTGTCCACATTGTAAAACATTTGCATTGACATCACTTGTTTCATGATCTCAGGATGCCCAATAAGATTAACCTTTTGAGTCATGGTTGCTGTTGTGATGTAGGAAGCAAGGCAACAAATTTCTGTCCAACAAGATTCCACAAACACCAATACAACAAATTCCAGTTAATTTGTTTTTAAATAATGTTGGTTGAGAGGTAGCCACCTTATTGATCAGCCACCTTATTGGACGAAAACTTTGAGAGAAATGAAATTGCACAGTTGCCAGGAAGAACAGGTGAGTAGAATTTATTGGAGAACTCGATCAAAGGGCCAGCACAGGTACCATGGACCAAATGGCCTCCTTCTGTGTTGTCGTTATTCTAGGAAAGTGGAGTTAAGGCTGCAAATTAAAGAGGCAATATTTTAATAAATTAAAGATCAGATTCAAATAATGGCTTATTCATGCTCCTATTTATTATGATCTTGTCATCATTCTATGTACAAATGGCCAGCAACAAAAGGGTATTTGCAACTTTGTGTCAATGCCTATGTTAGCTCTTATAATGTAAGAACTTGGTGTGGGTAATGTGGTATTGAAAGATCCAACAAATTACAGCTCCTGATTGCACAACTATTACAATCACAGATCCTTCAGTGTTTGGGCAATATTAAGCTATTCGGTCACAGATAATAATATCTGTGGTGTCTAAACCACAAACTAATTATCAGTGAGTTTAACGAAGCTGTTTTGGACTCAAAATTTTAACTCTTTCTCTTTGCAAAGATGCTGCTAGACCTGCTGAGTTCCTCCAGCGCTTTTTAATTGTACTTAGACATGTGTTGCCTATTCAAACATTAAACAAACTGGTGAGAACAGAGTGTATAAGATTAACATTTCAAATTACAGTAAAAGCCCATGGAGGTTTGACAACTTGACCAATCTGGTGGTGAAATACTCATCTGGAGAGGTACATGTCATATCTATTTGTTTTGGGTTGGCTTGCTGCTGGTTACTGTAACTCAACATCAACACACTATCATCATTAGATCTTTCATCCTTCATGTACAATTAAGGTGTCATGCATTGGATGGAGCTGGCCTCTGCTCGTTTGTGATGCTGCACCATGGTCAGTAATGACCTGGGATGGTCACAAATATTTGTATTTGCATTTCTAAGTTGCACTGTCTGTCCAGTGCATAGTTTTGGTAGTTCTGTACCTGCTCGCTGCTCATGCATCTCTTTCATTCTCTTCTGTCTTTGAAGAAGAATGTCTTGTGTCTCAGAATGTTTAGACAACTCATTGCTGGACGAGGGCATTCACATTGCCTTCTGAACAGAAGGCTGTAGACTCATAGAGTCATAAAGGATGGAGACAGACCCTTTGGTCCAACTCATCCATACTGATTAAGTTTCCCAAATGAAACTAATCCCATTTGCCTGGGTTTGGCCCATATCCCACTAAACCTTTTCTATTCATGTATCTGTCCAAATGTCTTTTAAATGTTGTAACTATACCCATACAGACTGCTTCTGTGTGAAAATGGTGCCCCTCGGGTCCCTTTTAAAACTTTCTCCTGTCATCTTAAAAATATGCCATCTAGTGTTGAACTCCCTTATACTAAACCTTTGCTATTCATCTTATCTATGCCCTTCATCATTTTACAAACCTCTGTAAGATCACTCCTCAACCCCCTATATGCCAGTGAAATATGTCCCCACCCATCCAGCCTCATTCCTTCAACGTTGCTGTTGCTCGAAAATGCAGCCATGCAAAGCAAAAGTCTTATTTTGTTGCTTGATGCTTGAAGATCACTGATTTGATCATTTGTACTGTTCACTTTGCAAGACCTTCAAACAAGGATAATGAAGTAACAGTTTGCCAGTAAACTGTGGTCTGTTGTCAGACACTACTTATTCTTGGACAATGAACAAGCTGAAAATAGTGATCATTATGTCAACAATGTGTTGTACCGATTATGTTACTAAAGTATCAAAGAGAGATGACCTATCATAACTGCACTGTGAATACATTTGTTGTTATTATCATGCGAGGAGAGGGTGGAATATTACATGCATATAGATGCTTCAACTTCCCTTGCAGTTGGTCAGTTTGACATGTGCCATATGCATTCATGAATTATTGAATATCCTGATTCATCCCTGGCCAGTCCACAGACTCATGCACTAACCTTCTTGTGTGTTCAATAGTTTTGTGTTCCTGGTGCAACTTGGTCATAATATCCTGGTGTAATACTTTGATATTAGGGTATGTTTGCTCTTAAAAATGACTTGCTGAGATATACCAAGTTTGTCTCTGTATGGCTAAAATGAATGAATATTCTCAGGCACTTACTGTCAGGCAATCCATGGACAATGGTGTTTTGCAAATCCTTGTAGTTGTTAATCTTCAGCCTGGCTCTAGCCAAGTAACAATCTTAAGAACGTTTTCAGTTTCACCTAATTGGTTTACAGTGCCTTTGATCTGTTTCACCACCATGTGTATGGATTGACTCTCATGAATTGTGATACTACTAAAGTCTGTGCCTTCTGCTCATCCTGGCATTACTGCACCATTGGCATCTACCAGGTAGAAGCCTTGCAAAACCATAATGATGTTGTGTATTGAAACTGTAGCAATTCTGTCAATGTATGGAATTGGATCCATTACACACTGAGAGATAGTCTCTTGTAGATTGTACCATGGAGTGTCAAATGTTGAGGCACATGTCTTTCAGAATTCATAGTGTTGATATACTGGCACAAGTCTGTTTTTGATTTCAGTTTTAATTATGGGTTGACCTATAATTTTCAGGACATATATTAATGCTTGTAAAAGCTCCTGATTGCCTTGTATTATTGATATGGTGTGTGAGGTTAATGATAGGGAAAGCTTGGTAATCTTCTGAAATTTGCCTTTCACATGATTGACAGTGCACTTCATTGATATGTTTATATTTGTGCAAATTCTGTGTTGTTGTATCATCTTGTTGGTCACCTGTGTTCTATTCTGGAGTCTGGCTTGTCCTTTAAAATCAGATTTCCTGCACATGTATGCCCAGTGCCCTAACATGCCACATTCACAAAAAAAACTGATGTATTGCTTCTGTGAAGCCCCTCATTTGCCTGTGGCAAGCAAGATTTTCAGACTGCTTTTTTTTGGAATTATTTATCAGTTAATATGTAACTTAAAACTTCATTTGTTGCTTGAATAGCTGCAGTACCAGGAAGCTGCCATTAGTTGCTCAATCGATAATTATGTGCGTGCCCTCTATTTCTTGTTTAAGGACATTTTTCAGATATAGAGTGTTTATTTGTTTGTTTCTTTCTTCCTTTGTCTTGCTTTGCTTTACTCTCACTTTAGTTTTCCTTTTCTGCATCTATTTTAATTCAATTTTTCTGTTTCCGTTCCTTTACTGGGCATTAATCATTTCAGAGTGTTCCTTTAAGAAATATAAGCCTGTGGTAGCAGAACTTTGACATTTATGATTTATGCTGTAAGAAGCTTTTGACTTTTTAAAAATGCTTACGTTGAAGAGTAGATTGCTAATCTTTTTTAAAATTAGGAGTTAAAAGGCTTCTAGTTTTATATAACATCTATTTAAAGGACAAAGAAAGTTAGCACCATCGCCAAGCTGTTCAATTTACATAGCTCTACGGATACTTTGAAGTTTAGGGCTGCTGTCTGGCTGATGTTCAATGAGGTTTCCAAGTGTCCACTACTGGGAACTTGGATTCTTTTTTAAACAGTCACTACTACATACCATGTAGTATCTCTGTGATGTGGGCTTTTCCTCCAGTAGGGTATTTGCACCTGATGCTCACATTGGCTCCCATAAAGAACTAGTTATAGATAACTGAAAGATCTAACAGATATACATGCATGCATCAGCAGCTATAATACATTTGCTGATATGTATATATATTTCAGTCATTAGATTTTCACTGAATGAGCTAATACTCATGTCATGCTTCATGTGTCTCCAGTTAAGATGGAGACTGGGGCATTTGTACACCTAGGTCCCAAGTTATGACCCAAGATATCTGAAGCATGTCAGATAAAGATATAATGCACATCAACTGTGAAACAAAACATAACAGATATCTGCCAAGTCAGGGGAATTACTCACGTGCTAGTCATCAAAATCATGCCTTAGGTCTACCATTTAAAGTTTCATTCAAAGGATGGCACCCCTAAGGGAACGGTACACTCTGTTTCAAAATATACGCCAATATCAGCCTAAAACTTGTTTTTGCTGGAGGGGACAATGCAACCAACAGTCCTCCGACTCAGATGTAAGAGAAATACCACAGTGCTGCAACTGACATCCACTGTGTGTTTACACTTGACATCACTAATGGGCAAAGAAGTTTTCAGTATGATTGATATGCGATCTATTTCATTCAAATAAAAGAGTATGTATTAAGAAGCATCTGTCATGGCAGAGCATTGGCCAAGCAGTGGGCCTAGTGTTAAGTGTTCCTTTGGAATTTGCAAATTGGTGCAGTGTAAATGTTCCTTTAGGAGTTCTGTATTAAATGATCCATTTCAAGTGAGTATCAGCTTGGAGCATAAAACTGGCACAAATTGTCGTTAATATTGACTTTGGTTGACAGCAAAAAATGAACAATTTTGGTATTGATAGTGAAAAGTGAATAATATTGACTAATTTGACCATTATACTTAGAACATAGAACATAGAACAGTACAGAGCAGAACAGGCCCTTCAGCCCACGATGTTGTGCCGACCGCTGATCCTCATGTATGCACCCTCAAATTTCTATGACCATTTGCATGTCCAGGAGTCTCTTAAATGTCCCCAGTGACCCTGCCTCGACAACTGCTGCTGGCAACGCATTCCATGCTCTCACAACTCTCTGTGTAAAGAACCCGCCTCTGCCATCCCCTCTATACTTTCCTCCAACCAGCTTAAAACTATGACCCCTCATGTTGGTCATTTCTGCCCTGGGAAATAGTCTCTGGCTATCGACTCTATCTATGCCTCTCATTATCTTGTATACCTCAATTTGGTCCCCTCTTCTCCTCCTTTTCTCCAATGAAAAAAGTCCTAGCTCAGTCAACCTCTCCTTATAAGATAAGCCCTCCAGTCCAGGCAGCATCCTGGTAAACCTCCTCTGAACCCTCTCCAAAGCATCCACATCTTTCTTACAATAGGACGACCAGAACTGGACGCAGTATTCCAAATGCGGTCTAACCAAAGTTTTATACAGCTGCAACAAGATCTCACGACTCTTAAACTCAATCCCCCTGTTAATGAAAACCAAAACACCATATGCTTTCTTAACAACCCTGTCCACTTGGGTGGACATTTTAAGGGATCTACATATCTGCACCCCAAGATCCCTTTGTTCCTCCACACTGCCAAGAATCCTATCCTTAATCCTGTACTCAGCTTTCAAATTTGACCTTCCAAAATGTATCACCTCGCATTTATCCAGGTTGAACTCCATCTGCCACCTCTCAACCCATCTCTGCATCCTGTCAATGTCCCGCTGCAGCCTACAATAGCCCTCTATACTGTCAACGACACCTCCAACCTTTGTGTCATCTGCAAACTTGCCGACCCATCCTTCATACCTTTCATCAAAGTCATTAATAAAAATTACAAACAATAGAGACCCAAGGACAGAGCCCTGTGGAACTCCACTCGCCACAGACTTCCAGGCAGAATATTTTCCTTCTACTACTCTCGCTGTCTTCTGTTGGCCAGCCAATTCTGTATCCAGACAGCTATGTTCCCCTGAATCCCATTACTCCTGACCTTCTGAATGAGCCTACCATGGGGAATCTTATCAAATGCCTTGCTGAAGTCCATATACACCACATCCACAGCTCGATCCTCATCAACTTTTCTAGTCACATCCTCAAAGAACTCGACAAGGTTTGTAAGGCATGACCTGCCCCTCACAAAGCCGTGTTGACTGCATTTAATCAAGCCATGCATTTAAAGCTGACTGCATTTAATCAAGCCATGCTCTTCATGATGGTCATAAATCCTATCCCTCAGAATCCTTTCTAACACCTTGCAGACAACAGACGTGAGACTTACTGATCTGTAATTGACAGGGATTTCCCTATTTCCTTTCTTGAAGAGAGGAATTACATTTGCCTCTCTCCAGTCCTCAGGTATGACTCCAGCGGAGTGCGAGGATGAAAAGATCTTTGCAAGTGGCGAAGCAATTACATTTCTCGTTTCCCAAAGCAGCCGAGGACAAATCTGGTCCGGGCCTGACGACTTGTCAATCTTAATGTTTGACAAAATTTTCAGCACATCTGCTTCCTCTATCTCTATCCAATTCAGCATACACATCTGCTCTTCAAAGGAATTACAAAGTTCATTTCTTTTGTAAAGACAGAAGCAAAAAACTCATTTAGGGCTTCCCCTACCTCCTCAGGCTCCACACACAAATTCCCTATGCTATCCCTGATCGGCCCTACTCTTTCTTTGACCATTCTCTTATTCCTCACGTAAGTGTAAAATGCCTTTGTGTTCTCCCTAATCCATTCTGCCAAGCCTTTCTCGTGCCCCCTCCTGGCGCTCCTCAGACCATTTTTAAGCTCCTTCCTCACCTGCCTATAATCCTGCAGAGCTGAGCTTGACCTTAGCGTCCTCCACCTTATGTAAGCTAACTTCTTCCTTTTGACGAGAAGCTCCACCGCTATCACCAAAATGCTCTCCCACCACAAGATCTGACACCTGCCCCGGCTCGTTTCCGAGCACCAAGTCTAGAATTGCCTCTCCCCTCGTCGGCCTGTAAATGTACTGAGTTAGGAAACCCTTCTGAACACACCTTATAAAAACAGCTCCTTTCAAATCTTCTGCTCGAAGGAGGCTCCAAACAATATTGGGAAAGTTAAAGTCACCCATTACAACAACCCTACTACTACCACACTTTTCCAAAATCTGCCGACCTATGCTTTTTTCCATCTCCCTGCTGATATTGGGGGGGCCCGTAGTAAACCCCTAAAGAGGTGACTGCTCCCTTGCTGTTCCTAATTTCCACCCATACTGACTCGGTAGGCAGATCTTCCTCAACAGTGGAAGCTTCTGTAGCTGTGATACCTTCTCTGATTAGTAGTGCTACACCCCCTCCTCTATCTTCCCCCCTCCCTATTCTTTTTAAATGCTCTAAACCCTGGAACATCCAGCAACCATTCCTGCCACTGAGAAACCCATGTCTTTGTTATGGCCACAACATCATAGCACCAGGTACTGATCCATGCTCTAAGTTTGTCTCCCACCCGCCCTCCTCCTCTAACCTAGTTAATTAGGTAAAGTTCATTCTAAACTTCCTCTATTAAATATAAGTTTGTTATTGATTTTATAGCAACTTAAATGAATCTACTGTGCCTGCCTCTACTATCACTGCTGGCAACGCGTTGCAGGAACCTCCCACACTCTGTGTAAAGTACTTGCCGTGCATATCCCCCTTAAACTTTTCACCTCTCACCTTGATTAATGACCTCTATTATTGAATCCCTCACCCTGGGAAAAAGCTTGTCTATACCCTTCATGATTTTATAAACCTCAATCAGGTCCCCCCTCAATCTCCTTTTTTCTAATGAAAACAATCCTGACCTACTCAATCTCTCTTCATAGCTAGCATCTTCCATACCAGGCAACATCCTTGTAAACCTTCTCTGCACCCTCTCCAAAGTGTCCACATCTTTTTGGTAATGTGGCGACCAGAACTGTACACAGTATTTTAAATGCGGTCGAACCAATGTCTTATACAATTTTAATATGACCTGCCAGCTCTTATACACAATGTCCCGTCCAATGAAGACAAGCATACCATGTGCCTTCTTGACTACTCTATCCACCTGTGTGGCTGCCTTCAGGGTACAATGGATCTGAACTCCCAGATCTCTCTGTTCATCAACGTTTCCCAAGGCTCTTCCGTTTATAATATAGACTTCACAAAATGCATCACCACACATTTGCCTGGATTGAACTCCATCTGCCACTTCTCCTCCCAATTCTCCAGTCTATCTATATCCTCCTGTATTCTTTGACAGTCTCTTATGCTTTATGCTACTCCACCAATCTTCATGTTATCTGCAAACTTACTGATCAGACCAACAATGCCCTATTCCAGATCATTTATGTATATTATGAACAACAATGGCCCCAGCACTGATCTCTGTGGAACACCACTGGTTACTTTCTCCATTTCGAGAAACTCCCTTCAACTACTACTCTCTGTCTCCTTTTGCTCAACCAGTTCTGTTTTCCACCTAGCTAGAACACCCTGCTCACCATGTGACTTTACTTTCTCCATTAGTTTACCATGGAGAACCTTGTCATATGTTGTCTAAAGTCCACATATATGACATCTACATCCCTTCCTTCATCTATCAACTTTGTCATTTCCTCAAAGAACTCTATTAAATTGGTAAGGCACGATCTACCCCACACAAAACCATGTTGCCAATTACTGATTAGCCCATTCTTTTCTAAATATGAATAGCTTTTATTCCTCAATACCTTCCCCAGCAATTTTCCCACCACTGATGTCACGCTCATTGTTCTGCAGTTATCTGGAATATCCCTACTACCCTTCTTGTACAGGGGAACAATATGAGCAACCCTCCAGTCCTCTGGCACCTCACCTGTGTTTAAGGATGCTACAAAAATATCTGTCAGGTCCCCAGCTATTTCCTCTCTCACCTCCCTCAGCAACCTGGGATAGATCCCGTCCGGTCCTGAGGGGATCTTAATATCCTTTAGCCTACCCAACACATCTGCACTCCTTATGTCAACGTGATCAGAGTAAACAAATTTCTATCGCTAATCTCAACTTTCATCACCTCCCGTTCCTCAGTGAACACTGATGCAAAATAATCAATGAGAATCTCGCACGTTTTCTCAGGTTCGACACACAATCTTCCTTCCTTATCCTTTAGTGGATCGAACCTTTCTCTGGTTACCCTAATGCTTCTTATGTAAGAGTAAAAGGCTTTGGGATTCTCCTTAATTCTGCTCGCTAAAGTTATTTCATGGACCCCTTTTAGCTCGCTTGATTCCTCATTTTAAGATTGGTCCTACTCTCCCAATATTCCTCCAAGGCCCGTTCTGTTCTTAGCTGCCTGGGCCTTTTGTACTTTTCCCTTTTCCTCTTGGCTAGTCGCACGATTTCTCCTGTCATTCACGGTTCACAAATCTTGCCTTTCTTATCCCTTGTTTTCAAAGGGACGTGTCTATCCTACATTATCTTCAACCTCTCTTTGAAAGCCTCCAACACATCAAATGTGGACTTTCCTTCAAATAGTTGTGTCCAGTTCACATTTCCCAGCTCCTGCCAAATTTTGATACAATTGGCCTTGGCCCAGTTTATTACTCGTCCCTTCGGATCACTCTCATCTTTGTCTATGAGTATTCTAAAATTACAGAATTGTGGTCACTATTCCCAAAGAAATCCCCCACTGCAACTTCTACCACTTGGCCTGGCTCATTCCCCAACACCACATCCAATGTGGCCCCTTCTGCTGTCTAGGGCAAAAAGTTTGAAATTCCCTTCTTGTCTCTCTACCACTTTTCACTTTGTGTTTCTCTTAAGATGCACCTTAAAGATGTATCCAGTTGACTATACTTTTGGCCATCTGGCCTAATATCTCCTCATATGGTTCTGTATCAAATGTTGGAATGTTGTTATTACCTTAAAGGTGCTATATTAATGAAAGCTGCTGTTGTTGTTGCAAAGGAAAAGTTACTTCCATTGTCAATAAAAATTGACAAACCCTTTAAGGGAAAATGATGCAGTATTGGTCTCTCTTCTAAGACTATTACACAGCACATTATTGTACCAAAGTAGAAGCAACATTGCTCCATTTCTCTGGATGTACAGCAGCAATCAGCAACAATGTTGTAAATGGAGCTATATGCCTGACTGCACAGGACATTATTCATCCTGATAAAAAGACAGGAGGTGGAAAAACAGGTGAAGGTACTGACATAAAATTGCGAGAGAATCAATTTGAAGTCTTACACTAGAGATGTTCCTGAGACAGGTCTCATGAATATGACTACCTGCCACTCTACCTACCTTTGTCTATTCTGCAAAGTTAGTAACAATGCCCTCAGTTTCTTGGTCCAGATCAATAATGTATAAAATGGATAGTTGTTGTCCTAAAACAGGCCCCTGTGGAATTCCACTAGTCAGTGGTTGCCATTCTGAAAAAGACTCCTTTATCCTCAGTATCTTTTCCCAGTCAGCCCTTCCTCCACCCATGCCAGGACCTTGCATACTGCATTCAATTCTGGTCTCCCTGCTATAGGAAAGATGTTGTGAAACTTGAAAGAATGCAGAAAAGGTTTACAAGAAGGTTGCTGGGGCTGGAGGGTCTGAGCTACCGGGAGAGACTGAATAGGCTGAGGCTGTTTTCTCTGAAGTGTTGGAGGCAGAGGGGTGAAGTTTATAAAATCATGAGGGGCATTGATAGGGTGAAGGTCTTTTCCCAGGGTAGGGGAGTCCAAAACTAGAGGGCATAGATTTAAGAAGAGAGGGGAAAAACTTAAAAGGGATCTAAGAGGCAACTTTTTCACACAGAGGGTGGTGTGTGTATGGAATAAGCTGCCAGAAGAGGTGGTAAAGGCTGGAGATATTGAGAACTGCAGATTTTGGAGAGTCAGAGGGGATAGAGAGTGGAGCTGGGAAAGGCACAGCATCAGAGAAGGGTGGTGGGGGGGTGGGTGTCAATGTTTCAGGTCAGAACCTTTCATCAGGACTGGGGGAGGGGAAGGGGAAGGGGGCTGGTACAATTACAACATTTAACAGGCATCTGGATGGGAATATGAATAGGAAGGGTTCAGAGGGATATGGGCCAAATGCTGGCAAATGGGACTAGATTAATTAGGATCTCTGGTGGTCATGGACGAGTTGGACTGAAGGGTCTGTTTCTGTGCTGTACATCACTATGACTCTGAGTCTAACATCACTGGTCACTAACATGAGTTTGATCGAGGCAAGTGCAAAGATCACAGGGAGGCTTGCCTTAGTGAAGTGCATGAGGGTTAGGTCATATGTTTTAGTTTATGTGCTTGTGATTGAGTTACAAGAGCCTCTTAATTGGCACATAATCCATTATCTCTGCCAATAAAAATAATGTTTTGCATTCTGGTCAATGCCAATATTTCCTAAAGACAATTACATGCAAATTTGTCCTTTAAGAATTTATCTTTCAAATAAATATTGTATGGATTTCTTTTTCCTTCAGAAGCCTATTCCAATTTGAATGCATCTTAATTTTCCTTGAAGCAGTCTTTGTTTCAACAGTTTATAACACCCTTCCTCTCCTGAAGATACTGATATATAGGTACGTGTATTGCTTGGTAATCCTCAACACAGGAGTCTGGATGAAGATTGTCAGAGAGGTTTATGACAATGAACACTGTGGCCAACCTAATCATGTCTCTGCCTCCAATCTTCTTCAAGAAGAAGGGCTTATGCCCGAAACGTTGATTCTCCTGCTCCTTGGATGCTGCCTGACCTGCTGCGTTTTTCCAGCAACACGATTTCAGCTCTGCCTCCAATCTACAATGTACTTTCCAGCAACTAATGCTGACTGATTTTTAACCCTGTCCCGCACAGCTCAAAATTTCAAGTTTGTTATGATTGACAATTATAACCTGAGCTGAAATCATGACTTATAGGCCAAGCATGGAGTCTATGAGGATGCTTGTTGTGTAGTGATAGTGTCCCTATCTCTGAACAAGAGGCTCAGGTTCAAGCCTCACCTGCTCCAGAGGTGTTTTATAACATCTCTGAACAAGTTGTGTGTTTTTTTTAGAAAGGAAAAACATTTAATTCAGTGCAAATCAGGTAACTGAATATTTCAGGTCTACCTCAAGCAATCTGCCTATCAACAAATATATCATCCTGTCAAGGGCTCATAGTTTTAGGGTAAGGGTAGCAGATTTAAAACAGAGGTAAGGAAAAATTACTTCTCTCAAAGGGCCATGAATCTGTGGAATTCACTACCCAGAATATAGTGGATGCCAGGACATTGGGTAAATTTAAGGAGGCAATAGACAGATTACAGTGGGGCAGGTTTGAGGGACTCGCCTCCTCTCTCTTCTCATACTTATGTTCTTATTCCATCTATACAAAGCTAACATGAGCAAAGATGACTAAAACTTGATTGCTATTTAATAAGAGTAAATTGTTTCCTCACAACCAGAGCTTAAGTTGCTGCACGAATATTGTAATTTTTCAGTGTAGCTAGATTTTTCTAATCCAACTGATTTCATTGTAATGTTAATGCTGTGTAGAAACAAAATTGAAGTACAAAATGCCAGAGACATTGGGCAGTTGCTGTGCTGGGAGAAACAGAGATAATTCAGGTTAATGAACTTTTTACCAGCTGACGAGGTATGTTACTGATGTGTTTTTAGACTTTTCCATTAACATTTCAGTTTCCAGCATCTGTCTCATTTTAGTTTCTGCTTAGAAACACACAAAAAAAGTTTTTTAAAAAACCCAGTAATTATTGATCATATTTTTATTGAGCAAGATTAGATGTTGCAGTCCAATACAATTGAAATGTTATATGTAGAAAAAAACACAGGAGTCAAAGCTGAAATCTAATTGAGAAGTTCATGTGATAATAGTCAATGCGAAAGGGAAGCTTGGGCTATTTGTGAATGGTCATAAGTAATTTGAGATTAGATTACAGTCTTTCCATCATTGTGTATTGTCTGTTTACCTGATGATATATTTTAGACAATTGTGTAAATGGAATTAAAGTCCTTTCATCTTGTCATCTGTCGATAAGGTAAATATTTAAATCAGTTTAGGGATTGAAAGATGGCTAATAGTCGTACAAAATGCAATTCAGGGAAATAGACCCTACCTTCCATCACAGCTTCTGTCTCTGTTTATTAAGCACTGTTTTTTCTTATCGGGCAAGGTCACAGCCCCCTTCCTTTTATAAACCCTTCTCTGACAGTCACAACAAAAAGATTTCTACCTTTTCCGTTTGAGTTCATAGCGATAAAAGGTTTTAGGGACATGGAGTTTTGAGAGTGAAAGGTGAATCCACTGTTTAGTTGCTGTCTTTCTTCCTCCTTAATGATGAAACTGCTGCTGTCCAGGAGTTCTTGGTTACTGTTGTTTCAACTGCAAATGTGTTGCTGGTCAAAGCACAGCAGGTTAGGCAGCATCTCAGGAATAGAGAATTTGACGTTTCGAGCATAAGCCCTTCATCAGGAATAAGAGAGAGAGAGCCAAGCAGGCTGAGATAAAAGGTAGGGAGGAGGGACTAGGGGGAGGGGCGATGGAGGTGGGATAGGTGGAAGGAGGTCAAGGTGAGGGTGATAGGCCGGAGTGGGGTGGGGGCGGAGAGGTCAGGAAGAGGATTGCAGGTTAGGAGGGCGGTGCTGAGTTGAGGGAACCGACTGAGACAAGGTGGGGGGAGGGGAAATGAGGAAGCTGGAGAAATCTGAATTCATACCTTGTGGTTGGAGGGTTCCAACTGCCGCCGTGACATCAACCGACTCAACCTGTCCACCCCTCTCACCCACTCCAACCTCTCACCCTCAGAACGTGCAGCCCTCCACTCCCTCCGCTCCAATCCCAACCTCACCATCAAACCCGCAGACAAGGGAGGCGCGGTGGTAGTTTGGCGCACTGACCTGTACACCGCTGAAGCCAAACACCAGCTCGCGGACGCCTCCTCTTATCGCCCCCTTGACCACGACCCCACCTCCCACCACCAAACCATCATCTCCCAGACCATCCAGGACCTCATCACCTCAGGGGATCTCCCATCCACCGCCTCCAACCTCATAGTCCCACAACCCCGCACAGCCCGTTTCTACCTCCTGCCCAAAATCCACAAACCTGCCTGCCCCGGCCGACCCATTGTCTCAGCCTGCTCCTGCCCCACCGAACTCATCTCCCAATACCTCGACACGGTCCTGTCCCCTTTAGTCCAAGAACTCCCCACCTACGTTCGGGACACCACCCACGCCCTCCACCTCCTCCAGGATTTTCGCTTCCCCGGTCCCCAACGCCTTATTTTCACTATGGACATCCAGTCCCTGTACACCTCCATCCCCCATCACGAAGGACTCAAAGCCCTCCGCTTCTTCCTTTCCCGCCGCACCAACCAGTACCCTTCCACTGACACCCTCCTTCGACTGACTGAACTGGTCCTCACCCTGAATAACTTCTCTTTTCAATCCTCCCACTTCCTCCAAACTAAAGGAGTTGCCATGGGCACCCGCATGGGCCCCAGCTATGCCTGCCTCTTCGTAGGATATGTGGAACAGTCCATCTTCCGCAACTACACTGGCACCACCCCCCACCTTTTCCTCCGCTACATCGATGACTGTATTGGCGCTGCCTCGTGCTCCCACGAGGAGGTTGAACAGTTCATCAACTTTACTAACACCTTCCATCCCGACCTGAAATTCACCTGGACTGTCTCAGACTCCTCCCTCCCCTTCCTAGACCTTTCCATTTCTATCTCGGGCGACCGACTCAACACAGACATCTATTATAAACCGACTGACTCCCACAGCTACCTGGACTACACCTCCTCCCACCCTGCCCCCTGTAAAAACGCCATCCCATATTCCCAATTCCTTCGTCTCCGCCGCATCTGCTCCCAGGAGGACCAATTCCAACACCGCACAGCCCAGATGGCCTCCTTCTTCAAGGACCGCAGATTCCCCCCAGACGTGATCGACGATGCCCTCCACCGCATCTCCTCCACTTCCCGCTCCTCCGCCCTTGAGCCCCGCTCCTCCAACCGCCACCAAGACAGAACCCCACTGGTTCTCACCTACCACCCCACCAACCTGCGCATACAACGTATTATCCGCCGCCATTTCCGCCACCTCCAAACGGACCCCACCACCAAGGATATATTTCCCTCCCCTCCCCTATCAGCGTTCCGCAAGGACCACTCCCTTCGTGACTCCCTTGTCAGATCCACACCCCCCACCAACCCAACCTCCACCCCCGGCACCTTCCCCTGCAACCGCAGGAAATGTAAAACTTGCGCCCACACCTCCACACTCACTTCCCTCCAAGGCCCCAAGGGATCCTTCCATATCCGTCACAAGTTCACCTGTACCTCCACACACATCATCTATTGCATCCGCTGCACCCGATGTGGCCTCCTCTATATTGGTGAGACAGGCCGCTTACTTGCGGAACGCTTCAGAGAACACCTCTGGGCCGCCCGAACCAACCAACCCAATCACCCCGTGGCTCAACACTTTAACTCCCCCTCCCACTCCACCGAGGACATGCAGGTCCTTGGACTCCTCCACCGGCAGAACACAACTACACGACGGCTGGAGGAGGAGCGCCTCATCTTCCGCCTGGGAACCCTCCAACCACAAGGTATGAATTCAGATTTCTCCAGCTTCCTCATTTCCCCTCCCCCCACCTTGTCTCAGTCGGTTCCCTCAACTCAGCACCGCCCTCCTAACCTGCAATCCTCTTCCTGACCTCTCCGCCCCCACCCCACTCCGGCCTATCACCCTCACCTTGACCTCCTTCCACCTATCCCACCTCCATCGCCCCTCCCCCTAGTCCCTCCTCCCTACCTTTTATCTCAGCCTGCTTGGCTCTCTCTCTCTTATTCCTGATGAAGGGCTTATGCTCGAAACGTCAAATTCTCTATTCCTGAGATGCTGCCTAACCTGCTGTGCTTTGACCAGCAACACATTTGCAGCTGTGATCTCCAGCATCTGCAGACCTCATTTTTTACTGTTGTTTCAAGTTGCCTTTCGTTGTTGAATGACTGAGCTTTGGATTGACCGTGAGAGACTGAAAGAGAGAGAGAGAGAGACTGGCAGAAATAGTCCTAGAGAACTCTTTCGCAAATCCATGGTTTTCTTGTCTTTCCTGTATTGCTCAGAGGCAGCTGTTGATACAGGTTCACTTGTATATCCCTGAATCTCCTCATTGTTCTCCCAAATTGATTACCCCACAGATAGTCTTTCATCTCAATGTGTAACTTCCAGAAAGGTGTGAAACAACCACAAAATATAAATTTGAGCTTCAGTGCCTTTTACAACAATATTAATTTTGGCTCAAACTGATCCTTATTTACTAATGGATTCTTGAGATTGGCTCAACTTGGTCAGGTGATCACAGCTGCCATTTTAGGTCAGTATTTGTCATTTTTTAAAATCAATTTTCTTACTCAATGGAAATCTCAGGTATTAAAGGCAGATGTAAAAAGTTAAATATTAATATTGAATTTTCACTACAATCATAACATTGTCCATGAGCAAATTACTGCAGATGCTAGAATCTGTATTGAAAACAACAGATGCTGGCGATCACAGAAGGCCATGCTGCATCCATGGACAGGTGACTTGGAGATGCCGGCATTGGACTGAGGTGTACAAAGTTCAAAATCACACAACACCAGGTTATAGCCCAGCAGGTTTATTTGGAAGCATTAGCTTTTGGAGTGCTGCTCCTTCATCAGGTGGTTGTGCAGTATAAGATTGTAAGGCACAGAATTTATTGCAAAAGTTTACAATGTGGTACAACTGAAAGAATATATTGAAAAAGACCTGGATTGTTTGCTAAGTCTCTCATCTTTGAGGATGACCATGTTGGTTTCAGCTCCTTCTCGAAACCAGCATGTTCATTCTAAAGGATGAGAAACTTACAAACAATCCAGGTTTTTTTAATAGTCAGAGGGTCGGTGTGGACTGATTGGGCCAAAGGGCCTGTTTCCACACTGTAGGCAATCTAATCTAATCTAATCTAATCATATCCTTTCAGTTGCATCATACTATAAACTTTTGCTATAAATTCTGTGCCTTACGATTTTATACTCCACAACCACCTAATGAAGGAGTAGCACTCCGAAATCCGGTGCTTCCAAATAAACCTGTTGGGCTATAACCTGGTGTTGTGTGATTTTTAACTTCATGGAGAGAGAATAAGCTAATGTTTTAAGTCTAGATGATTAACAGCTGATGAAGAGTCATCTAGAATTGAAATGCTAGCTTGCTCTCTCTCCATGGATGCTGCCTGGTCCACTGTGATCTCCAATATTTTGTTTTTAGTAACATTATCTATGATCAGAGCTCTCATCTGAATTTCTCTCTCTTGCTCCTTCTACGCTTCACATTCTTCATTCTAATGTGGTTAGTTTAACATGGTTAGCTGAAATTGAATGGCAGGAAATTCATGTGAAACATTGACACTGACAGAGTCCATTGGTGCTGAATGGCCAGTTTTAGTATTGTCATTCATGTGTATTCCTAAATGTTAGTTCTCCACCCTTAACATTCACTCTGCCAGCACAATATCTCTCACTCATGTGTTCTTGATGAAACTCCTTTTGATCCCTCAATTTTTCCTTCCTCCTACTATCTCCCAATTTTCAAGCCCAAGTTGATTTACTATCCCTGCTGTCCTACTCTTCTTAGACATGGTGTTTGTTATGTAAGGCGTTTATTAATTAAAGTGTTACCTGACATTTCTCATCATGATATAAAGACTGTTCTTGGGAGATCAGGTTCTAGCTATCAGTTGTAGTTCCAAGTTCTACGTAGACAACAGTAATGTATAAGTAAAATGTGAGGTCTGCAGATGCTGGAGATCAGAGCTGAAAATGTGTTGCTGGTTAAAGCACGGCAGGTCAGGCAGCATCCAAGGAACAGGAAATGCGACGTTTCGGGCCAGAGGGCTCTGGCCCGAAACGTCGAATTTCCTGTTCCTTGGATGCTGCCTGACCTGCTGTGCTTTAACCAGCAACACATTTTCAACAGTAATGTATATTTTTCTTTAAGTCTCGTCTGAGGTCTAACAAAAGACTCTTGTGTCTCAGATCATACAATCATAGAATCCCTATAGTGTGGAAACAGGCCCTTCATAAGACCATAAGACATAGGAGTGGAAGTAAGGTCATTCGGCCCATCGAGTCCACTCCACCATTCAATCATGGCTGATGGGCATTTCAACTCCATTTACCAGCATTCTTCCCGTAACCCTTAATTCCTTGTGACATCAAGAATTTATCAATCTTTGCCTTGAAGACATTTAGCGTCCCAGCCCCCACTGCACTCTGCGGCAATGAATTCCACAGGCCCACCACTCTCTAGCTGAAGAAATGTCTCCGCATTTCTGTTCTGAACTTACCCCCTCTAATTCTAAGGCTGTGTCCACGGGTCCTAGTCTCCTCGCCTAACGGAAACAATTTCCTAGCATCCACCCTTTCCAAGTCATGTATTATCTTGTAAGTTTCTATTAAGTCTCCCCTCAATCTTCTAAGCTCCAATGAATACAATCCCAGGATCCTCAGCCATTCCTCGTATGTTAGACCTACCATTCCAGGGATCATCCATGTGAATCTCCACTGGACACGCTCCAGTGCCAGTATGTCCTTCCTGAGGTGTGGGGACCAAAACTGGACACAGTACTCCAAATGGGGCCTAACCAGAGCTTTATAAAGTCTCAGTAGCACAACGGTGCTTTTATATTCCAACCCTCTTGAGATAAATGACAACATTGCATTCGCTTTCTTAATCACGGACTCAACCTGCATGTTTACCTTGAGAGAATCCTCGACGGGCACTCCCAGATCCCTTTGTACTTTGGCTTTACGAATTTTCTCACCGATTGGAAAGTAGTCTATGCTTTTATTCTTTTTTCCAAAGTGCAAGCCCTCGCATTTGCTCACGTTGAATTCCATCAGCTATTTCCTGGACCACTCTCCCAAACTGTCTAGATCCTTCTGCAGCCTCCCCACTTCCTCAGTACTACCTGCCTGTCCACCTAACTTCGTATCATTGGCAAACTTCACTAGAATGCCCCCAGTCCCTTCATCCAGATCATTAATATATAATGTGAATAGCTGCGGCCCCAACACTGAACCCTGCAGGACACCACTTGTCACCGGCTGCCATTCCGAAAAAGAGCCTTTTATCCCAACACTCTGCCTTCTGTCAGACAGCCAGTCCTCAATCCATACCGAGTAGCTCACCTCGAACACCATGGGCCCTCACCTTGCTCGGCAGCCTCCCGTGTGGTATCTTATCAAAGGCCATCTTATTTCAGCCCAACAAGTCCACACCAACCCTCCAAAGAGTATCCCACTAAACCCATTCCCCTACCCTGTTACTCCACTTTTACCCCTGACTAATGTAATATAATGTAAGTAGCAATTAGGTATAATGTAGTAAACCTACGCTGTTTATCAAGGTTGAGCCTCTCTTTTTCTGAAGACTTCATGGGCTGGCATCCTTTCATTTGAAACACACAAGATTCTGAGGGGGCCTGACAGGGGAGATCTTGAGAAGATGTTTCCATGAGTGGGGGATGAAATAACACTACAGAGGCCACATTCAACCACCAATCTATTTAAAAATGCATAGGCTTTGATGATAGCACTACCTCTTGCCGAATCAGACATTTAGGGTCCCAATATTCCTGACACTTATTCCTTTGTGTCAGCCAGGGGTCCCTCGTTGGACTAGATTAACAACCCCAATCAGGTAACTCATATTCTATGAGGTCTTGCGGGGTGACCTTGTTACAGTCACTGGAGGGGAATCTCAAACTAGAGGATATAGTTACAGAATAAAACTGAGATGAGAAGGAATTTCACTCACAGGGTAAGAAATGTCAAGAGTTCTCTGTCCCAGAGAGTTGCAAAGTCTAGATCACTGGAAGTAATAAAAGAGAACATAGGTAGATTTTTGAAATATGAAGAAGGTGTTGGCTTTGAGGAGCTGGCTCCAAACAGGAGCTGAGGCCTGAGGCAGATCATCCACAATTTTATAGAATGGCAGGGCAGGCTTGAGGAGATGGATGTCCTACTCCTGCTCTTTTCCTTAGGTTCTTCATATTTTCTTGCTTTGTATCAGTTACTAAGTTGAATAGCAAGAAGAAGATTTGTGGCAGTGAATCTATCAACACATCTTAGATGGTTCCAATGGACAGGATTACAACAGACACCATTTGGGGCAGCACGGTGGCTCAGTGGTTAGCACTGCTGCCTCACAGCACCAGGGACCCGGGTTTGATTCCAGCCTCAGGTGATTGTCTGTGTGGAGCTTGCACATTCTCCCTGTGTCTGCGTGGGTTTCCTCTGGGTGCTCCGGTTTCTTCCCACAGTCCAAAGATGTGCAAGCCAGGTGGATTGGCCATGCTAAATTGCCCATAGTGTTAGGTGCATTAGTCAGAGGGAAATGGGTCTGGGTGGGTTACTCTTTGGAGGGTCGGTGTGGACTTGTTGGGCCGAAGGGCCTGTTTCCACACTGTAGGGAATCTAATCTAATATAACCATGTATCTGGGAATATACTAGTGGTATAGTTGACATCGGCTTCATCCTTGTACCCTACCTTTTCTCTGACTGCTGAGATGCAGTGGATTACAGAATTAATCCTATTTTCAGTGTATAATTCAATTTATAACATTGATCCAACAAAGGAATGTTGTTATGAAATTGTTGGATTGGGGTGGACAAAGTTAAAAATCATACAGCACCAGGAAAGTCCCAGATGGCCTCCTTCTTCCACGATTGCAATTTCTCTTCCCACGATGCCCTCCAGCGCATCTCCTCCACTTAATGCGCCACCTCCCTTGAACCCCACCCCTCCCAACGCAACAAGGGCAGAACCCCCTGGTCCTCACCTTCCATTCCACCATCCTCCGCCACTTCCTCCAAATGGGCCCCAGCACCAGAGATATATTTCCCTCCACACCCCTATCAGCGTTCCAGAAAGATCATTCCCTCCGTGACTCCCACATCAGGCCCACAGACCTCACCAGCCCACATCCCAGTCCTGGCACCTTTTACTGCCACCGCAGGAAGCGCATAAACTGCGCCCACACCACTCCCCTCGCCTCCATCTTAGGCCCCAAAATATCCTTCCACGCCCATCAGAAATTCACCTGTAACTCTACCAATGTTATCTACTGCATACTTTGCACCCGGTGTGGTCTCCTGTACAATGGGGAGACAGGACACCTTCTTGCGGACTGTTTCACAGATCGTTTCTCTGGGACACCCACACCCACCAACTCCACCGCCCTGTGGCTGAACATTTCCACTCTGTCAAAGACATGCAGGTCCAGGGTCTCCTCCACTGCCAAACCGTTACCACCTGACACCTGAAGGGGGAACACCTCATATTCCACCTTGGGACCCTGCCACCACTCGGTATAATTGTGGATTTCAACAGCTTTCTCATTTCCCCTTCCCCCACAGTCCCAAGCCTCCAACTGGGCACCGTCCTCCAGTCCCGTCCATCACTGGCCCCTCTGACCTCTCATCTTCATCCACCTATCACCTTCCCAGCTACCTCCCCCCAACTCCAGCCCCCTCCAATATATCTCTCAGCCTCGACCCACAAAACCTCATGCCTGATGAAGGGCTTATGCCTGAAACATCGATTCTCCCGCTCCTCGGATGCTGCCCGACCAGCTGTGCTTTTCCAGCACCACACTCTCAATTCTGATCTCCAGCATCTGCTGTCCCCACTTTCTCCTAGCACCAGGTTATAGTCCAACAGGTTTATTTGGAATCAGTAGCTTTCGAAGTGCTGTTTCTTCATCAGTTGGTTGAAGCAGCCTGATGAAGATACAGCCCTTCGAAAGCTAAAGATTCCAAATAAACCTGTTGGACTATAACCTGGTGTTGAGAGACTTTTAGCTATGAAATTGAATTGTCTGGCAAATCTCTCCTAGTTGAGTGCGAGGAAAAGCCCATGCAGGATTGGGGGGTGCACGGTGGCTCAGTGGTTAGCATTGCTACCCCACAGCACCAGGGTCCCAAGTTTGATTCCAGCCTCAGGCGACTATCTGTGTGGAGTTTGCACATTCTCCCTGTGTCTGCATGGGTTTTCTCTAGGTGCTCTGGTTTCCTCTCACAGTCCAAAGATGTGCAGGTCAGGTGAATTGGCCATGCTAAATTGCCCGTAGTGCTAGGTGCATTAGTCAGAGGGAAATGGGTCGGGGTGGGTTACTCTTCGGAGGGTTGGTGTGGACTGGTTGGACTGAAGGGCCTGTTTTCACATTGTAGGGAATCTAATCTAATCTAAACATTGGAAATACTCAGTTAAATCCTTTTTCTCACTTCTATGACTATGAAAATGGAAGGAAGGATAATCAAGGTGAGGGCATGAAGCTGGTTGGTCATGTGACTTGTTAAAAAATTGAATAATGTTGATAGGCCTGGGATTATGGTATCCACCAGCCTTAGAGATGAAGGAAATGCTTTAAATGGTAGTGTCATGCGAAATTAGGGAGAAAATAACTTCTCAAATTTAAAAAATGTAAATGTGACAGCATTGTGGTTGGGGATTGACATCATGCCTGTGGGAAATGTTTTTAAATCCAGTCAAGAAAGATGGATTGGAAATTTTCTTCTGTTTACTACAAGAGTTCTAGGTAATTAGTGTTTTCATAGTTTCAATCCAGTTGTGATTGGCTACAGACCCAGAGCATAAGACAGCCCTTAGTTTTGCACCAATTGGGGCAAAATCGATAACCAAACTTAGAAAGGACTTGCAACAGCCAGCATTGGTAGTGTGGCAACTGTCTGCCAATAGTTTGGAAAGACTGTTGAGTAACATACTTTGCTGCTAACCTATACTGTACTTGAGCTTGGCAGTTCTTGATGCTGAACACTTGAAATAGGAAACTGTGCTATTTCTGTAACATTGGCGTCCCAGCAATTGGTGACTTAGATAACTGCACAGTCTGTCGAATGTCCGTTTGCAAACTAGAGAGAAAATCAATGCTAGTTAATAAAAACATAAATTAAATCACACTGGAAATTGCTGAATTGCACCTAAGTTTTTGAATTTATGACAAAGGCTTTCCAAGTGCATGAAAGGCATAAAAGTGACTGTTTTCGGGGCAGAATTATCATTGCTGTGCTCATTAATATCAGCATTGGAGCTTTTCATGGTGACAGCAAATTGATTTTCCCAGAAATTTGGGTAATAATGGTCCCCAAATTAAATGAGTATCTAAATTTTATTGGATTCTATGAATAGGTTAGGTTATACAGCCCATCAAGGGTATGCACAATTTTAGACCATGGCTAATTATCTCCTCAATGCCATTTTCCTGCACTTTTTCTATGTCCTTTAATGTCATTAACCTCAATTTTTAAATCTCATACATTTAGTTCAGGCAGCTTGATTTGTCCTTCTCAACAGTGTATTTGTTTTGACGTAGAGAATTGACATAGTAACCAGCCTGCCATCTCAGGACAATTGAGTGAAGAAAGTTATTGAACCAATTTTATTCATTACCTGGGCCTCTTTGCATTCGAAGAGTGTGGCACTGGAAAAGCACAGCCAGTCAGGCAGCATCTGAACAGCAGGAGATTCGGCGTTGCGAGCACAAGCTCTTCATCAGGAATGGGGGAGTGGCCCAAGGGGGCTGAGAGGTAAATGGGAGGGCGGTAGACTGGGGGGGCAGGCAGCTGGGAATGAACTCTTTGCATGTCTATGCAAATATGCTGTTACAATACATTTTCTTTGCTTTAATGTGCTTCACAAGTATTTCTCCAGAGTTAGAAATAAATTGAATAATAAAACATTACTCAACAAGCTATTTCCAGTTTATAGGCAAATAAAATCACAATGTTATATCACAGAAGGAGATCATTTGACCTATTGTTCCCAAGGTAGCTTTCTGAAAGATTTAACAATTCAATCCGATGGCCCTGCTTTCATCCCATGTCCCCATCCTTTGTACTTTGCCAACTATTTATTAACTCTCTTTAAAAACAAGCACAGAACCAAGTTCTCCTACTGCTCCTGATAGGACATTCTGGGGTTATTTTGGCCATACAGATTGTGAGATTAGGAGCTAGGCAGATATCACAGTCTTTTGCCTTGCCCAATCCTCACACTCTTGTAGATAGCTAGCCTGCAATTCCATCACCCAACTTACCACACTCCTTCACTCTTTCTTCTGCCTTCCAGTTCGTGAAGAGATTGCTGTGGCTTTTCAACTCTTACCAAATGCTCAAAATGCTGTGATTTTCTCTTTTGGATGTCACTTTATGGGTTTTTTGGGGTTTGCTCTTTCAAATGCAATGCTGCTTTGTTTGTCTTATTTCCTGTAAATAGAATTTTTGCACACATCTTAGTATTCCCATCTCAACGGTCTCTATATTCTACCACAAATCTTTACTTATTGTCCATGTTCCTGAGGCATGCTAAAATGTAAATAGAATATTGCATCTTATTTGTTAATCCTTCCCTTGTTACAAGCTTGAGTTTTCTTCTACTTATCAAATAGGTTGTATATTATTATAATCAACTGGATTGAAAGTTTGGATTTAGCACACAATTTTAGTCATAATTACTGATCGTTGTGCCTAACTACCTGAAGATGCTAGACTAAAAATATGAAGGATTTGCACTCGCGAACTGATCAATGTTTTCACTGAGTTGTACATCTAGGCTCCCATTTCCACTGATGACCTGTCTGTCACGTGTTGCAATGTTACAGGATAGCTCAGGTTCTTGGATGCAGCACTGAAAAGCCTGATGCGGAGATACAAGAGAGATTGAACATTTTCTCCCTGCAGTGGAAAGAATTTAGCTTTTGCACCTGTCCTTCTCTCCTGCAACAGCTGCTGTTGCTCTGCATTGTCACCCTCATCCAGAATAACAGGGATCCCTGAGCAAGAGGCCTATGACCAAATATTCCCATTCTTCACTAAGATCGAGTGGCAAAACATTTATTCCTTTTATGTGAAGTCCTTGGAGAATTTCTGAAATCAATATCGTTCTCGATTAGGTGAAAGCTTAACAAAATGACCCAGAAGGTCTCCCAAAGGTGCTTCTGACATGATTGGGAAATGGTGAGCATCCCCTTCAGCAGCATTTGATATTCCAGTCAATGATGGGTTTTCTCTCAAACATAAGGTCACTGGTAGAAGAATGTGCTTGTCAATGCATCAGCCACAAAACTGTCTTGTAACCTCTTTAATGAACACTGGGGAAAGATGGTGGGGTCGTGGGACATTGTTGCTGGATTAGTAGTAAAGAGGCTGCGGCTAGTACTCTGAGGGCATGGGTTCAAATCCCACAATGATAGTCTGCGGAATTGAATAAATCTTAAGCTGAAGGTTGTTCCTCTCTCCCTCTCACTCCTCTGTCTCTCCCTCCCTTCCACACAAACTCTTTAATTTTCTGCCACCTCAACCTTCCTTCGTCTCTCACTCACACCTCTTTCTTCCTCCCAAACTCTCTCTCTCTCTCTGTCTTCCTCCCTCTGAGACACTCAGAAGTGCTGGTAACACTGCCACTCTGTAGACCATGAGCTTGGTACTAGGTTTGAGTCCTTTGTCATCAAACAGTGTTCCTCAGATGGCAGTACTGGCACATTGAAGAGTATGTTGAATTTCATTGTCACCTTCTGCCATTATTGAAAGGAGACTTCTGATTTCTGAGAATTAATCCATGTTTCTCAGTGGCTCACTGTGGATTTGATATTTGGGGCAGCGTTGTGTGGCAGAAGCAGGCTGGTACAGCACTTTTGTCATGTGAATGTATAGCCTTGGGCTTATTCTCTCAGATACCTCATTGAATGCATTGATGATGTTTTGCAGTTCAGTCATTGAGTGCAAAGATAAAGTTGCCATACTCCCAAAGGATCATGGGACTGCTCTTCTCATTGGAGACAGATGACTCATGGTGGTTTAACCTGAGGGTCACCATGCCTCAGCTGAGGAGAGAGGTTGAGAAAGAGTGTCATTTATAGTAACCTCAGGAGGTGAGGGAAATTGAACCCATGCTGTTGGCATCACTTTGCATTGCAAATTAGCCATACAGCTAACTGAGCTGACCAATCCCCTCTTTGAGTGCACGCGTGTGCGCACACACACACATGCTTCAATTGCATACTGGAATTCAATGACAGAGGTTGGGGTGGTTTTGGGTGGGCCTTGTGGTTACAGACTTGTTATCCAATGCAAAAAAAGTCTCTCATTTTGTTTTATTAACTTCACATCATAATTTTGAGCCTGTTTCTGCAAAGGTGGTGCATTAGCTACAATATGTAGGTCTTTAGATCTTTAAATCAATGCTAAGGTATGCCTTATATGTAACATTTTATGGTAATATACTTCGTTCATCATTGATTTACAGAATATTTGCTTGCAATACTGATTAATGCATTTTCCAAAGGGTCTTCTCTTGACCACATAATTGCTCCTGTAAAACAAATACCAAAATTCTACTCAGAGGGCAGAGAATCTTGCAATGATGATTAATCACTTGGAGGAAAATCCATTCCCCTTCTTGCCTAATGTCAGCAGTTGGTCAGAGATGTTTTCCATTCTGACATCAAGTGATGGAATAAACTTCATTCTATGAGACATATTGGATTAAACAGCTGATGACGTGAAATGTAGTTGAATTTGTAGATAAAAGAAACCTATCAGACCTTTACTTGGAATCTGGAACTGTCATCAGGATCTAAGATCCTTGGTCTTCTGGCTGTCTTGTTCCGTGTACAACTGAAGGGTAAAATAGCATGGTGGTTATGTTACTGATCCAGTAACCAAAGCAACTGAAGTAATAATTCCAAAAAACATGCATTCATGTCTCATTTAAAAGCAAATCTGCAAAGTAAAAATCACTGGACCGATGGTTGTTAAATTCTAACTTATTCACTGCTGCTCTTTAGGGCAGGAAGCCTGTTGTTCATATATGGTTTGGCTTATGTGTGACTGCAGTCCGACAGTAACGAGGATGACTCGTAACTTGCCTCTGAAGTGGTTATTCAGTATTAGGCCAGGGCAACTGGGAATGGACAATAAATGACAGATACCCCTGTCATTTGACAAAAAGCATTCTGTCGGAAGCTGATTTGTGGAAGCAGATTAAAATATTTTACATAACTAAATGTGATGTCTCTCAAATGGCACGCCACAGAATTCAGTGACAAGGCAATGACCACTGAGACAAAAGATTGTAGATTCCAGTCCTACTCTAGAGGCTTGAGTTCCTAATTTCATTTGCATCATCAAAGCAGCTCTGTGGAAGCGCTACGTTTTTGGTGGTCCTTTCCTCCTAATACATTATTAAACCTTGGCTTTATCTGCCAGCTCAAGGAGATGTGGAATGGCATTTTTTTGAAAAAGAGTGGATGTGCTTCCCTGTCCTTCTGAGCAATATTCATCAGCAGTCATTTACCTCATTACTGACTGCCAGAGCTTACTGTGTCCAAATTGACTGCTGTTCTTCCTGCAATACAACATGGATTACATTGTAACAGTGCTTCACTTGCTGTAAAAAGCTTTGGGGAATACTAAGGCTGTAAAAACTGCTTCAGTTAATGGAACTTCTTTTCTTTTAGTTGTACCACAGAGTATTGTATATTTTATGGCAAGAAAGTTCAACTTGGGCTCCCTACGCTTTGTATTAAACTGTTCCAATTTAAATGTAGATTCCACAACCTATGCGACAGGGAGACTAATCTTGTAGAATTATCCTAATAATTAGTGGCTAACAAGAACATTTGATTCCAGCCTGCATAGAATGTTGATATCGCACAAATCTTTTGTACTGTATCTTCCTAGGTCTCTATTTAAAGCATGTTCCTCATTAGTTCTGAAACTCTGAACTTCATATCTTGCAATTGCAACCCTTATCTTTTATTCTCTGAATCTAATTCTTCTTTGTTGTATACAGTACTCTGTACATTCCTATACTTTCTACACCATTACTGCCTCGTATTGTGTGTTGCATGTAGTTCATTGTTCTTCATTAAATATTTTGTGTTCTTTGCTATACATCCTTATCTATTCTCCAAATACTTTGGTTTATATAGTATTTTTGTATTTGCGCAAATCCCGTTATTCCTTCATTTTATTCTTTGTACCTTATTTTACTTTAACGTGTTCTGCATGCCCCATTATGTATTCCACATATTTTCTGTAAAGTGAGAGGTAACGTGGCCATAGTCCCACTCTCTCATTAAAGAGAGATGACTGGTGGGGAATTTAACATGAGGGTCATCACACCTCATGCAACGTTGAGAAGGTTGAAAAGGTTCCCCAGTGTGTATTTCCCACTGTGGTTTCAAATGTTCCTCTCGTTGCCATCTCAGACTCTTCTGTAGAACATATCTGCATCTCTGACACTCTTGTCCTGTTCAGTGCTACATTTCATTCGTCTATCACCCAATTCTCATGGATCTCCAATGACAGTGATTCCACAAATTTTATTTAAAAATTTGTTCTTCTGTACAAATGTCCCATAGGGCATCTTCAACCAGAAGTATCAAGTGTATGATCCATCCAGTAATCACTAGCATTACAGGTATTGGTCTTCTGCCAATTCAGTTCACTCCATGTGATATCAAGAAATAGTTGGAGGCACTGGATACTGCAAAGGCTATGGGCCCTGACACCATTCCCGCTATAGTACTGAAGACTGTGCTCCAGAACTTGCCGCTCCCCTAGCAGAACACTGGCGTCAACCTAACAATGTGGAAAATTGCCCAGGTATGTCCTGCACACAAACAGCAGGACAAATCCAACCTAGCCGATTATTGCTCTATCAGTCTACACGCAATCTTTAGTAAAGTGATGGAAAGTGTTATCAACTGTGCTGTCAAGCAACACCTGCTCGGTGATGCCCAGTTTGGGTTCTGCCAGGGCTACTCAGCTCCTGACCTCATGACAGCCTTGATTCAAACACGGACAAAAGAGCTGAATTCTAGTGAGTGAGGTGAGAGTGACAGCCCTTGACATCAAGATCATGAATGTAGCATCAAGGAGCCCGAGCAAAATTGAAATCAGTGAGTATCAGGGGCAAAATCTCCACTGGTTGGAGTCATTTCTGGCACATAGGAAGATGGTTATGGCTGTTGGAGTCATTCTTTCAGTTCTGGGGCATCTCTGCATGAGTTCCTCAGGGTAGTGACCTAGGCCCAATTATCTTCAGCTGCTTCCTCAATTATCTTCCCTTGACACCATCCAGAATGAAGCTGTCTGCTTGTTTGGCACCACATCCACTAGTATTCACTCCAACCACCAGGGACAACAGTGAGCACTATCTACCAGATGCACCTCAGAGAGTCACCAAAGATATTCAGATGCCACTTTCCAAAGCCATGACCACTTCCATCTAGAAGGAAATGGGCAGCAGATACATGGGAACAGTATCCCATGCAAGTCCCCTCCAAGTCCCTCACCTTGAATTGCTGCTGGATTTCCTGTGGAGGAGACCTCCATCAGTGAACTTTAGGAGCAAGGAGCTACCATCCTCTGATTGCCCTGTTGCTTCGAGTGGGTTGGCCGTTCATCCAAAGGACTGCAATGATTCAAGGTGGCAGCTCACCACCATATTATCCAGGGCTATTAGGGTTGGGTATTAAATGCTGGCTCAGCCAGTGAAACCTGTATCCATGTACAAACAAATCAAAAGTGGGAATGACAGTAAACTGGATCCTGACCTTTAAAATGCTCCAAGGCACGTGTATAATGTGGGTGTAGGGCTACATACCAACTAAGGTGGCCAGTGCTCAGAGGAAAACATGGATTCCAAAGTTCCTGAGTTGTTCTGGTTGGCATGAGTAGCTAAGTGTAGCGGGCAACAAGACAAGAGTACGAGAGCCATGAGAATAGATTGTTATTTCTTAGGTTTGAATTTTTTTTGGAATCAAATAGGAAAATTATAAAGGGAATAGACAAGATAGAAGCAGGGAGGCTATATCCACTGGCGGGTGAAGCTAGAACTAGGGGACATAGCCTTAAAATAAGGGGGAGCTGATTTAGGATTGGGTAGAGGAGGAACTTCTTCACTTAAAGGGTTGTGTCTTTATGGAATTCCTTGCCCCATGAAGCAGTTGAGGCAACCTCATTGAATGTTTTTAAGGCAAAGATAGAAAGATTTTCGAACAGTAAAGGAATTAAGGTTTACGGTGAGTGGGCTGGTAAAAAGATCAGCCATGATCTTATTGAATGGCGGAGCAGGCTTGATGGGCCGGATGGCCTCCTCCTGCTCCTATTTCTTATGTTCTCATGAGATAAGCTGTGCTGTTCTTCAGGGCACTGAACAGGTGGGGTAAAGTCGGCAATAGTCAAGATTGTGAACAACCTGGCAAAGATGACTTTTTTTTTGGATCCTGTTTAGCCCTAGAATGTCACACAATGTTTCCCTTTGCTAACTTGGTTTTCACTAGACCTAGGAGAAACTGAGGACTGCAGATGCTGGAGATCAGAGTCGAGAGTGTGGTGCTGAAAAAGCACAGCAGGTCAGGCAGCATCAGAGGCGCAGGAGCCCTTCATCAGGATTGAAGTTTGTGGGGCGGGCTGAGAGATAAATGGGGAAGGGGAGGGGGTGTTGGGTAGGGGGGGATTGGATAGGGGGAGGTATCTGGGAAAGCGTTAGGTGGATGAAGGTGAGGGAGAAGGTGATAGGTCAGAGGGGGCAGTGATGGACGGGTTTGGAGGGCAGTGCCGAGTTGGAGGCTTGGGACTGGGATATTGTAGGGGAAGAGGAAATGAGGAAGCTGTTGAAATCCACATTTGCACCGTGTGGTTGCAGGGTCCCAAGGCGGAATATGAGGTGTTCCTCCTCCAGTCATCAGGTGGTAACGGTTTGGTGGTGGAGGAGGCCCAGGACCTGCATGTCCTTGACTGAGTGGGAGGGGGAGTTGAAGTGTTCAGCCACGGGGCGGTGGGGTTGGTGGGTGCGGGTGTCCCAGAGATGTTCTCTGAAACGATCCACAGGAAGACGTCCTGTCTCCCTGATGTAGAGGAGACCACACCGGGTGCAATGGATGCAGTAGATGATATTGGTAGAGATGCAGGTGAATTTCTGACGGTTGTGGACCTGTTGCATTGAGTTGTCTCACCCACTTGATCCATCCTGTGTCTCAGACAGCTTGCTGCTTTGTGATTTAACAAGCTGAGCGGCTGCGAGCCTTATCTTTCTCTTCTGTATAGGATATTAATCTCCACTCAAACCCACGCATCGCCATTCATTGTCTCTGGATCTGAATGTGTTTGTCATTTTCAAAATTAATAAAAAAAGGTGTGAACAGAAGTACAGGAAATGAAATAAAACAGGAAGGAAAATAATGCTGTGTTCAGGGCATAAACTCAGAGCAGAATAAACTATGAACAAAGAACAAAGAACAGTACAGCACAGGAACAAGCCCTCCAAACCTACGTGGCCACATTTTGCCCTTCCATACTAAAGCTGTCATTTAACTATAGTTAAAGTTAAGTTTACAATTAAAGTTAGATGTTAGATGACAGGTAGGTGGGTATAGCTAGCTCTCTAAAGTGGCTGACTGGGTCCTTTCAGACTGAAAGGAAAATTAATGTTATAGTGATAAACCAATTAAATCAACAGATAGAGCTTTTATGAATGGAACGATAACATCAAGTAACAAGAATAAGCCACTGGAAAGTCCCTAAAATCCCAATTTAAAGTTTAAAAATGTAACACCTAATTGCCCAATATTTACAGAAAGGGAAAAGGGGGACAGTTTTACGATTGGAAAATGTGGGAGATTAATATTTTCTCAGGTCTTGCTGTCTGATGAGTAGTTTTAACGCTGAATTTGTGGCTACAGCCATTCAGATTGTGCAAGGCTATCTGGTGTGTACTGTTTTATAGCTCCAGATCCCAGTCCTGGCGCAGGCTGGAGGGAGGTATTGGAAATTGTGGTGAGATTGGAGAGTAAAGGGTGTAGGAGAATGATAATTGGAGGTCAGTAATATAGTGCAGCAGATTTGTGGGGGAGTGCTGCAGAGGGTGAGGGAAAAAAATTGAGAAATCCTGGCTGAAAGGCCACAACCAGGGAGAATAGAGGAATGAAGAAAGCACTGGGAAGACTAGGCTGGGAGGAAGGAGTTGGGATGTCTTTGAAGCCATTATGGGTGCGGACGGGACATTTTTATTGCATGGGAGTCTGGAAGCCGGTGAGCTGGATCCAGCAGGGGAGCAGAAAGATGCTTGCTTTCTGGACCTTTTTATTCCCCATTTTGTAGGATGTGAGTGGGGTTCTGGTGGTTTATTACTAAACCCTGGTTTCCACGGTGGCATAGTGGGCGGCACGGTGGCACAGTGGTTAGCACTGCTGCCTCACAGCGCCTGTAGACCCGGGTTCAATTCCCGACTCAGGCGACTGACTGTGTGGAGTTTGCACGTTCTCCCCGTGTCTGCGTGGGTTTCCTCCGGGTGCTCCGGTTTCCTCCCACAGTCACAAAGATGTGCGGGTCAGGTGAATTGGCCAAGCTAAATTGCCCGTAGTGTTAGGTAAGGGGTAAATGTAGGGGTATGGGTGGGTTGCGCTTCGGCGGGTCGGTGTGGACTTGTTGGGCCGAAGGGCCTGTTTCCACACTGTAAGTCTAATCTAAGTGGCTTCCTGGACCATTTTAGAATGCAGTTAAATGTCAGCCACTTGGCTGTGAGTTAGGAATCTTATGACTGGGTCAAGTCGGCAGATTTCTTTCTCGAAAGAGCAGTAGTGAACCAGGTGACTTCTTACAACCAAGGAGGGTAATGATGACTGGCAAGTTTTTAAAAAAATTCAACTTAAACTCCACCAGCTGTAAATGTGGGACTTGAACCTACATCGCCAGGACTGGAGCCCAGGCCTCAGTGATATTCTTGTCTTCACAGTTATGTCATGACGTGATCAAGAGGTCATCACCTTCCTTTATTGGCTCCTGGTAGCAGTCAGATTTCCTGAGTCCTGGGAAACTGAATTGGCCAGGGTTCAATTTAAAATGGAGATTAAAATCTGAGGTATGCAATCTCATTAAATTCTAATGACTAACACTCCATCTCTCATCTATTGTCTGTCAAAAATAGATTTGAGATTTTCTTTTACAGTTTTACTTTCTCCCTCACTCAAAGCTGCATCGTGGGGAAGAGTTAAAAAATCGCCCCTTATAATTTTGCCTACATTACAGTCATTTCTGTTATTCTCTATTCTCCATCTTTCTGTTTTGAAGTATAATTTTGTTTTTTTTTCTGTGTTTCATCAAATTGACATCTTAATTCCTGCAAAACAAAATAAGATTTCAAATCTTTGACTCGCACAGTTCTGCCTGGTGGCTAAGTCATTTCATGAAACAACTCTCTGGTAGGCAAGATCTTGTCATTCTGATACTTGGGGGAAAAACATCATTAAAATCAGGAATGCGGACTTTCCAGCGTTTACATCAGCAACTGGGGAAGGTGTCTTCAGACAGTAAGCTTATTTTTTGGACGCTAAAGGCTTTAAATAAAAAAAATCCAAAGAATATTTGCACTCTGATCAGCTATATTTTGGCAAAGGTATATATTCTATAAAAACATGTCTTGGAAAGAGGAAAGCAGTCAGTTACAAATATTTATCTGCCATATGGACCACCTAATATTCAGTTCTGGTTAATGCGCCATAGCTGAAAGTTACAACAATGCTTGTTTAGTGCTATAGGTTTCTTACCCCTATATTCTTGCCAATTCCCCTTTCCAAAGATGCTGGGTTACAGGTTATCCAAACTTCCATTAGTCATGTCCAGCATGACAAGTGCACACACTGAGCTATTTGACCCAAGACAGGAATCACTGCTGCTCTGCTTCCTCCCCATCCAGCCCTTAAGCTAACATCCATGGAGCTACACTTCCTAAACAAATCACTGCAGAGCCATAATTCCATTCAATGACAGATCAGACTTGATAGGCTGAATGGCTTACTCCTCTTCCTACATCTTATGGTCTCATGGTAAGGCTCAGGATGCTAAGATCTAGAGTCGCTACAGCTTGGAAGCAGGTCTTTGGCCCACTGAGTCCATACCAAACCTCTGAAGAGCATCCCACCTAGACCCATCCCCCATCCTCGTAACGATGTGGCCAATCCACCCAGCCTGCACATCTTTGGACTGGGGAGAATTTGCAAACTCCACACAGACAGTCGTCCAAGACTAGAATCTAACCTGGCTCCCTGGCACCGTGAGGCTACAGTGCTAACCACTGAGCCACCATGCCATCACTTCAATTATTGCACCCTGACGATTGATGCCACTAAAGTCTGTACAGTTGAGCAATAAACTGCACTAGTTTACTGGACCATTCAATGAGCCCCAGATTTTCCTATGGCCAGGTCCTTGTTTCTGGTGTAGTTGGGAGTTGCACGTTGAGACCCTGCTGAATCCATGTCATAGCGGACTCTGAAAGTAATTGCCTGGAAAATTGAAGAGTTGCTGGGCAGACCCTGAGGCCTGGAACCTTCCGAAAGTATCCATTTAAATCAGTGAACACAGAATGCTTCACTATAATGCAGTAAAATGGCTACTCAGAGAAAGTTTGTCCACTAAAGACCTAATCCAACTCCTGAGAAACTAGTCACCCAATGTAGCTTATAGTGTACCCCCATCGGCACCTCCCCTAGACCCTTTATAACCATCAGATTCAACACCCTTGCTTTTCCCCAGCACCTAACAGCCCTGGTAATGAACTCCACACCTGTCCTCTGCCTAGGACCTGACCACCCAATGCTCTGATTCCACCACCACTCCCCTTCCATTCCCCCATCCCCGCTCCCAGATCTGAACGTTCTCACACCTACACATCCCACCACCGCTCCCCTGTTCTGCTGCATGACCAATTCCCCCAAGGATCTGACGTTCCCCACCCCTCGCTGAAATTAATCACCAACCCCGACCTACCCTAAATACTTCACCACTTACCTGACTCACTATCTACCTGACCCAATACCTACCTGACCCACTGCTCCTTGGCACACTAACCTTTACACACTTGACACCTTATCCGCCTGACACTCAGCCCTCCTAGTACCTAGCCTCACACTGAGCTGATGTCCTCACTCTAACAGCTTCTGTCAAAGTGTTTGCCAGTAATGACTTTTGAATTTCAGAATATGGCTAGTGACTGATGTTGAGAAGGCCCTCACCTCTTCTGTTCTACAGTATGATGGACCTGTCAGAATGGAAGTACAGCTCTGTATTTCAGAAGGCATCCTGACTGGAAGGTCCTATTAGAAACAAGGGGCTCTTTCATTGCATAATAAAGAAAGAACAGAGTGGCATGAGATTGACATGCCTTAGAATATCCAGCTCATGGGAATGGACAGCGTAGATGAAGGCCATTCAGCCCATCATAACTGTGCAACCAGAGGTAACAGCATTTGTTGTTTCTTCAATGAGCCTATTTGTTCCGGACCTAGAGTCGAGGTTCACGCACACATACACAATAACCTGCAGCATTTTTTGTATGGCACATAAATGCATCCATGTATATTTATCATTGTTAATTCTGCAATGAACCTTCTATGTGTCAAATGGTGGAATTTTGGTTTGGATTGCCAATTGCTGATCATTTAAAGTAGTCTAAATTTGCATTTAACTTCAGGTTGGCATCAGTATGCAGACAGCACTCGCTGTCTGAATCAATGAATACTTGCCAATGACCAATATAAATCAGCCACACCCAGAGGCTGTATAACTGCAGGGATTCAGACACAGTCCAGGATTCTCTGTCAGTATGATGAGGCCAGGTTTTGCTTAACTCGTTTACATGCAGCAGCTGTGCAAAAGTATCCCTGTTATGGTCAGAGGGAAAAGATCTTTAGGCAGGTGTGATAGATAGATCCAACCAGGACATTGTTCACAGAAGTGATGGGTGCAATCTTCGATTTTATGAATATTATCTGTTCCTATTAAACATCCTATTAGGGCGGCACGGTGGCACAGTGGTTAGCACTGCTGCCTCATAGCGCCAGAGACCTGGGTTCGATTCCCGCCTCAGGCGACTGACTGTGTGTAGTTTGCACGTTCTCCCCGTGTCTGCGTGGGTTTCCTCCGGGTGCTCCGGTTTCCTCCCACAGTCCAAAGATGTGCGGGTCAGGTGAATTGGCCATGCTAAATTGCCCGTAGTGTTAGGTAAGGGGTATATGTAGGGGTATGGGTGGGTTGCGCTTCGGCGGGTCGGTGTGGACTTGTTGGGCCGAAGGGCCTGTTTCCACACTGTAAGTAATCTAATCTAATCTGTCTTCTCCATTTTGAACTCAGTTTTACTTAAAGGGGCTGCATCTCTTTGTGAAAAATACTCCGAAAACTTTTGTACTTTGAGCTGAAAAGTTAACAAAAACGAAGGCTTGACGTTTGACTCTCCGTAAAGCAGAACATTTGAGAAAGCACAGCTGGTTTTGCAAACAGGAATGGGCAGGTTTAATAGTTGGGACATGACTCCATCATTGAAACCATTCTGCAAATGGTTCATTGTTACTCCATGCAGATGGCAAAAGACACACTAATGTGCTTCCAAAACATTCTGCTTTATCCAACATGGGGATATAACTTGAATCAAAACCCTGCATTAAGCGGTAACAACATCACTGTGTGCACACATGCATTGCTGCCATGATAGAACACTGGGGAGTGACCTTTCAGCCACATCTCCCAGGATGAACACAGTCTTCACTTTAAACCCATCAAGTGGATCTGTTCAGTGGAGTATTGAGGTAAAGAGTGGAATCTAATGCAGAGGAGTGCTTTATGGAAAGTAAGAAAAAATAGTACCATTAGCACAAAAATAATCTAAATATTGCAAATCAGGGAAACGGCATTAAACAAAGGTTTTGTATGCAGTGTAATTAATCTTTCATCATTTTTCCAGGTTCTGTTGGCCCCATTTTAGCTCAGATCCTTTGTGCTTTATATAGGCAGTTTCCTCTGGAGATCGAACTAGGCTGGGCTTCTGTAAAAACCTTCTAAAGTTCTCTCTTTCTGTTTCAGATATATAGCAGAGTATTTTAATCACGCAGGTTGTTTGTGTTTTTCACAGTTTTTCGTAGTTGCCATGCCTACAGGCAATTAAGTAGAAACAGGTCAGAAAAATGCAAGGAAAAGCTGAAGGCCATTTTATTTTCGGTATTCTCATGTGTTTGCTGTTCAGCGATGCTCTCACTGTGGGGAGTGTTTCCCTTTTTAACATTTGACGTCAGTGTGTGTACCTATAGCACTTCCCAGTGATGAATACATTATGATGGAAAACAGATGTGAGTGACTGACTACCATACCTTAACCTCTTAATAAACAGCAATTTTTCTCGAGGCAGTTGCCAGAAAGCCAATGGAATACCTACAGTATAGAAACAGGCCATTCGGCCTATCAAGTCTGCACAGACCCTCCCACCCAATCACTAAGATCCTGCATTAACCATGGCTAACCGACCTAACCTGGGTCGTGCAGCGCGGCCGAACGACCTACGTGGACTGTGGGAGGAAACCGGAGCACCCGGCAGAAACCAGCGCAGACACCTGGAGATATGGGCGGCACGGTGGCACAGTGGTTAGCACTGCTGCCTCACAGCGCCTGAGACCCGGGTTCAATTCCCGACTCAGGCGACTGACTGTGTGGAGTTTGCACGTTCTCCCCGTGTCTGCGTGGGTTTCCTCCGGGTGCTCCGGTTTCCTCCCACAGTCCAAAGATGTGCGGGTCAGGTGAATTGGCCATGCTAAATTGCCCGTAGTGTTAGGTAAGGGGTAAATGTAGGGGTATGGGTGGGTTGCGCTTTGGCGGGTCGGTGTGGACTTGTTGGGCCGAAGGGCCTGTTTCCACACTGTAAGTAATCTAATCTAAAAAAACTTGCAAACTCCACACAGACAGTTGCTCAAGGCTGGTATTAAACCCAGGTCCCTGGCAGTGCACGGAAGCAGCGCTAATCACTGAGCCATTGTTTCGTCTGTCAAAGATGGTAGTTGGTCTCTCCGCACTGAGTGGCCAAGTCTGAAGCCTCAGCAGCTCTGCCAGCAGCAGTAGTTTGCTGTCAAGACATGCAGGAGACTTTGAGTTCAAAGCAGGTAAGTTCCAAAACATTAAAAATGTTCAGGGCTGGGTGACTTGTTGGATCTTGAGGGTCTGCCTGCTTTTTGTTTCACAGAGCCTGCCTCCCAATCTCTGAATGGCCTTCTATTCTTTCGTTGTGGAAGGGAGAAGGTGGTCTGCCGCTAGCAAAACATAACCGATAGAAATGTACCTTATTTATTCCAGTAATTATTCTACTAATAATGTAGGCGGCACTGTGGCCTCAGAGCACCAGGGACCTGGGTTCGATTCCAGCCTCGGGCGACTTTCTGTCTCGAGTTTGCACATTCTCCCCGTGTCTGTGTGGGTTTCCTCCGGGTGCTCTGGTTTCCTCCCACAATCCAAAAGATGTGCAGGTTAGGTGCTAAATTGCCCATAGTTTTAGGTGCATTAGTTATGGGTTACTATAAGGTAGGGGAAATGGTCTGCGTGGGTTTCTATTCGGAGGGTCGGTGTGGACTTGTTGGGCCGAAGGGCCTATTTTCATACCGTAGGGAAGCTAATCTAATCTTATGTCTCCAGTAAAATCCCAGCCTTTAACTCCGTTTCTCACTCTACAGATGTTGTTGAGTATGTCCAGCACTGTCTACTTTTATTATCAATCTTCTTGAATTTATTGTCTATTTTCCTGATCGTGTTGAAGGGATTGATATCAGACAACCCCATTCCTCCTCAAACAGTGCCATTCATCAGGCCTAGCACAAACATCAAAGCCACAACGAAAAGATACAGCTGTTCCCACAGTATTACATGGAAATGTCAGACTGGATTATATTCCTACGTTTTAAGAACAGAACTTGGGCCCATTATGTTCTAAACAATAGTAGTACGGCCAGAACGGACACTTCTGCACAATTCTGCTTCCCACCGCACCTTCAGCTGAATTAAAATTTGGTACCAAATGAGAGGCAGTTTGGAGTATGAATGCTCGACACTCACTGGAAGTACAGGATTGCATTGGTCCCAAATCAATTCAAGGTTAATCCAATTTCTTTTTTCTCAATGTTATTCTGAGATTAGAGTAAGGAAGCTGACTAAATTCTGTACATTTTTGGGGGAGTTGATTAGGATGACATGTGCTTTCGGAGCTGATAAATGGTCTAAGCTGCTAGCTACCCACTGCTGCCTCATCCCAGATGACCATTTCTATTGGCCACCCTGCTGAAGTGAAAGGCTCTAATGGAGAGGAAAATCTATTTTCAATTCAATTGTTTTTTTCAGAGTACAGTCCAGTTTTCTGATTGAAGCTTTCACGGCAACAGCTGCTGACCTACTACGATTTTCCCGGAATGTTTAATCGTGCTTGTTTATTTGCTGTGCAATTAAGTCTGCTGCTTTTTACAGTTATAGTCTCCCTCACTCATTCCTTCCCAAGCTCAACCAAAGGCAAACTGCTGATTGATACCTGGGTGCTTTCTTTTATAGAGTCATAAATTTATATAGTCAGAAAAGAAACAGACCCAACTCATTCACGCCAAGCAAGTTTCCCAAACTAAACTTGTCCCATTTGTCTGCGTTTGGCCCAAATCCCTCTAAACTTTTCCCATTAGAGTCCTAGAGTCATACAGCATGGAAACAGAACCTTTGATCCAACCAGTCCAAACCAACCATGTTTCCAAATTAAATTAATCCCACCTGTCTGCCATTTGGTCCATATCCCTTCAAACCTTCCCATTCATGTCCTTATCAGAAATCTTTTCAAATGTTGAAATTATACCTGCATCCACCAATTCCTCTAGCAGTTCATTCCACGTATGCGACACCTTCTGGGTGAAAATGTTGCACTTCAATTCATTTGTTTATTTAATTTTTTTCATGGGATGAGAGTATTCTTGGAAAGGCAGCATTTCTCACACATCCCTTCAACTGAGTGGATAGAGAGTAATTAAGAGTCAATTGCAGCATTGTGAGCATGAGGTTCTAATAGGCCACACCAGACAAAGATGAGCAATTTTTTTCCCATTGGTGAACCCCCACATACCAGGTCTTGTTATCACCCAGGCTTCTACCACAAACAAACCATTGTCAGCCATTAATGGTTCCCATAGCAGCTATTCATTCTCCTAGGCTGACTTTTACCCATACCTTGGTCAAGGAGAAAATGAGGACTGTAGATGCTGGAGATCAGAGCTGAAAAATGTGTTGCTGGGAAAGCGCAGCAGGTCAGGCAGCAATTCTCCAGCTTCCTCATTTCCCCTCCCCCCGCTTTATCTCAGTCTCAACCCTCAGACTCAGCACCGCCTTCTTGACCTGCAATCTTATTCCCGACCTCTCCACCCCCACCCCCTCTCCGCCCTATCACCCTCACCTTAACCTCCTTCCACCTATCGCATTCCCAACGCCCCTCCCCCAAGTCCCTCCTCCCTACCTTTTATCTTAGCCTGCTTGGCACACCCTCCTCAGTCCTGAAGAAGGGTTTGTGCCCGAAACGTCGATTCTCCTGCTCCTTGGATGCTGCCTGACCTGATGCGCTTTTCCAGCAACACATTTTTCAGCCCATACCTTTGTCTGTCCAACTGTTTGTTTTCTCTCTCTCTCTCTGAGCTCCATCTCCACCTCCTGTTTACTCCTCCCTTTTTCCCACCACTCCATCTTTAGCATATGCACTAATATTTTCCCAGCTATAATCAGTTCTGAAGAAGGGTCACTGGATGCTGTCAGACCTGCTGAGTTTTTCCAGCAAATTCTGATCTTAATATGAGTGAACTAATTGGGTTTTTCATACAATTGATCATAACCGTTATGGTCCCGGATTTATTAGTTGTATTTAAACTGCACCAGTTGCAATGCTGGAATTTGAACCCTACTCTTAAGAGTATTAGTCTGCACCCCTGCATCACTGGGCCATCATTATCATCGGCTGTCCCTGACAGACGTGGATGACTCTCTTCCACTCTCAGGGTGAGTCCGTAGGTGGCCGGACAGACCTATGTGGCTAATGCAAGCTCTATAACATTAGGGGCAGAAGGTGGGCACAGGAGTGGCAGCTGGCTCCTTACACTGTTTTCTCCTGGTTTCCACTTTTTCCTGATGGCAAGTCTCGAAGTGATTGACGCCTTCCTGGATGCTCCTCCTCAACTTTGGATGGTCTTGCACCAATGATTGGCAGATGTCGGTGCGAATGCCGCACTTCCGCAGTGAGGCCTTGAGGGTATCCCTGAAGCGCTTTCTCTGTCCACCTGGGGCACGCCTGCCGTTTCAGAGCTGGCAGTTAGAGCACCTACTTGGGGAGTCTCGTGTCGGTCTTGGGGACGACGTACCCAACCCATCGCAGCCAATCAAGCAGGATCAGTGCCTCGATGCTGGGGATGTTGACCTGGTCAAGGATGCTGGTGTTGGTGTGTCTGTCTTCCCAGCAGAGTCACTGGACCCTGAACAGGCAGCATTGGTGGTACTGCTTGAGTACCTTGAGGTGTCTACTGTAGTCAGTCTCAGAGCCATGTAGGAGGGCGGGAACCATTACATCTCTGTATACCATAATTTTGGCGTCAGATCTGACGTTATTGTCCTCAATGATATAACTGCTACAGCACCATCGCCCAGCGGTAGAGTAGAAACCATGGTCAATAAATAGCAACCTTACTCAAGGAAGTCACGGAGTAGTTGGCACAGGTAATTTTATAAATATTGCATTAGTTTTAGTTTCGGATATTCTTGTGAGATTGGTCATGAGGCATGTTTGTCTAAGTGGTGTCAAGAGCCCTTTGGGAGATGTGAAGTGTGGATCAGATTTCCATTTTCCATGAAACATTCTGGTTGGCGGTGGTTTTTGTTGTTAGCCGGTTAATACAAAAAATTCAAGAGTGGGGAGACCTGCTGACAATGCAGATCCTATTACCACAGCTAATTAGCAGCTTTAATGAACATGGATTAATGGCAGTGAGAGATGACTTTGAGAAAACTAAGTCGCTGCAGGAAGTGACATTAATTGCAATGAAAGTAAATGAGCTCCATCTCCTCTGCTGGTCTGGTAAGTGAAAGCATGATTCATTGGGGTGCCAAGGCTTATGGACTGTTGCGACTGACAGGACAGGAGGTGCTGGGTTGGCACTGTTTCAGAAAAAGGAATATCATCAAGGAATCCAAATCCTGGCTGTTCATCTCTACCATTGTGTACATACATGAGTCTGGGATCATAATAGAATTGGCTTGACGATACCAAATCGCCTCGGTTAAGTAGTCTGATGAAACTTGCCACTTTAATCTGAGGAATAGACATTTGGGATTTGGCAGCACAAGGGTAACTCCATCACTGTGGAGACGGCATCTTCAGGGAAGACACGGTGGTGGGGGGTAAAAGATGAGGAAATCATAGAAAAAACCTGAAGCAAGGATCAATTGGAAACTGTCAATCAGTAATAAGCATGGTTGTAATTAATATATCAGCAAATAGTGAGGCCTTGCATGGAGCCCAGTAAAGAATAGTAGAAAGTGAGGACTGCAGATGCTGGAGACCAGTCAAACAGTGTGGCACTGGAAAAGCACAGCAGGTCAGGCAGATTCAAAGAGCATTCCTGATGAAAAGCTTATGCCCGAAACATCGACTCTTCTGCACTTCGGATGCTGCCTGACCTGCTGTGCTTTTCCAGTGCCACACGTTTTGGCCCAGTAAAGAATAGCTGAGTGGGTAATTAAGTTATCAGGTGGACCTTGGCATCTGCTCGTAGGCTCTTGATTCAAAAATGAATTGTATTTGCGTGTGAATAATTTGAAATACTATGTTTTGGGCATAACTGGGCTGACACAGTATTGCGCACTTGTACTGACTGAAAGATTGCCTCAAAAAGCCTGAAAAACAGTGAGTCCTGGGGAGGGCGGGGACACAGAAGCTCTTGTTAATCTCCAATGCTGATGCTTCTGGAACGTGCTGGAAATCAGAGTCGAGAATTGTGGAGCTGGAAAAGCACAGCTGGTAAGGCAGCATCCGAGGAGCAGGAGAGTCGACGTTTCAAGCATAAGCTCTTCATCAGGAATGTGGGGGGGGTGGAGAGATAAATGGGAGGGGGAGGTTGGGGCTGGGAGGAAGGTAGCTAGGAGTGCGATAAGTAGATGAACGTGAGGGGTGATGGGTGAAAGTTCAGAGTGGAGGGTGGAGTGGATAAGTGGGAAGGAAGATAGACAGCTCCTTGTTGGGAGCTAACTGATTATTCCAATGGAACCTCCCTCGAATCCTGGCAGGAAGCTGCTGGAATGCCAAGTAGGCTTGACCACTATCTCTTTCCTGACATTGTAAAATGGAAGTGTCAAAGATGGTCACCTGATTGTGTCAGCCATGGCTCAGTTGGTACCCCTCTGACCTCTGAGGTACTACCTTCAAGACACACTTGCAAGGGAAAAAACATCTAGGCTGACCTTTCACTCCGGCACTGAGTGAGTGCTGTTTTATTGGAGGTGACATCTTTTGAACAAGATGGAAAATCAAGGCCTGATCTGTCTAAGATGGGTAAAGTTAAACATCGCACAACACCAGGTTATTGTCCAACAGGTTTATTTGGAAGCAGTAGCTTTCGGAGCGACGCTCCCTCATCAGGTGGTTGTGGAACATGCTTAGATGGATGTATAAGATCGCATGGTACTATTTTGGAGAACAATAGCGGGGAGGGTTACACTGTTGTTTTGGCCTCTATTTATCACTTGCTCAATATCATAAAAGAAGTGATGTTATCACATTGATTTTTTTTATGTGATCTTGCTGTGCAGACATTGGTTGTCACATTTCCTACTACTTTACAGGGGCTACATTTTATTTTTACTTTGTTAGTTATGAAGCATATCTGGTATTCAAGAAAAGCACTGACTCCTCCCTTGGGGAACTGTCCATGTGGACTTTGCACATTCTCCCTGAGTCTGTGAATTTCCTCCCACAGTCCAAAGATATGCAGACTGCGTGGATTAGCCATGGGAAATGCAGGGTTACAGGGATAGGGTGTGGGTGGGTCTGGATGGGATGCTCTTTGGAGGGTCGGTGTGGACTCAATGGGCTGAATGGCCTGTTTCCACACTGTAGAGTTTCTATGTTAAATGCAATAGAGTGGTACTGCCCCTATCTCTGGACCAGTGGATCTCATCTGCAATGGAACAGTGCCATAACTTGTCCGAGCTGTTCCTTAAATGGCAAGTTTTTTCGTAGAAAAAGTACTGCTGGAGGGGAAAGCAGAATTAGTACAACAGCAGCAAGTTGCATTTGTATAGCACCTTTCATGTGGGAAAATATTGCATCTCTGAAGCATTATCAAACAAACTTTGACTCTGAGTTACTTAAGAAGATAGCAGGACAAGTGACCAAAAACATGGCTGGGGATAAGTTTTAAGAAATATCTTAAAGGACAAAGAGGGAGAAAGGTGTAGAGAAGGAAATTCAGAGCTATGGTCTCAGGCAGCTGATGGGGGTGACTGATTAAAAACGGGGAAAGCGCAGGAGACAAGAGATTCAAGAAATGAGATATTTGTGAGGGCTGCAGGGCTATGGAAAGCTCGATCAGTCCAAGGGGAGATCTGAAAACTGATGAGGCTTTTAGAATTGAGGCTTCACCAGTCTGGAGGTCATTGTAGGTCGCGACAAGATAGATGACGTGGAAAATAGAAAAATATTTTATCGCTGTGTAGGAAACTGCCTGTAGGAGCCAGGCACATTGTTGATATAGAGAGAATTTTGCTCTGAGCCAGTGATATCCCATGAGTGAATAATAAGAACTTTAGGCGATCTGGAACTGCTTGATACTGACACTTGGCTGGTGATGTGGCTGGTTTTCCATTTTAACAACACCGACAGTTCTCACCTTATCAACACAGAAGATTAAAGAATAAACAAGGACAGCCGCTGAGCAGCGCTTAATTAACCAACAACAGTTCTTCCCGAACGGAATAAATTAAGAAACCATTTGGGGAGTTCAGAAAGCTTCTGCGACGTTGTATAGAACACCTCCTGGGATCCTTGCGTTGACATAATTAAAGGCATTTCATTGTGAAAATATGTTTGGCCAAAATTTTATGCGATGAAGATAAAATATGAGTTTTTCTCTCATATGTAGCATCATGTGTAAATGACTGAAATACAAGCACGATGCGCATATTAAGTCTTTGCAAACAAATGCAAAGTAGGTTGCTGGGAAATCTTGATCAAAAGGGCAGTATCCCTTTAAACAGTAGCAGAACAGATGCATCTGTGTATTAACAAAAGCTTTCTGGAGGCATAAGCCACCCCCATAAATGCAGGGAACCAGCAATGAATCAGACAAGCCTTTGCTGTAGATGTGATTGTAATCATTTTAAAAATGACAATAATTTTATCATTTCACAGAATCAGATTTTTTAAAGAGTTTTTCTCTGGATTGTTCATGTGGCATAGGTGATGACACTCTTCAGATGATTCTCTCACATTTCAATAAAGGACAGCTGTGGCCTAATATCTGCTCTTGTTGTAGTACAGTGCAAAGGTAATGACAGATTGACAGTACCCAGTCTAGCTGTGTTACAGTAGACACAGAATGACTTCTAACAGCTCTTCTAGTTTGGCACCGCTCCACAGGTGAAAGCTGTCAATGATTCCATTGACCTTAGTGAGTAATTTTGAATGTTATTGTTACAAATTATTTTAGTTGTTGCATTTTTGATAGATTGCTTTTATCCAAACTTTGCAAACCTTCTTGGCCTCAAATGTGAGATAGGATTTTGGGGAAGTATCTGGACAATGAACAGCAATCCCCCTTTAGTGATTGTTTCTAGATGTTCTCACCATACATTGGGAACATTTAAGCGACTGCTGGACATGCACGTGGATAGCAGTGAGTTGAGGAGTACGTAGGTGAAGTTACTATATTTAACATTACGATTAAATCTCGGCACAACATCGTGGGCCAAAGGGCCTGTTCTGTGCTGTACTTTTCTATGTTCTATGTTCTATTACCATTTTCAGAAGTAAAGAAATTGGCATCGGACTGAATTTCAAATATGAAACATGTAAAGGCTATGTTGGACTTTATTACAAAGCTTTGTTTAGTACAAAGAAGTCTTGCTGCAATGGTATTTCGATTTCTTTTAGATTTAGAACTATTTAACATTGTCACGTGTACCTAGATACAGTGAAAAGTGTACAGGGCCTCGCTGAAGGCACACATGGCGTTTTGGTCACCTTCTCTAAAGAAGGAAAGGCAGATACATTGCCTCAAAACCAATAGTCTTTAGGCTGAAGCTTTTGTGCCAGAATTTGGCTTTTGCCAGTTTTCAGGTCCAGCACATTGGATGGTTCAAACCAGGTGAGGTCAAGGGTCACGCAGAGCACAGGAATGAGCTGGCACACAGAAGTGGTGAAAGAGACAAGAAGTGTGGTGCCGTGTAGCATCTAACCAACTTATCCAGTTTGGAGGAACAAATTACTGCAGATGCTGGAATCTGCACTGAGAACAACAAAAGCTGGAGATTGCAGCGGATCAGGCAGCATCTATGGAGAGAAAGCAAGCTAACGTTTCGAGTCTAAAAGGCTCTGATGAAGAGAAATGTAGACTCAAAAAGTTAGTTTGCTCTCTCTCCATGAATGCTGCCTGACCCGCTGTGATCTTCAGCTTTTATACAGTTTGGTACATTTTGATCGAGTAAAATAACAAGATGTGTGGTCTGTTCTAAAAGATATCCAGTTTTCTGACAACTTGGGAGTTTAGACAGGCAGTTTCAAGAGAACGTACCTGCACCTGCATTAGAGAATGGCTGAACAATGATTTGCTAGATTGAAACCTGTTATGAGAGCACTGACCCATGAGGAGAAATTCAGTAAATGGGCTACAATCTCTAGAGTTTAGGAGAATGAGAGCAGATCACATTGAAATATAAAATTCTGGGAGCATTTGACAACCAGTTTCTCCTGGACTAAGGATGGTGATCTTGGGATATGGGGTCAGCCATATAGCACTGAGGAGAAATTGAGTTCTGAGGAAGGGTCACTTGACCTGAAACATTAACTATAATTTCTCTCCACAGATGCTGCCAGGTCTGCTGGCTTTTTCAGCAATTTCTGTTTTTCTTTCTGATTTAAAACATCTGCAGTTCTTTCGGTTTTCCTAAGTTGAGAAGATTACTTTCCCATTCTACTACCTCATGAGCATCGTCAACAGATTATGTCTGACATCCAACAATGTCACATTGTTACTAATTTAGAAACCACATAGAGAGAAATAATATGGGTGCTGCTGGGGAAGATGGAAATATTTCACTAGTCCACAAGGGAAGGGAGTTACACCCTTCTGGGACTGAGGTTAAAAATATTGAAAAGGCAGGGCAGGGGTCTTTTCTGGACATAACACCAATTATATATGACATGGGAGTTCTTAATATTGGTTCTAAGTGCCAAAATGTAAGAAGCCTTTGTTTTATCAGCATTGACCTTGATGAGCACAAAGCAACTGCTAGATCTTAGACATTGCATTTAGAAATGCAATCAAATCCGAGGGTTCAGACAGTTTAAGATACACTCTGATTTAATTGGAACTTTGGCCTCCCTTTGGTTATCTATAGTTTAATTATTGAAACAGGGCTTACATTAATGTGAAGCTGCAGAATAACATTGGTGGTCTAATATTCTTGTGTGACAAGGCTATAGATGATCTGATAACATAATGATTTTTAGTCATAAAAGCGCACTTCTTTTTACATTTGCAACTGGTTTGGGGAAATATCTTCACATTTGGTGTGATCTCTAATTTGATTGAGGTGCTTAAATTGAGGACAGAAGTTGATGGGATAGACACAGAAAAACCTCTTGCCTCTGGTGGGATTTGAAAGTTTTCAGATAGTGGTTGCTAATTTTTCTGAACTGAGCAATATGGAAGATAGAGGAGTAAATGAGATGGAGGTATGGGTCAGTGATGATCTATTTTAATGGTGGAACAGATGGAATAGCCTGTTCTTACTCTGATGTTGTTTGTTGAGAAACATATGCCTCAGAGGCAAGTGTGTAACAGTTGAGTAAAATAATCATTCAGCCAGTTGGTGGTGGTGAACTTGAATATGGCTGCAAAGGGAGACATTCTGCTTTTCATCATGTGTTCATGAAAAGGAATATGTTCTTGTCTTGCTTCTTTTTGGAATTATACAAGCAGTTTGGGGAAATTACAGTTTCCTGTTACTTTCTCTATAGCAACACTTCAGCCAATCACAGCCAATATTGTTGATCAATCAGAATCCCTTTCCTTCTGTAATATAATTCTTGAAATCATTTGAAATTTGATAAAAGTCACATGACACCAGGTTATAGTCCACAGGTTTATTTGAAATCATGAGGTGCACCTGACAAAGAAGACAGAGGGTGGTGGTGTAGGGTTGTTTTTCAGACTGGAGTCCTGTGATCAGTGGAGTGCCACAAGGATCGGTACTGATTCCTCTACTTTTTGTCATTTGCATAAATGATTTGGATGCGAGCATAAGAGGTACAGTTAGTAAGTTTGCAGGTGACACCAAAATTGGAGATGTAGTGGACAGTGAAGAGGGTTACCTCAGATTACAACAGGATCTTGACCAGATGGGCCAATGGGCTGAGAAGTGGCAGATGGAGTTTAATTCAGATAAATGCGAGGTACTGCATTTTGGGAAAGCAAATCTTAGCAGGACTTATACACTTAATGTTAAGGTCCTAGGGAGTGTGGCTGAACAAAGAGACCTTGGAGTGCAGGTTCATAGCTCCTTGAAAGTGGAGTCGCAGGTAAATAGGATAGTGAAGAAGGCGTTTGGTATGCTTTCCTTTATTGGTCAGAGTATTGAGTACAGGAGTTGGGAGGTCATGTTGCGGCTGTACAGGACATTGGTTAGACTACTGTTGGAATATTGTGTATAATTCTGGTCTCCTTCATATTGGAAAGATGTTGCTAAGCCTGAAAGGGTTCAGAAAAGATTTACAAGGATGTTGCCAGAGTTGGAGGATCTGAGCCATAGGGAGAGGCTGAACAGGCTGGGGCTGTTTTCCCTGGAGCGTCGGAGGCTGAGGGGTGACCTTATAGAGGTTTACAAAATTATGAGGGGCATGGATAGAGTAAATAGGCAAAGTCTTTTCCCTGGGGTGGAGTCCAGAACTAGAGGGCATAGGTTTAGGGTGAGAGGGGAAAGATATAAAAGAGAACTTGAATATGGACAACATTTTCACACAGAGAGTGGTACGAGGATGGAATATCCTGCCAGAGGAAGTGGTGGAGGCTGGTACAATCGCAACATTTAAGAGGCATTTGGATGGGTATATGATTAGATTAGATTAGATTAGATTACTTACAGTGTGGAAACAGGCCCTTCGGCCCAAAAAGTCTACACCGACCCACCGAAGCGCAACCCACCCATACCCGTACATTTACCCTATTACCTAACACTATGGGCAATTTAGCATGGCCAATTCACCTGACCTGCACATCTTTGGACTGTGGGAGGAAACCGGAGCACCCGGAGGAAACCCACTCAGGCACGGGGAGAACGTGCAAACTCCACACGTATGAATAGGAAGGGTTTGGAGGGATATGGGCTGGATGCTGGTAGGTGGGACTAGATTGGGTTGGGGTATCGGGTCGGCATGGACGGGTTGGACCGAATAGTCTGTTTCCATGCTGTACATCTCTATGACTCTATGATTATAACCTGGTGTCATGTGGCTTCTGACCTAGTTCACATGAGCCCAACCCCAGCACCTCCACATCATGGCTGCCATTTGAAGTTTGGTGTTCTTGCATTTCTCCTGGTGAGTGCAAAAATGAAAAGCTTCAACAAAATATTTATTCTAAACTTGTGACCCTAATACCTGTAATTGATAATTGTCAGGTTGTTCTTTGAGATGGGGGGTGGGGGCATTCAAGTCAAGCACTTGATTCTCATTCAACATCCATTTACATGCATCCTCCAGCAGGCACAGCAGCCTGCAATAGGAATGTTGGCTGTTTTCTCTCCTCCTTGTACAACTCTACTGTCATCTGTTGTAGCACCTCCTCATGTTGGGGTAGACAAAGGAGACCAAATGGACTGCACCTATTCCTATTGCCAGCCCAGGATCAGAGCACAATGGGGATTAGATTAGATTTTTTAGATTAGATTAGATTACTTACAGTGTGGAAACAGGCCCTTCGGCCCAACAAGTCCACACCGACCCGCCGAAGCGCAACCCACCCATACCCCTACATTTACCCCTTACCTAACACTATGGGCAATTTAGCATGGCCAGTTCACCTGACCCGCACATCTTTGGACTGTGGGAAGAAACCGGAGCACCCGGAGGAAACCCACGCAGACACGGGGAGAACGTGCAAACTCCACACAGTCAGTCGCCTGAGTCGGGAAATGAACCCGGGTCTCAGGCACTGTGAGGCAGCAGTGCTAACCACTGTGCCACCGTGCCGCCCACATTTGTAATTCAGAGACTAGTAAAGCTGTAAAAACAAACAATATACTTTGATGAACGGGATCTATAAATGATCCAACAAAAACAGAAATTGCTGGAAAAGCTCAGCAGGTCTGGCAGCATCTGTGAAGAGAAATTAAATCTAACGTTTCAGAATGAGGAAGGGTCACCGAACCTGAAACATTAACTCTGATTTCTCTGCACAGATGCTGTCAGACCTGCTGAGATTTTCCAGCAACTTCTGCTTTTGTTCCTGGTTTACAACATCCGCAGTTCCTTTGGTTTTCCTCTATAAATTACCCATTATGTTTGAAAAAAAAATTATCCCCTATCTATTTAATTTAGGCTTTGCATTTAATTAAATGGATTGGAGATTCCACCGTATGTAGATTTTTATTTGCAGCCTCTACGGACTGTCAGTTTGCCAGACAATCTTAACAGCTTAATCAGAGATGAGATTGGAAAGAGACAGGTTGTGAAAGTAACTCATTTCATTTCCAATCTATGCCTTGAAGTCAGCTAAGTTTATTTTCTTTTTCTTCTTTACTGCAGAAATTGACCATTTGGACCAGTCAATGAGAGGTACTGAAGCTCATCCATCACTTCAAGACATCGATAGAACCGAATAGTAAAGGATTTTATAGTCGCAAGACTTGCCCTACAATTTTCGGGTTTACATGAGCATTTCTCTCAGAGGCATGCAGTAACCTCATTGTAGAACTGAAAAATAGTGAAGAATTTCAAAGTTCTTACAGCATCAGTGTCCCGCTAGGAAACCTGCCGAGGAGAATTCAAACAGTGGCGTGGCTTGTTTTTGACAGTGAGATCAATTGTGATTTATGCAGACAAAACTATGTACATGTAACTGAGGTGTCCTTCACAAGAGGTCTATTTTCCTGTCAGCACAATGGACGACAGATTTGGGAATAATTCAAACTTCTTTCAAGGAGCCAAGGATATTGCCTATGAGGTGAAGAGGCATGGTAGGATGCAAGACTCTTTTAGACGGTACGAAGGTGGTGGGGAACATGCCTCACAAGATGGCGGATATTACCACAGTGATGATCCCCATGCTCAGGAAGATGCTGACAGTGATGCCACAGAAGGGCATGATGAAGATGACGAAATCTATGAGGGGGAATACCAGGGGATCCCACACCCAGATGATATTAAGGCCAATCGGATGGCAGCAACACAACCTATTTCTGATGAGTACAGGGACCAAGCAGATCTCATTGCTGAACGTATGAAGGATGAGGAGCAGTTGGCACACCAGTACGAGTCAATCATTGAGGAGTGCGGACATGGACGCTTCCAGTGGACACTCTTCTTTGTCTTAGGCTTAGCACTGATGGCTGATGGAGTCGAAGTGTTTGTGGTCGGCTTTGTACTTCCTGTTGCCGAAAGGGACATGTGCATGTCTAATTCCAACAAAGGAATGCTGGGTAAGTGGTACCACAGGGATATTTGGTACAGTGGGAATCAGGGGGAGATAGAGGTGGAGTGACAGAGTCACTGGATTTGTGGATATGGCCAATATTCTGAGTTCGAGTCCAATCATAGCAGCTGGTGGACTTTGAATTCAATCAATTAATAAAATTCCAATGATTAATAGAAAAACTGGCATTAAAAGCTCGTGTCAGTAATATTGCTATGAAGCTATCATCAATTTTCATTTAAATAAATGGTGAGCATCTCTGGCTGAGTCAGCATTTATTGCTCGTGTCTATCACACCCCACACACAGCATCTCCACCACTCCACACACCATTCTCAACCCCACACATATCAACCCACCCCCATGTCCACACACAAACACCACTCCTATCCAACCCGCTCCCACACGCAAACGATCCCCACACCTCCACACACCATTCCCAACCCCACACATACCACACCCACCCCACCCCAAAGAAACACCAATCCCACTCAATCTCCAGACACACCACCCCATACCTCCACACACCATTCCCCACCCCACATATATCATCCCCATCCCCAACGCAACACACACACCACCCTCACCCTTCCAAACAACATTCCCAAACCTCCCTTAAAAGTATCACCCCTACCCTCCACACCTACCATCCCCACCCGTCACAAACAACAACCCCAACCCCAACTCCCATAAGCATTGCCAAGCCCTCCCTCACACTCTTCCTGTTCCTCCCACATCCACCTTCTCTGCCCTTCACACATATCTCCATCTCCTCCCTTCTCACATGTTCTTTCTCATTCAGACTCTCATCCCCAAAACCAGGTGCTGGGAAAATCCTGCTCCAAGAGTCTAATGTCAGATTAGATAATGACAACAGGACACCATCCACATTCTCTAGGCTGATAGGTGGAGAACAACAGCTGAATGAGATCTGTGAAAGTTCCTCAAATCCATGGAATGTTAAACTCAACTTGACTGAGAGAGTGAGAGAATGCTGGTCTGGGAGAGTGAGAGGATGCTGGTCTGGGAGAATGGGAGAAAGTTGGTCTGGGAGAATGGGAGAAAGGTGCCCAAGTAAGAGAGCAGTTTCTCTCTCACTAACCTGCACAAATAAGACGCAGCATCATTTCAGGTTAATGTGTGATGATGCAGCACTTTAAGTCTTTAAATACTCAAGAGGTTAAATAGTTGTTTTAAACAATAATGCGATAGAGGTACTTTGAATGGTTAACACCATTTTAACAAGAGTGAAAACAATATTTTGCTGTCCGTGTAGGAGCTCATTAAAATGATGGCCAAATGCCCAGACTGTACAGAGAATGATCTGTGATGTGAGCTCTCAGCTCTCCTATTGATTGAGGAGAATAATAAAAATTATCTGGTAAAGTACCATCTTCCATTTTATGTATTGACAACCAAGCAAATAAATTTTTGGACCTGTAGTACTCTTAAGTACCTTGGCCAAAGTGGAACATAATGAGATTGTGATTGCAGAGTGCCTCAAAACCACTCAATAGTTTTCGAGCAGCATTGCTGTAAAGTCAAATAAAGGTTGGGACAGATTGGCTTTCCTCCCTGGGGACTGGGCATTGATGTGAATTAGAAGTTGTCCTTTCACCTCGAGCTTTTGGATCCAGCCAGTCTGGTGAGTTAGAAGCATTCTTGTCCTTCTAAGGGAAAGTCAATACCTAGTGGGCATGGAACACAAAGCCCAGAATTGCTGTAATCTCGTATTAATCTGGACAATTCATGCTCAGAAAAGCTGTAGGAAATGAGGCAAATGCTATCTTGAGTTCGAGACAAAAAAACTGCAGATGCTGGAATCCAAAGTAGACAAACAGGAGGCTGGAATGCATTACTGATGCAAAATGGGATGCTGTTCTGAATTCGGGATTGAAGATCTGTTGATGGTCATGCAGGAAGCAGCTTTTCTTTAATCTCGGTGTACTCATGGCTCACACGTTTAATCTCTCCTGAATGTTTTGTTTAAAAGAACTGATTTGTACATTTTGGATGTACGTTCGAGTTAGGAGCAGGAATAGGCTAATAGTGATTGTAGGAGAAAGTGAGGACTGCAGATGCTGGAGATCAGAGCTGAAAATGTGTTGCTGGAAAAGCGCAGCAGGTCAGGCAGCATCCAAGGAGCAGGAGAATCGACGTTTCGGCATGAGCCTGAAGAAGGGCTCGACGTTTCTGAAGAAGGGCTCATGCCTGAAACGTCGATTCTCCTGCTCCTTGGATGCTGCCTGACCTGCTGCGCTTTTCCAGCAACACATTTTCAGCTCTAATAATGATTGTAACCTCAACTCCACATATCTTTCTACTCCCGATGTCTTTTCACTCCCTTGTTGAAAAAGTATCTATCCATCTCTGTCTTCAAAAATTTCAAGGACTTGGCTTCCACTTCCTTATGAGGAAGAGAGTTGCAAAGACTCACGATCTTTGTAAGAAAAGAATTGCTTCATCTCTGCTGTGAATGAGTGGCTCCTTATTTTTAAATGGTAACCCCCTAGTTCTAGATTCTCCTGTAAGAGGAAACGTCCTTTCCACAGCCACATAGGAGCCTATATGTTTCAATATAGTAATTGCCATCGCATCCACATGAGTCCATTCCCTTCACCACCGAGTCTCTGCAGCAGCTGTGTGTACAATCTACAAGATGCACTGCAGAAATTCATTTCGGCTCCTTTTGACAGCACCTTCCAAACTCATGATCAGTTCTGTGTAGAAAGACAAGGGCAGCAGATACATGGAAACACCACCATCTACAAGTTCCCCTCCAAGCTACTCACCATCCTGACAAGGAAATTTATCGTTGTCCCTTCATTGTCACTGGATCCAAATCCTGGAATTCCTTTCCTAATGATATTGTGGGTCTATCTACAACAGGTTGAATGCAGCAGTTTAAGATGGCAGCTCACCACCACCTTCTCAAGGGCAACTAGGGAGGGGTAATAAATGCTTGCCAGCCGGTGACACCCACGTCTCACAGGTGAATAAAAGAAGTTCCTTCTTAGTCTGCTAAACTCCAGTCGGTACAAATTCAACATTACATGACCCATCCATTTCAGGTCTTAGTGTGGTAAGCCTTCTCTGAACTGCTTCTTCTAACACATTTATAAGCTTCCTTAAATAACAATTCCAATCCTGAGCACGAACCTCCAGTACTCCAATCTGTATACAGACAGCACAATAAGCGGCAGTCACTTCTCATTTGAATCCATTCATTTCGATCCTTTCAGACTGATGGGATGAAAAGGTACTTTATTCTGTTGGCTGCAAGTTTCCTTGTTTAAAGTAAACTTCATCCCATAATGTACTGGGCAATAACCATACCCTTGCAGCCATTATATAGAGAAGGCCATTATCCAGAATAGGAATTTTTAAAATCAACACAGGCAATACTGTTAAACACTCAGCAGGTCAGGCACCATGTGTGGAGAGAGAAGCAATATTTAACATTTAACCTTTCATGAGAAGTGGAGCACGTGAAAGGATAAATAGCTGATATAAGAGAGAGACAGTGATGGGAGGAGGAAAGGGGAAAGACTGAGAGACGATGGAGGACAGGATTGATTTTATTCTACAAATGATGATAGAACAAAATAAAAGTAGGCAGTAATCTGAAAAGTAAAGAAACAAAACATATGTCTGGAGGAGATGAAAATAGTCACAGCAAAACTAGACTAGGAGCAGGAGGATATTTTTCCTTCATAGATTCATGCCATGAAGCAAATAGACCATATATAGTATTCAATAATAACAACAACCTCTGTTTCAGTGATTTGGATGCATCTCAATATGACATCCTGGTGTCCTGAATAAGGATTTATCTCTATTTGAAAGAGCTGTCCAATTTAGTCCCAAGCCCAGCTTTAACCCTTAACCCTGAAAATTAGCCCTTCAAATATATGCCCTAAAAAATTAGGGCCAAAAAAAGGGCTAGAAAATTAGCCCTTTGAATATTTATATAGAATGTTCCTTACAAAACATTATGGAGCATGTACAGAATTTAGCCATTCAGCCTAAATGGGTCATGTCAGTTTTTTTGCTACACCTGAGCCTCGTCCATCTCTGTTCATCCAACCCTCTTCCATCCCCATGTCCTTAATTAGCTTCCTCTTGAATGCACCTCTGTTACTTGATCTAGGTACCTACTGTGATAACAGGCTCCACATTCAGCTTATAACCTCCAAGTTTTAGTACACGCTTTTTGCACTTTCTTCATTCTTTTATGATATTCTTTCTAGGGAATGGAATTTAGAACTGTTCATTGCATTGCAATCTTGGTTTAACCAACGGTTATATTAGTTTAAAATGCATTTCCAATCCTATAATCCTCTTGCAAGGATGCCTTCCTTGAAGAAGCTCTCTTCCTCCCTCTACAAGGATTTCAGTGAGTCTCTCTCTCACTGCACCCCCCAGGTACCTCTCCGCCCCCACCCCACTCCGGCCTATCACCCTCACCTTGACCTCCTTCCACCTATCCCACCTCCATCGCCCCTCCCCCAAGTCCCTCCTCCCTACCTTTTATCTTAGCCTGCTTGGCTACTCTCTCTCATTCCTGATGAAGGGCTTATGCTCGAAACGTCGAATTCCCTATTCCTGAGATGCTGCCTAACCTGCTGTGCTTTAACCAGGAACACATTTTCAGCTGTGATCTCCAGCATCTGCAGACCTCATTTTTTACTCAATCCTATAGGTGAACCCAAATATGTGTTAGCTTTGCTTTTATTAACCTGTATCACCATGTTTAATGATCTCAGTATTCGTACCCCAAATTCCACAGTTCCTTACCATGATTTAGATAGTCATTGTCTGAGGTGTATGGGACCTCTTTACTCTTCATATGTCATTCTTATTTTGATCAACCTGACTGGACACATTATGACACATCTCTGGGCTAGGTGGGTCTTGAATCTAGACCTCTTGACCCAGAGGTAGTGACACTACCACTGTGCCACAGCAGCCTTTACTTTGTGCTTATAGTGAATTTGTAGTGAATTTTCTAATTATACACCACTTTGACAACTAATTGGAAAGAGTTTGGTGGAGTTAAAAAGATGAGGTCTTTACAATTATCAGTCTATCAGCTATTGTTAACACAGTTATTTTGTTTGCTGCACAAATCTCAAACGATATACTCCTCTGCAGAGTAGAATCACTTTATTGTTAGTAGGTTCATTCAAAACTGGTGACATCCTGAGAAACTAACAAGGCAGTTCATTCCCTTGATATGATTCCCAGTAGAAGGCAGGAGATCAATTATATTTATTATGCAACTTTGTATAGCATGAAAATAATACAGAACAGTGATTTTAAAAATGAGATAGTTATTTGATGTGCTGTACTGTGGGTTCTCTGGGTCTTCATAGAATCCCTACAGTGTGGAAGCAGGCTATTCAGCCCACTGCATTCACACGAAGCTTCCAAAGAGCATCCCACCCCACCCCCAGCCCTGGACACTTTAGCATGGCCTATCCACCTAACCTGCACATCTTTGGACTGTGGGAGAAAACCCAAACAGACATGGGGAGAATGTGCAAACTCCACACAGACAGTCTCACAAGGGTGGAATCGAATCCAGGCAACTTGGTCCAAACATTGCACTAATTGTTAAACCATGTTCATGATTACATTGTACGTGGTGATAAAGCTACAGAGCAACATGCTTCGGTTTGGATAGGCTCCAAACATGTTAGGAGCATGAGTAAGATATTTGGCCCCTCAAGCCTGCTCCATCGTTTACTAAGACGATGACAGTTTTGATTGTCACCTCAGCTCCATATTCCCACTTACCCACGACGACATCTCACTTGCTGACTAAGAATTTATCAGTTTTTTGCCTTGAAAATTTTCAAAGATTCCGCTTTCCCCCCCCCCACTTGAGAGACAGCCTTCCAAAAAACACTAGCATACGCACCGGTGAGGTCACGGTGAGGTCACAGTTTAGCTCGGAATCTCATCGACGTGTTCATTAATCTTTATTTCTCCAGCTTTTGGCCAAAATAATGCAATCCCAGCGTAAATTCCGTTAAAATTAGCACTACCTTTAGGAGCTTTTATTCTCTTGAGTTTTGGATCAAGTTTGTTTGCGTGGTGCCAAATATAAACTCTATAAAGTGATTATTCCAATCTGGGAATGCAATCAGGTTTATGGGCAAGGCCAGTTTTAAACCAGTTTTTAAACCAGTGTGCAAAACTGTGGAACTGAGTTTGTGCTAGACATCATTTGTATTTGAAATTCCTTGGTTTACTGGGTGAATTGTGCTGGACACACCAACACAATCAAACAGAAACTTTTGCCCTGGATTTCTACATCTCATTGCAAGCTTCATTGGCCACATTTTAAGTTTGAGACTGTGGGTTCAAATCCTTTAGGGACCTGAGATACAATCTAAGCTGAAACCCTCAATGTCAACAAAACAAAAGAGCAGGTCATTGACTTCAGGAAGCAAGGTGGAGGGCATGCCTCTGTCTGTATCAATGATGCTGAGGTGGAAGTGTTTGAGAGCATTATGTTCCTGGGAGTGATGATCACCAACAATCTGTCCTGGTCCACTCATGGTCAAGAAAGCATAACTATGGCACCACTTCCTCAGGAGGCTAAGGAAATTTGGCATGTCTGTAAAGATTCTTAATGATTTTTATAGATGCACCACAGAAAACATTCTATAATGGCTTGGTATGGCAACTGCTCTGCAAGGGCTGTAAGAAACTAAAGGACGTTGTGAACATAGGCTAGTCTATCACACATACCGCCCTTCCATCCGTTGACTCCATCTACATTTCTCACTGCTGCAGGAGGGAAGCCAATATCATCAAAGACCCCTCCCACCCCGGTTAGAATCTCTTCCAACCTCTTCCAGTTGGGTAGAAGATATAAAAGCTGAAACACATGGACCAACAGGTCCAGGAACAGCTTCTTCCCCACTGCTATCAGACTTTCTAAATGGACCTATCAGATTTTAAATTTAAATGTTGATCTCACTCTTTGTGCACCCTCTCTTCAGCTGTAACATTATATTCTTTGTTCTGTTCTATTACCTTCGAGGAGAAAGTGAGGACTGCAGATGCTGGAGATCAGAGCTGAAAATATGTTGCTTTCCAGCACTCACTTTCTCCTCGAAGATTTTTACCTACTGCGAATCCTCTTGCAAGGATGCCTTCCTTGAAGAAACTCTCTTCCTCCCTCTACAAGGATTTCAGTGAGTCCCTCTCTCATTGCACACCCCAGGTCATTTCCTCTGCACAGAAGCATCTCCAACACCCCTCCCCCAAGTCCCTCCTCCCTACCTTTTATCTTAGCCTGCTGGACGCACTTTCCTCATTCCTGAAGAAGGGCTTATACCTGAAACGTCGATTTTCCTGCTCCTTGGATGCTGCCTGACCTGCTGCACTTTTCCAGCAACACATTTTCAGCTCTGTTCTATTACCCTAATGCACCTTCTATGGTGTGATCGATCTGTACAGCATGCAAAACAAAACTTTTTGCTGCACCTTGGTTCATGTGACAATAATAAAGCAAACCAAAAAAGGAGAAATGTTAAACAATCTGCTCTAATAAATAGAAAAATATGACTCAGTCCTATTGAAAGAAAGGTGGAGAGTTTTCTTAAAATCATAAAATCCCTACAGTATGGAAGCAGGCCATTTAGCCTGTCAAGTCCACACCAATCCTCTGAAGAGCATCCCACCCAGACCCACTTCATCCCAATATTTTCCACAGCTAACCCACCTAACCCTGAACAAGATGGGCAATTTAACATGGCCAAATGACCGAACCTGCTCATCTTTGGACTGTAGGAGGAAACCCATGCAGACACAATGAGAATGTGCAAACTCCATACAGACGGTTGCCCAAGGGTGGAATCTGGGTCCTGGCAATGTATGGCAGCAGTGCTAACCACTGAGCCACCATGCCACTCCTTGGTTCACTTTCTCCCTCTACTAAGATGAACCAATACACTAACTGATAACTCCTTAGGTAATTTGTAGGATCTTGCTGTATACAAGCTGTTCACTATTTGCTGATGGAGGAACAGTGGTAGCATTCTAAAAGTAACTGATTATACATTTTGCAAGTAACCTCTGAAAAAGATTTCATTCACCTCAACCAACATTTCTCCTACCATTGAATTTTGCCACTGTTAATCAAGTGGGTATGGTTCCCTATATCATAGGCATGTCGTCTTTCTAAATTCTTTTAATGTGTTATAAGACGTATGATAAAAACAGAGTATCACGGTCATGACGATAGATCATAATGCCCAGATAGCCTAAAAACATTTCATTACAAAGGGCAGAAGTTTTTTTTGGGCGATGTGCCAGTTTTGTTGAAGTCCACTATCTTTCTGCATGCTTTTGGGATTTTCTGACTGCATTTGGTGACTAACTACCCCACATGGTGCCCCCTTGCCCAATTCTATCCCCATCCTACCACTTGCCAGGCCGGGAACAACCTGTAGTGCCAGGATATCCCAGGATGCATCCTTGCTTTGCACCCAGCCAATCACAGTCAGTCCAGAGCTGCCTTGCACTGTGCCTGACACTTCCACCAGACGTTGCAAAGAAAGGGAAATCATCATTCCACTTTGTGGGTCGAAACCCAAAGGTCCTGCTGGAGGAGGTGGGAAGTTTAGTTAAAAGATGAAGCAAGTTGTTCCCAACATTGAGATTAGCCTCGCTGAACACTTTTTAGATTAGATTCCCTACAGACTGGAAACAGGCCATTTGGACTTGTTATACTGCTATCTTACTCACCTTACCCCACACTTAGATTAGATTACCTACAGTGTGGAAACAGGCCCTTCAGCCCTACAAGTCCACACCGACGCTCCGCAGAGTAACCCACCCAGACCCATTTTTCCTCTGACTAATGCACCTAAAAACCTGTGGACAATTTTGCATGGCCAATTCACCTGACCTGCACATCATTGGAATGTGGAAGGAAACCAGAGCACCCAGAGGAAACCCACACAGACACAGGGAGAATGTGGAAACTCCACACAGACTGTCACCCACGGCTGGAATCAAACCTGGGACCCTGGCGCTGTGAGGCAGCAGTGCTAATCACTGAGCCACCGTGTCACATGTTCAAATCTCTAAGGTTCTGCCCAACATAATTTTTAAAAAGAAAACTTAGTGCCAAAACTTGACTGAGAATGGAAATTCTGAACAATGTAATTCTGTGACAGTCTGCATGACCAGTGTGAACTATCCACAGCCTTGAGGGGCATCATGGAATGTCACACCTGGCAGGTGTCAAGGAAGCCTCACAAAGAGAGACTTCAAAAGGCTGAAGTATAAGACAAACTAATTTCTTCCTCTCAGAAGTACAACATTGAGACAGAGAGAATACGATCAAGAAAGACATGTTCATTTTTATCCTTTCCGGAATGTAGAAACTGAAACCTGTAGTCTGTGTGTGGTAGTGGACTTTCATGCTAGTGTGTGTGTACTAACATGCTATGAGGGTCACAGCTTGGTGGCAGGCATTAAACACTCCAGCATTGCAGATGAAAAGGTAAAGGCATTCTCCTACTCTGAACACTGCTGGTCATTTCACATCAGGGAGAAACAGAACAAAAGAATTTAAGCTAACTGCAAAACCAAGAGTATCCGTCAATGTCAGTGTTACCAGCATCATCCAGTGGAAGATCCACAACAGAACATTGTCTGCTTTTCACAGAACTCGGACTGATCCATATATGTGTTTTGGCTTTTATCTTTTATGTGCTTGCCTCTTATTTTTAATTTACATGTATTGCATTTTTATGTCTTCTAATAGAGTTATAGAGTCATGCAGCACGGAAGCTTATCATTCGGTACGACTAGTCCATGCTGAACATAATCCCAAACTAAACTAAGCCCACTCGCCTGCTCCTCTCCCATATCCCTCCAAACTTTTCCTATTCATTTATCTATCCATATGTCTTGTAATTGTACCCACATCTGTCACTTAGAGTCATAGAGCTGTACAGCACGGAAACAGACCCTTCGATCTAAGTCGTCCATGCCGACCAGATATCCTAAATTAATCTACTCCCATTTTCCTGCACTTGGCCCATATCCCTCTAAACCCTTCCTTTTCATGAACCCATCCAGATGCCTTTTAAATGTTGAAATTGTACCAGCCTCCACCACCTCTCCTGGCAGCTCATTCCGTACATGCACCACCCTCTGCGTGAACAAGTTGCCCCTTAGATCCCTTTTTATTTCTTTCCCCTCTCACCTTAAACCTATGCCCTCTAGTTTTGGTCTCCCGTATCCTGGGGGAAAGACGTTTGGTATTCACCCTATCCATGTAACATGAGGGCTCATAGTTTTAAGCTGGTTGGAGGAAAGTATAGGAGGGATGTCGGAGGCGGGTTTTTACACAGAGTTGTGAGAGCATGGAATGCGTTGCCAGCAGCAGTTGTGGAAGCAAGGTCATTGGGGACTTTTAAGAGACATGCATATAGTCACAGAAATTTGAGGGTGCATACTTGAGAATCAATGGTCGGCACAACATCGTGGGCTGACGGGTCTGTTCTGTGCTGTACTGTTCTATGTTCTATACTAACAGAATGGGCTTAATTCCTATCATCAGCTGAGTTCACTACCTGCTTTCACAACTTTGCCCTTCACATGAACTGTGGTGACCCAGTTGACCCTGTCTAGTAAGAGAGCAGCCTTATAGTCTTCTGAGATTAAGGTGATGACTACTACTATGTAACTGCATGTTGCAGTTGTAAAATGTAATATGTTCTGACATCTCGGCCATCGACTTTGTTTCTCCTCAAAGACACACAACAGCATTACTTCAAGGTGTCTAGCAATATGCATCATCACCCTGAGCTGTGTCTGATACAAAACAATCTTCTATTTCAGAGCAAGCTTTGCTGATTTGCTGGAATAGATTGGTTCAGGAGTGGCTCAAGTGTGAGGTGAAGAAACTATTAACTGGCGGAATCATCAGAGATGGTGAAATGGTTTTGGAATAGTCTCCTCTTTGCTGTTCCTTTTGTATTTCCTTTTGACTATACATTAGTGAACCATTTACAATGGATAGAAATCGAAACCATTGACTTTAATGGGAATGATTTTCTGCTACATTGAACTTGACAAATTTGTATTGATTGATGTGATGAGTCAATGACTCTGTTGTTTCACCAGGCTACATGAGGACAGGAAGTAATTGAAGTGGACTGTGCTCTATTCTCATTCAATGACCTATAAGACCATAAGACATAGGAGCAGAAATTAGGCCATTCAGCCTATCGAAACTGCTCTGCATTCAATCATGGCTCATATGTTTCTGAACCACAGTCTCCTGCTTTCTCTCTGTAACCCTTGATCCCCTTGACAATCAGGAACCTATCTACCTGTTAAATATACTCAATGATCTAGCCTTCACAGTCTTCTGTGGCAGTGAGTTCCATAGATTCACCACTCTCTGGCTCAAGAAGTTTCTCTGTATCTCAATTCTAAAAGGTCATGACTTTATTCTAAGGCTTTGCCCCCGGGTCGTAGTCTCTCCTACCAATGCAACATCTTCCCAACTTCTACTCTGTCCAGGCCATTTAGTATCCTGTAAGTTTCAATTAGATCCCCTCTTATCCTCAGAATTCTTTCCAAAACTTTGCTGACCACAGACTTAAGATTGACTGGTCTGTAATTTTCTGGGATTTCCCTATTAGCTTTGAAGGTGGCATGGTGGCTTAGTGGTTAGCACTGCTGCCTCACAGCACCAGGATCCCAGGTTCGATTCCAGCCTTGGGTGACTGTCTGTGTGGAGTTTTCACATTCTCCCTGTGTCTGTGTGGGTTTCCTCCCACAGTCCAAAGATGTGCAAGTCAGGTGAATTGGCCATGCTAAATTGCCCAAGTGTTAGGTGCATTAGTCAGAGAGAAATGGGTCTGGTTGGGTTACTCTTTGGACGGTTGGGTTGGGCTGAAGGACCAATTTCTACATTGTAGGGAATCTAATCCTTCTAAACTCCATAGAGTCAGAGTCCTCAAACATTCCTCATATGTTAAGCTTTTTATTCCTGGGACCATTCTCATGAACTTCCTCTGAATCTGGTCCAGGGTCAATACATCCTTCCTGAGATCTAGGGCCCAAAACTGAGCGCAATACTCCAAATGTGGTCTGACCAGAGCCTTATAAAGCCTCAGAAGTACATCCCTGCTTTTATATTCGAGTCCTCTCAAAATAAATGCCATCATTGCATTTTCCTTCCTAACTACTGACTCAACCTGCATGTTTATCTTGAGAGAATCCTGGACTAGAGCTCCCAAGTCCCTTTGCCCCTTCTACTTCTGAATTTTATTCCCATTTAGAAAATAGTCCACGCCCCTATTCTTCTTATCAAAGTGCATGACCTCACACTTTCCCAAATTGTACTCTATCTGCCACTTCTTTGCCCACTCTCCTTACCTGTCCAAATCTTCTGCAGTCCTTCCCACCTCCTCAATGTTACCTGTCATTCTACCTAGCTTTGTATCATCTGCAAATGTAGCCAGAATGCCCTCAGCATGTTCATCTAGATCATTAATGTATAAAGTGAAATATTGTGGTCCCAACACTGACCCCTGTGGAATACCACTTGTCACAGGCTGACATCCTGAGAAAGATCCTTTTATCCCCACTCTCTGCTTTCTGCCTGACAACCAATCTTCTATCCATGCTGACACCTTGCTTCTAACACCATGGGTCCTTACCTTACTCAGCAGCCTCCTGTACGGCACTTTATCAAAGGCCTTCTTGAAGTCCAGATAGATAACATCCATTCGTTCTCCTTGATCTAACCCGCTCACTACTTTTTCAAAGAATTCTAGCAGATGTGTCAGACGTGACCTCTGCTTGATGAAACCAGGCTGACTTTGCCCTATTTTACCATACACTTTCAAGTATTCGGAAATCTCATCCTTCATTTTGGACTCCAAAATCTTACCCATGCCTGAGATTAGGCTAATCGGCCTATAATTTTGCATCTTTTGCCTTATTCCCTTTTTAAACGGGTTGACATTAGTGATTTTTCAGTCCTCTGGGATCCTCCCTGACTCTAGCGATTCATGAAAGAACACCACTAATGCCTCCACTATCTCTTCAGTTATCCTCCTTAGAATTCCAGGGTGTAGTCCATCAGGTCCAGGTGATTTATCCACCTTCAGGCTATTCCGGTTTTCTAGCACCTTCTCCTTGGTGATGGCCACCATACTAAGCTCTGCTTCCTCATTCTCCTGAATTTTTCGGATATTACTTGTGTCTTCCACTGTGAGTATGATGCGAAGTCATTATTCAGTTCCTCAGCCATTTAATTAATCCCCACTACTATCTCTAACAGCATCATTTTCTAGTCGTCCAATGTCCACTTTTACTTTACTTTTGCCCTTTATATATCTCAAGAAACTCATACACTCTTCCTTTATATTACTGGCTAGCTTACCCTCATATTTAATCTTTTCCCTCCTTATTTCTATTTTTGTTGCCCTCTGTTGGTCTTTGTTAGCTTTGCAATCCGCTGGTTTCCCACTGCCCTTCCCCACATTATATGCTTTCTCTTTTGCTTTCATGCTAGCCCTGACTTCCCTAGTCAACCATGGTTTCCTCATCCTCCCTGTACCATGCTTCTTTTTCCTCAGGATGAATCTTTGCCATGTCTCCTGAATCACTCCCAGAAACACCTGCCATTGCTGTTCCAATGTCTTTCCTGCTAGGCTCCTCTTCCAGTCAAATCTGCTCAGCTCTTGCCTGATGCCTCTGTAGTTGCCTTTATTCAGCTGTAATACCTTTACCTCTGATTCTATACTCTCCCTCTAAAATTGCAGAATAAATTCAATCATATTATAATCACTGCCTCCTAAGGATTCCTTCACCTTAAGCTCTTCTATGTTAGGCACAAACCGTAAAGGCTTGTAGTGGGCACAGGGGCTCCACTCCACTGAGTAACCCAGCTTTTTGAGAGATTCTCCCTAGTGGTGTAGCTGTGGTGGACACAGACCCAGGACAATGATGTGATTGAGAAGATGATGGGAGATGTTTTAGACTCTCCAGCTTGATATTGTCCCTTGATTGTGACCTTGGAGCCCCCAAGTGGAAAGGTGTCCCAGCAAACCTGGAGAACAGACTTGTTCAGCAACCTTCTTCAGATCTTCAGAAATGCCCCAACAATATTTTAGGTGATTGCTGAGGGGGTGATTAATCCAGAATCCCTGGTAATGTTCTGGGGATCCGGATTTGAATCCTATCATGGCAGATGATAGAATTTGAATTCAATTTAAAAATCTGGAATTAAGAGGCGAGTGACCACGAAGCAGTTGTCGATTGTCAAATAAAAAAATCTATCTGGTTCACAAATGTCCATTAGAGAAGGACATCATTACCTGGTCTGATCTGCATGTGACTCCAGACCCATGGCAATGTGGTTGACTCTCACCTGCCTTCTTGGCAACCTCGTAATAAATGCTGGCCCAGCCAGTGACATCCATATCCTGGGAGGAATAAGAAAATCTATTATAAAAAGATATTCCAACAACAGCCAGAAGTTCCTAATGTAAGTGGGGAGGAGAAGTATTCAAGGTTCTGTCAGGGTGCAGGCCTGTGCCAGGTGAATGAGCCAGGATTGTTCTCTACTTCATACATCTAATCTCTGAAACTACTCAATAGCAGGATGCTTTGTGGTAACTCAGAGAAGAAATTGGCCCTTAATAATCCAAACTGAATATGTGTTGCTGGAAAAGCACAGCAGGTCAGGCAGCATCCAAGGAACAGGAGAATCGACGTTTCGGGCATAAGCCCTTCTTCAGGAAATCATTCAGGACATTTCCTGAAGAAGGGCTTATGCCCGAAATGTCAATTCTCCTGTTCCTTGGATGCTGCCTGACCTGCTGTGCTTTTCCAGCAACACGTTTTCAGCTCTGATCTCCAGCATCTGCAGACCTCACTTTCTCCTCCATAATAATCCAAAGCCCAGTGAACCATTACTTAGCCTTTGCCTATCTTCTCCTGAAGTTGCTAATATATATTAAGCCATGACTTCATACCCACCTTCAGGAGCTCCTTGTAGGTGGTGATACTGAATGTAATTAAGTAGGGCCATAGAGTCATAGCATGGAAACAGACTCTTCAGTCCAACTTGTCCATGCTGCCCAGATATGGTTATCCCAGCTGAGTCTAATCCTGCCCTCACTCAGTGCCCTTGTATGTTTATGGTTTAACAGCAAGAGTTAATGGATGGCACCGACCCTTCATAAGCAGAAGGTCATAGTTCAGGGCTTAACTAAAATCATCCTTTTGACGCAATGTTGAACCAAGTTACTTTCTGCGTGTTAAGATGGATGTTAAAGCTTTAATATATTTTAAGGGAAGCAGTGAGTTCTCCCGGAGACCCAACCAGCCAATACCAACAAAAAAGAAGAATATGTTTGGGATCATTCTGGGTGCAGAATTAGCTGGTGTGTTTGGTCACGTAACAATATTTACATCAATCAAAACAAAGTTCAATCTCTGAGGAAAAATTTAATATGATTGTTATTAATCTCCTTATTACTGTTTTTCAGGCTTGATAGTTTACTTGGGAATGATGGTAGGAGCCTTTGTCTGGGGTGGTCTGGCAGACAAAATGGGCAGAAGATATTGTCTGATGATTGCCCTCAGCATCAATGGAGTCTTTATCATCTTTTCATCATTTGTCCAGGGTTATGGTATATTCCTGTTCTGCCGACTACTTTCAGGAGCTGGGTAAGGGATATCAATCTTTTGAAACAAGGTATTGACACAGAGATATTGCATTTGAGTACTAGCTAGTCATTCTTGTTAGCATTCTTGTTCCTGGGTTGGGCACACACACTGTTGTGTATTACCCCTGAGTAAAAGTAATACACGCTGTGCTGCAGACATTCATGAATGGACTATGTTTATTTACTCCCAGTAAAGAGAAAGAGAGATATACCAAAATGCGCAGACTTTGCAATGTACAACACATGCCAAGTTATGAATGTGCAGCTATCTCTCCTGCATGTACCTGCAGAAGATGAGAGTGCTGTATTGTATGCCGATTTGCGTCATGCTTTTTCAGAGTTTCTGGAATGATGATTGGGTCCACTGCTCACGAAATGTAACCTCAAGTGTGTCAAAAGAAATATCTTCTTCAAAATGATTTTGTGAAATTATGAAAGGTGAAATTTAGCCTGATGCTTGGGCTAAGAATTTGATTCTGTGGAATTTGTAAGTGACCTGATTTTGCCAATTTGTTCTTTAATCACTCAAAGAAAAAAACCCAAAAAACTCTGGATGCTGAAATTCAGAAACCAAAACCAAAATTGCCAGAAACACTCAGCGGGTCTGGCAGCATCTGTGGAGAGAAATCAGAGTTAACGTTTCATATCCAGTGACCTTTCTTCAGAGCTCCAGAGCTGCTGAGATTTTCCAGCAATTCCTGTTCTTGTTGTTATTTATCACTCTTTCCCTCAGAGGCTCTGGTTAACACTAATTGTCTCAGTTACCAAAGAAGACAAACGGGAGGGCTGGAAGAACACAGCAAGCCAGGCAGAATCAGGAGGTGGAGGACTCAACGTTTTGGGTGTAACCCAAAGATATAATTTGTACCATCAGATAATTTGGATCCAATCAACTGCCACTGCTGATTTGACAAGCAGGAATGGAAAGTGGGGATTTTGGGAGCATTATCCATGGAAGAATCATGAAGAAGACCGAGTGCTACATTTTCAGAGCGACAGTGGACATTAATTGCAGCCTCATCTGCATTACCCATATGCCAAGGCCATAACAAAATAATTTATAATATTAAAAAGAGCAGAAGGAAAATTTTAAAAGGAAACAAATTTACCCACAAGAATGCCTGTCATTTCTCTCTCTTTTAGTATTGGCGGCTCCATCCCCATTGTTTTCTCCTATTTCTCGGAATTCCTGGCTCGGGAGAAGCGAGGGGAGCATCTCAGCTGGCTCTGCATGTTCTGGATGGTGGGTGGGATTTACGCATCAGTGATGGCCTGGAGCATCATCCCACACTACGGTGAGTGTCACAATCCTTTCTCGACCTCTTATATGCATGCTCAGAGAGAGCGAGAGTCTGAGATGATGGCCTAGTAGTATTGTTGCTGGTCAATAATAGTAACAATTTGCTTTGAACCCCACCATGGCAGATGTTGGAAATTCAATTCAATAAAAAAATTTGGAATTAAGAATCTAATGAATAAAGATCACACAACACCAGATTATAGTCCAATAGGTTTATTTGGAAGCTCTAGATTTCGGAGCGCAGCTTCTTCATAAGGTGATCAAACCACTTGATGAAAGAGCAGCACTCCAAAAGCTTGTACTTCCAAATAAACCTGTTGGACTATAACCTGGTGTTATGTGGTTTTTAACTTTGTCAACTCCATTCCAAAACCATCTCCTCCACATTGAATCTAATGGTGACTGCCATTAATTGTTGTTTAAAAAAACACATCTGGCTCACTAATGTCCATTAGGGAAGGAGTTTACTTGTCAGAATCCAGACCCCATGGCATTGTGGTTGATCCAGCTAGTGTGGGAACACTGTTGGCATCAGAAACTGTCTGTCCAGACAACTGAGCTAACAGGGGTACAATCACTGGAGGGTGGAGGCCTGGTGGTGATGGGGAGCTGGTGCCCCGATGAACTGAGCTTCAGATGGAGGTAACCCAGTTTCCTTCCTGCTTTTTAGCCCAAGCTGTTGGGCTGACCATCTTCTTCCCCTCTTCCCCATCTGACTGTAAGGTCTCATGGTCATCACACTGCACGTGTACTGCCTGACCTCTCGGGTATTTCCAGCTTTGCTGTTCTTATTTATGCCAGCACACTCCCATCACTCGTATGTTTCAAATAAAGGATGATCCACCCATCTTTATTAATTGCACAGAGTTTTGACAGGAAACTGCAAAGTGCAGTAGGGTGACAGAATGTCCTTTCACCTTGGGGTCAGCTCAGAATCCAGCCTGGACTGAAATAAAGAGCTTTCTCGCAGTTGCATACTCCTGAAACGAAAGCAGACTGAGGCCATATATAGCACAGTCTGAAATTTGCAAAATCATCTTAATCCGACAAACATCTATGGGGTTTGGTTTCATACCAGAGAGTATGTTTGCCTGATAAGACAGGTTCCATTTAGTTCAACCTTAATAGTGTCCTGTATTATGGGCTTTAGGTTTCTCAGTTTATTTTCAAGGACTTCATGAAGGCTGTTTTATGTCCCCTAGGGAGTGTCATCACTGCAGACATCCACTCTCTGATTAGTATCCCTGTAAATGGACTCTGCAGGAAGCAGAGTATCAGTGATGTCTCATAGCTCATGTTACCATTGAAATTGAAATGAGCTTCAAGATTTAACAAGGATGTCAGCTGATGTTTCTGATCCAATCATGAGTGCACTGTTGCACTTCTTAATATGGTATCTTTAAAAAGTTAGCTCCTGTGGTGAAGCAAAGAGAAATTGCAGCAATGATTTTTCCTGCAAGAATGCAGAAATGCTTTGAGTAATGTTACTAATACATTGATTGCATGCAGCATGAATATTTCTGCTCATAGACCCATGCATTATCTGCAAGCACCCAGTGCTTTGGATCCAGTGGTCAGATTCATGACTTTGTGAGTGATGGGCTACAGAAAGAAAGCAAGAACAGAAGCTATGGTAAACTGCAGCACACCCACATGAGCACACTCTCTGGTCCTACGCCTGACACCTCTTGTTGTCATGGTGAGGGAGGAGCCGAGAAACATACCGCAAAGTCTGGTTGGTACATTGCACCTTGTAACTGTGCTCCAATTAGGTCGCATTCTTGTTAAGGATTGAATAAATGGGATTAGCTCGGTTGGCTGGACAGTTGATTCAGAATGTAGAGTGATATGATTAGTGTGGGTTCAATTCCTGCACTGGCTGAGGTTATCATGAAGGATTCTCCACTTCCATGAGGTGTAGTGACCCTTAGGTTAAATTAAACTTACCATCAGTCATCCATTTCTCTCTCTAATGAAAGATTAGCCCTATGGTCTGGTAGGACAATGGCAATTTTACCTTTAATTGTCTATATTAATCAAAAATAAATGTTTATTGTGATTGCAAAATTATTTACATATACAGCAGCTTACACAATCCATCCTGAGGCTCGTGTTGATAAGTTACAATGCATCTGTAAAATAAAACTCCGCACCTTTAATGCGGACAGCATTCTGTACTGGAGAATTGGAGATGTTTGACGTGACAGCCAGAACTATGGTCAAGAAAAATATATTTTAAGAATACATTTGAATGTATGGAGAAATTTAAAGAGCATATTGAAGTGATTGAACTAACTGGTGTCATGAGAGCATGTGAAAATTAATAAAACAGTGTAATACACATTAATGGACAGCCAAAGGAGGATTTGGTTGAGATGCAGAGGTAAGGCATGGAAGATTAAATTTAGGTGTATTTTAAGTGATATGTCGATGGCATAGGTTTATGGTGAGAGGGGAAAGATATAAAAGAGACCTCAAGGGCAACTTTTTCCACACAGAGGCTGGTACATGTATGGAATGAGCTGCCAGAGGATGTGGTGGAGGCTGGTACAATTGCAACATTTAAAAGGCACCTGGATGGGTATATGAATAGGAAGGGTTTGGAGGGATATGGGCCAGGTGCTTGCAGGTGGGACTACATTTGTTTGGGATATCTGGTTGGCATGGACAAGTTAGACCGAAGGGTCTATTTCCATGCTGTACATTTCTATGACTCTGTGACTCTATGATGATTAAGGTGTAAACAATTTTAAAAACTACCAGAGACTGTCATACCGAACATTGCTTGGCTATCTCACTAACCACCAGAAATGTGATAAAATGTATCATTCAAAAATTGACATTAGATGTGTCATGGTCAGACAATGGTTCATTCAGCTCCATCCTCTCCAGCTCTCTGCTGCAACCTTGCCTTTTCACTAGTTTATTGACATTGCACTGAGCCACATTCATTTGATGTTCCTCCTGGGTTCTCTAAAATATAAAAGGTGACAAACTCCTCCTCCTTGCTACATGTAAATCAAGGTTTACTGTGCTGTTTTTGACTCAAGCTCATTCTTGACACTTGACAACTGCTGCATTTAGGGAAAAGGGTGGCATGATGGAGTTTGTAATGTGTTGCACACTCCCCTGTATTTCCAAATATCCCTACAGTGCAGAGAGAGGTCATCTGGCCCATTGAGTTTGCACTAACCCTCTGACAAGCATCCCACCTTTTTCCTGTAACCCTGCATTTGCCACCTTTTCTACACATCCCTGGGCACTATGGGTCATTTAGCTTGGCCAGTTGACCTAATCTGCACATCTTTGGAGGAAACCGGAGCACCCCAAAGAAACTCATGCAGGCACTGGGAGAATGTGTATCTCCATACAGTCACCTGAGGGTGGAATCAAACCTGGGTCCCTGTCACTGTGAAGCAGCTGTGCTAACCACTGAGTCACCATGCCACCTACAATTCCACAATTTACAAAATCCAATCTAAATGTCTTCACTCACCTAGAATCCTGAGTCTATTTTCAAGTTTGCCATTTTGTACCATAGAACCTGACCCTTCAGCTAAGTGTTTCAGTTTTAATACAAAACAATCTTTATCTGTGACTAAACTTAATCTGCTGCAAATGTGTTGCTGGTCAAAGCACAGCAGGTTAGGCAGCATCTCAGGAATAGAGAATTCGACGTTTCGAGCATAAGCCCTTCATCAGGAATAAGAGAGAGAGAGCCAAGCAGGCTGAGATAGCAGTGAGAGAGGGACTCACTGAAATCCTTGTAGAGGGAGGAAGAGAGCTTCTTCAAGGAAGGCATCCTTGTAAGAGGATTCGCAGTAGGTTAAAATCTTCGAGTAAAAAATGAGGTCTGCAGATGCTGGAGATCACAGCTGCAAATGTGTTGCTGGTCAAAGCACAGCAGGTTAGGCAGCATCTCAGGAATAGAGAATTCGACGTTTCGAGCATAAGCCCTTCATCAGGAATAAGAGAGAGAGAGCCAAGCAGGCTGAGATAGCAGTGAGAGAGGGACTCACTGAAATCCTTGTAGAGGGAGGAAGAGAGCTTCTTCAAGGAAGGCATCCTTGTAAGAGGATTCGCAGTAGGTTAAAATCTTCGAGTAAAAAATGAGGTCTGCAGATGCTGGAGATCACAGCTGAAGGGCTTATGCTCGAAACGTCGAATCTCTCTCTCTTATTCCTGATGAAGGGCTTATGCTCGAAACGTCGAATTCTCTATTCCTGAGATGCTGCCTAACCTGCTGTGCTTTGACCAGCAACACATTTGCAGCTGTGATCTCCAGCATCTGCAGACCTCATTTTTTACTCGAAGATTTTAACCTACTGCGAATCCTCTTACAAGGATGCCTTCCTTGAAGAAGCTCTCTTCCTCCCTCTACAAGGATTTCAGTGAGTCCCTCTCTCACTGCTATCTCAGCCTGCTTGGCTCTCTCTCTCTTATTCCTGATGAAGGGCTTATGCTCGAAACGTCGAATTCTCTATTCCTGAGATGCTGCCTAACCTGCTGTGCTTTGACCAGCAACACATTTGCAGCTGTGATCTCCAGCATCTGCAGACCTCATTTTTTACTATTACTAAACTTAATCTGTCCACATCTTCCTCACATCTAATATGCAAATAGTTGGGCCAAAACCTTCCTTTAGAAACAAAGCAGCATACTCCTTTAACATTTTGGGACGTCTCGTGTCCTTGTGCTTCAATCCTCAGCCAGGCAATTTCAGAAGAGGTTTTTACCCTGGCACTCCATGTCCACATGCTCATTGTAAACAACTCTACAATGTCAATTCAGATATGGCACCAAAAATTACATGTTTAGCAAAGTCAAAATCCTTGCTTTGCCAAAGAAAACAAGCCTGATTTTTGTAACTCATACTTGGCGATTGCGAGGAGACGCTGAAGAATTCATGTTTGGCAAATGAGATTGAATTGAGACAGCGTTATATCATGCATATCCATTGGCAGATATGCCAACACTCTACAGAATAAATACCAACTGTGAGAGAACGAGATCTGGGTCTAGTATACCATTAAATAAAACTCAATATCGTGAGTGAAAGCTAAAGCAAAAAGATTCACAGTTTATGACAGAAAATTTCACTGTAAATTTCCATACTATTTTCTTCTTGTACAGAACCTTGGTTGGAGTTTAAATAGAGTGCCCAGTCCTCCTCATCTCTATCCTGAAAGGGAGAGACCCTAAATTTAAAACAATGCCCCCTAAGATATATGGGTAATGTTTACTTGTTGATTTCTTTAAAAAATTGAATAAAATGCTCATTAAAAACATTGATGTCCTGTACTGTCAGTGGTGAAGATTAATCACAGGGAGAGGATACAAGAACTGAACACATATGAATGTGCTCATTTGCTGGTATTTATTTGTGCGAAAAAATAGAAAGTGCTGGAAAAACTCAACAGATCTAGCAACATTCAAGGTCAGAGAAACATAGTTAATGTTTTGAATCCAGTGAGCCTTCTTCAGTTAACTCTGCTTTCTATTCACGGGTGCTGCCAGATCTGTTGAGTTTCTGCAGCAATTTCTCTGTTTGTTTCCAATGTTCAGCTTCTGAAATTCTTAGTTTTAGTGTGGTTGACCTTTACTGGGTGTGTTGGATCAGCAAGTGGCACCTATTTTTGTTGAATGTCTTCTCTGGAAACCTTTTGCTGAGCTGTGCACTATCTAAAGTCAAGAGAGAGCAATGTGCTTCTGGCGGGTGTTGCTAATGGCTATCCTAGACAAGAGATGGTCCAAGATAGATAACTGCTAATGGGAGACAGCCAGGATTACCTACCATAACATATCTGCATGCTAGAATGTTAATTTTCACGTGAGAGATAAGAATGGTTGCTGCTCACCTGAATTCGCTTAGTTTCCTCCTTCTGCTAATTATCTGAAAATTAGGACTGTTGAAATGCTCTTTCACAGTCCCTGCTGGGCTGGCTTTTACTGCTACTTAGGCTTGTTACAGGATGTGGGAGAGCCTGTGTTGGACTGTGGTGGACAAAGTTAAAAATCACACAACACTAGGTTATATTCCAACAGGATTATTTAGAAGCGCTAGCTTTTGGTGTGCTGCTCCTTCATCAAGTATTTGTGGAGCATCAGACCATAAGTGACAGAATTTATAGCAAAACATTACAGTATCATACAACTGAAATGATATATTGAACAAACCTGGATTGTTGTTAAGTCTTTTATCTTTTAGAATGGGTTGCAGGTTTCGGTCATTAATATGTAAATCCCAGAACTCCTTTTAAGTCACGTTCTCGAGATAACTTAAGGTTTTATAACAAAAGGTGACATCTCAGCTCAGACAATGCATTAAAGGTGTGAGGTTAGAGGTGTCTGTACCCCAATCCTGAGTCAGACTGGTTCTGGATGTAGGTTTGCTCGCTGAGCTGAAAGGCTCATTTCCAGATGTTTCGTTACCTTACTAGGTAACATCTCCAGTGGACCTCATGCGAAGCAATGCTGAAAATTCCTGCTTTCTATTTATAGAACTAGAATAAATAGAAAGCAGGAATTTTCAGCATTGCTTTGCATGAGGTCCACTGAAGGTGCTACATAGTAAGATAACAAAATGTCTGGAAATGAACCTTTCAGCTCAGCAAACAAACCTACATCCAAAACCTCAACCTGAGCTACAAATCTTCTCAAAACTCTCTCAGACTGGTTCTATTTTCAAAGTGGAATTTATGAAATATTACATGTATTGACTGTCTGTATTGACTACCTGCCTATTTTTTGAGCAAAATAGAATGTATCTGCAAATATAATTCTGCAAATACAAATTCACTCCATAGACTTTTATGTGTGTGCACATACATGAGAGAGAGAGAGAGAGAGTGAGTGTGTGTATGTTAGTGTGAGTGCAGGTGAGAGACTGTGTGTTTGCATGTCTAAAAGCATGTTCTGTGTTGTTACAGGAGCAAGGTAATGTTAGACCCATGGAATAGAATCCGAATGTGAGACCTGGCAGGAGGCAAGTCAGGTCAATGGAATGTTGTGGTCGGAGTAGAAGGTCCAGGGACTGCCAGCTGCTCTTTTGATTGGCACAGGTGGCAGAGTTGACCTTACCAACGATTGTCTTTCTATCTGTTACAGGTTGGGGTTTCAGCATGGGCACCTCGTTTCAGTTCCACAGCTGGCGGCTGTTTGTCGTGGTATGTGCCCTACCCTGCCTGTCTTCCCTGATCGGCCTTCTCTTTGTGCCAGAAAGCCCACGCTACTTACTAGAGGTGAGACGACCAGCAGAGTAGAAGCTACCCAGGTTGTCACTTCACTAACCCCTCTATAGATAATTTGCAAAATTTTCTTTTAATCTTTCAAGGCTAAGTTGTTCTGTGATGTGCGGTAAGAGGTCTATAAAATCTTGAGAGGCAGAGATAAGGTTAGCTAGTTGACAGCTTTTTCCCCATGGTAGGGGAATCTAAAACTAGTGGGCATAGGTTTAAGGTGAAAGGGAAGAGATACAAAAGGGTCCAGTGGGGCAAAGTTTTTCACACAGAGGGTGGTGAGTGTCGGGAACGGGTTGCCAGAGACGGTAGTGGAAGTGAGTACCATTCCACCATCTAAGAAACATTTGGACAGGTACGTGGATGTGATAGGTATGGAGGAATATGGACCAAATGCAGGCAACTGGGACTAGTTAATTGTGAAAACTGGGCACCTTAGGCTTGTTTCCATACTGTAGGCCGCTCTGACTCTATGTATTTAACATATGCCTGAGATCCCTAGTTTACCCTGTCAGTGTATCTGCATTATCTTAGATCAGCAAATGGGAGTACAGTGTTTTAGACCCAAATCTTCACACAATCAGTGAGTGCAGCTCTCGATGGGAGACACAGTATTGTGAAATGATACATTAAAATACATTTTTTGATGTCAGAGCAGGGAGGTTTACCAGAATATGAGATAGACGGGTGACATGTTTGTGAAGGATTTGTACGGAACAAAACCGAGAAACTATTCCCAGTGACATAAACGTCAGGAACTAGAGGTGACGAGATTAAGCTGGTTGGCTTCAAAAAAAGCTGAAGTGGCGTGAACAATGTATTGACTGAAAAGATAGTGAAAGCTAATTCAATAAGAACTACCAAAAGGGCGTTTGATGAACATTTGACAGAAAAACAAAACTCCAAGCTCTGAGGAAAGAAAATTGTGACTAATTGAATAGCTCTTTCAAAGACTGACAGAAGAACGATGGGATGAATAAACTCCATCTATGTCGTGACATTCTATAATATCATTCTTAGCTTCCTTGGGATCCAGTTGGTGCTGCGAGTTACACAAGATAATTGACCACTGCAACTTGAGCAAGGCATGACTTCATGCCACCTCTTGGATGCACCCTTATCTATTTCCCAAGAACACTTTGGTGGCCATTGGTACCCCTTACAGGGACACTGCGTTGTGTAATCCCACTGGATCAAAGGATAATCATTATGCTGCTTTTGCGAACATCCTGTTCATAAGAGTACGGGGTATGACAACAGTTTGATAAGTCAGGTGATACTTTAGCATCCCAAATGATACTGCTATGATGCATAATTGTCAAAAGACCTGAGAGAAACAGCACATTTCAAGGCTTTTAAGAATAACTCCTTTAACCTCTGGGTTTCAGGACATAATTAATTTTAGACTTATTGCTTTATACATTTTGGGGTTTAGATTAGATTCCCTACAGTGTGGAAACAAGCCCAAGAAGTCCACACTGATCCTCCAAAGAGTAACCCACCCAGACCCATTTCCTTCTGATTAATGCACCTTACACGATGGGCAATTTAGCATGGCCAATTCACTTAACCTGAACATCTTCAGGGTGTGGGAGGAAACCAGAGCACCTGGAGGAAACCCTGGGGAGAATGTGCAAACTCCACACAGACAGTCACCCCAGGCTGGAATCGAATTTGGGTCCCTGGCGCTGTGAGGCAGCAGTGCTAACCACTGAATCACCGTGCCGCCCTCTGGGTATTTTTGCTGTTAAATTTTCCATAAATCTCAGTGAAACAGAGTATTTGAAGATCATTTGCCAAAGGTAAAGCATATAAACAGGACAAATTCCTTTCCCTCCACAGTTTAAAAGAAAACTTTGATTTTAGAGTTGTTGGTTTAATGACAATAAATTCTACTCATGTAATTGCTGTGACAGAGTAGACCCTCCACTTTGCAAAGTGAGAGTCTGGTTACTGAGCAGGAGTGCGGTGGAGGCTGGTTAAGGTGACTGAAGAACGAGACTGAAGAGGCAGCTTTAAGCAGGCTTTAGAGAGCTGTAGCAGGGCTGAGAGGTTCATGAGTAACATTCCTCAGTTGAGCGTTGTGATGGATGGAGGCAATGACAGTGTTACTGGAGAGGAGAGAATGAATGTATGGTAGGCCAGCAGCAGGAGAAATTAGTGAATTGCAGCAGGGTGTATATTTAGTAGGGGTTTCCGAGGTTGGCGATGTGGAATCAGGGAGAGATGAGGGTAGGATGAACATTAATAATAACTGTTTGATGGACGTGCAAGACCTTTGAAGAAGATGAAGATTGGCAAGTGCTTATGACTGCGACAAGCAAAGCTGATCTCCTGTCAGTATTAATGATAATTCTGATTTCTAAGCATTGTCCTGATCACACGCTTTTGAATTTCTGCTGAATAGATTGGAAAGCACGATGAAGCCTGGATGATTCTAAAGCAGATTTATGATACGAACATGAGGGCCAGAGGGCACCCGGAAGCTGTCTTCACGGTGAGCTGAAAGCAAACTCAACAGCTGATCATTGAGGATAATATAATATTGAAGTTTTTATTTATTTTTGCTGTGATCTTCTTCCTGTTTGTTTTATTTTTCTCTCATATCAGTGATGTAAGGCCCAAATCTCTGTCAACTCATTAAAAGATTGGGATGAAAACAAAAAATGCTGGAGATCACAGTGGGTCAGGCAGCTTCCTTGGAGAGAGAGCAAACTTGCTTTCCCTCTATGAATGCTAGCTGAGCCGCTGTGATCTCCAGCATTTTTTGTTTTCAGTTCAGACTCCAGCATCTGCAATAATTTGCTCCTAAAAGCTTGGGATGATTTGCGTTCTGATCTCTCTCTTTTATCCCTGCATTTTTCTCCATTCTATTTTTCACTCCCTTCTGTCTTTCTCTCTCTCTCTCTCTCTCTCTCACACTTCCTCTCCCTCCCTATCTAGAGTCCTAGAGAAGTAGAGGATAATATTGCGAGGATGATTCAGGAAAAGAGTGAAGGTAGCAGGGTGGTTGTTATGGGGGACTTTAACTTCCCAGATATTGACTGGGAGAGCTATAGCTCGAGTTCATTAGATGGGTCGGTGTTTGTACAATGTGTGCAGGAGGGTTTCCTGACACAATATGTCGACAGGCCAACAAGAGGGGAGGCTATATTGGATTTGGTTCTAGGTAATGAACCAGGCCAGGTGTTAGACTTGGAGGTAGGTGAGCACTTCGGGGACAGTGACCACAACTCGGTGACTTTTACTTTAGTGATGGAGAGGGATAATCGTGCGCCGCAGGGCAAGAGCTATAGCTGGGGGCAGGGAAATTATGATGCAGTGAGGCATGACTTAGGTTGTGTGGATTGGAAAAACAGGCTTCAAGAGAAGAACACTAATGAGATGTGGGGATTGTTCAAGGAGCAGCTACTGCGTGTCCTCGATAGGTATGTACCAGTCAGGCATGGTGTAAAGGGCCTTGTGAGGCAGCCGTGGTTTAGTAAGGAATTGGAGTCCCTTGTGAAAGGGAAGAAGGCGGCATATGTAAAGATGAGGCGTGAAGGTTCAGTAGGGGCGATTGAGAGTTATAAGGTAACCAGGAAGGAGCTAAAGAGGGAGCTAAGAAAAGCGAGAAGGGGACATGAAAAGTCTTTAGCTGGTAGGATTAGGGAAAACCCAAAGGCTTTCTATAGGTATGTCAAGAATAAAAGGATGACTAGGGTAGGTATCGGTCCAGTCAAGGATAGTAGTGGGAAGTTGTGTGTGGAGGCGGAGGAGATTGGAGAGACATTAAATCAGTACTTTTCATCAGTATTCACTCAGGAACAGGACACTGTTGCTGATGTGAATATGGAATCACAAATAATTAGAATGGATGCCCTGGAAATATGCAGGGAAGAGGTTTTGGGAATATTGGAAAGGATGAATATAGATAAGTCTCCTGGGCCTGATGGCATTTACCCCAGGATCCTATGGGAAGCTAGGGAGGAGATAGCAGAGCCATTGGCCTGGATTTTTATGTCGTCATTGTCAACGGGAATAGTACCAGAGGACTGGAGGATAGCGAATGTGGTCCCATTGTTCAAGAAAGGGAGTAGGGATAGCCCTAGTAACTATAGGCCAGTGAGTCTGACTTCAGTGGTGGGCAAAGTCTTAGAGAGAATGGTAAGGGATAAGATTTATGAACATCTGGGTAGGAATAACGTGATCAGGGATAGCCAACATGGTTTTGTGAAGGGCAGGTCGTGCCTCACAAACCTTATTGAGTTCTTTGAGAAGGTGACTAAGGAAGTGGATGAGGGTAAAGCAGTAGATGTTGTGTATATGGATTTTAGTAAGGCGTTCGATAAGGTTCCCCATGGTAGGCTAATGCTAAAACTTCAGAGGTATGGCATTGAGGATACATTAGAGGTTTGGATTAGGAATTGGCTGGCTGGAAGGAGACAGAGGGTAGTAGTTGATGGATTATGTTCATCTTGGAGCGCAGTTACTAGCGGTGTACCACAAGGATCTGTTTTGGGACCATTGCTTTTTGTTATCTTTATAAATGATCTAGAGGAAGGACTTGAAAGCTGGGTAAGCAAGTTTGCGGATGACACGAAAGTCGGTGGAGTTGTGGATAGTGAGGAAGGAAGTGGTAGGTTACAGCGGGATATAGATAAGTTGCAGAGCTGGGCGGAAATGTGGCAAATGGAATTCAATGTAGCTAAGTGCGAAGTCGTTCACTTTGGTAGGAATAACAAGATGATGGATTACTGGGCTAATGGTAGGCTACTTGGTAGTGTAGATGAGCAGAGGGATCTTGGTGTCTATGTACACAGATCTCTGAAAGTTGCCACCCAGGTAAATAGTGCTGTGAGGAAGGCATATGGTGTACTGGGCTTTATTGGCAGAGGAATTGAGTTCCGGAGTCCTGAGGTCATGTTGCAGTTGTATAAGACTCTGGTGAGGCCTCATCTGGAGTATTGTGTGCAGTTTTGGTCGCCATACTATAGGAAGGATGTGGAAGCTTTAGAATGAGTGCAGAGGAGGTTTACCAGGATGTTGCCTGGAATGGTAGGAAGATCGTATGAGGAAAGGCTGAGGCACTTGGGGCTGTTCTCATTGGAGAAGAGAAGGTTTAGGGGAGATCTGATAGAAGTGTATAAGATGATTAGGGGTTTAGATAGGGTAGATACTAAGAACCTTTTACCGCTAATGGAGTCAGGTGTTACTAGGGGACATAGCTTTAAATTAAGGGGTGGTAGGTATAGGACAGATGTTAGGGGTAGATTCTTCACACAGCGGGTTGTGAGTTCATGGAATGCCCTGCCCGTATCAGTGGTGAACTCTCCTTCTTTATGTTCATTTAAGCGGGCATTGGATAGGCATTTGGAAGTTATTGGGCTAGTATAGGTTAGGTAGGACTCGGTCGGCGCAACATCGAGGGCCGAAGGGCCTGTACTGCGCTGTATCCTTCTATGTTCTATGTTCTATGTTCTATGTATCTGTTTACTCTCCCATATCCATCTCTCCCCACCCACTTTTTCTCTCCTTTCTTTGTCTACTATTACCCCTCTCATTCTTTTTCTCCTCTCCTGACTCCTTCCTTTTCTTTATTTTCTTAAGTTCTCTCCTTCCCCCATCTATCCTGACTTCCTCTCTCTTTGAATCTTCACAGCCGAAGACACGAAGGTATAAAATTGAGTAACAAAACTTCAGGCAATGTTTCCCCCCCGCAGACATCATTCCTTAACTTAGCTAAGAGCAGGAGGCATGGGAGGGGGATTGGATGAATATAAGCAGCAATAAATAAACAAATACAAATTCTCATGTTTCTCAGGTTTCCCACATAAAGACCCCGATACAAATGGATGAATTCATTGAGATTCAGAGCTCAACAGGAACCTGGTTCCAGCGTTGGTTGGTCAGGATCATGACTGTGGTAAAGCAGGTCTGTATAAATCAATCATAAAGCTTTTTTGTTAACTTACCATTCAGGAGAAATGTTAGGTAGACAGAGAAGATTGCAACCCAATGAACCCTTTTCATCTTAAACTTTAAAGAGCTAAGTTATTTGGATAACAGAAAGATTCCAGGAAAGTTGTGGTGTTGTTGCTTTTGTCATCTTTTCATATGGGAGTGAATCACACCATGTTTACCTCCATGTAGAATGGCATTGCCATGGGATTTGAACACTAAACAGAAATGACCTGGTTCTTCACCTCATTGCTGTCTGTGGTAGTTTGCTCACACAGTGAAACACGCACCACGTGCCTGTACAACCGCAGACACTGCCTGTGAAAATTAGCTGGTTGTATATGAGATGTCTTATTTCTTTGTGAAGGAAAAGAAGAACTTGCATTTATATAGCACCTTTCACAACCTCAGGGTATCCCAAAATATTTGAGAGCTGGGCCTCATTCCTGATGAAGGGATTTTACCCGAAACGTTGATTTTCCTGCTCCTCTGATGCTGCCTGACCTGCTGTGCTTTTCCAGCACCACTCTCAGCTTGACTCTAATCTCCAGCATCTGCAGTACCCACTTCCACCTATCCCAAAATATATTGCCAGTTCACTACTTTTTAAAATGCTGTAATGTCAGAATCACAGCGGCCAAATTGCACACAACACAGCTCTCACAACAACAGTATGATAATGTCCAAATTCATGATGTTGGGTGTGAGAAAAACACTAGCTCATGACATCAGAGAGAATGCAACTGCTCTTCCTTGATGTGTTACCATGGTATTTATCTGCTTTAGAGTGCAAACATGTCCTGGTTTAGCATCTCACCTGAAAGGCAGCTCCTCACACCTTCAGGACACAACGTGCCAGCCTGGATTTGTTTCCAGACTCGATCTTGAACCCACAACCTTCTTAGACAGGGCTGAGGATGCTGTCCACTCATCCTTAGCTGATGCTCAATAAAATACAAGTGTTTTCATTTATGTAGCACCAGCAATATTTCAGCTGATCCCAACTAGGCTGAAGAGGATCAGTAAAGTAAGAGTAAAGTGCTGACTAAAATGGTGAAGCCAATGGAAGTAGGTAATTTCCCTCTGGCTTGTACTTTCGTTCAGTTGGATATTAGCTGATTAACTCCATTTGTTCACTGATCGTTATCTTTTGATGACCATAGCTGATGGGATTTCTTTACAATTTTATTTGATTGCATTTCAATGTGCACACTGCAATTTTGCCCCCACTGAATAGGTTCCATCTCGAAGCCAATTGGTTAACATGTTCTTTACAATTCTACAGCCAGACTTTGTATCCTTGTTGCTACCCACAAACCCCATTTTAACTTTAGTTACCAATAACAGATATTTTTAATTAACCTGTTCTGACGTGTTATGACACATTATTGAACTCAGATCTTCCAGCACATTGTTATACTAACCATCCAATTGAATGACTTTGCGGGGGAATCGCATGACCAACTTTTGCTTTCATTCACTGACAAGACCTGCATTTATTGGCCATCTGTAATTGCCCTTAAGATGGTAATGAGCTGCCTTGATGAATCTGCCTGGGGGGGCTTAGTAAACCTTTCAGAGGGGGATAGTTACATGTCAGCTACATTGCCATTGCTCTGGGATCACACATGGATCAGATTGGGTGACAGCAGTCCATATTATTCCTGAAGGGATATTATTGATCCAAATGTTTTGTTTGACAAGTGGCAGACAGTTTCATGGTCACCATTACTGACTCCAGCATTTTATTCCAGACGTATTTGATCAATTATTCATGTCGATGTTATGGACAAGGGCAAACCCCCTCAAAACATTTCAAGAAAGTAGCCCAGACCCTAACTTTGCTCATTGTTTTAAGCAGGTGCAACACGGATATTCCAGAAGGGGTGCAGTTGATCAAACCACAGTTTTAAATAAAACCAAATTTATTTACAAGATTACTGAATGAAACACAAACAATGGAAAACAGAATACACAGTAACTTAATCTATCCAAAAACCCAACAGGCTATACCAACTTAATGATGTTTTTCCAAATACTTGCAACAATTCCTATAAAAAAACACTTTGGCACGAAAGGTAAAATCAATCACAGGTTCTTACAGGAGACAAGTCAGAGAGAGAGAGAGCGAGAGAGAGAGAGAGAATACCAGCCTGGTCCTGTTTCTATGAGTCCAGCAATTTTTACCCCATACTGCTAAACACCAAACCAAACCAGAGAAAAGCTAAGTTGGGAGTACTGGCCACTCCCTTTACATTGTATAAGTGGTTTTTTTTCAAAAACTTGAAAGCCTGTTGCCTGAGGCAGTACCTGTTAGCTATAATCAAACTAGTCCTAAAACCCTTCAATTTAGACTTTTCAGAGCCTGTGTCTTTTACAACATCTCTGAAAAAAAAAGCCAAGGACAACATAGTTCTTTGAGAAGGTGACCAAACAGATGGATGAGGGTAAAGTGGGTGATGTGGTGTATATGGATTTCAGTAAAGCATTTAATTAGGTTCCCCACGGTAGGCTATTGCACAAAATATGGAAGCATGAGATTAAGGGTGACTTAGCAATTTGATCAGAAATTGGCTAGCTGAAAGAAGACAGAGGGTGGTCACTGATGGGAAATGTTGATCCTGGAGTTCACTTACCAGTGGTGTGCTGCAACAATCTGTTTTGGGGCCGCTGTTGTTTGTCATTTGTATAAATGACCTGGATGAAGGTGTAGAAGGATGGGTTAGTAAGTTTGTGGATGACACTAAGGTCAGTGGAGTTGTGGATAGTTGCAGGTTATAGAGGGACATAAGTAAGTTGCAGAGCTGGGCTGAGAGGTGGCAAATGGAGTTTAATGTGGTAGAGTGTGAGGTGATTCACTTTGGAAGGTGCAACAGCAAATAAAAAGTACTGGGCTAATGGTAGTGGTAGTCTTGGTTGTGTAGATGAGCAGAGAGATCTTAGTATCCATGCACATAGATCCCTGAAAGTTGCTACCCAGGTTGATAGGTTGTTAAGTCGTTTTGGAGCCATGAGGTCATGCTGCAGCTGTACAAGACTGGTAAGGCTGCACTTGGAGTGTTATGTACAGTTCTGGTCAGCACATTACAGGAAGGATGTGGAAGCTTTGGAGGAGGTTCATAGGAGACTTACTAGGATGTTGCCTGATATGAAGGCAAGGTCTTATGAGGAAAGATTGAAGGACTTGAGGCTGTTTTCATTAGAGAGAAGAAGTTTGAGAGGTGACTTAATTGGGACATACAAGAGGGTTTGATCGGGTGGACAGTGAGAACCTTTTCCCTTGGATGGTGATGACTAGCACAAGAAGACATAGGGGTGATAGATATAGGACAGATGCCAGAGATAGTTTCTTTACTCAGAGAGTAGTAGGGGCGTGGAATGCACTGCCTGCAACATTAGCAGACTCAATAACTTTAAGGGCATTTAAATGGTCATTGGATAAACATATGGATGAAAATGGAATAATGTAGGATAGGTGGGCTTCAGGTCGTCACAACAACTAGGGCCGAAGGCCCTGTACTGCACTGTAATGTTCTATGTTCCATGTTCTATAACCTTGTTAAAGGAGCAGTATCGCCACATCTCCCCCTTTCAAAAAAATGGACAATCAATACCCAAACATGGCTTCATGTTAAAACTCTTTAATCTTAAACTGGTAGTACTCTACAACACACATGCACATTACATTGACTATAAACATGCAAACACGCACAATGACATTCTCTTTCAGTCTGTTGTACTCCTGCCAATGAACGCCTCTGTTTCTCATTCAAGTCTTGACAATGCATCGGCAATCTCCTCCTGCCACATGCATAATTTTCTCATTGAATGGCTGCAACAACAAGCTCCACCTAAACAGTCTGGTATTTTTGTCCTTAAATTTCTCCATAAAACATCAATGGGTTATGATTGGTCTATATGATTGTCTCAGATACGTTACTGGTAACATAAACATTGAAATGTTGAAATGCCAACACCAAGTTCAAAGTCTGCTTCTCAACCGTCAAATATCTTTTTGTACATTACAGTATTGATCGTTAATCAATATGTTAATCATATCATCCTGCATTGACATTGTGGATTTACTGACCAGTTCATCAGGGCTACCCTGCATTTACTGTCCTTTTTAATCCCTTATTTATGGTATGGTTGCTGATTTAATTCAATGTAAATTGTTGGAATTGTCAGTCTAAAGACCCAATCTTTAAGGTATGAGAGACATTACATGTGACTGTCACTATATGAAAGCTAAACAACATTGTGTTTAATGTTGATACTTTTCTCACTGATTAAGGTGGAATATAATGGTTATAAAACAGTGCCACAGGGGATTATCCACAAGTAGTTTCTGACATTAGGGTTTTGACTATTTTTCAGGTTTGGCAGAACATGTTGCTTTGTTTTACACCTAAGTACAGGATGACAACTCTGTTCCTCGCAGTGGTTTGGTTCACCTTATCGTTCAGGTTAGTGCTGATCTAGCAAAGCATCAACAGTGAAAAATCACTCAGTCTTTAATTTTTATGTTCTCCTGGGAATCGAATTGGATACTGAAACCTGAATTTTCACAACACTAGAGAGCTAAAGATGAGCGGAGCCACAGCTATCTGAGAGAATCTCCTTCCGACTGAGTGATAAGCTCCCCATGCAATACCCTCCACACTTTGGGTGACCAGCGATACCAGGTTTGACAGGACAGTTCTGGTTTCTCGTTAAAACATCCAGCCGTTTCCTCAGGATGGTGCAGATGCTCCCAGTTGACAGATTTCCAATTCATTCTGCAGCAGTGGGATGGTTTGGAATGGAGTTTAAGTTTGCAAATGCTCCGTAAATCACCTGGATCGTCTCACATTCGGCGCAGGGTGTTGCTCTGTTCTGCCAGCGTGGCATTCGATTTACAAAATCCCGATGGTGGCAGAGCAGGTCATTAGAGTGGCTAAGCTAGCATAGGGGACACATGCCTTTGCCAGTCATGGCATATATTATAAAAGCAGGGTTATTATGTTAGAGCTGTACAAGACTTTGGTTAGGCCACAGCTGGAGTACTGGATTGCACTGGATGGATAGCAGATGATATTCAGCAGAATGTTGCCTGAGTTGGAGCACTTCAGGTATGAAGAAAGAACTGGATAAGCTCAGATTAGTTTCTTCAGAACAGAAAGGTTTGAGGGGGTCCTGATTGGGACATATAAGATTACGAGGGGTATGACGGGGTGGATAGAAACCAGCTATTCACCTGAGCTGAAGGGTCAGTTATGAGGGGCAGAATTTTAAGGTGAAACTTGGGAGGTTTAGAGGGAATTTGAGGCAATTATTTTCATCCATCTGGTGGAAATCTGGAAAGTGTCTTGGAAAGCACAAAGAGGAGGTGCCAATGTTGGACTGGGTTGGAGAGGGTCACAAGTGAAGACACCAGATTATGGTCCCAATAGGATTATTTGAAATCACAAGCGTTTGGAGTACTGCCGCTTCCTCAGGTGAAGTTTCAGAAGGGAGCAGAGACAGGAAGCCTCCGAATTTTTAAAATGTACTTAGTTGAGCACTTGAACTGTTGTAATATTCAAGGCTGTGGGCCAAGGGCTGGCAAGTGGGACTAACGTAGACTTGGAGTAGTTTTGCTGGTTCAGAAATGAAGGGCCAAAGGGCATTTTCTGTGTTGTATGATTCCATGATAACTTCTGCACAGCTCATCAGGGTGAGGCAGACAGCAAGTGGGCAGCAGAAGTATATGAACTAGAACAGGAGGAGGCCATTCAGCCTCTCAAGCCTGCTGTACCTTTTGAAATGACCATGGTTGATCTTACCTCAGCCTCAACTCCACAATCCTGCCTGGTCCCCATAACAGGAAAATAGGAAGGCTCTTCTCTGATTGTTGACATCTGCAGGATGTAGTTTCTTCAGGCCCAGGTGGGGAATGAACTTAAAAAGAAGAAATAGTCTCTCAATTTTTCAGGTACGTCAATGATAACAAGCAGAGAGTCTGTTGTACCTGTGGGGATGGCAAAAGGAAGTCTGTCTATGTTGTGAGGGTGCTTCAGGGGAATTTTGGGGTTTTCATTTTTGGAAATCTGGTCACACTATCGACGCATCAAAGCACGCTTGTTGATGACCCCAACTTTCGAAGCTAAACACAACTTGTTGTCACCATGATGTTCACAAGTTAATAATGCAAGTCAACCAATTGGTCAAAGCCAGTATTGATCCCAGACTGAGTCTGGTTTACAAAGTTGAGAGAGCTGGTTAAGGTCAGAAGTCCTAATTTACTGGACTCTTATGTTATTGGTCCCAGAAGAAGAAACAGCAAAAAAAAGAGAAATGAATGTACTGGTTGTATTACAGCATGGTTCAGATGCATACAAACCAGGTTGGACCAGTATGAGTCATTCACAAGTTTCACTGTTTTTTTTTACTTTTTCAGGACTGCCTTCAATTTCAACTTCTCATTCGTTTAACAATTGACAAATAAACTAATGATTAGGCAGCTTTGTCACACTGGATTGAGGCATTTACTAAGTATTAACAGGCTGTGGAACTGTATATTGAATTTTACTCAATTTGGATTCTGCTCTTATTCAGCTACTATGGACTGACAGTGTGGTTCCCGGACATGATCAAGTACTTTCAAAATGAAGAGTATGAATCCAAAATGAAGACATTTCATCAGGAGAGAGTTGAAGACTTTACGTTTAACTTCACACTGGAGAACCAGCTGCATACAGAAGGAGAGTACATCAATGTCAGGTAAACCTACTGTGGAGCGTCAGGCCAGCAGAGTGGGACAAGTATTCACTCTATCTACTGATCAGAATAATCCTGATCTTTTTAACATTCAGTACATTTCAAGCTGTTATCTTGTCAACAGCACAGAGTCTAGAGTTTGAAACAGTATAGACTGTATTATTATGAGACTACAAAGTCCTGGACTAGTGTGGACTACCTTGGATTAGCCAGACTTACATGTGTAGTTTTCTATTGCACCACAAAACCATACCATTAAATCTCATGTAGAGGAATCACATTCAAGTGAAGTCCATTGTAAAATCACAGGGCAAACATTGAGAGGCAGCCAAGAGAGATCTGGCCTGGCAGTCATTGATTTGCCAATCACTGATGTTTTTCTCACTTCTGTCTGGTTGTTGTAGAAGCTTATGCTTGGTGTTACTCAATCAGCTCCAGGCTCTGAACTGCAGAGAGTCCCTGGCTTCATACTAACTCAGTAATTGCTCCTGGGACTATTGGGAAGGAATATAAACAAATAGGATCTTGGCTTTTAAACTGGGAACAAGAGCGAAGATATTATGATCAGTTTATACTGGGCATTAGTTACTGTTATCTGCATTTTGATGGTCATGTCATAGAAAGAATGTTTTTTTAATTCATTCGTAGGATGTGGGCATTGCTGGTTGAGCCAGCATTTATTGCCCAACTCTAATTGAGTTAGTGAGTCACCTTCTTGAACAACTGCATGGGGTAGGTAAATCCACATTGCTGTTAGAAATAACCAGAAAGTAATAGAGAGGTAAAAGATATTTTCCCTTTACACACACTGGGAGTAGTTAGAGCATGTACTGCTGTACCATGAGATGTAGTTGAGGCCATGGGGTCTTGCAGAAAGTATACATACAAATCCAAGCTGCATAATGCTCATTGTGTGACATGTTGTCTTGTGTAATACTCCAAGCCCCTGTATTTTTCTAACTGCAAATTTATTTCTGGACAGATTCATTGGGATTAAATTTAAATCTGTAACCTTTGAAGACTCCTTGTTTGAGGAATGCTACTTTGAAGACATTACATCGACGAACACACACTTTAGGAACTGCACTTTCATAGCGACTCTCTTCTATAACACAGGTCAGCCTTTCGCTGCTTTGTCTGTTCCAATCACTATTCCCATGGGAGAGCTGAGATGTGGAATGATCGTTGTCTCCATTCGCCAATGGCATAAGGAGGTGTCCCATTCTACAAACATAACGAGATGGAAGAAAACAGCCCACCCTCATTAATTAAGACCCACAGATTATAATTTATTAACCCTGATTTTCTACCCATTAGTGAAGGTGCTCATCCTTGCTGATTTGGTAACCCATGGATACCAGATTCCTGTACCCGTTCTCCATGGTTGGTAGTTGTCGATAGTAATAGAGAGGCTCCTTTTGTGAACAGCTGTGTTTAAGAACAGAGCTGATTTCCTCTCTCTGCCACACCCCGTTCCTCCTTCCCAAGCCCAAGGAGAGCTGGGTCCAGTTGGAACCCCTAAGCTGCTATTCTGTATGTGTTCAGTCAATTTCTTTTATTATTAATCACTCATGGGATACAGCCATCAGTGGCAAGGTTGAAGAACACAACCCATCCCCTTTTGGAGCAGATGGTACATTATCTTCTTGAAGCGTTGTAATCTGTGTGGTGTAGGTACAAACTCCATGCTGCATTAAAGAGTTCCAGGACTTTGACTCAGCGATGGTGAAAAAATTGCAGTATGAATGTCCAAGTCAAGACGGTTTTTAATGTGGAGTAGAACATGACTGGCGCTCCCAGGCATCTGCTGCCTGCGGTTGAGAGGTTGGGAGATGCTGTAGATGAAATAAGTTTGTCATTCTCCTGAACTATACACAGTGCAAAACAAGGTTTTAGTGTGATAACCTTTATTACAACATTATAGCCTGGAGATTCCAAGATTCTTATTATGCCATGTTTTAACATTCCCTTTACAAATTCCATCTCATGTTTTTTTTTAAATGGCCAGGATTAAAATGCTTGGAGAAAGTGAGGACTGCAGATGCTGGAGATCAGAGTCGAGAGTGTGGTGCTGGAAAAGCACAGCAGATCAGGCAGCATCCCAGGTGCAGGAGAATTGACATTTCAGGCACAAGCCCTTCACCAGGAATGGCCTTTCCCGAAACGTCGATTCTCTCACTTCTCAGATGCTGCTTGACCTGCTGTGCTTTTCCAGCAGCACACTCTCAACCCTTAAAATACTGGGACATGAGCTGGTGTTCTGTGGTAGCATTGTTCTTACCTTTGGGTCAGAAGGTTCAAGTCCTACCTATCGTTCAGATGTATCATAACATGGCTCAACAGCATAATTAAAGAAAGTGGAGAGAGTTACTTGCTTCTGAACTGTATAATAGCATCACTGATAGATATTTATTTGAATTACATTTGCAGCTGTTTCTAATTCAGTTCAGTTCTAAGATAGGATGAAACAAAATGATTAAGATCGCATTGAGTGTGACATAATTAAAAATGGCAGCAAATGATTAATTCTTGAGGCAGATTTGATTATATCTCTGTCACTTCATATAGCAAACTGTAATTAATTTTTAACAGATGGTGTGTTTATGTTGTCTGTGTTAACCTAATAAGTATTACCCGCCTGACTTGGATTCAAATCCAAAGGTGGAAAAGTCAAATAATTCCTTTAATCTGATGCTGAAATTTGTCCTTTCTTGGGATTCCAATTGCAATGAGTAAAATAGAGGGATGCATTTTTCTTGTCTAGACTAAAGGCATTTGGCCAAATTGAAGGTTGTAGATGCAGGAAATCTGGGAAAAGAATAGGGATGAGGAGAGATGGCCAGTGGAAGAGGGAAGAACACAGTTGTGTTGTGGGATGGATGGGTCAGACAGAGATAGAGAGAGAGAGAGAGAGCCATGGGGAGAGGCGGAGAAAAAGAGAGATGGAGAAAGAGGAGCTTTAGAATAATGGAGAAAGGGATGATTTCACAGTGAAGAAGGAAAAAAACCATCAGCATTGCTAAAGAGAAAACATACCAATAGCACCGTGTACACGAGAATGTTATTAGTAAATATTTTAATCAGCCTTATCAAGCACACTGTGACACACCTCTGTAGCAGGTCGGACTGGAACCTAGATCTCCTGTCTCAGAAATAAGGTCACTACCATTGCTCCACAAGACCCCATCAAACGTGCACACTTTTGTCTACACACAGCCGATTGCATAGAGATCAGCTTGGGTGTCATTAATAATCTTACAAAGACAGGCTCAGGCAATAAAGGAGTTTTGTTTTGTTTTGGTACATTTGTCAAATGTTGTTTCCAGCGAGATTTTATCTTTATTAAGAAGAAAAATGTCCGTGAGGGGAAGTGGGAAAGCTTTTTCACTTTAGGTGACACATTATTGATGTCCAGCTCTCCCAGATCTGTTATGTCAAAGCTCCCTTTCCAATGTGCCATGTAGTTACCCTCACGTCTGGTATATCACAAGGAGGCATTCAGAATGGAGCTCCTCCTTGCTTTACTCCAGAAAGGTGCCTTCACCCACATTGTGGACGAGTATCCCTTCATATATCTCGCATGCCATCACATAGAACTCTTCTTTCTTTTGCAGATCTGTTCAAGACGCGATTCGCTCACAGCAGATTTATAAACAGCACGTTCCTCCACAATAAGGAAGGCTGCCAGATCGATTTCAGTGATGATGCTGAAACTGCATTTCTTACTTACCTGGTCAGTTTCCTGGGCTCTTTGGCTGTGTTGCCGGGAAACATTGTGTCTGCACTCTTTATGGATAAAATCGGAAGGATTAAGATGATTGGTGAGTTGTCATTGGCAACCTCATAAAGAGTCAATCTTTTGATGGGAAAGGTGGGAGCTGAGTGAGATCTAGGGTGTTAATTGGCTCGTTGCTCAGTGTGTGGGTTGGGGGTAATCCTGGGCCATGCATTTTGTTTACAAAGCCACTATAGCACAGAATGAGGCCATTCAGCCTATTGAGTTCATGCTAGCTCTCTATAGAGCAATCCAGTCAGTCCCATTCCCCTGTAACCATGCAAAATTTATTTCCTTCACTGGGCCATCCAATTTGCTTTTCAAACCATTGATTGTCTCTGCTTGTGCCGTCCTCCCAGGTAGGGAGTTCCATTATCACTGCATTTGTCCTTACATCTTCTCTGCCTCTCCTCTGCAAAACCTTAAAGCTATGTTTGCTAGTCCTTGTACCACCAACAAAAAGGAACACATTTTCTTTGTCTGCTTTAAACCTGGCATAACATTGTGCGCCTCATATCTTCCCTCAAACTCCTTTCCTCCAAGGAGAATAATCTAACTCAGCCATTCTCAATGGGCACTGTATGACCCCCTTAGGGGCCCACAGACTGAAAACTGTGAGAAGGGGAGCCCCAAGGGTTTATAGACCCTCTGGTAACTGAACCGATGAAACACCTCATTTGGAGCTTACAGAGCTTACAGAAAAGCACCAAGCTCAAGGATCGCATTAAGCCTGATAGATGTTTAATTTCATACGGTCTTTTTTTTTAAGTTTTGTCCAGCATGTCAGAATGTTCAAGGTTTCCTGAAGTTCAATAATAAATGACTTTCTGCCTATCTGTCTGTGTTGTATCCCTGTTTAAAAGGGGGGCCCTGGAACCTGAGAAGAGCTCCTAAGGGAGCTGTTGCCAAAAACCAATTGAGAATCACTGATCTAATCTAACCTTCGAACTGAGCTCACTCATTCCTGAAAGCCTTACATCCTTTTTAAAAGTGTGGACCAGAACTGGCTGCAGTGTTGGTCCACCCAGAAACTTATAATTGGGAACACCCGTTTCAGACAGAGATGAGGAGGAATTTTATTGCTCTCAGACGATAGTAAATCTGTGGAATTCTTCATCACCAAAGGCTGTGCAGGCTGGGGCATGAAGTGCCTGTTATTTTTCTTCCTCTGATTACTTTTTCTAAAATCTAACCCATCACTGATTAAATAGCTCGATGTGTCGTTGGTCAGTATGTCCTTATACGATTTCTTATAGCTTTGATGTCAGATGGTTCTCCCTTCCTTGAGATAGTTGAGCCTTTGGAATGAATTATTGGTTGTGTGTGATATGGTGCATGCTTACCCTTTCTCTAAGCGGGAGCTGGGCCAAGTATTCTTGACCATGGACGATCTGGGACAGGTTTGATGGAGTTGCTGGCCTTTACGTATCTGTCATTTTCATCTAACTGTGTTCAAACATGTGAGGCAGTATTCCCTTGGGAGTTCTCCTGAAGGATGTTTGGCAGGAGATCCATGAAACATCTTGAGAAACACTGCTACATTTCCTGTTTCTCTTGAGTTCCCATGAAACTTCTTGGAGACAGAGGAACCCCTTGGGAAAGCCAACCTCTCAGTGATTAAAATGCTAGTTTGTGTTGATTGGTCTTTGAGCGCAGGTTCTGGGAGGGCAGACTGAAGGCTGTGGGAAGGCATCAACTGGAGTGTCATAGAGATTTACTTGATGCGGCAAAGTGAAGTCCTTTCAGTCCTGAATGTAGCAATGGGATAGTAAAGACTGAGGGTCAGTGCCAGGGTGATGAACTGTCATCATCACTTACACTGAGACTTGTCACCTTCAAAAAGGGATATCACAGAGAGAATGTTATGGAGGATTGGATGAAATTGGTTGGGTTAGAAAAGGTAGAAGTAGAATGTACTTTTCAGAGTGAGGTGACCGCCTAGTGGTATTAACACTGGACTGTTAATGCAGAGACCCGAGGAAATGTTACTGGAGACCAGGGTGGAATTTGTATTTGATAAAACTCTGGATTTAAGAATCTCATGATAACTGTGAGTCAAATGTCAGGAAAATTCCATCTGGTTCACTCATGTCGTTTAAAGATTACAGAATGGAAACAGACCCTTTGGTCCTACTCATCCATGCTAATCAGCTCATTCCATACATACACCACTCTCTGTGTGAAGCAAGCTGTCCCTACGGTCCCCTTTAAGTCTCTCCCCTCTCACATTAACCCTATGCCCTCTACTTTTGGAAGAAATTGCTACCCTTACCTGGTCTGGCCTATGTGTGACTCCAGACCCACATCCATGTGGTTGATTCTCAACTGCCCCCTGGGCAATAAATACTGCCTGGCCAGTAATGCCCTCATCCCATAAATGAACAGAAAAACAATGGATGGAGCAAGTGAACAAAAGGCTGCAATTCTTGGGCTGGAACTGAAGGAATGATGAAGTGTTTTAATTGGAGGACTCCATGTTACATGTCCTGGCAACGCTAAGTCAAAGGCACTTTCTGTATTGATAGAAAATCTGATAAAACCTGCTCTCAGTGGGGACAAAGAGAAGCCATGTCAGTCCTTGAAAGAGTTTTAGGAATCAGGAATTCATTGCGTAGCCATTACTCTGTGAAACTGAGATGCAATGAGTTTCATCGCATCATTCAGTTGTAAAATGGCGGATAGTGCTTTACCTCTGTTGACACCGCAGACTTCCTGGTGACCCTGTCCTTGTGCAGTTTGCTTGGGCACCTGTAAGATCGGGAAATTTTGTTGGGGGTGAAGGGATGAGCAGAATTCATCGTTCAGCCGAGTGTTCGCCATTCTCCTACAGCGCTGTCACTGTTGTTTGGCAGATTGTCCAGGTGGTCAGGAGACCCTTTAAAGGCTTTCATCTACTGCACTGTACTGTCACTGGCCTTCACTATGGTGATCTGCCACTTGTTTCTGGTCCAATGGCTCTACGACCATTGTCACCATGTAGCAAGATGAGGGTTTGGGCAGAAGATAGGATTCTGGCTAAAGTTGACTTTAATGGAATTACTCAACAACAGACGTCCTAATGATTGTAGAAAGTATTGAAGAATCTCACTTTGGGTATTATATGAAGGAGTGGGCAGGTAAGGGGGAGTTCAATAGGCCACCTATGGAGAGAAAGTAATTTTCAAAGAAGACACATCTCCAATCGCAAGAGCTACAGTTCTGATTTGGTATTAGGACTATTTTAGCTGATAGATAAATCTTGCAAAATTGATTGAAAATATTTAAGAAAGGGGTTTAAATGAAAAAAGCAATGGCAGATATACTACTCTGGATCAATACTTTCTGCTTCAATTAAAGAAGAAATTCACTCTTTTATGGCCTTGCCTGTGTAACGAAATAGGCTTAAGGCAAGCATGATGAAGCTCAGGCAGTTAATGGATTTTCTCATTTCTGCAATTCCTAACAGATCTGAAGCCAGAGAGAAATTTCAGTCAGGCAGACCTGTCACTTTTATGATCAGTTATGGCCAACATACAGAATGTAGTAAACCCACGAGGCACGCTTTGTCGTCTGGTGTTTAAATCACTCAACGACAGAGCTGCCTTCTACAGCTTCCCAGTTTAAACTCAGGAAGGGCTCGAGTCATCTCATTTGTTTATCTCTAAACAGTCCACTAATGGAGCCAAAGGATTCCATGGCTTTCAGAGTGATTACCGAGAAGGTCATTTCTAAAGTGGGTCACTTGTCAAAAAAAGTTATTGATTTAATTCTCTGTTCCCGATATTCATTCAGCCCCCATGTCCTACACTTGCCAGCCTTGGTGTTGTCCTACACAGTGGGCCCTGTCATTAATGTTACATTTTCATTCAAATAGTGAACATTTATGTTTATTTAAGTGCATGCATGGCAGCTTTGTAGAGTATAGGCTTCTCCTGTGTTTAAATTGCTCCAATTTATAGACCCTGCTATTTGTTATCTTGCTGTGTTAGTGAGTTTGACCTTTGATATTCACCGCAGGTTTTCCATTTTCACTTAGTCAGTCTTATCATAGGCAAACCCACTCGCCCCCTATCCTCTGCCTGATCTTGACTATGAGTCGTGGAGAACATTTTCTCTGAGTTTATTTTCCTCCATTTGGTAACCAGCCAGTACCGACCCCGTCACGCCCCAACCCCTGTCTACTCCCCTCAATCACTCCATCCCCTGTCAACCCCCTCTTCTCCACCCTTACCCTTTTACTCCCCTCCTTCCTCCACCCCGTCTACTCCCCTCCTCCCTCCATAACCCTGTCTACACCCCTCAATCACTCCCACCCCTGTCTATTCCCCTCCTCCACCCATACCTTGTCTACTCCTCTTCTCCCCCATACCCCGTCTACTCCCCTTGATCACTTCTACTCCTGTCTACTCCCCTCCACTCCTATCCCTGTCTACTCTCCTCAATCACTTCTACCCTATCTACTCTTCTCCTCCACCCCCTCTACTCCTTCCTCTCCCGTAGCTCTGTCTACTCCCTTCCTCCCCCATACCTCTGTCTATTCCCCTTCTCCACCCCCACCCCTATCTTCCACCCTCCTCCACCCTTGTCTGTTCCCTCCATTCCTGAAGGCACCCAACACAAGCCAGGGAACTGCTCCATGGACATCAGATGCCCTCCAGTACTTTGCTCAAAATTCTTTCTCCATGAGCAACCACGTTTAAACTTCCCATATTCGGTATTGGGTCTGCATTATTGGTTTGATTAAGCCTCTTAGAACTTGCAGTGAAGAGAGAGGCTTAATGAGAAATGCATAGAGATGAAAAACTGATCAAAGGATTATTTCAGTGCACTGCCCTGAGCTAGGAAGAGATGGAACATTGTAGATGGCTGCTCTTGATCACTACCCTGTGATTACTGCTGAAGGTACATGACTGTCACGTAGGAACAGGGAGTGATTCAGTTGTTAAACCCTCATATTGCCAACATTCACTGTGTAGGCTTATCCCTAAAATGAGCTGGTCCTATTCTTTGAGAACACCAGCTGGTGCCTGTGTTAATTTGCATCTTTCCAGGAATCAGCAATTCCAAGAACAGAATATTGGAAGAAAAACAAACCAGTAAAATCTATTTATAGGAGCACCTGCTTCGTCTTGATTATTAAGGTCAAAACCAAATGATTATTCAATGCTCCAGGCCTTTTGCATAAAGTGAATAGGAAAGCAAATGGCATATTGGTCTTTCTTCCAAGGCAAGTGAGGTACATGAACATGGAAGTCCTTCTACACTTGTATTGGACTTAAGAGATCACATCTGGAGTGCAATGGGCAGTTTTGGCCCCATCTCTGAGGGTGGATATAGTTGCTTCAGAGGGGATATAGTGAAGATGTGAGATGAGAAGGTTGACCTGTGATAAATTGTTGAGTAAATTGGGGAACTGCTGTCTGCAATTATGAAGAAGAAATGTTTGCCTCATTGAAACATGGAAGCTTAAGAATGGGTTTGACAGGGTATGCAGGAGATGTTGTTGCCCCTGGCTCAGGAACCTTCAAAAGCAGCACTTGGGTTAGTTCTTTAGGATTGAGATGAGGAGGAAATTTCTTCACCCAGAAGCTTGGGAATCTTTTCAATTTTCTGTTACCAGAGGAGTGTATTCAAGGCTGGATTTCTGATCTCTCAGGGATTTAAGGAATATGGCAAGTGGGCAGGAAAGTGAAGTTGATGATGGGAAAGACTCGAGTGTATTAATCCTGCACTTCTTTCTTATGTTCTTAAATAAGTGCTTCATGCAGGCTTATTTTACATCTGTCACTGTCCGTTATATTCTTAGCAAACAATTCCAAATCCTCTCCACTGCATTATATAATCTGTCTTAGCAAAACGCATGGATTTAAAAGGACATTGTTTTCAGGAAGGATGCATTCCCCAAACTTGTCTCTTTAGGAAGACCACAATTAGTTACACAAAGTTATGTGTAACTGTCAAGATAACACTATAAGGTGTAAGAGCAGAAGTAGGCCTTTCAGCCTGTCGATTCTGCTCTGCTATTCAAGGAGATCATGGCTGATCTGATCTGTAGTCAATGTTTTTAGCTCGTTGGATGCTGCCTGAACTGCTGTGCTCTTCCAGCACCACTAATCCAGAATCTGATGATACTCAACTCCACTTTCCTGCTTTATCTCCCATTATCCTTGATTCTCTTATAAATTAAAAATCTACCTCTGTTAGCCTTGAATATACTTAATGGCCCAGTCTGTACAGCCCTCCGCAGGAGAGAATTCCACAAATTTACTACCATCTAAGAGAAGAAATGCCTTCTCATCTCTATCTGAACGGGGCAACATCATACACTGTGATTATTATCTCTGGTCCTAGACTCTCCGACAGTGAGAAACATCAAGTCCATTAAGGATCTTGTAAGATTAGATGATCTACTTCACCAGTTTGCATTTGCTAATACAGGGAAACCCCCCCCCCCATCTGCGGAATCATTTTCCACAGTTTCAGTTACCCGCAGATTACCGCACCCCGAACATATTATAGGGAACCAGGAGGCTGCTGGGAAGGTATATTTCCCATTGAAATGAACGGATTCACTCCTATCCGCATTTCTGGGCCTCTATGGCACATCCGGGAAAATATCCCCCACGGGTACAAGGGGGCTGCTGTATGAACAAGGAGGCTTGCAGGTAGTTTCTTTCTGAAGGTAGTGACTGTTTGAAAGAGATGATCACATTATCTCGGATTAGTTTAAGACCTCTCTTCTTGCCTGATCTGAATGTATAGCCACTAGGTGCCAATAGGCAGCTCAGTGCTTCTGGGGGACAAGTTTGAAGGGCTGAATGACCAATTCCTGCATCGATATTCCTCTTTTTCACATGACAAATGTTGTGTTGATATTCTACTCTGAGAACACAGCTCCCTCTGGTGTCTCTATAGTCAGGATGGCACCACAAGGGAAAGACGACATATGGTGTTGCAGCCCAGTTGGAAGATGGTGTTTTAACCTGAGGGTCAAGCAAGGGGAAGAGGTTGAGAAGATGCAGGAATTCAACCTGAATTGTTGGCTTCACGCTGTATTATAAATCAGCTGCACAGCCAACTGAGATAACTGAACCTAGTTTTCGGTTGTGATTGCAGTTTTCCTTTAAGTGTGCTCAAAATGGAGCAGAAATACAATGCTGTTGAAATAGTTTACTTTCAGTTTGATGACTCCAAGCATTATTTGTCAAGATTAATTGGTTGAAATAGCTATGCTTATTATCTGAAGAACTTCTGCATTTCTCAATGTATTTTGGGGAACTGGAAGCTGCAATCTGGCCTGACAACAACTGATGTTTCACACAGCCCTTCAGTTCAAAGAGTTTCTCGGGGGGAGCAAAAGCTAATGAAGGAGAGAGGCATAACTGCTTAGTCAATGACATTAGTTAAAAATCACACAACACCAGGTTATAGTCAAACAGGTTTATTTGGAAACACTAGCTTTAGGAGTGCTGCTCCCTCATTAGGTGGCTGTCCTAATAAACCACCTGATGAAGGAGCAGCGCTCCGAAAGCTAGTGCTTCCAAATAAACCTGTTGGACTATAACCTGGTGTTGTGTGATTTTTAACTTTGTACACCTCAGTCCAACACTGGCTCCTTCACAACATAGTCAATGAATGATTGGTAGACAGATAACAGAAGCCTCGTCCTATCAAAATGTCTCAAATTGCCTTCCACAGTGATTGGAGGCAGTGAGTGTTATAATGTGGCAACTCTTGTTTAATTTTGTCTTAAAGGTGGATCCATGCTGTTGTCGACCATTACTTGCTTCTTCCTGTTTTTTGGCAACAGTGAGTCAGCCATGATTGGAATGCAGTGTCTGTTCTGTGGTGTCAGTATTGCAGCCTGGAATGCATTGGATGTGATCACAGTGGAACTCTATTCCACAGATAAAAGGTAGGTCTGAATCCTTTCCCATATGTTTGCAGCATGTGTGTTGGTTCATCTAGGACCATTCATTCCTGAAGAAGGGCTTATGCCCGAAATGTCGAATCTCCTGTTTCTTGGATGCTGCCTGACCTGCTGCGCTTTTCCAGCAACACATTTTCAGCTCATCTAGGATACACAGGCATCATAAAACCTTACTGCTTTGCAACATGTTTCATGTTGCCAATGCTCTGCTCAAGGTGAGGGGAATTAGTGCTGGGTTAAACAATGCTTTTTTCTTTCAGGCACACTGTGTCAGTATCAAATACTCCCTCAGCCTAGTAATAGTGAGATATAGGATAGTAAAGCTCCTTTGAAATTGCTCTTCATGGAGCTCCCATTTCTTTTTCATCAATCAAAGATCTGGAAAAGACATTGCATAATTAATTTTCTCAAAACAGCTTAGGGTCATTCCTTCTCTGAACTTTTCTGACTTATCTGTCAACATTTTGAAAATTAATGTCATCGCCCCACAAGTTATCATTATGTTATTTGATTTGGTTTTGATTTTATTGTCACATGTATCAAATACAAAAGTACAGGAGCACACCACACAAGGCCGCACATTAGGTACAAGTATCTAGGGACAGAATCTGAAGAACAAGGTAGAAAGAAAGAGCAAAGTTAAAAGTTAAACACTGCAACTATTATACCACAGTGGTACCTTCTTAGTTTTAAGTAGAAAATAAAGATGCAAGCTTGAAGTTCAAACAGCCCAGTCTTTCTTAAGTGCTTAACCACAGTGAGAGCACACTTTGAGGGGTCACTTCATATGTCTCATATATAGTCTCCACAGTAATTGGAACATCTGTATTGCTATTTGATAGTCTGTTCTCCCATCCTCATTTCCAAGGAGTGGCCATGGACTTCGATTGAATTGGTCTATGCTCATGGGTAATGGTTTGCTCTAGTCTTCTGCAGGATAGCTGACCAAAGGACTTCTCTGTATTTCCTCACCTACCATCAGGTGTATTGGAAAGAGTTATATGCTGACAAATCAAACTGTCTGGTCACATTACAAATACACATATCCATGGCCAATAAGCCCTGGCATGGTCCTTGAACCCAGAGTTACTAGCACAGAGGTAGGGACACTACAACTGCACCACAAGACTTTTGTAAGAACATTATCTGTCAAATGTATTTTGCTGTGATTGGTGACGAACTAAATCTATTTTTCTTTCTATAGGGCAACTGCATTTGGAATTCTGAATGGACTGTCCAAGTTTGCTGCCATTCTTGGTATATCAATATTTGCCTCATTTGTGGAGATAACAAAGGTGGTTCCTGTCCTGCTGGCTTCCATTGCATTAGTAGGAGGTGCCCTGCTTGGTCTCCGACTTCCTGAAACCCGAGAGCAGGTTCTGATGTGATGGGCTCTCCAAACACTTCTGGACTCACAGTAATATGCACAGCTGCTAACCACTGTCCTTATAGCCTAAAGCATCCACTCTACCATCTGTGCTTTCTGTGACTGGACTCACTTGTGCTCTGTGTACCCACACCAAGCTTTCTCATAGCTAGTTACCACATACTTACAGAAGTTGTTCTGTGCACCTACCCCACAGGCTGAGATGGGGAAAGTCGGAAACTATTGGAAGTGTTCTCATTTGCGCACTGCAATTTCCTGGTAACTTGCTGTTGTAGATCTTCTGCTAACCATACATACTTCCTTATAATTGGGTATTCCCTCTATAAAACGTCCGATACCAATTTTTAGGAAATTTCATCCGGACTACTTCATGCTAATTTTGTAAGGTTTTGCTGGGGAGTTTCCTGAATCTGGTGCAAACCATGAACTAGCACCATCACTATCGCGATGGTGCTATTATTGACTTTGGTGAAATAGCCCTTGTACATTTAAAAGGGCCGCGTTCAATCAACGTTCTGACTGTTCTCTCCTGATTTCAGCTTCAGCAAAGCTGTATTAATGGGAACTTCTTGTCTTAGCATGATGGGTGGACTGAAACTTAAAGAATTGTCAAATTGCCTGTAATTCACAGGGTCAAAGGTAATTTATAACACCCCTTGCTCCAGTTGCCATATGAAGGGTAATCAGTGTTAGCACGGTTCAGTTGAAAGCAATTTTAGCTTGGGGGTTAAAACAAATACAGAATGCTCTCCTTTGAAAGAAACATTATTCCAGATCTTTGTCTACTTCTCAAGTAGAAATGTTTCATGGCATTAACAGGGAATTCTCCCCATCTCCTCCGACTTTCAAAGCACTGAAGAAAAAACAGGTTTACTGGTCACTCCAATCAAGGGGTCCAGTAGTGATCTACCTATGGCAGATTATCTGCTTATTTCTCTGTGCCTCCAATCTTTCCTGTTCAGTCACTGATAATTGCTCCCATTTTCAATTTCAATGGTCAAAACGATGAGGGAAAGGAATGTGTGAGGCGTTCTCCCCACCTCCTTCTTCACGCGTGTCTAAAGAAAAGACGAATCCTGTTGAAAAAGCTTCCTCCACCTGGAAGCAGCTGTCGTTCCTAGCTCTTCCACCATCACCATTGAAAGTTTATTGGTTCCACTGTTGGACCTGCCTCAGGATCCTGAGCATGAGGTCCTTACCTGAGCATAGGTCAATTCGATAAGGGAAAGGTTGAGACCTCAGTTGATTCTGTTTAATATTGTTGATTCATGCACTGCAACAGAGGGCCTTTACAAAGGTAGCTGGGTAGCTCAGTGGGTTGGCTGGCTTGCTATCTCAGCTTGCAGATCGGCCATTACTTGCAATGAAATTGATGGAATGCAGTTTTCCTTTGCCTGCTGTCTGTATGGAATGAGCTTGGTCGTGGGGTGTGGTAAACGTTGTGGTTATAACACTAGAGTAGTAATCCAGAGGTTCAAACTCATCTTTCAGAGAATATGGGTTCAAAGCCTATAGAAATTTAAATTTGGTTTAAGAATATTTGGAGATAAGAGAAACAAAGGGGTTGGTTCACTAAGAAATCCTGACTTTCCAAAGCACCCTTCACAACCTCAGGACTCCCAAGGAACTTGCCAGGTTTTGAAAACAGTCACTCTTGTAATGTAGTAAATGATTAAGGGAAGGAAGACCATCACTTTTACTCAGTCCAGCCTAGACAATATGTGAATCCAGTCCCATGCCATTGTAACAGCCCTCTGAGTGGCTCAAGGAAATAAGCACACAGATGCACAAAGGCAAGTAACTTTGGACAAGAAATGTCAGTCTTGTCCATATCCTGGAAATTAATGTATAAAATAAAAAGACAATGTTCCAGTGAACGTGTGTGCAGTAAGCCTGTAGATATGGTTCCGAACTGTCATGAAGAAACATCACTGATGTTAACAGGAAATGAATGGAATCACATTGGCTTAGAGCAAGGTTTACTCTCCATCTAACCTGCTGCAACATGCTTCACCTTAATGTGCATGAATCTGGTGACAAAAAAAGAGAATAACATTTAGTCAGTTCTTAAGGCAGTTTTAGAATCATCCTACTTATAAAATCCAGATGGGATAGGAAAGGCTCGATATGGGAAGATTGTTCCTGATGTTGGGGAAGTCCAGCACTAGGAGTCACAGTCAGAAAGCTGGGAACCTGTGGAATTCTCTCTCACAGGAAGCTGTTGGGGCCATTTCATTAGATATATTCAAGAGGGAGCTGGATCTGGTCCTTGCAGCTAAAAGGTTCAGGGGGTATGGAGAGAAAATGGGAGTGGGATGCCGTGATTGCATGATCAGCCATGATCATATTAAACGGTGCTGCAGGCTCGAAGGACCTGCACCGATTTTCCATGTTTCCCTGACAGTTCAAGATTCCGTTGAACTCGATCTAGAACTCAATAATGGAGTATCTAGGGTTGACTATTTCAGCAATTTACCATTTTCTGAGTGAAGAAGTTCCTCCTCACATCAAGCTAGATCAATGGACCCCATTAGCTGAAAGATGTGCTTTGAGATCACTCACCCAGGGGCAACAACCTCTCTGAAAAGGAGTGAAGAATGTTTTATTCAGCCAGTGTTTGGGGCTTATGGAATACAAAAGGAGAACTTTTTAATTGCTCACCTTGACAAGAACAGAAAGGAAGCAAAACACAATCTGCAATGTACTGCATAGAAAGAGGCCATTCAGCCCTCTAGCTCTTTGAAAAGCTATCCAATCTGACCCACTCCTTCATCTCTTTCCTCTCAGCCCTGCAAATGTTTTCTACAATGTATCAGTCTAAAAATGATTATAAATCTGAAATTGGAAAGTTTGTTCCAGTGTTGTTGCTAGATGCTGAGAGCCAACCATGCAGTATAATTCATTTGAACAATTACATCTTGACAAGGAATATCCCACTGTTGAATAATACAGAAAAGCCATTTATCATTTATAAGCCATTAATATTTAACAATCTCAATTCAAACACAAGCATCACCAAATGTTTTCCTGTTGGTGAGTGAGATTGAATTGCTCCTTAAACCTTGGATTTTCAGTGTGTTTACAGATTCCAGGTTTCCCGATGTCTCAGGAATAAGTACAGCAGAAAAAAAACGTCAGTAACCCAAGACAGAGCATTTTTTTTTGTGCTGGAAATGCATGGCATGTAATTACCTCCACATCTGGTAAAGGAAGACTTGCATTTATATAAGACACTTTCAAGACATGAGAAAATACCAATGTGCTTTGAAACAATGAATTAATTTGAAGTGTAGCCACTATTGTTACAGGAGAGTGTAGTAATCCATTTCACTCTGTAAACTGGCAAACAACAGTCAGATAATCACTTGATAATCCACGTTAATCTGCTGTGGGATAACTGTGGGCCAGGACTCCATGGAGAATGTCCTGCTCTCCTTGAAAGTAGTGCTGAGAGATCTTTTACACCCAGCTGAAAGGACAGTGGGCTCAGTTTGACATCTCACCTAAACAACAGATAAAAGGAAGATCAATGCAATTTCAATGAAGAATCTACACACCTTCATTACAGAAGGTGAAAGCCATTTATTCCATTTCAGCTCATCCATCCACAGTGACTTCGGACAGCATTCCTTAGGTTCTGAAACAACTTGAGGGCTTTATCTGCAGTTATTTCCAAGCGCTGATCGCCTTTTAAGGAGAAAACCAAAAGTTATCATTTCAGTCTCAAAGATGGCATTAAATTATTTTCAGCCTGTGACCTCTCATCCTATCCCGATGATTCGACACAACAGAATTTTCCAAGTTTAGCTTTCCTATCCCTTTTAGAATCTGGTAGATGTCAAAAAATCATTTCTCAAAGATGAGGAATCCATGTTTATTCAAAACAGACTTGTGACATGTTCCCCCATTTTATTTTTCTCTTTTGCATATTCATTGATCTTGAATGAATTCCTAACAATTTCTATTTCTGATTCACATTTCCGAGATTCTATTCTGTTCATACTCCTTTTAGAGATGGGTACAATTTTGTGATAATTAGGTCCTAGCTTTGCAGGGATGTGTGTGTTGGGATTCTCTCAGTTGGCTGGACAGTTGGTTTGCAATGCAGAGTGACCCTGCAGCCCATTTGAGGTGAAGGTCCCACCTTCCCACCCTCTTCCCTTGTCTGAGGTGTGGAGACACTCAGGTTAACATGACCAACAGTCATCTCTCTCTGATGAGAGAGCAGTCCCTTAGCACTCTGATGACTTTATCTTTACCAGCCTTTAAATAGGATTCAACATAGATTAAGAGTTAGAGTGAAGTTTGTTAGAAATTAATTATAAATATCTGTTTGTCATAAGTTGGATAAAATCTAGGACATAAAGCCCACAAGGTCCCGAGCTCAGGTGAGAGCAGCTGAATTGGGAATAAGGATGCTGCAATTAGTCGCAATGCCATTTGGATATGGAAAGAAAGTAACAGATAAAGTTTCCAATACTGTTTACATTTTGGTAATCTATGTTGGAAACTAGGAAGATATCACATGAGGATAAATTGAGGCTTAACTGTGATATCACGAGTCTCTCACTAGTACTCAGTTGTCCTTGCCTGTTGTTGATGGACTTCCCATGGAACTGGAAAATTGAGGAGATAGTGATAGTGATGGAACCGTATCCCAGTAGGAATCAACTTCCGGAGAGCAGGTCAGAGGGAATAGAAGAAAATCTTGGCAACTTCTATTGTAGGATTAGAATTCTTGAGCTGGGAAAGCCAGGCAAAGCCCACATGGACAGGATGGGCTGAATGGTCTCCTTCTGTGCTATACAATTGTAAGCTTGAACTTTAGCTGCTGGATTTTATTTTGATAACAGACACAGTTAGATCTAAGCACGAAGATCAGATGTATTCAGCAAGTTTGTAAGGAAACATCAATGATGCTGTTTGGTTCTTGGAATTGTATACCCAGAAGGAGATATCTTTAAGATAAAACTGAATAAGTCTTTTACACACAGGCAGCAGCAGGAACGAAAACATGTACGCAGATTGATCAGCAGTTATATAAGATTAAATAACCGCAGATGGAAATTGGCCAAGTTACCAGTTTCACATGCGGGCTGCAAGCTGAAAAATCAACTCTACAGTCTCATCCAACTCTGAGGTTTTCTGTGAACTGCTGGATCAATAAAGAGAGCAGCAAAATAAATTACCCACAGAGCCAACTAGAACATGGACTCTTCATTGGAAAGCAATGGGACACAGCTTACATACATCTAACTTTACACTGTTAGCTTAAACTGTTATACCCATTATGACAAACAGGGGTTCAGTATTAATTGACTGTATATGGGTTATAAAATGTAAAAAGAAAATAATGTCTGTGTATTGTCTAAATGTGCATGCTGCTTAGCCATTCACATATTGACAAACATTCACGCAGTATAAAAATGTACAATTTATATTCATTGAGAGAAGTGCATGCTGCTGGTTCTAAGGCAAGTGATTGCTTTAATTCCGTTTTAGAGACTACCTACTTCAAAAGATTCACTGCTGGACACACCACCTCATGAAAAGAAGTAACATTTTATAAAGTTATTTATTCTGATAAAAGGCAATAACGTTTTCTTTTCGATTTTCACACTTCAGTCAGAATCGTCTATGTTTAGTCTTTAGGTGAAAGCAAAAGCTTTATTTGTGATAGATGTCTTGTAACTGCCGGTGTCAACTTTCACGTCACATTTAATGGATGTTAGTTTAGCAACCTTATGGTGCTGTATGTTAATTGTAAATAAAAAATGGCGTATCTACATGTCCAAGGTGAAAATAAAAAAAAATTAGTTTTCATGTTTTATTTGGGTGAGCATTTGACCATAGTCTTAACTAACAATTATTTTTCTACCAGCTTGTCTGTCCTTGATAATTGGAGACCAGTGCTGACGATCAGAGTTTGATTTGTTTCTTTTGTGTACTATTAAAAGAAAACAATTACTTCTAATGCTACCTGAATGTCATTTGAAATATGTGCGAAAATTCGCACACTCATATGCAGTCCCTCTCAAATGTTTTCCCAAGTTTGAGTTTAGGGCAGCACGGTGGCACAGTGGTTAGCACTGCTGCCTCACAGCGCCAGGGACCTGGGTTCAATTCCCGCCTCAGGCGACTGACTGTGTGGAGTTTGCACGTTCTCCCCGTGTCTGCGTGGGTTTCCTCCGGGTGCTCCGGTTTCCTCCCACAGTCCAAAGATGTGCGGGTCAGGTGAATTGGCCGTGCTAAATTGCCCGTAGTGTTAGGTAAGGGGTAAATGTAGGGGTATGGGTGGGTTACGCTTCGGCGGGTCGGTGTGGACTTGTTGGGCCGAAGGGCCTGTTTCCACACTGTAAGTAATCTAATAATGGTCGTCACTGATGTAAACATGTAGATTGATCAGCATGTTATATAATATTAAATAACATATATATAAAATCCTCCAACCAGTGGTGATACTGTAGTGGGAACAGGGGAATATGATGAATAGCATGGCAAATTTTCATAGGATCTTGCCATTCTAAATGTGAATTTGGGAGTTTTAGTGATAAGACAAAATAAGGATAGATTTTAATCACTTTAAAATGGGGTTTTAAGTGCAACTACATGCCTTGGTTTAGTTACAAACCCCCTCCCCTCAATATCATGTCCTCCTCACAATTCCCTATTATCTGAACATACTTGGCTTAATCCTGGCCTTTACTCAGTGTAAATAAAGCCATGAAACATGTCTATACATGTGTTTCATGGTTTGCTCAGTGTTCAGTTGGGTAAAGGTTTGTGCCAGAAGCTGTAATGTGATACATAGAGGAAATGATCCCTGGTTTTATTCTGGAGGGATTTGAGTTATCTGATACCATCCACTATAGAACCTTTATAATTGTCTATACTACCCCTCATCCTATCAGGGGAGTGAAATATCAGCAAATGTGCCTGCTCCTCATCGGTATTGGTACCCAATGCTGAAGAAGGTGTCAGGCAAAGAGATGTCAGGTGAAACTGTCAGGCACCCCACAGCCAAGCAACAACACTGAAAGACCTGAATAACTGATTCTGTTCAAGCTATGTGACTATAATCAGCTTGCTGTAATTTCACAAGGAGCATTGAATTCTCAAAATACCTTGACGAATTTATAGAATGAACGGTCAATGAAACTAAAGAGAACCAGACTGACTTGGACCTAATGACTTCCTTCATCCAGCTCCAAACGAAACCAGTACACTCCTATTTGATATTATCCTATTTAACCCTTATGGCACCCATTGGTTGATTGATTAGATGGAAAAACTCTCACGTTGGTTTGGTTTATGGTTGTGACAATGATTATAACACTGGGTAAAGCAGGCAATTTGTTTAGGGGTCATAAACATTGGATGGTCACTAATAATTCCAATAAAGAATTCAGGGAAAAATTCTTTACCAAGAAAGTGAGTGGAACCTGGAATTTCCTAACTCACAGAGTAGCTAAGGAAAGTAGCAGATCTGTTAAGAGGAAGTGAGATAAATACATGAGGATAAAGGAACATGAGGATAGATTTTTTTAATCAGCCTGTTCCAGCACATCTCTGGAGCAGGTGAGATTTGAAGCTGGCTGTTCTAGTCCAGAGATGGGCCATTATCATTGTGCTCTGGGATGCAATGGACATTCTGATCAAGTTCGACACACTATGGTGGCACGATGCTTATGTTTATGATAGGTCAAATGGCCTGTATCTTCCCTGTTAATACTATGTTGTTCTTTTCATTTGCTGGTATCAGCTCAATTGATTATGTAGGCCTCCAGGAATGGAATGACCCAACCATCTCTGCTCCAATCCAACTCTAGTCCCACACTGCGAACTGGGCCAGCTTTGACACCTTCCACCCTCTCCTCCCTGACCTATCACCATCATCCCCTCCCCCACTCACCTATTGTACTCTATGCTACTTTCTCCCCACCCTCCTCTAGCTTATCTCTCCATGCTTCCGGCTCACTGCCTTTATTCCTGATGAAGGGCTTTTGCCCGAAACGTTGATTTCACTGCTCGTTGGATGCTGCCTGAACTGCTGTGCTCTTCCAGCACCACTGATCCAGAATCTGGTTTCCAGCATCTGCAGTCATTGTTTTTACCTTCTTAGTGGCACCTAGTAATAGGTAATTAGTAGGGTCTAGTGTGCATCCCACAAATTCCACTTTAATAGTGTGCTCTGCAGAGATTTTTCGAATCCATTCTCAGGCTTGTGGAATCGCTGGTCAGACCAACATTTACTGCCTGACCTTAATTGCCCTTGAGAAGGTGGTGGTGAGCTGTCTTCTGGAAGTGCAGCAGGTCACCCACAGTGCCGTTAGGGATGGAATTCCAGTATTCTGAGCCAGCAACAGTGATGGAACGATGATGCATTTTCATGCCAGGATGGTGAGTAACTTGAAGGGGATCTTGCGAATAGTGATGTTCCTACTTGTCTACTGACTGTGTGTGACGTCAGTAGTCTCCAAATGTTTTCAGCACAAGATCGCATTGTGAATTTAAGTGGAACATAGGATCTACCCCAAAGAAAATAGAGAATAAATAGTTTGTTTTTAATGTTATACAAGCCTAAAAGCAAGTCCATATAATGTTCTATTTTGTTCTCTATTCACCAAGTCTCAGTCTGATTCCTATAACCGCACATTATCTGCCAATGATTTGAAACCTAGATTTCAGCCTGAGATTGTGAATTGTCTACAGTCCATCAAATGGGTATCTGTGAGGTGGATGTGACACTTAAACTTAATTATCCTTATTTGAAAGAACACTGTCTCTCAGAGGGATGCAGAGTCAACATACGTGTTTGCTTTGAAATTACAGGATGAGAGAACTGGGTATTTTTCTCCATTTAGAAGTCCCTGAAAATCATTGCCCCTTGATCTGACATTCAGCTCAATTTCATTTTGCAAAGGAATTATCATAGAATCCTTACAATGTAGAAGCAGGCTGTTCAGCCCACTGACCGTCTGAAGAGCATCCCACCCAGACCCATCCATGTAACCCTGCATTTCCCATGGTGAACCCACCTAACCTGCATAACCCAGCACTGGCATGGTGGTTCAGTAGTTAGCACTGTTGCCTTACAACATCAGGGACCCAGGTTCGATTCCAGCCTTGGGTGACTGTCTGTGTGGAGTTTGCACATTCTCCCCGTGTCTGTGTGGGTTTCCTTCCACAGTCCAGGTTAGGTGAACTGGCTATGCAAAATTGCTCATAGTGTGAGGTGTATTAGTCAGAGGGAAATGGGTCTGGGTGGGTTGTTCTTCAGAGGGTTGGTGTGGACTTGTTGGGCCAAGGGCTTGTTTCCACACTGTAGGGAATCAAACCTAATCAAAAACCCAGGACACTATGGTGCAGTTTAGCATGACCAATTGATTGACCAACCCACCTAACCTGCACATCTATAGTCTGTGGGAGGGAACCGGAGCACCTGGAGGAAACCCCTGCAGATACATGGAGCATTGGCAAATGCCACAGTCACCCGAGGGTGGAATCAAACCCTGGTCTCTTGTGCTGTGAGAGAGCCACCATGTTACCTCTCCATATTTATTTTTAGATTTTAGATTTTTATTGTCACGTGTACTCAAGGCAGAAGTATAGCAGTCCAGTGAACAGAGTATAATATCACCACACATGGTGCCATCTTGGGTACTAAGATCCTTTGGTACAAAGAAACTTAGGGACAAAGTAGTAAGAGAAGCAGACTTAAAAAGTTCAGCATTAATCAATGGAAAAAGTAGGAAAATAAAGAAATAAGGTAGTAGTTAAAGACTTTTGTAATTTAAACTAGGAAAATAAAGGAATAAGTTAAAAGTTCAACAATCTTTGATGAATCCTGTTTACCTTGCTCTCCAGGAGACCTTAGCACCCACCCCTCTTGCCAGGTCCTCTCAGCTTGGTACATGAGACCACCCTGCACCCGCTCCAGAAAATTGCCCATTTTAGGCTAGAAGCTCATGACTTTTCTGGGCCTGGAGTACTGGAGAGTTTTGATTAGTCAGCAGCTTTGTGATGCAGGATATCCTTGTACAATTTTAACACGACTTGCCAAAGGAAAAAAAAGAAAAAAACATACAAGACATTGATTCGGCCATTCTTACAATACTGTGTACAGTTCTGGTCGCCACATTACCAGAAGGATGTGGACGCTTTAGAGAGGGTGCAGAGAAGGTTTACGAGGATGTTGCCTTGTATGGAAGGTGTTAGCTATGAAGAAAGGTTGAGTGTATTAGGTTTATTTTCATTAGAAAAAAGGAGATTGAGGGGGACCTGATTGAAGGGTATAGACAGAGTGGATAGAGACAAGCTTTTTCCCAAGGGGAAGGATTCAATAATGAGAGGCCATGCTTTCAAGGTTAGAGGTGGAAAGCTTAAGGGGGATACACACGGCAAGTACTTCACACAGAGGGTGGTGAGCGTTTGGAACGCGTTGCTAGCAGAGGTGGTAGAGGCAGGCACGGTAGATCCATTTAAGATGCTCTATTCCTGGTGAAGGGCTTTTACCTGAAATGTCAATTTTCCTGCTCCTCGGATGCTGCCTGACCTGCTGTGCTTTTCCAGCACCACTCTAATCTAGACTAATTTAAGATGCGTCTGGATAAATGCATGAGTAGGTGGGGAGCAGAGGGACACAGATGCTTAGGAATTGACCGACAGGTTTAGACAGTACATTTGGATTGGCTCAAGCTTGGAGGGCCGAAGGGCCTGTTCCTGGGCTGTACATTTTCTTTGTTCTCTTTGTTCTATCCTGCCGCTGAAGGGCAGTTGTCCTGCCCCGAGTCTATTAAAGGCCGAGCTACTGTTAAATAGCTGCAGGGCAGCTGCTCCTCTGCTGGTGGGTGCTCCCTGATAATGTCTGAGATGAGGTGACAGTGATTACAGCAATCCCTTCAATCCATTTGCAGGAGACATGCTCTCCCACCTACAACATTGTTTGGCCATGGTCAGAATGCAATTACCTGAACCAAGACTAACCAGGCGAAGGGTAGGTGGGATTTTAAGAAAGGATATTTTCACCCAGACAAGAATGAGTATCTGGAATTCGTTGCCCGAAAAGGTGTTGAGGCAGGAGTCATCACAACAGTTAAGAATGACTTGGAGGTGCTGGGGTTGGACTGCGGTGGATAAGTGCAAAACTGAGGACTGCAGATGCTGGAGATTAGTGCCGAGAGTGGGGTGCTGGAAAAGCACAGCAGTTCAGGCAACATCCAAGCAGCAGGAGAATCAATGTTTTGGGCAAAAGCCCTTCATCTGTCAGAAGTCAGACCAGGCTGTAGTCCAATAGGTTGATTTGAAATCACAAGCTTTTGGAGCTTTGCTTTCACCTGACGAAGGAGCAGCGCTCCGAAAGCTTGTGATTTCAAATAAACCTGTTGGACTATAACCTGGAGTTGTGTGACTTCTAACATTTAAGAAGTATTTAGATGATCATTTGAAATGCATGTAAGGCGACTTCTGGGAAATGGGACTAAAAATGGTGCTTGATTATCAGCATGGACACGATGGACCAAATGGCCCCTTCCTGTGTTATAAATACTGAACATCACTACATAACAAATCCAGAGCATCACTTAGCACACTCACCGAAATCCCAATCACAGGAAAGTGCAAATCTAAACACATGTGGATGTTGCACACATGGTGAGGCAGTGACATCACAGTAGTATTGTCATTAGTGTAGTCATGCAGAGACTCAGATGAGTGCTGTGGGGACATGGGTCAAATCTCAACAAGGTAGACAGCGAAACTTGAATCAATGCATATCTGGAATTAAAAAACACACTGGCCTAATTGTGATTGTTGTAAAGACCCAACTTGTTCACAAACATCTGTTCGGGAAGGAGATCTGCCATCCTTACTTGGCTTGGCCTACAAATGCCCTTAGTCTTCACTCGCCTTGGAGATAACTCTAGCAAGCCAGTCACTTCAAGTGCCAATTAGAGACGGGCTATAAATGTTGGCCCAGTAATCCACATCTCATAAATGAGTTGAAAATAACTTCTCCAGCTGAAACCAGTGAAGGGTTTTCTACCTGTGCTGTGGCTGATGGAGGAATGCTTGATGTAAACAAAGAAATTACGAAAAAAGGTTCATTCCCCAAAGCCCATCATCCATCTGGTTCTGAGGAAGGGTCACTGGACCTGAAAAGTTAACTATGATTTTTCTTCACAGATGCTGTCAGACCCGCCGAGCTTTTCCAGCAGCTTCTGTTTTTGTCCCATCATCCATCTGCTTGGTTCTGATGTATGTTTCCCAACTCCACCATGGACATTTGGAGAAATGCAATGCAGATTCTCTTCCCTTGTAGTCTTTCAGAACACCTTCCTTCGATGTCCCTTACTGCTTATGATGTGGTCACTGCTACAAAGGGCAGATGAAATGCAGATTGAGCGATCACTTTGTGGGACACTTTCATTTAGTTTGCAACAGAGGTCCCGCGTTTCTGTTGCCCACCATTTTAATTCCTCCCCCGCCTTGTTTCCAATCTGACCTTTCTGTTCTTGGCCTGTTACTGCCTTCCTATCAAACTCAAAACAAGATTCAGGAAGGCAGCCCTTTCTATCGACTGTTATAAGAAAAATATTATTAAGCTATAGAGGATTTAGAAGAGATTTACCAGGATGTTGCTGGAAGTAGAAGGTTTGAGTTATGAGGAGAGCCTGGATAGACTGGGACTCTTTACACTGGAGTGTTGAGGGTTGAGAGGTGACCTTATAGAGGTTTATAAAATCATGAGTGGCATAGATAAGGTGAATGGCAGGTGTCTTTTCACTAGGGTGGGGGATTTCAAGATAAGATGAGAGGAGAAAGATTTTAAAAAAACACAAGGGGCAATTTCTTTACACAGAGAGTGGTTGGTATGTGGAATGAACTTCCAGAGGAAGTGTGGACGCAGGTACAATTAGAACCTTTAAATATGTAAATGAATAAGACATATTTGGAGGGATATGGGCCAAGCGTGGGCAGATGGGACTAGTTTAGTTTGGGATTATGATTGGCATGGACTGGTTGGACTGAAGGGTTTGTTTCCGTGCTGTATGACTCTATGACTTTATGCATTTTACTGGACGAAAGTGAGGACTGCAGCTGCTGGAGATCAGTCTAGATTAGAGTGGTGCTGGAAAAGCACAGCAGGTAGGCAGCATGCGGGGAGCAAGAAAATTGACGTTTCCGGCAAAAGCCCTTCATCAGCCCGAAACGTCGATTTTCCTGCTCCTTGGATGCTGCCTCCTGCTGTGCTTTTCCAGCACCACTCTAATCTTGACTACATTTTTCTGAACTGAGTTCAACAATTTCAGATTGTTAGATTTCTTCCCGTTTTGTTCTGTGTTTTCTTCCTGCAGAGTTATTTGCATTTCTCTTATTTCTCTCCTGTTCCCTTTCCTTTGCTTTTAGACCCACACCTATCCTGCCATTCGCACCTCCTTGAGACACACCCTTTGTTTCTATACTTGTTCTGTTACCATTCTCTTTTGTCTTGCATCATGAAACCTCCTTGTCTTATCTCTCCTGCCATCGACCTGAATACTGATCTTCACTTTCTGTTCTTCCTCTCCCCTATCCCCCACTCCTCTCCACCATCCTGGATATTGAGTTCTCTTCTTGAACCACTGCAGTCTTTGGTAGGTGGATCCACAGTGATGTTAGGGAGGTGGGCTTGCAAAATCTTGACCAAAGACAGTGAAGGAACGATGTTGCATTTCCACAGCAAAATGGTGTGTGGATATGGAGAATTCTTTGGCAGGAGTGGATTCCCATCTATCCATGCCCTTGTCCTCTAGATAATAGAGGTCACAGGTTGGTAAGAAATGGCTGAATGAGGCTTATGAGTATATGGTAAGCAGAGAGACCAATGTTCATTGGTGATAGTGGTAGTAAATATTGAGGGTGGAGGATGGGGTACCAATCAAGCAGACTGCTTTGTCCAGGTTGGTGTCAAGGTCAGTGAGTGTTCTTGTTCAAAACACTTCCAATTGTCCCCAGTTCTGAAAGAAAACCTATCTGAAATGTTAACTGTTTCTCTCCACAAATGTTACCTGACCTGCTGAGTATTTCCAGCATTTTGTTTGTATCTTGCAATGATATTGAACAACTGCAGTATTATGACTTAGTATTAGCTCAACATCCCAGAATAATATATCTGACCAAGCATTGGTGGCAAGACTTGTACAACAGTGCCACCAGCTGATAGCTTGACATCGCAACAAAATGGAAACTTATCCAACCAAAGACGAGTGTATTGAAGAGGGATGCTCATTCTATTAAAACAAATGACATAACCATTAAAAATTCATTCATGTGATGTGTGTGCTAGTGGCCAGGCCAGGATTTATTAACCATCCCTAACTGCCCGCATGCAGTTAAGAATCAGCCACATTGCGGTGGGTCTGGAGTTACTTGTAGATCAGGCCAGGTAAGGATGGAAATTACTTTCCCTAAAATGTGTTAGTGAACCAAACTAGCTTTTCCAACAATGATTTTATGATCATTATTAAGTTATTATTTCCCTTTTTGTTTTTAAGATCAAACTCAATAATCTGCCATAGTGGGACTTGAACCCAGGTTACCAAAACATGTCTCAGGATAAATAGTCTAGTAATAGTATAATTAGGCCATTGCCTCCCTTGTATACTAGCTAGTTTCCCTAGACAATGACCATTTTATTGTGTTGCAAAAAAATCTTTTAAAATGTCCTTCCTAGTGCCTGTCCAATAGTACGTACCAGTTACTGCAATTTGCCAAGGCTCCTGTGACAGCACCTTCTAAACCTGCCAGCTCTACCAAAGAGGTGGACAAGAGCAGCAGGTCCATTGAAGCACCACCCCCTGCCTAAGCCACACAGCATCATGGTTTGGAAATCTATCACAGTTCCTTCATTGTCACAGGGTCCAAGTGCTGGCAAGTCCATCCATGACAGCATTGTGGCTGTACCTGCACCATACTGACTACAGTGGTAATGCACCTCACCACCAGTTACTGAGTATCAGTTAGAGATGGACAATAAAAGTTAACCTAGACAACATTGCACATATCCAAGAGCAAATTAAAAAAAACATGGGTATGTGTTGAAGGTTCTTCCAAACCTGTGGAAACACAGAACCTTGCAATGTTGATATTGTCCTGCAATTTTGAATTTGAACCAGTGAGTTGCTATGGGAAGGATATTGTGAAATCTGAAAGGGTTCAGAAAAAGTTTACAATGATGTTTGCTGGTGTTGAGCTATCAGGAAAGGCTGAACAGGCTGGGGCTGTTTTCCCTGGAGAGGCAGGCTGAAGGGTGACCTTATAGAGGTTTATAAAATCATGAGGGGCATGGATAGAGGGAGTCCTAGACTAGAGGGCATAAGTGAAAGGTGAAAAGGGAATAACTAAAAAAGGAACTAACGGGCATTTTTTACATGCAGAGGATGGTGTGTGTATGGAATGAGCTGCCAGAGGAAGTGGTGTAGCCTGGTACAATGACACCATTCAAAAGGCATCTGGATGGGTATATGAATAGGAAGGGCTTGGAGGTATATGGGCCAAATGCTGGCAAATGGGACAAGATTATTTTAGGATATTTGGTTGGCATGGATGAGTTGGACCGAAGGGTCTGTCTCACATTGTACATCTAAGTGGGTGAACCATGTTTTCGATGAATTGACTCTTGAAACTGTGTAAGTGCCTCTGCATTCAATCCATGTTTCAAATTTCCCGATCTCTTTTCCTGTTTTGCCTGATTCCGTTTAGATTGTGCCGATCTAACCAGCAAAAATAAACGGAAACCCAACATCTTCATATAGATTTGTTTATCCTTTCAACAGCTCTTCACATTGTAACTCAAGATGGAGACACAGTCAATGGCTGCAAGAACAAGGAAGCAGCTTTAACACAGTGAATCTTTGGAGGGAGCTTCACACAAAATGCGACACTGAGACAGATAAGAAGGAAAGATGCAGGAAGAGAGAGAGGAAGAGTATTAAAGAGGTTTAGAAGGCGAATTCTAGAGATTAGGCCCCACACAGCAAGAGCAACAATTTATATTCCTAGCGCTCCTTTAATAGAATAAAAGGTGATAGGTGCCTGGAACGCGTTGCCAGCAGAAGTAATAGAGGCAGGTATAATAAATTCATTTAAGATGCGTTTGGACAGATGCATGAGTAGGTGAGGAGCAGAGGGATGCAGATGCTTAGGAATTGGACGATAAGTTTAGATAGTGGATTTGGATTGGATCAGGCTTGGAGGGCCGAAGGGCCTTTTCCTGGGCTGTAAATATTCTTTGTTCTTTGTAATCTGCCGAGGTAAGGAATGGAGGAAGGAAACATCCTACTGTAGCTTCACCTTAGAACATAGAACATAGAGCAATACAGCGCAGAACAGGCCCTTCAGCTCTCGATGTTGCGCCGACCTGTGAACTATTCTCAGCTCGTTCCCCCTACATTACCCCAAAAGGCTGCAAGAGAAATCAAAGGCATTGCACAATTCCTGTGATGATGTAAGACATATATTTTTAAAAAACTATCCAACACTTACACACAGCTGATGTAATGGGACTGAAACCTTCTTACACAGAGGTAGGGGCACTACCACTGTGCCACAATATCAATGTGTCTTACTACCATATCACAGAGTTAAAACATGTGGTGTTGGAAAAGCACAACAGGTCAGGCAGCATTCGAGGAGCAGGAGAATCAGCGTAAGCCCTTCATCAGGACTCCAGACTACAAAAACAAATCAACTCTGATCACCAGCACCTGCAGTCCCCACTTTCTCCTAGCATATCACAGGCTTGGATTTCTTCCTTTCTGCTTCAGTTTTGAGGCAAGTCTAAAGGTGGAAAGTGATACGGTGTCAAGGCAGAGAGGTAGGTTGGTGCAGATCTCCAAAGTGTAAAACCCAGGCAGCTGGAAGTTTCAGCCTCCAGTGATGGAGTCATTGAATTTGGGAGAGCTTCAAGGACCAGAACTAGGTGAGTTGGGAGCCAGTGAGCAGAATCATGATAAGAGAGTGAGACTTGATGAAAGCCAAGATATGAGCTGCAGAGTTTTGGATCATCCCAAGTGTATGAAAGGTGAAATGAGGGAGGTTGGCCAGGATTGCATTGGGATTGGTGAGTTCAGAGGCAACGGAGGCATGAACCAAGGTCTTAGCAACAGATAAGTGAGATAGGAGTGAAGTTGTGCATTTTTTTGAAGGTGGAAGTAGGTGGTCATGCTAATGGGGTGACTACAAACACAAAACTGTTAATGGTGGCTCAGTGAAATTCAGACTTGAACAAGGGGCCAGAAATAAATGAGGGCAGATATTGGGGATGATTTAAAGGTTGGAGGAGGTTAAAGGGAAAGGAGCAGCAAGATCATAGAAAGATTTGAAGACAAGGATGAGTATTTTAAGATATCGCCAGCCAGGAGTCAAGTCAGTCAGTGAGCAAAAGGGTGTTGAGGAAATGGGACCTCTTGTGAATTCAGACAAGGGGAATGCACAGTTTTATTGGAATTCAGGCTTAAATTAGATTAGACTTACAGTGTGGAAACAGGCCCTTCGGCCCAACAAGTCCACACCGACCCGCCGAAGCGCAACCCACCCATACCCCTACATTTATCCCTTACCTAACACTACGGGCAGTTTAGCTTGGCCAATTCACCTGACCCGCACATCTTTGGACTGTGGGAGGAAACCGGAGCACCCGGAGGAAACCCACGCAGACACGGGGAGAACGTGCAAACTCCACACAGTCAGTCGCCTGAGCCGGGAATTGAACCCGGGTCTACAGGCGCTGTGAGGCAGCAGTGCTAACCACTGTGCCACCGTGCCGCCCACTAACAAGGGTGTGAGACAGGGGTGGTCAAGAGCAGCAAGGGAACAGTCCGGTCCAGAGGTAAGAATATCCCTACACATTGCACTACTGGTTGTTTGGTAGAATACACGTTTTGTTAACACGAATTGAGAAAAAGCGATTGATGAATTGTGTACGTTGTTTGGATAATGATAACTTTCTACTGAACAGGTTTAGTGATTTTCTATCACAATCTTGTACAGTGCGATTTTCTATTGCAATTTTGCATCATGCGACTTTCTATAAGGTAGGGTTGCAGAGGGACACAGCTATCACGTTACAGCACAACGACTTGTATGTCTGCTGTGTGAGGGAACTGTGCCATCTAGTGACCATTGCTTTCCATTGTTGAGGAACATCCAGGTACGGCTCCAGAAATAATCTAGGAATCTTCCCTGAACCAGTGTCTTGGCAGCAGCTGAGTGTTGGCAGAAAGTTTGAATACAACACGCAAACAGAATACTCAACAGTTTTGTTCAAAGTTACAGTAGCAGATTAAAGGTGTCCCAGAGGTACAAACAAAATCTGTGAAAGATTTAAATGATTGAAATGTGCTGACAGCGATTGTGCAGCCTGAATGTGATATTAAGGTGCCTCAAGGTTTTTAAAGGAGGCAGGAGCCCCTTAGTTTCACCGATGAAGAGAGTGGAAAATGTTTTATACAATAACATCTTCGATCTCAGAATCATAAAATTGTTACTGTGCAGAAGGAGACCATTCAGTCCATCGTGCCTGCACCAGCTTTTCAGATGAGCATCATTACCAAGAGTCAGCCTCCTGAGTATTGCCCGTGCCCTTGTACAATATTTTGATCCAAATAACTATCCAGTGCCCTCTGCAATATTTCAATTGAACCTGCCTCCACCACAGTCCCAGGCAGTGCATTCCAGCCACTAACTACTCACTGTGTGAAAAAATGTTTTCTCACACCATCCTTGCTTCCTTTGCCCGCCATTTTGATATTAATGTCTGTCCTTAAATCTCCAATCCTAGGACTTCTAGTGGAAAAATGAGAGCTGTTATACCATTGAAAGAGTCAGTTGCTGTAAGTAGCAGAGCTTTTGCATAGTTGGAGAACACCTGTACAGGACCCCTCAAAGTGGATATTTCACTGACTGACTTGCTCAGAGTTGCTATTACATGCCTCTAGAACAGATAGTGTTTGAACCCTAGTCTCACAGACCAGGGGTTAGGATACTACCACTGCACCACAAGTACCTTTGCCCTGCAGGTAAGTGCTCTAGGTCCAAGCACCCTCACTTGCTTCATCAATGACCTTCATTTCATTGTGGGTTCAGAGGTGAGGATGGTTGTTCATGATCACACAGCGCTGTCATTGACTCCTCCTCCGTGGCTAAATGTAGCAAGATCTGGACAATATCCAGGTTTGGGGTGACAGGTTGAGAGAACATTCATGACACATGAGTGCCAGGTAATGATCATCTCCATCAAGAGATAATCAAACCACCACCTTTTGACATTCAATGTAATTGCAACAGATGAATTCCACACTATCAACATCTTGGGGGTACCATTGACCAGAAATTAAACTGGACCAGTTATATAAATGCTCTGGCTACAAGAACAGACCAGAGTCTAGGAATACTGCAGCAAATAACTCCTCTCCTGACTCCCCATTGCCTGGCCACAATGTACCAGACACAAGTCAGGAGTGTGATGGAGTAACCCAATGTGTCTGAATGGGTGCAGCTCCAACATCACTCAAGAAGTTTGACATCATCCAGTACAAAACAGCCCGCTTGATTGGCACCATATCCACAAACTTTCACTCCTTCCTCCACCAATACTCAATAGCAGCAATGTATACCATCAACATGATGCACTGCAGATATTCACCATGGCTACTTGGGCATCTTCCAAATCCATGAAATCTATAAACCAGAAGGACAAGGTTAGCAGATACATGGGAACACTACACCCTGAAATTTCTCTCGAAGCTACACACCATCCTGTCTTGGAAATATATCATTGTTCCTTCGGCGTCTCTGGGTTAATGCCCACTCATCAACAGCATTGTGGGTCTATCTATACTGAATGGACTGCAGCATTTCAGAAAAGCAGCATACCACCATCTTCTCAAGGGCAAACTATGGAAGTTGCTCTCAAGTCTGGCCAACCAGCAGCACCCACATCCCATAAATAAATAATAAAAAGATATTAAATGGGAGTGTCTTTTTACTCTCTTTGGCGAATGTTAAAAAAAGTCCCATCGAACCATTTTAAAGATGAGCAAGGGAGTCTTCCTCAGTGTCCTGGCCGATAGCTAGTGCTCAATCACCATGACAAAAACAGATAACTTGGTTTCCATCACATTGTTACTTGTTGGAGATTGCTGTGTGCAAATTGACAGCTACATTTCTGATAACACCATAACGACTTAATGTCAAATGTACTTCAATGATTCAAATGCTTTAGGACATTCTGTGTTAATGATCGGCATTACATACACAATTCATTTTTCATAAATTGGTTCTTTGATGGAGTATTCATTACAATTTAAAAGACCACAAGTGGATTATTCACTAGATTTTAGAAGTTCCATGACAAATGTTCTCAAGTTGGTTGAGTTGTTTCAGTTACATTAATTCAAATGCCAAGAGAATATATGATAGAATCCCTACAATACTGAAAGACTCCATTTGGTCCATTGAGTCCCCAGTGGCTCATTAAAGAGCATCCCACCCAATCCCTGTCACCCCACATGGGGTTTTGTTTCAAACTATGGCTAACCCACCTAACCTGCATATTATTTGATACTATGGGCAGTTTTCTACACTGCAATGGTGAGGACTGTAGATGCTGGAGATCAGAGTCTAGATTAGAGTGGTACTGGAAAAGCACAGCAAGTCAGGCAGCATCCGAGGGCTACAGGGCCAATCCATTAAACCTGCACATATTTGGAGCACCCAGAGGAAATCCACGCAGCCATGGGAAGGAAATTCAAACTCCACACAGATAGTCATGCGGGGGTGGAATTGAACCCAGGTCCATGGTATTATGAGACAGCAGTGCTAACCACGGAGCCACCATAAATATGAGGAAGCTAGGGATGTTGTTTAAACACTTGAAGGGTTATCTAAAACAAATGGAAAAACTGCTGGACAAGCTCAGCAGGTCTGGTAGCAACTCTGGTGAGAAAGCAGAGTTAATGTGTTTTAAAGAAGGGTCAGTGGACCTGAAATGTTAACTCTTGTTTCTCTCTCCACAGATGTTATTAGACATGCTGAGTTTCTCCAGCCATTTCTAGTTTTGTTTCAGGTTTCCAGCATCCACAGTTCTTTGATTTTTTTTACTTGAAAAGTGATTTTATTTAAGAAACAACACGTAGATGCACCTGTACCTGGGGACAGTGTCATGTGACTTGAGATGATAGCAATTCTCCATATAGCAACCTAGTCATAAGTTGTGTCTAGAGACCATTGTGCAATGGTGTTACTAATGCTGTTGTAGATTTGCCACATGCCAACTCTAACTTATACTGAATCAAACATCATTAGTGTAATTGCTAAAGATTATCACTTTGAACCATTTCAGAACTGAGAGCAAAAGGGTTAAAGGATTAATTTACTCTGATGTGATTGAATTTCAAAAGAGTCAATTTAAGAGATTCCACGGCATTATTTCTGATGTCTTGGCCAACAGTTATTTCGCAAATAGCACAGGTAGTGGTTGCTGGTCATTATCATCTCACCATTCTTGGGAGCCTGCTGTGTGCAAATTGATAGTTGAATTTTTTGCATTGCAAAAAAGATTCTATCTTAAACAGTTATTTGTTGGCTTTGAAGTGCCATAGCTATGGAGTTATGCTATGAAGTAATAATCAAAGAAATTGTGTCCATTTCTTTGTTAAAAAAGGCTTTCAGCAAAAATCAACTTTCATCTGAGACTGGTCAAGTGAAATTTGCTTTCTTGGGACAGTTAATGTTCCCTTCCTTATGATGTTAGATTTTGTTTTGTCCCTAGGAATCCAGCTTAAGACTGAATTGTGTTTTGAAAATGCCTTCTTTAAAGTTAATCTCTGTTCCCGACTTGTTTTGCAGATTGAGCTTTTACATGCCCACACAAAATATTTGGATCATTGCCTAAACTCAGTGCAGGGAGCGAGTGAGGACTGCAGATGCTGGAGATCAGAGCTGAAAATGTGTTGCTGGAAAAGCACAGCAGGTCAAGCAGCATCCAAGGAGCAGGAGAGTCGATGTTTCGGGCATGGAGAAGGGCTCATAAACTCAGTGCAGTCAGGGTTGTTCGCCAGTAGATGGCAGCCTGAACAGGGTCACACCAAGCCAAATTTCTCCCTCTCCAGAAACCAGCACTTTTACATTAAGGAGAACAATGAATTTTTTACTAGAGTGCTCCATGGTCATCAATCTGAATTCTCTCTTTTCTCTCTCCTTACCCTTTCTTTCCTGAGATGCACGCGTGCAACTTTCTCCCCTCCTCTCTCTGAAGTTTTAATTGGTTAGATTTCCACTGGCAGTAGCCACCCTCTTGTCTTTAATCAACCTAGTCCTTACACATCATCCTAACTGGTGGACAATGACATGCCATCAGAATGATGACTGACTATTTGATCAGGTTGGGATGGTGGTTGCAGACTAGTTGGCTGGGTAGGATGGTAACCTGGTATAAAGTCTCTCCATCAGATGTACATTCCAAAGGAGTTGACTGGATAACCTTGTCTCAGTCGGTTCCCTCAACTCAGCACCGCCCTCCTAACCTGCAATCCTCTTCCTGACCTCTCCGCCCCCACCCCACTCCGGCCTATCACCCTCACCTTGACCTCCTTCCACCTATCCCACCTCCATCGCCCCTCCCCCTAGTCCCTCCTCCCTACCTTTTATCTCAGCCTGCTTGGCTCTCTCTCTCTTATTCCTGATGAAGGGCTTATGCTCGAAACGTCGAATTCTCTATTCCTGAGATGCTGCCTAACCTGCTGTGCTTTGACCAGCAACACATTTGCAGCTGGATAACCATCAGGAAAAGACTGACTTTGTGTTGTCTCCTTCCCAGCACAGAGGGCAGCATGTCTGCACCTTATTGTGATACCTAAGATTGCAAACTCAACACATTGCTGGCCTTCTTACGCTAAATGGACTGCACTGGTTCCTTCCTGATGAACGGCTCCTGCCTGAAACTTCAATTTTCATGGTCCACAGATGCTGCCTGACCTGCTGTGATTTCCCAGCACCACTCTAATCTTGCACTGGTTCAAAAATGACTTGACACCAGGTTATAGTCCAACATTTAAAAACAGTCTATTTGCAACTGCAAACTTTCAGAGCTCCCGCTCCTTCCTCAAGGAACTGCTTGTGGTTTTAAATAAACCTGTTGGATTATAACCTGGTGTCGTGTAATTTTTGGCTTTGTCCAGCCCAGTCCAAAACCAGCACCTCCACATCCTGGTTCAAGAAAGCAGCTCACTCCCACCTTGTCAAGGCCAACTGGAGGCAGGCAATAAGTGCTGGCCCAGCCAGCGATGCCTATGTCCAATGAATGAAAAAAAAATAAAATCCCAGTGGGATCTGCTGCTGCATGTGGTTTCGTGCTTCGGCAAGCATTTATTTTGAGTACAAGGATTGAAGAGTTGATCATTCTGATACAATATTCTCAGTTCCTTATTGAGACATTGGCCATGTTTTGATGCTGGCACACATGCTCTGTCGTCAGATCTTTATGGATTCAAAGTAGTGTAGCTTTGGCTGTCACTCTTGCTGGAGTATCAGAGCTATGATGCTTCAGGGACCCGAAGATCCTACTTGTTTTCAGAGTGGATGGAGAAACTCTAATGGCATGGGAATGCTGGATGAGATTATCTGTTTAAAATCAATGGTGCAGACTGATCCTACAACCATCTGATTCAGGAGCAAGAGCAAGGCACCAAAGTGTTAAGGTTACCCCTATTTTTCTTTTATTTTACTGAGCTTTTTTGGTTTGGAGCTGGAGTTGAAGTTAAGAATTGAACTTTGAACAAAACAAAACTTTTCACTGTACCTAGGTATGTGTAAAAATAACTGAGAAGAGAACAAAGACTGATGTTTGCTATCGGGAACTGGCCTGGAATATAATGCAACTTAATTACTGTGCAGCTAACCCCTGACTGACAATCCCTTGGACTTGACTGAGGAGAACTCCCCACAGCCTTTCAGACATGATCACTTAGTCACCATCACTTTGCTATGGAGGGTACAGGTACATGCTGTGGGTGTAAGCACAAATCAAGTGGGGATGCTGTGAACATCCAAGTAGGTGCATAGTGAATGCTAAAGAGAACAGGTGAACAGTCCAAAGATGTGCAGGTCAGGTGAACTGGCCATGCTAAATTGCCCGTAGTGTTAGGTAAATGTAGGGGTATGGGTGGGTTGCACTTCGGCGGGTCGGTGTGGACTTGTTGGGCCGAAGGGCCTGTTTCCACACTGTAAGTAAGCTAATCTAATCTAAACCCCTGTGATGCACCCTGCTCCATTCAATAAGATGGTTTGATTGGATTTGATTTGATTTATTATTTTTACACATACCTAGGTACAGTGAAAAGTTTTGTTTTGTGTGCAGTACAGGCAGATCATACCAGATAAAGATCATGGAATGATTGAACAGAGCGAGGAATACAAAGTTACAGCTGCAACGTTGGTGCTCAAAAAGCAAGATCAACATTAGGTTTGAAATTTGAGAGGCTCATACAGAAGACTAATAACGTTGGGAAGAAACTGTTCTTGAATCTGTTGGTCCGTGTGTTTGAGCTTTCGTATTTTATGCTGGACGGAAAAGTTTGGAAGAGATTATAAACAGGGTGGGAGGAGTTTTTTGATGATGTTGGCCTCCTTTCTGAGGCATCAAGAAGTGTAGATGGAGTCCAGTTCTAGTCACACAAAGCAGCCTGGCAACCTGTCACCAGGCTCCAACCTGCAGTATTGAAACGGATAACTGTGATAGGGTTAGGGTTAGGGATTGTGGGTGAGTTGGCAATATGCCATGATGATTTGGCAAGGCTGGTGAGAGTCAGATGCCAAGCTTCGAGGACTGGTGATGTAGGCAGTCAGTACCCATGGCCTATTAGGGTTTGCTGTTTAAGCTGCAGGCCTGGAGGAGAGCTGGAACTGTCAGGTACCCACTGTGATACTCACATCGAGCATCGCCACCATCTTGTTTCTCTCAGTCACTGTGGAGATGAACACATTCTATGTAATCTCAAATGGACTATTCATGAGATTATCTTCACGATAGACATCCAGTCCCTGTACACCTCCATCCCCCATCACGAAGGACTCAAAGCCCTCCGCTTCTTCCTTTCCCGCCGCACCAACCAGTACCCTTCCTCTGACACCCTTCATCAACTGACTGAACTGGTCCTCACCCTGAACAACTTCTCTTTCCAATCCTCCCACTTCCTCCAAACCAAAGAAGTTGCCATGGGCACCCGCATGGGCCCCAGCTATGCCTGCCTCTTCACAGGATATGTAGAACAGTCCATCTTCCACAACTACACTGGCACCATCCCCTACCTTTTCCTCCGCTACATCGATGACTGTATCGGCGCTGCCTCGTGCTCCCACGAGGAGGTTGAACAGTTCATCCACTTTACCAGTACCTTCCACCCCGACCTCAAATTCACCTGGATCATCTCAGACACCTCCCTCCCCTTCCTAGACCTTTCCATTTCTATCTTGGGCGATCGAATCAACACGGACATCTACTATAAACCAACTGACTCCCACAGCTACCTAGACTACACCTCCTCCCACCCTGCCCCCTGTAAAAACGCCATCCCATATTCCCAATTCCTTCGTCTCCGCCGCATCTGCTCCCAGGAGGACCAGTTCCAATACCGTACAGCCCAGATGGCCTCCTTCTTCAAGGACCGCAGACTCCCCCCACACGTGATCGACGATGCGCTCCACTGCATCTCCTCCACTTCCCGCTCCTCCGCCCTTGAGCCCCGCCACCAGGACAGAATCCCACTGGTTCTCACCTACCACCCCACCAACCTCCATATACAGCGTATCATCCCCCGTCATTTCCGCCACCTCCAAACGGACCCCACCACCAGGGATATATTTCCCTCCCCTTCCCTATCAGCGTTCCAAAAAGACCACTCCCTCCGTGACTCCCTCGTCAGGTCCACATCCCCCCACCAACCCAACCTCCACTCCTGGCACCTTCCCCTGCAACCGCAGGAAATGCAAAACTTGCGCCCACACCTCCTCCCTTACTTCCCTCCAAGGCCCCAAGGGATCCTTCCATATCCACCACAAATTCACCTGCACCTCCACACAAATCTATTGCATCCGCTGCACCCGATGTGGCCTCCTCTATATTGGGGAGACGGGCCACCTACTTGCGGAACGTTTCAGAGAACACCTCTGGGACACCCGGACCAGCCAACCCAACCACTCCATGGCTCAACACTTTAACTCCCCCTCCCACTCCACCAAGGACATGCAGGTCCTTGGACTCCTCCATCAGCAGACCATAACAACACGACGGTTGGAGGAAGAGCGCCTCATCTTCCGCCTGGGAACCCTCCAACCACAAGGGATGAACTCAGATTTCTCCAGTTTCCTCATTTCCCCTCCCCCCACCTTGTCTAAGTCAAATCCCTCGAACTCAGCACCGCCTTCCTAATCTGCAATCTTCTTCCTGACCTCTCCACCCCCACCCCACTCCGGCCTATCACCCTCACCTTGACCTCCTTCCACCTATCACATCTCCATCGCCCCTCCCCCAAGTCCCTCCTCCCTACCTTTTATCTGAGCCTGGTGGACGCACTTTCCTCATTCCTGATGAAGGGCTTATGCCCGAAACGTCGAATTTCCTGTTCCTTGGATACTGCCTGACTTGCTGCGCTTTTCCAGCAACACATTTTCAGCTCTGATACTCCAGCATTTGCAGACCTCACTTTCTCCCCGATGGGAGAATTCAGGCTGTTAAGAATATTGCAAAGGAGAACGGTTGTGGCAATATTTCATAGCAAGCTGATGTTGCCACAAAGCATTGGAAAGCTTATGAGTTGAATGCTGACAGCTTCAGTCTGTTTTGATTTTTAGATTGAAGGCTGCTCAGTTTCTGACAGTCCCAAGAGTCATCATTTTGTTAAAAATCCCATTTATGTGAGATTTCTGCACTTCACAACTGCTCGCTACTCTGTTGAATGGAATGTCTGCAGCACAGTCAATCTATCCACTGCCATCCTTTCACCACTCAAGGACCTGCTACCTCAGTAGAACTGTTACTGCGCAGCAATGTTCTGCAAGCAGTATCTTTTGCCTTGCAAATCAAAAATATAAATATAACTGCCAAAATTATTATTAATGGAAGGTATTATGTAGGCTAACAACAAATTGAAGATTTTTTTGGTACAATGATGGGAGCATAACACATTAACCCACAACCCAAAAATACTAGCCTGTTACCTTTCTTATAGATTCATAGAAAAGTACAGCATGGGGTGAAGCCATTCACTCCATCAGATCTGTACCAGCTCTTTAAAAAAAATTCAATTGATTATACTCTGTCGCTCTTTCCCTCTATCCCTGCATTTGTTTTAATACTTCAAATATTTATTCTCCTCTCCTTTGACAGCTCCTGTCGAATCTGTCTCCAGAACGTTTTGAATACTGCATTCAATTCTGGCCTCCCTGCCAGAGGAAAGATGTTGTATAACTTGAAAGGGTGACGAAAAGATTTATCAGGATGTTGCTAGGGTTGGAGGGTTTGAGCTAGGGTGAGAGGTTGAAAAGGTTATGGCTTTTTTCCCTGGAGCATCAGTGGCTCTATAAGGTCAGCCCTCAACCTCCTGTGTCCTAGTGAAAAATATCCCAGTCCAACTTTATAACTCAAACCCTCTACTCCTGGCAATATTCTTTTCTGAGCCTCCTCCAATTTAATAATATCCTTCCATTAGTACAGCAAACAGCACTGCATACCATACTCTACAACTGACCACCTGTACAACCTCAACATGACATCCTTACTCCTATACTCAATGAAGGCAAGCATGCTAAATGCCTTCTTAACCAACCTTTAGATTAGATTACTTTAGATTAGATTACTTACAGTGTGGAAACAGGCCCTTTGGCCCAACAAGTCCACACCAACCCGCCAAAGCGAAACCCACCCATGCCCCTACATTTACCCCTTATCTAACACTACGGGCAATTTAGCATGGCCAATTCACCTGACCCGCACATCTTTGGACTGTGGGAGGAAACCGGAGCACCCATAGGAAACCCACGCAGACACGGGGAGAATGTGCAAAATCCTGTCTACCTGTGACACAAATTTCAAAGAATTATGTAGCTGAACCCCGAGATTTGCCTGTTCTATAACACTACCCAGGGTGCCATCCTCAGTTGTATAAGTGCTACCTCGCATTTATCCAAATTAAACTCCATCAGCCACACCTCAGCCCATTGACCCAACTGATAAATTAGATGAATGGGCAAAGCTGTGGCAGGTGGATTTTAATATAAACTGGTGTGAGGTTATCCATTTCAGGGTGAAAAAGGATAGATCAGAATTTTTTTTAGAAGGCACAATGTTAAATACAATGGATGGCCAATGAGATTTGGGTGTTCAAGCTCTTTAAAATGCCACAAACTGGTGCTGAAAATAGTTATAATGGAATGCTGGCATTATATCTAAAGGGTTGGAGTACAGAGATACAGACATTATGTTGCTGTTATACAAAACCATAGTTTGACCCTACTTAGCGTACTGTGTGCAAATCTGTGCACCACACCTTAGGAAGGGTGTATTGGCTTTGCAGGGAGTTCAATGCAACTATATAAAGATCCCAGACTTCAGGGGTTAACTTATGAGGAGAGGTTAGGACTTTATTCTTTATTCTTGCAATTTTAGAAGATTAAGGGCTGATCTAATTGAGGTTTTCAGTGTACTAACAGGGAATTAACAGGGAAAGACAGGGTAGATAAAGATAAGTAACTTCCACTGGCTGAAGGTTTTAGAACCGGAGATAGTCTAAGAATGGGGCCAGGCCACTCAGCAGAGAAAGCACTTCCATGCGTAAAGGGTTAGTAAAAACTTGAACTCTCTTCTTCAAATGGTGGTCGACGTTAATTCAATTATTAAATTTAAATCTGAGGTCGACAATTTTTATTAAACAAAGGATCATGGGATATGGACCCAAGGCAGGTATATCTGGAGTCAGACCACAGACCAATGACCTCATTGAATGATGGAGCAGGCTCAAGGGACTGAATGGCCTATTCCAGTTCGTATAATCCTATATAACTGAAAAGTATGGACTCTTACCATGCAAGACAGAATTGTTGGTGGAGATTTTATAAATATGTACGTGTATTCTTGTGAAAAATCCTGATGCGTGCAAGATAAAAACACTTTAACAAAATATACCTTTTTAAATGTTTACACTTTTCCTTTCTGTGTTATACCCTTTTGCTCTCAATCCAATTTTCCTTTCTTGTTACTTATTTCTCTTTCTGACCTACTTTTCATGTCAATTAATCTTATTTCTCCGTATTTTTGTGTTTTGTTCACGGTGTTGAACTCTCATGGGTTAAACAGATAGATTGTTGCTCGATTGTTCACTGAGATCAGAGATGTCCTGTTGCTCTTGTATTCTCCTTTACTGCCATCTCAAACCTTCAGACAGTTGTAGAGGCATTGAGTCATTGACATTTACAGCACGGAAAAAGTCCGTTCAGCCCATCGAATCTGTGCCAGTCAGAAACAACAACCAAACTATTCTAATCCCATTTTCCAACATTATCCCTCCTACGCCTTGGCATTGCAAGTGCACATCTAATTACTCCTTAAATATTATGAGGATTTCTGCCTTTACCGCCCTTCCCGTTATGGTTCAAAAAGATTTTCTGAACATAGTGGTGCAAAACTAAAAGTGTGAACTAATGGTGCACATTGAAAGATGTTACATTTCAATATGATCCAGCCCCATCCCCAAAAACTGTGTTTGAGTTTTTGAGTTTTTAACGGGGCTTTTTCTCTCTCTTACTTTGGATTCGCTTGGCCTGACATAAGTCTCACTGTATTATCTCTTCCCTCCTGTACGTTTCCAGTACAATGACTCTCGACCTAACTTTTTCACCAAATTAAATCCAGACTATTATTTATAATAACAACACAAATCAGGAATGCTGGAGGTGGTCAATGGGAATCATTTTGCTTTTTGATTATTATGATAGGGTAGACACATTATCTATTCAACCCAGTTATCCATCTCTCTGTTCCCATTTGTCTGTTCTTAATGGGCCCACCATTTATTCGTAATTCGCCAATTACAGAGTCGACGTCTTGGTATGGAGAATTTCTTGAGTCTAAGCCCCAGTGAAAGGTATCTATTGTATTTAACCCATTTATATCCAGTTTGTTATGTTAATCAGATGCTGGTTGATCTGTGATATCTTTCCTGTTATGCTATTTTAGATTCCTAACTGTTTATGTATTTTTCTCCTTCATTTTTAACGTTCGTTAACCTTTAAGTAAGGACAACGATATCTCTGGTAAACATAATATCTTTTGGTCTAAAAATTAGGTATATTTAAGGCTGAGGTGGACAGGTTTTTAATCAGTAAGGGAATGAAGGGTTATAGGGTGAAAGCACAGTGGAGTTGAGGATTATCAGATCAGTCATGACTTCATTGAAAAGCAGACTTGATGGGCTGAATGGTTTACATCTGCTCCTTTGTCTTATGATCTGATGGTTAACGAGTTTACTCTTTGTTTCTAAGCAAGCAATATATGTGGAATACTCAAGAATGCAAAAATCTTGATGGCAGGACTTATACATCAGTCACTGGGAGCCACTAAGTGATTGTAAACCCTAAATTCCTCATTTTTGTTCTCAATAGATCCACTGAAATTCCTTTTAAAATTGAATAGCCTGTGATATTCCCATTTGTACCACCATAGAAGTTAATCACACATTCCAATAGCCTGGTGACAGTTTTAACAATATTCTTTCTGTGCTGAATGGATAGATATGGCAAAGAGAGGGAGTAGTGTTTTTGAGGGGGAGAGTGGAGATTGGACCACATTATGTGGTTTATATGAACTGTGGGACATTTGGAGAATTTTCCAATTTATTGCTAGGCTAGTGCTCTCTTCTCGTAAAGCAGAGTCAATCGATAAAATGGAGATAATGGAACCGAGATATAGCCCAGACATTAAGTGCACTGTTAAAGTAGCGTTGTGCACTAGTCTCAGAATTATAATAGCAATTTCTCTTTTAATCTGGTGACTTGCAATGAATGGGAGAAATACAAATACGTTCAGCTTATTCCAATCTCCAGTTATTGAGATAATCCTTTTAAGTGTTGTATTTTTTTCTCAGCATTTTAATGTTTCTGTACGATAGCCTGGGGGGAAGAAAAAGCATAAGAAATCAGAAAGAAGAAATGTCATTACTTGTCTTCCATTGTGAAGTATATAAGATAAATCAAACCAGTGTGAATCATTCACATGTTTTATTAGTTTTTCTTTTAAAACAAATGTGGATTATAAAACACCTTTTCTTTCTGTTTTTTCTCTCAGACCCCTCTCCTCGCCACCGACTCTTATACGGGTATGAACTCCACAAGCGCTGTACTTCCCTTCTCCTTCTCTCTAACAATCATAAAAGACTTGCCTTCAGAATAAAAACAAAGACCTGTGGGTGCTGGAAATCTGAAACAAAAGCAGAAATTGCTGGAGGAACTCAGCAGGACAGGCAGCATCTGTGGAGAGAAAAACAGAGTTAACATTTCGAGTCTAGTGACCCTTCGTCAGAACTGCAAATAGCTGGGAAAAGGTGAGACTTATGTTGATGACAGAGTCGATGCAGTGAATACTGTATGTGGAGACAGGGCCCAGATCGACAGAGAAAGCAAAAAAGGGATTGGCAAACAAACAGATCTTGATGATAAGACGAGAGCGTTAAATGCTCGGTACGATGCTATTGAAAAGTATAAATGGTTGAAACACAACAAGAGGCTAGGGGTTTCAGGATAAGTTAGAAACATAGAGGAAGATGTTCACATTCTGAAATTGTTAAACTCAGTATTGAATCCTGAAGGCTGTAAGGTGCCTTGGTGGAAGTTGAGATGTTGTTCCTCCAGCCTGCAGAGATCCTTGCTGGAGCACTGCAGCAGGCCTGAGAATGAACTGTTGGCATAGCAACATGGGGGTGTGTTGAAGTGGCAGGCAACTAGAAGCATGATTTGAGCATAGGTGTTCAGCAAAACAGTCCTTCATGGCCAAGTGTCCAAATGTTTGACCACTGGGAAGACAACAGAAATGCTGATCTTGCCCAACTTCCACACAAAAGACAGGATTCCTTGGACAGCAATCAGGAACAGACACACCGAATGATTTATTTCTCTTGACATGAATTACAGTTTACAATTGATCAAAACAAATTAGATAAGGAATTACTGGCTGTTCTTTGCTCTTTTCTCAAGAATGGTCAACCTGAACCTACAGTTAGGCCCAGTGTTGTACTGCGAATTACTTTTTTTTAGATTAGATTGGATTAGATTACTTACAGTGTGGAAACAGGCCCTTCAGCCCAACAAGTCTACACCGACCCGCCGAAGCGCAACCCACCCATACCCCTACATTTACCCCTTACCTAACACTACGGGCAATTTAGCATGGCCAATTCACCTGACCCGCACATCTTTGGACTGTGGGAGGAAACCAGAGCACCCGGAGGAAACCCACGCAGACACGGGGAGAACGTGCAAACTCCACACAGTCAGTCACCTGAGGCAGGAACTGAACCCGGGTCTCTGGCGCTGTGAGGCAGCAGTGCTAACCACTGTGCCACTGAGCCGCCCACTATGCCACCGTGCTGCCCACAAATGTACCTCAAAAGTGAAAGACAATATTGCATTGCTCGAGACCAGTTGTAATGTATGGGTTAATGTCTGCGAGCCAACACATACATTTTTGAGTTTATATGGATTATTCAAATCTACATTATTGGAGAATTACCATGCTAATAGAATGTATTCTACATTTCGTTTTTCCACTGTGTGATTAACATGCTCTTTAATTTGCATGATTGGGCCTACAATGAAGGGGAAAAAAATCAATTAAAGTTGTGAATGGTGCACACCGGTCTGACTAATTTTATATAATTTCGGAGGACCCATATGTTTGTTTCCATGTATTACTATATTTTTATTCTGCTATTTGTCCTTCTCTGCCCATTTTTGAGCACCTAAGACTCCAATGTAGTATCACAGTAGGTACACCCACGTTAGGAGGCAGTGTGATGGCTGCCATATTGGTGTAGGCAAAAGAATAAGGCTGAGATTTCCACACAGTTGGCTAGACTCTGTGGGTCTTTAAAAATGGCAGGCAGGACCCAATTGCAGAAATGCCGTATTGCCGCCATTTTTGACAGATCCGGTTTGGGAGTGGAAAGTGTAGATGTGTGAGTCACGTGAGTTGGAGAGGGGAGATCCACAGCTCAGCAGGGCAGATGGGGCCTCAAGGCCCACTGGGGATTCTTGTGATGTTGATCTTCTGCTGGTGCCCACCTTCAGATTGCCCCTTTAACACCGAGGGAACCTGACAAGGCTGAGTGAAAAACTCAATTGGGCTTGGTCAAAGTCAACTACATGCGTGAGGAGGCAGGTCTTTATGTCCTTATCACGATCCTGAACTGCAAAATAAGTCCTGGGGGAGTAATGGAGCTAGGGATATTAACACGCCCCATCTCTCAAGCTCATCCCCCATTTCCCTTAGCCCTGGAAGGGTTTGGAAACCTATTGTAGGGTCTCAGCAGAAGTGTTTCATAACTAGCAATGTCTCCTGTAAATGGGGTTGTGAAATCAGAAAATGCAGCTCTATAGGACCACATTCGACTTCACTACACTTGTTGAACCTATGAACACATACATTAGGAGCAGGAGTAGGCCCCTTAGCATCCTTAAACTGCTCCTTTATTCAATAAGATCACAGCTGACCTGATCACTCCACAATTCTGCCTTAACCCCTTACTTATGAAGAATTTTCCTACCTCTGCATTAATAACGTGCATGGCCCTCTCTGAGGCAAAAAGCCATTGGATGATATGTCAGGAAATAAAACGAAACAGGCTTAGATGGGCAGGAGATTTATTAAACAAGGGATGGATTGTTTCCAGAATCTCGTTAAGGAATGGTGCAAAAGCTTCTCTCCCTTTAAGAAAACCTTGAGAAATGGCACCTTCGCACATTAAATCCTCTTTGCTTAAGTCGTAAGAGGCAGTGCATGGGAAAGCTGTTTATTTTTTGCAGGGCATCAAAAATAATTAAAGGGAGGTAGACAGAGCTGATAAACTCTAATCTCAGCAGAATGTCACTCACCTCCTCAGGCTATGTCACTGATTTGTCCCAATAAGAGAAAGTTACTTTTAAAAATTCACAATCGCCTTTCCTTCCCCGAGACTATTTCTTTCCCTGTCAGCAGTCTCCATGCAGGATAATTTTACGATGCGGCTTCAATTTGGTCTGACGGTTGCCTGCTGGTGCAAAAGATTGAATTTTCTTTTCTTTTCATTGAACACGACCAGGTAGTTAGCATCTCCACTCTTATCAGCATGCAATGAAGCCTGACCCAATTTCTTCCTGTCCCCAGATGGATGATGAACTGCTATCCCCTTTACTGAGGGTTATCACCATATTATAAACATTAAGGTGCAGCCAGGAAACCTGAGAACAAAGAAATGAAATCAAAAGTGACATTTATTTTCTCCCCGCTCATCCTCGAGTGAAATGAGTACATTTTTTATATAAACTGCCCATTTATTCTGAAGCAGTGTTTAATTTGATCTGCTGTATTGCATTTTCAATTCTCCATTTGGATCCACAGTCGCTGTTAGTGTGGAAGTTGCTCTCAGTTTTTTAAAAGTTCTCCAGCTCTTGAAGCATCGCCTCACATGAAGGGGATGGACACTCTTGAAATGGACACCATCTCAAATCTCAGTACAGTGGAAGCTCTTCAAGCAGGTCCAGCACATTGCTAGTCATTTGTTTAGTCATGTCTGGAGGGAGCTGACCCTGGTGGAGCACCACAATTGAATCTGAATCTTCACTGGATCACTGACAGTGATCATAGCTTCATAGCGTCATATGGCACGGGAACAGACCCTTCAGTTCAACCAGTCCATGCTGACCATAACACAAACTAAACTAATCCCACCTGCCTGCTCTTGGCCCACATCCCTCCAAACCCTTCTGATTCATGTACTTATCCAATGTCTTTTAAGTGTTGTAATTGTATCCTCTGGAAGTTCATTCTACACATGAACCCCACTCTGTATAAAAAAATTTGCTTTTTATGTCTTTTTTAAATCTCTCTCCTTGCACCTTAAAAACGTACGCCCTAGTCTTGAAATGCCCCATCCTACGGAAAAGACACCTAACATTAACTCTATCTATAACTCTCATTATTTTATAAACTTCTGTAAGATCACCTCTCAACCTCCTACGATCCAGTGAAAAAGGACCCAGCCTAGCCAGCCTTTCTTTATAACTCAAGCTTTCATTTCCATGCACCCTACCCATTCCCTTCACGTGTGTGTATGTATGTGTGTGTGTGTGTGTGTGTGTGTGTGTGTGTGTGTGTGTGTATAAATAAACAGAGTGACAACAACTTCAGAAGCCAGGTGGCGATGTATGAAAGTAAACGTAAGTCACATTCTTGATATTTGGCTTATTTCCAGGATGAAGCATCTGAAGAAGGGTCCCTGAACTCAAATTGTTACCTCTCTTTTCTCTCTATAAATGCTCCCTGACATGTTTAGTTTCTCCAGCAATTTTCATTTTTGTTTGTTGCAGCATTACACATATCTGCCCTTGCCTGCCAACCCATTTTCCCAGCAGTCTCTACTTACTAGTGCTTGAGCAATTTAATCAATATTCCCCATGAGTGTACCTTAGCTTAAACAATAATTAACAACATGAATAAGGAGGGTTAGATTTTGGTTAATCCCATATGATTCAGGTTGTTGTTTTTTTCTCTCAGTTACTAATGACTTGTGGAATCGCATTATAACTGGAATCAATGAAATGGTTAAGCTGTTCTTTCCCAATTATTTAGGGTTTAAACATACCCAGGTACAGTTTAGCTACTTGTTCTATTCACCTTTGAAAGAACTGAACGTGAGATTTGTGCTAGCTCTGTGAGTTATTTTACTCACCGTGTTGTGAAACATGCTGATGAATCATGCTGGTGATAAAGTGGAAAAATTGGCCAGGATGGTGAACTAATTGACATTTGATGTGGAACTACGTACTTGTTCATGAAAACATTTGTCATGCCATAATGAAGCAAGAAGTACAAGATGGATGATAAATCATAGAGTCATAGACATACAGCACGGAAATGCACCCTTTGGTTCTGGATGTAGGTTTGCTCACTGAGCTAGAAGGTTTGTTTTCAGAACTTTTGTCACCATACTAGGTAACATCATCAGTGAGCCTCCAGATGAAGCACTGGTGCCATGGGCCACTCTCTATTTATGTGTTTAGGTTTCCTTGGGTTGGTGATGTCATTTCCTGTTGTGATGTCATTTCCTGTTTCTTTTCTCAGGGGGTGGTATTTTGTTTTCAATTATCCCAACACCCACAAACGAAGCTGCATTAGAACATTATTTCAATGAGCCACCACACACTGCAGCACAGAGGATCTATGCAGAGCAGAAGAAAGTCACCTATACAATGTATTCAAAAAGAATAGGTACCCAAAGTACATGGTCCACCGATTTCTCAGCAACAAACCCCAAGCAGACAAAGCATGATAGAAACCCTAGCTACATCAAAAACATCTCAGAAATGACTACCAGACTACTCAGACCCCTTGGCATCATGGTATCCCACAAACCCATCAACACACTAAATCAGCAGCTAATGAACTTGAAAGACTCTATACAGACAACAAGCAAAACTAATGTCATTTACAAAATACCTTGCAAGGACTGTAACAAACACTACATTGGACAAACAGGCAAAAAACAAGCCACCAGGATACATGATCACCAAATAGCCACAAAAAGACATGACCCACTCTCACTGTATCCTTACATACGGCTGAGGAAGGACACCACTTCGACTAGGACAACACATCCATCCTAGGGCAAGCCACACAGAGACACGCACGAGAATTCCTAGAAACATGGTATTCCAACTGGAACTCTAGCAACAAATACATTGACTTGGATCCCATTTACCACCCCCTGAGAAACAAAACAGGAAATGACATCATGAACCCAAAGAAACCTAAGCACATAAATAGAAAGTGAGCCATGCCACCAGTGCTTCACTTGGAGGCTCACTGATGATGTTACCTAGAACGATGACGAAACTTCTGAAAATGAACCTTCCAGCTCAGTGAGCGAACCTACATCCAGAATTTCAACTTGACCTATAAATCTTCTCAAAGCTCGCTACCACCCTTTAGTCTAACCAGTCCATACCGATCATGTTCCCAAACTAAAGTAGTCCCACTTGCCTGTATTTGGCCCATATCCCTCCAAATCTTTTTCATTCATGTACTTATCCAAATGTCTTTTAAACATAGTAACTGTACTGCATCTACCACTTACTCTGGCAGTTCATTCCCCACATGAACCACTCCCTGTGTAAAAAGTTTCCCCTCATATCCTTTTTAAAATGTTCTCCTCTCACCTTAAAATTATGCCCCCTAGTTTTGAACTACTCCATCCTAGGGAAAAAGACCCTTGCTATTCATGTTATCCATGCCTCTCACGATTTTATGAGCCTCTATAAGGTCACCCTTCAACCTCCTACACCCCCGTGAAACAAAATCCCAGTCTATCCAACCTCTCCTTATAATTCAAACCCTCCATTCTCAGCAACATACTGGCAAATCTTTTCTGAACCCTTTCCAAGTTAATTATATTCTTCCACCAATATGGATCTTAAACTTTCCTTAACGATTTGTGCTCAGGATTAATGAAGGTTATCACCTTACCCAAGGGAAATGTAGTAATTGCATTTCCTTCTCTGCATGTCAAAACTTTGGTCAGGCATGGTATAAACATTAAATTGTAACACATTTTGTTTGTCCGATTTAGATATTATTACACTGGTCAGCAGACAGTGAAGGAGAGATAAGGTCGGCTCAGTGAGGAATATCAGACGCATGCCAGTAACAGCATCAGCACACCCTGAAAAGGGCTGTTAACCTGGTGAATCTGCAAAACAGGGTGTACTAAACAACAGTTAGAGATATGTCCTTTGTGACATCAAACTTAAGATCTTATCTTCCAAGTGAGCATAAAAGATCCCACAGCAGAACTTCAAAGAAAAGCAAAATGTATCTCCCTGGTGGTCTTTCAATATATTGAAAAAAATCTGGACACTGTTATATTGCTGTTTGCAGGAGTTTTCTGCATGCAATTTGGCTGCTATACGTCCTGCATCATAATAGTGACTACATTCCAGAAAACACCTAATTGATTGGACAGCATTATGACTTATCCTCAGGTTGTGAAAGGTGTTAAATCAATTCAATTTGTTTTTATTAATGTGAATCTTTTTTATGACACAGGAAAAGCTGACTGGCATTGCCAGGTGGCAGAATGCAGCATGACGGGCCAAATGGTCTCAATGTGGGATTCTATATTTCACTAACTGCCAGACACAATCACACTATGTTCTAGCAACTCGATGTGTAGAATGGTATGACGTCAAGGGCAGCATTCATGGAGGAGGCAGCTAACTAAACATAATGACTGCGCTCATCTGTGACTTCTCCATATTCTCTTTTTAAACTAGAAACCATAAACTCATATTCCATTCTGTTATGGTCCACCAGATGTTTTACTGTTCCTTATGAGGTTTAAGGCAAACTGATCATTCCCAAATGTACTTTATTCTTGACTTTTTTTGACTGTAGCTACAAACTCAAACAGTGAACAGGTTCTAAAATATTTCAAATGTACAAGTTAGGTTAAGTGAGCGTCGAGTTTCAAAGTATTTCCAATGCATTATTAGCTTTTCACAGACAAGTTTTCTCTATTAAAGATCACATAATTTCTATCATTTTCTGTGAAACTCTCCTACGTCTATACTTAACACACAGCTGCCCATGTAAATTGACCATATTTTCATTATATCCCCCTGCCAACAGAGGCACAGCAGCGCTGCCATTGATGGGAGGATCTAACTTCAGCATTGTAAGAAAGTTGTTTCCATCATAAATGTAAACATAAATTTGTCATGAGGAACATAACAAAATAGAGGCAGAAATTGTGCTCCCCTGCAGGAGCTGCGAGACCAGAGGCTGGCAGCCAAGCATTGCAAACAGCACCATTGGGAGACCAGTGGTAGCTATTAGTAATGCACCCGCTCAAAGCCGAGGCTTGAACCAGGGTCACAGTTTAAGGATAACAGGTTACCTTTTAGGACTGAGATGAGGAGAATTTTTTTTTTGTCCAGGAATGCTAAGCCTGTAGAATTCGCTTCCACAGAAAGTGTTGAGACCAAAGCATTATGCATTTTCAAAAAGGAGGTAGATACATGAAATAACTGCACAGGGGCCGGTATCCCATCACCAAGTCATTCTTTATTTACGTGTACACAGTACATTGACTGTGGTCAGCCAACTTGGAATCAGTCACTGATGAGAGGAGATTCTGAATCCTCTGTTTATATTGGTCAGCCAGGGCTCCCTAATTGGTCCAGGTGAGTAGCCTCAATCAAGGATCTCATAATCAATAAGATCCACCTTGTTCTAATCTCCACAGAACAATTCTTGAGGGTAAAGGGATCAAGGGATATTGGGGGAATGATGGAATTAGGGTATAGAGCTCAATGATCAGATATGATCACAATAAATGGTGGAGCAGGAAGGAGGAGCCAATTGGCCTACTCTTCTTCCTATCTTCTATGCTTCTGTGAGGCTTGTCAAAGGAGCCCAGGTGTGAGGGCAGGATGGTGGATGATGGTGCAAGGCTGGAGCGTGTCCATCAGTGGCCTCCAATGCTGGATTCCTTGATCAGTCACTCAGTGATCAAGGGGCGTCCCCTCTCCCAGGAACCTGTGAGGTTGCATTTCAGGCAATGGCAATGGCAACCTGCATGGCAATCAAGTCATTACACTCATTGACTACCAGTAGCTGTGGCATGAGGCCCTTAATTAGGTATTGACTGCTTAGTGAAGAATCTCAATTGGCAGCTTGACTAGGGGAGGGGTGGGCATGGTATGGTGTAGGTGTGAGGTGCCCTGAGAAGAGAAATCTGGACAGGGTCCTGCATGTGGCTTCTCCTCCCCATGGGTAGCTGTGGGCAGTGCCCTAACCTCCTGAGAGGAAGGGACAGCTGGAGTGAGATCGAGGCCTCAAGTCCCTCAGCCTTTCCTTGTAAGACCTTCCTTCCAATCCAGATAACATCCTGGTAAATCTACTCTGAAGCCTTTCCAATGCTTTCACATTACTTCTATAATGCAGTGACCAGAACTGTATGTAACACTCCAAATGCGGCTGCACCAGAGTTTTGTACAGCTGCAACACAAGCTCATGGTTCCAATACTCAGTCCCTCTACTAATAAAAGCTAACACACCATATGCCTTCTTAACAACCCTATCAACCTGAGTGACAGCTTTCAGGGATCTATGTACATGGATACCAAGATCTCTCTGTTCATCTACACTACCAAGAATCCTACTATTAGCCCAGTACTCTGCATTCCTGTTACTCCTTCCAAAGTGAATCACCTCTCACTTTTCCGTATTAAATTCCATTTGTCACCTCTCAGCCCAGCTCTGCAGCTTATCTAAGTTCCTCTGTGACCTAAAACATCCTTTGGCACTCTCCACAGCTCTACCGACCTGAGTGTCATCCGCAAATTTACTAACCCATCCTTCTCCTCCCTCATCAAGGTCATTTATAAAAATGACAAACAGCAGTGGCCTCAAAACAGGTCCTTGTGGTACCCTACTAGTAACTAAATTCCAGGATCAACATTTCCCATCAACCACCACCCTCTGTCTTCTTTCAGCCAGCCAATTTCTAATCCAAACCACTAAATCAGCCTCAAACCTATGCCTCCGTATTTTTGTGCAATAGCCTACCATGGGGAACCTTATCAAATGCCTTACTGAAATCCATATACACCACAAAACACTTTACCCTCATCCACCTGTTTGGTCACCTTCTCAAAGAACTCAATAAGGTTTGTGTGATGCAACCTACCCTTCACAAAACCATGTTGACTATCCCTATCAATTTGTTCCTTTCTAGATGATTATAAATCCTATCTCTTACAACCTTTTCCAACACTTTACCCACAACTGAAGTAAGGCTCACTGGTCTATAATTACCAGTGTTGACTCTCTTTCTTGAATGATGGAACAACATTTGCTATCCCCAGTCTTCTGGTACTCTTCCTGTAGACAGTGATGACATAAATATCCAAGTCAAAAGTTTGGCAATCTCTTCCCTGGCTTTCCAGAGAATCCTAGGATAAATTCCATCTTGCCCAGGGGACTATCTATTTTCAAACATTCCAGGATTGCTAACAACTCCTCCTTGTGAACCTCAATCTCATCTAGTCTAGTGGCCTATATCCTTTCACCTTGCCATTTATATTGAGCACCTCTTATTAGAGTGATGGAGTGTAGGTCCATGCCTGTATCCAGCAGATATGGAGTGTGTTGGTATTGGATGATTATTTGGATAGAACCAATGTAAAAACATATGGAAAAAGGCTCTTGGTAATGATTAAGAGTTAATGTAGGCATGATGGGCTGAATCGTAAGAATTCTGTGTTGAACCTGGATGTTCATGGCTGTCACCAATTTGTAGACATATGCACACCCGATCACAGTACTGATAACGTCAGCTGTCCATCCTCTGATCCAACTCACCCAGTGCCTTTGATAAAACTGCCTGTCTTTTCGGAGCCTCTCTTAAATCACTAATGGCCAAAACTGTGGGATTGCCTTCTGTCTGGGGCTGATTGGCAACTTGTCTCCTTAGTCCAATGAATGTGTGGACTTGCCAGTGACATGTTTCCTGAGTCTAATCTAGAAACAGTACCCACTGAAATGAGCACCTCTCAGCTGATGGGGGGTGTGGGCATGGTGCATCCTTAAAGACTTCATCCTGGTGTGGGGGTGTGGTGAAGACAAATATCTCTGATGTTGGTCTCTTCTCAATGGAAGCTCACTGGAAGACTCCATACAAGGAAAGAGGGAGTTAATTATCTGAGAGGAATTAAAGTTTGTGTCAATTAAGAATATTTTTTGCTTTGATGTTAATGAAAGAGCATCACAACACAGTACAAATATGCTTCCTGAGGTCATTAGCTTAGTAGGTGACACAATGGCTCATTGGCTAACACTACTGTCTCACAGTTTCAGAGACCTAGGTTCGATTTCAGCCTCAGGTGACTGTCTGTGTAGAGTTTGCGCATTCTCACTGCATCTGCATGCTTCTCCTCTGAACACTCTGGTTTCCTCTCACAGTCTAAAGATGTGCAGGTTAGGTAGATTAGCCATGGAAAATGCAGGGTTACAGGGATAAGGTAGGGTGGGGTGCTCTTCAGAGGGTTGGTGTGGACTTGATGGGTCAAATAACCTGCTTCTCCACTGTAGAAATTGAATGATTGAGGTCTCCTTATGTCATCATCAGCAATCATTGACTAGATTACCTACAGTATGGCAACAGGCCCTTTGGCCCAACAAATTCACACCAACTGCCCAAAGAGTAACCCACCCAGACCCATTCCCCGACTAATGTACCTATCACTATGGGCAATTTAGCACAGCCAATTCACCTGACCTGCACATCTTTGGACTGTGGGAAGAAACCCACGCAGTCACGGGGAGAATGTGCACAAAGACAGTCACCCGAGGCTGGATTCAAACCCGGGTCTCTGGCACTATGAGGCAGCAGTGTTAACCACTGAGCCACCGTGCCATCCTAATTATATTCTTCTCCATGTAGATTGAGAATTTTCTCCTCGTATAGAGTGAGGAGCTTCCTACCATCCCTTCTGTCTTTGCACACTGGCCCATTTTTGGCCAACTGCCCTTGCAATGAGACAAACGGGGATATGAAAATGATGGAAGTAGCTGGAAGAGCAATTTTTGGTCATGCACAATGAAGATAGGTGATGAGGCATTCCTATTGAGTGGCTAGGAAGGGTAGGCAGTCTGAGTAGTTTGGGAGAATGTAATAATTCAAAGCCAATGAATGGACATAGAATATGGAACATCAGAATGGTACAGCACAGGAATGGGCCCTTGGCCCATAATGTTGTGCCAAACATGATGCCAAATTAAATGAATCGCTTCTGCCGAACCCTTCGTCCATCTTCCTCTATTTCTTGCATACTCATGTGCTTATCTAAAAGCCATTTAAATACCCCTATTGTATTTCCCTCCTCCACCAACCCTGGCAATGCATTCCAGACATCTACCAATCTCTGTGTAGACAACTTGCCCCTCACCTCTCCTTTGAAATTTCCACCTCCCAGCTTAAATACATGCCTCCTTGTTTTAGACATCTCAACTCCAGGATTCTGACTGTCAACCCCAATGTATGTATCTCATAATTTTGTACATTACTATCAAGTCTCCCCTCGGCCTCCATCACTCCAGAGAAAACAACTCGAGTTTTTCTAGCCTCTCCTTATAGCTCATACTCTCTAATCTAGGCAGCATCCTGGTAAATCTCTTCTGCACCCTCTCCAAAACCTACATACCCTTCCTGTACAGTAGCGACCATTATTGAACGCAATACTCTAAGCGTGGCCGAAACATAGTCTTATATAAAGCTGCAACATAACATCTTCACTCAATTGGGAGAAAGCAAGAACTGCAGATGCTGGAGATCAGAATCAAAAGTGTGTTGCTGGAAAAGCATAGCAGGTCAGGCAGCATCTGAGGAGCAGGAGAATCAACGTTTCGGGCATAAGCCCTTCATCAGGATTTCTGATAGAACATGGCATCAGTTGTATGACACTTTGATCTTTTACTTATAAATTCTGTGTCCTTTGTATCCTGCCCCACTAGCTACCTGATGGAGGAGCAGCGCTCCGAAAGCTTCCACTTTCAAATAAACCTGCTGGACTATAAACTGGTGTTATGTGATTTTTAACTTAGTTCTGGGGATCATAGGCCATAAAGCTTGGTGAGAGGCGTGTGCAGTGGCAGAGTTAGAGTGAGCGGTGGGTCTGCGAATGTGATGTAGCAGAGTGATGATGGTGCTCCTTATCTTTATGGAGTGCTGAAGGTTCATTGACCTTCTTCTGAATCTGCTGGGTGACCCCTCCACCTGGGACATGGCAGTGACCCAGGTGCAATAGGTGCCCAGTTTAGCTTGGAGCATTACAGTGTGAGAAGCAGTTCCAAGATGGAGACAGGGTAGGACTCCTCAGCTGGAGCTCACTCACTCCGTCCATTTGTTTTCTTCTGTTCTCTTCTGTGTTTTGTTTCTCCTTCTTTCTGGTCAATGATGTCCTGAATTCCTGGCTTCAGCATGGACTCCGACTCTCTTGCCAACCTGGGTGATGGTCTTTCAGCTTGGCATGACCTCACCGTAGCCTTCCAGCCTCAGGACGATTCCAGAGCAGTCTCTGGGCCTCAAGAGCCTTGAGCTGACGTCCAGTGCTGTCTAGAGTTAACGCCCTAGTGCTGTCTAGAGTTAAGGCCCCAGCACTGACTGGAGTTAAGGATCACTGTGGTCTGGAGTTAAGGCCTCAGTGTTGCCTGGAGTTAAGGACCAGTGTGGTCTGGGATTAAGGCCCAGAGCTGACTGGAGTGAAGGCCCATTGTGGTCTGGATTTAAGACCCACCACTGCCTGGAGTTAAGATTCAGTGCAATCTGGAGTTAAGGCCCCAGCACTGCCTGGAGTTAAGGATTACTGTGGTCTGGAGTTAAGACCCAGCGCGGTCTGGAGTTAAGGATTACTGTGGTCTAGAGTTATGGCCCAGTACTGTCTGGAGTTAAGACCAAGCGTGGTCTGGAATTAAGCCTCAGTGCGGTCTGGAGTTATGGCCCAGTGCTGTCTGGAGTTAAGACCCAGCACTGTCTGGAGTTAAGGCCCAGCGCAGTTTGGAATTAAGACCCAGCACAGTCTGGAGTTAAGACCCAGTTTAGATTAGATTACTTACAGTGTGGAAACAGGCCCTTCGGCCCAACATGTCCACACCGACCCGCCGAAGCGCAACCCACCCATACCCCTACATTTACCCCTTACTTAACACTACGGGCAATTTAGCATGGCCAATTCACCTGACCCACACATCTTTGGACTGTGGGAGGAAACCGGAGCACCCGGAGGAAACCCACGCAGACACGGGGAGAACGTGCAAACTCCACACAGTCAGTTGCCTGAGGTGGGAATTGAACCCAGGTCCCTGGCGCTGTGAGGCAGCAGTGCTAACCACTGTGCCACCGTTCCGCCCACTATGGGTCTGGAGTTAAGACCCAGCGCGGTCTGGATTTAAGACCCAGCGCGGTCTGGAGTTAAGGCCCAGCGCGTTCTGGAGTAAAGGCCCAGTGTGGTCTGGAGTTAAGGCCCAATTTGGTCTGGAGCTAGGGCCTGGTGTGGTCTAGAGGCTGTGTGCTAGCATAGACCGGCATGTTATTCTGTACTTTTATTTCTTTATTTTAAAAAAAATTATTCCTATAATCTGTGTGCTGGATGTTTTGTTTATTTTTCTAATGTGTGCCTAGCCAGTGGCCATTTACTGTACCATGGAAGAATGTCCTTTTAAAAATGACAACATTAGTTAATTTTCCCTTAATTGTTTTGGAATAATTCCAGGTGAGCTAATACAGTTCTTTAGCCTCCCAATTTTTTATTTGTTAAGGATGTCAAATAATGCAACCTTAAGTTAGCCGAGAGTCTATATCACAGCTCCACAGGAAAAGAAACTGCTCTTTTCTAGTCCTTCTTGACATTCACAATCCAAATGCTCAATCTGATGTTTCTAATTTCTCACATTCAGGTGTAAGGTTTTAGAATTATGTCACTGAATATGCCCTGAAATTTTCACTTTGTGGGCGGCACGGTGGCACAGTGGTTAGCACTGTTGCCTCACAGCGCCTGAGACCCAGGTTCAATTCCCAACTCAGGTGACTGACTGTGTGGAGTTTGCATGTTCTCCCCGTGTCTGCGTGGGTTTCCTCCGGGTGCTCCGGTTTCCTCCCACAGTCCAAAGATGTGCGGGTCAGGTGAATTGGCCATGCTAAATTGTCCGTAGTGTTAGGTAAGGGGTAAATGTAGGGGTATGGGTGGGTTGCGCTTCGGCAGGTCAGTGTGGACTTGTTGGGCCGAAGGGCCTGTTTCCACACTGTAAGTAATCTAAGCTTTGGAGCTTGTTTTGTTCCCATCTTGTGGCTTCAGTGATGTTTCTACATTATAAACACAGAAATGTTTTATTCAAATATTAATGGACAATTTCAGGCCAATGGTGAAATGTGCTGTCCTTTACACACAAACAAAGCCTTTGCGGGAACAGAGGTTAGCTCTTCCATTAAGTGTGGGAGAAAATATGGGTCTTGGCCACCCCATGACATGGCCACAAAACAGACAACACAAAATGTCTGCTCTTAGCCACTGAGCCTACCCACAATGCCTCAAACTGGCCAAACCAGCTGTCCCAGAAATCACACATACTTCAGGACATGACTCATTTAGCCCCAGACCAAGAGAATAAACTTCCTCAGATTAACTGAGAATGAGCCTCCCACTTTACAATAGCCCAGTACAGTCCTGAGGGCACAGCTGCTCCCACTAGGAGTCAAGCCTTCAGAAAGGCCACCCAGACAAGGAGGCACCAAAGATACTTTGCTTATCCCCTCAACAATACGAACACATTGATACCCGGATGGAACACACTAACACCTACTCCAGCCCAGGATCAGAATCTCCTGAGTCAATTAAGAAACTCATTGTCAGTCACCAGACATCTGAATGAACTTTATTTCTCTTTGTTGTACAACTCACACCATTGTCTTATAACTCACACTTCATTGTTGTAAGGGTATAAAACTCTACTGTGTTCTCTGTTTGTTGAAGAAGCTATGGTTCCTTCTGAACAGCCTGTCAGTGACTGTTTCAGTGGGGTCAAGACTCTTCCTTGATATCACTGTTTATTAAATAAATCCCTGTTAGTTCTCAGTCCAAAGTCTGTGTTTGTGATCTCTGATTAATTGGGCTAAATTCTCCAACATTAAGGCTAAGCAATTTTCCATTAAATCTGCAGAAATAACTTCTGGTTGCTCATTTCAAGGTCTGGAATGCTTCTCGGTAGTATTAAATCCACATAGCTCGGCTGCTTCTGAATGTATAAGAGATAGATTTCCCTACCACCAAAAGGCATTTTCCTGTTGAAAGGCCATTCTGTAACCAGCCTGGTCCCATAGTTTTTTTTTATTTCAAAAATATACTTTATTCCTGGTCCCATAGTAATTAAATCAGAACCGTAGCCATTTAACAATGATTGTCTCAGGAGTGATCATCAGATATGGGTGATCCCAACAATAAACACTTTATTATCAGATCATCTCTGACCTTGCACCCAGCCAACTAGTACACCTTTGATTGGTTCCCATTAACACACACTATGGGTATCCTATGCAATTAATTTACATGGGAATGATTCTCGATTATCTTGTTAATGCAAGATTAACAATAACAAGATAAACATTATTTGAAGTTAGAGACATCCGTTCAGGAGTCTAGTAACAGCAGGGAAGAAGCTGTTCTTGAACCTGTTGGTGCGTGTGTTCAAACTTCTATACCTTCTGCCTGACAGAAGAGGTTGGAAGAAAGCATTACTGGGGTGGGAAGTATCTTTGATGATGTTGTCAGACTTTCTGTGGCAAAGAGAGAAGTGTAAATGGACTCCATGGTTAGGAACTTGGCTTCCGTGATAGTCTGGGCTACGCATACAATTTACTGTAGTTTTTTAGAGTTCTGGGCAGAGCAGTTGCCCAGGCCATTATGCACCCAAATAGAATGCTTTCTATGTTGCAGCTGTAAAATTCTCAAGGAAGGCATCTCTGACAATCCAGACTTTGCTCAGCACTTGAATATCACCTGAGATTAGGGACGAACAGATCTGTAACTTTATGGACTACATTGCTGCATCGCTAGTTTCTAAGTTGAAATCAATATTCCTATTATATTGTGTATTTTCTCTTGATGCTAGTAACAGATTCTGCTGTGCTCACTCAATTCATATCAGTTAGCAGACAACAGGTCCATGACCAACCACTTCTCAAACAGACACAACATTCACATGAAACAAATTGGCTGAAAATTAAAAATTTGGCTTAAGTAAGATGATGGAGCCTGGCTTCAAGTCTGAATTATTTAGACTTGACAAGCATGGACATTCACACCCTAGATTGTATGCCCAAGTTCTAGTGAGGCTTGAGCTCAGAAACATTCTAATTTACAGCCAAACATGGTAATAGCTGAGGAAATCTGGCACAACTGTGGTATCATGTTCAACCATTGCACTCACCCAAAACAAACAATAGCTTCCACTTGATTAAATGAACAGAGCAGCACAGAAAGGTCACAGTGAAGTTAGATTACAATCATAGCTTTATAATCAATACATGTTTCTGCCTTTTTTTGTGCAGATAACTGTAGCCATCTAATTCTTTTTGTAAGATATTGAATGTGAACATCGTAAAAATACTCAACACAAATCACTTTTGAGCCACCACGCAAGATCCACGCAAGAAGACATGCAAAGTTAATTTATTTCTGTGTCTGAGAGTAATATTGACATGACATGTTACGGATAAATGTTTTAATTGTGAAATAAAATTGAGAATCAAGACATGAATTCTCTTTGCATTGTGTTTAACATTTACTGTTCAGTTAATATAAAACCTTCCAATGCTCTCATTGCAAAGCATTTTGAATAACAAAAGGCAAATATTATTTATTAAAATTCATTGTTTATGAGTAAAGAAAAAGGCTTTCAGCAAAATACTACTGAATAAGTAAACATTGTTGAATAGAGTTACGCAGATATTAAATTCAATGTAGAACGCATGAATATACATTTGGTTCAACCAGTTCAAATTGCTGTTTGTGTTCCACACAAGACTCCTTTTAACCCCCTTCAACTTACCGTATAAACTCATGTATAGGTTGAACTTTGAAGTGTTTTTTATTAAGCTGAAATTAGCGGGTCGAATAATACACGAGGTATTGTTTTGGAGGGGGATGAAATTCATGCTTGGTATGAGTCAAAAATGAACAAAGAGTCAGATCTCTATCTAAAATAATAAACAACAAAAGGAAAAAAATGGCTATTATTGAAGATTTACCTACAAAATAACTGTCTGCATTCTGCCTGCTACTGTAGAATGGTACAGTAGTCCTCCCGGCGCCCGTGGGGGATATGTACAAAGACCTACTGTGGAAGCCCCAAAACTGCAGATAGATATGAACCCATTCATTTAAATGGGAAATTTATCTTCCCGGCAGTCTCCTGGTCCCTGGTTCTAGAACACTTCCTGTAATATGTTCGGGGTGTGATAAACAGCGGGTAACTGAAACCACGGAAACCGATTCCGCAGATATGGCATTCGGCTTGTACTGTTTTACCATTAAAGCAATTCTAAAAACCTGGAGCAGAGTGTGACGGCTGGTGGACAGGAAGACCTGGAATGGAGCGATATAGCCAACAGACTGGAAAGCTGGAGTGAAGTGCTACAGGCAAGCATGATGACTCATGAATGTTGATCTGTGAATGTGAAGAACTATGGTCAACTTATACATGAGGTATGTGGAAAATACAAGATCTTTGGGCAAAAAAATGAGGGGTTGAATTATACATGAGATTGACTTATACACGAGTACATATGATACTTTGTCAATGTATCACCTTTCTTTCACCCTCATATTTATGTGGCTTCCTCTTAAAAGCATCTGTGCTGTGTCAACTACATCTTGCTGGTAGATCATAGAGCCCTTACACTGTAGGTCATTTGGTCCATCAAGTCCACACCAAACCTCTGAACAGCATCTGACTCAGACCCAACCCTATCTCCCTATCCCAACACTTCCCAAGACTAATCCACCTGACCTGCATTTCATGGGCAACTTAACATGATCAATCCGCCTTTGGACTGTGGAAGGAAACACACAGACCTGGGGAAAATGTGCAAACTCCAGATAGAGAGCGGCCCAAGGGTGGAATCAAACCTGGGACCTTGGCGCTGTGAGGCAGCAGTGCTAATCACTTAGCAACTGTGCCAACCCAGTAAATCATGTCAACACTCTGTGGAATTTAGACGGAAAAGAGATGATCTCATGATACACATTGGGTTCTGAAGGGGCTGGTCAGTGTGAATACCAAGAGACTATTTCCTTTGGCTAGGGTATCTAGAACGATACAATGTAAAAACTGTATTTTTTTTTCCTTTTTTAAAGGTAGACTGAAATGGGAAAATAATTGTTTTTAAAAATATCGAGCATTGTTGAAGGATTGCTACACTTGTTTAAAAACAAGTGACCTGAAACCCATTGGAAGCACTGTTTTACATAGCTGCTTGTTCAAGCACTAGTGGAAATCTAGTTTACAGAGAAACTGGAGCCAAAGTGTTGTATGAATGGAGATTCAGCGACAGCCAGTTGATTCGTCTGTGCAGTAATGACTGATTATCAATGACAAAAGTTTTCTGTCTGCCAAAAGCTACGTGATTGGCTCCTTGGTAGCTGAACAGCTTGGAGGTGTGAATTTTGAGGCAGTAACCATTGGACCTCTGGAAGGGGAGATAATGTTTTAGCTTTGTGGTAAAAAGCATCTCATGCCTGAAGATATACAGTTTATTTACCCTTTCCAATTGCTGTATGCTGTAACTTTTAATGTTAGAACTAAAGGCCATTACAGGTGCGAACCAGTCACCCTGCATTCCCTGTAAACAAATGAAAGTATCTGGAGAAGGAAGCTCAAGAAACAGCATTATGATCAGCAATAATATTATCTCAGCAAACCCTGTGTACAGGGGCCACTGAACTGACTTTCCAGTCCACCCAACACATCCATGTTTTCTCTCTGCGTGTTTTTGTCTGAATGTGTGAAGTGATTTATAAGAGGATGAGAATTTGAACTCATAGAGTTGGATGTCAATGGTTCATAATTGTTTATCTATAATTAAATAAACTAGAAGGGGTGGCACAGTGGCTCAGTGGCTAGCACTGCTGCCTCACAGTGCTGGGGTCCCAGGTTCGATTCCAGCCTTGGGTGACTGTCTGTGTGGAGTTTGCACCTGCCCCGACTGTGTCTCTGTGGGTTTCCTCCCACATTCCAAAGATGTGCAGGTCAGGTGAATTGGCTATGCTAAATTGTCCATTGTTCTTAGGTGCATTAGTCAGGGGGAGGGTGGGTTACTCTTTGGAGGGTCGGTGTGGACCTGTTGGGCCGAAGAGCCTGTTTCCACATTGTGGGTAATCTAATAGATTCTATATTTTAAAAGTAAGTAGCCATTCTTCTTAAATGCAGAACTCTAATCTGTCCTTTCTGTCAAACAGGAAATGGAAAATTTTACAAACTTTGGGACAACTCCAAGAATAGTGAGGGTTGATTTCCAGCATGTTACCCGAGTGAGGTGTGGGAACAGCCGCAGGATAAGGAGCTAATAGATAATGGCTGACAGTTTCATACAAAATGTTGTGCATCTTTGGAACTCTTTATCCTAGAGGATCCATCATTAAGTGCATTTAATTCTAAAAACAAGCATATGTTTAGGCCCTCAGGGAATAAGGGGATACAAGGAGCGGGTGGGGAGAAAGAAAATTAATGTTGATGCAGGAACTATGCTTGAACTAAATGACAGGTCCGGCTTGATAGGCCGTATAGTCTATTGTTTTTCCTCTTTCTTATGTTAGAACATCGAACGCAGTACATTACAGCACAGTACAGGCCCTTTGGCCCTTGATATTGCACCGACCTGTGAAACCAATCTGAAGCCCATCTAACCAACGCTATTCCATTATCATCTATATGTTTATCCAATGGCCATTTAAATGCCCTTAACGTTGGCGAGTCAACCACTGTTGCAGGCAGTGCATTCCACGCCCTTACAACTCTCTGAGTAAATAACCTACTTCTGAGATCTGTTCGATATCTATCATCCCTCAATTTAAAGCACAATGTATTCCATATTCTAATCAGGCTTTTGCACAATACTTTTTTCTCCTTAATCGATGGCTTCTTATTTAGATGATCATTTGAAGTGCCAAAGCATACAAGGCTACTGGCCAGGTTCTGGATAATGGGGGAAGAGTAGGTAGTTGCTTAATGACTGGTACTGACATGATGGGTCAAAGGGCCTCTTTCTGCATTGTAAAACTCTATGGACTTTATAACTGTACTTGTGACTATTTCATATCTTACTTCTGTACACATTCCACAATAGAAGCAATGGACAAGGCTCAGATGGGGCACGTAACTGTTACACAGTTTACAATGAAACCTTTGTAATTCAGACAGCCTTGAAACATTGGGTCAATCTCCAGACTTGGAGTAATTTGATGGAGGACTATTAAAAAGTTAGTGGTCTGGATTTTTTTTTTTGCTTATTGATCATTTGCCTCAATTTGATGTATTCATGCCACAGAGAATGGAGCTGTGGAATCCAACTGTGCATTGTACAACAAGTGCTGTAGGTCAGTCACATCTGGGAGTGGAGTGGAATTGGTTTGTCAGCAGCCCTCAGTCCACAACCTTTCTCTTGTGCTGTGGCTTAGTCGGTGTTTGCATTTGAAACAACGATGGTGATCCAAGGAACGCAACTGACTCCTGAGATATTTTATTTTATATTTTTCCTCCTGTATCTTAAAGATGCTGCCTCTTCCAGCGTAAAAGGTAAAGGAAGGAAGTGCATTTATATAGCATCTTCCCAACCTCAGCATAACTGAAGATGCTCAAAGGCTAATTAGGTACTGCTTTAATGTAGCGACTGCTCTTAGTTAGGAAATGCAATGGCCAATTCACAGACATAAAGCTTCCAAAATTTGTAATGAGATCATGACTTGAGGAACCAAACACAGACTGGGTGACCACGTTGTGGAACCCCTCCAGTCCGTGTGTAAACAGGACCTTGACCTTCCCATTTTAACACACCGTCCTGGTTGTATGCCCATTTGTCTGTCCTTTGTAGATAGGCAGGAGGCTGGAATAACACAGCAATACTCCCTCATGGCTGCACTGAAGTGGCACCTACATTTTGTGCTCCAGCCCCTAGCAGCACCTCTCAAAAATGAATAATCTTCATTTATCAATTTCAAGAATAAAACTTGTTAACGTAGTCACTGAAAGGAATAAAAAAAGGCCATTCACCCTACCAGGTCGTTGCCTCGCACAAACTAGACAGACTCCACATCCTTTTGCAGATTCTAGCCCACTATTCAGAGGGGGTAGCTGAAAATGTGTTGCTGGAAAAGCGCAGAAGGTCAGGCAGCATCCAAGGAACAGGAAATTCGACGTTTCGGGCATAAGCCCTTCATCAGGAAGGGCTTATGCCCGAAACATCGAATTTCCTGTTCCTTGGATGCTGCCTGACCTGCTGCACTTTTCCAGCAACACATTTTCAGCTCCATTCAGAGGGGGTAGCTTTGCATAAATATCCTCTCAACCTCAAAAAGCCAGGGTCTGCCTCTACCATAAATAATACGTAATCTTTCTCCCCAGGCATTTCATTCTCTTTTAGATATGACTGGCTTTGTGAATTGTTATCTTAGCCTCTAAAGCCTTTCATCTTTAAACCATTGATAGTTTAACTCTAAGCTGAGCAAGTGATATGCACAGTTTCGGGCATCAGAGATTTTAATATATTATAATAGAGCACAGTTAAAGAGCAGGGACATATTTAAATTGGCTTAATCTGAGAAATGCTTACTTAACAGAAAATCCTTAAAAGATTTAACTTGAAGAAGCAAATATTCCGCACAAAGACATCAGAACAAATATATCCTTTTGTTGAACAATCAGCCAAAGGCAAGCCTGTTAATTTCTCTCCAATTTTAATTAAAGTTCATAATTGATATGCCAATGCACAGCCTTTTAAGATTAGCACTCATCAAGTCACAATTTGAATTTTAAAACAAATGTAGATACCAATCAGGTATGGAATTTAATCATCCATGTATTATGTATGAGTCCAGTGAATACACAATTGCAATGATCAACGCTGTCAAGCCTCAGCTAGGGATATCTAGATTTTTTAAAATATCTATATATTTGGTTAGGACACACTGAAGAGATGAATCAATTATGTCTGATTGATACAGAGCCTGTGTGTAGTGATTGCAACAAGGTCAGCCAGATGGACCTGATAGAATATGATTGAGGCTGTTAAGCTGGTCCAATCAGGGAGCCCTGGCTGACAGATAAGAACATGAATGTTGATTCGGTCACTGCAAGAACGGGGATGATGGCGCGTCTGCTGGTGTTTAGGAGTCAGTTCGTTGTCGCTCGGCAGTTACGGGCTTACAGCGACAGTAGCCAGCTGGGAGAGTTGGGCAAAGGTGCTGGCAGAGGTGGTGGTGGAGGAGGGAGCATAAGAGAAGCTGGAGGTGCATTTGGCAAAAGGGAGGCAGCATTGGAGGAGAAATACTTCAGGGAAAAAGAAATGGAACAGATTGAAAATCTGAGGAAACAGCATCAAGAGGAGATTAACCATCACAAATAGGAAATACAGCGTTTACAGAATGAGATTAAACGCCACAAGGGTCAGATCAAGAAGCTGAACCATGATGGCTATGACAGTGACTAGATTTCGAATGTTTCTGTGTTGCTAAAGTATTTCAATCATGGCATTAATTAATGGTGCACTCTTAATTGTGCTTGAATGTAAATTGTTAAATAAAAAAAAAGAACATGAATGTCGGACATCCTGCTCATGCTGAGATCTGGCTCTGAGGGAGCTGGACAAGTGTCAAGTATTATGCACGTACAAATAAAGGGTGATTTGGTATGGGATACTGGCCTCTGTGGAGTTATTTCACTGTGCAGTTCTTGTTCACACTCTGATCAATCTCTAACCTTAAATCCTTTTACTTGGCTGAAAGAAAATACACTGACTGATAGATCTACTAAATAATGAATTAATGAACTTCTATATCATCCATTTATGCATAGGCTGCTTAATAAGTATGGTACTGTTCAGCGCACAACATGACTGCATCTCAGTTGTGTAATTTTACTCTCAATGGGAAGTAAGTCCAAGATTAATCTGTCTGTTCTTTCAATCAGTTTTATAAAGTGGTATTTTGGTGCCTTATCATTGCCACATCAATCATCAACAACTTAGACGTGTGCATCTTGTTCACACAATGTTTTGCTGTGCCGATTTTTTTCTAGTTGAAATATTGACATTGTGAGTGTTTCAAGTAGTCTGCTCAAGAAGGTGTCTGTAAGCCACTGACCTGAGGAAGGGACTGCAGTAAGAGTTGAAAAGTGTGGGATAGTTTATAGGATGACATCCAACTCAGCTTGTCATTCTTCTAGCAATATCCCTGAGCCTCCATGGAACTGAAGCCAGGAATAGTCTGTATGAAATCCAGGAAGAGAGTCAAAGGTCTATTAACGTCGACGGTGTTTTGATTTTCATTTTCTTCAAGCAGGTACCTTTGTTGGTTGTAACTTGCACTGTTTGATGAGGTGGGGAGTCTGCAGGCAGGAGGCCAAGTGATGAACTCTCCAGAAATCCATCCCTCCTGTCAACCCTCAGAGTCGGGGAGGGCTAGGATGAAGGTAAATGAAGAGCAAAAACAAAAGTTAACAACAATTTCACAGCAGGATTGCGTATCCAAGCAACAAGCTGCATTTAAGAGACAGAATAAAAGCAGCATAAGAAATGATGGGCCAGAGTTTGCTGTCAAAACGCTCGTGGTGCTCATTGTGTTTTTGTGTGAGGAATGAAGCTGGTATTCAGTTAAATGGGAATAGGAAAACATTGTTATCAAGTGGGCCCTTCTCTGACACTGCTCTCACCCACCTCTGTCATTAGCCTTCTAAACATGATATCAAGCCCGTAACCTTCCCATTTAATTTTAAAAGTGGTGCAGAAAGCTAAAGCTGGCCATTCTTTAGTTGTGTGGATTTATGCTCCTATCCATGAGTTTGGGTTCAGGAGAAACTGTTCAAGGAAAAGGCAAAGTCAAGAACAGTCTCCTGGCTTAGGGTTCTTTATAACACTGTTTGTTGCATATTAGGACTAAACACTGTAATTCAGAGATATACCAGTCTCTAATACTACAGTTACATTATTGAAAGACGATTCTATTAACTCTACCACCTAATGTTTCTCTGTGAGTGTTTCTAACATTCACGTGGCTCATGGTCAGGTTTTTGCCTTGGGTCTCCATGTATTTCTTTCTTCTTCCCCTTAACGCTGCCTCCACTGTATTATTTAAGCCTAGAGAGAGGCAGCTCCAAAACATCATTATAAAGTTGGTCCAGGGTCTGAAAGTTCTTTCATAACAACTAACACAAGTGTAAGTATTTGGTTAAGAACGTGGCAAGTGTTAATTATCACTGAACAAAGTCTTAGACTAAAAATGATCTATTTTAGTGTGGTTTTTATTCATTAAGGTTTTGAATTTTTAAGAGTCACATTTTAATTTTTTTTGACGTTTCTTTCTAGTTTTCTCTTTCCTTCTCCCTTAATCCAGTTTTCCTTTTTGTCTCTTGACTTCTCTCTGGAGCTGGCATTAAATTCGTTCCCCTTTGAGCTTACACTCTTTCTCACTGTATCACGTGTTTACTTCCCAATCCTGAAATTTCATTGATGCCATGTTTTTTGCCGCCTTCCTTTCTCACTGTGTCAGTATTCAGTTACTCAATGGCGATAAATCCTTTCAGCTGAGCACTGTGAACTAATGCTGTTACATATCCACATTCTTGCCCATCGATATTTTCCACCTTGTTCAGAAACAGACTGTAGTTTAATTCGTTTTCTTCATTCTCTGTGTAGCCATTCCTGAAGATAAAACTCATTTGATCAAAAGGTGAGAGGCAAAACAGACAACTTCTTACTTTTTTTTGTGGCAGACAAGTCACAAAGTTAGATCTCTAAGGGTTAACTTCTCCATGTTACATTGTTAAAGAATGGTGGTATTAGCTTGCATAACTAGAATTTGTTCCCATTAATCTTAATTTTAATCTTAAGAGTGTAATTAAGGCTCTTATCATAATTTAAAACCATGCCTTATGTCAACAGTATTCACCCAAATTGAGGCTGGTCATATGGATGCATTCCCCAGAGTGGTGCACTCCATGCAGTCATCAATATTACTGTACAGACAGCATTGCTATGCTATCAGTTTTTGCTGCCTTCCATTTGGCAATATACAAAATGAAGCATGCAATTTATTCTACAGAAACTACTCAATCGCATGTCAAATCATAAGTGAGTCAGCATCTATCTGAAAGGATGCAAACTTCTGCAACATATCGTTGCGTTGCACCTGAAATAGAACTCTGCTCCCTGTTGCTGACATTGAAACAGTAAATACCCCTTAATGAAATATTTTACTATTTGTAAAACACTCTGGAACAGCTTGATGTGGGGGAAAGGTGTTATGCACAGCTATGAGGATGGAGAGGAAGCTTACTGGCAAACTTACTGTTGTTGATGCCCCTTTTGCTGATTACCAGGCACTGCCAGGAACCACCCAGAAATAACTCTATTAATATTCTCCCCAGAACAAAGATCACAATCTATCCTCATGGTACCTCTCAATTCGGTATGACTCCAGTCAAAATTGAGCGGCCACTCATTTCATGGCATTGAATTTAAGAAGGGCTTAAAAAGTACTCACATAATCATATAGTAGTGGTAATGCCCCTGCCTCTGGACTAGAAAGTCTGAGTCCAAGTCCCACCTGCCCTGGAAGTCTGTTGATCAAAAGGTTGATTAAAATGATCTACAGTAGCATTCATGACCACAGGACTACACAATGTGTGTTAAAGCTAATGAAATACTCTTGAGATCGGGTCAGCGTTGTAATGTAGGAATAATGGCAGCCAATTTACTCACAGTAAGATTGTGTGAACAGCAAAATAAATTTTGCTGGATAACTGATCCAGTGATCTTTGCTGAGGGTTAGGTATTGATCAGGGTATCAGAGAAAATGTCTTAATTCTTGACAGAATAGATGGAACTTCCTCATTTAATAGTCAGCCCCTCCAACATTGCATCACACCTTCAGTACTACACTTGGGTTTCAGCCTGCATTTGATGCTCATTTCTCTGGTGATAGAAATGCTTGATTCATGCTCTGTGGATGTTCCAAGGGTGCTGTATCACATTTGGGGGTTTTGAGGGTTTTCTTGGAGCTTGAGGCCCGAGTTGTCGCTGGTATGTGTTATTTGTCTGTGTCTTGCTACATCCTGTCAAGTGGAGGTAGGGGCGAGATTTGAGAGGACTAGCACCCACTGAACTGGAGCTAATCTCAGATGAGGCTTGTGAATTTGGTGTGAGACTTATATCAGTATACAGCACTGAGTCAAAATTTCCATTCCCAGCAGCTCATACAGACACCCCAAGTAGCTCCATGCCACCTTCTCAAGGACAAGTAAGGATAGGCAATAAATATTGGCTTGACCATTAACACTCATATCCTAAAGGTGACTGAAAAGAAAAGTAATTAGCTATCCAGAACACCAGAGCAGCAGCAAAGGTACAAAGACTGGTGGTTTCTACATCCCAGCAAACATGTTGGTGATATTCACTTGTGTCTTGCCCTTTATGGCGGGCAGTGTTTCAGGGAGCTGGGAGAGGGGAGTGGCCGGTTAAGTTAGGGAGCTATCAACGGTCTCTCCAACATGAGTGGGGTTGGGTCATGCTGCACTGTTTTTTTCCACAGAAGGTGATACTCAAGGAAGAGTGCAAATGTTTGACATGGTTGGGCTTGCTTGTGGAAACATTCAGCCATTTTTGACAGGTCAGGGTTTAGTGTGGCTTAGTGTGGAAAGGCATTTCCTAAGCTGTCAAGGTAATGCCCTCAAGTAAATCAATTTTTAATCATGGCCTGGTGGGCATCTCTCTCAAGTGGATGTTAAAGGGAGTTGTTGCTAGGATACTGCCCTGTGGGAGATTGTTATTGAGTATCTTGGAGTGTTAACCATGTGTCATCAGTGAATCTTCATCTCTCTGTTGTTCAGAATTGTCGACAGCAACCAGAGTGGTTTGGGAAAATGCAGCAGCTGGGACAGTTTGAGCATCAAACCCTTCGGTATTTCATTCAGTATTGAAGGCAGAATGGATCGATGTAAGGAGCTCCAGTCTTCAGAATGTATTGGGAACCAGCCTCAGTGTGTGTGGAGAGAGTAAGGATTTGTTCACAGCAACTACTTTTGGATCTAAAGCCAGCCTGCTTTTGGAGGTGGGATGAGTTATTCATGGGTTAATGAGTGACTCTAGGAGCTTGTAGATTATAAAGGGTAGTGAAACAAGCTCATGCTATTATTTGGCGAATACATTCTCCATTACAGTAACCATATTTTGCCAGTGGACCAAGAAGGTGCCAGAAGTCCAGTGGGATACCATCTCGAGGTTACCAGTTCCATGAAGGTATGGTCATCTAACAGTGCAGAAGACCCTGAACAACTCCTCATTGTTTCTCCAAGTTTATTCATAGGATCATGGAATCCCTACAGTTTGGAAGCAGGCTATTCAGCCCATCGAGTCAACACACTGACCCTCTGAAGAGTGTTCCACCCAAATCCACCCCCTACCTTATCCTATCCTTGTAACCCTGCATTCACCGTGGCTAATCCACCTAATCTGCACATCTTTGGACTGTGGGGGGAAACTGGAGCATCTGAAGGAAACCCATACAGACACAGGCGTGTAAAAACACCATACAGACATCACCCAAGGATGGAATTGAACCCAAACCCCTGGCGCTGTGAGGCTGCATTCCCCTTTTGCATTGTTTATTGAGTTGGCCAGTGGCTGGTCACCTCCAGCATTCATGCTCACTTGTGAGCTCACAACCTCCTCAGGAATTTGACCCTTCAAGTTTCTTTAAGAAGTTCCAGTCTCAGTGGCTTGAGTGCATAAAGCAAACCCATCGATCTGTGACTGTCCAATGATTCAAGTGGTGGTGTGACTGTTTCTCTAATCTGTTGATGTTGTTGAAAGACCTCAGAGCTTTAACAGGGAATGTACAGCTCTCTAAAACCTCAAGACATATTCTTTGCTGCAGCAATAAGCTGGTCCATGAATTGAATCTATGGTTTTGTTATTTGGGGGAATGCGCTGGGATGGTGTTTTCCATCTCAGCAGGGAATCCAGGCTGGTTTGGCTTCAGGAAATTTCATCTAGGCACGTGTTTTGATGATGTAGCAGAAATGTCAACCCATACATGGTTGATAATTGGTCACTGCCGGCTGTGTGGCAAGTTTAAGAAGTATACAAGGACATCTTCACTATCTGATGAGATGATGAGGAGGTCACGTTATATTTGCTCCATCACCTTGCTATTCTGCACAATGATCGGAACCATATACAAGGTAAACAGCCTATGATGGCCTCTAATTTGCCAGATCTTTCCCAGTTTCATCATTTGAATTATAGTTCTCTTCTTTTGTTTTCAGATTCATTCATGGGTGTGGGCAGTGCCAGCTAGGGCCAACATTTATTGGCCATCCAAAATTACTCTTGAGATAGTGGTGGAGAGGTGCCTTCTTGAACCATTGTGGTGCAGATACATTCACAGTGCAGTTAGGAAGGAAGTTCCAGGATTTTGACCCCCAACCAATGAAGGAATGGCAATATACTTCCAGGCCACATGATGTGTTGCTTGGAGGGGTTCATGCAAATGGTGTTCACACATATCTTCTGGCCTTGTCATTCTAGGGATTGAGGTGTGGGTTTGGAAGGTGCTGCCAAGGGGTCTGGGTGAGTTGTTGTAATATTTTATCTAGACAGTATGTCCAGCCTGCCACTGTGTGTTGTTAAAAGAGGGCTTGAATTTTGAAGATGTTAGATGGGTGGCTTTGAGTTAAACAGTGTTGAATTTCTCAAGTGTTATAGAAGGTATAATTATCCTGGCAAATGGAGCCTATGCCAATGTACTCCTGACTTGTGCCTTCTGAAAGATGAGTAGGCAGTAGGTTAATCATCATAGCTTTCCCAATCTCTGCTTTTGAAGCCACCATATTTAAATGGTTCAGATTTTGGTCAATGGATATTCATAAGGGAAGATATAGTGATTAGAATGCCATTGAATGTCAAAGAGAGATAATTTGATTTTTTTGGGGGGAATGGCTATATCCAGGAATGCATGTATTGTGAATGTTACTTGCCACTCATCTGCCCAAAACAAGATATTGTCCTGAACTTGTTGCTTTTGGAACTATACTGCTTCAGTATTTAAGGGGTCACAACCAGTACTTAAAATTATACAATCATCAGCAAACATCCCCATTTCTGACCTTATGATGGAGGGATAGTCATTAATAAAGCTGAAGACAGTTAACTTAGAACCCTACTCTGAGGAATCCCTGCAGAAATGAGCTTGGCCTGAGTGGATTAGCGCAAAGCTCATGAAAGAAAAAAGAAGAAATGTACATTTCCTGCAGTGCAAGGACATGAATATTATTTGTTCTCTTCATATTTGCCAGGTTATCACATTTGGCCTGTTTGAGACATTCCGCATTCAGTTGATGGATCCACAGAGATTCTAGGATCCAACCTTCAGGATGCTTGGCTTTGAGAGAGAGGTTGTTGTGATCACTTTGACTTTTAGATTAACTCCATTGAAAAGGAAGTCCATAATAGGCATTGTGTTGTTGTTTAATGGTATTAGTCATAGATTCATGAGTTCAAGAATCCACTTGATAGGATTGGCCATAAGAAATTTGTTTTATAACCACTCCAAAATATTGGTTGCAAATTCATAATGATTACATATCTGTAGTGCAGAGCCCAGCTGGCAGGAGGGTAGAATGACCTTCAATAATTCCTTCACTTACGATTCAGTTGCAATGGTTGTGTTTTCAGCTCTAAACTCAATCTCCCACAGTTCTGTCACAGCTGATGACATAAAAGAGTTTACATGAAAGTAAACATTGGACAGAATCAACTCAGTTTCTAAATGAGGGGTGTGCAGCAGATTTATAAAACAATTCCAGCAAGATACTGACATGCAGAATGAAAAAATATCATACTGGTGCATTAGGGAGTAAGGCATGTTTGCATGAAATGATAACATTTTACAGTGCTGCAAGAAATCATTTTGCTCATTGTGTTCCTGTCTGCCTCCTTCAAACTGCTACCTGTGGAGTAATGAGATAGCCAAGTACATGTTGATGTAACAGCAGCCTCAGCAGTCAGGTCTGAGAGTCTAAGAGAGAAGGCAAAGTCTGTACCTCAAAGAGAGAGAGATACACGATAATGCAGTTGAGTACTATCATTGTGTAAATAAAATGTACCAGAGGTGGAATATCACTCTTTGGCAAATAAAATTTTCCCAATGCATACCAGGCCTCAAATTATTAGTCAGACTTCCAAATTGAATCCAGAAATTGAACCAAACCATGATCCTTTATACAATTAGCTCCATTGTTTCCCCAAATGTATGTTTTCATCTTTCAAAGTGTGTACCAGTTTTATGTCAGTTATGTTAAAATGGAGTCATCTGGCAAATGATCTTACCATCAATGGAAACCATGTCAGCTCATTCACATGATTGACAACTTTTATAGTTAGTTGTAGCACTTCTCTTAAAGACCCCCTAAACCTTCTCTGTTCTAAGAAACAGACTCCCAACTTTTTCTGTCCAACTGAAGCCCATCCTTCCTGGGACCTCCTGATAAATCTCTTCTGTCAATCCATGATATAAGTTAAGTAGAAAATGTTGGTATCTATCCTACTGACACCTACATAAATGAAAGTATTTTACTGCACTGATAGCCTTCACCTTGATGAATACATAAAATCGGCTTAAAATACAGTTGAATATTTTGCCAATCTTGCAAGGATCTGAGGAACAAGATTGTCTGTATTTGCAGAATGTTTGACTGGTTCACAGAGAAGTGAACGGTACATTAGCTGTGTCTCTGTGCTTATGGAATACTTCATTGATATTAATGGATCAGGGAGAAAGGACCATAAAACTGCTAGCTAAGGACACAGAAGGTTAGTTAAAGTCAAAGAAATGGTCAAATGGCAATAACTAATGGGAACAAAGTTTTATGTGCGTTGATTTATATATTTCCCTTACCATTACTCCTCAAGGTGCTGACTTATGCAAGAATAAAAATACATGGTGTCCTCACTGCTTTTCCACAAATAGCCATTATTCCTTATTAACTAGGAAGGGCATCAAAATATGGGAGGCAGTGGTGTAGTGGTAAAGTCACTGGGTTGGTAACACACAGCCCTAGGGAATATGGATTTGAATCCCACCATGACAGATGGTGAAATTTGACTTTAATTAGAGTCTGGAATTAAAACCTAGCCTGATGGTGACCATGAATCACTCATAGTTATTGTAAAATCCTATCTGGTTCTGCCATCCTGACTTGGTCTGGCTGACATGTGACTCCAAACTCACAGCAATGTGATTGGCTATCAAACTAACACTGAAATCGCTGGAGAGACTTAGCAGAACTAAAGAAGTGTCGTAAAGGATTCAAAACTTCAACTTCTCTACACCAGCTGAGCTTCTCTAGTACCTTCTTGGTTTGTTTCAGATTTCCAGCTTCCGCATTATTTTGTTTTTATTTGACTGACGCTTACCTGCCCTCGGGCAACAGGGAATGAGCAATAATTGCTGGCGCAGACAATAATGACCAAATTCCTTGAATAAACTAAAATAAGAAAAAGGCATGAATATTTCTTAGCTGAAAATGTGTTGCTGGAAAAGCACAGCAGGTCAGGCAGCATCCAAGGAGGAGGAGAGTCGACATTTCGGGCATGAGCCCTTCTTCAGGAATGCCCGAAACGTCGATTCTCCTGCTCCTTGGATGCTGCCTGACCTGCTGCGCTTTTCCAGCATTAGATTTTCAGCTCTGATCTCCAGCATCTGCAGTCCTCACTTCCTCTATGAATATTTCTTATCCATCATTTAGTGATGATTGAGTCATGGGCACATAGATATTACAGCACGGAAACAGTAAAACTCATCTTAGCTGCTTCAGTGAAGTTTGCTGGATTATAATCAGGAACAGGAAGCCCTGAGCAGTTTTCTTTTTCCATGTCCAAGAGGAGATGACTTTACTTTTGTTACCACAACCATATCTCCCAATATTTTCCAACCTTTCATGTGAAGTGACTTTGGAGCTCAGGTCATGCAAATATGCAGTCATTGTTTAGATTTTCCAAGAGGCCTTGGAAACATTGAAGATGCTAAAACTTGGCAAGATACATTGAGAAGGAAAAGAAGAGGTCCAACTCCCACTGTGGCAGATGATGGAATTTGAATTCAATTTTTAAAAATCTGGAATTAAGAGTCTACTGATAACTACATTTCCATTGCCAATTGTCGGGAAACACCCATCTGGTCCACTAATGTCCCATAGGGAAGGAAAATGCCACCCTTACCTGGTCTGGCCTACATGTGACTCCACACCCACAGAAATGTGGTTGACTCTTGCCTGCCCTCTGGGCAATTAGGGATGGGCAATAAATGCTGCTCTAGCCAGCACTTACCCACATTCTGTGAATGAATGATAAAAGAAAACAATTTCTAGTGGTAGGGTGACAGTAGATCACAGAGAAATAAAGCAGCTTGGAATCTGGAGTCACAGGAGGAAAGAGAGGGGTAGGTACACATAACTGAAGAATAGAATTGGTCTTCTTTACTGATACAACTCTCAGCTGACCGGTTTTCATGGGTTTAGCTACCAAGAGGCTTGGAATCCAAGATCCTATCCTCTACATCTGAGAGATTGCTCCCTTAGACAGTATAGTTGCCACTCTTAGTATGCTTAACTGTATCACAGCCTCACCTGAGAGTAACTATTGCCTTACTCTTAAGAGTTCCAGCAACCTTTTATTTACAGAGTAAAAAATGAGGTCTGCAGATGCTGGAGATCACAGCTGCAAATGTGTTGCTGGTCAAAGCACAGCAGGCCAGGCAGCATCTCAGGAATAGAGAATTCGACGTTTCGAGCATAAGCCCTTCATCAGGGGCTTCCTGATGAAGGGCTTATGCTCGAAATGTCGAATTCTCTATTCCTGAGATGCTGCCTGGCCTGCTGTGCTTTGACCAGCAACACATTTGCACCTTTTATTTACATGCTATTTTTAATCTGATCTTTATGATGCAGCACTTTCCAGTACACCTCATTTCATGCTGTCCTTTCATAGTCTCATGGTCTTTGCTGTTAATGTTGCATCATGAAATTATTACTATATGCATCGTCTTTGTGTCACAAAAGGAACAGGAGTAGGTCATTCAGCCTTTAAGCCTGCTCTGCCATTCAATATGGTCATTCCTTTAGGCCTATAAATAGTATCTAACTCCTTCTTGAAAAGAATCAAAGTTTTGGCCACAAACACTTTCTATGGCAGAGAATTCCAGAGAACAATGTTCAGAAAGCAAGGCTATAGTGGGTTTAAGGTGAGGGCTATGAATTTTAAATTACTCTATACACTTTCTTGTCCTTTCTCCATAACCTTTGACTCCCTGACTGATCAAGAATCCGTCTATCTCACACTTAAACATACACAAGGACTCTGCCCCACAGCTCTCTGTAGCAAGGAGTGCCGAAGACTCACAGCCCCCTGAGAGAAAAGATTCTCCCTCATCTCAGTCATAAATTGGCATCCCTTTCTTCTGAGACAACTCCCTCTGGTCCTACACTCTTCCATGAGGGGAAGCATTCTCTCAGCATTTATCCTGTCAAGCCTCTCAAGAATCCTATTTGTCTCAATGAGGTCACCTCTCAATCTTCCAAACTCAAATTAGACCAGATGACCAATTTCAAGGGAAGGAGAAGTAACAAGCAGCATCTTGGCAGAGAATTCTTGAACTTGTGCTGGTGGATTGATAAAATTCAGTGGCGTAGTTACCATGCATTTAGAGTTACCAAGCATTCACCACTCAGTGATATCAGGTCATTTCACCATCCTGGTTCAGTACCCCTTCATTAAAGCACATGCTACAGCAATCTACAATTAACAAAAAAAAATCAAATCCATTGTATCATTTCAGGTGGATCCTGACCTAAACATGATTTGTAATTTCTAAATCAAGAAATTGATAGTATGTGACCAAGCCAATTACTGACAATGCAGGACGTGCAGAGTAATGAAAATAAAGATTGATTAAAAACTCAGTTTGGGCACATGTTTTAATATTGTGAAAAACCTCATGCAATGGGAGGCAAATTTCCAGAAATCCATACCTGAACCTTTTCACTGATTCTGTGCACTCAGTGAAGAATGGCAATTACAAGAAGCATCAATTAGAGAATCAGGGCAACAACGCCTTTTTGAATCTGCTCTTGCTTCTTGATCATGTTTTCCACCATCTGAGATGACAAAACCATTAGGTGTAGGAACATAAGTAGGTCATTCAACCCATCAAGGCTACTCCAGATTATGGCTGAGATCATGTTACAGCTATACAGGAAATTGGTAAGGCCACTTTAGGAATATTGTGTGCAATACTGGTCACCTTCCTCTTGGAAGGATGTTATGAAACTTGAAAGGGTTTAGAAATATTTACAAGGATTGGATGGTTTGAGCTATAGGGAGAGGCTGACTATGCTGGGGCTGTATTCCCTGGAGTGTCAGAGGCTGAGGGGTGACCTTATAGAGGTTTATAAAATCGTGAGGGGCATGGATAGGGTAAATAAACGAAGTCTTTTCCCTGAGGTGGAGGACACCAGAACTAGAGAGCATAAGTTTAGGGTGAGAGAGGAAAGATTTAAAAGGACTTAAGTGGCAACATTTTCACGCAAAGGTTGGTGCATGTATGGAATGAGCTGCCAGAGGAAGTGGTGGAGGTTGGTACAATTATAATATTTAAAAGGTATCTGAAAGGGTATTTGAATAGGAGGATTTAAAGGGATATGGGACACGATTAATTTAGCATATCTGGTCAGTATGGATGAGTTGGACCGAAGGATCTGTTTCTGTGTTGCACATCTCTATGACTCCCATAATCCTCAGATCCACTTTCCTGCTTTTTCCCCAAAGCCTTGCCTCCTTGACTGATCAAAATCTGTCTGCCTCACTCTTGAATATACTTAATGACCCAGCCTCGACAGCCCTCTGCAGTAAAGAATTCCATAGATTTGTTACCCTCTGAGAGAAGAAACTCTTCCTCCTCAACTATGTGTGCGTACTGCGTGTGACTCAGTGTGTACATGTTACTCTGTGTGTGCGTGTGACTCAGTGTGTACATGCTACTCTGTGTGTGTGTGTGTGTGTGTGTGTGAGTGGCTCAGTGTGTACATGCTATTCTGTGTGTATGTGACTCAGTGTGTACATGCTACTCTGTGTGTGTGAGACTCAGTGTGAACGTGTTACTCTGTGTGTGTGACTCGGTGTGTACATGCTACTCTGTGTGTGAGTGTGAGACTCAGTGTGTACATGCTATTCTGTGTGTGTGAGACTCAGTGTGAACGTGTTACTCTGTGTGTGTGACTCGTGTGTGTATGCTACTCTGTTTGTGTGACTCAGTGTGTATATGTTACTCTGTGTGTTTGGGAGACTCAGTGTGTACATGTTACTCTGTGTGTCTTGGTGTTCGTGTGTGTGCGTGTATATGTGTGTGTGTGCGTGTGTGTGTGTGACTCAGTGTGTACATGTTACTCTGTGTGTGTGTCTGTGTATCTGTGTGTGTGCGTCTGTGTGTGTGAACTTGCTTTTCAGAATGGGTTAAGTTTGATATCTCTCAAACAGCTAAGACTCAAGTGAAGATCAACAGGTATCTGATTAAAAGGAATCTGATCAACAGAAGCCCCTGGAACTCAAGACTAAACAGAACTAAGGGCATGAAATGGAACAAAAATAAGGTTAAAAAAGGAACAATCGGTTTGGTTTTAGTTAGATTCCTTCCAAATAGTGTACATAGCGAAGTGAGAAACCACATTAGCATATTCACAAACTTAAGTCTGATTTGCATATACGAAGTGCTTCATGGTAATGAGGAACCTTTATGCAAACAAGCAAATATAATTTGATTAGACTCAGAAGGAACTCCCAGAGGTACAGTTATTATTTGGAAGGTTAATCATCGAATAAACATGAAAAATCCAGTTATTAAATGCGATGGAATAAACTTTCATTTCATACTTAAAAGGACAAAAGTGAGCGAAGGAAATAAGAGCCCCTCCCCCATCAACCTGGGACAGTTCATCAAGTAACTGTATGTCTGTCCATGCGCAGACTCATGTGCATATGTGAGCAGTTCGAACGGCCTCGGGGGCCAAGGTAAACCGAGGCAAGAGTGAGGCCATGCTCTTCGGGGGGCTGGGGCGTGCGCCAAGTCTTGGGAAGAGCGTATCAGCAAAGTGAGGCAGAAACTGGGCAGATGGAAGCTACGGTCGCTCTCCATCGCAGGAAAAAAAACCTGGTCATCAGGTGTGAGGCACTGTCATTGCTATTATACGTGGCACAGGTCTGGCCTAATCCCAGAACCTGTGCTGCTGCAGTCACCCGGGCCATCTTCCAGTTTATATGGAGATCAAAGATGGACCGGGTCCGAAGGGACTCGCTGTACAAAGATCTGGGCAACGGGGAAAAAAATACACCCAATGCCACCCTCACCACTGACGGCCACCTTTGTGAGTGGCTGCATCAAGCTGTGCGTGGATCCCCGGTACGCAAACACCAAGTGTCACTACGTACTGAGGTTCTACCTGTCCCCGGTGTTGCGAAGGATGGGCCTGGCCTCGCTGCCGCGGAACGCTCCGAGTAGTTAGACCATTCCATATCACCTGTCCTTATGAAGAAAAACACCTTTGACCACAAATCCACCAGGAAGTGGTCAGCACATAGTGTCCTTGAGACCCTTCGGGAAAAGGAGAGGGCGGATCTTATTGAGCGGTTCCCTGAGCAGACTGTCAAAGCCATTTGGCAGAATGCCTCATCGCCAGAACTTTCCAACAAGCACCAAGACATGGCTTGGCTGGTGGTGAGAAGGGCTCTGCCTGTGAGATCCTTTATGCACGCTGCCCTCGAAGCGGCTGCAGGGGGGACGAGACTGTCACACACCTCCTTCTGGAATGTACCTACGCAGAAGAAGTCTGGAGAGGAATGCAGTGGTGTTTGTCGAGGTTTGTTCTGAGCAGCGCCGTGACATGGGACTCCGTGCTCTACGGCCTGTTCCCCGGGACGCACACTGAGATGAACATCAACTGTGCCTGGAGGATCATCAACTCGGTGAAGGATGCTCTCTGGGCGGTCCGAAACCTGTTGATCTTCCAGCTGAAGGAGTTGACCCCGACTGAGTGTTGCAGACTGGCACATTCCAAGGTCCAGGACTACGTGTTGAGGGACGCACTGAAGCTTGGGGCAGCTGCCGCCAAGGCACAGTGGGGAAAGACCACCGTGTAACGTCTGCCTGCCTAAAGAAGAACAGGGGGCCCACACAGTCATTTGGGCTCTGCTGATGCCTCAGCTAAAAATGTATTCGTGCAGACCTGTAAATAAGAATGATTACTCTGTTTCGGTATGCAAACAAATGAAATGTTTACATATGTATGGCATGTCCAACTGTACAGACCATCAAAGTATTTTATGAATAAAGTATATTTTGAAATTAAAAAAAAACTGCATGTCTCGTGCAGGGCTGTATGGCACAGACCAGAGGAACCCAGGTCCCAATGCCAAGCTGTGCTGAGATTGCTGATCTCTGGACTGGCACCATTTGCCCCTGGGGAAGGGAGAGACACAAATCAGTCAAGTTTTGAGCTGCTTTAGTCTTGTTACAGAGCCTTGGCTTACTCAATTCTCTGTGTTGCATCCTCCTAACACACAAAGTTTGAGCTCCCACAATGGATTAACTGGTAAATTGGTAGCCCATTGTGGAAATGGCTTGCTGCCACACGTCTCAAATGAGCACTTTTCCAATCTTTGTTTTCAATACCTATCCTGGTCACACTTCTGCAATGGGACTAGTTCAGTTTAGGAAAGCTGGTCGACGTGGATGAGTTGGGCCGAAGGGTTGTTTCCATGCTGTATGATGACTCTATGACTCTGTAACTTCCTCCTTCACTGCAGCCTTTGGGATCTCAGTACTCATCGAATCCTGGTCATACACTTCCTGATTTTTATCACTCCACCTTGTGTTCTCAGCTGCCAAGTCCATATCTATAGAAACTCTTTCCTAAACCTCTCTGCCTCTCTTTCTATCTTCAAGATTCTCCTTAAAACCAATCCCTTCATCCAACTGTCACATGCCCCAGTATCTCGTAATAAGTTGTATTGCCAGTGAATAATACTTCTGTGAAGCACCCTGTTTTTGTGGCACTATAACATAATCATGACCTGACCTGCACATCTCTCGACTGTAGGAGGAAACCAGAGCACTCAGAGGAGACCCACACAAACACAGAGAGAATGTGCAAACTCCATATAGACAGTCACTTGAGGTTGGAATCAAATTTGGGTCCCTTGTGCTGTGAGGCAATAGTGTTAACCACTGAGCCACTATGCCACCTGTTTGAGACCTAAGACCCCTGCGCTCTTAGGCCCTACTGCCATAGAATACCTTACATACACGGACGCCAGAAACAATCAAAGTGTATGCTGCTCAGATAGAGGTTTTTTGTTTGCACCTGCATCCCTCATCTTCAGAAGCTGCTGATCTATGTAGATTTCCAATATAACCCTAATAAACCCAACGGAGACTGCATGGGGATGGCTTTTAGTGCCTGAACTGGCATTGAATTGAATTATTCAGAACTGAGCAGTGGTGCCAGTACTGACTAATCTCAGGTCAGCTCTAAGGGGATGAAAATGTATAAATAGCTGTGTTACTGCGAGCAGTGAGTTTCTCTGATGGGGACTGCAATTCGCTTCCAGTCACCAGAAAACCTCTGGCTCAGAGAGGGAAAAGTCAATGCGAAACTGAATACTTAAGTTACTGGCTTGGAAAAAGAATTCAAAAAGGGGAATACTTCCAGTTGAAGTCAATACATACAGAATGTATTGAATAATATCATTTGTAGTGTGTAATGGGCTTGATGCTCTCAAACAGAACTGAAGAAGTCCACAAGTATCATTAATCATGAGGGGCATGGATAGGGTAAATACATAAGGTCTTTTCCTGAGGTGGGGGAGTCCAAAACAAAAGGGCATAGGTTTAAAGTGAGAAGAGACAGATTTAAAAGAGGCCTAAGGGGCAACCTTTGCACGCATGTATGGAACGAGCTGCCAACGGAAGTGGTGGAGGCTGGTACAAATTACAACATTTAAAAGGTACCTGGATGGATACATGAATAGGAAGGGTTTAACACGATGTGGGCCAAGTGCTGGCAAAAAGGATTAGATTAATTTAGGATATCTGATCAGCTTGGATGAGTTGGACTGAAGGGTCTTTCTCCTTGCTGTATGTCTCAGTGACTATAACTCTTTTCAGTTAATGGGTTTCTGTAACTTGCCCATTCCAATCTGGAATCTGGTTCCATGTTTATGACGAAACACAGCATCTCTCTGATTTCACTCTAAATGAATCCATCCATTCTCTGTTCAATGACAGAAGGCTTCACAGTTGAAACCAATCCCGTGATTTTATCTAATATACGCAGACAGTAGCACTCGTTGAGTTGTGGAAACTCTGGCTGATTTCCCTGACCAAGGTTGTTCCTCTGAGGAAAAGGAGATTGAGGGGAGATTTGGTAGAGGAGTACAACTTGATGACAAGTTAGATAACATAGAGCCTTCAGTTTTCAGAACAAGGACCAGGGAGATAGATGTAAAATTTTGGTCAAGAGATATGGAGTGTTGTGCAGTGGAACCTTTTTTTTTTACAAAGCAGAGCTGATGCAATACCTTTTGCCCATGAGGGTGGTAGGATGATCAATGATTTCCAAAGGGATTTGGATAAGCACTCCGAGATTGGATAAAAGCTGGTAGAGCTCCAGGGAGAGGAAAAGGGGAAAGGAACTGACCAGAGTGCTTCAGAGATGGCTCATTGACTCTATGACCCACAGCCTTTTTTTTTCCTTAATTCATTCAAGAGATGAGGGTGTTGCTGGCTAGGCCAGGATTTATTGTCCAATTCTAATTGCCCAGAGGACAGTAAGAGTCAACCACATTGCTGTGGGTATGGAGTCACATGTAGGCCAGACCAGGTAATGATGGTAGTTTCCTTCCCTAAAGGACATTAGTGTACCAGGTGGGTTTTCTGACTACCTGTATTGGCAATGGGATCATGATCATCATTAGATTGCTAATTCCAGATTATCTTTTTATTGAATTCACGTTCTAATATCTTCCATAGTGGGATTCACACCCGGGTCCCCAGAACATTATCTGGGTCTCTGGACTAACAGTCCAGCGATAATACCACTAGGCCATTGCTCCCACTTTGGCCAGGCCAATATCCATTGAGGCTTACAGGTGAATCAGGTATGACAGCAACTAATTTAACCCATACTGGGGTAAAAAATGAGGTCTGCAGATGCTGGAGATCACAGCTGCAAATGTGTTGCTGGTCAAAGCACAGCAGGTCAGGCAGCATCTCAGGAATAGAGAATTCGACGTTTCGAGCATAAGCCCTTCATCAGGAATGGGGACTGGATTTGGAACCATTCCTCTCCATGTTCCCCAGTTACATCTTGCCTTTACTAACTGAACTGCAATAGTTGTGGTAGAGTGGGTTTGAGGAATGGAGGAGTTGAAAAGTCAGTAGGTTAATATTCACACACACACACACACACACACACACACACACACACACACACACCTCTCCCTCCCCCCATCTTAAACATTGTATGAAGGTTAATCTTGCCTCTAATCTGGGTATGAATCATTCTCTGATCACCTCCCCCCACCCAACCACCCCCCTCACCCCCTCCACTGCCAACAGAGGCTGATACCAAATCTTGTGTAATTTAGAACTTCATAGATATTGAAGATATATTTTGGAAAATACTTTGATTTTGATGTTATTCCACTGACAACATTTCAACTTTTTTAAAGCTCACATCATTATGTCCAACAGCCACAAATGAATTGGAAATGGATATCAATTTCCCAACAGTCTGCATTACAGTATGATGTATTTAATTATGCCTCATTGACAACTGCATTACCTCGTGCATTAGTGGCTGTTGATTTTGCTGGCACAGAGGTTTTTTCTTTGTGTACTACATTTTATCTAATTCCGTTTTACTGCCAAACAGCAGTCCTCTGCAGAACAGCACATGATGTCTCAACTGGTAGCAGTTGTGCCTCAGTTCTGAAGAAGGGTCACCAGACCCTAAACGTTAACTCTGATTTCTCTTCACAGATGCTGCCAGACCTGCTGAGCTTTTCCAGCACAATAAATTTAGCCCGGTCCTGAGGCTCACCTATACATGGGCTGGGGTCACTGGCTGATGTAACCCCACATGATTATTATCTGAGAAGAAAAATCCAGTAAAACTTGGGAAAGACCCAACCTACCTTGTACACTTCAAAATGAAGCTCCAATAATTTCATTTCCATCTATTGCAGCTTTCTCCAACTGGGATGGAAGGTTCAGCCTTGAATTGGCCACCAATGAGGGTCTCCTTCTCTGTTCTTTATTCCCAGGGTGCAAGTGGCTGGGCTGATATAATTGCCCCACCCCAATTCTCCAGAGAGCAGTTAAGGGTCAAATGTATTGCCGTGGGTCTGTAGTCACATGTAAGCCAGACCAAGTAGGGATAGCAGTTTCCTTTGCTAAAATATGTTAGTGAATCCAGATGGGTTTTTCAATTGACAATGGTTACATGATCATCATTCAATTCTTAATTCCAGATATTATTGATCTCAAATTCCACCATGGGGTTTGAACCTGGGTCCCAGGAATCTTATTTGTGTCTCTAGATTCATAGCTGAGTGTTACCACCATGAAGCCACCTCCAAGTCATCCTGCTCGCAAGCCCATTTGTCTGTCCTCAGCATACTGCAATACTCCAGTGAATCACGGCGCAAACTGATGGAACAACATCTCATCTTAGGCACATTACAGAAGGTTGTGGATATAATACTGAGTTCAACACCTTCACTCTGTGAACTCACTCCCATTTCTTCCCTTTCTTTTAGCTTTCCTCATGGCATTTTCTGTCACCATGTCCTCTGTCCCCTCCCACCAATTCCAGTGGGACTGTCTGTTCTTTCCAGTTTGACAGTGCATTGTTCTGCCATTCTCACATTCTGTTCACTTAATCTACTCTATCAGCACTTTTAAATTAGATTACTTACAGTGTGGAAACAGGCCCTTCGGCCCAACAAGTCCACACCGACCCACCGAAGTGCAACCCACCCATACCCCTACATATACCCCTTACCTAACACTACGGGCAATTTAGCATGGCCAATTCGCCTGACCCGCACATCTTTGGATTGTGGGAGGAAACCGGAGCACCCGGAGGAAACCCACGCAGACACGGGGAGAACGTGCAAACTCCACACAGTCAGTCGCCTGAGTCGGGAATTGAACCCAGGTCTCAGGCGCTGTGAGGCAGTATTGCTAACCACTGTGCCACCGTGCCGCCCCCCGGCACTGCACCCTCCATTACTGCATAAATATTGCCCCTCCATATTTCACATTGGTTCTGATGAAGACCATCCAGACTCGAACCGTTAGCTTCCTCTCTCTGCACTGATGTTGCCTGACCTGCTGTGACTTCCAGTATTTTTTTGTTTTCAGTACAGATTCCAGCATCTGTAGTCATTTGCTCCTGGTCAGTTGTGTTTGATTGGGAGTGATGCGTCTCAAGCAGGCTCTAGCGACAGGCTATCTATTCCAGGGTGAACTAGCCATACAGAAATACTGCCTGCCTCTTGTATCACAATACACTGGAAACTCTCTACACCTAACACAGGCACACTGAGTTCCATTGCAGTGTGATCACTGCCAGCATGATTAGTTGACTCAACACAGACCAGAGAACCAAACCTGGTGCTCTCTTGGTCTGTTTGACTGAATCCTGTACAGGAAAAGCATTTACCAGTTGAGAGTGTGGTGCTGAAAAAGCACAGCAAGTCAGTCAGCATCTGAGGAGCAGGAGAATCGACGTTTCGGGCAAAAGTCCTTCATTAGGATTTTGCCCAAAATGCCGATTCTCCTGCTCCTCGGATGCTGCCTGACCTGCTGTGCTTTTCCAGCATCACCCTCTCGACTCTGATCTCCAGCATTTGCAGCCCTCACCTTTGCCTATAAACATTTACCAGTTGAGCCATTTGAGTTTTGATGCATCCATTGCATTGCAGATGTCACAGTTTGTGCTAAACAACGGCTTGAACTTTAATGCAAGAAAGATACAAAAAGAGGAAAGGAAAGCTATTCATTTCCTTCTAACTATTTTCAACTTGAAGAAAACAAAAGCAAACAGCTGTCATTTTAGAGAAACATTCAATTGTAATGACAATTAGCATTACATTGATCTCAGGATGTACCCATTTAAACCTATTCCCCATAGGGAATAGCTGAGCAATGGCCTTAAAGGGACAGGCCCAGAAAAATACTGTTTGATCCCAGCAGCGGATCATTGCAATTATGCTTCAGGCTTCTGTAAGCCTGATCAACATACACTATTACACTGGGATGAAGGACACATTTACTCATCTACGACTCTGCAAATGGTGAGGCACTTTATTAACCAAAACATTGGTTGTATGAAGCAGTGCTAAATTGTCACTGCTTCAGACTATGGAGCATTCTGCCTTGTGTGAAAGGAAGGGTAGAAGAGACGAGTAATTCTATTTCATGCTTCACTGAATAGATGTGGAATGGATATTGCACGCCCTGGAATTTTCAAGGGTCAGTAATTATTTGAACTGGGCTCATCGAATCGTTCTTCTGAGTGAAAAGACGTGCTCTGAATCTAAGCTAACCAATGATCATTTAATTCTCAGGAGAAAGGTACCAGTTTTCTGTGATGTGCTGGCTCAGAAAAAAAGAAGCATGAATGGCATTTTCTTTTCAGCTTGGTGGCTCTCCATTGGTGATGCTTCTGAGCTACTTATGTGGGGTAGGCAGGTTGTGAGAAAGCTGGGAAACCATTTGAAATAATTAGCACATTTTATGACCTGAGGACCCTTCATTCCTGAAGAAGGGCTTATGCCCGAAACGTCAAATCTCCTGTTCCTTGCATGCTGCCTGACCTGCTGCGCTTTTCCAGCAACACATTTTCGACCCTGTGTAACCCATCCTCGCGCCTCCCCGCCACATGTACCCAGCTTGACAACTTTTGATTCGTCAGATTGCAGGACAGTGATTTTCTTTTTCATTCATTCACAACATGGACATCATTGGCCAGGTCAGCAGTTATTCCACTTTGAGAGCAGTTATTGTCTTAAATGGAGAATCTGTTTTTATAAACAATGACCTCTGGGTCTATACAGTCTTGCTTAAGAGGAAACATCCATCTCACCATCCATCCTGTCAATACCAGAGACTGACATGTTATAATGAAGTGGCTTCCTACTTTTCTAAACCCCAGCAGATACAAGCCTAGCCTGGTCCAAACGTTACCCATAAGAACAGCCAGTGATTCCATGTATTAGTTGAGTAAACACTGAACTGCTTCCAACATGTTTACAGTATTCCCTAAATAAGGAGACCAATCATTTACAGAGTACTCCGGGTATCATCTCACTTTGTAGGGATTCTATCATTCCATTCTATGCTGCAATGCCCTGTATAACTGAGGCATAGCCTCCCTGCATTTCTTTTCAATTTTTCTCACAATAAATGATAACATTCTTTCAGCTTTCCCAATTACTTATTAGCCTTTGAAAATCTTGCATTAGAACAGCTAGACCCTTCTGCATCTCAGAGCCCTACAATCTCTCACCATTTTGATATCATTTTTTAAATTCTTCCTGCCAAAATGGACCATGTCACATTTTCCCATATTGTATGCCATTTGCTCTCTACTCTCATTGTGAACTCATAGCAATTTTCTTACTTACTTTGCAAGACCAGCAAATTTAATCAATAATAATTTTGGTCCCGTCATTCAAATCATAGAATCCCTATAGTCTGGAAGCAGGCCATTCAGCCCATTGAGTCTACACTGACCCTCCGAAGAGCATCCCACACAGATCCACCCTTTTACCCTATCCCTGAATGAAAAAAAAATTACTATCCTGCAATCTGAAGTTGTCAAGTAGGATGCATACATGGCTAATCCACCTATCCTACACATCCCTGAGCACGATGCCAACTTAGCACGACCAATTCACCGAACCTGCACGTCTTGGGAGAAAGCAGGAGCACTCGGAGGAATCTCACACAAACAGCACAGAGAGAACATGCAAACTCCACACAGGAGTCGCACAAGGGTGGAATCGAACCTGGGTCAGTAGCACCGTGAGGCAGCAATGCTGGCCACTGAGCCACTGTGCTGCCCCCTTCATTCACCATAAATTATAAAATCTTCCATCAGAGCACTGACCCATCACTTCTTAAATTATGCCAACAAGAAAATGACCTATCTATGCCAGCTATCTGTTGATGTTAGCTAAGAATTTAGATTAGAGTGGTGCTGGAAAAGCACAGCAAGTCAGGCAGCATCCAAGGAGCAGGAAAATCAACGTTTCAGGCTAAAGACTTTCATCAGGAATAGATGTTAGCTAAGCCTATTTTCCATCCCTGCCAATGTTACTCGCTGCACAACGGGGCTCTTATTTTCTATGGTAATCTCTGATGTGGCACCTTCTCAAATGCCACCTGGAAATCTAAATACAGTAGCCCCCTCCACTGGTTTTCCATTACCAACAGCACCTTTGGGGGTAGCACGGTGGTTAGCACTGCTGCCTCACAGCATCACGGACCCAGGTTCGATTGCAGCCTTGGGCAACTGTCTGTGTGGGATTTGCATGTTCTCCCCGCGTCTGTGTAAGTTTTCTCCAGGTGATCCGGTTTCCTCCCACAGTCCAAAAATGAGCAGGTTGTGGGGATTGAACAAGCTAAAAATTGTCCTGTATTGTCCAGGGATTTGCAGATTACCCACGGTTAAAAACCCCATGTGGGATCACAGGTGTTTAGTAATATGCTCTTCAGAGGGTCAGTGCAGACTCAATGGGCCGAATGGCCTCTTTCTGCACGGTAGGGATTCTGCAACAACTACAATAAATTGGTTAAGCATTCACAAAACTATGTTGACCCTGCCTGATTACCATGTATGTGTCTTCGATAATAGTTTCTAACATTGTTTCCATGACAGTCGGTAAGCTAACTGGCCTGTCGTTTCCTGATTCTTATCTCCCTTTCTTTTTGAATAATGGTGTTACATTTATTATTCTCTATTTGATTGTAAACTTCCCTGAATCTGAGACTTATGGAAAATTAAAACCAAATGAACATCCAACAAGTATGGCACTGGAACAGCCCACCATGTCTGTACCAACCATGGTGCCATTCTAAGCTAATCCCATCTACCTGCATGTAGTCTGTATCCCTCCATCCCTTGCCTGTTCATGTGCCGGTCCAACTGCCTCTTAAACATATCTGCTTCTACCATCTCCCCTGGCAGTGTGTACCTACTACTTCTGTATAAAACACTTTTCTCATATATCTCCTTTAGACTTTCCTCCTTATCTTAACCCCATGTCCCCTAGAATCTAACATTTCTCCCCTTGGAAAGAGACTCCGACTATCCACCCTATCCATGCCTCTTATTAATTTTACATATTTCTATCAGTTCACCTCTCAGCCTCTGACTCTAGCAAAAATAATTCAAGTTATCCATGCTCTCCTTGTAGCCAACCCAGACAGTATCTCGGCACAGCTCTTTTGCACTTTCTCCAAAATCTCCACATCCTTCCTACAGTGTGGCAGCCAGAACTGCACACAACCCCCCAAATGTGGCCTAACTAAAGTTTTATACAGCTGCAACATGACTTGTCAAGTTTTGTACTCATTGTCCCAACCAAGGAAAGTAAACATGCTGTTTGCCTTTTTTCAGGAGAATCAACCCTCCTCATTCCTGAAGAAGGGCTTATGCCCGAAATGTCAATTTACCTGCTCCTTGGATGCTGCCTGACCTGCTGCACTTTTCCAGCAATACATTTTTCAGCTCTGATCTCCAGCATCTGCAGTCCTCACTTTCTCCTGTTTGTCTTCTTTACCAACTTGTGTTGTCATTTTCAGGTGTTTTCAAGCTGTGGACATGTACCCTAAGATCCCTCTGTATATCAATGTTCCTAAGGGTCCTGCCATTTATTGTATACTTTCCTTTGCATTTGACCTCACAAAATACATCACCTCACACTTCTCCTGATTAAGCTCCTTTTGCCATTTCTCCACCCAGCTTTCCAGCTGATCTATATCCTGTTGTATTCTTTGACAACCTTCCTCACTCCACCAATTTTCATGTTGTCTGCAAACTTACTCATCAGACTACCTATGTTTTCACCCAAACCATTTATACATATATTACAAATAGCAGAGGTCCCAGCCCTAATCCTTGTGGAACACCACTGGTCAGAGATCTCCAGTCAGAAAACACCCCTCCACAATTATCCTCTGTCTTCAATGACCAAGCCAATTTTATATCCAACTTACCAATTCAACACGTGACTTAATCTTCTGGACCAGCCTGCCATGAGGGCTCTTGTCACCTGCTTTAGTAAAGTCCATTTAGAGAACGTCGACTGACCTACCCTCATCAATCATCTTCCTCACTTCTTCAAAAATCTTAATCCAATTTGTAAGACAAGACTGCCCCCACACAAAGCCGTGCTGACTCTCCCTAATAAGCGTCACCTATCTCACCAAACTGAGCAACTTGTCAGACTTCAACTTCCATAGTGTTTGTCATTTCCTTGGATTTTCTTGGATTTTCCTCTCTTATCCATTTCCTTAATTACAGTTATTTCTGAAATGTACTTGGATCCCCTATGGTGAAGAGCGTGGAGCTCAAAAGGCACAGCTGGTCAGGCAGTATCCAAGGAGTGGAGAGTCGATGTTTTGGGCATTAGCCCTTCATCAGGAACCTGAAACGTCGACTCTCCTGTTCCTCGAATGCTGCCTGACTGACTGTGTGTTTCCAGCATCACACTTTACATCTCTTACAACTCCCTACAGCACCTGCAGTCCTCACTTTCTCCTCTATATTGAAGACTGATGCAAAAAAAATCCATTGAGTTCATCTACCTTCTCTGCTTTTTTGACTATTAGATCCCCAGACTCATTTTGTTATTCTTTTGCTTTTTTAATATCCATAGGCAAAGTCACCATAGTCCTACCAGCACATAGGGTTGGTCTCTCATTAGAGAGAGAGATAATGGGGGCTGGTTTAACCTGAGGGTCACCACACCTCAGGCAAGCCTGGCCATTGAGAAGGAGAGTCTTTCAGGTGGGAATTGAATCCATGCTATTGGCATCACAAACCAGCTGTTCAGCCAACTGAGCTAACGAACCGCCATCAAAGCCATGCCCATCAGACTCAATAGGAAGTATTTCTATATCCATAGAAATGCCATCAGAATTTATAGTTTGAGAAAAATTGCTTCCATACTCTAATTTTTGCTTTCTTATTAATCTTGTCATCAATCTTTATTTATATCCAATCCTCTAACCTGCTGCCCATTTTTGAGCACTTACAGTATTTTCATTTAATTTTTATACCTTTAAAATTTTTTTTTAGTTAACCATACATGGTGGGTTCTCCCTTTCGAATGTTTCTTTCTTGTTGGACTATATCTATTCTGTTCATTCTGAAATAGAAATTCAAATGTCTTCCACTGCATCCACATTGACCTATCCTTCAACAAATTTGGTCAGCTCTCTTCAGCTAGCTCTGTTTTCATGCCATCATAACTGTACTTATTTAAATTTAAAATAATAGGCTTGGACCTGCTCTTCTCTCCTTCAAATTGAATGCAAAATTCAGTCATATTAATTCACTGCTACCAAGGGGTCCTTCACACTACAGTCATTAATTAATCCTACCTCCTAATTCAACAACATGAAGCTAATAGTAATACTATATCACTGTCCTAGCTCCAGATATTGTTTCAGGGTCACACTCTCATCTCTGAATCAAAAGCTTATGGGTTTCAGCCTCACTCCAGAGAGTTAAAAGCATCATTTAGTTGCATATTTCGCTACTAGATAGTCAGAGGTACTAACGCAAGCTTATCTTTCAGGTGACATTTAGAATTGAGATGAAGACAAAGTAATCTACTCAGGGCGTGTTGAATATTTGGAATTCTCTTCCCTAAAGGTTTGTGTATTTTCCATTGTTGACTATATTCAAGGCTGGGATCAATAAGAGTTTTGGCCTCTCAGTAAATCAAGGGATTTAGGCAGTGGCCATAAAAATGGAGTTGAAGCCCAGTCAATGATGATCCTATTGAATGGCAGAACAGGCTCAATGGACTGTACAATCTCCTGCTTCCATTTTGTGTGTGGTATCTGGATGAATCCAGAGCAATGCAGCCCCAATTCCAGAGAATGTTCATGTTACATGAAGACTAACCCTGATTTGAAGAGCTCTTTGAACCAATATCACGATTAACTGGCACAGCAGACTTTTTTTGTGTGATTGAAATTAAAATAATTTTGTACCTTGGGTTTAATGAAGAAAGAGATCTCCATTTTCAAGGAAATATTTCAAAGAATTACAGAAACAATTTATTTTTGTCCAATGCAATAACATAAAAAATGTAAGGTTCGCCCATATACCTTTTCCAGAGTTACTCCAATGAGGAGTTAAGCTACAATATCAGTAAGCTCTCCAAGATTCTCTCTGGGTTATGTTATTTTAATCTATGGCAGCAGCACAATTGACCTCAAAACTCCACAGTTTGTAAATGGATATAGTGGCCAGCATAATCCATCTGAATAACTAACTAGTGACTGTTGTTAGGAATGCTCTGGGTGAGGTTAGGACATGGCACAACACTGATCCAGAATCTGGTTTCCAGCATCTGCAGTCATTGTTTTTACCTCGTTGATTTTAACCCTACTGCGAATCCTCTTGCAAGGATGCCTGCCTTGAAGAAGTTTTCCTCCTCTCTCTACAAGAATCTCAGGGAGTCTCTCTCCCACTGCAACTCCCAGGTCATTTCCTCTGCCCTGAAGCTCTTCAACCATGTCATGCATCAATGTGGACTTCAACAGCTTCCTCATTTCCCCTTCCCCCACCTCATCCTAGTTTCAAACTTCCAGCTCAGCACTATCCCCATGACTTGTCCGGACTTGTCCAACCTGCTTAGCTCCTTTTCCACCTATCTATTCCACCCTCTCCTCCCTGACCTATCACCTTCATCTCCTCCCCCACTCACCCATTGTAATCTATGCTACTCTCTCCCCACCCCCACCCTCCCCTAGTTTATCTCTCCATGCTTCCGGCTCACTGCCTTTATTCCTGATGAAGGGCTTTTGCCCAAAACATCGATTTCACTGCTCGTTGGATGCTGCCTGAACTGCTGTGCTCTTCCAGCACCACTGATCCAGAATCGGGTTTCCAGCATCTGCAGTCATTGTTTTTAACCGTGGCACAGCAGTGACAACGCAGGTAGATGAATAGTGTGCCCACACAATTAGGCTTTGGCAGAGGGGGCTGGGCACTTATGAAATGAGCTCAGAGTTGGAGCCTTTTGGAGAAAAGGAGGAATAATTGATCACGAAGGGAAGAAAGAGCTGAGCAAATGCCATATCTCATATTGAGTCTATAAATACAATAAAAACAGAAATGATCTTGTAATGGAATTGAATTGATCGCCTCATAATATGACATGGTAATTCAGGCATTAAATCATAAACCTGGCTCCTTGTGGTTTCTCTCAGTTTGCAGTGTAATAATTTAAAGGTGACTGCTAGCCTGTTGGGGGTTAGCACTGTATTTATGTCTGAGAGAAAATGAAAGGGATACCCAAAATTTCACAAAGAGTTTCATCTCTCTAATTTTTAAACTTCTCTTTTCAGGTGATCCTGACAAAGGAGCAGTACTCTGAAATCTTATTATTTTAAACAAATCAGTTGGATTATTATCTGGATGTCATGTGACTTTTGACTTTGTCCACTTTAGTCCTACACCAGCATTTCCACATCAGATCTAAATGAGTACAACAGGTCGGATTCCATCTTCACTTAAGGTCCATGCCTTCACTTCCTCCAGCAGTGTACACTTTTTATCTGTCCTTTTTCTGAAAGACTATAAATTCTTGATAGCAATAAGTTCTAGGGGAGATGATGGATTGTGTCATTGGACTAGTGATCTAGATGAGAGTGATGCTGGAAAAGCACAGCAGGCCAGGCAGCATCCAAGGAGCAGGAAAATTGATGTTTCGGGCAAAAGCCCTTCATCAGGAATACAGGCAGAGTGCCTGCAGAGTGGAGGGATAAATGAGAGGAGGGTGGGGGTGGGGACAAAGTAGCATAGAGTACAATAGGTGAGTGGGGGTGGGGATGGAGGTGATAGGTCAGAGAGGAGGGTGGGGGAAGGTAGCAATGAGTACAATGGGTGAATGGGGGTGGGGATGAAGGTGATAGGCCAGAGAGGAGGGTGAAGTGGATAGGCGGGAAGGAAGATAGGCAGGTAGGACAGGTCATGAGGGCGGTGCTGAGCTGGAAGGTTGGAGATGGGGTGAGGTGGGGGAAGGGGAAATGAGGAAACTGGTAAGGTCCACATTGATGCCCTGGGGTTGAAGTGTTCCGAGGCAGAATATGAGGCGTTCTTCGTCCAGGCGTCTGGTGGTGAGGGAGCGGCGGTGAAGGAGGCCCAGGACCTCCATGTCCTCGGCAGAGTGGGGGGGGAGTTGAAATGTTGGGCCACGGGGCGGTGTGGTTGATTGGTGCGGGTGTCCCGGAGATGTTACCTAAAGCGCTCTGCTAGGAGGCGCCCAGTCTCCCCAATGTAGAGGAGACCGCATCAGGAGCAACGGATACAATAAATGATATTGGTGGATGTGCAGGTAAAACTTTGATGGATGTGGAAGGCGCCTTTAGGGCCTTGGATGGAGGTGAGGGAGGAGGTGTGGGTGCAGGTTTTTTAATTCCTGTGGTGGCAGGGGAGGGTGCCAGGAAAGGAGGGTGGTTTGTTGAGGGGGCGCGGACCTGACCAGGTAGTCATGGAGGGAACAGTCTTTGCAGAAAGCGGAAAGGGGAAGGAAATATATCCCTGGTGGTGGGGTCCGTTTGGAGGTGGCGGAAATGTCTTCGGATGATTTGGTTTATGCGATGGTTGGTAGGGTGGAAGGTGAGCACCAAGGGGGTCTGTCCTTGTTACTTTTGGAGGGGTGGGGTTTGAGGACGGAGGGGGAGAATGTGGACAAGATGCGTTGGAGGACATCTATAACTACCTGGGAAGGGAAATTGCAGTCTCTAAAGATGGAGGCCATCTGGTGTGTTCTGTGGTGGAACTGGTCCTCCTGGGAGCAGATGTGGCAGAGGCAGAGGAATTGGGAATACGGGATGACATTTTTGCAGGAGGAAGGGTGGGAAGAGGTGTAATCCAGGTAGCTGTGGGAGTCAGTGGGTTTGTAAAAAATGTCAGTGTCAAGTTGGTCATCATTAATGGAGATGGAGAGGTCCAGGAATGGGAGGGAGGTGTCAGAGATGGTCCAGGTAAATTTAAGGTCAGGGTGGAATGTTTTGGTGAAGTTGATGAATTGCTCAACCTCCACATGGGAGCACGAGGTGGCGCCGATGTAGTCATCTATGTAACAGAGGAAGAGGTGGGGAGTGGTGCCGGTGTAACTACGGAAGATGGACTGTTCTACGTAGCCGACAACGACACAGACATAGCTGGGGCCCATACGGGTTCCCATGGCTATCCCTTTGGTCTGGAGGAAGTGGGAGGATTTGAAGGAGAAACTGTTAAGGGTGAGGACCAGTTCAGCCAAATGAATGAGAGTGTCAGTGGAAGGGTACTATTGGGTACATCGGGAGAGGAAGAAATGGAGGGCTTGGAGGCCCTGGTCATGGCGGATGGACCAGCAGTCCTTGTTTTTACCTAGTGATTCAAATGGTCAGGCTTAAGATCTGGAGGAAGGGAGCACAGGCTACATCTACTGGCATCACTTACATTTGACAGCACGTGGTTCAGTGGTTAGCAATACTACTGCCTCACAGTTTGATTCCAGCCTCGGGCGACTGTGTGGAGTTTGCACGTTCTCCCCATGTTTGCGTGGGTTTCCTCCAGGAGCTCTAGATTCCTCCCAAAGTCCAAAGCTGTGCAAGTTAGGTGGAATGGCCATGCTGAATTGTCTATGGTGTCAAGAGATGTGCAGGCTAGGTGGGTTAGCTTTGAGAACTGCAGGGATACACAGGTCAGAGGTGGGTCTAGGTGGGATGCTCTTCAAAGGTTGGTGTACACTCAATGGGCTGAATGCCCAGCTTCCACACTCTAGGGCTTTTATGAAAAATAAATTTCAGGAATAAATATAATGCTAGTTTCAATAATAGTGACTATGACATTGTCATCGATTGTTGTTAAAAAAAACCCACCTGCTTCTCTGATGTCCTTTAGGGAAGGAGATCTTCCAACCTTTACCTGGTCTGGCCAACACGTTCAGTGAATTACAAAGGAGTCTTCATGCATTAGAAGACTAGGGCTGATCCAGGATTTAAAACCAGACATGTGAGGAAGGACTGGAGGAAGCAATGCTCCTCATTCTTCAATATTGACCAAAGGGGAATCTCTTAGAAATATCTTTAAAAGTGTAGTAAATCTCAACAGTTTCTGTCCCACAGAAAACTCAGCTCACTCCGTTCTGTCTCCCTCACCCAGTAGAAGAACTCCCATGTGGATTCCATGGATTATATCAGGAATGGAAATCTGAACTGATTTATTTTTTCCTACATGTGATTTAAGAATTTGAAGGGATGGCATGATCATGTGTGAATTGTGAGAGGGGGAAGCCTTCAACTTTGCTATTTCAAGCAGATGCAGCATTTAACTACAGATATTATGACAATTTGAGCTACCATATGTCTCTTTTCTCAATGAGAGGATTGTCTTGGAATAGTCTGATCTTTCTTGTACAACAGAGACTCTCTTTCCCCATTTTAAATTGTCAGCTCAGCTTCCCCATGTTTCTCACCTGTCCCCACCAGAACTTATCCTGAGAGTTAATGTTCTGCAGGATCAGACTCTTCTTAGGTACCAGCTCTACTCTTCACTCATGAGCTAGAATGGTGTCCATTAGATTGTTATTCGATCACACAGTGTAGTGTTTTAACATTCGGTCCTTCAGCCATGTCCATATTCTCACACTCTCTGGCAAGGGATAACTGGATCACAAGCAGGAACAGTAATCCCCTCTTTAGCTGAGGCAACTAACAGTGTGGCATTTCCAGCTTGCGATGAGCTAACACTGCAGACAGGGGATGGAACCTTATTTTCTATAAATGCATTTGAGGCTTGCCTTTGAACACTGACCAGGAACAGGAATCCTAACCCCAACTCCATCAGTGAGGCTAATTGTAGCATTCCTATCTTAGGCAAGATAATTAAACCTGACGCCTGGTCTAGTTCAGCGCAACGCTAGTTGTTGCTCCTAGCAACCGAATCAATGAGGGGGCTTGAACATTACAATTCAAAACCTGCTACAGGTGGCAGCCTTTCTTTATGTGTTAGAATTAAAATTCTGTGTCCCCAGGAAGCGAGGTTTCAAATGTACATTTGCATGCAACCCCGAATGCCAAAGAGAACTGAGTCTAATTTTATTTTAGCTGCTGAGCTTCATTTTGTCACACTCAGTTATTCAGTTTATTTAGTGATTTTCTGAAAGAACATCACACTCTCCAAATGGGTGGCAGGTCGTCACTGTCTTTTAGAGTATCTGCATTTAATTCTTCTTGGTAGCTATTGCTTTTGACAACATGTCCTGCCATTCCCTCCAAATTCCAAGCTAAACCCCCACAACTGCACCAGATCCCTTATCTAAACAACTGAGCAATAATTCTAACAGGCAGATTGCTCATGGCACTGTCACAATGATGTGAATTATGCTGTGCACTACACATTGTATTATTGTGAAGCGAGGGATGCGGCTAAGCTTAAAGTCACTTTACCGTACATATCCTGAAATCAACTACAAGTCAATTCTTGAGCAAAGACCAGAAAAAAGGATCATGAAATGGGAGGTGACTTTCTTTGGTACTGTTGTGTTCAGTCTGGTGAGCTAAAAGGGAATGGAACTTCTCTTTTCATTTCAGCTGATACATATAGTGCAGACAAAGGGTTAACTACTGACCATGTGCTTAAGGAGCTATATCATAATGACTTATGATAATATTATGGGTAAATTATTATAGATCACACAAGGCGAGGATCTGAGCCTATCAGGTTTCGAGAAGGTCTTCCTATACCACCTGTTGTACAATGTCATGCAACACAAACCTAATCTCACCACAGTCAGATACGGTGTAAAAGGCCACCTGGAAAACAAAAAGGTTATGATTATTTTCCACACACATCATCTATTGCATCCGCTGCACCCGATGTGGCCTCCTCTATATTGGGGAGATGGGCCGCCTACTTGCGGAACGCTTCGGGGAACACCTCTGGGACGCCCGGACCAACCAACCCAACCACCCCGTGGCTCAACACTTTAACTCTCCCTCCCACTCCACCGAGGACATGCAGGTCCTTGGACTCCTCCATCGGCAGAACATAACAACACGACGGTTGGAGGAAGAGCGCCTCATCTTCCGCCTGGGAACTCTCCAACCACAAGGAATGAACTCAGATTTCTCCAGTTTCCTCATTTCCCCTCCCCCCACCTTGTCTCAGTCGGTTCCCTCAACTCAGCACCGCCCTCCTAACCTGCAATCTTCTTCCTGACCTCTCCGCCCCTACCCCACTCCAGCCTATCACCCTCACCTTGACCTCCTTCCACCTATCACATCTCCATCGCCCCTCCCCCAAGTCCCTCCTCCCTACCTTTTATCTTAGCCTGCCTGGCACACTCTCCTCATTCCTGATGAAGGGCTCTGGCCCGAAACGTCAAATTTCCTGTTCCTTGGATGCTGCCTGACCTGCTGTGCTTTAACCAGCAACACATTTTCAGCTCTGATCTCCAGCATCTGCAGACCTCACTTTTTTACATTTGATACAGCTGGTCTATGTTGGTACCCACGTTCCATGAAAACTTCCTCCCATCCTTTTTCATCTCATCATTTCAACATACCTTTATTCCATCCTCCCCCATGTTTCTGCACATATTCTGTGTATGCATCTGTGCCATTACCCTCAACTACTGCTTGTGAAAGTGAATTCAACATCCACAGCATTCTTCAGGTACAGAGGTTTCTCCTTGAGTCTTTACTGTTCAGTTCTTCAAACTGTTCTAATCATTTCCATAGCTAGCTCTCTCTTCTTCCAATCAAGATTTTGTTAATTCATCACTGATTTATTCATTATTGAATTTGTTCATTTCCTTCCTCCTGCTTTTTATTGTTGGTGCTTCTGCTGTCAGTGAGCTTCAATCCTGATTCTTGAGGTTTCTCACTGCTCTCTCTCATACCCAGCTTCCCCTTCGCCAGTTGATCTCTGACAATCCTCCCCAGGTCCTCTGTTTATTTTGACTTTGGCATACTCTTTTGGTTTGGCTCACTGGTTTGTCACCTTGAACAGTAATCCCAGTTTGGGTACTGAGTGTACAATCTAAGCTGACACTTCAGTGTAGCACAGATGAGGTGCTGTAAGCTCTGGAAGTGCTGTCCTTTGGTTAAAGCAAAAGGTCTGTCTAATTGTTCAAGTGGTCCATAAAGGCTCCACAATCTCTTTGAGGCAGACACCAGAGAGTTTTGTCAGTGTTTATCTCTTAACTTACACTGCTGCTTTGTTGCTGGTGGGATCGTGCTACGTAAATCTGCCGCACTGTTTGCCAGCAAAGGGAGAACAATTCATTTCTCAAACTTCTCCACTGACTACAAAGGGATGCCCTGAGCTCAAATAGATCACATATAAATGCAAGTTCATTCCTCTCACTGGTTATGCCTCAAGTTTTTGCACCAGAGTGACCTATATGCAACTTAGCGGTCAGTTGGCTAGATGGCCAATTTGCAAAGCAGAGTGATGTCAATGACGTGGGTTCAATTCCCGCACTGGCTAAGGTTATCACGGAGAATTCTTTACCTTTTTACGTGACTTCCAATCTACAGCATCTCCTGTCTGGAATGGTAAATCACTCAGTTGTTTTCAGGAAGGCGTCTCACAAGTAATATTGTTTGGTCAATCAATACCAGCTAGGCCAGAGATTCCCTCAACCCGTGACATAATACAAAAAAATTCACATTATTCTCAAAGAGCAACGTCTTAATCAAATTCCAAATGTCATTCCCCACAACTCATCTACTTCCTGCAATTACCTTCTCGTGAAAGTTTATGTCAGTGATGCAATAAGATGTGTACTAGTGTCCGTGTACACTTGTACTAAATTCTGGATTTTATATTCAGTGAAGGGCTAAGTCTGTCCCTTGATCATTTCAAACAGGAGCTTAAAACATAGCATAAAACAGAGATTAAAAATAAATGCATTTAGATGATGATTTACTATCTTTCTAAGAACTTGCAATGAGGTCCATGGGTAATGAGAGCATCCATTAAGCATCAGCATTGCCTACAAACAGCGATGAGATGAATAATTATTTGGGTCATTTTTTGTTAGTGTCATTGACCAGGGGATGATTGCTGGCTTGGAAACTCGGAGGTCTCACTAATTTTCTTTGATAAAGATCCAACCATGTTTTTTTAAATTTCAAAATATACTTTATTCGTAAATATTCATAAATAATTTGATACACTGTACATTGGGTAATGCCATACATATGTTCACATTAACATACACAGTTTAGAATTTTCCTTTTTACATGCAAGTCTGTGCATTTCTCACTCCTATGCCCTTATATTGGGCTGAGGCGTCAGCAGAGCCCAAATGACTGCATGGGCCCCCTGATCTTCTTTAGACAGGCAGATGTTAAACGGTGGTCTTTCCCCACCGTGCCTTGGCGGCAGCTGCCCCAAGCTTCAGCGCGTCCCTCAACACGTAGTCTTGGACCTTGGAATGTGCCAGTCTGCAACACTCAGTCGGGGTCAACTCCTTCAGCTGGAAGATCAACAGGTTTCGGACCACCCAGAGAGCGTCCTTCACCGAGTTGATGATCCTCCAGGTGCAGTTGATATTCGTCTCGGTGTGCGTCCCGGGGAACAGGCCGTAGAGCACGGAGTCCCGTGTCACGGCGCTGCTCGGGACGAACCTCGACAAATACCACTGCATCCCTCTCCAGACTTCCTCTGCATAGGCACATTCCAGAAGGAGGTGTGTGACAGTCTCGTCCCCCCCGCAGCCACTTCGAGGGCAGCGTGCGGTGCGGCAGAGAGTCCGGGCGTGCATAAACGATCTCACAGGTAGAGCCCTTCTCACCACCAGCCAAGCCATGTCTTGGTGCTTGTTAGAAAGTTCTGGCGATGAGGCATTCTGCCAAATTGCTTTGACAGTCTGCTCAGGGAACCACTCAACAGGATCCGCCCTCTCCTTTTCCCGAAGGGTCTCAAGGACGCTACGTGCTGACCACTTCCTGATGGACTTGTGGTCAAAGGTGTTTTTCTTCAGAAATTTCTCCACGAAGGACAGGTGGTACGGAACGGTCCAACTACTCGGAGCGTTCCGCGGCAGCGAGGCAAGATCCAACCATGTTCCCTCAGTTCAACAAGGCAGATGGAGCCTTGATTAAATACCTGAACTAAAAGACAGCCACCTTGAGCAAAGCAGCTCCCCTTCAGTATTAGAGTGGAGTGCCAGATTAGATTATGTGTATTAGACATTAAAATGTTACTGGCTAAACTGAGCTGACACATAAATCCATGAATGTTTATATCGTGTCAAACCTAGAGTCTTTTCCTTTCGCGACGAGAGACCAGGTCTCTGCGTTTTCACAGTTAAATCCAGCTTTGTTAACCTATCATTAACAAAGACTCATTCTTTTCATTATAAATGTGGAAGAACTGGCTCTCACAGTCCAAGAAAAGCTGAACTTAAGTATGTTTAGTATAAGTGCAGCTTTCGAGGTGAAAGGTCCCTGTGTTAATCCACTACATTATCCATTTTCCCTTTCACTGTATATTTTCATTTCACAACGTGATGCATTCTTCGCTGATGCAGTCTCCAGTGTGTAAAAATTAATTCCTTCTCTTCCAATCTGCTATATAACATCCAAAGCTGCTCTGCTCCATAAGCAGCAATCATCTATTTGAAAGTCAGAACTGAAATGGGTCATTCATCAAAAACACATTGCATTTTCTCTTTCAAATTATTTGAGCCTATCTATCTGCTGCTTCTCACATGGGACTATATTTATAAGACGCACAGTCATCAATCTTGCAATCCTGCGGCTTCTGCTAATCACAAAGCCATGAACTAGGCCCACAAGATTAATGTCACCTTGACTGATAAGTACAGGCGTATATAAGAAGTAACAATTGGTCTTTGGCAAAGCTATTCAAATTTGCTACACAGGAACACCGTGCACTTCCATCAATGCATTTATTTTTATGTGGCACTCTAGTCATGGCACCCATTTCAATACATCCTCATGGCAAGTTCCTCATGACTCTGTTTTCTTTCTGTGTGCTGGACTCCATCTTACATAAGAAACATGTCAGTTTTGGGCCAAGACGGATATGTGCTTTGGAACAGGGATGTGGGTAAGGGACCTGAGCAATCCTATATTTGCCTATGAAGTAGTCTTTGTTCAATTGCCTAGTCCATTGTGTTCCCAATCTTAGGAAAGAGCCAGCGAAAGCATCCATCCCAGAGGACCGAAAAATAAGAGTGATAGATATTCTCATCCAATCATTGACAATCTTATTGAAACAGCCTGAGGAGACTTGGCAGAGTGGATGTTGAGGGAATGTTTCTCGTTGTGGGGATATTAAAATCGGGGACACAGTTTCCAAATTAGAGGGGCCCCTAAATTTAAGGCTGAAAGGAGGTGAATATTTTCTTCCTGGATGGTCATTAGTGTATGGAACTGTCTTACCCAGAAAGAAGTCGAGGCAGGGTCATTGTGCACTGTAATGTGTACGTTATTACTACCTTAAAGAAGATTGAGTTAGACAAATTGTTGACCAACAGGAGATATGGGGCCAGACAGGAAAGTGAAAGCAAGGTCACAATTAGGTCAGCTATGATCTTATTGAATAGAAGAGTAAACTCAAGAGGCCAAATGGCCTTCTCCTGTCCCAACTCAGCTGCTCCGTAATGTTTATTTCCATGTATGACAGATACATGCTTAATAACTAACATTTCAGTTCTGGTTTTAAAATTTACTGTGATGTTCATTTTTTTTCTCATTAACAATTCCCTCTAAGAAGCTGCTGTGCTTCAAAACCACCATCTGCAACATGCAGCCTGTGCCTTATCACCTGGAACCTCCACCTTCTGTACATTGCCCCTTTCCTTCACTGTTCACTTAATAGCAAAGCCTTTAGCCATTGGAGTTCTCACCTTCAGACTCCCTTCTCTTGTACCTTGCAACCTCTCTCCCTGATTTTTAAATACCTGCTCAAAAAATACATTTTTCATTGCAGTCAGTCCATTTTCTGAATTCTGCTATTGTTTGCTTAACCCCGGTATCCTGGGATGATTATTAATATAAAGGCAAGGCCCCCACTGCAGGCAACTGTGTATTGGTAAAACCAAATGATACAGTGCTGTAGCCTAACAGTAACCTGTCAGTAAATCTTTAATTGCTTAAGACGGTGCTCACTTCCTTTCTAATCTCCTTCCTTCCTATTGTAACTTTAATTCAAATTTCACCACAAAATTTATTCAGAAGAACATGTTGCAATATTGGTGTTTGGGCTCATTAAGGAAGAGGTAGAAAGAAATCTAGGATTGTACCATTTCCAGACAAACCAGAAAATTGGTCAAATGCAAATACACACCTGGCATACTGCTAGAATGTACTTTTCTAGCTCAATAACATTCCAGGCATTGCAATTGGTTCTATTCACCAGTGACATGAATGTATCTAAGTGCTGGAAACAGTGTAGAGGAAGGACCCAGTGTTGGTAGTAAATTAAAAACTGCAGGAAGTGCGGATGCTGTAAATCAGAAACAAAAACAGAAATTGCTGGAAAAGCTCAACAGGTCTGGCAGCATTTGGAGAGAGAAATCAGAGTTAACGTTTCCGGTCCGGTGAGTTCCCCAATGTTCCCAATTCGGAGGAAGGGTCACCGGATTGGAAACATTAACTCTGATTCCTCTCCCCAAATGCTGCCAGATCTGTTGAGCTTTTCCAGCAATTTCAGTTTTTGTTTCTGGTATTGGTAGACTGAGTGACAAGGAAATGTTAGAAGCACTTGGGGAATGGATATTCATTTTGTGCAGTAATTCATGTCAGATGATAGTGAGCTCTCTTCTGATCTCTACCTCCATTAGGGAGATGTGTATATGTTGCCCACACACTGTCAACCTGTTTTATACTATTCTAACTGTCCAACTGACCATTTTTGAAAATAAGAGAACTATCATAACCCACATGTCCTGTTCTAAAATGGAAGAGAAAGAGCCCACCTTAAGCACAATTCAAAGTTAAGCCACATTTACAGAATGAGAGATCATAGGTGCAGTTTGGTAAAAGATACAGGCAGGAGAAATTTACTGTAATGTTTACCTTATTACTGACTCTAACAATATCTCAAAATTTCTGTAATAAGTGATCACACTCACATTTAACATTTTATAAATCTCTTGGTCTTTGAGCAGTTATTTTTGTGTGCTCCAACCGCTCTGTCATTATTTCCTCCCAACTGAGAGAGTGGTTATCATTGCTGCCTCACAGCACCAGGGTCCCAGGTTCAATTCCAGCCTCGGGTGACTGACTGTGTGGAGTTTGCACATTCTCCCTGTGTCTGCGTGGGTTTCCTCTGGGTGCTCCGGTTTCCTCCCATAATCCAAAGGTCAGGTGAATTGGCCATGCTAAATTGCCCCATAGTGTTAGGTCAATTAGTCAGAGGGAAAATGGGTCTGGGCGGGTTACTCTTTGGAGGGTCGGTGTGGACTGGTTGGGCCGAAGGGCCTGTTTCCACGTAGTAGGGAATCTAATCTAATCTAAATCTAATCCAACTATTCTCTCAGTCCTACTGATTTCCTGTCCTCACATCGACAAAATTTGCGCCTTGTTTTGAGGTTCTACACTTTCCTCATGGACATTGCAAGATTGTTTCTTGTCCACCAAGTCATCTCAGCATCAATCCTGCACACTTACATCAATGCACCAGACAACAATGATGTATTATTCACATATAGTATATTCAATCTTGGTAAGCTTGGAGTTTGCATGGGCTTCATTCATGTTCTCCAATTTTCTCCCATAGTCCAAGCATGTGCAGGCTAACTGAATTGGCCATACTAAATTGGCTGCTGTGTTCAGGGGTGTGCAGGTTAAGTGGATTAGCCATGAGAAATGTAGGGTTACGGGATAAGGTAGCCAAGTGGGGTGATTATTAGAGGGCAGGTGTAGATTGGATGAGCCGAAATGCCTCTTTCTGCACGGTGGGGATTCTACTCTATTCTGTTCAGTGAGCTATTTGAAGTAAGGCCAGTCAGTTAGTGATGTACTTTTCAACTATGGAATCCCTTGATAACCAAAGTCAATCAATGACTGAAACAATGACCTCTGCCTGATTTTAGTTTCCATCTCTCAAGACATCCATGAACCAGTTATTGTTGTCATTGCACTGGTCCCTGCTAAAGTGAAGCAGACCACTCGCCAAAGTCTATTAAACAACTTGGGGCATCTTAATAGGACTGAGACCCAGACCAGGTCATATACCTATCCATTATAATCTCTTGGAAGTACACTGACAATCATAGAATTCCTACAAAGTGGAGATAGGCATTTGGCTGGCTGAGTCCATCCAAACCCTCCACAGCGCACCCTGCCTCTGCCGACCCATACCCACTTATCTTTAACCCTGCATCGCCCATGACTAACCCACCTAGCCTGCACATCCCTGGATACTATTGGCAATTTAGCATGGTCAATCCACCTAACCTGCACATCTTTGGATGTGGGAGGAAATCAGAGCATCTAGAGGAAACCCACGCAGTCATGGGGGGTATGTGCAAACTCCACACAGACAGTTGCCCTAGGGTGGAATTGAACTTGGTCCCTGGTGCTGTGAGGTCACTGAGCCACTGTGTTGCTGAGTAAAACAAATCACACAGAAGCAAATTGTTAAAAGTTAGAATGAAACACCCCTGCTTGCTTGATAAATTCTTTTTAATGTTAAAACTGTTTTCAAAGGGAGGATTTGGAAAAGAATAATTTATACATGCCTACAAAGTTCTATCTGTTCAATGTAGCTATTTGTATTAAAATTGCCAACAATTTCTTTAAAAGAATGTCTCCTGCAATGCATTAATAAAGGAAGTTGACCTGTACTGCCATGTGTCCTGATGAAGAGCTCATGCCCGAAATGTTGACTCTCCTGCTCCTCAGATGCTGCCTGACCGGCTGTACTTTTCCAGCGCCGCACTTTTTGACTTTGATCTCCAGCATCTGCAGTCCTCACTCTCTCCTGCAGTACCATTGTGCCCAAGGAGTCCTAGTCACACTCACTCTTCTCGGATCCGACTTGGGCATCCTTGGTGCTCAGCCTCCCCAGCTCACCTCTTCACTAACTTCCCCTCTCTGTTCAGTGCACTTCTCACCTTCCCCCACTTTGTCTACCTCTCTCGCAGCTCTGCTCCTGTTCTCCTCACTACCTCTCCCCCACTGTCTGCCCTTGCTCCTTCAATCCAGTGTGCTGGTGAACAATAAGGCAGCACAGAGGTGAGCTGGAGGGAAGCAGTAAGGAGGCAGGAGGGGGGTGGGGTGGGGGGGAGTGCGGTGTAGTGGACACGTGTTTGCAGTGGGGCATTGAGAAAATTGTGATCTTGGAATTTGGATTCATATAAAACAATTCCAAAGCACTTATTTAATTATTTCCATTCATGATGCAGCCCTTTTAGTGCTCCATTGCTAACAGTGACACTGAGACTGTAGGGCTGGTGATAAATGAAGCCTTAAAATAAAGAGGGAAGTAATTTCCAACATTGCTGCACATTCCAGTGTTGTTTTAAGGCCTTAAAATAAAGCTACATTAAGCAGCGAGTTTACTTCCATAGGAAGCCATATGTACTTCTGTTTAGATATGGTCCCTTTAAGATGGCTGAGCTGATTTTGTTATCTTCTGTTGCTCTAAGGATTTAAACTTAATCTTCCAGCTTAATATCAGCTTCCAGCAAAATCTAAAAGCATAATACTCATCCCAAGAGTTGCATCCATCAAATGTGGTGCAGTCAAGCAAAGCCAAATGTAACTAGTTTGCTGGGCTCCCTGTTTGCAACCAAACTAAAAATACACTTTCAAAGAATCCTGCCTGCAATTCCTGGCTCCATTCCCATCAGAAGATATTGGACAGGTGGTCAGCTGTCCGGAAGACTGGTCTTGCATCCAGATAGCATCTGGTAAAGCCGGGTAATCAGGGTTCAGTTGCTGCACATTCACTAATGTAACCACCTGGGTTTTTTTTTAATGCCTCTTATCTTGGCTTGATCATTTGATAGTCAAGTCCTCTTGCTGACTCAAACCTATATTTAGGTTCTGATGGCTGTATCCTTGACAGCTTGTGGGTGGTTTGAACGTCATATCGACAGAATTCCCTTGCAATTAGCTATCACTTGAACTGACACCTGTTTGAAGCAAACCTTTGTTCTCATTAGAGTGAGAAAGATGAACACCTATTACATTATTTGTCACCATCGATCTCTCGGGTTATGACCGAGAGCTGTGTGCCAAATAAAGTTCCCTCTAATTTGATGCTAATGTTGCAGCTTTATCTCACCCAAGTCCCATACTGCAGTCATGAGAAAATGAATAATTACTAGAAATATTCTCGTGGTCAACCTAGTGGTCATTAAATAATGAACAATTTTGTTCGTTGATGTGAAATAGGTTAGGTACAATAAGGAAGATAAAAAGAGAGGTAGCAAGTAAGAGAAAATATAAAAATGGAAAGCAAAATTTACATTTATATAGTGACTTTCATGATCTCAGGATGTCCCAGTGAAATACTCTGCCAGGAGATGATATATTGCCAGAGGTGCAGTATTTTGCATAAAATGTTATAGCAAAGTATTGTCTGCTCCCTTGGGTAGATTGGAAGGCACTATTTCAAACAAAAGCAAGGAATGGTCTTCAATGTCCTGGCTAAAGTTTGTCTGTTACCAAAAGCAATGAGAAATGACCTGGTCACACATGTAATTGTTTATTTTGGGTGCTTACCAAGCTCAAATTGGCTATCTCATTTCCTACATTAACAAAACACAATGACTATTAATGTTTCCAGTCATTTTCTTTAAATTCTTCGAGTAAAAAGTGAGGTCTGCAGATGCTGGAGATCACAGCTGAAAATGTGTTGCTGGTTAAAGCACAGCAGGTTAGGCAGCATCCAAGGAACAGGAAATTTGACGTTTCGGGCCAGAGCCCTTCATCAGGAATCTGATGAAGGGCTCTGGCCCGAAACGTCGAATTTCCTGTTCCTTGGATGCTGCCTAACCTGCTGTGCTTTAACCAGCAACACATTTTCAGCCATTTTCTTTAAATTGCTTTTTGCACGAGCAGTCAAGTCCTTTTGACTTAAATACACAGCCTAGGTAAAAACAATGACTGCAGATGCTGGAAACCAGAGTCTAGATTAGAGTGGTGCTGGAAAAGCACAGCAGTTCAGGCGGCATCCAAGGAGCAGGAAAATCGACGTTTCGGGCAAGAGCCCTTCATCAGGAATACAGGCAGAGTGCCTGAAGGGTGGAGAGATAAATGAGAGGAGGGTGGGGATGGAGTGAAAGTAGCAGAGAGTACAATAGGTGAGTGGGAGAGGGGATGAAGGTGATAGGTCGGCGGGAGGGTGGAGTGGATAGGTGGAAAAGAAGATAGGCAGGTAGGACAAGTCATGGGGACAGTGCTGAGCTGGAAGTTTGGAACTGGGGTGAGGTGGGGGAAAGGGAAATGAGGAAACTGTTGAAGTCCACATTGATGCCCTGGGGTTGAAGTGTTCCGAGGTGGAAGATGAGGCATTCTTCCTCAGGCGTCGGGTGGTGAAGGAGGGCGGTGAAGGAGGCCCATGACCACCATGCCCTTGGCCGAGTAGGAGGGGAGTTGAAATGTTGGGCCACAGGACGGTGTGGTTGATTGGTGCGGGTATCTCGGAGATGTTACCTAAAGAGCTCTGCTAGGAAGCGTCCAGTCTCCCCAATGTAGAGGAGACCGCATTGGGAGCAACGGATACAATAAATAATATTGGTTGATGTGCAGGTAAAACTTTGATGGATGTGGAACGCTCCTTTAGGGCCTTGGATGGAGGTGAGGGAGGAGGTGTGGGCACAGGTTTTGCAATTCCTGCGGTGACAGGGGAAGATGCCAGGGTGGGATGGTGTGTTGTTAGGGGGTGTGGACCTGACCAGGTAGTCACGGAGGGAACGGTCTTTGCAGAAGGCGAAAAGGGGTGGGAAGGGAAATATATCCCAAGTGGTGGGGTCCATTTGGAGGTGGCGGAAATGTCGGCGGATGATTTAGTTTATGCGAATGTTGGTAGGGTGGAAGGTGAGCACCAGGGGAGTTCTGTCCTTGTTACGGTTGGAGGGATGGGGTCTGAGGGCGGAGGTACGGGATGTGGACGAGTTGCGTTGGAGGGCATCTTCAACCACATGGGAAGGGAAATTGTGGTCTCTAAAGAAGGAGGCTATCTGGTGTGTTCTGTGGTGGAACTGGTCCTCCTGGGAGCAGATACAGCGGAGGCGGAGGAATTGGGAATACGGGATGGCATTTTTGCGGGAGGTAGGGTGGGAAGAGGTGTAATCCAGGTAGCTGTGGGAATCGGTGGATTTGTAAAAAATGTCAGTTTCAAGTCGGTCGTCATTAATGGAGTTGGAGAGGTCCAGGAAGGAGCGGGAGATGTCAGAGTGGTCCAGATAAATTTAAGGTCAGGGTGGAATGTGTTGGTGAAATTAATGAATTGCTCAACCTCCTCACGGGAGCACGAGGTGGCGCCAATGCAGTCATCAATGAAGCGGAGGAAGAGGTGGGGAGTGGTGCTGGTGTAATTACGGAAGATGGACTGTTCTACGTAGCCAACAAAGAGACTGGCATAGCTGTGGCCCATACAGATGCCCATAGCTACCCCTTTTGTCTGGAGGAAGTGGGACGATTCGAAGGAGATGGCTGCTCCCTCACCACCTGATGCCTGGAGGAAGAATGCCTCATCTTCCACCTCGGAACACTTCAACCCCATGGCATCAATGTGGACTTCAACAGTTTCCTCATTTCCCTTTCCCCCACCTCACCCCAGTTCCAAACTTCCAGCTCAGCACTGTCCCCATGACTTGTCCTACCTGCCTATCTTCTTTTCCACCTATCCACTCCACCCTCCCCCCGACCTATCACCTTCATCCCCTCCCCCACTCACCCATTGTACTCTATGCTACTTTCAACCCATCCTCACCCTCCTCTCATTTATCTCTCCGCTCTTCAGGCACTCTGCCTGTACTCCTGATGAAGGGCTCTTGCCCAAAACGTCGATTTTACTGCTCCTCGGATGTTGCCTGAACTGTTGTGCTTTTCCAGCACCACTCTAACCTAGACTTAAATACCCAGACTACTCATCCCTGCAGATGCTGGAGATTAGAGCCAAGGGTGAGGTGCTGGAAAAGCACAGCAGGTCTGGCAGTATCAGAGGAGCAGGAAATCAATGTTTCAGGGAAAAGCCCTTCATCAGGAAGTCCCATCCATTCCTGATGAAGGGCTTTTGCCCAAAACATCGATTTTCCTGCTCATTGGATGCTGCCTGACTGGCTGTGCTTTTCCAGCACCACACTCTTGGCTACTGATCCCTTTTGTTCATTCCCAACCCTCAAGCACTTCCTTATTTGTTTCAACACCCTTTGTCTTTACATCAAACATCTGCCTTGGTTCTGTCACATGAAGCTGTATTGGTATTGGTTAGCTCAATCTATTCATATCGTTATGACCAGTTCTCAAGAGGGTCCCAATTGTTTGTATTCCAATGGGATACTTCCAGATGGCTATGCCTCATGTGAGGAAACACAGAATGGATCCTCTTTTTGACCTAGCCCCTTCCACATTTTGTTTTAAGAGGGGAAATTTTAAAATAATCCTGCTTTTCGTGGATATTTAAACTCAGCCTACACACGTTTGGTTCAAGGCAAGTGAACTTAACTGGACTTTCTAGAATTAAAGAAAAGTGAGTTTATTAACTATTAAAATATGAAAAAAGAAAACAAACATGACAAATCAGAAATGAGAGATAAGTACCAATAGGCAAAATTTGAAGAGGGAATATACAAATTAATCTCTGGTTTGTTCATGATCAATAGATTGTGAACTATTGCAGGAGAAAGTGAGGTCTGCAGATGCTGGAGATCAGAGCTGGAAATGTGTTGCTGGAAAAGCGCAGCAGGTCAGGCAGCAACAGGAAATTCGACGTTTCGGGCATAAGCCCTTCTTCAGAAATGAAGAAGACATTCCTGAAGAAGGGCTTATGCCCGAAACGTCGACTCTCCTGCTCCTTGGATGCTGCTTGACCTGCTGCGCTTTTCCAGCAACACATTTTCAGCTGTGAACTATTGCAGCCAAGAAGTGGAAGATTTTGATTGCACTGATACTGACAATTGAGAAGCTGTTTGGCGATTCCTCCTTCTGAAAATAGTTCATCCCCAGTTTCCTTCAGCAGTTTATGACTTGCTTTCAGATATCAGAGAGAGACTGAGAGACTTTATTTCTACCCATGTGTGGAAGTTTTCAGCTGAGCCCACTCACAGCCAAGTGGAAATTGAACTCCAAGCCAGCACACGAGCACACCAACACTCTATCACACAGAGAACCAGGGCATTGCAGTTGGTTTTTAACCCCCTGTCCTTTCTGCTCCTGGAAGGATAAAACACAAACATGTCTTCCACACAAAACTGCCATTCTTCAACTCCTATCGTGTCTGCAAACTGGGACACACACCACAGGAGATCACAGTTCATTTTTTGAATGTCATCTCTCCCTTTGAGGTGAAGTTGTATTGGAACTCTCCAGATGCTACATTCTATGATTCCCCTCAGGATGCAGTCTAACTCTCTCAGAAAATCAGACAGCCATTGAATTTATATCCTTACCTTTTGGCCATATGGTTTTTTGAAAAGAAAACACATATTGTACTTAAGCGTTCAATATTGTTAATAATTTGATGTTATAAGGTCATAACAATGGCCATCTGCAAATTCATTTTCTTTTCTTTCCAATCCACTGCACCTCCTAGCTCAATTGATTTGTATTATATAATGCGGGGACACAAACAATAATAACTTCTCTCCAACCAAGTTACACCGAGACGGTAGTCACAGCTCCCTGGAAGGCTCAGCTATCTGAACCCAAACTAGAATTTGCATCAATCTCTGTTCAGTTACTTGCTGCATAAATTCAGCAAGTTGCCAGGACAGCCTATTTTCTGAGTGAAGCTATTCATTTACTCTCAAGGTTGGCTGTCAGAAATGTGCGTTAGTCTTGCAGCTAACTAACTGATCGAAGCCAAATTAACACTTGGTCCATTCAGCACAGTGGTAACCCAGAATTATTACAGCCAGACAAGCATTTCTCCTGCCCATTTTCCAATAAGTTTCTTTTCCTATGATTTGCTCATCTCCTAAAATGAATAATAAAAAAGTTTAAGGTACAAGTACTGTTGACTACAATAAATTATATGAGAGTTGAAAGATAACCTGTTGAACTGCCTGTATACCTTTATCATTTTTGAACAAACGAAAGCGATTGAATGACCTTAATATCTTGTCAAGCCTAAGATGTTTGGTTTTGCCCTCTTTTAACTCAGGACCTTTGCATGTTCCAATTTTCTCTGATGTGAGTACAGGCAAGAACTGCCAACTCTGAAAATATTCCTGGAGGTGTCATCATGTAGTGGACAGCGAAGAAGGTTACCTCAAATTACAACGGGATCTTGATCAGATGAGCCAATGGGCTGAGAAGTGGCAGATGGAGTTTAATTTAGATAAATCTGAGGTATTGCGTTTTGGGAAAGCAAATCTTAGCAGGATCTATACATTTAATGTAAGGTTCTCAGGAGTGTTGCTGAACAAAGAGACCTTGGAGTGCAGGTTCATAGCTCCTTGAAAGTGGAGTCACAAGTTGATAGGATAGTGAAGAAGGCATTTGGTATGCTTTCCTTTATTGGTCAGAATATTGAGTACAGGAGTTGGTAGGTCATGTTGCGGCTGTACAGGACATTGGTTAGGCCACTGAAGGAATATTGTGTGCAATTCTGGTCTCCTTCCTATCGGAAAGATGTTGTGAACCTTGAAAGGGTTCAGAAAAGATTTACAAGAATGTTGCCAGGGTTGGAGGATTTGAGCTATAGGGAGAGGTTGAATAGGCTAGGGCTTTTTCCCTGGAGCATCAGAGGCTGAGGGATGACCTTATAGAGGTTTATAAAATTATGAGGTGCATGGATAGGGTAAATAGACAAAGTCTTTTCCCTGGCATGGAGGAGTCCAGACTAGAGGGAATAGGTTTAGGGTGAGAGGGGAAAGATATAAAAGAGACCTAAGGGGCAAATTTTTCATGCAGAGGTGGTACGTTATGGAATAAGCTGCCAGAGGATGTGGTGGAGGCTAGTACAATTGCAACATTTAAAAGGCATCTGGATGGGTTTTTGAATAGGAAGCGTTTGGAGGGATATGGGCCAGGTGCTGGCAGATGGGATTAGATTGAGCTGGGATATCTGGTCAGCATGGACGGGTTGGACCATTTTCGCGCTGTACCTCTCTATGACTCTGTGACTCTATGTTACATCCACCCATGTCTCCTTCATCCTCCTGTCATTCAGCATGGAAGGGGATGGTGTGGAAAATGATGGTACAACAGATACTTAAAAAGGCAAATGGAATTTTGTCCTTCATTGCTAAAGAGATTGAGTTTAAAAGCAGGAACGTTATGCTGCAGCTGCACAGGGTGCTGGTGAGGCCACACCTGGAATACTGTGTGCAGTTTTCGTCTCCTCAGTTGAGAAAGGATGTACTGGCACTAGAGGGGAGGTAGTGGAGGATTGCTAGGTTGATTCTGGAGTTGAGGGGGTTGGCTTATGCGGAGAGAGTAAATGGACTGGGTTTATATATGGTAATTTAGAAGAATTGGAAGGGGGGATCTTACAGAAACATATAAAATTATGAAGGAAATAGGTAAGATAGAAATGGAGAGGATGTGCCTCGCCTCACCCACCACCTGGAGGAAGAACGACTCATCTTCTGCCTTGGAAACCTTCAAACACACAGCATCAACATCGACTTCACTAGTTTCCAAATCTCCCCCTCCAACTTGGCACTGCTGTCTTGACCTTCCTACCTGTTCATCTTCTTCACACATATCCACTCCACCCTCCCCACCGACCTATCACAATTACCTCCATCTGCATTCACCTATTACCTTCCCACCTATTTTTCCCCCAGCCCCACTTTATCTCTCATCCTCCTCCCCCCTCCACATTACTGATGAAGGACTTATACCTGAAAGATTGATTGTCCCATACTTTGGGTGATGCCTGATCTGCTGTGCTTTTCCAGAGTCCCCTTTTCGACTCTGATTCTCCACCACCTGAAGTCCTCACTTTTTTCCCAGTGAAGTAGTTGAGGATTCCTCAATGAATGTTTTTAAAGCTAAGATAGTTCATTTTTTTGAACAATAAAGGAATTAAGGGTTACAGTGAGAGGATGGGTAAGTGGAGCTGAGACCATGAAAAGATCAGCCACGATCTTATTGAACGGTGGAGCAGGCTGGAAGGGCCAGATGACCTATTCCTGCTCCTAGCCCTTATGTTCATATATTCTTATGTTTGTATGTGTCATGATAATATCACTGGAATTGTAATCCAGAGATCCAGGCTTAATTCTTTCAGGATTAGGGTTAAAATCCCACCATAACAACTTGTGGAACTGGAATTCAATTGACCAATCTGGAATTGTAAAACTAGTGTCAGTAAAAGGAACAACTGCAATCAATTGTCATAAAAATCTGTGTCGCTCAGAAAATTGATTTAGGTAATTAAATCTGCCTTCCTTACCTGGTCTATCCCACACGTAATTCAGACTCACACGAGGTAAAAGTGAGGACTGCAGATGCTGGAAACCAGAGTTTAGACTAAAGTGGTGCTGGAAAAGCACAGCAGGTCAGGCAGCATCCGAGGAGCAAGAAAATCGACGTTTCGGGCAAAAGTCCTTCATCAGGAATAGAGGCAGGGAGCCTCCAGGGGGGAGAGATAAATGTGGGGGAGGAAAGGGGGGGGGGGGGCTGGGGAGAAGGTAGCAAAGAGTACAATAGGTGAATGGGGTGAGGATGGATTACTGCCATAGCATGCTATGCAATTCGGGGCAATCAGGGATGATCAACAAATACTGGTCCTGTGAGCAATGTCAACATTCCAGTTATGAAAAAACAAAAGGAAGAGTCCATGATTGCAGCAGATTACCTTCCCACAGTCAACATTAAAGTCAGTAGATTCTCCATTAGCCAAGTGAGTGATGCGTGACAATCTTTCCATTTTTGCTTAGCCATGTCCAATATTTTTATAACTGATAAGAAAACCCTAAATTTTGTATTTTTAAAACAACAAATAAATTAAGGTCCCCATGATTTATATCCTGGGTTGCATGCAGCTGTTTCTGGATCTTGTGCTCTTGTAGACTCTGGAACAGTTCCTGGAGAGTCATCAAATCTTGTTAAGGCCCATGTGGGCATGGATCCAAACCACAACTGTGGCTGTTAGTCTTATACAGAAACATTGCTTTGATAATGCAAAAAAATCAGTGTCTCCCTTGGTATAAACTTACCTTTCAGTCAGCTGTTATAGATGTTTTCTACAGCTCTGGAAGCTCTCTAATGCAGTACCAAAGGAATCCTATAAATTGTGAGGTGTTTCTCCTTTAGGGGGATGTTAATCTGAGGCACCAGTGAGCTATTTAAATTCTTCAGCTTGGTTTTACAGATTCTATGGCTTAAAACAGCACTTCTGTCCTGACCATTAGACAAATATAAACACAACGGTAGCATCATTGAAGTAAGCTTATAGCTGATGAAGTACACGGAATTTTCTAACCATTCAACAACAACATTATTTATTTATAGATTGCCTTCAACAAAAAAAATCTCAAAACATTATATAATGCTGTAATAAAGCAGATTTTGAACACCTAACCACATAAGGCGATTTCTTATATTCCTGTTAGGTCAGTTGACCGTAAGCTTGGAACAGAGATGCAAAAAGGTTTGGGGAGAAAATTGCAGAGCTTAAGACCCAAGTGTTTGAAGATATGGCCACTATGCTGAGCATTGAAATGTTCAAGGGGGCCAGAATTGGATGAGTGCAGATAGAGCAAAGGGTTGAGGGGTTGGAGAAGTTTGCAGAAATCAGAAATGGTAAGGCCATAGGGAAATTGAAAAACAGGAATGTGTATATCAAAAAATTGAGTTATAGTGTGACTCAATCAATGTAGGTTAGTCAGCAGAAAGGTAATGAATGAATAGAACTTGGTGTGAGCAAGGATAGAGGAAGTTTTAGAGGACTTCAAGCCCACTCTGAAGTTCTGTGTTGCAGCTGGAATAGTGATTCTGTTCAGGAGGCAAAGAAACAGAGTGTAGAACTTCTAGTTTGGTACTTGAACTAAATTTAGTCAGAAGTACTGAAAACAGCAAAAAACTGGTCATTCATCTCAAAGATGTTCTGGTTGTTTAGTGGTTTTCTGGATTTCCAACATAATGATCACTATCGTGTTAAAGTGCTGCATAACAATTGCTTTGAGTGTTGTGATCAGATTCTGAACTGCAAACATTAAAGAGTTCCCATTTGAAATGATAGCCAAGATAGATTATTGGTGCAAAGGAGAGGTGTTTAATTCAACTTCCCATTTGTGAATAAATACTAACTGTTTAAGCATGGGCATGTTGGATTCACTATCTCCCTGAAAATGCTGTGGGGCTGAAACTTCATATTGATCCTTGCACTCAGTATTGCTTGTCAGGGGAAACAGTAACATTAAGGAAGACAATAATTGTTGTTTGATGTTTCTACCTCAAAATCTTCATCTCATCCGGCTTTCATTTTGCTATCTTTGAGATTAGATGAAATTTGCATTCAATTCTTTTCCACTTTTATTAGTCCAGTACTTCACTGCTGTGACAGATGAAAAGTGTATGGTTTGTACAGGAACAATTGCATAAGTACAGTTAATGAACTCTCTCAGACCTTACTAATAGCAACAATCATTGACATGTTTGAATGGGAACTCAAGGGGAGCTGTCAGAGAGTCTGACTGCAATTAATGCTTTATATCATCATAAGGAAATGAAAGTACATATTTATTTTTAACAAACTAACCACATGGGATATACACAAACTGTCAATGAAGCCTTTAATCTACATGCACATCAAATATGCAAAACACAGCGTCTAGAAGCTGATAACTGTTTTCATTATATTAACTTACATTTGGACAAGCAATGCTGTCTCCTTTGTCATGTATAATTAATAAACATTTCATCTCTGTTAATAATCTGTGCAAACAGGGCCGAGATCAAAGTATTAAATTCATTCCAAACCCCACGCCCCTCACTGTGTATTTCTTCCTTATTCCTTTGGAGGAGACGAGTCTTGTTAAGATTTTTTTTCACTGGAACTAAACATTTTTCAAAATCTTACCCAACCAAGATTATACAGTGAGTATCCATGAGCAATTCAGTATCAGAGGGCATTGTATGCAAGAGCGTGGGCTTCCTCCAAAGTGTTGTCCCAGAGGTTGGGGAGTTCAAAACTAGAGGGCATAAGTTTAAGGTGAGAGGGATAAGATTTAAAAGGGACCCAAGGACAACTTTTTCACACAGAAATGTGGTGTGTGTATGGAATGAGCTGCCAGTGGAAGTGGTGGAGGCCGGTACAATTACAACATTTAAAAGGCATCTGAATGGATATATGGATAAGAAGGGTTTGGAGGGTTATGGGCCAAATGCTGGCAAATGGGACTAGATTAATTTAGGATATCCAGTGGCATGGACAAATTGGACTGAAGGGTCCATAAGACTATGAGACCATAAGATATAGGAGCAGAAATTAGGCCATTTAGCCCATTGAGTCTGCTCCGCCTTTCAATCATGACTGATACGTTTCTCAACCCTGTTCTCCTGCTTTCTCACCATAACCCTTGATCTTCAAGAACCTGTCCAGATAGGGGCTGCTGCCATGCTGTACATCTCTATGACTCTATAACTCAATGGGCTGAATGGCCTGCTTCCACACTGTAGAGATTCAATGACTTTCTATGATGAGCTATAGTAAAGGTCATTGAGCAGTAAGCAAGTGCAAGAAACCTGACTGAGTTACTCCCTCGCTACTTTGGGAAACTAAGTTCATTGTAACACGTATAACATGTTGATATGGCTGATCCTTGGCCATTATTTAATGAACTACGGGTATTTTGATTGTTAGTATTGTGACTCTTATTCCCACCCGTCCCTGGTCATAGAATCATAGATCCCTACAGTGTGGAAACAGGCCCTTCGGCCCAACAAGTCCACACCAACCCTCCGAAGAGCAACTCATCCAGACCCACTCTCTTACCCTATTACTCTGCATTTACCTCTGAATAATGCACCACAACTACACATCTCTGAACACTAAGGGACAATTTAGCTTGGCCAGTTCGCCCATTCCTGCACAATTTTGGATTTTTGGAAGAAATTGCAGTACCCAGAGAAAACTCACGCAGACAAAGTGAGAGTATGTGCAAGCTCCACACAGACGGTCATCGTGGATGGAATCAAATCTGGGTCCAGGGAGGTGTGTGGCAGCAGTTCTAACCACAGAGTCACCATGCACCCCCACGCCCCGCCCCGAGTCACTGCGGGGTTTGGGGTGGGGTTGCAGTCTAGCAGAAAACAAAAAAGTCCACCCACTCTCCCATTGCACCCACTGTCAGGACGGGCAGGAGGTTCAGTCCTGGGGGTGACCCACAGCAGTGTCACCAGCAGAATCTGATTGTTGGGAGGGCTGGTGCCCCTGCTGGTGTGTGTTCAAGCTGCAGGACATCATGAACCTCTACCCACAGTTGGGGCAGGCGAACAGACTCTCTCGGGTGTGGATCCACTGGTGGATCAGCAGGGCAGAGGAGACAGCAAAGCCTTCCCCACACTTGAGGCAGGTGAACAGTCTCTACCCAGTGTGGACCCACCGGTATGTCAGCAGATGTGAGGCCTGGGTAAGGTCTTTCCTGCACTCGGGTCAGCTGAAGGGCCTTTCCCCCATGTGGACCTGCTGGTGCTTGGAGGAGTAGGTAAAGCCCTTCCCTCACACAGGGCAACAGGGCAAGTGAATGGCCTCTCGCCAGTGTGGACCCACCGGTGGGCCAGAAGAATCACTGAAGGCCTTCCTGTACTTGGGGCAGGTGAAGGGCTTCTCGCCGGTGTGGACACACCAGTGAATCACGAGGTGGGAGGAGTGAGTGAACACCTTAACACACGTGGGGCAGCTGAAGGGCCTCTCCTTTGTGTGGACCCGCTGGTGCCTCAGTAGGGTGGAGGAATCACTGAAGGCTTTCCCACACCCAGGACAGGAGAATAGCGTCTCCCTTGTGTGACTGCGCCGATGAGTCTCCAAGTCAGAGGGGAAATGGAAGCTTTTCCCGCAGTCATCACACTTCCACCGTTTCTCAATGGCCGAAGCTTCAGCTGCACACAAACGTATGTAGAGCTCCTCCTTGCCATGAATTCCTCTTTCCAGGCCATATAACTGTTTCAGGTTCCATAGTCAGTCCAGTGCAACAGTGGGTGTCACATTCAGTGTGGCTTGTTGGTCTAGTGGTACGATTCTCACTTCAGGTCTTCAAATACGCAGACTTGTGAGGGGTTCATGTCCTGGACGAGCCCAAATCTTTTTTTAAGGTGGCTCAGTGGGTAGCACTGCTGCCTCACAGTACCAGGGTCCCAAGTTTGATTCCAGCCTCGGTTAACTGTCTGTGTGGAATTTGCACATTCTCCCAGTGTCTGTGTGGGTTTTCTCCGGGTGCTCCGGTCTCCTCCCACAGTCCATAGTTGTGCAGGTTAGGTGAATTGGCCATGCTAAATTGCCTGTAGTGGTAGGTGTATGAGGGAGATGAGTCAGGATGGGTTACTCTTCAGAGGGTCGGTGTGGACTGGTTGGGCCGAAGGGCCTGTTTCTGCACTGTAAGGAATTTAATCTAATCACTGATGCTGAAAGTATGCTGAAATGCCATCAGAATTATTCTGGATATCAATAACCCAAGGCAGTTCTGACAATGGGATGTACTCAATGTTCTTTATCAAAGGTAAGTAGACTCCAAAAAAAGCCTGCAAATATCTTACCTGTGCCATGCTTAGTGAAGCTGAAAATGTGTTGCTGGTTAAAGCACAGCAGGTTAGGCAGCATCCAAGGAACAGGAAATTCGACGTTTCGGGCATAAGCCCTTCATCAGGAATCCATTCCTGATGAAGGGCTTATGCCTGAAACGTCAAATTTCCTGTTCCTTGGATGCTGCCTAACCTGCTGTGCTTTAACCAGCAACACATTTTCAGCTATGATCTCCAGCATCTGCAGACCTCATTTTTTACCCCATGCTTAGTGAACCCCTTTAATGTGGATTTGTCAGAAGATCAGACAGGTGATCATCTTGCTCCGTCTCATGTCTAAGCCATTGATCCAGTGACTTGTTGTTTGCTGAGCTAGCTCCACTTTTGTTGAGGTAAGCTTGTGTTACACTCCTTCCCTACAAAGAAGCGGTGCATTTATACTCTTGACAGAATCTAATCTCCAGCAAATGATCAGTTTGACAGCCAGAAAACATCATAAATGTGTCATGTTTTCCATTTTGGTTTTGTAATTTAATTCATGAAGACTTGCTTATGTTACCTTGGAATGATGCTTGAAAACAGTCATAGAGTCCTACAGCACGGAGACAGGGCCTTTAGCTAACCAAAATATCCATCTATGGTCCCATTTCCCTGCACTTGCCCCATATCTTTCTAAACCTTTCCTATGCATGTATTTGTCCAAATATTGTTAATGTACTCGCCTCAACCATTTCCACTGGCAGCTTATTCCATCTGCATATCACCCTGTGTAAAAAGGTTGCCCCTCAGATTCCCTTTTATTCTTTCCTCTCTAACCTTAAACTGATGCCCTCCCATCATCAATTCCCCAACCCTGGGAAAAGGACTGTGTGTTCATCCTATCCATGCCTTTCATGATGTTATACACTTCTATAAGTTCCCCCTCAGACTCCTATGCTCTAAAGAACAAGGTCCTAGTTTGTTCAATATCTCCCTTTGTCTTGTTTTTAATGAACTTTGACCCCAACTCAGCTTGCACGTGCTGTTCACCACTTTTACATCTCTAATCAACCACATAATACTTACGTACCACAATTCAACAACAATGACAAATTCACATGAGAAATATTCCAGATTATATGCCCTTGCTAATCATTAGTTTATCACCAGGCTTCATAAGTTTTCTCCTCATTTCATTTAACTTCATTTTGGAAATGCAGCAAATTTTAGGTTAATATCTATAGTGAGGAGGTTGGCCCTAATTGTACCACAACTGAACTGGGCATCACACTCCACATTGTAGGCACCAGACTGATCTACACAATCGCTGTTGGGCCAATGAGCTATTTGGTGTCCCTAGAATTCGAAGCCATCAACTCGGTGAAAGGCGCTCTTTGGTCTGCCTGAAGCTTGTTGGCCTTCCAGAACAAAGAGTTGACCTCAACTAAGATGTGCAGGCTGACACGTTGCAAGGTCCAGGGTTACGTGCTGAGGGACGCACGAAAGCTTGGGGCAGCTGCCGCCAAGGCACAGTGGGGAAAGACTTGCTGTCTGACGTCTTCGGGTTGAAGGTAAATGGGTATCCATTCAGTTATTGAACCCACCTGGTGCCTCAAATGCATATAAATACAGTCTTGTACAAGTAAGAGATGCCTTTGTCATAGAGTCATAGAGATGTATAGCATAGAAACGGACCCTTCGGTCCAACTCGTCCAGCCAACCAGATAGCCCAACCTAACCTAGTCCCATTCGCCAGCACTTGGTCCATATCCCTCTAAACCCTTCCTATTCATATACCCATCTAGATACCTTTTAAATGTTGCAATTGCACCAGCTTCCACCACTTCCTCTGGCAGCTCATTCCATACACGCACCACCCTCTGTGTGAAAATGTTGCCCCTTAGGTGTCTTTTATATCTTTCCCTAAACCTATTCCCTTTCTCTCACCCTAAACCTATGTCCTCTAGTTCTGGACTCCCCACCCCAGGAAAAAAACTTTGTCTATTTATTCTATCCATGCCCCTTATGATTTTAAAAACCTCTATAGGGTCACCCCTCAGCCTCCGATGCTCCAGAGAAAACAGACCCAGCCTGTTCAGCCTCTCCCTATAGCTCAAATCCTCCAACACTGGAAACATCCTTGTAAATCCTTTCTAAACCCTTTCATTTTCACAACATCTTTCCGATAGGAAGGAGACCAGAATTGCACGCAATATTCCAACAGTGGCCTAACCATCGTCCTGTACAGCCACAACATGACCTCCCAACTCCTATACTCAATACTCTGACCAATAAAGGAAAGCATACTAAATGCCTTCTTCACTATCCTATCTATCTGCGACTCTACTTTCAAGGAGCTATGAACCTGCACTCCAAGGTCTCTTTGTTCAACAACACTCCCAAGAATCTTACATTAAGTGTATAAGTCCTGCTAAGATTTGCTTTCCCAAAATGCAACACCTCGCATTTATCTAAATTAACCTCCATCTGCCACTCCTCAGCTCATTGGCCAATCTAATCAAGATCCCGTTGTAATCCGAGGTAATCTTCTTCACTGTCCACTACATCTCTAATTTTGGTGTCATCTGCAAACATACTAACTATATCCCCAAGTTCATATCAAAATCATTTATATAAATGATGAAAAGTAGTGGACCCAGCACTAATCCTTGTGGCACTCCACTGGTCACAGGCCTCCAGTCTGAAAAACAACCCACCACCACCACCTTCTGTCCTTTATCTTCAATCCAGTTCTGTATCCAAATGGCTAGTTCTCCCTATATTCCATGAGATCTAACCTTGCTAACTAGTCTCTCATGGGGAACCTTGTCGAACGCCTCACTGAAGTCCATATAGGTCACCATCCAATGCTCTGCCCTCATCAATCCTCTTTGTTACTTCTTCAAAAAACTCAATCAATATCTTAAATAATGGTATCATGTTAGCCAACCTCCAGTCTTCTGGCACCTCACCTGTGACTATCAATGATACAAATATCTCAGCAATCACTTCCCTAGCTTCCCACAGAGTTCTAGGGTAGATCTGATTAGGTCCTGGGGTTTTATCCACCTTTATGCATTTCACTTCCAACACTTCCTCCTCTGTAATATTGACATTTTTCAAGATGTCACCATCTATTTTCCTACATTCTATATCTTCCATGTCTTTCTCCACAGTAAACAATGATGCATTTAGTATCTCCCCCATTTCCTACGACTTCACGCAAAGGCTGCCTTGCTGATCTTTGAGGGGCCCATTCGCTCCCTAGTTACCCTTTTGTCCTTAATGTATTTGTAAAAACATTAAGGATTCTCCTTAACCCTATGTGCCAAAGCTATCTCATGTCCCCTTTTTGCCCTCAAGATTTATCTCTTAAGTATACTCCTACTGCCTTTATACTCATCTAAGGATTCACTCGATCTATCCTGTCTATACCTGTCTACACTTCCTTCTTTGTCTTAACCAAACCCTCAATTTCTCTCGACATCCAACATTCCCTACAGGTATCAGCCTTTCCTTTCACCTTAAAAAGAATATATTGTCTCTGGACTCTCGGTATCTCATTTCTGAAGGCTTCCCATTTTCCAGCCATCCTTTTACCTGCGAACATCTGCACCCAATCAGCATTTGAAAGTTCTTGCCTAATACCGTCAAAATTAACCTTCCTCCAATTTAGAACTTCAACTTTTAGATCTGGTCTATACTTTTCCATTGCTATTTTAAAACTAATAGAATTATGGTCGCTGGCCCCAAAGTGCTCCCCCACTGACACTTTAGTCACCTGCCCTGCCTTATTTCCCAAGATTAGGTCAAGTTTTGCACCTTCTTTAGTAGGTACATCCACATACTGAATCAAAACATTTTCTTGTACACTCTTAACAAATTCCTCTCCATCTAAACCCTTAACACTATGACAGTCCCAGTCTATGTTTGGAAAGTTAAAATCCTCTACCATAACCACCCTATTATTCTTACAGATAGCTGAAATCTCCTTACAAATTTGTTTCTCAATTTCTCTCTGACTATTAGGGGGTCTATAATACAATCCCAATAAGGTAATCATCCCTTTCTTATTTCTCAGTTCCACCCAAATAACTTCCCTGATGTATTCCCAGGAACATCCTCCCTCAGCACAGCTGTAATGCTATCTCTTATCAAGAATACCACTCCCCCACCTCTCTTGCCTCCCTTTTTATCCTTCCTTCAGCACGTGTGTCCTGGAACATTAAGCTGCCAGTCCTGTCTATCTCTGAGCCGTGATTCTGTAATTGCTATGATATCCCAGTCCCATGTTTCTAACCATGCCCTGAATTCATCTGCCTTCCCTGTGAGGCCCCTTGCATTGAAATAAATGCAGTTTACTTTATCAGTCCTACATTGTTCTCTGCTTTGTCCCTGCCTGCCTGGACTTTTTGACTCACTTCTTTTCTCAAGTAAAACAGTCTCAAATTGATCTCTTTCCTCAGTATCTCCCTGGGTCTCACTCCCCCCACCTTACTAGTTTAAATCCTCCTGAGCTGCTCTAGCAAATCTTCCTGCCAGTATAGTAGTCCCCTTCCAATTCAGAAGCAATCCATCCTTCTTGTACAGGTCATTCCTACCCCAGAAGAGATTCAATGATCCAAAAAGGAGAATCCTTCTCCTATATACCAGCTCCTCAGCCATGCATTCATCTGCTCTATCCTCCTATTCCTACCCTCACTAGCTCATAGCACTGGGAGTAATCCAGATATTACTACCCTTGAGGACCTCCTTTTTAAATTCCTGCCTAACTTTCTATGTTATTCCTTCAGAATCTCATCCTTTTCACTTCCTATGTTGTTGGCACCAATGTGTACAATGACCTCCTGCTGGTCCCTCTCCCCTTTGAGAACATTCTGCATCATCTCTGAAACATGCTTGATCCTGGCACTAGGGAGGCAACACACATTCTGATTTTTCACTGCTGACCTCAGAAACATCTGTCTGTACCCCCGACTAGAGAGTCCCCCAACACAATCGCCACTTGGAACCCAATGTACCCCTCATTACATTAGAGCCAGTCTTGATACTTTGATTTGCTTGTTTGATAGAGTCAAACTCCAATGTTTGTTTGTTTCCTTGATATACTATTGTACAGAATCGAACGGCATTTGTGACTATATATACACTTTTAATTAATAAAATATACATTTTAAATAAAGAAAATTTAAGCCTGTGATCATTTGCACTTCAAATGAAATTACTTGCTTTGCAATTTATCAGCCTAATATTTCAAGGCTACTTTCTCTTTGTTTTCGGTATTCAGACAACTTGTATGAAGGTTTTGTTAGTTTATTCAACTTTGATATTTATGTCTGAGCCAGATCATTCACATTGCGTTGACTAGAGACAACATAAGATCAGTTTTGAGCCATGAACACACTCTCATAGGGTGAAAATCACTGGAGAACCATCTTCACAGCTAACAGCCAGAGACAGGTTCCCACCCTCCTCCCCATCAATTTATTTGGATTTAAACCAAACTCTCAAAGAACAATGAGCTAACACTGTGTGCGCACAGTCCTAATTGTTATAATTAAAGCAGCATTAGTTTTAGAGAAGAATAAAATGTAATTGGATTGGTTGATGATGAACACCATTGGGAAGCTGTATTAACAACTGCCTCTTAACAGAATGATCTACTTAAATTCTTATGGCATCGATCTGGATTATTCTGTTGAAAATGCAGTTCTTGATACAATTGCTTAGTGCAGTGTCTGAAGTTAAAATGTGTCAGTCGTGATGGTAATAAATTAGAGTATGCATTTATTAAAAGCTGAAATAATTTCAGCAAAGCATGATGTCTTTCAAAATAGCTTGTCTTGGATTAAAATCAATTACCTGACCTTTATGCCGTAATAGGAGTTAAATGGAGTGTAACTTGTCCGATTGAAAGAGAATTTTAAAACCTCATTAGTGAGACAGCAACAGAATAGACCAGGGTTTTTATTTCTTTGATGTTTGATATCATGATAATGAGTCATCAGACCCTAAAGGAAGGGGAGAATTCACAGGCAATGGAACAGTGGGAGGAGCAAAATCATTCTACTCAACATTTAACAGCTGCAGCTGCAAGATGTCCTTTGGTCAGTTTGATGCTGTGATGTGAAACAAAAGAGGGTGAACAAGAGAAATCTAAACCTGACTCAACGGCTGCTGCAAGTGACCCAAAATGTGAAAGGATTCCTGTACATTTATCCTGGTCCGATGTTCACTGGCTGCAAGTGTTCATTTTATTACTAATTCATTCATGGGACATGAGTTGGCTGGGCCAGCGTCCACTGCCCATCCCTAGTTACGTTTGAGAAGCTTCATTATTGAATCGCCGTGGTGTAGGTAAACCCACAATGCCATTAAGGAGGGAGTTCTGGGGTGATCTGAAGAAAGGTCACTGGACTCAAAGCATTAATTCTGTTTTGTCTCTCCCCGGAGGATGCCAGACCTCCTGAGTTTCTCCAGCATTTGCTATCTTTGACTCCGATTTCCAGCACCCACAGGACAGGTCGTTCTGTTATAATGCGCCTTTCATCAACACAAATTCGTTGTGATGCGATTGATGAACTGGGGATGCTGGTTCTACAGCGTAAATTTTTAAAACATGTGTTGGCTGTGACGTGATTACAGCACCAACACTTTAGTGCTGTTTCCAAATGGTGGTTTTTCTATCATGCAGGTTCTTACAAGAACATAGTCATCGCATTGTCGAAGAACTGACTGTATTTCACTTCCATATGTTTCAAGGTTTGGCCTATTTTGTTTGATTGTACTCCAAACAATCTAAATGAAGGATTTTTAAAATGAACCTCCAAGCTTCTGGAAGGCTAAAGTAATCTCTGAATTCACAGCAAAATTGGCTTCACAGTTTTAGCACTTGGTTGATTCTTTCCTGACCATGTAATTTGCCTTAGATTCTATAGTTGCGCAGTTCTAACAGGCAGGATATGAGAAGAAGCGCTGAAGATTATAAAGTACAGTCTCAAAAAAGGAGCCATTTGAACAGTGAACAGGCTTGAAGTCTGTAGCGTCACAGATAATAAGCTACATTTGCATTTAAACAGAATGTTATATGTGAATCCATCTTACAATAGTTCACACAACTATATTTTTTAAACACAGAGGCCATTATTATTTGGGAAAATGCTAGTATCATTCCACACAAGGAACAAATGGTAATGGAAGAAGTTACCGGCCTATGCAGAAACATGGAAAACAGCAGCAGGAATGGGTCATTCGGCCCCTTGGGGTTACTCCACCATTCAACCTGACTGATCATCAACTCCTGTTAGGATTCCTGATGAAGGGCTTTTGTCCAAAACATCAATTTTCCTGCTCTTCGGATGCTGTCTGACCTGCTGTGCTTTTCCAGCACCACTCTAATCTCCAGCATCTGCAGTACCGACTTCTGCCTACCTGATTAGCAAATCAGCACCCTGTTCCTACTTTCTCTCCATAGCCTTTGTTATCTTTAATCCCAAGAACTGTATCTACAACTTTCTTGAAAACATTTAATGATTTGGCCTCAGTTGCTTTCTATGGTAAGGAATTGCACACACTGCCCACTCCCGGTGAAGAAATCTCTCTTCATTTTGTTCCTACATGGCCCAATTGGTACTGGTTCATGGGTCTTAAATGATTCATTGGTTCTGGACACCTTGCTGTTGGAAGCATCCTTCCTTCATTTCCCCTGTATAGTTCTGATGGAATCTTATAGGTTACCATGAAATTCCCTCTCATTGTTCTAAACTCCTGAGAATGTAGTCCTAACCGATATAGTCTCTCCTCACATGGAAACCCTGCCATCCAGGAATCAGTCTAGTAAATCTTTGGCTTCACTGCCTCCAGAATATCTTTCTTCAGAGAAGGTCACCAAAGCCACACACAATATTCCAAGTTTGGTCTCACCAAGGCCCCAGAGTTTGCTATAAGATGTCCCTGCTCCTGTACTTGAATCCTCTCGCTATGTAAGCCAATATACCATTTGCCTTCTGCACTACCTGCTGTACAGCTTACTTTCAGTAACTGGTGTACAGGTCTCATTGCGTCTCACCCTTTTCCAATCTATTGCTACTGTTAATAATCTGCCTTCTTGTTTTTTGCTATCAAAGTGGATAGGCTCATGCTTAGCCACGTTATACTGCATCTGCCATGCATTTGCCCACTCATTCAACTTGTCCAAATTACACTGAAGCATCTCTGCACCCTCTTCACAATTCTCTTTCCCAATCACAAACTTGGACATTTGACATTTATCTCCCTCATCTCCCTCATAATGAGTGTGACTAGCAAAAGTCCAAGCACTGATATCTGCAGCATCCTGCTAGTCACTGCCTGCTTCTTGGAAAAAGACCTGCGTATTCCTACTATTTGTTTCCTAAAACCAGTTCTCTCTCTGTGGCAGTTCAGCATCACCAAATCCCATTTGCTTTAAATGCTCACGTTAATCTCTTATGAGGGACCTTATTGGAACTCTCCAGGAAGTCCAAGTAAACCACATCCACTGGCTCCCCCTTCTCAACTCTACTCGTTACATCCACAAACAATTCCAGTAGATTGCCAAGCATGATTTCCCTTTCATAAATCCGTCTTGATTCTGTCCAATCAGTTTCTGTTTTCTATGCACTCTGCTCTTCCACCTTTAAAATGACTCCAGTATTTTTTCCCACTACCAATGTCAGACTAAATAAAAACTGAAAGAATTGCAGCTTCTACAAATCAGAAACAAAAACAGGAATTGCTGGAAAAGCTCAGCAGGTCTGGCAGCATCTGTGAAGAGAAATCAAAGTTAACGTTTCAGGTCCGGAGTTCTGAGGAAGGATCACCGGACCCAAATGTTAACATTGATTTCTCTTCACAAGTGCTGCCAGACCTGCTGAGCTTTTCCAGCAACTTCTGTTTATGTTACGATGTCAGGCTAACTGGTCTATAATTCCCTGTTTTCCCTCTACCTCCCTTGTTAAATAATAAATATATGTTGGATGGTGTTGGCTGAGGAATGTTGGTCAGTTGTGAGAAAATTCCGAACTGTCCATTTGCTATGGGATCTTTAAATTTAATTTAAATTAAAGAGAAAACAGACAGATCTTAACTGAACCTAAACACAAAACATACAACCACTGCAGTCAGACTCATTATAGCACCACGGTGTCAGTCAGGATTATACATACAACATATAGCTTTCTGACCCAAAGGCGAGAGGGTCAGCAATTAAACCAAAGTGACACAGAACAGAAGTAGCCTTGAGGAACACAGTATCAGAATAGAGCTGGCTGCATCAAATGAATCAAATAAATTTACAACACAGAAGTAAAGAAGAAAATTTAAGCTGAATTAGATCCTCACTCAGAAACAGCACAAACAAGACACAAAGACATAGAACAGATCTCCTTTCCAGCATAAACAAGAACTGCACCCAATTACAAATCAAAACTCATTTAATTCTCTTGTGTATTTTGGAGCTATGTTTATAATATGATGGGAAGCAGGTAGGGTGGTATTTCAGGTAAGGTTGGTGTTCTGGGTAGGGCTTGTGTATCAGGTGGGGATGGTGCTCCAGGTATGATTTGTGTTCCAGGTAGGAATGGTATTCCAGGGAGGAATGTTATTCTAAGTAGGAATCATGTTCCTGGTAGGGATAGTGTTCCAAATAGTGTTTGACCTTTTGTAAAGCAGAAATTGAACAAATAGAAGGGCCTATTATTAACATATTGCTATTCTGCTATGTTATTGCAGATCATTAACATATTGCTATTCTTGTTGCACAAATCTGAGACCGTGTCTCTCCATTACAAAGTGACAACATTTCAAAAGTAATTCATTGATTGTAAAGTGTTTTTGGATGTCCTGTGGGAAAGAAAGGTGTTTTATCAATTCAAGCTATCGTGTGGTGCACTGGCTCAGCACTGATGCTACACAGTGCTAGGGACCTGAGTTCAATTCCACCCTCAAGTGACTGTCTGTGTGGAGTTTGCATGTTCTCCTTGTGTCTGTGTGGATTTCCTCTAGATGTGCAGGTTTGATAGCTTGGAGATGCCAAACTGCCCCATAATGTCTTAGGGATCTGCGGGCTAATTGGGTTAGTCACAATAAATGGAGGATGAGGTTGGGATGCTCTTTGGAGGCTCAGTATAGACATACTGGGCCAAATGGCTTCTATCTGTATTGTAGGGATTCTATGATTCTTTCTTGAAGCTAAGCATGGCAGATTCCCCTGTGCACTATCTACAGTAGACTGCTGTTGTCAAAGGCTTGAATGAGATCCTCTCTGCGATTGTGTTAATGGTCTTTCCTGTCTTCTTCAACATCTCTGTAATGATTGATTCAATCAACCATTATCACCCTCCTCTATTACCTTTACTGTCTGCCTCACATGGTTTCCATTTTACCTAATCAGCACAAACATAGTAGACTTCTTTTTATTACAAATGCCAGTAGTTCTGGGGTTACTCAAGAATTTATCTTTGTTATCCTCCTCCATGATCTAAATGTTGTCTTGACTTAATCCTTTTGTGAACTTGTCCATCTTCTCTGTATCAGCTCATTGCAGGATCAGCTATATTGTTCCAGTGTAATTTACCCTTTTAACATTTAATTATTATTGCCAGGGACAAGTACAAGGTACTGAAAACCCTTTCAAGTGAGTGAATATCTTAGACAATTGCTTTCATGTTGAAAAATACTGAGTCGAGGATTTCCAGAGTTTAGGGCCAAACCATAACAGGTACTCTTCACACCTAATTAGTTAACTTGTCCAGAGTTTAGCAAAAAGCTTGTTTCTTCTGATTGTAAGACTTTCATTTTAATGGTATATTGTTGACTTCATAGATGGAAAACCCTTCCCTGCACTTGTGAGTCAGTGTCAAATGCATCTGATAGTGTGATTGAGTCACACAGAATGGGAATGTCTATAATCCAACTCTGAGACTGGGGTGAGCTAAATTTCAGAGATGATAATATAAGTCGTTACAATTGGTTTCAGTTGGCAGCTGAAAATTCAACACAGCTACTCCTATTTAGTTAAAGCCCTACTGAAATGTCTCCTGGAGTGAGGGGAGAGTGAACCTTAACTACACCATTCCTTCCTGCTCCCCCATAAGTAGGATGCTAACATTGACAATTGAATTTCATGTGTGAAATTTAGATCTGATACCAAAGGACACCTCATTGTACAAGTATCTAAAGTCTGGTAAATATGACTCCAGGGCAGCCTAGTGAAAACAGTTAATTTAGAAACATATAAGGGCATATTGAGTATCGAGCCATAGAGGTCTACAGCAATAAACAGAGGTCCTTTGGCCCATCAATTCTACAATGGTCAGAATCAACAATCTAACTGTTCTAATCCCATTTTTCAGCAACGACTTTAACTTTGCAAATGCATGTTGGGCTGGCACAGTGTCTCAGTGGTTAGCACTGCTGCCTCTCAGCACCAGGGACCAGGTTCGATACCAGCCTCAGGTGACTGTCTGTCAGGAGCTTGCACATTCTCCCCATGTCTGTGTGGGTTTCCTCTGGGTGCTCCAGTTTTCTCCCACAATTCAAAGATGTGCAGGTTTGGTGAATTGGCCATGCTAAATTGCTCATAGTGCTCAGGGACGGGTAGGTTAGGTTAGTCAGGAATAAACGCAGAGTAATATATTTGGGTGGAATATTCTCTGGAGAGTCGGTGTGGACTTGTTGAACTGAAGGGCCTGTTTCCACACTGTAGGAATTCTAATTCTAACATTGAAATACTTCTTCAATATTATAAGAGTTGCTGCCTCCTGCAGCTTTGCAAGCAGTGAGCTCCGGATTCTGGGTGCACACTTTTCCTCACATCTTCTGTTAACCTCCAGCCTCTTACCTTTAACCTGTGCCCTCGCCTGATCAATGATTCTTCCAGCAAGGGGAAACGTTCCTTCCTGTCTATCCTTATAATTTCACACATCCAATCATGCCCCCTCACAGATTCCTATGTTCCAAAGTAAATAGCCCCATACTATCCAATTGCTCTTCATAACTAAAACTCACCCATCCAGCCAACATCCTGGTAAGCCTTCTCTGCACCCTTTCCAGTGCAATTACATTTCTCCCACAATGTGGATTCCTGAACTGTGAGACTGTCTGTGAGCTAATCAACGTTTTATACAGTTCCAGCAGAACCTCTCTGCTCGAAGCACTATTTTTCTGCTAATAAAGGCAAATATACCAGATGTCTTCTTAACCACATTATCTTGCCATCCTGCTATCTTAAGGGATGGTGGACATGCACAACAAGGTGCCTCTACTCCTTGGACTGTTGTGATAAAGATAGTTTCCTCAAAAATGCATTAAGATAGACAAAACAATCACCTCCAATTATGGTATCTTACGAGTTTTGTAAAGGCTCCTGTCTCCAACGCACTGACCAGTGAAATGGCACAAATTATAGAAACCCCACATTTTGGAAGCAAGCCATTCAACCCATCGGATCCACACTGGTCTTCCAAAGAGCATCCCACCCAGAACAATCCCTCTACCTGTCCCTGTAAACCTGCATTTCCCATGGCTAATCCACCTGTCAGTGGAAGTGGTGGAGGTGGTTACAATTACAGCATTTAAAAGGCATCTGGATGGATATATGAATAGGAAGGTTTTAGCAGAATATGGGCCAACTACAGGCAAATGGAACTAAACTCACTCATGTCTGGTTGACATGGGTGAGTTGGACCGAAGCATCTGTTTCCATGCTGTACATCTTTATGACTCTACCGTCTCAGATACGAAAACCAAAACGATCATATCAAACAAAAACCAGAATGTTTTAAAAAAGCAGAAGTACAAAACAAGACAGAGCCAAGGAGAACAGGGGAAGCATCTAGATCAAACAGTTTTATCCCCGTGAGGCTACCTTATCTCAGTAAGGTAAGTGGGCCTCCCTCCCCAAAGTCTCGGGTCCTTCCACTGCCATCACAGGCCTGCAAGGCCTTGTGTCCTTACCTAAGAAAAGTTATACTTGACATAGAAGGAGTGCAGTGATTCCAAACTGATTCCTGGGATGGCAGGTTTGTGACATGAGGAGAGATTGGATAACCCAGGTATGTGCTCACTGGTGTTGGGAAGAATGAGAGGAGATCTCATTGAAACATATAATATTTTGAGAGGACTGGAAGTAGAGTAGATGTTTTCCCTGTCTGGGATGTCCAGACAAGGAGTCACAGTCTGAGAATATGGGATAGGCTACTAGGCTTGGGGAGAAATGTCTTCACTCAGAGGGTGGTGAATTGTGGAACTCTAGACTCAAAACAGTTGTGGAGACCAAGTTAACAAATACATTTAAGAAAGGAATGGATTTTTAGAGACTGATGTTGTCAAATGATAGGGTGAGACAATAAGAGCATGGCAATGTCAAAGGGAATCAGTCATGAACATGATGGAGATGTTGAACAGTATATCAGGCTTGATGGATGAAAGGCCTACTGCTGTTACTATTTTATATGTTCTAAGAAACATTGCTACCATCAAGGTGGCAGATTTGGATAGCAGTGAGTTTGGTGGTCAGATGGCCATTCGCAGATTTTCGGTTCAGTGCTTAGCTGAAAGGAATTCATCCCATTTCCTTCAAGAGTGGCTTTGTGCTGATGATCAGCAAATACAGAGAGAGACCTTATTTATTTTTGGCTGTACATGTAATGGTGTCTTGTAGTAGTTCTTGGCGGTTTCCTTTCACAGTACACTTTAGCACAGCTGAATCAGAACTACAAGCTTACTAGCACTCTGGTCACACAGAGTCTAACGACTGCAGTTGGTTTTTAAACCCCTCTCTTTTGCATTCCCAGAAAGATAAAACACAAACATATCTTTCACCCAGAACTACCTTTCTTTGAACTCACATCATGTTTGCAGCCCGGGAAACAGCCCATAAGAGATCATGATAGCCATCTCTCCCTTTGAAGTGTTACCGTGTGAAGTTCCATTGCCAGTCTTTAGGTGCAACATTCCAGGATTCCTCTTAAGTCCCAGTGTGAGCCACCCAGGGATTTTAGACTACCACTGAATTAACATTTGTAGCCATCTTCTAATTTCTTTTAAACAAACAAATGTGGTACTTAACAGTTAAATAAATCTGTAACTAATTTGGTGTTATAATCCACTGTCATTACAATATCAGAATAAACAGTAGCCCAATCTTTATGCTATATGTTACACAAGCTAACAAATTGATTACTACAAAGCACATCAGTGTTAGAAATCCAAAGGCCTGTATATAGTCCAGAGAAAAAAAATCTCACCATGGAATTTGAAACATTTTGAGTTAATTGTGGGGTGACTTATTTGAAATATATAAGATCCTGAATGGTCTCAATAAGGTGGAGGTGCAAGTGATGTTTCCTCTTGCGCATGAGTTTGGAACCAAGTGTAGTTCACATTAAGACCGAAGAGAAATCCTGCATGTGAAGGCTGGCAATGGAACTTCACATGGTAACACTTCAAAGGGAGAGATGGCTATCATGATCTCCTGTGGGCCATGTCCCAGACTGTAGGCATGTTATGAGTTCAAAGAAAGGTAGTTCTGGGTGAAAGGAATGTTTCTGTTTTATCTTTCTAGGAACGTAAAGGGGATTAAAATCTGACTTGCAATCATTAGTTTGAAAATTAGAGACCCTAGGTCAAAAAGTGTGGTACTGGAAAAACACAGCCGTCAGCATCCGAGGAGGAGAGTCAATGTTTCAAGCATAAGCTCTTCATCAGGAATGTGGGGGGTTGGGCCCAAGGGGGCTGAGAGATAAATAAGATGGGGGTGTGGGACTGGGGTGAAGGAAGCTGGGAATGCGATACATAGATGAAAGTGTGATAGTGATCAGTCGGAGTGGAGGATGGAGCGGATAAGTGGGAAGGAAGATGGACAAATAGGACATTTCAAAAGGGCAGTGCTGAGTTGGAAGGTTGTATCTGGGATAAGGAAGGGAGTGGAGAGATGAGGAAACTGGTGAAATCAACATCGATCCTGCTCTTCCTTCAGGTGTTGGGTGACTAGAATTTGGCAGTGGAGGAGGCCCAGGACTTGCATGTCCTTGGAAGAGTGAGAGGGAGAGTGGAAGTGTTCGGCCACTGGGCAATGAGGTTGTTTAGTGTGTGTGTCCCAGAGATGTTCTCTGAAATGTTCTGGAAGTTGGCGTCCTGTCTCCCCAATGTAGAGGAAACCACATTGAGAGCAACGGACACAGTAGATGAGGTGTTTGGATGTGTAGGTATATCTCTGTTGGATGTGGAAGGATTCTTTGAAGGTCTGGATGGGGGTGAGGGGTGAGGTGTGGGCACAAGTTTTACATCTCTTCCGGTGGAAAGGGAAGGTGCCAGGAGTGGAGGGTGGGGTGGTGGCAGACGTGAACCTAACAAGGGAGTCGCAGAGGGAATGGTGACTGCGAAACGCAGATAGGGGTGGGGAGGGAAATATACTTTTGGCGATGGGGTCTGTTTGTAGGTGGCGGAAAAGGCGGAGGATAATGTGATGTATCCAGAGGCTGGTGGGGTGGAAGCTGAGGATGAGGGGCGTTCTGTCCTTGTTGTGATTGGATGAGTGGGGTTCAAGGGCAGAGGTCAGGAAGTGGAGGAAATGCGTTGGAGAGTATCATTGACCACATGGGAAGGGAAATTGCGGCCCTTGAAGAAGGAAGCCATTTGGGATGTTCTAAGGTGGAATTTCTCCTCCTGGGAACAGATGTGGCGGAGGTGGAGGAATTGGGAGTAAGGGATAGCATTTCTACAGGAGAGTGGGGTAGGAGGAGTTGTAGTCCAGGTAGCTGTGAGAGTCAGTGGGTTTGAAATAGATATCCGTGTTGAGTCGGTTGCAGGAAATGGAGATGGAGAGGTCCAGGAAGGGGAGGGAGGTGTCCAAGATGATCCAGTTAAAAGGATCACCTCTATGAAAAACAGAAGAGAATTTGGTTTTACTCTTAGGTGATTGATTGACTTCGGAACTCTCTGGTTTAGTCGGCAGTGGAGGCGGGATCATTGAATATTTTGAAGGTGAGGATTGATTCATTATGGTCAGGGGAATTAAAGGTCGTCAGGTATAGATGGGAATGTGGAACTTGAAACACAAACAGATGAGCCACAATCTTAGTGAATGACGGAGCAGGCTTGAGGGGCGGAATGCCCTATCTCAGTTTCTAATTTGTATGTTGATATTTTGTTGTTTGTTAAGAAGTTAAATAAAGGAATAGGACTATAAGAGTCACAAAAAAATTACAACTGTTTCATTACTGGTCTAGAAAGGAACACAGAACTGGCTCAAAGGTAGAAGACAGAGGGTGGTGGTGGAGGGTTGTTTTTCAGACTGGAGGCCTATGACCAGTGGAATGCCACAAGGATTGGTGCTGGGCCCTCTACTTTTTGTCATTTACATAAATGATTTGGATGTGAGCATAAGAGGTACAGTTAGTAAGTTTGCAGATGACACCAAAATTGGAGGTATAGTGGACAGCGAAGAAGGTTACCTCAGATTACAACAGGGTCTGGACCAGATGGGCCAATGGGCAGAGAAGTGGCAGATGGAGTTTAATTCAGATAAATGCGAAGTGCTGCGTTTTGGGAAAGCAAATCTTAGCAGGACTTATACACTTAAGGATAAGGTCCTAGGGAGTGTTGCTGAACAAAGAGACCTTGCAGTGCAAGTTTATAGGTCCTTGAAAGTGGAGTCACAGGTAGATAGGATAGTGAAGAAGGTGTTTGGTATGCTTCCCTTTATTGGTCAGAGTATTGAGTACAGGAGTTGGGAGGTCATGTTGCGGCTGTACAGGACATTGGGCAGGCCACTGTCGGAATATTGCATGCGATTCTGGTCTCCTGCCTATCGGAAATATGTTGTGAAACTTGAAAGGGTTCAGAAAAGACTTACAAGGATGTTGGAGGATTTGAGCTATAGGGAGAGGCTGAACATGCTGGGGCTGTTTTCCCTGGAGCGTCGGAGGCTGAGTGTGATCTTATCGAGGTTTAGAAATCATGAGGGGCATAGATAGGGTAAATCGGCAAAATCTTTTCCCTGGGGTGGGGGAATCCAGAACTAGAGGGCATAGGTTTAGGGTGAGAGGGGAAAGATATAAAAGAGACCTAAGGGGCAACATTTTCACACAGAGGGTGGTACTTGTATGGAATGAGCTGCCAGAGGATGTGATGGAGGCTGGTACAATTGCAACACTTAAGAGGCATTTGGATGGATATATGACTAGGAAGGGTTTGGTGGGATATGGGGCGGGTGCTGGCAGATGGGGCTAGATTGGGTTGGGATATCTGGTTGGCGTGGACAGGTTGGACCGAAGGGTCTGTTTCCATGCAGTACATCTCTATGGCTCTGTATGTGATCAACATGTGACTGCAGTCTAACACCAAAATGCTTAATGTTGGAGCAAATTACCACAGACACTGGAATCTGTACTGAAGACAACAAATGCTGGAGATTCCAGTGGGTCAGGCAGCATCCATGGAGAGAGAGCAAGCTAACTTTTTGAGTCTCGATGACTTACATTTGTCCCTGACTCACCTTTCCCCTTCTCTATCCGTCCCTCTCTGTTTCTATCATTCTTTGTAAACCCATCTACCTTTTCCTCTATCTTTTACATCAGCTCTGATGAAGAGACATCTGGAGCTTTGGTCTACTAGCCCGGTGACATTGACGTTTCTGGAAAATCTGGAATTAAGAGTCTAATGATGCCCATGAAACTATTGTTGATTGTTGGAGACACCCATCTGGTTCACTTTTTGGGAAGGAAATTGCCCTAGATGACCTGGTCTGGTCTACATGTGACTGGATCCACAGCAATGTGATTGACTCTTAACTGCCCTCTGGGAATCTATAGATAGGCAATAAATATTGGCCTAGCCAGCAATACCCTCAGCCCTTCCCTTAATAAAATTCTGCCTCATTCATCATCCCACCCCCTATAGGACACGGCAAAACAAATTGACACCAGCACATGACCAAAATGCCTCCATGGACATTTTCCAGACTCCACCTGATAAATGAGAAATGACTGAGGAACAACTGCATCGCCAGCTGGTGCAGTGAAGCCTTGCTTGCAGTCAGAAATTGCCAACAGTTAGTGCTGATGCTAACAGTAACCAGTAATGCCAATGGCATTTGTGTTGCTGCTGGCGCTACTGATTACATCAATTCACATCATCATTGGGAAGCAGTCAAAAGGTCAATAAAGCTATTTTGTAAATGAAAGGTTGTTCCTCCTGAAGCAGGATTCCATGCAAAAACTCAATGACGACCTAATAAGACCAGAAAATGTGCCTGTCTTACAAAAGGTTTTCTCTTGTCTGCTGAGGTACACGTCAACAACAAAAATGTGTATTTACATATTACCTTTGACATGGTGAAACTCCCTGAGATGCTGCACAGGAGCATTCATAAACAAAATACAAACTGAAAAAATATATGGTTTCTGAAGAGTGTGTGGCTAATTGTGCAGATATTTTTTATTCAACCTGATACAAATGTTCTGGCACAGTTCTGGAAGCAGGTGGGACTTGCACCTAGTCTCTTCATTCAATGGTAAGGACATTACCACTGCGTCACAAAGGCCTTATTGATTAAATTTTTAAAAGAAAATTAACCCATTTTTCCATCTAACCTGTTCAAAGATGTTACTACACATCTCTGGAGCAGGTGCGACATGACCCCAGACCTCCCAGTCCAAGGGTAGGGATACTACTGATTCACCACAAGAGAGTGTGATTAACTAGGTGACCATCTTGTGTTAACTGTGGTCAAGTGGTGGTGGTGGGATTAATTGACGCACCCTTGTAAGGGCTGTTGTGGTGCAGTGGAAGTGCCCCAAACTCTGAGCTAGGAGGTCTATGTACAAGTCCTACCTACCTCAGCCACATGTCATAATATCTCTGAACAAGTCAAAAGTCACAGAACACCAGGTAATAGTCCAATAGACTTCACCTGATGAAGGAGCAGCACTCTGAAAGCTTATGATTTCAAATAAACCTGTTGGACTATAACCTGGTGTCATATGACTTTGAGGAGAAAGTGAGGACTGCAGATGCTGGAGATCAGAGCTGAAAATGTGTTGCTGGAAAAGCGCAGCAGGTCAGGCAGCATCCAAGGAGCAGGAGAATCGACGTTTCGGGCATGAGCCCTTCTTCAGGAACCTTCTTCAGCAGATTGACACTGTGAACACTAGATTTGGAGGAATATGCTTATCAAGTGTATCTCTGCAAAATAAAACCTTATAAATGTGCCAGGAATAGGTTCCCTTTTCATCCTTCATCCTGAAGAAGGGCTCATGCCCGAAACGTCGATTCTCCTGCTCCTTGGATGCTGCCTGACCTGCTACGCTTTTGCAGCAACACACTTTCAGCTGATGTGACTTTGAACCTTGTCCACCCAGTCTAACACCGGCACCTCCACATCACGTTGATGAGATAATAAGTGGTGCTCCCACAACAGGAGCAGATTGACACTGTGAACACTAGATTTGGAGGAATATGTTTATCAAGCGTACCTCTGCAAAATAAAACCTTTTAAATGTGCCAGGAATAGGTTCCCTTTTTCATCCTTCATTGCCTGACATCTTGAATAGATCACAACCAACAGCTCAGGGCAGGAAGAAGAATCAGCATGAAACATTATATGGAGATAAATGCTTAGCTTTCAAACTAGAATGTATCGTATTGACTGCCTGCTGTAATCCTCACTGACTCCCATCTACGCATCTTGCTGCCTCGTAAGGGCAGCTAACATCATCAAAGGCCCTCCCACATTGGTTATAATCTCTTCCAACCTGTTCCATTTGTCAGCAGATATAAAAGCTTAGACACACGTACCAACAGATTCAGCAACAGCTTCTTCCCCGCTGTTATCCAACTTCCGAATAGACCTCTCCAATTTTAAATTTAATGTTGATCTCGCTCTTTTAGATCCTTCTCTGTAACCATAACATTATATTCCTTGCTCTGTTCTATTACCCTAATGCACTTTTTTTGGTATGAAGTTTAAAAAATCACATAACACCACAACAGGTTTATTTGGAAGCACTAGCTTTCACAGCGCTGCTCCTTTATCAGGTGTGTGGTATGATCTGCCTGTACTGCACACAAAAGCAAGGTACATGTGACAATAAATCAAATCAAATCAAAATCATCTGATATTTATCTCCAGCGGAAATAGGATACCATTTGTTTCACAGCATCTCTATAGATAAACATCTATCCCAGAGACGTAATCAAATAATCACTAGGACAACACAATTATAGGCTTTTGGCATCTTGAATGCTGGTACTTTTTCAGTGGAAATTCCTTTAAATGTTTAGGAAGAAACATTTGAATTTAATCCTTTAAACTCAGTCAATCTAGGGGATTATTGGGATGAGGAATGGAGACTCATTCTACTGTCAGCTCTGCCGTTCTGACAATAGCAGGATTTTTTTATTAGTTCAGACCAAGCACACAGCCATAGAAACTAAACTTTAAACTACAAAGGTTCAAGATTAAGGTCACTCTACTTCAATAAACTGATTGAATCAGGGAGATGGAGAGAGTAATTCTGTTGGCAGCTGTGATCCAGAGTGTTTTAGTTCAATAATGTATTACTGAAATGGATGGCATTGACAAAGTAAAAACTGTGGACCTGGCAAATTGCTGCTAATTGTTTAAAATTGATGCAAATCAATCTGATGCCTCAGTGGGTAAATGCTTTGCTCTATGTGTCTTATCTAGCTACACAGACCAGGAAAGTCCCAGCTTTGAGGCCTGAACATCAGTGAGTGAGAGAAAAGCCAACCGTATTAGTTGTTTCAAAATGGTGTTGAGAAACTTGGAGCTTTCAGAACTACAAGCGATGTGTGGTGGCTGAATCAGGGAACGTGGAGTTGGCTTCGCCAAATGGAAGATATTGACCGTGATCCGGTTGAATGGCAGAAGAGATTTGAGAGGCTGATTGGCCTCCTGCTGTTCCTATAATCTCAGAATGTCTGTGGTAAGGAATTGCTACTTCAGTCAACCATCCACAAATTAAGGGAAAATTGAGGTTACCCACTGGCACCTAAGGCAGTGGTCATTCTTTATGTGTGAGCAAGAGGCTGAGTGCAGGTAGGCATCAAATATGACAAATATCATTGCAATGGTGTCATGTCAGTTTGGCCATGGTTGTGTCCACAAGACCATCCAAGATGCCTTACGTAGATTTGCTGCCTTCAATCTTCCTTATTGGTATTTGTCTAAGTTAACAATATCAATTAAGGAAAGATGCCCACAACGGGACTTCAGCAGAAGGCAGGCCGGACCTTGATAAACAGAATAGGTTTATTGCTGTTTATTATTGTACTTCATAGCTAGTTACATTATAGCTGAGTTACGTGTGAATGTTTTGTGAGATAAGAGAGCCATTTTGAAAAATAATTACTGTTAGCTACATTGAACTTAGCACCAGAACAATAAAAAAAACACTGGTTACAAACACACTGATTGGGTTGTCTCAGGAATAGTCCTTAATATCTTGGTGGGCAAAGCTTATTGCGTGATGTCAGTTAACCCTTTAAGTTACTAGCTATCTTATAAAACAGTAGGCTACTCTGTAAAGGGTAACATTGTTGAGTTGATAATCCACAGAAATGTCTATGGCAGGGTAGTTCGACAAATATGATGCTGAGTACTCACTACTAAGGCAATTAGAGCAGTGAATAAATAGAAATAGTTAAAAATAAATTGTTATAATTTAACTTTGACCCTATTTACAGAATATCGCACTTATTGTTAATTAGCTCAACAATTGTCACGTTCATGTTATGAATTGCTACCGTAATAAGCATGCCATGGAGTGAACAAACTTCAGTGTGAATGCAGTGCTGAATGTCCTTGTGATTGTGTGATCTGTCAAAGAGCATGTTCCCTTGGTTGTTCTGTGATAGGCAAAGTACAGACTGTCCTCAGTGATCCCCAGCTTGCAAAACCCAAATCAAAAATATCCACTGGTGATGAGATTCCATGATTGGACAGCATTATAGAGAAATAAAGATGTACAGCACGGAAACAGACCCTTCGGTCCAACTTGTCCATGCTGACCAGATTTCCCAACCCAATCCAGTCCCACTTGCCAGCACCTGGCCCATATCCCTCCAAACCCTTCCTAGTCATATACCCATTCAGATGCCTTTTAAATGTTGCAATTGTACTAGCCTCCACCACTTCCTCTGGCAGCTCATTCCATATACATACCATCCTCTGCGTGAAAACGTTGCCTTGTAGGTCTCTTTTATATCTTTCCCCTTAAACCTATGCCCTCTAGTTTTGGACTCCCTCACCCAGGGAAAAGACTTTGTCTATTTATCCTATCCATGCCCCTCATGATTTTGTAAACCTCTATAAGGTCACCCCTCAGCCTCCGACACTCCAGGGAAAACAGCCCCAGCCTGTTCAGCCTCTCCTTATAGCTCAAATCCTCCACTACTGGCAACATCCCTAATCTTTTCTGACCCTTTCAAGTTTCACAATATCTTTCTGATCGGAAGGAGACCAGAATTGCACACAATATTCCAACAGTGGCCTAACCAACGTCCTGTACAGCCGCAACATGACCTCCCAACTCCTGTACTCAATACTCTGACCAATAAATGAAAGCATATCAAAAGCCTTCTTCACTATCCTTTCTACCTGCGACTCCACTTTCAAGGAGCTATGAACCTGCACTCCAAGGTCTCTTTGTTCAGCAACACTCCCTAGGACCTTACCATTAAGTGTATAAGCCTGAACAATTCTAAATACCCAAAGAGTTACTCCTGTAACCAATTTAAGATAATCAGTAGAGCTTATAACATGGTTCATTTTTGTTCAAAATGACATAAGTTCACATATAGGGATCTGATCTCCTAAAACAAAAGATTATGTTCATGCCTTTTGCCTTTTATGATACCTGGGAGCTTTGAGGGATGTAGGTGACTGCCAATTTCAGTTGACTCACCAATCAGCAGCACCCTTTTGGCATTCTGGCATTTGTCCAGATGAGTTCCTGATTAAAAGCACCAGCTACATATCTTTTTTCTGTAATATTTTCCTGGCTGATTCCAAATACAGAAGTCCCTCATATTCTGTGTTATTGCTGTTGACTGCATGAACTCTCAATTTCCATTGGTAAAGCTAATGAAAAAGGCAGAGAACTAACTGTATAGAGTACTCTAAAGTTATGAAGAGGTTTGATAGAGTAGATACAGAAAAATGTTTTTACTTCTGAATGAATCCAAAACTATGGCCATAAATAAAACCCAATACAGATAGTAAGGATTCAGTTGATAACCATTTATCCAAAGAGTGATGAGAATCATATAGCATGCATTTTCTAAACAAACAATCTATTTGGCATTAGTATTTACTGTGGAGAAAGGTATGGAAGCTAGACAACTTGGGGAACTAAGTAGAGATACCTTGAAAAAATGTCCATATTACAGAACAAAGAACAAAGAAAATTTACAGCCCAGGAACAGGCCTGAGCCATTCCAAATCTACTGTCTAATTCCTAAGCATCTATATCCCTCTGCTCCCACCTATTCACGCATCTGTCCATACGCATCTTAAATGAATCTACTGTGCCTGCCTCTACTACCTCTGCTGGCAACGCAGTCCAGGCACCTACCACCCTCTGTGTAAAATACTTGCCACATGTATCCCCCTTAAACATTTCACCTCTCACCTTGAAAGCATGACCTCTCATTATTGAATCCTTCACCCAGGGAAAAAGCTTATCGCTATCTACCCTGTCTATACCCTTCCTGATTTTGTAGACCTCAATTAGGTCACCCCTCAATCTCCTTTTTTCTAATGAAAACAAACCTAACCTACTCAACCTGTCTTCATAGCTAGCACCTTCCATACCAGGCAACATCCTCGTAACCCTTCTCTGCACCCTCTCCAAAGCGTCCACATCCTTTTGGTAATATGGCGACCAAAACGGTACACAGTATTCTAAGTGCGGCCGAACCAATGTTGTGTACAATTTTAACATAATCTGCCAGATCTTATACTCAATACTCCATCTGATGAAGGCAAGCGTAGTATCTGCCTTCTTGACCACCTGTGCAGCAACCTTCAAGTACAATGGACCTGAACTTCCGGATCTCTCTATTCATCAACTTTTCCCAAGGCTCTTTTGTTTACTGTATAATTCGCTCTAGAATTAGACTTCCCAAAATGCATCACCTCGCATTTATCTGGATTGAACTCCATCTACCACTTTTCCGCCCAAATCTCCTGTCTATCTATATTCTCATATATTCTTTGACAGTCCCTTATGCTTTCTGCTACTCTACCAATCTTCGTGTCATCTGCAAACTTGCTGATCATACCAACAGTGCCCTCTTCCAGATCATTTACATATATTACAAACAACAGTGGCCCCATCACTGATCCCTGTGGAACACCACTGGTCACCTTTCTCCATTTCAAGAAGCTCCCTTCAACTACTACTCTCTGTCTCCTGTTGCTCAACCAGTTCTCTGTCCACCTGCTAGAACACCCTGCACACCATGTGACTTCACTTTCTCTATTAGTTTACCATGGGGAACCTTATCAAATGCCTTACTAAAGTCCATGTATATGACATCTACAGCACTTCCTTCATCTATCAATTTGGTCAATTTCTCAAAGAACTCTATTAATTGGTAAGGCACGATCTCCCCGCACAAAACCATGTTGGCTATCACTGATAAACCCATTCTTTTCTAAGTATGAATAGATTTTATCCCTCAGTACCTTCTCCAGCAACTTTCCCAGCACTGACATCAGGCTCACTGGTCTGTAGTTACTCAGAATATCTCTACTTTGCTTCTTATACAGGGGGACAACATGAACAACTCTCTAGTCCTCTGGCATCTCATCTGTGTTTAAGGGTGCTACAAAAATATCTGTCAGGGGTCCAACTATTTCCTCGCTCACCTCCCTCACCAAACTAGGATAGATTCCATCCAGACCTGGGTATTTGTCCACCTTAATAACTTCTAACCTACCCAACACATCTTCCTTACTTATGTCAACGTGATCCAGAGTTATCAAACTTCTATCTGTAATCTCAACATTCATCATGTCCCTCTCCTCAGTGACCAGTGATGTGGAGAAGGGGAGGTGTTGGACACCTTAAAACAGATAAAGATAAATAGATCACTAGGACCTGATCAGGTATACCAGAACTTTGTGGGAAGCAATGGAAGAGATTGTTGCACCCCTTGCTGAGATATTTGTATCATCAATAGCCATGAGTGAGGTGGTGGAAGACTAGAGCTTGGCTAATGTGCCTATTTAAGAAAAGTGGTAAGGAAAAGGCCGGGAATTAAAGACTGGTGAGCCTGACATCAGTGGTGGGTAAGTTGTTGGAGGGGATTCTGCATTTGGAAAAGTAATGACTGATTGGGAAAAGTCAACATGGCTTTGAGCCTGGGAAATCAAGTTTCACGAACTTGATTGAGTTTTTTTAAAGAAGTGACAAAGAAAATTAGTGAAGGCAGAGGGGTCGATGTTGTCTATATGGACTTCATGAAAGTGTTCGACAAGTTCCACATGATAGATTGCTTAGTAAGGTTAGATTATGTGGAATCCATTGGGAGCTAGTCAGTTGGATTCAAAATTGCCTTGAAGGTATGAGACAGAAGATAATGGTGGAGGGTTGTTTATTGCACTGGAGGCCTGTGACCAGTGGGATCAGTGCTGGGTCCATTTCTTTTGATCATTGATATAAATGATTTGGATGTGAATATAGGATGTACAATTAGTAAGTTTGCAGATAGCATCAATTTGGTAACAGTGAAGAAGGTTATCTCAGAGTACAACAGGACTTTGACGAGATGGGCCAGTTGGTCAAGGAAAGACAACTGGAGTTTAATTTAGATAAATGTGAGGTGCTGTATTTTGGTAAGGCAAACCAAGGCAACATTTATACACTTAATGATGGTGCCCTGGGGAGTGTTGCCAAACTTAGGAGTATAGGTGCATAGTTCCTTGAAACTGTAGACAGGGTAGACAAGGTGGTGAAGAAGGTGTTTGGCATGCTTGCTTTCAATGGTCAATGCATTGAGTATGGACGTTGAGAGGTCATCCTGTGGTTGTACAGGATATTGGTGAGGCCAGCTTTAGAATGCCGACTTCACTTCTGGTCTCCCTGCTATCGGAAGAATGTTGTTAAACTTCAAAGAGTTCAGAAAAAATTTACAAAGAAGTCCTTGAAGTTGGAGAGCTTGAGCAATAGGGGGAGGTGGAACAGGCTGGGAATGCTTTCCCTGGAGCATCAAAGGCTGAGGGGTGACCTTATGGAGATCTATAAAATCATGAGGGGCATGGATAGGATAAATAGTCAAGGTCTTTTTCTCAGGGTAGGGGAGTCCAAAACTAGAGGGTGTAGGTTCAAGCTGAGAGGAGGTACAATTACAGGATTTAAGAGGCATCTGGATGGCTACATGAATAAGAAGTATATAGAGAGGACATGGGCAAAATGCTGGCAAATAGAATTATATCATTTTAGGATATCTGGCAAAGACGAGTTGAACTGAAAGGTCTATCTCTGTGCTGTACAACTCCATGACTCTATGCTCAGTTACATTATGACACCCATCTGGAGCAGGTGGTACTTGAACCTAAGCCTTCTAGCCCAGAGATAGGGGCATTACCCACGGTACCACATGACAATATTGCTCGGCTACTCCTTGGAATAGGTGAAGTGAATAACTTTTTTGCAGTTAAAGGAAAGCTAAATAACAACGTGTTGTTAAGACTGCACTGGGCCTTGTTCCCAATCCACATCAGCCTTGCCCCAGTCCACATCAGGCCTAGCCCACAGACCACACCGGGCCTTGCCCCAGACTACACCAGGCCTTACCTCCAGTCCACATTGGCCTTGTCCCCAGAACACACCAGGCCTTGTTCCCAGTCCACATCAGGCCAAGCCCCCAGACCACACCGGTGCTTGCCCCCAGACTACACCGGTGCTTGCCCCCAGACCACACCATGCCTTGCCCCCAGACCACACCGGGCCCTGCCCCAGTCCACATTGGCCTTATCCCCAGACCACATGGGGCCTTGTCCCCAGTTTACATCAGGCCTAGCCCCCAGACCACACTGGGCCTTGTCCCCAGTCCACATCAGGCCTAGCCCCCAGACCACACCGGGCCTTGTCCCCAGTTCACATCAGGCCTAGCCCCCAGACCAGACCAGGCCTTGCCCCCAGACCACACTGGGCCCTGCCCCCAGACCACACTGGGCCCTGCCCCCAGACCACAACGGGCCCTGCCCCAGTCCACATTGGCCTTATCCCCAGACCACATCAGGCCTTGCTCCCAGACCACACTGGGCCTTGTCCCCAGACCACACTGGGCCTTGTCCCCAGACCACATCGGGCCTTGTCCCCAGGCCACACTGGGTCTTGCCCCCAGACCACATCAGGCCTTGTCTCCAGACCACATTGGGCCTTGCCCCGAGATGACATCAGGCCTTGTCTCCAGACCACACTGGGTCTTGCCTCCAGACCACACCAGGCCTTGACCCCAGTTCGCACAGGGCCTCACCCATAGTCCGCACAGGGCCTTGCCCATCGTCCATATGAACTCAACTTGAGGCTGCCACTGCAGTTACTGGGAGGCTTCACTCTCTGCCATGTTGGGCTCATCCACCTTGCGATGGGTCGACTCCACCTGGGCTCACTCTCCTCCATGTTGATCTCCTCCTGCACAAATCTGCTCTCCACAAAAGGTAAGTAGATTAAAGTAAGAAAATAAAAACAGCCAAAGAAGCCAAAAAAGCAAAAGTGGACAGAGCAGGTGTGTTCTGGGCAGGAGCCTGCATGCTGTGCTGCTGCTCCGGCAATGAGTTAGTTTTATGTTTGTTCGAGTTGGTGATTAGTTGAAGAGTCGAGGCAATGTCGAACACCTTCCAAACTGCACAATGCCCACACTTAATGGTTCTGGCTTTTAATCAATTCACTTAATAAAGACAGATTTAGAAGCTGCACTTGGCTTTCGAAGGTACTCTCGAAGGAGAAGTGGTGTCAGCTGTTTCAGTCTGGTATGTGGATTTGAAGGGATTTGACCAGAATAAGCAACTTGTGTGATTAGTCTGAGAGAGTCCTCTGCTGTGGTTTTATAACTCTCTGATTCTAAATGACATTCCAATACCCAATGTCAACACTGTAATACTGAGAAAGACAACCCTGCTTATAATATGTGCCATTGTAAAGATTTTCGATTATGATATTTTTCCCCATTCGGTGGTGGGACCAATGATATCTCAGATAAGTGGATTCATCATTTCAAATGTTATTCCTGATCTCTGTTTCTGGTGTGCTGAAGGTAGCTGCCATGGATGGCAGGCAAAAACAAACCTCTCCATTCTTGGATAGCAGTCATGTAAAGTTCATGAAATAAACATATCAGTACAGTACGAATGTAACTGTCTTTAATACCCACTATCTCCCCGCTGCTGCAACATTTCAGTTCTCAGGAACTTTTGCATTAACTGCAGTCAGTGATGACTTTCCTTAACCCCACTGTTAGCACCAATGGGTTTCCCAATGGGGGCCTCTCCCATTTGATGTTGAAAAAATGAAGAACACCATGTAGGTGAGTTTGCACAAACGATTCTCCATGTCCAATCTCCTATGCTTTCACACTTGCATCTCCAGGTGCAGATGGACATAGAACATGACAGCGCAGTACAGGCCCTTCGGCCCTCAATGTTGTGCCACCCTGTGAATGTTTGTCACTTTGGCAGGCAGCAGGTGCAATGAGATTCATGTAAATGATGATGAAGTAATGATGGCACAATTCAGCTCCAATGAAGTGTCATTGAGACTCGAAATGTTAGCTTGCTCCCTCTCCACGGGTGTTGTCTGACCCGCTGTGATCTCCAGCACGTTGTTCTCACTACAGATTCCAAAATCTACAGTAATTTACTCCGACACAATTCTGAGACAGAAGATACAAGTATGGAATGAGTATGTGATGAAAGTGGTCTCAGACACCACAACACCATAAGAAATAGGATCAGCAGCATCCTCCAGTCTGCTGCACTATTCAATATGGACATTTCTGATCAGACACTCCTCACGGAGAAAGTGAGAACTGCAGATGCTGGAGATCAGAGCTGAAAATGTGTTGCTGGAAAAGCGCAGCAGGTCAGGCAGCATCCAAGGAACAGGAGATTCGACGTTTCGGGCATCAGCCGTTCTTCAGGAATCCTGACCTGCTGTGCTTTTCCAGCAACACATTTTCAGCTCAGACACTCCTCAAATCAACTTTCCTGCCCTTTCCCCATGACGCTTGATTCCTCTACTGATCAGGAATCTATCTATCCACCTCAGCCTTAAATGTACCAAGGACTCCGGGACTACACTAGAGAGCCATGTTTGACAACCTGCTATGTATGGATATAAATCCAGGAGTGTTACAGAACATAAAGATTTGAATCACCTTACTAAGATATATGAAGCAAGTAGCCTCATGGACATTGTATGTGAAGATACCCACAGCCTGAGACACTCCAAATCATAATCTCAGTTTACAGTTTGGAGTTCTGACTTAAAGCACAAATTAAGCCAATTAGCATTGTCAGTGGTTTCTTGGTTCCTTTACTGAAAGGAACCCAGAACATGATCCCATTTCAAGCATGTGAACACTTGAGTAAAAGTCATTTTCTAATTGTCACCAGACTAGTGTGTTATAAGTAACAATTCAAATCTTTCCCTGAAGCTATGCCTTCATTCCAATCACTCCGAAATCTGCCAGTAAGCAGTTTACATAACAACAGCAAATCTTCCATTCAGTGTCTGCACAGTATTTCATGCGGTTCATTATCATCTTGCTCTCTTGGTATCTCTGTTTCCGAGCAAAGGTCACAGGACGGTGATCCATATTAGGAAGCCTGCCTGCTAATCATTTCCCTTCTTGTCAGCACCAAGACAGATGATAATGTTGTTGCCACTTCTCTGACAGTGATCTGCAAAGTCAGCCTAACTACATCCTCGCACCTTTCCAGTTTACTATCGTTCCACTCTGCGCTTCTTGAGTGAATCATCAAAGTAGACACATTGGAAGGGTGTTATCAGTGTGTGAATAACTCATCATCTACATTGTAAGTGTTCTGTTTGGCCTAGAATTGAACTTCAAATTCCATTTCTCATTCCCATATAGCAACACCTCTTTTCCCCTTCATTACCCTATCCATTTCTGTCACTGAAACTCCGATTATTTCTTAAGCTTGGTATTTTTTTTCAACAGCTTCTGATTTCCACATTATGCAATGTCATCCCCAAGGCATCCAATTCATTTTCCTTAGATTTTATAAACCTAAACAAAAGTTGCTTGAAAAGCTCAGCTGGTCTGTCAGCAACCTCTGAGGTTACCGGACCCGAAACATTAACTCTGATTTCTCTGCTGCCAGACCTGCTGAGCTTTTCCAGCAACTTCTATTTTTGTTTCTGGTTTACAGCATCCACAGCTCTATCAGTCACTAGATTATATCCTCACTTACATCTGTCAAGTTCTCAAGAGCTGCAGGGGTAGATTAGATTTAATTCCCTACAGTATGGGAACAGGCCCTTTGGCCCAACAAGTCCTCACCGACCCTCCCACCCAGACCCATTTCCCTCTGACTAATGCACCTAACACTATGGGCAATTTAGCACGGCCAATTCATCTAACCTGCACATCTTTGGATTGTGGGAGGAAACTCATGCAGACACGGGGTGAATGTGCAAACTTCACAAAGACAGTCGCCCGAGGCAGGAGTTGAACCCATGTCCCTGGCACTGAGGCAGCAGCACTAACCACTGAGCCACAATGCTGCAACACAGGTAGTGTCCATGTCTCTGATTAAATAGATCTGGCTTTATGCACTGATGAAGAGTCATCTGGATTCAAAACGATAGCATGCTCTCTCTCTCCATGGATGCTGCCTGACCCACTGTGATTTCCAGCATTTTTCATTTTCAGTACGGATTTTGCAGTAATTTACCTCACATGAAGCTGTTCAAACAAGTTGACTAAAAATCATTGTTTGCCCTCTTCATCCAACGTATGTGTTTCAAAATGTATTCCTTCATCCACAAACATCTTCAAGGCTTCATCCTCAACCTCACTCCCTTCTTTGACTCCCCCAATTCCATTCACCTGCTCCACTCATCTGATCCTTACTGTGTGTTTCCCTGCTGTTCCCAATCCACATTGATCTTTGCTATCCTAGTATTTGTCAAGTGGTTTTCTGCCTTTGTGCACAATCATATCAGATATTCGTTGCTGAACCATTAATGTTCTGTTTATCTTTTTTTCATTCATGGGACATGGGAGTCAGTGGCTGGCTGGTACTTATTGCCTGTCCTGAATTTACCTAGGTGGCAATTAAGAGTGAACTATATTGTTATGAGTCTGGATTCCCGTGTACGACTGACAAGGTAAAGTTAGCAGATTTCCTTCCCTGAAAGATATGAGTGAATTAGATGGTTTTTGTAATGAGAATCAACAGTGATTATGTGGTTGCCATTATACTGGATTTTTTATTCCAGATTTTTGTTGAATTCAAACTTTGCTGCCTGTCATGTTGGGATTCGAATCCACGATCCCAAAACGTTAACCTCGGGGTCTGAACTTCATGTCCAGTGATATTATCGATATGGCACCACCTTACCATAAACCAGGCACCTAAGAGACTTTTCATTCCCATTTGCTTTCTGTCAACACTCTGCACCTTTCCACTACCTTGGTCAGTGTCCAAGATGTACCAACAGAATGCAGATTGACAGAAGTATTATGGCATAGAAGAAGGCCATTCAACCTATCATGTTCACACTAGCTCACCAAATGAGCACGAGGACTTAGTGCCAGCCTGTGACTTAGGACCCTCCCATCATTGTCAAATGCTTAGGGATGCTAGTTGGGCCTTTGGTCTATTTAACCAAAATTGTGGGTTTGGATTTTACTTTGACTGAGAGCTATTGGCACCAGTAATTGGACAAATGTCAGGAATTGCTTAATGGGATCAACATTTACTGGGAATAGCATCCCACTGTACTGAGAAAGGTTTTTGCTGCCTCTTTATTTGGAGGATTACGGTAGCTGAATTTTAATTCACCCGTTCAACTCAGGAGATCATGATGATCATTCTGGTGTATGGGCTCTCTACTTCCGAAAGCTATAGTATGGCTCCACAAAAAAAAAGGGCTTTCAACTCATCAATTTATGATAGATTGTGTTATTGAAAAAAACACATTAGTACAAGATGTTACATATTTTGTTTCATGCAGCTGACAGTGAGAAATATTTATGTTAGTGTTTTGAAAGTCTGAAAGATTTAGAAGTAATGCTTTTACTTATATTTTACTATAATTTTGTTTTATTTAGTTTATATCTTTCTGTCTATATGCATGTATATGTCAGTTTAAATGCTTGTACTGTATTCACATGAATGCTAAAAGATGAGATGTCTTTGTTATGACAGTGGGTGTGATTTTCCACTGAAGATTCTCTCACCAGAATTAACACAACTTAATGGATTTAACGTCCTCTTCCCAGGAGGGCTGAAGGTCCATATCAAGTCTGGGACTTCTTGCTGTTCCAGTCCAGGAATTAGGCCACAGCTGGTCCTGGACATGAAGAAAAAATATCGAGGACTTGCTAGTTGTTTGGTCAGGTTGGTCCTCCAACATCAGTCTGAGGGATGGGCCATGCTCCATCAGGGAGGTCCTACACATTCAGTCCAGGGAATGGACCATAGTGAGTTGGGGGTTGAATTGTACATAAACTCTGAGTGTTTCTCGGGTCTGCCCATGACATTGTTAAGGCTGCAGGCAGCTCAAGCCTGGGGATTGGCCTGGTTGCATTCACTAGCTGAGGGAACAGTGACAGTCATGGGGGCCATTGAAAATAGGAGGGTGGCATTTGGTGGAATGGGGTGGAGTTCGCACCAGTCTCACCAGGTTTGGGTGGGGGTTGGGTTGAGGCAAGTCATGATCAGTCTGCTTCTCGACACAGGGGAGCAAGGGCATCAGGATCTCCATAGTCAGGAACTCCACAGCTAAAACGAGAGATGCTGAGGGTAACCGCAAGGGGCCCAACTGAGACGGGAGAGGGTGAAGCTTCATCAGGGATTGGAATACATTAGGAAAAGGGAAGAATGGGCAGGGATGTTGTAGCTCACTGGGTGAACCTGTTCCCCATGGCACTGAACGTAAATCCTGAAGCTCGCCTTAATGATCTGAAAATCAACTCAAAAGAGTTTCATTGTTGACATAGCAACCCCCATGGTGGGTGGAGTGAGAAACACTGACTGCAAGAGATATCCCAGGCATTGCCATGACTTGTAAATCCTCGACCTACTCACAAACAACATCATCTCTAAGAAATGGGCACTGGGCACTGCCACTGGACAGTTGGCTGATGACATCTCAGAAAGATGCTCAGACTGCTGCCAAGTAGAGATACAACACTGCGTACATTTCCCACAGCCTTTATCAAAAGAGTATTAGGAACCTGAAGCTGAGATCCTTATGACTGGACCAGTCAGGCAATGCCATGAAGGCAGAGTATCCCATGTCACTGTGTTGTGCTGCACATCCCACAGTCTTAGACTGCCAAAGGGTTGTGTTGGTTGAGAAGGATGTGCAGGAGCAATAGGGAATAAAATCATTGAGTTGTACAGTGTGGAAATAGACCCTTCAGTCCAACTCGACCGCGCCGACCAGACATCCCAACCTGACCTAATCCCATTTGTCAGCATTTGGCCCATATCTTTCTAAGCCCTTCAGGTAGCGAGCTCGGATTCAGGCCCTGACTGAGGAGATTCTGTCAGCCAGGGCTCCCTGATTGCCACAAGTTAATAACCTCAATCAAAATCCACCTGGTTCCAATCACTAGTTTTCTCTTCCATTTTTTTTCTCTCTCTCTATCATTTTCTCTCACTGTTTCTTTCCACCATGTCCTTCAGTCAACTGGTGCCAACCATGGAGGGCCAAAGTTACATTGTTTTCTAGCTGCTTGTAAAACCTACATTAACACTTCTGAACTAGGCTCTCTGCATGGAAAAGCAATTAGAAGATACATCTGAGACTGTGAGGTACCTGCCAAAGAAAGAATAATTTCACCTGTCAATTCTAACAGCAATGAGAGAATCAACCACCAAGTGGCCCAGGGCTAAATTTTAAATGTATCCTTTCACCTGCGCACAGTGTGCAAAACCTACAGAACAACATCATTGACAGGCCACACAACAGCTTTCAGTTTCTGTGTAGCTTTGTTTTCACATCCCATTCCCAGTGTTAATTCAGGGTTGCGACATGACTCTGCAAGCACCAAGCTCCCTTCCCTACTTTAACCAATGTCCATCCTATAGCATGAAAATCCTTTTGTAATTTGTTCACGTGATGTGGGCGTATCTGGATGGTTTTGTGTTTATTGTCCCCCAAAGGGAAAATCCAGCAGAAAACCCAGTAGTTCTTGGAAATGAATGTACTCTTCCAATTTGAAGCATACAAAACCAATTAGACCGGGATGTCTCATTCTCCAGTTTTACTGCTTTTATTCTTTTAGACCATCCCTAGAGAAGATGGTGGTGAGCTATTTTCTTTACCTGTTAGAATGGTCAGGGTGTAGGTACAACTACATTGCATTGTAAGGAGATTAGTGCTAGGACATTGACTCCGTAGCAGGGAAGAATTGGAGATGTAGTTCCAGGTCAGGATGGTGTTGACTTGGAAAGGATCTTGAGGGTGGTGGTGTACCCAGATATCTGCTTGTACTTCTAGGGGGTGCAGACCATGAATATGGATGGTGCTGGAGGAGGAGTCTTAGTGAGTTGCTGCAGTACATCTTGTAGATGGTATACGTCATGTTAATGATAAGATCAGACAATCAATTATCCATCTGGGATAGATTAACTCTGTGGGTTGGTTTATTTAAAACAGTAAAACACATTTTAAGCTATGAAACAGATGTTACAGGAAACCAAATTATGTCAGAGGAAGCAGCTTGCAAAATCTAAGCAGGCTCTAACTGCCAGGTAGAGTCATACCATTGTGGACACGTAACGTACAGAGTCCTTAAATACAAACTCTTTCAAACATAAGGTACAACAGTACATATTGATGCTATGGTGCATCGATGGTGAATGTTGAAGGTGATGATTTGAATAGTAAACAATGACAAACTGTTTATCATGGGGTGGGGCTGGGGATGTTGGGGGAAAGACAACTAATTTGATTCAGTCTTCATCCACATGTGGACCATTCCAGCACAAGGAGCAGCAGTCTTTGTTGATTTCGCTCAAGAACAGCAGTATCCTCCCCTAACTCAGTCACTATACTGGATTTTGGCAGGTTTGTCCAGGAGGAATTCCTGTCTCAATGTGTAGACAGGCCAACTAGAGGGGAGGCCATATTGGATTTGGTGCAAGGCACCGAGCCAGGCCAGGTGTCAGATCTCTTGGTAGGAGAGCATTTCGGTGGCAGTGACCACAACCATTTCACCTTTACCATCGCCATGGAGAGGAATAGTAGCAGACAATATGGGAAGGTATTAAATTGGGGGAGGAGAAATTATACTGCTATTATACAGGAACGGTGGAGTATAAATTCAGAACAATTGTTCTACAGGAAAGGCACACAACAAATGTGAAGGCTGTTTAAGGAGCACGTCTTGCGAGTGTTGGACAACTTTGTTCCACTGGTTAGAGTTAGATACTCCGTTTAGACTAGAATTCTCAGACCAGCCGGTAAAGTTAATGAAATTGCAACTGTCTATGATGAGAAAATGTCAGATGTCAGGCAAAGAAAATGTACATCATAATGATGTTTTGGAATAAATTATTTATATTGGTTAAGAACCCTATTAATGTATTTCCTTGGGATCATCTTACATTAATGGAATGTCAATAAGTGTTTTACATCCAGAGAAAGGTTAAGGTGCAAGTAGGCTCTTAATGATGTGACCACACTTCATATCCTTCGTACATTTGTTGAAATATGCAGAACTTTCAGAAATACTCACATTGTCTGTAAGTTTGAGAATTATAAAGAATCAATACAATGGTTTTGGATGAAGAAAAGTAGGTGCTTAGACAAATACCATCTCAGCATCTTCAACACAATGGATGGATCCTACGGACTTAGAAGTCTCCTGTGTGGTGTGGGTTCACTGATCTAATTTGGGACAATAGTAATGTTTTAATAATGAGTGGTGATTGAGTATTCAGCTTGGTAAATCATCGCAACATAATCTACAATCAAGATAAATGCACTGGCCAGTAGTCAGGGTGTGGGAATTAGGACCAACCTTTTCTTTCTTAATGCAAGCTGAAGTGTTGTTCCCTTAACAAAGCCATAGCTGAAATCACCTAACACAGCACACCAGGAATCTTTGCGGTATGGAGATTCCAGCTGTAATGATTGGAAAAGCTTATCCAATAGAACCCCCACAGTGCAGAAAGGGGCCATTCAGCCCATCGAGACTGCACCAATCTCCTGAAGAGCATCCCATCCATTTCCCATAAGCCCCCGTTTTACCATGGCCAGTCCACCTAACCCTGCACACCTTTGGACTGTGGGACAAAACCCAAGCACCCAGTAGAAACCTACACTGGCACAGGAAGAATATGTAAACTCCGTGCAGTCACCAAGGTTGGAATCAAACCCAGGACCCTGGTGCTGTGAGGCAACAGCACACAGCACTGTGCCACCCAATACTTGATGTACTCTGAACAGCAGCTTAACTTTATAGCTTCATGTCTACATGAAGACAAGAAAATTACACATAGTGTATTTACTGTCAGTTGATAGAACCTCAAGGATAAAGAGAAACATTAATATTATTAACTTGCAATTTCTGTCTTTGCTGTGTTCTCCTTTCTCCTAACAAAGTGTTAACCCTCAAAGAAGTGCAGATATCAAATATTTCCTGTCAAATTGACTATTGTTTACACAGGTCCTTCTGAAGGGCAACCAAGGTTGGACAATAAATGCTGGCCAGTCAGTGATGCCCACCTCCCACGCGTGAATAAAAAGATATTTGACATTTGACAATCTGGATACCCAGACCCTTAACCCTTCCCACATCTAATACTATTTAGTATTTTTATTAGTATCAAATGCTTATCTAATACTTATGGAAAAAGAGATTTAGGACTTAGAAGAGGTGACAGAAGATTCAACCTTTGAGATCGTTTTTCCATTTGATAAAATCCTGGATGATTTGCTTGTGGTCTCAGCTCCACCCTCCTATCTGCATCCTGCAACCCCTGACAGTATTATTTACCAAAAATCTCATCAACTCAATCTGGAATAGATTCAATGAGTAGCCTCCATCAATTTCTGAGGAAGAGAATTCCACAGACTAAGGATTTTCTGAGAGAAAATATTTCTCATCATCACTGCCTTAAAATCTCTCTTAATTTTTATTTATGCTCCCTAGCTTTAATCTCCCCTGAGCCCTTAACGATAAATCAGAAACAAAGGGTGAACTCTTGCAGATGCCTCAGGGACAGGGCTATGGTCAGATTCGTGGCACTATTGAGCAAGTAGTCTGATAAGGTCTACCTTGATGATGTCGGGAGTATTTTGTGCCACCTTTGACGCTGTTGTCGAGAGGAGAGGTGAGTCTCATTAGACAGCGGTGAATTGCCCATTAAAGGGGATTATTGTTTGCTAAATGCCTTGCTAACAGCTAAACCCATCTCATTACTACTCAGCTTCCTATGTTACCAAACACCCCAAACAAACTAGAGGTTGAGAAGGAAACTAGAGCAAATACCTGGCGACTTTCAGCTCATTGCATGCTCCAGAGGACCTGTGCAATTGTGTGCATTTCTGGTCTCCCTGCTATAGGAAGGATGTTGTGAAACTTGAAAAGGTTTAGAAAAGAAGATGTAAGCATATTTCCAGGGTTGGAGGGTTCGAGCTATAGGGAGAGGCTGAATATGCTGGGGCTGTTTTCCCGGACCATTGGAGGCTGAGGGGTGACCTTATAGAGGTCCATAAAATCATGAGAGGCATGGAAGTGTTAATAGACAAGGTCTTTTCCCTGAGGTGGGGGAGTCCAGAACTAGAGGGCATGGGCTTAAGATGAGAGGGGAAAGAGTTAAAAGGGACCTGAAGGGCAACTTTTTCATGCAGAGGATGGTGCATGTATGGAATGTGCTGTCAGAGGAAGTGGTGGAGTTTGGTACAATTACAGGATTTAAAATGCATCTGGATGGGTATATGAATAGGAAGGATTTAGAGGGACATATTGGCTCATGATCATATTATAACTAGATGAGGTTGGAATATCTGGTTGGCATGGACAAGTTGGACCGAAGGGTCTGTTTCCGTGCTGTACAACTCTATGATATGAACTTTCATGTTGCTTACAATGAAACTGCATCTCAGGGACTGCAGTGGTTCAAGAAGGTGACTCATTGCCACCTCCCCAGGGCATTCCAGGGTGGGCTATAAAACTTTGTCTGGCCAGCAACACCCACAAGCTGGGAATGAATAAAAAGTAACTCAAACTCAGAACCTGGGAGCTTTACATCAAAATATTTTAAAATAGTGATTCTGATCAGAATATGAAATTGGCTTTGATTTGGATTGGTTAATTATTAACAGTCTCGCAATCACTATCCTTCCCGATGAACCATATAGGTAGTTTATCAATTGACCACATCATCTGACCGACTCAATTCACAACAAGAAAAGGTTGAAAACATTGAATACTGTAAACATATGGACCTAGGTGGCATTCTGTCAATGGTACTGAAGATATGTGCTTTAGAACCAGGTGCGCTCATAACCAAGTTATTCTAATACAGTGACAATACTGGTACTTACACAACAATGTGCTTTTCATAAAAATTAGAACAAATCCAACCTGGTCTTTTAAACCCCATCAGGCTACTTTTGATCTGCAGCAAGAAAATGGAAGGGGTTTTTGACAATGCAATTAAATGGCACTTGCAAAGGAATACCCGAGTCAGTGGAACTTTGTGTCCTGCCCTGAATCATTTGGCTCATGATCTTATTACAACTTTGATCCAAACATTGACAAAAGAGCTGAATTCCAGAGTTGAGTTGAGAGTGACTGCTCTTGGCATCTGGGTAGTATTGAGTCAAAAAGTGTGGCACTGGAAAAGCACAGCTAGTCAGGAAGTATCCAGGGAGAAGAAGAGTCAACATGCAGTCCTCACTTTCTCCCTAGTATTGACTGACTGTGACATCAAGGACCCCTTATGAAATTGGAGTCAATGGGAATCGAGAAATGTTTTCCACTGGTTGGAGTCATACTTAGCACAAAGGAAGATGGCGGTGTTTGATGGAGGTCAGTCATTTCAGTCCCAGGGCATCACAGCGTGAGTTCCTAAGGATGGTCAGAACACAGCTGGAACACTAGGTGAAAGTGAGGACTGCAGATGCTGGAGATTAGAGTCAAGAATGTGGTGCTGGAAAAGCACAGCAGGTCAAGCAGCATCCGAGGAGCAGGAATATCGATGTTTCGGGCAAAAGCCTTTCATCAGGAATGAGGCTGGAATATGTGACCTATTTTGGGCTCCTTAGCTAAGGAACAATAACCTGGCATTGGAGGCAGACAACAAAAGATTCATGAGACTGATACTGGGTATAGAGGCACTGTAATATGAGGAGAGGTAGACAAGTGTGTTTCTACACTCATTGGAATTTATGAGAATGAGAGGAGACTATATTGAAATGTACAAGGTTCTTAGGGGACTTGACAGGATAGGTGTGGAAACACCATTTCCCCTTGTGTAAGAATCTAGGACCAAACGACTGTACATTCAAGACAGAGATGGGAAGGAATTCCTTCTTTGAGGGTTGTGAATCTGTGGAATGCTTTACCACAGAAGACAGTCCAGGCTGGGTCATTAAGTATATTCAGGGCTTAGATTGAGAGATTTTTAATTAATAAGGGAATCAACGGTTATGGGGAAAAGGTATGAAAGTGGATTATTCAATCAGCCATAATCTCATTGAATAGCCTATTTATGTTCAGGCATCTTATGGTCTTATGAGTGCAGCCTCAATAATACTCAAGAAACTTGACACCGTCAGGTCAAAGTAATTTGCTTGATTCTCAGCCCAAACACCACCTTCAATATTCACTCCTATCACTATTGATGGCAGGTGTGGCAGCAGTGTGCAAGATGAACTGAATTAACTCACCAAGGCACCTTTAACAACACTCTCTAAACTTCTAGTCTCTACACTCCAGAAAGATTGGACAGCCGAAACATGGGATCAACACCACCTACAAATTTCCTTCTCAGGCACCCTTCATCCTAACTTGGAAATATATCAATGTTTCTGGGTCAAAATCCTATAACTCCTTTCTCAATACCACTGTACGTGTTCCTGTGCTCTAAAGGCTGTGATGGGTAGCACGGTGGCTCAGTGGTTAGCACTGCTGCCTCACAGTGCTAGGGACCTGGATTCAAATCCCCCCTTGGATGACTGTGTGGAGTTTGCACGTTCTCCCCGTGTCTGCTGGGTGCTCCACTTTCATTTCACAGTCCAAAGATGTGCAGGTTTGATGGATTGGCAATGCTAAATTACACATAGTGTTCAGGGATGTGTAGGTTAGGTATGTTGGCCATGGGAAATGCAGCGCTCCAGGGATTGGTTAGGTAGATGGGTCTGGCTGGAATGCTCTTTAGAGAATCAGTCTAGACCTCTTGGGCTGAACAGCCTGTTTCTATACTGTAGGGATTCTAAAAAAATGGATGGCTCACCACATCCTTCTCCAGGACAATTAGAGATGGGCAACAAATTCTGGCCTCGCTAGTGATGCCCACATCCCACTAATAGACAATAGACAATAGCTGCAGGAATAGGCCATTCAGCCCTTCAAGCCTGCACCGCCGTTCAATATGATCATGGCTAATCATTCCTAATCAGTAACCGCTTCCTGCCTTATCTCCATAACCCTTGATTCCACTATCTTTGAGAGCTCTATCCAACTCTAATACATGACAAATAAAAGTGAAGACACTAATAGCTTTTCTGATATCATTGTTATTGGGTCCAAGATGATTGTAATGTTTCGAACTGATGGAGGGGAGACACGTTCTTGTATCAAATAAATGTATTATTGTATAATGGAAGCCAAACCACAGAGTCTGTTCAGAGTAGCCGAGTGTAAGGCCAAGCGAGAATGTGTATGTAATATTTCAATAGAGGGATGACCTAAATACGCTGATTGGCTTCTCTCATTGCTTATAGTTCATCTTGGATTCAAAATTGCTTTCAACCAGCCAAGACAGTTTTCTTTTATGATCTTGATCAAAGTGTTACCAGCACAGTGTGGTTCAGACAGTGAAGTGTAAATCACGGTGCTGTTTGCTATGGTAAAGGTGATTTCATGCACGCATCACAAGAATTCCTGGGATGATGTGACAATCTGTCAGAAGAGAAAAGGGCCCTTTAGTATGTTAATAAGCTCATATTGCACATTTTCTGAGCAACTCCACTAGTGTGTACAGTTGTGGATTTTGAATGAGGAGATCACAGATTGAAAACAAACACTCCCAACTGAACAAGTGACTGAAATGAGAGCAGAGAGCTACGCATCATAATGTGCTGTAAATGAGTAACTCTTGGTAAATTAGAAAACTGTACAGAGTCATACAGGGATATTGTACAGAATCGTATCACGGTTGTGTTCTGCATTGTATATTGTGCAGGAAATATGGATACAATAGTGATTCCAAGGAAATGTGGGGTCAACGACACATATGAATACTAAAACAAAAATAAAAACTGCAGATGCTGGAAATCTGAAACAAAAACAGAAAGAGCTGGAGAAAGTCAGCAGGGCTGGCAGCATCTATGGAGAGAAAGCAGAGTTAATGTTTCAAGTCCAGTGACCCTTCAACAAAACTGAAAATGGCCAGGAAAGGGGCATTCATGCTGATGGCAAGGATGGGGTTGTAAGGTTAGGTGGTGGGGAACAAAGAGAGTATACTGAGACAGTGCCCAGAGAGAGAGAGAGACAGACAGACAGACAGACAGACAGAGACAAAGAGATAAAAGGAACAGGAAAACAAAGAGATAGCTGATGATGAAACACCAGAAGGGAAAACAAAACTAGGAAGATTCAGTATGCTCAGTCTGTACATATACTGCAGAACATTCTGCAACCCAGCCAAACATTCTCTATTTCCAAGATTAGGTCAACCATCTTGGCTCTCCACAATTCTACTGACCCTCTCACCCCCAGGCCTGCAATCATCAGATGATAAAATTCTGCCCAACACTTTTACACACCGATTCACAGGTTTCTCATGTTCTCAAGATAGAATAAATCATTCCACAGTGTTTCTTTGTAAGCTCACAAAGTCTCACTGTTGTAAAGTAAACACAGGTCCTGTTCATCAATGTTTGACAGTTTGAGAGCTTGGGAAATCCTGCAACTACAAGTTCAATTTAAGTAGCACCTTGTAAAGATCAAGAATATCTCAAGGTACTTCACAGTGGCTTAGATTGGCAGTATCAAGCTGTGGCTCAGACACACTTAGCATTTTAGGATTATTCTGCATCAGTCATGTAGTGAGGTGTTTCTGAAAGATGTTGACAGCATCATGTTTCACCTGGAAAGTGCTGTTTTTAAGTAGATTTTGAAGGGCCTTTTAATAGTTGCTATGTTAGGCTTTCTAAACTTCTGTGTGTATAGATAGAGCAGTAACAAGGAGTTTCATAAAAACTGCATGCTTTCCTGTGCTTTGCTTCTCTCTCATGTTCTTGTTGATCAACTTTGAATGTGATAAAACTTCACATTCCAGAACTGTGGGTGTCGTTTTTGAGCTGTTACCTTTGAAATATTAAGCACGTAGATGTAGTGTTTGTAATGAGATCAGCCAAGTAAATCTCATAGACTATGAGTTCCGTGATAGGGTTTTTTAATCTGATATATGCAAGGTTTGTGAAGGTTTGAGGTTTAGAGTGTAGGTTTGCTCACTGAGCTCTAGATTTGATATCCAGACGTTTCATTACCTGGCTAGGTAACACCATTGAGCTGTTGTCTCTTGCTTTCTATTTATATATTTGTCCTGGATGGGGTTCCTGGGATTTGTGGTGATGTCATTTCCTGTTCGTTTTCTGAGGGGTTGATAGATGGTATCTAGATCTATGTGTTTGTTTATGGTATTGTGGTCGGAGTGCCAGGCATCTAGGAATTCTCTGGTATGTCTTTGCTTAGCCTATCCCAGGATAGATGTGTTGTCCCAGTCAAAATGGTGTTTTTTTTCCTCCGTGTGTAGGGCTATGAGGGACAGAGGGTCGTGTCTTTTTGTGGCTAGCTGGTGTTTGTATTTCCTGGTGGCTAACTGTCTTCCTGTTTGTCCTACGTAGTGTTTCTGGCAGTCCTTGCTTGGAATTTTGTAAACGACGTTGGTTTTGTCCATGGGGTGTATTGGCTGATCATCCACAATCAGTATCCTGTTCTTGCCTTATCCCTATAACTCTTGATTCCATTATCTCTAAGAGCTCTATCCATCTCTTTCTTGAAAGTATCCAGAGATTGATTTCTGATTAAGCATTAAATCACTTTCTCTCTTCAAGGATGCTGCCTCATTGTTTTCCAGATGTTTCTGGTTTAATTCCAATAATGATTGATCTGTTTGTTTTTGGAATTGTAAGGTGCCTGATAATCCCTTCTCTGTGAAGATCCTCCAATCATCAGCTTGGCTCAATTTTTATTGCTCTCCCCTATGGGTCAGAAGTTCTGCTGTCAAATTCCATTCTAGGAGCAGGATATTTCCTGCAAGATTCTGAACACCACCGCGTAGGACAAAACCACTCATTGTGATTTTCCTCATTGCAACAAATTAATGGCCTGAGGACAGGATCTCCATTCAATAGGGCCTCGATGATAAGGGGCCAGTCAGAGGCTTTCCTTCCAGAGAGAAGTAGGAGGCCATGGTAGGTATGTGACTGACACTTCACAATGTCAGTATACTTCCAATAATTTAAATTAAAACAAATGATTTCACAGTCAGGCCAGCAACATGCAGCATCAATCTCTCTACATGGGGATCTGTGCCGGAGTCCTGGAAAACGGTTACACCTGAAGTGTTGACTTCTGCACTTCCTGATGCTGCCTGGCTTGCTGTGTTCTTCCAGCCTCCTGCCTATCTACTTCAATATACCCGGGCCAACAGGGGAGAGTCCCTGTGTCAAAACAATCAGTGAGTGCTGGAGAAACTCAGCAGGTCTGGGAGCATATGTTGAGGGAGAGAAATAAAGTTAGTGTTTCGAGTCTGATTTGTGGAAAACCACATCTTCCTTTTCACAACTAACCTTTCTATCTACTTAACACCTCTGCTTTTCCTTTACCAGCATTTTCATTGCCATTAAGTTTCATAATCTGTTCCACTTGCTCCTCCTCTCTCCCTGTCCACATCATCAAAACCAACATTTTCCAACTCCTTTCAACTCCAAAGAGGAGTCCATAAGACCATAAGAAATAGGAGTGGAAATAAGGCCATCCGACCCATTGAGTCCATTCTGTCATTCAATCATGACTGATGGGCATTTCAATGCCACTTACCCACACTCTCCCTGTACTCCTTAATTCCTTAGTCATATTGAATTCGAAGCGTTAGCATTGTTTTTCTGTCCAGGGATGCTGCCAGAGCTGCTGAGTTTCTCTGGCACTTTAGATTTTTTTTCAGATTTCCATCAGCAGTATTTTACTGTTGTGCAACATATAGTCATATAGATGTGCGGTACAGAAACAAACCCTTCAGTCCACTCATTCATGCTGACCAGATATTCTAAATTAATCTAGTCCCATTTGCCAGCATTTGGCCTATATCCCTCTAGCCCTTCCTCTTCATAGACCCATCCAAATGTCCTTTAAATGTTATAATTATACAGCCACCTTCTGGCAGTTCATTCCATCCTCTCTGCATCAAAAGTTGCCACATAAGTCCCTTTTAAATCTTTTTTTTTAGATTAGATTACTTACAGTGTGGAAACAGGTCCTTCGGCCCAACAAGTCCACACCGACCCGCCACCATACCTCTACATTTACCCCTTACCTAACACTACGGGCAATTTAGCATGGCCAATTCATCTGATCTGCATATCTTTGGACTGTGGGAGGAAACCAGAGCACCCAGAGTTAGCCCACGCAGACACGGGGAGAACGTGCAAACTCCACACAGTCAGTCGCCTGAGGAGGGAGTTGAACCCAGGTCTCTGGTACTGTGAGGCAGCACTGCTAACCACTGTGCCACCGTGCCACCCACTTTTTTTAAACAGATTGTCATCCAGTTTGGCCTTTCTTGATTTGTACATCCACACATCTACAAACTTGATTTGTACATCTTACCCCCCTCCCTCACCTTAAACCTATGCCCTCAAGTTTTGGACTCCACTACCCTTGGAAAAAAACCTTGACTATTCATCCTGTCCATGTCCCTCACAATTTTATAAACCTCTGTAAGGTCATCCTTTAGCCTCCAACCCTTCAGGGAAAACAGCCCCAGACCATTCAGCCTCTCCCTGAAGCTCAAATCCTCCAACCCTGGCAACATCCTTGTATATCTATTCTGAACCCTTTCAATTTAACAACATCCTTCCTATAGCAGGGAGACCAGAATTGCATGCAGTATTCCAAAATGGGCCTAATTAATGTCCTGTGCAGCCACAACATGACCTTCCAACTCCTGTACTCAATACTCTGACCAATAAAGGAAAGCATACCAAACCCCTCTTCACTATCCTATTGACGTGCGACTTCACTTTCAAGGAGCTATGGACCTGCACTCCAAGGTCTCTTTGTTTGGCACACTCTCTAGGACCTTCCCATTAAGTGTATAAGTCCTGCCTTGATTTGCCCTACCAAAACGTACCACCTCATATTTATCTAGTTTTAACTCCATCTGCCACTCCTAGGCCCATCAGCACATCTGACCAAGGTCTTGTTTTACTCTGAGGCTACTTTCTTTGCTGTCCACTATGCCATCAATTTAGGTGTTGTCTGCAAACTTACTAACCATGCCTCTTATACTCACATCCAAATCATTTACATAAATGACAAAAAGCAGTGGACCCAGCACTGATCCTGCAGCACAGCGTTGGTCACAGGTCTCCACTCTGAAAAGCAAGGCATGTCCAGATTGTCAAGCTATTAAGGGATATGTAGAATAGAACTTTATTCATTGTACTCTCCTGCTGATCTCTGTGCTACCTGCTGTGCTACTGAACAGTCATACTGCACTTGAAACGTTCACTCTGTTTCTCTCTTTACAGATACTGCCAGACCTGCTGAGTTTCTCCAGCACTATCTGGTCTTATTCCAAATCCTCAAGCACAGTGCAATGGGAAATCTGAATTATTGGAAATACCTTCACTTTGGTACTTTCCAGTTAACACTTCCTGTAGCTCAGTGCATTCACCATTCAGACAGTGATCTGAGTGAGGTATTAACTCAATGGCTGGTGCTAGCTGCACTATCCCGCAGATGACGGAATAAATATCAGAGGGAAAAGCTAGCGACCATAAAGATGAGCAATCCTTCTCAAGCAATTATTCCTATTGTTTTCCTTCTGCCTCTTCAAGGCACATTCCTACACGTGTGACAAGCTTTCACATCAATTCACGTGCTCCATTTCTTGTACGGACTCATAGAGTTTTATTACAGTTACCATAGCAACCACCCATCAGGGAAACTGTTGTGAAATGAACAAAATGTTCGTCGCTCTCAGTCACACAGCTGAATTTGCTCTCCAGAAAGTCAAGGTCGAGGTTTTAATGACAACTCCTTTTTTTCCAAGCGTCCCTTCATTACTGACGCTAATGTGCTTATTCGTCATGATAGAGGAATCTTGACTTGCATTTGTACACCATCTGGTTGCATCTTTCACAAACCATTTTGAAGCTCTTCACGGAAATTGAATCACTTTGGCGGCCGTGAGATTGGGGGATGTGACAGCCAGTTTGTCACCTGATTAGATCAAGGATCGACAACCGTCCGACAGAAGCCTGGATTGTCCAGGAGCGACCTGGAGTCTCCAAGAGTGGCCTGGAGTGTCCAGGATTTGAGGTTGATCTCCAGATCACTGTTACAAGGAAAACCAGGAGAAAAACAAATACGGGAGTTTTAGAAAAGGAAGTGTTTTTACCCTCAAATTCTTTTTTGAACCGTTTCACATATTAATTATTGAAAATATTGAAAATGTGGCAATAAAGAGTGTTTAACTGAAAGACTGGAGTCATCCAGTTGGATAATGAAAAGTCTGTGCAGTTCCCATCTACCTGAAAATGATACTTTGAAGATAAGCGTATGGGACAACCAATATTTGCTGTTCATCCTTGGGATGTGCATGTCACCGGCTGAGCCAGAATTTGTTGCCCATCCCTAATTGTCCTTTTTGATGATCAACCTTCTTAAGCTGTTGATGCCTGTGCGGGCAGGGACACCAACAGTGCTGTAGAATCCCAGGCGTGTGTTAGCTCAGTTGGTTGGATGGCTGGTGTGTGATGCAGAGTGACTCCAACAATGTTAGTTTAATTCCCGTACTGTCTGAATCACCACAAAGCTCCCACTTTCTTAACCTCTCCCATCGCCTGAGGTGTGGTGACCCTTAGGTTAAACCACCATCGTCTGTCTGATGAGAGAGCAGCCCTATGGTCCTCTGGGATTATGGCGACTTTACCAAAACTATGTAAAGTAACACTCTCAAACAGAATGGGAGTATGACAGAACCTGAGCCAACAATTGGACAAAAGGAAAACTCACTATGTTGAAAGTTTAAGTCATAATCCAGGTTATAGTTCCACCAAGTTTCCTTTTAACATTTCAGATGCCAGACCAATCTGTTCCAAGTGGATTGCTAAAAACTAGTACATGTATTTGAGCTAAACGCTGAAGTTGGCAAATCTCTGCCAGCTTCCTAACATGTTGGAAATTTTCAAAAATCCCTTTGCCTGCTTCTCTTTCACTTCTCTCTCTATCTGGACATCTACCCAGGTGACTGTCTATGAGGAGTTCGAACATTCTCCTTCTGTCGGTGTACGTTTCATCCAGGTGCTTCAGTTTCCTCCCACAGTCTAAAGATGTGCAGATTAGGTGGACTGGCCGTGCTAAATTGCTCACAGTGTAGAGTGGCAAGGTGGCTCAATGGTTAGCACTACTGCCTCACAGTGCCAGGGACCCAGGTTATAGTCCGACAGGTTTATTTGGAAGTACAAACGATTTGAAGTGCTGCTTCTTCATCAGGTAGGTACTGAAGCAGGATCATAGCAAAAGATCATTGTGTCATACAACTGACGTGATGTACTGAACAAATCTAGATGCTGTTACATCTTTTATCTTTTAGAATGGGTTGCAGGTTTCAATTCATTAATATGTAAATCCCAGAACTTGATCACCTCACACTCACACCCATGCACACACTCTCTCACAGACATATACTCCATCACACTCATGCACACACTCTATCAAGCACTCATCCACATCAACACACACATATACATACGCAAACACACACACACACACATATACACACACACACACATATACACACACAGAGACACACACACACACACACAGACACATACACATATACACACACACACAGACACACATATACACACACACATATAAACACATACACACATACATACACATAAACACACACATACATACGCACACATACATACAAACACACGCGCACATATACACATACAGATATAAACACATACACACATACACAAACACACACACACATAGACATACACACACATATACACACATACACACACATACATATGCACATATATACAAACACATATACACACATACACATATACACAAACACACACATACACACACATGTATACACAAACACATACATACACACACATGTATACACAAACACACACACATACACATATACACACACATGCACATACATACACACATACACACACATATACACATACACATACACACACATATACACAAATACACACACACATAGACATATACACACATGTACACATATACATATGTACACATACACATATACAGATGCATACACATATACACAAATACACACACATACACATACACATTCACACACATGCACACACACATAGACACACATGCACACACAAACATGCATACACACACACATATGCACAAACACATACACATTTACACACATATACACATACACATATACACACATACACATATACAAACATACACATATGCACACATACACGTACACATATACACCCACACATACACAAACACACACACATACATGTATACACACAGGCATATACACATACATACATATATATACACACACACATATATATACACACACACATATACACACACACACATATATACACACACACACATACATGCACACACACATACACACGCATACACATATACACAAATACACATACACATATATACACACATACACCTATACACACACATACACATATACACAAATGCACACACATACACACAAATGCACACACACAGACACACAAACACATGCACATACACACCCACACATACACACACACATATACACATACATACACATAGAGTCTGTTTACTGCACACACCCCCCCCCCAAAACACACTCATTGTTTCTCTCCCTCACATGCATGCGCAAACATATATATGTCTATAGGGTGAATTTGCAATTGTAGAATTGTGTTTGCATTCCATTTTGTTCAAAAAGCACACAATCTGTATGTAGTCAATCCATGCGACATTTTATAAATTCCTACTTTGGAAGTAGAACCAGTCTGACTCAAGATTGGAAAATATACAGATTCTAACCATTGTCTGAGCTGAGATATCACCTCTTTTTACAAAACCTTAAGTTATCTTGGGAATGCGACTTGAAAGAAATTTTGGGATTTACATATTAATGAATTGAAACTTGCAACCCATTCTAAAAGATGAAAGACTTAACAGCATCCAGGTTTGTTTAATGTATCGTATCAGTTGTATGACACCATGATCTTTCGCTATATATTCTGTGTCCTATGATCCTGCTCCATTAGTTACCTGATGAAGAAGCAGCACTCCGAAAACTCTAACCCGGTGTTGTGATTTTTAATAAAAATGTGAAGGTTAGGTGATTTGGCCATCCTAAATTGTCCAAGGATGTGCAGGTTATGTGAATTAGCAATGGGAAATGCAGGGTCATAGAAATGGGTTGGGTCTGGGTGGGATGCTCCTTCGAGGGTCAGCGTGGACTCATTGGGCTGAATGGCCTGTTTCCACACTATAAGGATTCTTTGATGGTTTTATTCATCTTATTCTCTGCTCCCCACCACATTCCTTATCATTAGCATAAGTGCCAACCTTTCCCAGCTGCTTTCAGTTCTGATTCAGGGTAACTGGACCTGAAACATTGACTCGGTTTCCATCTTTGCTGCCAGACATGGTGAGTGTCTCCAGTACTCCCTGTTTTTATTATGGATTACAAGCAGCTCTTCATCTTATATTATTATGTTGGAATTTTTTTGCTCCTATTTAACTATGTATCCTCAAAGACACTCACCCGGGTTAAAATTTATCTCCCAGACCTAATGATTGTCTCTGTCACAAGACCAGGCAAACAAATGCCATATCAACATTAAATGGATATATATTGACATCATACACATTGATAACTGATATTAGTTGCATTAAGTATGAGTAAATTAAACTAAAATTAGCAATATACTGAGTTTGGTGAATTGATGGGCAACTAACTCTCAAAAACCATTTCCTCACAATTTTCTGCAGCTAAGTACAATACACACATTTTGTTTGATTCAAATGTGCCAGACGATGAAGCATATAATCTTAGTGTTGACTTGCCAGAAGTCACTTTTAAAGGGCACTGAATTGGTGGAAAATAATTGAAGGAATTGCTTTATCAGCACGTGATTGACTGGAATAAACTCTGTCAGGCCAAATAACATCTCCGACTGTCACTACCTACTCACAAACTTCAGGCACAATTTATCTTGGTGTGTTAACATAGCTTTTTCTTTATTTTTGATACAAATGGATGTTCTTACATGCAACAATTTGCTAAAATTCTGTTGTAACAGGTGGAACAAAATCAAACATTTCAACTGCATTTGCAGCACATCCATTCTGTAGTATTTCCCCAGTAACACACTGAGAGACTGATGCTAACTCTGTGCATCAGCCATGAATGCTTCAGTTGCTCTGGCTAACCATTTTATCGAGCTTGCATCCATTTCAGAACAATTACATAAGCACGCTTCAGCTTCACATCAAGACTGTACAGCTCAGCGATTGCAGAATCTGCGTTTTACAACAGTAGACTGTTTTCTATTCAGCTTTTTACATTTTTCTGATGCATAAGGAATTTAGCTGAGATGGGCATATTTTCAAGGTGAGATGAGAGAGATTTAAAAAAGATATGAGGAGCAATGTTTTTGCACAGAGGGTGGTTCTTATGTAGAATAAACTTCCTGGGGAAGAGGTGGATATAGGAACAATTACAACATTTAAAAGACATTTTGATAAGTTCATGAACAGGAAAGGTTGGGAGGGATATGAGCCAAGAGCAAGCAGGTGGGACTAGTTTAGTTTGGGATTATGTTCAGCGTGGACTGATTGGACCGTAGGTTCTGTTTCCATGCCATAGGACTCAACGACTCTATGAATGTGTCAGATTTAACCTCCTTAATGTGCTCTGAATTATCCGAGTTTTAGCCACATTGTAGCTGCTCAACAATCGACTTCAGGGTTAGAATACCAGCCGTGGCTCCTACTCCATATGAAAAAATGGATTAAAAGCAGAAGTCAGCCATTAAGCTTTGCGAATTGATCTGCTATTCAATAAGACCTTGGCTGTTTGTGTTCAGAATTCCCATCTACCTCTGATAACCCACCTCCAGTGCAAGCAAGCCCACTCTGTTTGACCTTTCCTCATTGGAGAATCCGCTTATTCCAATTTGGTAGCCAGTGAATCTCTGGAGAATGTACGTGTATAAAGTGTCCCAGGATTGGATTGTGTCCATTTCATGGTGAAATATTCTGCTAATTCTTCAGCTGGGATGTTAACTGTGCTCTGTTTAACAATAATGATAGGAGGGGGTTACAATCAGACTGGGTTCACTGGCTGACCTGAGATTGCTCAACTCTCTCCTCACACCACCATGGTCTTCGCTGATTTTCAAATTGTCCAACATGAAGTTGAGTGTATGGGCTCCTGATTAATGTTCAAATGTAGCAGCCCCAAAATATTCATAGTGTGGAAGAGTTATCTTACATTTATAGAAATATCATCTTCAGGCCTGGACAGGGTCGGATAACTGAATCTATGGAACAAACTGCAGGTGTTTTGGATCAGGCCAGACCCCATCAAAACATTTCACAAATGTAGCCCAGACCCTAACCTTTCTGGTTGTTTTAAGCAGGTGTAGAGTGTATATACCAGGAGTGATTAAGGCAGCCCAACTACTCGGGTTTCAAACAAAACATAATTTATTTATGCACGAACAAAAGACAACAGAATATAGAATAACATATCTTATCTGAAAACCCAGTCGACTTAATGATACTGTTCCAAATACTTGCACTATCCCCGTAAACACCCCTTGGCAAAAAAAGATAAAACCAAACACAGGTTCTTACAGGAGAGTCATAGAGTTGTACAGCACGGAAACAGACCCTTCAGTCCAACTTTTCCATGCCGACCAGATATCCCAACCGAATCTAGTCCCACTTGCCAGCACCTGGCCCATATCCCTCCAAACCCTTCATATTCATGTACCTGTCCAGATGCCTTTTAAATGTTGCAACTGTACTAGATACCACTACTTCCTCTGGCAGCTCATTCCATACACATACACCCTGTGAAAAAGTTGCCCTTTAGATCTCTTATATATTTTTCCCCTCTTACCTATGCCCTTTAATTCTGGACTCCCCCACCCAAGAAAAAGACTTTGTCTATTTATTCTATCCATGCCCCTCATGTTTTTCTAAACCTCTATAAGGTCACCCCTCAGCCTCCTACACTCCAGGAGCCCTAGCCTAATCAGCCTCTCCCTTCAAATCCTTCAACCCTGGCAACATCCTTGCAAATCTTTTCTGAACCCTTGCAAGTTTCGCAACATCTTTCCGATAAGAAGGAGACCATAATTCCACACAATATTCCAATAGTGGCTTAACCAATTTCCTGTACAGCTGCAACATGACCTTTCAACGCCTGTACTCAATATTCTGACTAATAAAGGAAAGCATACCAAACACCTTCTTCACTATCCTATCTACATGCGACTCCATGTTCAAGGAGCTATGAACCTGCACTCCAAGGTCTCTTTGTTCAGCAACACTCCATAGGACCTTATCCTTAAGTCTATACGTTCTACTAAGATTAGCTTTCCCAAAATGCAGCACCTCGTATTTATCTAAATTAAATTCCATCTGCCACTTCTCAACCCATTGGTCCATCTGGTCAAGATCCTGTTGTAATCTTTGCTGTCCACTACACCTCTAATTTTTTTTTAGATTAGATTCTCTACATTATGGAAACAGGTCCTTTAGCCCAACAAGTCCACACCGCCCCTCCGAAGAGAAACCCACCCAAACCCATTCCCCTACCCTATATTTACCCCTGACTAACACTGTGGGCAATTTAGCATGGCCAGTTCACCTGACCTGCACATCTTTGGATTGTGGAAGGAAACCCATGCAGACACAGGGAAAATGTGCAAACTCCACACAGACAGGTGGGAATTGAACCCAGGACCCTGGTGCTGTGAGGCAGCAGTGCTAACTGCTGAGCCACCGTGCTGCCCAAATTTTGGTGTCATCTTCAAACTTATTAACAAACCTCCTATGTTCACATCCAAATCACTTATATATATCACAGAAAGTAGTGAACCCAGCACCAATCCTTGTGGCACTCCATTGGTCACAGGCCTCCAGTCTGAAAAACAACCCTCCACCACCACCCTCTGTCTTCTACATTTGAGCCAGTTCTGTATCCAAATGGCTAGTTCTCCCTGTATTCCATGAGATCTAACCTTGCTGATCAGTCTCCCATGGGGAACCTTGTCAAACGCCATGCTGAAGTCCATATAGATCATGTCTACTGCTCTGCCCTCATCAATCCACTTTGTTACTTTTTCAAAATCTCAATCAAGTTTGTGAGACATGATTTCCCACGCACAAAACCATGTTGACTATCCTAATCAGTGCTTGCCTTTCCAAATGTATGTATTTCCTGTCCCTCACGATTCCTTCCAACAACTTGCCCATGATCGACATCAGGCCAACTGGCCTACACTTCCCTGGCTTGTCCTTACCACCTTTCTTAAACAGTGGCACCACATTAGCCAACCTCCAGTCTTCTGGCACCTCACCTGTAACTATCGATGATACAAATATCTCAGCAAGAGGCCAAGCAATCATTTCCTTAGCTTTCCACAGAGTTCTAGGGTACACCTGATCAGGTCCTGGGGGATTTATCCACTTTTATGCATTTCAAGACATCCAGCAGTTCCTCCTCTGTAATATGGACATTTTTCAAGACATAACCATCTATTTCCCTACAATCCACATCATCTATGTCCTTTTCCATAGTAAATACTGATGCAAAATACTCGTTTAGTATCTCCTCCATCTCCTGCAGCTTCACACAAAGGCTGCCTTGCTGATCTTTGAGGGGACCTATTCTTGCTGTTTTACCCTTCTGCCCTTAATCTATTTGTAAATACCCTTTGGATTCTCCTTAACCTTATTTACCAAAGCTATCTCATGCCCCCTTTTTGCCCTCCTGATTTCTCTCAAGTATACTGCTACTGCCTTTATACTCTTCTAAGGATTCACTCTATTTAACTTGTCTCTACCTGACATATGTTTCCTTCTTTTTCTTAACCAAACCCTCAACTTCTTTCATCATCCAGCATTCCCTACACGTATCAGCCTTTCCTTTCATCCTGACAGGAACATATTGTCTCTAGACTCTCGTTATTTCATTTCTGAAGCATTCCCAATTTCCAGCCATCTCTATACCTACAAACATCTGCACCTAATCAGCTTTTGAAAGTTCTTGCCTAATACCGTCAAAATTAGCCTTTCTTCAATTTAGAACTTCAACGTTTAGCTCTGTTCTATCCTTTCCAATCACTATTTTAAATCTAATGGAATTATTGTCACTGGCCCCAAAATGCTCCCCCACTGACAATTCAGTCACCTACCCTGCCTTATTTCCCAAGAGTAGATCCAGTTTTGCACCTTCTCTAGTAGGTACATCCACATACTGAATTAGAAAATTTTCTTGTATACACTTAACAAATTCCTATCCCTCTAAACCTTTAACTCTATGGCGTCCCAGTTTATGTTTGGAAAGTGAAAATCCCTTACCATAACCACCTTAATATTCTTACAGATAACAGATGTCCTTACAAATCTGTGTCTCAATTTCCCTCTGACTATTAGGCGTCTATGATACAGGATGTCAGAGAGAGAGAGAGAGAGAGAGAGAAAGACAGAGAATCTGCATGCAGCTGTTTCTTTGACCAGCAGCCTTAGAAGAATGATTACACGTACTTGCTCAAACCAAACCAGAGAAAAGCTGTTTTTCAGGTGTCTCCAAGAACTGAAGAACACACCCTTGGCCAATGCTGCAAACAATTCAGGAAAGAAATCATAAACTCATTCAAAGCATTCGGTTTTCAATTTCGGTGAACACATTTGTGATCATTATAAAAATATCAAAGATTGGTAAAATAGATTATTTGAACTTTTTTCTATTAATTCATACAATGTGTACATCATTGGCCATTTATTAGCCATCTTTAATTGGCCAGAGGGCAGTTAAGTGCCAACCATATCATTATTGGTCTGGAGTCACATGTCAGCCAGACCAGATAAGGGCGGGAGTATCTTTCTCGAAAGGACATTAGTGAACCAGATGGACTTTTCTTGACAATGGTTTCATACACATCATTAGACTCCTAATTCCAGATATTTATTGAATTCAAATTCCACTCCCTGCCATGTCAGGATTTGAACCAGTGCCCTGAGAATATTTCCAGGATCTCTGGATTAATAATCTAGTGATAATACCACTAGGGTATCACCTCCCCTGCTCATCAGGAATCATCCAATCAGTTTTCAAATTAGCACAAGAAGGTAAATGCATTGTGTGGATGGGAATGGTGAGTGACAAAAGGTATGTGGGTGAGTGTCTACAGGTATGTGCGTATGTGTCTATGTGAGTAGGGGGTGTGTGTCTATGTGAGTAGAGGTGTGTGTGTGTGTGTGTGCGTGTCCATGTGACTACAGGTGTGTGTGTGTCTATGTGAGTGCAGGTCTGTGTGTGGTCTGTGAGAGTACATGTGTGTGTCTATGTACAGGTGTGATTGTGTGTCTATTTAAGTACAGGTGTGTGTGTCTGTCTATTTAAGTACAGGTGTGTGTATGTATCTATGTCAGTACAGGTACATGTGTGTCTATATACGTACAGGTGTGTGTGTGTGTCTATGTGAATACAGGTACGTGTGTGTGTGAGTACAGGTTTGTGTGTGTTTCCATGTGAGTACAGGTTTATGTGTGTGTCTATGTGAGTACAGGTACATGCGTGTGTCTGTGTGAGTACAGGTATGTGTGTGTGTGTCTATGTGGGTACAGGTACATGTGTGTGTATGTGAGTACAGGTGTGTGTGAGTCTATGTGCATACAGGTATATGTGCGAGTCAGGGATCTGCTCACCAAGAATCATCCAATCAGTTTTTGAATTAGCACAAGAAGATAAATGCATTGTGTGGATGGGAATGGTGAGTGAGAAAAGGTATGTGGATGAGTGTCTACAGGTATGTGTGTGTGTCTATGTGAGTGCAGGTGCATATGTGTCTATGTGAGTATAGGTACGTGAGTGAGTCTATGTGAGTACAAGTGTTTGTATGGTATCTATGTCAGTACAGGTATGCATGTGCATTTATGTCAGAACAGGTGTGTGTGTAACTATGTGAGTACAGGTGTGTGTGTTTTTGTGTGTGTGTCTATGTGAGTACAGTTGTGTGTGCGTCAATGTGATAACAGGTACGTGTGTGTGTCTGTGATTACAGGTACATGCGTGTGTCTATGTGATCACAGGTGTGTGTGTCTATGTGAGTACATTTGGGTGTGTATCTATGTGATTACAGGTACGTGTGTGTGTCTTTGTGAGTACAGGTGTGTGTGTGTGTGTCTATGTGAGTACTGGTACGTGTGTGTCTATATGAGTACAGTTGTGTGCATCTATGTGAGTACAGGTATGTGTGTGTCTATGTGAGTACAGGTATGTGTGTGTGTGTCTATGTGAGTACAGGTACATGTGTGTCTGTGAGTACAGGGTACGTGTGTGTCCATATGAATACAGTTGTGTGTGCGTGTCTATGTGAGTACAGGTATGTGTGTGTGTGTCTATGTGAGTACAGGTATGTGTGTGCGTCTATGTGAGTACAGGTATGTGTGCACGTCTATGTGAGTACAGATATATGTGTGTGTCTATGTGAGTACAGGTACATGTGTGTGTGTGAGAGTAGATGTATGTCTATGTGAGTATAGTTGTGTGTGTGTCTGTCTATGTGAGTACAGGTACGTGTGTGTGTCTATGTGAGTACAGGTGTTTGTATGTATCTATATCATTACAGGTATGCATATGTATCCATGGAGAAAGTGAGGACTGCAGATGCTGGGGATCAGAGCTTTAAAATGTGTTGCTGGAAAAGCGCAGCAGGTCAGGCAGCATCAAAGGAGAAGGAGAATCGACGTTTCGGGCATAAGCCCTTCTTCAGGAATGAGGAGGGTGGGCCAAGCAGGCTAAGATAAAAGGTAGGGAGGAGGGACTTGGGGAAGGGGCATGGAAATGCGATAGGTGGAAGGAGGTTAAGGTGAGGGTGATAGGCTGGAGTGGGGGTGGGGGCAGAGAGGTTGGGAAGAAGATTGCAGGTTAGGAAGGCGGTGCTGAGTTCGAAGGTTGGGACAGAGAAAAGATGGGGGGAGGAGAAATGAGGAAGCTGGAGAAATCTGCATTCATCCCTTGTGGTTGTCCTAGGCGGAAGATGAGTCGCTCTTCCTCCAGGTGTCGTGTTGCCATGGTCTGGCGATGGAGGAGGCCAAGGACCTGCATGTCCTTGGCAGTGTGACAGGGGGAGTTGAAATGTTGAGCCAAGGGACGGTTGGGTTGGTTGGTGCGGGTGTCCCAGAGGTGTTCTCTGAAACGTTCCGCAAGTAGGTGGCCTATCTCCCCAATGTATAGGAGGCCACATTAGTTGCAGCGGATGCAGTAAATGCTGTGTGTGGAGGTGCAGGTGAATTTCCTGCCCCACCGAATTCATTTCTGCATAGCTTGACATGGTCCTGTCCCCCTTAGTCCAAGAACTCCCCATCTACGTTTGGGACACCACCCACGCCCTCCACCTCCTCCATGATTTTCGCTTCCCTGGCCTCCAACGCCTTATCTTCACCATGGAAATTCAGTCCCTATACACCTCCATCCCCCATCACGAAAGTCTCAAAGCCCTCCACTTCTTCCTTTCCTGCCGTACCAACCAGTATCCTTCCACTGACACCCTCCTTCGACTGACTGAACTGGTCCTCACTCTGAACAACTTCTCCTTCTAATCCTCCCACTTCTTCCAAACCAAAGGAGTAGCCATGGGCACCCGCATGGGCCCTAGCTATGCCTGCCTCTTTGTTGGATATGTGGAACAGTCCATCTTCCGCAGCTACACTGGCACCAGCCCCCACCTTTTCCTCCGCTACATCGATGACTGTATCAGCGTTACCTCGTGCTCCCACGAGGAGGTTGAACAGTTCATCCACTTTACTAACACCTTCCACCCCGACCTCAAATTACCTGGACTGTCTCAGACTCCACCCTCCCCTTCCTAGACCTCTCCATCTCTATCTCGACGACCGACTCAACACGGACGTTTACTATAAACCGACTGACTCCCACAGCGACCTAGATTACACCTCTTCCCACCCGGCCCCCTGTAAAAACACCACCCAATATTCCCAATTCCTTAACCTTCGCCGCATCTGCTCCCAGGAGGACCAATTCCAGTACCGAACAACCTAGGTGTCAGGTCCACACCGCCCACCAACCCAACCTCCACTCCCGGCACCTTCCCCTGCAACCGCAAGAAATGCAAAACTTGCGGCCACACATCCCCCCTTGCTTCCCTCCAAGGCCCCAAGGGATCCTTCCATATCCGCCAGAAATTCACCTGCACCTCCACACACATCATTTACTGCATCCGCTGCACCCGAAGTGGCCTCCTCGATATTGGGGAGACAGGCCACCTACTTGTGGAACATTTCAGAGAACACCTCTGTGACACCCGGACCAACCAACCCAACCACCCCGTGGCTCAACACTTCAACTCCCCCTCCCACTTCACCAAGGACATGCAGGTCCTTGGACTCCTCCATCGCCAGACCATAGCAACACGACACCTGGAGGAAGAGCGCCTCATCTTCCGCCGAGGAACCCTCCAACCACAAGGGATGAACTCAGACTTCTCCAGTCTCCTCATTTCCCCTCCCCCCACCTTGTCTCAGCCCCAACCCTTGAACTCAGCACCACCTTCCTAACCTGCAATCTTCTTCCAGACCTCTCTGCCCCCACCCCACTCCAGCCTATCACCCTCACCTTGACCTCCTTCCACCTATCGCATTCCCAACGCCCCTCCCCCCTCCCTTTTATCTTAGCCTGTTTGGTGCACTTTCCTCATTCCTGAAGAAGGGCTCATGCTCGAAACATCGAGTCTCCTGCTCCTTGGATGCTGCCTGACCTGCTGCACTTTTCCAGCAACACATTTTCAGCTCTGCATCTAGCTGGGTTACTTTGACCAGATCTGAGGGTCTTGTCAAGGAAATATTCTATTTCCTTCCATTAATACTCTGAACCTTGATAAGAAATAAATAAAAGATGGGTGCACTAGCATGAAGAACAATAACGTTCGACCAATGGAAGTTAGTTTCTTTCTTACTACAGATGTTAGCACACTCTGTGGCTAACAGTGTTTCTCCCATTAGGACAAATGTCCTTTTCCTGATTGTAGCCATTCATCACTTTTGTAATAACTTTACATCAAATTAAAATAGAAATGAGGGCAACTGAGAAGTTGCAACAATATGAGATGGCTACGAAGCAGCATTTATAAAATACGCTGGCATTTTTACAGGGAATGTAACAGAGGCATTTCATTTGAATGTAAATCTTATTGTTTATATGATTCAGGCTTGCATTTTAATTTCAGTTACAGAGGAATCTTCTAAATATTAATGACAATATGAGTCACGTGGCTCCCAGATTGCAGATTACACATGTATTGTAATGTTATTAAGACTGGTTGAGAATAACTGAAGCTTGCATTGACTGTTCAGTTAGGAAGGACAAAAGACATTTTTTAGAGATCCATTAAATCAGAAGGGAAGCTTTTATGCTGCTGACTTTCTCTGCATATTCCTATATGGAATAATTCTCCGCCTGCACATTCTCAATCCAGGGAATCACACAGAGAATATGCTGCTGATTTCTGAGCTGTTATTGATTGGATGGATTTTTTCAAGCCATTCATCTGCTCTGCATTCTGTTGTGCTATTCCCAATGTGATGTCTGAAATGTGTATTAATCCGTGCTTTAGACTGGGCTCCACGCCAATCTTCACACAGAGAGAGGTGACGGGCCATTTAACTGTGGAAGGAATCACAGCTGAAACCATTCCATCTGAGACCCAATCATGGAGATTTGTCATCAAGGGTCAATGAGATCATGTAGATGAATAGCTTAAAGTAGCAGTGATCAACACTAGGCAGCTTAGACAGAAAGAGGCAAAGATCAGAAGAGATGGACTCTATATTATAAAATGTCAAAGAGGGGTGTAATGAGGGTTCAGTATTGAGGCAGCACGATGGCTCAGTGGTTGGCACTTTACCTTACAGTGTCAGGCACCCAGATTCAATTCCAACCTCATGTCTGTGTGGGTTTTCTCAGGGTACTCTGAATTCCTCCCACAGTCCAAAGAGGTGCAGGTTGGGTGGATTGGCCATGGGGAATACAGGAATGGGATAAGTCTGCGTGGGAAGGTTGAGGTAGACAGCATGACCTGCTCCAAAAGATTCTATGAAATCTTGCCCAAGCAATGTTAGATTTGTCCAGTAGTGTTAGGTATTCTTCCTCATGATTGTGATTAATTGAAATCTTTGATAAATGTGATGAGATTAATGTATTTATGATAGGGTATAAATTTGTGCTTAATTATGATAAATCTCCAGGACAATCTGCACTGAATAATTTTGCACTGAAATAAACAGCAATGGGAAATTTATAAAAGAAGTTGGCTGTCATCATTCGACTCTGATGGATGACTGGCCCTGTTGAGTCAATGGACTGACATCACAGGAGGATCATTACTGAGCCCTCAGAAATCTAATGGTGATCACATTATGTCCTCTTTGCAACCTGAGAAGGTTGCAAATTATTAGTTGTTGACAGTGAGGAAGGATGTGGCAGGTTACAGCGGGATATAGATAAGCTGCAGAGCTGGGCAAAAAGGTGGCAAATGGAGTTCAATGTCGCTAAGTGTGAAGTGACTCACTTTGGTAAGAGTAACAAGAAGATGGAGTACTGGGCTAATGGTCGGATACTTGGTATAGTGGATGAGCAGAGGGATCTTGGTGTCCATGTACACAGATCTCTGAAAGTTGCCACCCAGGTAAATAGTGCTGTGAAGAAGGCATATGGCGTACTGGCTTTTATTGGTAGAGGAATTGAGTTCCGGAGTCCTGAGGTCATGTTGCAGTTGTATAAGATTCTGGTGTGGCCGCATCTGGAGTATTGTGTGCAGTTTTGGTCGCCATACTATAGGAAGGATGTGGAGGCACTGGAACGGGTGCAGAGGAGGTTTACCAGGATGTTGCCTGGTAAGATAGGAAGATCGTATGAGGAAAGGCTGAGGCACTTGGGGCTGTTTTCATTGGAGAAAAGAAGGTTTAGGGGTGACTTGATAGAGGTGTACAAGATGATTAGGGGTTTAGATAGGGTTGACCATGAGAACCTTTTTCCACGTATGGAGTCAGATATTACGAGGGGGCATAGCTTTAAATTAAGGGGTGATAGATATAGTACAGACGTTAGGGGTAGGTTCTTTACTCAGCGAGTTGTGAGTTCATGGAATGCCCTGCCAGTAGCAGTGGTGGACTCTCCCTCTTTATGGGCATGTAAACGGGCATTGGATAGGCATATGGAGGAATGTGGGCTAGTGTAGGTTAGGTGGGCTTGGATCGGCGCAACATCGAGGGCCGAAGGGCCTGTACTGTGCTGTATTTTTCTATGTTCTATGTTCTAAATGGATCAAATAAATGGAAACTTTATTGGCGCATGGGATGGATTCTTTTTCCATTACCTTGGATCATCAGGCTGACAAGATTTTAACCAGACAACACCATGTGGAAATTAATGAATGATAACACAAGTTCTAAATCTCAATTAAAGTCCTTTAACTGAAAACATCAACTCGCCAGTTGGAGTTGCTTTAATCTTGGGAATGTGAGGCTGTTGCAGGGATGTAGTGCTCCTGACAGTGAAGCCATATTGCAAACTTACAACCAATCGCAATGCATCCATGTTCACATCCGGGAAATACCGTCCTCTTTTGCTTCTTCCAGAAGGCATAGCGCTTTCCCTGAATGCATGTGTAAGCAATGTTATATGGTGTAAATGGTGTCACAGTGTGAACACAAAGTCACTGACATGATCTGGGGATGTGGTGAATTGCGTTGTGATGGAGCTGTGTTATGACTATATACTTAGTCTTTGCCTGTGTGACACTGTCAATCATTGAGAAATGCAAAAAAACAGACATTCAGTTTTGCAAAGACCTCCCTCTTCACTTGCCATGCAAAGCAGTAACGCAATTGAGGAACACTCCAGAAGATATGCGAATGGAGGTCACAGGTTCAGTATTATTCTCTCAGTCTTTTGGAATGAATACATTTTTCTCTCAAAAACACTGCAATGTCAATTCAAATTATCTTTTCAGATTGTCGACACACTACCTGTGGAACCTTGCCTTTAGTTGCTGCACTCTGGAATTCTCTCTTTCAGCCTTTTCATCTCTGCGCTTCCCTTTTTTCCTACAGGAGACCCCTGAAAAGCTTCCTCTTTGAGCAGTCTTTAGTCACCGGCCCAAAACTATTCCTCTGTGCCTTGGCAACAAATTTTATTGACTGCAAATTGCTCTGAGATATGTTACAAGTTAAGGCTCACTATAAAAGCAAGTTATTGTCGCATATATGCAAACAGACCATGGGGTACAGGTTCATAGTTCCTTGAAACTGGTGTCGCACATAGACAGGATAGTGAAGAAGGCATTTGGTACGCTTGCTTTTATTGGTCAGTGCATTGAGTCTAGGAGTTGGGAGGTCATGTTGCAGCTGTACAGGATATTGGTTAGACCACTTTCAGAATGCTGTGCTCAATTCTGGTCTCCCTGCTATAGGAAGGATGCTGTAAAACTTGAAAGGGTTCAGAAAGGATTTATAAGGATGTTGCCAGGGCAGGAGGGTTTGAGCTGTAGAGAGAGGCTGAATAGGCTGGGGCTGATTTCCCTGGAGCATCAGAGGCTGAGGGGTGACCTTACATAAGTTTATAAAATCATGAAGGGCATGAATAGAGTGAATCGTCAATGCATTTTTTCCCAGGGTACGGGTGTCCAACACTAGAGGGCATAGGTTTAAGGTGAGAGTTTAAAAGGAACCTAAGGGGCAACTTTTACATGCAGTGGGTGGTGCGTGTATGGAATGAGTTGCCAGAGGAAGTGGTGGAGGCTGGTACAATTGCAACATTTAAAAGGCATCTGGATGGCTATATGAATAGAAAGGGTTTGGAGGGATATGGGCCAATGCTGGCAAAAGAGACTAATTAATGTAGGATATCTGTTTGGCATGGACAAGTGGACTGAATGGTCTGTTTCCTCGCTGTACAACTCTATGACTCTATGTCAATGCACCTGGGTAGGGGAGAGAGAAGAGATCATACTTTGATTGATTGAGAATCTTTTAGCCAATAATACTTCAAATAAAATTGTGACAGGCGTTTGACTAACAAGGCACTGTTATGCTTTTGTTATATCAGATTTAATCTCGATAATTGCTGAGTGCAACCTGCACTTTCTGCCTTGATGTAGAACATGGATATTGTTATTCTTTCGATGTACCTGTTATGCAATACAACTCCTGAGAGATGAACGTGGAAGTAGTAGTGTTGAAGCAACTGCTGCTGGTGCAGAGTCTGCTGCACCAGGTTTTTAACTCTTCGGAGGTCACTTAGCTCAGTTGGCTGGAGCATAGAACGGAAACATGCCGACAATGTGTGTTCCACCCTGGTATCAGCTGAGGCAGAATGAGAAGCTGGCCTCCATCTAACATACACATGTGCTGCTGCAGAGAGAGAGATTAAAGTCTCCACTGCAGTGTCTAATGGACCAGTGCAAAATGTCAGTCATACAGAATTAAGTGGTGCAGCCCAGGTTAAAAAAAAGGATGTGTTTAAAATGAATTGATGTCCCTATTCTTCCTAAAGCACACACTGTTTATAAATCTTGAACCCCACTGGATTTATGTTATCAACATCAGGAGAAAAAGTTTGAATTCACTTCTTAGTACTCTCCCCCAGGTTGGAGGAACTCTCTTTCTCAATCTCTCCCCTCACATGTGGCATGCTGACCCTCAGGTTAAACCATTTCTCTAATGTGAAGCAGCCGATATTGGCCTTTGGGATCCTGGCAACTTTACTCTTCCCAGAGTTAGGACTCACACTGACCAATGGCTAGAAACCTCCGAAAATCCACAAATTGATATTTTCTGCAAAACACTGCACTTGAGAAAAGAACCACTTCGTCAACCATAAAGCAGTTTTGGGCCATTCTGAGTTTGTCAAAGGCATAGAGTTGTACAGTCATAAAGCACAAAGACAGACCCTTCATTCCAACCAGTCCATACCAACCAAGTTTCCCAGACTAAACTATTTTCACCTGCCTGCACATGGCCCAAATCCCTCAAAACATTTTTTTTATTACTTACTAAAATGTCTTTTAAACATTATAACTGCACCTGCATCCATCACTTTCTATGAAAGTTCATTCCACACACGAACTACTCCCTGTGTAAAAAAATTGCCCATCATTGTCTCTTTTTAAATCTGTCTCCTCTGATCTTAAAAACACAACCCCCTAGTTTTGAAATACCCTATTCTAGGGAAAAGACACCAGCCATTCAACTTATTTATTCTCCTCATGATTTAATAAATCTCCATAAGGCCACCTCTCAACCTGCTACACTCCAAGGAAAATAATCCCAGCCTATCCAGCCTCTCCTTATAACTCAAACCCTCCAGTCCCAGCAACATCCTGGCAAATCTCTTATCTTAGGCATTGTGTCTTGGCAGTTCTTTCTGTTGTCAATGTTTCGTTGTCTAAAGCTGCTAATGTATTTACCATTAGTTGTGGGCAATAATGTTTTATCTTGAAGTGAATGCACATGACGAACATTAAGCATGACGTGAAATTTACCATCAAAGTCCCATCACACTGATGAGCTCCTCAATCATTTGGAGGAGATTAATCATTCATAGGAATATTAACAATTTGATTAAAGTAAAATAGATTTGGTGAAGCTGAGGAAAAATCTGGTCACGAATTCTATTACGCTGCAAATTTTTTTCTCTATTTTTAAATTAGCTTCAACTTATCAGCTTTGGATAGCATTGACAACTCTCAGATGTTATAAAAGGCTTTTGCATTTAAAGGGGCATGACCTTCTGGAAGAAATATTTGACTAATCTTATATTTGCAGGTGGAAAATGCCTGAATACTCCTGAATTGTTCTTTGTGAGAAATTCTGGAATGGAAAAGATTCTCAATGATTGCTCTACTAGAGACTGTGAACCACAAAGATGGATCTTCGAACGCTTGTCAGTATTACTTGTCTCGTCTGCAATCATCTTTTTAATTGGAATGAACAGCATCAGTACTGCATCATTAAATGTCAATCCACTGAAGTCAAAAGCAACAGTAATCACTTGATCAAATGTTATGAACTCTCAGCAACATAACCCACTCTGTAATAACGTCTAAATATTAACAATTTAAATGCATCATTGATTTTTTTTTCCTGGCCTCTATGTGAGATAAATTGTAAACACTTTCTGGAAATGTAGGACTGGGAGTAAACCATTAGCTCCTTATACATCTCACAGACTGATCTGTACTTACCTTCCACTTTCCCGGTTTGCTACATATTTTAATGCCTTCCCTAACAAACATTTAACAACCTCAGGGTTGAAACTTGCAAATGATCTTCAGCAGCTGTAGCATCCTGGAGTCAGCTCCAGAGTTAAACTACATTTTCTGTGGAAACAAAAAGCCCATGGGTGTAATTGTAATACTCCCTGCATATCACCTTGTACTGCACTCCCCAAACGTTAATAAAAACAACATAATATGGACGCTGCAAGTCTGAAATAAAACAAAAGTGCAAGCAAATCTCAGCAGGTATAGAAGCATCAGTGGAGAGACAAACACGAGTTAATGTTTTAAGTCCAAATTGACTGTACTTCATGATGTGATTCTGACTCCAGAAGTGCATTTTATCTGATGTGACAATACTTATGTTATCTTCTGTAGACAAGAAACTGTGTATGAACATGATTTTATTGAAGAATCCATCAGACATTTATAACATTTATAGCTAACCATTATGTATAAACCTTGCATTTCCAGCCATGTAAGTGATTGGGCTAACATTAAGCTTTTAAGTTACACAGAGCAGCAGTATGTCATACTTAAGGCATCTCTGAGTAAGATAGAACAATGAGACCTTTATATTCTCAGGCCAGATGCTACCATACAGTGGCAATATCTGAGTGTGACTCTTATAGATATACTGACATACTAACCTTGAAACACAATACAATATTCTCTTTTTACCAAACAGATATACATGGCCATATATAGGCACATGCTGTCAATTTGGCAATTATACAAATAGACAAAATAGAATTTATAGGGCTCACATATCAGACTTCAGCTTTGGAGATTTGACAAAGCATCCCGAACAAGTGATCATATTCCCACCTGAAGAGGTATATGCTGTTTTCTGTGACTTTTTTTTATTCATATATGGGACATGGGCATTTCTGGCTGGGCCTGTTCCTCGTTCCCCTGAGAAGATGGTGGTGATCCATCCTCCTGAACACGTCATAGTCCACGTGTGTCAGACTGAAAAGAGCAACCGTAACAAATGTAGCTAATCGTAATGGAATGTAGCTAATCAATCAAGTTGGACAACTTATCCCTATATCCTATATCTTAACCAATGGCATTCATTTTGCTTGTTGTTTGTATAATTTAAATGAACTTAAAAGAAACTATACAAACAACAAGCAAAACTAATGTCATTTACAAGCTACCTTGCAAGGACTGTAACAAACACTACATCCGACTAACAGGCAGAAAACTAGCCACCAGTATAAAGGAACATCAACTAGCCACAAAAAGACATGACCCACTTTCACTAGTATCCTCACTTATAGACGAAGAAGGACACCACATTGACTGGGATAATATATCCATCTTAGGACAAGCCAAACAGAGACACGAACAAGAATTCCTTGAAGCATGGGCATTCCAATCAGAACTCTAACGACAAACACATCACTTTGGACCCCATCTACCATTCTCTGAGAAAAAGACCTGGTAATGATATCACCCACCCAAAGAAACCTAAACAGATAAATAAAAAGCGGGAGATACCACCAGTGCTTCACCGGAGACTCACTGATGACATTATCTCGTATGGGGACAAAATGTCTGAAGACAAACCTTCCAGCTCAGTGAGCAAACTTACATCCAGATTTTCGCAATCTTTGTATTGCTACGTTGTCAAACAATGAGAAGTTGCCTGATCCCAGAGTGTGCACAGCATTCCAAATTCCTGTTGTTTTCAGAGCTTAGGATGATTGGGAGACAACAGGAAAAAGCTCTATTTTACCCCGTTGTGTACGTTCAAGAACATATTTCAAACATAACATTAGTGAATTCTGTTTTCAGATGCTTGGGAGAGGGTCTCACAAATCCTGGGAGCCTGTATGACAAATACTTTCCCATTGCAGGACAGTGACCATGTTAAGTGCTCACAATTGCTTTCACATGTACAATTTTGCCTTGCAATGCATCCATTAGTAGCACTTTGAATGCAGGTTTAGTGAAGTATCACAGAGGGAAAACTTTGAGCCAAGCTGTTTATCTCCTTTCCAAATGAACTCCCCTGCATTCTCTGTTGCTGCAATTTCTATGTATTTGTTCCTCAGGCCCACAAAATATGGCATGGAACAAATTCCAAACAAATAGCCAGCACAAGACGCCTGTTCACTCACAGACTCATGCAGGTAGCTGAAGGGTTCTGCTGTCGCTGGTTGAGGTTGGTTTTCTTCTCCATTTCTCTGAAGGTTTTTGCAGGACAAGGTTAAGACAAGCAGGTCGTGTTGCCACCATAAAGACCTTTTCCAGTCTGGGATTGCATTCTTCATCATTTCTGTGCCTTGATCCTTCAGCAGTTTGTGAGCAATAGCCATGGAAGCAAAGCTGAAATACAGGGAGAAACTGCACATTGCCTTTAATCATAAAATTCCAGGGTATTTTGAAATAATTTTGAGTGTGTGTGTGTGTGTGTGAGAGAGGGGTCGGGGCTGGGTGGGGGGAGGGGATCAGATGTTGTTAGTTGACACAGCTTCGAAGCAAAATCATGTTTAAGGGAAAGGAAAGGCTGAACTTTTCTAGTTCTTCTCATGACCATCAGATGTCTCACATTTCTTTACAACCGACTGATTTATTTTCAAAATGCCCATAAAACCAGAAGATATAGAAACAGAATTAGACCATTTGACCCATTGAGTATACTCCATTCAATCATGGCTGATATGTTTCTCAAATCCATTCTCTTGCTTTCCCTCCTAGCCCTTCACTCCTTGACTATAGATGGATCTTTCTATCTCTGCCTTAAATACACTCAATGACTTGCTTACAGCAATGAGTTCCACAGATGCATAACCCTCTGGCTGGAGAAATTCTTCCTCATCTCTGTTCTAAACAGACATTCCTTCACTCAGACTGTGGCCTTGGGTCTTAGTCCTTCTACTGGTAGAAATATCTTCTCCACATCCACTCTATTTAGGCCCTTCAGTATTCTGTAAGTTTCAATGTGATCCTCCCAACCCGCTAAACTCCATCGAGTACAGACCCAGTGTCCTCATCCACTTTTCAAATGACAAGCTAGTCATCCCTGGGATCATTCCTGTAAACCTCCTCTGTATTCCCTCCAAGCCGGGACGTTCTTCCTCGGGTACAGGGCCCAAAACTGCTCACAATATTCCAAATGTGGTCTGACTATAGCCTTTTACATCCTTAGCTGTATATCTCTGCTTTTGTATTCCTAACCCTCTTGAAATGAATGCTAACATTTCATTTGCCTTCCTAACTTCCAAGTAAACCTGCATGTCACCTTAAGAGAATCCTGATCTAAGACTTCTGAATCCCTTTGTACTTCAGATTTCTGAAGCCTTTCCCCATTTAAGAAATCATCTACAAATTATAACCTCACACTTTTCCACATTGTATTCCATCTGCCACTTCCTTGCCTGCTCTCCTAGCCTGTCTAAGTCCTTCTACAGCCTCCCCACATCGTCAACAATACCTGCCTCTCCACCTACTTTTGTGCCATCTGTGAACTTAACAACAGTACCCTCAGTTCCTTCATCAGATTGTTAGTGTTTCATGTGAATAGTTTTGGACCCAATACTGACCCCTGTGGAACTCCACTAGTCACCAGCTGCCATCCAGAAAAAGATCCCTTTATCCTACTCTCTGCCTTCTGCCAATCAACCAACCCTCTACCCATGCCAGTACTTTACCCTTAATACCCTGGGTTTTTACTTTATTTTGCAACTTCCTGTGCAGCATCTTGTCAAAGGCCTTCTGTAAGTCCAAATTGATCATGTCCACTGGCTTTCCTTTGTCCACTGACCCACCGTTGGTGGTGCAGTATATATACTACATACTGTAGGGAATCTAATCTAATCAAACTGGCTCATTGTCTCCTCAAAAGAATTCAACAGATTTGTTAGGCATGAGCACCCCTTGGCAAAGCCATGCTGACTATTTTACCGTGCACTTTCAGGTACTTCACAATCACCACAGTGATGTAGAATAGCAACAGCAAATTTGTGCACAGCGAGCTCTCACAAACCGAAATGTGATTGTTACCAGATAGTGTCCCTTTGTCTGGATTAGTGGTGCTGGAAGAGCACAGCAGTTCAGGCAGCATCCAAGGAGCAGCGAAATCAATGTTTCGGGCAAAAGCCCTTCATCACCCATGACTTGTCCTTCCAGCTCAGCACTGTCCCCATGACTTGTCCGGACTTGTCCTACCTGCCTATCTCCTTTTCCACCTATCCACTCTACCCTCTCCTCCCTGACCTATCACCATCATCCCCTCCCCCACTCACCTATTGTACTCTATGCTACTTTCTCCCCACCCTCCTCTAGCTTATCTCTCCACACTTCAGGCTCTCTGCCTTTATTCCTGATGAAGGGCTTTTGCCCGAAACGTCGATTTCGCTGCTCCTTGGATGCTGCCTGAACTGCTGTGCTCTTCCAGCACCACTAATCCAGAATCTGGTTTCCAGCATCTGTTACCTAGTGTCTCTTTGTGGTTGATGGTGGGATAAATATTAGACAGGACACTGGAATAATTTCCCAATCTTTTTGGTAAGAGTTCCATGGGACCTGTTATATCTATGAAAGCAGGCAAAGGACGAGGAGCCATTATGATGGAATGGACTAAGCATCCAGTCCAAGTGTACATGGGAATTGATTTACAGCAGTGTTTTTCAGGTCTTGGATGTAGCTTTCTACAGGCTTTAAATGAGATTTGCACACAGGCCTTCTAAATCACATTTGTCTCTCTACCTCGATATCCTATCACACTTCACAAGTATGTAGACCACAGTGGCAAATGACATGATCATCTACTCAATTTTCACCAGAACCTAATAAAGTCAAAGACACAGAGGAAGTCACTTGCCCAATGAATATATGTAATCCTCTTTGGAACAACCCAGTCACACTTATTCCCTTGTAAATGCTGAGAAGTTTATTTCCCTCAAGTGTCCAAACAATTTCACTTTGGAATCATTAATTGTCTCTACTCCAGCATCATCTGGCAGTGAATTCCGGGTCATTACAACTCGCTGTATAAAAAAGCTTCTTCCTCACATTCCTGAATTTCCGCCCCATAAATCTGTGTCATGAGACCTGGTATCATGAGTTAATGGGAATAACTTTATTTTGTCCACCTTATTCAAACCTGTCTTAATCTTACATACATCTCTGATCACTGCTGAAGGAGCAGAATGATTAACTAAATCACTCAACACCCAAGGCCTGTTTCAATTGTCAAATAATTTACTGCTTTACACTGGTGGGGACAGACACCCTCGACTGAATAAAGGAATACATTTACTTCTTATACGTTTACTTTTAGACAACCCAGTCAAAAATCAACTGCATTCTGAATTGATTACATAAATATCCAATCCAATGATGTTCATCATATGGCCATGTGATCAGGCCATGGACAGCTTTGGGTCATCCAAGATCTCATAATATTTTCCAGACACTTCCCACCCCAACCACAATTTTACTGGGGTGTTCACAATATATCTTATACAGCCACATTCCAGACTTATCTCTCACACCAGTTGTACAACACTCTCTTGCTAATAGGAGGGTAACACTTCTTAGATTGAATATCCACAGGAATGCAGTTAAATCCCATAATGTCTGGAATACCTGATACTCCATTTTGATACATAACATGGAGCTACACTTCACTATATAACATAGCACACAGTTATAGTTTGCTGCATTACACAATATGTTACCAAAGGTAGCTGTTTCTGCCATAAATTGCCCCAGCACTGTGGTAGGGATCACTTTTTCACATGCATGACTATCAATCAAGAACAGGGTCATCTGTCGTAGTGATACATGTCTGGACAACCTGTCTAATCAGTCAGATGAACACTGGATACTTGGGCAGATATTTCAGGGGCAGGTCGATAATTGTGAAAGAGCTTTCTGAACAGAGGGAGCATCTTCAGGGGTGAGAAGCGGAAATGTTTCAAATACCAGAGTTGCATTTACAACAAACCTTTCACTGATTGCCACTATCTGGTACAAACGTATCAGCTATTATTATTAGCTGGCACACTCACTTGTGCCATTTCTCTGACTAAAATCAGATGCAAGATAAAAGGGTAAAATCGAGGAACTTGGTTTGACACAGTTGACTGACCCATCTGTTGACTTTCTATCCAACTAGGTTGTTGCTATAGTGACAGTTGGATTAGTTCTCAGACTGACAGTGGTATTCTATGGCAGATGATCCAGAGATTAATAAATATATCACCGTTTCTCTGGAGACCAAGCCTCAGAAACTAAACAGATACAATGACAATCAAACACCAATTGCCACCTCAGTTAAAGCAGTCATCCCGAAATATAACACGATGTTCAGCTTAAACAACAACTTACATGCACATCTTTAGAATTGTAACTAATGAGGAATGTAGCAGTGCATGTTCATGTCGATAAAAGAGAAAATTTGCTTTGGTCCTATTTTATAATGAATTTTTATAATTAAAAAAAAGACTCCTCTGTTCTGTAGTGTGTGATTGCCCCTAATGGCTCACTTGATAAATACATGATTTGAAGGTGCCGGTGTTGGGCTGGGGTGTACAAAGTTAAAAATCACACAGCACCAGGTTATAGTCCAACTACCCTGGAGTGGAGGACTATAACCTAGATTAGATTAGATTACTTACAGTGTGGAAACAGGCCCTTCGGCCCAACAAGTCCACACCGACCCGCCGAAGCGAAACCCACCCATACCCCTACATTACCCCTTACCTAACACTACGGGCAATTTAGCATGGCCAATTCACCTGACCCGCACATCTTTGGACTGTGGGAGGAAACCGGAGCACCCGGAGGAAACCCACGCAGACACGGGGAGAACGTGCAAACTCCACACAGTCAGTCGCCTGAGTCGGGAATTGAACCCGGGTCTTCAGGCGCTGTGAGGCAGCAGTGCTAACCACTGTGCCACCGTGCCGCCCACAGAACCTAGTGTTGTGTGATTCTTAACTTGACAAATGCATCCCTCCATCCGGCATTGAATAATATCGGGAATATTAATATTACTTGAACAGAGTAGAAGCTGTTGCAAATATAAAACAGTGGATCAGGGTGAAATGGAGTATTGCATCCAGTTCTGGGAAAGATGTAAAGGCAAGTGCCGATTAGATTCATTAGAATGGTTCCAGTGCTGAGAAACTGACAGATTGACAGATAAAGACTACTCGCCTTTAATAGAAGATTTCGAAGACACCTGAGAAGGGTGTTCAAAATCATGTTGGGCACAGATGGAAAAGTGAGGGAGAACATGTTCTTTTGTTGGAAGGATCAAAAATATAGAGTCATGGAGTCAGAGTTACACAGCACAGAGACTGACCCTTCAACCCAAAGTGGCCATGCCAACCAGGTTTCTTAAAATGGAACCAGTCCAATTTGTTTGTGGTCGGCCCATAATCCCTCTAAACATTTCTAGTCCATGTAGCTGTCTAAATGTCATTTAAATGTCGTAACTGTACTCACCTACATCACTTTCTCTGGCAGCTTCTTCCATACACACACCACCCTCAGTATGAAAGTGTTGTCCCTCAGATCCCTTTTAAATCTTTCCCCTCTCATCTTAAACCTATGCCTTCTATTCCCCTAACCTAGGGAAAAGATCTTGGCTATTGACCTTAACTGTGCCCCTCATGATTTTATCAACTTTGATAAGGTCACCCCTCAACCTTTGATGCTCCTGGGAAAAAGCTCCAGCCTTTTCAACCTCTCCTTATAGCACAAACTCTCCAATCACAGCAATATGCTTGTAAATTCTTTCTGCAACTTTTCAAGTTTAACAACATCTTTCCTATAGCTGGGGAACCAGAACTGAACACAGTATTCCAAAAATGGCCTCACCAATATCCTGCAACATGACATCCCAACTCCTGCTTTGCATTGCAAGTTAAGGGGGTGACCTATGCTCCAGGGTAAAAAGTCCCAGCCTATCCATCCTCTTTGTTTAACTCAAACTTTCCAGTCTCGGTAACATCCTTGCAAATTTTTTTTCACTTTTTCCAGTTTAATCATATCTTTCCTATAGCAGGACGACCAGAATTGTATGCAGTACTCCAAATGTGACCTTACCAATGTCTTGTGCAGCTGTAACATCCCAACTCCTGCACTCAATGTTCTGACTGCTCATGGCAAGCATGCAACTGGGGAGAGAGATTGAAAGAAATCGGCAAAAGGAGCAATGGAGACCTGAGAAGAAATGTTTTCACACCTCGAGGGGTTACAGTCTGAAGTGTGCTCCCTGACAGTGTGATGGACGCCTTCAACTGAGGCTTTCAGGCAAGGGTTGGATAAAACAAAGAATGTGTAGAGTAGGTAAGTAGATGCATGAAGATGGCAGATGGAGGAGTGGCACATGAGTGATCGGTTCATTCAGAGAATCAGTACAGACTAGACTGGCTGGATAGCCTCCTTGTGAGCTGTATTGACTGTGGATCAATGATTTGGAAAACATCACCCCATCCAACTCCTCCATCACCCACGAGGCATAAGTCAGGAGTGTGATGGGTGCAGCTGCAATAACACTCAAGAAGCTCAACACTATCCAGGACAAAACTACCTGCTTAATCAGCAAACATCCAGCATCTTTGGGGAAATGGAACTCTCGTGGTATTAGCACTTAACAAGTGACCCAGGGAATGTCCTGGGACCTGAACTGAGAAATATTATACCTTTGCTCCATCAATCAAACCATAAACATGCTTTTAATTTCCATAGCTTCTCTTCTACATCACCTGGTTCTTTAAATGGCTGCGAAAATAATTCTCTTTGAAATTTTTCACTGTGCATGTTAGATGTTTGGATTTCGCAAGGTTTGTGAAGGTTTGGGTAAACATTATTGCAATGTTAGAATAGACTCTCATGTTAACTGGATTTAAATTTGCAGTAAAAAAAACATATCTTTTAAGCAGATGTCAGAAGACTTTAAAAATTACTAAGAAAACATTCATTTCCAGTCACCTTTATGGACCTTTCATTTCTTTACAGGTCTATTTCCTGGAGCTAATAATATCTTCTTAATATTTTGATTAGAGAAAGTAGATCTTGTTAAAGGAAAATAATATTGTCAAGATTGCATGATCTGTATAAGCACTGACCTCCCAAAAACAAATGCCTTGTTGTGTTCTAAATCCAGTTTCATTTCAGCTTTTTTCATACATAGCCTGGTTAACAGTAAAAGCATTTCAGACACTACATCTGTGCTGACAAAATGATTTACTCCAGCTACTTTACTGGGATTCAGTCATCCCCAAATCAGAAATGTCAAAATCATCAAATTCCTTAACTTTATTTCAGCTAAGTTATCATTTACATAACCAGTGTAAAATTTAACCAATCCATGCCACACTGTGGACATGCATCCACTATCCAACACAACGCAATGGAGTGAATCTGCAAATAAATATGTGGTACTGAGCTGAAGCTTCTTGTAACTGGTACAAATCCCTCTGCCTGATCAATATCACTGTCTTCTCCAAATGAACATTCAGTGCTGTGCATAACATTGAAAACTTGCTATTCCATTTGAAACAATTCACAGAATCACAGTTATCTAATCCAGTTAACATGAGAGTCTGTTCTTGATTAACACCATAGCACTGTACAATAATTTATACTGAGTTAGGAATCTCCAAATATATGCTTTTTAAAAAAATGTTGAACATTACCTGTTAAATTCCATTGTCTATTCTTCTATGAGTTAACCATCTGACTTTCTCAAAGACTGACCATATCTCGTATATATTTGACAAGTTAGCTTTGTAAGGCATTTCAACCATACTTGTTAATAGATTATCCAAACATTGCTCAATTCTTTAACCTCTAGTTTTGAAAATATTTACACCTGATCCTGCTGACAATAGGAAGTGACAGTGCTATGAGCATACGTTAGATTTGGCTTGGTGAAGCTGTAATCTGTGAGTAAAAAGTGAGGTCTGCAGATGCTGGAGATCAGAGCTGAAAGATCAGCCCTTCCTGATGAAGGGCTCTGGCCCGAAACGTCGAATTTCCTGTTCCTTGGATGCTGCCTAACCTGCTGTGCTTTAACCAGCAACACATTTTCAGAAGCTGTAATCTGTGTCCATATATCTACTTTCCTTTTCCACTGATTAGAGGGTCCAGCTTCACAAAAAGATGAGGATTCATACCCTGACACTTTGCACCTGGTTTCAGCCATTCTTCTCCAATTAGATCCTTGGAATGAGGATGAAGACAACAATAACAAGAAGCAACTACCTTCCTGCTCTTCAGGGCAGGCAGAGTGGTTCATCAGCTAGCACTGTTGCCTCATAGCACCAGGGACCCAGGTTCGATTCCAGCCTTTGGCAACTGTCTGTGGAGTTTGTACGTTCTCCCCGAATCTGTGTGGGTTGCCTCCTGGTCCTCCAGTTTGCCCCCACAGTCCAAAGATGTGCAGGTTAGATTAATTGTTCATGTTGAATTGCCCCTGGATTGGCCATGGAAAATGCAGGGTTACAGGGATTGGGTGAGGCTGGGTGGGATCCTCTCTGGTGGGTCGGTGTGGACTCAATGGGCTGAATGGTCTGCTTCCACACTGTCAGGATTCCACCATCCTTTTAGAATGTGATCATCTGCCTTAGGCAAGAGTGGGCCTGGCCTCCTAAGTATGTGTGGCAACACCAGCAACAGATCCATTGCCTCCCTGTGATTGGAGGCAGCAGCTAGGGCATGCCCAAGGAGGAGGCTGACCCAAACTCCAGGCCAGGGCTGGGCCCAAGGAGATGAGACTATAAAATCTGGACCTTTTTTTCTAATAGATAAGGATTTTAACATCTAGGTATTTTTCTTTTTTCTTTGGGCTCTGTTTCTTTCATTTTTTCTCTCATTATTTTTAAATCCTGATTTTGTATTTTAAGATGGCACCGGAGAATAGTGATTTTGCACACTTCACACTGTCCTCCCATACTTGAGTACACGTGACAATAAAATCTAATTCCATTTTCTTCATATCTATACAATCAGGGCTCTTGTGGCACAACTGTAATGTCCCTACCTTTGCGCCAGGAGGCTCAGACACAAGCCCTATCTGCTCCAGAGGAGAGTAATAACATCTCTGAACAGGTTGGTTAGAAAATGGTAGGATTCTGGTGGCACAGTGGACCTATCTCTAAGTCAAAACACCTGGGTTCAGGTCCCCGTGCTCCAGGAATGAGTTTCATTTTTATTAACCTATTTTTCCGAATTAACATTTGGAAGGTCAGTGTGGACTCGATGGGCCAAATGACCTGCTTCGACACTGTAGGGATTCTATTATCACCAGGACCCCACAGTGGCAGCAATCCAAGACCATCAGTTGTAGTAAGCTCTGCATCATCGTGTGGATACTGGATGTATGAAATTAAAATGGAAAATGTTGAAAAAGCTCAGTAGGTCTGTTTGCATCTGTAGAGGGAAAAGCAGACTCACAGTTCCCAGTCTGTGAGATTATCATCAGATCTATTGTACAACAATGGTTTTATTCAATGATTTCCTCTTGTACAGGGCTTTCTAGTATAAGGTGACAGTTGGGTTCCTCTGTAGAAGGTGGCTAGAAAATCACTATACCCATTCAATAGAAAGTTTGCACTATCCAAATAACGCCTACATTTTGCCAATCGCATTATTGCCAATTTGTGTTGACAAAACTCACATTATACCAGAACCACCGGTACACTTTAATACTTGACCTTCAGACAAGGGTAGCTGTGTCAAGCAGTGCCATCCACTCTCAGGAAGGTGATTCTATGCAAGAGGAAGGATTCTCCTCAGCAAATTGAAACATAAAAATCTTACAGAATTGAAGGAGGTCTTTTGTGTCTGTATCAAATGAAAAGGAGTCATCCATCCTAATCCCATTTTCCAACTCTTGGTCAGTACCTTTGGAGGTTACAGCATTTCAAGTGCATATTCCTTTTTTTTTTCAAATGAGCATTTCTGCCTTTACTACACTTTCAAGCAGAAAATTCCAAAATTCCATGCTCTTGGTTGAGAAAATTATTTGTCATATGAGTACTACAGTTATGTATAAACTCTGACTACAAGCGCAGTTACAACTGGGAATTCTGAGATGAGTAACACATCTGTTGACTCCCCAAAACCTGTCCACCACTTACAAGGCAGAAGTCAGGAGCATAGTGGACAACTCTCCACTTCCCTGGAAAAGTGCAAACTCCAGACAGACAGTTGCCTGAGGCAGGTATTGAACCAGAGTCCCTAGCACTGTGAGGCAGCAGTGCTAACCACTGAACCACCATGCTGCACCGTGATCTGTGGCCCACCTCCATATACCTGCTTCTGACATAAACTTATGACAGGTTCAAGCTGGTTATTGAAAAATAACCAAAGATAATGCATTAAAACTAATTTGATTTGCAGTGAGTGGTTGTGATCTGGAATAGTGTCCCTGCCACGGTGATGGCAGCTGTTCCAATAGCAACATTTGAAGCTGAATTGGATAAACATTTGAATGGAAAATATTTACAAAGCTATGTGGAAAGAAAGTTTTTTTTGAGTTAATTGAATGGTTCTGATGAAGGGGTGACATAGACATGATGGTCTGAAAGACTCCCTCTGCATTATATCACTTTATGATTCCCTGACATTTACTGTCCATTGATCTGAATGGGGCCTCAACTCTTTTCCGTCCAATTCCTGATTTCTTTTAACTCCCTTGTTATTCACCAGTCCATCTACCTCAGCCTTAAAAATATTCAATGAAACACTCTATTGATCTCAGGAGAAGAGTTCCAAAGATTCATGACTTTTTGAGAATCAGGGGATTCCAGGCCATGGGTGAGTACAGTAGAAAATCCTTTATCCAAATTGCTTGGGACCAGCTGTTTTTCAGAACTTGGAATTTTTCGGTTTTCAGAATAGTGACAGTACAATGGTGAAATTTTTGAAAATCTTACCAGAGGAGCAGACTTCTAAGTAAGAGTATGTTTGGCCACACTGCCCCCCACCACGTCGCATCTGAGTGATACGCATCGAGTGGGTGTCGACTCGGGTTAACTGTTTGTATGCCAAACAACCTTGTTAATGAGAAGCAAATTCACAAAAAACTTTTGGATTTTGGAGCTTATTGGTTTTTGGATGCTCGGATAAAGGATCTTCTACCTGTAATGGGTGGAGATTTATGGCGGATGGTGTCAGAGTTGGCTCATCAGCAAAGGCAATGAGTAACTGTCATTGACTTCCTTCTCCATCTTCTTATTGGTTGGTCCCTTAATGAGACACAGAGTACTGTGAACCATCAACCATCACCTTCCCACCAGATCTCACAAGCAGTTCCACACACATATACAGTGGGGGCTTGTGGTACTCCCCAAAGGCAACTCCCTGATACCTGTTCCCCTTATGTAGACATGAGTTGGCAACTGTTTGACCTGAACTGGCAGTGGCAATGGGTTCAGATTTAATTGGGCTAGAGATGTGAAGGTAAAAACAATGACTGCAGATGCTGGAAACCAGATTCTGGATTAGTGGTGCTGGAAGAGCACAGCAGTTCAGGCAGCATCCAATTTCGCTGCACTTTGGATGCTGCCTGAACTGCTGTGCTCTTCCAGCACCACTAATCCAGAATAGAGATGTGAAGGTGGCAATGTCCCCAGCCACCATCAAACTAGCCTCACTTGAGGAGATTAAATACCACCCTATGTCCACCTGTCGAAAATAACATCCCCTTAGTGTGACACAATCTGCTTCAAGCATTTAATTTTATTGTTGAACATCCGCAGTGTTGCCGTAGAATCCCAATTGGCAATTCCTTCACTAAAGGAGGACAAGGAACAAAAGGAGTTAGAGCACGGATATAGACAATTAACCTAGAAAAGGTAGGATTCAAAAACCCAATTTCACCAGAGTGTTAAACGTTAAAATGATTCACTCTCTTAGTTTTAATTTAAGAAACAAAATTCACTAATTGTATTCGTAATTACCAATTAGATGAAAACTGTAATCACTGAAAATGTTAATCACATTCACTGTGAAAGAGTCCCAGCAGTGACACACTACTCTGCAGCCAATGTGATAGTGATAACGAGATTGTCAGCAAGTGTATCATTTGTTAAAGTTCTGATTGGCATAGTGGAGTGTATAAAACTTCCTCTCAAATATTCTCTTGGCCACGTTGACTCTTGCAATGTCAATTGCTTCTTCTACTACATCATCCAAGCAGCTGTTTGCCACGCGTAAATTCAGCCAGGTAGTCATGAGAAGCTATTTGACCTAGAAGTCCATTATAGCCTCACCTAACATCTGCACAAATTACTTTTCAACAAGAACAAGAACAGAAATTTCTCTTTCCATAGATGCTGCCAAACCTGCTGAGTTTTCCCAGCAATTTCTGCTTTTTGTTTCTGATTTACAACATCTGCAGTTCTTTGGTTTTATTGTTTAGCAATTTCAGTGGGGTGGACAGATAACTTTTCTTCCCATCCTAACCCAGAGCTGCTAGAGATGATTGTGAAGATTACTGAATCATTTCAACCATGAACTATCGAATCAATTCAGTTTGGACTTTGAACTCCATTGGTCTGTAAACATCGTACAAAACTAAGAAATTATTATAGTGCCTTTTACATCCTTAGCATAAACAGCCTTCTCTGATAGAATCATAAAGCAGTCTGTTTTGAATCAATCCAGGTACTACCTGAACTGGTACCTTAAACTCAGTTTAAGATCTCAATTGAAAGGCAAAGTCAGGATATACTGTGCCCATACTGTGGAATGGGATGTGGACTCACAATATGGTGCAACAGCTTCTTCTTTGAATAATTTACAATTGTGGGATGACAGATGGTGTTTTGCAGGTTGCAGTGCCATAGCACACTGTGTGAGACGCTTCAGGGTTTATGCTTGAATTGAGCCCCTGATTCCCAACTTATGAAGTTTGCAAGCACAATATTGAGCCTGATTGGTTTGTCAGCCAGCCAATTGTCCAATCAGGACTGTCCGTTAGAATTATTGCCCAACTGCTTTCTCATCAGTCCAGCACAGCCCAGAAGGAAAATAGATAGTGAAATTTGGAAATTACATTTTGAAACGAAAGGGGCAACTTGATTGAAACATAAAAGATGGTGAGGGGGTTTACAGTTTGGATGTAAAGAGGATGTTTCTTCTATTGGGAGAATCTGGAACTTGGGGTCACTGTTTAAAAAAAATCATGGGTCACCCATTTAAACAAGAGATTAGGCGACATTTTCCTCTCTGAGGCTCAACGGTCTTTGGAACTCTCAATCTGAAAAGCTGGGGGAAGCAGGAGGCTCGATTATGTTTCAGGTTGAGGTGATCGGATCCTTGTTGAAGAAGGGGTTGAAAGGTTATCGGGGTAGGGGGAAAACAGGTTAGAAATAAAAAATATCATATCAGCCATGACCTTACTGAACGGAGTAGCCTCAGCCTGGTGCTTGGCAATTTCTTCGACTTGTGTTATACACCTCAAAAAGCTTGGGGCTAGAAAAGCACAACTGGTCAGGCAGCATCCGAAGAGCAGGAGAGTCAACGTTTCAAGCATAAGCTCTTCATCATCAGGCTGACCTGCTGTGCTTTTCCAGCACCACACTTTTTGACTGATCTCCAGCATCTGTAGTCCTCACTTTCTCCCACATGTCTAGTACAATCAGGTTCCTGCATTTTAAATTTAATTTCCTGCTATTATTTTATTTTAATACAGTTTATTTCATTCCGGGCAATTTTTGGTGTTTGTTACCAGTTTTATTTAACCACTTCTCACCACCAAAAGGTCAGTGACTGGAGCTTTACTAACGTTGTCATCAGCCTCCTTTGGCCTTGGGTTAAAATCGTCAAGAGTAGACAAGCAGGAGGCTAGAAGAACACAGCAAGCGACAGCATCAGGAGATGGTGTAGTCAACATTTTGGGTATAACCCTTCTTTAGGGCTAAGGGTGGAATGGTGGGAGGTGCAGAAAAAGGGGAAGTGGGGGTGGATTTTGGAGAGGGGTGATGTAGTGAGGTAGAAATAGGTGGGCACAGTGTAGAGGGTAGGGCCTGGTTGGCTGATGGGAGGAATGAATCCAGTTGGTGGCTGGAAGGCAGGGTCAGTCAGAGGAATGGAAGGGAAGAGGAGTGCTGGAAACCACCCATTTCAATTCCCCTTCCCACTCCCTCTCTGACATGACCATCCTCAGTCTCCTCCATTGCCACAGCAAGTCAGACTGCACACCTTATCTTCCACCTGGGGAGCCAACAGCCCCGAGGACTCAAAGTTGAGTTCTCCAATTTCAAATAACCTCCTTTCCCAACCCGCTCTTCCCTTCCATCCCACTGACCAACCCCTTTTTCCAGCCACCAACCTGGTTCATTTCTCCCACTGACCAACTAGACCGTACCCTCTATGTGTGTTGACTTATTCCTTCCTCACCACTCCACTCCTCCCTCCAACCAAAACCATCCCCCAATCTGCACCCTTTATCTGCAGCTCCTGTCACCCCACTCCCAGTCCTGAAGAAGGGTTATACCCAAAATGTTCACTTCTCCACCTCCTGATGCTGCCTGGTTTGCTGTGTTCTTCCAGCCTCCTGTTTGTCTACTTTGAATTCCAGCATCTGCAATTTTTTTGTCTCTAACTAAAGTAGTCAAGAGTCAACCAGAGTTTCACTCAAGTTATCAGTGATTCCTCCTAGAATACATTAGAAGGATGAACATAGAACATTACAGCACAGAAAAGGCCCTTCGGCCCTCAATGTTGCGCCGACTTGTCATACCAATCTGAAGCCCATCTAACCTATACTATTCCATTTACGTCCATATGCTTGTCCAATGACGACTTAAATGTACTTAAAGTTGGCGAATCTACTACCATTGCAGGCAAAGCATTCCATACCCTTACTACTCTCTGAGTAAAGAAACTACCTCTGACATCTGTCCTATATCTATCACCCCTCAATTTAAAGCTATGCCCCCCTTGTGCTCGCTGTCCCCATACTTGGAAAAAGGCTCACCCTGTCCACCCTATCTAACCCTTTGATTATCTTATATGAGTCTATTAAGTCACCTCTCAACCTTCTTCTCTCTAACGAAAACAGCCTCAAGTCCCTCAGCCTTTCCTCCTAAGACTTTCTCTCCATACCAGGCACCATCCTAGTAAACCTCCTCTGCACCCTTTCCAAAGCTTCCACATCCTTCTTAAAATGCGGTAACCAGAACCGGACACAATACTCCAAATGCGGCCGCACCAGAGTTTTGTACAGCTGTAGCATAACCTCATGGGTCCGGAATTCGATCCCTCTATTAATAAAGGCCAAAACACTGTATGCCTTCTTAACAACCCTGTCAAACTGGGTGGCAACTTTCAAGGATCTGTATACATGGACACCGAGATCTCTCTGCTCATCTACACTACCAAGAATCTTACCATTAGCCCAGTACTTTGCATTCTGGTTACTCCGACCAAAGTGAATCACCTCACACTTGTCCACATTAAACTCCATTTGCCACCTCTCAGCCCAGCTCTGTATGTCTCTCTGTAACCTACAACATCCTTCGTCACTATCCACAACTCCACTGACCTTAGTATCATCTGCAAATTTACTAACCCACCCTTCTACGCCCTCATCCAGGTCGTTCATAAAAATGATGAACAGCAGTGGACCCAACACTGACCCTTGCGGTACACCACTGGTAACTGGACTCCAGGATGAACATTTCCCATCAACCACCACCAACTGTCTTCTTTCAGCAAGCCAATTACTGATCCAAACTGCTATATCTCCCAAAATCCCATTCTTCCGCATTTTGTACGTTAGCCTAGTGGAAAACCTTATCGAACACCTTGCTGTAATCTATATACACCACATCAACCAGTTTACTCTCATCTATCTGGTTTGGTCACCTTCTCAAAGAGCTCAATAAGGTTTGTGAGGTACGACCTACCCTTCACAAAACCGTGCTGACTATCCCTAATCAAATTATTCTTTTCTAGATGATTATAAATCATATCTCTTATTAGCTTTTCCAACACTTTACCAACAACTGAAGTAAGGCTCACTGGTCTATAATTACCTGGGTTGTCTCTACTCCCCTTCTTGAACAGGGGAACTACATTTGCTAACCTCCAGTCTTCTGGCACTATTCCTGTAGACAATAAAATTGGTCTTTGAGTGGTAAACCAGTTTTATGCTTCAGCTGATTTTCTTTTATATTATGGGGGATATAAGGATTACTGTCACTGTGCTATTGTTGTAATTTCACCCCCACATGTGCAAGTGTGTGTGCGTGTGACTTCCGGAATGGGCTCAGTTATTTAACCATAACAGAATCCCTACTGTGTGGAAGCAGGCCGTTTGGCCCATTGAATCCACACCAACTCTTTGAAGATCATCCCTCACATACCCATCCTCTACTCTATCCCTGCATTCCCCATGGCCAATCCATCTAACCTACGCATCTTTGGACCGTGGGGGGAAACCCACACACACACACGGGGAAAACGTGCAGTCTCCACCCAGACAGTCAACCGAGGGTGGAATCAAACCTGGGTCCTTGGTACTGTGAGGCAGCAGTGCTAACCACTGAGCCACCATTCCACACCCAAAGGCTAGAATATTAAGAAAGGCTGCCACAGTTTGTATTAGAAGGAATGCTGTATCCCAGTAAGGAAATAACAGATTGCTCAGAAAGGAGGAGGAACATCAGGATAGAGAAAGGGAAAACTATGGAGATATAAACAAATAAATAAACAAATAGGGTGTAAACTAAATGTAGGTGCTGAGCCACCAGGCAGAATACAGGAGAAACTTTACAATTCCAGAAAATACCAGGTTAAAATGGCAAAGTCTATCTTCTCTTTATTCCTTCAGTTTAAGCACTAAATTCTCTGCCTTAATAAAACATAATTGCACCAGATAACAATCGTGTGATCTGTCCTAGCACTAGGCAACGGGAAAAAAAAACAACAGCAGAAATATATTTAATGAGGTAGGGGCACAATGCAGACAAATAGAGTGGAAGAGAATTAAATGTAATCCACTGTAAGTACAAGTGCATGCATTAAGTTTTGTAAGTGCTCAAATTATATTAATGCATTTGACTATTGCTCACTGACACCATGTGACAAAAGCAATTTTCACATCTCTTTATACAGAGTATGATACTACGTGCTTTTTATTTATAAAAAAAGATTGTCTATCTGAAAATGCACAGCAAAACTGAAAATGCTAAAGATCCAGGCTTCAATTACAAATACTCTCGCCTTCAGATCACAAAACAGTGGGTTAGAGATCCAAAAGGACTTCAGCATATAATTTAAACTGACAGTCCAGTGCAGTACTAGTGATCCTGTCTTTCAGATGAGGCATTAAATTGTGGTCCTGTTCTGGAGATTTAGATGCACATTAATGATTCCAAGCCATTACTTGAATAAAAGCACAAATCTTGTTCTTTTTCGTGCTCTGTCGAATGGCTGTTGACCTGAAATGTTAACTCTCTCCTTTCCTCTCTCTGCAAAATCCTCTTGATTTGCTGTGTATTGCCAGCATTTTCCTGCATCAGTTCAGTTGTCTGGGTTCCCTGCCCAAAGTTCATCACTCAAGCAGCATTACTGGAACCAAACATCATTCATCACAAACCTATTTGCAGAAACAGTGTGGAGTGGCTATCACTGAGCAACAATCTTTACAGTTCAAAGTAGTTGATTATATCTAAAGCATGTTGAAACATTCTTGAGAGCTGTGAAGATTTAGTTGAAACCTCACTTCAAGGCCACAAGATGGGTTCTGCATAGGAGAAATTTATCATAAGGAGCAGCAGAATCACTTCAGAATTTAAGTTCATGTGAATTGTCAGCTTAATAAACTTAACCTAGGTCTACTTCATGTGAGCACTGGGTGCAAAAAGAGACAATATCCATGTGAAACCTGTCATCAGACAAACATAAATTTATTTTTGGCCAAGTCAAAGGTGAAATGAGATCTTTCCTTCAGGGGTTCCATCCTGGAGCAATGCCCCCGTGTGGGACTCCCTTGCTATACAGTAAATACCACACATGGGATAAGATAGTCATTGTACTCAGCATGCAAGATCTGTCTCAGATTAAGAGAAAGATATACAAAAATAGCACTATGTGATACAATTGACACATTGCTCATAAAATCAAAACTTTTCTAAATGTGTTTTGGATCACGTCATAGAAAAGAATAACTGGATCATTTCTAGTTAGAAAGGAAAAGGGAGAGGTGTGGGTAAACCAAAATACTCTGTGGAAGATAAGGTCTAATCCTCAGGTCAAAGTAAGGTCAATTCAGGAAAATATGAGACAACTTTGAATAGGAGAGGTTTGTGGATGACTTTGTATAGTGGATATCTTTTGATTACTAGAAGGATAAAGAGGCAACTTGTAGAACCTTATCCCAGCAGATTATGACTGCAGTCCTGCAATATTAGTTAGAGCTCTAGATCTAGATATACAGCTGGAGAGATCCTGATTACATTGCAATATTGCAGATTTAAATTGTATCCAACATAGCTGCATCCCCCAGACCTTCCAACCCAATGTAAGAGAAAAGAGGTAGGAGGATCTGCTTTTCCTAAATCTGCAAAGAAAATCACTTGTATGTCAGCAACAGGAGTAGTCTACAGAATATAATTGTGAAGTAATTTAGGAAGCAATAACGGCACTTTAAAAAGGCTTAGATTTATAAAGCACATTTCATATTCTCAAGATATCTCAAAATCCTTTACAACAAACAAGTATTTTTGAAGTAGTTGCAATGTAAGGAACATTGCTGCCAACTTGCACAAAGTGAAATCCCACAAGCAGCAATGTGACAATAACTACATAATCTGTTTTCTGTGATGTTGTTTGCTGGAAATGATAGGTTTCAGTTGACAAGTTAAATTGTAAATTTCCATCTGCCCATTCAGCTGGCCATGAAAGAGTCCACCACAGCATTCAAATAAGAACACAGGTGTTTTACTTGACATGCCAGCCAACAGTTATCCCACAAAGACAGCATCCCTCCCTATCTTATTAAAGTGTCAGTCCATATCTTGGAATCAAGTCCAGCCGGAGCAGGACATGAGCCCACAACTTTCTGACTCAGAAATAAGCAATGGCTGATCAGATCGGTGCCTCACAGCACCAGGGTCCCAGATTCAATTCCAGCCTTGGGCAACTGTCTGTGTGGAGTTTGCATATTCTCCCCATGTATGCATGGGCTTCTTCTGGGCGCTCTGGTTTCCTCCCACAATCCAAAATGTGCAGGCCAGGTGAATTCATCATTCTAAATTGCCCATAGTGTTGGGTGCTTTTGTCAGAGGGAAATGGAGGGTCGGTGTGAACTTGTTGGGCCAAAGGGCCTATTTCCACACTATAGAGAATCTAATCTTAAAAAAAAAGCTTCTGGCTCCCCTTAGCCTCCTTTTTAATCCTCACTTTTCATTCCCCACAGAAAGGTGATCCACAGGGTGTTAAGCCCAACCTTCCCAATTCAGTGATTGGAGGCAGACAATCAGTCACAAGGTCACTGTAACCAAAACCAGAAAAAAACATGTATGACAGATAAGGTGGTCAATATCAATGGCGCGCAGACAGGAAATGGAATTGAGATTACAACCAAATCAACCATGACTGTATTGATTGGTGGAGCAGGCCAAAGAGCTGAACAATTCTACCTTCCTAACTGAATCACTAGTGTGGATATTGATACACGACTAGTTGATTTTAAAATGCTTGGATTAGCAAGTCAACCTAAATTCTTTTGTCCCGTTTCTATTCCACACTGGCTGGCTTGTGGCACTCAGAGCGATAGACCATATGTTCATTTTCATCTTGTTATGAAGTTGAAGGCATGCACTGTACCTTTAAGAGAGAGTGAAAGGTGTTTTGCACTGAGAGCTTGCAGGCTCCTGTCATGTGACTGACTAGCAGACTCAGAGTGTACTGGAAAATTGCAAATATGCAACATTTGGCTGTGAAACAAATACTTCAGTTTTGGTTGTTATTTTTGCAATTCAAATTGAACCAATTTAAATTATTCCCCAGAATAATAAAAACTAATCGATTTTGAATTTATTGTTTTGCCAACATTGAACCAACGATACAATCCTATGTTGGGAGTATAAAGAAGCAGATATTTTGACAGTTAGAGTGAGACCAACTGCCATTGACAAAGTAACTGCCAGCAAAACACTCTCTATCAAAAGGTACCTTTTTCATATGAGACACCTTTGCAGCAAAAGACCAAAGATGATGCAGGGAACTCTTCAGCCAGAGGGAGACAGACACCGACAACAGCCGCTGTGTGGTTTTGAAATTAAGTTGATGTAATTTTAATATGCGCTTTTATTGGAACAGTATATTATGGTAGAGTTGGAGGCAGATAACAAACATTTAAGGGAAAGGAGGCTTAGAGTTGTAAATAGCTGTTGTTTAATGTCCATTTTTAGAGTTAAAGAATAAATTGATATCTTTTCTTTAAATAGTGGAAGCTGGGAGTTCTCCGTCACTCACACTTTAACAGATTACGAGGTGAGGTAAACTTTTCTGGGTTTTGGTTTAATTAGCAGAAGGGTTCACCACTGTATCGTAACAATCTGTAATACAAAGGTGACATTCACAGCGCCCTTGTCTACTAACACACACAGACCAGAGTTACTGTTGGTTTTTAAGCCTTCTTTTGTACATTCCTGGAAGGGTAAACACAGTCATGTTTTTGACTCATGGTGCTCCAGCCTGGAATATACCTAATGGAGATAGTCCTTGCCGAGAGAAGCAATTAGTTCATTTTGCACTTCTGCCCTTTAAAATTTCACTCTTTGAAACTTCCTTAAAATCCTACAAGGTGCAAAATTCCAGAAGTTCATTCAGGGAATCTTTCAGCAGTCACTGCATTCTATGCTTAGAAGTCACTTTATCAGCCAGTCCACGATTTCAGTCTTTGTTTTAAAAAAAATCTTACCCTAAAGATCATTATGTCCGTAAGTATTTCAGGGTTTAAATCCATTATTATGACATAGAAAAGTGTTCCAATGATCTATGAACTGGGAGACATCAGGCCAAATGACAATTTGCTCATCAATATCTCTTCTATCATTATGTAAACTCAAACAAATTACACTATTAACCATGTACAGTACAAATGTTTACTCACCAGTGGCACTGCATTGTTAAACACTGTCTGTAAAGATAATCTATCATTTCTAATTCTCCTCACCAGTCACAAAAATCTTCCTTCCCACTCTGCGATGTTTTATGTAATTTGTTCTGTTTCAATTCAGTTTTCTGACTTCAACAATCTTGAGTGCCATGACAAATACAGCAGTGTGGTAAATCGGCATTGTAAACATCGAGGGTCATTGATCCCACAAAATATCTGAAATCTACTATTTGAGATTACAAAGAGATCTATCTTGATCAATTGGGTCAGTGGGGTAAGGAGTGGTAGACGGAGTTTGAATCGGATAAATGTGAGGTATTGCATTTTGGTAAAACAAACAAGGACAGGTTGTTGTGGTTCTGTTCGCCGAGCTGGAAGTTTTTGTTGCAAACGTTTCGTCCCCTGGCTAGGAGACATCATCAGTGCTCTGGAGCCTCCTGCGAAGCGCTTCTTTGATGTTTCTTCCGGTATTTATAGTGGTCTGTCCTTGCCGCTTCCGGGTGTCAGTTTCAGCTGTCCGCTGTAGAGGTTGGTATATTGGGTCCAGGTCAATGTGTTTGTTGATGGAGTTTGTGGATGAATGCCATGCCTCTAGGAATTCCCTGGCTGTTCTCTGTCTGGCTTGCCCTATGATAGCAGTGTTTTCCCAGTCGAATTCATGTTGCTTGTTGTCTGAGTGTGTGGCTACTAGGGATAGCTGGTCGTGTCGTTTCGTGGCTAGTTGATGTTCATGTGTGCGGATTGTTAGCTGTCTTCCTGTTTGTCCTATATAGTGTTTTGTGCAGTCCTTGCATGGTATTTTGTGCAAGGACTGCACAAAACACTATATAGGACAAACAGGAAGACAGCTAACAATCCGCATACATGAACATCAACTAGCCACGAAACGACACGACCAGCTATCCCTAGTAGCCACACACTCAGACAACAAGCAACATGAATTCGACTGGGAAAACACTGCTATCATAGGGCAAGCCAGACAGAGAACAGCCAGGGAATTCCTAGAGGCATGGCATTCATCCACAAACTCCATCAACAAACACATTGACCTGGACCCAATATACCAACCTCTACAGCGGACAGCTGAAACGGACACCCGGAAGCGGCAAGGACAGACCACTATAAATACCGGAAGAAACATCAAAGAAGCGCTTCGCAGGAGGCTCCAGAGCACTGATGATGTCTCCTAGCCAGGGGACGAAACGTTTGCAACAAAAACTTCCAGCTCGGCGAACAGAACCACAACAACGAGCACCCGAGCTACAAATCTTCGCACAAACCTTGAAAACAAGGACAGGATTTATACAATTAATGGTAGGACCCTGGGTAACACTGTAGAAGCGAGAGACCTAGGGGTTCAGGTACATGATTCTTTACAATTTGAGTCACAGGTAGGCAGGGGAGGGGGTTAAGAAGGCACTTACCACGCTTGCTTTAATTGTTCAGACCTTTGAGTATAAGGGTTGGGAAGTCATGCTGAGGTTGTTTAGGCCATTGGTGAGCCCTCTCCAAGAGTACTGTGTGCATTTCTGGTCAACCTGCTATAGGAAGGACATTATTAAACTGGAGAGGGTTCAGAAAAGATTTACCAGGATGTTGCTGAGAATGGAGGGCTTGGGTTATAAAAATAGGCTGGATAGGCTGGCACCTTTTCCACTGCAGCATGGGATGTTAAAACGGGACCTTATAGAGGTTTATAAAATCATGAGTGGCATAGATAAGAAAGATCTTTTCCCTATGGTGGGGGAGTTCAAAACAAGAGGACACATTTTTAAGGTGAGAGAAGCAAGTTGTAAAAAGGCAGTGGGGCAACTTTTCTACATAGAGAATGATTTGTGCATGGAATGAACTGTCAGCGGAAGTGATGGATGCAGGTACAATTAAAATGTTTAAAAGATATTTGGTTAAGTACATGAATAGGAAAGGTTTGGAAGAATATGGCCCAAACACAGGCAAGTGGGACTAGCTTAGTGTAGAAACAGTCAGCATGGACTGGTTGGATCAAAGGGTCTGTTTCCACGCTGTATGATTGTAACTCTCAACTTCGAACCCCAACCTTATTGAATTCAGATGATCCCAGCATGAACAATAATAATCTCCATCTTTATAGTCTAAAACTCAGAAAGAAGAACCAGTAAAAACCTGTGAATGATGCATGTTGACCTAACTTGTCTTGAGCTTCAGCACAACAATGATTCTCATCTCCAAGTGTTATTGGTTTTTGACTGATTTTTCCATGGAAATGAAGTAAAACTCCATAAGGTCCTTCACAAGTGTATTATCAAAATTAATTGACACATTCTATTAATTAAGTAATAGAACAAATTATTAACATTTTTAAGGTGAGTATTAAGAGATGGTTAATGAGGTAATTCCATAATCTAGGGCCTACGTGCTGAAAGTGTGACCATCAATGGTGCAGTGATTAAAAGGAGTTCATACAATGGAGCACAGATATCATGGAAGGTTGGAGACTGTAAAACTCCAACATTAGGTTGGGACAATCACCTGGTTTAGGGCTTCTCAGTGAAGGAGATTGAGAAGTTGCTCAGAGACCTTGCATCTGAACTTGTGCTGGAATTGTGAATCCTTTGGAAGACAGCATCAAATGTAATTCTCAGGATCTTTTGGCCTTACAGTCAAATAACTCATCAGTCAACCTTTTAGGTTCACAAATGAAGAATGGCAGTCTCCAGGTGTCAGCCTGTGCCATACAACCGTAACTCAGCATTAGTTAGCATCTTTAGGAGAATGTAGTGAAAAAGGAAGGGGGAATAATGCCAACAGATACCATGAGGGATCTTCAGTGGTGTTTTAATCATAATTTGGTTTATCGTTCTTTTTCAGTGGACAAGGATTGTGACAATCAGGGTGAAGCCACTGGTCCATCTTTCACTGCATCTGAATGGCTTTGACACTGTAAGTAGAGAGTCAAGGTATGTTGAAAGCAAATCTTATCCAGGTGCATCACAGTTTGATTTGGCACCTGCTCTGCCCACGACCACAAGAAATTACTGTGAGTTGTGAACACAGTCCAGTCCACCACAAAAACCAGCATTCTATCTATACTTCCCACTGCCCCAGGAAAACCCCTGATATAATTAAAGACTCCTCCCACCCCAGTTATATTCTCTTCGACCCTCTTCCATCAGACAGAAGATACAAAAGTTTGAAAACACATACCAATAGATTCAAGAACCATTCTGTTATCAGATTTATGAAAGGACCTTTCATACAGTAGAGCTGATCTTTCTCTGCATCTTCTCTGTAGCTGTAACACAATATTCTGCATTCTGTTCTATTACACTGATGTACTTATGTAAGCTATGATTTGTCTGGTTAGCACGAAAAACAAGACTTTTCACTGTGTATCGGTACATGTGACAATAATTTGCGGCAGCACAGTGGCTCAGTGGTTAGCACTGCTGCCTCTCACTGCCAGAGACCCTGGTTCAATTTCCGCCTCAGGCAACTGTGTGGAGTTTGCACATTCTCCCCGTGTTTGTGTGGGTTTCCTCCAGGTGCTCCGGTTTCCTCTCACAATCCAAAGATGTGCAGGTTAGGTGAACTGGCGATGCTAAGTTGCCCATAATGTTAGGTGCATTAGTCAGGGGTAAATATAAGGTAGGGGATTGGGTTTGCGTGGGCTACTCTTTGGAGGGTCGATGTGGACTTGTTGGGACGAAGGGCCTGTTTCCATATTGTAGGAAATCTAATCTAATAAATCAAATCAAAAAGACTCTGTTTAGATCTTTTGCCCGACCGCCTTCAGCTGCTTTGCCATTGACCTTCCTTCCAACACCAGGTCAGAAGTCGGGATGTTCACTGATGATTGGACAATACTCAGCACCATTTGTGAATCCTCAAATATTGATCCATGCTCAAATGCAGTGAGAACTGAACAATATGGAGGTTTGTATTGACAAGTGGCACACAAGTGCTGCAAATGTGTTGCTGGTCAAAGCACAGCAGGTTAGGCAGCATCTCAGGAATAGAGAATTCGACGTTTCGAGCATAAGCCCTTCATCAGGAATAAGAGAGAGAGAGCCAAGCCGGCTGAGATAAAAGGTAGGGAGGAGGGACTAGGGGGAGGGGCGATGGAGGTGGGATAGGTGGAAGGAGGTCAAGGTGAGGGTGATAGGCCGGAGTGGGGTGGGGGCGGAGAGGTCAGGAAGAGGATTGCAGGTTAGGAGGGCGGTGCTGAGTTGAGGGAACCGACTGAGACAAGGTGGGGGGAGGGGAAATGAGGAAGCTGGAGAAATCTGAATTCATACCTTGTGGTTGGAGGGTTCCCAGGCGGAAGATGAGGCGCTCCTCCTCCAGCCGTCGTGTAGTTGTGTTCTGCCGGTGGAGGAGTCCAAGGACCTGCATGTCCTCGGTGGAGTGGGAGGGGGAGTTAAAGTGTTGAGCCACGGGGTGATTGGGTTGGTTGGTTCGGGCGGCCCAGAGGTGTTCTCTGAAGCGTTCCGCAAGTAAGCGGCCTGTCTCACCAATCCGCCTGGGAACCCTCCAACCACAAGGTATGAATTCAGATTTCTCCAGCTTCCTCATTTCCCCTCCCCCCACCTTGTCTCAGTCGGTTCCCTCAACTCAGCACCGCCCTCCTAACCTGCAATCCTCTTCCTGACCTCTCCGCCCCCACCCCACTCCGGCCTATCACCCTCACCTTGACCTCCTTCCACCTATCCCACCTCCATCGCCCCTCCCCCTAGTCCCTCCTCCCTACCTTTTATCTCAGCCTGCTTGGCTCTCTCTCTCTTATTCCTGATGAAGGGCTTATGCTCGAAACGTCGAATTCTCTATTCCTGAGATGCTGCCTAGCCTGCTGTGCTTTGACCAGCAACACATTTGCAGCTGTGATCTCCAGCATCTGCAGACCTCATTTTTTACTCGAAGTGGCACACAAGTACCAAGCAATGAGCATCTCCAATAAGAGATGATCTAATCACCACCTATTGACATTCTATGGTATCATCATCACTGAATCCCCCACTCTCAACATCCTGGGATTACCATTAGCCAGAAATTGAACTGGACTAGCCAAATAAGCAATGTGGTTACAAAAGCAGGTCAGAGGCTAAGAATCCTGCAAGGAGTAGTTCACTTCCTCACTCCCCAAAGCCTGTTCACTATTTTCAAGGCATAAGTCAGGTATGTGATGGAATTCCGCACCCCACCCCTTGCCTGAATGAGGACAGCTCTAACAGCACTCAAGGAATTTGACACCATCCAGGATAAAGCAGACAATTTGACCTTCACATGCTCAATATCAGAAGTATGTACTATCCACAAGAAAATCACCAAAGCTCCTTAGGCAGCACCTTCCAAACCCGTGCCCACTTCCACCTCGAAGGACAAGGGTGGCAGATACATGGGAACGCAGCCAAAATGCAAGTTCCACTCCACTCCACCCACCATCCTGACTTGGAAATCTGTCATCCTTCCACCACTGTGGGGCATTGTGCGTTTACCTCCAGCACATGGAGTGCAGGTGTTCAAAAAGACAGCTTACCCTCACCTTCTCAGGGCAGACTAGGGACGGACAAGCCTGCGACGCTCACATCTGAGTAAAAAAAGTGAAGAGGTCGGTTTCAGTTTAAAAATAATTACGAAGTGGTACAAAATTGCCCTTTTCGCAGTTTAGCGTAATCCCTCCTTGTTACAGCGCCATCTTTTGATGCAAACTTCCTGAACTGCTGTTAGATTGCTCAGTGTTCAGGCGATTGGTCACTTTCACTTCACACAAATCACACGGATCACTGAGCGGAATCGGTGGGAGCAATCTGTTCATAGTGTTTTGTCACCATTCTTGCAGTAGCGTAGATATATCTTTGCAATTTGGAGAAAGCTGCATTTTTTGAAACTAATGATTGTTTACAATTCCTTTAAATTGGTTTCCATGTCCTACTGAATACACAGCCCCGTACCGAATGCAAAAGAAATCCCTAGGTGAAAAATTGCAAACGCTGAATATTATTTTAACCAGCCTGCGTGAGACATTTAACCAATTTTTTTGGGAACAGGCTGTATTCAAAATATAGGTGAAGGATGTGAAATATTCCTTTCAAAAGTTCAATTCTCTATACATTTAAATGACCTATCCCAGTGTTTAGCTCCACATCAACATTTCTTTTACTAGATGGAGGAGGTAGGTTAACGCACTGCAGAGAGGAGCCGGTGTTATAAGGAGCTGCCTTATCTGCATAATCTCACAACCCAAAATTCAGTAAAAGTAACAGAAAATCTAGGAACGACTCCAACACACTCAGATGGGGTGCTGGACATTTCCAAATATATTTTCTGCAGATGACTTTTGGAACCACTGACTTTATAACAGGACACTTGAGTGTGTTGTTTTAAACTTAACGTTGGAATGAAACTATTGAGTGTTTAATTCACAGAATAATATTTTGGTACAAACAATCTCGAGTCCATTCTATTTAAATATTAAATCAGAAGACACGGTGTAAACGGTGAGAAGTGAATTTGGGAAATCATTTGCACTGTCTTTGAATGTTGATGCAGGTTTGAATGTTGCCATATTTGAGGTTAGTGTAAATCTAAATGTCAAAACTCGATTAGACCAGACCAGTGGATTAAGAGAAGGTGTGTGTTTTACTTTTTTTAAAAATGCAGCTTTAACCAGAGTCGCTTTCCCCAGTCTCTATTTCTCTCTCTCTCACACACACACACACACACACATATACACTCTCCTGTCAGACTCTGTCTAGGGAGGAGAAAGCTGTCCTCTTTATACGGGGATTTATCATACAAGAGAACTTCCCCTGTCGCATAGAATACTCGTGTTACAGGTGAATGTTTTATCTGTTTGTTGAGCTGCAGCGACTATTGTCTGTGTGTCTGTGTGTGTGGATTGGTGGATTAAGGAGCGGGGATGGAGCCTGGCGGCCTGTCCAGCCCCAGTTTCCAGTGGGAATGCAGTCTAGAATGAGCCAGCCCCACAGCCTGCCGCTGGGCTGTCAAGACGTTGGTGCTCTCGCCATCAATGCGAGGGCCTTTAACCCCCGTGGGGAGGGCGAAGGAAGGAGAAGGGGAATCCATCCTGAGGAAGAGAGCGTCCAGTCTGCAGCTCACTCAGAGGAAGGTGGGAGGTCCTGACTGAGGTGACAATGGGAGCTGGACTGATGAGGACAGTGATGAAGAGCAAAGTGCTGGAGCCGGTCTTGCTGAAGGCGAGGAGGAGGGTGAGATAGACACAGGATCTAGACTGACTTCTCCCACTCCAGTCTGTGTGTGTGTGTGTGTCTCTGTCTCTGTCTCTGTCTGGCTGAGGGGGAGGCACTGAAGATAAAGAAGAAAGAATGCAGAGCGGACAACCGCGAAACAGCGGCGCCAGCAACGTCCAGCGAGACGAGAAGAAATCCTGTTTTTCCAACATCAAAATCTTCCTGATATCAGAGTGCGCACTGATGCTGGCACAGGGAACCGTGGGGGCTTATCTGGTAAGGCGAATTTAGCTCTTGCAGGCTGAATATTTGCTGATAACGCCGGATATTAACGAACAATTTAATTCCAATTTTGTTATAAAGTTGATCTTGGCAGAGACTTTGAGACTTTAGATACATTACGCCGCAATTTGTAAGCGCGTTTACAATGAACATGTTACGCATTTCCGAGGCAATATGGTTTTTGTAAATGCATCCAGTACCCTGTGAATTTGCATTAATCAGCTGAGATCACGGACCGTGTCCGGATGGAAATGAAATTATGTAAGTTTTTACAATAGAAAAAAATGTAGACAGAAATTGACCACTGCAACAATTGGATATATTAATTATGTGTAGGCTGCAGTTAAATCCTATTATTAACCTGCATGTGTTGCAGTTCAGTGATTGATAAGACATGAAGCTTCTGATTGTATAATCTGTCAAGCATTTAGATAACACCTTCCACATAGATCCACCCCCTCCCCCCATCAATTTATAAGACTCCATGGAAATTTGATTTTAAGACATTTTGTCCCCAAATGCGTTAATACAGTGAGCGGAGAGGCAGAACTGATTAAATTTACCTCGTGTTGGAAATGTGATTCTGTCAGATTGTCGCTGGATGTGTGTGTGTGGATATGTATTACAGGTAATGTCTGCATGTATATGTGCACTTGCCGAATACATACGTGTGGAAGCAAAAGCGTTTTGGAACAAAGAATCAGAATAACCATGAGCTAAAACATGATAGATTGCTGTTTCTATGGAAACATACAGTGGTTGCTGGGGACTCTTGCATAACTATTATCAATCAGTTACTAAGTAGGGTCTCAGGATTGTGTTTCATCAGTTTGTTCAATCTTGCTCTCTGTTCGCCTTGCCTCAGTTCACAATATACATTGGGAGAAGGACTAAATATTCGGATTACATGAGGGTCATTCACTTACTTGTTTGCCTGTCTATCCCTATTCATTTCTTTCTTGCTCTCCCTGTTTCTGCCTTTCTGCATTTAAGCTTTTCCTTTGCTTCTCCCTGTCTTTCTGTGTGCACCTTTTATTGTTGTCCCATCTACTGCTGTCTCCATCTCTCTCTGTGGAAACTGTTCTGGAGATGCATGAGGGGTATTCACCTTTGTCTGTTTTAAGTTTGTCTGCTCCATCCTGAATTAGAGACCGGTTATTTAATTTTTGCATCACAGAATCTGACACCAGCTTGAAGCTATTGCATTTAGCAATGTTCTAGCCTTATGTTGGTCTCCTACTTACTAATCATGAGCATGCATAAAAAATATCTAAGGAGTCACCACGAAAGGGGGTGGTAATTAGAAAATGGCTTTTCTGTTGTGTATTGCTTGCTTCTCCAAATTCACCCTGCAGGTCTTTTATGGTAGAGAAATTGTTCTTTATCAAGATGAATAATTTCCCATGGCTATGAGGTTTTGTTTTCATTGTGGATTTATGCACAGAAAGATCAATTTATACAGCTGTTGTAGAGTGATGCTGCAGGGCTTGTCATTAACAGATGAGTATTTAGGTAATGTGTTTGTAAATATAAGAGCCTAGTCCCAGCGCAAAGGAAAACATACAGTTTATATTGAGCTTGACAGCATTGTAAGAAGTTCAAAGAAATCTGTTTGCTTCATGCTTCTCTTACGGGCCGATGGTCCTACCTTACATGCAGACATCAGAAAGTACAGTGCAGTCCTTAATCTCAGCAAGAGATGGCAGAAGTACTGCCCAAGAGATGCCAAGAGATGAAAGGTGGATTTCAACTCACTGCACTATCCATCTCCATTATATTTAAAGTACCCAGTTTGAAATTACATTGATTGAATCATTGGCATTCAAGCAACCTAATCAGGCCATCCTGTCTATACCAGCCTTCTGAAAGAGCTAACAGTAAAGTCCCATTCCCCTGCTCATAGTCCTGCAAATCCCCCTTGCATTTTAAGTAAAAAATGCAGTTCCTTTGAAAATTTAGTGCTTCACAAATCATTAAGACTGACCAAGTTATAAATATACTTTTCTCATTTCAGCAGTATGCAGCACTGTTCAGCAGCAGACTCTATGCATACGCTTCAACACACAGGTTGCAAAATGCTGTTTCCAAACCTGCATCTCTCGCACATGTCAGAGCTGGAAAATCTCAGCTAATGTTTGAAGATATTTAATTTCACTCTTCATCACTGTCAAAGCAGTTTTATGGAAGTTCAATTGCAACATTTGCAGATTTTCATAGAGTCTGTAGGATTGTAACTTTAGGGAATCATGAATCTTGAAACAGTTGCAGCACAGAATGGGGTCATTGGCCTGTCAGGTCTATGTTGGCTCTTTGCACCAGCACCTTATTGAACTTGACTCACTGGTCCTTTACCCGTAGGCCTGCAACTTTTCCCCCTTGAAGAGCTGATCTAATTCCCTTTCAAAAGCCACAACTGAATTTGCCACACTTTCAGTTTGTGCATCAAGATCATAACTGTTCACTGCACAAGAGAGTGTTCTCGCATTTCACAACCGATTCTTTTGCCAGTCGTAAATATTGTGCACATGGTTATCAGATGCAGCTGAAGGCAAGATAATAAAGACAGATGCTGACCACATATGGCCTGGTGGTTATTGCTGCTCACTGAGGGTCTCAGAGGGTTAGTTTATGAGGGAAGTTGCTTGAACATTTTCTTCTCTCTTGCATTTACAATGTATTTAATTTGATTCATGGAATCAACAGGATAGGTAGAAAAGTTATTTTTGTTGATGGATATTTCATCAAAAGAACACAATCTTAAAAGTAAGGAGTCCAATTACAAGTGAATTCAGAAGTATCATTCCACATCATGGATAGTGGAAATCTAGAACTTGTTTCCAACAAGAATACCAAAATTGGCTCCAATGAAAAAATTAATTCTGAGATCATTTGATTTTAAGGCCATTTTCCAAACATGAGCACCAACTAGCCAACAAAAGACATGATCAGCTATCACTAGTATCTATACATAGAGATGATGAGGGACACCAGACTGGGACATTACATCCATCCTGGGACAGGCTAAACAAAGATACATAGGAATTCCTAGAGGCCTGGCATTCAAATCGCAACTCCATCAATAAACACGTCGATTTGGACCCTATTTACCAACCTCTCAGAAACAGAGCCAGAAATGATATCACCCACCACAACAGACCAAAACACATAAGTAGCAAGAGGGACCGAACACCAGCACTTCATCAGAGGCTCACTAATGATGTTACCTAGCATGGTGATGAAACATCTGAGAACAAATCTACCAGCTCAGTTAGCTAACTTACAACCTGATACACAACCTGAGCTACAAATCTTCTCCAAAATCACAATCATTTGATTTTGTTAGGTTAGATTATCAAAGGAAATAGAGCAAAGGCAGTAGGTGAAAATTGAGCACAGGCCAGCCATACAGATTCATGGTGTATATGCGGCACTGAAAAAGGCTCTCAGCCCATTGTACTCTGCCATCCCAAAGGTGGACCGCCTAGTCTCATAACACTTTCCAGCATTTGGTCTACATCAGGTTATGGCACTTCAGGTGCCTATCCAAATAACTTTTAAAGGAGATAAGGGTTTTGCCTCTACCAGGCTAGGAGTTTCAGGCTAGGAGTTCAAGATCCCCACCACCCTCTGGATGTAAGAAGATTTTCTAATCTCCCCTCTAACCTTTCCACCAATTACGTTAAATCAACATCCCCATGTCACTCACCTCTCTGCTGAGATAAATAGACCCTTCCAATTCACTCTATGCAAGCTGTTCACAATCTTGTACATCTCAAACAAAGCTCAACTTAGATTCCCCTACTCCAACAACTATGCCCATCCAATTTTTCCTCATACTACAATTTACCTTGTGAATCGCCTCTGTAGCCTCTTTAGTGGAATTACATTTTTCCTGTAATGAATTGACCAGAACTGCAAGTAGTACTCAAGTTGAAGTCAATATAATTGAATGGCAGAACAGCATCAAGGAGCTGATTGGCCTACTGTTTTTTCTATGCTTCAGATAAATCCAGGTACGAACAAACCGTTAGCTCAGGAAATCCTGGTAATCAAATGATAGCTGTTACTAACTTCAAACTTTAACAAAGAAAATTGAAGTCCAGGTGGGGAAAGTGTTTGGGAGAGTGTTGCATTGAAAAGAGAAATAGAAAAATGAATGAATTTCTCTACCAGTATTGCATGTCAATTTTCCCGGTGAATGGAGTGTGTTGAGTTGCATCTGTGTTCCTGACGAATGAACAGTGAAGCATTGCTAATGTCTCTGGATTTCTATTTGTTAATTATGATGGGCCAAGTCCGCCAATGTACCGGAGGATGGATTTTGATGCATTAGATTCTTCTCAGCGTGTCTAACGATCTACAGGAATGAACAATCCAGAGGGAAAACCATGTAGAAAAACAGTAACACATGGAAATTAATGAACTGGTTGTATTGGAGCACTGTTACGTTGTGTAGAAGACAAGTGAGTCTATATATCATAGAGTCATAGAGATGGACAGCACAGAAACAGACCCTTCAATCTAGCACATTCATACCGACCAGATATCCTAAATTAATCTAGTTCCAATTGCAAGTATTTGGCCCATATCCTTTTAAACCCTTCCTAATCTTATACAATACAATATTTTATTACTGAGAACTTCTTAGTTTTGTAGCAGCCTGTAACATTGGCTTAGAAATGACTTCTGTTCTACCAAGGTTTTACTTGTGTATCATTTATGAAAATCATCCAAACATCCAATTTACAATTCTAGGGTTTGTCTTCCTTGCCTCACATTGCTTGAGAATTCATACATTGCAGAGAAATGTGTCATCAAATTAGCCATTTATTTAATAGCAAATTCTGGGCCCAGTGAAAGCAATATGGTCACAGGCAGCATAGAATTGGAGTGGTAATCCATCCCGATCCATTTAATCAAGTCGACATTAAAAAGTACAAAAGCCCTTCTGAGAAAATTAGCCAAAACCATGTTTGTTTCCTTGCAAGCAGAAAGGCTTAGACCACATTGAAATGGATTAAATGGGCTGGAACTTGCTGAAAATATATATCCATGTCATAGAGTTTGACAGGAAATTAGGACACCAAATTCTCCTGATATAAGAAACTGTCTCCATTAGCTCCCTCTCTGAAATGGGTGAGCAGCTAGTGGTTATGGCTCTGACTCCATTCAAATCAATGAGAAGATGAGTTGGCTGAATTAACCTTAGAGTTGCAACAGGCAGTTAGATTGCTGCAGAATAGCACTGGTGGACTGAGGACACAGGAATCATAACAGTGTCTTATTTAAACAAGAGAAAGTTGCTCCTGGGCATCATCCTTCAAGAGTTTCTTCATTAGACTCACTAAGGCAGTGCCTAGGTTTTTTTTTAAAGATTTAAGGTTGAAAATGCTGTTCGTAATTATTTCTCACGTTGCTAATTGCTGCAATCAAGTAAAGAAAAGCGTTGGACAGTCCTTGAAATGCTGTGTGACACACTAACTCTTAGGGTAATTATTTGCAGCATTACATTTGATGTCAATCATGGGTGAGGTATTCTTGAAATGTACAGCTCCAGGTAGAGGCTTGTGATACAAGAGGGAAATGTTATTTTTTTCTTGCAGTGATATTTATTCAATATTTATTCCTATTTCTATCTTTTTAGTAATTGACTGTCGGATGTAAATACATGTTGGGTCAAGACTGCAGTTTAATAGAATTAGCTTCTGCTTTGTTTCCATAAAATCATGAATAATTAAGACATGATTTGGTCTTAGTCACAATCAGCAGAGACAAAATGCAACTTTTCAAATGATTTTAATCAACTCTGTTTTGAAAACAGACAATATGTTGGGATTAGCAACTATTTAAAGTTATCACTTCAAATATAATTTTCAGTGCATTCCTACCGAGCGCTTCAGTCTGAAAATTACAATTTCTGAGTAAATCGACGCTACAAATGTAATCTTCACAATCTATTGCCTATAACTATTGTGACTGCTACATACTGAAATTTTCTCCCCAGCAGGAAGAGAGTGGGAACATCATTTTGCTTAAATTCTGGGCACTATCACATTATTCATCCTTTTCTTATGAAGTCAATTTGCTTCGGGATGTTATGACACACCTCTGGAGCAGATTCCTAGCCCAGAGGTAGGGTGATATACCGCTGCATCACAAAACTCATTATTTAGCAATAAGCTGATGGCGGGACACAATTTATCTGCCTCCTCATTCAACAAAATCAAGTATTTGCCAACATTTTCCACAAGGCATTGACCCAGTGAACAAAGCACGCTTCACATTTCTACAATTTGCTGAACCTGCATCTTATCTCACTTTCTCCTGCTCTAACCTCATGCAGCTCCCCCCTTCTCTAACCCACAGGCTCAAAGATAAAGTTTTGTGTTAACTAACCACAGTTTTTATTTAGTTAATTCTTGGAACATGTGTGTTGCTTATTGCTGGTATGTCCAAACTTAGTTAGGATCACATGGACAGGGTTAGAGACAGGCTAGAGACATTTACGAGATATAACCTTCATTTCTTTCAATTCATTCATGAGATATGGACAATATGGACTGGCCAGCATTTACTGACTTATCACTAGTTGTCCTTGAGAAGGTAGGGGAGTGAATAGCCTTCTTAAACCACTGCAGTCCATGTCTGTAGGTAGACCCACATTGCTTTTAAGGAGGGAGTTCCAGGATTTTGATCCAGTGACACCGAAGGACTGGAGAGATATTTCCAAATCAGGATGGTGAGCGTCTTGAAGGGAACTTGCAGACGATGGTGTTCCCATGTCTCAACTGCCCTTGTCCTTCTTGATGGCAGTGGTTAGGGGTTTGGAAGGTGCTGTCGAAAGAACCTTGGAGAATTTCTGCCCTGCCTTAGTTAGATAACACACACTGTTGCTGCTGAATGTGAGCGGTGGAGGGGCTGAACATTCATTGATGTGGTGCCTAAAAGGTGACTACTTTGACCTGAATGGTGTCAAGCTTCTCGAGTGTTGTTGGAGCTGAACCCAAGGAAATGGGGGGTTATTTCATCGCACTCGTCACTTGTGTTAGTAGATGGTGGACAGTTTTTGGGAAGACAAGGCTTAGCGCAAAGAGGCTTTGCAATATGAATGATCTCATGTTAGGTTAGGATTGACAAATCTACGTGAGTGGAAGATTGACCACATGACCTCCTGACTGCATCAATCTCATCTCCACACACTGCCCTTGCTTGTCTACCACTGTCTCTCGCCACCCAGAAAGTGAAAGGACTTTTTAATACTCTGTTAGTTGAGTCTGGACTGTTTAAAAAAACGTTATTTTTCTGATCTTCAAAATACTTATTAATGATGAACAAATGTATTCATACCTTGATCTGTTTTCATCTTAAGTTAGGGCCTAATTTCCTATAACATGCATTGAGACATCCAATGGTTGTGTAAATTGCTAAAGAAATGGAAGTCTTTCTTTTAATCCTCCCCGCACTACCTTATTTTCCTCCCTCACGCATATCAGGGTCATTAGGTTTCCTTTACTTCCACACTGGATAAAATTGTTACAAGTCAGAGATCAAACTCAAGACCTTTCAGTTTGCTTATTTTAATGTCACTCCCGAGACCAACCATGGAGATAAATTCCGACTGTGCCCTGGTTGCTTTATTCACACAGTTGAAATGAAATGATATTCGATTGCCCTAACTTACGATGAAAACAGATCAAGGTATGGGTCACTGCCATCCTTGGTGGGGCATTTCCATTTAGTTATAGATCTCTGCTGGTATCAGTTACCATCTAATTTTGTAGGCTGATGAATTCAAGGCTCTAAAACAGAAGAGGAAAGAACCACAATTGCCTGCTGTTCAAAATAAAAACAGGAGATGTGGTGCTGCCTGCTGAAACTGTTGGCAAATTGCACTTCATTGGGAAACTGTAAACATGGATGAAGAAATTTCAGAGTTAGATAGTAACAGTTTTAAAACAGAATTCCAGTTAGCAAGCTGTGTGTTTAACTGTGTATTTCCTGCATTAGTCATCTGGTGACTGAACCTTGACACTACCATGCTTTCAGACAGGTAATAACAAGACACATACAACAAATTTGCCCAGAACATCAATTCTCCTGCTCCTCGGATGCTCCCTGACCATGTGCTTTTCCAGCACCACAATAACAATACACTTTGCATTCTAGCCATCTTGGAGAGGTGCTTCAGCAGTTGGAAGCATCGTCTGATATTCAGGTAAAGAGCTCTGTAGGGTCCATGTAATTATTTTATCCCATATTTTACCAATTCTTCAGTACTGTTTTCTATTCCAGCACTGGGATTAATAAAATCCACACTCTGGAGAGGAGTACAGTGTATATTTGAACTTTGGACATGAACAGAAGGACCATAATGATCATTATCTATATCTGTACATTCCCAAGTCTTGTCTCCCTGGAAAATATCAACAATGACTTGCATTTCCTATATCATCTAGAAGTTGAGAAAATTCTCCTGGCACTTCACAAAATTTGACATTGCATGAAATAAAGAAATTTTGGAAATCTTGAACAGAGGGATAGAGGTTTTTGAGGAATACCTTAAAGCAGAAGAGAGGTAGGTAGAGGATTGGAAAGGTTTAGAGAGGGAATTCCATGATAAAATTGTACAGCACAGACCAATATGTGAACCAAAACAGTTTGAACCTAAAAATATAGGTCTGTGATTCCCCAAGCTGGACCATTAGCTCATGCCTGGGATCAGTTAACTAATCTTACAGCCTTGCTGTTCTATTTAAGATTTCAGAATCTGAAATCAGCTGATCTAATTACACTTCATGCTGCTAAACAGTACCTCTGCTAGATATCAAAAATTGCTGCTATAAACCCTGTAATTGTGATTATTAGAACAATACACAATCTTCAACAAGTTGAAGTGGAGAATTAAAACCCAAGATTGCCACGAATTTCAGTTGAAATGCACAGCAGGTCTGTTCACATTTTGTGAACAGCAAAAATGATGAAGGATCACACTATATTAACTCTTGTTCAATAACCTGTGCCCCAATATAAAGTAAGAGGTGGATATGATAAGGAAGACTATTTAGCTGACCCAGTTTAACCACTTAGACAGTACCCTCTCAATCACATCATTCAACTGCTTCTTAAATGAACTCAATAGTTTTTGCCCCCGTAGCCTTAACTTGAGATAAGTTTGTACTGAAGGGAGAAGAGGAAGGTGAGAATGGGGAGATGCTCATTAATAATTCCAGGAAAGGACTGTTTATTTTTACCATAATAAGTAGTAGACAGTTCTGGTCGTCTTCTTACAGAAAGGATATAGAGGCACTGGAGAAGATACAAAAAGAGTCAACAAAACAAATTCCTCAATTTAAGACAATCAGAAAAGACTGAAAAGAATTGGGATCAAATATGTTTATGTTTCAAAATAAAAAGCCTCCGATTTCTGATGGAGATGAAGACATTTTCTTTCTCTCTCGGAAGCTTATTAGGTCTTGACGTTCTCTATCCCAAGGATCAATGGTGGTTGCATTATTGAATATATTCAAGACTGAGCTAGACACATTTTTGATCGATAAGGAGATCAAGGATTATGGAGGATGGTCAGGAAGGTGGAGTTAAGGACTTGATTGGATCATCATGATCTTATTGAATGGCAAGCAGTCTTAATGGGCTGAATGGCCTACTCCTGTTCCTATTTCATATGATGCAATCACCTTGAGAAAAAAAGAAGGTTTAGGGGGTGACCTAATAGGTGGCTTTAAATGTTGAAGGAGCCCAATAGCTTCAGTATAGAGAAGATATTTTTAACTATATGCAGTCAAACATAAAGGATGATAAATGCAAGAAAGTCACTATTAAATCCAATTACAAATTCCGTAGAAACTTCTTTAACTCAAGAGTGATAAGGATATAGAACATGGAAGTGCTGAGCTGAGAAACATAAATGCATTTCAGAGGAAGCTTCATAAATACAAGGGAAAAGCAAAGATAAGGAAGGGAGTTAGAGGGATTGTATAGGTTGGGAGCAGAGTTGAATGGAGCATCACTGCTCGTATGGAACAGTTGGACTGAGGAGCCTGACATTGTGCTGTGAATTCTATGTAGTTCTTTACGACAGAATTCACACAGCTTATGGTGACGGAAAAGCAGTTTCTTGTGCTATTTGAGTTATTTTTAAAAATTATGTTTAATTTACAGATAGTTTAAAACCAATTTCATTCATTGATTCCAAATTCTTGTCAGTGAAAGGCAATTCTACATTCTACCATGGTACTTAGACAATTAGTGGCAAATTTCCTCCATTTATAGTCATGAATGCTTACTGCTGTAATCGGATTGATTTGTGAGGTCACAGTAAGAAATGTAGTATTGTTTTAGGTACATTTCCGTAATCCATGAATGACAGCACACAGATCTCTTATGCTGTTCCTGCTGGTGAGCAGCTAAGTACAGAATTGGTACTGCTGCTGCCCTTGCCCTTTCAATTGATGAGGCATTTAGAGGCAAAGTGCTTAGTTCCTTTTCATCTCACTTCTGCATAATATTCTTCATAAAGCTTGTGGGGTTGGACATCAGAAGCAAGATCCCAGTTACAGGGATAAAAGCTTTCTTTTTGATGTTCCAAATGGGAGTGGGTGATAATGCTGGGAAATCAGTAAACCACTGGCTGCCTACAAATTTGCTTGAGCATTCTTTTAAGAAAGACAGAACTTGCATTTTAAGTTACCGTTGCTGTGTGTTGGTGCATTCATGCTGGGTAAAGTTTATTTCTGGCTTTTAGCGTTGCTTATGATGTCAGCCTGTCCTACTGGAGTAGCTGGTACATTCAGCTGTTCGATCTTTGAATGATGACAGTCATCATTAAAGGATTGTATTAAATTGTAAAAGATGGGAAAAAAGTGATTCAGCCAATGAAATGCATCATTCTTGTTTTGCTACTCACCACCCCAGCATGCTGCTTTATATTGGGCATTCATGGATTTCCCAATTCACTACTTAATCTGGTAAATCATTTCAAATATTTATCAACCTTTGAATAAAGAAGGTTTTTCACTTAATACCATTGAACCTGCAGCACAGAATAAGATCTGTGACAAATTGAATTGGATCTTTGACAAAAACTATCCATTTACTTCATATTACAAATTATTTACCTAGGCTGTGCAAATTTGTCCATTTCAAATGTATATCAATTTCCCTTTTTAAAGATACTGTCAAGTCTGTTTTTGCCATGCTTCTGAGCTGGGTTTTCCAGATCAGAAGAAAGTACCAGCATAAAAAAATTGAAACACTGTTTGTCTTTCCCCAGTTCAAAATTTATTCTTGTTTTTCTTGAAGTTGTGCTGAGAAGTTACTTCATCAGTGACATATATCCTTTTAAATATATCAGTGATGTTCCTCACTCTTCCAAACATCCTCCAGATCCATGTCAACTTTTTCTCACAGACTATAAAGCTTTAACTTTGTGAATCTTCCCTCTTGAGGAAAATAGTGTTCATTACAATCAGAAGCACAGATGAGGGAGGCCATTTGGCCCATCTGCATCATTGTACTAAGAAAACCAGTGGCAGCAGGAGTACCCTCGCCTCACCAACTCCACAATATCCCCATACTCTCAATCACTGATAGTTACTCAGAGTTTTCTTCTTTCATGGGATGTGGGCATTGGTGACATTGAAACCTTAATTGCCTTGGTGAAAGTGGTAGCGAGTTGTATTTTTGAACCTCTACAGTTCTAGAGGTGTTAGTTGTCCCACAGTGTTGTTCGGTAGGCAATGACAGTCAAGGAATGGTGATAGATTTCAAAGAGTGGATGGTGTATGGCTTAGAGAGGAACTTGCAGATGGTGGTGTTCCCACGCATATGTTGCCCTTCTTATAAGTAGTAGAGATCTTGCATTTGGAAGGTGCTGTCTAAGGAGCCTTGGTGAGTTGCTGCATCTTGTAGATGGTACATACGGCTGTCATTGTATATCAGTGGTGAATGAAGTGAGTCAGAAGTTTGTGAGTGGGGTCCCAGTCCAGCAGACTGCTTTGTCCTGGATGGTGTTGAGTAAGTTAAGTGATAATGAACTGCATTCATGCAGGCAAGTGAAGACTATGCTGTCACACTCCTGATAGAAGGTGAGTTACTTGCAACAGAATTCCTAGGTTCTGGTCTACTGATGTCATCACAGAATTTACGTAACTAGTCCGGTTGAAATTATGATCAATTGTAAGACCGAGGATTTTAATAAAAGTTGTTTGCACAATGTTTTCCTTCATCCTCACTTGGAGACTATTCAAGGTATTAATCACTTTTTGTGACGCATGAGTCCCACCTTACCCTTTACCAGTTGCTACATTTGCTCTGTCAATAGCTTTGGTACAGCTAGTACTCCATCCAGCTTATTGTCTTTAATTACACCCTTGAGACTGAAGTCCAGTGAAATATCAAGGATATTTGTTAAAGTCCATCAAATGAGCCTTGAACCCACTTCACTGTAAAATCTCATCAAGGATCTGTCAGGATTGTACCACCTGGTTTATGACTAGGGGTGAATAATGCTAACGTTTGGAATCTGCAGACTGTCATTTTTCAACCAATTTGGAATATATTTGCATTTGCATGACCAGTCTCCCTTTACGGCCCTACAAGCTGTTGACTGAATTAACTATTTCTCACCCGTTACCAAAGGAGTCAGATAAAAGAGCTTAGAGTGATAGTTAGCAACACTTAAATCTAAAGACTGAAGTTCTAAGAAAGGGACACTGGACCTGAAAAGTCAACTCTGGTTTCTCTCCACAGATGCTGCCAGATGTGTTGAGCTTTTCCAGCAATTTCTGTTGTTTCTAATTTCCAGCATCTGCTTTTGATTTTGACACTGGAGTTAATGTTGCCTATAGAGGAATGTCAACATGCCCATCCCTGATCTATATTTTCTTTTACTTCATTGGGAATAAATGTGATTATGTGAAAACCTAAAAAGGTATCCCTTAATGAGTGTGTAAATAGTAGTTGGAGATTATTGATAAAACAAATAGCACAGGTTGCAAAGACAGTTTATTCTATTACAGTAATCCTATGTTCGTTGTTTGCTGATTTAATTTGCAGTTAAGATGTGTTTGAGATTGATATAGATTGGCAAGATTAATTTAGGATTAAACTCCATAGATAGCTCACAAGCTAACAGCAGCAGATAACCAGTGTTGACTAAATTCAAATCTGTATGTGTGTATTCTCCAGAGCTTGCACAACTAGAGCCTTAGGAGTTGGTTCACTACAATTAATATGAATGGACAGGAAGTCATCAGTATGAGTCTAAATGAGGCATTGTCACAGCTGGCAACACACATCAGGTATACAATTTCACAGGATGAGACTTTAGCACTGAGCATCTGAACACATCCCTGTCTGTGTTCCAAAAGATTGTTATTTGTGCTTTACTGACCCAGTTAAATAGAAAACTAAAAGGTGAGGTGTCCTGAGACCACCCTACAGCTTCCTGAAAACAAATTTGGCAAAATCTTTATTTGGATTTCCACTAATCTGTCCATCTTGACTTGATGCAGATTGAGAAAGGTTACTACCAAACAATTATTCACAGAGGTGACATAGTTGCAAATTTTAAATTGCATAAGTTGCTGCCCTGTTTACCATTTTTTTCCTTTGGAAGAGAGACTGTTGTTTACAAATCAAGTAGTAACAGGAAGTAATCTAAAGAAGATTTTACTCTTTAAAAAAAACTCTGTTTTTTTTTGGCATAAACTGAAGTGTTCATAATGACTTTTTACATCAAACTTGAATATGGGTGAACCATGGCGTTAACATTAGGGCATGCGCAGTGTGCAGGGTCATTAGTCATGCCCCAAGAGAACAAAAGATTTGTATTTCTATACCACCTGGCACAACCGCTGGGCATCCCAACATGTCTGTTGTATATTAATTGAGTACTTAATTTTAATCCTCTTTCTAACAACACTATGAGTGTCCCTATGACCCAAGGATTATATCGCTCAAGAAGGCTGCTCACCAGCATTTTTTGCAGATCACTTGGGGATGGGCAATAAATGTCAGCCAGGCCAGTGATGCCCATATCCTGTGAATGAATGTTTTATAAAATCAAGTAGCGACTATTTCCTGGAGATTCACTTCTGCTGCTATCTACAAGAGCAGATGAAGTTGTGGTGTTTGGATTTAGAGGTACACTGTTTGTAAGTGTATCTCTGTAAATGAAAGTGAAAAGTGTGCAATGATTAGGCTACAGTTTTACTGTTCCACTCTATGGCAAACTAACATAGAAGGACATACTTTACAATCAAGGAGTGACTGTATGCAGCATTGCTACTACTGTTACAGAGTTGTAGATTTTTCACAGCATGGGAAGAAACTTTTCAGTCCATTGTGTCCAAGCCTGGCATCAAGAACTTATTTATTCTAATCCCATTTTCCAGCACTTAGCCCGTTTCCTTGTATGTTACGGCATTTCAAGTGCTCATCTAAATAGTTTGTGAGGATTCCCATCTCTACCATTCCTTTAGGCAGTGAGTTCCAAATACCCACCACCCTCTAGGTGAAAATTCTGCCTCAAATTGATTACATGTTCTGATTCTTGAATGCAAATCGGAATGGATCACTAAGGGATAAGTATTAGTCCAGACTCAGGGAAAACTCACTTCTGTTCTTCAGGTAGTGCCATGGAATCTTTTAACGCCCTACTGCGGGAACAAGTAGACAAAGCATCAGTTGCCTCTCTGAATGATTGCACGTCCGCCAATGCAAGTCTCAATTTGCCCAGCAATGGAATATCAGTCATCTTTCACTAGAAACCACAGCCAGCTACTAATAGGCTTCCATCCTAGTCTAGGCTCAATTCCAAAGCACAATGGCTAAAATTCAGTAACCAATCTCTCTTTTTTTTAATTCCCAACATCACATTCAAAGGGTAATGTTAAAGATAAGGGCTGCTCTCTCATTGGAAAGAGATGACTCACGGGGATTTATCCTGAGGGTCTGAGACGTGGGGTGAGGCTGAGAAAGTGGGACTGTTATGGTTAATCTCAGTGCATGTGGGAATTGAACCCACAATGTTGGCATCATTCTATCACAAACCAGCTGCCCAGCCAACTGAGCTAACTGATCCCCATTGCCAGGGGAGGTAAGGGTGCCAGTTTGGCACTGCATAGTGTGGAAGTATGACAAGTTCTTTTACAGGGGGCTTTGGCAGGGAAGAAGACAGTCAAAAAAATATTGTTTTGCGCTCTTAATCCCATACACCATTGTTGCATGGAGTTCCACAGAGGGTAATTTGGAATGCTGGAGGTTGCTTCATTTTGATTCTGGCCTAGCCTGCCATGTAAAGTTTTCCTGATTGTATGATGACTGATTAATGCCTTGCTGTTGAATGATCAATTCCATGTAACTCTGGAACTTCTTTCTTTATGCAGGTTAGCGTGCTCACCACTCTGGAGAGGAGATTTAACTTACAGAGCGCTGACGTTGGTGTTATTGCCAGCAGCTTTGAGATTGGAAATTTAGCCCTGATATTATTTGTGAGCTACTTTGGGGCAAGAGGGCACAGGCCACGCCTGATAGGATGTGGGGGCATCGTAATGGCCCTGGGGGCTTTGCTATCCGCCCTGCCGGAGTTCCTAACTCACCAATACAAGTATGAATCTGGGGAGATTCCCTGGGGACTAGAAGGCCGAGACCTGTGTGTTGCAAATGTATCAGCAAGCAGCCAAGAACAGGAGGCCAAGATAATCTGCAGGAACAGGACTTCTACCAACATGATGTACCTCCTACTAATTGGAGCCCAAGTCCTATTAGGTATTGGTGCTACACCAGTCCAACCTCTTGGCGTGTCTTACATAGATGATCATGTCCAAAGGAAGGATTCCTCCCTGTATATTGGTAAGATATACTAAGGTATTCAATTTGATGATGCTCTAACCATGTTATACTTGTCTGGTGCAATAATTATGAGGCCAATGATCAGTAAAAGTTGCCATCTCTCATTTTGATCATGAGATGTTTGAGCCTCCTAACTGAGAAATGAAGCCAGGTTTCTTGACTGAAATAGGAGTTGGTTGACATTACAAAACATTCACATCCTCTTTTAGCCAGTAAGTTGGAGCCTGTAAGAGATTAAACATACCTTTAGACCATTTTACTTTAAAATCATTTGAATAATCATAGCCTTTTCCATTGGCATATTAAATTTAAATTATGTAGAATTTACAGCCCAGAAACAGACGGCTCTAGTGGGAGTGTTTATTCTTTCCACAAGGATGTTCCCACTCTCGAACTTTATTGGCATGACTTTCTGTTCCTTTCTCCTTCATGTGTTCATCCACCTTTCCTTAAAATGATCTGTAACATCTGTCACAACTTTTCATAGTAAACAGTTCAAAATTTCTAAATGTTGGATTTATTGATGATTCTCGTTTGTTTCCGACCCCAGTTTTGGATTTTCCCACAAGTGGAAACATTTTCTCTTTTGTACCCATTGAAATCTCTGATAAATGTTGACAACTCCATCAGATTACACATCCGCTCCCCCACCCCTAACCTCAACCCAATCTTCTCTTTTCTAAGATATTTAATACAGTTGGGATTTACTTCCATTTTCCAGAAAGGAAATTTCACAGATGCTGTGAAAGGAATAATGGACGAGGTAGATTATGTCACCGGAGGATTCCAAATTTGGTTTGAGTTCTGAGGCAGGATCAAAGTATATCTGTCACCCTGGCAAATACTTCATAAACTTAGACTAGCTGGTAATATAGGATCCATGACCCCACGGAGAATCTGCACTCAATTAGAATTAACATTACTGACAGGACAACATCATGGGAGGCCCAATTGTCCAATTCCCTTTGAGGTAGGTTCCCCTCTAAGGGTACAGGATCAGTGAGTTTATCCTCAATAGAAAAAGTGAATTTGTAAAGGTATTTCTTTGTATGGGAGGGTATTGCTTACAATGGTAAATGAGTTAACAGGAAGTCCGTTCTGAGGAAGGGTCATCAGACCTGAATCATTACTCTGGTTTCTCTTCACAGATGCTGCCACCAGACCTGCTGAGCTTTTCCAGAAATTTCTATTTTTTGTAACAGAATGGGAAATATTAACAAGCAATCTGTTGAGAACTTAGGGACAAGCTTGAGTGACAGCATTACACAAAAGAACCTCATAAAATTGATGATGTGTGGCACTATTGCAATCAAAATGGACCACCAGGAATCCCTTTCCCATCATTTTTAAGGCCATTTGAAGGGCATTGCACCAGTGAGATGCATGTTTGGGGTATAAGGGCAAACCTAACATTTATTATCCATCCCTAATTGCCTTTGGGAGGGTGGTGGAGAGCTGCCTTCTTGAATCACTGCAGTTGGGGTTTTGACACATTGCTGTTAGGGATGGAGTTCAGGATTTTGACCTCGCAACAGTGAGGGAACAGCGATATATTTCCAAGTTAGAATGGTGACTAGCTTGGAGGGGACCTTTCAGGTGATGCATCTGCTGTGCCTGTTCTTCTTGGAAAGAGAGATCGGCGGTTTGCAGGGACCAGGTGAACAAGGCTTGACAAGTGGCTGCAGTGCATCTTGTGTGTGTTGTGGACTGCTGCCATTGTGGATTACTGTTTAAAGGGCCATGTTTAAACCGGTGCATTATTGCAAATTAAATGGGTGTCCCATCTCTTTGGTTGAGACTAAGTTAGATCAGTGGGAGACCCTTGTGAAAATTCACTCGTATCATTGAGGAACCAAGATTGCATTTCAAGAAATGTCTGCAGGATTAAATTACACACTGGACAATCTGACTGAGCTGCTGGGAGTGTGCTTTCCATTTTGTATGATTTCCCTTTCTTTCCACCACCCCTACTTCACCCCTCTCCCTTTCATCTTTCTTTGATTTTTTTTCCCTGACAATTTCTCATTAATCTTTGTTCCTGGTCAGGTCATTCAATGGGAGAGAGGTTAACCTCCTACCTGACCTTTCAGATGGATCAGATCAATCGAAGTTACCATAGGTACCAATTGGAAAAGGAATAAGATTTCAGCTGAAGTCACAATCAATATTGATTTTAACATAATCACGATTAAGCAGCTTTCTGGCTCTCTCAGCACCTCGTATTTCTCATACACAATATCCGTGCAGTTGAGAGAAGGTGGTGGTTGAAATCAATAAAACAAAAATTGCTTACTGGGCCATAAGACCATAACACATAGGAGTGGAAGTAAGGCCATTCAGCCCATCGAATCCACTTCGCCATTCAATCATGGCTGATGGGCATTTCAACGCCACTTACCTGCACTTTTCCCAGCCCTTAATTCCTTGCGAGATCAAGAATTTATCAATCTCTGCTTGAAGACATTTAACGTCCAGGCCTCCACTGCGCTGTGTGGCCAAATGGACTTTCCCTGGATCTTAAAATTCTTAGGATCTACAACTTGCATCTTTGCACACCTGCAGTTATGCACTGGACAGCAACAAACTTATAGAGTCATTGAGATGTACAGCATGGATAGAGACCCTTCGGTCCAACCCGTCCATGCCAACCAGATATCCCAACCTAATCTAGTCCCACCTACCAGCGCACGGCCCATATCCCTCCAAACCCTTCCTATTCATACACCCATCCAAATGCCTCTTAAATGTTGCAATTGTACCAGCCTCCACCACATCCTCTCGCAGCTCATTCCATACACGTACCACCCTCTGTGTAAAAAAGTTGCCCCTTAGGTCTCTTTTATATCTTTCCTCTCTCACCCTCAACCTATGCCCTCTAGTTCTGGACTTCCCGACCCCAGGGAAAATACTTTGTCTATTTATCCTATCCATACCCCTCATAAGGTCACCCCTCAGCCTCCGACGCTCCAGGGAAAACAGCCCCAGCCTGTTTAGCCTCTCACTGTGGCTCAGATCCTCCAACCCTGGCAACATCCTTGTAAATCTTTTCTGAACCCTTTCAAGTTTCACAACATCTTTCGGACTGGAAGGAGACCAGTATTGCACGCAATATTTCAACAGTGGCCTAACCAATGTCCTGTACAGCCGCAACATGACCTCCCAACTCTTGTACTCAATACTCTGACCAATAAAGGAAAGCATACCAAATGCCTTCTTCACTATCCTATCCAACTGCGACTCCACTTTCAAGGAGCTAAAACCTGCACTCCAAGGTCTCTTTGTTCAGCAACCCTCCCTAGGATCTTACCATTAAGTGTACAAGTCCTGCTAAGATTTACTTTCCCAAAATGCAGCACCTCACATTTATCTGAATTAAACTCCTTCTCTGCCCATTGGCCCATCTGGTCCAGATCCTGTTGTAATCTGAGGTAACCCTCTCCGCTGTCCACTACACCTCCAATTTTGGTGTCATCTGCAAACTTACTAACTGTGTCTCTTGCTCGCATCCAAATCATTCATGTAAATGACAAAAAGTAGAGGACCCAGCACCGATCCTTGTGGCACTCCACTGGTCACAAGCCTCCAGTCTGAAAAACAACCCTCCACGACCACCCTCTGTCTTCTACCTTTGAGCCAGTTCTGTATCCAAATGGCTAGTATTCCATGAGATCTAACCTTGCTAATCAGTCTCCCATGGGGAACCTTATCGAACGCCTTACTGAAATCCATATAGATCACATCTACTGCTCTGCCCTCATCAATCTTCTTTGTTACCTCTTCAAAAAACTCAATCAAGTTAGTGAGACATGATTTCCCATTCACGAAGCCATGTTGACTATCCTGAATCAGTCCTTGCCTTTCCAAATACATGTACATCCTGTCCCTCAGGATTCCCTCCAACAACTTACCCACCACCAAGGTCAGGCTCACCGGTCTATAGTTCCCTAGCTTGTCTTTACCACCCTTCTTAAACAGTGGCACCATGTTTGCCAACCTCCAGTCTTCCGGCACCTCACCTGTGACTATCGATGATACAAATATCTCAGCAAGAGGCCCAGCAATCACTTCTCTAGCTTCCCACAGAGTTCTCGGGTACACCTGATCAGGTCCTGATTAATTATTTTTCTGTCAACTGCAGCATTCTCTTCCATACTTATTGTAAACAATAATTTTGAGTGTTTTCGCATTCTCTTCTGAAGTGCACAAAGCACAATACTTCCACATCTGGTCAAATAACACAACATGATGTAGTAGATTGTGGTCTAGGCCCAGACTAAGAGGACCAAGAGTTGGTTTGTGAGCTATGTACATCATGAAGAAGAACTGCTTTCACTTATGAATGAGGAAAGGAAATCTGTGTGACCAGCCTCGCTGGCAGTGATCTTGAAAGTTGAGGTTGGAGTGGAGTGCTTGTTTGCCAGGACAATGGAATCAGGAATTTGGGCAAGGGACCACTCCTTATCACTTGGATCTCACCCAATTTATAACAGCACTGACCCATAACCGTCTGCATTCAATGTCATATGTAATCCTAGTTTTGGAACAGGGCCTATTTTCCAGGGTAGGAAAATCTTTATCTCTCTACTCTAACATCCATAATTCTGGGATGGCAGTGACAAGAACACAATTTTGCATTTGTATAGCATCTTTAACATAGTAAAGCAGGCCCAAGGCACTTCCCAGGAGCATTATCACATCACATGTGAAGACACAGCCACCTTGATTCAAATTGAGGAACATTCAAGAAGAGGAACCCAAACCCCTAAAGAGCTGGAGTTGGCCTCATAAACAGAGTGGGGCAATTCTAGAAAGGTACTTGAAAACATGTCTGGGAATGAGGAGGAATTTTGACTCCCTGAGGCTAGTGAATCTGGAATTCTTTATGTTGAAGGCTGTTGAGACTCAGTAATTAAGGATATTCAAGGGTGAAACAGCCAGATTTGAAAATGAAACGTTGATTTTCCTGCTTCTCGGATGCTTCCTGACTGGCTGTGCTTTTCCAGCACCGCACTCTTGACTTTGATCTCCAACATCTGCAGTCTTCACTGTCTCCCAGGAAAATGAAGTTATCAGATCAGCCTTGATCTCACTGAATGGCAGAGTTGACTTGATGGGCTGAACGGTCTATTTTTCCTCTGTCTTATGACGATTTTAAAATTAAGGAACTGGTAGGGCAGGAGCTATTGTAGATCACTGAGCAATGAATTGTGGCTGATATGGGACTGGGTACGTATTAGAATACAGGCAACAGAGTTTTAGATCAGTTCAATGTTATGTACAGTGGAAGCTAGAAGATTAAACAGCAGAGAGAGGTTCAATGTAGTAAGGTTTAAAATATATTGTTACGGTTAGCAATAAATAAATGGAGCTTTAAATGTAAGCACTGCATAACCCATCCAAGATACAAGCTGTTCAGGACACCTATACTGAAACTGTATGATTAAGCATTTGCAGAGTTCTATTTCTACTTTAAAAATAGAACTTAATCCAAATAGATTTTTGATTCTAATCTTTATCCATTCCAACTTCCACCTTTACACATTTCTACTTTTCTTCAGTGGAATGTTAAATCTCTCCGAGTAAATGTCATTGCAGTTTCAGATTCTGAACAGCAATTTTATTGATGCCAACCTTTAGTGACATTTATGTTCCAAGATGCTTTTATGAAACGTACCGCAACTTCGAACATGTTGCACTGAATACGTTTGTGAGAGGTTCCTTTCGCTCCACTGGTGCCCAAATGTATACTTCTCCAAATGGGAAGGTTAAAAGTTCAGTTGCCATCTGTGATCGGATGGATACTCCCAGCCAGTTTGATGGTGACATTGCTCGAGGACCTACCTCAGCATTCCTGCTCAGAGAGAAGGGAAATCCACCTGTACCCCAGCTATCGGGCAACGAATGCAGGGAGTGTGAACATCAAAATAAATAGGAATGAGTTTTGAATGTGAAATCCCTTATGATTAAAGAGCCTACTAATTCTCACATGAACGATAGGTGAAAAACTAGAGGGAACTGCTTACTATCCAAAATTTTCCAGTGAGGAATTGGTGACTTAAATAATTACTGAATCCCTACAGTGTAGCCATTTAGCCCATTCAGTCCACACTGACCCTCCAAAGAGCATCCCACCCATATGCCCCCCCACATCTTATAACCCTGCATTTCACATGGCTAATCCACTTCGCCTGCACATCTTTGGACTGTGGGAGGAAACCAAAGCACCCAGAGATGGAGAGAATGTACAAACTCCACACAGATGATCACCTGAGCGTGGAATTAAACTGGGACCCTGACATTATGAGGCAGCTGTGCTAGCCATTGGGGCACCCTTCAAGTGAGGGGAGAAGAACTACAAGTGGCTAACGAAATTCAAGTTGTCACCTTAGAGTCACAGCAACTTAGCTTACCTCAATTAAAAACAAAAGCAGGAAAAAGGAGGTCTCTTGTACCCTGGCTTTTGACACTTCACCTAGTTTTCTCAGTCATTTTAAAGGGCCATAATGAAGCTGGGATAACTGCCTTTGGTTCTGTGCTGTCAAACACTTTGGTGAACGGAGAAAGATGCTTAATTTGATGCTCCATCTCGTGTACATTAAATAGCTGAGAGCCCTCTTTATGGCTGCACCATTTCCAACCTGATTGTGTCTGCCTACCACAAAGAATGCTGCGGTCAGCTAGTGAATGATTAAACAAAAAGAAATCAAAGTAATGAAATGGAACTGGATATGATCTAGTGAGCTATTATACAATCTATTTAATTCAAGCGTGTTTTGTGATCACTTAGACAATGATTTCAGCACAGTAATGCACTGAACTGAAGCCGCAATCAGATTTCCCTGATGCATGTTTACATTGATATGGTTATTTCATTTGACCAGCTCCAGCCAAATATTTAATGCATTTGCTTCTTTCATATGCTGATCAATGGGAAGGATGGTACAGTTAGGGGACACACTAAATTTTGAATGACCAGTGTCAGGCTCAAGCATTCCAAGATCAGGCTTTGCTTGTTTAACTGCAAAGCCTTCCCTTTCTTGTTCGTTTGAACAATCAAAGGACCAACCTGACCTTGAGCACAGTGCCACTTACTCTACCAAAGTGATGCCTTCTAATTGGCACCTAACCTATTTGTGGCCTACCTAAGTGAGATTTCAGATTGATGACAGTCTTATGTCTTGGTTCGGTGAAAACTTGGAACTGATTAGATTAGATTCCCTACAGTGTGGAAACAGGCCCTTTGGCCCAACAAAATCCATACTGACCCTCCGAAGAGTAACCCACCCAGATCCATTCCCTCTGACTAAAACACCCAACACTATGCGCAATTTAGCATGGTCAATTCACACCTTTGTGACTGTGGGAGGAAACCGGAGAAAACCCACGCAGACACGGGGAGAGTGTGCAAACTCCACACAGACAGTCACCCAAGTCTGGAATCAAACCTGGGACCCTGGTGCTGTGAGGCAGCAGTGCTAACTACTGAGCCACCATGCCGCCCTACACTGGACTTAGAAGGTGTTGGGGAGTTTGGAATTGAATGCCTGAAAGGCTGGCAAAGGCAGAAACCCTCACTGCATTAAAAAAAACTCTTGTTTCATGAACCTATTAGCTACAAGGCTCTAGACTGAGAGCTGAAGGTGAAGTTAGGCTATGTAACTCTTGTTGGCTCAAATGGACTTTATGGGCCAAATGATCTCCATCAGTGACATAAATATTTCTGTGTTCAGTTTGGTCCACATCAGATCCTAGCAGCCCTGTGATGGGGTTAATGTCAATATATTTCCTGAACTAAGTGTGACAGTGCAGTGAATTTTCAATATAGCTCATGGGCACACATATCAATTTTGCCCTGGCTCTAGTCATGGAGTTTTGCCTCTCATCATTCCACTCTGGAGAGGTTGAAAGATGGCACCAAGGAGGTGTCCACAGGAAGAAAAGCTGTCCTAAAAAGAGAACTGAACTCCAAATCATTTTGCTATTGAGGACTTGAGAGAAACATCAGTACAGGTTTTGACACACCAACATACGCATGGTAAATACCCCAACGAATACAATCACATTTCAAAGCAAGTGGCAAAATTCACATTGAAATGCAATTTCACATTGATGTTGTTGCAGTGAAAATGATACATACCTTTCCTTCTGGGGTATGTTAACTACTTTCCTGTTCCTTGGATGCTGCCTGACCTGCTGTGCTTTAACCAGCAACACATTTTCAGCTATGTTAACTACTTTGCAAAACTATTGAACTCTATTAAAATAGCATCTATTATTTTCCTCCCAGTTTCGTCCAATCTGAAATGACTAATGTTTAGATTTACATGAAAGGGATGAATAAATCATAAACTCTATATTTTTTTTATCTGTTCTGAAATACAGGGGAGATTTGACCCCTCCACTTGCACTTCCCAATGTGTGTTTCAATATCAAACATGACCAGTTAGTATCTTGTACTCCCCCTGAGTTAGTATTGAGAGTATCCCCTGCCCTTGTTAACCCTTTCACTTACTCTTAAATTACAACACCCAGGGCAACCATAGTTAATTGTTGACTTTGCTGTGTAGGACAAAGTAATGGTTAGATATATAGCTAACAATCAGTCTTCTTGTGTATTTGATTATTTGTCAAACCTCTAGCACATCTCAATCAAGGTTTCTCCAGTTCAAGTACAGGTCACTGCCTTAGTTCATCTTTTGTATGATAGTATACAGCATTGATGGCATTTCAAAAGGCCCTGTTAGTTTAATTCCATTGGAGTGGTCTTATGAGCTCTAAGGTTGAGAAACAATTCTGATAATTCTGTTTTTGTTCATTATAAAAGAAAAAAGAAATGGTCACTGCTTGCAATTTGTATATCTCATCCAGTGTAGCAGTGGGATAAATGTGATTGGTTTCTAGGTTCAGAAGGGAAAGGCAACCAGTTAGAGTGATTATGACAGTAAATGTAGGATCTTATGGAGGTAAGGAAAAATGGTGTTCTGAAGCTAGGTTGCACATTAACCAAGGGTGTTCTGCACTAGGCTCTTATACATGGCCAAGCTGATGTCTTAGAAATAAACATCCAGATGATGCTGCCTGCCACACGAAAATACAAGGTAGGAAGAGCCCCTCAAGCCTGTTCTGCCATTCAATAAATTTGACGATGGTGTGATAATGCCACTGGACCTGTAATCCAGAACCCTAGGCTAAATAAACAAAAGCAGAAATTGCTGGAAAATTTCAGCACATATGGCAGCATCTGTGGAGAGAAATCAGAGTTAATTTTTAGATTACTTACAGTGTGGAAACAGGCCCTTCAGCCCAAGAAGTCCACACCGACCCACCGAAACGTAACCCACCCAGACCCATTCTCCTGCATTTACCCCTTCACCTAACACTACGGGCAATTTAGCATGGCCAATTCACCTAACCTTCACATTTTTGGATTGTGGGAGGAAACCCACGCAGACGCAGGGAGAATGTGCAAACTCCACACAGGGAGTCGCCTGGGGCAGGAATTGAACCCCGGTCTCTGGTGCTGTGAGGCAGCAGTGCTAACCACTGTGCCACTGTGCTGCCCACAATGTTTCAAGTCCAGGGGCTATTCTTCAGAACTGATGGTGGTGAGGAAATGGATGGGTTTTATGCAGAACTGGGGTGGGAGAGAGTAAACAATAGGTGGAAGTAGAGCCCAAAGAGAGAGAAAAACAGTTAGACAGACAAAGGAGTGATTAAAGGTCATTCTGAGGCTGACAATGGGTAGTGTGTGGTTGTAGCCCATTTGATGACAAGGCCTGGTATGTGGGGGTGGAGAAAAACATGGGGAAAGGTAATTAGGCCTGAAAATTGTTGAACTCGATATTGAGTCATGAAGGCACCAGGCTTTCCAAGTGGAAAATGAACTTGCGCTGAGCTGCACTGGAGCACTGCAGCAAGCCTGAGACAGAGACGTTGGACACTGAACAGAATGGTGTGTTATAATGGCAAGCAACTGGAAGCTCAGTGTCTTTTGTGCAGACAGTACGTAGGTGGTCTGCGAAGCAGTCACCCAGTCTGCAGTTAATTTCCCCAGTGCAGAACAGACCACATTGTGAGCAGCGAATACAATAAACTAGATCGTGTGGAGTGCAGATAAAGTGCTGCTTCACCTGGAAGGTGTGGTTGGGCCCTTGCATACTGGGGAAGGTGGAAATAAATGGACAGGTATTACACTTTCTGTGGTTGCAGGGAAAGGTGCTGTATGGCTATTGGGGGAAGTGTTGAAATGAAGGAGTGGATCAGGGTATGCCAAGAGAGAACTGTCCTTGTGGAAGGCTGACCAGAGAGGGGAGGGGAATATGTGTCTGGTGATGGCATCCTGCTAGAGGTGGTGGAAATGTCATCTAATGATCCTCTGGATGTGGGAGGGTAGGTGAGGACAAGGGGGACCCTATCGCTGTTGTGGGAGAGTAGAGGGGGTTGAGGCCCAAAGTGCAGGAGATGGTTCAGACCTGGCTGAGCATCCTGTCTACAGTAGTGCTGGGAACTGCTCAGTTGAGGAAGGAGGTGGACATTTCAGAGGCCCTCTTATCAAAGTTGGCATCATCAGAACAGATACGATGGTGATGGAGGAACTGGGAAAATGTAATAGTGTCTTTACAGGAAGGAAGGTGTGACAACATATAGTCAAGGTAACAGTGGGAGTCATGGGTTTGTACTGGATATTGGTGGCTAGCCTATCCCCAGAAATGGAAACAGAGACATTAAGGAAGGGAGGGGAAGTGTCAGAGACATTTGGAGGGAGTTAGGTTGGAATGGGTAAGGCAGGCAGAGAAATTGAGGTGACTGATGTCACATTGACAGTTCTCAATGGACAGGTTGGGTGAAGGTAAAAGCCCAGAGAGTGGGGTACAGGTGGAGGCAGCGTGTTGGAGGTGGATAAAGGGGTCTGTGGGTGGGGGAAGAGGTCTCTTTTACATTGGAGAAATGATTTGCAAACTGGGTGACCACTTTGCAGAATATATTTAATTCTACCTTAAAAATAATCAAAGGCTCCACTTTGAGGAAGAGAGTTCCAAAGATTCACAATACGTTACTCCTTATCTCTGTCTTAAGTAGATGACTCCTTATTTTAAATAGAGACCCCAAATTCGACATTCTCCTACAACAGGAAGAAAACCTTCATCTTCCCTTGTCCTCAGATCCAGTCACAAAAAGTCTCTTTTCTTTGGTCCACTTTACAGGACTCTTTCTTTATGGTATCTTCTGTGCACTTTAAAAAGTTCCTGGCATCTATTTTTTTTTACTTCCCCATGGCAATGTAACCTAGATTCAGATTTTAAAATGGATGGTGAATGCCCAAAATCCACCGGACAAGTCTACATTACAGTAAACATCACATACAAATACCATGGAACTAATTGTGGTATCTCATAGATGGAGATGTGAGGAATCATTAGATTACCTGGTACATTTGCCCCCAGCCAATCTCAGATATAGTTAAGATGTCCAACTAAAAAAAACACTGTTGTGAAATATTAATGGCAGAAACATCATTCTTTGTTTTCAAGAGCTGTAAGTTTCAGCGTGCAGCCCTTAAATGTCAAAGTCTGATGTTAAATAGTTACACTGAGAAGTGGACCAAATAAAAATCATACTCCTAATCCCAAACACATAATCAGATTGCATTACATCAGAGCAATACAGGTTACAAATGAAGCTATTTGCCCTGCAAAAACATTGTTTGGAGCTCAAGATACAAAGGCCAGACACAAAACTTTAATCTTTATTGCCCATTAACTACATCCATAAACACGATAGAGCAGACGTTCGCAGGAACCATCTCCTATCAGATCTCAATCCCATTTACAGTGACATCATGAAGACATAGCTCGTTACACACATGCTCAGTCAGTAATGTCAGTGTATCAGTATAGTGAACCCTTTGCTCCACACACTCTCCCTGTTATTATTTTTCCTAAACGAGTGTGTGTTTCAGCAAAACAAGGGACACAGAAGCTGGAAGGGTAAAAGGGGGCCAGAGAGCAAGAAAATTATATTGTGGAGGATGCTTGCTCCTGTCAACGTAAAATCATCTTTCTTGTTATTTTTAAGCGTCGTGGCTACCAGACCATTTTGAGTCTGGAGAAACCTTACTTAATCTGATCACATTTTATGAAGTCGGCAGCTGAAATGTTAACAGTTCTGTACATTTCCGGTCAACGTTATTCCACCCTGTTCCCACACACTGCTGTCACCAGGCTTGTTGCTGTGGGCTGTTACTTGCAATTTTCCAACAATGAGATGATTTATTTGCTTGAATTTCTTTTTATTTTGAAACCATGCAAGCATATTTAGACACATTCTTCCCTCCAGATCCCTACTGCTGCCTGTTATCATCAGCTTTCCAGTTTTATTTCCCTCAGCCGTATAGCTCTAGCCTTGCATTCCCCATGGTGAAAGTTAATGCTGTTGTGTTTGTGTGACATGCATGAGGAGTGTGCAATGGGCCAGCATTGGCCTATATAATGTCCTTGGCTCAAAGGACACAGACACTGTCTGCTCCAACGCCCTGGCTGCAGCATAGGGGAGCTAGGTGCTTTGATAATTGGCAGCATTACCTGTCAAAGCCTCCAATCTCAGTCTCCCTCTCTCCCAGATGGAAATCAGACATCACCAAACTGTGAAGGTTGTGGTCTGTCCATCCTTGCCCTCTGCTATCTCTGTAAAGCTATTATGCTCATTCTTAGCCCTAAAGAGTAACTTATTTTATTATTTATTATTAATTCATCTGTGTAAAATGTTATGGGTGTAGGTTGTCCAACTTCACTGATTAGCTATATTCCCTTAAGTTTGTTACAGTTGCTTATTTCAATCTGAGTGGTTCAAGAAGGCAGTTCACCACCACCTTTGCAAGGGCAACTAGGGATTGGGCAATAAAATTCTGGCCTAGCCAACGACATCTATGTCCTACAAACACGAACAAATAAAAAAAATTGATTCACTTTCATCTGTTTTGTTACTTCACTCCTTCTTTGACTAGTCTAGACATGAGCTGCATGTATTTTTGTTTAACCCGGGAGGTTTGTTCAAAGTTGTATTCCTTCAAAATAAAATGAATCACTTGTATGAAACACATGCATGCACCTTCCTGCCCAGATTGTGTCTCATTACATAGTGAAGAACTTAATTTATTTTAAATCAACCTGTTCTAATGGATAATGACACAGATCCAAGGTGGGTGAGTCTTCAACCTGGACTTCTGACCCAGAGGTAGGGGCATGACCACCATCTCAGAAGACAATCCTTAACTGTAGAGAAATGTAGTTGGCACCATATTCTTAATCAGCATGTGTTTGGACAGGTTAGGACACACCTCCATGAAAGTGGGATTGGAACCTTCTGGTCCAAAGTTATGGACATTACCACTGCACCACAAGCCTCCCCTAAGTTTATTTTTAAATCAGCCTGCTCAGGCATGCCTCTGGGTCAGGCAGGTATTTGGGTGAACCCTGACCATATTTACACTTAGAATCACTTTCACTTATTCTTTTCTGCTGAATGTAAATTTCATTCTCTTTTGTGGTGGGATTCAAACCCATAATGAAATGCATGTAGGTTTGCTTGCTGAACTGAAAGGTTAATTTCCAGACATTTTGTCACCCTCCTAGGTAACACCTTCAATGGGCCTCTGGCTGAAGCACTGTTGATAAGTCCTACTTTCTATTTATATGTTTGGGCTTCTTTGGGTTGGTGATGTCATTTCCTATGGTAACATCATTTCCCATTCTTTTTCTCAGGGGGTGGTATATAGGGTCTAACTCGATGTGTTTGTTGATAGCGTTCTCATTCCCAAACATCTCGATAGAAAGCAGAAATTATCAACAATGCTTTGCCCAGAGGCCCACTGAAGACGTTACCTAGTAGGGTGATGAAATGTCTGGAAATGAACCTTTCACCTCAACCTGAGCTATGAATCTTCTCAAACCCCATAGGGAAATGGTCTGTCAAGTCACTCATAGAATCCCTGCAGTGCAGAAGCAAGCCATGTGGCCCATCATGTCCTTCTGAACAGCATCCCACAGATCCACACCCCCACCTGTCCCTGTAATACTGTATTTCCCATGGCTAATCCATCTAGCCCACGCATCCTTGGACACTATGGGAAATTTAGCATGGCCAATCCACCCTAACCTGCTGATACTCGGACTGTGGGAGGAAGCCCACATAGACACGGGGAGAATGTGCAAGCTCCACACAGATAGTTGCCAAAGTGTTGATTTGAACCTGGGTCCCTGGCACTGTGAGGCAGCAGGGCTAACTACTGACCCACCATGCTGCCCCTGAACTGTACTCTGGTGGGATTCAAACCCATAACCTTTGAATAGCTATTTGCTAATCACGATCTTAGTAGTTCAACATGCCTGCTATTTCATCACAAAATCACAGTTCAAGGGCAATTAGGGATGAGCAATAAATACTAACTTTGCCAGTGACGCCCACATGTCAGAAAAGAACAAATAAATTAGTTCCTAATGTGTGTGTTCCCTCCAGCAGGCTACCTTTAATTGATGTGCAGCGCTAGTGTTTTCTCCTGTATCACAGACATGACTATTGTGGCAATGAAAGATCCAATAGATGTTTGTTACAACTCACTGATAAATACAAATGTTACATTCACACATATTTTTGTGTCAGGGCTTTTCAATAACAAAGGGCAAGATGCTTCCAACAGCATCTCATGCACCATGTGGGCATAGTCTGGATGGAATTTGAGCTTATATGCTTCAGTACAGTGATGTCAGAAGAGCACGTCTTCTAAAGCTAGATGATATGCTTTGTCTCTTCTTTTAGAATGATATACTAACTGTGAGATGTAACACAATTCTTTCCATCATTCAAAATGCTCCTTAAAACCTTATGCTTGGTCTCAGCTTTTGGTCTCCTGTCCTAATATCTCCCCGAATCAAAATGTGTGGTGCTGGAAAAACACAGCCATCAGGCAACTTCCGAGGAGCAGGAGAGTCAATGTTTTGAGCATAAGCTCTTCATCAGGAATGATGCTTGAAACATTGTATCTTCTGCTTTTCGGATGCTGTGCTTTTCCAGCACCACATGTTTTGACTTTCATCTCCAGCATCTGCAGTCCTCACTTTCTCCTGCTATCTCCCAGTGTCAAATGTGTTTGATAATATATAGTTTTGTCCACCAGAACCATTTGAGTTGCCTTAGGTAGACCATCTTGGTATTTGTCAAAGTTACTGACACCAAGTGGAGAAGGATGGACTCAGTCTTGACAAGCAGAATATGTTTACTGCATCATTCTTACTAGCTAGTTACATCATATCTGAACTACATGAGAGTCCATTGTAAGATCTCAAGCTATTCTTAAGAGTAAGTCCACATTACCATGACTGAAACACTCTGGTATACCCCTAAGAGACAGTTGAGCAACCTGAACACTGATTAACTCCTCCTAGAAATAGTCCTTCAAATTTTGTTAGGTGGAGCTTATCTCATGATGTCTGTTAACCCTTGCAGGTAATAATTATTTGGTACGAACAGATAACACTCATAAAACGTCTTGCAATATTTTACTACATTTAAAAACTCGACTAATGCAAGTTTTTGCTGCTGCCTTTCGGGCTAAGGCTGGAGATGGATGTGGGTTGTTAAAGTAAATATATCAATGGAGGTTGACAAAAGTATTACATGGTGCAATGTATCTGTGCTTATGGACAGTGTATTATCTGACACAGAGGTATGCTATCAGGGGTCCATTGGCACAAACTAAGTACTTGGGATATTTGTTATTTTGAAGACTATTTGATGGAGATACTAAATCAAGGCAATGTTAGCTGGCTCAGGTAAACATTACACTGTCTCATGTCTGGGTCATTATCCCGCCTGCAACGAAAGCCTTTGAAATCAGATTAATGAGCTCTTCAATTCATTGCTGCTTGTAGGAGATGGCTTAATACAAAATGGCGACTGGGTTCTGTCTGTCAAGTAACAGTCAATGCACGTTAATGTCTTTCTGGAATGTTGTAGGTAAGACTTTGTCGAAACATTCGACAGATGTGATAGGCTGTTTTAAAGTATATCTTTTATTCAACAGATTGAGAATTTTCATCATAACTAATAACCAGCGGGGATCTGAAATTTTCTGCCCGTGAGTGGGGAATTTCATTTTATTGCTTGGTCCTTATTTCCTGACAATGCTGAATGTTGTGGGCTGCAGTTGCAGAGGGACTGACAATCATTCAAATTGTAATTCTTCCTTTGTGACTTGGCCTTGACTATTTGTGATAATAAAGAAAGCAATTTGGATTCATAGCAGAGTTTGAATCTTTCCCCAAACTGTTCCCAGCAGTGAGTCACTGGACAGTCAATAGGATTGAAGCCAGAGTCTGCTTTCTCTGTTGATTATTTGTGGGGTGATTTGTTCATTATCAGATCTCAGTTGCTGCCCCGTCATTTTCAAGCTCAGCATAAACCACAGATCAATCCTGGAATTTTTTAAAAATAAAACTAAGAATTGTGGATATTGGAATTCTGAAACAAAACAGAAACTGCTGGAGAAAATCAGCAGGACTGACATCATCCATGGAATCTCCATAGTATGGAAGGAGGCCATTTGGTCCATTGGGTCAGCACCAACCTTCTGAAGAGCAGCCTACCCAGATCCATCCTCCCCACTGCATCCCATCATCCCACATTTACACTGGCTAATCCACCAAGCCTGCACATTCCTGGGCACTATGGCCAATCCACCTAACCTGCGCATCTTTGGACTGTGGAAGGAAAACTCATGCAGACATGGGGAAAATGTGCAAAGTCCACACAGACAGCTGCCTGAGGGTGGAATCAAACCTGGGTCCCTGATACTGTGATGCAGCATTGCTAACCACTGAGCCACTGTGCTGTCCACATGAAGAAAGCAGAGTTAATATTTTGAGTCTAATTCCAATGAAGGGTCAATGGCCTCAAACAATTGACTCTGTTTCTCTCTCTGCTGCCAGATCTGCTGAGTTTCTCTAGCAATTTCTGTTTTTGTTGCTGGAATTTTCTTTATCTGGCCACACTCAGAGATAGTGAGATGGCGAAAAGCTCATTTTACATTTCAATAATACTCTACTATTTTTATTCAGATTGCCTGCTATCATTTTTTGCTTCCTTTTTACCATCTGAACTTAAGTGAGCTTTTAGTTTAATGTAATGTTTTGTGTGTTAGTAATGGACAAAAATGATGGCTCAGTATTGGATGGAGCTGTGATTATGCAGTTGATTTATTTCTATCTGGGGAGCTAAATGGGAAGCTTAGAGACCATTGTCACCAATGCACTACCGAATAGGAAATTAGTGGTGCTCTGAGTCATTTCTATCTGTTAAATAATATCGGAATATTTTTAGCAGTCTGCAGTTGTCATTTAAAATTCATATTCCATTCATCTGTGCAGAATAACCTAAGACCTTTACTTTCTGAAAGAAATTCATCCTCGAGCTATTTATTTCATATCTTAATTCCGCTGTGAATGAGCAAAGTTTGAAAGATTTTTGTCTTTCAATAGGGTGCTCAAGAGACCAGTTATAATATATAAACTTGAGTCAGAAATCACACAACACCAGGTTATAGTCCAACAGGTTTATTTGAAATCATAAGCTTTTGGAGTGCTGCTCCTTTGTCACTTCACCTGACTATAATCTGATGTCACGTGACTTCTGACTTTGTCCACGCCAGTGTAACACTAACACCTCCACGGCATATTCAAACCTGATGTATTGATAAGCTATTAAAACACTGGGTTTGGAAACACTGTTGTCAGTCAACTGTGTATGCATAAACACACATAAATGCACACGCTGTAATCACTGAGGTTGGACAAGTACACTGTTGTTCTAATTCCACTATTCCATCACTTACAGCATAAAATATAAACACCTTTTCCAGTGTTCAAGATGATCAATTAAACACCAGAATTATATCAGGTTTTAAACAACAATTGAGTTTCTTCATAAACACAATGAGAGTTATATCATCAAAATAAAACTTACTCAATAGGATGCAATAACTAGTTGACATACATAGCATTAAATAGGAATATCAAACACCTACACAAATTTCTGGAAAAGTTTGAAAACAAAACATATTTTGCCGCATATTTGGCTTTCTGACAAGAAAAAACACTTTGGCCACTGGGTTATTCTTGAAAGCAAAATGAGAGATCTAATTGAAGTATAAAGGATTCTGAAAGGGTTTGACAAAGTGGATGTAGAAAGGATGTTTCATGTGGAGCAATCTAGAACAAGAGGGCATAATTTTAGGATGAGGGGTAGCAGATTTAAAACAGAAACATGGAAGGTGATGTGTGCATGGACTAAGTTGCCAGAGAAAGTGGTGGAGGCTGGTACATTACAACATTTGAAAGGTGTCTGGATGAGTATATGAATAGAAAGGGTTTAGAGGGATATGGGCCAACTGCTGGCACATAGGTTGAGATTAATTTAGAATATCTGATCAGCATGGATGAGTTGGACCGAAGGGTATGTTTCCATGCTATGACTAAATTATTTCTCTCAAAAGGTCATGAAACTGTGTTGTCCCACACATCACTATTCCAGAGTGTGGTGGACATCAGCACCTTGAACAAATTTAAAGAGATCGGCAGATTTTACATTATTAACCTGTTAAAAATGTATGGCCTGGACAGAAAATTGGATTTGAGGCCGAGATAAGATCAGCTGTGATCATGTTGAAGATCAAGCTTAATCAAGAAATACAATCTTGAGAGTTTCTTCAATCAGTCTTTCAAAAGAAGAAAGAAGCTTCACAATAAGAGAACTTTCTTTTCAAAAATGAGAGCAATCAGCTGGGCATCTTGTTCTTAGCAAGCTTTCCTCCAACTCAGCTGGTTCTTAGCTGACTTCCTTCAAACTGAACCAGATAAAGCATAAGTTTATCCAACTCAGTCATTGTTTACACAGCCCAGACTTGCTATGACCTCTTTAAAGGAACCACTCTAAATGTTTCCACAAACCTTGAAATAAATCACTTTTCCACAACTCATCAAAACCTACAATGTGTGTATGTATGCACACATTTACAGACACTGACACACACAAACATCCAGATACATTCTTATTTGGCCTCTTCAGCAGAGCAAAATATATCAGAAGAACTTTATCAAACAAGGCACTGAGATATATAAGGAAATATTAGGACAGGCTTAGTCAAAAATGTAGTCTTTAATGGACTGTCTTAAAGGAGAACAGGGAGATTTGGAGTGGATGGGGGAGGTTTAGACAGAGAATTCCAGAGGGTAGGATCCAAGCATCTGAAATCATGGTTGCAAATGGTAGAGCAATGTAAATTGGGGATGGATATGTCTTAACGGATCTTCTTTATGCTAAGGGAGTGGTTGCACAACTGAAATTAAAACCCATCTTTAAAACAGGGATTCCCATGTACCATTTAGGAGCAGGCACAGGAACAGTGACTGATTCTTATTTACTTGCTTCTATCCCTAGCCCAGTGGTTTAGTGACCCAGCATAATGCAGCCATCTCATCTGATATCAACACGGCCAATAGACTGAACATGGAATCAGCTGTCATTTATGGCTCCTGCTGTGCCATACACGGTGGTCCATTTATCAATAAAGAATCATAGAATCCCTACAGTGTGGAAACAGGCCCTTCAGCCCAACAAGTCCACACCGACCCTCTGAAGGGTAACCCACCCAAACCTGTTTTCTTCCCCTATTATCCTACATTTACCCCTAACTAATATACCTAACCTACACATCCCTGAACACTATGGGCAATTTAGCATGGCCAATTCACCTAACCTGCACATCTTTGGATTGTGGGAGGAAACCGGAGAACTCAGAGGAAACCCACATAGAAACAGGGAGAATGTGCAAACTCCACAATGACAGTTGCCTGAGGGTGGAATCAAACCTGGGTCCCTGGTGCTGTGAGGTAGCACTGAGCCACCATGCTACGCTGAAGATATGGGCTCTGACTGCTTTGGAGAGCTTTCTTCTTGAAGGGAAAAGAAGTCATCTGTATGTCACAGGAAATGGTTGAAAGGGATTCTAATGGACTGATCATTCAGCATTCACAATGCACCAGCCTCTGCATTTTTATTACACTGAAGGTCCAAAAGGATTAACTAAATACTGCCAGCTTCACACTTTTGATTAAATGTAATCTCTGAAGTCTAAACAGTTTTTGAAAGAGCGATATCCTCTTTCCAAACAGCTACTTGTCAATTTCAGGTGAGTTTCATGAATTGAAAGTCGTTCAACCAGTCATTTCTCTCCACTTGAGCTTATTTTGGGACAAAGACCTAATGAGCATCACTTTCAAACATCCCAAAAGCTGCAAAATCGACAATTTTCTGCAAATCATTGAATCAGGTACACTCTTGGGTTGTTATTTAGCCTGCACTCTGCAAATATTTCTCTGATGTTAATGTAACAGAGGAGATGTCATTGATATGCTTTACACTTGCAATTGGCAACAGAAAGAATTTGTGATGGGAACAGAATGTTTTTTGGCGTGTCTCCTTTGTGCCAAAGCAATGGCCGTGCCTCTGTGATGGACTGGCATCATTCCCAACTGACTGACAGCCAACAGAATACCAACTTAATACCTTGCCAAAGAACAATGCGACACTACACGCTGCTCAATGGGATAGGATGATAGGATTGCGAATAGCATCTGTGACTCCCCATGCTATGGTCTCCCAACCTCCAACATAGGAAACTATGGGCAGGTTCCTAGTCGAGCTAGCCCTCTACAGAACGAGGTGAAACAATGCAGGGGCCTATAATTTGATGTAATTTATAGCTCTTTCACATGCTATTGCTCAGATATCCAGCAGCATTTCCTTCCTTTTAATGCTGGAGGGGAACAACACCGGGTCCCAGCTAATGACAGCCAGCAATAATTGTACAATATGGCCCTCGGAGGCCCATAAGGAATAAACCTGCCAGGACCCACATGTGAAGAAATGTCTTGACCTGACTTTCCCATATGCAGATTTACATTGAACTCTGAACGATTGGAGCCCATGGCAGACTCTAAAAGCAACGCAGATTCATTTTTTTTATGAAACTACCACAAAATGGAAGAGGCTTTATCTTGGGAGAATACTAACACAACTGGAAATCTGCGGAGCCGTGATTCAGGTTGGGAGATGCTGTTTGAAAATACTATGCCTGTGTAACTAGGCGATAGTGTAACTAGGCAATAGTGAGGACTACAGATGCTGGAGAGGTCAGAATCGATAAACTGTGCTGGAAAATGCACAGCAGGTCAGGCAACATCTGAGGAGCAAGAGAGTTGATATTTTGGGCATAACCCTTCAGGACTGATGAAGGATTATGCCCGAAATGTCGACTTTCTTGTCATTTAGATGTTACCTGACTTGCTGTCATTTTTCCAGTGCCACACTTTATCGAGTGTGCCAATGTAAATCATTCATGGTGCAAGTTTCCAGCTTAGATGGGACTTACATAAAGCAGATTTGAGAAAAAGTAAGACTTCTATTTATATAGCACCTGTTGCAACCCCAGAACATTCCAAAGTACTTTCCAGCCAATAAAGTAGCTTTGATGTATGATTGCTTTTGTAGCATAAGGAAATGCAGTAACCAGTTTGCATATGGCACTCTCCTACAATCGACAAAAGGTATAATGATTCAATATTTTTTTTATCTTGATTGAGTGATTATCTTGATTAGCTCACTGGGATGACTTCTATGTTCTTATTCAGAATAGTGCTATGGATTATACATTTTGTGGCTTTCTATATGTTAACTTGTATAACATAAACCACAGAATTGTGTTTTTGTTGAGTCAGATATCATGAGATTTACTTACAACACTAATTCATTTCACAGCTATAGACTTTCACACAGAGTCTGGTGTCTGTACATACTGAAGTCACTGAAATTACATGCACATAGCTGTTTGACTGAACACATCATTGCACAGGGAGTGGCTGAAGGGAAGACAGATATTTTTGTACTGGAAAATCTCATGTTGTGATATCATGTGACTGTCTTAAAGGTACAGGCTATTGTCATAGACCAGACTAAACCACCTCAAATATATCAAGGAGATAGCCTAGACCCTAAATTTTATCTTATTTAGAGGCAAGTGTATCTGAATTCCAGATGAGATTTGATTGGCCAAACTACTCGGCATTAAGCAAAATACACTTTATTCTTACATTACAGTTAAAATACAAACAAAACAAAAAGTACTTTAACTCTGTTGAAATATTCAACAAACTAATACATCATTTAACTACTACACATCAGTTCTTCTAATATAGCAGCATCCCAGAAACACACCCTTGGCAAAGGCAAATTCAGTCAAACAGATTTCTCTTACTTCTTATCTACTTCGTTCCAGAAGAAGGAACACCATCCAATTGAACCCAGGTCGCCAGCTCGGAGAGACGTGGAGGATAAATAAAGGGTGACTTACTGACAGGATACTAGTCTCTGTGGAGTTATTTCAGCTGGATCTATGTGAGCCTGACTCCATCCACTCATGTATCTTTTGTCTACCTTAAAAAAAACCCCAAAGCTATTTACTCTGCTTTCCCTGGAGCAGACTCCTTGGCACCCGATTTACAACATCTCTCTTCAAGAGAAACCGGACAGAACAAATCCCTCTTAAAAGCAGTTCTCATCACACTAACCTCGTACGGAATCTGTCATAATTGAACAATGGGGTATTTTACATTAACCAAATATAACTTATAAGGCCTTAGTTTCATGTGAGGGGTAGCAGCAACAACAGTAGATCACTCCCCTGTGCTTGAGTCCCTGGAGTAGAATTGAATCCCGACAGTGTGGAAACAGGCCATTTAGCACATTGAGTCCATACCAAACCTCCAAAGAGCATCCCACCCAGACTCTCTGCTATCCCTGCATTTCCCATGGGCAATCTACCTAAGAATGAACGAAGAAAATTTACAGCCCAGGAACAGGCCCTTCGGCCCTCCAAGCCGGAGCCAATCCAAATCCACTGTCTAAACCTATTGCCCAATTCCTAAGCATCTGTATCCCTCTGCTCCCCACCTACTCATGCATCCAGACGCATCTTAAATGAATCTACCATGCCTGCCTCTACTATCCCTGCTGGCAACGCGTTCCAGGTACCTACCACCCTCTGTGTAAAGTACTTGCCGCGTATATCCCCCTTAAACTTTTCACTTCTCACCTTGAAAGTGTGACCTTTCACTCTGGGAAAAAACTTATCTCTATTTACCTTGTCTATATTTGTCATGATTTTGTCGATCCTGCACATCTTTGGATTGTGGGAGGAAACCAGAGCACTTAGAGGAAACCCACGCAGACACAGGGAGAATGTACAAACTCCACACCAACAGTCACCCCAAGGTGGAATTGAACCTGTGGCCTGGCACTATGAGGTAGCAGTGCTAACCACTGAGCCACCATGCCACTTACCAGCCCTGACCACGACTAATTATTTCTATTCTGGGGTAAGGTATAGAATCATTTTGATCAATCAAAGAAACTACCCCTCAACTTTCACTAAATGGTGTCAACCATTGAGGGAGAGGCCCAGTTAGTTTACAAACGGGGCAGGGGGAGGATTCTCTCATTGCTGTAATAGGGACGGGTCCCTGTAATTGAGGTTAAAGCTCAATGCTGGGCTCCTGGTCATTCTAAAGAATGCCTAAAACCTAATGGAATGAGTATGCAGGTGATGGATAAGGGCTAACTGTATGTGAATTGCTTGTGTAAACATGGGGAGCTAGTAATCAATGAGGTGAGGAGTATAGAATGCCGTCAACTGAAATAAAGCTCCCATATAAAAATTTGAACTAGAATTTTGTTTATATACTGTTGTATTTTGAAGTGTAGGAGAAACTGAGGACTGCAGATGCTGGAGATCAGAGTGGAGAGTGTGGTGCTGGAAAAGCACAGCAGGTCAGGCAGCATCCGAGGAGCAGGAGAGTCGATGTTTCGGGCATAAGCCCTTCATCAGGAAACTGAAGTGTAAGTGACTCTGTATTTAACCCAATGCTACACACGATGAGCCTTTTAGGTCTGAAATGGGATAGAAGTGAGAAAAAGGTTGCAATTCTATGGAGAATTTAATATAATGAAATAGCTCAGATTTGAGACTGAGCTGCAAGAGGAGATTCAGGGCAGGATGTAATGTAGCCAGTTGTAGTAGGAACCATAAACAAAAAAAAATCCACAGAACTGCAGATGCTGGAAGTCAGAAACAAAATCAGAAATTGCTGGAAAATCTCTGGAGGTCTGGTAACATCTGTGGCAAGAAAGCAAAGTTAACATTTCAGGTCCAGTGACGCTTCTACAGAATACAGGGTCACTGGATCTGAAACATTAATGTTGATTTCCTTCCACAGATGCTGCCAGACCTGCAGAGATTTTCCAGCCATTTCTGATTTTGTAGTAGGAATCACAAGAGCCGGATCTACTTAATTGCAGGAAATGCCCCATGCCAGTGTGGTAAAACCTCCTTTGGGTGAAGTCAAGATGGCTGAAAGGGTTATTGTTGAATTGTTGGTGGTGACATGTCAGTTGGGCTCATTAATGAGAGAGGTGACACCCATTATCCATCGGAAACCAGAAGCTTTGCAGGAACCATCTTAAAAGAGGAGAGAAAGTTAGATAGGTTTTGGGAAGAAATTTCAGAGCTTGGGATCTAGGTAGCCGAAAGCAAGCCTGCCAATGATGAAGCAATTAAAAAATGTGGGAGGTACTGGAGCAGCAGAGATCTTGGAGCATGGTGTTAGGAACACAATACAAAACTTGGAGAAATTTGAAAACAAGGATAAAATATTAAAATTGATATTTTTGTATCAGAAATCAACTCTTGACTGAAGAATAAAAGTGCAGTCTGGCACTAACATCTCTCATTTTCCATGTTAGCTGCTTGCTAATATTGTATTTAATTTGCCAACCCTGACTGAGACTGATTATTTCTGTCAAGCCAATGTGGCAATTCTTACAGCAGTCACCTCTAAAAGAACTGAATATTTTATCAGCAAGTAGAAAAACTGAAGGACATTCAGTCCCTGAACAACATCAGTCTAGGTCTTTCGATGGTGCTGTATCATCATCTACGGGAGTCTCTGCTAGAGTCTACTGCAAACCTGCTTCACTGGTCAATATATATATTAAAATTCCTGCTATTCCACGTGGTATAATATTGACCCTTGTTGGCAACCTCAGAAACCAGCCTGCGGCATTTGAACACTGAGATTTTGATACTGAATCAAGGCACATCAAAACATGATGAGGATAAAGGCTTCCCTGAACAGATAATTCCCCACTGTATATCATTTGGACTCAGTAACAAATCTAAGGCTGCCTATGGATGGTCTTAGAAAGTGACTAGTCTGTCTCTTTTACCCCAAAAAATAACATATCGCAAAGGTTTGACCAACAGGCGAAGCTAACACACAATCAGACGGGGTGACGTGGTATATGAAGTTTACTTCCTATGTGATGCCAGGTATGTAGGCTGTACGTCACAAAGACTGGCAGATCATATCAAACAGCATATCCCTTTGGCTTACTGACTGTACCCAACCAGCCTGCACTTGTAAACTCACAACATAGCAACTCCAATATAGATGCGGTTCTGTTATGGGACAACATTTACTGAGTAATCCTGCATGTGTGCAAAATTGCATTGACAATGAATTTGAAATTGTCAGTCAGGCTCACGTGTACTGTGTACTATATACACTAATACACAGGGTCTTTGTCGCACACAGGGTCTGTGCCTGTTTCAACTCAACAAAATAGCTGGCAGCTGTTTCCTGGTTCATTTCTCAGGGCAGTAACTTAACCAAGCAGAATTTCCCTGCCTGGTCCAAAATTTAAACAAAGCTTGGCAGTTAACTGTAAGTCATTGTCAACTGATGCATTTACCACAACAATACTTCTATCACTCAGAGTTCACTTGTCAATCAAATCAGTACTCTCCTCCCATACAATATATCTGTTGCTTTCCTTTTACTTTGACATTGCCTTCAAATTGTTCTGGTGAGGACAAAATGATAAATGTTGACAAAGTGTTTCTGCCGAATAAGTTGTTAAACTGTATAACTTATGATTGATAATCTATAATGACTGTGATACAATGTAACTTCTAATGCCTGGTGTTCTTTTCAATCTGCTGCTCATTCACATCTTAAACATATGATTTTTCATTGCTGATGCTACCAAGGCATTAACTAGAAGGAGAATGGTAACTGTTCAGTGAGAACATAACAAAAGTTTGTTTTGTGATGAGAATCTGAGCCCACAATCACTTCTTTGCAAACGAGAGAAGTCTCTCTAAGACTTCAACACCTCCTCAGTTCCAAGAGGTCTTCCTGACCCACAACCCTCCACAATCTCCAATTCTAATCCTGTGCACTTTACAGATATTAATTGCTCCATCATTGGCAGGTATGCTTTCAACTACCTAGACCCCAAGCTCAAGAAATACCCTCTCTAAACCTCTCTGTGATATCTTTTCCTTCAGACAGCAGAGATGATTCCAATCCCACTGTGATTTAGGAAGGAATCCTGGCTCTTTTAACTCAGTCACTAATCACCAATACCCCCCCCCCCCCCCCCCCCCCCCCCCCCCCGCCACTGACATTTGTTCACCTTTGTCACACAAACAGGAAAGGGATGAGGGTTGTCTTTAACGGTTAATGTTGTGTTTGAGTGACTTTTTGTAACCCAGCCATTTCCTCTGTTAGTCTTGATAAATTCCTTTAAATGAGACACCACTCAAACACCATTAAAAAGAATAACCAAACCATTATAAATATTCATTGACACTTTCCAATATTAAATTTCCTACTGTCATCTCAAGCCATTTTACATTTAATGTTCACTTATGGTTTGGAGAAGAGAGACATTGCATCATGTCAGGCATTTGTTTTTAAGTAATATAATAGATACATTCACCATTATGTTTTACCCTCAGCCCTCCTGAAGCACAATATATTCTCAGACATTGTGTCACCCAAGGTCCCAGTACAGTTATTAGTCTGTGCTTCTGCTCAAACTATTCTGCACTCCATATAGCATCCCCATTAATCCTTATTACCATGCTGTTGCACAGTTAACCTCAGTTGCTGCTGTTTATTCCTACCTTGAGTGTCTTCTGTTATTTTCTAACACTTCACTGTTCAACTCTCTCAGGCCGTTTTCACTGTGTTTCTTGCTTCCCCAGAATTCTCTTTTTTAATCTTAATTGTTCCACTAATCGCAACCCCATGGGTGTGTGAATCAGCCATGCTCCTTTTGTAAGCCTCCACTTCCACAGGATGTGTATCCCAATATTTAACCCTTTGCTTGGAGAAGCCCTCTGGGCAGCAATACCACAGGCCGTCCGCACAGAATCCCAAATGGGGAACCTGGAGGAGATAGTTGAACTGAAGGGCTGCAGCAAAGATTTACAAGGATGTTGTTGGAGGCTGATTAGTCTGACGCTTTTTTTCTCTGGAGTGTCGAAAGCTGAGGGGTGACCTGACAGAGGTTTATAAAATCATGAGGGACAAGTATAGGATAAATAGCCACAGTCTTTCTCCTGGGATGGGGGAGTCTAGAACTAGAGGGCATAGCTTTAGGGGGAAGAGGGGAAAGGTTTAAAAAGGGACCTGAGGGGCAACGTTTTCACACAAAAGGTGGTGAGCACATGGAATGAGCTACCAGAGGATGTGGGGGAGGCTGGTACAATTACAATATTTAAAAGGTGTCTGGATGGGTTCATGAATAGAAAGAGTTTAAAGGGATATGGAACAAATGCTGTCAATTGGAACTGGGTCAGATTGGGATGTCTGGTTGGTACAGATGAGTTGGACCAAATGGCCTGTTTCTGTGCTGTGTGAGTCTCTGACGCTATGTGCACTTCATGTGGCAAAATCTATGGTCCTGCAGATCTATTTGGTTAAATAAACCTGACAGTGATTTTTAAAAAATTGCTAGATAGCAATTTTCTGCTGTTGGATTGGTTTGTCTTTGAAGTTCTTCAAAGCTCCTTGAAAGTGGAGTCACAGGCAGATAGGATAGTGAAGAAGGCGTTTTGGTATGCTTTCTTTTATTGGCCAGAGTATTGAGCACAGGAGTTGGGAGGCCATGTTGCGGCTGTACAGGACATTGGTTAGGCCACTTTTGGAATGTCGTATGCATTTCTGGTCTCTTTCCTATCGGAAGGATGTTGTGAAACTTGAAAGGGTTCAAAAAATATTTGCAAGGATGTTGCCAGGGTTGGAGAATTTGATCTATAGGGAGGGATCGAATAGGCTGGGGCTGTTTTCCATGGAGCGTCAGAGGCTGATGGATGACCTTATAGAGGTTTACAAAATCATGAGGAGCATGGACAGGGTAAATAGACAAATTCTCTTTCCTGGGGTGGAGGAGTCTTGAACTAGAGGGCATAGGTTTAGGGTGAGAGGAAAGATATAAAAAAGACCTAAGAGGCAACTTTTTCGCACAGAGGGTGGTACGTGTATGGAATGAGTTGCCAGAGGAAGTGGCGGAGGCTAGTATAATTGCAACATTTGAAAGACATCTGGATAAGTATATGAATAGAAGGGGTTGGAGGGATATGGGCCAGGTGAGACTAGATTGGGTCGGGATATCTGGTTGGCTTGGACGAGTTGGACCGAAGGGTCTGTTTCCATGCTGTACATCTCTATGACTATGACTGTAAGTACTTTGCAGAAACATTCAAAAACATCATTCCATATATCTTCTCTTGCCAAAGCTCGGAGCTCAACACGAATACATACTTTGGTGGTGAGGCAGAAGTTTGGGCAGCAGGTCATATCACACTTTGTCTTCCCTAATGCAAATTAGGATGTTCTAAGCTCAGAACCTATCAAACTTGCAAACCAGTCCCTTGGGAAACATTAAAGTCTTCAATACTGAGCTGCAAATATTTTTCAGATGCTGCCTAATTCATTTTGGATATTGCATAAACTAGATTTTATTTCTTGAACTAATATTAAATTCCTCAAAGTCCATAAGGAAGAGATGCTGTTTGTTATATTTTCTCTTATATCCTTGAACACACAAACTCAAACAACTATTGATCCATTTTCATGCTTTTTTTCTCTCTCATCTCTATCACTAGAAGCAGTGGCAAGAGAGTGAAAGCCAGGCAACTGAAGATAATCCAGTTTCTTTTTCCCTTTCATCTGAGGATAAAATATTTATCTTCATGCCATTGACTGTGTTATCTTTCCGAGCTGAAAATGACATTGCAGTCGGCAGAACTTAAGGATGATATTTTTGGCTTTGTTTCTGTTATGCTGTTCATGGCTAGTCATTCAACACTGATATACCCTTGCTTTTGTTGAATTTGCAAATGGGTCAAACATACAATGGCACAGCCACAATTCATTCCTTCAGCTCATCAAACAATTGGGAGTATCTGATTTGAAAACAGATTACAGGACAAGTCCAGCGATTTTACAATCTATTTAGTGCCAAGCAGATTGATAGGATGGAAGTTTTCTCTTCTTATACATTGCTTGCTGTCTTCCACCTCCAGTCTGTGAAAGTACCTATTTGAGATGGCTCAGGGAATCCCTGATGGACTCAACATTTAAGGCTCTGTCGGTTTGTCTGAAGATCGTTCTCTGTGGTCGTCTGGAATATAAAACTCTTACAGACAGTTTAGTTTAAATTATTACCTTTATTTACCAATGGCATCAATGTTATATTATAACATGGATCCTGACAAGCTAGGCTTGAGCTAAGGTTCTAAATCCATTAGGGTAGCGGCGCCAGCTCTTACCCCTAAGAGCTCTTTCAGCTGTTTTTATTGCAGAATTTGTATTAAAATTACAAAAGCGCCACATGTCAGATAAGCAGCAATAAGATGGCAAAAGTTTGCAGAGGAAGAGAAACTCATTGACAGGTCTGTGTACACTTGACTAATTAAGCTACATGCATATCAAAGTGGGAACCCTGGATCGGGCCAGACCCCCAACTGGCCAATTGCTTTGGCTAGATAACCTTCCCTTTTAATAGTACATCATCATGAGGGACTGGTCTAAACTATGTGGAAAAGGTCATGGGGTCACCTCGCTCAGCCATCATGTCCAGTATCATTGTCCTACAAAATGTAAAAACATTTTAGATTCCTAGAATGCAAATTAAATTCATAACCTTCATGGATCTCAAGCTCCAGTAGACAACATACAAACATGCAATCCATGACAAGCATGTGTTCACTCATATCAGACCACAAAGAGGTCTTTCCAGCAACTTCCGTCCTGTCTGCCTGTCTGTGTCTTTCTCTCTCTCTCTCTCTGTGTCCCTTGAACCCTTCAATCAGTGAATGTAATTTACAGAACAATGTTTTCTCTCTCTCACTCACACATAAACATCTTCCAACTTTCTTACTATGTCAGATTTCAGCCTGTGTTTTCCTAGCCTGTAAGGGTACTGAGACATTTGCATTCCAGAACAGTGAAGATTAGGGAGCTTCGTAAATTCAAACAGCTCAGTGTGGTATACATGAAAACATATCAGGATTGTTCTATTATGTGCATATTCCACTCAGCTTATTAAATTACAAGTTCTTTTCCTATTGAGTATGAGTTTTGTTAAGAGTCTTCGATATAACCAGAATTTTAGTTATCCGACATCCTACTGTGAAATATGTGCACCTCCAGCCCCCGGTGTGGAAGGAAGTACTGCCACACATTCCACAAGTGAACAAATGTTATCACCTTATTTACATCGATCCATTGACACTGAGAACAGATGTTCCCAAGCTTCTGAACAAATGCCGACCCCCTCCCGTCCCAGCCCCCCACCCTGTGGCCAAGCGCTTTCCCAGATTTTCTTATCACAGGTGTAACATCTTAGGCTACAAGCTTTCTCAAGTCCACCTCTCACACCTCAATTCCACTCTCTCAAGCATATGTACTCTGTCTTTCGGAATAAAATTGAACTTTCCTTTATATATCTTCATGGAAAGGTGAGCTAGTATATTAATAACTGATTCTCTATATTAATCAATTCCATGAGAGCTGGAAAAATTGCAGTCAAGACATATCATAGTTTTAATTTCTGCAAAGAGAGTTTATTAACTTCCTTATCTCACCTCTCTGATTCTACACCTAGTACTTATTGTATATATGTGCTCAAACAATAACCATCACTGTTTCTTCTTAACATTAAGTAAAAACATTAACAAATTTAACAATGTGGTTAACCAGATTAATATGTTATAACCCATTGTGCACCCCTCCAATGTTGAGTGTCACATGTACTGATTCTCTTCTATGTTCCCTTTCTCATTAAAACATCTTTTGTGTGTGAACACTGTTATCATTCAAATTCTCTGTATCAAATGCTCTTGCTCACCATCTGTCTGCCCTTCTTTTCCTCCATTTTTGATTTCTCTATGTCACTCTCCTGCTCACCACTGACACTGGCCCTTATATTTAACTGCTAAATAAGTTGAATGCAACTCTAATTAAGCTGGGAATGATTTAAATTCTAAATAAAAACTGAAAGAACTGTGCCTGCTGTAAATTAGAGACAAAAAATAAAAATTGCTGGAAAAGCTCAGCAGATCTGCCACATCTGTGGGGAGAAATCAGAGTTAACATTTTGTTAGAATTCCGTTCTGCGGAAAGGTCACTCGACCAGAAAAATTAACTCTGATTTCTCTCTCTAGATGCTGCCAGACCTACTGAGCTTTCCCTCTGTTTTTGCCAATGATTTAAATTCTTCTGGTGCATTTCTGTGTGCAGTAATTTTTTCTTTGCGATTTATTAAAAATATCAAATTTAACATTTATGTTACTTTCCTGTACCTCTTATCTCTCTTAATCCAGTGTATCCCTCAGTTTCTCATTCTGGACTTTATGTGGCTTTTACCTCATTTCCACTTTCCCATTATCAATCGTACCAATGTTTCTTTCTTAATCCTAACATTAAGAGGGTGATGTATTGTTCTAATCACTCACCAAGGTCCCAGATGAGCCATTGCTCTTGCTGCGCTACCATCAGTCAGCACCACCAGCAACCTACAGTACAAAACATTATCATCAAACTGAAGAATAGTGGTAAAAATTTAATTTATGGGGCATATCCACAAAATGTTTGCAATCAGGTATAAGCTTGCCCAGTATACACACACAGCCAATTTCTATAAAATACTGATTTAAAACTGGGATAAAACAGTGTGACATTCCATGACGAGGCAGCTCCTCATGAAAATAGTGAATTACTGTGCAGGAATAGGAGTCTTCCATTATCTCAATCATGCAATTTCATTGACCCGTGAAAGCCGAGAAAGAGGAAATCCCATTACCCGAACAATCTGCCTTCTTCTGACGACCAAACATAAAGGCAGCTCAGTTCCTAGATGATCTAAGGACAGTGTTAAGTATAAATTGCAAACAGAGACCATATGGATGGCTGGTGTATGACATGATAATGTCATAAAGTTCAGTAAGGAGACAGAATGGGAGTTGAACTGAGGCTCAACAGCATCAGAAACAGGAACCTTGCTGAAATTTTTTTCCTTTGATATTAACTAAAGAGACATCAAGACAGTCTCCCAATGAGATTCAAACATTGGATTTTTCACTAGAGAAAGCGGATTGTGGCATAGATTCCAGACCATGGAGGAACTGTGCTTTTAAGACAGTTATATGTCATCACAAGATATGATATTCTATTTTGAAGATATTTGCCTTGTCTACAATTATTCCGTCTGTGTATTGAAGCCTGTATAACACATTCAGTCAACTATATGTATATAATATGACATAACATCAGTAAACACAGAATTCAGACTTCATGTGTAAGCCTATGACATTGTAGCTCCGCAAATAATTGTTATTAAACTTCAAGATAGCTGGATGTAGATTTGCACGCTGAGGCTGGAAGATTCATTTTCAGATGTTTCGTCATCATACTCGGTAACGTCTTTAATGAAGATGTTACCTGGTATGGTGACGAAGCGTTTGAAAATGAACCTTCCAGCTCAGCAAACAAACCTACATCCAGAACCTCAACCTGAGCTACAAATCTTCTCAAAATTCAAGATATCTGGGTCAACAAGAATCTAACATTTTGTGGAATATGTTCTTCAAATTGAATTGAATTGAATTAACTTTATTGTCACATTTACTCAAATTAGTACAGTGAGAGGTTTATAAGTTGCCACTTACAGCACCATTTTAGGTACAGAGTACAATCCTTAGTTACAGAATTGTGAGATGAAGAAAAAAAGTTACAAAACAGCTATTCACAATATAACCATTTCTCAGAACAACAAGAAGCAAAATTAAAAAGACAAACGTCAGTCTCTCTCCAAAGGCTGAACATAGAAACTACACCAGAAACCCAAGTAAAAGGGCAAGAGTTATAGAGATGGATAGGTTTGGGAAAAGAAGAAAAGATGAGATAAATTTAAAACATTCCAACTTTAGTATTTAAAGACTAAAAATAATTAGAAGGAAGGAGAAGCTTCAGATAAAATATTTTGTATCTCAGAGGTCCTCGAATAAATGGATAAATTGTCTGCTTTTCCAAAGCTGTGAGGATTCGTGGAGTGGTGGGAGTGTAGGTCAATGTGTTTAGTGCTCAAAAATCATGTGGGCTTTTCCATGCATTGACAAGATCCTGACATTCCTGCTGAGCAGAATAAATATTCCGAGTGGCAACTAATATTTTTAGACAATGGATTTGATAAGATAATAAAACCAAAGCATAGTTTCCAATAGACACCCACACAATCTGTCAAAAAAATGTTTTCTTTAATCATGGCTGTTTCTGCATCTTGATTAATGGAGTTGGCGGTTACTGCAAGCAACTCTGATCGAATATATCATTATCAATTATAACGACAGCCAAACTATAAGCTGTGACTCAGAGCCTGGTCTTGAGGAAGTCTGTTTCACAATGCTGGGAAAAAGAATTAATTAAAGACTGGTTTCCAAATGCAAATGCATTTCCCAGCTGTTTATATGTGTGTCAAATGTCAGAACAAGAGTGTTGTCCCATAAGGAAAGATTAAACAGTCTGGTCCTATATTCTCTGGAATTTAGGATGACAGATGATCTCATTCAAATATTTGAAATTATTAGAGCTCAGCGGGGTAACTGTAGGAGGGATGCTATCACTGGCTGGAGTCTGGGGGATTGGGGAAAGGGAAAGGTGTCATCTAGAACAATGTTTCATCTAAGCTGAGTCAGAAGTCACACAACGCCTGGTTAAAGTCCAACAGGTTTATTTGAAATCACAAGCTTTTAGAGTGGCTGCTCCTTCATCAGGTGACTTCACCTGTCAAGGGAGCAGCATTCCAAAAGCTTGCAATTTCAAATAAACCTGTTGGACTCTAACCTGGCGACATGTTACTTCTGACTTTCTCCACCCCAGTCCAACACCAGCACCTCCACCTCTGAGCACCTTCAACACAGCCACCTCCACATAATCCTCTAAGCTGCACACCCCAAGCATCTGCGCATGGCGATCAATGTGCTAACCCTGTTTTCAGCATTGACTTCCAATTCCGGAAGCTTCTGCCACACAGAGACCTCAGAATTCCATGCAGAAGGGAAAAGAATTAGGGGGAATTCTAGTCTAGGGGTGGCATATCAGAATCAGATGTCAGACGTTTGAAATAGAGATGAAGAGAAATTTCTTCACCCAGTATTTTGGGGAGGCACTGTCATTGACTATACTCAAGACTGAGACCAATTGTTAGTTAAAATCATCAAGGGATATGGAGATAGTGTTGGAAAATGCTACTAAAGTAATTAGCTATAATCTCATTGAATACCAGAATGTCACAAAGGGCTGAGTGGCCTCCTCCTGTTCCTATTCTTTATATCCTTCTTTGCTAAATTGCTGCATTGTTTGATATCTATTTATTGTGGGCAAGGAGGATAAAATTGTTAAAGATGCTCACCCAATGATAAAATCCATCACTTGCATCACTCATGGCAACTGCTGAGGGAAAGGTATGTTTATACTTGCCTCTCCCTTCCTGACATCTTCATCCCATGTTATGTCCTGATATAAACAAGACCAAAAGTTCACTGAAATCCCACTCGATGGTTTAAGAAAAGTGCAGAACAAAATGTGCGTCACAAATTTTTGTTTGCTTTGAAAGGGAACTTGAACCTCCACAGTTCAAAATGACCAGGAGGTGGGCACTGAAAAAGAAATAGGAAGTTGTAAAGAAATGTGGGATGAGTTTGGACTCGCAGAATTACATTTTACTTTGCTCAAAAACTGCATGAATCCATATAAGATTCTGTAAATCCATTTTTTTACATTAGAATCAGTCTGACCGTTGTGGCACAGACAGCCTCACAGAGGGAAGCTAACACCTTCAATACGTTATCTGAGCTGACATGACACCAATTGTTAAAGTTCACTTGGGAATGCAACTTAAAAAAGTTTTGCAATTTACATATGAAAGAACTGAAACCAACATGGTCATTCTAAAAGATGAGAGATTTAACAAACAATCCAGGTCTTTTTCAATATATAATTTCAGTTACATCACACTGTAAACTTTTCCTATAAATTCTGTGTCTTCCAATCTTATTCTCCACAACCACCTGATGAAGGAGCAATGCTCCAAAAGCTAGTGCTTCCAAATAAACCTGTTGGACTATAACGTGCTGTTGTGTGATTTTTTTTTAACTTTGTACAGCCCAGTCCAACACTGATGTCTCCAACTCATTAAAAAAAAACCTTTGTGTGCGATCAGACTGGCTTTCACATTTGTACAAAAGGATCTTTGGGCTGGGTTACAGCTGGAGGAGAGGGGTCACTATGATTAAAACTCAGTGAGCCCTGCAGTCAAAGATCAGCTGACTTAGAATCTAAGAATCGTACAGTACAAAACAAGCCCTTCAGCCCATTAAGTGTATACTATCAAAACTGCACTACAACCTAGTCTCACACTAGTCCCAATTTCCCATTGCCTTGAATGGTATGACACTTCAAATTTAAGATTGTGAGGTTTCCTCTCTCAACTATTCTTCCAGACCTCCATTAACCTCTGTTTTATTTTCTCAAATCACCTCTTAAACCTGTGCTTTTTACTGTAAAATTACACTCATTTGTTATTGATCCTTCATCAAGGGGGAACAGTTTTCCATTTACCCTGTCAGTGCCCCTTGTAATTTTATCCACCTCGATCAGGTACCCCCCCCCAGCTTTCTCTGTTTTAAAAAGAAAACAACCCAGATTTATCCAGCCTGTCTTCATCACTGAAATGCTCTATCCCAGGCAATATCCTGGTGAATCTCCTCTGCCCCCACACCAGTACAATCCCATGATCCCAATGGCATGGCAACCAGAATTGTGGCACGGTGAACAATGGATATTTGTGACTAGTGTCTCCCATAATCTGCTGACTGAGTGAAGACCTCACTGGATTTGCTAGTGGGCTATCCAAGGTCCAATTGCCTCTCATAACTCACTACTAAAGCTCGCCCAAGAAGGTTGACAGGTTTAAAGAAGGAAATGAAAGCTCTGGGTGCCTTTGAATAATTTCCTCTGTTTCAGTCATATCCTCAGGGACAGTGATTGGGTGGGATGGATGACTATTACATGGAGATTTCCTTGAAGTGAAAATGATTCCAGTCTGTGAAGTTGAATGGAGAAGGATAAAGATGAGAAGGATAGTATTGAGCCAGTAAAGGTTCACTCAGATGTTTAATGGCTGACTTTGATTATTCTGAGTCCTTCTGTTCAGCTGAATTCCTTTGAGCCATTTCCTTCATGTGCAAATGGATTTAGTGCGAAGTTTGGAGCCTCATGTTATTATGTGTTGAAGATGAATATTTCAACTGCGATGCTAAATTACTTGTTCTCTTCCTTCTTCATCTTCCAGGAGCTAAATGATCATTTAATGCCTCAGTGCTAGTGGCTTCTGAATATCTGGTGGCTGATATCTGCACTGCTGTACACACAGTGCTGATTAATGTCTCTAGTATAAAACAGAGCAGCTCCAAATAGGAAGGTTTCTATAATAGGCTGGAGCTCCCAGTGCTGTTTATATCATGCAGGACAGATTCCATGAGCACAGCAGCTGCAATCATTCACACACAGCATTTGTTGACAGTGAAAAAATCCAAAAAAAGGAGCATACCAGATTGTTCCTTCCAATATATATCACAGGGATGCACTTTCACTTGTGATCGATGCATTTGGTCTACCTTTCCCTGTCAGCCATAGATACTCAGGAGTGACTGCTGCTGGATTCATTGGTTCCACATCTGGACCGAGCAGGGGATGTAAACCCATTTGCAAATAAAATTAAGCCGATCAGCCCCTCAAGCTGTTCTGCCATTCAGTTAGATTGTAGATGGCATGTAGCGTAACTCCTATCTGGCTGTCTTGTTTCCATAACTGGGGGGCTCAGTGGTTAGCACTGCTGCTTCACAGCACCAGGAATCTGAGTTCAAATCTACCCTCAGACAACTGTCTGTGTGGAGTTTGCACATTCTCCCTGTGTCTGTGTGGGTTTATTCCAGGTGCTCCAGTTTTTACTCACAGTCCAAATATGTTTAGGTTAGGGTGGATTATCCATGGTAAATTACCCATTGTATCCAGGGATGTGCAGATCAGGGTGGATTGAAATGGTAAATTACTCATTATGTCCAGAGATGTGTAGACGAGGTAGATTAGCTACGGGAAATGTTGTGTAACAGGGATAGAGTACGGGCTGGATCCATGTGCAATGTTCTTCGGAGGGTTGGTTTGGACTCGATGGGCTAAATGGTCCATAGGGTGGCATGGTGGCTTGATGGTTAGCACTGTTGCTTCACAGCACCAGGGGCCCGGGTTCGATTCCACCCTCAGACGACTGTCTGTGTGCAGTTTGCACATTCTCCCAGTGTCTGTGTGGGTTTCCTCCATGTGCTCCAGTTTCCTCCCACAATCCAAAGATGTGCAGGTAGGTGAATTGACCATGCTAAATTGACCATAGTGTCCAGGGGTGTTTAGGTTGGGTGCATTAGTCAGGGGAAATATAGTGTAATAGGGTAGGGGAATGTGTCTGAGTTGGTTACTCTTCGGTGGGTGTGGGTCAGTGTGAACTTGTTGAGCCAAATGGCTTGTTTCCACACTGTAGGGATTCTATGATTCTAATGCAGGTACCCTTACTTAACAAACATCTATCTGATTTTGAAGTTTCCAAATGGCAAATAACATCTCGAAGAGATTTTATAGAATGCTTCCAACAGTTAAGGTAACCATTTGGCCTTGAGTCCATTTTTACTTTCGACTCATTAACATTTGCACACGCCTGAGGATTGGTCTCAATGAAGAGGAGAAGATTGTGAATAGGAGAGCAATATTAATGCCTGTAACTTCAATACTCCCTAGATAAACTCACTGAGGCATTCACTTTTAAAGTTTACTGATTCTTCTGTCATTGTGTAATTTAGAATAATGCACTAGCAAAGTGATAAACCAATTGTGTGCAAAATCAGGTGGTAATTCATCTTAATAGAATCACGCCACTGAGCAAAGTTCTCAATTGTGTCTCTCATCTCCCCAGGGAGTGGACTATTGCTGGGGTTGCAATGACATGGGTGGAAGCCAGGCACTAACATCAACTGAGAGACTCTTTTCACTGTGTGAGCCCAATATTAGGCTAGTTATTGTGCACAGTGCTAAGGTTGCAAATAACCGTGAGCAGAGGGGAGCACTCAACAGATACTGAGGGTTTCAATAAATATTTGAAAAAGAAAAGAGTTAACAAAATGAACATTGGTCCTACAGAAAGGGAATATGGAGAATTAATAACAGAAAACAAAAAGATGGGAGATGAATTTGAAGAGGTATTTTTCATCAGTCATCACGATAAAGGAGCTGAAAATGTGTTGCTGGAAAAGCGCAGCAGGTCAGGCAGCATCTAAGGAACAGGAGATTCGACGTTTCGGGCATAAGCCCTTCTTCCTAAAGAAGGGCTTATGCCTGAAATGTCGAATCTCCTGTTCCTTGGATGCTGCCTGACCTGCTGCGCTTTTCCAGCAACACATTTTCAGCTCTGATCTCCAGCATCTGCAGACCTCACTTTCTCCATCACGATAGAGGATACAAGTAACATCCCAGGAGCAGTGATTAGTCCCGAAATATAAAGGACAGAGAGATTCAGGAAAATCACAATCACCAGAGCGGTATGACTGCTTAAGTATTTGTAACTGCAAGCTGACAAGTATCTGAGTCCGAATGGGTTTCATCCTTGGGTCTTAAAAGAAGTGACTAGTGAGATAGTGATGCATTAGTTTTAATTTTCCGAACCTTTCTGGATTCTGGGATGGTGAGATTGGATTAGAAGATGGCAAATGTAACTCCTTTATTCAAAAAAGGAGGGAGATTTCGGACAGAATCCTAATGGTAGATCTGTGATCCACTTTCAGGGTGTGTCTGCACCTTGGGCTGGCCCAGTAACTCTCACTGCAATGCTACAGCAAGGACACTGTGCGCTCAGGGACACACAGCTAGCTCAACAATTGAGTCAGGCTGTATCTCCAAGTTGTTCACTCGCTTTCTAATCACTCACTCTGTTCTTTTTTCCCTTTATTCATTCACAGGACGAGGGTATCCCTAGTTTGGCAACATTTATTGCTCATCCCTAATTACCCAGACGGCAGTTAAGTGTCAACCACATTGCTGTGGGTCTGGAGTCACATGTAGGTCAGACCAGGTCGTGAGGGCAGTTAACTTCCCTAAAGGACATTAGTGAACCAAATGGGTGTTTCCAACAATGTCGTCAGTAGACTCTTGATTCCAGATGTTTACTGAATTCAAATTCCACTATCTGCCAAGGCAGGATTTGAATCTGGCTCCCCAGGTCATTACCTGGATCTCTGGTTTAACAGTCCAGTGATAATACCACCAGACTGTTGCATCCTCTTGAGCCTACCTTTATGCTTACTGCATCCCTGGCTTTCTCTTCCTTGCCTTTTTGTGCTTAACCCCTTAGCCAGAGATACCAGACTCTCACTATTGCTCTATTGCCTTGCTGTTTAGTGCAGCTACAAAGCTTGCTGTGGTTGTCAGTGGTCCTCTATCTAGGCAAGGGAGTTAGCTTTCACTCAGGGCATCCTGGGACAGTAAGGCTAGGGAAGCCTCTGATACCAGCAAAAGGGCTTGAACATGGTCAATCAGCCACTTAGAACAGTCAGAGTCAGGATCCTCATAAGAGGCGAGGAGCCAAATATCGGGCAGACACATGTCTATCTGGAATCTCCCCACCTTATCAATGTTTCGTTTTTATCCTGGAAACTGTTACAACAAAGGTTGAATCCCTCTGTTAATTAAAACCAGTAATCCAGAAAGCTCACCTCACTTCATAATCTGTGAAAACGTGAGTGAGTGACAGAGAACCCCTGATTTCCACTATTTAAAGGAAAATGTATTCTCCGAACAGAACACTAAACAAAACTATTAACAAATGGTTCACTCTTTCCCCTAACTGAACACAATCCTATTAACATGCTGTTTAAACACATGCTTATTAAACTCTAACTTAATCTCAAACTCACACAGCCTCTCTTTCAGCTGCCTTCACTCATCTGTCGACTGATCTCCCTGAGTCGTCTTCTTACTTTTCATTGTGTACTTTACTTGAAAAGGTACCTTTTGATCGAGAGAGTCTTTTAATTTTTTTGAGAGTGAGATTTTAGATAGGCAGTTAGCTCTCTGGCTCTTTGGCAGTTGACCTGCTTTTCGGTGGCAGTTGCTCTGACCAATTTTCAGAATGCCCGTGTTTTTATACCCACGCAACATCATACTTGCTCAGTGGTCTGATGTTGTCAAAATTATAAATTCAAACTCAATTGGATTTTAGTATCCTGGTCATAATTTAATTAGTTAAATTTGAATTGTTGTCCAAACAGCAACCAGAACTCAGGTATCCATTTAACAGTCAATTGTTATATTGTCTATTTTGAAACAGCCCATCTCCCAGCCTTTCCATTCGGGCAGCTGAACCTGCACTTCAAATTCACTCCAAAATTCAGAAAACACACTCTATTTTAAACACTCATTCAACTTTGTAACAATACAGAGAGAGGCAGCTAATAGAGAGATGAAAGTGGGTAACCCAACTAATACTGATGGGTGCAGGTGGAAAGGTAGCCTGAGTGAGTGAGTGGGCAGCGCAGAAGGCATGCAGGGTTAGTGGTGGTGGGTGTTGAGGTGGGTGAGGGTGAGTGACGGAAAATGTTGCAGGGAATAGTGAGAGTGGGAGAGCATTAGGCTTGGTGGGTACTGCAGCAGAGATAGGGTGAGGGTGAGGTATCGGAGAGAAGATGGTGATGCGCTGGCAGAGTGAAGAAAGACATTGACCTTCCTGCAGTACTGGGCATTTGTCCAGAAATTGCACTGAGCCAGTGGCAACCTTGGACTGGAAAGGGGTGGGGAGTAGGGGGGTGGTGGTGCGGGAGGTTGGCATAGTCAGATGTTCTGGCATCTGCTGCTGGTCTTAGGGAAGGAGGAAGCTCACCCCCTCTGCACTACCCCATGCAGCTGCGGCTTGAGTTCCTCACTCGCAAAACAGGGATGTTCCTGTGAGGAGTGTGTATGTATGAGTGAGTGAGAGAGAGTGAGAGAATGAGAGAGAGAGAATGAGAGAGAGTGAGAGTAAGATAGTGAGAGAGAGTAAGAAAATGAGAGAAAGAGTGAGAGAGAAAGAGAGTGTGTGTGTGAGTGAGAGAGAGAGAGAGAGCGAGAGAGTATATGTGTGTATGTGATAGTGTGTGTTGCTGTGTTCTAGTTTGTTTTGGGATGTTCTTGTGCTAAGTCAGTGGAATGAGTCATAATATGAATTTACTCTTAAACTGACCCTGAAGGCTCACATGACACCCTCATGCATCGTCAATGGAATGTAACTCGTTAATGTAACATAATAAACTAACAGTCTTAACAGTAGCTGATATTACATGAGTACAGACCGGGATCTGTCCCCTTTCATGAAGCATATTAAACGGATGAACTAATCGAGCTGGTTAAAATGATTACAGAGTTAGATAGGGGAGATAAAGATTATTTCCTCTGGAACAGGAGGGCCTAATCTTAAAGTTAGACGTAACCCCCAGGAGTGAGCACACAAAAAGGGTAGTGAAAATTTAAAGGCTGGCAGTCAGTTGTGCCTGTTCCTATCCTTTTGCCACTAACAGACCTCTGAAGGCATTTCATTTCTATTATTCGTTACCACTCAGATGTGATTGTAACCTTCCTAATCTCCCTTTCTGTTGCTTTCTTATGTTCTTTATATTTGCGCTTGTTTCTATTTTTCAAAGTTCCCCTGAATACGAAAAGCTTTTATTTTAATTTCAAATTGGATCCAATCCCCTATTGTCCTTCACACTCTCTGCTGTAGAGAAATGCTGAGCAGATATTTTTACAGAGAGCTGGAAGAGCTAACCAGACAGGACTGGCCTGACAGGAGTCCATCCATAAAGATCCAGACAGGATTGGCCTTAGAGGAGTCCATCCATAAAGATCCAAATAGGATTGATCTCCGAGCAGTGCATCCATAAAGAAGCCAGCAACCTTGCTGATAAAGGGACATGGAGGATCGAATTGTCGGAACATAAACTTGGTTTATATTCCCTTGATTTACAGGAGATTGTAGGATGATCCACACATGATTTTTGAAATGATTGAGGGCAGGGTAGATTTGAGAAACTGCTTCCTCTGATCATGGAAGAGGTTGAGGTGGAGGTGGCCATCATGTTATAATAGAGCCAGACCACTGAATTTAGAAATGCTTTCTTCAAAAGAATAGTAGTAAAAATCTGTATGTTTCACAGAAGAAGACAGAGATGGGTAGATCTTCATAGGTTATGGGCATCAAAGTGAATGGAACAGCAATAGAAAAGGAGGTTCAGAACAGCTATGGTCCATTTGAATGGCTGAGCTTCCCTAAGGCCTACTTTGCTTCTACATTTTCTAATATTCCAATACCTCATCCAAATAATCATTCCCTTCATGTCTAAACTTTGACAGTTTTTCTTTCTTCACATATAAACTTTCACTAACTATTACAGTCAGAGTTTTACAGCACAGACCCTTCAGTCCAACTCATCCATGCCAGCCAGGTATGCGAAAGAGTTCTTGGGTAAACTAGCTCCTCCAACATTCGGCTATGTGTACTTTACCTCATACAAAGTCCACTGTACGCTTGCTGACTTACATTGACTTCATGCCCAACGGCACCTTGACTAGTCCTTGTCCCTCTCTATTTCGAACAGCCCTACTACTGACCATCATCCCTGCAGTCTGCAATCCTGCTCATTTGCATATTCATGATTTAAAATGCTCCACCATCTGTCTGTTCCTGTTGGAATCTCCTGCTTAATCCTCTCCATTTCCCTCTTTCCTCTTTTAAAGTGCTTCCTAAAATCTCTCTCCTTGGCTGAGTCTTTGGTCGCCCGACCAAATGTTTCCTTGGGGAGAAATTTCCCTCAGAATTCATTTTTATTTTTAAATTCACCTCCCGTGAATGCCTTGGGACATTTCGCAATGTTGAAGTTGCTTGATAAAATCAAAAACCACGCACTGCTCCCTGCTAAGGGAGTTAATCCCAGGGAAATTGTTTTGCAAGTATCTTACCAATGTGTTTTCATATCAGAGGCAGAATGAGTCATCTTCAAAGTTGGCCTAGTGGAAGTTGTGAGTGATAGAGGCAGTTCATTTGATAGAGAGAGGTTAAATATTCATATATTAAATAAACTGAAATGATTTACATTTACATGACACCTTTTCTGATCTCATAGCTGATTAATTCTTTTGCAAGTGTAGCCACAGTAATGTCATGGCCTGTTTGCACAAAGAAACTCCCATCAACAATGTGGTAATGATCAGATAATCCTTCTATTCGTGATGTTAGTTATAGAGGCATAGAGTCAAACAGCATGGAAACAGACCTTTCAGTCTATCAAGTCCGTGCCAACAGTGTTCCCAAACTAAACCAGTCCCATTTGACTGTGTTTGGCCCATATCCCTCCAAACCTTCTCTATTCATTTACTTAGGAGTCGAGAGCATGGTGCTGGAAAAGCACAGTAGGTCAGGCAGCATCCGAGGAGCAGGAGAAGTAACGTTTCAGGCATAAGCCCTTCATCAGCAATGAGGCTTGTGAGTCAGGGGACTGAGAGATAAATGGGAGGGGAGTAGGGTTGGGGGGGGGGAAGGGTGCTGAGAATGTGATAGCTGGATGAAGGTGAGGAGAAGGTGATAGGCCGGAGGGGAGGGTGGAGCGGTGTAGATGGGAAAGTGATGGACAGGCAAAGAGGGCAGTGCCGAGTTGGAGGCTTGGGACTGGGATAATGTGGGGGGAAGAGAAATGACGAAACTGTTGAAATCCACATTGATCCCTGTGGTTGCAGGGTCCGAAAGTAGAATCGAGGCGTTCTTCCACCAGGTATAGGGTAGTAAGGGTTTGGCAATGGAGGAGGCCCAGGACTTGCATGTCCTTGGTGGGGGGCGGTGAGGTGGTTGGTACGGGTGTCCCAGAGATATTCTCTGAAATGATTCCGCAAGTTGGCGTCCTGTCTCCCTGATGTAGAGGAGACCACATTGGGTGCAACAAATGCAGTAGATAACGTTGGTGAATATACAGGTAAATTTCTGCTTGCTGTGGAGGGATCCTATGGGGCCTTTGGACAGAGGTAAGGGGAGTGGGGTGTGGGCTGCTGGGGAGGGCGTGGATCTGCTGAGGGAGTAGTGGAGGGAATGGTCTCTCCGGAATGCTGAGAGGGGTGGGGAGGGAAAAAAAAAATGTATCTGGCATTGGGGTCCGTTTGTAGATGACGGAAGTGGTGGAGGATGATGCAATGTATGTGGAGGTTGGTGGGTGGAAGAGGAGGACCAGGGGGTTATTTACTTATCCAAATATCTTTTAAATGTTGTAACTGTACCTGCGTCCACCACTACCCTCTGGCAGTTCATTCCACACATGAAATACTGTATGGAAACAAATTGCCCCTCATGTCCTTTTTACATCTTTCCTCTCTCATCTAAAAATATCCTCCCTTGTTTTGAACTCCTTGTGTGGTAGATATTCACCTGGATAACCCCATTGCTCTGCCTCAAAATAGTATTGAGGGCTATTTTACAGCCTGCCCACATTGATAATTTTGTGTGTTTGTATAGAGTATTGGAGTAAGTGGGAGAGTGGATTTAAGCTCATAATTAGCCATGATCTTTCTGAATGGGGGATGGCATGTTTGAGGGTCAGAATGGCCCACCCCAAATTCATTCAGCACTAAGAGGCAGGAAATATAGGGACAGAAAGAGAGAGAGTACAAATTAGATAGTTTTGGGTTAATATCTGATTTACTATGTGGCCTTCTTCTGCACGGTAACAATTCTGTGAATCAGAAGATGCCACATCATGGCAGTACAATATTTTGTCATAACTGTAGGAGGCTGCCAGTATGGAACAACATGGTCAGGTCACTGCAGTGGAATCTGAGTCCATAAGCTTCCAACTCGGGAGCAACAATGCCACTGACAGAGCCACATCTGTAACTCCCAGATGTTCAGCACTACCCAGCTGTTGCAGAAGACAGATACTCAGGTAGAGCAAATTGATGATGGGCTACAGCTCACGCTTGACTCTCATACCTCTGGAAGAGCTCTGTGAAATGTACCCTGACTGTGCTGTGGCACAGGCAGTACTCGAGACTCAGATAATGGAAACAAAAGCTTAATTCAGAGCCAACAGAAAGAATGTTGGAGCCTTGCTCTCATCAAGGAAATACAAATCACATGATTATAACAAGCACTTTAATCAGTTCAGCTCTTCTTGAAGAGCTGCTAGTTGGAATTTTAGTTTGAAATGTTATTTTTTAGAGAAATCAAAGACAAAAACTTCAAGCATGAAAGATGATGCTAGGTAACTCAAGCAGGATTGGGTAGTTGGCACAAAGTGTGTCAGTTCTACGAGGGGAACCAATCTGAAGGGTTCATAGTCATTCAACCCAGAAATAACCGAATAATGATGACCAGGTTTCCCTAACTAAGGCAGTCCCACCTCCCTGCATTTGGCTCATATCGCTCTAAACCCTGCTATTCATGACCTGTCCAAATGTCTTTGAACTGTTGTGACTGTGTCCGCATCTATCACTTCCTCTGGCAGAATATTCCACATATGAACCAACTTCTATGTGAAAACATTGCCCCTCAAGTGGCTTTTAAATCTTTCTCCTCTCACCTTAAAAATATGCTCCCTAGTTTTGAACTCCTCCACCCCAGGGAAAAGACCTTTGCTATTCATTTTATCTATGCTCCTCATGATTTTATAAACCTCTATAGGGTCAACCCTCAACCTCCTAGGCACTAGCGAAAGAGGTCCCAGCCTCTCCTTGTAATTAAAACTCTCTAGACCCAGCAACATTTTTGTAAATCTTTTCTGAACCCTCTCCAGTTTAATAATTGCCTTTCTATAGCAGGGCAATTGAAACTATGATCAGTATTCTATAAGTGGCCTCAACAATGAGATAAAGGGCTCACATCATTTTGATGCCCTGGGTAGAAACCAAGCAAAAGAGCAACCAACCAACGCCATGACATTGCGCCTCAATTTCGAGAAAATGTACGGGCAGCGTGGACTGACAGAATGTACGTTCCTTCAATCACCCTGGTCAGAGTTACAGAAGACTTGCAGTAAGGTGTCTTACTTGGGACAGCCTTGGCTCTCACGTGGAAATTTACCATAGCCCAGATAATCCTGAGACTTGAAGAGTGCAAGTATCAAAACCTTTAAAAGTTGTAATTCATTACAATTTCCAGATAATGTCAGAATTATGCAAATTGTGTACCAATACTCACACCACTGACCTCTGCTCTTTGACCCAGGTTCTGGCTGTGGGCTTGATAGGACTCCAGGGGTAAAGATGGGGGCAGCACACTAACAGTCAGAAACATGATTTTTTCTTTTACTCACTGCAAAAGTTTTAAGCAGGTTTAGTTAACTAGTGGGTGCCAAAAATTGGATCTCTGTTCCCAGCATCAAGCACTCCTGGGTCAGATAAAAACAGAGGTTAGGTGCAGAGCAAGCATCATTTACATAGCCAAGTCGGGTACATCATCGATTGGATGTAGAGGAAAGTAGCTTTTGCATTGTTCCATTGGACAATCCAGTCAGGTACAGCATGGAATTTGATACATGGCAAAGCTTTCTTTGCAGAGTGCCATCAAGCATTTCGACATCAAAGATAGGAAGACAGCTATTGACAATTATACTCCCAAGTCTCTTTTATCATTTGCTATATGCTATACTAAGTTTGGGTTTGATTCAGACTGGTCAAGAAGAAGATAAAGTTAAAAATATCTTCAGAAGTAGGCTTCAAAGTAGCACGATTTGTTGTATATTAATACTAAATACTGCTATACATGGTAATCATAGATATACCAGGCTTTAATCTTATAGTTGTATTTGGTAAGGACTAATGTATCATCCTCCTGTGTTCATGTCCAATTGCTCTTCAGACTCTCTCATTCTAGAGTGTAGTGTAGTGTAGTCTGGTTTAGTCATTTCTAACTCTGGCCACAATGTACTACGCATGCTCAGTAATTTGTACTTTGATAGCATCATCACAAATTTGCTCCAAGACTGAAATTCCTTACAGCTGAAAATGTGTTGCTGGAAAAGTGCAGCAGGTCAGGCAGCATCCAAGAAACAGGAGATTCGACATTTCGGGCATAAGCCCTTCTTCAGGAAACGTCGAATCTCCTGCTCCTTGGATGCTGCCTGACCTGCTGCGCTTTTCCAGCAACACATTTTCAGCTCTGATCTCCAGCATCTGCAGTCCTCACTTACTCCTAAATTCCTTACACAAGTGAATCTACTGTATGTAGAAAATCACCTCTTTCTGAACCAGGACAATGACACCAAATTCCCAAATGGGCCCTAAGCAAGTCTTTTCGAAGTAGAGCAGTCAGCCGAGTTAGGACTGGTATTTATAATTGAGATGTATATGGCCACAAACCCTTGTTAACCTAGGGTTTTGGTCAAGTTTGGAAGTGAGAAAATATGAACTATGTAATAACAAAGGACCAACTCGGACTCCAAAGTGTTGTGAAGTGTTAGGTCTATTCCTGAGAGGAGCTTTGCCAATTCACCTCCAAGTGAGGAGTAGTTTTAGACTGTGGACTCAAGCTGGTGAGGAACAAGATTGTGCTTGTCGAATCTCATTTGACATCATAACATTACTATTGACAGTGAGAGGATAATTTGCAGCACACCACTCTGAGATGGATTTACAAGGACAGCGTGATAATGGCCTGCTCTTCAGACAATACAGCCTTAACTGTTAAATTGCTGATAGGAAATCTTTGACTGTCCAGGGAGCGATGAATCTATCATCTCATTCCCAAGGTACTGAAGACTGATGTGACAACACTTGAAGAACAATACTAGTTTTGTTGCTGTAGTTTTATTGCTGTAGCAGTCATGAAATAAATACATCAATCCTAAAAATATATATACATCATTTTGGCTGATTGAATGAAGAGGGAAAGACAAAGCATTCTTCTCCATTTCAAATTCAATTTTACAATAATTTCCCAGTAACATTACTTTCCTGCTTCATCTCCATTGTTTACTTAAGTGCTGATTTTATGTTCATACGATCCAATTTCTGAATGGCTGGGAAGATACTTTTTAGTTTTTAAGAGAGCCCCAAAATCTCCAGCATCCACAGAATTTTATTTTATTTTATCCTGACCTCTGATGTTCAACCCCAGCTTCAAGATCAGGGTGATCCCAGGACGTTATGGAAATTTAGGGAAGAATTGTGGGGTCCTCAGCAAAAATATTTGTTGCATCTATGACCATGGGTGAGATGCCAAAGGACTGGAGGGTAGCTAATATTGTGCCTTTATTTCAATACCCGTGAGCCTGACATGATTCTGAGAGATAGGATTTACATGCATTTGGGGAGGCAAGGACTGATTAGGCATAGTCAGCATGGCTTTGTGTGAGGGAAAGTGTGTATCATAAACTTGATTGAGTTTTTCTGAGGAAGTAACCAAGAAGATTGATGAGGGCAGAGCGTAGACAATGTTTACATGGACTTTAGTAAAGCCTTTCACAAGGTTCCATGGTGGACTAAGTAGTAAAGTTAGATAACACATGATTCAGGGAAAGCTTGCCAATTAGATACAAAATTGGCTTCATGGTAGGAGACAGAGGGTGGTGGTGGAGGTTTGTTTTTGGACTGGAGGCCTGAGACGAGCAGCGTTCCACAGGGCTTGGTTCTAGGTCCATTTTAGTTTGTCAGTTATATAAATTATTTGGATGAGAATAAAGAGGGCATGGTTAGTTACTTTGTGGATGACACTAAAATTAGTATGTAGTGGAGAGTGAAGAAGGATATCTACAGTTACAAACAGATCTTGATCAATTGGGTCAATGGCTAAGGACTGGCAGAAGGAGTTTATTTGGATAAATGCAAGGTATTGCATTTTGGTAAAACAAACAAGGGCGGGACTTATGCAATTAATAGTAGGGTGGTGTTTGTTAACAGAGAGACCTAGGGGTTCAGGTACATAATTCTTTGTAACTTGCATCACATGTAGACAGGGTGGTTAAGAAGGTGTTTAGCATGCTTGACTTCATTGCTCAGATCATTGAGTATAAGAATTGGGACATCACATTGAGGTTGTATAGGACATTTAACACTGCAGCACTATTAACAGAATCTGGTTGCCCTGTTATCGAAAGGATATTTTAAGCAAGAGAGGCTTTGGAAAATACTTACCAGGATGTTGGTGGGAATGGAATTATTGTGTTATAGGGAGAGGCTGGAAATGCTGAGTATGGGGAATATTGAATATTGAATAAAAAGCATTTAGGCAGTGATGTAATCTTTGATATCACATTAACTCTAGTTAAGTGAGCACATAGGGCTGATTCTTTCTGGAAATTAGCTAAGAGTCAGTTTTGGTGAGTTACACGAAGGCTTCTTTCCACAAATCCGAGTGAGTTTTCTCATGCGACCTTCCCAAACGTGTCCTGTTACCTATGCATTACTCCCCTGTCATCCTGTTCTATCACTCACTGCAGTTGGAAGTACAGGCAGTGAATATTTCCCAGGATTCCTGGCATTGGCGCCATCTTTAAAGCCCAGCCATGCAGACGGTCTTGCATAATTCATTTTATTTGCCCCAGACATGTCGAACATAGGGTCATTGTCTTTGCTGAAAGGAACCTAGAGGTTCTGCTGGATGAGGAGAGCGTACAGCCTGAGACCATATTGTGTGCTCTGAGATGGAGGTCTGGAGGGAGTAAGCAGTGAGTTAGAGTCACCAGATAGCCGTTCTGACATTTATGTTGGGAATTGGTTGTTTCTGTCTGGTAGGTATGAGATCGGGAATCTGCGTACCATTGAGGTGAGATGACGTAATAATGAGTATGTTTATACTTGCAAATAGACCTCTTGCTGCTCACTAGTCAAAATCCCTGTCTGACTGTTTAACGCTCGATTGGAGAATGGGACTTTTTGCTGTTGACAATGAGAAGTTCCTTATTGCTGATCTCACATAATTCTCCCAACTTTCATGCCAAATCCCATGTCGTCCAGTGAAGATTTCATCCTGCAATGAGGTCATTCTGACAACAGAAGATTGTTCACAAAGCAATTATATACACTCCAACTCAATCACAGAGTTTGATATGGTCTGGGCTTTTTCATTTAATAAGATAAAGTTGCCATAGTGTCAGAGGGAAACTCTCTCTCTTCTCAGAGAAAGCTGATTGCTCGTGAGTTTACTTGATGTTCACTACAGCTTAGGCAAGGGACCTTAATAGTAACCTGAGCTGGTGCAGGAATTGAACCCACTCTGTTGGTCTCACTCTGCATGGCAGACCAGCTTTCCAGTCAACTGTGCTACCTGTACCTCTTCAACTTAGTAGCCTGATTGACTAACTAATGTCCCTGATGGATCACAATATACAATAAGAGATATTTGTGGTGGGGTCATTAATTCTATATTTGTTGGTACATCACACACTGACTACTGAGCTGTCTTAAGAGGTACATATTTAACTGAACATGGGGACAATATTACAGCAGGCAGATTTTTGAAAGAGTTTGTTTAGGATAGACTGCAGATCACAAACATTGACCTGGGTTATATCGAAAGCCTCCATGGGAATTTGAATAGTGCTGGCAGAGTGTTAATAAGCTACGGCCTGGTTTATAGGCTTGGGTAGAAATTCAGATTTGGCTTATGAAAGAAGCAAATCTTTAGATTGGAAGAATAGTTTAGATTGAGAGAGTATTGAACATCTCATTCAATGAGAATTCATTCAACTCATGATACTTATCAAAGATTGCAATAAAGCCATAAAATAAAGAAAACTGACAATTTTTGTAAAAAGGCTACAAACCAGATTAATTTTAGAATCTTATCAGCTAGACACAGTTGAGATTTAATTTACCGTGTCTTATTCTAAGCACAGGTTGAATGAGCGCTAGCAGGCGATGCTTTGGTCTCCTCAGGGGACCTCATCTTGTACTAAGCAAATCTAATGGGCTGTGAATGTGAATTTATCCTTACATTTCTTTAAAGTGGCATTGTCATTGGGTAAAAGTGGATAAAGATTTGTTTATTTCTTCCATAGCTTCACTGTGACCTGGATTGAGGCAATGTGTTCATTCATCTTTTTGTAAGCCAATGATTAAATTTTTGTCTTCATGAAAACGAACTCCCTTCAGCAGAAGGTGTGTCAGTGATAAAAGCTTGAAACAGCATTCTGAATTGCTTAAATCACACACTTTTGCAGATGGGACTACTTTCAACAGCAACCATCAATTTGAATTCAATAGAATTTGTATCTGGAAAACTGAAAAGGAATAATGTTAATATAATAATGATTGTCATAATTTTGTTATCTTTCTGGTCTCTTGAGCAAGGAATCAAAATTTTGTGTTGGGAGTACGCAACCAGCAAAATGTAAGTTTTATAGAAACATGGAAGTGGAGAGTGGAGAATGTTGGGCCCCTGTTCAAAAAAGGGAATAGAGATAACCCCGGGAATTACAGTCCAGTTAGTCTTACTTCGGTGGTAGGCAAAGTAATGGAAAGGGTATTGAGGGATAGGATTTATGAGTATCTGGAAAGACACTGCTTGATTAGGGACAGCCAGCACGGATTTGTGAGGGGTAGGTCTTGCCTTACAAGTCTTATTGAATTCTTTGAGGAGGTGACCAAGCATGTGGATGAGGGTAGAGCAGTGGATGTAGTGTACGTGGATTTTAGTAAGGCATTTGATAAGGTTCCCCATGGTAGGCTTATGCGGAAAGTCAGGAGGCATGGGATAGTGGGAAATTTGGCCAGTTGGATAGAGAACTGGCTAAACGGTCGAAGTCAGAGAATGGTGGTAGATGGTAAATATTCAGCCTGGAACCCAGTTACGAGTAGAGTTCCGCAGGGATCAGTTCTGGGTCCTCTGCTATTTGTAATTTTTATTAATGACTTGGAAGAGGGAGTCGAAGGGTGGGTCAGTAAATTTGCAGATGATACGAAGATTGGTGGAGTTTTGGATAGTGAGGAGGGCTGTTGTCAGCTGCAAAGGGACTTAGATATGATGCAGAGCTGGGCTGAGGAGTGGCAGATGGAATTCAACCCTGTCAAGTGTGAGGTTGTCCATTTTGGAAGGACAAATAAGAATGCGGAATACAGGATTAACGGTAGGATTCTTAGTAAGGTGGAGGAGCAGAGGGATCTTGGGGTCTATGTTCATAGCTCTTTGAAAGTGCCATTCAGGTGGATAGAGCTTGTAAGAAGGCCTATGGCGTATTAGCGTTCATTAGCAGAGGGATTGAATTCAAGAGTCGTGAGGTGATGTTGCAGCTTTACAGGACCTTGGTAAGGCCACATTTGGAGTACTGTGTGCAGTTCTGGTCGTCTCACTTTAGAAAAGATGTGGAAGCTTTGGAGAGGGTGCAGAGGAGATTTACCAGGTTGTTGCCTGGAATGGAGAATAGGTCGTACGAGGATAGGTTGAGAGTGCTAGGCCTTTTCTCATTGGAATGACGAAGGATGGGGGGTGACTTGATAGAGGCTTTTAAGATGATCAGGGGAATAGGTAGAGTAGACACTCAGAGACTTTTTCCCCGTGTACAACGGAGTGTTGTTACAAGGGGGCATAAATTTAAGGTGAAGGGTGGATTTAAGGAGGGATGTCAGGGGTAGGTTCTTTACCCAGAGAGTGGTGGGGGCATGGAATGTGCTGCCTGTGGGAGTGGCAGAGTCAGAATCATTGGTGACTTTTAAGCGGCAATTGGATAGGTACATGGATAGGTGCTTAAGCTAGGACAAATGTTCGGCACAACATCGTGGGCTGAAGGGCCTGTTCTGTGCTGTATTGTTCTATGTTCTATGATCTATGGAAGATAGGAGCAGCAGCTTTATTGGTGCCAGGTCCACTGTTGTTTGTCATTTGTATAAAATAATTTGGGTGGGAATATAGGAAGCATGGTTAGTAAGTTTGCTGATGATACACAAATTGCTGGTGTAGTTCACAGTGAGGAAGGTTATCTAAGAGTACAACAGGATTTTAATCAGCTAGCTAATAAGCCAAAGAGTGGCAGATGGGGTTTAATTTAGAGGTATTCCTTATTGGCAAGACAAAGCAGGGTCGACTTACATAGTTAATGGTAGAACCCTGGAGAGGGTTGTTCAACAGAGAGACCTAGGAATGCAGGTACATAGTTCCTTGAAAGTGGCATCACAGGTAGACAGGGTGGTGAAGAAGGCGTATACCATGCTTGCCTTCATTGGTCAGCCCATGGAGTATAGGAGTTGGGACGTCATGTTGTAGCTCTACAGGACATTGGTGAGGCCACTTTTGGAATATTGCGAACAATTCTGGTCACCTTGCTATAGGAAGGATATTGTAAAATTGGAAAGGTGCATAAAAGAATGTTATTGGGACTGGAGGGTTTGAGTTATAGGGAGAGACTGGACAGGCTGGGAATTTTTCCCCTGGAACATAGGAGGTTGAGAAGTGACCTTATTGAAGTTTATAAAGTCATAAGATGAATAGCAGAGGTGTAGAGGAATTAGAACTAGAGAGCATAGATTTAAGTTAAGAGGAGACAGATTTCAAAGGGACCTGAGGGACGTTTTCATCCAGTGTGTGGTTCTTATGTGAGATGAACTGCCATAGGTGCAGGTACGGTTACAGCATTTAAAAGAAATTTCGACAGATAAATGAAAAGAAAAGTTTTAGAGGGATATGGGCCAAACTCAGGCAAATGGGACTAATTTAGTTTGGGAAACCCAGTCAGCACGGACAAGTTGGACCAAAGGGTCTGTTTTTGTGCTGTATGATTCCATGATTCTATGACCCGCACGAGCCTGCTCACCATTCTTTATGCTTATGGCTGATCATTGAGCTCAATACTCTAATCCCACCCTCCCCATATCCCTTGATCCCTGTCACTATACATACTTCCTTCTTCCTAACCCAATGTTTTGGCCTCAACCACTTTGTGATAGTGAATTCCATAGGTTCACCACTCTCTGGGTGGGACATTTCTCCTCAATCCTAAAAGGCTTACCCCTTATCCTTAAACTGTGCCCCATGGATTTGGACTCCCTCACCATTGGGAACATCCTTCCTGCATCTAACCCTGATTGATTTTTATAGACTTCTATGAGAATGTTCCCCCCCCATCCCCCATTCCTCTGAGCTCCAGCGAATACAATCCTAACTGACTTAACCTCTCCTCCTGCATTGGTTTTGCCGTAGGTTTGTGATATTAACTGTCAAAATATTTAATTAAATGAAACGTAGTTGCACCAAGCTGTTATGAAGGGCAAATGCTCCCTCACATTATGGACAAGCTGCTTTGTTAAGGCAATATATTCCCTAATTTCAACCATGTTCTGAAAATGCCCTTTCTTGGGTAAGAGTCCAAATGTTGTTTAAGACTTCAGCAATTTTCCTGATCTTTGCCAGTTAGAGTCATGTGATCTTTATGACCCACTAGAATAGGCAGATCGGTGTCTAAGATGTCACCAGTGGCTCAGCAGTAATCTTTTTGCCTGAGATGAAATGCTGCAATGTCAAAACCCAATTGCAGGAACCTGAGCACACAACCTCAGTTCATTGCTGTATGAGGGAGCACGACACTGCCAGAGGTACTGATTTCCAAGGACTATGTTCACTGAGCTTACTCAGCTGCATGCAAATGATCCCATGATATCATTTGAAGAAGAGGTTCTCATTCTCATTGTCGTGCATTGAAAACCTATTGTACATTTTGTACATTGGAGGGATCATACACACGTACCAAAAGAGGGAGTCTGCTAGGAAAAGATAATAAAATATTCATATTTAACAACTCACTCAGTCCTATTCTCAAAGTCTTGGCTGAGTTCATAATATCCTGGAGATGGTTTTGACCTGAAATGGCAACTCTGATGCTGCTTGACCTGCTGTGCCTTTTCCAGCTCCACATTTTATTGACTCTTCATAATATCCTGGGCAACATTTATCCCTCAGCTTGCATCACTAAAGCAGCTTGATTTCTGGGACCTTGCTATAAGGAAACTGACTGCTGCATTTACCTCCATTGCAACAGTGACTATATTTTTATTGGCTCTGAAACATTTGGGATATTGTGAGGGGCTTTATAGACATGCAAACGTTTGCATCACATGTCATTTGAAAGGCAGCAGTTCTGACAATGAAACACTCCTGCAGCATATTGGTCAGAGTATTGAGTACAGGAGTTGGGAGGTCATGTTGCGGCTGTATGACTCCATGACACTGAATAGCAGAAGCATTGATGATGTTGCAGACTCGTAGATGTGTATTATTATTGAAAAGGCTAGCACTGACATGATTTTACTTGCTTTGAGTACAGAAAATATTCAACCTGTGAACAAAACAGTACCCCACACAATATCACTGTCGCATATTTCTTTCTTCATTTAACCATATAAACGATACCACTGCAGGAGAATCAAAGTTGTGAGTTATTTATTGTCACAGATATTTAGAAAAATACAGTGAAAAGTGTTTTGTCCACAATCCAGCGCCATTTTGAGTTACAAAAAAGAAAGAAATTACATAAAACAGAGTTCAACTTCTCTACAAATGGTCTTCAACACACCTCCAACACTTCTACAAGGTCTCTACAAAGGTGTCCCAAGCCTGAAGGAGTCCCTATTCTGGGCGCAGCAATGACAATCCTGCCAAGAGTCCACACTTCAGACATACCACAATCAGGCGTCCCCTATCTGGCACTGCCATCACTGCACTGACCCACTGCCCCTGAATCCCTGCTCTGGGCACCACCATCACCAAGGATGATGACCCACCAATTCCATGAGTCCATACTTCAGGCACACCACCACCAACCGCTGTGTTCAATTAATACCCAGGGCTCACAGGCTTTATAAGTGAGGGGTGACTTGATTGAAGTATACAAGATCCTGAATGGTGTTGACACATTGGGAGTGGAAAGGATGTTTCCTCTTGCTAGTCAGTCCCGAATGAGAGCACACTGTTTTAAAATTAGGGGTCACCCTTTTTAGGACAGATGAGGATAATTTATTTTCTTTTGAAGGTTTGTAAGATTTTAGAATTCTTTGTCTCAGAAACTGTCTGGCTTGGGGTCATTCAATATTTTTAAGGCAGAGATCGATAAATTCATAGTTGACAAGGGAATCAAAGGTTACCCAGGCTCGATAGGAATGGAATTCGAAATGCAGACAGATCAGCTATGACCATGTTGCATGATGAAGCAAGGTCTGTGGGGCCAAATAGTGTGTTTCTGCTTCCATTTCATACCTTCCTATGAGGCAATCAATTGATCATGCTCTGCAGGCAGGTTTCAACTTCAACTAAAGCATACCCTTCACTACATCTTTGTCATTGTTTTCTATGTCCCACACAGAATATTTTGTGACATCCCTGAGTGAAGGTCTCAAATTAGGAGGAGTTTTGATTTGGACTTACATTCAGAAAGTCATGGAGTCATACAGCACGGAAATAAACCCTTCAGTCCAACCAGTCCACGCCAACCATGTGCCCAAAATGAATTAGTCTCACCTCTGCCTGCATTTAGCCCATATCCCTCCAAACTTCCCTATTCACGTCCTTATCCAAATTTCTTATAAATGATGTAACTACCTGCATCCACCATTTCCTCATTCCACACACGGACCACTCTCTGTGTAAAAAAAGTTGCCCCTCATGTCATAGAGATGTACAGCATGGAAACAGACCCTTTGGTCTAACCTGTCCATGCCGACCGGATATCCCAACCCAATCTAGTCCCAGCTGCCAGCACCTGGCCCATATCCCTCCAAACCCTTCCTATTCATATACCCATCCAAATGCCTCTTAAATGTTGCAATTGTATCAGCCTCCACCACTTCCTCTGGCAGCTCATTCCATACACACACCACCGTCTGTGTGAAAAAGTTGTTCCTTTTCTCTTGGTCTCTTTTATATCTTTCCCCACTCACCTTAAAATGCCCCCTAGGTTTGAATTCCTCATCCCTAGGGAAAAGCCCCTTTACATTCACCTTATCTGTGCCCCTCATTATTTTACAAACCTCACTACGGTCACTCCTCAACCTTCTATGGTCCAGCGAAAAACGTTCAGTCTTTCCAGTCTATTTTTAAATCTTAATACCTCCATACTCAGCAACATCCTGGTAAACCTTTGCTGAACCCTCTTCAGTTTAATAGTATTCTTCCTATCAGAAAGTGAGAACTGCAGATGCTGGTAGTCCTTTCAGGCATTGGTCCTTCATCAGGAATATGCCTGATGTTGCATTCCTGATGAATGGCTTTTGCCCAAAATGTTGATTCTCTTGCTCCTCGGATGCTGCCTGACCTGCTGTGATTTTCCAGCGCCATACTTTGACAATATTCTTCCTATAACAGGGCAAGCAGAACTGCAAACAGGACTCCAAATTCCTTCCAATTGTGTGAGCATCACAGACTAATACCGGTATTCTGTCAACATTTATATGGGTAGAGCTAGTTAAACCATGACCTGCTCAGATGGTAGTCCTGATATTAGATTAGATTAGATTCCCTACAGTGTGGAAACAGGCCCTTTGGCCTAACAAGTCCATACCGACCCTCCGAAGAGCAACCCACCCAGACCATTCCCCTACATTTATCTCTCATCAAGGGAGCCTACCCTAAACTGCTTTTCCCCTCACAACTAAGATCCAGTGCTTTTATTTGGCCTTTCAAATAACCCTCCAATTCAAAGCCAGTTTCTTCAAAGGCTAGTATTTAATCCACTACTGGGCCACTTGTCTAATGTTTTCAATGAAATATTTTTCTCATACATACCCAGGAGGAGGCGGAGAGCATTTTGCACTCTTCCACAGCCTCAGAATTGGTGGATAAGTGTGGCACACCTGAAGAGTTTGCTCCTGATGTTTCATCAGTAATATGTAGCTTGATGAAGTCAATATGAAAGCTCAATGTCGCCCAAATCTAAGTGTTGCATGACCCACAGGTCTATGATCATAAAGCTGCTAGTTTTGTCAGTTTTATGACTGACTGCAACATTTGCTTTGTCAGAGGAGTAGAGATTGCCCTGGATTGAGCAACAGTTTCAGGATTCAACTTAACTTGTGCTAACCTGAAAACAGAGACTTCCCCAGTTGAACTCAGGGATTTTTAAGCAGGACAATAAAATAGGAGTTTAGTGCCAACTCTAACTCTTCTTCAGAGTAAGTGACGTGTGTAATGCAGTGAAATTGTGCATAATAAATACTCAGAGGAGTGCAGTTTCACAAAACAATTCCAGAAGGCAGCGGGATGGCCAATTATTTACCATAGTCCTTGCAACACAAATGTAGAATCTTTTTACACAACCAAGGAAATGCTGAGTTTCCAATATCTATCATATTTTAATAGAGTGTGTTCTCTAACCATTAAATCAGAACAGCGCAAAAGCAGGACATTCAGCCTATTGTGCATTTGCTAGCTCTTCAGAGACAAAGTACTTCCTGGCACTTGTCACGTAGCCATGTAAATAATTATCTAATTTACATAACATACATGTATTTAATGAGATCATGGCTGGTCTTCTGGAAGTTAACCCGAACCCATTCTTCCACCACGCTTTGTGTGCATGTAACTTAGAATTATAGAATCACAGAATGAGACCGTTCACCAGTGGTGTCTGTGCTGGCTCTCTGAAGGAGCAATTCAACAGGTGCCGCTTGCCTGCTCTTTCCCCATAACCTGGTACGCTCCTCCTCTTCAGATAATCATCCATTTTCCTCTTGAGTGTTTTGACTGGACCTCCCCCTCAGCGCACACTTGAAAAGTAAAAAAAACTTCTAATTTCTCCTTTTGTTGTTTTGACACTTTTTAGAAGCTTTATAGTGACTTTTGTGCCAGTGAATAGAGTTTTCATTTGTTCTTATCAAAACTTGTCACCATTTGGAACTGCTTAATCTTCTATGACTCTCTTTACTCTGGGAGAACAATCCCAGCTTCTAAAGTCTATTCAGATCACTAAGTGAAATATAGGGCCCTGGGTAAAACTCACCTGCACAGAAAAATTCCATATATCCACTGGATGAAAATATTCTAGTGTTCCAGTTAATGACAAGACCGGTTTCATTATTAGTGCTCTGTGTATACATTCCATACCCCTGTTCCTAATGCACAGCATGATGTAACAGTATCTAAAACATCTTTCCTCCCAACTTCTGAAGTTCTTTTATTCCACAATGAGGAGACAGAGGTTTTGCAAGCAATTCCATTCAGAGTAACCCAGCTAGGCTTGGATCCGTGAAGTTTGAAAGAGTAAGAGTTTGACTTGATTGAAGCACATAAGATCCTGAGAGGTTTTGACAGGATCAATGTGGTGAGGATGATTCCTCTTATGGGAAAAGCTAAAACTTGGAGGTCCTGTTTAAAAATAACGGGTTATCCATTTAAAATGGCAGTAGGGGATGGGAAGGTGAAACTTATCTCTCACCGAGAGTCTCACATCTTTGGAACTCTATACCTAAAAGGGAAGCAGAGTCTTGCAATATTTTTAAGGCAGAGGTGATAGATTCTTGGTAAGCATGGGGGCTGATCTCATTAAGTACATGTGTGTTATATAAATATGTGTTAAATGTAAATGTATGAAAGGTGTGAGGGGTCAAATGGTCTGCTTCTGCTCCTTTTTCATGTATAAATTATATTGTCTTCTGCTTTCTGTATGCACTCAGGACAATACGTGCAGTTGTGGAATTTTTGTAAGGAGCTTCTTTGCCAGATCTGTGGAAGATCTAACATGTCAAGTAGTATGATTTACTTTGTTCTTAAGATCCATTCTGCATTAAGTTTTCATGTATGTGATGCAACTTGCTGAATTAATTAAGCATCCATAATGTCTCTCTGCTTATAAACTGAAGTATAGGTTTTGGAAATAAATCAGGTAGTGTTTTAATTGGATGACATGAACCTGGATATTTTTTTCAGACCCAGCTGACTTCATGCATGGCTAATTGGCATTTACTTACTGTCATCCAGCCGTTAGGAAGCCAAATGGTACTTTGACCATCATTGCAAGGAGATTTGAATTCAGAAGTAATGATGTCTTACTGCAATTATATAGGGCCTTGGTGCAACCACATCTTTGGTCTTCCTGCCTAAGAAAGGATATAGTTGCCATAGAAAGAGTGCAGCTGAAATTCTGTCGGCTGATACTAGGAGTGGCAGGACTGTCCTAGGAGGAGAGATTGATTGGACTAGAACTGTGTTCACCCGAGCTTAGAAGGATGAGCAGGATCTGATTGAATGTATAATATTTTAGCAGGACTGGACATACAAGATTCAGGGACAATGTTTTCCCTAATTCAGACTAGGAGTCAGAATTTCAGGATATGGGATAGGTCATTTAGCATTAAGATAAGAAAACATTTCTTCATTTCAAAGGTTGGTAAGCCTGTGGAATTCTCTACCACACAAGGCTGTGGAAGCCAAGTCACTGAATATATCGAATAAAGAGATAACTGCCTTTTAAATTTTAAAGGCATCAAGGAGTATGGGGAGAAAGCAGGACTATGGTATTGAGATAGCCATGATTTTATCAGATGGCAGAGCAATCTCAAAGGGCGGAATGGCCTACTTCTGCATCACGTTTCTCCAAACAAGAGCCTTAAGCCACCGGCTAACCTCAACTCACTCATTAGTTAATGTGGATTTCCAAAACTCAAGTTTTCAACAGACCTGTCTTCCTCTCTGACAACTCCACACCAGCCTTGTCTTTCTTACTACAAAACCTCCAGACTTCTCCCCAGCCCTGACTGCTTGGAGACAACTAATACAGAGCCTGTGCTGTTATTGACCGTAATGATTGGAACAAGGTTGGCCAGGTGGATCTCATTGAGTATGAGATCCCTGATTGGGGCTGTTAACCTGGGTCAATTGGGAAGCCCTGGCTGACAGATAGGAACCGGAATCTCGAGAGTGTCCTCACTCCAGGGACTGGGTCTGATTTAGCTGGTTAGACTCCATGTAGTGTGTATGTGTAAATAAAGTGTGACTTGGTGAGGGGATGCTGGTCTCTGCACAGTTATTTCATGGATGTTCTATCTTTGCAAGAAATTGCTTCAGTTCCAAACCCCACCTCCCCAGTCCTTCTCTCACTCAAGTCAATCATTTCCATCATCAATTGTCTCCCCAGATGTTTTGCCAGTCATAGAGTCATAGAGATGTACGGCATGGAAACAGACCCTTCAGTCCAACCCGTCCATGCTGACTAGAAATCCCAACCCAATCTAGTCCCACTTGCCAGCACCCAGCCCATATCCCTCCAAACCCTTCCTATTCATATACCCATCCAAATGCATCTTAAATGTTGCAATTGTACCAGCCTCCACCACTTCCTCTGGCAACTCATTCCATACATGTACCACCCTCTGCATGAAAAAGTTGCCCTGTAGGTCTCTTTTATATCTTTCCTTTCTCACCCTAAACCTGTGCCCTCTAGTTCTGGACTCCCCAACCCCAGGGAAAAGACTTAGCCTATCCATGTCCCTCAATTTTGTAAACCTCTATAAGGTCACCCCTCAGCCTCCGATGCTCCAGGGAAAACAGCCCCAGCCTGTTCAGCCTCTCCCTATAGCTCAAATCCTCCAACTCTGACAACATCCTTGTAAATCTTTTCCGAATCCTTTCAAGTTTCACAACATCTTTCCGATAGGAAGGAGACCAGAATTGCATGCAATATTCCAACAGTGGCCTAACCAATGTCCTGTGCAGCAATACGTGACCTCCCAACTCCTGTGCTCAATACTCTGACCAATAAAGGAAAGCATATCAAACGCCTTCTTCACTATTCAATCTACCTGCACCTCCACTTTCAAGGAGCTATGAACCTGCACTCTAAGGTCTCTGTGTTCAGCAACACTCCCTAGGACCTTACCATTAAGTGTATAAGTCCTGCTAAGATTTGCTTTCCCAAAATGCAGCACCTCACATTTATCTGTACTAAACACCATCTGCTACTTCTCAGCTGACTGGCTCATCTGGTCCAGATCCTGTTGTAATCTGATGTAAACCCTCTTTGCTGAGCCAGTGTTCAGCTTGAAATCACATGATTTCTCCTGAATGCTGTTTTGAACTCCCACTTAAATTGGTGCAGCCACAATGGGCCGAATGGCCTGCTTCTGTGTCGCAACAATTCTGTGATTCAGTGAGTGAGTCTTTGATAATGGGAGGCCTGAATGATTCTTCCCTCCCTCAAGCTTTGGGAAAATTAACCCGAACCGAGATCAGCAATTTAGGGAAAATCGAAGATTGAACCTGGAGGTTATTTCATTTATGAGTGAAAATGTGGTGCTGGTTAAAGCACAGCAGGTCAGGCAGCATCCAAGGAATAGGAAATTCGACGTTTCGGACATAAGCCCTTCATCAGGAATGAGGAGAGGGTGCCAGGCAGGCTAAGATAAAAGGTAGTGAGGAGGGACTTGGGGGAGGGGCGATGGGGATGTGATAGGTGGAGAACGTGGCTGAAGAGTTTCTGTGCAGAGGAGATGACCTGGGGGGTGCAGTGAGAGAGAGACTCACTGAAATCCTTGTAGAGGGAGGAAGAGAGCTTCTTCAAGGAAGGCATCCTTGCAAGAGGATTCGCAGTAGGTTAACCTACTTCAGAGAAATCGACGATCTTTCAGTGAGTGAGATTGAATTTCATAGCCCTGTCCTCCTCCATGAATTTATGTAGCTGCCCTACTTCAAACAGGGTCATCAGAAAAACAGGAATGAAGCATATTTAATATTTTGCTGGCTGAGGTGGTTATACTCACATGACTAACCAGGTTGAGAAAGAAGATTTTCAATTAAACCTCTGTTTGATAATAAGAGCAATGCGAATCTTAAAGAGAGGCGCACACTCACTTCAGAAATTCATCCAAAGTTAACTTGAAGTGCCATTGCCTTCCTTCATCTTTACTTTGAGGAAATCTTTGGCATTTGCTTCTTTCATATTTCACCAATTTGCTCCGTAGGTTCCCCTGCTCCAGTACAGCTTCCCCTCTCACACATCCTGACTTTCCAAGGTCACACATAAGGAATGGCTGTTCGGATAAAGTGCCGGAGAATAGGAACCGTACTCCAATGTAATTTTGTATCTTCAGTAAAGGAGGAAATACACAAAAAGATGCTGAGAATGGTTGAGTATTGGTTTAGTTCATATTTCCTGATTTCCTGAAGAAGGGCTTATGCTCGAAACGTCGAATTCCCTATTCCTGAGATGCTGCCTGGCCTGCTGTGCTTTGACCAGCAACACATTTTCAGCTTAGTTCATATTACACTATTTGCAAACACATGTATCCGATTTCTATCTATCACACAACCTCCTGTTGCAGCACAATGCTTGTCATTTGTAGGCATTCATGTGAGCAGTTGAATTTGGCTTTGTTCCAGTCACTTTGGATCCCAGTTCATTTATTTACCAGGGAAATTTCACCTGCAGCAAATCTGCATATTTATTCCAGTTGCTCCATCACTGTGCTTGCAATGCAGTTGCTACAAATTCTTGCAATTCCCATTTTTGAAACCAAGCGTGTACTCAATCCAGCAGCTACACCAATCCCATGTACACCATGCCCACATGTGCACCCTTTCAGCAGGTACATCATTACATTGGGTACACCATTCTAGATGTATATCTGTCCAGTTGGTACATCATTCCAGTAGATACACCATTCCAGCAGCTACATCATTCCAGAAGATACATCATTTCAGTGGGTACACCATTCTACTGGTGCCACCATTCCAATTAGTACATCATTGCAGCAGGTACTCTATTGTGAAGACGACACCATTTCAGAAGATTTATAATTTCAATGGGTGCACCGTTCTCCTGAACACACTATCTCACCAGCTATATCATTTCAATGGTTACAGTATTCCAGTGAGAACACCATTCCAGCTTTACCTAATGATTGCACATTCCAAGTTGAGATGTAAATATTTCCACCAGGAAAATCTGGGAGACATGCATCCGCAGATACTGGGGTTAATTTTCAACCATCCAGCCGGATATAAACAGAGCATCTTGCAATTTAAAATCATCTCTTAAAACCTATTTCCACTTTCCCTTGGCTGGGTGGAATGATTGCCCTACACAGGTTGGTGTATATGTTTCCTTTGTTGGGAACCAGGAGGAACAGGACTGATCCTGCTCTGGGCCTTTCCTGCCCATCCTGAGTGGCAGTAGGCAAGCAGCTTTCTGACCGCACATAACCTCCGTCAGGACTTACAAGTAGGCAGATGACTGGAAGCTGTATATGAGGATTCAGAGCTATGATAGACCAGGCCACACACTGACAATTTTCTCATGCCCCCACTGACTCTCAGATAAATTTCTATAGTCTCAGGAACACCAGTGGGTGAGGACTTCCACTTCTCTGCATGAGTTTGAACTTTATCTCATGGGACTAAGCAATGATGAGGTAAATTCCATGAGATAGTGCATAGACAGGAGGAGGCTAAATTAACCTGTATGGGCTCTCTCCTATTACGCATTCAACCTAATGAGATAGCCTCTTAATTTAATGGACTTTGTTGCTTCAGATTTTCTCTCTATCTCTCATCCTCTCTGAATGGAATGTACTTCCTTCTGGGGAATGATTTTCAGAGAGCTGGTTGTGCTCTATGATATTTTCCAAGTAGCCATTCATTTTCCAGTTTTAAGCCTAAGGCAAAATGTCTCAACAGACTTGGCCATGGAGGTTATCACAGCTAAACACAATACTCATTTCCCTCACAGATGCGTCCATTGGTTACAGGAGATGGTTCATTCAACTGATACCTGGGAAGCTGGGATGGGAAGAGGCAGGCAGGGGAAGGTTTATCTCAGAAAAGTTGGACAGGCTGGGACTGCATCCATTGGAAGAATAAGAGGTGATCTTACTGAAACATTGAAGATCCTGAGAGGGATTGACAAGGTGCATGCTCAAAGGACTTTTCCTCTTGTTGGATAAATTGGAATGGGGGAGACCATTTAAAAGCATATGGTTTCTGAGGAGGAGTGTTTTTATCTCAGAGGGTGGTCTCAGTGGATCTGTCTTCTCCAGCGAGTAATGGTTGCAAGGTCACTAAATATTTTAAAAGGTAGCGGTAGATGTATTCTCAATTGACAAGAGAACTGATGGTTGTCAGAGGTAGGCAGAATGTGGTGTTGAGCTCACCATCAGATCAGGCAAAATCTGAATGGTGGAGCAGATGAGAGGGACTAAATGGCATTCCACCACTCCTAAAGCATATGATCGTATGAGAGGAAATGACGACCCACTTTCCTTCCCCTTTCCAATCTTGCATTTACCATAGGCAATGAGTAATTCCCAATTTCTGCTTCAGGTAAGATCAACTAGTTCTGTATTGACCAAAGATCAAATATGGAGTTTTCCTGTGCCCCATTGTGGAAGCTGATCACTGGACCTCAATGGTACAGTGCTGTTCTATTAGCTTTCCTTTCAGTGTGTGCATTGCAGAAGATCTAGTACAGCACTTTCAGTTCCTAAAGGTGCCTTGCAACATCAGCAAATTAGTTCAGATGAAGAAAACCCATGACTTTTGATCTCATCTTTGCAGAATGCCAATTTTCTCTATCTGAGGAGCTGAGTCAGCAGCTGATACAATATTTTCAAAATCATTAAACATTGTAATGATCTCCCTGTGCTCTTTTCTTTGTCATTTTTTCATGGAATGAGTGTCACAGGTAAAGCCATTTTATTTTTCATCCTGGCTTTTCTGTTCCTGTTCATCAGTGATGGAAGGAGTGAATATTTTAACTTGGAGGATGAGATATTAATCATGTTGGCTGCTATGGCCTGGATGGTGTCAAGTTTCTTGAGTGTCTACAGGCAAATGGGAAGTGTTCATTTCATTATTGCTCCTGACATGTAATTTGCAGATTGTGGACAGTTTTTGGGGACTTAAGAGGTACATTGCTTATCACAGAATGCCCAATCTCTGACTTACTGTTGTAGCCATAATATTTCTATATGAACACATGGCTTATGAGAAGAGACTGAGTAGACTGGAGTTATATTCATTGGAATTTAGAAGAGAGAGAGAGAGAGAGAGAGAGACTGAGAGTGTGTGTGTGTGTGTGTGTGTGTGTGTGTGTGTGTGTGGCGGGGGGGGAGGGATCTTATAGAAACATATAAAATTACAAAGGAAATAGATGAGATAGAAATAGAGACGATTTTTCCACAGGCAGGTGAAACTAGGACAAGAGGGCATGGCCTCAAAATTAGGGGGAGCAGATTTAGGACTGAATTGAGAAGGAACTTCTTCGCCCAGAGGTTTGTGAATCTGTGGAATTCCCTGCCCAGTGAAGTAGCTGAGGCTTTTTTAAAGCTAAGATAATTTATTTGAACAGCAAAAGGAATTAAGGGTTATGGTGAGAGCGTGGGTAAATGGAGAGCTGAGGCCACAGAAAGATCAGCCATGATCGTGTTGAATGGTGGAGCAGGCTCGAAGGGCCAGATGGCCTACTCCTGCTCCTAGGCCTTATGTCCTTATATGCATATTAAGAGCAGTTAAAGGCCATTTGGTCCATTAGGCCAACTCCACCATTCAATAAGATCATGGTTGATATAAATACAAAGAACTTTGAATGTAGAAATCTGAAACAAGAACAAAATGTGAATAGATTAGATTACTTACAGTGTGGAAATAGGCCCTTCGGCCCAACAAGTCCACACCGACCCACCGAAGCGCAACCCACCCATACCCCTACATTTACCCCTTACCAAACACTACGGGCAATTTAGCATGGCCAATTCACCTGACCCACACACCTTTGTGACTGTGGGAGGAAACCCACGCAGACACGGGGAGAACGTGCAAACTCCACACAGTCAGTCGCCTGAGTCGGGAATTGAACCCGGACCTCTGGCGCTGTGAGGCAGCAGTGCTCACCACTGTGCCACCATGCCGTCCACATGTGCTGGAGAAACTCAGCAGGTCTGGCAGCATCTGTAGAGAAGCAGTTCACATTTTGATTCCAAAGAGTCACTGGATATGAAACTTAACCTCAATGTTGCCTTCCACGGATGCTGCCTGACCTACTAAGTCTCTCCACCAGTTTCTATTTTTATTTAAGATCCGTTTGCACTTTGAATTCATATTACCATCTAAACTGATAATCTTTGATTCCCTTGCTCAGTACTAAGTTATGCACTTCCGTTTAAAAATATCCAGTGAGCTCCATCTTCGGAGGCAGAGTGTTCCAAAGTTGTTCAATCCTTAGTGAAAAAGAACTATCTGTATCTCTGTCCTGGAAAGGTGACCCCTCATGGCTGGTCTTGTGAAGTTTCTAATCAGTGGAAACTGCCAGGATGTGGATAGTGTCATGGTAATGTCATCGAATATTAAGAGGAGGCACATTTTAGGGTTTTCAAGAAAGAGATAGATAACATTCTTAGAGCAAAAAGGGATCAAAGGGTATGGGAAGATAGCAGGAACAGGGGACTGAGTTGGATGATCAGCCATGATCGTATTGAATGTTGGGGCAGACTCAAAGGGCAAATAGGCAAAAGTGAGCAGCCAGATCTGGAGATTAGAGTCAAGAGTGTGTTGCTGGAAAAGCACAGCAGGTCAGGCAGCATCCAAGAAGAAAATCAACCTTTCAGGCAAAAGCCCTTCATCAGGAATCAATGGACAAATAGCCTATACCTGTTCCTGTATTGTAGGTTTCTGTGTTAACAGACTCAATGGAGATTAATGTATCTTATTTCAAAAAGTGTTTTTTCTCTTGCATCTTGCCTGAACAAATGAGCAAAGATAATTTTAGTATTTCTGAAATTAAATCTTCTCCTTGATCCTCTTCAGAGAAGATTGGTTTCTTAGTTTTCATGGAACTCAGTAATGGAAACATACAAATGTTCTCTATCCATGTGGAATACAGACATATTGTGAATTAAACATATTGTGAAATGCTCACTCAGAATGTGTCAGTGACAGCCTTCCTTCGACATGCGACAGCATTGGAATGATTGCAAGCCCTTCCTGTTCCCCCAGTTCAGCCCCAGTTCTGTTCTGAAGAGGTGAGCAATTTCACAGCTCTACCCTTCCATTTCCACACCTAGCATAACTGAATATTTTTCATAATATTGAACAGTTGCATTCAGTTTGCTATTCAATCAGTGGCACTACAACTGCTGCTGTCAAACAAGCATACAGTTGTTCTCAGCTTGATTATGAGAGTCTGGTAACTGATGTATGCTCACTGTGCTTGATTGGTTAAACCTGGACATAGACTCAATACAGAAACCCAGAAGCTGAGCTGCAAATGTGAATGCAGACACATGATGATTGTGGCCATATTTTAAAAGAATTGTAAATTAATCTATTGCATACTTAGAAACTGATGTCATCTCTGCATTGCTCAGAGATAAATACATTATACAACAAATGAGCAAAATACAATAACAGCGCATATTGACTCTGGCCTTGCACGATATCAGGGTACTTTCACAGGATGGGAGGAAGGAGGGGTTAGCAGATAGAGTGGGAGTGGAAATATGTCTTTTTTTGTGCACTCTATCTAATTCCTTCCTCTGTACTCGAGTGAACTTTGGGTTCGGTCGTAGTAATCATGAGTCATAAAGAGCACGCTGTCTGAGAGGTGACTCTCAATCTCAGCTGATTCTGCTGTGCTGTTTCACAGACTTGGAACTCTTTTCCCAATAGCATTGGGGTAGCACCTACTCCCGACAGATTCCAGCAGTTCAGGGAGACAGCTGGACAGCTCATCGCTGTCTTCTCCAGGACAGTCAGGGAGGTGAATAAACATTGGATCTGCAGGTGAATTGTGTCATTTAGTCTAAACAACCCTGGGTTCAGCAATGAGAAATATCCTGGGACCCCCTCTTGCTTTCCATTTAATAACCTCATGTGCAAACAGACATGAGCCAAGTTAGGGGAAGGTAGGGTCAGCCTTGGCGACGAAGCCTCCCATGGTTGAAGTGTTTAGCTCATTGTCTAACTTCACATGAGTGTTTATTAATTGGTTGCGCTGCAGAAGAGTTGTTGGCTATTTTTGAAAAAATCACTCCTGGCAGAGCACGACTCTTTGGGAGAGAGATGGGGGGGGGGGTAGGAAGTAGCCAGTGAGCCCTTCCTGGAAATCATTTCTCTTCATCGTCATATTGTTGTGAAAAGGTATTTTAAGTAGATTTCTCATGTCCATCAATGGACTCTCCTCATTTCAGTAAATTATTCAGTGCAGAGAAAATTGGATGACAAACTACGCTCAAGTGGATCGGCCGTGGTTGGAGCACGATATGGAATAATTCCTCATCCCAAGGGGACCTTTCTGCTGCAGTGCCCTGATAGAACTGCAGCAAAAGCAAACCCAAGCTGGTTTCTAAAGCTGGGGGTGTTCCAATCGAAATGCAGTATTGTTTCCGTTGATTTATTTTCACAGCTTGGCAAATGTCGTGCGGCATCTCTCAGATGAGACATGCATTTATGCAGCGTCTCTTACATAACCTCAAGACAGTTCAAAGTGCTTCACAGCCAAGATACGGCTTGTTGATGCACAGCTACTGTTATAATGTTGGGAATGTGGCAGCCAACAGTTAAGCTGTTTGTGTTGTTGCATGAGAAATGAATGTTAGTCAAATGAAGGAGAATACCTCTACTCCTCTTCAAATAAGAGCAGAAAAACTAGGAACAGGAGTTGGCCATTCAGTCTCTTGATCTTCTTTCACTATTCAGTATGATCATGGTTGATCCCACCTAGCCCTCAACTCCACTTTCCAGCCTGCTCCTCATAACCCTTGGGACTCATTACTGATTTTTAAAAATCTATCTTTTCTTTGAGTTTACTGAATATCCCAACATCCAATGCACTCTGGAGTAATGAGTTCTATTGACACACAACCATTTGAGAGAAATACTTTCCCTCCATCTGTTTTAAATCTGCTCCCACTATCATAAAACTATGACCGATCATTCCTGATTGCCCCACATGAGGAAGTATCCTTTCCACATCTATTTTGTCAATCCCCTTTAACACTGACCAGAAACTCATCTGAACATGCCATATACATACTATGACAAGACAAGCAAGTCCAAGGCTGGGAACCCGGCCATAAGTCACCCTTCTGACCCCTCAAAGCTTGTCCACCATCTATAAGTCAGAAATGTGATAGAATACTTCCCACTTGCTTGGATGGATGCAGGTGCAACAACACTCAAGAAGCTTAACACATTCAGAACAAAGCACCCCGTGTGATTGACACTTTCAATATTCACTCCCTCTACCAAATATGCAGTGCAACAACTCACCCACGACCTTCCAAACTCATGCTCTTGAGCATCAAGAATGACAAGGTCCACAAATACACAGGAATACCACCAATTGCAAGCTCCCCTACAAGACACATGCCATACTACTTGGAAATATATCATTGTTTCCTCACTATCACTGTGTGAGAATCCTAGCATTGAGAGTTCAGCTACACCGATGCACTGCAGCAGTTCAAGAGGGCAGCTCATTACCACCTCCTCAAGGGAAAAGTTAAAGATCACACAACATCAGGTTATAGTCCAACAGGTTTATTTGGAAGCACTAGTTTTCACAGCGCTGCTCCATCAGGTGGTTATAGGCACCACAACCACCTGATGAAGGAGTAGCACTCCGAAAGCTAGGACTATAACCTGGTGTTGTGTGATTTTTAAACTTGGTCCACCCCAGTCCAACACCAGCTCCTCCAAATCATAACTTCTCAAGGGAAAGTAGGGCTGGGCATTAAATGCTGACCAGTGAGATCCATTTCCTGTGAATGAATTACAAAAATATATGAGCATACGTAAATCTTTTGAGCCTGTTTTGCCACCCTGCAGGATTATGGCTGATCTGCTAACTCATGACCCCTGTTGACCTCTTCCTTAATCAGGCCAAAATGGCAGGCTGATTAGCATCGATCAGTCCAGCAGGGGTAAAGCTTCAGATGTCCAGGTTTACTTATCACACATTATTCGTCTATCTTGGCATCAATGTTTTTCACATTAGACAAATGAAGTTTATGTAGCCCAACAAGATTCCACCCCCCCCACCCACCCCAACAAATAAAAGCAAAATACTGCAGATGTCAGAAATCTTAAATGAAAACAAAGTGCAGACAGCAGTTCTGGCAGCATCTGTGGAGGAAGAAATAGAGTTAATTTCCTGACTCTTCATCAGAATACAAGACACCCCCAAATCATACTTTCTCACAGGAATTTGAGAGTGCATACATGAGGATCAGTGGTCGGCACAACATAGTGGGCTGAAGGGCCTGTTCTGTGCTGTACTGTTTTATGTTCTATGTTCTAAATACTGCTTGGTGCACAAACAGCTGTTATTCTTGAAAGTTCAGCCTAGTTCTTTGTAGCAACTGGAATGAAGACTTACATAAGAATCCAATTAAACAAAGCTGAGCTTAGAAAGGAAAACCACTGAGCAGCGTAACTGCTGAGTTTGAACAGTGCTAGTCTAAGCTCTGAAAATGTACAGTTATGCTACGTATTAATGAATTGAATTATTCATAAGCACAGAAAGAAACAATTGCGAAATACATTGATTTGACAAATAGAAATGTTCAATTTTATTGCTAGATTTGCTCTGTTTAGAGAGCTCTTGTTCTCCTGAATTGATGTTTTAGAGTCATGTTAATAGCTCTATAAATTTGGATGATTAAAATAGTGTCCTGATGAAATATAGTTACGTTTTCCTTAACTAACTTTTATTCTTCTACATTGTAACCTTCAGTGCTTCTCAACAACCTTTTCCAAGGTCCCATGCCTTCCCGGTTTACATGAACTCCACGTTGGCTTCCACTTTCAGGTGCCTCATGGTGCACAGTTTGTGCACCATCAGATCAGAGTAGTAGGGTTCGGCCGTGTATTCAAAGGGTAACTCACACAGGGGTTTGGTGTTAAATGGATGATCATCTAATCAAGGGATTAGTTGGGATCTTGTTAACTCTGATATTTAAAGATTACCTAATGGAATTTTGAATGTGCAATGTTGGAGATTTAGTGAACCCCCCTGACACATGCAGGTGAAGAACTGCCCTTTAAGTTTCAATGGAATATATTTCTATCTGTCTGACTTGAATTCTTTTGCCTCATCATCATGAATTGTGGAACCTTTTGTCGTACTCAGTGATGCTGTCTTTGATCTTATTCTACATCAGCCTACCTAACATTTATGACAGATAATTAGGATCTCGTTGACCTTGACATCTTGAAATTTATTTGTAACACATTATTTACAAGACTACAATATCACAGGTTTATACACAGAGCCTGGGTTCTGTGCTCAGTAATGAAATTCTACATTATACAAATACAACTTATGACTCTAGTATTCAAAGAGAGTGACTTAAGGCAAGGTAGGTATCTTTATCAGAACTTCATATGATATGGTTTCATTGTTATTGAGTTATACAGCATGAAAACAGACCCTTGCCAATCAGATATCCTAAATCGATCTTGTCCCATTTGCCGGCATTTGGCCCATCACACGTGACATCACTTCCGCCCACCACATCATCGCTGATGTCACACGCTCAGCGACTTCCGCCCCCCCACTGCCATGTCAGCCACCACTTCCGCCCCCACCAACGCCACTCACCTGCATTCTGCTGACATGCCACCCCCCCCCCCCCCCAGCAGATCCCACTGTCACCATTCCCGGCCCCCAGAACCCTGAGGGGAACACCATTCCTGCTCATGATTCCACCCCCATTTCCCACCACCAACACACCCACTCCAGTTACAGGTTCTCCCCCCCCACTCCCAGCTCCACACCCACACCAGATCCCAGCTCCCAGTCCCGCTGAGTTTTCACCATCCCTCCAGACCTCCCCCTCACTGAGGACGAACGATCAGTCCTCAGCAAAGGACTCACCTTCATCCCCCTCTGTCCGTGCACCAATGAATTTAATACACGCCGTGACGTTGAACACTTCTTCCTCCGCCTCCGCCTCCGAGCTTACTTTCACAATCCGGACTCCTGCCCACCTTCCAAGGACCCCTTCGCCCACCTCCAACACACTGCATCCACCTGGCCTATTACCTGCCCTCGACCTCTTCATTTCCAAATGCCGCTGGGACATTAACCGCCTCAACCTGTCTACCCCCCTCCCCCACTCCAACCTCTCACCCTCACAACGTGTAGCCCTCCAATCCCGACCTCACCATCAAGCCAGCAGATAAAGGGGGTGCAGTGGTAGTCTGGCGCACTGACCTCTACACCACTGAAGCCAAACGTCAACTCAAGGACACCTCTTCCTACCGCCCCCTTGACCATGACCCCACCCCCGCATCACCAAACCATCATCTCCCAGACCGTACAGAACCTCATCACCTCAGGAGATCTCCAACCCACAGCTTCCAACCTCAGTCTGGGAGCTCCGCACTGCCCGGTTCTACCTCCTTCCCAAGATCCACAAGCCTGACCACTCTGGCCGACCCCTTGTCTCAGCATGCTCCTGCCCCATGAAACTCATTTCTACCTACCTCGACACTGTCCAATCCCCCTAGTCCAGGAACTCCCCACATACGTTCAAGACACCACCCATGCCCTCCACCTCCTCCAAGACATCCGTTTCCCCGGCCCCCAACACTTCATCTTCACTATGGATTTCCAATCCCTCTACACCTCCATCCGCCATGACCAGGGCCTCCAAGCCCTCTGTTTTTTCCTCTCCCAACGTCCCCAACAGTACCCTTCCACCGACACACTCATTCGTTTGGTCCTCACCCTTAACAATTTCTCCTTCGAATCCTCCCACTTCCTCCAGACCTAGGGGGTAGCCATGGGCACACGTATGGGCCCCAGCTATGCCTGTCTCTTTGTTGGCTACATAGATTATCTTCCATAATTACACCGGCACCACTCCCCACCTCTTCTTCCGCTACATTGATGACTGCATTGGCGCCACCTCATGCTCCCACGGGGAGGTTGAGCAATTCATCAACTTCACCAACACATTCCACCCTGACCTTAAATTTACCTGGACCATCTCTGACACCTCCCTCCCCTTCCTGGACCTCTCCATTTCCATTAATGACGACCGACTTGACACTGACATTTTTTACAAACCCACCGACTCTCACAGCTACCTGGATTACACCTCTTCCCACCCTACCTCTTGTAAAAATGCCATCCCGTATTCCCAATTCCTCTGCCTCCGCCGTATCTGCTCCCAGGAGGACCAGTTCCACCACAGAACACACCAGATGGCATCCTTCTTTAGAGACTGCAATTTCCCTTCCCATTTGGTTAAAGATGCCCTCCAATGCATCTCGTCCACACCCTGCATCTCTGCCCTCAGACCCCACCCCTCCAACCGTAACAAGGACAGAACTCCCCTGGTGCTCACCTTCCACCCTACCAACCTTCGCATAAACCAAATCATCCGCTGACATTTCCGCCACCTCCAAAAAGACCCCACCACCAGGGATATATTTCCCTTCCCACCCCTTTCCACCTTCTGCAAAGACCGTTCCCTCCGTGACTACCTAGTAAGGTCCATGCTCCCCTACAACCCACCCTCCCATCCTGGCACCTTCCCCTGCCACCATAGGAATTGCAAAACCTGTGCCCACACCACCTCCCTCACCTCCATCCAATGCCCTAAAGGAGCCTTCCACATCCATCAAAGTTTTACCTGCACATCCACTAATATCATTTATTGTATCCGTTGCTCCCAATGCGGTCTCCTCTACATTGGGGAGATTGGACGCCTCCTAGCAGAGCGCTTTAGGGAACATCTCTGGGACACCCGCACCAATCAACCACACCGCCCTGTGGCCCAACATTTCAACTCCCCCTCCCACTCTGCCCAGGACATGGAGGTCCTGGGCCTCCTTCACCGCCGCTCCCTCATCACCAGATGCCGGGAGGAAGAACGGCTCGGAACACTTCAACCCCAGGGCATCATTGTGGACTTCAACAGTTTCCTCATTTTGCCTTCCCCCACCTCACCTTAGTTCCAAACTTCCAGCTCAGCACTGTCCCCATGACTTGTCCTACCTGCCTATCTTCTTTTCCACCTATCCACTCCACCCTCCTCCCTGACCTATCAGCTTCAACCCCTCCCCCACTCACCTATTGTACTCTATGCTACTTTCTCCCCACCCCCACCGTCCTCTAGTTTAACTCTCCACCCTTCAGGCTCTCTGCCTGTATTCCTGATGAAGGGATTTTGTCCGAAACGTCGATTTTACTGCTCCTCGGATGCTGCCTGAACTGCTGTGCTCTTCCAGCACCACTAATCCAGAATCTGGTTTCCAGCATCTGCAGTCAATGTTTTTACCCATTTCTCTCTAAACCCTTCCTATTCATGTACTCATCCAGATGCCTTTTAAATGTTCTAATTGTACCCACCTCCATCACTTCCTCTGGTAGCTTGCTCCATACATGCACCACCCTCTGCTTAAAAAGTTGCCCCTCAGGTCCTTTTTACACCTTTCCCCTCTCTCCTTAAACCTATGCCCACTAGTTGTGGACTCCCTTACCATAGGAAAAAGACCTTGACTATTCACCCTATCCATGCACCTCATGATTTTATAAACGTCTATAATGTAATCCCCCAGCCTCCGACACTCCAGGGAAAACCGCCCCAACCTACTCAGCCTCTCCCAATAGATCAAACCATCCAATCCTGGCAACATCCTTGTAGATCTATTCTGAACCCTTTCATTTTTAAACTACACCTTTCTAATAGCGGAGAGCCCAGAATTGAATGCAGTATTCTAAAAGTGACCTAACCCAATGCTTGAATAGCTGCAACATGACATCCCAAAGTCCTATACTCAATGCACTGACCATTGAAAGCCTTCTTCACCACCCACTTTCAAGGAACTATGCACCTGCACCTCTAAGTTTTTTTGTTCAGCAATACTCCCCAGCGCCCTACCATTTACTGTAGAAATCCTGTCCTGATTTGCCTTACCAAAATGAAACACCTCACATTTATCTAAATTAAACTCTATCTGCCACTTGCGCTTGAACCAGACAACAAAACCATGCCTCAGTCTCGCATTCCTCCCCTTTTCCTCATTTAAGAAAGATCATGGGCCGAAAATAAATGGAACACAATTTATAAACATTAAACGTGACCACTTCAAAAAATAGTTTCAGCAAAACAGCCACTTGGTCAAATAAATCTCGAGCTGAGCTCATGCGAGTCAAGTTTCAATGGGGAAGATTAAACAATAGTTCTCAAGCGACTTGCCATGAAAAGCCTGAAATTACAAGATCAGAGACTGGGCAGGTATAAGACAAACGTGTGTGTGTGTGTGTGTGTGTGTGTGTGTGTGTGTGTGTGTGTGTGTGTGTGTGTGTGTGTGTGTGTGTGTGTGTGTGTGTGTGTGTGACAAATTTGAGAACACACAAGATTCATTGTTTCTCACAATCTGCTTCTGTAACCACTTCAAAGCTGGGTGTATTTATTTGACAAACTCTGTCACTTGGTCTAGGATGGTGGTGTGACAATAAACGTCAGGTCCCAGGAGACAACTGAGCAATTACAGCAGCTTTAAACATATTTGCAGCATTCATAACATCTTTCTTTAAAAACAGTACATTTGGTTTAATAAGCTAAGGATGGAGGGGGATAGGATTTATTAGTGAAACATTAGGGCAGGAGATTTATAGGCAACATGTGCTAAACCTTGTTATTGCTACACAAACAGAAAAAAAACAAAATCACCTGCTCAGCGCAGCCCTGTTTCTCTGTCTTACTCATCCTATTCCCAAGATTATTTTAAATTCTAAAATTTCCCAAGATGAGGGAATTTAACTTGTACTTGTCTGCAATATGCAGGGATTTAATTTTGTCTGATGGTGCACTGGTTAATACATCAACCGTTCTGCAGTCACTAACCGGTCTAATGACTATTTACATAGCACACAATGGAACTGTAGTCGAGCACATTAACACAGGGCACTACTAGTCAAAATTAAACCTCAAAGCATTGAAGCAAAACATCAGACCCCTATACAGATTACAGGCAGTCATCTCCAGTGTAAATAGGTCTATATCAAATTGCTATTATATTCAAAAATGTTAAATCAATTTAAATAAATGGGCTTGTACTTTTTTTAAAAAATAGAAGACAGAAACTATTGATTTCAGTAGTCTAAGTGTCCAATAATTAGACTGACAAGTTTTCATGCTGACAAACCCACACGAAGACAAAAAGTTGCCAGCAGATGCTTGACAGCACATCCAGACGCACTGGGCCAGAGAGAGGCTGAAACCTTTGGGCCATCTGTTTGACCTTGTGTTGAGCTGACAAGAGGATCAGCAAATCAGTGAATAGGGTTTGTTCTATGTTTCAGCGGTTACTGTGGAAACAGGATGGGATACTGAAACACTGGGGTCAGAGGAGAGGCCACTCCACCTCCATCATAACGGGACACAGGGTGTTGCTGGAGGACCTAGCACCCATGTGCTCCTTGATGTTGCTGTCTAGGGAGATATTACTAAACCCCTCTAGCTCCTCCATTAGAATTTCACTTTGCTATTGGGATGGAGCTTACCTGAGCACATATCTGGTGCACTGCATATTTTACAAGGATAGCCTACTTATCTGAAGCAATCGGACAAATTCAAACTATGCTGTCAAGCTCACCTTCAACCTTACCAAAGTAAGCCTCCCACGTAAATGAGAGAGCCTATTAAGACCACCAACAGTGGTCTAAAGATGCTTAGACAAGTGTATGAACAGGAAAGGTCTAGTGGGATATGGCAGAAGTGAGTACTGCAGATGCTGGAGATTAGAGTCAAGATTAGAGTGGTGCTGGAAAAGCACAGCAGGTCAGGCAGCATCCAAGGAGCAGGAAAATCAATCTTTCAGGCAAAATTCTTGGGTGGTCTCTCAGCAATGGGATGTAAATTCTAGCCTTCCCAAATCCCATACACAAATTTTAAAAGTGCCAGAAACCCATGAAGAAATAGCAACATTTACCTGACTCAGGATGCTGTCTGGCCCAGAGGGGATCTTGAAAGTGATGGTATTGTATTCCATAGAATCCTCAGAGTAGATAGAGACAATTCAGCCTGTACTGAACCTCCAAAGAGCATCCCACCCTATTTCCATAACCCCTGTGTTTAGCATGACCAATCCACCTAACCTGCATATTTTTGGACTGTGGGAGGAAACTGGAGCACCCAGAGGACACCCATGCAGACACGGGGAGAATGTGCAAACTCCACACAGACAGTCACCCCATATCCCTGGAGAGGCAGCAGTGATAACCACTGAGCCACCCATCTACCTTTACCCTTCAGGGTGGGAAAGGTCACGGGTTTGGGAAGTACTAATGACAAAGTTGAGTCACTGCAGGGAGCTGCAGCTCAGAGGCTGATGTAGCACATGTGGTAGTGTCAGTACCTCTGAGCGAGGAGGCCCACATTCAATCCCACCTGCACCAGAGGTGTGTTATAACACCGCTGAACAGACTGATTAAAAAGTGCCTCTGGTACACAGCTCCTGCCATTGTGATGTGGGTAGAAGGAAGATATTTAAATGTGAGGCGTTTTTAAACTGCCACAAAAGGCTTGAAATGTTTTCTAAAGTGTACTTTCAAATTCCCTTCATGAATCATCACTCCTAACTGCCTACAACCTTCATCAAACACTCAGATATTCTTGGATCCTTCTCAAAATGTCACTTCTAGTGATTGAATGTCTGCCTGTGGAAATAACTCTCCCACTTTCACTGTGTAATTCTAATTGCTTTGTCATGCAATCGGCGGTAATGATGGTCAACAGAAAGAGCAGATGCTGAGCATTGCCCACCTTTTAACTGAACTCAGACTCAGTTACCCTGAGCCATCAAGTTGGTATTGCTCACTGAAACAATTTGGCAGAAATCGAACCCTGGGAGAGGGGCAGATGTGATGTCATCACATGATTCACACGTCATGCGTGGCATGCAATACATATGACGATATCAGTTGTTGCACTGAAAGAACCAGAGCAGTCGTGGATTTAAAAATGATTTTAGTTTGATTTATCTTATTATTGTCCTCAGATGCAGTGAAAGGTATTGTTTTGTGTGTTAACCAGACAAATTATACCTTAGCTGAAAAATGTGTTGCTGGAAAAGTGCAGCAGGTCAGGCAGCATCCAAGGAGCAGGAGAATCGACGTTTCGGTCATAAGCCCTTCTTCAGGAATGAGGAGGGTGTGCCAAGCAGGCTAAGATAAAAGGTATTGAATCAGTGGTGCTGGAAGAGCACAGCAGTTCAGGCAACATCCAACGAGCAGCAAAATCGACGTTTTGGGCAAAAGCCCTTCATTGGATGAAGGGCTTTTGCCCGAAACGTCGATTTCGCTGCTCGTTGGATGCTGCCTGAACTGCTGTGCTCTTCCAGCACCACTGATCCAGAATCTGGTTTCCAGCATCTGCAGTCATTGTTTTTACCTAAGATAAAAGGTAGGGAGGAGGAACTTGGGGGAGGGGCATTGGGAATGCGATAGGTGGAAGGAGGTTAAGGTGAGAGTGATAGGCCGGAGAGGAGGTGGGGGCGGACAGGTTGGGAAGAAGATTGCAGGTCAAGGCGGCAGTGCTGAGTCCGACGGTTGGGACTGAGATAAGGTGGGGGGCGGGGAAATGAGAAAGCTGGAGAAATCTGCATACATCCCTTGTGGTTGGAGGGTTTCTAGGCGGAAGATGAGGCGCTCTTCCTCCAGGCGTCATGTTGCCATGGTCTGGCGATGGAGGAGGCCAAGGCCCTGCATGTCCTTGGCGAAGTGGGAGGGGGAGTTAAAGTGTTCAGGGTAAAAACAATGACTGCAGATGCTGGAAACCAGATTCTGGATTAGTGGTGCTGGAAGAGCACAGCAGTTCAGGCAGCATCCAAGGGGGACCGAAATCGATGTTTCAGGCAAAAGCCCTTCATCGGGAATTAAAGTGTTCAGCCACGGCGTGGTTGGGTTGGTTGGTGCAGGAGTCCCAGAGGTGTTCTCCGAAACATCCGCCAAGTAGGCAGCTGTCTCCCCAATGTAGAGGAGGCCACATCGGGTGCAGTGGATGCAGTAAATGATGTGTGTGGAGGTGCAGGTGACTTTGTGATGGATATGGAAGGATCCCTTGGTGCCTTGGAGGGAAGTGAGGGGGAAGGTGTGGGCGCAAGTTTTGCATTTCTTGCGGTTGCAGGGGAAGGTGCCGGGAGTGGAGGTTGGGTTGGTGGGGGGTGTGGACCTGATGAGGGAGTCGCGGAGGGAGTGATCTTTCCGGAACACTGATAGGGGAGGGGAGGGAAATATATCCTTGGTGGTGGGGTCTGTTTGGAGGTGGCGGAAATGATGAAGGATGATACGATGTATCTGGAGGTTGGTGGGGTGGTAGGTGAGGACCAGTGGGGTTCTGTCCTGCTAGCGATTGGAGGGGTGGGGCTCAAGGGCGGAGGAGCGGGAAGTGGAGGAGATGCGGTGGAGAGCATCGTCAACCACGTCTGAGGGGAAATTGCGGTCTTTGAAGAAGGAGGCCATCTGGGTTGTTCGGTATTAGAATTGGTCCTCCTGGGAGCAGATGCGGCAGAGGCAAAGGAATTGGGAATATGGGATGGCGTTTTTACAAGGGGCAGGGTGGGAGGAGGTGTAATCTAGGTAGCTGTGGGAGTCGGTCGGTTTATAGTAAATGTCCATGTTGAGTCAGTCACCCGAGATAGAAATGGAGAGGTCTAGGAAGGGGAGGGAGGAGTCTGAGAAGGTCCAGGTAAATTTGAGGTCAGGGTGGAAGGTGTTAGTAAAGTGGGTGAACTGTTCAACCTCCTCATGGGAGCATGAGGTAGCGTCGATACAGTCATCGATGTAGCGGAGGAAAAGGTGGGGGTTGGTGCCAGTGTAGCTGCGGAATATGGACTGTTCCACATATCCGACGAATAGGCAGGTATAGCTGAGGCCCATGCGGGTGCCCATGGCTACTCCTTTGGTTTGGAGGAATTGGTAGCATTTGAAAGAGAGGTTATTCAGAGTGAGAACCAGTTCAGTCAGTAGAAGGAGGGTGTCAGTGGAAGGGTACTGGTTGGTTCGGTGGGAAAGGAAGTGGAGGGCTTTGAGGCCTTCGTGACGGGGGATGGATGTGTATCGGGACTGGATGTCCATGGTAAAGATAAGGTGTTGGAGGCCGGGGAAGCGAAAATCATGGAGGAGGTGGAGGGCATGGGTGGTGTCCTGAACGTAGGTGGGCAGTTCTTGGTCTAAGGGGGACAGGACCGTGTCGAGGTACGTAGAGATGAGTTCGGTGGGGCAGGAGCAGGCTGAGACGATGGGTGGGCCAGGGCAGTCAGGTTTGAGGATTTTGGGCAGGAGGTAGAAATGAGCGATGCGGGGTTGTGGGACTATGAAGTTGGAGGCGGTGGATGGGTGATCCCCTGGGGTGGTGAGGTTATGGATGGTAGCAGGTTGCAGAATACAGAGTAACAACTACTGAGAAGGTGCAGAGAAATATCAACTCTAATATATGGGAAATTTGATAGGGAGGAGCACTTGTTTTAAGTAGCTGGTTCAGTGACCCAAAGCCATCCTGAAATTTAATATCAGAATTTGATCGAGAAAAAAATTAGAATGAATGATCCCCTCAGCTTTTTTTGCAACTACCTCCCAGGGAGTGAACTATTGTTAAAGCTACCTACCAAACAATGTGCTTGTTCACCTTTGCACTCCCCTGCAAGGCCTGCATTGAGGAGAGATAGCCATCTCAGATGATTCTTCTTTTTCTTTTCCACGGGAACAGTCTGCTTCTGGGAACCTCGTGGCAAAGCCAATAAGTGATGTGATTCATTACGGCCAGTCAACCACAGTTCTAGCCAGACAAGGTGACTTGAGGTGACATCAGTTCTGCAGCTAGAGCAGGAGAACTGTGCTCCGTAATTTACCATGGGTGAGTTACCTTGCAGCACCACTGAGCTGGCAAAATCAAGCAGCTTACCGCCTCTCAAATAACATCAGTCCATCCATTGCTCCATTCTAACTTTCTTCTCGTTCCTCTTCTCCCACCCTCTCCTCCCCACCAATTTCCTTCCTCAGTTGAAGGTGGGTTATACACTTCCTGCTACATTTTCCATTTTTTTCCCCCAGTGGGTTCTTCCAAGTGCCTCTGATCAGCGCTTGCAAGGGACTCTCTACAAATTCAGAAGATCTTCAGCAAATACTGTGACTCTCTCAATTTCCAACAGCTTTTGTTGCAGTGCAATGCTAACCAATTACCAAATCGCCAGACAATATAGAAATCTGATAGCAGCTCGACAGGATAGAAAACCAAAGTTGAAGTTACAGTGCAGAACACCTAACTTCCTCCATTCCTCTTCATCTAACCCTTTCAGCATTAACCCTCAAGCACTTTCTCCCTCATCCATTACCACTTAAATGCATCTATGCTATTAACTACTCCATGGAAGTTCTTAACTCTGAGTGAAGAGATTTCTCCTTAACGCATCACGAGATGTACTAATGGGTAGTCGATACTTATAGCAGGGAAATTTAGACCACCCCAGGAGGAGATCTGCAGATCCTAGTTTGAACATTGCTGAGCTCTGAAGACCATCTTGCATACACATCACCATGCATGCACACACACATACATATACACGTGTGCCACACAAATGGCAGGCGATGACCATCACACCACCTCCCCTCTTATTGAATGCTGTTACCATTACTGAATCCCCTACTATCAATATCCTGAGGTTTTACATTGTCCAGAAACTGAACTGGACTAGCCACATAAACGTAGTGGCTACAGGAGCAGCTCAGAGGCTAGGAAGACTGCAGCAAATACGTCACATCCTGACTCCCCAAAGCTTGTCCATCACCTACAAGGCATGAGTCAAGAGTGTGATGGAATACTCCCCATTTATCTGGATGGATGCATTTCCAACAACACTCAAGTAGATTGATACCATCCAGGACAAAACAGCCCCCGCTTGATTAGCACTGCATCCACAGCCATCCATTCCATCGAACACCTACACTCTTACGGTAGTATGTACTATCTACAAGATGCACTGCAGAAATTCACCTAAGATCCTCAGACAGCACCCTTCAAAACCCACAAATCTTTCCATCTAGAAAGACAAGGGCAGCAGATACATTGGAACACTATACCCTGCAAATTCCCCTCCAGGCCACTCACCATCCTGACTTTGAAATATATCACCATTCCCTCATTGTTGTTGGGTCGAAATCCTGGAATTGCCTCCCTAATGTCATTGAGGGTCTACCTACAACACATGGACTACAGTGGTTCAAGAAAGTAGCTCATCCTCATCATCTTAAGGGGCAGGCAATAAATGCTGGCTAGGCAATGACACGCACATCCCATGAATGAATGAAAAAAAAAGACACATATCATACCCCACACACACACAGATTGTGCTTCACAAACACACACATCAGATATACACAGACACATGCACACATTTTCCGTCTCCCTCTGTCTAGTGGAAAGTTAGTGCATTGTGATCAATCACCCCTACTTTCTCCCCACCCAAACATGGAGGTGCTGAGGTCAACGCAGGTGGAAATACTTGGAGCCTTCCTGAAGGGTGCAATCCAGCTTGACACTAAAATGCTGCACATGCTCCAGAGACCATGAGGGAAGCCCTACTTCCTGATCCTTTATTACTGTATCTGACCCTTGATATTCTGAGTGAATCGTAGAATGATCACAACAGAGAAAGTGGCCATTCAGCCCATCATGCCTGAGCTGCAAGTGCAGCTCAGTTAGTCCCATCCTCCCTAGTCTTTCCATGTAGTTCTGCAATTATTTATCTCTTCAGTAATTATCCAAAGATTATGTAAAGGTCACAGTTGAAGCTACCTCCATTACTCTATCATGTAGATTATCCTACATCCTCACCAACTGGCACTCTCTCCTGCCTAGGAGATATACCAAAAACATACTTAAGTCAAGACAATAACCAAGTTACTGGGAAACATACCTACTACCGCTAAACAACAACTACAACATCAACAACTTACATTTAAATTGTATCATTGACATATTAAATTGTTTCGAGGTGTTTCCAAAGAACTAATAGCAAACAAAACATGATGCATAAGGAGATATTGGAACATGTCAAACTGGTAGATTTAAAGTAGGGTTTTGAAGGAAGAGTGAGCTAGTCAGAGAGGACGAGGGATTAGGAAGGTCACTCTGACCTTTACAGCCAAGGCAGCTGAAGGCTTAGCTTTCAGTTGCTAAGTGATCATAATCAAGGACGCAAAAGTGGCCAGAATTGGAGAATGGCAAAGAATGTAGAGGGCAGAAAGGCAGTTAGGTGGAGTAGCACCATAGAGGTTGGCTTCCTTTTCCTTCATGTGAGTCATTGCCTTCATTAACATAGTGCATCTCCCAGATAGACCAATCCCCAGAGAGGAGCAAACCATTGGGGCCATGTTACTTTTCAGGAGAAAAGCCAGGACACTGTAGTACAAAATGCCATTACCATGGGAACGCTTGAGGACGTGCCTGAGAGCTGTACATGTGCGTTTGTGGAAAGGCTTAATTGACTGAGAAATGTATATGTCTCAATAGGTTAAAAATAATTAAGAGATGAATAATTAAGTTTCTTAAGCCACCTTTAGGTTTTGGTGAAGAAAAAGATTGGATTTTATGTTAAACAAGGAAAGCGATATACTTTCTGGGAAATGGATTGGTTGGTCTTCCAGTGAAAATAACAACATGGAAAGAAATGCAATTCTTTTACAATATGCACACAGTCTGTTTTTTGTTCTATATTTATTTCAACTAGTAAGTTTGTGTATTTTGCAAGAAAAGTTGTTTTCTTATCCTCCCATCTAAATGTCACCACCTTTCTAAAGCTCTTATCTGGGCTTGCTTGTATGTTCAGTGTAGTGTAGTCAGTCAAGAACTCGCTCAAATCGGCTGGACAACTGGTTTGTAATGCCAGAAGCATGAATTTAATTCCTACACCAACTGATACTACTAAGGAGTACCCTCCTTCTCAACCTGTCCCCTAACTCGAATCCATCTTCCTAACTGCATGCTTTAATTGATGCAAACAAAATACCAAAATGAGGAACACTGTACCCAAGTTATATCATTAGAATCCAAGGTGTTAGAAAGAGAAGGACAAACTTGCATTTAGAAGCACCTTTCACAATCTCAAGATATCTAAAGTATTTCCCTCTAGTGAAATATTTCAAAAATGAAGTCATGTTGCAATGTAAGGAACATGACTATTAATTTATATGCAGCAAGATCCCATAAACAGCAATGCTAACATGAACTGGTAAGCTTCAACAGAGTGCTGTTGGTTGTCAGATACATGTTGGACAGGATACTAGGAAGATCTCTGTTGCTTTTACTTCCCGTAGTGCCAAGAGATCACTCAAGATGACCGCAGGGTATCAATTTAAATTCCAATTGAAGAGACAGTATAGAACAGTGCAACATATCTTCAGTACTTCACTGGAATTGTCAACCTAGATTTTATACAAGACATAGCACCTACGGCCTTCTGATCCAGAGATGAGTGTGCTACCCAATGAACTACAGCCTACACAGAATTCTGAAATTAAATGCAGCAATATTGAGCTGTTCTGGGCACAAATGAAGTTAAGGCAAATAGTTTCATTGTTCTTAAAGACTCCAGAATTATATTAGAAAGTTACCACCCCCTGTACTTTTTGTTTGTTGAGTCAGGGAAGCTGCAGGTACAAACATCGGCAGTGACAGGCTGCCCTGGAAGAGGAGTAGAAGCTAATCCCAGGTAATATTTCTCTTCTACAATATGGTGTTGCCAAATCAGTAATGGAGCCAGTGCCAATGTAAACCTGGAGAACACACTGTTCTTTGTAATCAGACAGCCTTTGTTAATCCTGGGAAGGGTCCAGTGGCATGTGAGTAAAGTGCTGAAATCACAGTCCTACAATCAATAATCAAAGTTGACACTTTGTCATTGTAAACTGTCAGGTGCACCTGAATTGATGTTCAGCAGTTCTTGCCCAGGCCTTGACATGAAGGGTTATTCTTCAAAGAGAAAGACTAAGCAAATCACATGCACTTGGCATTAGGATCCTTGGGATTCCCAACGTGGTTAATGTTTGGAAGGACAGGCAATTGGAACCTTTCCAATCTACATCTGTATCTTGAAAAGCTTCCTTCCAAAACAAATTTCATTGTTTTCATTCATTTATTATCATGCTTTAGATGTTATTGATTCATTTAGTGTAATTAATTGAGGTGCAAGATCAGTCATGATCTTAGTGATAGGGGGAGCAGGACTGAAGGGCGAAAGGGTCTACTGTTGTGTTTTATATCTTTATGTTCTTTAATCATTAGCTTGATCTTCCTGTTCAGACATTCTCTTGGTCAGCTCTTCAATGCAACTTCTACATTAAAGACTACAGATGAATTTAAGTTCAATCTAGAGCATTTTCTAGCTCAGGACAGCTCATGACCATAATTGCCTCAGTATAAATGGAACTAGGTCAATGTGCCCATGACAATAAGTAATTTGATTTACTTTTAGACACTGGATATTGTACATCTTCTTATTTTGTTTAAAATCTATAAATGTTACAGGGATTTGAGATGCCTTTTGGTGAGCTCATGGCAGTGGGTGAACACTTGAACTTGGATGAGGTAAAGATTTTAGTCTTTATGTTCCAACTGGATTTGGTAACTTCTTGGTAACCAAAGGTACTAAGGATACGCGAATGATGCCGTTAAAAAACAAAGGACATTATGGGCTGAATCTTAATTTTTTGGCCAAATAAAAGTGTATTGAGTTATTAGAGGGATTTCTGCAGCATTTGTGAAAAGAGTGAAGCCTGATGTTGAGATGGACGGAGGGGCTGAAGCTATCTTCTCTGCAGTGTTGGAAGCTGAGGGTTGACCTTATAAAGGTTTATGAAATCATGAGGGACATGGAGAGGGTGAATAGCCAAGTCCTTTCCCTAGGGTAGGGGAGTCCAAAACTAGAGGGCATAGGTTTAAGGTGAGAGGGGAAAGTTAAAAAGGGACCCAAGGGGTGACTTTTCAAGCACAGGGTGGTGCATTATTGGAATAAGCTGCCAGAGTAACTAGCGGAGGTGGGTATATTTACAACATTTTGAAAGGCATCTGGATGGGTACATGAAGGAAGGGTTGAGAGAGATGTGGGCCAAATGCAGGCAAATGGGACTAGATTAATTTTGGATATCTGGTCAGCATTGACAAATTGACCTATATCACTATCAGCTTCACTGATTTTCTCACAAATTCCGTCATTGCCCACATCACTCAAACCTCCATAAGGTTCTACCCATAGACTAAGGTCATAGATCAGCCATTGCATTGAATGGCAGAACAGGCTTGAGGGGTAGACTGGCCTATTCTTGTTAATGTGCTACTAAATTCATTAAGTTTGCTCAGAGTTAGAATGAATAGTTGACAATGAACCATATAGTGTGCCACACAACTGGGGATTAAGCTTTGTTCTTCATGGAGGCAGCTCATTGTCACCTTCCCAAGGATAATTAGAGAAGGTCAGTAACTCCCAGCCCAACCAGCCAAGAGTTCATATCAATATGGTGCATGCCCTCTGGCTGCTCCCCCTCCCCCTTCAGAATATTGTGTGGTACTTTGACCTTGGCACCAGGGAGACAACGCACCATCCCACATCCCATGAGCAAACAAAAAATCTTAGCTTTGTTTAATAGTTGGGGAATATGATGATGCTGATCTGTAGGAACCATGGAAATGTCAAGACTGTGCAATGCTAGAAATTCTGGAGTTTTACAAGGAGCAGGAATCATGTTTACTGAATTTTTCCTCACGGCGATAGATGTGGGTGGGTAGTCTCAAGAAGAGGGGGTTATCTGGTCTATGGACACATGGAGATGGTGGGCTGGATAGTGACGATTTCTCATTCTATTTCAGTTGACACCTGAAAATAACATTGCAAACAATTAATTTCAAAGAGGAATTTGTGAAGTTTATCCTTATAGATTTTGCTTTATATAGTTCAGATTATCTTAGGTCGTGCAATACAAAGACAAAACAAAATCAATTGCCTCACATGTAAACTGTGCTGGACAGTTGCCCTACCCATGAAGAGATAGAAATGATGTGGCCTCTTTTGTGGAAAATAGCTGAAGGGCTGGGGGCAATTGTATGGGAGACCATAAGGTACAAGAGACAATGATTAATGAGGAAAGAGAGTGGATAGATGCAGCAAGATGGAGTATTAAAAGCTTCATGATTGTATTAGAAATGGGAGACACAGGGAGACGACAGGGTAGAAATGTTCTCTTCACTACCCAGATGGGATAGGAGTGCACTAAGTCACCCATCCTTTAATAAATCCACTCAAGATACAATCCAGTAAAATTAACAGCATGGAGACAAGTGGCTTCTGTAAAATACAATGTCTAAAACTGGAAGCTCCGTCTGATCAAAGCTGTTGCCTCCAATTTTTGGAAGCCAACCATCAAAAAGATAAAGAGAAAAGTCCATCCCAGACAATTCTACACCTTCGAGCCTCTCAAAATGATAAAGTTGGGGATTAAAGACTGATACGCCATGACTCCAGGATGGTGTGTTGTCTCCCTGGTGCCAGGGTCAAAGTTCCACCCAATACTCTGAAGGGGGAGGGGGAGCAGCCAGACGGTATGGGCCACATATTGGTATGAAAGAATGATGAGGTCCTGTCAAGGGAATTTGGGGAGTTAGGTTGGAAGTTGTAAAGCAGGACCTTCAGACTTGTAGTCTTATGATTACTTCCTGTATCTCATATTAATGAGGCAGAAATAGGAAGATAATGTAGATGAATGAATGTGTGGGTAAAAGAACTGGCATAGAAGGGAGGAAATCAACCATCAGGATCATTGGGAGTTCTTGCAAGAAAGAGGGATAGGTTGCATCTGAACTAGAGGGGCAACAAAATCCTGGCAGGAAGGCTTATTAGTGCCACTTAGGAGGGTTTAAACTAATAGGGGGGGTTGAAACCAGAGCAGTAGGTCAGCATGTAGAGTGTTTAAAGAGAAGAGAGGGGCTAAATCAATTAGGTTTAGTAGGAAGATTAGGCAGGGCCAAGTTAATGAACACGATGGAATAGGTAATCTGAAGGGTATTTAGTGTAATATAAGGGTTATTACATGTAAAACAGGTGAGATTAGAGCCTGGATTATTACATGGGACTACAATATGGTGGAAACAACAGAAACTTGGTTGAGAGAAGGGGGCAAGACTGACAGCTCAACATTCCAGGGTTAAGATGTTTCAGGCGAGATAGAATGAGATGTAGAGGGTGGGTAGTTATGTTATTGATTAAGGAGAATGTCACAGCTTTACCAACAGAGTGTATCTTGGAGGGCTCATCCAGTGATGCAATATGGGTACAGATTTAGGAATAAAGTTACAATCACTATGATGAGGTTACACTATAGGCCTCCCAATAGCCAGCAGAAATTAGAGGAACAGATTGTATGTAGATCATGGAACAATGTGAAAACAACAGGGTTGTGGTAGTGCATGTTTTTAATTTCCCCAATATTCACTGGGACTCAGTGCAGGGGCTTCAATGGGCAGATGTTTTGGTAGAAGCGGAAGGGATCGTTGAAACAATATGTAGGTAGTCCATCTAGAGAAGATTTGAAGGTTTTATGCCCAAAATGTCAATTCTCCTGCTCCTGATGCTGCCTGACCTGCTGTGCTTTTCCAGCGCCACACATTTTGATGAAGAGGTGGTATTGGACCTTGTATTGGTGAATGAGCCTGCCCAGGTAATCAAAGTTTCAGTGGGGGAGCATTTTGGGAACAGTGATCATAATTTAACAAGTTTTAAGATATTTATGGAGATGGATAAGACTGGTCCTTGGGTGAAAGTCTAAATTAAGGAAGGCTAATTGCAACAGTATTGAGCAGGAACTGGAAAAATTGGATGGGAGCAGCTGAAGATAAATCAACATTTGATATGTAGGAGTCTTCCAAAAGCTGCTAAAGGCCAGGGATCAGGTCTAGCATCTTCCTGTGAGGATGAAAGATAAGGATGGCAAGATTCAGGAAGCTTAGATGATGAGGATGTTGCATGTTTACCTTGACGCTGATCTCCAGCATCTGCAGTCCTCACTTTCTCCTGCATAAAGAAGCCAGTGTAAGGTCTAGGAAACAGAAATCAAACAAGGTCCTTGAGGAGTATAAAGAAAGTAGAAAAGAACTTTAAAAATAAATTAGGAGGTTTAGACGGGGCCATTAATATGCTTGGAATTTAAAGGAATTTTGTTCTTATACCAGAAGCTAGAGGGTAACTAGACAGAGGGTCAGTCCAGTAAAAAATGAGGTCTGCAGATGCTGGAGATCACAGCTGCAAATGTGTTGCTGGTTAAAGCACAGCAGGCCAGGCAGCATCTCAGGAATAGAGAATTCGACGTTTCGAGCATAAGCCCTTCATCAGGGTCAGTCCACTCAAGGTTAGAGGATGGAACTTATAATGTGGAGCCAGAGGAAGTGGGTGAGACCCTTAATGAGTTCTTCACATCAGTACTCACCCAGGATGAAAACATAGATTTTTAAAGAGGGGTTTGTTGATACGGTAAAGCATGTCAGTATTAAGGGGGTGATGGTGTTGGGTGTCTTGAAAAACATTAAGATAGCTAAGTCCTCAGGGCCAAATGGGATCTATCCCAGGATACAGAAGGAGGCAAGGGAGGAGATTGCTGAGGTTTTGACAGAGATCTTTCATAGAATCATAGAGATGCACAGCATAGAAACAGACCTTTCGGTCCAACCTGTCCATGCCGACCAGATATCCCAACCCAATCTAGTCCTACCTGCCAGCACCTGGCCCATATCCTTCCAAACCCTTCCTATTCATATACCCATCCAGATGCCTTTTAAATGTTGCAATTGTACCAGCCTCCACCACTTCCTCTGGCAGCTCATTCCATACCCGTACTACCCTCTGTGAAAAAGTTGCCCCTTAGGTCTCTTTTATATCTTTCCCCTCTCACCCTAAACCTATGCCCTCTAGTTCTGAACTCCTCCTCTTCAGCCACAGATGAGGTCCCAAAAGACTGGAGAATAGCCAATGTCATTCCTTTGTTCAATAAGTGCAACAGGGACAGTTCAGGAAATTATAGGTCAGGGAACCTTACATCAGTGGTCGGGAAATAATTGGAGAAGATTCTTTGGGACAGAATTTACTTGCAGTTAAAGAAGAATGGGCTTATGAGGGAGGGTCAGCATGGTTTTATGCAGGGGAGGTCTTGTCTCAAAAATTTGGTTGAGCGTTTTGAGTAAGTGACAAAGACAATTGGTGAGGGGAAGGCAATGGACTTTAGCAAGGCCTTTGACAAGGTCCCTCATGGTAGGTTGGTTTAGAAGGTCAAATGACATTGAATCCATTGTGAGTTGGCAAGTTGGATACAAAATTCCATAGAGGACAGAGAGTAGTTGTGTAGGGGTGTTTTTCTGACTGGAAGTCTATGACCAGTGGTATTCCACAAGGATCAGTGCTGTTGTTCATAACAGATATAAATGGCTTAGATGAAAATGTCAGTGATCTGATTAGTAAGCTTGCAGATAACATTGATATTAGTGGAATTGTGGATAGTGCGAAAGGTATCAAAGGCTACAGCAAGATACAGATCAGCTGAAAAGTTGGGTGAAGATATGGCAGATGAAGTTTAATCCAGACAAGTGTGAGGTGATGCATTTTTGGAGGTCAAATGCAGGAGGAAAGTATACAGTAAATGGCTAGACATGCTCTGATACATACAAGGATCTTGGGGTCCAAGTCCCTGAAAGTGACAACACATGTGGATAAGGTGGTAAAGGTGGCTTATGGCATACTTGCCTTTATTGTTTGTGGCACTGAGTATAAAATTTGGCAAATCATGTCACAGCTGTATAAGACTTTGGTCAGGTCACATTTGAAGTATTGCGTGCAATTCTGGTCGCCATATTACAGGGAGGATGTGGAGGCTTTGGAGAGGGTGCAAAAGTGGTTACCAGATGCTGCCTAGACTGGAATGTATCAGATGGGATTAGTTTAAAACGGTTTCAGAATCAACACAGACACAATGGGCCAAAGGGCCTGTTTCTGTACAGTATTGTTCTATGTTCTTAAAAAATCCCGAGAGAAGCGATATATGAATGTAATGGTTGGAACAAATGTAAAATCCTGCATTAGGGCAGAATGAATCATGTTTTGCCTGAAATATTTCTGGAGATGCTATTCCTAATTGTGTATGCTAGCAGAAGACTCCTCGTCTTCAGCTGCCTCCCTCCCACCGTGAGCAGATTGTTGCTTGAGTCAGGGTCCTCACTCTCTGATGTGCAAGTTAATGATCAGCCAGTTCATTCTGTGGCCATTTTATGATGAATGCGCTTCCATATCCATTCAAGAAGACATCCCACATTTGAGACCCATCAGCCAAAGGGCTGGGACCTCCCTTGACCAAGTAGTGCCAGCAATAGCAAGATCCTTCTGGACTTTATTAATTGGAGTTCAGAAGAATGGAAAATGATCTCATTGAAACCTACAAGATCCTTACAGAACCGAAAGGTTGAATCCTGAGAGGATGTTTCCCCACATGAGGGTCTGGGACCAGAGGGCATGGTTGCAAACTTAAGGGGTGCCAAGTTAAGACTGAGATGAGGAAGAATTCTTTCTCTCAAAAGGGTTTTTGAGTCTTTGGGACTCTGGGCCAAAGAGCACGATAGAGGGGGTGGAGTTGGTGGTGGGGGGGGTGGGCCTGTGGGTGTGTGTGTGTGCGCGCGAGCGAGCGAGCAGGGGGCAGCGTCCTTGTGTACTTTTGAGGCTGAGATGAATTCTTGACCAATACTGAAATCAACTATTATGGGAAAAGAGAGGAAGGTGGATGGTCCTATTAAATGCTGCAACAGTCTCGAGGGGCCAAATGGCCTACTCCCATTCTTACAGTTTAATGGTCTTATGGAAAGATAAAATGATCCAGTTGTTAATCAACTGGCCCGTTCTTGACTGTTTTCCTATCTTCAATATTTTTATAGCTAAGAACTCTCAGTGCTCAAAGGGAACAAAAGGACCATATAATTTTTATTCCACCAAACCTTTTCCTCCTGTGTTTTCTCACCACACTGGCCTGTTGATTGAACTTTAATCAAGGAGAGTCCTGGAGAGTTGGCCACCCTATTCCCATGTCATTAAACAGCCTTTATTTCCAACTCTGATAAACCTGCTGTGTATCTGTGATGTGTTCTCCTCTCATTTTGCTATTGCAGCTCTCCATTTAAGCTTTTAAATTTTAAGATGCAAAAAATATCTTTTTAATTAAAACAACACATTTAAAAGGCTGCTCAGTATCACAAAAATATATGGCAGTTTAGAGGTTATCAAAGGACAGCACCACTTTAATTATAATCAGGTCTCAGCCAAAAGCGATTAAATACCGTTCATCAATTAAACATCTCCCGGTCACCTTGAATAAACAGTGAGCTTTTCAAGTTTCTCATGAAAATTGAATGTGCATTTGCATCCATTTAAAGCTGTCATCCATATGATTAGCTGGTATTGTGTGTGGTGAGCCAATTTGGAATTAAAAATACTTTAAAACTGTGGTCACTGAATTGGCAATCCTACTCCCAGGAAGGCTCACTGTGCCAGACAAACTCTAGGAAGGCAATCTTAATACAAGTGCCAGTGTTTACAAAGTAGTCAAAGTCTTGGTGGCTCAGTGGTTAGCACGGCTGCTCCACAGCTCCAGGACCTGTTCTGGACTGTGCCCTAACTCCTCATGAGCTTTGCCACAAAAAAAAGGTCTTCTACCACTGGATATTAACATTCCACATTGTGGAACTTGTGGCATCAGGGGCAGAGGCAGGGGGCTTGTACAGTGTGGAACAGCCCTGGTGCTGAACAGCCTGAATTGAAGACTTAGTGACAGTGCTGACATGTGCCCTTCCTGCACACTTGCGACATTGCTTCAATTCATTGATGTACAGTCAGCACATCTCGGGGCACCAAAGGAACAGATGAAGCGAGAACAAGATCCATTGCTTAACCACCAATAGAACTTCTTTCTACAATTTCCTAAATGCAGTGGATTTACAGGGGTACTTTGAGAGTGTCTCAGAGACTGGATCTGGCCACAGTCCAGCAGTCTGTCTCTCCACGTTTCACATGGTGTGTGCTTTTATATTCACCTGCTTAATTCAAATCTTAGCCTGCACACAAATGCACGCAGCAGTAAACATTGCCATTCAGTTGCCTTTGGTCACGTACGTTACACTGCAGTATTGTAAATAGGAGGCACCCAGTTTGTAATGTGCTATGAATTGTTTAACTTCTCTAAATGATATGCTAGATGACCCTGTACTTTTTCATTTTCTAGCCAGGTATCAAACTATAAATCTCTAATATCCTGGTGTGGGAGGTACAAGTACCACTTCTGTTTGGAAATTAACTGGCCTCCTGTCGACACATTGAGTCATAGAAATGTACAGCACAGAAACAGACCTTTCAGTCCAACTTATCCATGCTAACCAGATATCCCAACCCAATCTAGTCCCACCTGCTAGCACCCAGCTCATACTCCTCCAAACCCTTTCTATTCATATATCCATCCAGATTCCTTTTAAATGTTGCAATTATACCAGCCTTCACCACTTCCTCTGGCAGTTCATTCCATACACGCACCACCCTCTGAGTGAAACAGTTGCCACTTAGGTCTCTTTTATATCTTTCCCTTCTCAACCTAAACCAATGCCCTTTAGTTCTGGACTCTCCCAACCCAGGAAAAAGACTTTGTCTATTTATGCCCTCATGATTTTATAAACCTCTATAAGGTCACCCCTCAGCCTCTGATGCTCCAGGGGATACAGCCCTAGCCTATTCAATGATGTCACAGGGAAAGGTTGGCTGTGGACAATTGGACACAGGCTGCTTTATACACCCATTGTCCAGCTCCCCTCCTAGTTTCGTCTTGAAGTGTCCTGTTGTAAGATGCCTGCTTTTGGCACTGGGACCTTCCTGAGGTAGATTTGCTACCACTACCCTTCTTCAATACCACACCACAAGAATTGCTAGTAATACTGGAGAAAGATTAACCACTAATGAGTCTTTAGCAAAGAGTAATAAGAAATAATTTATCAAATAATAAGATGATAACAGGTTTCATTCACTTAAGACTGGTTACCTCCATTAGCAGTAGGTAAAGGACATTGTTATCTCCTCAGAGTCAGAGCCATACAAAATGGAAATAGACCTTTCAGTCCAACCAGTCCACGCTTATGTTTCCAAACTAAATTAGGCCGGCCTGCCTGCTCCTGGCCCATATTTTATCCAGACATCTTTTAAATGTAACTGTTACTGTATCCACCACTTCCTCTGGAAGTTCATTCCAGATATGAACCACTTTGTATAATAAGTTGCCCCTAATGTCCTTTTTAAATTTTCTTCTTCTGTCACATTAAATATATGCCCGTTAGTTTCTAATTCCACCCCCACCCTAGGGAAAAGACCCTTATCCATGCCCCTCATCACTTCCTCAACCTCAATAAAAAGTTAACCACTCAACCTCCTGTGCCAGTGAAAAAGATTAGATTAGATTACTTACCGTGTGGAAACAGGCCCTTCGGCCCAACAAGTCCACACCGACCCGCCGAAGCGCAACCCACCCATACCCCTACATTTACCCCTTACCTAACACTACGGGCAATTTAGCATGGCCAATTCACCTGACCTGCACATCTTTGGACTGTGGGAGGAAACTGGAGCACCCAGAGGAAACCCACGCAGACACGGGGAGAATGTGCAAACTCCACACAGTCAGTTGCCTGAGGCAGGAATTGAACCTGGGTCTCTGGCGCTGTGAGGCAGCAGGGCTAACCACTGTGCTGCCCAAAAAGGTCCCAGTCTGTCCAGTCTATTTTTATATCTCAAGCCCTCCATTCCTGGCACCATCCTGGTAAATCTTTTCTGAACCCTCTCCAATTTAATAATATCCTACCAATAATAGGGTGACTGCAACTGCACAGTTACCAACTTACAGTATTCTATGTCTTAAATTACATTGCTGTAGCCTGTAGAGCTGACTTAACAACTAACAATAAATTAGAGTTGACTGACTAGCTCCCCCCAAAAAAAAGAGTCATTTATAATATCTGTGGGTGAAGTTAATTCAAACCTTCTACTTCGACCCTTTCAGCCCAGGTGGACGCTAGGAAATTGTTTCTGTTAGGCGAGGAGACTAGGACCCGTGGCCACAGCCTTAGGATTAGAGGGGGTCAATTCAGAACAGAAATGCGGAGACATTTCTTCAGCTAGAGAGTGATAGGCCTGTGGAATTCATTGCTGCAGAGTGCAGTGGAGGCCGGGGCACTAAATGTCTTCAAGGCAGCGATTGATAAATTCTTGATGTCCCGAGGAATTAAAGGCTACAGGGAGAACGCGGGTAAGTGGAGTTGAAATGCCCATCAGCCATGATTGAATGGCGGAGTGGACTTGATGGGCCAAATGGCCTTACTTCCACTCCTATGTCTTATGGTCTTATGGTCTTAATTGCCATTTCAACATGCCCCATTCAGGAAGGAACTGCCCAATAAGGGCAGAAAGATGTCATATTTAATCCCTGCTGTGCTGTGTTAATCAGAACCCAGTTTTTGGGCAGAAGGACTAAAAGGTTAAGGGGAAATGTACCACCTTTACACTGGGCATAAGTAATTTCTTCAGGAGGAGTGTGCTTCATCGCCAGTCTGCAGTCCAATTTCCCCCTTATTCTCTGCCCAAAAACTGGTCATTTGTGCCCAAGCAGGAAAGAGGAAACCTTGCCTAAGAACATGTGTGCACCACAAGCATGTGGTGGGCTTGGGTTTCAGCAGCGATGCCCTACATGGTCAAATATCCCACTGGTCTTCTCTGACTCTGCCAACACATGAAGAATAAGCACTTTCATGAAGTATTGAAGAAAATGTTGGCACTTCTTGAACCGTAATCCCTTAACCATGAGGGATTTCAGGAGAGGAGTGGGGGAAATTACAGAAAACTCAGGGTTGTGAAACTATGGAATTCTCTAACTCAAAGGGCTGTGGAGGCTCAGTCTTTGCCTATGTTTAAGGTAGAGATACATTTCTGAATATCAATGGAATACTGGATAATGGGGATGGGCTGGATGAAAGGTATTAAAGAGTTCCATTAGCCACAATCGTACCGAATGGCGGAAAAGGTTCAATGGGCTGAAGGGCCAACTCCCGTTCCTGTGTTCCCAACAATTCAACTTCTCATGTTTTTCTATTCTTGGAAAGTTTTGCTGCTTTTCTGGAATACAATGGTTCAAGAAATATGTAGCGGAACTAAAGAAAACCATCTTGTCCCAGATAGATTGGAGGCCAGTCCATAACAGTTGGGTAGATCAATATATGCCTCGTGGATTTTACGAGAGCTAAACCCATGAGAATGAGCAAGAGTCACTGTAGAGGACATCAGCAAATTTGCAAAGACTGGGAAAGACTAAACAAATTAATTCATAGTGGAGTAGGGGGAGGAGGTGCGGTGTAGGAGGTGGAGGGGGCAGTGTAGAGGCCAGAGGGGGCGGTGCAGGGGGAGGAGGGTGCGGCGTAGGAGGCGGAGGGGGCGGTGTAGGGGCCAGAGGGGGCGGTGCAGGGGGCGGAGGGGACGGCAGAGGGGGCGGCGTAGGAGGCAGAGAGGGCGGCGTAGGAGGTGGAGGGTGCGGCGTAGGGGGAGGCGGGTGCGGTGTAGGAGGAGGCGGGTGCGGCGTAGAGTGTGGCGTAGACAGTGGAGGGTGCGGAGTAGGGGGCGGTGGGTGCGGTTTGTAGATGGCAGAGGGTGTGGTGTAGACTGTGGATTTTCCAGTGTAGACAGCAATGGGGCAATGGAGGAGTGATGGCAGCACAGGCATCATTGATGATGAGTTGGCTTAGGACTGATGCACTCTCTTTAAGCTAGACTTTTCTATTTTTTTTCTTCTTGTTATAAAAACTATTCAAAACAGCGCCAGATCGCAGCAACAATGAGAAAGCTTTTCACTGTATTTTACTGTAAAATTCACATGACGTTCATTCGTTAGTCTAGGCTGGCAATGGTCTGGTGTCATGACTTCCACCTCTGGTCATGGGGAAGGAGTACTGTGCACCACCACATCCAGCAGAACCTCCAACACCTTGCCTACAAAAGGGCTGCCAATTTTCCCAGGCCTGCCACGTTCTGGAACCGTACAGGACAGCTCTGGACTGACTGTACATGTCCGAGTACACAATGGGTTTTAAGTATAGCATAGAGGCAAAGGACACCAGTTATTTCCGAATATCTGCTGAGTAGTGAGTTCTTCCAGGCATGGCATGTGCTAAGGTATAGCTGTGATTGACCATGACGGACACCATGGGTGCAGGGTTGGTGAGATATGGCAAGAATTTGCTCGGCCTCATGATGGAAATCCCTTAAAAATACTGGATGCATTTTGGACTTAGTCAAAAACACAGAGTTTAGCTCGTAATATTGACAAGTCCAGAAGGGCAACTCTGGGCTAAATGTTCATTGTGAAACTGGTTTAGCAGTTGTTAGTAGCAATCTCTAAGGTTGCCTTATTGTGTTTCTTGGGCCCTCTGGGTCCTGGTGACGCTTGAGATCTATTGACAGAAATCCAGTCTGCTGTGTTTGAGTTTCTGTAATTAATTAAGTCAGATCATTTTTCTTCTTAAAAAGGACAATTAAATTTTACTACAGTAATCTATTTGTTAACTGTAGGGCCATTAAATCAAGTTCAGTGCATAAAAAAATCAATAAATAGCTAATCTTATATGCAAAATTGGCAAGTGGAGCATTAAGAAAGAATTTCAGAGAAGTATGTCTCATGAATTTACAAATTGTTTTTAAGTTAGAGATTCTGACACTTGAACATTTGGGGTCATTTTGAAAGGATTTGGCATGACCAATTTTGCATTCATGCTTTCAATTTTGTCTTTCATGTTAATTATTTTTGGGCTTTTCAGGATCAATGTTAGGGTCCAGGTTCTTTTCACATTGTGTTAAAATGACTTACTCCCAGCGAAACTTAGAGTCGATTAGATGCAGAGTTCAATTTCCTCTTCAGTGCTGCATTAAGCATTCTCACATCTGGTACCACATTAAATAGCACAATACTACAGAAGCTAAAATAAAAATAGGAGAGACTGTGCTGGAGAATTTCTGGTAGCATTTGTGGAGAGAGAATCAAATTTGAAGTCTTGTATGACTCATCAGAACTCTGAAGAAACGTCATACTTTTTCTCTCCAAAGTTGCTGCCAGAACTGATGAGTTTCTCCAGCACTCATTTTCTTTTTATTTCTGGTACTTTGGTTAAGATGCAGAGTGAAGCTGTCTCTAATAAACACCAGTAAGCTTTCCTAGTCAAGTACAATACGTCCTGTAAGAGCTACATCTATGCTGGATTAAACAGCACCTCATTTGCACTCTCAGACGATTGAGCATACTGCAGTGAAGTGTCAATTCCTGTTCTCTCCCAGGAGAACTTGGGATGCTGGAAATATTCTATCAGAGACTTTTGTAGCTGGGATCCAAACAAACAGATTCCCACCAAAGATCTTTAGCAATGATCTGAGCAAAAGCCATGAGAATGACATCAGATCATGCTCAAGGGTCATACAGCACAGAACAGGCCCTTTACCCCATCAAGTCAAGTCTGCATCGACATAACTACCTCTAAAAGTGCATTAACCCCCATTTCCTGCATTTGTCCCATATCAGTGAATGTTGTGATATTTTAAATGCACATCCACTTTTTTAAAAAAAACGATTGTAAGGTTTCTGGCCTTCACCACCATCCCAGGCAGTGCATTCCAGATTCCCACCACCCTGAGTGAAAAATGTTTTCTCAACCTTCTTCTGAATCTCCTGCTCCTTTACTGTAAAACTATGCCCCTTTGTGACTGACCCCTCAACCAAGGGGAACAGCTACTCTCTATTCACACTGTCCATACCCCTCATAACCTATATACCTTAATCATGTCCCCCTCAGCCTTCTCTGCTCTCAAGAAAATAATCCAAGCCTATCTAGTTTCTCCTTATAGCTCAATTTCTCCATCTTAGGCAACATCCTGGTGAACCTCCCCTGTGCCCCCTCTAGTGCTATCACATCCTTCCTGTAGTGAGGGGGCACACAGTACTCCAGCTGCAACCTGACCAATGTTCTGTACATCTGCAGCATTACCTCCTTGCTCTTATACTCCATCCCATAACTGATTAAACATTCCTTCTTAACTATCCTATTCATGTGTTTTGCCGACTTCAGGGATCTGTAAATAAATACAGAAAGATCCTTCCATTCCTCGGAGTTACCCAGTGCCCTGCTATTCATTACATATTCCTTCATCTGGCTTCTTCTTCCAAAGTGTATCACCTTGCACATATCAGGGTTAAATATCATCTGCCAGTGCTCTGCCCATCTGACGAACCCACCTATACCTTCCTGTAACCTACAACCATCTTCTTTGTTCTCAAACTATAAAGTTTGGAGAATTGGTGAAGATGCAATGGGCTGAATGGCCTCTTTCCGCACTGCAACAAATCTGTGATCGATATGGAGGAAGACTCGGTCAGTGCATTCATCTTATATTTGCACAACATCAACCCTGCCTTTTCCTTAACACACCCTTCCCAGCTATATACATACACATATACACAGATAAATAAAATGGCAAATGCACTGAGGGTGACTACTGACCTTCCCTGAAATTGTTATTTGGTTTACTCCGCTGTGCATGACCTCAGCTCCTGAAAACAGACGTCAATGCTAGAAATGGAGTCAGTACCTCAAGTAGCAGTGCACAGGATCCTCCAAGCAGCTATGAGGGAGCGTTGATGACAACCAATCCAACCAAGACGTCCAGAGAAATAAAGTTTATATTAAATAGAGCTAATGTAATCTTGAATATTAGTCATGAAACCATGGCTGTTATGTGACTCTAGTCCCTGCACTTGGTTACTAAGCCTAGACATCAATAAGTAGTCCTGCAGCTCTCTGCTCAGAATTACATTGCTTTTACAGAGCAGTAAGATCCCGGCTTTAATCCTTGACCTGTTCTCAGTTTAGGAAGCAGTGAGGCAGCTACAATGAATAGCAGCTACAGAAAGGAAACATTCCCTGAGATGGGAAAGTAACAATCGCAGAACTGATCAGGGTGTAATGAGCCCTCCTGGAACAGTGTGTGCACAGTGTTTCTTAAAGTCTGATTCTACTGTGATGGGAGTTTCAAACTCAACCACACAAGCTTTTTCGTAGGACTGACTAGACCGTGCTGTGAGAACCTCCACTGATTCTTCGCAAACTGGTTAATGTGAGGTGAATGCCTTTGCTTTCAATGCAATTCCATGTGAACTCAACCAGCTCTGCACAGACCTGTAATCCAAACTTGCTCCTCACTACTCTACATACAAAACTGCATTTAATTTCTCAGAAAGGATTTTGGATACTCAGATGCTTTGACAAGCTACAGGAAAACCTGAACCATTCACCTTGTGTCTTAACACAACTGTAAAAGGTCAATATGGAGGACGGAGCTAGGACTGAAACAGACCATTCAACTGAGCCATGCCTGTTTCCAATCCACACAAGCTTCCTCCTCTCACTGTTCACCATCTCAAACCTGAAACATTGTAAGCTGCGAGGAAGATAGTGTGGAACCACAAAACAACATGGAAAAGTTATCAGAATGAGCAGACAGGTGGTTGAAGTTCAATGCAAGAAACGTGAGGTGATTCATTTTGACAGGAAGAACATGGAGAGACAATGTAGAACAAGCAGAACAATTCAGAAGTAGAAGGACCTGGATGTATACATGCATAAGTCATTGAAGATGACAAGACAATTGAGAGAGTAGTTAATAATGCATACGATGTCCTGGGCTTAATTACCAAAGACATAACGTAAAAGCATTAGGAGGTTCTGTTAAACGTGTATGAGACACGAGCACAGTCTCACCCGGAGAGTAGTGTATCTAGTGTAGGGCACGACATTTTAGAAAGGATGTGATCATATTAGAGAGAGTGCAGAAACGTTTTACAAAAATGGCTCCAGGGACTAGGAAGTCTGGTAATGAAGATAGATTGGAGAATTGAGGACTGTTACTTCAAGAGGAGAAGGCTGGGAGGAAATCAAATAGAGATATTGAAAAATCATGAGGAGTCTGGACAGAGTAGATGATCAGAAACTGTTCTCAGTCATGAAAGGATAAAAATCAAGAGGGCACAGGTTTAAGGTATTAGGCAAAACAAGTAAACGTAACATGAGAAAAAAAAACTTATTCATGTAGGGAATGGTCAGGGTCTAGAACACATTGAGAGTGTAATAGAGATAGGCCAAATGAAGCATGCAAGGTATTGGATGGTTATTTGAAAAGAAACAATGTGTAAGATTACAGGAAGAAAACAGAAGAATAGCGCAAATTGAGATGCATATTAGGAGGGCCAGTGCAAACACAGTGGGCTGAATGATCTCCTTCTGTAACCATAACAATTCTGTGATGCGAATTCTACCAGTATGACCCTGTCCCACTGCACACTGCACACTAATATTAAAGAGGACAGTGATACATATCTCCAACTAACTTTGTTGAAGTAACATTTGTCCAGATTCAGATGTGTGACTGTCCCTGTAAGCACTTTCCATCAGCAGTTCCCATTATTTTTCCTTGCTGGGTCACACTGGTCTATAGCTTCAGTAGAGGCCTTTCTCAACTGCTATGAATGCTGGGACAGTTCTACTTCCATTGCTACTTCTGTGGGAGAAGAAGTGAAAACTCTCCCAACTCCTGCAGTCAGGTGAGCTGTGATGAGCAAAGGACAAATATTGGGAAGAGAAGGAAAAAAGAAGATTACTATAAGGCAAAGTGCAAGTAGAAGACTAAGTAAGTGACCCTTGTCCATTTGAAGTGTTACATTTAATTTCTGTGTGCTATTTTTTAAAGTGTGTTGTAGTGCCAATCATGCTTCAGGCGTGTGATGTACGAAAGGTTTAGAGGGATGTGGACCAGACAATTAGGACTAGTTAAGTTTAGGAAACCTGGTCAGCATGGATGAGTTGGGCTGAAGGGCCTGTTTCCATGCAGCATAGTTCTATGACTGTAAACCTTGCTCCAGTCATCTGTCCAGTGTTTCTTTACGGCCCACTACATAAATTGTGGAAGACAATTCATTTTCCTCCCAGTACAATTTTAGTATTCACATCATTCATCAATTGAAAATGCAAGCTGCGTGAAGTCTGCTTCTTCCCTCAAGCGGTTTCCAACTGGGTCATCCCATGTGAGCTCCAAGATATGTCTATTTTCAGCAGAGAATCTCATGCAGTCTTTGATGCACCAATCGTCCCAGTCCACGGAGGGAAGCAGCTCATTGAAACCTCTGCATTTGAATAGGTTAGAGGCTGACTTCAGCTGACTTTTCTCTCGGACGCGTTTTATTTCTCTGCATACTGCAGCAACCTGCCCCAAATAAGTAAAAACTATCAATCTGGGATGACATGCAGCACCTATCCTGCTGCTGTTATGTTGCCGGCAGACTGCAATGCAGCTAACTTGTTCAGGATCTCACCCAAAGCCCACAAACACACTGGTATACACAGCTATCCCAGCACAAGTCTCCTGGTGGTTACCAGCTCTGGACCAGCAATCCATCTCCGGCAGCTCACTTCCCACCACAACACCTTTAGAGTTGAAATTTCCATTTATTTTGGGAAGTTGGATATAAAAAGCTGTCATCAGTAAAATGAAAATAATAAATATTAGACTGTTAGATTATTGTTAAAAAAAAACACAATAATTCATTGGAAAGACCTGCATTTATATTGCACAAACTTAATGCATCCAAAGTGCTTCATAGCCAATGAAGTACACTTTGAGAAACGTCACGGTTGTAATGTAGCAAATAAGATTTATGCATGGGAAGATCCCACATCCAGCAATATCACAATTCCCCAGTTTTTGTGATGAGAGTTCAGGCAGAATTCCCCAGCTCTCAGAATCCCTAGTGTTGAATCAGGCCATTCAGCCCATTGAGTCCACACTAATCTTCCAAAGAGCATCTATTTCCCATGGCTAACCCACCTAGCCTGCACATCCCTGGACACTGTGGGACAATTTAGCATGGCTAATCCAGCCAGCCTGCATTTCTTTGGACTGTGGGAGGAAACCTCAGCAAATCCACACAGACACAGAGAGGATGTACAAACTCCACATGAGCAAACAGTTGCCCAAGGCCAGAATCAAACCCAGAATCAAACTCAGACTCTGACCGACTGTGAGGAATTGAAATCCTCATGAAGTATATCACATAAATTGCTGACACAGCGACAGAGTGTGAAGCTGAAAGTTTCATATCTTGAGGAAGCTCTTTGAGCTGAGAAGGTCAACCATTCTGTTAGACCAAGTCTTTCCAGACTTGAGCCAAACCTACAGGCTCCATTTCCCCTTTCCACTCACATGCAAACATAATTCATTTGTAATCTTACTTCTGTCTTGAAAATAACAAAACGGAAGAGGCAAAGATACATTCCCATGTGTTTTCAGGCAAAGGAAAGGACAGACAAGGAGCTGATCATCTATTAAACAGCTGAAGTGACCTGCCCATAAAATGTTTTCACAGAAGGGGTGGTTTGTATATGGAATAAACTGCCAGAGGAAGTAATGGGTGCATGTACAGTTACACCATTTAAAAGACATTTGGACAGGTACATGAATAAGAAAGGTTTAAAGGGTTATGGGCCAAATATTGCCAAATGGAACTAGTTTAGTTTGGGAAGCCTGGTCAGCAGGTTGGATTGAAGGGTCTGTTTCCACGCTGTAAGACGATGTGTGTTACAACACACCCGAATAGGTTGATTAGGTATTTATAAATTCAACTTTTTTTTCTGTTCACATGCACAAGGCAGACAATTATGAGCACATTGCACAAATAATTTTATTAGCAGTTGCCTGGTGTGTAACCTGCCGTATTGCAGGTTTAGTACAAAAGCTACAGTTACGCTATTTCAAGATTAATGGTGCAGAAATGCCTGCTGACTTTCCTCGCAGAATTAAAACTGTAAGATATAGAGGCAGGAGTAGGCCATTCAACCCATTGAGTCTGCTGTACCATTCAATGAGATCATAGCTGACCCATAAATCCTCAACTCCACTTCCCTGCCTTTACCCTCTAACCCTTGATTCCCTTCCTGATTAAAAATATCTGTCTGTCTCAACCTTGAATATACTTAATGACCCAGCCTCGACAATCCTCTGCAGCAACGAGTTCCACAGATTCACTTCTCAATGCGGATTTATGTACTGAAGAATGATATTCTCTCTGATAATGTGCTTTTCTCCATGTAGGAATGGTGCTGTTAATTCCTGTTGCTTTCCTTCTTGGAGAGTTATATCTGATTCGTGTTTTTAATACAGGACTACCACTAAGGCAGGGAATGCTGGGATAGGTTGGCTTCCATTCTGAACTCATTTTTGCTGTCTCACTCTCCTGCTAGATTAGAGAGAGGGGAATGTGAAAAAAAAATGGGAAACAGGAAAAGAATAGAGAAAAGACGACAACAAAATGAATGCATTGCCCCTACTTTGGTCTGTATAGGAAAGTTGGCTTTTTGATATAAGTATTGATATTTGTGTGAATGTTATGGACATGGATATAAATTTCTAACTGAAATATTCATGACTGTTTGCTGCATTGGGAGGTAGTCTTGTTGCACAGATAGTAATGTCCGTATCTCTGATCCCACAAGTTCCAATTTCATTTTCCATCCCTGGAAATGATAGGCCATGAAAACTGTTCAAAAAATTTGGATATCAAGTTATAGAACCTTCCAACACACACTAAAGGCAAGCATTAAGAGCAGGAGAGATTCCTGACTGTGGCAAGTGATGGGAAGAAAGTTGGAGCCTCTACCATCAACAGTTATATCTCCAGGCTACAACGTTGTGTGTAAATATATGTGTTACTACAGGAACCCAGACTTCCTAGGTGATCTGTAACATGCCAATACCATTCCACTAGAATTTGCAGCTGAACAAATACACTATGGAAATAACCTATTCTTAGACCCTACAGTACAGTGCCATTAGCTGCGGTAAAAATGCAAAATTCAAAATGATTCCCCTTGGGCTGTTTCCTCACAGTTCAAGTAGCTTGCCTTTGAAGGACATAAATATATGGCACATGCCTGTTCTGTGAATTATACGTGGCTGAGGAAAAAGATTCATTGTAGGAAAGATAAATTTCATGCTGTATTCAGCATGGTTAGAAAAGCTTTGATCTTCGTCAGAATAATCTCTGTACATTAATACCTGGCATTTTTAGGTCAGGCCTTATTAATTAGAGGCCTCGGGTCTTTCTAAACATCTGTCAGGCTCACTTTAATGTTTAATTCCTTCATTGTCTTGCAGAGGCAGAGAGGTTTATTATGGTGGGGGTGGGGACATAAGAAAGCAAGGAGAGAGATCATGAGAAATTCTGCAGAGTTGAGAGGAAGAGGCTTCTCATTCATCAGCTGAAACTGATGTGCACTAAAATGGTTGGGATTTTATTCAGTATTGGTTTATAAGAAAAGGGTTTTATGATCTGCGTGTATTAGCCTATAGGGCTGCCACTAGTGAATCAAATATTGCACTATTTTAAATCTGTTGTGACATTCAAACCAATTACTTTTAAGTGTTAATAGGTGGCTCTCATTACTGAGAGCATACTGACGTGAGGATTATTCTGTTTAGTCAATCAGAGTCCGTAGAGAGAAAGAAAGAGAGAGACCACCCGATCCCCTTACAATGAGCTGGAGGCTGAAGGGATAATTGCATTTCTATAATGCCGTGGGAGATCTCAGAGCAGTCACCAGTAGGAAACATGGCAGTAAATGTTCCAAAAAACAGAGTTCCCACAAGAAGCAATGCAATAATGACTAGATGGTTCATTTGAGCGGTGTTGGCTAAGGGATAAATATCAGCTGAGATACCAAGGGTGACTATCCTCTAGCTGTGACTTTCACAGCGCACCAGTCTATACAAGTGCATTAGTTCAACAGCGCATACCCAGAGAAGGGGCTGCAATTGGTTTGAAGATTGATGACCCTGAGATAAAACGTTTGAGTTTTAATGATCTGTAGGGAGTATACAGACTTTAAGAGGAGCCTCCAAAGGAAAATTGGATGAACAGCTCATTGGGAAGGATTACATAACTGTGGCAAGAGCTTATGCTTGAACCATCAACTCTCCTGTTCCTCGGATGCTGCCTGTGCTTTTCCAGCACAACATGTTTTGACTGTAACAAGAAAGCAATGAAGTGGCTGAATGATGTGAAGCAGCTGGGTCCATGTAGTAGATGAAAAAATTAAGTCAGAGATTGTAGATGCAAACACTAGTTTAACTGGTGGGAAGAGTGAGTGAAGAAGATGGAGTGACTTTGGGTGAGAAGTAGGTGCAAGATACCTAAAGGCCTGATCACAAAAGCTTCCATGTGGGATACATCAGTTCAGCTCCACACTCCTGCCTGTTCTCAAAGCATGGATTTATACCGGGTGCTCCGGTTTCCTCCCACAATCCAAAGGTGTGCAGGTTAGGTGAAAAGGCCATGCTAAATTGCCCATAGTGCAAGGTACATTAGTCAGGGGTAAATATAGGGTAGGGGAATGGGTGTCAGGTGGGTTACTCTTCAGAGGATTGGTGTGGACTTGTTGGGCCAAAAAGGGCCTGTTTCCCTACTGTAGAGAATTTAATCTAAACCATATGATGGGAGTTGGTTAGCTCAGTTGGCAGGACAGCAGGTTTCTGATACCAACAGCACAGGTTCAATTCCCACCATCTGGAGGCTATCATGAGCGACTCTCCTCGATCTCTCCTCTCATCAGAGGCATGGTGACCCTCAGATTAAACCAAATTGTCTTTCTCTCTCTCTGTCTAATGAGAGAGAGGTAGGAACTTTTAGCCCACATGGTGCCATTCATCACAGATGGGACTGGATAAGAACCTGAACTTCTTCCAGTTCTTGATATAATTATTCTTTTAATGAACCTGCCAGGGCATTTTGTCTAATTGAGGGCTTTCATGCCTGTGAATGTGGTGATATCCCGAGTGTCATAACAAATGACATTCCTGGTAAGTCCCAAGGCAAAATGTTTTTTTTTGATTTGATTTATTGTTGCCACATGTACATAAGAACAGTGAAAAGTTTTGTTTTGTGAGCAGATCATAGCAAACAAGGACATTTGGATTGTAGGACGTTTTGTCAGAACGAGGTATACAAGGCTACAACTGCACAAAAGCAAGATCAACATTAGATTTTAAGTTAGACCGAAAAAGTGAAATACAGAAGGACAAAGGTTTTAAATACTTTTTGCCACTGCACTGTTTTGTATTGCAACCAATTAAATTCACATGAATTTTGTCAATTGCAAAAATATACTTTATTCATTAAATAAATCTATAAAAAGTCTGTACCATCTTTGCAGAGAAAATGTACTTTGGAATTTGACCTTCCTCAGAGCTTGCCTCCAGTTGCAAAACAAAAACATTTTCTACTCCAAACAGAAAAACTATTCACACACATTTTGAGGCAAGGCGAGGATCTGTTAACTGAACTGTTTAATTTGGATAAATGCGAGGTATTGCATTTTGGTAAAACAAACAAGCACAAGACTTACACAATTAAAAGTAGGGCCTTGGGCAGCATTGTGGAACAGACACACCTCGGGGTTCAAGTACATAATTCTTTGAAATTTGCACCATATATTAGATAAGATGGTTAAAAAGGCATTTAGCACACTTGCCTTCATTGCTCAGACCTTTGAATGTAGGAGTTGGGAGGTTATACAGGATGTTAGTAAGGCCTCTTCTGGGAGGACTGTGTCCAGTTCTGGTCATCCGGCCGGAGGATGGATATCACTAAACTGGAGACAGTTCAGAAGAGATTTACCAGGATATGGTCGGGAATGGAGGGCTTATCAGGGAGATGCTGCATAGGCTGGGGCGTTTTTCACTGGAGCATAGGAGGTTGAGAGGTGACCTTACAGAGGTTTACAAAATGATGAGGAGTATAGGTAAGGTGAATGGCAGGTATCTTTTCCCTAGGGTAGGGGAATTTCAAGACTAGGCGGCATATTTTTAAAGGTCAGAGGAGAAAGAGTTGGAAAAGAAAGACACAGGAGGCAATTTCTTTTTTGTTTTTACACAGCGTGGTTCATAGGTGGAATGAATTTCCAGAGGAAGTGGTGGATCCAGGTGCATTTACAGCATTTAAAAGACATTTAGATAAATACATTAATAAGAAATGTTAGGTGGGATATGGGCCAAGCGCAGGCAGGTCGGACTGGTTTAGTTTGGGATTATGGTCAGCATGGACTGGTTGGACCGAGGAGTCTGTTCCTGTACTTCATGACTCTGTAACCTAGAGACTTTTAATTCTTTGAGTATGTGGTGATATAACTGGAAACCAAAGAACTAAGCATTGAAAACATTGCATGAACATATATGGTTAGCAATGCTGCCTCAGTATTAGGGACATGGATTCGATTCCAGCCTTGGACAACTGTCTTTCTGAGTCACTTTCCTCCCACAGTCTAAAGATGTGCAGGTTAGGTGGATTGGCCATGGGAAATGCAGGGCTACAGGGTTTGGTTAGGGGATGGCTCTGGTTGGGATGCTGTTCAGATAGTTGGTGTGGACCTGTCGGGCTGAATGGCCTGTTTCCACACTGTTGGGATTTTATATTATTAAAAGAAAAGCAATGGGTGACATGTGAGTGAAACTGAATGGAAGTGGAACCATCTGACCAGCAGATGGCAGCAGGACACTTGATGTTCATTCACCTGCTCTCGAAAATGGGATTGATTTCACTGAGGTCCTGTGTATTTGTTCTGCCTGCGAGGGACAGCATCTCCTTTGCTCATGTTTTAAAGCAGGACCGGTCTCCGAAGAAGTTCAGTAAGCAGGACACCAGCTGTGAAGTTTGTTTTATTTTCCAAACCTCTATCTTTGATGAGAAGGTCAAAAATTACAACGCCAGGTTATAGTCCAACAGGTTTATTTGAGAACAGAGGCTTTCAGAGTGTTGAAGAAAATCACAAGGCAGATCTTGAGCGCGAACCAGTGTATTACACGATGCATCACGGGAGACTCACCATCCTAACAACGTCTCGGTAGAACTCCGAAGTACAGCAGAAAATTAGAGTTATATGAGAAACAAGACCCAGGGCTGAGACACAGGCTGACCGTTAATCACAAGGTGTCAAGGAGGTATCAAATCAAGGGTCAGCTCTCGGGGTCAGCTCTAATTGATGCTACACATTCCACAAGAGGACAGGAATGAAAGTTATCACCTAACGTGCTGTGTACAAAGATCCATAACAAATGTAGGACAGATGTCTTTAATTAGAGGAACCACAGACATTGGCAATACATCATAAACTAATTGACGGGGCGAACACACTTGAGCAACTAAGCAACATGCTCTAGCAATGCATCACAGTGGGGAAACATTGAGCAGGCAAACCCAGGTGCCTTGAACAGATAAGTTACACTTTATCATTACCGCCTCGAGAGAGAGGAACTAAGTTATCTATTGGAGGCTGTGAAACAGCCTCTCACAGCTACATGCCAAGTACTATTGTTCTGCGGGGTGAGGGGCACATCAGCAAAATGGTTCCTTTACTGGGAGCGAAGCCATGACCAAGAAAATGGCTTTCACACAGAGCCTCACTCCCTCTTCAGGTGCTTTGTCTAAGAGTGCAAACTAGGCACAGAGTGACACCCTGTGTCTGCACACAGTTTGTGAGCAATGCACCAAGTAAAATGTGAGGTGGTGGATGTTCCCTGAGTTTCACAGCTAGAAGACCCAAAGAAAGGCAGAATGGTGACTCCGAGGGAAATCCTTCCACACAGTTAGATTGGTAAGACTGGCACACTTCAAGAAATTGAGATGTTTTACAAGCGGCCCATCCCAACTTGTCCCAAATCCCGTAGGAAACAGAATCTCAGATATCCAAAGGCAAAATACTGCAGGAGCTAGAAATCTGAAACAAAACTCAGAAAAAGCGAGAGAAACTCAGCCGGTCTGGCAGTGTCCATAGAGAAGGAAAGAGGGTAAACATATCAAGTCTGCGGGACTGTGCTTCTGAACGCCTAGAGAGAGGTCAGACTGTACTCGAAACACTAACTCTGTTGCTCAGATGTTGCCAGACCTGCTGGAGTTTCTCCAGCATTCTCAGTGTTATTTTAGACATTGAGCCCAGCATGTATATCAGCATGCTGCTGACTGTCACATCAAAGCTCATTAACACAAATGCAACATGTCTTTGGAGAGCTGGGAGTATCTACCCTATGACCCATGCTGGAGCTGACTGGAGGGGCCGAATGGCCTACTCCTGGTTTTTCCAAGTATGAAGAAACCAACAACCAGAGGTACAGACCCAGATATTAAGGAAGCAGTATTTAGAGATAACAGGAAGACGAGTTACCAATAACTCGCTTCTATGTTGTGCCTTCAGTAACAATAACATATTCGTAGGCTGTTCACAGGGATGCAGACTGAGAATAATTGGCATTAACCAAAGGGGCATTAACCTTATGATAGTTCAGCATAGAGATCACTTTTAAGGAGCAACTGAACAACAGCAAAAGGAGCTGGTGAGATTTCGGGAGGAAATCCTGGAGCTCGAGATGACAGCTGACTGAAAACACACCAACCATTGATGAAGGAAATGTTACAGCTAAGGGAAGGGTGATCAATTTCAGAAAAATGACTAGTTACAAAAATGTATGTAACAAGGAATGAGTGACAAACTTTGTCTTCTATGTGGTCAGCAATATTGCAAACTGAGTTCCAGTTCACTAGTGACTTTGCTAGGTTAATTTATGTACAATATCTGAGCTCACTGGATTTCTCATCAGTTTGACAGCTGAATTATTGAGAGGACTCATTCTGACTCAGTCAAACCTTGTTATAGCCAGGTCGTGCCATCATGTCAACTAACTGTGACATACAGAGTCCACTTAATGAAGGTCCCCCAAGATACAGTGCACGGTGTATGAAATAATTCCAGAGGCTGGTATCCAATACCCAAGTCACCCTTTATTTACCTGTGGAGAATCCTTGAACTGATCCAGCTCCCTCAGAGCCAGCTCTCAGAGTGAACAGGACCTCTGACATTGCTGTTCCTGTGAATTCTTTCATGGTGGTACCTTCCAGAAAGAGAGGTCAGTGTCATGACTAGCATAAGCAGGCCATGCGTAGACCCTCAGTAACACCCCCACTGCTTGAAACTTCAGGAGAATATCAAACATTGGAGAAAATGCTGAGGGGCATTAAGAGAAGGTAGATAAAGAGAAACCCTTCACCTCTCTGGAAAAAAAAGGGGGCGGCGTGGTGGCTCAGTGGTTAGCACTGCTGCCTCACAACGCCAGGGACCCAGGTTTAATTCCAGCCTCAGGCGACTGTGTGGGGTTTGCATATTCTCCCAGTGTCTGTGTGGGCTTCCCCCTCTGGGTGCTCTGGTTTCCTCTTACAACCCAAAGACGTGCAGGTCAGGTGAATTGGCCATTACAAATTGCCTATTGAGTTAGGTGCATTAGTCAGGGGGTAGGGGAATGGGTCTGGATGGGTTACTCTTCGCAGGGTCGATGGGGACCTTTTGGGTCAAAAGAGCCTGTTTCCACACTGTAGGTAATCTAATCTTATCTTAGGAGTCAATAACCAGGGGTATAGGTAAAGACATTCACCATCTACTCCATACACTCCTCCCCCCACCCTCGAGTACAGACCGATATGTTAGAACAGGTTGATGTTAGGGAGGAGGATGTGATGGAAATTTTGAAAAACCTAAGGGTAAATAAATCCCCTGGGCCAGATGGGATGTACCCATGGTTACGACAGCAAGTTACAGAATAGATTGCTGTGCCTTTGACAATGATGTTTGTTTCCTCACTGTCCACTGGAGTAGTGCCAATAATTGGGGGTGGCAAATGTTGTTCCCTTGTTCAAGGGAGGGGATAGGGATAACCCTGGGAATTACAGACCAGTCAATCTCACGCCTGTAGTAGGCAAAATATTAGAGAGGATTCTAAGAGACAGGATTTATGATTACTTGGAAAACCATAGTTTGAGTACAGACAGACTGTCAGCACATGGCTTTGTAAGGGGCAGGTCATACTTCACAAACTTTATTGAATTCATTGAGGATGTAACAAAATATGTTAATGAATGTAGAGCAGTGGGTGTGGTGTGCATGGATTTTTGCAAGGCGTTTGATAAGGTATGCTCATTCAGAAAGTAAGGAGGCATAGAATACAGGGAAATTTAGCGGTCTGGATACAGAATTGGCATAGAAGTGAGAGGGTGGTGGTAGTTGGAAAGTATTCAGCCTGGAGCTCAGTGACCAGTGGTGTTCTACAGGGATCTGATATGGGACCTCTGCTCTTTGTGATTTTTATAAATGACTTGGATGATGAAGTGGAAGGGTGGGTTTGTAAGTTTGCTGATGACATGAAAGTTGGTGGAATTGTGGAAAGTGGGGAGGGCTGTTGTAGATTACAACAGGACATTGACAGGATGCAGAACTGGGCTGATAAATGGCAGATAGATAGAGTTCAATCTGGAAAAGTATGAAGTCATTCACTTTGGATGGTTGAATTTGAATGTAAAATACAAGGTTAAAGGCAGGATTCTTGGCAGTGTGGAGGAAGAGAAGGATCGTGGGGTCCAAGTCCATAGGTCCCTTAAAATTGCCACCCAAGTTGATAGGTTTGTTAAGAAGGCATATGGTGTGTTGGCTTTCATTAGCAGGGGAATTGAGTTTAAGAGCCATGAGGTTATGCTGCAGCTCTGTACAATCCTGGTCAGACTACACTTGGAATAGAGTGTTCAGTTCTGGTCACCTCATTATAGGAAAAATGTGGAAGCTTTAGAGAGGGAGCTGAGGAGATTTACCAGGATGCTGCCTGGACTGGAGGCCATGTCTTATGAAAAAAAGGTTGAGGGAGCTAAGGTTTCTCTCATTGGAATGAAGAAGGATGAGCGGCGACTTGATAGAGGTGCACAAGATGTTGAGGCATAGATAGAGTAGATAGCCAGAGACTTTGTCCCATGACAGAAAGGTCTGTTACAGGGGGCATAATTTTAAGGTGATTGGAGGAAGGTTTAGGGGAGATGTCATTACTCAAAGAATGATGGGTGCATGGAATGCACTGCCAGCAGTGGTAGTAGAGTCAGATACATTCGAGACATTTAAATGACTCTTGGATAGGCACATGGAACATAGTGCAATGAAGGATATGTAGGTTAGCCTGATCTTAGAGTGGGATAAAAGGCCGACACAACATTGAGGGCCGAGGGGCCTGTACTGTGCTGTACTCTCCTATGTTCAAACACAACAATCACTGTTTTCCAACTCCTTTCATTTCTGAAGAAAGGTCATACCAGATTTGAAACATTAACTCTGTTCCTCTCACCACAGAACTCTACTAGATCTGCTGAATTCCTCCAGCATATTCTGTTTTATTTTATATGATATAAAGGCACCCTGAAATATAGATGTATCCATCTCCTGGGCTGTGGCTCAGTCTGTCCTGTGATGAGGGGGGTATTTAGATTAGATTATTTATAGTGTGGAAACAGGCCCATCAGCCCAACAAGTCCGCACTGACCCTCCGAAGACCAATCCGCCCCTACATTTACCCCTTCACCTGACACTACAGGCAATTTAGCACTTTGTCATTTTAACCAAATGGAACAAGACAAAAACTTTATTTCTACAGCAATGTAAAAAAATATCATGGCCTTCCTAACATTTATTCTAAAGCTACAGACTGTTACCACTAGATGGTATCAAATCTCTGGTCCCAAGAATGTGATTAACCAACAAAGGCACCACTGGAAACCAGATCAGGAACAGGCTATTAGTGACCACAGGAGGGCACTCTACTCCACATTAGAGAGAGAAAAACAGAGAGCAAACATCCCAGTGTGAACAGACTCAGAGTTAACCAGTTTGATTATTAGCTCAGTTTAGTGTTACTCAATATAAAAATCATGGGTAATCCCTGAAATGAATCTTCAACAAAGACACTTTAAGTAACCTCAGAGAGGAGTGAAATTAAACTCTTCAAAATAACTCCAAGTCAATACAGGCATGGTGGTAGGCCATTCAGTCCCTCTTGAGTCCACCATTCTAGATTGAGGCTGATCAATGAGCCAAATTATCTACATATCCTTCGATGACATTCATATCTAGAAATCCGTCTCTTGAATGTACTTATTAATGTAGTCTCTGTAACCCCCTGGGGTAGACAATTCCAAAAGTCCACCCTTCTACTGAGTGGAGAAAACAGAATGTGCCATGTAACACCTTCATACCATGAACCAGGTGAGAGGTTGATTAAAGGGGGGGGAAGAGTCATTTCAATCCAAAAGTGTATTTTCATTTCAATAGGATGCGGGTGTCACTGGCTGAGCCGCCATTTATTGCCTGTCCCTAATTACCCTGGAGAAGGTGGTGGTGAGCTGCAGTTCTTGGGTTACTGACACACTCTCAATGCTGTTAGGGTCAGAGTTCAGAGATTTTGACCCAGTGACTGAGGTCATGACTATGAGATTCCAGGTCAGGTGGGTATGCGGCTTAGAGGGGAACTTGCTGCTGGTGGTGTTCCCATGCCTCTGCTGCCTAGTGTTAGATTATTAGATAAAAGTTAAATAGTGTAATGTGGTTAAATCCAGAAAATCCATTACTCCTTACAGCACTATAGTTAATTTAAGGCCATGGGCCCTGCTGCTTCTGCAGGTTTCTGTGCTCCCATGTCCCATGATGGAGCCTTCAATCTGCAATTTGAGAGGGAGAGGGTACAATCGGAAGTGACAATCTTTGTTGAATAAAGGGAACTATGAAGCTATGAGAGAGGAGCTGGCCAAAGTTCAATGGTGCAATACCTTAGCAGGGATGACCGTGGAGGAACAATGGGGAATATTTCTGTGTATAATGCAGAAGATGCAGGATCAGTTCATTCCAAAAAGGAAGATAGATCCTAGGAGGAGGCATGGGTGGCCATGGCTGATGAGGGAAGTTAAGAAACATATAAAGTTAAAAGAGAAAAAGTATAACAGAGCAAAGATAAGTGGGAAAATGGAGGACTGAGAAGCTTTTAAGAACAATAGAGGATTACTAAGAAGGAAATATGCAGAGAAAAAATGAGGTATGAAAGTAAACTGGCCAAAAATATAAAGGAGGATAGTAAACGCTTTTTTAGGTATGTGAAAGGCAAAAAAAAATGGTTAAGACTAAAATTTGGCCCTGGAAAACAGAAACAGGGGAATATATTACGGGGGACAAAGAAATGGCAGAAGAATTGAATTGGTACTTCAGATGTGTGTTCACTGGGGAAGACACAAGCAATCTCCCTAAGGTAACAGTGGCTGAAGGACCTGAACTGAAGGGAATTTATATTTGCCAGGAATTGGTGTTGGAGAGACTGTTAGGTCTGAAGGTTGGTAAGTCCCCGGGGCCTGATGGTCTACATCCCAGGGTACTGAAGGAGGTGGCTTGAGAAATCGTGGATGCGTTGGTGATTATTTTCCAGAGTTCAAAAGATTCGGGATCAATTCCTGCGGATTGGAGGGTGGCTAATGTTGTACCACTTTTTAAGAAAGGTGGGAGAGAGAAAGCAGGAAATTATAGACCAGTTAGTTTGACCTCAGTGGTGGGAAAGATGCTGGAGTCTATTATAAAGGATGAAACTACAACGCATCTGGATAGTAGTAACAGGATAGGTCAGAGTCAGCATGGATTTATGAAGGGGAAATCATGCTTGACTAATCTTCTGGAATTTTTTGAGGATGTAACTCTGAAGATAGACGAGGGAGATCCAGTAGATGTAGTGTACCTGGACTTTCAGAAAGCTTTTGATAAAGTCCCATATAGGAGGTTAGTGAGCAAAATTAGGGCGCATGGTATTGGGGGCAAAGTACTAACTTGGATTGAAAGTTGTTTGGCTGATAGGAAACAAAGAGTAGTGATAAACGGCTCCATTTCGGAATGGCAGGCAGTGACCAGTGGGATACCACAGGAATCAGTGCTGGGACCGCAGCTTTTTCCAATATATATTAATGATATAGAAGATGGTATTAGTAATAACATTAGCAAATTTGCTGATGATACTAAGCTAGGTGGCAGGGTGAAAAGTGAGGAGGATGTTAAGAGATTACAGGGTGACCTGGACAGGTTAGATGAGTGGTCAGATGCATGGCAGATGCAGTTTAATGTGGATAAATGTATGGTTATCCACTTTGGTGGCAAGAACAGGAAGGCAGATTACTACCTAAATGGAATCAATTTAGGTAAAGGGGCAGTACAAAGAGATCTGGGTGTTCTTGTACACCAGTCAAGGAAGGTAAGCATGCAGGTACAGCAGGTAGTGAAGAAGGCTACTCGCATGCTGGCCTTCATAACAAGAGGGATTGCGTATAGAAGCAAAGAGGTTCTTCTGCAGCTGTACAGGGCCCTGGTGAGACTATACCTGGAGTATTGTGTGCAATTCTGGTCTCCAAATTTAAAGGAAAGACATTCTGGCTATTGAAGGAGTGCAGTGTAGGTTCACAAGGTCAATTCCTGGAATGGCAGGACTACCTTACGCTGGAGCGACTGGGCTTGTATACTCTTGAGTTTAGAAGACTGAGCAGGGATCTGATTGAGACATGAGATTATTAAAGGATTGGACACTCTGGAGGCAGGAAACATGTTTCCGCTGATGGGCGAGTGCCAAACCAGAGGACACAGCTTAATAATACAGAGTAGACCATTTGGGACAGAGATGAGGAGAAACTTCTTCATCCAGAGAGTGGTGGCTGTGTGGAATGTTCTGCCCCAGAGGGCAGTGGAGGCCCAGTCTCTGGATTCATTTAAGAAAGAGTTGGATAGAGCTCTCAAGGATACTGGAATCAAGGGTTATGGAGATAAGGCAGGAACAGGATACAGATTAAGGATGATCAGCCATGGTCATATTGAATGGTGGTGCAGGCTCGAAGGGCAGAATGGACTACTCCTGCACCTATTGTCTATTATTCATGACCTATTGCCCACACCCAGGGCAGATCAGGATAGAGAATGACATTGCAATTCTCATAGCCCTACTTCATCTGCATCACTGCAGTTGGCCCTAGGCTATTGCTGCACTGTATTGCAGTTGCGTGTGGGCTCTATGCCCAGCAGGGGGAGCTGCAAGTGCGCATCCCCTACCCCCACACTCTCCCATCTCCTGCACCCCACCCAGACCTCCCCAGTTCCTGCACCCTCATACTCCCCTGCCCTCACCCCCGTGCTCCCACTCCCTGTCACCCCACACTCCATAGCCCTTACTACGCCATAACTCCATCCTCCTTCACCCATCACCCACGCTCTGCCACAGCCCCCAGCTCCCATCTGCTCCATACCCTCCGTGCAGTGCACAGTGAGATCTGAGGAATACTTTCAATGTCAGTTCTAGCGTCTTATGGTTTAAGAGCTCAATTATTTCAGACTAAGGGCATAACTGATTGAGGTGCCCAGCCTGAAATCACTTGTCCATATTGTCTGGATTGACCATTTTAATCCCTGGGTTGAACACCAAGATTGATTCATAGGACTGAACGCAGAGACAGCACCAAACAAAACTAAATCTTCTTCACTTTGTCTTTTGTCCTTCTCTCTTTTAGGAATTCTCTTCACCACCTTGGTTTTCGGCCCAGCATGTGGTTTCATTCTTGGCTCCCTTTGCACCAAGTTCTACGTGGATGCAGTTTTCATCGACACAAGTATGTAAGGTCATCCTGCCACTAATGTTAGGCTCTTTGTTTATTTTTGTCCCTTCCTATTTATTTCTCTCCTGTCCAATTTCCTCTGCTCCTCTCCCACACGCCATCAGCACATGAGAAAGCAGTGGGATATTGCAATGACTGGTGTTCAACCCTTTCAGACAAATCTGTGTGTTACAGGCACGGCCTGTGCATTCACACTTATACAATCACTGACACACACACACACACGTGTGCAAATGTAATCTCTCGCACAGACAGGGTCAATCACACACACACATTTTCCCCTGGAGCAGAAGGGATTGAGGGAGGGCACGATTGAGATGGATAAAATTATGAGGGGCATAGACAGGATGAAACGTTGCCACTTGGTGGAGTGTTCCATGACTGGGGGGGGTTGTAGATTTGACGGACAGGAGATTTAGAGGGGATGGGAGGCAAAACATCACCCTGGTACTGTTGGAAATCTGGAACGCACTGCATGTAAGAGTGATAGAGGCACAAACCGTCACCACATTTAAGAAGTATTTAGAAGTGTGCTTGCAGTGATAAAGCACAGAAGATGATGGGTCACAAGCTGGAAAATGGGGTTAGAATAGTTAAGTGGTTGTTTTTCCAGCACAGACATGGTAGACCAAAAGGGCCTTTTTCTGTGACATAGAATTCTATCTCTCTCTCTCTCACACACACACACACACACACACACACAAAACAAATTATACACACACACGTCCATTTATATATGTGTATATTATAGGACACCATATATTTTGTATATATATGCACCAAAATAAATTGATTTCATTTGGCATTACTTTTCACCACACTCTCTGCTGTTTTTAGTCTGTTCTGTAATGATACCATGCTGGGTTTAGATGTCCCCATTTGAATAGATTTGAATTTAATGGAGCTTCCAGTAATATGCTGGAGAAATTTAGAGTTTCTTTTTGAGATCTTGCTAGTTTTAGAATGGAAAGCCAGTTGATGGACTGACCTTTGGAGAAAGCTGCATTAACAGGTATTACTTGGGAGAGTACAGTTATAATCAAGAGTTTTTTGGTGTGTATGTGGAATGCCTTTAGAAGTTTCTCACTGTTTGTGGTCTCCTGGATGGTCCTGATTATCCGCTGGTAATCAGGCAGTGCTGAGGAAAGGACAAGAACAATATTTCTGACCAAACAAGTTTGTGAAATGCCCAAGAATTTGCACACCTCTGCCAAAGCACTGTTCTCGGGCATGTTCTGTGATCTTAAGCAGCACCACTGTCCCAAGCCATTGGAGATTGTAGAAACCTCTCAGTTGGGAACAAGGGATCAGTCCGTCAGTAAGGATGGTAGAGAGTTTGCTGCGGATTTGAAATCACTATCACAGAACGGACATTGAACTTGGCACCTTCCTGCTCCATCTCATACCATTTGATACATTTGAGGAGTATAGGCACAGAATTTGAGGGTGTATTCTAGAATTTGGTCATAGCCAGTTAAAACCAAAGTGATGGTTACAGAAGAGGCAAGGTTTGGAGGAGGGGTGCAGAGATCTCAAAGCATGTTACAGAAATAGGGAAGGGAGGGCCACGGAGGTGGATGAACAGGAGGGTGACAATTTTCAGTGAGTTCTGGGTGGAATGGGAGCTAATGCTGATTGGCCAAACAGCAGAAACTGCCCAGGGCTACCTGTTCTAGTCTCAGGGACACAATGACTCAGATTACATACCGAGAAGTGAAAACTCTCACACAGAAGAGTAAATGTTTAACGAAGTACTGTGAGGATGGGATTTGATTGCTGCTTTTGAGTGTCATACCATTTGTTGCAGGTAAACTGGACATTTCTCCGGAGGACCCTCGCTGGATCGGAGCTTGGTGGGGGGGCTTCCTGCTCTGTGGTGCTTTGCTCTTCTTCTCGGCTCTCTTCATGTTTGGGTTCCCTCAGTCGCTGGCTATCAAGGGTGACCGGATCCCAGAGAGTGAGCAGGCCATGCTTCCGCAGAATATCCCGCAGGAATTTGAGAGACCGAAGCCCAGCAATGGAGTAGCAGAGCACCTCCATCCATCCAGCACCTCTTCCTGTTTCCAACAGCTGAGAGGTCAGTCAGGACACATCCATCACCCACCCCATTTCTCATTTGGTGTGTCTGCTCCCATTCTAATTGCTCTTGAGAGTGGTGGACAACTCAGTGGGGCAAACATTGAATGTGATGTACATTAAGCCCCTGCCCACCCAGATAAGCTTCTCTAAATCATAGGGGAAAGTCTTTTTTAAAAAACCAATCAAAAGAACATCTTAGACAAGATAGATTTTTCAAAATCTAAATGTATAACAGAACCCTCTTTACAAATTTTTCTTTTCATAAAAAAGTTTCTATTTACATACTTTTTTAAAACTTGCACACGTCCTTGTGGAGAAATCTCTTCAGATTCTGAAGAAAGCTTTGGTACAAGTTTTGCTTTTGTCCTTCGTCGTTTCAGTGAGACTGTCCAGGAGATGAGGGGAGCATCAGCACAGCTGTGACACTTCCACAGTCGAATACCCTCAACTTCACCCTCACCACTCTACCAGCTCCCTATAGAGTGGGTACCATAGCAGAAGATGCAGATCCCATTGGAAAGATATGCCAGTGAGTGATGGTCTGGGGAGAGTGCAAACTAGTGGGTTCTGCTCAGTTCCCGATCTCTCTGAAGTCCTGCCATGTCACTCTGCAGACAAGAGCAGGGGATCCATTCAGAACCATGGTGACTGACTCTCTCTGGCCTCTTCTCTCCAATCCTCATTTACTCTGCTCTCAGACTCCATTAGCCTTCACAATGGATGAGATGATAAAGGGGACTCCGAGGCCAGACGCTAATCTCAGGTCTTGCATTGATATCTTTGTCTTTAATTTGTATTGCCATTCTTTCGATTCAGTTCGCCTTCCAAAAGTCTCGTAGCTACAGAAAAAGCCTTGGTTTCTGTGCAGTGTACCAAGGATTGTTTCCAACCCAGAGCCCAGCCTGGAGTGTCTCAGGAGAGCACTGCCCCCTTCAGGTCAGAAAGTCATAGCTTCAGTCACCAATCCAGAGGCATGGGTATATGTGTTAGACCCCCCTTTCCAGTGCGGTACTGACAGAGTGCTGCAATATTGGGAGTGTCATGTTTCAATCAAGTTGTTCAAATCAATTCATGTTGGCTCCTCTGAAGCTTGGAAATGGTGCTATTACAAAGAGGAACAGGGAGTTCTGTCCAATGTTTGTTCCTCAACCAACCCGAAATCTGCTCATTTACTTCACTGCTCAACGCAGCTGGCACATTTCCTAACCAGCAGTGAATACACCTTATTTTTTTAATTTTGGAGGTCATGAAAGTCACTATACCATCGAACCATTTTCTTCCTTTCAAATCTGCTCAACTGTTTTTAGTGATGTCACTTGAGGAGTACCTTCTTTTTGTTTTAGAATCCCTACAGTGTGGAAACAGGCCATTTGGCCCAACAAGACCACACTGACTCTCTGAACACTATCCCACCCAGACCCATTCCCCTACCCTATTATTCTACACTTGTAGCTAACTAATGCATGTAACCTACACATCCCTGAACACTATGCTCATGGGATATTGGCATCACTGACTGGGCTAGCATTAATTGTCCAACCCTAATTGCTCTTGAGAGTGGTGGACAACTGCTTTATTAAATCGCTGCAGTCCTTGCTAACGTCCCCACCCAGCTGCAGTGATGTTAGGAAGACAGGTCATGGGAAACAGGTAGATCGCAACAATCCTTCTTCATAACACTGCCATGAGTTTGTGTTCTGTTTTATTCATTCATGAGACAAGGGTGTCACTGTCTAGGCTAACATTTATCATCCATTCCTAATTGCCCACAGGGCAGCTAGGTTAACCACATTGCTGTAGGTCTAGAGTCACATGTAGGCCAGACCAAGTAAGGATGGCAGTTTCCTTCCCTAAAGGATATTAGTGAACCAGATGGAGTTTTCAAACAATCGACAATGGTTTCATGGTCATCACTAGACTCTTAATTCCACATGTTTATTGAATTCAAGTTCCACCATCTACTGTGTCAGGATTTGAACCCAGGTCTCCAGGACATTGTGTCCACCTCAGTGGTTAGAAGGGGCCCTGGATTGGCAGCTGTGAACTTCGGCCCTCTGATGAAGGGCCAATGTTTATCCTTTGTATTGGTCAGGTCCTGTGTAACGGGGAAGGTGGAATCCTGAGGAGTAGGAAATGTAGAGATTGTGACGTTTGCTGTCATATTGGCAATGATTAATAATCTTGTCTCTGGGCAGAGGGATTGGAAGGTCTGAGAAAGGGAGAGGCTGAATGGGCTGGGGCTATTTTCCCTGGACCATCGGAGGCTGAGGGGTGACCTATTGGAGGTTTATAAAATCATGGGAGGCATGGAAAAGGTAAATAGGGAAGGTCTGTTCCTCAGGGTGGGGTGGGGGTGGGGGGGGGTGGGGAGTCCAAAACTAGAGGACATAGATTTGCGGAGAGGGGAAAGATTTAAAGAGGACCTAAGGGGTAACCTTTGCATACAGAGGATGGTGTGTGTGTGGAACAAACTGCCAGACCAAGTGGTGGAGGCTGGTACAATTACAACATTTAAAAAGGTATCTGGATGGGTATATAAATAGGAAGGGTGTAGAGGGATATGGGCCAGGTGTTGGCAAATGGGACTGGATTAGGTGAGGATATTTGGTTGGCATGGACGAGTTGGACCCAAGGGTCTGTTTCCATGGTGTGTGTCTATATGTCTCTATGACCTGACCGCCTGGGTTTAATTTTTCCCTGTTGCAGTGATTCCGAAGGTGACCAAGCACTTGTTATCAAACCCAGTGTTTACGTGTATCGTTCTCGCTGCCTGTATGGAGATCGCTGTTGTCGCAGGATTTGCTGCCTTCCTGGGCAAATACCTCGAGCAGCAGTTCAACCTTTCAGCCTCTTCTGCCAATCAGCTTCTGGGTAAGTGAGACCACTTGACTGTCTGTTCTGCCAAGCACTTGGTACACGAATGTCAATTCTCCTGCTCCTCGAATGCTGCCTGTCCTGCTGCGCTTTTCCAGCATTGCACTTTTTGACTCCCGAAGATGGATAGCTGTTGACATTAGGTGGCTCAGTGGTTGGCACTGCTGCCTCACAGCGCGAGGGACTTGAGTTCAATTCCACCCTCAGGCTATTTCTGTGTGGAGTTTACACATTTTCCCTATGCCTGTGTGGGTTTCCTCTGGGTGCTCTAGTTTCCTCTCACAATCCAAAGATGTACAGGTTAGGTGGATTAGCCATGCTTAAAATAATTGTCTTGTAGTGTCCAGGGATGTGTCTGTTAGGTGGGTTAAATCATGGTAAAAACCCCATGTGGGATGATGGGTTTGGGTTGCCCTTTTGATGGGCTGAATAGCCTGTTTTTGCACTGGAGGGATCCCTGATTATGGGGTGGCTGCCTATTTAAGGCTGTGATGAGGATAATCTTTTATTCCCTCAGACAGCTCTAATGAACAGATGAATAAGCGAAGGAGTAGGCCATTCAGCCCCTCAAACCTGCTCCAACATTCTAATAAGATCATGGCTGATCTGATAGTAACCTCTCATCAATATTCTTACATATGTTGTGGGTTCTGTTCGCCGAGCTGGGAATTTGTGTTGCAGACGTTTCGTCCCCTGTCCAGGTGACATCCTCAGTGTTTGAGAGCCTCCTGTGAAGCGTTTCTGTGATCTTTCCTCCGGCATTTGTAGTGGTTTGTCGCTGCCGCTTCCGGTTGTCAGTTCCAGCTGTCCGTTGCAGTACAGCTGGAACTGACAACCGGGAACGGCAGATTCAAACCACTATAAATGCCAGAGGAAAGATCACAGAAACGCTTCACAGGAGGCTCCCAAGCACTGAGGATGTCACCTGGACAGGGGACGAAACGTCTGCAACACAAATTCCCAGCTCGGCGAACAGAACCCACAACAACGAGCACCCGAGCTACAAATCTTCTCACAAACTTTGAATTCTTACATATCCCCAATAACCTTTCACCATCCCCCCCCTCCCCCACCTTGCTTAACAATATTGCAACTTCCATGACCTTAAAAACATTCAAGGGCTCTGCATTTAGCACCTTTTCAGGAAGAACTCCTGTTGAGACTCAACACTGTTCGAAAGAATTTCACCTCATCTACTTATTATTTTTAACCAGTGACTCCTGAGCTGTAGATCCATCCTGTCCTCACCTTCCCTGCCAAGACCTTGTCGGTTTCAAATGAAATGTCCTATTGCTGTTCTTCTCAACTTCAGCAGACACCAGCACAGAGAACTGGACAGGGCTAGGCTTGTATCTGCACGAATAAAAGCAATATGCTGTGGGTGCTGGACATCTGAAACAAGCACAGTGAATAGAGGAGAAACTCAGCAGGTCTGGCAGCATCCAGAGAGAGAAAACAGGGTTAACGTTTCAAGTCTAGTGACAGTTTTCAGAATCTCCACAGATGCTGCCAGAATGACTGAGTTTCTCCAATATTCTGTGATGTTTGTTTCGGATTTCTAGCACTGTCCGCATTTTTGTTTTTATTCCTGCGGATAACAAGTCTACCCCTAGCCAACTTTTCCACAGAAGGTAACATTACCCCACCTCCCTCTCGCTGTAGGTACGGGTTGAGGAAATCTCTTCTAAACTACCTGCAATGTACTTGTATTCTTCCTCACATGAAAGGTGACTAACATTGTACACAATACTCCAGATGTGGTCTCAGCAGCCCCCCCGTGTAACTGAGGCGTAACTTTTTCACATTTGTATTCAATTCCTCTCGCAATAACTGACAACATTCTACTAGCATTCCGAATTACTTACTAGTCAGTATTTGAAATTCTCTTCCTCAGGACCAGTGGAGACTTGGTCATTAAATACATCGGGACTGGATTAGGCAGAGTTTTGATCCAAGATTTGCAGGGGGACCAAACAAGAAGCTCGAGTTGGGGCCATAGTCAGATTAGCACAATCTCATCAAGTGACAGAGCATCCTACTCCTGCTCTGAATTTTATATTCGGTTTTTATGTCCTGCTGAAATTAGGGAGGAGAGTTTACCCTGTTCCCTGAACTTCCTCTGCTACAAGCTGCTAACACTTAAAATAGATGCTGCTGAGTGTATTATGAATGTTACAGCTCTTACACTAATTAACAATAACTATCTTTGCTAGTGCCATGCCATTGTGATTGTACAAATGGGAACATCAGCAACAATGACATACATGTGATGGAAGATCAAGGGAATACACTTGTGTTCACTCGAGCAGTACCAGCAAATGAAAGATGTGAACAGTTGTGCACATTCCTGGGTCTTCTTGCCCTTGCAACCCCCAATTTCCAAAGTGTCAACATGGAGGAGACTGGTGTGGGGCATCAGTACTGGTGTTGTTCAGCTGGGCAGAAAGTTTCTTCTGCTGTAACATCAACGTAATTTATTCCTGCACCTGATGTGAGCTGTCTCCTCTCATGAGAGAAAGGGAAGGTACACATTTCAGAGCTCCAGTAGCTTCAGGATAGAGATGTGAGATTGCCTTTTGTCATATCACAATGGGACTTAATGGAGCTTGACAACTGGGTAGTTTAGAGTTCAGATGAAGCAAATGTCTCCTGTGTATTAATTATGAATATCATTGTGCCGATAGGATTATGTGTCTTTAATATTTATGTGCTGTCATTTGTGTTCTGTTATCTTCACAATGGTTTAACTGGGAAATGTACTGTTCATGTTACCTGAACTACACAGAGACACCAAGCTGAGCACAGGTTGGTCTCTGTCGCTCCCTGTAGAGAGATCGATACTCACGCAGAACACTTTCCACTGATCATGTACCTGTTTGGAAGTTGGGCAAGGCTAGAATATTAACACAGTTAATTGCATCTTGGCCTCTCACTGTGCTACAACCTCCATCTTCTCTCCCTTCAAGTCTCAAGGACGCCGTTTTGAGTGCACCTCTCCTTTAATCACCAGGTCTGGCAGGAAAACACCAATCACTATCACCTCTGTCTAAAACAAAACATCGATAGTCTTGGCATTCATGGGAAGTTGCTGGCTGGACCAACAATTATTGTTCATCCTTAGCTGCCCTTGAGAGAGTGGTTTCGGAGTTGTCCTGCTTGAACTGCAGCAGTCCTTGGGTGAAGGATGTAGAGAGTTCCTGTATTGCAGAATATTTCAGGGTTTTGACCAAAACATAACCCAAATTCTGCAGATTCTGAATTAATTCCACTCCAGTACCAACCTGAACATCTGCTGTCTTTTAGTTAACGCTCAACAGCTCCAAATTTAAATTCTCATTCTCTTGTTCAAACCCCTTTCTTGGGTTCGTGTGGATTTTATCTTTGCAACTCGGCACCACATCCTGAAACATTTTCCTCCATTGAAGGTGATGATAACTTCTTTTATTAAGACGAGGAGGAGGAAGAGGATTTTTTGCATGGAGTGTAGTCAGGTTGTGGAAAGCACACAGTCTGACAGTGTGGTAGATGTAGGTTCACTTGTAGCTTTCACAAAAAAAAGCAGTGAATAATGGCTTGCAGATAAATACCTTTCAGGGCTGCAGGGAAAGGGGGAGTAACTGAGACTTGCTGATTTGCTCTTGTAGAGAAGCAGCACAGACATAAAGGGGCTGAATGGCCTTTTTCTGAGCTGTCGCCATTCCATATTTGAAGGACTGTAGGGTAGACCAACAAACTTGAATGGGGAAAATGAACCGCAAAGTCAAAGAGGTGTAGAGCAGTTATGAGGGATAAAACTTCAAGGACAGAGGATTTTAGAGCATTGACAATAAAATAGTGGATCAGAAGCAAAGATCAATCTGGAGTTACAGAAAACAAGAGTGTGTTTTGGATAGAGATAGTTATGGAAGGCATAATGAGTTTCAGGATTGAGAAAACAGTACTGTTTGCAGGGAACTTCCAGAGTTAATATTTTTGAGGGTGAAATAGTCAAATATATTTTAATAAAAGCTGGGAATCAGAGATTATTATTGATCTGAGCCAAGCCTTGAAGAAATGCGGAGGGTAATTCACAGGTCACTTGTTTGATCAGATAATGAGAGAGACTGTGTGAGCATTCAGCAGATTATAGGCGATCTTGAGTTGTACACAATCTTCAAACTATTTGTACTTTCATTGTCAGACAGTTTCAGTGTATATTCTATTTCCATTCACAGGATGAAAGTTGGAACAAGGTTATTTTTTGTAAAGAGCTATCAAACTCCTTGGATCAGTGTGTACAACATATTCTGAAATCTCTGCCCCACAAGATATGATACAACTAAGTCTACAAATAGAAATGGTCTCTCTTTCTCTCTCTCCCCCTTAAATGCTACTTTCTCTCTCCCTCTTTCGCTCAGCAGTTATCAACATTCCAAATACCAACAAACCTCTAGATCTATAAGAAAAGAAACAATGAATACTTTACCCCACTCAAAATATCTGAAGATTCTAGAACTCAATTGAGTCAGATTGCAGCATTTTAGCGTAAAACTATTCCTGACAAATTTAAGTTTGACACTAGACACTAACATGACTTAGAAGAGACAAGTCCAAATGGAACACCCAACTACCTTATACGGTCATCCTCCTGATCTATGAGATACACCTGAACATTAAAAACAGAGATCATCAAGAAAGAAGGAATCTTCAAATAACAATTTAGGAAGTTAGGAAATCCAAACTAATACACAAGTTGAACAATTAATTCTCTGTACTTCGGCAAAGATCAAAAGGCAGATTGAGTTCACAGTCTACTAACAAATTGAAGGTGGATTCAACACAACTCCATGGAAGCCACCATTATGAAGAAAGCAGCAATGTCACAATATTACCTAAAGAAATGGCCTCACTCTGGCAGGGACAATTTCCTCCTTGGAATTGAGTATCTTACAGCTCAGACAGAATTACAGAACTCACACCATAATGAATAAAGTCCAAGAGAATTAACTTTTACTCAACAAATTACCTTTCAAGTCCAAAGAGAAGGTTTAGGGGAGATCTGATAGAAGTGTATAAGATGATTAGGGGTTTAGATAGGGTAGATACTAAGAACCTTTTACCGCTAATGGAGTCAGGTGTTACTAGGGGACATAGCTTTAAATTAAGGGGTGGTAGGTATAGGACAGATGTTAGGGGTAGATTCTTCACACAGCGGGTTGTGAGTTCATGGAATGCCCTGCCAGTAGCAGTGGTGAACTCTCCTTCTTTATGGTCATTTAAGCGGGCATTGGATAGGCATTTGGAAGTTATTGGGCTAGTATAGGTTAGGTAGGATTCGGTCGGCGCAACATCGAGGGCCGAAGGGCCTGTACTGCGCTGTATCCTTCTATGTTCTAAGAGATTGCACTTAGGGAGAATAGTGAAGCCTCCAGATCATTAGAATTTGTAAAGGAGATGCGATGGCAGGAAATGCAATGTTATAAACACATGTATAAGAATAATGCAATGATGAACAAAAGGTTGGGAGAAGATATTGTCTCGGGGTCTGAAAAGGCCAATACTGATTGTAGGTAGCACTATAGCATTCAATGGTGATGCCCTGAGGACGAGTGAAAAAAAACCTAAGAATTGTATAGGAATCAGACTGGGACTCACATAGCTGACTCTGTATCATGAATAGTTACAAAGATGCTATAAAGTGTATTTTGTTTACCCCCAAAAAAACTCTTGTAATTAGCCCAGAAGCTGGCTATTCTCATCCATACTCGTCTACTTGAGCCCTGAAGGACAAGATACTGGGAAGATGTTGGTGATGGGACATACAACTCTTATCTACCTCTTTCATGTAAGATACCAATGGGGTATTGAATGGAGAGCATTTATTGAACAAGAGAGGGCAAAAAATTGAAGAATGGGGACAAAACCAGTAACAGTGGAATAGAGTATGAGACAGGAAGTAGAGGGAAAGAGGAGGAAAGGTTAATCCAGATCAAAACTCAGGTTCCCTGTTACTACCACTCAAACAGGTCAATTCCTGATGAAGGGCTTTTGCCCGAAACATCGATTTCGCTGCCCTTTGGATGTTGCCTGAACTGCTGTGCTCTTCCAGCACCACTAATCCAGAATCTGGTTTCCAGCATCTGCAGTCATTGTTTTTACCTCATGAATCATTGCAGGTGAAAAACAAATGCAATATCTGGAATCTTTTTGTGCGCATATGCTTTGCAGCAGCTGGCAATGGGGAGCAGCAACCCTAAACTGGTTACTCCTCCTCTTCCCAGCCCAGTGTCACTGAGGCCAGTTCTCCCAAAACTGCCCCTACCAGCCTGGCAACACTTAACTCAGCATAAGTCCTGGAGCATGCACTCAGTGTGGCAGGAGAGGACAGGGTTAGGGCAGTGTTCGATGCTATCGCAGCACAGAGGGCCTTTGTTTTACTGTTTCTATTTGTGAAAGCATCAGTAACAAGAGAGACAGGTTTAAAATAATGAGCCAAAAAAGCAAAAGTGACATGAAAACAAGTTTTCTCATGCAGTGTGGGATTTAGGACCATACGGCACAGCCGTTTTGGCGCTGCCTGTTTTGCCACAGATCCATTTAGGCACAGAACTATTTTGGCGCAGATAGTCATCAACGAAAATCAACATAATAGAATTATTAAATGGGTAGTTTCCAGTAGTTTGTAGTTATTATTAGAATAACTAGTCAAAGAAAAACATCTGTGGAGGGAACTTCACAAGTGATTAATGAGTGTCTAGAAAATTTGTCAGAAGCTTGCTTAACAACAGAGCGCTGAAGAAAATGGTTTGTAGGACAAAGGAAAGAAATTGCTGCTTACCCAGTAAATCCAAGAAATTTAGAAGAACTTGTAATTCCAGATAGCTTTAAAACATATTCTGTTAATGAATATAAATGAGGAACAATGTTTACCAGCCGACAGTGGTAGCACCACCTGCAGAACTCTTATATTTGGAAGAACAGTTACATGATGGAACGTGCAAAATTTCCCCACCTCTATTTTCACAAGTTTATATAATTTTAGGGGAAATACATAAAGGTGTGTTCCGACTGTTGTATGTTTTACTCCCAAATAAGTTACAAACAACATATGATAAATTATTTGAAATGGTTTTGGAAATACAGCCTGAATACTGCCCTGACATTATCAACTGTGACTTTGAACTTGTACATCTCGTAGCAGGGCAGGATTATTGGAAGGTAGTAGTGCCTTCTGTGAACAAGGGGGAAAAGTCTCCTTTGAAACATGCCTTGTGTTATTTGTACTTAGGAGTAGTTCTTATCTGTTTGAAAGAGAATCATTTTTGGTTTTTATTCATTGTCTTTTGGGTGGGGTTCTTCCTCCTGGGCGGTCTCGGGCTTGCCTGGGTGATCATGGCTAGCCATTTATTTAGGTGGTGCACCTGGAATGTCAAGGGGAACCACTCACCAATCAAAAGGAAAAAGATATTATCAAGTCTTAAAAAAGAAAGGGTTGATGTAGCCCTTCTCCAGGGGACACATCTACTTCATAAGGAGCATTTGAAGCTGCAACAGGGTAGATTTGGCCGGGTGTTCTTTTCATCTTTCAGCTCAAAAAAGTAGGAGTAGCAGCCATACTTATTTGGAAGAATCTTCCCTTCCAAATGCTAAGCCAGATAAAAGATGAGTCTGGACTGTATATATTAATTAAAGCCCTAGTATATGGAGAGGAGTCCATGTTTTTGAATCTTTATTGGCCGCCGGCGCACTCTTAAATTTTTAATAGAAATGTTCTCCAAGTTGATGGCTCTTGGGGTGCACCGTATAATTAAAATCTCCCCCGATAATTGCATCATTAACCCAGAGATGGACAGGATACCTACGAACTCTGCGGGCATATCTTTATGGTCTAGGCAGTTGGCGGATGTGAATAGGGAGTTGGGGCTGATAGATGCGTGGAGGTGTCTTCATCCTGAGGGTAGAGACTTAACTTTCTATTCTAATCCACACAAGTGCCATACCAGAATCAATATGTTTTTTGTCCCCTTGACCCTTTTGAACTCTATATTGTCCTATAAAATAGGTAAGATAACTACTTCTGACCATGCTGCAGTATATATGGAGGTTAAGTGGTGATGAGATAGGTTCCTGACATTGGCGTATGGACACTTTCCTATTGAAGGATAGTAAGTTCATAAAATAATTTTACACAGGAATTTAAAACCTTCTGGGATATCAACTCAGGCACAGCCAGTAACCCTTCAGTGATGTTGGAGACTGCTAAGGCATACGCATGAGGCTTGGTTATCTCATATTCTGCAACCCAAAAAAGACAGAAGGGAGAGCAACAGCGTCTGCTCGAGGTTCGCCTGAAGGCAACTGAACAGCGTATGTTGATATGACCTCTATTACTAAACTACAGTGGATCACAGCCCTTAGGGAAACTTTGAATACCGCACTTACTCAAACAGAGTATAAAGCCATTGTCTCCAACATCGTGACTGACCTCATTTCCTCCGGATGCCTCCCCCGCCCCCCCTCCACAGCTTCCAACCTCAGTGTCCCAACCCCGTACAGCCCGTTTCTACCTACTCCCCAAAATCCACAAGAAGGGCTGTCCCGGCAGGCCCACTGTGTCAGTGTACTCCTGCCCCACTGAACTTATTTCCTCCTACCTTGACTCCATCCTTACTCCTCTGGTTCACTTCCTCCCCACCTATATCCAGGATTCCTCTGATGCCCTGCGACACATTGACAACTTTCAATTCGCAGGTCCTAACCACCACCTATTCACCATGGATGTTCAATCTCTTTACACCTCCATCCCACACCAAGACGGCTTGAAAACTCTTCACTACTTTCTCGAAAAGAGGCCCGAACAATCTCCATTCACCACCACTCTCCTCCGCCTGGCTGAACTTGTTCTCTCTCTCTCTCTCTCAACAACTTCTCCTTCAACTCATCCCATGTTCTCTAAATCAAAGATGTAGCAATGGGTACCCACATGGGTCCTAGCTATGCCTGCCTGTTCATTGGGTATGTGGAACATTTCTTGTTCCAGGCCTACCCAGGTCCCCTCCCACAACTGCTTTATTGGTACATCGATGACTATTTCGGTGTGGCTTCATGCTCTCGTTCTGACCTGGAAAAATTCATAGACTTCGCTTCCAGTTTCCATCCCTCCATCACCTTCACCTGGTCCACCTCAGACACTTGCCTTCCTTTCCTTGACCTTTCTGTCTCCATTTCCGGCAATAGTCTATCCACTAATATCCATTACAAGTCCACTGATTCCCATAGCTATCTGGACTACAGCTCTCCTCACCCTACGTCCTGTATGGACTCTATCCCTTTCTCTCAGCTCCTTCGCCTCTGCTGCATTTGTTTTGATGAGGCCACTTTCCAAAGTGGTGCTCTTAATATGTGCTCCTTCTCCAACCGTGGCTTCCCATCTACAGTTGTTGACAGGGCTCTTGACAGCATGCGGTCCATCTCCCGCACCACGACCCTCCCCTCCCCCCCCCTCCCAGAACAAGGATAGGGTCCCTCTTGTTCTCACTTTTCACCCCACCAGCCTTCACATGCAAAGAATAATCCTCCGCCATTTTCGCCAACTCCAACAAGACAGCATCACTAAACACATCTTCCCTTCCCTCCCCCTGTCTGCATTCCACAGAGATCATTCCCTCCAGAACCACCTAGTCCACTCCTCCATCACACCTAACACCTCTCCCATCACACACGGCACCTTCCCATGCAATCGCAGAAGGTTCAACACCTGCCCCTTTGCCTCTTCCATGCTCACCATCCAAAGCCCCAAACACTCATTTCAGATTAAGCAGCGTTTCACTTGTACCTCTTTCAATTTGGTCTATTTCATTCATTGCTCCCAATGTGGTCTCCTCTATATCGGAGACACAAAACACCTCCTGGGTGATCGCTTTGCTGAACACCTTCGGTCTGTTCGCAGTCAGGTCCCGGACCTTCCTGTGGCTTGCCACTTCAACACACAATCCTGCTCCCATGGCCACATGTCTGTCCTTGGCCACATGTCTGTCCTTGGCCTGCTGCAATGTTCCAGTGAAGCTCAACGCAAACTGGAGGAACAGCATCTCATCTTCCGACTAGGCACGTCACAGCCTGCCAGTCTCAACAATGAATTCAACAACTTCAGGTGGTTATCCCATCTCGACCCTCTGTTTTCATTCTGCTCCATCATTTTATTTCATTTTATTTTTCACTGTTCAGTAGCTCTTTTTTCTTGATGGTCTCTCTTTCTCTCGCTCCCCACTCTCTCATCACTTTTTTCCTTTCCTCTTTCCCCTTTGCTACCCTTCTCCCAGATTTTCCATTTTGTTTCTGCTTCACCCATCCCCCACATCCCCCAGATATTTTGTCACATAGCCCTGGCTTCAGCCTTGCTCATTCCCAGCTCCTAATCTCGCTATAATCTCTCTATGCACTGTCATTATCACCGCTTTATTGCTACCTTTGCTTCTGGAGCCATGACTCACTTTCTCTCGGCCTAGTATGAATACCTCCCTGTTTCTCCCCTTTCTTTAGCTTTGACAAAGGGTCAGTTAGACTCAAAACGTCAGCTCTTTTCTCTCCTTACAGATGCTGCCAGACCTGCTGAGATTTTCCAGCATTTTCTCTTTTGGGAGCAAAGAGGGAGATATTACTTGTGAAGCAGAGACTATTTGAATACGGTGATAAGCCTGGCAGGTATCTAGCATATCTTGCCAGAAAGAAAAAGTCTCCCCAAGCCATTACGTCTATTAGAGAGTGTGCTGGTACCCTGACTTGTGGTCGGAAAAAGATTAACGCAGCCTTTAGAAAGTTCTATTTCGAATTGGATAAGTTGCAGCATGATAGAACGAGGAAGAGGAGTCTTTTTTTAAAAAAATCTGGCCCTCCCGGGCCTAACCTCTGAGCAGGTCTCGTTCTTGAATGCACCCTGGCAACCCAGGAAGTACAGGAGGCGGTGAGGCAGAGTGACAAAGCGCCTGGACCAGGTGAATTCCAGGCGGAATTCTATAAAGAATTTATAGGGGAACTGGCCGGGCCACTTATAAATATGTATAACTATTCATATAGTCAGGGCTGCCTCCCGCCTTTGCTGAGAGAAGCAAATATTTCTCTCATTCTTAAGAGAAAGGCCCCAGATGACTGCTCTTATCCTTGTTAAATGTGGATTTTAAAATTCTCTCAAAAATGTTGGCATTAAAACTGGAGAGGATTTTACCATTCATTATAAAAGAGGTCCAGACAGGTTTAATAAAGAGTCACAGGTCAACTAACAACATGAGAAGGGTCTTAAATATGGTACAGGCCTGCCAGCGGGGAGCAATACCGGGATTACTTGTCTCCCTCGATGCAGAGAAGGCATTCGATCGGGTAGAAAGGCCATATCTCTTTTATACGTTGGAACAGTTTGGTGTTGGAGAGGTCTTTACTAAATGGGTTACAGTATTATGTAATGATCCCAAAGCAGCATTGATTACCAATGGTTTAAGTTCAGATAGCTTTAGCATTGGCAGAGGCTGTCATCAGGGATGCCCTTTCCCACTATTATTATTTATGCTAGTGATTGAGCCACTGGCGGAAGCTATACGAGCTGACTCTAATACAAACTGCTCCGGAGGCTGGATCGGGCAAGCACGAAATTACTCTATGCGGGTGATGGCCTCCTTTTCTTAAAATGGTCCATTGACATCTGTGCCCTGCTTAGTTCAAGTGGTTAACTTATTTGGTATGTTCTCAGGTTACAAAATCAAATGTTATGAAATTGGAGGCCATGCCGCTGGGAGGTCTTGCCAGTATATCCAATTTACCAGATGGATCCTGTTTCCCCATTTGGTGGTCACTAGGAGGTTTTCTTTACTTAGATATTTTTATTACTCCGGCATTTGGTCAGCTATATAAAAGCCAATTATACACACTTATTAGACAAAATAAAACAGGACCCTCAAAGCTGGGAAGATCTCCCGATATCCTGGCTAGGTAGAATAGCTTTAGTTAAGCTGAATATTCTACCTCGCATTTTATACGCTATGAGAATGCTCCCCTCGATGCTGCTGAGACAGGCGTTGTGTAAGCTTTACAGATGGCTCAGCTCCTTTATTTGGAATCGTAGACGGCCCCTTATTAAATTAGAAAGGCTGCAGCTTCCACAAGCAAGGGGTGGGCTGGACTTCAGGAGGTACCAGTTGAGCTCCCTATTATCTATGATTGATTGTGGGTCACAAGACCCAATCTGGTTAGATGTTGAGGCCTCCTAAGCAAAATGTCCCCTCACCAATCGACTATTTATGGACAAGATGAGAGTTATTACGGATTAATGTAAAAACCCTAATGTATTAAATACAAAGCCTGGAGAATAATGGGACAGGATGAGGGTAACCGACAAAAAACCCTCCCCTTATACCCCTATAGTGGGAATGTTGACATTCCAGCCAGAGCTGACTGATGCTGTATTCAAAACCTGGGAGTCTAGAGGTATCTTCTGTTTGGGAGATCTGTTCGATGGGGAGGTTGTGATGTCCTTCAAACAGCTGCGTCAAAAGTTTGGACTGCCGAGCAAGGACCTTTTTCAATATTTTCAAATACAAGACTTCATTCAAAAGAAGACCACATTGATAATTAATCCTTATAAATTGGTTAGGGAAAGTAGTGCGCTTCGGCCAATGGGTCCGCCCTCAGTCAGTACTCTCTACCACTTACTATGTAAGGAGATATCGAAGGACATGGAATGGTTATATGAAAACTAGAGTCAAGAATTGGGGATGGAAATCTCTTTAGAAATGTAGGAGGATGTTTGTGAAAATGCCAGGAAGGAAGATCTCTATCTGTAACAGAATTCAGGCTACTCAATTGAAGATACTTCACAGGGCTCACATAGCACCTGAGCGACTTGCAAAGTTCAAGGCAGGTGCATCTTCAACGCAAAATCGAAGTTGGTACTCTCACATGTATTCTGTGGACGTGCCATCAGATCCGCAGGTACTGGGACAGGGTAGCGAATGCCTTGACAAAGATTTTGGGTACGGAGATTGGGCTAGACCCAGTGTCTCTACTTTTGAGCTCCACAAATTTCCCCTCTTTGGATGTATACGGGAGGAAGTTATTCACTAGCCTTTCCTTTTCTGCGAGGAAAAACATTTTAGTGAATTGGGTATCCGATTGGCATAGGATGGTCATGGAATAGATCCCCCGAGACTTCCTTATGAATATGGTGCACCAAAAAAACAGAATTATTTTATAGAACATGGCAGCCTTTTTTGAACTAAATTGACACAGATATTTCGGCCATATTGTTCAGGGCTTTTGTTTAGCCGTGGTAAGTGGTTCTGGCTCGTTCGGGGGCTCCCGAGAGGAACACTCCGTATAAATACGGGTTTTGTTATGACTTGATATAAATTTATTTTGAATATATATTTAGCTATTTGTTTACTTATTTGATTTCTTTTCTCGTTTTGTTTATTGTTAATAATGTATGATATCCTTTTTATGTTTTGGTTGTTTGTAGAATTGATTAGTAGTTAGTTTTTAAAAATTCTATATTGTATTATATTGTAAAGTAGAATACACCAGTTTGTACTATTTTTGTAATTTTGTAAAAAAATTACAAAAATGTTCTTTTTCAATAAAAATATCTATTAACAAAAAAAACATTTTAAGAAGGGTGGTAAGGACAAGTCAGGGAACTATAGACTAGTGAGCCTGACCTCGGTGGTGGGCAAGTTGTTGGAGGGAATCCTGAGGGACAGGATGTGCATGTATTTGGAAAGGCAAGGACTGATTAGGGATAGTCAACATGGTTTTGTGTGTGGGAGATCATGTCTCACAAACTTGACTGAGTTTTTTGAAGAAGTAACATAGAGAATAGATGAGGGCAGGGTAGATGTGATCTCTATGTACTTCAGTAAGGCATTCAAGAAGGTTCCACATGGGAGACTGATTAGCAAGGTTAGATCTCATGGAATATAGAGAGAACTAGCCATTTGGATACAGAACTGGCTGAAAGGTAGAAGACAAAGGGTGGTGGTGGAGGGTTGTTTTTTAGATTGGAGGCCTGTGACCAGTGGAGTGCCACAAGGATCGGTGCTGGGACCTCTATTTTTTGTCATTTACATAAATGATTTGGATGCGAGCATAAGAGGTACAGTTAGTAAGCTTGCAGATGACACCAAAATTAGAGGTGTAGTGGACAGTGAAGAGGGTTACCTCAGATTACAACAGTATCTGGACCAGATAGGCCAATGGGCTGAGAAGTGGCAGATGGAGTTTAATTCAGATAAATGCGAGGTGCTGCATTTTGTGAAAGCAAATCTTAGCAGGACTTATACACATAATGGTAAGGTCCTAGAGAGTGTTGTTGAACAAAGGGACCTTGGAGTGCAGGTTCATAGCTCCTTGAAAGTGGAGTCGCAGGTAGATAGGATAGTGAAGGCGGCTTTCTCTTATTGGTCAGAGTATGGAGCACAGGAGTTGGGAGGTCATGTTGCGGCTGTACAGGACATTGGTTAGGCCACTGTTGGAATATTGCATGCAATTCTGATCTCCTTCCTATCAGAAAGATGTTGTGAAACTTGAAAGGGTTCACAAAAGATTTACAAGGATGTTGCCAGGGTTGGAGGATCTGAGCTACAGGGAGAGGCTTAACAGGCTGGGGCTGTTTTCCCTGGAGCATCAGAGGCTGAGGGGTGACTTATAGAGGTTTACAAAATTAATGAGTGGCATGGATAGGATAAATAGACAAAATCTTTTCCCTGGGGTGGGGGAGTCCAGAACTAGAGGGCATAGGTTTAGGGTGAGAGGGGAAAGATATAAAAAAGGGACCTAAGGGGCAACTTTTCACACAGATGGTGGGATGAGTATGGAATGAGTTGCCAGAGGAACTGGCGGAGGCTGGCACAATTGCAATGTTTAAGAGGCATTTGAATGGGTATATAACTAGGAAGAGTTTGGAGGGTTATGGGCCGGGTGCTGGTAGGTGGGACTAGATTGGGTTGGGATATTTGTTCAGCATGGACGGGCTGGACCGAAGGGTCTGTTTCCATGCTGTACATCTCTATGGCTCTATTAGTTCTTTAAATGCAGCTATTGTCCATTGCTGTCAAACCTTTTCATGTATTTTCCAAGTCACCAAAGCCAATTTCCTTCCCGTACCTTCATAACTGCCCTTGATTAGGTCTAAGACCATAGTTTTAAACTTAAATACATCTTTTTCAAACTTAATGGAAAATGTAGTCCTACTATGGTACCTATTCACTGATGGGTTTTTTTTGACAGCAATATTATCAATTAATCCTTGCTCACTGCATAATGCTAGATCTAAAATAACTTGTGTCACAATTGGTTTGTCAATGTTTTCCCTAGAAAACTATTTTGAACACTGTGTCCAGTTCTGCTCTCACTGCTATATGAAGTATATTATTAAGCTGGAGAGGGTTCAGAAGAGATTTACCAGGATGTTGCTGGGATTGGAAGGTTTCAGTTATAAAGAGATACTGGACTCTTTTCAGTGGAATGTAGAAGGTCAGAGGTGACCTTCAGAGGTTTATAAAATCATGAGGGATTTAGATAAAGTGTCTTTTCCCTAGGTTGGGGATTTCAAGACTGGGGGTATAATTAAGGGGAGAGCAGAAAGGTTTTAAAAAGACACAAGGGGCAATTTTTTTTTAAACTTAGACAGTGGTTCGTGTGTGGAATGACCTTCCAGAAGATGTGATGGATGAGAGTACAGTTACAATGTTGAAAAGACATTTTGATAACTATGTGAATAAAAATGTTTGAAGGGATATGGGTCAAGCACAGGCAGATGAGTCATTCGGGATTGGTTGTACCGAAGGGTCTGTTTCCATGCTGTATTCTACTCTATAACACATTCTAGAAATTCTTCCTTCACAGCATTAGTGCTGATTAGAGTTGCCCAGTCTGTACATAGATTGAAGCCAGTCATGCTTATGGCATTCGCATTGCACCATGCACCTCAGTTTCCTGATTTCAATCATGTCACGCAATACCAGAAACATTGATTAGTGGGATAATCCAACTGAGTAGGTGGGTATTTAAGTCTTCTAAGACAGTATTTGAAGATGTCCTAATGTTTTCGGCAACATTTCTCTCTGAACCTACACCACAAAAACTTTATAATCTTGTTGCTTTTTGTTGGCACTGGTACAAAATGACTGCTGCATTTGCCTAAGCAAATCTCGACCATTGACACCAGTATATTTGTGAAGTCCTTTGAATTACTTTAATATGATGTTGTACTCTTTTGGTAATATCTTTGTGACTCTCTATGGGGTGTAATGTTAAAATGGCTGCATAAATGCAAGTTCTTGTGGGTTTATGTAGTAGGCAGATGTGGCATTTTAAATTTTATTTCTCCTGTCGCACAGGGATGACAGCCATTCCTTGTGCATGTCTGGGCATCTTCCTTGGAGGGCTTCTAGTGAAGAAACTCAGCTTGACACCTCTGGGTGCCATTAGGATGGCGATGTTAGTTAACCTCGTGTCCACTGCCTGCTACATTTCCTTTCTCTTCCTGGGATGTGATACAGGACCCATAGCTGGGGTCACCGTCCCTTATGGAAACACGTGAGTACAATGACTTTAAATTATGGAAGTTCGTGTGATGGGCATTCGTGCATTGCTAGGGTCAATGGTTCTGGGAGGATTCACGGCTTCTGGTCTCCAACCTTTGAGATTTAAGTCCAAACAATGTGGATAAGATGGATCAGTAATGAAGTTCTGTGCCTTCTTATCAATACCCTCACCTGTTGGAAGGCCTGAAAGTCATTTAGACTTGGGAGAGGACTTACCATAAAGTATAGATTGTAACTCTCAAGAAGAAGGTACAAACTAAGTGCTTCCCAAGGAAAGCAGGAAAAGAGAAGGACAGAAGCAAAAAACAAAAAGGTGAGAGAGAGAGAGTGGAAGAACAAGCGTGGGTAATTACAGTATTATTCATCATTGTACAGTGAAAGTTTGCTGTGCCCATGTGGGACACAGTATGAGCTTCTAAATGATTCCCAACTGAACACAAGGAGTAATAGTATGGACATTGGTCGTATATTACCTATTATACGTCTGTACTTTATTCTCTTCTGGTTCAGCAGAAGAAAATAATATGTTTGGTTAGAAATTTGTTAGTATCTTTCGATGAAGAGGTTTCAGGAGAGAAATTCAGAATTAATAAGCCAAACAGTTGACCCATGGTCCTCAAACACAAGCAGAGTGCACACAAGGTGGCAAGATGGCTCAGTAGTTGGCACTGCTGCCTCAGTGCCAGGGACCCGGGTTCAATTCCAGCCTCGAGTGACAGTCTGGGTGGAGTTTGGACATTCTCCCCGTGTCTATGTGAGTTTCCTCCGGGTGTTTCGGTTTCCTCCCACAGTTCAAAGATGTCCAAGTTAGGTGAATTGGCCATGCTAAGGAGTTCCATAGTGTCCAGGGATGTGTAGGTTAGGTGCATTAGTCATGGGAAAATGTACAGTAACAGGGTAGGGGGATGGGTCTGAGTGGGATACTCTTCTGAGGGTCGGTGTGGAGTTGTTGGGCTGGAGGGCCTGTTTCCACACTGTAGGGATTCTATGAAAACCAGGAGGAATGGAGAATTTTGGTGGGATGGGAAGGGGAGGGCGTTAGGGAGGCATAGAATACAGAGGTTGAAGATTTATAAATGAGGAAGAAAATGTTAATTTCAATGTGGGAGAGATAAGGGAGTCAGTGTGAGTCAGCAAGGCTCTCTCTCTCCCTCGTCAGAGCTGTACTGCTTAAACTGAAAGAATTCCTTATGTTGCAGATCTGTCTCATACACGGATTTGGACCCTTATGCACCCTGTAATAGTGATTGTGACTGTAAGACGGCAGCTTATAATCCCGTTTGTGGATCTGATGGAGTTACCTACTTATCTTCATGTTTTGCTGGCTGCTCCAACATGGTGAGAGTTTAATTTGTAATATACAGTGCAGAAGGTACAACAAGTCTCTAAACTGTAGATTTTGGGGTCAATAGAAATTGAAAGTTAGTAGTTCAGGAGATCAAACTGCCTGTTTTATAATGCTTCTCATTGCTGGAGGTAAAGACTACACAGAATGAAGCCACCTTGAAAACTAACATGTGGTAGACAATGGGGAGGTACCAAGAACAGTATAGATGGTAACTTGCAAAACTCAAGGGCAATTCACATCCCACCTGAAATCTGGGAGCCTATCATCTGGAGTGAATTTAGTAACCTCCATGATGGTCAATGCACAAGGATCAAAGCCTCAATATTTCACTACTGATGTAGCTTAATCTGATTTATCATGTTAAGATAACTCCTCCAATATCCAGGTAGGTAAAGTTGTTTGTGAATTCCTAAACCCAAAACTGGAGACCAACCATTATCTGAATATCCAAGTCGAAAAAAAATAATTTTCAAGATTATGTGCCTCTTGAAACGTGTCATGTACCACCCGTAATTGATGTGCTGCATGCAAAGCTTAAGGTGCTATTTGTTTAATTGGCTCTTGCACTCAGATGGACATAAGAGATGCCATGGCCCTATTCCTAGAAGTCCAGTTGTTATTCCCTCTATTTGTGCTCTATCCCCACCTATCATTTACTCCTTACCCCCTCCCTCCACCCTATCTGCTGCAAATAAACTGACATTTTCCTAGCTACCATCATTTCTGAGGAAGGGTCACTCAACCTGAAGCATTAACTCTGATTTCTCTCCACAGATGATGCCAGATCTCCTGAGCTTTTCCAGCAATTCCTGCTTTTGTTCCTGTTCCATAGTTCTTTCAGTTTTTATTTATAGCAGGAGAGCTTTCTTCTTGATTCAAGGTCTATCCCTAAGTCAACACCACATGACAAAACAGTTATCTAGGTCATTGTTTCTTGTGAGAGTTTGCTGTGGGTAACATAACTGCCACTTTTCCTAAATTAATCAACAAGTGTACTTCAGAATTATGTCAGAAACCCTTTGGGGTTTCCTGAAATCATGCAAGGTGATGCGAGTCTTTTTAATTATTTAGCTCTAAGTATGTGAGGGGGAAAAGAAACAAAGATTCTGCCTAAAAAATGTTGATAATCCCACCTCTGTGTAACAGGTGAATAATTTGTTCAAAATTAACTGTTTTCCCTGCTTTTAAAATAATTGATAAACTGATCTAAATGGGTTAATTCGATGCATGCATTATTGTTTAGTTAGGAATTACTGTCAGTCTTGATCATGTCACAAATGGAAGCTTCTAAAACAATGTAGTGTATTTATTTATTTTTATGCACAGATGAGATTTAATCATAACACATCGACATCTGGGGCTTTCCTGGCTGACATTCTCCCCCTCGCCAGACCAATATTCATTTATGATTATAAGATTATATTCAAACATAATCAGAAAATTAATGAGCCACTTTATATCAAATTGCAGCTGTATAAAGCCTTGGCATGAAGAAGTTATTTTCTTTGTCTCTATCATTAACTAAAATAGTTCATTTTCTTTTTGCACTACCCGCTTCAGTCAGTAGACACGCATTGTTGAGAATATAGTATATTAGTATTCTGTACCATGCAGGCTTACTGATCAGCCAAGGTCAACAAATTGCAAAAGGAAAATTTCAACTCCTGCTCCGTAAGCTGAATGATCATCTCAAAGTTAAAATGAGAGGTGACTAAGCATCAAACTGCCTGTTGTGTTCCAGCTGTTATCAAATGGGAATCTTTTCATTCCCAGAAGTTTTATAGTAACAATAACAACACTACTGCATTTATGTTGTGCCTTAGGCAGCTGCAAGCCACCATTCAGGCTAAAAGAAAATTGATGAAACAATCTAATCAAAATACAAAGGAAGCCTCCACTCTTGCACAGTTTTCGCGACTTCAGGATATCGTCAGCATTTTACAGCCAAAATACTTTAAAGTGTTGTTGTTGTTCTAAAAGGGGGGCGGGGGGGGGGGGGGGGGGGGGAGGAAAATGGAGTGGTAAGTTAAGCTCGGTGGTTTGGACTGCTGAATGACAGCACCAGGGACCTGGGCTCGATTTCAGCCTCAGACACTGCTTTGGAGTATGCACATTCTCCCTGTGTCTGCATGGGTTTCTTCCCACAGTCCAAAGATGTGCAGGTTAGTTTGATTGGCCATGCTAAGTGACCCATTGTAAACTAGGTGGATTAGCCATAGGAAATGCAGGGGCAGGTTGGCTCGAGGTAGGAAGCTCTTCAGAGGGTTAGTGCAGACTGGATGGGCTGAATGGCCTGCTTCTACACTATTGGGATTCTATGTCAGCAATTTGCACAGAGGATGTAATGCTGAGTTAGCATTGATGATAAAGAGTTTTTTTTTCCTTTCGTGGGATGTGGGTGTCACTGGTAAGGTTCGTATCTGTTGCCATCCCTACTTTCCCTTGAATGGAGCAGCTTGCTTGGCAATATCGGATTTAGGGGAGATGATAACCATGTGGTTTTATTGCTGGGCTATGAATTCAAAGACCCAGGTAATATCCCAGGGATCGGAGTTCAAATCCTATCATTGAATTCAAATTCCACTACCTGCAAAACAAAACAAGAATCTTATAAAAACCTTTGTCAATATCTGGGTTCACATGGCCTTTCTGGAGAGGAATTTGCTTGTGTTAGCCTGACCTAGGTGTGATTGCAAACCCATTGCTGGGAAATAAAGGATGCAGAATGAATGCTAGCCAGTGATATCCACATTCCATGAATGAATGAATGGCAAAAAACAATGTTGCTGTGGGTTGGCATAAAAGCAGGGGTGTCCTTCGGAGGCTTTATAAAGCTCTGGTCAAACCATGTTTAGAGTATGGAGTGTAACTTTGGGCCCCATATCTCAGGAAGGATGTACTGGCCATGGAGTGGATCCAGAGGAGGTTCACAAAAATGGTCCCAGGAATGAAAGACTAGACATAGAAGGATGGTTTGAGGACTCTAGGTCTATGCTCAATGGAGTTTAGAAGGATGAGGGGAGATCTCATTGAAACTTGCAGAATTTGGAACATCCTGGACTGAGTGGTGGTTGCAAATGATGTTTCTATTGACAGGAGAGACTATGACCAGAGTACACAGCCTTAGAGTAAAGGAAAGACCTTTTAGAATGGAGATAAGAAGAAATTTCTTCAGCCAAAGAGTGATGGATCTATGGAATTCATTGCCGCAGAATACTGTGGAGGCCAGGTCATTGAGTATATTTAAGGCAGAGTTAGATAAGTTCCTGATTGTCAAAAGGATCAAGGGTTACAGGAAGAAAGCAGGAGAATGGGGTTGAGAAACTTATCAGCTATGATTGAATGGTGGAGCAAACTCGATGGGCAGAATGGCCTATTTCTGCTCCTATGTCATATGGTTTTATGGAATTGCATCTAAAATTGGGTAAGGATGGTAGATTGCCTTTCCCAAATAACATTAATGAACCAGATGGCTTTTTACAAGTCACTGATAGTCACCATTACAGATACTCGCCTTCAGATTTTATTAACTGAATTCCAAATTCCATCACCTGTGATGGTGGGATTTGAACACACATGCCCAGAGTATTAGGCAGGTCTCTGAATAAGCAATCCAGTGTTGTAACCACTGCACCATGTATAAACTTCTGAATTAAATGAACACTTAATTTGGGTTTGTTTGTATGTATTGAGATGAAGGATATTGATGTGATGAATGAGGTAAATCTAGTGTCGTATCAAGCCCTGGTCAGGAACCACATCGTGCAAGCAAGATGACATTCCCCCTGCATCACTCCCAACAAGAAAAGTTCCTTCTGTCGTTCCAACCTCAGAACAGCCCTATGCTTACAACAGTCTTTCATTTCTCACAATAACCTGCCAGAGATTCTACACAGTCTTTCTAATTATATTTGCATTTGTAAAGCACCTTGTCAAGGCACAGTATCTCGCAAGATTTCCTCCAATGAATAAAAGATGGCCAACCTTCTGCCAAATTAGGAATATTTAGCCCCTTGGCCCTCTGATGCTGTTCAGTTAGGTCATAGCTGATCTGGAACTCTGCTTTATCTACATTCCTGGTTTCCATAACTGATGGCCCTCGTCTAACAAAGATCTATTGATCTTGGATTTGACTTTTCAGTTGACCCTGCCACCTCATCACCTTTTTGCACGAAAGAGTTTTGGATCTCCACTGCCCCTTGTGTAAAGGGATCTCAAGGGGGTTTGAATGTAAACGCAGTGAAGTGCTACTGAGACTTTATAAAGCTCTGGTTAGGCCCCATTTAGAATACTGTGTCCAGTTTTGGGCCCCACACCTCAGGAAGGATATGCTAGCACTGGAGTATGTCAAGGGGAGATTCACATAAGTGATCCCTGGAATGGTAGACCTAACATACGATGAATGGCTGAGGATAGGGATTGTATTCATTAGAGTTTAGAAGGTTGAGGGGAGATCTAATAGAAACTTACAAGATAATGCATAGCTTAGAAAGGGTGGATGCTGGGAAGTTGTCTGTTAGGCGGGGAGACTAGGGCCCGTGGGCACAGCCTTAGAATTAGAGGGGGTCAATTTAAAATGGAAATGAGGAGACATTTCTTCAGCCAGAGAGTAGTGAGCCTGTGGAATTCATAGCCAGAGTGCAGTGGAGGCTGGGACATTAAATGTCTTCAAGGCAGACTTTGAGAAATTCTTGATCTTGCAAGAAATTAAGGCTATGGGGAGAGTGCGGGTAAGTGGTGTTAAAATACCCATTAGCCATGATTGAATGGCAGAGTGGACTGGATGGGCCAAATGATCTTACTTCCACTCCTATGTCTTATGGTCTTATGGAAATGTTTCCAGACATCACCAAGAAATGGTCCAGCTGTAACTTTAACATCATGGCTTCTCTTCTTGGTCCTTCATCCTTTAATCATCTAATATATTTCAAAGAACAAAAAATAGGAACAGACCCTTCAGCCCTCCAAGCTTGTGCAGACACATTTTGCCCTTCGATACTAAAACTGTCTTCCCTTGCAGGATCCACACCCCTCTGTTCCCTTCCTATCAGGTATTCGTCCAGGTGCTCCTCGAGTGCTTCTCTTGTGTCTGCTTCCACCACCTCCAATGGCAACCCATTCCAAGCACTCACCACCTTTTGTGAAAAAGTTTCCCCTTGCTCCCCCCCCCTTCCCCCACATATTGAACGTGTCCCATAGTAATTGACCCTGCCCACCTGGGAAAAAAACTCACTTTCCACTCTATCCATGCCATTCAAATCTTATAAACATCTATCAGGTTGTCTCTCAATCTCCTGCATTCCAGTGAAAACAAACTCAGTCTATCCAACCTTTCTTCATAACTAAAATTCCACATACCAGGCAATGTTCTAGTAAACCTTTTCTGTATCCTCTCCAAAGTATACACATTTTTCTGGTAGTGTGGTGACCAGAAGTACATGCAATATTCCAAGTGTGGCCTAACTAAACGTCTATAAAGCTGCAGCATATTCTTATTACTCAATGCTCCTTCCATTGAAGGCATGTATGCCAATGGCCTTTCTAACTATCTGATCTACCTGCGCTGCCATCTTCAGTCATCTCTGGACCTGCATACCCAGATCCCTCTGCATATCAATACTCCTAAGGGTTCTGCCATTCCCTGTATAGTATCCACCTGTAGTTGACTTTGCAAAATGCATTTGTCACATTTGTGCCTCCAAGTGATGTATATCCTGCAGTATCCTCTGACAGCCCTCCTCATTATCTGCAACTCCACCAATCTTTGTATTGTCTGCAAACTTACTAATTAGACCAGCTATATTTTCTTTTATGTAGACTATGAACATCAGAGGACCCAGCACTGATCCCTGTGGAACACCACTATTCACAACCCTCCATTCCGAAAAGCATCGCTCTACTGCCATCCTCTGTCTCCTATGCCAGAGCCAGTTCTGTATCCATCTTCTCAGCTCACCCTGATACCACGTGACTTCGCCTTTTTTTAAACCAGTCTGCCATGAGGGACCTTGTCAAAGGCTTTACTGAAGTCCATGTAGACAACATCAACTACTTTTCCCTTAATCATTTTTATCACCTCCTCAGAAACGATCATCATTTTAGTGAGACACAATCTGTCCAATATAAAACCATGCTGTCTATTGCTAATAAGTCAACTTGCTTCTAAGTGTGTATAGATCCTGTTCTAGAGAATCTTGTCCAATAATTTCCCTACCACCGATGAGAGTCTCACTGGCCTGTAATTTCCAGGATTATCCCTGTTACACTTTTTAAACAGTGGGAAAACATTGGCTATTCTCCAGGGCTTTGGGACCTCACCTGTGACCAAAGAGGATACAAAGATGTCTGTCAATGCTTCAACAATTTGTTCTCTTGCCTCCCTCAGTATTCGAGGATAGATCCTGGGGACTTATCTACCTTAATACTTTTTAAGCCGCACAACACCCCTTCCTTTTGAGTAGCAACATGGCACTCCCTTCCTGGAGATCATTCTCCACCAATTCCTTCTGTTTGGTGAAAACCAACACAAAGTATTCATTTAGGAACTCAGTGACCTCTTCTGGACCCAACAAATTTCCTCCGTCGTCGTTGAGTGGGACAAACTTTTCCCTTACTATCGTCTTGCTTTTTATATATGTATACAAAACCTTGGAATTCTCATTAATCCTGCTTGCTAACAACTTTTCATGACCCCTTTTAGCTCTTCTAATTCCATGTTTAAATTCTTTCCTACTTTCCTAATATACTTCAAGGGCTTCATCAATTCCCATCCTCCTAGACCGAATTAATGCTTTCTTTTTCTTTTTGACCAAGGTATTAACATTCCTGGTCATCCAAGGTTCGCCTAACTTTCCATTTCTATCCTTCATCCTCACAGGAACGTCACTCCTGAACGCTTACAAACTGCCATTTGAAATACTCCCACATGTCTTGTGTGGATTTACCCTCAAACGGCCTCCAGTCAAAATTCTCCAGTTCCTGACTAATGTTGCTGTAATTCACCTTCCCCCAGTTTAACACCTTCACCTGAGGACTGCTGTTATCCCTATCCATGAGTATCTCAAAACTCACGGTATTATGGTCGCTACTCCCAAAATGCTCCCCCACCTGAAATTTCACTCACCTGGCCGGGCTCATTTCTCAAAACCAGGTCCAATATAACCCCTTCCCTTGCAGGACTGTTGACATACTGTGTCAAGAAATCCTCCTGAATGGCCTTTACAAATTCTGCCCCATCCAAACCCCTAGCACAAAGTGAGTCTTGGTCAATATAGAGGAAGGTAAAATCACCAATCACAACTTGCCTGACATATTACTTGCATTGAAACCCTTCATTTACTCCAACATTTAGTTTTCTGTACTCAATCCATCAAGAACCTGACAGACCAGGAACTGGATGAAGACTGGGATATGAACCAAACTAAGGTCAGAAGCCAGACTAAAACATAGCACTGGACTGAGACTGTGAGCCAGACTGAGATTGATTTACTTCATGCATGATCTTTATAACCAAAATTGAGAAGAGTTCAGTTTGAACCCAGATCCTCAAGGTAAAATGATAGGATCCAGTTTGCAAAGAAAATTATTCTTTGACCTGTTAGTCGATGATTTTGCTCAGATTTTGCTTTGGAGTATTTAATCGAAGTCCTACTCTATAATTATTTGAAGTAAAGAGGTATCATGAAGAGTGATGCTAGCTTATATAATTAATGACTACTCACTATTGAAGGCTATTATTTCCACGTCTCAGCCAGTGACAGCTTCATAATGGGTTACTTGTAAAAGGAGAACATGTAATGAGTTCAGCTGAATGGTTCTCCTTTGTTGAGTTGATCTTACTGTGTGTCTTTTGTTGGGTAAACCTATAGGAGGGTGCCATGATATGCAGAGAATCTGTGCCAGCTTGCTGCAGTGACGTTTACTCCTGCTCTTTAAAAAAACGTTGGGAATGCTTTAAAATAACACATTCCCCTTCACAACTGTCCAATCCTTAACCAAAAGAAAATGATCAGTCTCTGAAGGTGATCGTGTTCATGTTCAGAGAGGCTGGTGCACACCATACTTCCATGTCGTCTATATTTCCCCCCCATAGCGTACGTGGGGGTGGGAGCAGGAATTAGATCATGTACTTGCTTTCCAAGTGGAAAAAGGAAAAATATTATGATTTTACGTCCAGAACGTCTGTGGTTTCCTGGAGTTGAGGTTGGATATGTTATAGGGAGTGAAATTTGAAGAGAGCCAGCTGCTTTATGTCTTTGAGTGACTTGGTCAGAGGTAAGCACACAGCAGCAGTGACAAGTGGATAATTGCTAACACACGAGGGGCAGGTTACCATCACCATTGGAGTGTTCCCAGTGTCATAGAACTCCAACAGTTCAGGAAGAGGCCATTGAGCCCATCAAGTCTACACTGAACATCTGAAGAGCATCTCACCCAGACCCAGCCTCCCCATTCCGCAACCCCACACTTACCATGGCTAATTAACTTTACCTACACATCTTCAGATTCTGGGAGGAAGCCAGAATGCCCTGAGGAAACCCACACAGACACGGAGAATGTGTAAACTTCACACAGACAGACACCCAAGGCTAGAATTGAACCTGACAGTGTGAGGCTAACCACAGTACCAACCCACATCAGATGGATCTCACATGGAGATGAAAAACTGGCAGATATCCAAGCAGCAGGCTGTGGATTGCCATTGGCACATTTTCTATACCTCCCTATCCTCAATCGCTAGGAGGTTAAGGGCTACAGCCAACGCCTCAAGCTGACGCACTGACCAGTTTCACACGACCCGTGCAGCTTCAAGGAATATCTCAGTTTTGAAGGACCCTCAAGCTTCCCAATATGGCTTCAGTAGTGCTCCCTTTCTCCCGGTGAAATTATTGGCTGTCCACAGCTTCAGGCTTCTGATCGGTGCCTCTTGGGGGGTGGGAGGTGGTCATGACCTGTGGGTCAGCACCAGGACAATCCTCTTAAGATCCAGAGGATTCCACTTGGTGTCCTACAAATACAACAACCACATTTACATAGTGCCTTTAACATAAAAAATATCCCAAAAGACACTGAGCCAAGTAGCTCTAAGGCCAAATAACTAAAATTTTAATTGAAGGAAATGGCAAAGAGAGGAGATGAACAGATCAAAAGAGTTAGGAAGGGAATTTCAACATGTAGGATCTGAAATACTTCTTGTTGCACAATAGGTCAAGTCATCTTTTAGGTGTTTCTGTTCACTATTAGGTCCCATGTGTATGCTACTGAGGTAATGCTGTCTGTTTTAGTACCCATTGCTGAGCGTATCAGAAAATGCCAACTATTTTGTTTTGATGACATTTTCATTTGGAGTGAGAGGGAGAAGGAGGTTTCTCCAGTGCATCTTTTCGGACCAGCAAAGACCACAGTTGTCCCCATGTCTCGGACTCCAATTGCCACTAGCACACCCCTCCCCCACACCCCCAATCACTGACCCCAATTACTTACCAGAGACCCAGTGAGGTATCTGGGCAGAAGGCACTACAGTAAATGTGCCAGTGACGTGCACTGGTATATGTATGATCATTTCCAAGCCTTATTTTTCTCCTACTCTAGGATAATCCCACAAAAAGCAACAATCCACCTCTGGAAACGAAACTGCTGCCAACAGTGGCTTCAATTATTAAAACGAAACTCAGACCCAATTTTGGTCAATTTCAGGCATGTACACCTTCCATTATGCTCAATAAAACATTGAGGTAATCAATGCTCCCCTCTCATCCACCACAGGGTCTGCCATCCTCGACGATGTCCCTCTCAGTAAAGCCTGCACTGTGCTGAGCTATCTCCATCAGGGTCTGGGACAGCTATAGAACATTCCCTGCTCAGGAAGGCTTGTCTGAGAACGTGGAGACCTTTAAGAGGCATTGCCATAGAAAGAAGTGGAGAGCAAAAATGTCATTTTTGTTCAGTAGGTGTTGTAAGAACTCCATTTTGGTATTTTCCTACATCAAATCCTTTCAGGAAAGCTGTTAGAATATAATGACAGGATTTGTGCTGAGATGGTATGATTTCTGATGGAGTCCTCCCACACTGCCAAAAACCTGCCTTGAGAAGGATTTTGTGCACTCATTACTTGTATTTTATTCCACACGTTTGTATCATTTCACCAGTGTTGCCTAGTTAGAGTGGTGAGGCTGAGACACTTTGGGTAGATTCACCACCACAAACCCTTCTTGGTATTAGTCTGACCTATTGATACCATGCGGTGAAGATGCCCACAAAAACATTACATAAGTAAGGCTTAATTACGAGAAACACTCGGTTTATTCCATATTATTTAACAGCTAGTAGCATTACATCTGAGATACGTAATGGTCTTTTGTGAGATGATTAGGCTCAAATTTGAGAGTAAACACAGATCACTGCTAACAATTGATGCACACTCAAAAACACATTAACACTCATCTCCTTACAGGATCAGCACTTTATCTCCAACTAAGAGAGTTTATTTCAATGATTAGCCCTATCGGACATTATTTGCCATACACAACATTGTCTATAATGAGCTCTTGTGGTCTGTGGTAGTGTTCCTACCTCTAGATGAGGTGGCCTGGGTTTAAGTTTCACCTGCTGCAGAGGTGTGTCATTATCTTTCAGAATAGATAAGTAGAAAACATCATAATGTTCTGCAATCCTAGCTTCCTTCATACCCCAATCTCAATCTTTACCGTCATTAGTGACCTTTGCCTTCAGCTCTATAATCTGACGTTCCCATTTGTCTTCGAGCAGGAGATGATAGCCCAGTGGTATTCTTGGCAGACAATTAATCCGGAGACCTCAGGTAATGTCCTGGGGACCCAACGTCAAATCCAGCCATTGTAGAAGGTGGTATTTGAATTCAATTAAAATAAAAAATCTGGGATTAAGAGTTTAATGATGACCCTGTCACTGAATGTTGGAAAAACCCATGTGGTTCACTAATGCCCCACAGACAGGGGGAGGCGAAAAGACTAGAATTACATGGCAACCATGTAACCACTGTTGATTAGCATGAAAGCTCATTAATAAACTCAATGTCCTTTAGGGAAGAAAATCTGCTGCCCTTATGGAAGTGGCTCACTGGTCAGCACTGCTGCCTGACAGCGCCAGGAATCCAGGTTCAATTCCACACTTGGGTGACTGTGTGTGGAGTTTGCACATTCTCCCTGTGTCTGCGTGGGTTTTCTCCAGGTACTCCAGTTTCCTCCCACAGTCCAATGACGTGCAGGTCAGATGGATTGGTCATGGGAAATGCAGGGTACGGGGATAGGGTAGGGGAATGGATCTGGATTGGATGCTCTTTGGAGGGTCACTGTGGTGTTGATTGGCTGATTGGCCTGCTTCCATACTGTAGGGATTCTGCGATCTAATTGAGTTATATAAAGGTAAAGTCGCATCAATCTAGAACAAGAGGTCATAGGTATGGGATAAGGGGAGGGCAAATTCAAAAAAGATGAGGAGGAATTATTTCTCTGAAAGGATCTCTGGAATTCGCTACCTGAGAGCATGGTAATTGCAAGGACACTGAATAGATTGAAGGAAGAGATGGATTTTTAATTAATATTAGGTCAAAGGTTACAGGGAATAGGCAGAAAAGTGGAGTTGAGGCTACGATGAGAACAGCCATGACTGTATTAAATGGCAGAACAGACTCAAAAGATGAATTGCCTCCTGCTGTTCGGAGTTCTTGTTTTTGTTATGTTCTTACATTTCTGAGGAGCATTTTGATTCAGTGATATAGTTGGGCCAATCTATTATGAAGAGACAGACAGGTTGAACGTATTGGTTTTTTCTTGTTCTCGTGCAATTTTTTGTTCCTTCAACTCTAATCATTAAGTAAATAGCCTGGATTAGATGCAGGCTGTGGTTATTCACAATGCACTTGGTCTGGCATCCCAATTAGAGGTACATGTCTGAAGAGTTTGGTGCATGTTGCATTTGGTATCTCAGCTACTGAAATGCTTTCTTTAAAAGCTTGATAGCATGTCACGTTGCCTTTGATTATGCACTGTTGTTATATCTTTACAGAACCTCACTGCCTGTGCTTGTCTGAACACTGGCCCCATCAAGAATGCCACTGTCATCCCTGGCAAATGTCCGAGCCCAGGCTGTCAGGAGGCTTTTCTGACTTTCATGTGCGTGATGTGCTTTTGCAGCCTCATTGGAGCTATGGCCCAGACTCCAGCTATCATTATACTTATCAGGTAGGCTAACCTGCAGCAATGCCTTGTTCCCAAACTTTGACTCTTATCTCCTCAAATAAGAATGATTATAACCAGCTCTTTAATTGTCTGGTGGAATTAATGTCCTTGCTTGGTGTAGAATACCGTAAAATCATGTATTGACCAGCAGGTACCAAATTCAAACCCTAGTCTGTGCTCAATTAATTGGTTGAAGCTAACTAAAGTATTTCAGACTTAACAGTTGACCCCAGTGCAACCAGCTATTTGCATATCCTTGTGTTATATGGGCATAAGCCAGGTCACTGTGCTGTGTGTATCATAGAGGTCACTACCGCAACATATAGGAAACTATAGAATCTACTTGGTCTCACACAGTAAAAGGAAAGCCACTTACCAGTTTATCTAGAAGTGTCTGTTACAGATAACAGGATATAGCTTCTCGCATGTGGTTAGAATCTGCGCTGATTTTCCATTATTTTTATTTATTCTTTTATCAATTCTGATTTGCAACTGCGGACCGTGAGCTGGAAATGACCTAGGGACTGTGAGCAGCAGCTTGGTTTAAAAGAAAAACAAGCAAGCTCTGATTTGTTTATTTGTGAAGCCAGATCTGGACGTTAATTTCAGGTTTGTTCTTGATGAAAAGATTCTACAGATGCTCTGAAACCAGGACAGAGCAGTAAGTTTAAACAGATAGCAGATATGTAGCATTAACGAGGCCAGTATCTGAGAACTGGTTCTAGTAAGTCTGATAGAGACTTTATGCTCCAGCAGATGTTGAGTGGTAACTGGGACTTCACGGAGAGGTGCTCAGTCTGACAGGGATTGGCCAGAGTTTGAAATTGGTTTTGGACAGTGTTCTCTGGGAGAAGGAGCTCAGCTGTTGAAGCCATAGCATAAAGATTGGAGCTCCATGCCTAATCTCCCATTATCAGCTCTTAGACATTCTGGGAATAGAAATTAAATTTTACTAACTTCCTGAGTGAACAGTAAAGGTGATTCTGACTGACATGTTCAGAAAATCAACCAAGAAGCAATCTGTACTTTTAGAATACTCCTCTTGCAAATCACTTAAGTAATCTACCAATTTGTTATTTTCTCTTATTTATCTGCATTTGTTTGTCTATCTTTTGCATGAATGGGGGAAGGTATTGAGTTTAAATCCATCGACATCAGTTGGACTACTTTGTTGTTTAATTTTGGTCTGCTAAGCTTACTGTAGCTGAAAATGTGTTGCTGGAAAAGCACAGCAGGTCAGGCAGCATCCAAAGAGCAGAAGAATCGACGTTTCGAGCATAAGCCCTTCTTCAAGACTAAGCTTACTGTAGTTTGCTTAGTCTTTCATTTAAGCTACAAAACTGGTGTCTCAAATCAATTCTTTGCGAAGTCTGGGATTGGTTATTCAAAATGGGGTTAGTGACCATGGAATCCTTTTATTTCACTGTGTTGTGAATACCAGGGTAGAAAAACAGATTTGATTTGGCACTTTATCACCATGTTAGTAATAAATTACAGACTACATTGACTTGATAGACATTATTACAGAGACATTGAGAACCCAGTGTCAGGTCTCACCTCTTCAAGATCCTGAACTATTGTGCTCACAGGTTCATGTGACATCAGAATAGTGGGTGGTGCTTATTGGCAGCCTTCAATATTAACCCTTTCCTGTCCCTATGCAACACTCACATCCACAACATATCGTACTTATTGATTCCCTTGTAGCTATCATTTCAGTTATCACCACAGTCACCCAATGTGGTGAAGACACATGTAAACAGAGTACGCTGTTCCAACAGACAGAGCACTAGAGATCTTTTAAAATCCATATCATTCACAGAGTTCTGTTGGTATATTTCTGAGGAATTAGAGGAAGAAACATAAATAACAATGGAAAAGATGATCCACAACCTCCTGATTGAATATTGTTGCTTGTTGATTTTTTATGTCTGGGACCTGGGTTCAAATCTAGTCCAGGCAAATGTGCAAAGACTCATCCAATTCACTCTAAAAAAGGTACAGTGCGATATTAGTTCAGAAAACTTTTGCTGCAGGGCTGATGACCAGCAAACCACACAGCACGCCATATCTAGCCACTGACTCCAACAGCTCACGAAAGAGCAATTTTAAATACACAAGTGTTATAATATACTAGGAGACAGTGGCTTAGTGTTAATGTTATTGGACATGTAACCCAGAGGTCATAGAGTCAACTCCCACTAAATAATACTATAGCATTTAAAGGAATGCAAATTTAATTAAATAAATTTGGAATTGAAAGCTAGTCTCAGTAATATTGACTATGAATTATCAATGTGTTGCTGGAAAAGCGCAGGTCAGGCAGCATCCAAGGGGCAGGAGAATTGACTTTTCAGGCATTCCTGAAGAAGGGCTCATGCCCAAAACGTCGATTCTCCTGCCTTTTGGATGCTGCCTGACCTGCTGCACTTTTCCAGCAACACATTTTCAGCTCTGATCTCCAGCATCTGCAGTCCTCACTTTATCCTATGAATTATCAATGATTGTCATGAAAACCCATCTACTTCACTGATGTCCTTCACAGAAGGAAGTATGCCATTCTTATCCGCCCTTGCCTACACGGGACTGCAGATCTACAGCCACATAGTTGACTCTTAACTGCCTTTTGAAATGTTCTTGCAACTTACTGAATGGGGCGGCACGATGTTTCAGAGGTTAGCACTGCTGCCTCAGTGCCAGGGACCTGGGTTCAATTCCGTCTGTGTGGAATTTGCATGTTCTCCCAGTGTCTGGGTGAGTTTCCTCCGGGTGCTCCAGTTTCCTCCCACAGTCCAAAGATGTCCAATAACATTACCACTAAGCCACTATCTCCCAGTATATTATAACACTTGTGTATTTAAATTTGATCTTTCGTGAGCTGTTGGAGTCGGTGGCTAGATATGGCATGCTGTGTAGTTTGTTGGTCATCGGCCCTGCAGCAAAGGTTTTCTGAACTAATATCACACCGTACCTTTTTAAGAGCGAATTGAATTGGCTGTGGGAAATTGCTCTTAGTGTGCAGGCTAGGTCGGTTAGCCATGGGAAAGGTGGGGTTACAGGGATAGGGTGGGGGGCTGGGTCTGGGTGGGATGTTCTTTGGAGGCTCGGTGCAGATTCAATGGGCTGAATGGCATCTTTCCGGATCCTAAGGCTTCTATGATTCAAGGACGATTAGGGCATGGGCATTAAAGTCCATGATAGTCAGAGCCCACATAGAGAATATATGTAAATTTTAAAAATGGACTAACATTAATGACTGGAATAGGGAACATTAATACAGTAGCAAACCCTCAAGGTTGTGTCACTTAATGCTGCATCCAAACTGTGCTATATTTGACCTGCTGGAGATTGTCAATTAGTATTATGCATGTACTGCAGCAGACTTAGGAATATTGATAGAGAAAGGGAGCTTTTTCTGTGTCTCCTTCATGCTATTCCTGACTTGCAAGTGACTAAATTGGTTTAATGTGCCTGAAATTGAGAAATATTCTATTCCTTTGAATTTGCATTTCTTACTTTTCGGATCTAACAAGCATTTTTTAAATGCCAAAATTTGGCAAGGACTATGTTTAATCAAGGAGAAAGGCTCGTCATGATTTTGAAAATGACTGAGTGGTAGGCAGTACAGAGGTATTGAACCTTATGTCCACACTTCTTAAAAATTTTTAAGTTTAAATTTACCTGTCCATGTTAAGAAATGTACACATAATAAAACGTAAGCAACTTGACTAGTGCTTCCTTAAATCTTTCACTTTGTAATAAATCTTTGTCAAAAGATGACAAAAATTCAGCAATGTTGAAAGTTAATGAGTAGGAAAATAACAATCGTCCACCTGGAATCCCAGCTTTCATTTTTTATTCCCTCTGGCATTAGGTCAACTGTTTGAAGTGGTTTGTAATTTCTGAAAGAAATAATTGCAATGGATGTAAACAGTTGCAATGCAGTTGTGGGACCAATTGATTTTGAGCATGCTAATTAATGGCCATTATATCTGCTCATGCTTTTCCTGCAGGGCTGTCAATCCTGAGCTCAAGTCGTACGCGCTGGGAGTTCTGTTCCTGCTTTTGCGATTGCTCGGTGAGTTTCTGCAGACCTGGTTTTATTTTGTGCCATTAAATTGAGAAAACTAGCAGGTAAAGGGCTGTGAGGCTGCAAAGAGTAGGTGAGAAGATGAGATGAAGCAAGAAATAATGCTTGGGTGACAAGTTTGGGGATTACAAAGAATTGCTGGGGAAAATGGAATATATTTAGGAAAGTCATTTTAAAGTTCTGGGGAAAAAAAATAAACTAAAAGTTGGAGATGTGCTGAAATCAAGACTGTCAGCCCAAGTAAAGTTGCCGTAGGCTTACCAGAGCATAGGACTACTCTCTTATTGAAGAGAGATGACTGGTGGTGGTTTAAGCTGACAGTCATCATGCCTCAGGTGAGGGAAGAAGGAAAGTCTTTTCTGGTAACCTCAGCTGGTCCAGGAATTTAAGCCACATAGTGGCCTCACTCTGCATTGCAAATTGGCCAACTAGCAAACAGAGCCAACCAGCCCAAGTAAAGTGAGGGAATAATGCCACATTTGGAAGGAACAGATGAAAGCTAATAGCAGCAGTGAACATGAACGCAACAAGGCAAGAAAAGGTTCAAAAGAGAGCCAGAGCAGGGAGACTTCAGCAGAGAGAAAACCAACACCATTCAGTAAGAACCTTTACTTGCATTGAAACCAGGAGTATGGAATCCATTGAACATAGGGACACAATCCAGATCGGAGGCAGAACTGGCAGGTGAGTGCTTGAATGGCAAAGAGTTGTTGACCTTAGAAATGGATTGGGAATTGACAAAACATTTTTCAAGGTCTTCCATCCGACATTCAGAGTATACAGCAAAGCTGTAATGTCACTTATTCAGAAGATGAGAAATTAAGTATGAGAGAGAGAAGTCTTCTGCCCCAGGTTAAAAGCAGTGTGAAATCCTAAAAGCTCTTTCTATTCAGTGATGTGTAGCAATGTGTCAACTTTGGCTCAGTGGTAACACTTATGCCTTTGAGCTGCAAGGTAATGGGTTCATTCTCCACAAAACCTTTATCATATATCTACGTTAATATTTTGATGCAGTACTGAGGGATTATGGCCCAGTAAAACATATTGCCTTGCAGCTTGCTCAATGTTAAACTAACACTGTCTCTGCCTTGTCAGGTGGATGTTAAGATCCTCTGGTACTATTTAAAGAAAAAAGTAGGGATTTGAGTGACAAGGTTAATTCGGCAATCCTGCCCTGCAGATGTGAAAGCTTGCAAATTCTCTCTACATTTTATTACAATTTCATAATCCAAGTTTGCTTTGAGTTAACCACCTTGTTATAATGGCTGTAGTTACTCACATATTGTTTAACTGTGAATTGTAAACCTGCTGTAAATTACCATTATCAATCCATATTTCTTCTGCAGCAACTGTGCTGTGCTACAAAGACCAGAGTAATTGAAATCAATTACATGGTTAATACTAAAGTCTGATTCCCTTAAAGAATTCAAAATGTTGCATTATGCTGCAACTGCTCCAGTATTCATTGATCAATGTAAATTGTTTTGCTTTGTTGGCAATTTGGATAAATCATTAAAAAAACTAATTACTTTGTACTTCAGGATTCATTGCTGCTCTGCTTAGAGTAAATTGCAAAGTTTAGTCGAAGCATTCACTGCCTGTCATCTAAAGGATGAACGTTTTCTATTAGTAATCAGATTTAATCCTGAAGTAATCTGTCACCTTCTCCATTTTACATATGTTTCACTTGCCCAAGTACTATGGTAATTATTTGTGCACAAAGTTCTATGCACTGTAGACTATAATGCTTATTTGGGTTCTTTGCTGATTGTTCAAGACACCTCAGTGGTATAACTCATTTATACGGCAAGTGAAAGGCAGGACGGGATGGAGGATTATTTTGGAGGTATGTTGTTAGCAAAGAATTTTCCTCAAGTCAGGTTTAGGATACAATATCACAGTAAGAATAATGTATGTTTCAATTGTGAGGAAGACGGACCATAACCCCAGTTGCAAAGTTTAGAAGAAGCATTCACTGCCTGTTTGTTCTTTTATGGTCAGGAATATTGATCCATGAGGGGTGCCCTAAACTGATTTCCCCCAATACCACAATCACAATTTGCCTTTCTGTACTGGTCTCGAAAGGTGGTAAAATGTCCCATGGTGCTTCATAGGAATGTTATCGAACAAAATATAATGCTGAGCCCCAGGAGATGATACTGACTTAAATATTAAACTAAGGGGTTTGGCAGAGTGGCGAAAAAATAGGGAGGCAGAGATAATTAGGGATTCCAGAACTTAAAACTGTGGCAGTCAATTATGGAGCAAACAAATCAGACCAGAACTAGATAAAGAATCAATAATGGTTTCAGGTCTCAAAAAAAAAAGATACTTACGGTGAGAAGTGTTTACAAGAATTGTTCACAAAACAAACAGCAAGTAAGATGGACATTAATCTTGTGTCTGCCCCAGCTTTCCAAGTGTGCAAAGCAACTAAGAAATTCCATTTGCCTTCATTCAGTGACCCTGTAAATAAGGAGGGGATTTATAAATTCAAGGCCTTACCCAACCTGATCATAGAGGGGTCACTGTGCACAGCCTTGATGGATGAATGGGACTTCTTACATATACAAGGGTCAGCTAAATGGGGGAAATGTAGGTCATTATTTCAAACTCAAAATGAGGACTGCAGATGCTGGAGATCAGTCGAAGAGTGTGATGCTGGAAAAGCACAGCAGGTCATGCAGCATCAGAGGGGCAGGAGAATCGTTCACGAAGACCTTATGCTCAAAACTTCAATTCTCCTGTCCCTCTGATGCTGCCTGACCGGCTGTGCTTTTCCAGCACCACACTCTTCGATACTACTTGCAAATTCCAAATCTCACTTTGCCGTCGTCAAACAAACAATGAGCCTGTGCTCTGAGACACGAAATGCTGAGTTATGCTCCAAGGGCAATCAGTTGCCTGGCAACAATGGCCTGTAGTCAGATTGCAAAAAATGCAGTAAATCTCCTTGGTGAAGCTAGCTGAAAATTCGGCTACAGCTGGAGAGCCATGTGCAGTTCTGGTCACCATCTTATAAAAAGATGGTGCCTGTACTAGAGAAGGCACAGAGGAGATTCACCAAGATGTTACCTGGACAAGTGATCTCGGAGGAGAGGCTGGATAGTCTGGGATAGTTTTCCTTTCCTCAGAGAAGGTTGAGGGTGGACTTGACTGAGGGGTACAAAGTTTTGAAGGAGATATAGAGTAGTTAGGAAGAAATCTTTCCCCTTAGTTGAGGAGTCAGTAAGGAGGGGACACAATTTTGAGATAGAAAGGAGGCTTAAAAGGAGATTTGAGAAAAGCTTTTCAGTATTGTGGGTATCTGGAACTCATTGCCTAAAAGGGAGAGATGTTGGAACCCTCAAGAAATTAAACTATTTAGATTAACACTTGAAATATCATAGCATGCAAAGCTACAAGTCAAATATTGGAAAATGGGATTAGAATAGACAGATGTTTAGTATGAGCATGATGAGCCTCTTCCTGTGCTGTAAAACTCTGACTTGTGGTCAAATTTGTACATTGAAGCAGTCCTGAGTCATCTGACAAGAGGGTTAATATGTCCATAAGTATAGTTAAAGCTCAATTAATTCAACAGAACAGAAGCATAGTTCATTGCTGCATTTCTTCAACGGTAAGAAACATTCTTTCAAAATCCAGGGAAGGTTGAAAGGAGCGTTTACAACCAAGATGTTCAATGAGTAACATGAAAGAATCATAAAATCTTCCAGCATTGATGGAGGCCGCTGAAAGAGGATTGGTACTTTGTTTCACAATCCAACTTGGTTTGTGATCTTGCAGGTACCTCATTGCATTTCTGCCAATTTAATTTTAAAATCATTTATGCTATTGACTTCCACCTTTAGGGTAGATTATTTCAGATCCCAAAAAAGCTCAGCGTGAAGAACATCTCTTCAGCATCTGAGATTTTTTGAGGATTTTACATTTGTTACCTTTGACCACTAGCCACCTCACTAGATGGATTCATCTTTCTCCACTTTGCTCTTAGTGAATCTTTTTGTCATCTTGAAAACCTGAACAAAGTTACCTTTTTATCCATGGGGAGGACATCCAACTTTCCCAAATGTTCCTTATAATTGAAGACTCTCATCTCTGTAACACTTTTTTGTGTGCGCTTTCTAATGTGGGTTCACAGTATGATGTGGAACACAGTAACAAAGTAATACATTAATTTTAATTGCCTCACTTCCCTAATGTCAGACTGCTGCCTAATTGCTATGACCCACTATTCAATTGATAGCAATGTCACTAAAATTGCAATGAAACAATATACAAGTTGTCACTGCAATGGCTGTCATGATTTGACCTTAAAATGATGTTCCCAGAATGGGGTTTGTTAGGTGGGGAACTTCTGGATTTTGATTCAATAACAATAATAGAATGGGAGAACACGCTGAATGGTATTGTTTTGAAAATGGTGAGCTACCCATATTTTGCTGTTATTATTCATTCTTTCTATAAAGATCACTGTGTGGGAAGCTGATGACAAGCTCACCCTGCTGAGTTACTGCACTATATTCTGTAGATTAGTGCTTATGGCACCTACAGTGCACTCAGCAGGAAGGGAGGGTCGGGTATGAAATATGATGGTGGGCTGCTCCCTGTTGAATTCAGTGGTCGGAGCCTGAGTGTGTTTCTAGTCCACCTTTTGTCAATAGAGGCCTAGGTGTAACACTTCAAGAGTTATCTATAAGCTTTCAATTCTAGTTCATTGGGGTTTTAAATCTAACAGGGCATAAAACATATGCTGATAACTTATGCTTCATGTCATACATCCATCCATCAATCACTCACACTCAACCATCATACCCTTATCTAATCTGCATGATTTTTGCTTTGACTAAGTGTTTAGATTCGTTGAGATTAGCAGCTTTCTTAATTATCTTGGATTTAGTGAACAACATATTCTACTCATCTGTTGAAACATTATTCTTTCGAGTGTTAATCGTCTCCCTTCAATACATCTTACTTGCCCATACAAGCTTGATTACAATAGCTTTGTGAAGGTCATTCGCAAATGTGAAGAACAGAAGTTTCAGAACTAAATTGTCAGATTCCATTAAATCACGGGTTGCAGCTTCAACAGTTCTTCAGGACGACCGAGTGCTGCTTTGAGCAGAGTTCTCTATTGAATTTGTCTCTTAATTCCATGTGCCTCACCTTCATTACGCATTTTGTGGGCACCTTGTCAAAGTCAAAGTATAATGTATCAATCACATCCACAAACATGGACACATCCTTAAACCAAGGTTGTCAGACTTTGAGTATGTCACTCTTGTTCTGCTAGTTCTCATTTATGTTGAACTTCTGATCTTCAATTTCTTGACAAGTACCTTCCTCATCAACATTGAGCTAAGGGGTTTTGGACTCCCAGGCTCATAACTTTGCATTGTAAGAGATTGGAATCACTTATACAATTGTACTGCTTTTCTGCATCCTAGGATGTAGGATTGAGGATTTGAGGATCTGAGTTCAGAAATAGAAATATCTTATTGCAGTTATATAGGGCTTTGGTAAAACCTCACCTGGAGTATTGTGAGCAGTTTTGCTACACAAGAGAGGACATGCTTGTCATCGTGTGCAGTGGACATTCACTCGACTGATACCAGTGACCTCAGGAGAGATTAGTTCAACTGGGCCTGTATTTACTAAAGTTTCTAAGAATGAGAGGGGATCTGATAGAAACCAAGTTCTAACAGAGCTGGACAGACTGGATGGGGAAAGGGTTTCCCCTGGTTGGGTAGTCTAGAACCATCGGTGACAATCACAGCGATTTAGGACGGAGAGGAAAGATTTCTTCACGTGGAGAGTGGTCAGTCTAGCTGTGGAGGTTGCAAGATTGAATATATTCAAGAAAGATTAAATGATTTTAGATAAAAAGGTGAGAATATGGGGCATTGAGCTAGAGATGAACAGACTGCATGACAGAGGAGACTTGAGTCTATGAAACTAGCAGTAGTAGTTCACTTTGTTTTAATAATTCAGTGAGTGGTGAAGACTGTTGTCTAGTTAGCTCCCATTTATACTTATCCATTTCCTTCAGAATTTTTCAGTAAATTCCCCTCAGAGCCCTATGCCTCCCGAGTCCTCCCCTTTTGCATGGAATGACTGGCTGCAGTCTGACCTGTGACCTCTCAATACCCCTTGATCCCTCCTTCTGTCTTACTGCATGCTTCACTTGACCAACACATGGAACTGGGAGCCGGGTTTGACACTGTGCTCGACTCAACTTAAGGGGCAATAAACGCATTGAGACAACAGGGTGAGATATCACTGAGCAAACTCTCTGACTATCTGCAGCCAGTACAACCTGGGTCAGCAGCTTCAATGCAGTAGGAAAAAGAACAATTTCATTCATTAAAAGCCATTCACAGCATGGCTGGGCCAGCATTTATTGCCCATCCCCAGTTGCCCTTGAAGTGGTGGTAGTGATCTGCCTTCTTTATCTATTCCAGTTCAGTTGGTGCAGGTAAACACAATGCTGTTAGAGTGGAAATTCCAGAAATTGACCCACAAAACATCAACTCTTTAATTAAATAATCGTTTACCCATCGGTCAGCCTTATTCTATTTGTGTAACACTTTGCAATTTTGTTTCTGTCCATCCTGATAGGTTTTATTCCTCCACCTCTCATCTTTGGCGCTGGGATTGATTCAACGTGCTTGTTCTGGACCACTATCTGTGGGGAGCTGGGAGCCTGTATGTTATACGATAACGTGGTTTATCGGTACCTCTACATCAGCATTGCCATCACACTGAAGACATTTGCATTCATCCTGTACACAACAACCTGGCACTGCCTGCGGAGGAATGCCAGTAAGTACATCAGGGATGATGAGAGAAATCTCCAGCCACTAACTGCGAGTGACCTTTTTGCATCAACCTTAACATTGGACACTGCAGGAAGGGACTCTAGCCAACCTCATTCTCAAAAGACCAAATTTATCTATAATCTTGAGGACCATGAATGGTGTGAAAATATGGAATCAGTCCTATAAAAGAAAAAAAACTTGAAATTAGTTTTGTACTTTTTTCTTTTTTGGAGGTGAAGGAAGAGAAACACCGTGACAATGCCCGGAAGATGCATTTGTAGACTTTTAAAACATTTTTTTTCAAAGTTCCTGTTTCCAAGCCATGGACAGAACCTTCTAATGACTGCACGATGGCTTTCAAACACTTGTTAATGTTTGTGGGGAAAATCCAAGGGAGTTCATCCATGTTAGCACCAATTGTCAAGGACTGTAATGACAAACAACATGAGTACCGTGTTTGGAATGCTGTGGTATGCCACATCACAGGGTGAGGGACATGGGTAATGATCATCCCACTCTAGTGCCCTACCAATTTCAGCTGTGGGCATTTGCCAGCTCAAAGCCAGGGACTGCCATTACAGCAAATTGGTAGGACCAGTTTTACCTTCAAAATGGACTGTTTTTACTTGTTATTCAGAATGACCGAATCCCCAGGAAGCTTGCCTTTTACCCGGGGCACAGGATAAAGTGAAGGGGTGGGGAAGGTGGGCATAAAGAGGAGAGGAACAACTCCAAACCCCAAATCATCCAACCTATGACAGCTGGAGTTGACCATTTTTTAAAAAGGCACAGTGAATAACAAATTTACAAAAAGTCACGATAAAGGAGGAAACGGGCTACATTTGAGCTCAAAAAAAAAAGTAGATGGTGCGTGCCACAGAATTCAGTGAAAAAAGCTTGACCGAAATAAAGAACAAAGGGCCTCTAAGAAATGAGATTGTAACAAAGTCTGTGAACACTTTGTTCTCATGTAAATAAATTTGTGACCTTCCCTACACTTAGCAATAGATGAAAGAAACAATTTGCCTCATTGGTGTCAGTCAAAATGGTTTAATCTTGTCGATAGAGGTTTATTCCCTAAGAAATTGCTGTTTCTTATGCTGACAATTCCCTAAAAAATGACTGATTTGCAAATTGCGTGTTATCTGAAAGGTTATATTTGAGTTTTTAAATAACAGTATGAGAGCTCCCTAATGTTTAATTGAAAAACACCAGCCTATTTAACCTTTATTTAACTTTGGATTACCAATGTCACACACATCCAACACACAGATGTATTAATGGAGGGGGAAGGCATTGATGTAGTTCTAATATCACTAGTAATCCAGAATGCAGGGATGGGTTTGAATTTTACCATGCCAGATCGTGAAATTTAAATTTCATGAAAATATCAGTTAATGATCATCTATAACACCGTCAGTTGTTGTAAGAATCAATCTGATTCACTAATGTCCCTTTAGGGAAAGGGGTCTGGTGCACTTAGCTGGTCTGGCTTATTTGTGACTCCAGACTTCCAGCTGGAAAGTGGAAATGAGGAGTGTTGGATCCTATTGAATGGTGGAGAAAGCTCAAGGGGCTAATAAGGTTCCTAATTTCCTGTGTTCTATTTTTGTAGGATTTTATGGACTCTTAACGCCCTCTGAAATGGCCTCAGTAAGCCAACCAGCCAGTTCAAGTAGCAATTAGGAGTGGTCCAGGCAGTGATGCACACATCCCAGGAAGAAATATGTAATTTTTTTATTATCTGTGTTGGACATTTGGAAGAGCTATTTACTTAGAATCATAGAGCTGTACAGCATGGACAATCCAACACATCCATGCCTCACAGACACCCTAAATAAATCTTGTCCCATTTGTCAGCACTCGGCCCATATCGCTGTAAACCCTTTCTTTTCGTGTACCATCCAGATGCCTTTTAAATGATGTAATTGTACCAGCCTCTGGCAGCTTATTCCATACATACATCAACCTCTGCATGAAAAAGTTGCCCCTTTTAAATCCTTCTCCCCTCACCTTAAACCTATATACTCTCTAGTTTTGGACTCCCCTACCCTGGGGAAAAGGCCTTGGCTATTTACCCAAGCCACACCCCTCATGATTTTATAAACCTCTAAGGTCACCTCTCAGCTTTCAATACTCAGGGGAGAACAACCCCAGCCTATTCAGCATCTCCCTATACCTCAAACCCTACAATCCTGGCAACATCCTTGTAAGTCCTTTCAAGTTTCACAACATCCTTTCTACAGCAGGGAGACCAGAACTGAATACAGTATTCCAAAAGTGCCCTAACCAATGTCCTGTACAGCCACAACATGGCCCCTCAACTGCTGTACTCAAGGCACTGACCAATAAAAACAAGCATTCCAAACCCCTTCTTCACTATCCTGTCTACCTGTGACTCTACTTTCAAAGGAACTATGAACCTGCACTAAGTTTTTTGTTCAGCAACACTCCCAGAACCTTACCATTACATATACTGCTTTGACTTGCCTTTCTGTAATGCAGCCCCTCACATTTATCTAATTTAAAGTCCATCTACGACTCCTTGACCCATCTGATCAAGGTTCCATTGTACTGAGGAAACCTTCTTCACTGTCTACTGCACCCCCAATTTTGGTGTAATCTGCAAACCTACTAACCATATCTCTTACGTTCATACCCAAATCATTAGTGGGCAGCACGGTGGCACAGTGGTTAGCACTGCTGCCTCACAGCGCCTGAGACCCGGGTTCAATTCCCGACTCAGGCGACTGACTGTGTGGAGTTTGCACGTTCTCCCCGTGTCTGCGTGGGTTTCCTCCGGGTGCTCCGGTTTCCTCCCACAGTCCAAAAATCTGCGGGTTAGGTGAATTGGCCATGCTAAATTGCCCATAGTGTTAGGTAGGGGTAAAATGTAGCGGTATGGGTGGGTTGCGCTTCGGCGAGTCGGTGTGGACTTGTTGGGCCGTAGGGCCTGTTTCCACGCTGTAAGTCTAATCTAATCTAATCTAATTTATATAAGTAACAAAAAGCAGCGAATAAATATTTCCATTCCTCTGCTCTTTTCCCATAGCCTTGCAAGTTTCTTCTTTTCAAACAATCTTTTTGGAAATTATTGGCATTGATCTCACTGTTTCAGGCATGTATTCTTAAATATCAATAAAAAATCTCTTCACTTCCTTGGATTTTTCACTAATTTCCTTGAATTGGTGACCATTGGTAATCAAATCCATTTACAGTGGGAACAGTTTCTCCCCACTTGCTTTCTCAAAACTCCTTACCACTGTGAACCCTTCTTAAAAATCCCTTCCTGACCTTCTGTGCGCTAATGGAATCAATAATCACATGAAAGCTGGCTAAGTGAGATACTTGCTTTGTTCATAGAAACAGAATATTACAACATACAAAGCAGCCACGCTGTCTGCCATGTTTATCCTCATTACTTTGTATGTCCTTTCATATCACAATCAAAAATAATACCTATGTCAATCTAGCATTGGGTAGCATTGCAATTTTACTGGAAAATATTCAATTGAGCATCAGTCCAAGTATTTAGATTGGACCTTACAAGGAGTTCTCAATGCCCCAAAGCACTTTACAACCAAATAAGTAGTTTTGAAGTTCATTAATGGAGGAGGCAATTCATGCTAATAAGCTCATAACAGTAATCTGGTAATGACCAGATCACAGTGTTTAATTATGCTCAATGTGAATTGCATCTGCACATGGTCACGGACCCCACAGGGAGACAAAGTTGCCCAGCCAGTGCTACAACTGATGCATTTTTGGCATGATCCAAAGATTTCTGACCATCACAAATGCACCCAGCCCATTGTTCAAGGTCCCATTGTTCAAACAGGATCATAATTAAGCATTGGCTTACAGTTCCATTCGACCAGCATGAAACCTAATCCTGTTTAATCTGACATCTTGCACACAAATCATTTACACTCCTGGGAACCTTGGTTAAATGTATTCCTTCTGCTTAGCTCAGTTGTGTATTTTTCCAATTCATTCCTGGAATGTGAACAGCACTGCCAAAGCCAGCATTTATTTTGCATCCCTAACCCTAACTGCCCTCAGGATGGTGATGGTGAGCTGACTTCTGGAACCAAAGCAGTGTGTGGGGTGTCTGGACACCCACAGGGCTCTTTGGAAGGAAGACAGTTCCAAGATTTTGACCCAGTAACAATGGAGGAATGGCAATATTATCCCAAGTCAGAATGGTCTGGGACTTGGAGGGGAATTTTGGTCAGATTGATTAACAAAGCCTATTTGAGAATTAAGAAGCTCAGCACTGACTCAAAATTGATCATTGTCCTTGAGGCACAGCAGTGCACTTGGCAGAATATTCCCCAGCAGAATCCTGGAGGATGCCTTTCAAAAACCAATAAGATGAGCAAACATCATTTTGGACCTTTTCTTTCAAACAGTTACCATTTACATTTTGCTCTTGTGTGATTGTGAAATATATGAAACACTACATGAACGGAAGAGCAATCTTTTATAATTTTCAGTCAGACAGCAGGTTCACTTCACCATCACCATTCCTTCCTAGGAGGAGTAATAAATAAGTATAGACACAAATGGAGGTTGATCTTGAGAAGCATTCATCTGAATTGCCTCAGAAACCTTAGATTTCTTAAACAAGTTATCTATTGTATATTAGTAGAGAACTTGTATTGCTGAAAAAGCCACTCACTCATTCTGATAAACCTTTTCATCTTACACTTATCAGAACAATTTGTAAGAATACCAATGCAAGGGGATAAAATCATTTATATTGTATGAGAGGATGTGGCAAGTGAGTTATGATTGGTAGAGACAGTGTCATGGAATATTCACCAGTTAGATGATGAGTGACAGTTAATTGCCAAACTTTGTTTAAAAGTTAAACAAGGCAGGTTGACTGTTTGTTCAAGACATTGTCTTGAGAATGAACCAGAGAGAGTTGTTCTTCCTATCATACAAACAGGTAATGTGGGCTGTAAGTTTCAGTGCTGGTGTGTTGCTCCACATAGGCTGTATATTCCAAAGACTGGCAAATCAAATTAAACAACATATCCCTTTAGCTGTTCACAACCAGCAAAAAAAAAAAGGTACTGGCTGTACCCAGGCAGCCAACATTTACAAAACAACAGTATCCAACACTGCATATTCAGGATTTGTATAGGAGACATTGTCAAATTGCAGAATCAAAAGGATTATGCAGCAACCAACTTAGGATCTGCAGCTGGATTCACAGTATGGCACACTTGTAGCTTGCAGTACACACATGTTTTAATATACCGGGTGTTTTTTCTTAAAACGACAGACAAATGTGTGCACACGCTGCTGCTTCAAAAAGTGATAAAATAACTGACAACCATTCTTTGGTGCACTTCTCAGGTGAATCCTTTGACCAATCAAATCAATTTGCCTTCTTAAAAATTTAAACAAAGCCTTGCAGTTAACTGTCAAATCATCAGTAACTAATGTATTCTCCAAGCTCTACCCATCATTGTCTTTACTTTGGCATTTCTTGCAAATTGTTCTAATGAGTGTCACACAAAATATGTCTTATCAGAAATACTACCTGTAGTTCAGAGCCTCAGGATGACCTCAGTCAACCAGAATCCAGTTGGAGAACTGGGCTCACTTCCTGTTAGAAGCACAAGATTTGTGGTAGCCAAGCTGATGCTTGGGTTGCACTCTCATCTCAGAGTCAGATGTTTATTGCTTCAAGTCCCTCTCAGGAAACTGGAGCTCAAAACCTTGACTGCAGTTCTTCAGGAGTGCTACACGGTCAGAGCTGCCATTTTTCAAATTAGTCATTAAGCCAAGGCCCTGTCTATCCATATGTGTATGATTTATTTCTTTGCCACTAGGTAGAGGACTGGAGATAGCTATGATGTGATGGTGCTGGTGTTGGACTTGGGTAGACAAAGTCAGATGAAGAAGGGACAGCACTCCAAAAGCTCTTGATTTCAAATAAACCTGTTGGACTATAACCTGGTGTCATAAGACTTCTGACTTTGTCCACTAGGTGTCAGACATAGTAGCAATCTTTCCCCATTTACTGAGAGATGGGCTGAGTGGACAGCCAATATGTCTCCACCTCCTTCCTGGTATCCATTCCTCACCTGCTGCTGAAGATAGTGTTACAAACAGATCAGAATCTAAATACTGTTTATGCTCAGGTGTACCTATTTTGGTCTCAAGTTCCAGATGTAATCTATCTTCCCCCCCCCCCCCCCATCATGAGGCATATGCTACAGCATACTCTCCTGGGTAAACTTTGACTGTCTCCCAAAGCCTGGAGACAGGTGTGTCCTTGGCCTTTAACTCCCTACAATTGGCAAAATCATTTCTTTTGCATCTGCCCTCTGTAACAGATAATAATTCAAGTGCCAAATTGATCTACTGTAATTGATTACCTCAGGGATCTGGAGAATTCTACTTCTAGAACAGTGTCCTTGAATTATGCACAAGATGGTGATGTCAACTGACTCAGTTCTCTCTGCAAGCCCCTTTTTTATTTTAAAAAATATTATATCCGATTCTTGTCAGCCCCTACTTATTTTATAGGCTGGAAATATCAAATGGAGGAAATCATTTAGAACACGCATTGAATTATACAAGCACTGAGGAAGACCATTTGATCGGTTAGGTGCAAAAGAGTAATCCAGACAGCACCAGTCCTCTTTCCCAAAATTCTTCCAATTTTATTTTTTCATTTTTACCTTGTAATGTGGGCACCACTGCTAAGACCAGTATTTGTTACCCCTTCCTCAGTACACTTGAAATGATTGGCTTGCTCAAATTAACCACATTGCTAAGGGTCTGGAGTCACCTTTCGGACAAACTGGATAAGGGCAGTAAAGTTTCCTTTCTGTTCAGGCACTGGTGAACTAAATCAACCTATGAGGTGATTTGAACTTGTCTCCCCAGAGCTTTAGTCTGTTCTCTGGAGACCTAGCCCAGTAATGTTACCAATACAGCACTCTCATTCCCCATCTTTCAGCCATTGCAACTTGTGTCAGTCCCCACTTTAATCTTCTAAGTGTTATTCCCATTGGGAGCAGCAAAGTAGCCTTTCTCTGTGAACTTTGAGAGACTCAGGTTGCAGAGTTATCGTACTAGATTTGAGTACCATCTCTCAGTGATATCTGCAATGACCCAATCTAAGTTGTGCTTAGACATTCCCAATCCAATTTCTAGTCAGGTGCAGTCCTCAATACAATCTCATAGAAATATGCCATCCACTAGCATTGACAGAAAAGCTCAGATGTGGGATCGGGGAGACGTCTTGAATTCTAAACAGTTTTGCAAATACCAATGAAATACTTGCATTGAGTCTTGAATCTATTATCACAAAGTACATGTGATGTGTCACTTTTGGGGAAACTAGCTGCTGATTTTGCCTATTTAAAACAACAATCACTGCTAGCAGAATCCCCAAACAGCCCTGAGATGAATAATCAATAAAAGTTAAACTTTTGATGGTATTTGTTGAGGGAGAGCTGTCAGGCAGCACTATCTCCTGTTTTTCAAGTAACTCCAATGTAACATCCAGCTGTATCTGGCAAGAGGAGCACACATCTCATCCAAAAGGGTAAGTCTATCCAGAAAGCATTTCTTTCCAACTACTGCACTGAACTATCTATTTAAAAGATGAAATTCTAATGTGGGGTTGGTAGACACAGTGTGCTTAACAGGTACAACCAGTTGAACCAAGCTGACATTTGGTGAACAAGCACAAAAGATTCTTAATTACTTTTCTGATTAAGTACTTTTGAGTTATTTTCAGCTCATGGCTTTAATTTACAATTCTATTATTTACTTTCCAGCATATTGAAGCTTTTAATTCCCCTTAACAACTGGACCATGATAACCCTTAATCACTTGCAACTCAAATATGTTTCATCTCTAAAAAAAACTTCATCCTGCAGTGAGGTAATTACCATTGGTCAGAATCTGATGAGGAACTGGGTTGATACAGTTCTTTAGAAGCACGAGAACCCAATGGAATGGATCCTATAGTCTAGCCTCCATTTAAACCCCAAGTACAGAGCTGAAAGCTCTTCTCAAACTCTGAACTATTTGTGAAAGACATTTTGAGGAGGCCATTTAAAAAAAATAAAATCTTTGCTTTTGTTTTTGGTCAATGTCCTGACTGAATTTGGAATAATGATCAAAGACTAAAATTATAAAGCATTGAATATACTGAATCCCAGTGATGTCCTTTATGTTCATGCTCTTGATTTCAATGTCAGTTGTACCCAAGGATTAAAGTGTCACATTACAATAATTTTGTGCTTTTAATCAACCCTTTGAAAAATCATTCAATTGAATAGATTTAGGGTTCAGTTTTATGCCCATTTAGTTTGTTAGGTAAGCAGTTTTCATTACTTTTGCAGAATCTCCATTGATCATTGCTACTCACGCCTATAGAATCTTAATCAAACTTTGCAGAATTAGACAATTTGGCTTAATACTAGGGTTCAAGCCTAAAACATCATCTTTGAGGTAGAGAGGAAACATTTCTATGTCTAGACCAGGCAACAGTAGATTGAGATTATGCTACTTTCCAATGCTATGCTGGAACTTCAATACTAGTTTTTCATTTTAAATCAATTTTAGATGTTTTCAATATTATGACACACCACAAGAGAGGTATAACAAACTCTTTGGTTCAAACTAAAATCACTGTACAAAAAATTCCTTTAACTAGCAGGGGCAGGTTCAATCTAGCAACCTCACAATTATGAGCTGAGTAAACTCCCAATAAGCTACACTACTCTCTCAAAATGGCTTTATAAGGAGCTGAATGAGTATCAGCTGATTTATTATTAACTGCAGATGACTTCAGGATTAGCTATGTGAATCATTTGGTTAGTGAACCAGTTCTCCTCCTGGTCAATTACATCTCACCAATGACAATTCAAATTGACACTTGTCCATATACTAATGCTCTTTAAATGGACATAAACAATTGAACTAAATTATTCTGTCAACAGCCTACTGCCTGGACCTGTGAATGGTTACCTGAACCAGGAGATTAATTGAGATGCCCATTCCCTTCTGCATCAGGTGGTCAAGAATCTACGCTTGACCTTGCAGTTACAAATTGGAGAATGTCCCTTTGGTCATAGGAGAGAAAGGCTGGAAGTAGTCATATATCAGATAGATAGGGAACAGGAACTCATCAAAACTACAGAAGGTACAGGCTCTTGGCCTCCTTGATGTATTGAATAGAGTTCAGCCTAAGAATGGTCTATAACAGCCATGTTCCAGTTTCATGCCACAGGTATCACTGGGACATCCTGTGCAGTAGTCTATTTTTCCAACCATTGTTATCCAAACTCTACTGAAAAAGCAAATCCTTTTCAAAGTCAAAGACTTCGCTCAAGCTGATCAAAACTTTGATATTTTTCTTAAAAAAACGGAGTCCACACAGTGAGACTGTTTCAGTAAGCCATTAAAAGATGGTCTGATTTTTAATTTCACAGAAATGGTAATGGTTTTTGGCACAAAGGAAGCTAATTAGCCCATTGTGTCTGACCCAGTTCTTTAAATGCTCATTATGATCCAGTGCCATTTTCCTGCATTTTCTATTTAGATAATAATTCATTGCCTCTCGAATGCCTCAAGGGGCTCAGTGGTTAGCATTGCTGCCTCCCAGCACCAGGGACCCCAGTTCGATTCCAGCCTTGGGCAACTGTTGGTTTGGAGTTTGCACATTCTCCCGATGTCTGTGTGGGTTTCCTCCGGGTGCTCCGGTTTCCTCCCACAGTCCAAAGATGTGCAGGTTAGGTGAATTGGTCATGCTAAATTGCCTGTAGTGTTAGGTGGATTAGTCGGGGTAAATATAGAGGGGTGGGTTTCTCTTCGGAGGGTTGGTGTGGACTTGTTGGGCTGAAGGGCCTGTTTCCACACAGTAGGTAATCTAATCTTAAAAAAAAATCTCCACTCCACTTCCAGGCAGTGCATTCCAGACCCAAACCATTGTCTGTGTGGAAAGGCTTTTCCTGCCTTTGCAAATCACTTTGAGTCTATGCCCTCTCATTTATTGATCTTTTAGGACTAGGAAGAGTTTCACTCTCTTTCTATTCTTTTTACCAGATTTCCTTTTAGCCGCCTTCTCTTCAAGTAGGATGAGTTGAAATTCATCATCCATGAAACATTTCTTGCAAACCTCTTCTGTGCACTCTGTAATGCTTTCACATCCTTCCTATAGTGTAGTACATAACATTCTAGGCAAGGGTTAACAAGTGTCTTATTCACCATCATCTCTTCTCTCCTACTAATAAAGCTCTCAACTCTGTATCCCTAACTAATTACTCCTTTCACCTACTCTTCCATGTTCAATGATCTGTGCACATATACATTCATGTCCCTCTTCTCCTGCACCCCTTTAAGATTTATGCCCTTCACTTATATTGTCTGTTCATGGTTTTCCTACTAAAATGCAACACTTCTGCACCTCACTCTGCTTCTCTGCATTGAACTTCACCTTCCAACTATCTACTCACCAATGTTCCCTTTAAGTTGCGCAGATGTTCTACACATACCGACCGTGCAGCATGTGGATTGCGGCATTGACCTGCAATTCTGGAGGTCGCTGCCACACACATGCCACAGAAGCAGCAGGAAAATTTAGCGGGCATGCTGCTGCCCACTACACCTTACTTGATAATGTCTGATTGGAGTTTTCCACTGTCCTCAGCACGGTTACAATGCTTACAAATGATTGTGCAAAATCTAGGGTCTGATCGCACCTTGTGTGCTGTATCCAGTTCCAAAAGTAAAAGAAAACAAGAGAGGCAGCCATTCAAGACCTAAAGAAAGTGAGGAGTTGTGATTGGAGCTGAGATAACCAACTGTAGGAGCTTACACTTTCCACCCAGTGAGCAGTGAGCGATGGTTTCGGACAAGGTATAAGAGATTGTTTTAATGGAGCAGAGCATTTAATTTACAGAGCAATTGAATATGTTAAACCATGGAACACAAGTATAGTGTCACCTTAGGAACAATGTTAGAAGTTTCATCCCCACAGGGTAATCAACTGGAGGCTGTGTACCCTAAGAATGAGAGCCAGGAGAGATGTTAGGAAGTACTTCTACACTTGACAGTACTAGAGGTTTGGAAATCCCTTCCACAAATGGCCATGGATATTTGATTAGTTGTTAGCTTTAAGTCTGAGATAGATGAATTTTTGTTAAGCAAATATATTAAGAGAAATGGGCCAAGGACAGTTATGTGGAGTTAGGTCACAGATCAGCCCTAATCTCACTGAATTGTAGAACAGGCTCAGGGGCTTAATGACCTATCCTATTCCTATGTCCCTTTGTTCCTGACACTTAAAGGGATTTTTTGTGGGCATTGGCTGGGTAACAGAGCCAACAAACCTGCAGTCATCTGGGAAGCAACAGATACAGCAACAAGAAAGGAAGTTGACCTGTTTCTAATTCTGCGACTTAAGGTGGGGCCAATTGCCTTCTTCCTCCAAGAGCTAACGTATGACTTCATTCATGTGTAGCAATCAGAAGTGGAGGACTTGTTAACTTTACCTTCCTCCCTATTCCTAATACACTCTTGAAACTGCTATGAATGGTAAGTGCTACACAGGTATAAAACTAACTCCAATTCCTCCCAAACAGAAATTGCTGGGGAAATTCAGCAGGCCTGGAAGCATCAGTGGAAAGAGAGCAGAAGTCACATTTCAAATCCAATGTCTCTTCATCAGAACTGGTGACTGGGCCCAAAACATTAACTCTGCTTTCTTCCCACAGATGCTGACAGATCTGTTGAGTTTTGCTACCAATTTCTGGTTTGTTTTCAGGTATCCATATTTCTTTGTTTTGTCTTTCCATTTCCTTCCAGTCTATCCTCATTTGAAAACACTGCAAAAGTCACATTTGTCTCCTTGGAAGAAGCTGAAAATGTGTTGCTGGAAAAGAGCAGCAGGTCAGGCAGCATCCAAGGAACAGGAAATTCGACGTTTCGGGCATAAGCCCTTCATCAGGAATGATGATAAAGAGAAGGCAAGTCCTTGGCCTTGGCCACCTTACGCATTATCCCATTCCTGATGAAGGGCTTATGCCCGAAACGTTGATTTTCCTGTTCCTTGGATGCTGCCTGACCTGCTGCTCTTTTCCAGCAACACATTTTCAGCTCTGATCTCCAGCATCTGCAGACCTCACTTTCACCTTGGAAGAAGCCTCAATTTACAATATTAATTTAAACCAATTGATAATGTTTTTAAAGAATTTATTTATTGATGGGATGACAGGTACCACTAGCAAGAAAAGTATTTGTTTCCATTCCTATTCACTCGAGAAATGAGTTGCTCGATGCCTCCGTTGCACAAGGAAATTGCTTGCACTTTTTGACTTTTTTTTGGCCTTTGATGTGCCAAATTTCAATTCATTTCAGGTCCATTATCAGAGCCAAGCACGTCCTGTTAAAAGGGACCCTATTGGTTATGAGAGTCTGTCTTTGATACTCCTGGAAGGAGGTAAAACTAAAAGAGAAACTGAGGGTGTCGGAGTAACCTGGGCAATTTTCAGGACTGTTCTGCCCAGTTTTTGCCCGGGCTCGTAAGGTGAAAATCGCTCTCCAAATATTCACGTGGTTTTCTTTAGCCCATCCTCTGCTCAGGTATTTTCTTATTAATGCCCACAATACTAAGTCAGCTGCTAGATTCCACAGAGACCATGAAAGAAACGTATGGCTGTTAACTGTATTAAATAAAAATGTGTGCAGTTTGTTATGCCAAGAGGGGCCTGCTCATATACATTTCCAAACTTGTCTCTATTCCCCACCAGGCTCATTCCATGTTGTCCTCATGTTACCCAGAGATAGAGCAGCGGACTTCTTTAGTTCAGGTACAAGAGTCTAACTGGTCATGCAATTCCTTCTCGTTCCCATCCTCCCCATCTCACCAGCAATATTTACTGCCTCACCACTAGTTTGACTAAAACAAGACATTAATTATGTCCACCTCAGAAAAACAAAAGGCTGAAACCAAGAGGGATTAAATCGCCCATATCCAATCCCAACTGACCACTAAAATTAACACTTAACTTGATAAAATGGTAACTTTGGACAACTTGCAAAGAAAACTCTGCTTTACTCACAAAGTCTAGCATTGTAAAAGTTTATTTATATTTTAACTTACACTTTTTAGCTCTTATTGTGTTTGGTGCCAACATGTACTCATTGTTCTTAGGTGTTGTCGCCTAGGTTCCCAGTATCAAATATCATCTGTGTATGCCAAAATATCTTTCTTGGCACATAACTCTCTGAAGAGAAGGTTCTGGATAATTAATCTTGATGCAGAATTCACTGATCTGGCATTTGCCTTCTAAAACAAATCATTCCTAGAATGTGGGTACATGATTAAGATTGCCATTTGTTAACCATTCTAGTTACCCTGACAAAATGGTGAAAAATTGTATGGCACTTCAGAAGGGCATTAAGAGCCAAGCACCTTGATATAGGACTGGATTCACATCAACATCAATCCAGGTAAAGGACAGCAGTTTTCTTTCATTAAAAGACATTAATTCTGAACATGGCACCAAAAGAGGAGGCAGTAATTTTAAAAATAGTGCACTGAGTGGGGAGTGACTTCATTCAGAACATAGTGCCAAGATAGAGTGAGTGTGGAAAAATCCAAGCTCCAGGAAATCTGTCAGTTTATTGTTTGGTGAGAAGTTGTTGATAGGGAGTGAGTTTGAATACAAAAAAAAATAAGAAATATCATTTATACAGAAAGTGCAACTACTTGAATTTCAGAAAAGAACACAAGAAAATGGGAGGCTAAAATAAGTATATTCCAAAATAAACTGAAATAATAAAGTAAACTCAAAGGAATCAAAGCAAGGAGAGTTCACCAGACTTGTTCCGAGGATGGGGGACTGTCTTAAGAGCAATTAGAATTTCAGAGTGAGATAGCAGGTAAAAGGCATTAAACTGTTTTCTGTCCTTGTCCACCCACGTAGACACTGCAGTCATGAAAGCACATTCCTTTCTTTGCTTTATTTTCTGAGGAGACTAGATCCGTAAAGACCTTTTACAAGTAATTATAAATGTACTATAGAAAGCATCATTGTGTGGTATGGCAACTGCTTTGCCCTAGACCGAAAGAAACTACAGAGAATTGTGAACACAGCCCAATCCATCACATAAACCAGCCTCCCATCTAATGACTCCATCTATACTTCCCACTGCATCGGCAAAGCAACCAATATTATCAAAGACCCCTCCCACACGGTAAAATTCTTTTCCACTCTCTTCCATCAGGCAGAAGATATAAAAATTTCTAGAATCCTTACAATGTGGAAACAGGCCCTTCGGCCAACAAGTCCACACCAACCCTTCAAAGAGAAACCCACCCCCTATATTTACCCCTGACTAATGACTACACTACAGGCAATTTAGCATGGCCAATTCAACTAACCTGCACATCTTTGTGACTATGGGAGGAAACCCACACAGACACAGGGAGAATGTGCAAACTCCACACACAGTTGCCCAAGGTGGGAATTGAACCCAGGTCCCTGGTGCTGTGAGGCAGCAGTGCTAACCACTGAGACACTGCATACAAACAGATTCAAGAACTGCTTCTTCCCCACTGTTATCAGGCTCTTGAATGGACATCTTTAATGTTAATATTGATCTCTCTGTCTCTGTCTCTGTTTGTGTCTCTCTCTCTCTCTACCTTCTCAGCAGATGTACTACTGTGTTCTGTTACACTGATGCACTTGTAATGTCTGATCTGCCTGTAAAAACACATACAACAACACTTTCCACTGTACCTTGGTACACGTGACAGTATAGATCAAATCAAGTCAAAACAAATTAATTAGCAATGTTTTAAATGGAAGAGCTGACTTGATGGGTCTGAATGGCCCACCCATATTCTTAATAAAACAGATGAGTTTCTTACAACTACATGATTGACAATAGAAAAACATCGGTTGGTTACATTGAGATTTTTTTCTTAAATTGATTTCCATTTCACAAACTGCCTAATGAGATTTAAACAAGTGATCTAGATTGTTGGAACAAATCGAATGAATGAATATTTGGCATTAGAATTGATGATTTGACCAGTATTTTCGTTTTATTAGTCCATGTCATTGATTTACTAGTCAGGTAGTATGACTATGTTACTTCACCAAATGTATTAAGCCTCATTGTCATTCCAAGGGACTACCATACCTAATGTACATGGAGCTGCACTGTCCTTCATTAACGTTGCAAAATGTGGTATGCAGGTAATTGGAATTCAGAATGTAGAATGAAACAGAAAAAAGGAATATTTCATTATCACATCTTAGTACCACAGATTTGAAAAGCGAATAAGACTTTTACAGTGCAACCTCATAGAGCAGCTTGTTCTGACAGAGGTCACTGGACTCGAACTATTAATTCCGTTATTCTCTCTACAGATGATGCCAGACCTACAGCATTTTCTGCTTCAGTATTACATTTTCAGCATCCGCTGCTCTTTGTTTTTATTAGTATGGCAGCTTTTCTGGTTGTTCATGGTGCTAAATTCTGGGGGAGCCAGAAGACAGAGAGAGAATAAATTCAGTCTAGATCTCTTTCCCCCTGCAAAGAAAAAGACTGAGGAGTCAGCTCACTGAAGTCTTTAAAATTATGAAAGGTTTTGATAAAACAGACACCAAGAGAATGATGCCTCTTGCTGACTTAATGTGATCCAATTACGAGGTTCAGATGCCCAGAGAATCAAACGCTGCTATTCTTGTATGCCTTTTTTGCAGGTGTATAAAAGTGCAATAAACGAGTATTAAATTCCACACAGCATTAATGTCAGTCAACGTGACATATGTTACTAGAGCTTGTCTTTCCCTGACTGCAGGCAATCCTGTCTATCACTTAACTGCACATGCAAATTTTTAATTATCTGTCTGTCACACACAGTGAACAGCTTGATACGGAATAAATCTGGAATCATTTTCCCCGAGATACGTATGCATGAGTTCTTTGCAGAATTTCTCTCCTCCCTTCTGACAAGAAAAGTCAGCCAGAGCGCACTCTCAATCACCACTGATTGGCATCAAGCTACCAGTCATCTAATAAGCTTCTGAAATTGAAATAATGAAGGAATTAGCCAGGTAGAAAGCAGTGGGTGCCTGTGATGTCACAAACTCATTCGGATAGCATTAAATGGCTGGCAGACCTTTCTAACTTCAATAAATAGGGACATTAGAGGCTGGAATGAGCCCCTCGAAATTTCTGCAGCATTGAAATAAATCCTAGTTGATCTGTAATTCATGTCAATTTACCTGCTTTAGCACCAATCATACAAAGGCCAATTGAGAATCCAGACCATATGGTGTCACTCCAAATTGCACATTTGAGGGAGTGTTGCATCTGCCCATTGCCCATTAGGGGAGGAGCTCTTTGTATGAAATGCCAGAAATATTCATCAGGGCAGGCAACACCTGTGCAGAGGGAACACAGAGTTAACATATCAGGTCAATGGCCTCGCCTCAGAAATAACTCTCAATTTTAGCTACAGTCTCTGCTGGTTTGATTTGGCAGCAAGTGATATCTCAACTACTGTGAAAAATCTACATTGTTAACTCTTGGGGAAGGGACTCTCCCCTTCCCCATTCAGAAAAGAATTGTTAAGTTAACAGATAACACACAAAAGATCACTGATCATTATAAAAGAAGGAAGTTTCTAATTCTAAATGATAAATACTGCAAGGGATCTGACAGAACATATGAAAAGTAAATGAGCAAATTTTTCACCCTTGACCACCCTAGAATCAGCAGCACTTTACTCTTTAATCTCTGACAGGATACATTAGAACATGCAGGTCTTTCTTCAGTCGGAATCCTTGAAGCCATGGTGCAGGTTACACTGACCTGACTTTATATGTAACACTTTCAGTTAGCAGTAGGAATCTGAGCCAAATATTGTTTGTTCCAGTCACTCTTTCTTGCATCCTAGAGGATCAAATCTTGTGATTTTGTGGCTGAGTGGTTAAGGCAATTGGTTTCCTAATCTATTGTAGGGATGTGCAAATTGGTTCAAAATCCATCATTACCAATAAGTTATTTATTCTCTTTGTAGCACAGAGATAGTGTGTCAACCTCTGGGTAAAGAGACCCAGGTTCAAGTCCCACCTGCTCCAAAAATGTGTCATAATGTATCTGAACAGGTTGATTAGGAATTTTCTAGAGAAATGAAGTGGAACTATGGGTTCCCCTGTTTAGGTTGTAAGCTGTGCTGAACAATCAGTCTATGATCAATCCCAAACAATCCTGAGCCTGTGCTGTTACAAACCACAAAAACAGGGCATTTGATCTGATAGCTCTACCGCAGCCTTTCCACCTCACTAAAACTTCTCCATTAACTCCTGGAAACTTATCCCTCTGCTCTGTTCCCACACATATGCTTCTCCTTTAAATGCACCTGTGTTACTCACCTCAACCAATCTCTGAGATGAAGACATTTTCTCAAATTCCTGATTGGATTTACAAGTGACGACTTTGTCAAACACTTTGATAAACATCTTACAGATCACCTCTCAGCTTCCTCTTTGTTCCAGGAAGAAGACCCATCCTTGTGTTGTTACATTGAAGTTTATAAAATCCTGAGGGGTGTAGATAATGTTAATGGTAGGTGCCTCTTTCCTAGGATGGGGCATTTCAAGATGAGGAGGCATATTATTAAGGTAAGAGGAGAGAGATTTAAAAGAGTCACAAGAGGCAAATTGTTTACACAGAGGTTCGTGTGGAATGAACTTCCTGAGGAAATGGTGGCCCTGGACACAGTTACAATGTTTAAAAGACACTTCGATAAGTACATGAATAAGAAAGGGAGGGATATGGGTCAGGAGCAGACAGGTGGGACTAGTTTAGTTTGGGGTTATGTTCGGCACTGTTTGGTTGGACCGAAAGGTCTGTTTCCGTGCTGTTTGACTCTAAATAGATTTTAGCCAAGGTAACAGTTAAAATTATACAAGTGAACTCAGCATCATGAGGACTTTCAGTCAGCATTCCTGCTCCTGGTCGCTATTCTTGCTGCGAAGTCTGTGAGTTGAGTTTAAATTGTGCGTTTCAACTTGGAATAATCTGGGTGACTGTTGCTGCCTGGATGTAAACGTGAAGAATCGATGCTTGAGGCGATGGAAGTTGAAGTCAGTGTCACCAGAGGAAGTAGAGAGAAATTTAAGAATGAATGGGTGTTCTGTTGCATGGAAGGACAGCCATAACAATTCCAACAGCTAAAAGTACTGAGAGTGTGGGATAGTCCTAGACCTACACATTGTCATTTAGCTTTGTACTCTTTTACAGCCAACATAGAGATGTAATATTACAAAACCAACAGCAATCTGTTTGCTTTGTGGCAACTTTAAAATGAAGTCTCTCTTGAACAAACCAAATATTTAAAGAGCTGATTGCTTTTTTTTTAAACCAGAGCTACATGAACAAGCCAGGCAAAAGGTCATGAATGTGAATTCCAATTCTTCCCTAAGCTTTTCTTGATCTTAATGAGTCCTCACCCACAAAATAAACTACACAGATTCTCCATTCTGACCTCATTCTGCAGCTTTAGTGCATTAAAAGTAAGACTCAGAATGCCATCGTCTGCTCCAATTCAGGTCTCTCAGCTTCTCCAGTTTTTCTATCATGATAAGAAATGAATCAAACATGTGGCTTGGTTTGTAATAGTTGGCATTCTGAACAGTAAAAGGATGATTTTATTGAAGCCATTGAGGTGTGAAAGGGCTTTGTAATACAGATCCCAGAAAGGTTCCCCAAGATATTTCAGTCCCTGGCAGGATATCCCAAATCATTGCCCTGAGTAAAGACAGATGAACCAGTTCCCTTTCTTTATTCACCTGTTCAACTGCCCGCTCCTGTTCCCACCCCTGTTTGTCACTGCAAGGTTAACTCACAAGAAACGGATCCCGTCCTTTTTAAATACCTTTCTCCAAGACCAAACGACCTGATTATTTTTTAAAAAACCCACTTATACCAGATTTTCTCCAGTTAATGGAAAAGTGTGAGACCATTAATTACTAAAAACAAGAAGGATTTATAACACAGCACACATACATGCAGATTAATTAGATTTGAATCCAAAACCAAAGGGTTAAGATTTTTTATGTATATATCTTTTATAAAAAATGAAAAATGTTGTAAAAGTGCAAAAGTATAGAAAAGTAGAAATAATATTGACTATATTACAGTAACATTGACAATAAACTGCGCACTACTCTACAAATACAGTTGTTACCCAAATTAGCATAAACTCCAAATTAATAAAATTACAATCCACTAAAATTAAATTACACCACTTTGTACTATATTACATTACTCCACTTGCCGCACCTCCAGCAAGGCTCCTGTCAACGGGAGCAACAGTTATTATACCCATATTTACTCGGCCTTCCCCACGCGAGACTCCCGGACCACCGTATACGGCCCTCATGGCGATATAAAGGCCTGAATCAGTACTGCCAACAGATCCATGTCTATGTAAATTAGAAAGGACTTCCATGTCTTATAAAATTGCTCCATTCTGTGGTGCACCCTACTTGTCAGGTAATCTTGAGGGACGTGTTCCAACACAAGTCTGTGCCACCCTACAAGACCTGGAGGCTTTTCTGATATCCAGTTCATTAGAATGTTCTTCCTCACACAGTGTGTAAGAACATTAAATAAACTCTTCCTGTGCTCACCCAAAGAGGGAAGATTCAGTAGACCCAAAAGGAGGGACACCAGATCCCCCCTAACTTCCATTTCCAGAATCCTCTCCAGCTCATTCACTATGGCCCTCCAGTACCTGCGGATCTTGTAACAGGACCAAAAGTAATGTCTAAGGGTGCCAATACTGTTTTTGTATTTGGGATACTTTGGGGAAGATCCTTTCTTAAACTTTGCTAACCTCTCTGGCACCATGTGGGCCCTGTAGAGGACCTTCAATTGTGTCACTTGTGCCTTATTGCATATTGAAATTTCCTTCACATTCCCCCATATATCCTCCCAAGTTTTCAATGAGATTTCTTCCCCATACTCCTGATTCCAAAGTTTCATGGAGTCTCTCCATATCCTCTCTGCAGATGATATATGGTACTAACTGAGAACACCCCACATTGGAGCACTCTTTGTTCTATATCTGACTTGTAGGGCTGGGCCAAAATTGTGGTCTTCTTCCGTATGTAATCCTTAACCTGGAAATATCGGAATAGGCCTCTATTAGGCATTCCATATTTCTGACCTAATTGGCTGAAACTCATCAAGACCTCTCCCTCAAATAAGTTCCTTTACCCTCCCAATGCACTCAAGCTGGAGTCCATTGTCCCCAGCCTAAATCCTCACATTCGGCTGGAGGCATCTCCACACGTTCATGAGCCCCAACTCCTCGCACAAGTTCACTAACTACCTAGACTGCTGAGGTAGACCCGACAGCCCTCTTGGCATCCTGTCTACCCCAGGGTCCATGAGACAATTAAAGTCTCCTCCTATAATCATGCGGCTCACCCCAGAGCCATTAATTTAGAGACTGCATCAACTAAAATTTTGAGAGGATGTGCCGGGGGCAGTAAACATTCAGGATGCCATACTCTTCTCCGTGTACCAGCCCCTTGAGAGTGATGAACTGTCCATTCTCGTCCTTGATTTGATCTGTCACCTGGAAAGGGAGGTTCCTTCGCACTAGTAAGGTCACTCCTCTGCTTTTGGGGTTAATGGAGGAGAAGGATACCCTATTGTATCCTCCATGCTGTAACTTCAGATGTTCCCCATCAGTCAAATGTGTTTCTTGCAACTGTGCAATGTCAGCCCTTTCCTTTCTAAGATTTGAGAGCACCTTTTTTGTTTTAATGGGGGAATGGCTCCCCTTTATATTCCAGGAGCACCACCTGAACAGATCGCTTGCCATGACTACACACTACAGCCCAGATCCCCCTGAGAGGAAGAAGCCCATTCAGTGTGTGACAAGTGAAGAAAAAAAACAAACTTTATCAAATCTAAAGACTATTCCTACAAACATTACCAACACTACTAAAAGTAAAAAACTAACCTCTACTCCTAATTTGAATAAATAAACACAAAACACGCAAATCTCCAGCGATCTCCCCGCTTGCCCATAGGGGGCATTCACTCCCAACCTCACAACCACCCTATTATTAATTGCTTTTCCTTGTAATGCTGGAGTTGCACTAGGACCGGGCAGGAGTGCTGAGCCAGCCTGGACCTCCGGATCGCAGTCTGGTAGACCCATTCCACACTCACCTGGTCTGACACAATCTCCAGCCCCAGCAACCCCGGAAGCCACCTCTCAAGAAAAGCAGCGAGGTTTTCACCTTCTTCACGCTCCGGTAACCCCAAGATCTGTAGATTTGTTTCTCCGATCTCAATTTTCGAGGTCGTCCAGTTGTTCCTGCCGGGCCTGAACCTGGTCTTCCAAGGTTCAGACCAGTCCCTTGAAACTCTCCGTAGCGGCCTCCAAAGCCACGGTGCTCTGTTCCACTGCTTCTACATGCTGATCCAAAGCCTAGATCTCCTGCTCATGCTTTGTTAGCATGGTAGTAATTGGATCCAGCGCTCCCTCAAATTTTTCATAGGTTTGCAAACTCCATTAGTAAATGCTGTTGCTCCACTGAACTAATGACTGCGGGTGTGCCCAACATTGTAGGGGAGTGCCCTACCTGCTGCGCCCCCTTTTGTCCTTTTCCCTTGGATGTCTTCATTTCAGCTCCAGATCCGTCAAATCTTAATTTAAAAGGGCTCTGGGTATTCTACCTACTTTACATTACAAACTTTCTTCAGGGATGACTAATTGTTGTGGGGGATAGGTGCCCAACTTGCCTAGGGTATGGCACAGAGCCTAACACAGCAGACTGTTCAGACGGCTGCCATATTAAATCTCTCTCACAAAGGGTTAAGTTAAAAAAGACATAGTCTTTGAGGTCATTTGGAAGCATAGATGGAAGAATGTTGCAACCAGTACAGTAGTTGTTACCAATCATGTTGACACTGGGATCGAACAGTCAGTTTCAAGATTGTTGGCTTTGCAGGTCAGTTGAGATTCTTTTCTCCTGGTTCCCTTTTACATGGTTGCCTGGCAACACTCAGAGTGAGCGAGTATCTTTCCTTCTTTCCTTACCTGGTTTGCAGGAGTGTTTAATGTCTGTCATCAAAGCTGTGACCTTCCTAGCACACAGGTGTCAGGCCATAATACACATAGACCAGGGCTGAAGATAACTTTTAACCCATGTATCACTGGATAATTGAAAGAGAAAATGTAATTATGTGTGTCAGCCAGACTGCTGTCTTTTTTTTGACCATCACATTCCTATTTCAAAGTTGCTGACAGGGGATTATAGTTTAGTTTGGAGTGCATTTGTCCCTTTGAAAGCTCTTTGACAATTTAACATTCTAGATTCTCTCTTGAGACAGCTCCATAATATTTCAGCAGTATCAGTTCTCTTCATAAAATACTTGTTGGGATTAAAAGTTTAATATGTCCTGCGGTGATCTGATCTTATGATATGTGGTTAGGATAGTTTGACATGTCAGGTAGTGTTGTATTAATACCCTGACTGGGGAACCTACAACAATGTGGGGCTAATAGTTAAGGACTGAGTTGAGGAGAAATTTCTTCATCAATCTTTGGGATTTTCTATCGCAATGGATTATGAATGTGCCATCATTTGATATATTCAAGACTGAGATAGATATTTTTAATCTTTTGAAAATCAAGGGATATAGGGAGTGGACATCAAAATGGAATTCAGCCCTTCTCTTGTCATAATCATGTAGAACTTCAAGTAGGTTTGAGGGCCAGTATGTTTTTTTTTAATATAACCTTGATTTCTTTCAACTAACCACTTTCAGGCCCAGCCCAGCCATTATATGGGAACATAACAAAGAACATGATGCTAGGCTAACATTGTGCCTTGATGTGATATTTTCACATTAACAAAACAGTGATCAGAGTGTGACTAAACACCACAGGGGGAGTTAAAATAGACATTGGGCCATGCTGGAGCATTGGAAAGGAACCTAATGCCTGTTTTAAGCACCTTGCTGGCCTAGAGACCACCTTAGGATGAGTATATGCAACAATGGCTAACTTCTGCTTTATAGAATCAGATTATAGTTCCAGTGTACATAGATTGAACAATTTGGGGTTTAGCAGACAGAACCTCTTGTTTGTCTAGCAACTGCCTGTTGCTCTTTGTTTGGTACCACAACTCTTCAAGATGGCAGCATCAGCAAGATAAGCAGCGTTTGGACTTCTGTGCCCACCCATTCCAGGCAGCTGCTTCCTCACTTCTTTCCTTACCCTTTTGGTCTTTATTTTTCTTCATCATCTTCCTGTTGGCAGGAGTGGAGGGGGTGACATTGCGGAGGGGAGGGCCCAGACCCAGAGTCTTGGCAGCTTGGCCTTGCCTGGCAGCACAGCCAGGGATTCCTGGTTGTGGTATGCTGGGAGTGGAGACTCCAGGCATTAGCCAGGCATTGATTTCAGCGGAACTAGCGAGTCCCGGTTGCGTAGGCTCAGAGCAGTAAGACCTAGTTATTGGCACGGCAGTAGCAGCAGCTCCTGGTTATGGTAGGCCCGAAGCTGGGGTTTTCTGGTTGCAAGGCAAATGTGGGTCCAGCATGGGACCCGGCATTGGCAACTCATTCGTGAGGTGGGCTTAGTGAGGAAGAGATGGTGCTTGAAGAATGGCCAGTCCGACGTTTGGTGCAGGTGGTAGTGCGGGTGTGTTTGGTCGACTGGTTCATGGTGAAGGCAGCAGAACTAAGATGGACTTCCTTTCAGCTTTGTCTTTTTATTCTTTCATTCTTGAAGTATTCAAATGGCGCCAGAGCGTGGTGACAGTTGAAGGCTTTCATTGTACTTTACCGTGTTGTTCATCGTAAAGTACAAGTGACAATAAATCATTATTCATAAAACAAAATGTACAACTCAGTGTCCATTCATTTAACTCTTGACCTTCTCACCTCTGCACTATGTGGGCATGAGTTCCAGCCTCATGTCAGGCCCTAGCCATTTTGCCTAAGGTGCAGCTCCAGTGTCAGTTAAGGAAACTTTAATTTGTTAGAGGTCACACAGTAAATGGATATTCTACCTGTCCAACAGAGAACAGAAAAGATCCCATGGAACTCTTTGAAGAAGAGCAAAGTGTCCTTCTGCTATCCAGACTATGATCAATGAGTAGTTTAAATGGTCAATGCTGCTTATGGGACATTAATAGGATTGAATGACTGCTGTGTTCAACAACACAAGAGACATTTTTTACTCCAGGGTGAAGTGCATTGACAATGTGATAAATTGCTCTGTAAATACTTTTTTCCTTTCTTGCCTGTTATGCATCAGAATATTGAACCTTCTTCAACCACTGTTTGCTTTCATAAATAGATGATTTTGTAGGTTGATAAGATTCATAGTTCATGGTTAATTAAATCCTTCCCCTGTGTAACATTTTGAATAGTCCATGAAGACATTTTGCAGAGAAAAAAAAATCCATTCACTTTTACCATATCAGTGAATATCAATAGCATTGTATGACTGAACTGCTTTGGAAAACAATTGAAAATTGCATCTTAACAACTAGGGGAAAACAAAATCAATTCTGTGGCTCCAGTAATGCAACCTCATCTTATTATAAACAGCGGCTCAGCAGACCTCAGTGATATGCTGAAATTAACATGATTGAGGAGTATCAAGCAAAATATTGACAAGTGTAACAGTGTTGAAGGATTGACCCCTTCCTCTGATCATTGACTATTCCCTAACCCTACACCCCTTAAGCGGCAGAAAAGTTTGCACCACACATCATTCTTTATTCTTCCCTTGTTAATCCTCCAATTTTCAAGCAATCCGTTCTCGGAACTGAAGTTAAATGAAGAATCATCCAACAGTAGTTTCAACTTGACATAATTTTAATGACTTGCATTTCAATCTTGTGCCTCACACTGAGCGACAATTTTATAGTGTTTACACAATGGACCTTAAATGAAAGAATTGAAAAGCAGGATACCAAACTTGAAAAGGACAACACTGGAGGCAGTTAAAGGGATGAAGAGAAGTCATTTTAAAGAATTCAAGATTTAATTACTAAGGAATCGATCTCCAGTGATGAAAAGGAGAATAGAGGGCAGCAGCAATTTGCATTTTAAATGAAAACTCTTCTCCCATCTCTTTCCAAGATGTTAGTGCAGGCCCATGGGATACCGTACATTATGTTGTTGCTGTACCTATTGACAAATAGATGCTTAGAGTCCACCACTCTGGTGTGCTGGTCTATGAGTTTGTCGATTGTCAGCTCTGGGATATTAATGTTGGTCATGATCTTTATCTGTATATCTGAGTGCAGATGAAGGCCAAGAGGGAAAGAGATCCGATAAAATAAATTAATATTGAGGCAGGCAAATAGACAAAATAAAGTCAACTTACAGGCAGGTGGATAGAAAGGACTAGTCATAATTTGACAGACAAGCCAAAAAGACTGATTAAATTAAACAGAAGATAGAGTGAAAATATACATATAAATGGGATAACTGAAAGAAATAGACAGATAGGGAGAGATATACTGACACACAGATTTTATCTCTATTAAAACACTCACAAACCAGCCATTTTGATCAGCATTCAAAAAAGGTTATTTTGGTTTCTTAAGAGTTTATTTTTTAAACAAATACAACCACAGGCATAAAGGAGTAATTCTATTTTATCCAGCAGGCAGTGAGGTAATACAGTGACGATATTTCCCAAAATACAGGTTCACCTCTGACTGCTTCTATACAGCTGTAGCATTGTGTTAGTGGCACCAGTTTCTGATGCAGAAAAAGCCAAGCTGTAATGCTGTACTGAGAGAGCAATTGACATTAAACGTAGGCCCTATACACCCTCTCCGATGGACATAAACAATCTGATGACAGTAATTTGAAGAACAGGGGAGTTCCCCCTAGTACCCTAGCTCAAACATGTTTGTCAACTGATGACTTAGAAAAACAGATTATCTGGTCATTTTCACATTGCTGTTTTACAGTGTGTGTGAAAATTGGCTGCCACATTCCCTGCATGACAACAGTGGCAACATTTCAAAACTATTCCACTGACTGTAAAATTATCTGTGCTGTTCTGAAGTCATGAAAAGAGATGCAGAAATATAAGGTCTTTACATACTGTAGTGATTGGAACCAGGTGGACAAGTAAGTAAAGGGCGAGTTGGTGAGGGATAACAGCCCCTGTGCTGTTATTCCATACATCTGACAGTTTAACTTTTGTGAAATCATTGGTTTTTAAACATTAGGAGCCATAGGCAGAAACCGAACAGTAAAGCAATGTAAGAAAGGCTTAGCTTTCTGTTTAAACAAGAATTAAATTCAATTGAACTGAAATGATGTGGTATTAACACTTTTGATGGAAATCTGAGCTGCTGGCTGTTCTTAGTCTTCACTTCCATCATGTCAAGGGTTTGCAGTTTGTATAAAACATAATCCCACCAAGCAAAGGTCAGTGCAGTCTCAGTTGTCTGAAGGAATGCCTAGCACAGGAAGAAGGTCAGTGTTCTTCTCCAGTCTGCCAGTGTAGGTGCCATCATCTCTCCGACACCTCTCCCTCACACTATCTCTACTGCTGCACCTACGTCCCACTAAGGTCCATGCTCTCCCTCTGTCAATGTTGCCTGAAACATCTTCCCTCACTTACCTTCACCCATCCTGACCACCAACCGCACTGACTCTGCAATGGCCTCTGTGCTGTTGATCATTTGATGGGACTCCTCTCCGGCCACACTAGAATTAATAGTTGTACCAACGACTTTCATTTCCTTTACACCTGCCTTTCTGTCATTCCTGAGGACAACAGCCCCCAGTGGGGCAGAAAGAGTCCATATGGGTGGTGGGCTGCCCAACATTTAGTTCCTCACCCCTTACGTGGACAGCATCCTGACTGTGAACACCTTGAATGGCTAACTGACCATGACCAATCTCCTGAACTGGTATTAGGGGCTACTCTTGACTTACAGTCCTAGGACCCCCTGAGCAAAGGCTATCTCCTTGACTGAGGCCTTCTGACAACCATGAAAAGATTCCTGGCTCTGTATCTGTGCTAAATATACAAGATTCTTAGAGGACTTGACAGAATAGATGCAGGAAAGTTGTTACCCTCAGTGGGAGGACCAGACAACATACTCTCAAAATAAGGCATCACACATTTACCATAGAGTGGAGGAGCATTTCTTCATTCTCAGAGGGCTGTGAATCTGTAGATTCTTTACCACAGAGGGCTGTGGGTCATCAAGGCTGAGAGAAATAGATTTTTAATCAGTGAAGGAATCTAAGCTTATAGCGAGAGGGCAGGAAAATGGAGTTGAGGTTTGTCAGATCAGCTATGAATGGTAGAGCAGATTCGATGGGCTGAGTGACCCACTATGCTCCTATGTTTTATGATCTTATGGGTCTGAAACACAAAGTACAGCAGCACTTTGCCTCATGACCGGAGATAATTGGTTCAAACGCAAAACGACTAGCCAAGCAACACTGGGTATGGAATGTCTGAGTTCTAAAGAAAGACTGGATAGGCTGGGACATTTTTCACTGAGGCATAGGGGGTTGAGAGGTAACAATATAGAAGTTTATAAATAAATGAGAGATATAGACAGAGTTAATGGGTCATTGTCTTTCCCCTAGGTTGGGGGAGTTCAAGAGCATCCAGAGAGGAGAACAAGTGAACAGCCTAGAGGTGCAGCCTGCTCCAGTACATGAGCTGGGTTTGTGACCCCGAGCACACAGTATTCTTACTGCAGCATGACAGTAAGAGTTACCAGTGCAGCTCTGTGCAGAAGTGCCCTGTAAGTCGATTGGAGATGTGTCATAATGGTTATTCGATTCTTGATCATTATTGATGCCAATCTCCTTGGATGTGGCATGTGTGTGGCAGGTGCCCATGGCTCACATCCTGAGATGTTGATGTCCAGTGTCAAACATGGAATTCCTTTGAAACAAGCAAAGAGCTGAGGTTGCCAAGTACTCACTTTGACTTTCATGTCGAAAAATATCAATTCCTCGTTGGCTTATGACTGATATTAGGATAGAAAATTGCATATTAATGAGGCAAGTTTTGCAGTTAAAAAAGTCATTAACAGGCTTTTGGAAGAGTGCTGCAGGATACCATAATGGTTTTACTGCCAGGCAAAATTCAGCGTAGCACATTGACTCAGTGGTTCGCATTGTTGCCTCGGCAGTGCTAGGGACCTGGGTTTGATTCCACCCTCAGGTCTGTGCAGAGTTAGTACATTCTCCCTGTATTTGTGTAAGTTTGTTCCAGTTTCCTCCTGATGTAGGTTGGATATTATTAAGCTGGAGAGGGTTCAGAAGATATTTACCAGGATGTTGCTAGGTATCAACGGTTTGAGTTATAAAGAAAGTTGGATAGGCTGGGACCTTTTCACTGGAGGTGACCTTGACAGGTGAAGTTTATAAATAAATGAGGGGTATAGATAGAGTTAAGAGTCATTGCCTTTTCCCTCGGTTGGGGGATTTCAAGGCGAGGGGGAATATTTTTAAGGTGGAAAAAAAAGACAAAAGGGAGAAATTTTTTTGCACAGAGAGTGATTCGTGTGTGGAATGAACTTTCTGAGGAAATAGTGGATATGAGTACAATGACAATGTTTAATACACATTTGAATAAGTACATGAATAGGAAAGGTTGAAAGGCATATGGGCCAGGAGCAGGTGGTGGGTCTAGTTTGGTTTAGGATTATGTTCAGCAAGGACTGGTTGAACCAAAAGGTCTGTTTCCATGCAGTATGACTCTGTGTGCAAGTTAGGTGGATTGGCAGTGCTAAATTGCCCATAATGTCCAGGGATGCGCAGGCTAGGTGGATTAGCTATGGAAACTGCATAGTTACTGGGATAGGATTTGGGGCTGGGTTTGTTTGGGATGCTGTTTGGAAGGGAGTGTGGACTCGATGGGCCTCATGTCAAGATTAGAGTGGTGCTGGAAAAGCACAGCAGGTCAGGCAGCATCCAAGGAGCAGGAAAATCGATGTTTTGGGCAAAAACCCTTAATCAGAGAATGTCAATTGCCCAAAACATCGATTTTCCTGCTCCTTGGATGCTGCCTGACCTGCTGTACGTTTGCAGCACCACCCTAATCTTGACTCTCATCTCCAGCATCTGCAGTACCCATTTCTGCCTCGATGGGCTGAATGGCCTGCTTCCACGCTGTAACGAATTTATTCCGTGAATAATGCCGCTTAATAGAGAACTCACCCTTACCTACCAACAATCCCATCTCAACATCCTAAACTTTTCTTAAAAATTGCAACAATGTTGAGAAAGGCCTCGCTGGAGTTCTTTGTGCTAAAGCTCATATCATTCAGATGCAGCATGATAACACTTTCAAATATCTTTTTATATGTACACTGCGAGAGAATCTGATGAATTGTTTGCTCAGAGGTCCTCAATGTAACAATAGAGCCAAATAAAATAAAATGTTATGATTTGCATTGTTTGCTGAAACCAGGTGACTAGACAACAAAGCAACTCGATTCTTTTGCTGTTGTTGTACAAAATATGTCATTGACTGCGAACTTGAATCCGAACCTAATACCAGTCAAATCAAAATTGCTTTTAGCTTAATGTGACTTTTAAAAAGAGAAAGAATGGAACCATGGAAACAAGTGTCATCACAATGTTCTGACTCTCAAGAATTAATGTTTCACACAGTTCTGTCCCTGCCCTCTCTTGAGAGCATAAATTCACATCAGGACTTCAATTGAGGGCTGGGGTACACTGGTGCCCATGCCCCATGTATGAGCACACTGAGTGGGTATCATAAACTGTTCAGCCACCGCATGGATCAGAGCCCATCCTGATTCTTGTCCTGATGTGTCTCACACAAAGTGCAATTACACAAATGCTAATTGGGCCTCTTCCAATGCAACTGAAAGTTTGAGTAAAATTATATCTTTTGCAGTCTATCATTTATCCTGTTTGCTTTGTTTCTATATTTGTTACAGTTCCTGTCGAAGTAATGTCTGGACCCAGACTGACCTCAGTGACTGCCATTTATTTCATAGAAACATCGAAAATAGGAACAGGAGAAGGCCATTCAGCCCTTAAAGTCTGTTCTGCAATTCAACAGATCATGGTTACTCACAACCCTGTTCCAGCTTTCTCCCCATATGCTTTGGTCCCTTAAGAACTACATCTAACTCCTTCTTAAAAGTGTCTTGGCCTCAATTGCTTTCTGTGACAGACAATTGCACTTTCTGAGTGAAGACTTTTCTTCTCATTTCAGTTCCTCAGTGGCCTATCCTTAGCGTCTCAGTGTTGCTTCCTTACAGAAACACAACTGTGACCAGGAATGCAGGAGTGTAGGGAATTACAGAGGAAGATCTGACTTCTGGACTCGCTGCATCAACAATTCTTTGGCAATGCCTGTACTTCATTTGATGTGAGGAAGTGTTAAGCAAACTGTTTGGTATTTCTTTACAGAATCTTGGCAGTGAGTCACATAGAAACAACCATTCCTCAAAATGTGAGATTGAGGCTTGTCTCTTCTCCATCTATTTCTTAGACCCTCTATTCACACGACTTGGCATCATAAACCCCAGAGATAAAAGTGGACCCACACACTTGTTCTTGAAGATGAAGCCTCTTTGACATCTAAAGCTGTGACCCCTAACCAAAGTATGGCGTACCCAAGAGGTGGTATATGACCTTCGTCTCCTGATCAGAAGATAGACATGTGCACCACATATTTTCACTGAACAGCTCAAAAGTAACACAGTGGTCTCTTTTCAATCTTTGAATGTTTATTGGGTGAAGAATATTTTTATTGGGGGTTTGGCCATTTTTTTTTACTTCAGGCCATCGGTGTCAATATCAGGAATTGTTGGTCAATAATATTGAACTAAATATACAGCTCGTCCATTCTGCCTCAACCTGCTTCTGAACTAGGCACAGCATGAGGTTAGATGAGAAGTAAAGCTTTCTATTATTGTGGGACAGGTCAGAACCCCCTGAAAACATTTCAAGAAGGTAACGTTTCTAGTTTTAAGCATATGTAAGTGAAGATGTAAGGAGGGATGTAGCTGGCTAAACCACTTGGTTTTAAACAAAACAGAATGTATTTACACATGAACAAAAGAAAACCAAATTTAGAATAGCATAACTATTTGAAAACCCAGCCAACATGAACTTGCAACTTAACAAAGACCTATTCCAATTTCCTGCAACATCCATAACACACGCCTTGGCAAAAAGGTAAATTCAAACATAGGTTCTTCCAGGAGAGAGATTGCAGAGAGGGAGAGAGAGAGTCAGCTAGAAAATCTCTTGTGGAACCAGGGAACCTTCTCCCCCAGCAGCTTTCTGTGACCAGCAGGGTCAAACAGACTGCTTGCTAAAACCAAACTAGAAATAAACCCTGAACTGGGAGAATTGGTGACTCGCCTTTTGTTCTACAAGTGTTTTAAAAACAACCTAAAAGCCTTTACAAGTAGATATTTCCAGACACATTGGAACCTCTGCCTTTACGACCCCTCTCGGGGGAAAAAAGACAAGGGCAAAATAACCTTGTTAAAAGGGCAACATCATCACACTATACATTGTCTCATCAAGTCAGGTACAGTAAAGGGAATGACAGGGTGAAATTCCTTCAATAAAAGCAAAATATTGTCGATGATAGCAATCAGAAAATCCTGACGAAACTCAGCAGGTCTGACAGCAGTTGTAGACAGCGAAACAGTCTTGATGTTTTGATCCCTTTACAATTCTTCTTCAGAACTGGTTCTGAAGAAGAGTCATATTGGACTTAACATTAACACTGTTTCTCTCTCCCCAGATGCTGCCAAATCAGCTGAGTTTCTCCAGCACTTTCTGTGTTTGTTTCAGAGTAAAACTTCTTTCTTGTAATCTGTCATTATGAGCACCCAGATCGGGTGCAGCACTGTAGCTCAGTGGTTAGCACTGCTGCCTCACAGCACCAGGAACCTGGGTTTGATTCCACCCTTGAGCGGCTGTCTGTGTGGAGTTTGCATGTTCTCCCTGTGTCTGTGTGGGTTTCCCCCACATGCTCCAGTTTCCACCGACAGTCCAAGATATGCAGGTTAGCTATATTGGCCATGCTGAATTGCCCTTACTGACCAGGAATGTACAGGCTAGTAGGTTAGCCATGGGAAATGTGGGGTTATAGGGATAGGGTAGGGGATGGATCTGCGTGGAATGCTCTTCAAAGGGTCAGCGTGGATTCAATGGGCTGAATTGCCAACTTTCACGCTGTAGAGTATCTATGGTTCTAGATACAGCATGCTTAAAGGAGCTAAACTCCTTTTATACATTCCTACCAATGTACCTTAGCCCCAATTTCCACTTCTTAGCACCGTTTCCATTTTCCACTCAAGTCACCAATGGCATCCCTGACAGTATCTGCCAATCACCTTCAAATCAGTTGCAGGGCGTGGTGACAATGGAGATGTGAGAACTGAACTGTGCCTCTAAATTCATTTCAGAATTTTGAAGGGAAGTTTTAAGACAGGTGTCAGGACGTAATTGTTTTACATATTGGACAATCAATCACGGGAACCACTTGCTAACAGGCTGAGCATGGACTCAGCTTAAAAGCATCCAGATAACATAGTGGTAGGGCTGGTACAGTATTCTACAAGGATCTGAACAAAGGGCTGAATCACCTTCTTCAGATACCCAGCTAATGGAGAAAATATTCCGTGCTCCTTTTAACTGAACCTTATGATTCACAACTACAAATAATTGATGTTCATTTATTCATGTCATCCTCAACATAAAGCTTTAACAAATATCGCAGTTTTGAAAATGCTGTGAAGGTGAATCATCCCTTCAGTAATAAGGTTGTGAACTTGCTCATTTCGAAAGGGATCCAGGAGGGATGCTCCATCTCTTTGAGGTAAACCTTTGAGTGGGGTAATTGCATTGGTTGCCTTAGCAATCGTCAAACACTCCTGAGGGGTTTAAGTGTTATCTGTTGTTTTCACTCTGATGTGACAGTGAATCTCAACAAGTTCAGTATATGCTTCCCACCAGCAAACTGGAACTATTCATTTTCAATATTGCGAGAAAGCATTTTATCTCTTCCTGCACTTTTCAGAGACTTAAGGCAATGCCACCAGCCAAGTGAGGTGCTTACAATACCAATGTAATTAATATGTGATAAGTAGGTGGTTAATTAAAAAGCAGTAACATGACTAAGAACCAATAATCTCCAATATAATTTGCTTTAAAAAGAGAAGTCTAATTTCAATTAATGAACACGGGCTTTCTTAAAGAGACTTGTTGCTATTGGGACTACTTCCTATCTTGTAATGTAGTAGATAACAACAAGGTTTTTTGTTTATACAAGCTCATTCTTTGTTCTCTTATTTCAGCATGGAGTCAATATCATTAATATTCCTCTCTGCAGTTTTCTGTCCTGGACTGATATTCCATAGATAGTCAAGTACTTCAACACAGAGTGTGAATGTTGGCAGGCTATTCAGCTGTGATGAGCATCAGGGTTAAGTCTCCATTCTCATCCAATTCCTCTGTACAAGTACACTTCAACAACGGTCGTTCATCAGATTTTAAGATGCACTAACTTCACCATCATAATTTAACCAGACGATTCCTGATGAAGGGCTTATGCCCAAAACATGGACTCTTATGCTTTTCGGATACTGCCTGACCTGCTGTGCTTTTCCAGCGCCACACTTTTCGACAGATGATGCTCAGGTCAACTGTAGCAGGTCCACCTCCTGACCCAGACTGAAGTCAGCTAATTCAAGTACAAAATCAATAGCACACTTTATGGACAATACAGCTTGGGAATTCAGTTTACTTTAAATTGAAGCAATGGATAAATTGACACCAGGCAACAGAAAAAAGAAAATTGTTTCTCCATTGCAAGCAAACAGAAATGTTATAGAATTCTGTGACCATTGAGGTGATTTCTCAATCCCTTCAATATGGGGAGGGTGGGGGTCATGGATGATGACCTCCATGGCCGCATTGTCTCTTGATGTTCACTGTTTGGCATTGTACTTGAAGAACATGCACTTACATGCCCTGTGTTCTTGCCACCCAACACAAGCTGGTAATTCGCAGAGAGCACTGTAAAAATTTGGAAAATAAAGGAAAGCGATAAATAACTTCAGTGTCAATCATTTCAATAATATATGCAGCTCAAAGCTAACTTAGTCTCTTTATAGGCACTCCTGTCTGTCACTTAACAACAGCCTGATTACGCATCTGTTACAAAGAGCAAGCTGTCAAACACTAATTGAGGACATCACTCCAAAGGAATCATCACCTACCTTTTCAAAACAGTCTGATCCTCTTCTCATGCACAATGTGGAGAACTGATTTCCTACTTAATTTTCGCTTGCAATTCAATATTATATTGCACCTCTGGGATATTTTAGTGAAAAGGTACTAAAAGAATGTTTTGGAGGGGTTAGGATGTTTTGCATATATTCTGAAATCTCTCTCTATGCTCTGCCTCAAATGGAAAATGCCATTTTCATTCTTTAGCACCTTTGAGGGCACAAGGAGGGTACAAAAAAATTAGTTCAGAGCCTTTATTTAGGCATCTCCCTAACTGAGATGGTTAGTAACTTGTGGATGACACCAAGCCTGGTGGTATAGTGGGCAGTGAAGAAGGTCATCTAAGATTACAACCAGACCTTGATCAATTGGGTCAATGGACTAAAGAGTGGCAGATGGAGTTTAATTTGGATAAATGTGAGGTATTGTATTTTGGTAAAACAAATAAGGGCAGGGCTTATTCAATTGAAAGTACGAACTTGGGTAGTGTTAAAGAGCTGAAAATGTGTTGCTGGAAAAGCGCAGCCAGTCAGGCAGCATCCAAGGAGCAGGAGAATCGACGTTTTGGGCATGAGCCCTTCTTCAGGAATCATCAACGTTTCGGGCATGAGCCCGGGCATGCTGCCTGACCTGCTGCACTTTTCCAGCAACACATTTTCAGCTCTGATCTCCAGCATCTGCACTCCTTTCTCCTAGTGTTAAAGAACCGAGAGACTTAGGGGTTCAAGTACAGAATTCTTTGAAATTTGCATCATATATAGATATGGTGGTTAAGAAGATGTTTAGCATGCTTGCTTTTGTTGCTTTGAATATAGGATTTGGGATATTATGTTGAGATTGTATGGGACAGAACTGGAGTCGGTTCTAAGCATTCTGTTATAGAAAGGATATTATTAAGCTGGAGAGGGTTCAAAAGAGATTTACCAGGATGTTACCAAGAATGGAGGGTTTGAGTTATAAGGAGAGGTTGAATAGGCTGGGACTATTTTCACTGAAGCATAGGAAGTTGAGAGATGAACTTAGAGGTTTATAAAATCATGAAGGAAATAGGAAAGGTGATTGGCTGGTGTCTTTTCCCTAGGGTGGGGATTTCAAGACTAGGCAGCATATTGTTAAGGTGAGAGGAGAAAGATTTGAAATAAGACATGGGGGACAATTTTATTACACCGAGAATGGTGTGTTTGTGGAATGAACTTCCAGAGAAAGTGGTGAATATGGGGACAGTTACAATGTTTAAAAGACACTTGAATAAGAATTGTTTGGAGGAATATCGGCCAGGTGTAGGCAAGTGGGTCTAGTTAAGTTTGGGATTGTGGTCGGCATGGACTGGTTGGTCTGAAGGACCTGTTTCTGTGCTGGAGGTTCTCTGAGACAGAAACCCAAGGTAGATATCCGTGAAGGTTTGGCTAATTGAAACAGATCCTGCATGTGAAGAGGGGCGGTAATCCATCGGAGGAAGACAGTCGTGAAAGACGTGGGACCACATATGGTGCCAAGAATGCTGCTTAAGACGTCTGAGAGTCTTATCTTTGTTGTATCAACTGTTTAAAGTGTAATTTATGGTTTCTATTGAATACCATGTGCCTGTTAAACTACGTTGGATTTTTGTTGACATTGATATGATATTGTTGTAAAAGTTTTAAAAACTAAAGTCTGGTCCATTTTTGATTTTTTTCTATTGGGATCATAAGTTCACTCTTTCATATTATTGTTGTCCAGAGGTATTATATTAAGGGGAAAATAAAACCCCAAATGACACTGAAAATGTAATAGCAGTGAGGATATTTAATTCAATTTGGTTGCTGCTTTTCAGCAAATTAATGTTGTGCAGTTGGCCACTCGGGCTCCTGTCCCTTAGCTCCTGCAAGCTGCTCAACTCAAATCTAAATTGACAAGACAGTGCAAATGTACAGAGTAGGTGTTGCAGTCCCACTGTTATCAGTATGTAAGTACTTTGTATTATAACTGCATTGCACATTGCCTTGACAACTTGACAGAGGTGCTGGATCAATCTAACCCCTGATTTTGACAATAATTACTTAAAAGGAAGAATTGATTAGATTTACATTGCACTTTTATCCTGTATCTCAATAACAGAGTGTATTTTACAGATAAGGTCTAATCTTGCAAGATTCCTTGAGAAACAAAAAGATTTTTTTTAAATTAGAGTAGACATGTTGAGTTGCTTTCCTCATTGTTTTGTTATAATTATTTTTTGTTGCTGAATTTTAATGTTTTTATTGCTATCTTCTATTCTGCCTGAGACAATCAAAGTGAGCAGGATGAGAATTATTCTGTTTCCTGATTTTCATGGTATTCCTGCATTCAATGAAGGAAGAGACGTTCATGCATGGAAAAAACAAGCAGATGCAGCGGTGCCTTTTCTAAGAGATACCTGCCAACCTTACCTCCATGAACACACCCTGAAAATGCTTCTTGGAGGAGAGTGCACATCTTGCCTCCTCACAGCAAAGATGATCACCTTTCAGGTTGGTAGCTCAGGGAAAGTTACTAGTTATGTACTGGTTAACAGTGGGACTGCTCATTAAACTGTTCCTAATGCCTGCTGCTGCTCCTTTTTCTGATAGTCTTATGGACCGAATAGGCACCAGCTGCTTCTAGACACTGCCAGCCGGTTGCTCCCAGGTATGTCATGTTAGAGATAGAAGTCTTACTTACAAGAAACAACAATTTAATTGCCTGCCCTGTGGAAAGTTTGCATTTACTTGATAGTACATAACCGTTACTGGCTGTCAGTGCCTCCAAAAAGTTAAAGCAACATGCAAGTTAATGATATACTCCCTAACTCCCCATTGCCTGTTAACCATTGACAAGGCACAAGTGAGGAGTGTGATGGAATACTCTTCTCATTCCTGATTGAGTGAAACCTCAAAACTAATCAATAAACTCACACACCCAGGACGAACCAGATTGGCACTTTATACACCACACTAAATATGCACTTCCTACAGCACTAATGCACAGTCTAGCAGTGTGTACCATCTACAGTAATACATAAAAGGTTCCTTCAGCAGCACCTTCCAAACCCATGACCATTATCAGCTAGAAGGATGAAGGCATTGGAACACGGACACCTACAAGTTCCCCTCCAAGCCTGATTGGGAACTAGATCAGCATTCCCTCAGTGTCACTGAGTCAAAATCCAGGGACATCCCTCCCCAGTAGCATTGTGGGTTTACCTACAGCAGGTGGACGGCAGCGGTTCAAGACGGCAGATAATCCCCACCTTCTCACGGGCAACTAGGGACAGGGGCAGTAAATGCCGACCCAGCCAGTGACACCCATATCCCACGAGTGAATTTAAAAAAAGGGGAACAACAGTAGGAAAAATATACCGCGAAAAATCCTCTTTAACCCCTAAAAATAAATTGAAACTGCCCATGAGATTACACGGAGCAAATTTTATTTGTTATTTTTTTTTAACTGGTTTTAGCATCAAGTGGATTAATTTAGAAAATAGAATCTCGTGCCCAGTCCCAGACATTTAGCCTTATGACTTTAAAGTTGTCAATAATTTGGCTGGGTTGGAAATAGGCGGTACACCAGAAATACCTGGTTAGAAAGTCCCACACTGATGTTGAATTTTCTTATAAAGGTTGGAGGGCAGGGTTGTCAAACTGAAAGTGCAAACCTGCCTTCTCCCAGTTCACCCATTTAAGTGCAGCCGTTCCTCATGTTGGAGGTGACACACCAGTCGCCCCCCCCGTCTTTCCAATCCCTCTAACCTCTGCTAATGAACGTGTACTGGGAGAGTCTAGAGTCCCTCCAGACCCGGGAAACCTTGGAAACGCAGGCAGGAGGAGGAGGAGAGGAGACGCAATCGGGAATTGGGCAGTTGGATTGCAGAGTGCATTGAGCTGGGTTTGAATGGGAGACTCACACAGACACAGAGCCCAAACATATCCAGGGAAACCGTGCAGGGCTCAGCAACGCAACTTGTTGGAGAGGCCAGTGTCGACAGTCACCAGCTCCCTGCGCCCACTTCCAAAAGTCTCTCTTTATAACCATCACAAAGTGACACAGAATGCGCCTGGAATTCAGCGGCTGGTTGTTCGGGTTGCTCACTATCCTCGCAATCCTTCTTATCCTGGCTGATATTTCCAAAGTGGAGATGGAATTCGGGTAAACGTGTTCCTCTATTTACTCGCGATGTGCTTTTCTCGGTCGAGGTTGTCAGTTTGACCTTCTAGGATTTGTTTGTAGATGGAGAGATGGATATAAAGGGGCGCGGGGGTGTTTCACAATTCTTTTGTCCGCTTTTAAACGCTGCTGCCTTGTGTTACTTTAGTTAATGATTTCCCAATCGAGAGGCAGGCTGCGGGTTCCAGGCTGCTCTTTGTATTGTTCCTCCCCTGTAACTCGTTTGAATCAGATGGAAAGTGAATTGATTCTGCGACAGAGTGCGAATGTGTCCCTGTCCCAGACAGACGCTGGGTTAGTTGACCGATTCTCCTTTAGGAATGTTGTCCCTTCCTTCTCTGTCCCTTCCTGGTATCTTGCCACCATTCTCTTTGTCTGTGATTTCTTCATTCCCCTCCCTCCTTTTCCTCCCTTTGGTTCTCTTTGTTTCAGTCTCTCATCACTCCCAATAAAATTATCTTTCATTGACTACCTTCTGTTTTTTTTCATATCTGGATCCATCCCTGATCTCTGACTTTGTCTCAGTCTCTTGCTCTTTTGTATGTCTCTCTGTCTTTCACATGCCTCTTTTTTCCGGTCTACCTCTCAGTCTCTGTACCTCTCTCTTCTAGGCTTACTTGTTTATTCTGTTCCCTACTCCTATCTACTGTTGTCTGTGCGTGTATTTGTGTTCTATCTTTCTTTATCTCTGGCATTAGTAACTCACCCTGTTTTCAGTGCCTTCCCATGGCAGTTCACCATCATCATTTGAGACAACATTTGTGTCACTTAAACATGAAAGCAAACTGTTCAATGTGACAGTCTGTCTACATTTTCATTGCAATCTGCACTAAGTAACCATCTCACACATTACAGGAGGATGTGAAATCAGAGGCAGGAGACAGTGTCTCTGATTTTCACGAAAACAATTACACTTCATCTCATTTTCCAATTCTATCTATTTTTTTAAAAATTATTATTAGGGATGTACGAGAGACTTTTTGATTTCATTGTGAAAAGTGGAGAATGTTCCAGTTTCCGTTTTCCTGGGCATTTTGGGAGGATTCACCTGTGAAAATCTCTGCGAGAAGATTGTGTCTGACCTTAGCATTCTTTGTTTCTTCTCCATGTTGATTTTAATACTTTGCCTTCCCTCCTTTCTGAAGGGCTCCACAATCTTAATTCAATCTCTCCGAATTATTTTCCCTAGTTGTACATCTCAAGCCTGTATTTCCTGCTTCATCCTGGACTCGATGGGCCAAATGGCCTAATTCTGCTCCTATATCTTATGGTCTTGTGGATTACTGATCAATCCCCATTTCTTCCACTGAATATTCAGTCCCTACATTGTCCATGATTGAAATTCTTGGCTTTCGGAGATCCCAGCTGCCTATGAGTTGGGCGGTGTAGTAGCTTAGTGGTTAGCACTGCTGTCTCACAGTGCTATGGACACAGATTCAATTCCACCATCACTGACATTTTGTATGAAGTTTGCATATTCTCCCCATGGCTGCATGGGTTTCCTCTGGGTACACAGCTTTCCTCCCACAGTCTAATAGTGGATTGGCCATGCTAAATTGACCATAGTCTCCAGGGATGTGCAGACTAGGTGGGTTAGCCATGGCAGATCCAGTGTTATGGGGGGAGTCTGGATGGAATGCTCTTTGGAGGGTCAATGTGAACTCAATGAGCTGAATGGCTTGCTTCTACATATTCTTTGAGTCTTATTAATCCTTCAACTAACATGATTAAATCACGGTGATCTGGCTTTGATTATGTTGCTGTGTGTGGGATCTTGCTGTGCATTGTATGACTGCTGAGTTCCCTACTTTGCCTCAGTGATAGCATTTTAAAAATTACTCACTAGGTTGTGAAGCACTTTAGGATGGCTCAAGGTTGTGAAAGGTGCTAAATAATTTCTTTTAGAATTACACTGCCCTGCTGCCTCTAAGTATTCTTAAAATCCCCTTTCCCAGTTTAGGATCATACCATTTGCTCAGTATTTTCCTTTCTACCCCAGTGATACTGGGGACACTTCCCGACCTGAGGAGTGTTACAGGACAAGCCATGTTCAGTTCTGTCTCACAGGGATTGCCACCTAACCAATTATGGAACAGGCCCTTCAGAAATTTCTTAACAGGAACCAGGCAGAGGGCACAGTTCTTCTGCCATGTACCGGGGGAGTCTATGCCATGAAACAGCTGGGCACAGCCAATCAGCCTGGATTTCATCTTCTCACCTGTCTTGATTCCTTGCATTCTGGTAGCTTTAATATGTCTGACTTCAGGTCATTTACAGTCACTGAGGTTAATCTGGTAAAGTTTAACTTGTCCACTCATCCACTGGTACATTTGGTGTATGTGCAGTCTGAATGTGGTGCTGAACCACAGAATGGATGAAAGAAACAGAACCAATGATAATGTTTCAGGGTGGTGACCTATGCTCACAAATCCTGATGAGAGGTTATTGACCTGAAACATTTACTCAGATTCTCACTCCACAGACATGACCATAACCTGCTAAGTAATTCCTATCAAAAAGAAAATTGGTTTTATTACAGGTATTTTTAATTAAATTGCTCAAGAATGTTACTCGACACCTCTGGAGCAAGCGGGAATTGAACCCACCCTCTAAGCTCAGAGATAAGGACATTACCACAGTGCCACAAGAGCTCTTCCAGCATATTTTTCTTGTTCCTTCTTCCAGATTGTCAACATCTGCAGTCATTTGTGTTTGTCACATAGTTAACCCCTGCTCACTGCTGATTTGAGCTTGAGTATCAGTTGAAGTGCAGTTCACAGCATCTCTAGGTAAACCTGTTGAGAGATGTCATTAAACAACCTCTGGAACAGGTGGGACTTGAACTCCAGATCTTCTGACTCAGAGGTAGGGACACTACCACAGCACCAGAAGAGTCCCTTTCATTGATAGACTTTAATAGGTTAAAAAGCTCCAGCTGGAGTTATGAAGTAACATGAACAACATCCTATTGCATCGAAACACCAAAGGTTAATGTGCAGCTGGAGAACCAAAAAAAAAGAGACAGGTTTGTGAAAACATTGTTCTTTGACATTAGAGTGTCGGGAAAATTGCACTTAAATAAGGCCTCCCAATCCCTGAGTTGGCAGCATTGTGTCAGCATGTTGGTACTTGCTAAGGGTTGAGACCTTGGAGGTCACAGGACCCAGAGAACATTGTGTCCCAGCTGTTGATAGTGTGACAGGGAGAGGAGATGGGCACATATTCACCCCCTTTTTTGTTGGAAATAGCAGGAAAATAGTACATGCACTGAGGTGGCAGTATCCCTTTAAACACCTAATTTCTTTCGGGTGAATCAAAGGCACCTGCTCTGATTCAGACTCATTCATCATGCATACTGTACACCCTGGATAATGGCATCTGGTGCCCCTCATTGAACAAGATGAGTAATGAGGGCTTTTAACCCACCTCGACCATTTCTACACACAGCTTAAAGATTTGTCTTTGAACCAGAAGTGTGGAGACATTGACTGTAGTACTGACAGTCTCACGTGCTGACACCTGCCATACTTGACTGTTATTGGTGCAACACTGCAGCAATACTTGGCCAAGATTGGAGACAGTAAGACCCTCCCAAAGAATAGGGGTTTCAGTCTGTAACACAGTTAACAATTTTAAATGGAATTCATAACTGGCACTTGTGCCAACTCTACCATCTTGTTTCTGGCAATAATAAAGTCCACTTGCATTGAAAAAAAATGTCACTGCTGTCTAACAGTTGGTGGGGACCCGTGCCCAAAATTTATAGGTGCATCATCTTTCAAAACACTTTTGCATTAATCGGTCCCCTCTTGAAATGTCTCCTTATATATGCCTTGACTCTTTCACTCTTTATTAGAAAGTGCTCTGAGAGATTACTCCTAAAGAGTGAAGAGGAGATATGGAAATTATTGCTGCCTATTAATCCTATCAATTTCTTCTCTTCATGTATAACATTGACTGCCCTTTCTTGTTGCTGACCATCTACCCCAGAACAATTAGAATCTAGAATCTTCAAAAAAAAAACTCAGCATCAGCTGACCAACAGCTCAACCCCCACCAAATATAGGCTGAGCTCTGGCAGGTCATAACCTAGACCGAACCTAATCTGTAAGTGTACTTAACATTCCAGCATTTGGTTGGGCAAAATTAGGAGGAAAACCCTTAATGTTTGCTAGAAAGACTGTTAGTTTGTGAGTATGTTTTAATACTGTTATTAAATTATTTATACAGTTATTAACATAACATGGAGTCACTCACAGCAAGACCCCACGCCACAACTCGCAAGTAGGTCTAGATATCTTCTAATCAATCTGTTCAGAAATGTTACTACCCACCTCCAGGGAATTGAACCCAGGGCTGCCTAGATAGATGTAGGTACGTTAACACTGCATCGTAAGAGCCCTTCCCAGGGAGTTCAATGATAGACGTCTTACTTATCTCTTTCTTTTTAATATATCCAGTGGTGCTCTTGCACACAATTGAACATTTTCCTCCCATCATCACACTTGGGCTTTTTTCCATTGATTATTCACCACCTGTAAACTGCTAGCATTTCCAGTTGAATAATTTTACATCCAAAGCCTGTTAAGGCCAATGATGTGAGGGTGCTAGTGTTGGACTGGGGTGGACAAAGTCAGAAGTCTGACGACACCAGATTAGAGTCCAACAGGTTTATTTGAAATCACAGCCCTCTGAAAGCTTGTGATTTCAATTAAACCTGTTGGCCTATAACCTAGTGTTGTCAGACTTCTGACTTTGTTAAGGGCAATGCAGACTATGAAAGGTAAAGGAGAGAGAGGGAGGGACTAAATGAAAATTGAGCAGAGGAAGAGATCGATCTTCTCTATTAATTTCAACCTCATAAGACCTTCCTCCTCCTTCCAGGTTACAATTTACTCATCTGCAAACAGTGATCCACCCAACAGTTAATCTGTTTATAATTGAAGACATGTACAGATGGGTCAAACTCTGTTCATAACTCCCATCAGAGAATCTGTCCCACCCACAAATCACTGGCCTGAAACCTGGATTGTCCTTCCAGCAGCAGCCACAGCCTTGTCCCATTACTGCTGTTGTACAAAGATTTGAAAGGGTTATTACCAAGGAATGCCTTCAGACCTAAGATGTTGGCATACAGACTAGGTTAGAGATCAGCTTAGGATTGTTAAGGACAAGGGCAGTTAATACTTGCGAATGTCACCACCTACAAGTGCCCCTTCAAGCCACGCACCATCCTGTCTTGAACCTGTATTGCCACTCCTTCACTATTACTGCAACAGAATCCTGGAGCACCCTTCAAAACAGCACTGTGAGTATCTCACAACAAACATGAGAGAGAGGACCAAATTACAATGAAATTGGAGAAAACTACTCCTTAAATATGTGCTTCAATGAGCCTCAGCTGCTCTCTTATTTCTGGAGTATGTTCTGATTCATTCTTAAAGGGGCCTTCATTTATAACATGGTCAGTTGCTACAATACTTGAGGAATATTACTAACAAGGGAAGTAAAGTAATTGCATGATAGTTCTCAATGTTCCTCTAACCAACCTGGTCAGACATATTATTAAACCACTCAGTAGCAGATGGGACTTGAACTTGGGCCTCCTGATCTGCATTGTTTAACTGAGGAAATAACCTAAAATTAAAATAATAAATGGAGAAATTTGAACAAGATCTGACAGTATGTTTTACATTAATATCACGTGGCAAGTTTTAAAGAATAACTAAATTTAACACAAAAAGTAACACTAAAAACCAGAATCCCATCATAAGTTTTAATTATTCTTTATATTGCAAATCTATGAAGTTTTGATTGAACAGGAAATAGGAATATGTTGTGGGATGGCTTTCTTTTATTCATTGACTGGATGTGGATGTTGTTAGTAAGGTCAGTATCTATTGTCTATTCCTAATTGCACCTAGAATCATAGAATCTCTACAGTGCAGAAACAGGCCATTTAGCTCATCAGGTCCACACTGACTCTCTGAAGGGCATCCCACCCAGACCCACCCCCTACCCGATCCTCATAACCCCGTGTTTCCCGTGGCTAATCCACCTAACCCACACATCCCTGGACACTATGGGCAATTTAGCATGGCCAATCCACCCAACCTACTCATCCATGGATACTGTGGGCAATTTTGCATGGCCAGTCCACCTAACGTACACATTTTGGACTGGAGAAAGTGATGATCAGCCAGCTTTTTCAGTACAACTCAATGACTTTCCAGGCTGTTGGCAGTTAAGAGTGTACTATTTATGATTCTGATACCACATCTTGGCCTAATAAGCTTGACCTCATCCAGGTCAAGCAGCTGACCTGACTGATGCATCCCATTTAACACATTAAACATTTAATCCCTCCACTGCCAAAAAAAACCACTTATAAGGTGCTTTGCAATGAATCACCAGTGGTTCTTCAACAGTAGTTTCCAAACTTGTATGCTGTACCATCTAGAAAGCCAATGGTAACCGATACATAGGAACACCACTGGTGGTGATTAATCGATGGAAAAATGCCGCAGATAACGGGAGGAAAATGTTTAAGTGTGTAAAAGGGCACCTTTGGATATATAAAACACAGAGAGAAATAAGCACTTTATCACCGAACAATTGCAAGTTCACTTGCAAGTTGCTTACCATCCTGATTTGGAAATATCTATCACTGGGTCAAAATTCTGTGGTCCCTACATCCAACCAAGTGCAATGGTTCAAGAAGGTAGCTCACCACCAACTTCTAAAGGGCAATTAGAAACGGGCAGTAAAGGCAGCCACACCCACATCCCATGAAGATTCAGTGAAAGGTTGGAATGATACATTTCCTTCCTTACAGCACATTCATGAACAAGTGGATTTTATGGCAATCCCAGTTATTTCACGGTCATCTTTACGAACATTAATCTTTTGTCTCAGAATTAGTAGAGTGCCCTCTTTTCTGTGTTGGGATTTGAACCACGGTCTTCTGGTTGTTGGTCTCGACTTCTGGAAAGGAGCAGTATTCAGAGAAACAGTGACCGTCGTATTATTTATCACGTAGCGAAACAAGAAAAACTTGATGAAAAGAGAAAGATTAGAGGTCGGGACTAAGGGAAAGATCAAAGAGAATATTTCTTGCTTATGCCTGCCAGTCAAAGAGTTGAGTGAGACTGTGTGAGCTGTGAATATATATTCTTTACTCCCTGTAGATTTTCAAATGGAAGGATGGCAATGAGACCAGCCAAGGATGCTGTGCAGAATAAATGCTGTAGGTATGTAAGTTGTGGACATATTCACATTTTTACTCTTTAATTGGGACCATGAGATTTGCATCCCCTAGCAAAGATCATAATCTTACTTGTGGGTGATCCTTGAGTTTGCAAAACAAGGGATTTAATTCAATGTTATTGAAAGATGGGCCTCGGTCAATGCCTGTAATCTCCTCACAAGTTATAAATTTCTCTTGCAGCGCTGGGCATTTGTGAAGTGTAGGTCAGGCGTCTCTACACGATTGAAACATAGAGACATTAATTCCACCTTCATGGGGCCCTACTCCGCAATGATATTGCCAAACATTTCCAAGCTGTTAGGAAATGAGGACCATCACAATATTGATCGATATTTCCCAAGCCAGGAAAGTTGTGAACAGAGGCTCCCCATATGCAGTTTACAAATAGTCTACTGAGGATCAAAGGTGAAAGGAGAGGTCATAGCTCCCTCAACTTAAGGATAATCCAATCAGTGGCTTGATTGAATAAGGCAAGTCAAAAGAACCAAAGTCTGTTTAAATGTAAACAGAAAATGCTGGAAATTCTCAGCTGGTTAAATGGCATGTGTGGAGAAAGAAGTTACTTGTTGATGTTTTGATGGGATATCTTCAAGGATTAATGAGAGTTCAGGAGTGCACTCTGGTGTCCTGGAAATTATCTGTTCTTCAACCAATGCCTCAAGTTAATGTTGATCATGGGATCTTGCTGTGCTTAAACTGACCCATATATTTCCTACATTGCAACAGCGCAGCAACTACTCTTCAAAATGTACTTAACTGGAACTTTTCCTGGTGTTGAATGGTGACATGTAGATGCAAATCCCCCTTCTCTCTCTACACACCATCCTGACTTGAAAATATATAATGAACCCCTCACCATTGCTGTGTTAAAAGTCTGGAACGTCCTTCCTAGTAGCACAATGGTTGTCCCTACAGCCAAAAGACTTCATCCAGGGCAATTTGGGATGGGCAATAATTGCTGCTCTAGCCAGTGACACATCCAATAAACAAATAAAGCAAACTTGTAATTCTTAGACTCTAAATTATAGACCATTTAAATAGCGGCTTCTCAACTGACGTCTAGCTATCACGCTGTTTACAAGAGTTCCAGGCATGGCACTGTGAATATCTTCTTGTCACTCTGTCTCCAGCCTGTTCACATACACAACATTCCTCTGGGGTTTAAGCAGATACTAATGTGTCTCTGCAGAGCCTGTCACTGGCACATGTTGTGAGTGTTCTCCCACTGCTGTTTGTATTTCACAGCATCACACATTACTGTCAGCAAGCAACCCTCATTTGAGTGTGATTTCTGCACGGGCTGTGAGTTTCTGCATTGGGTCTTATGTGACTGAGTAGATTCTCAACTCACATATCTTTGGGAACATGGGGCAGGATGTCCCACATGGTCGTGAGATCTGGAGGGCAGGATTTAAGTTACTTCCTTTTCCTTCTCTTCCACCAATTTGCGTCATCATTAAGTCATCAAAACTTCATGAGAATGTAAGATGTCAGAGCAGAGGTAGGCAGTTCAGCCTATCACAGTTGCTCTGCCATTTAATGACATTGTGGTTGATCGGATAATCCTCAACTCCACTTTCCTCCTTTTACCCTTACTGATTAAAAAGCTGCCTCTCTCGGCTTTGAATATACATAATGACCCAGCTTTGACAGCCCTCTGTGGTAAAGAATTCACTACCCACTGGGAGAAAAGGATCCTCCTTATCCCGGTCTTAAATATGCAACTCCTCATTCCAAGATGATGCCCTCTCGTCCTAGAGGGACTTGGGAAAACAATCTATCCACACCTTCCTTTCAAGTCATATAAGAATTTTATATGTTTCATTAAGGCCACCCACCTTCACTATCCTACCGGGTACAGATCCAATTTACTCAACCTCTCCTCTTTAAGCATTTGGAGGGTCTGTCTTATGTGCCCTCCCTGCTCTGCATCCATTGCCAGTCTATCTTTCCCTAGATAAGGGGCCCTGAACTGTTCACAGTGTTCCAGCTGTGGTCTGAGCTGCAAATGTGTTGCTGGAAAAGCGCAGCAGGTCAGGCAGCATCCAAAGAGCAGGAGAATCGACGTTTCGGGCATGAGCCCTTCTTCAGGAAGGCTCATGCCCAAAACGTCGATTCTCCTGCTCTTTGGATGCTGCCTGACCTGCTGCGCTTTTCTAGCAACACATTTTCAGCTCTGATCTTCAGCATCTGTAGTCCTCACTTTCTCCTCCAGCTGTGGTCTGACTTGTGCTTCATACAGTTTTAGCAAAACGTCCCGACATTTCCCACTGAAATAAAATCCAAAGTTCCATTTGCCCGACCTTTTTCACTTACAATGGCAAATGTACCAGTGCAAGTTCCTCCCAAAGTCAGGCACCACCCTGACTGAGAACTACATCACATTTCCTCATGGTCACTGTGTCAAAATTCTGCAACTCCCTCCTGTTGGCTCTGGAAAGATAACAGAAGGCAGCTCATCCCCAACTTCTTAAGGGTAATTAGCGATGGACAATAAGTGCTGACCCAGTCAGCAACGTCTATATCCTAGAAGTGGATGCTAAAGCTAATAAGTGTGATGTAGCTCTTTGGACGAGTTGCAGCAATTGTGAATAATTGATAGCAAGTTGCTGCCAGCAGAGATCATTCCAGTTGTTCAAGGGTAGAAAAGTTGCAATCACACTAGCTGTGTCTCTGTTACTGTACTGTAAAATGGAGTGAATTCTACAGCACCAGTTATGTAGTGGGTGTCAACCCCCCAGGTGTATCATGGGGAACAGGATAATATACCAGATGTAGAGGGGGGTTACTGCACAGCAGTGCAGTCCATTTGACCAATTCCAATGTTCAAAATGTCCCACAAACTGCTCTCAAACCTTTTGCCAAATTATCTGTCCATTTCCTTCTTAAATTTACCAGCACAGCCTGCACCCACTTCCTCCTTCACCAGCTTCTTTGTAAAGTGATTAACTCAGAACTGCACCTTTTCCCTCTCTTGTAAAAATACTGCATGGATTCAAAGTCAGTAGAGGGACCCATGCAGCCCTACATTCAGCCCACATCCTGGACTAGATGTTGGAATTATTAGGTATTCTGCACACAAGTTTGCTGGAACATAGGAACAGGAGTAGGCCATTCAGCCCATCGAGCCTGCTGCGCTGTTTAATACAATCATGACTGATCAAATAAGTAAAACCATTGCGGTTCATATTAATCTAGGAAGTGTGGACTGGTTGGAAATCTGAGCCAGTCTTGCATGTCTACCTATAATGGACCGCAGAATAAAGACCTGATCCAGCAGAAGATAAACCCTGTTGTCTAAGGTAAATTGGAAGCAGTTGGACCAGTACAGTTACCCCCAATGTGTGACACCAGTTGTCACTAGTAGGTGAATGCATGGCCTGATGTGGCAATGAGTCGAGAGTGTGGTGCTGGCAAAGCACAGCTGGTCAGGCAGCATCTGAGGAGCAGGGGAGGTGTCATTTTGGGCATAATCCCTTCATCAGCCAATGCAACCAGTTTCATATTAGTTTCCCTCAGCCAGAACAATAATAACAATGCTACAATTCACCTCAGCCATCCTTGTGGGCAAAAACATGCCCAAGAATTAGCCAGGATCACTACTCAAACTCTCTGATCAGTTACCACCAGCCCTCCACCCCACTCCAACCCAACTTTGGACGTACAACTGTTATTTTAAAGCTGGGCTCCACGTTGCAATTTCTCTCATCCTCAAGGAATCCAGTGGGCAAATTTCAGAAAGGGAAGGGTTGTGACAATAGATACATGAAGAAATCAAAAGAATTCACCAACAATTGAAAAAATCCCAAATAATAAGCCTTATGGCAAAGCCAATTTGTGCTTTTTTGATTAAGAGGCAGAGCTAGAGAGAGGTAAAGATCCAGCCCCAAGTCATGGTCATCATCAGGATGTGGGTGATGACTGGAGCTGACTTAAGGAGTTAGCTTTTACCCTTGGGTCACATCTGGTGGGTCACCTCTGAGTGGGGCACACTTCAAGCTGGCCTTAGTGAAATTCACATGAAAGTGGGACATGGTAGTGAGCTGGGATTCAGCCTGGGGTTTCCTCACCTCAGAGCCTGCTTTCCTTCCCTGCTGTGCCTCCACCACTCTTACCCCTCTCCATCTTTCTTTCTCACCCCTTTCTCTCTCATCCCTTTCTCTCTCTTTCTCACCCCTTATTCCTCTATGTCCTTCTCTCCCCTTTCTGAGACCCCATCACTCTGTGGCACCCCAGCCCCTTTAACTTCAAGATTATCGGGGGCGAGAAGTTTGCACTGTAGAGATTTCCTCCAGCGCTATTTACAGACTTACAGATTACAGATTTACAAATTACTTAGTGTGGAAACAGACCCTTCGGCCCAACAAGTCCACACCGACCTGCCGAATCACAACCCACCCAGACTCATTGCTCTATATTTACCCCTTCACCTAACACTATGGGCAATTTAGCATGGCCAATTCACCTAACCTGCACATCTTTGGACTGTGGGAGGAAACCGGAGCACCCAGAGGAAACCCACGCAGACACGGGGAGAATGTGCAAACTGCACACAGTCAGTCGCCTCAGGCAGAAAATGAACCCGGGTTTCTGGCGCTGTGAGGCAGCAGTGCTAACCACTGTGCCACCGTGTCGCCCACTGAGCCACCATGCCACCCACAGGCAAACATTTCTCATTGAAATTAAAGTGGACAATTTTTAATTTCCCAGGGAGACTTAAAAGCAATTTGGCAAAGGCAATTCCTTTTTTGGAAATGAAATGAAATAATAATTAACAGGAGGGGATTTGGCAACCTGACTATCACTCCCTCCCATCTCCTCAATGTCATGGCGTGACTCAGAGTTCCTCTCCACCTTCTATCTCTCATCAGCTTCCCCCCCCACAGGGTGACTCTAACCTCCTTCCCCTCCTCCCCAAGCTGGAGTTTCCCTAACAGCCTCCTGATGCCAGAACCGTACCACACTCTCAATGCCACAACTATAGGTCTCAAGCTGCAGTTACAGGCCAGGTCTGAACTGTGTTCGTTGTTGATAAATTCACCTTACAGTAGCAGGGAAAGGAGCTCTGGGTGAAGGAGCAGCTCATTGCAAAAGTCTTCCACTCCACGTTTACCTGTATTTGAAACTTCTGCTCTGTGATTAAGCTCTAAAACTAAGCAGGTTTTGGGCCCTGTATGAGCCATAGGCCATAGGCCCAGCATCCCTGTGTTAAAGGAGGAAGTGAGGACTGCAGATGCTGGAGTTTTATCAGAGGTGAGAGTGTGGTGCTAGAAAAGCGCAGCAGGTCAGGCAACACCTGAGGAGCACAAGAATCGACGTTTCTGGCAAAAGCCCTTCATCAGGCATTCCTCATGGTCAAAACATTGATTCACCTGCTCCTCAGATGCTACCTGACCTGCTGTACCTTTCCAGCACCACGAAGTGGGTCAGTACTGAAAGGATGATTCCCCTTGTGAGAAATTCAAAATGAATTGGGGGGGGGGGGGGGGAGGAGGAGGCATTGATGCAAGGAATGGCCATCGCCCATTGAAGACACAGGTGAGGAAGAATGTCTTCTTTCAGAAGGTCATGAATCTAAAATTTTCTTCTACAGGAAGCTGTGGAGGCTTGGATATTGAATATATTCTAGGCTGTGATGGAGTCATCTTTGAACTCAAGGGAAATCACGAGGTTATGGGGAGCAAGCAGGAAAGTGGAATTAAGGCTAACTTTGCATAAATCATGATTTTATCGAACAACAGAGCAGGTCTGACAGATCTATTAGTGTCATAGAGTTGTACAGCATGGAAACAGACCTTTCAGTACAACTAAATATCCTAAACTGATCTAGTCCCACTTGCCAGCAATTGGCCCATATCACTCTAAACCCTTTCTATTGTGTACCCTTCCAGATGCCTTTTGAATATTGTAATTATACCCATCTGCACGACTTCCTCTGGCAGCTTGTTCCATACTCGTACCACCCTCTGTGTGAAAAGGTTCCCCCTTAGCTCTGTTTTATATCTTTCCCCTCTCACCTTAAAGCTAAGCCCATTAGTTTTGGACTCCCCAACAATGGGTTAAAAAAAAGACCTTGGCTATTCACCCTATCGACGCCTCTTATGATTTTATAAACCTCTGTAAGATCAACCCCTCAGCTTCCTACGCTCCAGAAAAAAATAGCCCCAGACTATTCAGTCTCTCCCTATTGCTTCCAGTCCGGCAACATGCTTGTAAATCTTTTCTGAACACTTTAAAGTATTCTGTATGTTCCTTAGATTTTAACGAATGACCATTGCTGAGGTCCCACAGCAGGAGTCAGTGCCATAAGGAGCACTGGAGAGATTTAGAAAGCAAGGAATAAACAAACCGGAGAGAAACTGGCACCGAGAGGAGGACTGACTTGAGGTGTTGTTTTCGAAGTTGTCATGGTAAAAACAAGATACGACAGCTGAGATGGTCCCCAGCTGCTGTGTCCATTCATTCAGAGGAATCAAGCCAAAGCCGATGCCCAGAGCAGCATCAGACTTGCCTTAAATAGCAGGCTATTTCTGGTTAAGATCCTTGGCCCCCACTGGGAGCAAAGGAGCTGAGCAATTGACCCTCTTTCACTTGGTTTGACCCTGCAGCTGCTCGGGCCTGGCTGATTTATCAGCTGTGTTTTACTCCAGCTCACCTCAGCCTTCACTAAGTGAGAATATCCACTCCAGCACCCAGCTTACATCAGGTGGTCATTTTGAATTTGGTCCAAATATTGGGTCAACCTTTTAAATAATGATTTTAAACATATGATAACAGGAAAAATAATTTTGCATCAGAATCCCACAGGCTAGAATTCAAGGAGTGTTTATATTTCCAAGTCCGACATCAATACAGGTTGATCAACTTTGCTTGCAGGAAGTAGCTTTTGGAATTGGTAAGGTGTGAACAAAATTTACAAACCTTTTACATGTCTAAATGTTGCCCACTGATTCTGATGGAAATTATGCCTCTGCGTACGCTTATGTGTGAATATGAATTGAGAATGGAGTCAGGCTAATCTGTGATACCGTCTCTGGTTGAGTATCCATCAAACCCTCATGTACTGGGCTGGTGCACTAAGAAAAGTCCCCTGTGTTGATATAGGAGGGCAGCCAGCACTTACAGGACCAGCAAACGTCAACAGCAGGAGAATGCTGGGATTGTTTTCACGGGAGTGTAGGGTGTTGAGGGGTGACTTTATTGAGGCTTATCTAATCATGAGGGACATTGATAAGGTGAATAGTCTTTTCCTTAAGGTGGGTGAGTTCAAAACCCGGGAGCATATTTTTAAGGTGAGAGGGCGTGAGGGCAACATTTTTTACATAGAGAGTGGTTCGTGTGTGGAATGATCTGCCAGAGGAAGTGATAGATGCAAGTACAGTTTCAACATTTAAAAAAAAAGAGTAAGTACATAAGTAGGAAAGGTTTGGAGAGATATGGGCCAAATACAGACAAGTGGGACTAGTTTAGTTTGGGCACATGGATTTCCATGCTATATGACTCTATGATGCGGAGGTGCTGGTGTTGGACTGGAGTGGACAAAGTTAAAAATCACACAACACCAAGTTATAGTGCAACCAGTGTTTCGGAAGTACCAGCTTTCAGAGCATTGCTCCTTCATCAGGTGTGGAATAGGATCCTAGGACACAGAATATATATAAAAGACCATAGTGTCATACAGCTGTCCAAAGAGTTACCTGATGAAGGAGCAATGCTCTGGAAGCTGGTACTGCCAAACAAATCCGTTGGTCTAGAACCTGGTGATTTCTATCTATGACTCTAAGAAGAGGGATTTCCAGCTCTCTCTCTTTTCTTCTAAACATCAAAGATTAGTAAGGGATAGAAATGTTTCTTTTGAAATGACTTTGCTCCAACTCTGTGCCCAAAGTCTGACTTTCCAGCAGTCCATAAGTAATCCCGATTAAAAGAGCCAAATTGAAATATTTAAATGCAGGTCCTAAAATACATTTATGCCTCATCTGAAGCTATTTTAGTTCTCCGCTGCAGTGTGGCTGAACATTGAGCTGTCAGATGAGCTGTTCTGAATGGAATCACTGCAGGACTGCCTCATATAAGGGAGACAACCCTTCCTTCCTTCCACTTATCCTACACTGTTCTTTTGCTGCCCACCCCCACCTTTTGTGACCCCCCTCAGCTCCTCTGAGAAACGAGCTGCCTTGCTTTAGCCACCAAGGATTTACACGCTGTTCATTGCTGTTCATGTGAACATAAAGCCTGACTACATAAATGGCTTCACAACAACATCATCGGGCACATGGGCCAATTGCGTGATTTCTGCTTCCTCAAAGTTCGCCTGCCACCCTTCGGAGCTTTTGAACTTATTTTATCACAGCCATGAGGGCAGTGCAGATGTGAAGTACTGTGCAGGAGGAATTTGCGGGCAAGGCAGGAGCTATTGGCCATGAGCAACTCATGGGGAGCACAGCAGATTTCAGAGGTGTGAGAGGCTGCAGGCAGTTGATTGAATATATAATTACTCCCTATGGTGCGAGTGCACAGCAGAGGGCTCTAACAGGGTCTGTGTATCAGAAACACACAGCAATGCTGACAGTCCGTGCAGAATGCAAACCAGTAGTGTCTCTCTGGGAGTCAAACCACAAACTGTAAGCAGCAAAGTATAATGCTGATCCTTATCCAGAAGGTAGACATCCTACACCCATCTACCAGCTTGCCTCTCTGTAGGAATATTCACAAACATATAAGCAATGCAATGTTATTTAGATTTTGTCTTAATGTAAAGCTTCTCTCCACCAGATATCCGGTTTCCATTAAAGTTTTAAAAATCTGCATGTACATCCCTGTTACATCAGTGTAACAGACTCTAGACCAAATGATACAGACCATAGATCAGTCGGCCAATAGCAACATTTATGCTACACACAAGCACCTTTTTTATTTGCCCCTTTCATCAACATATCTTTCTATTCCTGTCTCGTTCCGTGCTAACCTGGTTTTCCATGTATATGCATTACTGCTGTCCACCTCAAGTAACTCATGGGGGATTGAGTTTCACATTTTTACCACACTCTCGGTGAAGAATTTTATCTTGGTTTACATTACTTAGATTCTTTAAAGAGCACTTTATTATATTATTAAGAAATTACAATGTCATTCAGACAACTTGTTTGCTTGTTAAGTGATTTTTACACAGAGTAAGAGAGTCCAATTTACAATCCTTGAAACTCCTGGTAATCCAATCCATCCCAGCCCAGATTGTTTAGTTCCAGTTTTATTCATTTTTATGAATTGTTGAATTCTCCAGTTTGAAATCTGTGGGTTTGAAGATTACAAAAAGGGTTGGTTTTTAGTTTTCTCCTTAGTCAGGTTAATTAAAATTCAATCCATACTTCAGTTGTCCGTCTTTGTTAAAGAATTTCTGACCAGTATAATTGTGTGTGTGTGTGTGCGTGTGTGTGTGTGTGTTGGTTTTAGTCACCAGCATGAGAGCTCTTCAATTATCGCACTGTGTAGCTCTTTAAAATCAATGCTTGTAATTGCCCAGGGGAGAAATGAGCACAAACACCTCATCCACTGTACCCCAGGAGGGGACTGGGAGGAAGGAGAACGTCCAACCACAGGCAAAACTTCTTGATATTCCAGAATGGAAGCATAATACAACGCTAACTGCAAGGATAAGGTAAACTCTTCAATTCACAGCAACGCTTTTATGTGTCTAAGATTTGACTAATAAAATAAAGATAAACATTAATAATAAGAAATTAAATGTTAGAGTAATGAGAGAAAAGATGTTGACTAATCTCACAAATCAAATTAAACAGCTAAAATTAAAGTTCTGATTCTTTTTCCTTGATCTTTTGAAAGGTTCAGCTTTGCTGAAATGATTACCATCCAGTCCTTCCTAATGCTCTATCCTTTGTATCCAAAACAGGAAAAAAACATAGATCTTATATTTCTATAGTTCCTTGCATGTTAGCAGGACATTCCAAAGTGTTTCACCGTCATTGAAGTGCTCTTAAAGTGTGCATTGTGTTGCACAGCAGAAACCAGGACATCCATTATTTGCATGAACTAAGATTTGACAAACACAATGAGGCAATGGTGACCTCATCTGTAATCAGATAATGACAAATGAAAGCAATGGAAATACTCAGTATTTCCAGCAGAGTCTGATGAGAGAAACAGAGTTAACCCTTTGAGCTGAACTTTAGATCATAGACCACAGAATCTCTACATTGTGGAAATAGGTCTTTTGGCCCAACAAGTCCACACCGACCCTCTGAAGAGTAACCCAACCAGACCTATTCTCCTATCCTATTATCCTACATTTACCCCTGACTAATGCACCTAACCTATGCATACCTGAACACAATGGGCAATCTTAACATGGCCAATTCACTAACCTGCACATTTTTCGATTGTGGGAGGAAACCGGAACACCCAGAGGAAACCCATGCAGACATGGGGAGAATGTGCAAACCCCACACAGACAGTCGCCCAAGGCTGGAATTGAACCTTGCTCCCTGACGCTGTGAGGCAGCAGTGCTAACCACTGAGCAGGTCAGCCATTTGGCCCATCAAGTCCACACCAACCCTCCAAAAAACAATCTACCCTGATCCACTCCCTACCATATCCCTGTTATCCTGCATTCACCCTGGCTAACCCATCTAGCATGAACATTCCTGGACACTTTGGACAATTTAATATGGCCAATCCACCTAACTTGGACAGTTCAAAGTGGTCCCACATCACTATTTTGTTCTAAAAATCATGTTCCCAAAAACCTCTGGTTACCCCGCCAACTTGACAAGTGGCTAAACCCGACTCGGGCCGAATCGGCCAGGATACCGAAAGAACAGCATAAAAGACCATAAAACATTGATCACCCACTAGCACAGCCACAATGGGCTGAACTCCCCCTGTGCTGTACCAGACTCGGGATTCTACGATTACCGGGAACAAAGCGGGACAAAAGTCTGGCTGCCGTCGGAAAAACAATTTGACAGGGCAAATAAAAAACAGATGATTTAACAGAGAATGACTGCAGAATTCCGAGTTGAACAGAGTCACAGAGAGTCAGTCTGTGCAGGCACAGCATCTCATCTGGAAGGGTCATGGCTTTGATGATTAATGACTTTATTAATTAAGAGAGACTGAACTTAAAAGTAAGGAGGTTATGTATCAGTTTTCCAGGGCATTGGTGTGATCACATTACAAATACTGTGTGCAGTATTGGTCTCCGTATTTAAAAGGAAGGATATATTAGAAGCAATTCAGAGAAGGATGACTGGATGGATTCCTGGAAGGAGTGGACTGTTCAATGAGGAAAGCTTGGACAGACTGGGCTTGTTCCCATTGGGGTTTAGAGAATGATGGGGTGATCTGATTGAAAGGTATCAGATCCTGAATTTAACATTAACTGTGTTTCTCGCGCCTGATATGCTTTCCAGCACATTCTTTTCAGAGTTCCAGCAGTGCATTGTTTTGATTCTAATGACATGATGCTGTCCAAGACATCAGTCTAGAGCACAACTGATGGAGGGTTGCACTGTTCAAGTGGTGTCTTTAGAATGAGACATTAAAAGAAACCTCCATCTGCTCTCTTTGATGAATGTAAAAGCTCCCATGGCCTATGGGGGGATGGGGGGATGGGGGGTTGGGATTGGTGGCATTGTTTTTAGTTACCCATACTTTATTTATCCTTAATCAGCATCACTGGAAATGACTGCCTGGTCATTATCTCGTTGCTCTTTGTGAAGCTTTCTGTATGCAATCATTTGTTGTGTTTTCTACATACCAACAGTGATTAAAATTCCACAGTACTTTGTTATTTGTAAAGGGCTTTGGAAAGTTGTAAAGGGTTTTGAAAAGTTCAAAAGTCAAGAAAGATGCTGCGGAAATGCAAGTATTTCTTCCTTTCTAATGGGCCATCAGCTTTACCACTCAAAATTAAAAGTGACTTGAGGAGTGTTGGATTGCTGACAAACTAATCAGTAAGATCACTGCTGTGCTCCAGACACGACGTCACTTTTCCTGATCCTTGCTACTATTTCGGACACAAGTAGTCATAGACATATGTCGGCTCCCAGTCCTGCAACTCAAACTTGATATTCTTATTCTTCTATTCAAATTCCTCTATTGCTTCCAATCCCCATCCCCAACTCTGTAACCTCTTCCAGTTTTACAATCCTCCTGAGAAATCTGCTCCAATTCTGGCCTCCTGCGCATCTTCAATTTCCTTCACCTCTCTAATGACAGCTATGCTTTCAGTTTCCGAAACTCTGGCATTCTGTCGTGAGACTGTTTTAAGGTGTTCTTTGAAACTTGCCTCTGTATCTAAGCTGCCCAAATATATTGTTACGTGGCTCAATGTAGAATTTTGTTTGATTATACTCCTGGGAGGCAACATGGGACATTTAAGTACTTCAAGGGTGCTATATAAATCATTGTTTGGACTTATATCTGTAGCTTTTTTCATGAATGTGCATTCTTATTGCAATGCTTTCATTCCCCAGTCATCTCTCACTGATAAAAGCACATTAAATAGACCTTACTTCCCTGTTCACCAATCCATTGAATTTGAGTCATTCAGTGTGAAGATGGTGTGTGAACTAACAAAGTGGTGACTCCAGGTTCAAATATTTAATTCAGTTGAGGTTTCTGTTAATTAAGCCTGAGATGTGTTCAGCGTCAGTGGAGGTGTAATGGTCCAGGGAATTAGACTAGGCACAGGGTGCCAACATTCACAAAGTGTTGTCAAGACTCTCTTGACTGGTGTATCCTGCAGACAATCATTGCTGCAGCTGAACCCAGGTTGCAACTGGTTCATTGTCCTAAGGGATATTTCAACTGGCAAGGCTGGTGGGAGGAAAACCTTGAGAAAATGGGGAATGAGTTTGGTGTAGCAAAGTGCCACATGTTCTGAAATAACAAGCTTGAGGAGAATTGTAACTTACAGCAGAAAGCAGGCAGGTTAAGGAGAAAGAAGGAATTAAAGGCATAAAAAGGAAAGGGGGTGGGGCAAATGAACATGACAGGGCTGCAGAGTATGTATGCGAATCTGCAACGTATTCAAAATAAATATTGAGGACTGGGATCATTAACTAAATTGGAGTGATGTGTGGTTGCAATGTTGACCGAACCTTAAATCCAGTAAGGCTGAATGGAAAGAGGATGCATGACAGAAAATTAGAACAGAGGCAAATCAATTCATCTTCAACTTGACAGTACTTGGAGTGATATACTCCTGGAACTGCTTTTATTTTCTCCTTGCATAAATAATTTGGATGTAGGCAAAAAAAGAATGCTAATGAAGATCGCGACTGATACCAAATTAGGGACATGGCAAATACAGATTGCAGAAGTGTGTAAACAGGGAGGCAGAACTGGCTGTAAGGTGGTGATTTGAATAGAGATTATTGCGGCAAAACTGTAAAGAAGTAATTTCTGTAAATAGGATACTGAAGGATGAATGCCTTAAATAGCAACACTGTCGATGAAATTGAGGAACAGAGATGCCTAGGCATCCAGAGAATCAGGTGGAAGTGGGTCCTGCAGATGTTGGAGATTAAAATCAAGATTAGAGTGGTGCTGGAAAAGCACAGCAGGTCAGGCAGCATCCAAGGAGCAGGAAAATCGACGTTTCAGGCAAATGCCCTTCATCAGGACCATTCCTGATGAAGGGCTTTTGCCCGAAACGTCGATATCCCTGCTCCTCGGATGTTGCCTGACCTGCTGTGCTTTTCCAGCACCACTCTAATCTTGATCCAGATAATTAGATCTATAAAATGCAGGAGTAATAGGCCTTAAAGCAGACACAAATGGAATTATGGTCATTATTCATGGGTATTGAAGATAGAAACAAGGAAACAATGTTGAATTTGGGTAATAGATTGATTAGGTTACAGGTGGAGTTTTGTGTACGGTGTTGAATAGGAAAGATATTAGGGTCATGGAAGCAAGAATTCACTGGGAATGAATGAACACATTTTGGATCTTTCCCAAATAGGGAAGGATAAGAAATAAGTGTAAAGAAGATATCCAAACTCTGAATAGATTGTAGAAATTTAAAAGTGAAAGATGATTGTCCCTTAGTACTTGTGCTCATCAAGGTTGCTGGCACAGCCGGATACACAATAACAAGGGATGTAGATTCAGGATTAGCACTTGAGGAATGAAAGAAAAGTGGAAGAAAATATTTATCATCCAGGATTACCAGAACATGAGATGCTGCTTTATTTGTGATCATAAAGCAATTTGTTAGGGAACAGAATAAATCTTTGAAAAGGAAAGTTTTAAAAGCATTTATAGGAGGAGACAAATAGGAGTAGAATGGTTCTTCACTTGAAAAGATAACACTAAGAAACAATAGCTTAACTTAGAATCTCCAAGCAGTGCATTGATGAAGGAGACTGGTTAGCTCATCATGTTTATGCAGGTTCTTTGAAAAAGCTCTCTGTCACTCTTCCCTGTGCTTCTGCCATAGTATGGCAATTTCTTTTTCATTTTCATGTGTTTGTCCAATTCTCTTGTGAATGTTATGATTGAATAAGCTTTTATCAGCCTTTCAAGCAACACATTCCCAGTCATAACAACTCACACTCTGTATCTCAAGTACTCCATATCCTCTCTGATTTTCCTACCAATTACCTATGCTAAATCTCTACTCCTGATTCCAGATTCACCCACTAATGGAAACCTTTTTTCCTGTGACAACTCCGTTTTGAATGAATGTATTTAATTTGCTCTTAACTTCCCCTACGTGTTCCTAAGGAGAACAATCTGAACTCCTCAAGTCTGTCCACGTAACTGAAGTCATTGTGATAGTGTCACAGGTAATAAGGTCACTGAAATAGTAACCCAAAGGCCCAGGTTAATGCTCGAAGGAACGTGACTTTCAGTGGCAGCTGATGAATTAAAATCCAACTAATAAATCTGAAATGTGAAGTTAATTCCAATGATGATGTCATGACAACTCCTGTTTTTATTGTTGTTCACTGGTTCACTACTGTCCTTTCGGGAAGGAAGTCTGCTATCTTTATTTAAAATAAGTCAGCTCTGATGAAGAGTCATCTAGATTCAAAATATTAGCTTGCTCTCCACAGATGCTGTCTGACCCGCTATGATCTCCAGCATTTTTGATTTTCAGGACAGATTCTTGCACCTACAGTGATTTGCTCAAAGTTTGTGAGAAGATTTGTAGCTTGGGTGCTCATTGTTGTGATTCTGTTCGCTGAGCTGGGAATTTGTGTTGCAAATGTTTCGTCCCCTGTCTAGGTGACATCCTCAGTATTTGGGAGCCTCCTGTGAAGCGCTTCTTTCCAGAGGAAACATCACAGAAGCGCTTCACAGGAGGCTCCCAAGCACTGAGGATGTCACTTAGACAGGGGACGAAACATTTGCAACACAAATTCCCAGCTCAGCGAACAGAACCACAACAGTAATTTGCTCCTGCCATCTTCACTTGGTCTGCCTACATGTGTCTCCTCCCACAGCAATGTGGTTGTCAATATGGAGTCCACCTGAATTAGCCTGGCAACACACTTTTTAAGGCAATAAGGGATGGGCAACAAATGCTGGCCTTATCAAAGGTGCCCACAACTCATGAAGTAAGGAAGAGAAAATGAACTTGTAAATTGTTCAACTTCCATATTAAGATCATTACTTGTTCCTGCTGTGCCCATAATTGGACATAATAATATAGCTAAGGTCTAACCAATGATTTATAAAGGTCAATCATCACTTTCTCACTCTTGTACTCTATGCGTCATCTTTTCTGTAATTTCAATGATTTGTACTGCAGAATCTCCATTATCTGCCATTAGAGGGACCTCTGGTGGATAACAGAGACTGGCAAATAACCTAAGAGATCCTATATCCAGATGATACTTTGATTTAAATTACTTGACAAAACATTTTGCAGCGTGTGCAGATAGGGTCATGTTCTTCCTTTCCACAAATAGATTGTTCGTGGAAAGCAAGCTGTCATTTGAATCCTCCAGTCAGTGTGTGAAACTAAAATCATACAATGACTGCACTTCAAAATTACTTAATTGGTCATACGGTGCTTAAAGGTTGTCCTGAAGTCACGAGAAACCTATATAAATGTAAATCTTTCTTCAAAGTTTTCCAGATAATAAGTTCCACGAGGAAGTGAATTGCCAGCTAATCATTAGCCTTTTGTAGGTCCAAGAACCCAGACTCTGTGAACAAAAAAAAGTCCATTGAATTTTAGCAAATCTGAATCTGAGCTCCCAAAAATATTTCACTTGAGCCATTGAGGAATGGGGAAAGAGGATTAAGAATATTGGAAATCAGAATTAGCTGAGACAAGGAAGTGGATTAATTAAAGGCTAATCATGAGCTGGGGAGATGGTGGCATAGCAGTAATGGCATTGAACAGTTAATTAGTCATTCCTGAAGCCCAGCCTAATGCTCTTGGGACATGAGTTCAAATCCCATCATGGTATCTGGTGGAATTTACATAACAGTGGCTTTGGTAAACCTGAAAACTATCAGCATTTGCTGTATTAACCCATCTGGTTCATCAATGTCAACTTGGGAAAGAAATCTGCCATTTGTACTTGGTCTGTCTTAAATGTGACTCCAGTCCCCCAGCAATGTTGTTGACTCTCAACTGCCTTCTGAAAAACCATTCAGTTTAAGTTAATTGGGATGGGGAACAAATATCCGCCTGTTAGTGACACCATGAAAGAGTAAAGAGAAACAAAATCAATTTCTGCTTGTTGTGGCTGCGGATGCTCCAATTACAATAAAATATTGCTTTCAGATCATTGTTACAAAATTCACTATCAAATTATTTAAATCTTATAATTTTACATTTTGTTGGGAATGGTACTGCAGTGTTTACACAGCTGGAATGAGACCCAGGCTGCCATAAGCATGTGGATAAGTAGATGGTTACAGCCATCTTCCTTTCCCTACTAGCTCTATGGAGGCTACTTGGTCACAAGCAGTAGGGGAAAGCCATGAGAAATAGTCTGACAACAAGGGGCTCTTGTCTTAGACAAGATAGCAGGAGAAAGTGAGGACTGCAGATGCTGAACATCAGAGTCAAGAGTGTGGTGCTGGAAAAGCACAGCAGGTCAAGCAGCAGCCAAGGAGAGGGAGAATCAATGTATCAGCCAAAAGCCCTTCATCAGGAGCAGTCCTGTTGAAGAGCTTTTGCCTGAAATGTCGATTCTCCTGCTCCTCGGATGCTACCTCTCCTTCTGTGCTTTTCCAGCACCACACTCTCGACTTAGACAAGATAGCAATCAAGTATGAGTTAGATGAATAAGATAGACATTGTTACAAAGACTATTGGGAAAACCTTCCTCAAGGTCTAGACTTGTTCCACTCATCCGCACCCATGTTGTTGTGACAACATTAGATTGGATGGGGCTTAATGCGGTCTTCAGCGTTAACCTTTACAAAATCATTGTCAAAACGGTGGCGCTGGAAAAACACTGCAGCTTAGGTAGCATTCAAGGAGCAGGAGAGTTAATGATTCGTCAGGAATGAGAAGGGGTCATGCCCAAAACCTCGACTCTCCTGCTCGACATCTGCAGACCTCACTTTCTCCTTTTCAGAACTATTAGCTTCCACAGCACTGCTAGTATCTGATAAGGAGTGGGGAGTGGGGGGGTGGGGGGGAAGGGGCTTTCAATGCCATTGGTTGAAGCTTCTTTTGTTTCTGTTGGTTGATTATCACTTGGGTTTGTACTCCATCCACCAAGGATGCTGCACAGTCACGGTGTCATGACTTCCTCAATGTTGAGGCTCTGTGTAACTTGCGTTAAAGCTCCTCCTCATTTATATTGTGATTTTGTGCTTTTCATGGCTCTGGGATTTTACAGAAAAATGCTGTCTAGTAGGTGATACAACGTGACCTGCATTGTTTTGGGAGTGATCTTATGTATGTTACAATTCTCCCCTTTATATTATGGTAATGCAACATCTATGTTAAAGTGCTGCTCACTGCGTACCCAGCTCCTGGCTCATAAATGTTCCCATGTTCCCTGTATATCATAACAGTCATTCATGTATGTTAATACATTGCTTCATACAAATATGATGCTACTTGTGGACTGCATATTCCAATGGGGATTGCTTCTATATCTGAAAAGGATAAAGTTGCAGGAATAAGGAGGAAGAATACAGGAGTGAAACTGATCAGATAGCTTTTTCAAAGAGCTAGCAGAGACATGAAGGGCTGAATGGTCTTAGGTGGCATGATGGCTTAATGGTTAGCACTGCTGCCTCACAGCACCAGGGACCTGACTTTGATTCCTTCATCGGGTGACTGGCTGTGTGGAATTTGCAGATTCTTGAAGGATTCCTCCCACAATACAAAGATGCGCAGGTTAGGTAAATTGGCTGTACTTAATTGCCCAAATTGTTCAGGGATGTCTAAGTTAGATGCATTAGTTGGGGGTAAATATAGAGTAGGGGTATAGGTATAGGTGGGTTACTCTTCAGAGGGTTGATATGGACTTGTTAGGCTGAAGGGCCTGTTTCCATACTGGAGAGAATCTAATCTTCACTTGGAGTGCATACTTGTATAATTAATGTGCTACTCCTGAGCTAGGCCAATTGCTGGGAGATGTAATTTGCATGTCGTGTAAGACTAAATGTATTTAAATGTACATTAATATAAATGTCTCAGCCTTCATTTCACGGTCATTTAAAATGTGCTTGTTCTTTTTTGTCGTTCCTAGAAAAGACATACTCAAGTTCCTGGATGCAGAGAAAGACATTTCGGTTCTGAAGGGCAAACTGAAGACAGGGGATATTATTCATTATATATTTGACAGGGACAGGACCCTGAATATATCCCATACTCTGTATGAGCTGCTACCAAGGACATCACCAATGAAAAATAAGCATTTCAAACAGTGTGCAATTGTAGGAAATTCTGGGATTCTGCTCAAGAGTGGCTGTGGGCAAGAGATTGACGCTCACCAATTTGTTATAAGGTAATACCTGAAAAAAACTGGTGTGCACATAGAAACAGTACAACCATCATAAAACATGTGCACATTTATATTGAGATGCTTGATTGTATTAAAACTGCAAATAGAAGATACTCAGGATCCTTTGAATGGAATCCCAGCTTAATCCCATAGTGGTTTAATGACTTCTGAGTCAGAAACTGAGAATTCAAGCTCTTTTTGTGATTTAGGGAAAGGAATCCACCATCCATACCTGGTCTGGCCTACATATGACTCCAGGTCTGCAGTAATGTATTAACCTTTAACTGCCCTCTGAAATAGCCAAGCAAACTATTCTGGTTTAGGGCAGTCAGGGAACAGGCAACAAATGCGATGTTTGCAAGTCATGAAGAAGAAAAGGATTTTTTTAAATTAAAATGGTCCATATTGCTGAAAGAAACGAGATAGGTTCTTGAAGTTTTTCATCTTGCACTCATCAGGACTGATGCAAGAATACCAGATTTCAAAGGGAATAACAATTTATACTGTGCAAGAAAAGCTTTGAATGTTGAATTTTTTTCAACAATCCTCAAGTTATGCACTATCGAGGGACAAAATGATTTATATTCTAAACTGTACTTGGTAACAGTGATACTCTAGTTGTATTTAATTAACTGCTGAGACTGTAATCACAAATGGACTTCCTGAGTATCAATAACTTTAGATTGATTGAATATCCATTACACTGGATATATATTAACCCTGTATGAATTCAGTTCATGTTAAGGTAACAGAACAGCTACACACATTACAAAGGTAGTTAGGAAACGCAGATTACCACACTTTTTAAAACTGGCAAACAAAGCTCTGGCTTCATTTCTGAACTGTTAGAACTGAGAATCAAAGAATCCCTAGAGTGCAGAAGCAGGCCATCCAACCCACATTGACACTTCAAACAGCATCCCACCTAGACCCAACCCTCCTTCCCTACCTCTGTAACCCTGCATCTTCCATGGCTAATCCACCTTGCTTACACATCCCTGTGTGTGACAATATGGGACAATTTAGCGTGGCCAATCCACCTACCCTGCATGTCTCTGGACTGTGAGGGGAAACCAGAACACCCGGAGGAAAGCCGCAGGGAGAATGTGCAAATTTCACACAGACAGTCACCTATGACTGGAATCAAACCCGGGTCCTGGCGCTGTTAGGCGATAGTGCTAACCAGTGTACCACCATGCTGCCCTTAAGTAAAATGTGTTCTACCCTTGATTGGAATAGTATGGATTTTATGATCTTCATGTTATTACTAAGAAAGGGAGTAACTGAGATTCATAATTACAAGGTGGTCACTAATACATTCAGTTGAGAAATTAGGAGAAACATCTTCACTCAAACAGTGATGAGAATGTGGAGTTCACTACAATAGTTCAGGTGAGTAACATAGATGCAGTCAAGCAGAAGTTAGGTAAGCATGAGGGATAGAGAGGGCATGTTGATGGTATAGGATGTAGAAATGGGATGAGGAAAATCAAAGAACAAGGACAAAGGCAATTTTGCAAGTTATTACTTTGGGAAATGATAACCTGACCCTGACAGGATGGGAGAGAGCAGAAATCTAAACTAGTGAATTAGCAAATACACTAGAGGTTACAAAAGTAATAAAGTAATAAAATTAAAGGCTCTTTTTTAATGCATGTAGCTTCCAAAGAAAACAGATTATCTGCTGGTGCAAATAGAAATCAATAAGTGTCATGGCTACAGGATGACATACATTGGGCTTGGAATATTGCAAATTTGATGATCTTTGGCAGAACAGGAAGCTAGGAAGAGGTGGGGCATGGCTCTGTTAATTCATAATGTGAGCATATTATAGAGGGATGACCTAATTTTAGGATGAGGATGTCGACGTAGTTTGGCTGGAGGTGAAAAGTCAGAAAGGCAAGAAATCACTTGTGGCATTACTGTGAAGTGATGAGTAGGCTGCTTTTTAGAGGATTATGCACTCTCTCCAATCCTCATCTTTGGCACTGTGTGATGCCTTGATGAAGTCGTTCAAATGTTCTCTATGACTTTCTGAATAAACGTTCTCCACTTTGCTTGGTCAATCAGGGTTTCCCATGCTCCAACAATTATATTTGCCCTCTCCTGGGTTGCTTTGAGGACATGCTGCGTTCTATTTGTGAGCTGCAAAGTTCCGACAGCACTGGCTTAAGTCCCATCATGAAGTTTTAATTGGATTAACCGCTAATCGACAAAAATGCTTCTCCTGCTTCTGTAGGAATTCAAATCTTCACCAGATTGGTCTCCATTTACTGTTAACAATTAAAAAGATATGGGTAAGTCAGGGAAAGGTCTCCATGGTTATAGAGCTGCTTTTCCAAGAATTGATGTATTGTCCATAATCTGACTGTAATAGCATCGCCACACTTTATACTTTGTTCCAGCATCTTGGATTTCACTTGCCGCTAATTAAACTCATTAAGACCTCTTTATAAAAGCAGCTGGAATGTCTGAACCCTTGACCTTTTTCCATTGTTCTTGATTTGCTCCTTTTCTTCTTTTTCTGATTGTATTGATTCTTCAAGAATGCTGGCAGAGCTATGCTGATCCATAGTGAACTTCCATTAATTCCTCTTTCAGATGCTGTCTGACCTGTTATATACCTCCAATATCCTGTGCATGTGAAAGACACTTCTACAAATTCTTTATTTGCTTTCTCCTTCGCTTTCTCTCTTTTTCGTTTCTTTTTTTTCAATTCGGTTGAATGAAGGTGATGTACAGATCAGCTATGATCTCATACAGTGATGAACCAGGCTCAAGATACTTTGTTTCCTGAGTACAATATGTTTTAATTGACAGCCACCCCCTCTGCATACCAAATCTTTTTTTCTTTATTTGTTTGCATTGTGTGAAAGAAACAAAAGTATCTATGTGCTTCATTTCTCTTGGTTCCCCGCAGAGAATTGTTGGCTCAGTTTCTTTATTTTGGATTCTTTGTGAGTTCCACCTTCGCACTTAGTCACAGCAAGTGTGAAATCTGTGCTACCTGAAAACAGGATGGTTGCCAGCTCTATTTCTGGAGGTTCCATCACGTGCCTTCCTATTTGCAGTGCTGCCCCCATACTCTCACCACTGGTCATCCAACACATCTGTCTTCGCTATGCCCCATCTTCCCATGCCAATTGGGAAGAGATCAAACACACTGTTACTGTTGTTTGTGATATTTGGCTCTCAATCAAACTGTCTTTATCTATCATCCATGCAATTTTTTTTCAAACTAATGAGTGGGAAGTTTTAAAGAGAATTAAGACGTGCTTTGTAATGTCCTTACTCCTGAGTTGCTTGCAGATTAATTCCTGGAGACAAAACTAGCTTTGTGGATTGACAGCTGTGGGTAACAGGGACTGTCCTCATCTCTTGCCCTGATATCCCTCCCGTTCCTTGCCCCTCCCAAACCACTAACAAGTTTTAATACGGCTATGAGTTGGCCACCTTTTGAAGTCATGGTGCTGACCACAACAATATGGTTAATGATGTCGGAAATGCACAGATTCTCTTCAGCATCTCGAAAGAGAACAGGCAGTTTAAGATTCAGGGTATAGACCCTTTCATCGCAACTGGCAACTAGAAGTGACTGAGTCCCTTCTCAGGGGTAAAGAAATAAAGGGCATGAGGCAGAGTCGAGAATCGTGACTTCTGATATCTTTCACAGGAAAGCAAAAGTTACTTAAAACTACACTGCTGCATCTTCACAGTCACTGGTTTCAAATCTTAGAACTCTCCACCAAACACACACTGCAGCTGCCCATACACCCTGAGGTCAACAGCAGTTCAAGAAAACTGCTTACCACCACCTTCTCAAGGATAATTAACAATCTGCAATAAATGTTGGCCTGGCAAATGGCACCACATCCCACGAACAAATAAGCAATAAATTTGAGTGAAGACGTTTTGTAAAAGATGAAGCCAGGGAGAACTTTTTTTCTAAAACCATGACATTGAGATACACTTACACTTATACAGGAAAAACAAACAACAATGCAATGAGTGATAGTTAATATTTGGTTGCATTGATTGAGGGTATTTTGCCAGGCCGCCAAGAGAATACATAACCTCTCCCTCAAATAGTACACAGTAAATGCTTTCGGAACCAGACACATGGGACTCTGACTTAAACCACATTCAAAGGAACTGTGTCACTGACTTAGCAGCACTCCCTTGGGAGTCCAATAAAGCATCATTGAGATTATGTGATCGAATCCTGACATGGGACACCAGTTCAATATTATCAGCTAAGGCAAACTGATTCTATAAATTGTACACTATTTGTGGATCTTGATGGTCCCAAGGCGTGTTTTCTTATTACATACCAACATATATACTTCCATTCCAGACTGGGTGATAGGTCATACACTGTTGTGGAAACTGTGAATGATTAACTTGCAGATTTATTCTTTTCAAAGATGCAATCTTGCCCCAGTGGAAGAGTATGCACAAGACGTTGGTTTGAAGACCGATTTAGTAACAATGAACCCGTCAGTGGTGCAGCGTGCATTTGAAGATTTGAAGAATGAGACGTGGAAGGAGAAACTGCTTCACCGGCTAAAAATGTTGGATGGTGGAATTCTCTGGATCCCCGCGTTTATGGCTAAAGGGGGAGAGGAGCGAGTAGAATGGGTGAACAACCTCATCATAAAACATAAGCTCCATTTACAAACCGCTTACCCATCACTGAGGCTCTTACACGCTGTGCGAGGGTGAGTGCCTGCTCTTCTAAGGACCCCACGTCTGCCCTGTGACCCAGGCCCCAAAACTGCTGGTTTGATTCGTTTTCTGATTGTAAAGTCACTGCTGTCCAGAGGGAGTACTGCCTCCTCAGACAGACTTGTCTGAGATTCTGCTGCGTGTACAATGATCTCAGTAACAGGCTAAAGCTTGCCGCCTGTTAATGATATCACGGCCCCAGCAGAACATAATGAGATTAAAGTGAAAGTGTTAAAATTCGAGGTGCTGGAAATGTTTGTGCACCAGTATGATTTGGGCTCATTGTCCATTCATGGAGGATGTGGCAACTAGCAAAGAGTGAGAATCAGAATGTGCTAAAACTTGGTCTACTGTTGCAATGACAAAGATTTTGTAAAATCCTCTAGCATTGAATCTCAATGGATGAAACGTTCCAAAGAATTAAAATCTGAGCTCCAAATTTATCAAGTATTTACCAATTGACCACAAATCTCCTTCATTCAAATTTAGTCAACGAAAACAGAGTGATCTTACTTGCAAACATGATCTAAATTAACACAACAGAAACCAACTCTGATATTGCAGGTACAAAATCAATGTTGTCACTTCAGTGCAGTTTTGAGTGCTAACTCCCTTCAGTTAAAACTTTAATTGTGGCCCAGTCTGCTCTGAGGTGAACATAATAGATTCTGATGCACTATTTTGAAGGTGAGCGAGGGAGTTCTCTCCATTGACCCGTATTTATCCCTCAATTAACATCGTATATCTGCCTAGCTGGTCAGTGCCACATGACTGTGCGGGTTGGTTGTGTGGGTTATTAGCTGTAATGTTCCCTACGTTACAGCGTCGACTACACTTCAGAAGTGTTGTGAGAGGTCTAATGGTCATGTAAAATGCATATCTTCATTAAGTGGAGGAGCATTGGGCTTAGCTAAAACTATTGAATCACCTACTAACACAAGATGTTTAGACACACTAGGAGAGTGTCAGCTTTAATTTTTGCACCTTGGATCTGGGGTGTGACTTGAATCAAGACCTTTATGATTCAGCAGGTGTTGGGGGAAAGCATGCACGCAGGACTGTCTATCCATTGCAATGAATGAAAACAAAGTTACAAATCACACACCACCAGGTTATAGTCCAACAGGTTTACTTGGAAACATTAGCTTTGGAGCGCCACTCCTTCATCAGGTGGATGAAGGAGCAGTGCTCCGAAAGCTAGTGCTTCCAACTAAACCTGTTGGACTATAACCTGGTGGTGTGTGATTTGTAACTGTGTACACTCCAGTCCAACAATGGCATCTCCAAATAATGAAAACAGAGTATGTGAAGTGTGTTTGCTTATTTCATTGTCATAATACGCCAACCATTTCATTCATGCAACTGGTCCTGGTGTTTATATATGATCATGCATGTGTGCCTATAGAATCATTGAATCCCCATAGTGTGGAAACAGGCCCAACAAGTCCACACTGACCCTCCGAAGTGTAACCCACCCAGACCCATTCCCCTACCCTATTACTCTACATTTGCCCCTGACTAATGCAACTAACCTACACATCCTTGAACTCTATGGGCAATTTAGCATGGCCAATTCACCTGACCTGCACATCTTTGGATTGTGGGAGGAAACAAGAGCACCCGAAGGAAACCCACACAGACACGGAGAATGTGCAAACTCCACACAGTCGCTGGAATTGAACCTGGGTCCCTGACGCTGTGAGGCATATAGATTCTCCCCCTACTTTGTGCAGGGGCATCAAGGCCAAGCACAGCTGAAATTAGTAAGCTCAGCATACAAGACATTGCATTTATATAGCACCTTTACCCGAGTAAAATGTCAAAAGGCAAAATTTGATACTGAGCCGCATAAGAAGATATTAAGACAGAAAACCGACCTTTCTTGAAGAGGTAGTCTACAGAGTATTGTTAAAGAGGAGAAAGAGGTAGAGCCAGTTAGGGAGGGGCTGTGCCCAGAAGGCTGAAAGATGTGGCCACTGATGATGTGGGAGAGAATGGAATAATGGGCAATGTGAAAACATGGAAGGATTGGAAAACAAGGATGATATTTTAATAACTGAGCTGTTGCCAGTCTGCAAATCAATGGCAGTCAGTTAGTACAGGTACAACAGGTGAGTAGGGCTTGTTTCGGGTTAGAATACAAATGGTGATGGGGAATCGGGTGAGCTCAAGTTTCCAATGAGTAAGTGGCAGGAACTTGGCTGGGAGAGCAAAGATATAATCAAGATTAGATGTAAAGTTAAGTTGCCATCATCTTAACAGACCATTGGGCTGCTCTGTCACTATAGAGAGACAACTGGTGGTGATTTAGCCTCAGGTGAGGGGAAAGATTGAGAAGGAGAGTCAATGACATTAGCCTCAGCTGGTGATGGGAATTTAACCCACACTGTTAACATCACATTAGTTTGCAAGCCAACCATCCAGCCAACTGAGCTAAACCAAACCCCCTTCCAGACTAGCTGTAGTGAAGCCAGAATAAAAGGTTCATCAATAGGTGGGCTAATGGAGATGGGCTTTGACTTAGGTAAAGTTCTGGTAAAGTTGATGGCTATATAATCGGAAGCAGATGGAAAGCCAAAGCTGACCTTTCAGTGTGCACAATGTCAGAGGTGCAGTCTTTCCTCTGAGGTGTGAAAGCAAGGTCCTACCTGTTTGCTCAGATCGATGTAAAAGATCCCATGTTACTGTTTAGAAGAGGAGTAGGGAGGTTATTTCTAGAGCCCTGACCAATATTTATCCCTTAATCAACATCTGGTCATTATCATATTGTTAACCGTATTCATCCAAATATAAATATTAATCTATGATGGTGGTGATGCAAATAAAGGAGAAGCAAAACAAATTGAACCTCTTTTTGGGAGGCTTTCATCAATTACATTTTGTTGTCACTGTACAAGCACATGCCATGCTTACAGTGTTTCCACACCTTTGGTATTGGAGATAAGCCTTTTACTAATTGGTCACAACAATTTAGGGCAAGACAATACAATTGCAGGAACCTTCCTCTCACCTCACCTCACCTTACTTGCTTCCTGTAAGAATCTTTGCCATATACATCTGCTAACAGCTGAATATCTTTCCTCAACTTCGAAGCAACGTGAGTGAACGTGTGGGCACTTGACTGGCTAGAGCAGTAATAGCTGAAAATGTGTTGCTGGAAAAGCGCAGCAGGTCAGGCAGCATCCAAGGAGCAGGAGAATCGACGTTTCGGGCATGAGCCCTTCTTCAGGCTCTTCGGCTTATGCCCGAAACGTCGATTCTCCTGCTTCTTGGATGCTGCCTGACCTGCTGCGCTTTTCCAGCAACACATTTTCAGCTCTGATCTCCAGCATCTGCAGTCCTCACTTTCTCCTAGAGCAGTAATAGGGATGTTTCTGTGATGAGTCACTCTATCACCATGCCTTCCTGCTCTAGTTTTTTCTTAATTGGCAGATTACTTGACATGTACAGAAAGTAAATCATTTTAAAATCTGAACAGTTTTCCAGCTTCAAGCCTTATTAACACCTCAGCACATAATGAGATTTGGCAACGATATGGATTGACTTGGCTTTGTAACAAGATGTTCTGAGACAAATTCACGAAATTAATTCTTCAGCCAATCAGGGAAATATTTGCTGGCTAACATTACATTATTGACCCTGAAGAGGTGAAAATGTTAAATGCCAGCAGGAATTAATTTATTTTAAGTTTTAAACTTCCTGTGCTTAGGTGTTAAAAATAATATTCCGAAAGAATGTGGTTGTCTCCTCAATAACGAATGCAGCATTCATCGAAATCCAATTATTTGATTGGTGTGGTTGGGATAAACCTGTCCGAAATACATACTATTTTAAGCAACTTTGAATATCATGGTTAATGGACTTTTCATTTTGGAAAGGAAAGCAAAATTAAAGTGACCAAAAATCTCCTCATACTCCTGGAATAATTGTTCTCTCTCATACCCAGAATAATCTGTCTGCCTCAGTTGACAGATTGACAGCACCTCATCCAACTTTCCAACTTAGCCCTGAGCAGTCCCACCTCTGACATGCCGAGTTCGCATTGGCACCCTTCCCCATCTCCTCCATTCCAGTTCAAGCCATGTCTCATCTTTTGCCATTCTCACTGGGGCAGTTCTTTCCTTCCCATTTCCCATTCCTGTTTCACAATCTTGCATTCAAATTGCTCAATTTCTTCAGCCCTTGCTAATACTGTATGCTCTTCCAGTCCTGTCACTCTCACCCTCATACAATCTTCCTCTGTCTCCTGTTACCCTCGTTGCTCATCCCACCATTGTTAGCCCTGCTTTCGTCTCCCCAGACACACTGGAATTGACTTGTATTCCCTATGCTCTGCAGTACTTCAGCAACTGGCAGCGTAAGGCCAGAAGACCGTATTTGTTTATCTTGCATCTTTCAGTGTCTTAGGATAAGGTGCTTGACAGGCAGTAAGTTACTTGTGATTTTTGAGAAGATTTGTAGCTCAGGTTGAGGTTCAGGTTGTAAGTTTGCTCGCTGAACTGGAAGGTTTGTTTTCAGACGTTTGATCACCGTGCGAGGTAACATCATCAGTGAGCCTCTGGTGAGGTACTGGTGTTCTTTCCTGCTTTCTATTTATGTGTCTTGGTCTGTTAAGGTGGGTGATATCATTGCCAGTTCTTTTTCTCAGAGGTTGATAAATGGAGTACAAGTCGCTGTGTTTTTGATGGAGTTCTGGTTTGAATGCCAGGTCACTAGGAATTCCCGTGGATGTCTCTCTTTGGTCTGTCCTGGGATGGATGTGTTGTCCCAGTCGAAGTGGTGTCCTTCTTCCTCTATGTGTAAGGATACTAGTGATAGCTGGTCATGTCTTTTGGTGGCTAGTTGGTGTTCGTGTATCCTGGTGGCTAGTTTCCTGCCTGTCTGTCCGATGTAGTGTTTGTTACAGTGCTTGTATGGTATTTTGTAAAGAACATTCGTTTTGCTGGTTGTTGGTAGGTTCATCAGTAGCTGTTTCAGTGTGTTGGTAGATTTGTGAGCTACTAGAATGCGAAGGGGTTGGAATAGTCTGGTAGTCATCTCCGAGGTGTCTTTGATATATTGTAGTGAGGCTAGAGTCTTTGGGCATGTTGTGTCTACTTGTTTGGGTTTGTTGTTTAAGAATCAGCGGACTGTGTTTATTGAATACCCATTGTTCTTGAATATGCTGTACACATATTTTTCTTCTGCCGCCCAAAGGTCTTGGGTGCTGCAGTGTGTTGTGACCTGTTTAAATAATGTACTGATGCAGCTCCGTTTGTGATTGTTAGGATGATTGCTTCTGAAGTATCTGGTCCGTGTGTGTTGCCTTCCTGCTTCTGCTAGGAAGCCTGATATTGGTGATCCCATGTTCCGTTGATTTTTTTTGTAGGTCTTATCATTGAAGGTGAACTGGATAGTGAGGCACAGGTCTTCCAGCTTGAGGATGTTGTCCTTGCTGTTGAAGTTGGTGCTGTCTGGTGTTAGTGTCCTTGGTTTGTCTAATAGTGTGATCAGTGTTTCTTTGGCCAGGTTGATGTTAATTGTGGTGAACAGGGCTCTTACATCAAAGGAGACCATTATTTTGTCCTCTTCTATTTTGGTGTCTTGGATAACATTCAGGAATTCCTGGGTGGAGTGGATGGAGTGGCATGAGTCTGTATGTTGGTGTGCTGGGAAGTGAGACTATGGATCAGAGGGAGCCCCTGATTTGTGTACCTTAGGTAATCCATAGAAACGAAGTATGTTGGATCCATCAGGTTTCATTTTTTCAAGACACCTTTGTCATCACAAATCGGAACAAATTATAGGAAACCTACAACATCATCAACAACTTGCTTATTGGCATAAAGTTCACAAAAGAGGAGAATAAAAACAGACTCTTTGACCTCAGTTCACTCAAGCTACTGCAGCTCCTTTCTGTTACCACAATCCCACTGTTTCAGTATGTTAATTTTTATTAATTTTTCTGGTCTGTCTTGTCAGTGTTAGAAGGGTCAACAAGAACAGCTCCAGGCTTAATCGCAAGTAGGTATTGCAGATTCGGTTTTGTGTTCTTCCCCACTCGTGGAAAGTTGGTTTATTGACGAGGAGAGAACCCAGAAGGAAAAGATTGAACGTGGGGTTTGTGCTAAACTGTAGGCCAGCAATAAAACCCTTGTAAATTTCTGAAAGTATTTCACTGGCCAATTCAACAAGTGAAGTTTGTTAAACATATTTGATTCCTGATCCTCAATGCCTTAAGTTTAAAATTCTGAACCTGGACTTTTAAATCTAGAAAGGGTTCACTTTTAAAAACTAATACACAGGGCAAAGATCAACAAATTCATTTCAGATACCTGATGTGGACCCTGCCTTGACTTCCCATTTACCTGTTACCATCTCCTCCAGCCTCTGCTCAACATTTTAAATCTCTGCCTTGACTTCTTTACAGGTAACCTATTCTTCTCCTAAGTTAATGGCTAGAAAGCTAAGTGAAAGGAATCCATTGGCATTTGCTCAGTCGTCAGCTTGTAAGCTCTTCAGACCCCATTAAGATCTAGTTGCCTGGCAACTCAGGGTAGCTACACAATAGTACCAAGCAATCTAGATCGATGTCCAGTTTTATCTATTGTATTTCAGATTGACTGTGTCTTGCTGCAAAGCTCAGTAGTGTGTGCACCAGAGGTGTTGACACTGTCAGTGGGAAATCTTTCACTTTACTCTGCCTTTGACTGGAGTCTGTAAGGAATCTCATTGCCTGGAAACAGAAGAGCCAGTCAGAGAAATGAACCACAGCAACTGGAGAATTTGTCTTTAGAGGAATGATTTTAATTGTTACATCAATCTGCTCATACACAACAGCCTAGTTCAACAACACCCTTAGAAGCTTTTCTGGAATTAAAAGTCCTGGTTCAGAATATTAAATTTAAGACGTCGAGAATCAGCCATCAAACATGTTTAGCAAACTTCACTTGTTGAATTGGACAGAGAACACAATATGCAAAGGAGAACTGGAAAAGCTTGTCTATAGAAACCAAAGGCAAATGTGGACAGTTCATTTGAAGAACAAAGTGGAAGGAAATACTTGCATTTATATAGCCACTGTTCTGACCACAGGATGTCCCAAAGCACTGACTGCAAATGAAGTATAGCATTGGAAATAGATTTCCACTTTTCCTTAGACTCAAAAATAGTGCCAGAGGACTGGAGAATTCTGAATGTTGTACCCCTTTTCAAAAATGGGTGTAAAGATAAGCCCAGCCAGTTTAACTTCAGTGGTGGAAGGCTTTTAGAAATGATAACTCAGGATAAAATTTGTAGTCACTTGCACAAATGTGAAGTAATTGTGAAAAGTCTGCATGAATTTGCCACTCCACGGATGGTGCCAGGACTGCTTAGTTTTTCCAGTATTCTGCTTTTCCCCCAGATCTCCAGCGTCCACAGTGCAGTTTGCTTCTGTTTTGGATTTTTCAAAATTACTTTGTGTATTACTAACTTGTTTGAGTTTTTTGATGAGGTACCCTGGAGGGATTCTGTGGGTAAAAGACTATTGGTATATCACACAACAGACAAGTTGAGCAAAGTTACAGCTCCTGGTAAAAAGGGACAATACCAATGTGGATGTGAAATTGCCTGAGAGACAGGAAAAAGTGACTAGTAGTGAATGGTTATTTTTTGGCCTGCAGGAAGATGTATAATAGAGTTTCCCAGTAATTATAGATATTTGAGGATTGGTAAAGTAACAGATTTCTTTCCTTCTTAGGTACTGGTTAACTAACAAGGTCCTGATTAAACGCCCCACAACTGGCCTGTTGATGTATACTCTCGCCACTCGGTTCTGCGATGAAATCCATCTCTACGGCTTCTGGCCCTTCCCTAAGGACCAAAAGGGAAATGCGGTGAAATACCACTATTATGACAGCCTGACGTACGAGTATAACTCAAGGGCTACTCCACACACAATGCCACTGGAGTTCAAGACACTACGGAATATGCATCTCCAGGGAGCATTGAAACTCAACGTTGGAGCGTGCAGATTGACAACCTAAGACTAGCAAGAAGGTAGAGCGAGGGGGAAGACTTGTCTTTTGTGCCCAGTGCTGTGGCATCATCAAAGAAAAGGGAAGATAAAAAGCCAGCCTCCTACAGAGGGAATCAATCACTCTGTAATTGGCCTCTGGTGGACAAGCCATCACCATCTGGACACACTCTGAGAGCGTTAACATAATAATGGGAACACAAACATTTTGTTGTCATTGATGCAAGTCAGAAGGACCAACCTGAAGGTACGACCACAGGATTGGACTCTTGTGAGCAAAATGCAGCAAGGTTTCTTCAAAGAGCTGGGTTTTCATCTGTTAAGATAGAACCTGGTCAGAACAGACACGAATATAGGAAACTTGAAATATAAACAAGTACATTACGAGAAATGTAATTTTATTTTGTCGGTGAAACTTGTGAGGGGCTTCCAGGGAACTACAGTGAACACTCTCACCAACAAATACAATTTGAAGAAAAATGACAAAAGAGAAATAATTTGTTTAGTTTGAATGGATACTCAAAACATTCTGACACTTCAATGTGAATAACTAAATCTCAACAATCTGCAAGTTTAAATGAAAGAAATGAAAATTAGTCTTCATTGTGTAAGAAGAATTCAAGAGAATGCTCCAAAAATTGGAGTTTTAAGTGATTAATGCAAATTTTCCGGATCACTGTTATGTGAAATCTGCTATTGACTATTACAAAGGGTCTGCTGCTCTCTGTAAAAGACATCTGTTGTTCTATACAATGGATATTGGCCACTAGACTGTGCTGCAATTTACTGCAATATGGAGTCAGCTGTTCCTCCAGTGTAACAGACAAGGACTGCATTTCAATATTGCAAAGGGTCTGTAATTCGCAATAGTACAGGATTTGCAATTCAGTATATGCTAGGGGCTGTAATTAACTATTGCATAGTCTGTAATTCATTATATTACAAGGTTTCCAATTCATCATATTACACATATGCAATTCACAAATTACAGGGTCTACAACAAAATAGAGTTGGTTTTCTCTATAGCTGCTTTTCAATATGAAGCATTCTCTAAAAGACACGCATTGCTGATACTGCCAATTCTCTGCAATATTCAGTGAATGTAGTCTTCTCTGGAGTATACCATTCTCTATAACAAGTTCATATGGGATTTGCCATTCCCAAGATGACACGTGGAGTTTTCCATTCTCTATGCCACACTGTACAGAACAATTGGCAGCTTTCAAACTGCCTCATGATGTTTCACTCTGATTCTCTATGGTTACCTCAGTAGCATAACTACAGGTGCTTATCTACATGGGTCGAATAACAAACCCTTGTGGAGCAAACATTTGGGTGCAACTACATTTAATGGTGTGGGAAAAATTAGTATTGGAACTATCACAAGAAGGTGACAATGGTTCTGAAAGCTTCCTTACAGTGGAAGTGGAAGGCAATTCTGAAGTGGATAATTCAGTGGTGAGCTGACAGTATATGCTGGAGTCGATATTCACTTTAACTTACACAGGATCTGCTGCTGTCCATAATATACAACTGGGCAGCTGTCCTTTATACGTTTGTTTCAAACAGCTGAGCTGATATTCTCTGCACTACACCCTTGAGCTGCTAGGCCATTTTCCATCAAATACAAAGGTTTGCTGTTCCCTCAAATATACAGTAAAGTTGATACTTGCTATAACATGCACTGAGCCTGATTATTTTGGCACGAAACCACTAGCACAATAAAGCACAGCCTATTTCACCAGTGCCAGTCTTTTGAAAAAGCTATCCAATGTGTCCCACTTTCTCATAGCTCTGCACACATTTTCCTTTCCAAGTGTTTCACCAGTTCTTTTTTAGAAGTTACTATTGAATCAGTTTCCACTATCCTTTCTGGCAATATGTTCCAAATCAAAACAGTTTGCTGCGTAAAATTAGCTCCCATTCAATCCCTCTGGTTCTTTTACCAATTCCCTATATACACAGTTTTCTAAAATCTACCACGTACATCAGGCCTGCCATAAGTTTTACTCTTACTCTGCCACTAGGAGACGTCATGGTGATCTAATGAGCAATTATACAAATGGCTGCACGATCAGAGCTTAGAGTCATAGAGATGTACAGCATGGAAACAGATCCTTCAGTCCAACCCGTCCATGCCAACCAGATATCCCAACCCAATCTAGTCCCACCTGCCAGCACCCGGCCCATATCCCTCCAAACCCTTCCTATCCATATACCCATCCAAATGCCTCTTAAATGTTGCAATTGTATCAGTCTCCACCACTTCCTCTGGCAACTCTTCCATACAGGTACCATCCTCTGCGTGAAAAAGTTGCCCCTTAGGTCTCTTTTATATCTTTCCCCTCTCACCCTAAACCAATGCCCTCTAGTTCTGGACTCCCTGACCCCAGGGAAAAAAACTTTATCTATTTATCCTATCTATGCCCCTCATGATTTTGTAAACCTCTATAAGGTCACCCCTCAGCCTTACTTGTGTTGTATTTATTGCATTTTTATTTGCCCATGCCTATCGTTGCCCAGGGACTCACAAGAGTAGAAACAGACCATTCAGTCCATTGAGTCCACCCAATTCTGAAGGGTATCCCACTCAGACCCAACCCCTTTCCTTATCCCCTAAACTCACATCTTCCATGGCTAATCCTCCCATCCCTGAATACTATGGGCAATTTAGCATGGCAATCTACCTAACCTGCACATCTTTGGATTGAGGGAAGAAACCAAAGCATCCAGAGGAAATCCACACAGACACGGGGAGATTGTGCAAACTCCACACAGACAGTGGCACAAGGGTGGAATGAAACCTGGGTCCTTGGCAGTGTGAGGAAACAGTGCTAACCACTGAGCTACCTCAAATTTTACCTGACAGTACAATTATCATGGTATCCTGCAGCACTCACCTCAAATGGCCATTTGCTAGGTGTGATTTTCAGTAGTCATCAAAGAATTTGATGTCAAAAGAAATCCTGGTCATTGCTTAAAGTATTTTACTATGAATAACTTTTGAAGCATGGTGTCAATTGTTACAGAAGGTAAATTGGACAGTCACCCTGCATTAACAAGCTTCCACAAGCAGCACTGTGTTGGATGGCAGGTCATCTTTATTTGCTGCTAATGGTCAAGGGAGAAGTGCTGGCCAGGACCCAGGGACATTCTCTGCTCTCCTATTAGTTCTTTAATGTACCAGAGAAGATCTACAGCCTACTCACCCTTTCTTTACTTCTCAAAATGAAGCTTGATGCAGCCACCACCACAGGTCGGGTAAAGAGATGGATCCCAAATCCACTGCATCCATGACAGGGATTGAATTGTGTACTGTTAGCACCAACTGATCCACATCAGTCTGAGCAACTGCACCCTCCAGCTACAAAGAAATCTGAGTTACTTTTGGCAATATTTCCGAAGTTGATTGTATTGTCACTGGAAGGGTCTGTTTCCATGCTGTATGAGTCTATGACTAGTAATTCAGAGATCCAAATAATGCTTTGGGGACTTGGATCCAAATCTGATTTTGGCTGATGATGAAGTTTGAATTCAGTTAACAGATCTGTAATTTTAAAAAGAGGAAAAATTAGCCAAATGGCAACCAGGAAACATTTGTGGTACAGTGCTGGTGTCCTTACCTCTGAACCAGAAGGCCTGCATTCACATTCATCTACTCCAGAGGTATATAAAAATGACTCCAAACTGGTTTACTAAAAAATATCTTTAGGTCCCCTAATGTTGTTCAGGGATGCAAAATATCTAAAATTTGCAGATGGTCTGGCTGACATGTGACTCCAGACCACCGGCAGTGTGGTTGACTCTGAACCCCCCTCTGAAATGGCCCAACAATGGTCCAGTCATGTTGAAGGAAAATTAGGAATGTGGACCAAATGGTGGCCTTAACAGTGATGCCAAATTCCATAAATGAATGAAAAAATGTATGGTGTCTTTTGGAGCTGAACAATGATCTTAGAAGCTCCAATTTCTTTCTATTAAATGGCTGACCAGAAAATCCACCTATTCTTGCTGCCTGCCATTGATGTCCATTGGGAGAACTGTCAACTTGAATGCCTTTTGGGTCAGTCTCTGAATGCACATTCCTTTGTTTTCAAACCTTGGAGTGGAACTTGAACCTGCAGCTTCTGGATCAGAGATAGGGACACTACACACAAGTCATATCCTTCCAAAATCAAAAACAGAAATTACTGGTAAAGCTCAGAAGGTCTGGCAGCATCTGTGGAGAGAAATCAGAGTTAACGTTTTGGGTCATGTGACCTTTCCTCAGAATTGGTTGTAATTAGGAACTTGCTGGTTTGTATACAGAAGATAGGGTGGGGGGAGGGGGTAAAGGCCAAACAATAGGCAGGGATAGAGCCCAAAGAAAGAGAAGATCAGTTGGACAGACAAAAGGAGTGGATAACGATCGGGCCGCAGGGTGAACTCCCACCGACTGCCTTTCCAGTCCGTCCCCTTCCCTTCCAATCCTCTGGCTGACCCTTTCTTTGTACAACCAACCAGATTAATTCCTCCAATTGACCAACCAGGTTGTACCCTCTACTGTTCACCTATCACTACCCCATCACTTGCCCTTCTCTCCACCCAAAACCTTCCCGCAATCCCCCCAACCCTTTATTCACAGGTCTCCCTATCCCCACCCCCAGTCCTGAAGAAGGGTTAAACCCGAAATACAGTAGACCAGATTAGGGCAGCATGGTGGCACAGTGGTTAGCACTGCTGTCTCACAGTTCAATTCCCGACTCAGGCAACTGACTGTGTGGAGTTTGCACGTTCTCCCCGTGTCTGCGTGGGTTTCCTCCGGGTGCTCCGGTTTCCTCCCACAGTCACAAAGATGTGCGGGTCAGGTGAATTGGCCATGCTAAATTGCCCGTAGTGTTAGGTAAGGGGTAAATGTAGGGGTATGGGTGGGTTGCGCTTTGGCGGGTCGGTGTGGACTAGTTGGGCCGAAGGGCCTGTTTCCACACTGTAAGTAATCTAATCTCATTTGAATGATGTTCAGGTAAAGTGCTGCTTCACTCAGAAGGTGTATTTGGGCCCTTGGATGCTGAGGAGGGAGGAAGTAAATGGGAAGGTGTTACACTTTCTGCGGTCGCAGTGTAAGGTGCTGTTGGGGAGTCGGGGGATGTTGGGAGTGAAGAAAGAATGGATCAGGGTGCTGCTATGGAAGGCTGACAAGGGAAGGGTGGCATTTCACAGGAGGTGGTAGAAATGATGGCTAATGATCTTCTGGATGTGCTTGCTGGTGGGCGGGTAGGGAAAGACAAGGTGGAGCCCTACTGCTGATGCAGGAAGGAAGAGAGGAGCTGAGGGCCAAAGTTGGAAGATGGGTCAGACCCAGCTGAATGCCATTTCAACAACTGTCAAAAATACACATCATTAAATTCATGGATGGAAGCCTGCAGGCTTGGTTAGTCCTTTCATACTTCACTGATAAGAGTATCTACTCAGTTCTTACCCTGGTCCAGCAAAGCTAAGTAACAGAGGCTAGATTGATCTTACCTTCATTTGCTGTCAATACACTCAACGGCAAGTGTCTCTGCAGAATGATTGTGAGTCGGACTGTATTTTCTTCCCTGCTCTCCAGCCTCAATGCAATCAACTTATAGAATTACAACTGCCTGGAGATGGGACTGGAACTGGAATTCGGAACCTTCTTCGATTGAAAGCTTCTCCCTCTATGGTCAGAAGTTTGATTCACTCTACTCTCCCCACTCCTCCTTTCAGACATTCCACAAAACTGACCTCTTCAACTAAGCTGCTGATTGGCCTGAATGTTTCTCCTGTATCAACTTTTGTTCAATAAAGCCCCATGAAGTATCTGTGGTATTTGACCATATTACAGCTACCAAATAAATACAAATAAAAGTAGATTTTTTGGAGGAGATTTCAGACAAAGAGGGAAGAGTTGGACCTTAATCTGGAAATAGAGGCCAAATCTCCAAAGAAAGTGCTGCGGAGTGTTGCTGAATCAATACACTCAGGCATGTTTATCAATAGTAGCTAGCTCCAATGAAGAGCTCCATAAAAAGGCAATTTACAATTCATTGCCATTAGGCACCAATAAGATCAGTATGTTAAAAACTAATAACACTAGGACAACAGTAGGGGTTGTATCCAATGTCCTCATGATACCTTAAAGAAGTGAATACTTGGGTATTGTGTGAGGACAGGAATAGTCTAACTTGAACCAAACACTTGTTTCATGTTATTCCCCTGGATTGATTTTTTACTTCAGGATTAGAGAGCAATTATCCAGAATCATTTTCTCTTAATTGCCCCAGGAGGCTGTTCTGGCTTTGTGCCTTTCGGAGGGAATGAGCATGACATCTCTTTGAAGTACGCTCAGCATCAGGACTGTATCTGGGTCAATGCTTCAGTGAATGATCAACACAGATGAATAATTCAGGCTACACAATGCATTCACTAGTGTTTAGTTGCTTGTGATATGCAAAGTTGCTGTGTATGCTTCATTTACCATAAAAATTCTTTTTGATGTATTCCAAATGCTTGCATGGTCTAAATTTTGCATATTCTAAAAATAGCCACACTTCCTTTACCACATTTTAAACTTCCTGCTGCTCTTGAGATTGATTGAGATGGTTGAATTGTCTTGCAGCTATATGCACAATACACTCAGAGCAATGTCATGGATTTTTCAAGTTTGGGTTTTATCTTTCTTCATTTTATATTTACACGCTAAAAGAATCACAATAATGAAGTAGGGACACCCCACCTCTAGCCTTGCTCCCAAACTGGTTACTTTGTTTGCTAATACTACAGTTGGTGTGTCCAACTCACAGCACCACACCTTCAGGAGGGATAGACCAAGGAAGCTGCTTCTGAATCTGCTCCCAGCTGCAACAAGGATTGAATCCCAAGATGCTAGCACCAGTTTGACTGACACTGGCCATTCAGCCTTCCCAAAGATTCTCAGCTGCTGTGGCAACATAAGAGTTTTAGATGTGTGTTGTCCTGTGGACCTCTGGTTGATGCTAGTAAACACCCCAATGTTCTTTCCAACAAACAGCTAACTAGAAATCTTGCCCATACTTACTGCCTTCTAGTGTCATATGTTGCAGGATTGATATTTTCCCATTTGGAAACATAATGACTGAACTTTCCTTAGTCTTCAGGTCCTACAGTGGAAGTTCAACCCAGAACTCCTTGCTTAGAGGCAGGACACTACCTTCTGTTCCACAATACCTCTATAAGGCTATATGATGGAGGCAATTAGACCTTTGCTATTGTTACTGGTGATTTGCTCCTCTCCTTGTTTGAAGGTGACTTTTGAATTGCTCTAGTATTTTGCCCAAAGGACCATTCTAAAAGCCAAGGCAGTGAGTGCAAGCAGCACTTGACAGTGAAGACAAGTTTTCTGGGGGCAGTGTAGTAGCGGTGGTGGTGGAGAATGACACTGGAGTTGAGACCAATATTGTTCTGTCTGATGTACCCCATTCCTAGACACCATGCACTTTCCAGCAGACGTCATCACATGTCATTCTGGAGCATGGAAGGTAATTGAACCTGTCTTCCTTATATGGAGGATTGCTGAATTGTGCATGGTATTGACTTTCCTCTACTTCTGGTATGATGGGACTACCCTACAGCGTGGCATCCTCTCTCAGCCCAGTGTGGCAGTGTGCAGCAATCTCCCAATCTCGTGATCCTCAAGGTGAAGCCTGGCATAGTCTGGAGCCAGGGTAGAATGGAGGCTAGGTGCTAGTATTATATAGGTTAGAAGGCTGCTGTTCTGGCTTTTTACTTCTGCAATATTTTATCTCTCTATTTTCTAAGATCTTGTAACTATAGAAACTGTACCTAGGTACCTTCGTATCCAAGATGGTGCTGTAAGTGGCCACGTATAAACTTTTCACTATACGGGTCATTCAGCTATAACACCACAGTTGTGTTCCTCTGCAATCTCATGATATAGAAAATTGCACTATGGAAAACGACAATAGAAAATCGCACTGTAGAAGATCATTAATAGAAAATCATTACACCCATTCAGCAGAAAGTTCATGTTATCCAAACAATGTCTACAATTCTTCAATCGCGTTACAGCAATTGTATTACTTCCATATTGTATTCGTAAATAAAAACAAGCAGTGCAGATTGTAAGAAAAAGGTAAAGGTAAACTGTAATGAAAGGACATTTTGTACAGAACATTCTAAGTGAAAGGTGGTTCTTCAGCTGGCAGTATTTCCTGTGTTTTGTTTTCCCCTCTCTGCTCTTGCAGTGTGTTGTTTCATTTTCACAGCAGAGTTAGTCACTCGTCTTCTAGTTTGTTCAGAAAGCTTCTTGCTGGGCTTTTCATTTTCCCTGTTTTAATTAGTGCCAGGGGGCTACACTGCCACTTAGGGTTAATGGCTCCTTTGGTGCAACCTTTCTCCAGGAAATGGTACAGTGTTGCTTTGCTGCAATATTTAAACAGGTGAAGCATTCTGGCAAACCTGAATATTTAATACTGGTTTATCTTAAAGTCTGAGAAAGCCAACATATTCTTACTATTTTCTACCTGCACATCAAAAGAAACCACTCTGCTCCCATAGTCTGCACTCTCCTATGCCTTCTCCAAACCGGTATCAATTATTTAAGACCTTTAGACAGTATTTTAATTTTCAACATCAATCACAGTGATGAAACGGGAACCTCACTAGGAGCAAATGAAATTAATTTTGCTTTTCACTGAAAATGTGATTAGACAGAATGCTATTTTCCTCTCAGAGACCAGGGACAGAAGAGGTCAATTGAGGCATCCATTGTCATCGCCATTTCTCTTATCTGTGTTCACATCAACCGATTCGGTGCAACCCTCCATCAACATTTAGGATCTTCCTGGATCTGGCTCCCTGGAAGGAAGCAGAGGAAAGACTGGCTTAACTCAGCGCTCCTATTTGAGAGTTCTGAAGCCATATGTGGCACCTGAACTGCTGAGATTACAGAAAACAATAAAATGTGACTAAGCCATAACTCCCTTGAAACTGCTTCACTATTCAATCAGATCATGGTTGAACTTGCATCAACTGCTTTCCTGCCCTATTCCATATACCTTGGTCCCCTTGATGCTCAAAGTCTTATTCATCTGAGTATATGCAACAAAATGAGCAGCTACGGTTCACTGGAGTGTAGTATTCCAAGGTTATTTCTCCTCATCGAAGTTCAAGATGAACAATGCCTTATCCTGAGCCAATCAGATCGTAGGAAGTCATCTCTCAGTATCAACCCTGTTTCAGTGAAATTCTGACTTATGTTTCTTAACCTTAATATAGGCACATTCTCTTCAACCTCCTCTTTAGGTCAGCCCAGAAAATGTTCTCGGGAACCTCAATTGCAACCCTTCCAAGGCTAGTGTATCCTTTATTGATAAGAAATCAAAATCTGAACACAGTATTTCAGGAGTGGGTCGCATCAGAACATTGTATAAATGCATTGAAATAACAACGAACGTTTATACACTGTAGTACTTTTAATGACGTAAAACATCTCGAGTCACTCCACAGGGGCATAATAAAAGTCAAGAATTCACAAGCCATTCAAGGACGTATTAGAGCAGACAGACAAAAGCTGGGTCAGAGAGGTGAGATTTGAAGGGGTGTTTTAAAGGGAGAAAGCGAAGTAACTCCACTGAGGCTGGTATCCCATCACCAAATCACTATTTACACATGGAGAGTCCTGAACACTGAGTGCTAGCTCTGAGGGAACCGAATCAAAGTGGACAAAACTCTGACACGCCTGGTTATTATTTATTTATTTATTCTTTTTTTGTTATTTCTCTTTTCCCCCACGCTGCCGTCTAACAGCAGTAGTGCTTATTGTTCCCGAGCACCCATGTTGTGTGTGTGTGTGTGTGTGTGTGTGTGTGTAGCTGTCGGACACAGTGAAAAACAACAAGTGTGTAAATCTTTATTTATATTCCACCACCAGGAAGAAAGGAAACACCCGAGTGGCCAGTGACAAGCAATGCCCTTCTCAAAGAACAATGCTGCGTTATCAAACAGTGAAGGGGAGGGCAGGGATTACAACAAAATAGAGTTAGAGAGGGAAATAATACACTCTACTCCCTGCGGTGTCCACCTTTCCCTGAAAATCTCGCGGGTGTTGGTGGACACCGCGTGCTCCTTCTTCAGAGACACCCGGGCTCGAACGTAAGAAGGACAGACACTCGGCCCTAATGACACCCTCCATGGTCCGCTGCCTGGATCTGTTTATGACCAGTTTGGTCAGGCCCAGGAGCAGCCCCATGCGTAGGTCCTCTGACCTATCTTCCCCCGTCCACACCAGGTGCCCAAAGATCAGGAGCGTTGGATTGAAGTGCAACCAAAACACTTTTGGTTATATATTTTTTCTTCTTCAGAAGTCAGTCGCCTCTCTTCTCCTCAACACAGAAAAGTGGAGAGTCCTTCATTCACTGGTCCAGCTCCCTCAGAGGCAGCTCTCAGAGTGAGCAGATTCTCTGACACTGATGCTTTTTTTATTTCTTTTTCTTTCCCCAGCACCCATGGTGTGTGTGTGTGTGTGTGTGTGTGTGTAGATGTAGGACACAGTGAAAAACAATAAATGTGTAAATCTTTATTTATATTCCACCACCAGAAAGATAGGAAAACACCCAAGTGGCCTGTGACAAGCAGTGCCCTTCACATCAAAGGGCAATGCTGTGTGATCAAAACAGTGAAGGGGAGGGCAGGGACTAAATCAAAATAGAGTTGGAGGGGGAAATGGTGCACTCCACTCCCTGCGGCGCCCAACTCTCCCTGAACAACTCCAGGGTGTTGGTGGACACCGCGTGCTCCTTCTCCAAGGACACCCGCGCCCTATTGTAACTGCGGAAGAGGGGCAGGCAGTCGGCCCTCACGACCCCCTCCACGGCCCTCTGCCTGGACCTGTTTATGGCCAGTTTGGCCAGGCCCAGGAGCAGACCCACGAGGAGGTCTTCAGACCTGCCCTCCCTCCTCTGTACCAGGTGCCCGAAGATCGGGAACATGGGACTGAGTGCAACCAAAAGCAGAGGAGAAGGTTTTTGAGAAAATCAAAAAGGGAGTGCAAACGCTCACACCCAATATACACGTGGTCCACGGGCTCCACAGCGCCACAGAACAAGCAGTTGGGCTGGGAGTCCGTGAACCACTGCAATCTGTGGTTGCAGGGGACCGCTGCATGCAGCACCCTCCACCCCAGATCCCCAAGAGAAAGGGGGAGGACTCCCGTGTAGAGGGCCCTCCACTGGGGATCCCCACCACCCGGTGGCAAATGGGCACACCAAGGTGTGTCAGGATGGTGGATGAGGGAGAAGAGGTGGACGGTGTGCAGCAGCAGTCGATATAGGACCCGTCTTTTCACTCTCCTGCTAATTTGTTTTAGTAGGTTTTTGAGAAAAAAATCTCCTGCTGATCTCTGTCAGCCATGGCTCTCTGATTGGGGTTGTTAATCTGGTCCAATCAGGGAACTCGCATTCTATGAGTCCCACCTGGCTGAGCGTGTTACAATCACTGCAGGAAAGGAAATCAAGGAAAGGTTTCAGAGAGAATTCCAAAGCTCATGGCCTAGGCAGCTGAACGCAACAGCACCCATCATGGAATCATTAAAATTAGAGCTCGGAATCTTCCTAGCCCCTGAACAACATGGGCCATGGTGAGAAATGTGGGAAAATTGGATGTGTTGACATAGAGCCACAGAGACATACAGCACAGAAGAGGTCTTTCAGCCCATCATGTCTGCACTGATCTATCTAAACTCATCCCACTTTCCATCAATTGCCGATTGCTTGAATGTATGCCATTTCAAATTATTAAAGGTAATAATTGCCTATACTACCCTCCCAAGCTATATATTCTAGTTGAAAATGTGCTGCTGGTTAAAGCACAGCAGGTTAGGCAGCATCCAAGGAATAGGAAATTCGACGTTTCGGGCATAAGCCCTTCATCAGGAATGAAATTTTTTTATATATATATTCTAGTTTCCCACCATCCTCTGGGTGAAGAAAGCTTTCTTCAAATCTCCTCTAAACATTATGCCTTTCTATTTAAAATCAAATCACCACATTACTGACCCTTCAACTCTGGGGAACAGCTATTTCTTATCCATCCTGCCCATACCCCTCATAACTGTATGCACCTCAATCAGGTCCCCTCTTAGCCCTCTGAGCTCCAAACAAAATAACCTAGGTTTAACCAGCCTCTCTTCATAACAAAAATGCTCCAACCCAGACAACATCCTGGTGGTCTCATCTGCACCCCTCCAGTGCAATCCTAATCTACCTGGTGTGGTGACGGTTCTCCAGCTGTGGCCTAACCAAAGTTTTCCAAAGCACCAACATGACCTCCCTGTTCTTACAATCTATACCACAACTGATGAAAACAAATGCCCCTTTTGCCTTCTTTATTACCCTATTAACCTGGTCTGCCACCTTCAGCGATCTAAGGAGAAGCACCCCAATGCTCTTCTGTTCCTTTGAGCTTCCCACTGTCCTGCCATTCATTGAGTGCTCTTTTGTCTTGCACTGCTTTCAAAGTACTTCACTCATACTTTTCAGGGTTAAATGCCATCTCCTTCTGATTTGCCATCTGACCAGCTTGTTTATGCCTTCCTGTTACCTAAGACCTTCTTCCTCACTATTAAACACCTGGCCAACTTATTTACCTCCCCTGCCAACATTATCAGCTATTACATTTATATAGATCCAGCAAAAACCTTACTGAAGCTGACACCAAAAGCTTGGTCCCCACTGAGTGTTGGATACAAGATAGGATCTCGCTCGTGAGTGGCAAGCGACCCTTATTACTGCCGAGGCAGTTTCCCATTCTCCCAGCTAGTGGATAGAAACTAAACAGCATCCTTCCCCAACATGGAAGCCAAAGTGGTTATCAGGCTGTTCCAGCTCGCTGCTTGCTCCATCTTGGGATCCAGCACCAGCATCTCAGGGCATTCTCCATGGGCAATAGCCATGTGCACCCCGCATCCATTAGCATTGGCATCTGACACATATCAGACTCATCATATTATCAAGGCATAGCTCTCATCCACTTACTATACTTCAGAGCACAACAGCACCTACCATTGGAATGTTGTGGCAAAGCCACCTCTTTGCAGGGACAAACACCAGCTATAGCATGCCTGGTTGTTTAAGAATATCCACAACTGTGTGGGATGCAAATGCTGTTCACAAGCTATCTTGACCATTCCATCGGTCATTGGGGATAAGGTCATCTCTGTGAAGAAGTAATCACAGACCTTAAAAATGGCACTTCTGGGCCAGAAAGCTCAACATTAATGCAAAATTTCAGACTATATGGGGTCACCAAACTGACTTGTCACCTTAAACTATAACTATAATGTAACACACTCTCGATGCAAAAATACCTGTCATGAGTGATATGAGGATCAAAGCACAAGGACTCACTTACAAATTCGCGCTATCCTTTGCAACGTGACTGGTGTTACATTCACTAGAATAAGGTCCAATGTCAAAGGACCGCATGGAACCACACCATAGCCATCACTGTCGGAGAGCTCCACATCCCACTCTATAAAGGACTATGCTGAACTAACATTTGGAAGATTTAAACTTGACCGCTCACACTATTAAATGACCCATCCTGTTTATAGTATTCCCCACACAGGCTCATTGGAAGTGAGACCAATGGATACAGCCACAGCAGGGGCTATCATCTCAGCTTCTGTGTTAGAATTAAGGCAGAGAAGAAATGAGGAGGGACAGACATGCCAGCAAGCAACCTCTAGCAGATAATGACCCACCTCCAGGTGAAGGAGTCACACCTGAAGGACTTCTCAGGATGTACTGGAGATTCAGAGTCTATTGTTCTCAGTGCCATTTCCTCCAGATAAATGAGGCCCAACATTGTTGCAGACTGAGAATGTCCCAGGACAATGTTCCAGTCGGTGGAGCAGGAACTGTGACATGGAGTGGGATCAAGGAGCTGCTGGGAACCTGCATGGGATTTCAATTGTCCACTCAGATCGGGGCTGAAGCCAAAGCAACTTGCAGCAGAGCCACACTATTTTATCTCATTTCCCCACTAAGAGGTCTATGCTGCAGCCCAGGCAGTAGGTTTTGAGAACATAATTGTCTTCTGCAAAGGACAGGGTACTATCCATTATACACAAATTGCATTGAGATGGCAATATCAATGCAGCTAACTTCCTCAATAGAAAAGGGCTCCCTTCCAGTGTGCAAGGCATCTGTGATCACCAGGTCCATATCTTGGAAGCTTATGACACATTACCTGGGAACTGCCATCACACTGATATCTTGGAGAACTCTCATGTTCCTGCTGCATGTCAAAGGTCAGATGCCTTACAGGGATTGTTACTGGGCGTCAAAGGCTACCCTCTGTGATGTGTAATGGAGTACCCTGACTAAATGTGGTCTTCAAAAGGCAAACATTAAGTTACTGTGGAGGGACAAATGCTGCTTCTGTTTGCTTGATTTTTGTTAGATTTTGCTGCTTTTGACAGGAAATGACTGCTTTGGTGATCTTTTGGTAGTCAATGGTCTCACATTAAACAATGATAAGATGCTGGACTACAATGGGTAATATAGAAAGAGTAGCAGTGACTGGGACAAGGTTGGAATATGGGATTTGGTCAAGGACAGGTAAGCTGGGTTACTTGGTGCACTTGTGAAACTAGGTTGCGCCACTTATGTCCCCTGAGCAGTATGGATTTGTGGATGCTGTCCCACTAAGTGCACAGTGAATGACTACAATTCAAAGATGGCACTGGCATTTGGGTTCCTGGGGTAGCTCAGCAGTGGCCACATCTTGCTACAATAGTGAGTAGGAAAATTGCGTAAGCATTCAGACGAGAAGAGTACCCCAGGAGTGTGGTACTTAGTTAAGAAGGTATCTTTAGGAAAGATAGCATAAGACTCACCAAACTCACTGAGCCTTGCAAAAGAAAAACCCTGCGTGAAATTTGACAAAAATGACACTGTTTTGATCAAATTTGACAATTTTTGGTCAGGATGAACCCAAGGATGTTCAAGAGATCAGAATTAATGAAGTACGAATGTGTGGGAGAATTTTAGCTTGGAGGAGAGTAGTGAGATTTGTCAAAAAAAACTGGCAATTTTAAAAGATTAGCTCTGCTTATGTCAAGAGCCAATGTAGCTCAGCACACACAGGAGAGATGAACAGGATTTGATACATGTTAGGACACTGGCAGCAGAGTTTTGGCTGACTTCAATTTTATGGAGACCAGGGGATCTAAGATGGCGGCGATCTGAGAAGATCACATTGCAGAGGTTCGCATCGCAGCAGGAGCAGGATGGTCCTTTAACCCACCCAACCCAGGTCATCAGGATTTCTTGGGGCATTGGAAAGACTATGGAGCCCCAAGAAGCATTTAAAAATTGACTTACTTGTATTTTCAGCTGTCCAGAAATGCTTAAAAGGAGAGGAGGAGCATCTGAGGCCTGGCCTGCAGCTCAGCCTGCAGCAGCCTCAGAGCAGATTACTCTCCAGAACCTGGTGAACCAGCTCTCGAAATCTCGCGAGATGTTAGGGAAACAGATTGAAGAGAAGCTGGCTCCAGTCTCTCTCATGCTGCAGAAGCATGAGCAGCAGCTGGGAGACCTGGAGAAGAGGACGGATGAGGTAGAGCACAGGGTCACAGTGGTGGAAGCTGATGCCAGTTCATTCAAGGAAGAGATCCAAGCCCTGAAGACGCAGGTTCGTAATTTGCATGACCAAGTGGATGATCTTGAAAACGGGCAGGAGAAAAAACATTCGGATCATTGATCTGCCTGAGGGTAAGAAAGGTGAGCGGCCTGCGGAATTTGTTGAAGATTGGCTTCCGAAATTCCTTGACTTGGACACTGGCATGAGAGGATTGAAGATAGAGAGGGCTCACTAGGTCGCAGCACGGAGGTCGGGTCTGGGTCAACGCCCTCGTCCTTTCCTAGTGCGGTTCCACCATTACCAGAATAAGGAGAGAGTCATGGAGGCTTCCAGACTCCAGGGGAAGGATCCTAAGGAAGGATCATGTTTTTTCGGGACTTTTCAGTGTCGGTGAGCCAGAAACGAAAATCAAATGATGGTGTCAAGAGAAGGTTGAAGGAGCTTGGGATTCAATACACCCCGAGGTATCTGGCAGTGCTTCGGATCACCTTAGATGGATCCATGCATCTTTTTGACACATCGGAGAAGGCAATAGACTTTGTGGACAAACTAACCTAATTTAAACAATTGTAGTATGTATAAATATTGTTGCTTGGGTATGCGTTTATCATTCTGTAAAAGAAATGGAGGAAATCCGGTTGGAGCTTTGTTTTTCCCCTTTTTTTTCCTCTATTGATAATAATTTGGTTCAAGCTATGTACATTTTAAATTTCTAAGTTAGGACATACCAAAGGATGAGTGGGGTATTTATTCCCCCTTTTTTTAATAAAAGAATTTTTTTTATTCATATTGATATTCTATGGAGTGTTTATTCTTTTTAGCTTGTGCTTGCGATACGGCTCTAGCTGGGAGAAGTGAAGGTGGTTGAGATGGTTAGATGCCTATTTATGGGCAGTTCGGGATGGGTAGTTGCCCCCTCCGGGCAGGAGGTGAGTTCCCCTACTCAGCACTATTGGCACTTTATATGTTGGTTTGTTATCTGGTTTTTGTTGTTTTTTTATTTTGAATAATTTTGTATGTTTGTTAAATGTAGTGGTTTTAGTTTATGTAGTTCTTATATTTGGTGGACCATGCGACACTAAGGCTCAGCAATTTGTGGTTCGGGTCCCTTCTCTCTGGAATTTAAACGTAATTGCAGAAAATTATGGCTAATGATTTGATTAAATGGTGTACCTGGAATATCAAGGGAAGTCACTCACAAATTAAGAGGAAGAAGGTACTCTTGAGTCTTAGAAAGGAGAAGGTAGATATTGCTTTGTTACAGGAGACACATTTGGATGACAAGGAGGATCTGAAATTACAGCAGAATGGCTTTGACCGAGTTTATTTTTCACCATTTAATACCAGAAATGGGGGAGTGGCTATATTGGTAAGGAAAAATCCCTCATTTAAATTGTTGGAATGTGTTAAAGACACATACAGGAGGTTTGTAATTCTTAAAGCCTTGATAAATGGGGAAGAATATGGCATTTTAAATGTTTATTGTCTCCAACTCATCCTCTTAAATTCTTGATAGATGCTTTTTCTAAACTGATAAGTCTCAAGTCTCGGCACATCATTATAGGGGGAGATTTTAACTGCCTCATGGACCCCACAGTAGACAGGTTGCCTAAATGTCCCTCGATACCCTCTGCACAAACTAAACAGTTATTGGGTTTGTGTGGGGAATTAGGATTGGTGGACGTCTGGAGTGTGTCTCCACCCTACAGGTAGAGATTTCACGCTTTTCTCCAATCCGCACAGATGTCACACGTGGATTGATTTTTTTCTGACCCCTGCGGTAACCCTGGATCTGGTGGCATCCTGTACGATTGGTAATATTGCCATCTCTGATCGTGCTCCAGTGTACCTCATAGTTAAAATTAAGGATGTTACAGTGGATTCAAGGTACTGGCGAATGGACCCCTTTATTCTTATGGACAGTAAATTTGTGGAGTATTTCTCTAGGGAATTTCGGGCATTCCTAGACATCAGCATAGGCTCGGTTGATAGCTCACCTGTTCTCTGGGAAACTGCCAAAGCTTATGCCAGAGGGTTAGTTATTTCATATTCCACAAGTAGGAAGCGGCAGAAGGGTGAGCAGCAATGTCTCCTTGAAGCATGGTTGAAGGCAGCCGAGAAGGCCTATTTTGACAGACCCTAGTTGGTCAAACTACAGAGGATTACGGCACTGCAGTCTGCACTAAATTCCGTGCTCACGCAGATGGCAAAGAAGGAGCTGGCTTTTGCAAAGCAAAGGTCATATGAGCATGGTGACAAGCCAGGCAAATACTTAGCATACCTTGCCAGAAAGAGAAGTGCCCAACAAATCATTACAGTGATTAGGGAAGGGTCTGGGAACCTAACATGTGATTCTAAAAAGATTAATGTGGCGTTCCAGAGATTCTACTCTAAATTATATCAGTCTGAGAATTGTGAGGAGGGGCAGGCCAAAATAGAATCCTTTTTTAGAGATCTGAAGCTCCCGGATGTGACTCCCGAACAACAGTCCTTTCTCAATGCCCCATTATCAGAGAAAGAAGTGCAGGAAGCTGCGAGGCAGCTTCAGAGTGGAACGGCGCCCGGTCCTGATGGACTTCCCAGTGAATTCTATAAGGAATTTATAAGTATACTGTCAGGCCTGATGCTGAATATGTTTATTGATTCATACAGTCATGTTTGTCTCCCACCATCTCTGAGAGAGGCCAATATTTCACTTATCCTTAAAAAAGGGAAGGATCCAGAAGACTGTGCTTCATACAGGCCCATCTCACTCTTAAATGTGGACTTTAAGATCCTCTCTAAGGCTCTTGCGGTAAGGCTAGAGACTGTGTTACCCTCTATTATTAAAGAGAATCAGACGGGCTTCATAAAGGGTCGCAGATCCTCCAATAACATTAGGACACTGCTTAACGTAATTCAAGCATGCCAACAGCAGTCAACACAGGGATTCGTGATTTCTTTAGATACAGAGAAGGCGTTTGACCGAGTTAAGTGGCCGTAACTTTTCTATACTCTAGACCGGTTTGGTCTGGGCGAAGTTTTCATAAAATGGGTAAAGGTTCTCTACAGTGTACCTCTTGCTGCAGTCATTACCAACGGGGTACGGTCAAGCAATTTTAATATTTCTAGGGGCACCCAGCAGGGCTGTCCCCTTTCACCTTTACTTTTTACGTTGGTGATTGAACCGTTGGCAGAGGCCATTCGTGGGGATCTCAATATATCAGCTTCAGAAGTGGGGTCAAAATTACGTAAGATCTCACTGTATGCAGGCGATGTTCTAATTTTCTTGACAAATCCAGCAGACTCAGTACCTTGCTTGATACAACGCATTCACGCGTTTGGCGCTTTTTCAGGGTATAAGATTAATTTTACTAGATCAGAGGCTATGCTTATGGCTGGTCTTACGAAAGAGTTGGCTCTTGAGAGTGACTATAGATTCTCATTTAGGTGGTCACAGGGGGGTTTTGTGTATTTGGGCATATTCATTACTCCAATTCTGGATCGGCTGTTCAAAGCCAATTTTACTCAATTATTTGAAAAAAATTAAACAAGATCTCCAACGATGGGAGGCACTTCCAGTCTCATGGTTGGGTCAGATAGCGCTTATTAAGATGAATATTCTCCCTCGTTTGCTATACCCTATACGGATGCTCCCCCTGATTTTCAATAAACAAACCCTTAGGAGACTGAACAGTTGGTTCAGCTCCTTTATCTGGCACTGTAAACTGCCCCTCATTAAATTAGCCAAACTGCAGTTACCTCACAGATTGGGGGAGTAGACCTTCTGGACATTAAAATTGACCAAATAAGCTTGCTTTTGAGCTACGATTGGGCTTGTGGGGACCCTCTTTCAATATGGCTAGATATCGAAGCCTCCCAGGCAAGGTGCCCCCTTACCAGTTTGCTATTTTTGGACAATGTGAGGACAGTTAGGGAATATTGCCATAACCCAATAGTCATCATTACTGTTAAAGCATGGAGGGCAATTCGGCAGAGGGAAGGTAATATTGGCAAAACATCTTTGTTTACACCTTTAGTGGGTATGCCGAGTTTTCAACCAGGTATGATAGATTCAGGATTTAAACGTTGGGCAGCTAGGGGTATATCTTGCATGGGTGATTTATTTGAGGGAGATGTAATGATGTCCTTCTATCAGTTAGTACAGAAGTATGAGTTACCTAATAGAGACCTCTTTCGTTTTTTTCAAGTTAGGGATTTTATTCAAAAAAGGATCACACTTTTTTGATCCCTACAAATCTGACATAGAAAGAGGGGTACTCAGGGCTAAGAGTACACTCTCTGTCAGTACTCTATATCACCATTTGGGGGGCGCCACCTCAGATGAGTCTGATCGACTCTGCAAAATGTGAGAAAGACAGCTGGGTGTTGAAGTTTCTTCAGAGGCATGGGAGGACATTTGGGAGAATGCAAGGAAGATATCAATTTGCAAAAGAACCCATGCTTTACAGTTGAAGATTTTCCACAGGGTCCACTTAGCCCCAGACTGTTCGTCAAAATTTAAACCAGGGGTATTTTCAGCATACCCCAAGTGCAAGGTCTTTATGGGTACTCTTACCCATTGTCTTTGGTCTTGTGACAGGCTTCAAACATGTTGGAGCGCTGTGGTGGGTGCAATGGAGAGGATTTTAGGTTGAGAAGGATCCTATTTCACTCCTTTTGGGCCTACCCATTGTATTTCCTGCTGACCTGCATAAGGCAAAACTTTTCAATATTCTTACATTCTGTGCAAGGAGGAATATCTTGCTAGGCTGGATATCAGAAAACCCCCCAGGCCTGTTGGGTTGATGGAAGATTGTTATGGAGCATATTCCCCTGGATTTTCTCACAAATATGGTACACCACAAAACTGAGAATTTTTTACAAGACATGGCAACCCTTTTTGAAATACCTGGACACAGACTTATCTGCCACACTAACAAGGGCTTTTATATAGCCGTAACGATTGTGTTTCATGAGTCCAATATCCAGGGAGGAGGAGCTGTGAATGTATGAGTGTTTTGTTTGGCTGGGCTGAGTTATCACAATTTATTTTTTATTTGTTGTTAGGTATTTATTTAGTTAGTTAAATAGCTAGTTTAGGTTTTTCTTAAATTTTATACTTCTCTATATATGTTTATACATTCATATTGGAGGGTGGGTTGGGGAATTTTTTTATTATTTGGGTTTAGTTTTGTACTATTTTTGTACTGATTTGAATTGCATTGTTTTGTATTTGCAATATTTAAAAATCTTTTTTCTTAATAAAAATATATTATATAAAAAATGTGGGAGACCAACTATAACTATACCAGAATAATTAAATCTAGAGATAACAAACACATAGACATTTAAGGAGCATGGGATGTCACTGAAGTGGCAATACACAGTCTTAGTCAGAAACTCAAGTTGGGTCAAATATGATAATAAGGTTGCAAACCATCTGGTTGAACCTCAGTTATTAACTAGACACTGGAGTGGTGTCAATGGCCAGGGGAAGATTTGCTTGCCCTTATATTCCTGCTTCCTTGTAATAAAGGATTATATACCATTTGTCTTACTGTTTCATTGCCATATCTACATACTTAAAGTTAGATCAGACCATAGTCCAGAGAGCTGGATTTAGTTTACTGGTAGCTCTATTTTCAATGTCCGAGGTCTAAGGGCTTATCGGAACAGAGTATGTAATCTAGACAGATACTTCAACGAAAACAGCTATATTTTACAGGACCTTGTTACGCCTTGGACAAAACAGCTGAATTCTAGAGGTGAGGTGAGAAGAGAATGGCAGACCTTGACTTCAAAGCTGTATTCAACCAAGTGAGACATCAAGGAGCCCTAGCAATGAGGAATCAATGTGGATCAGTCTGCAAACTCTCCAGTGGTTAAGAGTTATACCTGACACAGGGAGATGGTTATGGTTGTTGGAGTTCAGTCATCTCAGCTCCAGAACATCTGTGCAGGGGTTCCTCAGGGTAGTATCCTATGCCAACCATCTTCAGCTGCTTCATCAATGACCTTCCCTCCATAAGGTCAGAAGTGGGGCTGTTTGCCAATGATTGCATGATGATCAGCACCATGCGTGATTCCTCAGATACTGAAGCAGTCCTTGTGCAAATGCAACAAAATCCGAACAATATCCAGGTTTGGGCCGATACGTGGCAAGTAACAGTCAGGCCACACAAATGCTAGGCTATGACCATGACCAATAAGAGACAATCTAACCACTGACCCTTGACATTCAATGGTGTTATCATCACTGAATTTCCACTAATCAACATCCTGGGGATTATCATTGACCCAAGCTCAACTGGACTCGCCACATAAACAGTGGCTACAAAAGCAGGTCAGAAGCTAGGAACACTGCAGCGAGTAACTCACCTCTTGACTCCTCAAAGCCTGTCCATCATCTACAAGACACAACGAAGGAGTGTGATGGAAATACTCCCCATTTGCCTGATGGGTGCAGCTCCAACAACACTCAAGAAGCTTGACACCATCCAGGTCAAAGTGGCCTGACTGACTGGCACATCTATAAGCATCCACTCCCTCCACAAAGACACTCCGTACATACTGCTGCTACTATCTACAAAATGCGCTCCAGAAAATCACTAAAGATCCTCAGACAGCACCTTCCAAACCCATGACCACTTCCATTTAGAAGGACCATGGCAGCAGATATATGGGAGCACCACCACCTTCAAGATCTCCTCCAAGCCACACACCATCCTGACTTGGAAATCCAGTGTATATCGCCATTCGTTCACTAACACTGGGTCAAAATCTTGGCATTCCCTCCCTAATGACATTGTGGGTCAAATCACACTGGGTGGACAGCAGTGGTTCTTGAAGGAAGGTCATCAATACCTTCTCAAGGGCAACTGGAAAGGATAAGAAATGATGACCAACTAATGTGGTCCACATCCTATAAATGGATTTTAAAAACGTATTTACCTGTACAGGTGGATAAAGAGGATTCACTGGCATTTTTGAAGCATATACATGGGAGCCCTGACAGTGCCCTGGCCTACTTTCATTCCTCAAAAACTACATTCCAAGAGAAAATAAACTAGCCACGACATTATCAGAATATTTTCCCACTTCAAATACAACTGTAATTTATTAGTAGTGAAATTGGAGACATATTGAGTAAATTAACTCCCGGATATGGAATTTTTTTTTCTTGCTTCAACTGTTAATTTGACATTTCCAGAATAGAAATGAAACATTCTCTTATGAGTTACAAACTGTTAAACTTTGCTGAGATTTCTTCTGGGAGAGGAGTACGTGTAAAAGTACACAGTTTTCAATTGAATGAAGCTGGATATCCAATAACCAAAATAACCAATACAAGAATTCTCTAGGTAAATATGTAAATGATTTATTAATAATTAAGGTAGTGTGATTACGACAAAAATCAGATAACAGCATCACAGCTTTCTAATAATCCAGTTTATTTTCTATATCTTTACATCATTTTAAAATAGACAGTAATGTTAAAAATCCACCCAAAACATGCCAGGAACCATACAAGACAAAAATAATTGAAGCTGACAATTCTCCAGTGTAACATAAACCAAAATTGGCCAACAATTCATAGTATATGTTCAATGAAACAACTAGTGTTGTTTACTCATGGCAATGAATATTTAACAGAACAATGCAGCTTGTGTGTTAAGCAAACTGAAATTAACGAACAGAATGCCACCCATATAAAAAGTTTAAAATAATTCCTATCTGCACAAAACATTTTAAATTCCTTTCTTTCAACCCCTTGATTAGAATTAAGTGTGATGAGAAACCTCTCTATGCAATTAACATTCCCTAACTCACTGGAACTTGGTTAACTTGAGTAGTGTTACGTGTTTGGTCAGCACAAGTAACAGACAAGTTTTAATGAAGGTCTTGAAAGCAAGCAAAGTGTAAACATCGCTTAAAAAGACCTAATGTTGATGCAAAGTGCTTTAGGTTGATCTAATAGTCTCAGATCATTCTCACTCAAATAAGAGATCACCAAAATTGTGCACCAGTGATTGGTACTATACCTCTCATTTAAGATTTGCAAAGCCTCCATGTGCAAAGGGGACGCCATACCTTTGGAGATTATGCCCTCAGCAATAACAATTTTCAAGATCAACTTACAAACAATATCAAAAAAAATCATGCATTTACATTGTACTAGTAGCAGAGAAATGGTCCATTTGGCTCAACAGGTGTCAGTGCTGCACAGTGTAGTTTCATCAAACCTTGTCAGCATATTCTTCTATTCCTCTCTCCTCATTATCTAGTTTCCCTATAAGTGTATCTAAGGAAATTATTTCATGCACTCCATATAGTAGTGAGTTTCATACTCTAACCAACCTCCAAGTGAAAGCTTCTCCTGAATTCCTATAGGACTTCAATGACTACTTCAAATTTATGGTTGATAATATTGAAATTCTCCAACCCCCATTTACTTTCTATATTCAAACTTTTATGTTGTATGGTTCTTCTCCAAAATTAGCTTGTTCCCATCTTCTGAGATTTGAACACTTCTAAATATGCAGCAAAGAACATAAGTCTTTTCACCAATACAGATGTTTCATGAAAAACTTCAGCACCACTTCTCTGCTCTGGAATGGTCGTTGACTGAAAGGTTAAGCAGTTCAAGGAAGATTGATGATGGGTGGTTGCAGTGATAAAGCTCGATCAGGAGGAAGATGAGCTGAGAAGTTGATTCAAACTTTTTTTTTGTAAATTGTGCAATGTCATCAATTCATGCAGCAAGTCATAAACAACAGAGCTAAAAAAAATACTGTAACGATTAATAGCAGGAGCCAAAGTGAAAGCAGCAATTTACTCAAACTGCAAGAGTTTTAATTTTTTCATACAGAATCCCGTTTGGGGACTCACCATATATTCGAAATGAAGACAATTGTAAAATGCTGAGCCTGTACTAACAAACCAAAATACTGAATATTTCCCGTATCTCTTACTGGGTGTAGTTTTGTATCAAACATTAATAGTTTTAAACATGGTGTTCACATTTCCCTGATTGTGTTGTTGGCTGCAGTGTTTCTACCTTTAAGGCTGTCTCTGAGGTTAGTTTTACATCTGCCAATGGATGATTAGACTGTGGGGCCAGTGACTTGCTGCCTGGAATGAAAGACAGCTGATCACCCTCAAGTGGCTTTTGCGATACTGGAGTGTACAGGACACACACAAATGCAAGGGGAATTGACTCAGTGGATTGGGTCAGGTTAGTTGTATCTATTGGCCTTGAGCTGTCTTAATAATTTCCTGTACAAAAATTTAGACTGGAGCTGGATAAGCAAATCCTACTGATTAGCATAGCAACTATTCAAGGGATTGTCAGTGTATCTATCTTTCACATGAAGAATCATTTGGCTCATCTCAAATTATCCAGCCGGAGGGAACCTAGTTTCCTACAACAGTTCCTTAAATTATTCCAAAGATATTGCCTCATTTATCATATTCATAAGTAGATCTCATGTGCTGATTAATGGAGCTGAAGAAATTTCTGATATTATTTCTAGGTTCTGGCAGTTTAAAACAAGAAGCCATGACTTGCATGCTTCATCCACTTTTATTTTAGACACCTCAATCAGATTCTGGCTCAGTTTCTTCAAAGCAAGGCCAAATAGCTCAAGAAGTTTTTAGTCGGTCTTATCTTCAGTGCTCTTAAATAAACTGCTTAAGTCCATACAACTACATACGAAAGATTACAATTACAAAGAGTGTTTTGAAACAAGGACTTTTTTTCATTTGAGCTGAGATGAAGGGCATCCAAATAGGAAACCTTCAAGGTCAGGATAATAAGGTATGGGGAAGCCATATCTGATGGCTGACATTGAGGCAACAAAACAATACAGGCAGTTAGAAAAAGCTTTATACAGAGGGTGGGTGTAATGTGGAACTTGTTTTCCAGAAATGGCTGTTGAAAAGGTACCCTTAAATTATTAAAGGGGATATGTAAGTTGGTGAAAAATAATTAAGAGAATGCTTATGTGGACCAGTGTTGTGATGACTTACTAACTGACACCTGGCTAACCAAAAATAGGACAGGATCATTAAAGCATCAACCTTCCTATGTACATTGGCACACTACCACGTATACATTTATTTGTTTTAACTACATTTTAAGCAAGGAGGCTGTAAATTTAAAAGGATGTCTATGAGTTGGCATGTTTTGATTGAATCCCTCTATAAGACCTGAACATATAATGGAGGCAGACACTCTCACAGATGGAATCACTATTATTGAATCTACAATTCTTCATAGCTGTTAAACTTGCTCTAAAAATGTAGTAGGCATTGAAGATCTCAAAACTCTCAAAATACAAGTTCTTCTGATGTCCTTAACCAAAACCTGAAAGTCTGTGTTTAACAATTTATACAAAATTATATATTAAAGTCATTCAATTGTGAAGGATATTAAATATTCAAACTGAGTAAATATTTTGAAATTTAAAGTCAGGACCATTGTAATCAACTGAGTTTCACTAATGCAGGAAATTTACCAAAAAAAACCTAAAACTTTTCAAGATATGTAACATCTATGTGACCTGTTTTCAGAATGAACAATGCATACTTCCAATAATGGAATTTTCTATCGTTACAAGATTTAAAGGAAAGGGCTTTTCTTTTTGAAAACAAGAACAAGAAGCTACTGACCAACTGCCTGGAAGCAGCATGGATGAAATCAAGGAGACATCTTTTTGCAGAAACTTCCTGTTAGAAATAAAAGAAAACTGAAAAGATTTTGCTTGTCATTGCATGCGTGGAAAAACATTAAAATAATTGCAGGATTTTAATTATCTGTGTGGCTTCAGGATCTTTGGCTTGCAATGAATTCCTGCCCTTGCTTCATGAACAGAAAATTTTCTTGAATTTACTTTTCTTGCTTATCCCCCAGATACTAAAATCTTTCATGAAAAGGCAACTAGATACACATCTCAAGAATAATGATTAACAACTCCCAACAGCCATTTGTGATAAAGCTGCTCTGCTCTAACATAAACAGTGTCTTTGCATTTACGCTCCATTGGTACTAATTCAGTGACCGATCATCAAAATATCATGATTTACAATTTGCTGTACACACCTGCATGCGGCGATCAAAACTGTGCAATTGCTGAAATATTTTAATGAAATAAAAACCTGAAAGTCAAATGTCTGTGATTGATGTAATAGAAGTATTTAAAGCAAATAATCAGTTCCACTATAAAATCACAACTTGCCAACACACAAGAACGATTTACCAATTCAGAAGGCTGTGTTTCAGGGGGTCTGCGAATTTGATTTGTGATCTTGAGTGCTACAACTACTTGTGCAGCGACGTGCATGCAAACTCCACTTATATTAGTGCAAAATCACCATTCCTACTGCATGTGAATATTCCAAAAATTGCCATGCATTCCTTCCAATTAAGACCATTTGACATGCTGTTTGACCATGGTTGGGGTAGGTGGCAGGGTTTTAAGTTTGTGCAAGCATGCTTCAAATGCAGTTGCTGAAAGCTTGGAGAAAGCACGACCTATTTTCAGAGATCAATGACACAGGGATGCACTTGTTCCTTTCAAATTCAGATAGGTTTTCTGCGTCAAAATTCCTCTTTCTAACTTATCTCACAACTCTGCCATTCCTAGGGTGATAAAGTTGAATTCCTTTCTTACTCCAATCTTAATTTGCTTTTTAAATTTGTTCCACCCCACTGCCCCAACTATTATTCACTGTCTTGAACCTCAAAAAAAATCATTCCTGAAGCATGCTGCTTTTTACGAAGACTAAGAGGGAACATCTGATTAATCAGTGATGGACTTGTTTCACTTTGGTATTAAGATCAAAGAATGTAGTCAATACAAACATTACAATTTACATTACAAACAAGTTCAAGTAACTGTTCTGAGTATCTAAACCAATGCAGCAGTTTTCCAAAACGAGAATACAATTGGCTTAAAATGTGGGTATTATATTTTTCATACAAAAGGAAAAATATCAACATAAACCAGTCGAGTAAAAAGGTTTCGATAAAATCAAATAAACTGACATAATTAAACTAACCAGACAGCTTCAAATACAAATTCTTGTTCATTCCCGAATTTTCTTTGAACATTGGTTGTACAAGTGGTATAAAAGACCATTGACTAAAATGTCAATACTCACTACTAAGTGAGTCTGATTGTCAACATGCAGTATAAAAATGGCACTTAAAAATGGTTTAAGCATGTCTAATCTGTAACTGATAACAGTAAACATGTGCACTTGCATCTTCTCATGAGTACAAATTTGTAAGCTCAAGTTAACTTTATAAGCTATGAAGAACAGGACGCCACTTGAGAGATTCCAATATTGTTGGACATGTCAAAACCATTCTTGTAACATGAACTAAATCAAACCTGATATTTTGAAACACTTCTTAAGCCACACCGGTTAAACTCTTTCTATTTCCCTCCCTCAAATTTTATCCCTGAAGTAATAGTGGTGATTTATTTTTGAGAATAAGGACATCCTTTAGTATGTCAGCAAAGGGACTATTCATTGGGTCCATGACATTTCCAAAAAGTAGTTTGTAAAATGGGCCTCATTGGCCTAAAATTGTGAAACATATTGCAAATATTTCCTAGACAAGAAACGTTGGGAGACTGGTCAAGTATGAGGGACATCACAGACTCTAATCCTATCCCCACACTCTGGCATCTAATCCAAGTGGCCATGGTGTATATAATTCCACTGGTAGGCTTTTCAATTGATTGGGGAACACAGCAAAGTATTTTCCTCCTCTTGCTCTAAAGATCTACACAAACATTTGATAGCAACGAGAATGTCAAGTACTTGGTGACATTACTCATATAAACAAATAATGTAGTGGCACTCCATTTGTAGTGCAAATGTAACAGCCATGTATTGATGCACAACCGTGGCTGAGAGTAGAGCTTCTCTGTTTTAATACTTATGGACAGTGAAACAATTTAACAGATGTGACAGGTTAATTTGTTTAGTTTGCAAGATCTTGGAAGGGTACAATTTGTGATGGCGCTGGGTGTTGGAGTGTATCTTTCTGCAGAAATGGTAAATCAGTTGATTTTGTCATGACCATTGCAAGGCCCTTCTTCTCTTGACTGCGTTGTTCATATTGAGGGCATTTGGATTAAGACAACAGTCAACAGGTATAGATGAGGTCTCATTTCATTCTTATTTATAATACAAATCAGTTTGATAGTACTTAAAGTTTAAAGTTATGTTCCTATATTGCTTTTAAGGGAAAAGAAGTTTGAGAAGTTCCCAATTACTCTGTGTCAATCAATATGAAGTTCCTTTTGTAAATTAGGAAGTACAGGTACACAATCCTTTATCAGAAATCCTTAGGGCCAGTTGTTTTTGAGATTTTGGAATGTTTCAGATTTTAGAATAAATGACATTTTCACAGTGAAATTTTAAAAACTCTCACTGAACAGCAGACTCATGTGTAACTAGTCTGAGCGCTGAGACACAACTGACACCTGCCAGTGCTGGGTCATGTCACATCTGAGTGATGTGGGTCAAGTGGGCGTGGAGTTGGATCACCTGTTCGCATGCCAAACAACCTTGTTGCACAGAAGAAAATTTGACAGAGAAAAGCTTCGGATTTTGACTAAAGGATTGTGTACCTGTATTAACGTTTGCAATATTGAGCTTCTCGCTATGGTTATATCAAACTCATTACATCATCACAAGATAATCAAGTTCTCTGTTGAGATACCAGCTTCTGGTAACAAATGGAATATGTCCACTTTGATAAGGTGCTACTTAAACTTAACAATAAATACATGAAGTGAATGACTGCATAGATGCAGTTCTATTCCCTCCCTTCATTAAATACCAGTTAAACAGTCATTGACAAGAGAAATTGCTGTGCTATGTCTATAATTAGATCACATTTTTCATCCATGGACTGGGTTTGTAGAGAACCTTTGAGAGTGGTGAAAATTTGGATGAGGAACTGCTCACATGTCAGTCAATGAGAACGCCAATATTAGGTGATTAACATGAACTAAGATAATAGAATATTGAAGGGCACTGGCACAAGTACTGATTTAGGTATGAACATATCAGTAATGTTATTGATTTAGGTATGAATGTGTCAGTAGTATTATGGTACAAAACATTACTGACGCCTAGTATGAACTCTGTTTCTGTGAAGAATATTCAAGGAGACCTGCCCGCACCCAGAAAGTCTCAATTGGGACTTACTTTTTATTGCACAAACTAGTTTCTGAAATTCAAGTGTTAAGATTCAAAGACATTTGCCCAATACAAGAAAACTGAAAGATTTGTTGAGCATTGTTGATAGTGTAAATAGTAATTAAATGTATTCCTTATAGGGAGCTTAACTTGGTTGTGGTTTGAATAGCATTGATTGGATATAATTCTGGGAGTGGAGACTTGAACTGGCATGTTATAGCCAACAAATCACCAATGCTACTTCAGTGCACAATACCACTTGACCCATATTTTAGTGACTGTCTTCAGCTCAGCCAGTGAATTTGCTCCACCATTATAAATATGCAAGAGTCCTGTACCACCAAGTTAATGTATTTGACAAACAAGTTGCATGTGCTGAAACACAAATTCCTCAGATAACCTTCAGGATTAGTCCTACCCTACGTAAACACTGATCATTATGATTAGACTACGTTAACAATGGAGAACTAATTTTCCTACAAACATGTACTGATGATCAACTAATAGACGTACTTGCTCCACCACCCAAGACCATTTCAACTTGGGTTTCAAATATCGCTAGGAATGCTCACAGTTCAATATAGAAAAGGCTCAATCTGAGCTTGCATACCTGGTCATACTTAAGATTAGGTCAATTTAGAGATCGCTAAGAAATCAGACATTTTACTAAGCAACCAGTGTGCATATTCAATTAAAACAAAAGATTTAACACTGAACTTCAGCCAGAAAACCCACTTAAGTGCTAAACTACATTCCACTTCACCACAAATCTTATAGTATAAATAAGCTACTTTGGACAAAGGACAAACACACAATGTCATACTTACAAATAAAATATTATGTACTTCAAGACAATTACATCATAGTGTTCTTTTAAAAAAAAACTTTTCTAAAATGTCCACAGGAAACAGACAGGAATATTGCTCTTGTAATAAACTGGATGGAGATCATTTAAATGTTGCTATCAGTGAGATGCAAGAAGCTGATATGCAGATGATAAGTCAAACCCGGGTTTCATCCAGAAGATTGTTGTGGCTGGTGGTTGATACAGTGTGATTGGCTGTCCATGTAATACTCACTTCATACAAATCTTCACCTGGGGACAGAATGAAAAAAAAGAGAAAAACAAAATCAATCACAGAGAATCCAGCCGATAAATAACTTAATGGCTTTGTAGAAGCTTACGTTAAACTACCCTGGTCCTTTCCTTCAATTAAGTTTCACAAATTATTTTTTATGCTAAAATGTAAACAGGATTCCCTGGATTTTGAATACCTGAGCTCATCAAATTTGAAAAACAAGTCACCACGCATTATTGGTTAAGCTTGAATAATTCATTTAATTAGCTTGTAATTATAGGTTGAACTAGATCTGGAGCAGAAATCTGAACAATTGCTATTTCTTTTAAAAGAAACTGGTTAGTCCCTGGAATTGATCTGAATCAAAATTAGAAAAGAATACCCAATTTTGGTCATAAGAGTCAAGTTTGTGAAAGATATGGCTATTATTCAGCAACATCCTGGAACTGTCTTAACAGCAGTATTTCCCTATACTACAAGGACTACAAAGTTTCAAGAGAGTAGAGCACCACCACCTTCTCCAGAGCAAGTAGGACTGGGTAATAAATGCTGACCCAATGAGAAACATCAAATTAACAAACTCAAAAACTAACAATTACATCAATTTAATAATGTAGGCAAATCCATCTGTTATACTTAAGGACTTCACAATGACTGCAAAGCCAATTCTCTCAGCAGATGCAGTCACGAGTTATGAATAAACTGACACTTATATAATATTTTATGCCCTCAGAGCAATGCAAAGACAAACAGCAATCCAAAATGCTACTTTACACATCCACATCAGGATCATGAATCAAAATGCAAACTTTTGTCCTCAGTGTTTTAAATATCAAATATCCAGGGTCTACTGATCCAGTAAAGAGATCAATATCACAAATGGAGTACACAAAACAGGGACCTCAAGCGTCAATTATTCATCAATATAAGATATAAAACACTAAAGCTCAGTATTATAAAGAATTAAATCCTAAGAGTCTAAACTTCTCACTGGTTAAGTTTAGGTTAATTGCAAATACTATTTCATGCAATATGTTAAGAAATATTTGGTTAAAGAACTGAACTGTGTGTTTTCAAAAGATCAGTAATTATAGCAATAAAATTCTCTCATTTAAGAGATTATTACTAACCATAAAAACTGAACTTGGTTTATAAAACATTTCCTTTTTCTAAACATTTTTCTTGAGTCTGTTGCTTGCCTTTGTGCTTATTGGACCAATTTACACGAACTTGGTGAGAGCAGGAAACTGTGTGCGTGAAATTTGCATCTGTGTGCAGGTAAATGCAATGAAATTGCAAACGTGACCTAGGAAACCGGATTGTAAGCCTCCTGACATCAAGAGGGTAAGTAGTATAGGAAGCAGTGCAATAGTACAAGGCTGACCTGCATCATTAGGCCAATTGCAGTCAGTAAGAAATGCCATAGTGTGAGTTGTTTATATTTGTTGTCACAGCACTTCTGTCAGAAGTCTCGAATAAAAATCCTGTTCCTAAGAGGGCTTCGGACAGACCCTGGAAAAGATGACAGGAGGCCAAGGTCTATCAAACTTGCTTTCTACCATGATCAGTTCCACAGTACAGTGGGGGAAACGACTGGCCAGGATAGCATTGGCATGATGTAAAGGATACATCCATCCATTATCATTGCAAATTCCTTTAATTCTTGCTCTTTCTTTTAAAGATTAACCTTACCAGGTAATGCTCCCCAAAACCCCAGAACATTTACTGACTTTGAACCCAAGTCATGTTTTCAAACAAATACTAGCAAGTTAGATTAGTAAAATCTCTTCTTCACTAAACCACATTGGTTATCATTTACAGTTTTTTTTATTTAGATGCTCATCTTTAATAAAGGATTTCTAGAACTTTAAGGAATAATGTACATCTAATATGTTTGCCTGTAGTTTTACAGAATCCCATTTCTTTTTAAAATAAGTAAGCATCCACCTTCCCTCAGACTTCAGACATCTCTGTAACGTTGCAAGATTTATGCCAAAGCTCATTTATCTTCTGCACTCATTTGTTAAAAAGACTGTGCTGAAGCTTTTTCAAACTCAGGGATTTATTCACCTCAAGTTTGAAAGCTGGGGTTGTGGGTAGCAACTTGGGAGAAGGTGCCTCAAGCCATAAAATTGTTGAACTCAATATTCAATCCAGAAGGATATACAGTCCCCAAGTGGAGAATGAGGTGCTATTCTTCTGTTTGCGCTGAGCTTCACTGGAACACTGCAGCAAGCCTGAGACAGAGATGTTAGCCATGGAACAAGGTGGTGTGTTGAAGTGACAGACAACTGAAAGCTCAGGGTCTTTTTTTGCAGACAGAACATAGGTGTTCTGCAAAGTAGTTACCCTGTCTATATGCTCCATTTCCCCAATGTAGAGGAGAACATGCTGTGAGCAGTAGATAGTAGACTAGATTGTGTGGAGTGCTAATAGAGCAGGTGTTACACCTTCTACAGTTCCAGAGGAAGATGCCATGGGGCTGTAGGAGAGTGTTTTGAGGAGGAGGAGGAGTGGAGCACGGTGACCTGAGGGAATGGTCCTGGTGGAATGCTGATAAGAGAGGGGATGGAAATGTGTGGTAATGACATCCTGCTGGAAGTGGCGTAAATGGGGGCGGTGATCCTGTAGACATGGATGTGGATGCAGGTGGGATAGTAAGTGAGGACAGTGTTACTGTGGGAGGTAAGAGAGGCATTACAGGTGATGTGGGAGATGGGTCAGACCTAGTTGAGGGCTCTGTCAACCACACTGTGCTAGGGGGTCATTGGTTAAGGAAGATGGTGGACACTTCAGAGAGGCCCTTGTTGAAGCTGGCATTATCAGAACAGATGCGATAGAGACAGAGGAACTGGGAGAATGGAATAGTCTTTACAGGAAATAGGGTGCAAAGGCGGAAAGTCATAGTAACTGTGGAGTTGGTTGCTTTGTAGTGGATATTGGTGGTAAACCTATCTCCAGAAAGGGAAACAGAGATGTCAAGGAAGAGAAGGGAGGAATCACAGATGGACCAGCTGAAGGCAGAGCAGGGTAGAAACCAGAAGCAAAATTACTGAACTTTTCCAATTCTGGGCAAGAGAAGGAAGCAGCACCGATATACTGGAAAAAGAGTAGTTGGTGGGGGCTGGTGTAAGACTGGAACATGGAAAGAGACAGGCACAATTAGGGTCTATGCATGTATCCACGGCTACTCCTTTAACCTGAGGACAGTTTTAGAGCTTCCATCTTAATCCTTGTTTTGTTTTTACCAAACCAAAAAACAAGTTGTTAATATTCAGTTCCTACTGCTATATTCAATTCAAACTGTACTATTGATACCCTTTTAATAGTTCAAGTAAGAATCCTTCCTAAATCTGTTCTACTTTAATTCAATGCCTTCGTTGAGGGATTTGGAATGCCTTTGCACTTTTCTCTCACATGGGTACACATTGAACACCACTACCTTTATAAGAATTGCTTCTACTTCAAAATCATTTTTCAATAATATTCAGACATTCCAGCCTACTCTAGCAAAACTGCTGAAACAATGAAAGCTGGTGTTATTAAAACCTGACAATCTTGTTTGGATTTTTTTTACCTTTTCAATTCACATGATCACAAGTATTTAAAACCTCACCCAGTATTGTGTTGTGGTTTTCTTGAATATCCGTATAAGTCACAACTTAAATCCGGGTTGCTTGATCACCTTGTTGGTTCTTTTAAAAAACTGAGTCATAAAACACATTTCAATAATAGTAATTCCTTCCTTGTTTGCCCAATACAAGCATCATCACTCCAACAACTTTTAGCAGTTTAAAAAATCTTTCATCACCATAGTTAGGGAACTTACTAATTACTTTTCCTGTCTCATCCTGGTAGTGGTATCCTGCATGAGGTGATGTAAATGGTGGCTAGTGATGATGTGGATGCTTGTGGGATAGTAGGGTGAGGACAAATGGTATCCCATTGCTATTGTGAGAGGGAAGAGATGGGTGATAAGTGGTGTGGGAGGTTCCAAGGACTAAGGAAAACCCCAAGGTGTTCTACACTTGTGAGGAACAAGATGATGGCCAGAGTGCTGGTACAGCCGAACAGGGATACAGAGGGAACTTGCGCCTGCAGTCAGAGGAGGTAGGGGATGTCCTTAATTAATACTTTGCTTCAGTATTCACTAGTGAGAGGGACCTTATTGTTTGTGAGGATAGTGTGAAACAAGCTGATAAGCTTGAACAGGAGGATATTAAGGAGGAGAATGTGTTGGAAATTTTGAAAAAAAAAAACATGAGGGTAGATAAATCTCCAGGGCCAGACAGGATATACCCAAAGTTACTCTGGGAAGTGAGGGAGGAGATTGCTGCATCTTTGGCGATGATCTTTGCGTCCTCACTGTCCACTGGAGTGTGGTAAATGTTATTCTCTTGTTCAAGAAATGGAATAGGGACAACCCTTGGAATTATAGATTAGTCAGTCTTACGTCAGTGGTGGGCAAATTATCGGAGAGGATTCTGAGAGAAGGGATTTATAAGTATTTGGAAAAGCATAGCTTGATTAGAGATAGTTAGCATGGCTTGGAGAGGGCAAATCGTGCCTCACCAATCTTATTGAATTCTTTGAGGATGCAACAAAACATGATGAAGTTAGAGCAGTGGATATGGTGTACATGGATCTTAGCAAGGCGTTTGATGAAGTTTCCCATGGTGGGCTCATTTAGAAAGTAAGAAGGCATGGGATAGAGGGAAATTTGGCTGTCTGGATATAGAATTGGCTGGCACATAGTAGATGGGTGGTAGTAGATGGAAAGTAATCAGCCTGGAGGCTCAGTCACCAGTGATGTTCCGCAGCAATCTGTTCTGGGACCTCTGCTCTTTGTGATTTTTATAAATGATTTGGATGAGGAAGTGGAAGGGTGGGTTAGTAAGTTTGCCAATGAAACAAAGGTTGGTGGACTGATGGATAGTGTGGTGGGCTGTTGTACGTTGCAACAGGACATTGACAGGATGCAGAGCTGAGCTGAGAAATGGCAGATGGAAAAATGTGAAGTGATTCATTTTGGAAGGCCAAATTTGAGTGTAGAATACAGGATTCTTGGCAGTGCAGAGGAACAAAGGGATCTTGGAGTCCACGTCCATGGATCCCTTAAATTTGACACCCAATTTGACAGAGTCTTTAAGGATGCATGTTAGCTTTCATTAGCAGGATGATTGAGTTTAAGAGCCATGAAGTTATGCTGCAGCTCTATAAAGCCCTTATTAGACCACTTTTGAATATTGTGTTCATTTCTGATTGCTTCATTATACGAAGGATGTGGAAGCTCTAGACAGGGTGCAGAGGAGATTTATTAGGATGCTGCCTGAACTGGAGGGCATGTCTTATCAAGAAAGATTGATGAAGCCAGGGCCTTTCTCATTGGAGCAAAGAAGGATGAGCCGTGACTTGACAGGGGCGTACAAGGTGATGAGAGGCACAGGAAGCGTAGATAGCTAGAGACTTTTTCCCAGCGTGGAAATAGCTATCAAGAGGGGGCATAATTTTAAAGTGCTTGGAGGAAGGTTTTGGGGAAATGTCACAGATCTGTTCTTTACACAGAGAAAGGTGGATGCGTAGAATGCACTGCCAGCAGTGGTAGTAGAGTCACATACATTTAGGGACATTTAAGCGACTCTTGGATAGGCTCATGGATGATAGTAAAATGTAGGTTATCTAGATTAGATTGACCTTCGAGTAGGATAAAAGATTGGCACAACACCGACGGCCAAAGGGCCTGTACTGTGCTGTTCTATGTTCTTATCTCTCAGTTTGAAATTATCCAAGTATGCTGGTCAATCGTAATTACAATCTGGAATTCATTATCTGAAAAGGAGCAGGGGTAGATTCTACCAAGGCCTTTTAAAACTAATTGGACAGGCACGTGAAGAAAAGAAAATACCTGACTAAGGGGAAAATTCTCTCACAGGAAGCCAGCATAGATACAATAGGCCAAAGAGCTTCTTCCCATTCTGTAACTATTTTATGATTTATCTGTTAATTTTGTAAAGTGAATCTTATTTCTACCCTATTCATTTTTATATCTTCATTTGGTTGAGCCTCAATCCTGGAGAATATGCATAGATGGTAGAATCTTAGAAAGTAAGGTCTGCAGATGCTGGAGATCAGAGTTGAAAAATGTGTTGCTGGAAAAGCGCAGCAGGTCAGGCAGCATCCAAGGAGCAGGAGAATCAACGTTTTGGGCATGAGCCCTTCTTCAGGAATGAGGAAAGTGTGCCAAGCAGGCTAAGATAAAAGGTAGGGAGGAGGGACTTGAGTGAGGGGCGTTGGAAATGCAATAGTTGGAAGGAGGTTAAGGTGAGGGTGATAGGCTAGAGTGGGGGTGGGGGCGGAAAGGTCAGGAAGAAGATTGCAGGTTAGGAAGGTGGTGCTGAGTTTGAGGGTTGGGACTGAGACAAGGCGGGGGGAGGGGAAATGAGGAAACTGGAGAAATCTGAGTTCATCCCTTGCGGTTGGAGGGTTCCTAGGCGGAAGATGAGGCGCTCTTCCTCCAGCCGTCGTGTTGCTATGGTCTGGCGATGGAGGAGTCCACGGACCTGCATGTCCTTGGTGGAGTGGGAGGGGGAGTTGAAGTGTTGAGCCACGGGGTGGTTGGGTTGGTTGGTCTGGGTGTCCCAGAGGTGTTCTCTGAAACGTTCCGCAAGTAGGCAGCCTGTCTCCCCAGTATAGAGGAGGCCACATCGGGTGCAGCGGATGCAGTAAATGATGTGTGTGGAGGTGTAGGTGAATTTGTGGCGGATATGGAGGGATCCCTTGGGGCCCTGGGGGGAAAGTAAGGGGGGAGGTGTGGGAGCAAGTTTTGCATTTCTTGCGGTTGCAGGGGAAGGTGCCGAGAGTGGAGGTTGGGTTGGTGGGGGCGTGTACGTGACAAGGGAGTGGTCTTTTCGGAACGCTGATAGGGGAGGGGAGGGAAATATATCTCTGTTGGTGGTGTCCATTTGGAGATGGCAGAAATGACGACGGATGATACGATGTACATGGAGGTTGGTGGGGTGGTAGGTGAGGGCCAGATGGTGGAATATCTAGTTTTAAAAAAAAGGGGGTAATCTTTGAATCATTACTTAAAATTTCTGCTTCCTTTCCCTCCCTGTCCTATCTCTGTTTCCACTGCATCAGATTTAAGGAGATTTGCAACAGGGCATTACCAATGTTCTGAAGAAGCAAAAAGAAAACTAAATATAATTGGCATCAGAATGAAAATTGCTGCAGAAAGAGAAACAGCCTTTAATCAAAATCTTATTTAAATTTTGGATGAAAGAGGAATTTGCAAATTTGTGTCACCTACAACATATAGTGATTATATTAACCACATATATCAGGAACATTTGGTACAATTAATATAATACATAAATACATACCCACCCTTCTCAGTAGTAGCACCCCCTTGTGTTGAACATAGTCTGTTCATTGGTCAAGTGATTTTTCTACAGTATTGCTACTGTAGCAGAGATGACTCATTAGCAAACTTTGCTTGCTCCAGAAAGGTATCAGGGGATATGGAGCAAAAGTAGGTAATTGGAGTTGAGGCGCAGATCAGTCAAGATCTAATTAAATGACAGACACTCGCGAGAGATTAAAAGGCTTACTCCAGGTGCTATATTCCCACCCATACTTCTATCTTTATAATGAGCATGACTTCAATTCGCCTAATGATATTCTTGAACAAAAGGCTAGGTTAATGAAGTAAGTTGGGAACAAGCAACTGACAAACATGCCTTACAGTTTTCAGATATTTTTAGTCTAGCAGACTGGAAGAATGACGTTCATTTTACATTCATTACATTAACAATGAATGACACCCTGAATTAAGCCTCTCTTGACGATTTCCCACAATCATTCTTTCCTGCATTTTCCTTTTTTCTCCCCACCAGAGCACTGAATGTTTAAAAACAAGCAATATTCCCCTTTACACCATCAATTTTACTTCCTTTTAATGCATCAGTACAATCAGATGCACTATTATCAATGCTTTCACCAATTTTCATCACATTCCCTATATCGTAAAAGCTGACTACAACTGCAAAGTTTGACTTTAAAATTAATAACCTTTGAATTTTCTATAAAATGCACAAAGGCTCTGTTTTTGCATGATGTCAAAACAAAACTGTTATCCTCTGAAAGTGAGGTTTTGTGAGACTATGAAGATCTCAAAAATTGCCAGAGTTGGAGGTGGAGGTGACCTTATAGAGGTTTATAAAATCATGAGGAGCAGGGATAGGGTAAATGGACAGTGTCTTTTCCCTGGAATGGGGGGAGTCCAGAACTAGAGGGCATAGGTTTAGGGTGAGAGGGGTAAGTCTTATAAAGGGACTGAGGGGCAACTTTTACGAGCAGAGAATGGTATGTGTATAGAGTAGGCTGCCAGAAGACGTGGAGGAGATTGGTATAATTACAACATTTAAATGACATCTGGATGGGTATATGAATAGGAAGGTTTTAGGGGGATATGGGCCAAGTGCTGGCAAACTGACTGGATTAATTTAGGATATCTGGTTAGCATGGACAAGTTGCACCAAAGGGTCCATTTTCATGCTGTGCACCTCTATGACTCTAAAACTTTGCTCTTTAGGTGTCTGTAGAAAGGCATTGCAGAGTGCTAATCCAGTGTAGGAAATACCACTTCCTAGAAAGGATGATTTCCCTGTAATACAGAATTTATAATACAGAATTATAAGTCATTGGGAATGTGTGCAAGACATTCACACAAGCTATGGATCCAATATAAACGGTTAGAGCTATGCTTTTGCACCACAATGTCTGAATGATTGGGTGGGATAAAGGCTTACCAAATATTTACTGAGATCACCACTCCCCTGACATATAGTAACAGTCCAAGATAAGTTTTCTTAATCAGATTCTGCTTTTCTATTGCAGACACAGTACTTCTAAAATAAGTCGTGTCTTGCAGTCATCATCCTTCATTTCAAAACTTTCCAACTATTTGCTCATGCTGTATCAATATGTACTTCCTGACATGTCTTCACAACTCTAAAATGTTATTTATTTTCACTTTTTCAGAAAGACAAAATATCAGTTAGGTTTTTTTTGTCTCTATTTTGTTAATTATATGCTTCTAAAGAAAGTAGTCTCCTAACCAAATATGAGAAAGTGAGAATATGCCAGCTCAGTCCCAAGAAGATCAGCAGCAGTTGGGAGTGTACGTGAAAATGGGGAAGTTTTACTGGACCAACGTTATGGCTGTATTCTATCATGCACTCAGGTTTTAGTTATTGTACTCATTTGGTATCTAGGAACATATTTTTGCATTTATACCTTGATTTCATATGTCTGAAAAAATTGCTTAAATAACTTTATTCTGATTCTCCTGCTTGCTGACGTTTGTTTTAAGCGTATAAAATTGAAAAATATGATGGGGTTTTCCAGTTAGTTTTCACAGCAATTTTGGAATTCATTTATTTACCAGAGAATAAAGACACATTTTAGCTCATAAGACTTTTTGTCCGATTATGGAGTGACCAACTGTCAACATGAATTAATGTCATGGAAAAAAGCCTAAACTGGAATAACTATTTGTATTTGTGGCAAAATGTCACTTGAGACTAGCATTACAACTAACCCCAACATATTTTGTTTGAGAAGAAATTATTTTCTACTCATGAATGCTGAAATAAAAATGTTATTTATAAACTTTCATGAAAATCATGCAAGAGGAAATAAATGCCCCACCAGAAATAGTCAGAAAACTTACAGCAGCTGGTGTTTGAGTGGTCATTGACTATGAAATTAGCAGCTCATAACAAATATAATTAGCATGTTGGAAGTTGGAGTTAATAGCTTCAATATGCAAATTAAAAAGTACATAAGGCAGCTTTTCACCACGTTATTCACCTAACTACTATAATCCATTAAATATTATCACAAACAGCATCATATCACAGACATGTTGCTTCCCCACATAGAAATCTGAAAGTCATGAAAGAAGTTATTGTAGAAATAATCAGTGGAATTACTTTATTAATTGCACCTCAAATATGGTTCATTAGGCACTAATTTATTCCCCATTAACATTCCAAAGATTGAAAAACATATCTCTTGGAGATTAAACAGAGAAAAGTGCTGTTTAGAACCATATGAAAGCATTTCAATAAATATTATGCCACATCAGTATATTTCCCATTTAATATAAAATAGAAAAGATCGGAGCAGAGAACGTCACTGCTGTCAGTCCAAAGTTAAAAAGATGTCACAACATGCTTTACCTCCGTGTACCTCATCACTACATTCACCAAACTCTCTCATCCTGGCTAAATGAAAGGTTAGTCTTAATGGGTGCAATAAGGAATACAGACCTATAGTCAAATTTTGAATTAATGCACAGTTCTTTTGCTTTTATTCAAAGTGATTGGACAGTCCTGCTTGACCATGAATGCTTCCCTGCTGGCCTTGATAACATTGATTATGTGGACCTCTTTTGGTCCCAATAGCATTGATTAATAAAAGCTTTACTGTACTATAAAACATCAATGGCACAGATTTAGTGAAATTAGAAAGCTTTCATGAGTACCTGCTGTATTTTACATCAAACATTGTTGCATCTTCATCATCGTCATCATCTTCATTGAGTGGTGTCATTTCCACCTTTTCTGCTGGAGTTGTAATGATATCATACTTTCTCGTTTTCTTGATTTTTCTTCCAGACCTAAGGGCAAAAGCATTTATTTATTACAAGAAAGACGTGATTGTTAATACAGTTTCCACTGCAACTGATGAAAGGACCACTTAACATTGAAGTCTGATAAAGTACTGGCAATTGAACATTAAGCCAGAAGAAATCCTCTATGAAAACAGCTGCTTGACCACTGTTTACAAAGCAGCAGTACATGATAATGGGAGTGACACTAAACAACACATCTGCTTAGCACTGTGCCTCAGCCATGTAGGAAATCGCAACGTTCATTGTGACACCACTTAGGAATAAATTTGGCTATAGATAAATTACTTTTTGTTTGGTAATGATCTCTTCAAATAAAAGCCTGAGAAACACAAGAGGATGTAAACAGAAATGGGCAAAGAAAAATACAAATTGCTTGACCTACTTAGTAACACACCCCGTGAAAGCCAAAGGCAATTTACATTACCAATCTCCTGACAGACCAAGGGCTATAAAACTGCACACAAACACTCAAAAGTAGCATGAAATGTGTCTTAGATTTCCAAAAAGTATATGAATAGTGGCATTTTAAATGTTTAAGGATCCTCCCACAGAACTAAACAAGTACTATACTGCTGCAATAATGCTGGATTAACAGTTTCCTTTAACTTTCAATCCCACATTCGGGGCAACCTTTTTTCTGAAGGAACTACTAGACTTAATTAGGGGGAGGCAGAGAGGGGGAGAGAAGAATTCTCCTGATCTCTAGTTTGAATTGAAGCTCTTTAAAAAATATATAAATGTCAAAGTTAATTTGTTCATGGAATGAGGAGGTCACTGGCTGGACCAGCATTTATGACCTATCCCCCAATTGCCCTGATGGTAGTTAAGAGTTAACCACATTTCTGCGGGTTTGTAGTCACATGTAGGCTAGACCAGGTAACGTTGGCAGTTTCCTTCCCTAAAGCGAGTTAGTGAATGAGATTTCCAACAATCGGCAATAACTTCATGTTCTTCATCAGAAAATAGACATCACTGAACTGGGTCCGCAGAACATTACCTGGGTCTTTGGACTAACAGTCCAGCAATAACAGTACCATGCTGTCACCTCCCCATATAATTCATTCCTGATGAAGGGCCTTTGCCCAAAATGTTGATTTTCCTGCTTCTCGGATGCTGCCTGACATGCTGCGCATTTCCAGCACCACTCTAATCTTGACTCTGATCTCTAGCAACTGCAGTCCACACTTTCACCTCCCCGTACCTGCCAATCCATTCCTCAACACTGAGTTAAAACAAGTGATGTACATGTATTGTACTTGTATAAAGCATTGAGATTTGGATTAGGTTCCTGATGTTGACATCACCAATAAAAACACTTGCGTTTCTTAAATCCTCCAACTTAAAAATCCTAATTCTTGGAATTATCTTGACTACATTAGTTCCTATCCTACTGTGATCTTTCTTATATCTTTTCTTAAGTGCTCTGATGATGATATAGGTGTTGAACTGGAAAATATCAACTATGATTTCAATTTCCACTCTTCACTCAACTTTACATAATTCCTCTGACTTTTCCCTTCCCTGCTTTTATTTCTAGGGAGATCATTTACCTCATTACTAGAAGCCACTGACACCCATCTTTGTTTTTACAAGGACTTTGCTCCCCTCCCAGTTTCTCTGTCAATTCAGTTCTGGTGACCTCACCTTCCACACTGGTGCTCCCAGCACACCTTTTTTCTCACCAACTTGAAACATTAACTCTTTCTTTTTCCACAGATGCTGCATTATCTGCTGCATATTTCCAGTTTTCCCCCCAAATTTGCAAAAGCAAAATGTAGAAGTGCTTGAACTGTATTTAAACTATTGCAGAGCTATAATCCTCAAGATCAACTACACAACTTGTACAACAGTCTGGAAGAGCCTATTGTATCGATATTGCATACACTTAGCTTCAGGCATTTTAGGAATTGATGGTATTGCTCAAGACTTCCAAGACACCATTTGTTTTCTTGGTGAACACATCAAGATAGGAATTAGAACTAAAGATTTTATTTTTCTGGTATTCATTTGTCCCACAGGTCAGTTGTTAATATGTGGAGAAGAATACTTGGACAAACATTCCCTCTTGTTGAAAATAAAAAAACTAATCACATCCCCTAGATTATGAAAGCTTAAATGAACTCTGCAAACTGTCATGTTAACTCTTCATGACAAAGTCAGCTAGTAAATCATTAGAGTACATTCACCATAGCATTCACTAATACAAAAGAGAATACCATGGTTAGTAAAATAATAGAATGAAAGAATTAAGAGTGGTGTAATTTCCAATTATCAACATCTGTGAAAATATATGTTACTTTAAAGGCAGGACCACAATTTCAATATCAGTAGAGTGCAAGGTGGAGCTGTTGCTTAGCGGGTGAGTTTGGGGCAAGATAGAATGAGGAGCAAAAGTTTTAAAGAGCTGCATAATATCAACCCATAGGAGTGAAAACAGAGGCAAGAAGGATGAAGACAAGAACAGTAGATGAATCAAATGTCACAGAGAGAGACAGAGACACACACACACACACACACACACACACACACACACACACACACACAAAGTGAGAGAGAGAGAGAGAGAGACACACACACACACGCAGACACAGAGAGAGACACAGCCCACACTAAGGAGCAAATTTATAATTCTGCACCAAATTTCTAAATTCTCTCTTGGTCAACTAATTTATGAACACAATAATTTCTTAATTCCACTTCAAAGTTTTGAATGCATTATCAGACAGTCACAGGTATCTTCTGACACAGTTTTGATGGAGAGCTGTTAATTTGTCCAACTCTTTCAGCAATGTTTATTACAGTTCGTGTTGTCAAGAACCTGACTTCTCTGAATAGCTGACATCACGAATGCACATCAAATTAAGCTTACAACATTACATATTATACATCTCTTGGTAATTCCTGTCACTTTTTCCATCATGAAATCTTTTATCCCAACTTGTCCATTTCATCTGTCTGGCAAAGGTGTTCAAACACCATTTCGAACTTATGTAACTGCAGCATGTCAAGTTTTATATAGACAATTCCCATTACGATTGCCAACATAAGAATATAATAAAATATTAAACAAGAGCAGAAAGCAGTACTTTACAACAAGGCATTAAATATGGAAGACTGATGAAACTATACCCCAAGACTAACCTATTAAACCCAACGACTATACAATGGGCCCTATCCCAATGCTAATATCACAGCAGATTGTGAAATACATTAACACACAAATTGCTTTAAAAAAAATCACAGGTACTGAAAAGTTACTAATAAACCAGAAAATACTTACAGGTCTGGCAGGGTCTACACAGAGTGAGATACAGTGTGAACATTTCTAGTCATTGACCCGAAATGTTAAGCCTCTGTCTCGCTCTTCAGATGCTGTTGGACCTGTTTTTAATCCGTTAACAGAGATGCCTGTTTTTTATAATAGCAACTGGCTACAATAAAACTGAAATTATAAGTGTGCAATGAAAAATTATAAAGTGTTTTTGATCATAAACGTTGATAGACTTGAAAAAGAATCATTTCACAGGACTTCAATTTCAGGCAGTGAGATGCACCTGCACACCACATCCAAATATTCTTTTCTACATTGATCTCACTGTAGCTGAAATCTGCATAGAGTCTTTGGCACTTAGGGTGTTTTTTTCAAAAAAAAAGCATTCGGCAGATTTGGAATTGGCTGGCTAGGCCAGCATTTATTGCATTCTTAGATGCCTTTCAGAAGCTGGTGGTGAACTATACACACTTTTTTGTTATATGTAAATGTTACAAAGCAAATGTACCACACATAAAAAATATCAGAATGATTACAGCACAGGGAGCGATTCAGTCCATCATATATGCATTGACCCTCTGAAGGAACAATTGGACTTGTGTCACCTGCCCACCATTTTCCACCCAATAACACTGCATATTCTCATAACTTTCCATACTCTTACTTTTCAAATAATATCAAAGTAACTTCTTCAATTGTGCCTTTCTGTACCACATTCTTAAGGAATGAATTCTAGATCCTAAATACTCATTTGATGAACAAGTCTTTCCTTTCTGTTGCATTGCTTTTTTACACCAATTACTTGAAACCTGCATTATCTCATTTTTGATTCCTTTACAAGTGGGACCAGCTCATTCTATCTACCCTTTCCAGATACCTCAAGATTTTGAGGGAAAAACTGAAAGAACTGCAGATTTGGGAGATAGAAACAAAACTGAAATTGCTGGGAAAACTCAGCAGGTCCTGAGTCACTTCTATGTTACATATCTATATTCATTAAAGCTGGGATGCTACATACTTTCTTCTCCAAATGCTCTCTCAACCTGTCTTGTATCCTTTGATTACTTTTTGCACAAATGCAGCCAGCCCCCTCATTCCTCTCCAGCAAGCAAAATAATGTAAGCTATCCGCTATTCCCAAATAAAAACAGAGGGTGGACTGCTGCTGGGACACAGTGGCAGTGCCCAGAAGCCCCAGGTTCAAGCCCCAGCTGCCCTGGACGTGTCCTACATCTGAATAGAACTAAAAATATCTAAAAATAAAGAGCTGGAGCAACTCAGCAAATCTAGCAACATACAGCACTTTGTCATCCTTTCAGATTTCCAGCAACTGCAATATTTTGTTTCTTTATCTTCCAATCAACCTGTTCAAGAGATCTGGACTTGAACCCAGGTTCAGAGTTGGGGACATTATCTCTGCACATGCCTGTAATTTTTAATATTTGCCAATCAATTTGTTCAGACATATCCAGAGCAGGTGAGACTTGAATCTGGACCTGTCGGTTCAGACATATGGGGACTGCACAAAACAGCCCTGGTATTTTGTTTACCTGCGTGTCAACTTCCCTTAATCAGACCTTGACTGAACTGTTGTCCCTAAATTATGGTGTGACAGAGTTTCACCACGTTCTTCACTCTTTCCTGAAGCAAGGGCGAGTTACTGCATCCGTGGAGGAGTCTGCAGTGTGGGGGAAGTGGGTGATGTGTGTGAACTCCCCACCCCACCCCCCAACAACAAGGCCCCTGTTGTGTACCTGATGACCCGGGCGAGGAGGCACACGATGAGGAGGAAGGCCCCGGCAGACGCTGCCAACACCAGGTTCCTGAGGGTGAGGAAGTGGCGGAGGATGGGCACCACACTGTCCATGGCGGTGGCCGTGCCGTTACTGGGGGAAGCGGGCGAGCCGGTCTGGTTGAGGGAGTCGGACGGGCCGGGGCCGGGGCCGGGGCCGAGGCTTCGCGAGGCCTCGGGCAACATCGCGGCCGCCAGCGGCAGCAGCGCCGCCAACACCCACAACCGCCAGCCACACATCGGCGGAGCCTCCGCTTTAGCCTCGCCGTCAACGGCAACGGTCACACGGAGCGGTCCCTTTTCCTTTTCCCTCTCTCGGCCGGTGCGAAGTTGAGCGTCTCCCACCGCCGCAGCTCCTAACTATGTTCGGTTCTCAAGTCCAGTCAGCGCTACGCCACAACGAGACTATGCGGGGCACAGCGACAGGAAACAGAATCAACTGCGGGGCACAGCGACAGGAAACAGAATCAACTGCGGGGCACAGCGACAGGAAACAGAATCAATTGCGGGGCACAGCGACTGGCAATTGAAAGAACTGCCGGCAGAAGAACAGGAAATAGCATTAACTGCGGGGCACAGGGACAGGGAATAGAATCACTGCAGAGCACAGGGACAGGAAATAGAATCACTGCGGAACACAGGGACAGAAAATAGAATCAACTGCGAGGCACAGGGACAGGTACAATCAACAACGGGGTATGGGAACAGGAAATAGAATCATCTGCGGGGCACTGGAACAGGGAATAGAATCAACTGCGGGGCACGGGACTGGTAACAGAAACAACTGCGTGACAGAGAACCGGAAATAGAATCGACTGAGAGGCCCAGGGTACAGGTAACAATCAACAGCGGGGTAAAGGGACAGGAAATAGAATCATCTGCGGGGCACAGGGACTGTAAATAGGATCGACTACGGTGCATATCAGCTGGAAATAGCCTTGCTTGCCGGTCGGAGAGACCGGGTGGAGGCACAGTTGCGGGGCGGGTGGAGCTGACATTGCGGTCCGTACCGGCAGCGGCAGCGGGGCAGACGGAGCGAGTGGGCCGGAAGTGGGTTGTGTGCGCGCGGGGGGGAGCCCGTTAGTGACGGTTGGTTGGCGGCGTTTGGAGCGCGACTTTAAATATTCAATTACCTTTGTGTGCGACTCGGAAAAAGAGTGGAAGCGGCCGTCGGTGCGTTGACGGGAATGGAAGAGTTTGTGTCGGAGTTTGGGGAGCTGAGCAGCGCTGTGAGTGTGACCCTCCCGTGTAACGGCTTGAATCGCATCGCATTGATTGAAGAACGAGTCCGCAATCATCCCTCTTTTTGTTTTTGAACACGGATAACACACTTGTCCTGCCCATGAAGTCACTGGGTGGGCGCACCCGATAGCGTGAGGGCCTTCCTCCCTGGTCTGCAGCTTGGGTTCCATCAGCAGGAACTGAATCAAGAGGTGGTGAGGGTTTAGATTTAAAAGTCCCATTGTTATAATAACGATGGCAGGCTCCTTCTCAGTTGTCAACCTGTGCTGATGGTGCCCTGGTGAGAGTGAGTGACTCAGGGTCTGCTGAGATGCTAATGTATTATCTTCACATTTATGGCCCATTTTCCCCCCATAGAAAGGTGGTTGGTGAACCACCCTCCTCAACTCTTACAGTCTACGTGTGCTCACGGTGCTGTTCGAAGGATTTCCAGTCGAGTGACAGCGGAGGAAATTGTTTCAAACTAGGAGGGGGACTAGAGCGGTGGTGGTGCCCTATGCGTTGGCTAAATTTGCTCTTCCATGTGCTGTCAAGACGTTATGAGCCTCTTACTGAGATATTAGTGTCAACAATAGTCACGGGTGAGGTGCCGGAAGACTGGAGGTTGGCTAGCATGGTGCCACTGTTTAAGAAGGGTGGTAAGGACAAGCCAGGAAACTATAGACCAATGAGCCTGACGTTGGTGGTGGACAAGTTGTTGGACGGAATCCTGAGGGACAGGATGGAAATGTATTTGGAAAGGCAAGGACTGATTAGGGATAGTCAACATGGCTTTGTGTGTGGGAAATCATGTGTCACAAACTTGATTGTTACATTCAAAGAGGATTGGTGAGGGCAGAACGTGGACATGATCTATATGGACCTCAGTAAGGCATTTGACAAGGTTCCCCATAGGAGACTGGTTAGCAAGGTCAGATCTCTGGTTAGCAAGGTCAGATCTCATGGTATACAAGAGAAGTGGCAATTTGGATATAGAACTGGCTCATAGCTTGAAGACAGAGGGTAGTGGTGGAGGGTTGTTTTTCAGACTGGAGGCCTGTGACCAGTGGAGTGCCACAAAGATCGGTGCTGGGTCCACTACTTTTCATCATTTATATAAATGATTTGGATGTGAGCACAAGCGGTATAGTTAGTAATTTTGCAGATGACACCAAAATTGGAGGTGTCGTAGACAGGAAAGAAGGTTACCTCTGATTCCAACAGGATCTTGATCAGATGAGCCAATGGGCTGAGAAGTGGAAGATGGAGTTTAATTTGGATAAATGCGAGGTGCTGCATTTTGGGAAAGCAAATATTAGCAGGACTTGTACACTTAATAGTAAGGTCCTCTGGAGTGTTGCTGAATAAGAGACCTTGGAGTGCAGGTTCATAGCTCCTTGAAAGTGGAGTCACAGGTAGATAGGATAGTGAAGAAGGCATTTGGTATGCTTTCCTTTATTGGTTAGAGTATTGAGTACAGGAGTTGAGAGGTCGTGTTGTGGCTGTACAGGACATTGGTTAGGTCACTGTTGGAATATTGTGTGTAATTTTGAACTCCTTCCTATCGGGTAAGATGTTGTGAAACTTGAAAGGGTTCAGAAAAGATTTACAAGAATGTTGCCAGTGTTGGAGGATTTGAGCTATATGGAGAGATTGAATAGGCTGGGGCTGTTTTCCCTGGAGCATCGGTGACTGAGAGGTGACCTTCTAGAGGTTTACAAAATCAGAGTGGCACAGGTAGGATAAATAGGACAAAGTCTTTTCCCAGGGAATGAGCGAGTCCAGAACAAGGGGGCATAGGTTTAGGGAGAGAAGGAAAAGATATAAAAGAGACCAAAGGGGCAACTTTTTCACGCAGAGGGTGGTACGTATATGGAATGAGCTGCCAGAGGAAGTGGTTGAGGCTAGTACAATTGCAATATTTAAAAGACATCTGGATGGGTATATGAATAGGAAGGGTTTGGAGGGATATGGGCAAAGTGCTGGCAGGTGGGACTAGATTGGGTTGGGATATCTGGTTGGCATGGACGAGTTGGACCGAAAGGTCTGTTTCCGTGCTGCAAATCTCTGTGACTCTTAAAAGACTGTGGTGCGTTGCATAGAGTCGGAGAAATGTACAGCACAAAAACAGACCCTTCGGTTCAACTCGCCCATGCTGACTGGCTGTCCCGACCCAATCTAGTCCCACCTGCCAGCACCTGGCCCATATCCCTCCAAACCCTTCCTATTCATATACCCCTCCAGATGCCTTTTAAATATTGCAATTGTGCCAACCTCCACCACTTCCTCTGGCAGCTCGTTCCTTACATGTACCACTCTCTGCATGAAAAGGTTGCATCCTGTGATGCCTTGATGAACCAGTGCAAGAGGGAGTGGATGGGCATCTGTTTTTGTTTTGGGAATTTTTTTTTGTGTTGCTCTAGTTGCACTCTCCAGGCAAGTGGAGAATAGCCCATCAAACGCTTGACTTGTGCTTTATAGATTGTGAACTGAATTTGGGGGTGCAGGAGATGAGGTACTTGCTCTGACATTCCCGTGCTCCTGCAACATTTTGTACATCAGGTCCTGTTAAGTTTCTGGTCGATGTTCACTGACATCTCCCTGTTCCCTGTCCTCTTCCTCGTAATAGTCAAGGAATGCTAAAGGTAGATGGTTAGATTGTAAATTTCACTATTTGTTGTTGCTCAGGGAAGGGGGTGTGAGGAGAGGGAGCATGTGTTTTTTGAATTTTTAACACCAGCAATTAAACTCTTTCCACTGTACTTACTACTGTTCCTGCTTGGCCTGTTTCCCAGGATTGAGATTACTTTTTCTTCCCCTTTTTTATTTGATCTCAGGATTTGAAGATGGCCCCAGCACAGGGAATCTTCTGGAATAAGCAGTGTTACTTGAACCATGTGAAATGAAGTTTTATAATGTATTGTTGTAATTTGGGAGCTTAGATTCTAAAATAGAGGAATAGTGAATTTTAGTTTTCAATTCTGTAAGGACCTGACTTGATCTTTTGGAAAGTCAGTCATTCAATTCAAAACTGCATTTGACAGAAGTCTGTGTGTTTTTCGCAAAATGATCAGCAAGCCACCTGAAGAGAGAATTACTGAAGTTTTATAACCACTGGTGAATGGGAAACGGTGTTATAAGCAGATCATGCAGTGAGAATAGGTCCATAATAGCAGAGCTGCTGTTATTAGCAGTCTCCAAGGAGTCAAGGCTGACAGAAGTCCAGAGAATCTTAGAATTCAGTGTGAAGAAAACTCACAACAGAATGCTGTGGTAGTTTGAGAGGAAGACATCCAACAAGGAAAAGAATTATGGAATTCCTGCTCAGTAATAATGAACTGCATTAGCACTTTGTTTAAAGGGTTGCGGGAGAGACGTTAATTGATGAAAAAAATCCTCTTTGTCTTGCACCCGTCAGGACAATTTGCATGAAACAGTTTGAGAAGACCAGGACTTGCATACATTTCATAATCAGACTGTTCAAATGTTTTATGACATACCTCTGAAGCAGTTGAGACTTGAATCTGAGATTTCTGGCTCAGAGGCAGGGATACTACCACCACATCACAGCAGCCTTAAACCAACATTTATACTGTATGAGAGGGAACAGATGATTGGTTGGCAGTTAGACTGTGGGGAGATGTTGCATGGTAAAACCATCAATTAATGTTTGCCAATTCACTGCCGGGGTTTGTTTATATTTTAACTCCAGCAGATTTACTCTTTTTGTTCGAGGCATTGCCCTGAAAATGAACTAGCTAATGACTGTTACCTATTTTGTTGAGTTGAAACAGGTGCAGCTTCTGTACATGGTCTTCCTGTCTGCAAAAAAAAACAAGACCCTGTATATTAATAGATGCAGCTTCTGGTATAAGCACATATGTCACAGTGATCCTAACTGGCAATCCTAAATTGGCTGCTAGTGTAATTCGTCAGAATTCACTTGCCAGCTAATCAGAACTCTTCTCCTGTACAGTAAAAATATTTATTTTCCTTAATTAACCTGATGACTGCAAGGCAAAAGTTTTGGAAAAATATACTTTTTTTTCAGCAAACTCAATTTCCGTACTATTAAACAGCAATTGACAATAGCATCCAGTGAATTTTAGCAAATTTCTGCACATTTTAGTAGCTGAGTGAAAATCTCCAGTGTGGAGACAGTGGGACTCAGAGATTTGAGTAAGGATGTTGATATAAAAGGGATAAATCTTTCTTTCTGATGTTGTAATGAGATCACTATTCATTCTTAGTTGGTGTAATATACTGTATTTTTATGCAATAAATTTTTATATTCTTTTGTTAACAATACATTGACAAACTCTCTTGTGAATATATTCAGTGACTAACCTTCATGGTAAATGAAAAGGCCATATGTGTTATTTTTCTATCAAATCAGGTTTCATTCTGGGATCCAAGTTGTCCATTCTTGCCTCCGGCTTGAATAGTAACCCTGATACAATTGCAGAACTAAACCAGCTGTTGACCAATTCAAAGCTGTGTTTATGCCCTTCCATTAAGAACAGCCAAGTCAATATTCATATTCAACTGCTGAATAATGCACCCTCCTCTCTGCCCATAAGGATAATATGGTAATGAAGTTATCAATGGTAGCCTTCCAAAACTGCATGTTTAGGGACAGAGGATGGGATTATAGCTTCCAAAGTATGTAGTCATGTGTATATTGTGATCTGTTCTTTACTACTGCTTATTCCCAGCTACACTGATATATAAAAACTTATCTTGTGAAATGTATGTTAGAACAAATCTGTTTATGCCCTATTTTACTGCATTTGTCAGGATCTGTAGTTTCTTTGAGGTACTGTTTTGAATAACTTTACACAAAGAATATCACAGTTAATATTTCATCCATGCCTTCTAATTTACAGGATATTGAGTGGCTCCAGAATTTGTACAGATTTACAGGAAAGAACATCCTTCCTGTTGCTGTAGATTGTGAAGTTACTTGTAAGGAGTTGAGCAGCTGTCTCTTTCAATGCTTATGCAGAATTTGTCACAATCACAGTAATACTTGTTGCTATCGAAGAAAAGATGGACTTATTCTACCTTTAAGCTATAGGTACTGAAAAATCTGATTATATTCATTACTTGCATTGTTATTTCTGATGAAAGGTACTAATTTACATTTAATCTGTACTTTTAGTTAGTAATTGTGTATTTATGGCAATGTTTTTCCCCAGGTTTCAAATTTTTAGTATCTAAAACCTTTTACAATGTTACAGTTTCAGTCATGAGCTGCTAACATTAAGGACACTTGCTTTGAAATATGTTTAAAGGTTTGAATCTTAGGATTAGATTAGATTACCTACAGTATAGAAACAGGCCATTCGGCCAAACCAGTCTGCACCGACCCTCCGAGCAGTAATCCACACAGACCCATTTCCCTCTGACTAATGCACTTAACACTATGGGCAGTTTAGTGTGGCCAATTCACCTGCCCTGCACATCCTTGGACTGTGGGAGGAAACCTGAGCACCTGGAAAAAAAAACACACAGAACTTTAACTTGTAGATATTAGTCATTATTTTTCTTTGCCTTCTCTCTTGGCTGACTCTTTTGGATGGAGTGTAACTCTTGAGCAAAATGATTACATTGTGGCAGAGAGACTTAAGTAGTTGCTTGACTCCAAAGCTTCATCTTTCTCAGCTATCTTGGGTGCAAATTTTCTGTTGGAGCATGGCTTACATTTTGTGGTGAAGCAAAGCTGGACAGTTAATGCAAACCACAAATTTTTTTAATATGTATGATATATGATGACGTAAATATCTGCTCCTGAATTATATTTAGAACACTATCTGTACATTTCTTGCAATTGAATGGTAATGCTTCTTGGAATTATACCAACAAATACACTTAGAAACACAATTATTCTGCTTTGGAAGCAGTGTATTGCTTGCTACTATTGCAGTCCTTCTCAAACTTTATATTAATTAGTAATGGCATGACCTGTGGAATTCCCTTCTTAAACCTCCCTCCATCTCTCCTTTTAAGGTTTTCCAATGCTTGACCAAGTTTTCAGTAACATGCACTAATTCACTAGTGATGTTTGGAAATTAGTCCTATGAGTGACTTGGAATATTTAATTACATTTTAAAGACCCTATTCTAATATACATTATTTTCATAATGTCAGTGGATCTTCCAAGGTAAAGTAGAGGCAAAATCTGTGAAACCATTCAAGTGGCAGCGAAATATGATAGTGAGATTAATATAGATTCATGCACGAGGATGAATTAGATGTAATTATTTTTGTGTATATTCAATACTTGCTGGTTAGTTCAGTAGTTTTTGAAAGAAATTTGAGAATGTTGAAATCTGTCTAAATCTGATCAAAATGGCATTTGATTTTCCTCTCTTAGATGCTGAGAGAAATGCCTTGTAATTCCACAATGTTTTGGATTTCATTTGATCACTAACTATGTGTCATTGATCAGACATTGCCTATCACTGTCATGTTGATTAAAATGTTCATTCAAGAGATCAATAGACTCTATCTTCTTGCTGATTTAATTAAAGATGATTTAATTGCAGATTTATATCCCTTGAGGAACTTCAGTCTCAGCAGAAGACCCCTTGCTGTAGTCAATTAACATGGAGCACCAGTCAGTTCAAGCAGTGGACAGTACATAAAGAGAGTTTACTAATAAGTCATAAGGCACTTAGTCGGACAAACTTGCTGCTGTGTGGTATCCTGACAGATAAGACCTCGATTACTCCAAGTGCTGAAGAGAGACAAGAACAACACAATGGAGGAATCTTGTACTTGCAGGACAAAAGTGGATTCATACCTTGTGAGGTAAACAGAAATTTCTAATCTTACAAACACATAAGCTTTTGCTCCTGACTAGTTTTGATGCCTTCATTAGTTTATTTTGTTATGTGGCATGGTGATGGAAGGTGACAACGTTATTTACTGACGATTGGGGAATTTGTTCTTTAATAGATGGATGAAGTGAACATGGAAGACAGTTTCTTCAGAATCCACTTTAATATAAAATTATGTTATGTTTTCTTTGTAAAAAAGTGCAGTTTTGTTAAGTGGTGGAATCTGGTTACATAGTATTTGATTTGGGTATGTCCTCAAATGAACACTCAAGCAGAAGATGGTAATTCCACAATTCCTTAAGGGACAGATCTTAGGCTAAAACAACTGATACAACCAGAATTCTGCTCTGCAATTTGAATTACAAACTAACAGCAAATGTCTGTGCTGTTTAGCCAGCTACTATATATCTATAGGTAAAAAAAAATGAGGTCTGCAGATGCTGGAGATCACAGCTGAAAATGTGTTGCTGGTTAAAGCACAGCAGGTTAGGCAGCATCCAAGAAATAGGAAATTCGACGTTTCGGGCATAAGCCCTTCATCAGGAATGAGGAGAGTGTGCCAAGCAGGCTAAGATAAAAGGTAGGGAGGAGGGACTTGGGGGAGGGGCGATGGAGATGTGATAGGTGGAAGGAGGTCAAGGTGAGGGTGATAGGCTGGAGTGGGGTGGGGGCGGAGAGGTCAGGAAGAAGATTGCAGGTTAGGAGGGCGGTGCTGAGTTGAGGGAACCGACTGAGACAAGGTGGGGGGAGGAGAAATGAGGAAACTGGAGAAATCTGAGTTCATTTCTTGTGGTTGGAGGGTTCCCAGGCGGAAGATGAGGCGCTCCTCCTCCAGCCGTCGTGTTATGTTCTGCCGGTGGAGGAGTCCAAGGACCAGCATGTCCTCGGTGGAGTGGGAGGGAGAGTTAAAGTGTTGAGCCACGGGGTGGTTGGGTTGGTTGGTCCGGGCATCCCAGAGGTGTTCTCTGAAGCGTTCCGCAAGTAAGCGGCCCGTCTCCCCAATATAGAGGAGGCCACATCGGGTGCAGCGGATGCAATAGATGATGTGTGTGGAGGTACAGGTGAACTTGTGGCGGATATGGAAAGATCCCATGGGGCCTTGGAGGGAAGTGAGGGAGGAGGTGTGGGCGCAAGTTTTACATTTCCTGCGGTTGCAGGGGAAGGTGCCGGGAGTGGAGGTTGGGTTGATGGGGGGTGTGGACCTGACGAGGGAGTCACGAAGGGAGTGGTCTTTGCGGAACGCTGATAGGGGAGGGGAGGGAAATCTATCCCTGGTGGTGGGGACCGTTTGGAGGTGGCGGAAATGACGGCGGATGATACGTTGTATACGGAGGTTGGTGGGGTGGTAGGTGAGAACCAGTGGGGTGGGAGAACCAACCACCCCGTGGCTCAACACTTTAACTCTCCCTCCCACTCCACCGAGGACATGCAGGTCCTTGGACTCTTCCACCGGCAGAACATAACAACACGACGGCTGGAGGAGGAGCGCCTCATCTTCCGCCTGGGAACCCTCCAACCACAAGGAATGAACTCAGATTTCTCCAGTTTCCTCATTTCCCCTCCCCCCACCTTGTCTCAGTTGGTTCCCTCAACTCAGCACCGCCCTCCTAACCTGCAATCTTCTTCCTGACCTCTCCGCCCCCACCCCACTCCGGCCTATCACCCTCACCTTGACCTCCTTCCACCTATCACATCTCTATTGCCCCTCCCCCAAGTCCCTCCTCCCTACCTTTTATCTTAGCCTGCTTGGCACTCTCTCCTCATTCCTGATGAAGGGCTTATGCCCGAAACGTCGAATTTCCTACTATATATCTATAGTACTGCTGACGTACCAGATGGACAGGATGCTCTTGTGACATAGTCCTCTGGGCTAAAAATCCTGGAATTCCCTCCCTTTCTACAGCACTTCGACTGCAATGATTCAAGAAGGCGGCTGTACTGCCATCTTCTTAAAGGTATTGCGGAAGGGCATTAAATGCTGGCCCAACCAGAGACTCCCACATTGCGTACAAGAGGTTGATTCAGAATTATCTATACGAGATAGACTGTGAAACATAACAATAGTTTGAAAACTCTTGTTAGCTTATGATCAGCTGACTGAAATTGCCATTCAATGAGCCAGGATTTTAAGAGTTTCTCAACTGTTTGCTAATTGGTAGATACATTCAAGAAGGAGCAGAACGTGGCCATTGTGGCTAATGGGACCAAGGTGTATGGAGAGAAAGCAGGAGTAGGATAATGAAATTGCATGATCAGCTATGATCTTATGGAATTGTGGTACAGGCTTGAAGGGTCAAGTAGCCTACTTCACCTATTTTCTATGCTTCAATGTTAGTTTGCTTAACAGAGAATGAAGTGTTCTTTATGGGAAGTCCGGTATATACTTAATGAATGTACCTATTTAGTAGTAGTGGAACACTCAAGCAGATCACTGCATGAGTTGATTATTGTAGTGAATTCCACTATCAAACAAACTCAGCAGTCTATTTATGCCTATGATATAAGGGAGGAAACTGAGTGATTATCTCAGTGAAATGTAGCAAAAAATGAAGACCACTTAAATTAGGGATTTTAGTTTTTGTATGTGTTGTATTTATATGTTGATCAATCCTAGCTTAAAATAAAACATTGGCAAACAAATTCCTGCTGGTTTCCTGAATCTAAATTCAGCATGAATGTTCAGTCTTACTCACTTTCATTAAAGTCCACTTTCTACTTATCTGCAGAATCAGTAAATTGCTGTTTGAAAAATTAAAACCTCTCATTTCTATTTTAGATAGTGTCTCTCTCTAAGCCAGTTTTCCTGCAACTAATTTTGTGGGAATATTGCCTTTCTCACGGAGTGTACTCCAAAGTGAAATAATGTATGTGTAACATTTAGTCCAATACTTTTGTGATATGTAAATTCCAAACAGATTTGTTTAAATTTTTGTCTCTTCTTTTATGGTGAAATTCTTGACCAGGTTATCAAATTAGATGCTCGGTGGTTGGGGCAATTAGTACTACTTCCAAGCTGGAGTTACATTCCATTGACTACTGTTTGGAGACTTGGTGGGACTGAAGCTGGCTATCTTGAGATAATCGAAGCACCATTTCTTGTGTTTCCAAAACTGTTAGTTGGAAGCCTTTTGGCATCAAACACGCTGAATGTTTTACTACCAGAATCAGCAATTCATCTCCTGGACAAAGGGTAGGACATATAATTTTCAACATGTAATTTTAATAGTCAAGCAATGTGCAAGCTCTTTTTCCCTTAATTTAGACAATAGTGGCTTCTTGCATGTGTCCCTGGGTATTAATACCATGTGGTTGTTCTTAAATTTTTCTTTTGTCTGCAAAGACTTGTTTTAAGTTAATGCAGTCAGAACAACTAATAATTAGCACTACTTAGTATTTCTGTACAAGAGTGAAGTGAATATGTGCACCTAGTGTAATGTGCAAGTGTGATTTTTTTTTTTTGAAAATCTTTACATTTGGTATTGAAAAGATCCACACATTTTCTTTTCCCCCAAAATAGGTGGAAAACGTTTTCAAAACACAAGTCAGAAACCCAACTTCCGAATAAGACTTGACATGAGGCTGAGGCCTGGGATCAGTCAGAACTCGAGTGTGTTGCTGGGCAAGCACAGCAGGTCAGCCAGCCTCTGAGGAGCAGGAGACTCGATTGTTTGTACCTGGAACGTCGATTCTCCTGCTCCTTGGATGTTGCCTGACCTGCTGTGCTTGCCCAGCAACACACACTTTCCTCTGATTTCCAGCATCTGCAGTCCTTACTTTTTCTCCCAGTTGATCTATAGAACTGCAATAATATTCTGGTTTACTAGGCATTGGACTTCAAATTAACTGCTTACCTTGTTGGATGAAGATCTGAGTCTATTAAAAATGAAAAATCTTGTTGCTTAAATGGGATGAACTTTACATTTTAATCAAAAAGGCAATTGCATTTAAGTGATTGTACCACAGTGGTTCTTGTGTAGATTATTCTGAGAAGCTTAAAGAATGAAATAATGATTCGGCAACTGCATTGAAAATGCACTAGTAGGTTTATCAAATTGATATCTAAATTTTGAACTTTTTTTGCTCAATATGAAGCCTTGGATTCAGTCCATGTTATCTACCACCATTTTGAAGAAATGCCACCTGTGGATGGAAAGGAGATATTTTGCCAATTCCACAAACTCCAGTTCCTCACCTCTGATTCGGTACTCTCTCCTCAACCACTGTCTTGAGCTGAACTAGACTTTTGAGAACTTAAGTGTGTTCATTTGAGTTCACTGACTTTCTGATATGTCTACATCACTGACTCATTCTCCAATCCCAACTCATCATCACCATATCCTCCTCTTCACAGAGATTTCCCATTTCTCTCAATGTAACATTTCCCTTCTTTGCCACAACCTCAGGCCATCTACTGAAGTCACCAGTCCTGATCTTTGTCATCATCAGATTTAATTAAGAATACTCTCCAACCTGATGTTTTTATTTAATCCTTCACAAAGCTAAAACTCAAATGCTTCTAAACATTGCTCCATTATTCTAACTGGCACTGAATTCAACTCATGCATTGCTCCCACTCTAGCACTGATCCATGGTTTGCAATTGACAGTTCTTCAATGTTTACAATTCTTGTGTTACAATGCTATTTAAACTTGCATTCCATTTTAAGGGATGTGTTGAAGTGTATCTCTGATTTAGCTTTTAATTAGTCCTCTTAATATTTCGTTCTTTTGCTTTGAACAATTTTGACTCATTGCATTCCCAATACTAAAGGCACAACAAACAGGTTGTTTTGCAGCTTTCAATTAATCTAATATTTCTGAAGTGGAGAACACACACCGCCACACTCACAGGAATCCGATTCACTAGAGAGGAAGAAAAGGACAACCAACTCCCATTCCTAGATGTGATGGTATAGAGAACACCGAATGGAGAATTCACCACAAAGGTATACAGGAAAGCCACACACAGAGACCAAGTCCTGAACTACGAAAGCAACCACCCCAACACACACAAAAAAAAGTTGCGTCAAGACACTATTCAAAAGGGCCACAACACACTGCAGTACACCAGAACTTCAAAAAGAGGAAGAAGAACACCTATACAATGTATTAGCCAAAAACGGATACCCGCGCAATTTCATCAACAGATGTCTAAGGGAAAGACAACGGAACGAGGAAATGCCGCAACCCAAAGGACTAGCCACACTACCTACCATACATCAAGAGCATTTCCGAACTGACAGCCAGACTACTGCGACCACTAGGACTCGTAACAACATACAAACCAACAGCCACTCTCAGACAGCAACTCATCAGAACGAAGGACCCGATACCCAGCATGAGCAAAATCAACGTAGCGTACAAACTCCTATGCAAGGACTGCACAAAACACTACATAGGACAAACAGGAAGACAGCTAATGATCTGCATCCATGAACACCAACTAGCCACAAAACGACATGACCAGCTATCCTTAGTAGCCACACATGCAGATGACAAGCAACATGAATTTGACTGGAACACTACTATTATAGGACAAGCCAAACAGAGAACAGCCAGGGAATTCCTAGAGGCATGGCTCTCATCCACAGATTCAATCAATAAGCACATCGACCTGGATCCAATATACCGACAATTGCAACGGACAGCTGGAACTGACAACCGGAAGCGGCAGATTCAAACCATTATAAATGCCGGAGGAAAGATCACAGAAATGCTTCACAGGAGGCTCCCAAGCACCGAGGATGTCACCTAGACAGGGGACGAAACATCTGAAGCACAAATTCCCAGCTCGGCGAACAGAATCACAAGAACTTCTTACCTTGTTTTAAAGGATTACCTGAATACTATTTTGACGCCAGCTGTGCTTTGAGTACTGGGGAAATTTTTGTCTTGAGACTTGCAGTGAATAAATTATATGTATAACATGCTGTAGTGTGAAATGATCAATATCTTCACACATGGAAGTATGTGTCAGGTGGTTGACCTTGTCACTTGTTACCATCTCTTGGGAAGGTATTGATTGTCTGTTAAAGTATTGGAATCCTTTGTTATGGATGATATGTGACAGTAATTCTATTCTGATTTTTGTCAAGGTTTCATTGCCCTAAAGTGAAGATGAACATAGCTGGAGAACTTGGCTGTCTGTGTTCGCTTATACATATCCGAGGGAAAACATTTTTCTTCTTCTTCCTTAATTCCTTTGAAACTGAAGATTCTCTTCCAGTTTTAGTTCAGGTGTGTTTTCAAACAAAAATGACCTACGTTTAAATAGAAATTTTACTGGCCTTAAACCTGTAATAAGCTTTGTGTATCGTAAAATCCAATTCTTCAGTTGATAGGTCACAACTTTATCAATTTGTGCAGTGATTTGCTTTGACTGTCGGTTTTCAAAGTAGCAAGTTTTCGAAGGAATGTCAGGCCCTTCAAGCTTTATCAGATTTCTGTAGTTGACTTCTGAATGTGTTACTAAATAAGTTCTGCATTGGCAATAATTACCTCTTAAGTAGCTGATGCTCACTATGTTAGTAGGCTGGGTTGAATATTTACTGTAAACAAACATTTGGAAACCACTGCTCTAATCTCTTATTCCCTATTAAAATGAATAGGGCCTGTCTGTTGGCAGCAACAGTGGCCTTTGTTTAGGCATTTGTCTCTACTGTGAAACATCTGGTATAATCCACCACATTGGTGTAAGTCACAGGACAACACATGGTTATAAGCACTATAGCATGTGGGTTTAGTTTTTCATTCAGTAACTGTTATGAGTTGCCTGAAGGCCATACCGTCTGTGAAGCAAGGCACATTATTAACTGTGCAAGTAGGACAGGTAAAAATAAGTGTTTCTCTAAATTGTCACATTAAGGAGTTATTTGCTTTACTGAAATTGTTAATGAAGGCACTAATCCATTTTGGCTAAAATAGCTAAGACATTTCCAAAACTATGACCTAGGGCTTTTATACAACTTTCTATTTTATTTCAGGTATCACTTGGGCAGATTTCATCCTAAATACATCAACTTAACAAAAATATTCAGCATCTTTTACTAAATTATCTTTGGCTTCACTACACACTTAAATTTTTCTGAGAATCGTTGTCTAAATTGTGTCTAGCAACTTATTAACTTTGAACCTCTGAATAAACTACTATAAATGATTGTGCACTTTCTATTTGAACTCATCCGTTTGCAATAGTTCTATAATGTCTTCAACATAACTGAGTAATTGCTGACTCTATTTTGTATATCTTTGTTCTTCTGTTGACTTTAATTTGATTTTCCTGTTTATTCAACATGATGCCAGTGACTGCTGAGTAAAATAGCATTGCTGAGTAAGAGGCAGCCTCACTTTGTGACAATATTTGATGTAGCTCCTAACTTTCCAACTGAGGACTCCAATAATCCTTTAAAATAAACTAAATATATTGAGGTACACGGAGAAAAAATAGAATGCAACATGTTCTGTTTTTTATGTATGCAAGCATTCGCCTAACTTTACTCTGTCTGTCTTTTTTTAAAAAGATAGCTCTTGTATGTCAGTTTTCCTATTCAGTTGCTCAGTGCAATACTTTGCTCTTCAGAATTATTGTAAAGCTGTCAGTGTTTAAAATGAAAAATCTTGGATATTTTCAGTTTGAATACCTCATTGTGTTCTTGTGTTCTCATTTTAGGTTCCTGCCAAACTAATGTGGCATCACTGCTTAGAAGTTTCAAAGCAATATGTCATAACGAAGGTCTTCATTTCCAGTCTGCAGGGCACCAATTATAAGGTGTTTGTAGTGTCATCGTCTTCTGACTTCTACCAATATGATGTGGGGTCTGTGAAAGAACAAACACTGGCAGAATTTATGAATATTTCACATATGAAGCAGGCTTCTAAAAGTGAGCAAACATCACTTGCTTGTAAGGAAGAATCTTTTCAGAATAGGTCTTCTGTGGACTGGTCAACACAACACACCGTAGAAGAAATGTGTAAGAGCAGAGAGTCCAAAATATGTTCTTATCGTGTGAGTACTTGGTGTTTTGCATTGTAGGCTTGGATATGCACTGGGTTGTAAGATAATCTTTTGTATTATTTTGACATGATGGCTGGAGGAAATGGTATTGAATGGAAACTTCATACTGGGCGTTTGACTATGTAATTGCAGGCTATAAGACTGAGTCTGTTAGGTTGTTGTGCCTTATTTTGAATGGTTGAGTTACATTGACTTTTAACTTCATGCTGTAGCTCTGCAGTGCCATTCAGCATTTTCAATGTGGGGAGTGGATAGAAGCTGATGGAAGGTGTCTTGGTTTTTTTAAATAACACTTTTTCTCTCCTGCATTTATCTGCTGAAGCAGTTGTGTTTGCTATCTTCAAAGACCTCCCACAAGTAGTTACCGATTATTCCATGAGACTTGGCAGTGGGTGTTTGAGGCTATTCAACCATATAAGATAGCATACCCGAGTCCAATGCTACCTTATTTGGATATCCCTATGCAAGAATTTTCCAGCAATTGGTGCTAGGCAACTGTTCAAAATTAAAGTTGTGGCAGTTTTTCTCTGTATGTTATGTGGGCTCAAATGCTGAAGATCTAACCACTTGACGCAGCAGGAAAACCCTGTTAAATATTATTATTTAATTAAGAGGGCGAACATATGTATACAGATGAGGGAGATAATCTGTTTCTTGAAGTGAGATGTTCTCTTTGACAACTGTTTTGACTAAGTTTTGGTCTTTCGGCACCAAAGGAGGTGACTTTGCATGAATAAAACAATGTGGGTCTCACTGGCTGTATCAGGTACTACTGTCCATCTGCCTGAGGTTTGACCAGTCTATTCATTTTTCTCTTCTTTTTCATTGTTTTAGGGTATGATAAGTAAGGTATTAAACGTTGCAGCAGGCCTTTATGAGCTGGACGGTAAATTTGGTCTTTGTGTGGCTTATCAACAGCTAGTAAATTATGGACGTGGTTTGCGGCCTGGAGCACAAGTGGAGGTATGAATATTTGATGTTTCAAATGTATTTTCTTTCCAGTTAATATTTGTATCTTCCCTGTGCACTTTATAATGACTGTATTCTCTTTCATCTGGAAAGGTAAATTGGATAGATGACCTGCACTGTGGTGGTAGTTTCATTGTATCTGCTGGTTATCCAAGATCTGTACAGTTAGGGTAAAGGATGGCTGTCATCTGTATCTGATAGTGCTGAACTAAAATCTCCTAGCTTAGAAGTACACCTTTTTATATGTAAAAGTGACACTGTACAATGGTGCATTACGAATTTCATACTTGAGTGTGTTTGGTTGCTGCAAGATTAGCCATGAGGGTGGCATGGTGGCTCAGTGGTTAACACTTCAGCCTCACAGGGCTAGGACCCAGGTTTGATTCCAGCCGCGGGCGACTGTCTGGAATTTGCACATTCTTTCTGTGTCTGAGAGTTTCCTCCAGGTGCTCCTGTTTCCTCCCACTGTCCAAAGATGTGCAGGTTAGGTGAATTGGCCATACTAAATTGCCCATCGTGTTCAGGGATGTGTAGGTTAGTTGCATTATTCAGGGGTAAATATAGGGTAATAGGGTAGGGGAATGGGTCAGTGGGTCGACCTTTTTGGGTTGAAGGGCCTGTTTCCACACTGTAAGTATTCTATAATTTCTATATACTGAAGTTGGGTCATATTTTATAACTCTATATAGTTTTGAGCATTTGGTAGCCCAGTACTATTTATCACTTATTCAGTGATACGAAGCTCTACATTGATTTAAACAAAACAAAGAAGTGCGGGTGCTAGAAATTAGAAATAACAACCTAAATTGCTGGAGAAACTCAGCAGATCTGGCAGCAGTTATGAAGAAGGGTTCCTGGACCCAAAACATTGACTCTATATTGTTTATCTGGTTTATGTACTAAAGAAGAACAATTTTTCACAAAGTTGCTTTTCAAGAACTAATCACTAATAAGCAGGTAATCATTTCCTTACAATGCTACATTAACATTTCTCCACAGATGTTCTTGATGTTGATTTAACTCAATCTTATCAGTTTTGTATTCTACCAAAGACTGCAAAATGCGCCATCTTGTGGCCCAATCTGGAGTTTCCAGTGCAAAGCATTTAATGACAGGCAAGACTCAAGTTTGGAGCTGCTTAGCTAGCTAAGAATACCTGGCATACATCTCCCATTTTAATAGTGTGATATTGGAAAATTTCAATGAATATTATCAGTGAAGCAGATGACTGTTCCATTCTTAACTCTATGATCTCTTAAAGTAAAGCTTAATAGTACATGTTTAATATTTTAATACACTCAGATTGGGCAAAATCTTATGCTGTCCCAAGATCAGGAAACAAGGTCGGCAAGGGAATGTAATTGTGTAAGAGGCCAAATATCTGTCTCTCAATAGTGGGATTAATTCTTGAACTTTAAAGACAGGTTAAGCTTTCCAACTGCAAGCATTGCATGGATGACTATTAAAAGGTCAGTTTGCTAAAATTAATTTCATCTTCTCAATCAAGTTCTCCACAAGTCAATTACATTTGCCCTCTTATTTCCAACTGCACAGAAATGATGTACAAAAGGCAAGGTACTGTCCTTGTTGGTTTAGAGTGAGAAGCCTCTGCTTTGCCCTTGAGCCTTTATCTCTGCTTGTCAATATTGACATTGGTGGCGATAGCCTAAGATACATTGAGGTTGGAGGATGACGTACAGTGGGATGTTCGGAAAGTAATGCACAAAGAGGCTGGGCAAAGGTGGAACTCTCCCTGAGGAAAGGATGCATGCTGACTTGGAAAAATGGAAGGGCTAATGTGTTTAGCCTCTGGGTGTCTTTTAAACATCCTGCCAGGACCTTCAATCCCTCACTAACAACAATTTCCTACATCTCCTATCAACAGATTGTGAGCATAGAGACACAGGCAGAGATGAGCTGAGAACTGCACAGTTATGATTAAAAAAAAGCTAACCAATCCTGAATGCACTCAGATTGCCTGCCTGCCCCCAAATGTAGACTCCATATGGAAAATTCCTTTCTTTTTCTTTCTTGCTAGATTTTGCCACCTTATATGAACTTAAAAGGTAGGAATTGGAGTAGTCCACAAGGCGTGTCTACCATTCAATAAGGTCATGGCAGATTTGATTTTTAAACACAAATCAAAATTCCGCCCTATTCCTAATAACCTTTCACATGTCTTGCTTAGCCAGCACCTATTTGCCACTACCTTAAAAATATTTTGAGGCCTCCATTCCAGGGACAGTTTCAAAGACTTACAATCATCTGACAGATAACATTTTGCCTCACCTTTGTCTTAAATGGGTTGTATCGTATTTTAAAACAGTGATCCCCGAGTTTCAGATTTTCCTGCAAGAGGAAACGTCCTTTACATTTTCACCCTGTCAAGCCCTCTCAGGATCTTGTACGTTAAAGTCCAGTTGTCTCTTAACCTTATGAATTTCAGTGGATACAAACGTAGCCTATCCAACCTACCCTCATAAGACAACCTGCCTCAGTCACACAAACCTTCTGAATTGCTGCCTATACATTTGAGTTGTGTTTTTTTTATAAATAAAGAGACAAAGAAAGTACACATTACTCCAGTGCCCTGTATAACTGAAAGTATAACCTCCCTACTTGGGTATTCAATTTCCCTCTCAGTAAAGGTTAACATTCTATTAGGTTTCTGAATTATTTGCCATATCTTCAAATGGGCCTTTTAAAAGTCATACTTAATAACATGGAGATCCTTCTCCATTTTGGAGCTCTGCAATCTCTCATTATTTTACTCTTCTGCCAAAATGGACAATTTTCACATTTTCTCACATTGTACTTAATGTGCCAAATCAATGCCACTCACTTGACCTTTAAGTTCACACATGGGATGTGGGCATTTGCCTTGACCTGTGTCTTGTAGATCGTGGGCAATTTTTTGCAGAGAAGGTGAGTTATTCACTACAAGATTCCTAGCTTCTGTCATGCTCTTGCATCACCGTACTTGTATAACTAGTCCAGTTCTGTTTCTGATCAATGCTAATCAACATTGAGGGATTCAGTGATGATGCTACCATTGACTGTTAAGGGACAATGGTTAGGTTCTCTCATGTTGGAGATGTTTGTTACCCAGCACTTGTGTGGCATGAATATTACTTGCCACTTGACTGCTTTTTGCAGCCTCAACTTACTTTCCTACCTATCTTTGTGTCATCAGCAAATTTAGCAATCATACTTTTGGTCTCTTCATCAGACATTTACAGAAATTGCAAAGAGTTGAGGCACTGTCTCTGATCCCTGTGGCAATTACTCATTTCACCTTACTAACCTGAAGAAGACTTCTCTATGTCTTCTCAGTTTCCTTTTGGCTGGCCCATCATCTATTCATGCCAATGCATTAGTCCCTGTAGCATGAACCCTTTGTTTTCTTTGACATGGCACCTTTATCAAATGCCTTGTGGAAATCTAAGTACAGTGCAGGACATCCACTGACTCTCCTTTATCCACAACACAATATTTCAAATTCTGGCGTGGAACTTGAATGTACAGCCTTTGATTCAGAGGTGAGTGTGCTGTCAACTGAGCCAACAATGAAGCAGTGTGTTGCTTCTTTTAAATAACTTAAATGAATTGATTAAATTTGATTTCTCTTTCACAAAACCATGCTGGATTTGTGTGTTTATCTTGAACTTATCTAAGTGCTCTGCTGTAACTTCCTCAGGAACAGCTTTGAATATCTTCCCTATGACACTTACGCTAACTGGTTTGTAATTTTCTGCTTTCTGTCTCCCCATCCTTTTTTGTGTAAAAGAATTACATTATTTATTTTCCAATCTATTGAAACCTTGCCCATATCTAGTGAGTTTGGAAAATTTTAAAACCAATGCCACAACTATCTCAAAGGCCATTTCTTTAAGACTTAAGAATGAAGTCCATCAGGAACTGTCAGCTTACACTTCAAGAATTTGCTCACCATTTTCCTGATTGTAATTTTCCTGAGTTCCTCCTTCCCTTCCGTTTCCTGATTTATAGTTCTTTCTGAGATGTTACTTGGAACCTCTACAGCAAATACTAATGCAGAATACCTGTTTGATTAATCTGCAATCTTACTTTCCATTATTAATTCCCCAGAATCTCTTTATACTGTACAGGCAGTGTTAATCATCTTCAGCTATCCATAGAAACTTTTCACTGGTTTCATACTTCTCGGTAGCTTCCTCTTGTACTCTCTTTTTTAAACTTATATAAAACAGCAAAGAATGAAAAATATTAATATTTTGTTCAAACTTCATCTTACCTTTTTTTAATGTTTGTTACTTTTAGCTTTTTGTTTACTTTGTGGATGGTGTCGATGGCTTTTCTTTGGATATGTATCAGTATTTTGCATTATGGAATATCTCCTTAGATATCTGCCACTGTAACTGTTGATCCATCCCTTTATACTAATTTGCACATTCACTTTAGTCACCTCTGCTTTCGTGCACTCGTAATTGTCCTTATTTAAATTTTTAAAAATATTACTCACTCTTTTTCTCAAACTGAAAGTAAAAGTAAATCATCTTACGATCACTGCTACCTAGGGCACCTTCACTGTGAGGTCATTAATTAATCCTCGATTCTTAACCAATTACTGGATTTGGTATTGTGTAACTTCATAATGTGTTGTTCTACGAAATTATTCTTGAAACATTCTGTGAGCTGCTGATGTGGGTGACCTTTGTCCATTTAATTTATACACTGCATATGCTGATTGAAACCCTCCTGATTATTGTTGCAGCTTTTAGATGAACTCATTATTTCTTCCTTTTTGGACTCCACCCTACCATGTGATTTTTAAGGGCTTGTACATCACTCCTTCAAGTGACTTCTTGCATTTATCATTTCTCATCTCTAACCAAACCACTTTGACATCTAGTATTTTTGAACTTGAGTCATCCCTCTCTCTATTGTAATAAAACCACTGTTAATTAACACATCTGTCCTGCACTCATTATCCCTGTAGCTTGAATATTCTGGTTCTGGTCCTAGCTGTTGATTTACTTATAGATATCTACACTTTGCCCGTTGTCACAGTTTATCAGTTCCCATATTGATATCTTCAGCTATTGCCTTGTCTGTACTCTTTGACTACATGTTTCTAAACTTTTTATTCTCTTTCACCCAACTATTTGGTTTAATTTCTGTTGAGTTTCCCAAGTATGCAGCTCGTGAGAGCACCAGTCTGAGCATGGTTCACTTGACCTCTTATTGGTCAAAGTGCTCATGAATTAGAACTCACTTCTCCCACACCAGTCTTTGAAGCACACATTTGTTCCTTGATTCTGATTTATCCAATGCGAATTTTCATATGGCTCGGTGATAATCTAGACTATTTTTAATCTGTGTAATTTTGATGCCGAGCACCTCAACCAATTATGCCAAATCTCTCTCTCTTCATTTTACCTTTTGTGGTCCACTGTAGTTATCAATAACAATGACTGGATCCCTCCCCTTGTTAAGTTCCTCTCCAGCCCTGAAGAGATGTCCTGACCCCTACACTGGGAAAGCAACAGAACATTCTAGATACTCTCCCTTATTTGCAGAGAACACTCACTGCCCCTCATTATACTGTCAGGAGTTGCCATAACATTCTGGGTTCTGCCATAACATTCCCCTATTAGAATGGCTTCAATAACATGCTGCCATTAGATGGCTCCAAAAGAAATAGGAACAGAACCAGCTTCATTATTAAAGGGATC